>NC_141691.1:1375484648-1378374648 GCF_964263255.1 Lissotriton vulgaris
TGGACGGTGTTCCGTGGTGCCCGGGGAGCCTCCCCCTGCTTGGCTGGGTTCCGGAGCCCCGTCCGGGGCCCCTGAGGGTCCCGGGGAGGGCGGCCTCCCCACCTGGGTCCTGCCACGGGGCAGATTGCCCTGGATGGGGTCCGGCGGGCCCGGGGAGGCTTGCCCCGTGCCTCGGGCCTGGGAGCCCCAGCTGGGTCTAGGGGCCCGGTCGGGCCCCCGGTTGGGGTGCTCAGGCCCTGGGCCCTGTCCCCCGGCCTGCCGCACTGCCAAAGGCTCAGGGCGGGGTTCTGTGGTGCCCGGGGAGCCTCCCCCTGCTTGGCTGGGTTCAGGAGCCCCATCCGGGGCCCCTAAGGGCCCTGGGGAGTGCGGCCTCCCCACCCTGGGCTCCGTCCTGGGTCCTGCCGTGGGGCAGGGTGCCCGGGACGGGGTCCGGCAGGCCCGGGGAGGCTCGTCCTGCCCCTCCGGGCCTGGGAGCCCCGGCTGGGTCCAGGGGCACGGCCGGGGCACCGGGTTGCATGCTCCGGCCCTGGGCCCTGTCCCCCGGCCTGCCGCTCCATCCAGGGCCCAGGACCGGGGTTCGTCGTTCCCCTGCAGGACTCCCCCGCTTGTCAAGGTGTAAGCGGGCCCCGGGTCGGTGGGCCCGCCGGGCCCTGGCAGCCTCCACGGCTGGGGCCCTGGGCCTCCGGTCCACCATGCCCCTGGTTCCCGCTCTCTCCTTCGTTGGGGCACAGGGTGACCAGATGGCGTCCCTTTCATGCCCGGCTATCTGGTCCCCCAGATCCCCTCTGCCATCTGGTCTCCCGGATCCCCTCGGCCATCTGGTCTCGCGGATACCCTCGGCCATCTGGTCACCCAGATCGCCTCGGCCATCTGGTCGCCCGCAATGCTTTCCAATGGGGGCGACCAGATGGCCGAACTTCCCTGAAAGTCCCGATGCGGTGCCATTTGCCTCCCGGATCCCAGCGAGGGCTAAAGGAGGTCACACACCGTTTCTTTGACTTCAGTTTATTTGGGGATCATGCTCAGTCAGCCAGGGTAGATCCAAGATGAATTGAAATTGGGGTGCATTAATTAAACTAAAGGTGATGTTCCCTATGACCATTCAATCCCATGAGGAGCAGTGATTCAGTTTCGTGTGTTATGGGACCTGAAGACAAATTAGTCCTGTCCACTGCTCTGATAGCTTCTCATTTTTTTTTACCAAATCGGATTCCCAGTCTCTTTGCATAATTAATATCACAAAAGTTGCCTGTAGCACTAGAATCAATCATTACAGACACCCCAGAGACTCTTGTGTCTTGAAACTGGATTGTAAAGGGCAGAATTAGGTGTGGAGCGTCGGATTGCAAAGTATTTGCCACCTTTTGAATGCTTGAAGTCGACTTATCTTTAGCTTCCACCAGAGCAACTCCTTCTACTGATAGAGCTTGCCTTTTACCTGTGATCCTATTTTTGGCTTCTTTGGGCATTCCTTGACGAAATGTCCTGAGCCTCCACAATACAGACACAGTTGGTTAGTCATTCTCTTCTCCTTTTCTTCCTTAGACAAAGTACCACGAATCGTACCAATTTGCATTGGCTCCTCATTTTTAATATTTTCAGAAGTTTATGGACGTCACTCTTGGCCCTATCAACGCTAGGAGGAAGTGGTTGAAAATCTCTCCTCTTTTCTGAACTCCGTTCATTTTGACGATGATTTATCTGCAAGACCAGATCTATTAATTCTGAAATCTCCGAAGGACGACTATGAACGTGTGCCAAAGCATCTTTTAATTTTTCCTTTAGTCCACGATAAAAGATAGCTGCTCTTTTTTTATTGGGCCAATTTGTCTCTACTATTAATTTATTAAAGTGAGCAATATATGCCACCAAATCTCAATTTCCTTGCCGAAGATCCAATAACTCATTATCAGTTGCCTGTGCTGCTGTGCGACGATCAAATATCCTCAAAAATTCTGCTTTCAAATTCTGAAAATTGTATAACATTGGATCATTTCTATTGACTATGGGCATTGACCATGCTGCTGCATCACCATTCAGATATGACAATATGAAGGCCACCTTTGATTGATCCTCAGAAAAAATTACTGGATGACACAAAAAATGTAAAGAACATTGGGTGACGAAGATTTGGGCATTGTGTGGATCACCTACAAAACATTCCGGTTGAGCCAAGGGTATGATTGGGGAAACTGCATGTATGACCAGGGTGGAAATTCCTACAGATTGGGAGGCACTAGAAACATTTGCAGCCCCACCCGAGGAAGCCCTTGCAGAACCTACTAATTCCTCCATTCTTTATTTTATTTGTAAAGATTCCTGACTAGATCTATGTATTTCTTCTCTTAGGACTTTATTTTCTTCAACTGTGTTATTTAATTGATACTGCATGTTCTCAAGTATGGTTGTTAGAGTTTTTAAATCTATACTCTCTGACATTTCTGCTCAGGTGGAAGTCTAATCCCAATTTGGGTAGGCACTTCAATCTGTCAGAATACTAAGTTCGACTTCCTCAGGAGCAGAAGATACTTTCTCCAGTCCCCCTTGCCAGCGCTATCAGCCAATCCTTGCCTATCAATATCGGTCTGAAACCCTAACTAAGGAGAAAGGGGAATTGGGATTTAAGAGAGACTCCTTCTGTCAAATGCTTCTGGTATTTTCCCTCTACTCTGCTCACTGGATGTTGAAGGAACACCTATAACAGAATAACACAATTTAATAGGTACACACAATTTATCTGCAAGTTTCTTTTAAATTTTCTCATAAGATTATACTTATATTATCTTGGATTTCATATTTTGTTACCTGTTAATTTAGTGAGGATTGTCACTCTCTCTATATTCCTCTGTTGAAAATTTGTTCTTAATCAAATCTTGAATTCTTGTAGTTGAATATTAATTAGTTGCTTCCTCTTCAGGGTGCGTTATTATATATATATATATATATATATATATATATATATATATATATATATATATATATATATATATATATTCGTTTGCAGCTCAAGTTTCGTCTGGGCTTTGGCGCTTCTTTCTGCGGTGCAGGCTCCACGGCGTAGCCAAGCCGTATAATATTCTTCCACCCTCTCTTTCACAAGAAGAAATGGAGTCGCACTCACAAGCACTTTCCAAGTGTTCTCATTTATTCATCAAAGTTTTTAAGGCCATCATACAACCAACGCATTTCAGTGTCCTCCGTGATCAAGGTGTTAGAGGACACTAAAACCTGTTGGTTGTGCGATGACCTTAAAAATGGTGATGAATAAATGAGAACACTTGGAAAGTACTCGTGAGTGTGACTCCATTTCTTCTTGTAAAAGAGAGGGTGGAAGATATATACATATATATATATATATTAATGAAATACAAATAAAAAAGAGCCTTTCAACATCGCATACAGAGCCGCCTATGATTAAGGGGCAGCAAGCCCTGAAACGCGTCAGGCACCATAACTCACCTGGGAGTTGTCGGAGAGAAGTATCCAGATACGCCGGATGGCAGGCCGAACAATATAGCAAGGAAGCATTTGAATTTCTACAGTCTAGGGACCTACTATGCCTTCAAGAAACCTGGCTACTTGCCCCAGAGGTGATACCTGGCTTCACGAAATTCCAGCAGCCAGCAGAAAAATACAATATATTCGGAAGACCTTCAGGAGGCTTATCGATATACACGTGCATTAGCAGCAACATGAAACAAAACCCCTACTTAAAACGGACATGGTTCAAGCGGTTCTATTGCAAGGCATGAAAATCCACAGTGGTCCAATAAAGATTGTCCTCTTGAACGTCTACTTTAATAGCAAAAAATCTCCAAGACACATCGATATGAGGTCATTAGTGGACACCCTTGAAGATCTACTAAGTACCCAACCAAACTGTGTGATCATAATGGCTGGGGATTTTAACACCCAAAACCTTGGAGCGGGTCCAGATGAAGCACCTCCAACGGACAAAACAGGAATGGTAATTAACTAATTCTTAAATACGTACAGCCTAAGATCAACTCATAGGATTAAGCAGCCGGTAACAGCTATGAATAACGACCCGCCGAGGATGACCAAATCAACAATCGATTATATCTTTGTGTGTAATTTCTTGTTGGGACAGTTGGCAGAATCTCAATAGCCTTTCATCCAGAGCAGTGACCATCTCCCTCTGGCCATAGCTATCACTCTACAAGCATGTTGGCTCCAGCTCATTGTTCTTGCGGGCAATACAAATGGGGAAGAAATCCATCTTTTGCCAAGGAGACTAAAGTGGAACAAAGTAGATACATCAGTCCTAAACAGTTGGAAAAGCGATTGGCCGAAAATAGCTGACGAATTTAAAAGTGGTAAAATCCATGAGAACTGGATCAACCTGTTGACAAAGGTATACATCTCATAATAGGCAAACAAGTAAGGCATCCCCCAATACTCAGAGAAAGGCCTTGTTGCCAACTTCAACCGCGGTGTAACAAAGTGGAGCAAAGTAAGAGGCTACTTAGAATCGCCTTACGCAACCACAAGCAAGAGGGAAATAATGAAACACATCAAATCCTACTTTCAGCAAGGATAACACACAGAAAAAAATATCTGGGAGCACAAAAGAAAACAACAAGACTCTGAATGGCAGCACGTCTTCACTCTGCTGACTCCAAGCAAACAGGTGGAATTTTGGACGTATATTAATATGCTCTCAGGGCATGGCCATGATCAACGAAATGTGGTCGATAGTGACAAATGGATAAGCTACATAACCGCACTATAATGTGTAACCTCTAACCTGCCATCAACAGGCAGGCAAAGGCCCTTCACCAGCATGGGTTGGATTGACGCACCTCCCGTAGACACACCCGGACCACTTGTGGAAGCGAAACCGACAACCATCGAAGAAAAGTCTGAAGCATTGGTCAGGGGGGATCGTGTGATGACAATCTTAAAAAACATTAAAAAAGATGGAGCTCCTGGTCCGAATGGCCTACCAGCCGATCTTTTCAAAGAAGATTGCGACTTCTGGGGAACCGTACTCACGCCACTCTATCAGTACTGCATGACAAATGCAACAGTCCCTGAGACTTGGAAAGGATCCCTGTTGCAGCCCATCCACAAAAAAAGGAGATATTGGGGACCCTGCCAATTACAGGCTTAATGCCTTACTGGATATCGAGGCAAAAGGATATGCCAGCATCCTCCTGCAAGGCCTACAGGACTGGGCCGACAAAAATTAAATTCTCCCTGTGTACCAAAACGGCTTTAGGCCACGAGCATCTACAACGGATAACATTCTAGCTCTGGCCTACTTAATAAATCAGTCTGGGCAGAAACACTCGCCTCCTCTCTTTGCATGTTTTGTGGACTACTCTGCTGCCTTTGACGGGGTCAATCGGAATCTGCTACGGCGGAAACTGTAAGACTGGGGTATACCAGCAAACCTGTTGCAAGAACATAATCAGTCTCCATACAGGAACTTGGGTACGAGTAAAAACGGTGGCAAATTCAGCCACTAAAAGGATTCCAACAGAGAGAGTGTTAAAGCAAGGCTGCGTACTGACCCCTCTGCTTTTTAATCTCTACATTGCAGACCTTGGAAAAATTATATCTAATGCCAACCTTTTACCGCCCGAAATCGGCCTAATTAGATTATGTTTAATGCAGTAGGCAGACGATATGGTTTTACTGGACCATACAAAAACAGGCATGCAAAGACTACTAGATGCACTAAACATTTACAACAATCACAACGAACTACGAGCGAACGCAGAAAAAACAAAGCTTGTCATGTCTGGGAAATATACTAACAATCTCAGACAACAGTGGAGACTGGGTAATTTAAAAATAGCACCAGCAACCAAATATAACTACCTGGGGGTGTGGCTGATGAGCAATGGGAAACCCACAGCACACATTGCCTCAGTCGAAACAAAAATTAAAGCAGTAACGTTCGTTCTGTATAAACTGTACTCTAAGTTAAGCAGCCCGACGACCAGGGCAATGCGAAAGGTCATAAATGCTAAACTCCTTCCCGCATTCACATATGGTCAGGTAGCATTCCCAGAAACTGTTATTAACACTATGGAACATGCTAATTGTCGCGCATTCAAACAAATCTTTCAGATTCCCGCCCACGCTCGCAACGCTCTGGTGCAACTGGAATTTGGGCTGAACAAACAGAATTATGAGCACTGGGCCTCAATGGTGCAGTTCTATCGAGGGGTCTGCAAAGCCCCTCGCACACAATGAAGGCAATTTTAAATTTTCATTAAAGGGATCAATCCGTGGCATGACGGCCTGCACACCGGCTGTAATGAACTGAACCTTGATATGTCCAAACTGCAGGATTTTACTCACCCGCCTGGCACCTTAAAGTCCATACTGAAAAAGCAAGTCAGGTCATTATCAAAGGAAGGGGACTTGAAGGAACTGAACTCTTCCATCAGCAACATTGGGATACTTGCAAGTTCCTATGAAGCCCACGGACGACAACCATACCTTACGCGGATGACACTCAACTGCTCTTCACGTGTAGGAAAGATCAGGCTTTTTAATGGAGAGAGCATTCGGGGGTGCCTAGGGATGGTCTTTAACTGGTTTCAGCGGAACAGCCTCAAAGCTAATTCCAACAAATCGGAGGTACTGTTCTTTGGCTGTGCCTCAGACCCTGAATGGCGGGAGTGGTGGCCAACGGATATGTGTCCCCCTGCTCAGTCATCTCAGGTGGCAAAAAATCTGGGAGTTAAGTTTGACAATAACCTTACGCTGAGATCACATATTCCCGGTTTGACAGGCACTTGCTTTGGAATTCTGAAGATGCTCCGGAAGTTCTTACCCCTGCTTACAGAAGAGCATAGAAAGATCGCTGTGCAAGCCTTAATGGGCTCCAGACTGGACTATGCCAACGTCCTATATTTAGGGCTTCCGGACTATCTTGTTCAGCGGCTGCTAGTGGTGCAGAACTCTGCGGCTCGCGCCAACTTCGGCCTTCATAGGCGAGCTAAAGCATCCGGGTTGGTGCAGTCGCTTCACTGGCTGCCCATCCGGAAGCGGATTATGTTTAAAGCTCTGACTCTGGCTCACAAAGCACTTTTTGGCTCGGGTGCAAGGTACCTACAGCGAAGGCTCGCCTTTTATCGCCCGGTTCGATCTCTTCGGTCAGAATCTCTGTTCCCGGCCGTGGTCCCTCGAGTGAGGAAAGCCCGCACCGGGGGTCGCTCCTTTGGTCTTAGGGCCCCTCAGTTGTGGAACACTTTACCTCTGGCCTTGCGGCGTACTCCCAATCTGCTCCTGTTTAGGAAGAGCCTCAAGACCTGGCTTTTTAACCTTTAGGTTGTCTTTCCTTTCCTTATCTGTCTCTGTTTTATGGTGTTATGTTTTTTTCACACTGAGCTGCCTATATAAAGCGCCGGGACACTCTCACTGAGTAGCCGTGCGCTATACAAATAAAATGATAACATAACATAACATAACAATATGGCATTAAATAAGGCGATTTAAAAAAAAAAATATGCTGAGACTAATGGCCTTGCCGATTAAAGACATTAACAGGCGCTGGAAAACCTTTGAAGCAATAACAACTTGCAGACTTTGCCATCAATATGAAAAATCCTTGGCTCATCTGGTTTGCACATGTCATTGTTTGTTGCACGCACAACGCACTTTATTAAAGCTCTTGTTTTTAAATCATGGTGTGCGAACCAGTATTGAAGCCATGAAACTGCTTTTTAATATGGAGACTCCATTGGAATTGGCAAGGTTTGCTAAGTTTGCATATAAGGCCAAAGAACTTTTAGGTAAACAAGCACAATGCACCTTTGAACTGAAATTATTAGGCCTGAAGAACTCACGCTTTATTGAGGATTGCACAACTTTCACTTCATTGAAATGAAATCACCAATGTATATTTAGCACTCAGCCTACTTATGCCACCATCGGACCTATGTATTTTATAACATCATCGAAACTCTTAAATTAAAACTTGGTTTGAGCATCCCAAAAATATTTTTGAATGTATTTATAACTCTGTGACCCCAACCCTTCCCTGCAAGACTTGCAAAGCCAGCATATAAGGGGAAGGAATCTACAGGACAGAACTGATTTATTGTCCATACCGCACCTCACTGATTTTATCTGTTTTTAATGCCCTGTTTGTAAAAATCATATTTGATAGTTTTAGTAAGATATACTATACTACAACTCCCCTGGTACGAACTAATTGAAATGAAGAATGTGAGATTTTATTTGAATCTTTTGTAACAATTTTTATTAATTGACACAATAAACATTGACTGACTGAGTAGCAAGGGTGAACAATGTTGATTTGATTCAAGACATGAGATGGATTCGATGTGAATAAGGAACTTTTTCTTTCGGCCAGAATAGCAGTCTCGTTCTCCCTAAAGAATAGTCATCATTTCCAGTGTTTTCCCTCTGGGAGATTCTCTGACATGTTTGGGAAGCTGCTAAACTAAGTGCTTCATTTAAATAAAAGTATTAGTCAATCTGCTTTCCTTGTAGTATTATAACCTTGCTATTTTACTCTAGATAATTATTTCACTGACATTAGCTTTATGCATTGAAAAGAAAGCAACTAACCACCAAAGCATTGGAATGCCATTCCTATTCATAAAAATACCCAGAAGAAGAGAGAAATATGCTAATTTATGATTTGTTGAAATGTAGAAAGTAGGTAATTGGAAAACCTGTAGGCTCACTCAAACGGCGAGACTTTGACGCACCTGAAAACTATTCACTCGGGTAGAGCAAAGTTTCAGTAATGGAGTTTGAAAGTTATTAAAGTGAAGCCGCCAGCGCACAGAAGAGTTGATATGCTCCACCACGCTCCTTATTGATCCATGACTCACCCACATTATTCAAGGGATAAACAGCTTTCCGATCTGGATGCTGTATCTTCTTAAGTAGACAACTGCGTCAGGAAGCTGTGCCCCTCACGACGCTGGTTACACGTTTGAGAATCACGACGACACGGTCACAAACAGGCTATGAAGAGTGGGTTGGGACGCAGTGCGAATGACTTTGTCAAAAACAAATGAAATTACATTTTACGGGAACAGACAAGACACAGATGCCAGAGAAGAAGAAGAATTTTGGATACTTACTCCCCAACATAACAGTTTTTACTAGATCATAATAAGATGTAAAGAATATACAACACCTACTCAAGCTTTGAATATCTGGAAAATACACACGATCGATTGTTAGTTCACTTCATGGGTTGATCTTTTGTTCACTGATGCCCCTTCTATGAAAATGGGGTGTTATCATTGTCGATTACAAGGGGTGGTGGCTGGCTCTCCAGGACAGCAGAGAGGGACTATGTAGTTGATAATAAGTCATGGATTTAGTAAGGGCTTGTGTTGCCCATGCATGACACAAGGTGAACCAAGGCGTCGCAAACCATTAACCCTTTCGGTGCTCATGAGGAGCTCAGCTCGTCATAACCGCGGAACCCCCACGCGGGATAACTCCCCTCCTGTGCGGGGTGTTCCATTGAGATGGCAGAGTCGTGACGAGCTCTGCTCATCATGAGCACAGCTCCGCTGTGCAGCGTGACGAGCTAAGCTCGTCACGAGCACCGCGCGCGGCCCCCCTCCGCCCGCACTGCGGGGAATTAGCCCCGCGGGGAAGGGGTTAACCGGGATTTACTAAGCCGTGCAATGCGACCCTGCGTGGCTCTGCCTTGTTTAGTAAATCAAACATAACTCAAGGCAGCACATTTTGCTGCCTTGCGTTACCCTGAGGCAGGTTGGCATTCCATGGCAGGGGTGTGAGCATTTGAATATATCAACCCATGAATTTTTGCCTATTCCCAGATTCGGAAAGAGTTGTTAACCTGGGAATGAGACAAAACTTTAGGCTTCCAGACCCAAGTGTAACAAGCAGAAATATATTTATTTCTCCTCATTGCTTCCATTACTATATGTGATGCATTCAGCATCACACATAGAAAAAGGAAAATATTTTTCAGGATTGGTTTTGTGCACAAAAACAATCCTGCTTGACACAAGAAGGAGCCAGAAATGCTCCATATCTTTGTAATTATGGCACATTTTCTAAGTCTCCCTTTCACACAGAAACACCAAGTTGCCTTGCTACGCTCCATTGTGTGAAATGTTACTAAATCTGCCCCTCAGTTGGTAGCAGGATAGTTCTTGAAAATGAGGCCCAGATTTATTAAGAATTTGCGATGTGCCACTTTTGTGGAACAGCCCCAAATGAAAATCCCTTTTGACTTGCTAAGCCTCACAAACTCAATTTACGTGATTTAGTAAATACAAAGTATCGCAACAGAGCACATACCTCTGCCTTGCATTATTTTCTGTCGTGCAGGCGTTACATGGGTGGATCATGGGCGTTCCCATGCATCTACCCATGTATTTCAATGCAAACCCAGAATTACAAAGACTTATAAACCAGGGGTTTGCCTGCCAAAATAGTACGTCTAACTAAGGCTGGTGTAACAAGGAGAAATATCTCTATTTCTCCTTGTTACTCCCTCCTTCAATGTGTGCTGCAGAATGTAACAAAGAGAAATATCTCTATTTCTTCTTGTTCCTTCCTCTTTCCATGTATGTTTCATTCTGCAGCACACTTCAAAAGAGTAATGCACATCTAAGGATTGTGTTTGTATCAGCACAAAAACAATCCGGCCCGTAATGCAGGCACCCTTGCACCACAGAGCAAGGGTGACTGTGTTGGAGCTAGACAGCAAACAGTGCGCCAGCACTGGAAGAAAGCAGAAGTGCACCATATCGAAGTAGATATGGCACATTTCTGTTCTCTCCATTTTATGCACAGCAAGTTGTCTTGCTGCTTTATGTTGCATAAAAGAAAAGTAGGCCAAAATATTCATTCTGTGTTTCCAAAAGGCATCATCTGGTGCGGAACCTTTGGAGGAGATCCCATATGGTAGGTATTACCACTATTTTTACAATAAAGGGCAATTAACATCAACATGGTTGTAATACTTACATTTTTTATGGTGCTTGATTACATATATAGGAAATGTAACAATGATGTTAGTGTTGGTGAAGCAGAGACAGGAGGGTCATTTTAAATTTCGCAGGCCATTGTCCGGCACCAAGATTAGCAGAGGCCTTCGCCACTGCTCTACCAGGACCAGATTTATCAAGGGCTTGCATTGCCATTGCATCATAGAAGGTGACACAAGGGCAATGCAAGCCCTTTAGTGAGATTTAATATGCTACGCAGAGCCACCTTGAGTGGATCCGCGAAGCGTGATAAATCTGCAGTAACTTAAGGTAGCACAAGTTGCTGCCTTGAGTTACTCCGCACTGCAAAGGTGATCCATGGGTACAGCAGAGGTGTTCCCACTCATCCACCCATGGCTTTTGGTGCATTCACAGATTTATTAACACTAGTAAACCTGGAAATGTGTCAACATGGTACACATTCTCAAGGGAGGCACAATGAGGAAAAATATGTTTATTTCTTTATTTTACATTTTGCAGCAGACATAGAAAGAGGTAAAAGCCTCAGCGGATTGATTTTGTGAAGGAAGGTGGCCCATGGTGCAAGGGTCCTTGCAATGGCACTTGGCAGCCATGAGTGCACCAGTGCCGAGTGAGTGCAGGTATGTGCCATATTTTAATGGACGTGGTGCATTCCTGCCCTCTCCATTTGACGCAGCGCAGCAATTTGTTTTGCTGCTTTGCACTAAATATTAGTAAATCTGCCCGCAACGTCAGATTTCAGCTCTTTGCTCTTCATCCATAGAGGTAAATGTTGCCTCTGCAATCGGTGTGCCATATTTAGACAACCCCTCTGCATGATGGGGCTTTCTGGCCTTTCGGCATATCTACAGCTGTGGTGAATGTACTGAAGGCAGAACAGAATGCCAAGGAGGAGTCATGTTTTTTTCAGCAGCTCAGCATTCTTTTTTCATTTTACAATTTCAGTCAAACTAAGACTCAGTGGTCCTGATATGCAGGGAGTTTACACCGTGTACATTGAGGCTATAATTCGGTTTCCTTCCAGATTCACCATGATTAATATAGCACACTGTTGTGAACAAAGGGAAGTCCGGACTTCTAGCGTAGATTAGATAGGTTCTTTTATTTAAGTTCTTACAAGAAGTTAAGAAGAAAACCCCACCAGGATCTAATCTACGCTAGAAGTCTGGACTTCCCTTTGTTTATAACATTTAGCTGTCCTGCTGCTCAGCCCAAACCCGACTGACACTCACTGACATCCAACATTCCATCCATCCAACATTCCACACCACACTCATTCTGGCTGAGCAGCAGTTAAACATAAGTTACAACACACACCCGTACAGGGAAAATAATTGAGGATCAGACTAGCCTAAATAGGGTGAGGGAACTGCCACTGTGACGAAGTAGTTCATCGATGCACGGACTACTGGTTAAACGATTTCTGATTCATATTCAACCTACTTTTCCTCAAAAAAAGACGTCTATGGATGCAAGTAATAATTATGACTTCACATTTTGATTTATTTGTGAATGAGTTGATAAAAAACAACATTAATGTCAGGCATAGTATTTCAATCGATTATTGTGGGCAAGAGACATGTATACAATGCCCCTTTGTCGACTTAGGTGAAAGTCCCACCACCCCACCAGTGCCTAAACGCCAGTGCTTCACAAATAATCACCTATAGATGCAAGACATATTGCCCCGGATAATAGGATCAGGTGGTAGAATAGCTGTTGTTGTTGTATGTACTTTATTCAATACATTTTTTAAAGTATGTACATCCTCAGTTCGTAAAAAGCAATCCATTTACACATACAACCAGTATACAATCATTAAAATTCCCTTGAAAAAGGTATATACAATAAAAACTTTAAAAACTACTATGTACAGATTTGGCAACTGCAGTAAAAAGGACAATATTCAAAATGAGCCCACCAACACCTAACTCTTAGCTGTCTTTAGCAGCTTTGTACGAATTAACCAAGCTCTGCCCAAAAACTTTGCCACCCCACAGACAATACAACGAGAGGTGGTATCGGACATTAAAATGCGTTGTGCCATCCTATAAATCCTGAAGCCTGTCTCTTTGCAAATGGGTTTAAGCCATTTTCTTCTCGCCACCCTATATGCTGTAGATGCAAAAAGGAAGTGGGCTAATGACTCAGTAGGTGCTGTGCAACCTGGGCAAGGGGCAGATACAGAAGTGTGCTGTTTCCAGCCTGCTGTAACATCAATAAGTGGGAGGGCACCAAACCTCAGCTTCAAATAGAGAGTCCTACCTCTCGGGTTTTGAATGAAGTCGAGGAAAGGTTCGAGCTTCCTCACCAGTTCAAAATCCAAAAACTGCTCAATGAAGGACCCCCAATTGGCATTATGCTTCTTCTCTGCCTGCACCCAATCCCAATATGCTTTCTTAATTGTTTGTTTGGGTGGTGGGTACTGGCAAACCCAGGATTCCCCTAGCCCTATATCAAAAACAAACTGTCAGAGCTTGCTTATCCACTTATTACAGATGTTTAATGTAATAAGTTCATCAAGGGCTACTGCATAATTAGCCAACTCGGGCGTCCTCCTTAAACTTACCCAGAATAATAAAGGGCGGAGCCGCACTATATTTTTGATCAAGTGTTTTCCCATGTCATAGCGGAGGGGCTTTAGAGGGGTAGAGCATAGGACGTAAACCAGACCTCTAAAGAAATTGTTCTCAGATCTAACCAGGTCAGTTGTGTTCTCAAAACCCCATAATTTGGACCCGTAAACTGCAGAGGGTAATGCTTTCCCTTCATACACCGCGAGGGCTGGGGGTATTGGTTTACTAACGGAGATTGCTGGTCTCTTAAGATTGCCCCGGACACTCGCTTGTGGTTTAGAAGCATTTTGGCCATATGAGAGTTCGAATTCATCAGGTTGTTCACCCGGACTCCCAAATAGTCAAATGACTCCACCGCATCATATGGGGTACCGTTAAGGGTGATGCCATTCCTAAATCGTTTGGACTGTGACAGGGTCATTAACTTGGTCTTGGTGGTGTTAATAGTTAACACCCTTGCATCGCAAAACTGACTAAACCTATCCAGTAGTTTTTGCAAACATACTGGACTTTTGGACATCAAGAGGGTGTCATCGGCATCGGTATTTTCTCTCCTGCCAGGACTGGGGCATCGGCTGGGTCCTCTCTCAATTGGTCTACCACCCCATTAACAAAGAGAGAGAACAGGGTCGGAGCCATCACACAGCCCTGGCATACCCCCTATTCACCGCCACCCTCTCAGTCAACTGTCCCTGGTTTCCCCATCTGACTCTTGCATAATTCCCCTCATGGAGGCGTTTAATAAAATCAAGAAGAGCGAAGAGGGGGCACAATTCATGCAGCACTTGCCAGAGTTTGGCACGAGGGACCAAGTCAAAAGCGGTCTTCAGGTCAATAAAGGCCAGATACAAGCTGCCTTTCCCGATGACCACATTTTTCCAATGGACCATAAAGAATCTAAACACTTGGGGCGTATTACCAACAACTAGCGATAATTATCTCTATGTTGGTTTAGCGGCGATATTTTTATCGCCGAGCTGCGGCGATTTTTATTGCTTAGGAACCTTGCTATTATCAAGGTATATCTCCTAAGCAATAAAAATCTGCCGAAATGCATGAATATCGCTGAAAAGTCAGCGATATTCATGCATTACCGAGCTAATGCTCTTAGCCATGTTATCCACCTACCATTGGATAACATGGCTAAGAACTGTTCCTGGGCAGGTGTTAACTTTTGGAGATATTCATGCTTATCGTGAATATCTCCAAAAGTTGGTAATAGGAGATAGCGATGTTAACGACTGTTTCCAGTTGCTAACATCTTGGCACGTCCACTTTGCATGTCATTAGTGATAAATATCACTGACATGCAAAGCGGGGCCCAAGATGGTCGCTATCTCCTACTAGCTGTCGCTAACTGGTGTTAGCAACAGCTAGGTAATAGGGAGATAATTTTATCTCCGCTTTCTTGGCTTTTTAAAGCCAAAAAAGCGGAGATAAACCCCCTTGATAATATGCCCCCGGTCCATTGTGCCAACCTGTTGTCCAAATCATGCCTGGCAATGAGAAAAGATATTCCCATCTTCCATCCATGATCCTGTCCTCGTGGTGATGACCCTGTCAACTACCTTCTGTATGACATCGATTAAACTAATCGGCCTGTAGTTGGCAGGGTCCTCTCTAGCACCTTTTTTATATTGTCACCACCTCAGCTTCCTTCCATGAATCGGGAATAGCATGACACCTCGCAATAAGATTATTTAAAAGGCATATAAAATTTCCCCAAAGCTTTGGATCAGGCAGGAGTAAGTCTCCAGGGAGTCCATCAGGGCCCGCTGCCTTTCCCGGGGCTATGCTGGCAATGGCCAAATATAGCTCATTTATCACAAAGGGTTCCGCTAGTACTACATTCTCAAATCTAAATTGTACAGGGACACTTTGTGGGGACTGTAGATCTCCCTCATCACAGTGCAGGTTAAGAAAGTGAGCATGCCATTGTTGCTCTGTAATGTGATTTGGTATAGGGTCAGCTCCCCTTCTATTAGCTTTATTAATAATCTCCCAAAATAAAGTTGCATCTTTTAATAGGGATTCAGATTTGAGCTCCTGCCAATGCTGTTCCTCCCAATAACGCTTCGCTAAATCTCTATATCTTAAGTACTCCTTCCTAGTCACTCTTACTGCTGCCAAGTCTTTTTTACACAGGGCTATGATTAGTATCTTCCTCTTTTCCCTGCATGTGGCCGTGTACCAGGGGTTATTCCATCTTGGTGGACCCCTTTTCAACATTCTAGTTTCCTTAACAATGAAAAAGGAACCCAGCCTCTCTATTACATTGTTATAAAATTTAGTAAAGGAGAGCTCTTGGATATATTCATTGGCTGAACTAATCGATTCCAGTTCTAAAGTTTTCTGGGGTATATGCTCCCTTATACTAACTAATTTATCCTCGTGGCATGCAACCTTATCCCATTTCAAGCGCCGATTACAGTTTGATCGATTTACAAAAGGGGGTGGTGATGAACAGAGTGTCTGAATTGAGCAGACCACTCTTACCCAGTCCAAAGATCAGGGCTTGATCCATCACCGTTATTTATCTCACTGCCCCATCCCAGCTCAGAACCTGGCTATATGCAAATCAGTCTGTCCCTGGCCCAGTGCATCATGGGAACAGGGCAGACTAAACTACCAAGCCAATTCTTTACCAGAAAGGAGACAAGCTACCGGGGACCGGTTTCTGGCATTTCAGCCGTCTTCGGCCCGGCTTGCTTGAATCCTGATGGAGCAGTGAGAAAGGGACTCATGTCTGAGTATACCCTGCCACACCTATAGTGGCCAAAATCGATTTACAAAAGGGGGTGGTGATGAACAGAGTTTCTGAATTGAGCAGACCACTCTTACCCAGTCCAAAGATCAGGGCTTGATCCATCACCGTTATTTATCTCACTGCCCCATCCCAGCTCAGAACCTGGCTATATGCAAATCAGTCTATCCCTGGCCCAGTGCATCATGGGAACAGGGCAGACTAAACTACCAAGCCAATTCTTTACCAGAAAGGAGACAAGCTACCGGGGACCGGTTTCTGGCATTTCAGCCGTCTTCGGCCCGGCTTGCTTGAATCCTGATGGAGCAGTGAGAAAGGGACTCATGTCTGAGTATACCCTGCCACACCTATAGTGGCCAAAATCGATTTACAAAAGGGGGTGGTGATGAACAGAGTGTCTGAATTGAGCAGACCACTCTTACCCAGTCCAAAGATCAGGGCTTGATCCATCACAGTTATTTATCTCACTGCCCCATCCCAGCTCAGAACCTGGCTATATGCAAATCAGTCTGTCCCTGGCCCAGTGCATCATGGGAACAGGGCAGACTAAACTACCAAGCCAATTCTTTACCAGAAAGGAGACAAGCTACCGGGGACCGGTTTCTGGCATTTCAGCCGTCTTCGGCCCGGCTTGCTTGAATCCTGATGGAGCAGTGAGAAAGGGACTCATGTCTGAGTATACCCTGCCACACCTATAGTGGCCAAAATCGATTTACAAAAGGGGGTGGTGATGAACAGAGTGTCTGAATTGAGCAGACCACTCTTACCCAGTCCAAAGATCAGGGTTTGATCCATCACCGTTATTTATCTCACTGCCCCATCCCAGCTCAGAACCTGGCTATATGCAAATCAGTCTGTCCCTGGCCCAGTGCATCATGGGAACAGGGCAGACTAAACTACCAAGCCAATTCTTTACCAGAAAGGAGACAAGCTACCGGGGACCGGTTTTTGGCATTTCAGCCGTCTTCGGCCCGGCTTGCTTGAATCCTGATGGAGCAGTGAGAAAGGGACTCATGTCTGAGTATACCCTGCCACACCTATAGTGGCCAAAATCGATTTACAAAAGGGGGTGGTGATGAACAGAGTGTCTGAATTGAGCAGACCACTCTTACCCAGTCCAAAGATCAGGGCTTGATCCATCACCGTTATTTATCTCACTGCCCCATCCCAGCTCAGAACCTGGCTATATGCAAATCAGTCTGTCCCTGGCCCAGTGCATCATGGGAACAGGGCAGACTAAACTACCAAGCCAATTCTTTACCAGAAAGGAGACAAGCTACCGGGGACAGGTTTCTGGCATTTCAGCCGTCTTCGGCCCGGCTTGCTTGAATCCTGATGGAGCAGTGAGAAAGGGACTCATGTCTGAGTATACCCTGCCACACCTATAGTGGCCAAAATCGATTTACAAAAGGGGGTGGTGATGAACAGAGTGTCTGAATTGAGCAGACCACTCTTACCCAGTCCAAAGATCAGGGCTTGATCCATCACCGTTATTTATCTCACCGCCCCATCCCAGCTCAGAACCTGGCTATATGCAAATCAGTCTGTCCCTGGCCCAGTGCATCATGGGAACAGGGCAGACTAAACTACCAAGCCAATTCTTTACCAGAAAGGAGACAAGCTACCGGGGACCGGTTTCTGGCATTTCAGCCGTCTTCGGCCCGGCTTGCTTGAATCCTGATGGAGCAGTGAGAAAGGGACTCATGTCTGAGTATACCCTGCCACACCTATAGTGGCCAAAATCGATTTACAAAAGGGGGTGGTGATGAACAGAGTTTCTGAATTGAGCAGACCACTCTTACCCAGTCCAAAGATCAGGGCTTGATCCATCACCGTTATTTATCTCACTGCCCCATCCCAGCTCAGAACCTGGCTATATGCAAATCAGTCTGTCCCTGGCCCAGTGCATCATGGGAACAGGGCAGACTAAACTACCAAGTCAATTCTTCACCAGAAAGGAGACAAGCTACCGGGGACCGGTTTCTGGCATTTCAGCCGTCTTCGGCCCGGCTTGCTTGAATCCTGATGGAGCAGTGAGAAAGGGACTCATGTCTGAGTATACCCTGCCACACCTATAGTGGCCAAAAACGATTCAGAAAAGGGGGTGGTGATGAACAGAGTGTCTGAATTAAGCAGACCACTCTTACCCAGTCCAAAGATCAGGGCTTGATCCATCACCGTTATTTATCTCACTGCCCCATCCCAGCTCAGAACCTGGCTATATGCAAATCAGTCTGTCCCTGGCCCAGTGCATCATGGGAACAGGGCAGACTAAACTACCAAGCCAATTCTTCACCAGAAAGGAGACAAGCTACCGGGGACCGGTTTCTGGCATTTCAGCCGTCTTCGGCCCGGCTTGCTTGAATCCTGAGGGAGCAGTGAGAAAGGGACTCATGTCTGAGTATACCCTGCCACACCTATAGTGGCCAAAAACGATTCAGAAAAGGGGGTGGTGATGAACAGAGTGTCTGAATTAAGCAGACCACTCTTACCCAGTCCAAAGATCACCACCCCTTGTTGTAAATATTTTTGTCCACCCTAAGCGTGGAAGGGTATTCTCAGATGTGAGACCCTTGCTCATTGCACCATCAGGATTCAAGCAAACCGGGCCGAAGACGGCTGTAATGCCAGAAACCGGTCCCCGGGAGCTTGTTTCCTTCCCAGTGTAAGAATTGGCTTTTGTAGTTTGGTTTGCCAACCCCATTCTTTCAACATTAGATCTATCTATCACTGGGCTATTTGAGCATAAAAGGGGCTCTCCCTTATCCCTTTTTGATAAATCATCTAGGAGTCTAATTGATGGAGCTCACCTAGTCAATCCACTCTATTAAGGACAGAGCCTCTACCCATCCTGATAGGTGACCAAAGTGGTAAGCGTCTGATCTGGATATCAGAATGATTTGGGGGTAAAGTGCAATACTCAAGGGCCAGTAGGTTCTCCGCCATTGTTGCATTGATAAGCTGCAACTCAATGCAATCTGTCATAGAATTAGCTGAGGAGATCCTTTTTACCCTTACCATATCTTCCTTGATAATTGACCTGCACCCCCTTACATGACGTAACCAGTGAATCGCTTTGTTATGAATGGATTCGCTGCTTTCATAGCCATGCTTGTTGGTGTGTTTGGGTACCTTAGTCATATAAACTAAATATGGAGAGTTCCCAGCGGGGATGCTGTTCCTTAGCATACCTGGGCCATCCTGCCTAACCTGACCTTCTTTAACAGGAGGTAAGCCTCGATAGCCTATTTTGCTAAGATGAAAATCCAGGGGCTTTGCTCTGACTACACTAGTTTTTACAGTATCAGAGTAAGATCTAGTAATTTCAGATAAGGATAGTGAGCCGGAAGGCACCTTGGCTGGGACACCTGGCACTATTAATGACCCACGACCTCCCTTGGATTCTTGGCTGGCAATACCCTAGCTGCTCTACTTGCTTCGATGGGTGGTCGAGGGGGAACACATACGCCCCTAGGCTGGGCCACTCTGCGGGATAACTCCTCCACCTTCAATCTCAAGGAGGCCAGATCTCTTTCAAGGACGTTCATTTTCTGCAATATAACCATATTTATCTGGCCGCACTTTGAACAAGCTACGTGATCATCAGATGTGTGCTCTCTAGTCTTATTTTTACAAACTAGGTCTACTGTTACATCCCCCAGAGTTTGTTCTGGTACAGAAAATCTGTTTGAGCAGGGAATAGTACTTTCTGTTTGGCACGTATAAGGGGCCCCATGAGTGGTGTAAACTGCTACCTTGTTTGGGGATTCTACTAACACACTTTCTTCAGCATCACCTGCTAAAGAGCTATGAGCTTCACAAATTGGGGACTTTGAGGGATTTTTCTTATTAAAAATTGCGGGAATCACCCCTTTCTGAATCTGCGTAAGAGCCTCATCGAGAGGGTCTGAGTTTCCCACAGAGTTGCTATTTGTCTTTACTCCCAGAACCTCTTCGCACTCATTGACAATAGCTTCAATTCTTGTTAAAACACAGTTAGTGGCTGCATGCGATACCTTTTTTGCCTTTTTCCCTTTCTTAGATGATGAAAATGGAGCACCGCCTACCATAACCTTTCTTTTCCCCATTTCGTAAAGAAACTAATATCACTGCGGCGGATCTTATCCAGTTAGCACTTAGGAGCACCCTATTGAACTCTCTGAGCCCCAGTTAATCAACAGCCAGTACCTTTAGTCCTTCTATGCCATGGTCCAAATTTTAGGGGGGGGGGGCCTGCCCTGCCTGTTCCTGTCAATGACGGGCGAAGACTAGCCCCTCCTCCGGGTCGCCCCTTAGCACTCTGGTATGTGAAGTACCTGAAGTTCGAAGAATTACTGAAAGTTCGTAAGTGGTTCACCTATGTAGGTGCAAGTAGATACTTGTTATTACCCCGATCTCTAGACCCGGGACATGGCCCGGGTTTCGGGATATCTTCCCTCATCAGTAGAGAAAGTCAATAAGGGTGGAAGAGAAGGCTGCCTCGTAACCATCACAGGCCTTGTTTCCCAGCATGCAGGTACGTCGTCCAGAAGCTCGTCAGCTTGGGAGGCTCATGGGAGCCCTTATGTAGAAAAAACAGCAATGGACCGCACACCGCTAGCCTCTCCTCCGGGTCGGCCCTAAGCACTCTGGTATGTGAAGTGCCTGAAGTTCGAAGAATTACTGAAAGTTCGTAAGTAGTTCACCTATGTAGGTGCAAGTAGATACTTGTTATTACCCCGATCTCTAGACACGGAACATGGCCCGGGTTTCGGGATATCTTCCCTCATCAGTAGAGAAAGTCAATAGGGGTGAAAGAGATGGCCGCCTCATAACCATCACAGGCGTTGTTGCTCAGCACGCATGTGCGTCGTCCAGAAGCTCGTCTGCTTGGGAGGCTCATGGGAGCCCTTCTGTAGAAAAATAGCAATGGACCGCAAATCGCTAGCCTCTCCTCCGGGTCACCCCTAAGCACTATAGTATGTGAAGTATCTGAAGTTAGAAAAATTACTGAAAGTTCGTAAGTGGTTCACCTATGTAGGTGCAAGTGGATACTTGTTATTACCCGGATCTCTAGACCCGGGACATGGCCTGGGTTTCGGGATAACTTCACTCATCAGTAGAGAAAGTCAATAGGGGTGGAAGAGAAGGCCGCCTCGTAACCGTCACAGACCTTGTTGCCCAGCACGCAGGTGGGTCATCCAGAAGCTCATCAGCTTGGGAGGCTCATGGGAGCCCTTATGTAGAAAAAGCAGCAATGGACCGCACACCGCTAGCTCCTCCTCCGGGTCGCCCCTAAGCACTCTGGTATGTGAAGTGCCTGAAGTTTGAAGAATTACTGAAAGTTCGCAAGTGGTTCTCCTATGTAGGTGCAAGTAGATACTTGTTATTACCCCGAACTCTAGACACGGGACATGGCCCGGGTTTCGGGCTATCTTCCCTCATCAGTAGAGAAAGTCAATAGGGGTGGAAGAGAAGGCCGCCTCGTAACCATCACGGCCTTGTTGCCCAGCACGCAGGTGCGCCGTCCATAAGCTCATCCTCTTGGGAGGCTCATGGGAGCCCTTATGTAGAAAAAACAGCATTGGACCGCACACCGCTAGCCCCTCCTCCGGGTCGCCCCTAAGCAATCTGGTATGTGAAGTGCCTGAAGTTCGAAGAATTACTGAAAGTTCATAAGTGGTTCACCTATGTAGGTGCAATATCTTCCCTCATCAGTAGAGAAAGTCAATAGTGGTGGAAGAGAAGCCGCCTTGTAACCGTCACGGGCCTTGTTGCCCGGCACGCAGGTGCGTCGTCCAGAAGCTCGTCAGCTTGGGAGGCTCAAGGGAGCCCTTATGAAGAAAAAACAGCAATGGACCGCACACCACTAGCCCTTCCTCCTAGTTGCCCCTAAGCACTCTGGTATGTGAAGTGCCTGAAGTTTGAAGAATCACTGAAAGTTCGTAAGTGGTTCACCTATGTAGGTGCAAGCACATACTTGTTATTATCCCGATCTCTAGACCCGGGACATGGCCCGGGTTTCGGGATATCTTCCCTCATCAGTAGAGAAAGTCAATAGTGGTGGAAGAGAAGCCGCCTCGTAACCGTCACGGGCCTTGTTGCCCGGCATGCAGGTGCGTCTTCCAGAAGCTCGTCCGCTTGGGAGGCTCATAGGAGCCCTTATGTAGAAAAAACAGCAATGGACCGCACACCGCTAGCCCCTCCCCTCCTCTCGGTCACCCCTAAGCACTCTGGTATGTGAAGTGCCTGAAGTTCGAAGAATTACTGAAAGTTCGTAAGTAGTTCACCTATGTAGTTGCAAGTAGATACTTGTTATTACCCCGATCTCTAGACTTGGGACAAGGTCCGGGTTTCGGGATATCTTCCCTCATCAGTAGAGAAAGTCAATAGGGTGGAAGAGAAGGCCGCCTCGTAACTGTCACGGGCCTTGTTGCCCTGCACGCAGGTGCGTCGTCCAGAAGCTCGTCAGCTTGGGAGGCTCATGGAAGCCCTTATGTAGAAAAAACAGCAATGGACCGCACACCGCTAGCCCCTCCTCTGGGACGCCCCTAAGCACTCTGGTATGTGAAGTGCCTGAAGTTCGAAGAATTACTGAAAGTTCGTAAGTGGTTCACCTATGTAGGTACAAGTAGATACTTGTTATTACCCCGATCTCTAGACCCGGGACATAGCCCGGGTTTCGGGATATCTTCCCTCATCAGTAGAGAAAGTCAATAGGGGTGGAAGAGAAGGCTGCCTCGTAACCGTCACGGGCCTTGTTGCCCAGAACGCAGGTGCGTCATCCAGAAGCTCGTCAGCTTGGGAGGCTCATGGGAGCTCTTATGTAGAAAAAACAGCAATGGACTGCACACCGCTAGCCCCTCCTCCGGGTCGCCCCTAAGCACTCTGGTATGTGAAGTGCCTGAAGTTCGAAGAATTACTGAAAGTTCGTAAGTGGTTCACCTATGTAGATGCAAGTAGATACTTGTTATTACCCCGATCTCTGGATCCGGGACATGGCCCGGGTTTCGGGATATCTTCCCTCATCAGTAGAGAAAGTCAATAGAGGTGGAAGAGAAGGCTGCCTCGTAACCGTCATAGGCCTTGTTGCCCAGCACGCAGGTGCGTCGTCCAGAGGCTCATCAGCTTGGGAGGCTCATGGGAGCCCTCATGTAGAAAAAACAGCAATGGACTGCACACCGCTAGTCCTGCCATGATAATGGGCTGTTGTGCGTAATGGATCTGGTGTTTGACTTGTGTCATTGGTCAACTTAAGTGTAAGTTAATCTAAATGTTAGAGTACCAAAAAACGTTCTACTATTGGATGTCATTCAGATGTCAACCAAGCACTAATACCTGCCCAACTGCATGATCTTCCTTTCTGGGAGATCTTGTTTCTTTGTCAACAGAATGTAGCCCCCTTCTTCCATATATGGCTTGCTACGTCCAAGATATGTTTTTTTTCTGTTTGTATAGTTTTCTGTTTTCTCTCTGATGCTCTGGTTGCTAGAATCAATGGCTTTTCTACGTTGATTGAGCCTATTGGTGTTACAGTTGCTTATTTGCTCTAGTACTCTCCCTGGTTCCTTTAAAATCATTTGTTTTGAGAACCTGGGGTATGTGTGCCCTGATTTAATGTATTCTGCCAGTACGGCCCTGGCACTGCTTTAATCTTGGTTGCAAGTGTGTTTGTGTCTTTTTGTTGTTTCTGCATTTTTAGAAACTCCTGTGACAGCAGTTTATTTCAGGCTTATGTACTTGTATTAATCTTCTTTGAGTGATGTGTGCATCTATTAACACATGCTTCCACCCTTAGTTTCCCTTGGTCTAAGCCCATTCTGGAGTTCTGTTTCTTTCCCTCTGACACCGTGATCATTCCCATTAGTCAGTGTACTGTTGTAAACTGAGCATTAGTGTACTATGCATATGCTCTTGCTTCAGTTCTAGATTTCTTCTTTTTGGCAAAGATGGTGCCCTGGTAGGGAATCAGGGGCTGTTTTAGGTTTTCTTAGGATGGAGGGTACCTCCAGTGGGACAGTTGAGGACATTGCCACCCCCATTCAGAGGGTTCTCTTCCTGCCAAATCTGAATGTTGCCAGCCACTCGACAACGCATAACATGGGTAAGAGCCACCGTCACTGTGACTCCTGTCCATGTTGGGAAAATTGTTCAAATAGGATTCACAAACTGGGAGTTTGTTTTTGAAAAATATATATCTGATGATCGCCATAGCATGGGAGTTTTTTTTTCATGGTGTGGAGGTCATTATTTTTTCTTACTTTAACTCACCTCCAAGATTTATCTGTTGGTGAGGGAAAACAAAGCAAGCCATCTAATTGCCCACTCTGAATTGTGCAGATGGTCAGATGACTAACATCAAACGCCCCATACTCTGTTGAGCCATTGGAGGGGTATGTCGGCAACAGAGCCACAGTACACTCCGTAATTGACATACGTAGAGGCCACCCACCTCAAAATCGGGTTGGCAGGTCTTTAATTTGGAGGATATCCCTGTTGCGATGGAATACTGTGTCTGTCAAATGATAAATAATCTCCTTAATGTTTTGCGGCTATTTTATGGAATTTTAAATGGTTTGCTGGTGTCTCCGAGGTTTTTGTCATCCTTATAGGCAAAATCTTTTCTATTTGAAATGTCTTAATTAGTATTTTCCATGGGTCAATGGCTGAGTCTCTGATCTCCATGTATACAGGCACATGTGTCTGTCATTGAGGGGACTCTTTTCTTGGTCCATGGACTTAGTAAAAATTGCCACCCTTCATGTTGGGCAGCTATATTCCTACTTTGATGCCAGTGTGTTCCTGGAGTTGTTAGTTCAGGCCATCTGGTCCTTAAGTACCTGTTTGCAAATTAGTAACAACGCCCTTCTTAGAGTTGGCAATTTCAAGATCTCAGTGTTTGGGCTGCTGAAACACTCATCTTTAACCATTGCCCTAGGCGTTTATGGGACAGTCACTTTTGTTTTGGCGTTTTAGGATCAATGCCCTCGCAGGAGTCTTGCAGTGTGCTTGATTTGTGTGTGACTGCTGAGGGTTGTCAATCGAAGACTGTGCACTGTGCACTGTAATTTCATAATGTAAGGACTGTGATGAAAAATAGGAAGAAGGTGGTAATGCTGCGAATACTTACCAGTAAACTTCATTACACTGAATTATAATCTTCCTTGTCACAGTCTTTAATTACCTTAATCCCACCACCTTGTGTGGATTGTCTTTGACTGTTGTGGTACTGCTTGGGTATTGAAAACGGGGTTTCTAGGTTAACATACTGGTAATTATGTTCTTATGGGCGAGTACATGTATCAGTTAACTTTAAAGGGCTAGTGAAGTTGTCTGTTTCAAAGACATGACAATTTTCCTTCACAATGTAAGCATTGTAGCGAGGAAGAGTGGGAGCAAGTGTAATGAATGCATTATCTTTGTCACCTCTAATCTTAACTCGGTTGCTTAGCGCACATCAATGTAGCTAAAGAGGAACATGCCTTACAAAACAATTATGTGCATGCTTATTGTGTGACCATTCTTAAAAGTAAACCCATTTTCACAGAAAATACAATTAAGAATCATAACGGGTCAGTTTCATGCTGCGTGGTTTCAATGGCATCATAAACATGGAATAAACATCCAAATTGTTTTGTTTGTTAGTATGTCACTAGTGTGAGACCTCAGCCTCCTAAAGGGACGGATCAGTAGCACAATTAGCAACGAATTAAATAGAGTGATATCAATATGTAGATGCCCTTCTCTTACATGTGAAGTTGGGACTAAAAAAAATGAAACAACATTTAGTATTTAGTAAAATGAAGGCCTGGTTCTGAGTTGGGACATGCAATCCCCCATCAGCAGAGAAGCTACTGCTGATAGTACCTGTAATGGACTGGCACTATAGCAGGTTTAATTCCACCTGTGAATTCTCTACTGGGGGACAACCCTCCATCAGATAATTTACCATTTCCTCCACAAATCAGAAAATGTTCTATGACTACCCAATTTAGGCTACATTCATCCATCCTTATAATAATATATGTCATTTGTTTTGTGAGGTGATCTGTGAACATGATTTCATAACTGTTATGTATTGCTACTTTAGTCCACTTGCCACTTTGAGGTACTTGTGGTCCAGGCACACAACAGCAAACACCCTTCTGTGAATAGGGCAACATCCAGTGTGTAGCTGGACTTTCCAATGAATGTACAGGATCAACTGTATACATGTTTTTTTGCATAATGGCATTCTGTTTGGCATCCTGTCAAGAGTGTTCTCTATTCTCAAGCCAATACCGCATTCAACTTTGGCAGTCCTCCTCCTGCTGCACGGATCAATAACAAGCTGACCTTTTGAATCCCCCGCCCTGGGGGTACATTTTATTGTGAGGTTAATGTTACCCATTAATATCCTAAACTTGCTTCAAATGTTGAAAGTAGTGCTAAATTATACATTAAATGCTTACACTACGGAGACATTAAACCCATCATGTCATGCCCTAAATGCAATCGTTACGGTGCAGTTGTTTATGTTTATATAGGCTGTTTAAAAATGTAGTGCCTTGGAAGCGAAGGTTCCACCATTTAAGTCATTAATGTTAGTATTATCAGCTAAGTTTAGATGTAAGACATAAATAAATAAATATGCTTTCTGAATTGTTGGGAACGCCTAACAATAGAAATCTAATATATAGCATTTCTAAAAATACAATAGTGGTGCAGGTGAACCGAGAACTATGAGGTCAATGCATATATACAGTTGAAGTCTTAAAGATGGAAATATATTAGATTAAAGGAACAGTGTATGACAGGAAGCAGCACTGAAGTAGCTAGAAGCATTACCGCTTTGATTAAAATGTATTATTCTGTCACAAGTTTACTGGCTATTTCTATTCCCATTTTCTTGAATAATTTATAAGTGCCAACTTAGAGGCCAATGCCCAAGGCAGTAGAATTCTGACAAATATGGTGGCTGTTAATTGGTCAAGCTGGGCAATGTCATCAGCTGTTGGAAGTCTTCTTGCAGCTGGGCTATATGTCTTGCTCGCAGAAGATATCTTGATATGCCCACAACTTATTTTAATGCTTTTAATTATAAAATAACAAACATGTAAGGCTTCCTTAGGAACTAGTCCGTTGTCAATGTCTCTATTTAGAAAAACGTTTTTTCTATAGGCTCTTAGCATAGTCACCCTTTACGAGCTATTACTGACCAATATATTTTAACCTGCACATTGCGCATCACCATCACAGCTGGCAGAAGGGGACCATTCGAAAAGCCTCCATTTTCAGACATCTTTCCAGGCCCTTTCGAGACATTGACATGGGACCATTTTATCAATCGGCTCTAACCACATCTATTATTAAATGTAAAACATTATCCCAAGAGGTCAGCAAGGATGGTTGCCTTTAGGTAGAGCTGCTTTAAGACGTTTAGCAGGTACAGTAGTTTCTGTAAAAAAAAATCACATCCCATCATTAATGTCTGAAAGTTTACCCATAGATTGCGTCATAAAAGTGGTGGGTCAAAGAAATTTCAAAATGATCTGGCAAGAGTTATAAAAGTGAACCTAAGGGGGAAGCTGAGCTTAAAGCAAACTATCACAGTTCAAACTGGAAACAGACCGTAGAATGGAAGCTGGTAGTCCAAGAACGAGTGGGCTAAATGATGAGAGAAGCACACTGGCATATAACACAGATCAAGGTAGAGATAGTGAGATGTGAAGAATGAATACTGACCTAAATCCTGGCAGTAGAGCAGAACCTCAAAAGTGGAAGCGCACGTGTGCAGGAGACATCCTTAACAAGGACATTATAGCGTTGGGGCATATTTATTAAGGTTATGCATCATAAGGGTGACACAAAACCTAAGTGAGATTTATACCGGAAGCTGAGATTGGCCCTGGACCAGGGTTCAATTCCCCGCCTCGGCGGGTCTTGGGCTAAAAAAAAAAAAATTCCACGGACTCGATAATTCTCTTTCCGGTGCCTTCTCGACTCACGGGTTCACACTCTGTGACTCTGGGCAATAGCTTGCTTAATCTCCACAACGGCCCCTCGCGGCGGGATGCCTGGCTTTCACCTTGTGGATACCCTGCCGGGGTTATCTCACAGGGGAATACCAGGACGGGTTCCCTAAGCAAGCGCCGGGAAACCACTGCGGGTAGCTGTGCGCTATATAAGCTCAAATACATTTACATTTACATTTACATCAAGCTACACAAGGTCACCTTGCATGGCCCTGCATGGCTTGGGTGCATCTAAGGTAACGCAAGGCAGCACACGTTGCTGCCTTGCTGTACTGTGTGCAGGGAGGTGTTCGATGGGTGGAGCATGGGTGTTCCCTCGCCTTCACCCATGGGTTTTGGTGCATTCCCAGATTTACTATGAGTGGTAGACCTGGGCTTGAGTCAAAATGTTGCGCCTCTGCAGGTGAGGTGTCATGAGGGAAAATATCTTTATTTCTCCTTGTTTTTTCTCCCTTCTAAGTGTGCTGCATTGTGCAGCACATAGAGAATGCAATAAAATGCCTCTCAGGAATATTTTTGTGCAACTTACTCTACAAAAACAATCCTGCCTACAACGCAGACACCTTTGCAACAGGATGCAAGGGTGCCTGCATTGGCACAAGCAGCCAAAAGTGCACCATGGCTAATAAAGAACAATAATGCACTGTATAATGTTAAATAAGGGGCATTCCTGCCCTTCCCTTTCACACAGCGCAGCAAGGTGGCTCGCTTCATTGCGCCACATGGAATATTGATAAATATGCTCCTTGGTACTTGCTGCTCGGTCAAGAGTGGACAGTGATGAGAGGACTGCCTGAATCATGACATGCTAACAAAGGGGCCCTGGCCTACTCTGGAAGGATCATTCTGGCTGATGAAATATGATTCCAAGATCTTTAATGAACCCCTTCCATGCTCATGACAATGTCAGCTCGTCATGGGTGTTAACTGCGCTGTGCGCTTGACGAGTTGACCTTGTCATGAAACTATAGTATTCAAACATTATCAGCACAGGAGGGGAAAACGCCCTAGCAGCCAAGGTGTTAAGAAGTTCACCCAGTCGTTCAATATGAAAATTGAAAAGGATGAGTGAACCTGGAGGGACACCACAGGAGATGAGAGTGGGTGTCGTAAAAATAATTACCAATGTTCACTAAATAAGAAAGTTCTAAGAAAATGGATTAGAACTAGGCCTATGCGAAATGTAAATTAAGCCATCGAATGTGTGTAATATCGGGAATTTGATATTCCACTTGTTATCTGAAATTCAAGAAATTATGCCAATTATTCCACTTAGTGTAATTACACGCCCTTCAGATTATAAATGTATTGCAAAAGGGGCCATTCACAGTAAAAATGTACCGCAATTGCACAGGTACAACAGAATGTGAATTGCTGTTGTTCGCAGTGCTTTCGTTAAATGTGTACCCACACAAGCTGTTGCGAGGAGGCATTTCATGCTAAAATATAGCGTGGAATGAAGGGTTTGCATTTCATGTAATTACGCATGATTCTCCGTAATGTCAGCCATGGCCCGTGCAGGTAAGAGCCGTGTTGTGGTGGGGAGGAGTTGGGTGGTGAGTCGACCGACGACGACAAGGGAAAATAAAATGTAAGAAAAGAAAACCACTTACCTTGCGCTCGCCGCCTCGCCGAGTCGGCGATGCTGTGAGTACAGTAGAATTTCAAAGGTAATGGTGTCAATCTGTTTAGGTAAACACAGTAGGATAACAAGACAGGGGTGACTTTTATCAGACGTGTATAGCACGCAACTGTTCACGATAACTGTAGCACTGTTCTGAAATCTTATAGCCATAAACATAGAAGTTAATTTTACTGGCTATGACCTCTTTATTTAGGAAATTATGTGGAACGTCATTATGAAAAGGGGAATTAGTGACAGCCAAACAATGAGAAAGAAGAACTTTAACAAGGCCTTTGTCAATAGCAGGATGGATCAGATGCTTAGTTGTGTACATGAGAAAGTGAAGAGAAGGATTTCTTGAGAGATTAAAGAAAGAGAACTCCAAGGGGTGAACCACTGAGTGGAGAATGGAATGAGGGGATAAGAGAGGAGGAATGAGAGGGAATGTGAACCTAATAAAAGAATGTTTATGAGATACATCTGCTTAGTTTGGTAAATTTGAAGATTAGAAAAAGAGGCAAGTGATTGCTTTTAGAGTCATTAGAAAGAGGTTGAGGGTTTTTTAGTATGGGATTTGATAATTTCAACTTGTTTCCTAAGTAGGCTCTTAGGGAGGTTTCTTTGTGGGTTCAAACCGGCTGATTGAGCTGAGAAGATAAAATAATTCTCGGGTATCTCTATATTTTGAGCAGGAAGACTGAGAACAGTATGTATGTAAGTCCCATGAACAACAGTCCCATAGTGGCGTCTCCTCTGCGGACGGGCTGCCGCATTTATTTCCAAAACCAAAGATGCCCTTCGGCGAGGAAACACCCATTGCAAGCAGGTAAAAACCTTTATTCACAGTGCACAAGTCTTCCCAGTTCAACTTTAAAATAACTTCCAAACGCGTTTCAGAGCCTCGCGTGCTTGTTCTTCAGTGGAATGGGTCTACACAGCATACTGACTCTTTGCTTCTCGAGCCCCATTTACTGCATGTGCTCTGCCTCCCATTTTCGCCCTGAACGGGCTTGCTGATGAGTAAATTGCTCGGCACACTGGTACTCGTAGTTTCAATCACAGAATCTCAATTTTACCATGGTAGGTTCCAGTACTGACTGTGTATAATAAGACCATAAGTGTTGCCCCAGTGGGCTGCAGGACTAGGGTGACTTGGAATAATTAGTTCCTTCACTGCAGTGCCAGGAAATAGTCCCAACGATTGTCGAGTCAATGGCCCCATGAACAACAGTCCCATAGTGGTGTCTCCTCTGGGGCCGGGCTGCAGCATTTAATTCCAAAACCAAAGATGTCCTGAGGCGAGGAAACGCCCACTGCAAGCAGGTAAAAACCTTTATTCACAGTGCACAAGTCTTCCCAGTTCAACTTTAAAATAACTTCCAAACGCGTTTCAGAGCCTCACATGCTCCTTCTTCAGTGGAATGGGTCTACACAGCATACTGACTCTTTGCTCCTCGAGCGCCATTTACTGCAGGCGCTCCGCCTCCCTTTTGCGCCCTGAACGGGCTTGCTGGTGAGTAAATTGCTCGACACACTGGTACTTGTAGTTTCAATCACAGAATCTCAATTTTACCATAGTAGTTTCTAGTACTGACTGTGTATAATAAGACCATAACTGTTGCCCCAGTGGGCTGCAGGACTGGCATGACTTGCGTTATTAGTCCCAACGACTGTCGAGTCAATGGCCCCATGAACAACAGTCCCATAGTGGCCTCTCCTCTGGGGCCGGGCTGCAGCATTTAATTCCAAAACCAAAGATGTCCTGAGGCGAGGAAACGCCCACTGCAAGCAGGTAAAAACCTTTATTCACAGTGCACAAGTCTTCCCAGTTCAACTTTAAAATGACTTCCAAATGCGTTTCATAGCCTCACGTGCTCCTTCTTCAGTGGAATGGGTCTACACAGCATACTGACTCTTTGCTCCTCGAGCGCCATTTACTGCATGCGCTCCGCCTCCCTTTTGCGCCCTGAACGGGCTTGCTGGCGAGTAAATTGCTCGGCACACTGGTACTTGTAGTTTCAATCACAGAAGCTCAATTTTACCATAGTAGGTTCTAGTACTGTCTGTGTATAATAAGACCATAAGTGTTGCCCCAGTGGGCTGCAGGACTGGCGTGACCAGCGTTAATAGTCCCAACGATTGTCGAGTCAATGGCCCCATGAACAACAGTCCCATAGTGGCTTCTCCTCTGCGGTTGGGCTGCCGCATTTATTTCTAAAACCAAAGAAACGCTGAGGCGAGGAAACGCCCACTGCAAGTAGGTAAAAACCTTTATTCAAGGTGCACAAGTCTTCCCAGTTCAACTTTAAAATAACTTTCAAACGCGTTTCAGAGCCTCACGTGCTCCTTCTTCAGTGGAATGGGTCTACACATTGATTTTACCAAAATCATGTAGTTTATTTCAAAGTTTTGTTCCACGCCAAAGGTATATATATTTCATGTTTTTTCATAAATGTTTTTCCGTTTTCAATTCCTTCTTATATAAATTGACAACTCTTTGCTTCTTGTGCGCCATTTACTGCATGCGCTCTGCCTCCCATTTTCGACCTGAACGGGTTTGCTGGTATATATATATATATATACAGGTGGAGTGTCTGTACCTAAATGCTTTGGTGAATTGCCTGAAAACTTATAAAATGTGAATATTCAAGAAACATACATATGCAATCAGCACAAATAGAAAGGACTGTGCCTCTTAGTACTTTTCCTTTTATGAAGTTGGCCATTTCTGAGTACATAAATTAGTACGCAGGTGTACTACATTAAATACTCCTAAATGTCTATGTACGTTGGCCCTGTGTGCAGAGGATTTTCTAGTCAGACGTTTCTTCAGGGTGAATGTACTTTTGGTTGGTTATTTCTTCTCCTGTGGTATATATTTCTTACCAACTATTACATTACAACCGACAAGCTAGGCGATTTGTATGTTTTTATTGTGGTTCATTGTAGTTTTAAATTATATAACAACAGCAATACACAGCTCAGTGTACATCCTCATTGCAGTTCCCTGATTTATAATCCCCACAAGTATAACTGCCCCTCAGAACATGGACCCATTAACCAATACATAAACTCTTCATTGCAAAACCACAATTTAAAAGACACCACAGCTTAAATGGCACAAAAGGGGGGTGTGAGAAGTTGGCCTGGTATATAATGCTCACTAATTCTTAGTGATCACTTTGTACCATGCCAAGCAACCCTTATGATGATGGTTGTAATTCAACCTTGTAGACCAGTTATCCTAGTGGTAACGTGGACAAAGCAGTCTTAGGCTAAACTCTGAAAGGCATGTGAAGCCAGCTGTTATACCATACACAACCCCCTTGAATACCAAATGAAAGGGACACCACACAGATATATATTGAAAATATATATTGATTTATTAACTATAAAATCCCCTGGACTCTTTATGAGCACAGAAGCACAAGCGTTAAATCACAAGACAGTTTAAAATACACAAAAGTTGCACAATATGGATGAGCCCTAGGGGCCACCTAAACCATATACTAAGAAAGTGGTATAAGAGATACCAATAGGAAAGTGAAGAGGCCTAGGGCCTTGGGAATCGCTGGAGCTATTCGAGACTAGCAGTGACTAAGTCGGGAGAGGCCCACGGGACTCGGGTGCAGTGTTCAAAGTGCACGCACTTTCCAATGCAAAGTCCATGGTGCGTAAAAAGTACAAAGTTAGAAAGTTAGGAACCTTCCGAGTGACCTACGGAGTTAAAACTTAAGACACAGGCCCTTGAGATGTGTACCAGTGCAGGAGCACCGGCGGAGCTGAGTTACCTCACCCACAGGAAGCGGGTGCACAGGGTCGAAGTAGTGTCGGGTTTCGTCACGATGGTCGATGGTGCTTGGAGCTGAAGATGCTGCAGGCGGCTCGATGTGAAGAGTTCCGGTGGATCCAAGGGTGGATCTGAAGATGTGAAGACCTGAAAGCAGAGGGGACAGTGTTCAAAGTCACTAGCCAGTGACTACCGTGGAACCAGATTGGAACCAGGCGATGTCGGGTGCAAACAGGCGTTGTCAGGTAGCTTCTTTCTGCAGCCACGTGGATACCCGGGGTCGAGGACGTCCAGGAGTCGGTCACGAGCTGTCCCACGCAGGCTTCTCGCTGTTGGCGGTGTCGGCACCTTGATCGGAGCAAACAGGCCTTGGCAAAGGCAAGCCAGGCAGAAGTTGAAAGATGCTTAACACTCGGACCAGCAAGGTCAGAGCGGGTGCTCCTTTTCACAGGAGCTTGGGTAGGTCTGAAGCAACCAGACCTGCTGTGTAAATCTTCGGGTTCGTCGCCAAGATGGCCGCTGACCACGTGGCTAGTGGCCGGGATGGCGTGTCGAGTGGCACAATGCAAAAGGGCCCCACGCAGATCGTGGAGATGCTGGAGGGCTGATCTTCGGTGCAAGGGCTGCTCGGTGGTGGGGGTTCTCAGTCCCCAAAGCACAACGTCGAGGATGCCTCAGAAGCTGCGCAGTCAGCTTTTCGAGTGTCTTCCAAGAGGTCCGGTCCCACGTCACTCGGTGCCTCCACGGGTCCCTTCTTTGCAGGGACTGTGGATCGGGCTCTGAGAGGTCTGGGAGTCTGGTTCTTGTCGGGCTCTGGGCTCGGGCTCCGGCGGGAGGCGGCGGCAAAGCAGACGTCGAGTTGCTGGTTGGTACCTGTGTTCACAGGGTGGCCACTCCTAGGCCACAAGGGAGATTCTCTTCAGTCTTCTGTGCAGCAGAATGTCGAAGTCCAGTCTTCTTCTTCGTGTAAAGTTGATTCAGGATGATCTGCTGTGCAATGGCACTGCTCCCACTCTTATTCCCAATCTGAGGGGTGGATCACCTACTAGGTCCCTCCTCTGGGAGGAACCAGGAAGGGGGGCGGTTACACCCCCTTTCCTTTGTCCAGTTCCGCGCCAGGCCTGGGTCTGGAAAGTCCCAGGACCGGTTTGGACTGGCCTATGCACGGGGACACCTTGTGTGCCCAGGGCATGTCTGATTCTATTCAGCCCTGTCCTACCCAATACACAAAATCCTGTCTGGGGTGGTGCTCGCACCTCCCAAGGCAGGAAACCCTTTGTCCAGGCCACCATCTGCCGAGTTTCGGTCAGCAGCAAGAGGCCAGACTCGTGTCTGTGGTGGCAGCATCCATTTTGTGATGCTGAGGCTCTGTTTAACTTTAACCGGGGTTAAGGCTACACACATGTCGTGTCCCTCTAGAAGGGTGGAATGCTATCCCCGTCGCCAGAATTGGCGAGGGGATAGTATTCCAATTCGTATGACACCTTACTCGACATGTTTTGATAAAGCCAAACCAAAGATAGCATTTAACCGCGAGGATTATAATGCACTTAAGAGTATATGGTATGGCAATATCCCGGAACAGCTTAGGGAGTGGTTCCCGACAGCTGCAGACAGGCTCAGCTCATGCTAGAGCACCAGCTCACATATTTCCAAGCACTCTGCCTCCAGGATTGATGAGGCCTTCCATAGGAGTGGCTGATAGGAACATATGTGTCCAGTTTAGGGTTAGGCACCGACATACTGTACCTAAGTAAGAGGTGGTTACACCGACTTACCCCAGCTGAGTGATCAGCCAGTTGTGTCAAATATGGAGGCCAGGCCAGGGGTGGCACAATACATGCTGCAGCCCCTGGTAGGCCTTGGATACACCTATGCCCTGGGCACCTAGGGTGCACTAATACAGGGGCTCATAAGGTGAACCAGTTCCAATTCGTAATGCACCTAAAGTGCATTGGCAGTAATTTAGAGAGAGAACAGCAGGCTGTGGGTCTGATTAGCAGGCCCACAGCCACATTAAGTCAGAAACCAGTGAAGCAAAAAGCAAAAATTTGGGGTGATCATAGGATAGCAGACCCTTCTCTCCTACATAACCCCCCCCCAAACGCAGGGACATTAGACTAACCTTGACCAGTTGTGTATTCATGTTCTAAGTGGAAGTACCTGGAGAGACCATCTGCGTTGCCATGGTCAGTCCCTGGGCGGTGCTCCACTGTAAAGTCCATCCCCTGTAGGGAAATGGACCACCTGAGTAGTTTGGGGTTTTCACCCTTCATCTGATTAAGCCATAAGAGGGGCTTATGGTCGGTCTGAATCTTGAAGTGAGTACCAAACAAGTATGGCCTCAACTTCTTCAGGGCCCACACCACAGCAAAGGCCTCCCTCTCTATAGCTGACCAACGTTTCTCTCTGGGGGTCAGCCTTCTGCTAATGAAAGCAATGGGCTGGTCCTGGCCATCTACATTAAGCTGTGAAAGCACTGCTCCCACTCCCAACTCAGAAGCATCTGTTTGGACAATGAACTCTCTTGAGTAGTCAGGACTCTTCAGGATAGGTGCAGAGCACATGGCCTTCTTCAGGTCATCAAATGCCTTTTGACAGATTTCTGTCCACTGAACCTTTTTGGGCATCTTCTTGGATGTCAGATCATTAAGAGGAGTCACAATGGACCCATAGTTCTTAACAAACTTCCTGTAGTACCCAGTCAGGCCCAAGAAAGCTCTGACCTGAGTCTGGGTGGTTGGAGGGGACCAGTCCTTGATGGTCTGGATCTTACTCTCCAGTGGTTGAACTTGGCCTCCACCTACAAGGTGGCCCAGGTATACAACCTTGCTCTGCCCTATCTGGCACTTTGTTGCCTTGATAGTGAGGCCTGCCTTCTGCAGAGCCTCAAGCACTTCCTTCAGGTGGACCAGGTGATCCTCCCAGGTGGAGCTAAAGACAGCAATATCGTCCAGATAAGCTGCACAAAAGTAATCCAACCCAGTGAGGACTTGATTCACCAACCTTTGGAAGGTGGCAGGTGCATTTTTCAAACCAAAGGGCATCACCACAAACTGATAATGCCCACTAGGGGTAGAAAATGCTGTCTTGGCTTTAGACTCCTCAGCTAACCTGATTTGCCAGTAGCCAGCTGTCAAGTCAAATGTGCTCAAATATTTGGCAGAAGCCAACTTGTCAATGAGCTCATCTGCCCTTGGAATAGGGTGTGCATCTGTCCTGGTGACAGCATTGAGTCCTCTGTAATCCACACAGAACCTCATCTCTCTCTTGCCATCTTTGGTGTGAGGTTTGGGGACCAGAACCACTGGGCTAGCCCAGGGGCTCTCTGAAGGCTCAATGACACCTAATTCCAGCATCTTTTGCACCTCAGTCTTTATACAGTCCCTGACATGATCAGGTTGCCTGTAAATTTTGCTCTTTACAGGAAGACTGTCACCAGTGTCCACCACATGGGTACACCAGTTAATCTGACTGGGGGTCAATGAGAACATATGCCTGTATGCCTGCAGAACTTGTCTACAGTCATTTTGCTGATGTTCAGTGAGGCTGCCATCTAAGGCCACACCATCAACTGAGCCATCCTCAGGGTTCTGAGTGAGCAGGTCTGGGAGAGGGTCACTCTCTTCCTCCTGTCCCTCATCTGTAGCCATGAGCAAGCCCATGTCTGCCCTGCTGACATATGCCTTCAATCTGTTCACATGGAGCACCCTGTGGGGGCTCCTGGGAGTTCCTAGGTCCACCAAGTAGGTAACCTCTCCCTTCTTCTCCAGAATGGTATGGGGTCCAGACCACTTGTCTTGGAGTGCTGCTGGGGCCACTGGCTCCAACACCCATACCTTCTGTCCAGGCTGAAATTCAACAAGGACAGCCTTTTGGTCATGCCAAGCTTTCTGTAATTCTTGGCTAGCCTCAAGGTTTTTGGATGCCTTTTCCATGTACTCTGCCATCCTGGAGCGGAGACCAAGTACATAGTCCACTATGTCTTGCTTAGGCTTTTTGAGAGGTAACTCCCATCCTTCCTTCACTAGACACAGGGGTCCTCTTACAGGGTGCCCAAACAACAATTCAAAGGGGCTGAAGCCAACCCCCTTTTGAGGGACCTCTCTGTAAGCGAACAAAAGGCAGGGCAGTAGGATGTCCCATCTTCGCCTGAGCTTTTCAGGTAATCCTTTAATCATGCCCTTTAGGGTCTTGTTAAATCTCTCAACAAGCCCATTGCATTGTGGGTGATAGGGAGTGGTGAACTTGTAGTTGACACCACATTCCTTCCACATAGCTGTTAAATATCCAGACATGAAGTTGGAACCTCTATCTGATATTACCTCCTTAGGAAACCCCACTCTGGAGAAAACTCCAAGTAAGGCCCTGGCCACAACAGGAGCTGTTGTGGTCCTAAGTGGAATTGCCTCTGGGTACCTGGTGGCATGATCCACTACCACCAGTATGAATCTGTGCCCAGATGCTGTAGGGGGATCCATTGGACCAACGATATCAATCCCCACTCTTTCAAAGGGAACCCCCACCACAGGTAGTGGTATCAGGGGGGCCTTTGTTGTTCCACCTGCTTTACCACTGGCTTGGCAGGTTTCACAGGAGCGACAAAACTCCTTGGTGTCTTCAGACATGTGAGGCCAGTGAAAGTGAGGGACAAGCCTGTCCCAGGTCTTGTTCTGGCCTAGGTGTCCTGCTAAAGGAATATCATGGGCCAAGGTGAGTAGGAAGCCCCTAAATTGCAGAGGTATAACCAACCTCCTGGTAGCACCAGGCTTGGGGTCTCTAGCCTTTGAATAAAGGAGTCCATCGTCCCAATATACTTTATGGGCACCTTGAGCATTCCCAGCAGCCTCAGCAGCAGCCTGCTGTCTGAGGGGTTCAAGAGAAGGACAGGTTAACTGAGCCTGCCCCAAGTCTGCCCTAGAAGGTCCCCCTGTCCCCAGAAACTCAACCTGATCAGGCTCAAGTTCTTCAGAGACAGTTCCTTCAGGGGTCTCAAGATCAGTTTCCTGTGAAGCCTGATCCTCACTTGTAGGCAGTTGGGAAGGCGCAGCCTTAACCCTCCTGTTCTTCTTCTTGGAAGGTACTTGGTCCATTGTTCCAGGATCCAAGACCTGAGGTTCAGAGAGGCACTTTTTGGCCTGTGACCTGGTCACAGCAAGGACATGTGATGATATCCCTAACATCTCTGCATGAGTCCTGTACTCAACTTCTGACCATAGAGAGTTCTCCAGGTCATTGCCCAACAAACATTCTACTGGGAGATCAGCACTCACCACAACTTTCTTTAGGCCAGTTACCCCTCCCCAGGAAAAGTTAACAAGTGCCACACTATGTGTAGTAGTGACATTGCTGGCATTGGTCACCAGGTAATCATCGCCTGGCATGTATTGTCCAGGGTCCACAAAGTTAGGTGTCACCATAGTGACACTGGCACATGTGTCCCTGTAAGCTTGAGCCACTTTGTTGTTGATCAAAGGTGTCTGTCTGTATTTGCCCAGGTTACTGGGACTTATGTCAGGGGTCAAATCTATGTCCCCTTCACAAACCAGAACAGCCTGTGTAAGGGTTCTGACTAGGTCAGAATCTCCTTCAGTTCCCAAAGTGATACCCACTAATCCCTTGGCTTGAGGACCAGCACTGCTAACTGTACTAGTGGGTGCAGGTGCCTTAGGGGCTGCAGTGCTGGGGGCTCCACCCTTTTTACACTCACTTGTCGAGTGAGAGGTGTTCTTACAAGTTTTACACCAGGGTTTCTTCTGACCTTCTTTCTTCTTCTTCTTGGAAGTTTGGGACCCACCCTCTGTCTCAGTTTGGGGCCCTGTTGAAGACTTCTGGTCTTTAGCTTTCTGCTCCCCACCCTTCTGGTCTGTTTTCTTCTGGTCACCACCCTGGTTCTGGTTCTGGTTCTTTTGCTTAACTCTGGTTCTTACCCATTTATCTGCCCTCTTTCCCAATTCTTGGGGAGAGGTCAAATCTGAGTCAACCAAATGTTGATGCAACTGCTGGTTCTGACAATTATTTAAAATTTGTTCTCTCATCAGCAAATTATACAATCCTTCATAGTCTGTAACCTTGCTTCCCAGCAACCATCCCTCCAGAGCCTTAGTGGCACACTCAACAAATTCAGACCAGTCCTGAGTCTGTGTCTTCTGGGTATCTCTGAACATTAACCTGTACTGTTCAGTGGTTAAGCCTAACCCATCAATCAGAGCACTCTTCAGGACCAGGTAGTTTCTAGAATCCCCATCACTAACTGTGAGGAGTCTGTCTCGGCCTCTACCTTCAAAGGAGAGCCACAAGATTGCTGCCCACTGCTCCTGAGGGATCTGCTGTACTCTGCAGGCTCTCTCCATTGCAGTAATCCATTTATGGATATCATCCCCAGCTTTGTAGGGGGGCACAATCTTACTCAGGTTTCTATTATCAAAAGACCTGTCTTTATCCTTGTGGATATTGCTGCCACCAGTGGGTTCTATTACCCCACTCTCTCTAGGCTGTCTTGCTCTAGCAAGTTTCTCCTTGGCCAGGGCAACCTCTAACTCTTGCCTCTGGATCCTAAGCTCAGCCTCTCTCATCTTGGCCTCATGTTCCCTTCTCTGAGGGCTAGTCATCTCCTTCCTGGAGTGACCATGAGAGCCTCTAGAGACATGGGAGGTATTGGATTCACCTGAGTGATTCCTCCTCCTCCTATGCCCCTGGTTAAGTCCACCTGGGGGTCTGAATGGGTTGTTACCTGATTCATTCCCAAGTAAGCTCAAGTTAGCCTGGTTCAGTCTACTGACCAGCACCTGACTATTTCTGTCATCATCTGACTCACTGCTTTCCACCTCCTCCTCTTCCTCTTCCTCTTCCTCCTCATCTACCTGAGGAGCTCCAGTGGTGGAGGCTTCCTCATCTACCAGGATGATAGGGGCAGGGGTGTCTACAGTGTCATCCTCTGAAGGATGGCCTCCTTCAGCATTCCCTGTGGGGTTTGCTTTAGAGGGCTTTAGAGTCTCAGACTGGTCTAAGAGCTCTCTTAGGTGGTCTGTAGTAGGGGAAGGCCCTTTCTTCAGACCCCTTAAGACACAAAGCTGTCTTAATTCCTTAAAGGAAAAAATAGCAAATTTGGATGGTGCCCTTGGAGGGTCACTCTCAACAGGAGTAAGTCCACTGGACCCCTCTGCTTCAGACATTGCTCTAGTGTGGGTGGATGTGTTGCAATCTACCTACACTGGTGTTTACCTACTAAACCTATCTAGTAGTTGTAGCTAGGGTGTGCTACTCCCTTTGCTCTACAACAACTAAGTTCAGTAGAACTTAAGTATACTAGTCTTGTTTTATATGTACCTAGCAGGTACCTGTGTGATCTTTCAGATGATAATCTCAAAGATTGCAATGGTAAAACAACAGCAAGCTCAGATCCCAATCCGCTGCTCACCAATGTGAGAAGTTGGCCTGGTATATAATGCTCACTAATTATTAGTGATCACTTTGTACCATGCCAAGCAACCCTTATGATGATGGTTGTAATTCAACCTTGTAGACCAGTTATCCTAGTGGTAACGTGGACAAAGCAGTCTTAGGCTAAACTCTGAAAGGCATGTGAAGCCAGCTGTTATACCATACACAACCCCCTTGAATACCAAATGAAAGGGACACCACACAGATATATATTGAAAATATATATTGATTTATTAACTATAAAATCCCCTGGACTCTTTATGAGCACAGAAGCACAAGCGTTAAATCACAAGACAGTTTAAAATACACAAAAGTTGCACAATATGGATGAGCCCTAGGGGCCACCTAAACCATATACTAAGAAAGTGGTATAAGAGATACCAATAGGAAAGTGAAGAGGCCTAGGGCCTTGGGAATCGCTGGAGCTATTCGAGACTAGCAGTGACTAAGTCGGGAGAGGCCCACGGGACTCGGGTGCAGTGTTCAAAGTGCACGCACTTTCCAATGCAAAGTCTATGGTGCGTAAAAAGTACAAAGTTAGAAAGTTAGGAACCTTCCGAGTGACCTACGGAGTTAAAACTTAAGACACAGGCCCTTGAGATGTGTACCAGTGCAGGAGCACCGGCGGAGCTGAGTTACCTCACCCACAGGAAGCGGGTGCACAGGGTCGAAGTAGTGTCGGGTTTCGTTACGATGGTCGATGGTGCTTGGAGCTGAAGATGCTGCAGGCGGCTCGATGTGAAGAGTTCCGGTGGATCCAAGGGTGGATCTGAAGATGTGAAGACCTGAAAGCAGAGGGGACAGTGTTCAAAGTCACTAGCCAGTGACTACCGTGGAACCAGATTGGAACCAGGCGATGTTGGGTGCAAACAGGCGTTGTCGGGTAGCTTCTTTCTGCAGCCACGTGGATACCCGGGGTTGAGGACGTCCAGGAGTCGGTCACGAGCTGTCCCACGCAGGCTTCTCGCTGTTGGCGGTGTCGGCACCTTGATCGGAGCAAACAGGCCTTGGCAAAGGCAAGCCAGGCAGAAGTTGAAAGATGCTTAACACTCGGACCAGCAAGGTCAGAGCGGGTGCTCCTTTTCACAGGAGCTTGGGTAGGTCTGGAGCAACCAGACCTGCTGTGTAAATCTTCGGGTTCGTCGCCAAGATGGCCGCTGACCACGTGGCTAGTGGCCGGGATGGCACGTCGAGTGGCACAATGCAAAAGGGCCCCACGCAGATCGTGGAGATGCTGGAGGGCTGATCTTCGGTGCAAGGGCTGCTCGGTGGTGGGGGTTCTCAGTCCCCAAAGCACAACGTCGAGGATGCCTCAGAAGCTGCGCAGTCAGCTTTTCGAGTGTCTTCCAAGAGGTCCGGTCCCACGTCACTCGGTGCCTCCACGGGTCCCTTCTTTGCAGGGACTGTGGATCGGGCTCTGAGAGGTCTGGGAGTCTTGTTCTTGTTGGGCTCTGGGCTCGGGCTCCGGCGGGAGGCGGCGGCAAAGCAGACGTCGAGTTGCTGGTTGGTACCTGTGTTCACAGGGTGGCCACTCCTAGGCCACAAGGGAGATTCTCTTCAGTCTTCTGTGCAGCAGAATGTCGAAGTCCAGTCTTCTTCTTCGTGTAAAGTTGATTCAGGATGATCTGCTGTGCAATGGCACTGCTCCCACTCTTATTCCCAATCTGAGGGGTGGATCACCTACTAGGTCCCTCCTCTGGGAGGAACCAGGAAGGGGGGCGGTTACACCCCCTTTCCTTTGTCCAGTTCCGCGCCAGGCCTGGGTCTGGAAAGTCCCAGGACCGGTTTGGACTGGCCTATGCACGGGGACACCTTGTGTGCCCCGGGCATGTCTGATTCTATTCAGCCCTGTCCTACCCAATACACAAAATCCTGTCTGGGGTGGTGCTCGCACCTCCCAAGGCAGGAAACCCTTTGTCCAGGCCACCATCTGCTGAGTTTCGGTCAGCAGCAGGAGGCCAGACTCGTGTCTGTGGTGGCAACATCCATTTTGTGATGCTGAGGCTCTGTTTAACTTTAACCGGGGTTAAGGCTACACACATGTCGTGTCCCTCTAGAAGGGTGGAATGCTATCCCCGTCGCCAGAATTGGCGAGGGGATAGTATTCCAATTCGTATGACACCTTACTCGACATGTTTTGATAAAGCCAAACCAAAGATAGCATTTAACCGCGAGGATTATAATGCACTTAAGAGTATATGGTATGGCAATATCCCGGAACAGCTTAGGGAGTGGTTCCCGACAGCTGCAGACAGGCTCAGCTCATGCTAGAGCACCATCTCACATATTTCCAAGCACTCTGCCTCCAGGATTGATGAGGCCTTCCATAGGAGTGGCTGATAGGAACATATGTGTCCAGTTTAGGGTTAGGCACCGACATACTGTACCTAAGTAAGAGGTGGTTACACCGACTTACCCCAGCTGAGTGATCAGCCAGTTGTGTCAAATATGGAGGCCAGGCCAGGGGTGGCACAATACATGCTGCAGCCCCTGGTAGGCCTTGGATACACCTATGCCCTGGGCACCTAGGGTGCACTAATACAGGGGCTCATAAGGTGAACCAGTTCCAATTCGTAATGCACCTAAAGTGCATTGGCAGTAATTTAGAGAGAGAACAGCAGGCTGTGGGTCTGATTAGCAGGCCCACAGCCACATTAAGTCAGAAACCAGTGAAGCAAAAAGCAAAAATTTGGGGTGACCATAGGATAGCAGACCCTACTCTCCTACAGGGGGAACTAGAAGAAAGCAAAGAAAATAGGCAGCATTGTGAAATTTCTTTAATGCACCATCAGCCTTAAATGACTCTCGCCCACTCACTCCCAATACCCAGAAGAGTCAGCTACAGCCTTGACACCCCAATTACCCAAAGTTGAACTTTAAACACCAGAATGTAGGAAAAGGACATCAATTAACAAGGATCTCATCCAAAAAGAGCTTAACAGACTCTACCTGAGGAAAAATATCGGGGCAGTTTACTAATACTTTGCATGGTTGATAAGCTACCTTTTTTGAAGCAGCCATAACGCAAAATGTTGTTATTGATTTGCAAACCCAGACAAATCAGATTTGCAAGGGATTTTCCTCAAAAAATAAAGCAAGACAGCACACTCCTCTTCTTTGAGCTACTTTAAGTTTGGGAGGCCTTCCATGGGTGGTGCATTAGCATTCATATGCATCCAACAATGGATTTTAGCGCATTCCCAGATTTACTAAAGCTAATAAACCTGGGTATGCATCAAAAAGCTAGGCCTCCCCGAAGCAGGCGTAAAAGGAGATGTATCTTTATTGCGCCTTGTTACTTCTGCAGCACGCATTGAAAACCCAAAAACATATTTAAGGATTGTTTCTCTTTAGGAGGTTATGACTTTCTGCGCAAAAATAATCCTGGCTGTAACAGAGGCACCCTTGCACCATGGTGCAAGGGTGCTGGCATTAGCGTGATGCAGCACACAGTGCACCAGTGCTAGGAGACAGCAGAAATGTGCTGTCTTTTTTTTGATAAATCAATTTTTTTGCTTTTAGTACAACATATAATCCAATCTGCTCAAGATGTAGTACTCAATGTATAAGTTACAGTGAACAAAGCATTGTAGCGCGCATAGTACCATACTCAGCCATCTGCCAATCCATTGCATGACCACCACCTGTCCCAGACCCAGGTGCGTTTTTGAGGACATCCCCTTGTCTGGTAGATAATTTTTTCCAATTGGGCACACCAATCCAACCCCGCCTGCCACCCGGCCACTGTAGGGGGTCGTGACTCTCATACTAGCAGATCAAATCAGTGGCAAGTGTACCTTCTCTTCACCATATCTCTTAGTTGATATGGTGCATTTCTGCTGTCTTACTTTTAAGCAACACAGCATCTTGAGGTAAATTACAACTCGCTACACTAAAGAGAACATGATCCTCTTGTCCATGTTATTGATGCATATTCCTCATGTCCATTACTTTGCAATTGTTCTAGAATACATGTATCATGACTTTGTAATTATTCTTTGATATATTTAGTACAAAAATAAACACTTCTTCACAATATACATGAATATATTAGAATTAATGTAATAAAACCATTCTACTCCGATTTACTGTCAGATCTTAGCTTCAAGATCACCTGTGCAAAATTAATTCAGTGCATTATCAACAGTAATGTGAAATCACACTCGCTTATCTTATCATAAAGAGCTATCTAAATTATTTTATTTGTAAGTAGCATCTTACTACCTTTCCTTTCAATGCAGTGTTTTGGCTACACCTTATTACTTACCACATCCTTCACCAGGACAATCATATGTCATAATGAGTGCTTATTGAGGCTCTCAAAGGTGAGACTTTCTCAAAAGCAGCCCACCTAGAAACATATAGAAATAAGTACATAAATTATCCACTATTTGAATTATAACCCCATAATAGAAGAACAATTGTGAAGAAGACATATTTTGGTACTACATAGGTAGAAAAACATAATTATCGGTATTTTTCCAAAACATGCACAACGAAAAAACAATGAGGATTGGGTAATAATATCATAGAGAGAAGCTAATGTTCTTTATAGTATAACCATCACAACAGTCAGAGCCAGTAGTATTTCCTATTCAAAGTATCAGAGGGCAGAAAAGAAATAGATAACAACTCCTGTAAAGTGTGAATTGCCATTTAAAGGATCTTTTCTGCCCATTTTGAAAAACCAAGTAACATCATCACTGCATCACAGTAATACTCATCACTCTGTGTTTGTCCATTTGGGGGTTTGGAGGGAGTCCATAGGTATGATCCACCTTGCCCAGATCAAGTTCCAATGAAAGCTGCTGCAGGGACACTAAGTATATTTTCCATTTCCAAGCCACAAATTCTTCTGGAATCAGAAAAGACAACCCCAACACATAGATGAGTTCTTCCCTACAAAGGTTATTTAGCTATTCCAGGCATGAATCTAATTTCAAAATACTGCCTTAATGAATATGTGTTAAAGCTATCCAGATCACCGATACTACGTTTGAGCTCTGGCTCATAGGATTCTACTTTGAATGCTCCTCTCCCTGACTGCTTCATGTTGTGTTCCATAGTCTTTACTCTTCTAGGAATTACTCCCACTGTTCATTGAACTGAGTCAACCACAGCTTCAATGTTTATGGTGTTCAAGTGCAGGATGTGAAGCACACTGATTGACTGCAATACAATATGTTAACTCTACATAAGCTCTGTCATCTGAGAGAGTCCACTGACATATCCTTTGTCTCCTCCTGTTAAAGCACAGTCCTCACAACTTTACTGTGTGCCCTTATGCCTTATCACTGCTGGCTGCCACTGATGTGGATGAGGATTAAATATACCCTTTGTTAGGTAGGCTGAATCTACTAATATGTCTGCGTCCTACTAATCCCCTTGCTAATTCTATTGCAGTTAGGCCCAGATGGCTAGATGAACCCCTGTCAGAACAAGACAGCAGCCCCTGGAATAACTCATGCCATCCCCAAGGTGTCAGAGATAGAGCACCCCAAGCCCTCCAGGAATTACTTTGTGCCAACTCTGGTGCCTATTGCCATCTCCCTAGTTCCTAATAATTTACCTATAGGTCTTCACAGCCTCAGTTAAATGATAGTTTGCTGGTCCTGACTGCTTAATTCCCCTGTTTGGGTTTCTTTAAAGGGTACGGATGCTCCCAGAAGCCCTTCCTTCACTCCAAGAATAGGAGTCAGAGGAGGATTACCATCGACAGCACCTGAATGTTTTGTGCACCGATGAACACCTCTCCATCTACCCACAGGAGTTTGGGGAGGGAGGCTTCCAAAGGTCACATCCACTGATTCAGTATCTAGTTGAAAGCATCAGGCATGGCAGCCGATGCACATCACCTTACCCTGTCTGTCTAACCGCTCTGAGGAGCATCATGTCTCTTCAAGGCTCTATCTTATGCTGTCCATAAGGGTTATTTTTTAACTCTAATTACTTTTTTGTATGTCATGCTAAATGACATATTACTTCCTTACTTTCTCCATTGACTGGCAATGGAAAGCTCTGAATCTAAAGCATGTGCCAATTTTCTAGCACCCTCTTTCCACTGCACTAGATAATTTGAGACAGCAAATACATTCATGGTATTTAAAAAAATGTTTATCACTATTTTACTGAAAATTACATGATGACATATTGCTTTGATTAACCTTGTAAAAGCTCGCTGCAACTGTACATAATTAATGAAAAACACACTTATTTGCAATCTGTGATAGTTTGAACTTGTTGAAGCATATATTGGTTTATGCTAATTTGATACAAACTGTTCCTGACTATGAATTTTAAGCAGATAGCATGCTGTCCTCAGTTAGTGTTTAACTGTATTGAAGAATCAAAAGAGTAAAATGTTGAATCTAAATACACAGCGCCATATGTAGTATAAAATGACAAATTTTTCTTCAAATTATTATGTCATTCTTCAAAGAATTATGTCATTCCATGTGGTATGATGGCACTGTTGACCTCTCATGCATGATACATCATTTTAAGAAAATCTTCATTATCATACATTTTTTGTACTGTGCTAATGCTGTCACCAGGACATTTCAAAGTATCTTTAAGAATTGAAGGCGGGGTGTTACAATTTCTGGAAGAGGGGCCTGAAGCCAAGGCCAATACAGACAGACTAGGTGTTGCATGTTCAATGTTATTTTTTTAATAACGGACCATGAAGACTCTAACAGGAGTGTCTTTAACCCTCTACGCTGCTGCTTAAATTTTTCACCGAAAGTTGGAGTGTGGAGAGATAGAGCGTTCTCCCTCGAGGTTGTCCTCAAAATGTTTGTCTCTTGGAGTTTGACGCCAAAGTGTGTTTTGGAAATCTGAGCAATAACATCTGGTTGTCTGGGAGAATGTGATCAGTCTTGTCAAGTATAATGAGAAAATGCTCGAATAGTACATTAAGCTGTAAGTCGCATTAAAAAAGATGTTGAAGTTTTTTTTTCATTTAAAGGAAGCTAGTGTAAGACTGTTGTGGGTGGGGTGATATGGTTTGATTTTGTCAAGTTGAACACAAGCCCAGCTGCTTTGCTTTGTGACCTTTGTAGTTAGATCTTAGTTCTCAAATGGAGAACCCCATGTATCCTATTACAGTAATCCAGGTATGACATTATAATGTGGTGACTAGCATAATGCATTGTGGTAGGGGCAGCAACAGGAATATTGCACTTAAATTCAATAAGTGTGCAGGAGCAGAAACAGGGATTAAAAGTCTTGGTTTGCCAGCATCATGATTAACCCCTGCTGCTCACTTCCGATGCAATGGAATGTTGCTGTTGTTTTACAGTAGAAGAGGGTTGAGCATCATATAAAATATTATTCACAATACCTACCCTACTTTTGTCAATAATGAGATTTAGGTATGAGTTGAAAGGTTTTATTAATGAATGTGTTTAGTAGATCATCTGTATTGCAAATCACACATTAAATTCAGATTCATCTCAATAGTCAATAGATGACAGAAATATAAAATCAATATGGTTAATCAAATCATATAATAAATGCATTCAGTGCATTGCACAATAGAAAGAATCCCAGATCTAAGAATTCGGGTGAAAATGGAGTTAGTGAGAATCCATAAAGAGTTCTAGTGCAGGAGAGTGAGAAAAGCATGAAGCTTTAAGCTTTTAAATCAGCTCAAAAAGGTCAACATGTTAAACCAGAACTTTCCATAACGAGAGGTTTGAGAAACTCAGTAGAGTTTCAAAGCAATAGGACATAAAGTCTGGGTAAACTGAAAAAAAAGTGGTGACCTTCTCTGAAAAACACGGTCTACTATAGATATTACATTTCATGAAGCTTTTGCAACATGTTGCTCTTCTTGTCTCCCATCAGCCAATTAGCGTCCGATGCTCTCCTGAGAACAGGATCACTACTCATCTTCTCACATGAATACAATACTCCAGAGACAGCAATGTTATGTTTCCAACTAAATTAGTGCTCACATGGAGTTTGCCTCATTCAGGCCTACTTTCCCACATTTTCACTACATCTTTAACCCTGTATTATTAAGTTTCTACAGGATAGTCTATGTAGAAGTCATAATTAATGAAAAAGAAAACATTTTCAGAATCACCATTGTCTGGGTAAAACAAATAAGGCTAGAAAGTCAAGTTCACATTTTAAATTCTACATTTCAATGTATGTACTCTTTCTTGCCCTAAAAGAGACAAAATGAGTCCACAGTGGTCTTTGTTTATATAGAAACATTTTGTGGAATTACTTGAAACTATATAGTAAGTTAGTACTTAGTAAAAAAACATGTTCATGGAAAGGTCAAGAATAAAACATTGTTTGTGTATTTAACATTTCCTATTCAAGCTTATTTTTCAAGCTGCTGCTTTTAGTCATTTGAGGCCTAGTTTTAGTAAATGGGATGGCTTACAGTTTTATCCATTTTAAACCATTATTTTCCTCAAAGATTGCATGTTAATTCTGCACATTGATTTTAAACTGTGCTATTTTCTTGATATTTTTAACATTGCTTTCTCAATCCCCCATCTGATAGATACCATCACATATTTCATCATAAATTAATCTTCATCGTTCACTTTCATTGTTAGTTGACTCTTTTCTCTTTCTTTTCAAACTCTCATATTGTTTTGCCTTTCTTTATTCATCACGCATGCGATCCTTGAGTGCTAATTCACTTTTTACGTGTCTGTCTCTTTTTCTGATTTTTCTTCTATTTATATAAAATGTACAATCTTTATAAAAGGCCAACAGTATCAATAAGGAAAGCCCTACAATTAGTATTGGTACCGGGGGCTGAACTCCGTACGAATCGTACAGAGACCGTACGACTCAAATCCCTGTACTATTCGGACGCGACATCCGGATGCTTCGCGGCTGGTATTCCTGACCCGTGATCTGACCTGTGATCTTGGGGTGTACCCATGTTCACTGGGTGTACGGTGCGTACACCCTGCGATCGTGGGGTACGGTGCGTACACCGCATGATCGCAGGGGTACGGAGCGTACCCATGCGGTCTTGGGGTGTACGCACCGTACGGTTCGTATGTGATTGTGCGCTTTTCCTTACGAATCTTACCTACCTGACGTGGACCGTACAAATAGAATCCTGGTAGCCTGGTCTGGATCGTACTCGCCGGGTCGTTCGGGATGTGTATGATTCGTACGGAGATGGCTCGTACGGGCAGTTTTTTTCCAGTATCGGAATCGACCCCTATGTGTGTGTCTGTGTGAAGGTGTCATTGTTAAAGTGTCTATACTATATACATGATGCATCTTAGAAAACAGAAAAGCTAAATAACAAAAGCCCTCCCAATTAGTTATTCATTGAAAATAAGCATCCTCCCACATACAAAATAAATTCCAGGAATTACTGTTTCTTCTCCATGTAGAAATTGCCATGTACCACGCACAATTTGAAATGAGTGTTCACAACTACTAATCCCTAGGTGTCTGCTTCAAGTTTGCATTCTCCTTTTTTAAACACTTATTTTTCTGTTTTGTCGTATGTTTAATTTAGGATAGATCATTTTCTTTTTGAACTCATCTTCTTCTTTCTTCCAAACATTTTTCAAAACATCTTCCTCTCTGTTTTTACTGTTTGAAATGTTTGTTTTCCTTCCCTCTAATGTCATGATGAATACATTCTCTAATGGCCTCTGTTGGAAATGATGGCCCTTTCAGCAGGGTCATAGCCAAACATTTTGCCTTCCTCCTCCCCTTTTTGCTTGATTCATTTTTGTTGGCTTTAGGACTCTGGGCAATTTACCATTGTTAACCAGTGCTAAAGTGCATGGGTTCTCTGCTTTAAACATGGCATAATTGGCTTATCCACAATTGGCATATTTAATTTATGTATAAGCCCCTAGTAAAGTGCACTACACCTGCAGTGGGCCTGTAAATTAAATGCTACTACTGGGCCTGCAGCATTGATTGTGCCACCCATGTAAGTAACCCTTTAAACATGTCTCAGGCCTGCCACTGCAGTACCTGTGTGTGCTTTTCTAAAATGCCATGTCAACCTGGCAAGTTAACACTCTTGCCAGGCCCAAACCTTTCTTTTTAATACATATAAGTCACCCGTAAGGTAGGCGTTGGACAGCCCAAGGCCAGGGTGAATTGTATTTAAAAAGTAGGACATGTACTTTTAAGTTTTACATCTCCTAGTAGTGAAAAACTCTTACATTTGTTTTCCACTACTGCAAGACTTATCTCTCCCATAGGTTAACATTAGGATTACCTTATCACATCTTATAAGTGTAATTGCCTATTGGAAAATATGGAACTTCCAAATTTAGTGTCTGTGGAATCACAATTTAAAATCCCAACTTATGATAAAGCTAGATTTTAAATTGTAATTCTGAAAATGACACTTTTTGGAAAGTGGGAATTCTCTTACTTTCACCATTTGGTGCCTTCTGTCTATCTCTGAATACATGCCTCCAGTGATTGTCAGCTGGGCTTTGTGAATTCCTGCTGGACAGCAACACACAAAAGGGGCCTAGGTGTGACTGATGGATCATTCACATCCTGATAGGTCATCCTGGGCAGGATGGGAGAGATGAACTGACACTCATAGATGACTATGCTCTTTCCTCTCACCACACAAAGGGTTGCATAACCCTACCTAGTGAGAGTGGAGCCGGGGCAGGAAGGATAGGAAGGGCAGGGACTCTGTGCACTTGAAAGGCCTCTCTTTGATGTTTCCTCCCACTTCAAAGGCACAACTAGATATAAGTATACTGGACCTCTAACACCACCAACTCAGTACACCTCTGTACCTGTGGATACTCTAAAATCAAGAAAATCTCCCTTTGCAACTAAAATCAACCACAATATGTTTCTGCAGACATACTCTCAAACATACACTGTAAAGGTCTCATACATCATTTTCTAGTGACCTCAACTATTCAAGTCAAGTATCACTAAGTTATCTAATAGTTCAGGTTTTCAATATCAGATGTTTACACATAGCATATGAAAACAACAGGAGAAATGTACAAGAACTGTACAGAAGTAGCACCAGGTCACCTAAAATCATCAATTTAAAACCATAAAGAAATAGTCACAGTTCATGAACATACGCAAGATTTTTTGCAAAACAATATAGCAGAAAAAAAGGGAGAGAACACACAAGACTATAACATCTGTCTTTGTATCATGCTAATCAATGTAAACCAAAAGATTGGGCACATGATTAATTGAGGGATCATTATCTATTGGATCCACATGTTTATCAGATTTAGCATAAAAAAAGTTTTGACACGTCTTGGTGGTTAGCACAAATTTTGACCATCATCTTCATGAAAACAAGATATCTCCCATGTATGGGTGAATAATCTTAAAATATACCTGTATGAAAACATATAAATCACACAATTTTCTTTCCTTGAACCATGATAGTGTACATTTCTTAACATCAATTCATAACATTTAATTGAATCAGAGATACATTTAAATCAACAACAAGTGGTATAGAGCTTAAACAAAGAAACCTTTCTTAGGGTCACTCATCCAGTTTCTTCACCTCAAATATATTTAATTTATTCTCCAGCTACTCACATTACAGATGCCTTCATGCAAACATCCATTCATATATAGTTATCTTTCACTTGAACTTCCTCACATCCTGAAAATATATCTAATGTAAATCATGTATGGACTCACCTGACAAAAGCTATAGTCTTTCGTATATATTCAGCTCAATTTATCAGTTGAGTCCAAGTTCTTCAATTATGTTGAAGCCTTTGTGTTAGAGGGTCTTTAACTTCATAAGCAGGGTCAGTGGCTAATGGGAATATAATGGTGTAGTTTCAATTTTCACAATTCTCCCTGTGTCACTTTAGTTTGTACATATTATTTGCCATCCACCTATATATGTAATATATAAAAGCTTTGGGTATCCTACCTTAAATTCTTGATAGCGTGCCCTCCTGAATAGAGACTGCAATGATATACTGATACTCCCAAGGTTAATTTAACCCTTCTTTGTGTCTATTGGTCCTGAAGTCACACCCTCCATTATGAGGGATATATAATGTCCCAATTTAAAAATGGTACTTCATGTATATAGAGATTATATCACTCTCATTTTAGGGTACTTTTCAAAATATACCTCATCACTGCGATGCAAAAATGTAAAAATGTAAAATGTATTGGCATTTATATAGCGCACTACTTACCCGTAGGGTCCCAAGGCGCTTCGACCGCTGCGAAACCCTTCCTGGCTTCCCTGAGAGATGGTCCCTTAATGGGTATCTCCAGGGTGAGACCAGGCATCCCCGGCGGTCTGGTGGGGCCGTTAGTGAAGATGAGGCAAGCTAATGCCCAGAGTTGCCGAGTGTGATCGCTGATCAGAGTGGGCACTGAGGCGAGAGAATTATCGAGTCCGCTGACCCTGGTCCAGAAACCTGCCGCGCCGGGAATCGAACCCTGGTCCCGGGCCGTCCTCTGCTCTCGGGTCTGCCGCCTCTAACCAGTGAGCCACACTACTTCACTCATCCGCATTTATCACTATACATATAGGATGACATAGTTAATGCCACGTTAATGTCATCTTAGGACTGGTTTGAGATTGTGCTCTAGAATTCAAATGCATGCCCTTTATGTCTGACTAGCACTACATGTCCTAACTCCTGCTACCCTGGGCAAAGGTTAACCATTGTTCTCAATTGGGGAAAACACTGACATGTCTCTCTCTTATCTGTTCTCACCTCATGGGCCTGAACCCTAAATTATATTACCAAAATACAATTAGGGGCAACTTTCTTAACATAGCTTTCTTATTCGAGCTATGTTCCATCATTGAATTCCCCTGTGTCCTTAGGAACTAATATGTTGAAGGCATATCTGGTTATAAAACATACATAATGGTATAATAATTTAAAAAACCTGAAACATCGAAATATAATGGTATCATAATTTCAAAAAACGAAACTTCGAAGTAGACTTGGCAGAATTTGGCTGACATCACTTTGCTTCCCTAGAGTGGACTCAAACCTTGGTTGTAGAGGTGGCTTTGTTCCGCCTTTGCTAGTTGAGCTAGGTTTCGCTTTACGAATTCCCCATATAAGACTTAGGCATTTACATGCTGTTAATGCTGACCAGGAGAATGTCACTTATTGCGATTTAATATGTGAACACGATGCAGCAAGGGGACATTGTGCTATCCTCCTGGAACTTTTTGTTATTTGTCTCACGAATTTTCGAACAGCTAGTGAGCTTTTGAAAATGTAAGATTGCATATTTACTGAGTTGGAATTGGCGCAACTTTGTTTGTGTTTTGGACAATACCTATTGTCTCTCTGGTTAGATATCCCCCTTCTTCGAAATTTGAAAGGTGTTACGATACTTTGTTGCTAGTCCTTCATCAAGTTAAAACCCGACATTTGATAATGTCGGTTGACGCCACCTTACGCAAACGGGTGCTTAAATACGACGAGCCAGGTAGGGTTTTTTTTCGCGTATTTATTGAAAAACCGGTTGGCTGCATAGCGCAAGGACGGACATTTCTGGTAAGTGGAGATCCGCTTTAGATAGACTTTTCGCTACCCCTTTTGCTCATTGGAGTGTGGTTTAATTGCCCTCTCTCTTAGAATGGAAAGGGGGGCCATATGCCCCCCCAGCACGTATGGCGGGGTGCCAGCCCCCTCAACCCCAGCACCCTCAGTGGTGGGGGTGTGCCCCTCCGCCGCATCGTGATGACGCGGCAGGTGCGCCCCCACCACCGATTGGTGCTGGTTCCTGCCTTGACCCGGAAGCAGATCTAATTGCTTCCGAGTTGGGGAGGGGGAGCCAGAGGGGTTATAAAGCCGGGGAGCGCGGGATGCGCCCTCTTGTTTACGAGCTCCAACCAGGTTTGCCCCTTCACCCATCGGGGCTCAAGCAAAATTTATTTTCTTTCTTTATTTTCACAGGACTCGTTTTGCCGTCTTCTCCCCATCTGTTATCTGCTGCGCCAGGACAGTGAGCCCCACACTGCGAGGGTTCGAGCCCGCACTGTGCCGGTGACTACATAATTTTAAGCGCTGGGCTCAGCGTTATTACCATTGCAAAGTAAGGCGGTGCGAGCACGACTCGCAAGGGGGGTGCTGGGCTGAGTACACGGAGGGTTACTTTGGTAGTTTCAGCGCGGTTCGCATTCGGCAAGTCGCACCACGGGGCCCTTTCCAGGAGGCTGCCTGATCACATTTGGTAGGCAGGTTTGTGTAAGAGAGGCAGGGTCGAGCTTGGTGAGGAGTTGGATGGGAGACTGCATTGGGTGTCATTAAGCACACAATTGCACAGGTGAGGGTGGGGGGGCCTAATAACTGTTAAAACAATATCGGTTTCTTCACATTTTGTAGGCTGAATTTAAAAATAACGGTGTCGCTGTATATGTTTATGGGTGCATCCTGGCGGAATAGCTGTAGGAAACACTGTGTTAGAAGTACTGTTAAGGAGCACAACTTGGTTACATTGGCATTGAGGGGAAAGAGGTGCGGTGGGCTCAGCTGCAAAGGAAGCTATTTATTTAAGTGCAACAGCACTGACAGTACTGTATGCTAACTTTCTTCTCATCGCAGGCCATCACTGAGGCGGGCTGAACCAACAGAGAGTGGCGCGGTGGACACACGCTGTGAGAGGACACAGGCAAGCCTGCATTTTACTGCTTTTGTTGGGCCGCCGGGCTAGAGCGCGTTAGAGTGCGCTCGCCCAACACCCAGGCTAGCTGGTGTGTCGCGGTCACATTTGCGTGGTGCTTACGGCCAATCTGTGTACTCCAACTCAGTAAAGGAAAAATCCAGACAGGCCCTTGTGGCGACGGGAACACTTTGTGCAAGTAGGTTGGGCAGAAGCATAGGTGGTTTACCTGTTGCAAGGCAGAAGGAGAATGGCTAGTGGGCCGGGAGCTAAGCGTTCCCGCATGGAGCATATGCTGCAGGGCATGATGCGCAAGATGACTGCAATGGACAGAAGATGGGGGAAAGTCGACCAGATAGGTAGGAGCGTGGCTGAGCTCAGAGAGAGGCTGGATGATCAGGATGGTCCAGCTGGGAGACCCAAACAGGTAATAGTGCCCCCGCAGCCCAGGGGGAATTTGGATGCGTTGTCCAAGCGGGTCAGAGCCAAGAGGGGTAGCGGTCGGGTACCCAAGTCACAGGGGGACTTCCGGGGGATGGTCTCTGTGGGAGGGCTTACGCCACCGGTGGCTCCCACGCCTACTCCTATAATCCCGACAGGGGCGCCTGTAACACTGGCACCAGCCTTGCCGGCATCAGCGCCAAGCATAGTGCCCCAGGTAGTTCCAGCGGTAGTCCTGAAGGTACCAGTGTTTACCCCGGCACCAATTCCGGTACCCGGCACGGGATCCCTCATACCAGTGTCAGCACCTCCAGTGGTGGGTCAGGTACCTCCTGAGCTGGCAGCACAGATAGCGGTGGTGCTCCCTTGGCTAGGGTTAGGTGGGATGTACCTCCCTCAGTGGGCACCAAGGAGGTAGGAGTGGAGCCTGCTGCAGAGGCCCAAAGAATGTTAGCAAGAATCATGAGTGCTCAGGGTGGTGGGGGGCGGCCAAGCATGCCTGTGACTCCACGGGGATCATGTCCGGCAAACGACTCGGCGAAAGACAAGACGGTTGGAGCAACGCCAGTCACAGAAAGTGGTAAGGAGGTGACATTACCAGTTTTGGGGGAAGACACAATACCCTCCAGGAGGGAAAGTCTTGCCCAACACGTAGCATAAGAGGTGAAGGATTTGATTTGGGCAGGAAAATACGTCAATATTTTTTCTCTGTTAGCGGATAACAGGGAAATGGAATATGCTAAGAAGCAGAAGGACTGGATGTTGCCAAGTGAGTGACATGGACAATTCTCAAGGTTCAGGGTCGAGGAGACATTGATCAACTGCATTAGAGCCTTCTCGGTGTTTATGGCGGTTACAGCAGAGCGTTTCCCAAATTTGCAGGCAGAAATGGCATATCATCAGAGTAGGATTACTACTTTCAGTGAGAAGTATGGGGTGGAGGGGTGGAAGGAGTACGACATCACCTTCTGGAAGGCAAAAGAGTTTGACCAGACGCTATCCTGGGATAGGGTGGATTCCATTTCATGGTATGGCCAGTTCACGGCTGGGCAGCCAGGGAGTGCGGGTCCAAGTTGGAACAAAAACTACCCCTCCAAACCCCAACAGCCCTTTCGGCCAGCACAGGGGGGTGACACGGCTACTAAGACGGGGAGCAGTGGTGGGGTAAAGGGGTGTGCTGGGATTTTACCAAACGTGCATGCACCAGGACACAAGGCACCTGTAAGTTCGAACATGCATGTTCCATATGTGGACACCCTCCCACCCAGAAACAGCCTGCCGCTCTAAAGGTAACCCCTCTGGAAACAGGGGAAGAAGGAAACAAGATTAAGGGGGGAGGACGGCTGGTAGCTCGTTCACCCATTGACGTTCTGGCTATGATTCCTTGGCTGAACAGGTACCCAGACCATGCCTCTGTGAGGATGCTGCAAGAAGGTTGTTTGCAGGGCTTTAGGATCCCAGTAGTGGGATATACCGGGACTCCAGAATTTAGGAATCAACTCTCAGTTAGGCACAACCCAGAGGTAGTGGCGACAAAAATTGCTAAAGAGCTCCGTTTAAGTGGTCCTTTTAATGACATCCCTGTACCTAATTTTGTGTGCTCGCCCCTTGGCTTCGTCCGAAAGAAGGAGGAGGGCGAGCACAGGCTCATTCATAACCTATCAGCACCTGGGGGAACCTCTTTAAACAATGCTATAAATGAAGAGATTTGTAGTGTTAAGTATGCATCTTTTGACCAGGCAGTGGAATTGTTGAGGACTCTTGGACCTGCGGCCTTGCTGGCCAAGTCAGACATTGAATCTGCTTTTCGGCTACTGCCAGTCCATTCCCTAGACCACCACCTATTAGGTTTTGATTTTCAAGGAAAATTCTATATGGACATGTGCATGCCCATGGGTTGCTCTGTTTAATGCGCCTACTTTGAGAAATGTAGTTCCTTTCTGGAATGGTCTTTCAGGCAAACAACGGGACACCACCATGTCATGCATTTCCTGGATGTCTTTCTCTCGCTGGGTTCGGCGGGCTCACAGGAGTGTGCGTGGGCATTGCAGGAATTTTACGTGCTCATGTGGGCTTTTGGGGTCCCTCTGGCACCTGGAAAAATGGTGGGTCCGGCTAGCAACTTGGAATTCTTAGGCATAGAATTGGACTCAGTGGAGGGTTGTTTCAGGCTACCAAAAGACAAAATCACGAAGTTTTGAGCAGCTCTCCAGCAATGTTTGGTTAAAGAAAAGGTGACCCTCCAGCAATTACAGCAGACTGTGGGCCAGCTGAACTTCGCGCTAAGAGTAATACCTATGGCACGCCCCTTCTCACTCTCAATCTCACAGGCCATGACAGGCCTGTGGGAGAAACAACATCGCACTAGGTTGTCGGCCGAGGTTCGCCAGGACATGCGTATATGGATTGCATTCCTGAAGGATTTCAACGCCAGAGTAGTGTGGTGCGGACCCCCTCTACGTCTGCTGAGTTAGGCCTATGGACTGACGCTGCGGGCAGTGTGGGGTTTGGCGCCATCCTTGGTGACAAATGGGTGGCCCAACAATGGCCGTTGTGGTGGGAGGAGAGCGGCTTGACAGCTAACATCGGCTTCTTGGAGCTATTTCCAATCTGGGTGACATTAACAGTTAGGCCTGATTTGTTGTGTAATCGTTCTGTGATCTTCTGGTCAGATAACATGACTGTGGTTGAATGTATCAACCAGCAGGCGGCGCGGTGTAAGTTTATACTCTGCATATTGAAAGAGATTGTGCTGGTTTGCATGAAACTTCATGTATTGTTTTAGGGTCAAACACGTCCCAGGGGTGTTGAATAACGCAGCTGACGCACTTTCTCGCTTTAAGATGCAGGTATTCAGGGAACATCTACCATTCGCAGAGACGACACCTGCACACTTCTCAACAACACTCTGGCAGGTTGGTGCCCCCAGCTACAGAACCTCTTGGCAGCTAGCCTAGCGCCCAGGACCAGAACAGCTTAAAAAGGGGCGTTTTTGTCTTATTGCTCCTTTTTGGGACAGGATTGGGCAGAGAAATGGGATCAGGAGGAGAATTTCACTCAGTACATGTATGCATTGCATAAAGAGGGGTGCTCAGCAGCGACAGCTAGCAGACACATGGCAGTCGTATCTTTCTTTGCACAGCTTAAGTGGGCAAAAGATCCCACAAACAGTTTCCACGTGCGGAAGGCACTGAAGGGTTGGAGGTGACTGAAAACAACTGCCACAGATTCCAGACAACTGATAGGTTTAGAACTGCTGGCATCATTATTGAAGGCCTTGTCGGACACCTGTAGGTACAGGGGAGGTACTCTTATTCAGAGCCGCCTTTTCATTAGCCTTTTATGGCGCATTAGGGGTCAGTGAGCTGGAGGCTAGCAGCAAGCAGGACATGCTTGGGGGTCTTCGGCTGGAACACACAAAGATACTGGGCGATGCGCTGTTGGTTAGCATACGTAAATCCAAAACTAACCAGGAGGCCCGGGGGATAGTCTGGTACTACATCGTGCATGGACTAATCCCTGCTGCCCAGTGTTCCATGTAGAGGTCCTTATCAAACAACGTTCTGGCGCAGCGGAGGGAGCATTGCTAATGCATACAGATGGTACCCCATTGACCAGGTTTCAGTTCCAGAGAGTGCTGGCAATGACTATTGACAAGGCAGGTCTAAATGCAAAAGATTTTGGGACACATTCATTTAGGATAGGGGCGGCCACTGAAGCGATGTCTAGAGGGTTGCATGTGAACAGTGTTAAAAGGATTGGCGGAAGGTCTTCCAATTGTTACAAGCGTTATGTGCGGCTGCACATGTTGTGAGGTACCAAGTAAGTTACGCTGACACCTGTCTTGTTGTTTGCTTGTATTTCAGTTTCTCGAGCCTGTCACGCAGGGCGGAAACTATCGCTGGATCACCGACACCAAGCATCTTCATCACGGCGGACCCAGGAACATAGGAAAGAGGCACAAGTGGTATGGGTGGTTGGTCACTCATATGTAAAACGCATTAAATCTGTTTTCTTTTCAGGCAATTATAGACAGAGGGCGGAACAGGGAAGTTTCAAGGTTTCCTTTCATGGGAGGGGTGGTCTTTCCCTCAGTCAGTTTAGGGGGTATTTTACGGAATTGCTCGAGAAACCCACCCCACCGCCCACGGTTGTTATTTTACATCTGGGTGGCAACAATTTGGTAAGTCTCGACAGGAGGGTCCTGATGGAAGAGAGAATCTCAGCAGTTAACTGGTTAGCCAAGATGTACGGGGGCTGCACCATAGTGTGGTCTCAGATGATCTCTAGGCTGAGTTGGAGGGGGGGACTCTGTCAGGGCGTTGAATCACTCGGTAAAGAAGACCAACAACAAGATAGAGAAATTATTCCGGTCACCTCAATTGCAGAATATACCACATGGATGCAGCTGGGGGGAACATGTCTTCCTACAAGACGGGGTCCATCTGACTAGGGTAGGCAACAAACTGTTTATGGAGAATATTTTGGCATGGCTGGGAGGGTTTTAAGTAGACATGACCGTTCAGGAGAGGAGGATGGGGGGCAGATAGTTGGTCAACCAAGCTGGACTGTGGCGGTAAGGTCATGATCGGTGAGCAGTCAATTCACGGTCCTTAGGGGCCGTCACCATTCTTGAATGGGGTCGCCCAGGGGGAGGGGCAAAAGGTCTCTCCCAGAATTCCAGGGGTGGTACATCCACTTGGTTGGATGGGTGCGGGGGAGGGGGAGTCACGCTTTCTTTGGGCTGGTTAGTGACCGCGCATGTACACTATGAAGTCATTAAACGGCGCAGAGTGCAAGGGCCCTCCCTTTTGGGTAATGGAGCTCACGGAGCATACAGGGGTAACCGGGAGGGGGGGAAGTACCCACTCAGTAAACGAGCCCTCTGCGCATGCGCATTCAGATGTGAGGACGTAGCTGGTTAACAAGGATCTGTCACCAGTTAGCGACCTTGCCGTAGGTCCAAAGGATAGGATATGCAGAAAAAGTTTTAAGTATGATGTTAGATTTGGTTAGGAAAACGCTGTATTAGACATTTGTTAAGGTTAGCCCTTTGATACCTGTCTACATTGATTGTAATCTAATATCAACATTTTTCTGCATAAATGCTTGTGTGTAAATATTGTTTATTTCAATTTTAATTTCTTTTCATGTTTTAAAAAATAAGGCCAGGGGGTCGTGAGCTGAAATATGCTCACTAATTCACTTGTTTTGGTCCTGAAAAAGACTAAGCCCCTCCTGTCAAGGCAGAAACCTGCTGATCATTTAAGGGGGATAAAAAAGATCAATCAAATGTGTATGCACGGGCGGGCGAGCATGTGCAGTTTTCGCAAGATGATCGACCCAAGTAGGAGAGAGACGGTGAGGAAAAGGAGGAGGTCTGCCCAGGGACACCACAGTATAGGCAAATGTTTATTTTGTTGTTTTTAATAATGCATAATACATGTTTAATGGGGGGTGGAGGCTTGTGGCGGAGCAGAGATTGGAGTTCCACGGAGTTTGTTCCCAAGTCCGTGGACCTCTGCGTAGTCCTGCAACGCCAGCTCTGCCCGGGATTATTCTCCAGAGACTTGCTGCCTAGGGCTGTTTTCCTGTACCACACATTCCCTCCAGGTAGTGTCATCTGTGTCCCTACTGCTGTATGGATCACCACTGGCGAATAGGCATCACTGAAAATCTCCTTCACAGGCACCGGCAGAGTTTCAGCCTCAAGTTCCCTTAAGCACTCTCTGATTGAGGATGAAGTCCTTCCGCCACACCTTGGATGACAGTGTTGGAGGGAGGTCTGCCACTTCTCTTCATGCAGGTACACTTTCCCCCTCAGCAATGCTCCTTACCGGCTGTCCCTGAGTGACGTCACGTTTCCCTTCTCTCTGTCCCCTTGAAATACTTTTTACTTTTCCTTCTGGCGCAGTTGCTGAGTAGGAGCACTAGGTGTTAGTGGTGTAATACTTGTGGGTCTGGCAGCTTTCTTACCTCTGCCGTGTGCTCCTTATTATACCAGGACAAGAGGGACTTGTAGCACCACAGTCAGTGTTTCTACAACATTTTCCAGCAGGTGTTATTCAGTAAATCCTCATATGCGCAGCTTCTGTGGAGCACATGCAACTGCTTGTCCACCATCTTTCCTTGTTCATAGGCCCTAGCGGTCTTCCCTGTGCTGCGGGCCATATCCTTGCATGCTCAAAGTCCTTACATTTGTTTTTTTCTCTCTAGTGCTGTTCTACCACATGGTCACTAGGTGCCACTGCCTCTCTTGTCCTGGGCCTCAGCAGCTTCCTTAGTGCTGCGGGATTCCCTGCTCACTATCTAGGAGTTTTATTATGCCTCCGAAGCAATGTCATCCCCCGGCTGTCTGCCACCAACAGCACATTCAGGCACACCCTGGGCTGCCTGTCTTGCACTCGCGTGGCCCAGCAACAAGCCTTCACCTAGCGGGAGGACTTCCTCGAGACTCCCTGTGCTGCCAGTAAAGCCCCTCAGTCTCGTGGGTGGACACCTTCTCTGAGAGCCACCGCCCGAATACACTCTGCGGGACACATGCCAAGCAGCAGGACTTCCTCTCTTTCGCAGTAAGATCTACAATTTTTTTCTTACAGGCTGCACAGGGAGGGGTGAAACACGCTCATGCTTCAGCAGTGGCTCTGGGATTGTACAACTCCACCTCGCTGCTTCTTACAGGCCTCACTCTGTGTGGCCAGCGGCCGCTCGACCTCCCTGCCATATCTCCCAGCCCTCCACGGCAGCCACTCACCTCACGGGCTGCAGAGGGACTGGATTGGACAACTGAGACTCTCTGGTGCCTCATCTTGGCACCGCAAGCGGTCTCAGTTGAAGACCAACACCAACAACTCTTGCCACTCAGTAAGGCTTTGTTGCAGCATTCCTTCACATGCCTTATGTGCCCGGCAGACTTCATGCTTTCCGACCCTTCTCATTGACTGCCGCTTTGGCTACCATCCCTTTAGCAGTACCTGGATCAGCCTCAGCACCAGTAGGCATGTTGCGGGGCTTCAAGTACAACCTCCCCTCTTGCCACAGGCTCTTCTGATGGCCTGGCCTGGTTATAGTCACTTGCTCAGGGTCACCTCTCCCCAGTGACCGAGTGCTGCGCCTCCTCACCCAACAGGATACACCAGCAGGCCGGTAGCTCGGCAGTCCAGCACCACTCTTGTTCCCTTTGGGGTCTCAGCAGACCTTTGCTGGGGCCTCTCACCCTCACCGCGCAGTCCTTTCTGCAGTTGAGTGTCGCCATACCTTTATGGTCAAATCAAGTGCGGGGTGGGCTCCCGATCACCTTCTTCCCCCCACGGGCTCCTCACAGACTCTGCGGGCAAATGAGCTCTTCCAATACTAGGGGGTCTCCTCAACACAGGCTATGCTCTCCCCCTCAACCACCATTGAGGTGGCTGCACATGCGGGCTCACCCGCTCATCGCCAATGTAATGATGTGGGGCCCTAGGCCCCCATGCATTAGGAATGACCACACAAACACTGGATTATGTTGAGTATAACTGGCCCAGGGCATGTGCGCCCTTCCCCTTTTATTATCAGGGTCACATGTCCTGTGATGCCTGTGTTGGATGGGTGTGGTGTGGGGTGTAAGCCAGCTCTTGGTGGGGTGGCTGGTACCAAGAAACATTAGACCAGTGACCGGCAAGTCACTACATGTGGCATAATACTGACCCATCTTTGACATACATTGAGCATTTTCTAAAACATTTATATTATCCTAAGGAATAATATTGACAGATTCTTGATATATTATGAGCATTTCTGACATAATTCTGGCTATCCCTGCAGTGATGGTGGTGACAATCTTTGACATTTGATGGATATCTCCAGGGCCGTACTGGGAACCAAAAGCAGCCCTGGCAATTTTCTCAGACCAGACCCTGCCTGGCCCTGGGAGGCTGCAACCGCTTGCTGATTTTGTTACTGGGGGCTGACATGACAGCACCACTGCAAAACCTGCCCCCAGTAACAAAACTGGCACCCACCGCTGCAAATCCGGCCCTCGCCCTTCCAGCCTCCTGTGGAAATGCCCGATCCATGATATGGGTCAGTTCGACCCTGGACATCCGTCATATTTGATCAGCTAATAAAAGAGAAAGAAAGACAAAATCTGTCCATGTGTGGCAGTAGTATATTTCACCGTATGGTAAGGGTGGAAACCTGCTATATGGTGTCCAACATGCATTTATTACAACATTACACAGATGTTTTTTGGGAGAAATTAATATTTTTGTTGTCATGAAAATTAGAAGACTCTGTTTGAGGGAAGTGGGATTATTTGGGCATTGTGTGAAAAGTAATTACACATGTCCGTTGAAGAGGAAGCTTCAAGATATCTAACCCTCATGCAGACAAATATAAGCATAGATATGTCAATCAAATAAAGGCAAAACAAAGTAATTGTTATTTAAGATCAATGAAATGTTTGAGTTACATCTATGAAAACAATAATCCAAGTAGTTATACAATGGAAAGTACACAAGGTTTACAGAATCAGGGCAGATATACAACGGTAAATCAACAATAAATAATATTTAAACCAAAATTGTAAGGGGTGAAACTTCACTTTCACAAGATAAAAAGGACTATACGTAAAGTTGAGATTCTAGAGCAAAATCACATACATTAGTGGTGAGCAATTAGTGGTGAGCAATTTTGCATTAGTGTAGGCCAAATCTGCACTGACTCTGGGCAGTTAGTCGAGTAAAACTTTATTCGGATACAATTTTGTGGCCATAAAAGTATACAGATGATTAAAAACATTGTTTAAAAAATCGTTAAAATATTCGGTACAAAATATAACACATGTAAAATACATTTGTAATAGAAAGAACCATAACAAATCAATCATTAGCAGCAAGAGTTCATTTTAAGAATAAAAACACATAAACAGGGACAGTAGCACACTTATAACACCATTAGTTTCTGTTACGACCCCGGAACATGGTCTGTCATGTTACATTTTACACAGGGTCATAGTTTGCGCGATATCTGACACACACTTTTAAAAAACGGGCTATTGGGACTATGTTATGCTCAATGTCCAAACATTGTAGGGCAAGAAGGGCCGGACGACAATGTTGTAAGCCCATGAATTTCACCAAAGGGGTAATCCACCGCTTACGTGGAAATTCATAGTAGCTACAGAAAAAGAGTATGTGCAGTAACGATTGCACTGATTGCCCATCACATAGGCAACAGGATAAGGTACTAGACCAGTCTTTTATCTTAGGAAAAGTTAACAGCCGGTGGAAGGTATTAAACCGGAATCGCGTCAAAAGATATTTGTCATAAGCATTGACGCTGGTTAGTAGATAAGGCTGAATCCCATGTGAGACTTGCACCGAGACTAGATGGAGATTTGTAGGTTTTAAGATCTCAGTTGCAGAACGAAGCTCACGAAGATGAAATAAACACGCATTTTTCAGTTTTTTACGTGAAACTTCAGTTATGGTCTCGGGGTTTCCATGTTTATATCGCTGAGAAAATTATAAACATATAGTAACTATTGGATATTTCTCCACCTTTCCAGTGTGAGGCAGTCAGAGATAAGTAAGCGTGTCAATTTGCATTCTAAAGTTTCCCAAAGACGGTGCCATAAAAGAATTGGTTCAACAGCAATAAGATCGATAATATAATCCTGACCCAACTCCATATGACAAGCGAAAGTTGGGGAGCTTTTTGGGGCTACCAGGAGATACCGCAGAAAACCATTTTCTACTTTTTGGATACAATCCGAGTTTACATGCCCCCATACCCCTGCCCCGTACATTGCCACTGGGCAGCACTTAGCCCTGTAAATCTGGATAAGGTTTACAGAATCAGGGCAGATATACAACCGTAAATCAACAATAATAAATAATATTTAAACCAAAATTGTAAGGGGTGAAACTTCACTTTCACAAGATAAAAAGGACTATACGTAAAGTTGAGATTCTAGAGCAAAATCACATACATTAGTGGTGAGCAATTAGAGGTGAGCAATTTTGCATTAGTGTAGGCCAAATCTGCACTGACTCTGGGCAGTTATACATCAGGTTTTACCCAGCATTTTCACGGAATATTTGCTAATATTTGCATTAATCCATCAGTGCAAAGATCACTGTAAAATTGACTGTAACTGGTGCAAAGTTGTGCAGAGTAAGTACAAAATTGCAAGAAAAAATTACCATTCATTTGTGCTTTGTTCATCATTTAACCATTTAGTTTTTGCACACTTAAAAATGTTGTGAATTCTCTCTGCCATCAGACGTATTGCCAATTTTTCATGAGATGGACATCGCAATCTTTGTGCGCATTCACACCGAAAGCGCTGGAACAAACTTGGTGCCTACTTTTATTCCACACTATAGAGGCATTAGATATGGTGCCAAAAATGGGCCCGGATGGAGTTTGTAGAGTTCCACTACTCGGAACTCCGTAGTGACCAAAAACTCAACCCCAGGGTTCTGCAAGCGGCGGCGTGAGGTAAGGCACGCTGCTCATACTGATTTTTAGCAACAGGATTTAGTCTCACGCTGTAAAATCAACACAAACTGCACCACATGCAGTGCAAGAGGGCACAGCTTCTTTTTGCAGCTCAAGTAGATGTTCTACTTGAGTGGCAGCTTCTTCAACGTCAGTGTTACATTTCCCAACCCGGGCGGTTGTGACCTGCCGTGACAGCCCGCATTTAGAAATCTCACTGGGAGGCGTTCTAGCTTTGAATTTTGCACTCTTGCGCTCCCCAACTTAACATTGATATCCCGAGAGAGAGGAAAAACTTCGCTCCGTACCGCTACATGGAGTTTTTCGGACTCCGCGCTCTATGCAGATTGGGAAAAACTCTGCAACTTCCATGAGCAGAGTAGAATTTTACTTCCAGGCCTATTCAAGAAGAACACACACATTTTTTGGAAACAATAACATTGATGTTGAGCTGTGTCTAAGGCCCTCATTATGATTGCCCACTTTAATCAGATGGTAGCGGTTACAAAAGGGCATAATAACAAGGTAGGACGATAAATAACGCAAAGCGCGCTTAGCGCTTTTTTATTGATCGCCGTCTATCAATGGAATTTATCACCCTGGTAGCGTGTTATTAACACCGCTGTTCTACAGGGCGATAAAAATTCCAGCAATAGCGGGGAAATCGCAGTTCTGCAGGGAACATCGGTGGTTTTCCACCAATGTTTCCTGCAAAACGGCGATAAACTTGCTGATACCACCCTGTGGTCGTATCAGCATAATCCACCCCCAATGTTAGGCATAGGTAAGTCTGCTTTTTAGCAGACATTCCTTTTTCGTGAAAACAGCGGTTTTCTCAAAAAACTAGCGTCTGCTTAAATACTGGGGCAGCCTTGTAAATATTGCGATGTGCACATCAGCGATATTTGCAAGGTTGTACTGCCCTGTGACGCCCACTTTGCATCTCATTAGAGATGCAAAGGGAGGCGTCGGGTAAAAGGGTGCTAACATGCGCTAATGCATGTTAGCACCCACTTGTAAATAGGGCGAAAAGATTATCTCCGCTTTTTTGGCTTTTAAAGCCAAAAAAGCGGAGATAATGCCCTTGTTAATATGCCCCGATGTTACTTACTCCAAAGTTATTTTGAGATCCACAGGAGCACTGCTAGTCTCTTTACTAGCAAACTGAGATTTTGGCTTGTGAACACAATCAAAATCTGCATATGAAAGTATGGGGGTGAAATGAGGAATTACTGAAGGAATCGGACCCAGTATTACAGATTAACCTATAAATCCCTCAATTCTTAGTGGCTCCCTCAGTATCCAACTCATAATGGGCCGGATATTCCTCACCCCTCAGTTACCGTTGCCTCTGTATCAGTAATTCTGATGGTGGATAGTATCAGAACATTTTCTGGACTGCTCATAATGAGGGTCAAAGTAGTGGTGTACATCCACCTGCTATAATGCTACAAAACAATCCTGCACCTTCAATAATGCAGTAATAGTCATGATGCAGGCATTCGGAAACATCAGGTCATAGGGACGATTTACTATGGCACCCTGGAATATGACTTTCCTCTCGAGAGCGAGCCACCTGTTGTGTTGTGCACAGCTCATATTACAGTAAATAAGCATAAAGAATGAGAAATCCACCGAAAACCAGCTGAAGTGTTGGAGTCAATCAATCAAAACAAACGTTGTTCGGCTTTTGAAATAATAACCATAAAAGTTCAACAAATCGTTACATACACATCAATAAAATGGTTGCCCTCAGAATATAAGAACCCATTAAAAGGGCTGCCAATATACAGTTAAAAAAATAATTCCTAGAAAGGAATCTTTAAAAAAGTAACTGGTGACCAATACACCAACATCTTTTAATCACAGCTATTTCTAATCCTGACTGCAACTTTTAAAAAACGTAGAACATTAAGAACGATATCTCCCCAGAACATATGTTGAGAAAGAAATGCAGGGCAAACCTTAATAAAATAGGTCCCTTTTAAGATAGGGAGAAGGTATAACTTCCTGGGCACCTCATAAAAACTACAAAGCATTGTAAAATGTGGCATGTCCTGTGGAGACTTCCTGTCGCAGCCACAGGGCAAAATATTATGGCCCCTATCCTCTCCTCATGGGTAGGCTAAAGGAAAAGAAAATAGATCCAACCAAAACCTAGTGAATAAAAAACGATCATATCTAATTTTAACCAATAAGAGATAAGGCTCTGTAGAGAGCATGATTTTCAGCATAACATATCCATGGATGCTGGGCTTCAACAGAGCACCTTCTTCCCTATCCAGCATCCTCCTTCTAAAAAATAATCTTTCACCCAGTTGTGATCCTTCTTAGAAATCTTCTTTGGGTCACTAAATAAATCTCCACTACCTAAGTTCGATAAACAACTCCTGATATATTTAAACCAGGGAATGTGATGGGAGGAATCAAGGGTCAAACTGTCCTTAAAAATCTCTTTGTTCAGTTGAATCCCAGGCATAGACCTAATTATCAACCAAAGGGAGACAGGGGCGTGGCTTGGACGCCGATCGGGATGGCGGCGTGAGCTCGCAGCTCCGCGCGGAATCCCGCTAATTCTCCTGTTTTTCGGGACCCTAGGCGACCCGGAGACGACGCTCCTGCCCTCTGAAGTGTAAGGGGACAGCCGGGCGTAATCGGGGAGTCGCTGGGGGACTGCTGGCCCCGAGGAGATCGAGAGAAGAGGCGGCCGAGGTGTAACCCAGGGTGTGAAGAAAATGGCGGCGAGGAGGTCGGACGGTCCCGAACTTCAGCCCTGAGTCCGGTTGTCGCCAAGTAGCAAGGGACCCTGCACCCGGCTGCCCGGCACACTAGGATTGGCGGCGCGATGTCCTGAGGCCAGGGGACGCTGACCCGACTCACCCAGAAGATCGGGGGCCCTTGCTGGCCGCCGCCCTAAGACCCATCCTTCCCCCCGCAGGCCAAGGAGGGGGGACGGAACGGAGCTCGTCCGCCTGGCCATTGTTCCTGAGAACGTCGGCGGGTACATAGCACTGCCCGGTGCCCGGTGGCATGCACGGACCCGCGGGTGTACCCGCAGTACGGGTGGCCGGACTTGTGACGCAGCGCCCTGACATGGCTGCGATCGGAGGGCCGATGCCCGGGAGCCGCGAGGGGGACTCGGCGACATCGACTCGGCTGAGTGAGAGTCCCTCCCCGGAGCTTGATCAGGAACAGCGGCTGAACCGGCGTTTGGATGCCATCCTTGAGGCGATTACCTCCACTAAAGAGGCATTGCACAATGACATTGCCCAAGTGGCCACGGGCCTGGGGCTGCTACGCGCGGATCACGCGAAGCTGGCGGATCGGGTCAAGGATCATGACCAACTGTTGCTGGACCTGAAGCCATCGGTGGTTACCGCGGAGCACAGGATCACGGACATTTTGGCCCGACTGGACACACTGGAGCGGAGGGCCGAGGATGCCGAAGGCCGCAATAGGCGGAACAACGTGCGGGTCGTAGGCCTGCCGGAACGGATTGAGGGGGAGGATGCGGTGGCCTACATGGAGAACTGGTTCCGCACTGTGGTGGCGCCGGAGGGGCTTACTCCATTTTTCACTCTGGAGCGAGCTCACCGGGTGCCCGCTCGCCCGCCGGGACTTGGCCGCCCCCCCCGACTGATGGTGGTGCGGCTCCTCCACTACAAGGACCGAGATCTCCTCATCCAGCGGGCCAGGATGTCGGGCCCTTATGAGGTGGAGAACAGCAAGGTAACGATCTTTCCGGATTATACGCAGGCGGTCCAGAAGGACAGGGCATCGTTTCTTGCTGTGAAGAAGGAGCTCAGGGAGGAAGGCATCCAGTACTCCTTGCTCTACCCGGCCAAACTGCGGATTATCATGGATGGCACCACGCACTTTTTCCAGACTCCGGACGAAGTCTGGCAATGGCTTGAGTCGTATAGAGCGGGGACGGACAGATCACACCAAAGTCGGCGAGACCAACCCAAGCAGCCCCGGGTGCGGCAGTCACAACGCATCAGATCCCGCAACAGGCGCCAGCGGGAGAAACGGGAGGCTCAAATGGCGGCGGAGAAGAGGGATGCACTCGCAGCGACGGCGGCCATTACAGGGTCGCAACAGAACAGTGAACGGGCCGAAACGGACTCGGGAGGGGAAGGCAGCAGAACGGGAGGGGAACTTTCGGAGGCGGAGAGCCAGAAGGGGCCGACAGTAACCCCACAGACTTCGGATGTTATTTTCTGCGGCTGAGATAGAACTCGGACTAGATCGGGACTTCATGGTAGGGTGATATCCTGTTGACGGGAGGCGGGTTGCCGGGAGGGGGAGCTGTGTGTTTGGAGGGGATGAAGTGCGGGACGCGGGCTCCGCAAGCTGGGGTCGGCGGCGACTCACCCCCCCTAGGCCCTTAAGGTCGACTGTGGTGGAGACCACAGGGTAAGTGTGTGAGAAGTTGGATCAAGGTTTGGATGGGGGCGGCCATCGGGTTCGTGTGCTCTGTCCTGGGGAGTGGGGTTTGGGTAATGTTTCCGTTTTGGGACTGTTTGGGGGGGGGCAACTGCATTGGGGGGGTCGTGGATCGTTGTTATTTGACTCGGATTGTACGGAGTTGGAATGGGGACATTACCTAACTTGAAATGCCTAACGTGGAATGTCCGGGGGCTGCGGACTATGGTGAAACGTCACAAAGTACATGCATACCTGGTACGCAGGGGGGTTCAGATTGCTATGCTCCAGGAGACTCATCTCACCAAAAAAGAGTGCGCTGCCTTGCAGAAAAGATGGCGGGGCCAGGTCTTTGGCACCACTTACTCGGCGTATGCCAGGGGGGTATTGATCTGGGTGAGGGCGGGGATACCCTTTCAAGTGCTGAATCAAGTAGTAGATCCGGATGGCAGGTTTGTAGCGGTGGAGGGGAGATTATATGGACGGGATGTGGTTTTCTGTTGTGTTTATGCACCGAACTCTGACCAAGGCCGATACTTTGATAGCCTCTCGGGGTCCTTGGCCTCTTTCCTGGCGGGTCCGATAGTGCTAGGGGGGGACTTCAACTCGATTACGGATGTTGCTCTGGATAGGTCCCATCCCCCCCTGGTAGACTCTCCTGTGCGCAGGCTGGCCGCGCACAGGAAGGACTGGCAAGAACGATGGGGGTTGCTGGATGTCTGGAGGGAGGGGCACAGGGGAACCAGGGATTATTCCTTTTATTCCGCTCTCCATGATCTACATGTCAGGATTGATTTGGTGCTTTGCGGGGGATCCCTAGCCCCATTGATTACCCATGCGGAGTACCTGGCTAGGACTATATCCGATCATAACCCCCTATTGGTGCATATTCAGTGGCAGAGGGAGCGCTCAGTGATACCAACATGGCGGCTTCGCCCGGAGACGCTAGAGGATTCTGTGTTTGCCGATGCGGTCCGGCAGGGCATTGATAGTTATTTCGGTGTGAATGAAGGCACGGCTGCGAGTAGATCTACTGAATGGGATGCAATGAAAGTGGTGGTGAGAGGGGTGTGTTTGGGCAGGTTCTCGAATGCTCGTACGACTGTGCTGAATGACCTAATGAAAGCGGAGGAAACTTTGAGGGACTTGGAGCGCCGCAGGCCAGCTAGGCCAGGCCTACAGGCCCAGTTGTTGGAGGCGAAGGAAGTGGTAGCCGCGGAGACGGAACGGTTGAGATGTTATGACTATAGGCAGTACATTATCAGGGCACACGCAGAGAGGGACAAGGTGGGTACCCTCTTGGCCAGACTAGCTAACCCGGAACTTAGGGGCTGCCCGATTCTCAGCATTAATAATGCGCAGGGAGAGATGGTGTACTCCCAGGCGGCTGTATTGGACCGCTTCAGGGGATACTACGAGGAACTGTACCGGAGCCAGCTGGGAGTGGGGGTTCAGGACATCGCGGAGTACTTGGGGGAGAGGCCGCTCCCGGTCTTGGACGAGGAGGACGCGAGGGAACTGGGTAGCCCGATCACGCTTACGGAAATTTGGGTGGCCATCAAACATATGGCCCGTAACAAGACGCCCGGGGTGGACGGACTGCCCATCGAGTTCTATCACCACTATGTGGACAACCTGGCGCCCAGGCTGCTGGTGGTGTATACGGAAGCCTTCGAGAAGGGGGCATTGCCTGGGTCCATGCGGGAGGCCTTGATAGTACCGCTCCTCAAGCCTGGCCGGGATGCCGCGGACGTGAGGTCTTATCGCCCGCTGTCCATGCTGACGGTGGAATATAAAATCCTGAGTCGCATCCTAGCCGCCAGACTGGCCCCGCATATGACGGGCCTGGTGCACAGGGACCAGGCCGGGTTTATACCCACGAGGAGCACGGCGATGAATATCCGCCGCCTGGTGGGAATAATGGACGCCATCTTGGACGGGGAGGGAGTGCCGGCGGTTCTGTCTGTGGACATCGAGAAGGCCTTCGATAGCTTGGAATGGCCTTTCCTGGATGGTGTGCTGGAGAGGTTAGGCATGGGTGACGGGTTTCGAAGGTGGACGAGGGTCTTATATACCTCGGCGACGGCGAGAGTACGATTGGGCGGCCTGGTGTCTGAGGCGTACCCGGTGGGCAGGGGAACACGACAGGGGTGCTCCCTCTCCCCTCTGTTGTTTGCCCTGGCGATGGAACCCTTGGCGGTCCATGCGAGGTCAGGCGACCGATACGCGGGGATAGTGAGTGATGGGCAATGGCATTATATATCGCTCTATGCGGATGACTTGCTCCTGTACCTAGCTGACACCTCGGGGGCATTGGTTGGAGCGATGGATCTGCTGTCTGAGTTCGGCCGGCTGTCGGGCCTTAAGGTCAATCGGGCGAAGACTTGCGTGTTTCCGCTGAGAGCGGGATCGCCAGCCCCTAGCAGCGATTTGGGTTTGGTATGGGAACCCTCTTGCATCACCTACTTGGGCGTCCGCATCTACCACTCGGCCGCGGACCTTTTGGAGGGTAACATTGGCCGCTGTGTCCGGGCGCTGCGGGGCAGCTTGACTTTCTGGTCGACCCTCCCGCTGACAGTCCTGGGCAGGATAGCACTGTTGAAAATGGTGGCGCTCCCCCGCTTCCTATATTATTTCCGGACGCTGCCTGTTTGGATACCCCAGGGGGTATTTAAGGAACTGCGGTCAATGATAACTGGCTTTCTATGGGGGCATGGCCGCCGCAGAATAGCCCTGAGCACGCTACTTCGCCCCAAGCTGGAAGGGGGCATGGCCGTGCCCGACCTAGAGCTGTATTATCTAGCGGCGCAGTTGCAGGTCCTCACACAGAACGTAGCCAGGGTGTTCCGGGGACCGGGGGAGGACCGGGATCGGGGTATACAGCGCCACGTGCTGTCCTACATCATCATGCAGCAGCGGCTCGAGCTACGGGCCCTCACCATGGAAGAGCGGACGCTCCGGCTGTGCTGGCAGAGGAGCCTTCGGAGAGCGAGGGCATCGCGGCCTTATGCCCCGGAGATCCCGATCGGGATGTTGACGGCATTGCCGCACGGAGGAGATTGGTCCCCGTTGTTGGATTGGGAGGAGGCGGGGTTGCAGGTGGTGGGCGACTTGTATGTAGATGGGGCTTTGGCGCCGTTCGAAGTGCTCCGGGACCAGTTCGGACTGCCTGAGGGGGGTTTCCTCCTACATGCGGCAGTTGTGGCTGCCGTACAAAAGCACTGGAAAGAGGGGCTCTTGGAACCCGCGACGACTATGGCGTGCCAATATGTAGTAATGGCGGCTGGTACATTCAAAGCTGTGACGTGCCTCCATAATAGGATGCTGAACGACGGGCTGGAACCACTCCACGGGCTCAAAGCTAAATGGGAGGTGAGCGTTGGCCGGCCCATACCGGATACGGCATGGGGCCATATCCTGCGACGCACGTGGAAGGGCACTAGGAACGCGCGCTTTCAGCAGGTCCATTTCTATGTGCTCCATAGGGCCTATTTAACTCCTGAGAAATTACAGCGGTACTTTCGGGTGCCGGATGCCTGTTGCCCCCGGTGTTCGTCCCTAGGGGCGGACATGGACCACTTGTTTTGGGGGTGTCCACAACTGGGGACCTATTGGGCGGAGGTAGGGGAGCTCCTGAATGAAGTGACTGACAGGGAGGTAGAATTCGATATGGCGGCGTGCCTACTGCTCTGGTTCCCGCATACTAAGCACACTAAGGTGACAAGTAAATTCATAGACCTGGGTCTGATATTGGCACAGAGGGAAATATCGTGGCACTGGAAGTCCAGGGGAGGTCCCTCACTGCGTAGATGGAAGAATGAGCTGCTGCGGTGGTCTGACTGCGAGAGTGTGCTCCGGATGAAGCAAGCAGTAAAGTTGGGGAATGAGAAGGCACTGGATGCGGCGCGTGCATGGGAGTTAGTGGTACAGGCTTTGCGTGATTCTTTGGTTGAGGATGAGGAAGGCGAGAACTAAGCCGCTGGACACCGCGGGGCGAACACAGAAGTATGGTCCTACGCACTGTAGTGGACCCATCCAATTCGATAGGGCGAAGCACACACCTTAGCAGTTGCCAGGGGAGGGGGGGCTTTGGGGGGGTTGGTTGTAGGGGGTTTGGGGAGGGCCGGAAGCCATTGGGAGGGTTGCTTGTTAGGGCCTTGGATCTACTGGGACGGTGGGCACTGAGTGGAGGGTAGACCGACTGGGTGGAACGGCCAGGTGCGAAGGTCCATATAGCCTAGGGCAGGCCCCGGTAAGGGCGATTTCATTGATTATCACGGAGATGTCTGACGGGAATGTTGTTGTGGGTGGGGGGGTAAAAGCAGATACACAAAACGACCTTCCAGCCAGGGTCCCAATGGGACGTACACTGTGATGTGTTCCTTTTTGAGCGATGTGATATGCCGCCCGGCCTCCGGGATGCGGGCTGAATGGCTGTGTACGACTGTGAACTATCATTGGATGGGGGGAGCCCGCAAGTGTGCTGGCTGTTTAATTGTATCCTGTGGTTTATAACTCTGCAATAAAAATAGAATTAAAAAAAAAATTATCAACCAAAGGGAGAGGGGACAAAAAGCTGTAATATCCGATAAATAAGCCACACTCATTTCTTTGTGCACTGCAAATAAGGGGGTACCTTGCGGCATTTTCAACAATTGGAATCTCTTCCTGGGTAATTTATCACCAAATCTCTATCCAATAAATTACTTTGGAGATACACTTGGCCCTGTAGATTTGTAAAAGCCTGTTGAAGTCTTTGTTAAAGCATAGTCTACTCGTCAACTGAAACAAAGTGCCCCTATACAATTTATTAAAGTTGTCAATGGAGGCTCCTTCGCTAAGGCAGAGGAGCGTCGCCCCACTGCTCTGCGAGCAGTGTAAAAAGGAAAACGAAAACAATAATAACTAAAGTTATTATTTTTTCCTTCCTGCATGGGTGTGGCGGCCAGGCTGGCCAGTGCATGAGGCAGGGGACGAGTGTAAAGCATACTCTCTAGTGCGCATGACGGTTTGACCGGCCCAACAGGACCGGTCAAACCGTCATGCGCACATTGCAACTTCCCCACCAGGCTGCATAACACAGAGTGGCGAGGAACATGCAAAGGCTCCAAGCCCCTGTCTGAGCACTGAACCACTGTGCTAAGACCAATCACAATGCTGCTTCTGCTTAAGGCAGCGTTGTGATTGGACAGGGGTTTCTGGGAGGCTGGGAGCTATGGGAGATTTCTGTTGCAGTGTGGAGATGGAGCAGAGGCGGCAGCACCCAGCGTCATTAAGGTAAGTCAGTTTATTTTTATTTTTTCATTCACCCCTCATATTGCCCCCCCCCCCCCCCTCCCCTCCCCATCCCACCGGACCACCTATGCTTAAGAAAGTCACGGCAAAGGACAGTCACCAACCACAGTTCGTCTTACTAGTTATTTATGACAGCAGCCGCAGAGCATTTCATACATTCTCTTTCCAGGCCAAGGCGCAAAACTATCTTAACTTATGCTGTGTATTATGGGCGCTTGTATGCAAAGCAACGGGTCGAAATCATGAGCAGTGTAGAAGTCATTGCACCATTTCTCTTGTTAGTGTTTGTCTTTTCTTATAATCCCTAGCAGGCTCTACACTTGATTGCACACACAGAATTACCTAGCTTTGTTTTTATATGAATGTAATTTTATACTCAGGAGCATCCCCTTTAGTGACAGGGTAGAACGCTGCACCGTACGCCCTACCTTTTGAGCCAGGCAGATTAAAAGTATTAGACAGATATTAGTAAAAGTAAACGTGCTTGGCTCTATTGAGACCAGTGGTAATCAGAGTGGCTGTAAATTATTCATACATTCATGGCTGCGTAAACATTTGCAATTATCTGTAGAACATATTTCTGAAATTAAGATTAGGATTTCAGTTAAAAATGCATTTGGAAGAGTTTGATGTTTTTTGTATGTATTTTTTCCTCTCCTGGGCAGTATGTATATACTTAATAAAAGGGCGGCTACAATTCCTGCATAAAAAATGTAACATGATTTTCTCATTAACTGCTGCTAGGCCTAGGGGGACTAGTAACGCTGCTCACTGTTAAAGTGCAGGTAGATTATTACTTGATAATACTAGGCACGTGGGGCCGGGGGTATCTTATCGGTATTGGTACCTGGCTGTACAGGTTGCTGGGAGTATGGAAACTGCACTGCCTGTTGACGATCATGTGCAGGTTGCTCTTACTTATCACTGGGCATGGGAAGTCTCACCATATATATCAGTTAACATATATAGAAGCTGTTCACACGTGTCCCTGGTCTTCTGGTACCAGCCATTGCGAATAGCAGAGCTTGTATTATTAGCTGTTGTTTTTCACTAGAAGGTTGATCATACCAGTAGGAATGCATGCAATTATTGGCATTACCTGTGACCAGATATTTGGTAACTGGCGAACATAGTGTACATTGTTTTACATATCCCTGCATCGTCTTGTCCCTACCAGTTATCGAAAGTGCTTTAAAATGTACCTCTTGACACACGTTTTCCAAAAATCATTAGAAGAAAAACTCTAAATCATAATACCGTGATATTTATATACCATAGTGTTTTGTTTTAATCACAATTACTCACCCAATTTTCTTTAAACATCTTATTTGGGACTATTTGTCCCAAATAATTTCTCAGGGAGTGATGGGAAACCCCGAACTCTGTAATGTGGTTTGGAATCCTCTCATGTCTTAGCTCCCTTACTATTCAAGTTATCTTTCAAACGTACCATTTGTTCCTTTTGTTATAAAACCTATAAAGCAGCCTTGAAACCCTTAACTTTTTTTCCAGCACAAACCGTCCAAATGCACTTTCATAAATACCTCCTTCATATCCATTACTAACGTTTAAGAACGGTAGCTTAAACAACAAAAGTGTGTGCCTTCTTACGAGAAGAGCAGGCAGAAAGAATCTAACTTAGACTCTTTAGAAAGCCCTCACTCACCAACCTAGGTGGTGACATGCTTCATCATCGAGCCCCACCAGGAGAGGCAGAGTGCCTACCAGTCTGCTGCGACGCTAAGATTACTGCGGAACTGTTTTTTTTGTGAAGAAGTGAAAAGTGGTGGTTTAGAAGTGTCAAGATTGTGTTAAACAATAATTTATTAGTTGGCCAATCCGACACACTAAAAACAAAATGGAGGATAGACAACTGAATAGATTGTTCAGTTATATCCCGTAGTGTAGGGTCAACTTGTTTCTGCCTAAGTGGTGTTATTTACCAGGCATTCATCAGGACCACAAAGGAGAGGATACCTTGGTGGTATGGGCACACTAAGGCCCACCCTGACCTGAGGACGTGAATGTGTAAAAAAGGTTTTAAAAAATTGCAATCCTATTTTTCAGGGGTTTCTTTCTTGGGAGAAACCAAATTGCACCTGTGTCAAGAAAGGAAACATACAAACACAAACACACAAAAAGGAACACACAGTTAGTTGTCATAATGCGCGTCTGTAAAGAGTTGCTCATGCTCTTGTGCTCTTACGGCATGGCTTGAATAGCCAAGGTGTACTATGGTGAGTAGTATCATGCACTTAAAATCTCATTATTGGTATTGACAGATAAATATAGTGCTATAGTGCCTTAACGCCTGCTAGGGCGTTAAGCGGTAATATTGAAAGCAACGCTTTCCAACTAGAGCTGGATTAAGCTGATGTTATTTAGATGGTGTCCTCCTTACTGTGCAGTGCGACACACTACTACAACACACTACAAGAAAATGATACATATATATGGATATCTCACATGTGGTGTGACGGTTTCTCACACCATGGGTCCCAGGAGGAGGGTGGTGGCAAGTTGGTGCACCCTGGAAAAAGAAAGAGGAAGGGGAGAAGGGGATACAGGGGAGTCAGTATAGTACCCCTATGGTACACAAGTTACATATCGGCTGTAGAAACGGATTGGTCACTCACAGTTTCAGAGCCAGGCACCCGCTTGGTACCTGCAGTTAGCCTTTAAAAACTGGACCCCGTTGATGGCTTTTCTACTGAGTACAGGTTGGTCTCTTAGATTCTTTCTGCCTGCTCTTATCGTAAGAAGGCACACTCTTTTGTTATTTAAGCTACCTTAGCTGGGGGACCAAGAGTGCTCCTTTACAATTTTCCCTCTCTCTCCTGTTGATAAGTAACATTTAAGAACACCAGTTTATTTCTTGGTTAGCCAGGTGTCATTACCTCTGGTATTCTGGGGGAGATGGAAGGGGATAGATCTGCCCAGCAGTCAGTATACTGGCTGGATCTGTACCGTCCCCTCTGATCCTCTCCAACTCCTTGCCTTGATTCTTAGCTGAACACCCCAGGGCCATATTTATGAATTTGGTTGCAATGCTGTGTTGTGGCTGCGTTGCATCAAATAAACATACTCTTTGTAGCAACATTTTCTTGTGACATGGATGTGCCGTATTTATGTTATGTGGTACCATATTGCAAGCTCCGAAGCTGCACAAAACTAATGGCTCATCTGTAACAACCGGATTCTCAGAACAGGCAGCTTACCAACCGTAGCTGACCCAGTCGTCACGTAACGACACTCTTCTCAGGCCACTATTTACAAGATATCTAGAATACTCACCTGAGAAGGTGTAAAGAAGCTATTTACAAGCCTATACAGTCAAAGATACCACTAACACCTAATGGATTCCATATCTTATCCTATAATTACCTCATCTTATATTCTTTAACGTCTCCCGACGATATCTTTAACGTCACCTGACGATATCTTTAATGTCACCCGACGATATCTTTAACGTCACCCGACGATATCTTTAACGTCACCCGACGATATCTTTAACGTCTCCTGACGATATACACTAATGGGGATACTAATGGGGATTCACCTTTAAAAGTTATTTCCCTAATGAAGTTCACACTCTCCCCCCATCATCAGTTACCTTTCCAGAAGGGCGTATCCTATCCTTCTGTATCTCAGCACCTGGTTAAAAGGAAAGGTCAATCTCATTCATAAAAACAACACTCAAAGATATTTATCATGAAATCTTTATTCTACAACTAAGCATGACAGAATGAGCAAAAGATACATGAGTTAAGTTAGTCGCTACCTATAACCTAAAAAGGGGGGATAAAAATGAATGATTAGATATATTCTACCCTAAGCTCAGAACGCCTCACCTTAGACGTGCGTCTTTCCATCTCAGCAGCGGAGCTGATCCCTCTCTCTCTCTCTCTCTCTCTCTCTCTCTCGCTTTGTCTTCAATATGCTCGGGACTCTGCTCTCTCTCGATGGCTCACGAATACACGTCTGCACCGCTACGCCTCGTCTACGCTGCCATGGTTCTGAAATACTCGAACCCTCTTCTGGACTTAGTCTCTGCCACTCCTGTATGATGTCACTACGGGATCCTCGGTCGCTTTCCTTCTTCGTTTCAGGATTTCAATTAGCTGATGATATCAGTCTCTATGCACCAGCCTTTGGACCAACTTCTTCTGTCTACTCCACACGTTGCTCTCACCTCTCTTCCTCTTCGCTCCTTGATAATAAAGAGCTCTCTTTCTCTATGGAAAATTCCGGTATTAGGCCGACTCCCACCAAATTCCTGTACCAGTCCCCGGCTCCCTTCGCCTTCCACAGTGGCCACCTGCGTATTGCGTCTAGAGCCGGGGAGACAAACACATTCCTTTGATAAGGGCCAGTCTTGACCGGTTCCTCACTAGCGAATAACAGAATGAATTCTAAACACTACCTTTACCCTGCAAGCGCCTCGGACAGTCGAGGCAGAAGTACAAAATGGCTTCTCTCTAGCTTTCGGGCCTGTAGGCCTAAGAAAACAGAAAAAGGCACTAAACCCTGTCAAAGCGCATAGTTAAGCCCTACAAATGAACGCAAATGCAACTAGTACTGAGATGGTAGTGGATTATAGTCACCACCAGTCTGAAAATAGACAAAAATTACCCTGTCGCTACATTCCACTCCTGACTAAATGTACTAACATCGAAAGTTAAAAAATAAAACAAAAAGGGGAACTTAAACAGGACGTATATCAGTTGAAGAATATTAGGAAACAAGACTAAAAGACCTAGCCATAATTCGTGAACGGAACATCCGGAAAAAGTATGGTATACACTGAATACAGCAACAAAAAACATTAAAAAAACTAACTGCTAAGAAGATTCCACCTAATATCTGGCGTAAAGAATGGAAATCTAGCATCCAATTAAAAAGCCAATCAAACCACCCTACATCTAAATGTTCCCTCACTTCTTGTGTCAGCTCATGTAACTTATTAAGATGGGACCTAATGGATTTAGAATGATCTGATAAATTAAAGTAACATAGGCCCTCAAACTCTGAACAGCCATGGTCATGTTTTAGTAGTAAATAATCTATCGCAGCTCTATTCTGAAAAATTGCACGGCGCTCGCCTTGAGTGTCTGATAATAAATCAGTTGAAATAGCAGAAGTACTGTTCAGGGATTTCACCATCCAGCAAGCAAGTTTGCCTATAGTTTTGGCGTTGTAAACAGATAATGCAGGAACACCAATAATAGAAGCGGCTAAACTAAGATATTCAGTTTTAGAAAATAAAAGTAAGGAAGAATCACAGTCTCTTGAAAGTGGAGGTGCATCACGCACTATGCGGGATGACGCAGCCTCATCAGAAGAAAACATCAAAAGGCTTAATCGTGTTAAAGCACATAGACCTCCAGAGATATTTGCTGGAATATAGGACCAAGACACATTGCCACTGGAAAAGAGCCATCCGGGCGGTAATAACACATGATAGTAATGGCTTGCAGTCACTATAAGACGTTTGCAACTCATATGATTTTGGACTGAAGTGCACAGAGCAGGAGTCCTGCTAACACATAAAAAAAATTTATGAATAGAAAAAGAAGCACTAGAATGTTCTAATCGTAGTTAGGCACATTTGCCTATATATCTAGGATCGCAAGTCATGTTGTAACAAAAGTCACTCTCTGTGATGTTTTAAGTTGAAATCTGAAAAGTCAAGGGGGATTCTGGTTCACTTAGAACAGTACATGAAATGCAGTAATCATATGCTGAAAAATCCGAATGAATAAATGTAGGATAAACTTCAGATACATTGAAGAAATGTAGAAGGGAGGTTGTCGAGATCGGGACAGCCGCAAGGCACGTTGTGAGGAGATCATTGACAGATCTCATAGATGCTAAACAAAAGTGAGTAGAATTAACAGTTCGTGCTAGATGCGTCCAAAAGTTGGTAGTGATATCCCACGAAGCAATGGAACGACGTTCTCTGTCATTAATCCGGTCCTGAGCGTTCTCTTGACTCTCGGCGCAGCAGACCAAAGGGAGTCCAACGATGACACATCCGGCAGCAGCAATTCATGCAATGATCTGCATTAAAAAGAACAGGCATTACTCATTCTCGCAGATAACATTTATCAGCTGGGACTACATCCCAGCTTTCCTGCCCTGGCCTCATCACTAGTACTGTGTTGTCAGATCCTGTTGCTATAATTTTGGCCTGTTCAGGGGGATTATTTGGCGACTGTACCCACACTCTAGCTCCAGGATTATCAGTTGAACCAAATCCACTGGTTCCACGCATTGTTAACAGAGTTGGAGCAGTTCCCTTTTGAATCGCACCACTGAAAACAGGCATAATGACCAATTGAGCGATTCGATCACTTTCCTGAATTATGATTTCGGAATCGCCACTGTTTAACAGCATGACTTTTATTTCTCCTTGGTAATCGCAATCAATTAGCCCACCAACCACCTGGATGCCTTTTAAAGCCAAACAAGATCTCGGGGCAATCAATCCAAAATGTTCTGCTAGTATTTGAACACCAATTCCAGTTTCAATTATAACAATACTGTTAATTTTCAGAGTAATCGTTTTCAAAGAATGCAGGTCTAAGCCTGCGGACCCAGAGGTAGCTCTACGTGGAGCCAAAGCTCCGGGAGTGATATCCCAATAGGAAACTTTACTTTCAACTGAATTAGGTTGAACATCAACATTGGGAGGGAATAAACGCATCAAAGGAGAATTAGCATACAGATAAGGTCAGTTATTTAAAATCAATAAAGCATCTGATAAATGATCTCTCCAGTTCTTTAAGGTGCCATCTGACAATTTGCACAATTGGTCTTTTAATAATCCATTCATCCTCTCAATCAAACCCGCAGCCTGCGGATAACAGGGTATATGAAACACCCAATCAATATTGTTTTCTGCGCAATCATTTTGTACCAATCTTCCTTTGAAATGTGATGCATTGTCAGACTGCACCTGAAGTGGAGTTCCATAATATAATGTAATCAAATCTAGTGTCTTCATCGTATTAATTTGAGTAGTTCTCTTACATGGAAAAGCGATTAGGAAACCAATATAAGTGTCAACAACTGTACAGACATATTGGCAATTTTTACTCATAGGCAGAGGACCGATATAGTCAGGTATACACCCGTTACAACGCATCTTTTACTCCGCACTACCATTACAACGCGACTTTTACAATGCATACCATTACAACGCATTGCGCTGGGGGGCGCTCTAGGATAGGGAATAAGTATAATTTACTATCCAACACCTTCCCTAGGGTCCACGGGGACTGGAGTTAGAATAGTAAATTATACTTACCACTATCCAGCACCTCAAAGCGCTATGCGTTGTAATGGTATGCGTTGTAAAAGTCGCGTTGTAATGCGGAGTAATAGTATGCGGAGTAACATCATACATCCATATAGTCGATCTGCCAAATTTGTGCGCGGGATTTACCTCTATGCAGCTGTCCTTTCACTATTCGAGGTACCTCTCTATGTCGGAATGTTGGCATATAGTAATCAAATTAAGGGGAATATGAATGCCTCTATCAGTAGCCCACCTGCTAGTAATTCTCTCTCCAAAATGTCCTGCTTTTTGGTGGGCCCATTTCGCCAATCCCGCCAAATCAGAAATTTGTTGGTCCACCACTGCCTCAGAAATTTTAGATTTCTCATCTGCAATGTTATTAAATAACTTGTCAAGTGAGTCAATAGGCATATGAGCATCAACATGAAAAACTGTGACATTGCTTTGATGAAGTAATTCATAAATTTCCTGCCATAATTCTTTACCCCAGATCGTTTTATTATGAACCATCTAATTATGGGACTGCCATGTAGGCAACCAGACTACCAATCCATTCGCAGTCGACCATGAATCAGTAAAAATATGGCATGTTCCTGGCAATTCTTGTTTTAAAACTTGGTACACAGCATACAGTTCAGCAAACTGACTACTTCGCCCTTCACCAGTAGTGCTCAACAATTTCTGAGTCGTGGGATTATACGAGACTGCTTTCCAATGTCTCTTTTCTCCTATATACCTGGCTGAACCATCCGTAAACCATACATGTTTTCTATCCTCCACTGACAGATCATCGAACGGCATACCCCACTTAACTGGAGATTCCTGTACTATAGGTACGGAGAACTCTTTCTATCTCTCTTCCATCGGCACCTGCGCCACTTTCTCCTGCAACATTGCAACTCCTTTTGGGCCCACACAAGCCCGATCTTGTATATACCACTTCCATTTTATGATGCTCACTTCCTGAGCATGGCCAATTCTATGAGTTTTCGGCGAACTCAAAACCCACAGCATTATAGGAATTTCTGGTCTCAAAATCACATCATGTCCCAATGTTAACTGCTCAGTATCCACTAAAGCCCAATAGCATGCAAGCAACTGCTTCTCAAAAGGTGTATAACGATCACCCGCCTCAGGTAACTTTTTAGTCCAAAAACCTAGGGGTACTCTAGTTTTACCCTGCTTTTGCCATAAACTCCAATTTGCATACATATCTTGTACAGATACATTCAGATTCACATCACCATCACGCACTGGCCACAGATCCAAAGCATGTTGAATCGCTTCTTTCACCAGATCAAACGCATCTTGTTGTGCTCTGTTCCATTCAAACGCATTCTTTTTATGTGTAACTTTGTACAAAGGGGCCAGAATATGACTCAAATGTGGAATGTGTTGACGCCAAAAGCCAAATAAACCAATAAATCTTTGGGCTTCTTTTCTGTTTTTAGGAACTGCAAATTCAGCAATTTTCTGTTTACTTGTGGAATCACTTCTCGATTCCCTTCATGCCAATGAATACCCAAGAACTTCACATGTTGCGCTGGACCCTGCAATTTATCAGGATTAATCTCCCAGCCTTTGCTTTGTAAATATGTAACAATTCATTCTAACTGTATTCGCCCCTGATCTTGTGCCTCACCTTGAATTAGTATATCATCTATGTAATGACACAACTGAATATTTGGATCCACAGTCACCTCATCTAAATGCTCTGCCACTATCCGATAACAGATTGTCGGACTATGTACATAGCCCTGGGAAAGACTTATAAACGTCATTTGACGGCCATTCTATGTAAAACTGAATTGTTCTTGACATTCGGGGGCAATTGGAATAGAAAAGAAAGCATTAGCAATGTCAATGGTTGCATACCATGTTCCTGAATGTTTCTGGATTCTTTCAATTAAAGTAATAACATCAGGGACTGCAACAGTCAGAGAAGGTGTATGTTTGTTCAATTGTCGATAATCAACAGTCATGCGCCAAGAATTATCACTTTTGCGTACCGGCCAAACAGGATTGTTCCAGGCCGAAGTAATAGGAATTACCACTCCTGCATCCAATAAGTCTTGAATAGTAGCACTGATCTCATCGTGCCCACCAGGAATATGATATTGTTTCATTGAAACCACCTTTGTGGCTTGGGGAATTTTAATCAGAGGTATTTTTAAACAACCGACTATCACAGATTTTGTTGATATATAATGCTTGTGTCCAAATTTGTAACATCCGTCATCTAAATACAATGTCATACCTTTTAAAATATCAATTCCAATTATATATTCATCAAGAGGTACCACCAATACATGATACTCTTTTCGGGGGTTCCTACCTATTCTCAATTCAAGTTTAGTTTGTACTGCGGGGGTTTCTTTACCACCTAATCCAGTAATCGTGTAGCCTTGTCCTTTAAACTTTTTGGGATTTCCAGAAATTAGAGTGGCCTCCGCTCCAGTATCCACCAATGCTTGGGCCCTCTGTATGTTTCGATGTCTCCAATAAATTTCAATATCTACATAAGGCCTGTAATCTTTGTGAGCCCAATTTTGTACTGGAGCTTGACCTACTTCCTAGTCTCGTTTACTGTGTTCTGTTGCCCAAGTCAAATCAGAATAAAGACTCTCATATCGTTTAGGTAATGTCACTTCTCTTTCATACCCTTTCTCTTCAAGAAAAGGATTTTTGTCATTTGTAAAATATTGTGATCTCCGTTCAAGGGATCGTGATCTTTTATCTCTCAACCTCACCTCTGGGGATTGATCTCTCTCTCTTCTGTCTCTGCGTTCAGAATGATCTCTTTTCTCCTGTCTATCTCTCTCTCTCCCTTCTAGAATGAGACGATTCATCTTGTGTCCTGTCCCACTCTCTCTCTCCCATTCTCTCTGCCTCTCTCTCGACGCGGCATAGCATCATCCCCACTGCCATCAGAACGATTAACATCATAGTCCTGTTTACGGACCTTCCTAGCACCTTCCTTCCTGTCCAGGCCACGCTTACGAAACATAGCCCATAACACATTATTAGGTCAATCATGAATGTCATCGGCTTTCACACCATCCTTTATCAAAGCTTGAAACATGTCACGTCTAGAGAATTTGTAATCATTAGTATGACCTTCCGGTCGAGACTGTCGTTCAGGTTAAATCCATTCACCCAACTCACCGAGTTCACACGCAGCCTCAGTCACGTCAGACAGAGCATTACCAGTCTGATTAATCAACAAAGTCATCATCACTTGTTTGTATGCAGGAGGAGAAGTACGAATGATTCTGTTCCTCACAGAGGCAGTAAGCAAACCATCCATCAACCTATTCGCTGTACCTAAAAAGACAGCGTTTTTCATAACTTCCTCTTTCAATCGCTGAGAAGCATCTCTCAAAGTATATCACGGCTTCTCATTAAGAGGCCAGTCAGATTCAGTAGGGTTCTTATGATTACAACCGACACTGCCAACGGCAACAGATTATTCTGATCATCGCCATCATAATTTCGAAAACATTCCTGAACCGTAGGATCAGAACTCAAAGTACAAAATTTCAAAGTATCACCTCGATCCAACGAGATTCCTGAAGCACCCAAATCGAAAAGACGAACCATCCAAGTAAGCCAGGATTCACCCGACTTCTGCCGGAACCTATCCAAATTATCATTCAATTCTTGTTGAGTATAATCCTCTAAGCTGTCAAGCGAAATACCCAGGGGATAATTAGGATTGCCCTGTAATTTACGTTGATAAATCGGTTGAGCGGAAACCTCAGTACGGTCATCAGAGCGACAATGACGTCTAGTGCGAGAAGGCGCACGCACAGCATTCTCCTCAGCCGAAGAAAATGAATCAGAAGAATTCCAAATATCACCATCCCATTCATCAGGGTTCCAATCGAGCCCTGCTTTTGCAACAACCATACGCACTTTTCGGGTATTAACCTTATCACGTCTGTGTCGATATTTGTAATTCGCAATGCGCACAGCAGCCCTTTCGGCTATAGCTTGATACATTTCTAACTTGTCAGCAAGCAATTTATTCTGACATCGTAAAAGAGTAACATAATTTTGAACCTGAACAAACTGTTCTTCCAAAGTTTTATTCTCACGTTGCAACCGAGAACAATTCTCAAGTACAAGCCTGTACGCATTCAACAAAATCCAACCTCTACCTCCCAATATGGGAAGCTCATCACCTTTCGCCACCGGAACTTTTTGCAGGCACGCAACCACTTGAGCTGGTTCAGCATCTTCCAAACATGAATTCCAGTTCTCACTCAAACCAGTAGAATTAGCCCATTCATGAGCAAGCGCTTCATAAGCAGTTGACTCCCAACCAGGAATTTCCACAGGCAACTGAAAAGACGGTTTCGATTTTCTCGAAAACATTACAAAATCGTAGCAAACAAACAAGAACAAATAAAAATAATATCAAACAAGAAAAAAATGTACAATCAAACAAATATATACAAAATCATATACGGTGAGAACCCACGGATCCCCATACGGAATCACGAAGGCATACCCGCACCCATCAATCGAAAACTGTTCGTGACGCCAAAGGTAACGACCGGATTCTCAGAACAGGCAGCTTACCAACCGTAGCTGACCCAGTCGTGACGTAGCGACACTCTTCTCAGGCCACTATTTACAAGATATATAGAATACCCACCTGAGGTGGATCCCAAGCGGTTGCAGCATTCCTTTGGCGGTCCGACTGTGAAAATTGTAATAGGGCGATCACACTGCCAGTCCGTTTGTGTCCTCACCGCCATCGTGGCTACGGCAGGTGGTGATGGCACAAGACAGAGTGGTAGGAGGGCAGGGTGAATGCAAAGCACCTGTCAGAATGATAGGAGCTTATCGACTTGAACACAGTCCCACCAACTCTGATTGAAGCTATCAAAGCTGAAGCTTGCTCCCTTTGGTTAATTGAATCCCAAGTATTTCAGGGGCAGGCTGCACATGTAAGGCAGACCAGAGAAAGCTACAGTGACTACTGATATGCAGGAAAAGGTACACAATGAAGCTTTGGCTGTCAGATTTAAATGTGGGGTTCTGCTTAATCACAGAAGACTAGTTGGTTGTGCATACCAGTCACCTTGAAGCAGGCAGCAGTTGAGTATGGCTATGTAGTTTGCAACACAATACATCACTGGGTAATTATATGGGCTCAATGAGTTAATGAGGAGTTCCTCATTTGGTTTGACACAATCGTGCAGTGTTGATCACCATCAGATGAATGAATATTCTGAGAAACACAGCAAAGTTGAGCATGCACTCAAGTATGGTGGCAAGTTATATTGGGGTAATATCACTGGATCCACATTGGGTGGTTGGCCCTCTTTACTGGCCACTTCCAAAAGTCCAACAGGTGAGGCAAAGGGTATCTATCAGTGTCCCTTGATTCCAGTACTAAATAAGCATTGCAAATAAACGTGATTGCGATTTGCCCAAAATGTTTGGTTTGCACATCATGTCTATCATGGCATAACACGTTTTTATTGCAGCCAGTAAGAAAGCAGATATCACCAATCACACATGCAATTTCACTATTTCTCAAATAGGAATTAACTGTCATCAACCACATTCTTGTATAATGCTTCCAAGCCATAGTGGGATGGTATACAGTGACTGACCTTAGGTGTGTGAATGAGACAGCAAACAAAGATGCCATCTTTAGGTGATATTATTAGATGCTATACATGATCAGGAAGCATCATTGAGCTGTCATCATCAGCAAAAAACATGCTAGGGTTCATTCACAGAATGCAATCATTTGTTCCAAACAACAATAACTGCTGATGATGAGCACATTGTACATACATGTAGAGCAGGTCCTCGAGCCATCTCCCCCTACAACAGTTCTCCTGAGCAGCTTGCAGGCAGTCTGCTCCACTCTGCTTTCTGTCTACCAGCAGCCCTCTGTTTGTGCCTCCTCTGCTCGTTTGTTTTTCAGTTTTGCCTTTTCTGCTTGTTTTTCTGCCCTCTGCTTTGCCTTTTTCTGCCCCTATTTTGCCTTTTCTGTGCTCTGTTTTGCCTTTTCTGCTTGTTTTTCTACCCTCTGTTTTGCCCTCTTATGCTCTGTTTTGATTTTTCTGCCCGTTTTTCTGGCCTCTATTTTGGCTTTTCTGCTTGTTTTTCTGCCCTTTGTTTTGCCCTCTTTTGCTCTGTTTTCTTTTCTGCTTGCTTTTCTGCCCTCTGTTTTGGCTTTTCTACTCCCTTCTCTGTCTTCTGTTTTGCCCTCTTTTGCTCTGTTTTGCTTTATCTGCTTGTTTTTCTACCTTCTGTTTGTGTTTTTTCTTTTTTTTTCTGCTCTCTGTTTTGCCCTCTTTTGCTCTGTTTTGCCTTTGCTGCTCATTTTTCTGCCCTTGGTTTTACCTTTTCCTCTTCCTTGCTTTTCCTCTCTCTGTTTTTCCTTTTTCTATTAGTTTCTTCCCTCCGTTTCTTCAAGGCTTTGGTTGTTCGATGGAGACTTCCCACCCCAGCACCCAGATACCCCTAGGCGTGACAGTGCTGCACTCTACAAATGCTGATTGTTTGATTGATTGATTGATTGATTGATTGATTGATTGATTGATTTACTACCCTTACCATCTTCAGTAGAAGATAATAACCTGATTACAAATAATTTGTGTTTGCAAAAGATATGTCACCTTCAGCTCAAGTCACATGTGCTTCATTTATTCCACAGTGTGGCAAGCTTGTAGGCGTTTTTATGACTTTAGGGTCAGATCAATGGCGGGCCCTCTGGGGAATGTTTCCATTTTTGACAGCCGTCATACACACCGTATTTAAGGATTAATAAATCTATCCTCCAGGGACAGAGAGCACGGGGCATCTGGCCCCAACTAGTGAGATAGTCGCGCAAAGCTGTCCAGGAAGGACTGTGGGGTTAAAAAGCGCTGCGGGTGCCTACCCCGCGTTTTGGCGCTCTTGTACTAAGCAATACTGGCGGGTGCCTACCCCACATTGTAGCGCCTCTATCACAGAAGCCTACCCAGCAGGTTGTAACCTTTCGCGGGTGCCTACCCAGTACTGGCGCAGAGGGAGAAATCGCCGCCGCCAGGGGGTGCAAGCTAAAAGTGAGCCGCATCCCGCCTTCCTTCAGAGACAAATGGGTGCCTACCCCGCACTGGCACCGTGACGTTGGAGGGAGCCTACCCCTCATTCAGGTACCAAGATCACCGCCGTGGCCGTGAGTCAGCAAGGGAGCCGTGTGGGGCCTGCATTGCCCAGCAACCGAGGTTCCCGGAGCCGCGCTGGGATTGGGCGAGGCAGGAGTGTCCCCCCGGAAGTCCCGCCCTGTCAGCGAGGAAGCCGGAAGGAGCCGGGACCAGGAAGACATCGGGCCTGCAGGCTGCAGGAAAGGGACCGGAGCCTCGCGGGACCCGCATTAAAGTCCCGGGTTCCAGGATGGGGCCAGGGGAAGCCAAAGGAGGCCCCGTCGTTGGCAGGGCTCCCCGGAAGCCGGGGAGAGCCCTGCAGAGCCAGCAGCCGACCGGGATAGAGACCGGAGCTGCTGAGGAGAGTCGAGGCCCCGCAGTATAGTCAGTGAGTGGGGCCCATCAAGGAGTAGGAGGGGGGTGTCGAGGCACATCACAGGTGCCCGCCCCCTTTGCCCAGACAGATACTCATAGCTGCCCCGTCTGACAGTGGGCAGCTGCATTGGAGGTGCTGTATGGTATTCTCGAGCCCCAGGGAGGGGCTCTGGCATGACTCATGCCTCCCTGCCTAATCGGCGGAACACAGATGCACCGCAGGTAGCGGCAGCTGCCACGTGTGGGGGCATTCACAAATTTAGAGACTCGGCATGACTACGCAGTGGAGCTGACCTCTACGCGGCTACATTGAGTCCAACCTGCACCGTGAAGGGGGCATTGTTGATGGCCTACAACATTGGGGCGCTTAGGGGTACCTGTGATGCCCTGTATGTTTACGCCATGAGGTTTCCATTAAATGCCTGGTTGGGTGCATAATGTGCTCTGAGGCCTATGGTTATGCCCCCCCTTAACTCGACCAAATGCTAAAGTCATGATATTTCACCTTTAGGCCCTTTTGGTATGCATGGGACGCCTATTGGAATGCTAATGCATGTAGGCCCCTGGTGACTTGGGTGCATGGTTAGTGCCCCCAGGAATATGGTTGACCCTTCGTGCGCCGAGGGTTACTACTCACGTCTAATGTGGTCTGGTGACATTCGAGTGCCCGGCCTAGCGATTAGGTCCTATGCTGATATGATTCATGCCTGATATATTTTGGTGTACCTCCTGTTGCCTCACTGCTGTTGATTTTGGGCATAGGGGGCTTGAGGCTATTCGGATTATGGCGGTCTAGGCCTAATTTTAATGTTGTACGCCTATTGTTCTTTTTGCAGGAGACGCTAATGTAAGTCAGACTGTGCTTTATGCCTAATGTTTTATTTTTATGCGGACTGCCTGCTGTTATATGCTTACTGCATAAGGTTATGGCAAGAGTTAATGACTATGTCTTTCTTACAATCTTGACCCTGATGGACTTACCCCCCTTTTTATCATTTACCCTGTAAATAATTCCTGTGTATATATTGCCCGGGCGCCAGTTGGCGCGGTATAGTGACTACTGTGTTTACTTTTGCATATTTGACACAATACAAAAGTTATTCTTTTTCACAGAAGCTGGTGTTGTGTCTCTTTTAGTGGTCTGCCTGGTGTGTTGTCTGTGTGTACTCCGTGGATGCTTCACACATGTCCTCAGGAGTTTGGCCTGCCCGCTCTGCACCATGCTACCCCAGTAGAATTGGCTACCCCATTTCCAACACAGGCATACTTACAATTAAAAACATCTATAAATAAATGTTTCTAGAGGAGTGTGCAGTGCTGGAAAGTGCAGGGCCTGGGGCATATTGTCCGTTCTACCCCACCACCCCTTGTGAAGCATGTCATGCTCCGTTCCCAGCACTGACACTATATTAAACATAAATACTGAATGAAGAGTATGTATTCAATGCAATGTGCGCCACTTATTTCTGAGTAAAAGTTCCCCTCGACAAGAACGTGTTGATTGCAGTCTTAAATGTGCGTGACTTTTATTCTGAAGGGATACCTAGGTGGTGCTCTTAATTATGAGGGGATCAAATGGCCCTGCTGAACTTTTATAAACGGTGTTTACTAGTTTTCATCTCACATAAATAAACTTCTCTCCTGAAATAATTCCAAAGTTGAAATTCATAACGCAGACTGTAAACCCGATAATGTTTCTGAGCGCTTAAAGCAGAAAAGAGCTAAGGTATTAGAACATAAATATAAAAAGCTCTTAGGGATGCTTCCTAGATTTAATATAAATAGTAATGATTTGCGTCACGACTATTTATGAGATTGATCTTTTCTAGCATGTTCTGTTGATCTCTTAAAATAGCACAGCTGATAAGTCATCTCTGTGGCCACCCACAGAAGGGATGCCTAGACTTTCACTGTCAGATGTGTTTAAGTGCCCTCAGATCCTTTTAGGGACATGTGACACAAAAGCTAAAATAATAAATCACAGATTCTAAATGTGTGCAATATCGTTTTAATGTAGGACGACAGTAAATGGTCGTAATCTATAAAAAAAAAATGTACTTGCTTCTAAACATAAGAACCTCTACAAACTAAAGGCTGCAAACAGTTCTCAAATCTAAACTCAAGGGACTGATCCACAAAATTGTGTTGAGCTACGCACCTCATGGGCACCAGATGGACACAGCATCGGCACACTTGTACACATATTATGATTTTGCAAATCTATCCTTGATGTATGTGAATTAATGGAAAAACGAAAACTCAGAAACCACATTGTAGGAAATCAACTCATGGAAACTTCGTTTTAAGCAAAGGCAATTTTAAGGAAATTAAAAAAATAGAAAACTATATTAAAATTGGGTGGAGTTTCGGGGTAGTGAGGGTTTTTTAAGATTCAGGGATGGGTAATTGTTAAACTTGGCCCTCTCTGCAGGGTCACCCCCAAACCTTTTGCCTTCACCCCCTCTGTTTCTGAACCCTTTATTTTTAGCTGTAAGGACCCTATGCACTTTACCACTAATAACCAGTGCTAAAGTTTTTGTGCTCTCTCCTTTAATCATGGTTGTCAGGCCTGGCATCCTTGGTGTGGTGTCTTTTTTTTGCCTTCAGATCCGCTGTTTTCACTGACTTTGTTTTTGATGGCCTTTGGATTCTGCACACTTTACTACTGCTGACCAGTGCTGAAGTGCTTGCGTTCTTTCCCTAAAAAGTGGTAACAGCTTATCCATAACTGGCATATGCATATTTAATTTACTGCTAATTCCCTAGTAAAGTGCACTACTTGTGCCCAAAGCTTGCAAATTTAATGCTACCAGTGGGCCTACATCAGTGGTTGCACTAAGCACTTAAGTAACCCTTTAAACATGTCCCAGGCCTTCCACTGAAGAACCTGTGTGTACTGTCTTAATCTCTCATGTCGACCTGGCAAGTTAAACCTCTTGCCAGACTCAAACCTTCCCTTTCAATACATATAAGTCACCATAGAATAACATTGGGGTTTTCCACTTTTTTGTACATTTTTCTTTTACTTTTGTTTCACTGTCCTTGTTGTATCTGTCTGTTTTTTTATTTTTAAAATTAGAAACACTTTTCACAAGTTTTTGAAAAAAACCTTTACTTCTCTTACCAGTACACTTTTTCTTTAAAGAACAATGTTGTAGTTGATCTAATTCCTCTTTTCCTTTTTGTTTTAAATAAACCTCTTTTCTGTGTTCTCTTTTTCTTTGCTCTTTTCTTGTCATTTTTACTCTTTCTTAAAAATTATGCAAAATATCTGTAAAATAAGAAAAGTTTTGAAAATAATGTAATATAATTGAATTAATTATATATAAATATTCACATATATAACTATAAAAATACATACATAGAAACTAGATTAATCATTTCAGCAATGAAACAGTGCTACCTCCATAATTTTAGTAGTGAATGAGTAGTGTGAAAGATACTAGAGCACAGCATTAATAGTACACATCTAATTATGGAACTACATGGTAACAACCTCTATCATTCCATGAATACATGGCTAGTGACTAAAATATTACAATACTACAAGGAGAGTGCCTGACTGCATTTGTAAGTGTTTAGGTATTGGCGGAGTAATAGGATAAGTAGATAGTGCTGCATAGGTGTTTGGAGAAGTGAATAGGACTGACAGGAGGATACCTAGTCTGCATAGGTACTAACTGGATATTTAGAGAAGTGTACAAAAAGTATGCAGCTGGTTAAAGGTCTGCATGGATAGTGCACAGTTTAGTGCAAGTTTTACTTGTAGTAGTGGCTAGGCCATTCCATTAGTACATGACTAGTAACTGCAATGATTATAGTGCTAGAAAAAGAGTGCATAGTGAATTTTAAAGTGCTTAGGTATTCGTGAAGTGATAGGATACATAGGTTGTGCTGAATGGTTGATTGGAGAAGTGCATGGGATTGACAAGAGGATTCCTACACTGCGTAGGTACTACCCGTGTATTTATAGCAGTGTACCGATAGAATGTAGCTAGTTAAAGGTGTGCATAGATAGTGCACAAAATATTGTAGCTGTACTTGTCTAACTAGCTACCCAATTCCATAACTACATAGCTACTAACTAGAATTATTACACTGCTGCAAACAGAGTGGATGGTGAATTTGTAAGTGCTAGATTATACCAGAATAATAAGATAAGTATATAGTGCTGGAAGGGTGATTAGAAAAGTGCATGGGACTGACAGCATAATTCCTAGAGTGCATGGGTACTAACTGGTCATTTATAGGACTGTACCAATACTATGTAGGTAGTGCGAGGTGTGGATAGATACTGCACAGAATACTATAGCTATACTTGTCTTAGTGGCTAGGCCATTCCATAAGTACATAACTACTAACTAGAATGACTACAATGTAGCAAACAGAGTGCATGGTAAATTTATAAGTGCTTACATATTGGCAAAGTGATAGGGTAAGTAGATAGCGCTGGATGAATGATTGAAGAACTGCATGACACTGACAGCAGGATTGCTAAACTACATAGCACACAGAGTTAGAGCTGCAGGCGGCTAGCAGAGGAACAGCTACGAACCAAATACTATAGTGATAAGTATGGGCTGCCGCTTTCCAGGGACATAGCTGCACTGCATGAGCATGAAGGACATATCGCGCATACAGAACTATGGTATATTTCCAGTGTTGGCTTGCAGAGCCACAACTGCAGGCCTGATGGCTCACAGACGAAGAGCTGCGAGGCGAATAATGGTTTGAAGAGGGTCAAATGCGAACTGGCACGCTGACTCGTAGAGGGACAGCTGCAACCCGTGGGCTCGCAAAAAGAAAGATGTGGGTCGGCTCGGACAGGAACAGATGCGGGCCGACTGCAATAAGAAAAGTTGCAGGCCGTCGGCTTGCAAATCATGCATGCATGTGGGAAGGTGATATAGTGAGAGGAAGCGTGAAAGTGGTATTTCATAGACACACACCTGTGGTATATTTCCAGTCTTGGTTGTCTAGCTACGACTGGGGGCTGGACGGCTCACAGACGAAGGGCTGCGAGCCGACTAGTGGGACACAGAGGGAGAGTTACGAGCCACCTGGCTAGCTCGTAGAGGAAGAGCTGCGAGCCCACCAATATTTGGCATAAAGAGGCCCGCGTTCCAGCGGGCTGGCTCGTAGAGAAAGAGCTCCAAGCACACTGACTGACTTGTACAGGGAGAGCTGCGGCCCATTGGGTCAAAAAGGGAGACCTGCAGGCCAGCACGCTGAGGAACAGCTGTGGACAAAATGGTATAGGGAGAGGTGTGGGTTGTCAGCTTCCAAATGGTTAGCTGCAACACTGTGATGTAGAGAAAGGGATCGTGAAGTGGGTATCTCGCAGAGAGGGAGCACTGCAGTATATTTCCAGTGTTGGCTTGCAGAGGTACAACTGCGGGTTGGCTCACACTGGAAGACCAGTGAGCCAAACAATGGTTTGCAGTGGGGCATCTGCAGGCCGCCGGGCTGGCTCATAGAGGAAGAGCTCCTAGCCGACTAGCTGGCTCGTAGATGAACAGCTGCGGCCCATTGGCTCAGAGAGGAAAAGCTTTGGGCCGGCTCACACAGTAACATTTGCGGGCCTACTGCTATAGGGAAAGATGCGGGTCGTCAGCTTGCAAAGGCATGCATACAGAACAGTAATGTGGAGAGATGGAACGTGACGGGGATATCTCGTAGAGAGACAGCAGCAGTATATTTCCAGTGATGGCTTTCAAAGGTACAACTGCGGGCCCGACAGCTTGCAGATGAAGAGCTGCGAGCTGACCAGTTACGAACCGGTGGACTGGCTCCTAGAGAAAGACCTACGATCCAACTGGCTGGCTTGTAGAGGGACAGCTGCGGCCCATCGGCTCGATGAGGGAGAGCTGCAGGCCGGCTCACAGAGGAACAGCTTTAGACCTACTAGAATAGGGAGAGGTGCGGACTGTCTACTTGTAAATAAATAGGTGCAGGACAGTGATGTAGGAAGAGGTAGCGTGAAGGAGGTATCTCGTAGCGAGAGAGCTGCGATATATTTCCAGTATTGGCTTCAAGAGGTACAACTGCGGGCCCGAGGACTCGCAGAGGGAGAACGTATTCCTAAAACCATGTAATCTTTCCAACATTTGTCACGTCACTTTTGTATCATTGAAACTGATATGATCTTCTCTTAACACTACATATCCCAAGAACCTGCCTATAAAACAATAACTACTATTTTCATACTAGATAAAGCTCCTTTACTTAATTTTTACAAACAATACTGTTGGGTGCACAAAATGGCAGAGGAAGATAAGGAGAGTAAACAGAGGTGTAATTCCTAAACTTTTATTATACCATTCCTTTAATATACATATATTCATGGCTTTCAGTGGAATGAAAAAAATGGTGGGTGTCTGAAAGGGGTAGCAGTGTTCAGCACCAGTAAGACCCGGTCCACTCAAAGGTCTACATACATTCAGCACAGAGACACAACCTAACAATTTTCATCACTTATAATCATAGTTAGTTTACTAGTATGAAAAAATCATACAGAAAATGTACTAAGAACATTTTTCTTTCTTTTTTATCTCTCACATATTTACAAAATATCTCTTGAAAGAAACACCTCTCTCCACCTTTGTTTCGTAAGAATGAGCAATAAATAATCCCTTGAGCAGCATCTAGTCGCTAACTACTAACAAGGTGCAGTGTACCTAATTATAAAGCACTAACACTGTTTAGATTATATCTCAAAGTATCATCAAATTATTGTATCCATGTTTACATACAAAAAAAGATGTGCACGTTTACTTTGTCAATTACCTCTCCATGTAATCTGTGCACATTCTGAATGGGTTCGCAGTATAACTCTTGTCCTCACTTATTTTCAAATGTACATCACAGTATAAAATATAACATCACAACCTATACATATGTAATATTTCCAACATAACACAGTGCACTTTTATACTATTGAAACTAATTGCAACATTCTCTTATAGTAAAAACCCTACCAATATGGCAATAAACTTAGAACTGCTATTTTTATAATACGAAGAACTGTATTAGAATATTTTTATAAACAGTACCACTGGGGGAGCAAAATGATGATGGGAGAGGGACAGAATAAATAAAGGTGTAATTCCCAAACTTTTTATGTATCGTCCCTTTACTATATGTATATTTACAGCTTTAAGTGGAAATAAAAATTTGCCAACTGTCTTAAATGGGTGGCGGAGCTCAGTAGCTACAAAGCTGGACCACTTAAAGGCCTGCATGTATTCAGCAGACAAACACACTCTGACAGTTACCTTCACTAATATTCACATTTACTTTAGCACTCTGAACAAAAGCGTACTAAAAATATACACAGAACATTTTCATTCATTTTTTTCTCTCACATATTTACAAAAAAATGTCTTCTGAAGAAATGCTCCTCAACAAATTCCATTTGATAACAAAACCAAAATACAAAGCCTCCCAGTAACACAACAGTCTTCACTGATATTGAAATCTACCCCTCAGTATAAAAATGAAACCACAAATTGTCCACATAGCATTTCCGGGTTTTGTTCCATATTTGTTAAGTTAATAACACATGATTTTTCTACTCTTACCCCTTCCGCATTATTTCCACACTAAGCATAATTTAACTTACGTTCGTAGTTGGTATGCAGATTCCAAATGTAACAAACGCATGTAATTCTTTCCTTGTCAAACAGTACATGTAATGCACTGCTCTCATCAGGAATAGAACCAGTAATCCCACAATTTACTTGTTGCTTCACACATAAATACATGCAAAGAACAAATCTGAATAGTTCCTTGATTTTTTCAAATTGCAAACCTTTTGTCTATTTTTTTTTCAACTTTCCATATAAACATTTTTATTTTAAATGTAACAACACATACAGATGAGACGTTGAACGTATTCCATCGACACACTTTCTAGACCATTCTACGACACCTGCAGGTTAATCTTCATGTCTAATACTGGTGTAAAGCGTGGAGACATCAATTGTTACCAGTAAAAGATCTGTTTCCCATGAAATATCATAGATTCTTCTCATAAAATCACTTGAGTCTTGAATAAAGGAGGGAAGTTGTTTCACTAGAGGACACAGGAACGAATCAATAAATCTAGAAGTATTTTCCAGACAAACAATTGATGTCTCCACGCTTTACACCAGTATTAGACACGAAGATGGTCTGAGGGCAATAAAACACTTCTTAAAAGAACGCCCAATCAATCTATGGCTCCACACGCAAATGCTTCTGGCAATGATTACAACCTGCTTGAATAGCAACTATTTTTTATTTGATACCATCCTGTACAAACAAATATGTGGGACCGCGATGGGCACCTGCTTCGCCCCCAGCTATGCTAATTTGCATATGGGCTGGTGGGAGGAGCAGATGGTCCGAGCGGATTTCCACAAGGAGTGGGACGATAATATCCTTCATTGGAGTAGGTATATAGATGACCTGTTCCTTATCTGGAAAGGTTCAGAGGCCAGTGCTCAGAGTTTTATTGACAAATTACAGGTCAATAATCTCAATCTAAAATTCACGAGCAATATAAGTGCCACATCTCTAAACTTCCTAGATCTCACTATCTTTGTAAAAAATGGGAAACTACATTCTAACCTATACAGGAAACCCACAGCAAGGAACACGTTGCTCCATGCGACAAGTTTTCACCCAACCAATCTAGTCAGAAGCATCCCATATGGAGAAAGCTTAAGAGCCATCAGAAACTGCAGTGACCCAGAAAATCTAGAACGAGAAGTAACAACACTTAACACCCGCTTTACAGCTCGTGGGTATTCACAAGGTAACATCAAAGGCTGTATCAGAAAAGCACAAAAACGTAGTAGGGAAGAAATCTTGTTTAACCAAAACAAACCAGCAGACACAAATGAAAGCGAGACAAGTCAGGTGAGAATGATAACCTCATACAACAAAAAACATGCAGATGTGAGAAAAATCCTAAATCGCCACTGGCATCTGATTGCGAACGACCCCCTTTTACAAGATCTTGTCCCTAAAAAACCAGCCATCACTTTTAGGAAAGCCAGGTCACATAAACAAATGCTTGTGTCTAACATACTACCCCCAAAATCAAAAGCAAAAGGAGGAGGTTCCGACTGGCTCAGGAGAAAACCTGGTTTTATAAAATGCACGAAATGCAAGGCGTGTAAGCTGGGAATTAATACCCACTCGTATCAAGGGGGTCTCACCAAGAGAGTCAAACAAATCAGAGGATTCTTTGACTGCAAAACAGATTATGCCGTCTACATGCTCCAGTGCCCGTGTGGCCTGAAGTACGTAGGTAGCACTATCCACCCGGTGCATATGCGTATTTTGCAACATATGCAAGCTATTCGGAATACGGACCCATCCTATCCAGTGGCCCGTCATTTCGAAGAAAAACACAACAAACATGAGACAGGGCTCTGCTATTTTGTAATTGATCAAGTTCCCAAAAATGTGAGAGGCGTAGATAGATTAAAAAAACGGAGACGCCTCGAGTCAAGGTACATATTGGAGCTTAACTTCAAGGCCCCGGGGGGGCTTCACCTTGAAGAAGACCTTAGCACACATCTATAATGGATATTGCAAGCCTAGAACACCACGCACCTGTCAAATTCTGTGTCAAATGATTGTCAGTTGACGTATAGATGGAGAGTAGCGGTAACCTCGTTTTAATGTTCTATGTCTGTACACATACTGTGCCAGAACACCTTGTATTGTAAAGCACGGACACTTTTTTCCCCCTTTCCCTTTCCTCTCTTTCCCTACTTTTATCCTCACCCCCCCCCCTTTTTCTCTTTCCTTGTCCCTTCTATCCCTAGCGGCAATTGGTAGTTTTGCCCACTTGGGCAGGATTGTGTAACAGGATTACGTAAAATGGCGGAACTCATCATATTGATGTCTAATTATCATGCATCTATTGTATGCCCACTACAGGCAAAATACAAGGCTTATCGGGCGCATAGCATCCAGCGCGATTTTGAATACCATGCATTGAAGCAGTCATTTACTCAGCACGTGCGCATAATAACGCATGGATGCGAAATTAAAATGCCAATGATTGAGCGATAAAATAATGCTATAATTAAGATAAGCTGTAATATTGGTTTTGAAAACAAATTGTATGAATTTAATGAGCAACACTAAAACCCACAAACGTAATTTTGTTTGCATTGTACAAAAAACTACGAGTCTTTCTTCACTGTCAGCCAGGCTGTAGTTCGGAATCACATGATCGACTGGGTGTGCACTGTTAAAATGGCGACTGTAATGTATTGAAGCATCGGTGAGCAAGCCTGCTGGTCAGGCGAAACGCGTCCGAGGGTGACATGAAATAAACATTTTATGGTCAGCACATGGTCTCGTCACTTGCAGTCTTTCTACTCGAGAGGTGGAGTGTTGTCAGGACCCGACTTCAGAGGTCCTTTTTGCCGACGAGACACCCGCTGATCTGGAAGGCGGCAGTTTCCTTCTGAAGTAAGGAGAAGCTGAATATATATATATATATATATATATATATATATATATATATATATATATATATATATATATATATATATATATATAGGTAGTTATAGTTACAACCTGGTTTTCATAGAAAAAGCATTTTTTGATTTGCGAATAACTTTATATATATATGCTCGTCTGTCCCTGAACTGGTGACATTTTTTCACTTCCAAACCTTCTTTTGGCAGTTCAGGAACAGATGAACCTCGCAAACGGAATTGCTTCAAAAAAGATCACTCTGCAGAAAAAAGATAACACAATGTATTTCAACCACACTCGGTCTTGTTCACATGACAAATAGTTGTGATAACGTTCTTTTAAAGGAACTCTTTCACCATCATAGACCTAGAGAACATACTCCTATTCATGTACAATTGTGAAGAAATTACAAACATGGTATAGAAACAGAAAAAAGAAAAGAAAAATTGCTCTAAACCCCTTCCTTCAAAATGAACAGTGCATAATTGTGGAATGATATTTGTAAACTACAAATGTCATCACTGTGAAATCACATTATTCATTTGCTTAAAAACTGATCTTATGTGGAAAAACAGGTATTTTTAAAGTCATATTTGTAACACTACATGATGTTCAATATTACAAACAGTTCCATATAACGTGAAATTTTACACAATATAAAAATCTCCAACTCAAGCTACAATAGCCATATTATCCTTTATCAAATTACATCATAATGTTGGAAGAAAGTTGACCTATCATTTCATAATTCCTCTTTATTGTACCACCAAATATCATAATCCCCAGAGAATATTCCTTCATTATACATGATTCCTATTTCCTAATAAAACTCCACAGCTAAAGCACCCACATAATTATTGTATATACATAGTTCAAATCATTACCAATCCTCCTTGTTACTAGATCATTTATAATTGCATTCTGTTCAAGATTGCCAGTCTTTGAGGAGGGAAGAAAAAATGTAAACCACCTAAAAAAAGAATAAAAAAGATAAATCATCAAAAAGGAGACCATCAAATGCACAAATATTATGTACTCATTAAAAACCAACTACAGTTACTATAAACCCTGCTGAGCATAACAGGGATAGGAACCTCTTTAGCTCGCTACCTTATTCTTCACAAATGCACACATAATTCCCACAGGAATCATACTGCCTGCTTCCAAAATCATATGATATTCCAACCTTCTCAGGATTAATTTCTGTTTCCCGTTTGAGGTGTCTGAGAACAGTATCTAAGCCAACAAACTTACCTTGTCTCGGAAAACCTGTGTGGCATTCATTTAAATGTCTTGCTGTACTATATATTGTATCTCTGTTTGTGATCGCCACCCAGTGTTCAAGAATATGTTTTTCTACTGGAAAGATGGTAGACCCTATGTATCACTTTACACTTGGACAGACAATGGCATATAGTACATAGTCAGGTTATGAACTTTGACATTGTCCATGTTTTCTGTGTATTGTATAGTGCCACTGTTTGTACATTGTCACTGTATTAACAAGTCTTGCTGTGGCCACAGATTTAAAAACCATTAGGTTGTGGCAACCATTTACCCTCCTTAGGTTGTGAAAAGCTGTGCATTAACATGTCTTTGAGTGAGGTAGTGTGCTAACATAAAAGCTTTTGACATCAAAACATGCCATTATGTTTTATTCCTCCCAATGTAAATTTTCAATTTTAGGTAAAAAAAACCTTTCTGGCCCTCACATATGATGTCAGGCCCCTTACAAAGGGAGAAAGGAAGTGGTCAACAAAGCTAAAAGTATCTTTTTAACAAACAGTTCTTCGAGGAAATGATGGATCAGCCTGATAGACATGTGTTGTTTTTTTGACTCTTAGGAAGTAAATATAGAGGGGATAGGAATGGCAATTAATTTTTTCAAAATGGCATTTCTTTTCATATTAGTAACTGCACATTATACCAACCATTCAGCTGATCAAAAAAAAAATTCTAAACATCATGGTAATATGTTCTGTCAATAACCATATAGAATTCTGTATTGATAACTTGACGTAAAGCCACGTAGTCAACCGTACACATTATTACCACATTATTCCTGTTCTCAGAGAATTCTATAACAATATATATATATATATATATATATATATATATATATATATATGAGTGCTCCACCCCACTCCGGCAAAGAAGAAGGCACGTGCTCGAAGATGTAAGGCTTTCTTTATTGTATCAGGTCTCACACGACCCCATAGCTGGAGAGATGATTTTCGGCTTCGCACCTTCGACCTGTTATTTGACACATATGCTAGTGGACTAGTGCCTGACTGTGCTAAAAAGAAAACAGGTCATCATTTGTAGTATAAGGTCCAGTATAAACAAGCTCTTCAATTGGAGTCTTTTTCATTTACACCTTATTCCTGATACAAAACCTCCACGAGAAGAGGGTAGATACTTTGTGCACTTTTGTCATGACAGAAGAGCTCTGCAGTATCAACGTGCTTGTCCTTTTGTTTTTTTCTTTCTTCTGATTAATGAGAAAAAACTTTATTGTGCAGAACGTGTTTTAAGAAAGCACAACTTTGGACTGATATCGAATAATAGCAGAACTGTTTTTATTTTACAGTCGTCGGCACATTGGAATATATTGGTTCACTTTGTAGGAAGTAATGAAATACAATTACTACATGCCAACTCGATTAATACTCGCATAGTATGAATGTAAGGTTGCAAATACATGTATTGAAATGTACCATTACAAGATGGCGGATGTTCATGACGTCAGGAACGGGGGGTGGAAAGTAGACCTCACCTATGTTTATGTTTATGTACTTAAGCACAGACGTTTTTCTGCATTACTTGCGTGATCAAGACACTCTCAGCGTCGAAACACGGAGCGGTTTGCAGTAAATAAACTTTGATGGCAATCTACAACCTCCAAGTGTGCATCGTGACTAAGGAATTTTGCAAAATGAAATACCGGCTTGAGGCTCCTGCCGGGGATGCACCACCCGACTACAAGACTAATTCTGGAAGGACCTGCATCTGGTGAAAAAAAAAAAAAAATATATATATATATATATATAAAGTCAATTTCCAAGGTTGCTTTATTTTCAACAGACAAGACAGATGCCCTCGCGTTTCAGCACACAGTCTTTCTTGATGTCGGTAGCCACCAGACATCGGCATGTTTTTAAACATTTTCCTCACAATCAAGGAAGGACTACTGGCCAGCTGACATTAACCAGCACCATCTTGGAGTGGTGTGCTATTACTAACGATGTAATCACCTTATATACATGTTATGATGTTAATAACCATGTAAACCACTCATTATACAAGTAAATTCGAACGTGAGATGTACATAATTCATAACCACCTCACATATACAATTTTCGTATATTAGATCAAATTCTATTACTTGTTGTTTTATATATATATATATATATATATATATATATATATATATATATATATATTTACACATTACAGAAAAAACAATCGCAGATGAAACAAAACAAAGAAACAGACAACACAGTAATGAACTTAACAAATATGGATTTGACTGCGAGAGAAAAGGAAATCCTAGCACTGGGCCTCACATTTTGCACTGAAACAAACTTCGACTAAGCACAAACTAGGATAGATTTGTTCCAGTTCGTACGAAAATTAAAATTGCAAAAGTACTTTGTGAACCCAATCAAAAAGACTGTGACAACATCCTCTGAGGTTCTTTAATTTTGACTCCATTTTACATTCAAATTCCAAATTGTGTTGCCTTTACACAGGCTGCATGATTCACGAAGTGTCTCTGCACTTTAGGACTGCAATGTCCAAAAGTGAGTAGTAAAAGTAAGAAGTACAAGTGGGTCGCTCCCACGATTTTGTTTGGTTTCTTGGTTTTGATTTGGTTATTACAATTACCAAAGCCAAGGGGTTGGTTTCTTGGTTTTGATTTGGTTATTGCAATTACCAAAGCCGAGGGGCTTGTATATTTGCGAGTATATCATTTTTGATAACCCCTTGAAGTTTGAAGCTAGATTAGTGAGCTATAAGATGCCTGGTCTTAGCAAATTTAGGACTGTAGCTTTTTAATTTTGGAATTTGTGTTGGCCAACTTTAGATATGTTTTGGATTTTGGATATGCAAAATGCAATTTGTGTAGGCAGGTAATTAGGATTTTTGGCATGCCTGTTTTCAAGGTCATATTAAAGAATGTGTTGCTTTTTTGAAAGGTATCATAGTGTGATGTGAAGTAAATTAGCCGGCTCCCCTAGAAGGAATATCTAAATAGGTTTAGATTTAGAAACATATTTCTTCCTTGGTGAGTTTGTATCCCCAGGGAATTAAAATATGACATAATACAAAACAAGGATCTTTTGTTCTGCGTAATTTCATTAATGAAGATATGCAGAACAATTTTGTTTGGTGTTCTGCTAGCCAAAGCTAGTGAATTGAGTGTATTTTCACTTCTTGGATATACATCAGTCTGTTGGGCTGTTTTTGTAGTCTTTTGGAACACTATTGAGAAGCGTTTCTTGTAAATATGACTTACAACTAGTATTTGCAAATGGTTTGGTTTAAGTACAGTCTGTGGACTGTCCTTAGTTTCTGTCCTGAGTATTGATTTGTGGGTTAAATGTGTGTTTAAATGTCTATTTGGTTTTCACATTAGTGCAAACTTCTGTAAGTGAATAGCGATGGTGCTATTCACAAAATGCATGGCTAAAGTGCGCTGTATTGTGTGTCCTGAGTGTTTTGACCCCTTTCTGTTTATGTCTGAAATGAGCTCAAATGTGTGTTTGTGGTTTTTTATGTTTTCAGTCTATTAAGCAAAATGTCCAAATGCTTAAAGAAATAAAATTAAAAATTCACATTCACTATGAATAAAAAGGCCCCCAAAAACGAATGGTGTGTTTTGTAGAAAAACAAACTTATAGCATTTTTACTTACATACATTGTATTAGAAATTTCCAGGCAAAACACTTCAGCTGAAGTAAATTTTTGCTGAACTCAGACGCATATTATAGAACATGCATTGATGTGTCTTAGTTTGAAAAAGACGGCCTCCGTGCTCATTTTACAAACCCTGAGAGACAAGCTAAATAAACAGGAGTATTTACTTAGTTAGGACTTTGTCCTCAGTTAAACACGGGTGAATCTTTGCATTTCAGAATGTTGTTTTCAAAAGGTTCCAAAACTAAGGATCATTATTTTGTATTACTGGAAGACATTTCAATTAAGGCTTTCATCTCTTTAAGCATTTTTGTAAGCATATTCTTGGTTCTGTTGCTGAATAAAATTGTCCTTTTTAGAAAGAGAAAAATGTGGCGCCAGATTTTGTCATATTTCATGTTAGGCTTCTGTGCTTAGGCTTATAAATGAATGTGTCTTAAAAATGATAGGCAAGCAATGCAGCTTGCTTTTATATGTGGTATTATCAAACATGATTGGGTTTATTTAAAAAAATGCATTAATTATGAAAAATTATTATTAAAATAAGTGCTACAAAATTCGTTTTTTACTATTCATGAAGCTTTATGCTCATACTATGACCTCCTAGCATTATAATTTAATTTAAGTTGTGCTGTCCTGCATAATAAGGACATTAGTATATGGAATTATACTTAGCGCAGGCGTAAAAAAACTCATTTTTCTAAGGATTTACATGGGATATGTCCAATGTCCAATCTCTGTAATTTGTAAAGAACATTCTGAGGATGATTAATATGTAACACAATTATAGGATATTTATTTTTAAGTGTCCCTAATATCAAAGTCGAATTATGGTAAAATAGACCATTTAAAACAGCATTCTTGCCATTTATAATAGTTTTAAAGTGCTTTAGGCTTCAGTAAATGCATACATTTAGGTATAATACGAATTTTCAGGTTGTCCCCATTTGGGGTTTGCTTTTAAATGACCCAGTGAGATCCATTTAAGGTTGATGAAATGAGTACCATTGCAACAAGCATTTGTTCTAAAAACTGGTATGTGTGTTATTAGGTTCTGTGAATTATTCACAGTAAATGTTGTTTAATATTATGGGAATAGAGATAATTTTTAGCGCCTAAAAATGAGAAATTATTTTTCAAAATAGAGTGAATTATTGCAGGTTAGGAGGAATTAGGAAGGCTTTTTGTCTTTGTCAGCCTCACAGTGAGCAGAAGCTGGGGGCTAGGAGAGCTGCAGAGGCTGGCTCAAGTCGTGCTGCGGTGCTATCTTTAGGTTCCCTGTAAACAATGGAAGGAAGCTGTCATGTTGACATTTGTGACCTTTTTAATTAGGGCCTTGTCTCTGTGAAATGCAGAATGACCTTGCAAACGGGCCTCTAAAGAGGGGGGTTTCTGGTTTCTCCATAAGAACATCAATAAAATTAAAGAACTTACCACCATATTCATGAAAATCGGCATTTGCGATTCTGAAATAGCGAAAAAAAGCAAATCGCTATTCAGAAATCGCAAATCCGAATTCATGAATAATTGCGATTAAAAAAAGCGATTTGCACGCGATCGCAAATTCCGATAGCGATCCGATTGAAATTGCGATTAATCGCAGATTAATCGCAATTTCTGCCTACCCGCGCCTGGACTGCGATCTCGCAAATAGCGATATCGCTATTTGCGATATCACTATTTGCGAGATCGCAAACTCGCGAGATCGGGAAAACGGGAAGTCGCATTTCGAGCCCAGTGATGACATCACAACCAGGAAGCTGCCGGTTCCCATCACCATTTTGCACATTGAGGCACAGAGAGAGGGAGCACATTGGAGAGCTGCAGCACATCTTGGCAAGTACACAGATCCACAGATCCACAACCCTATACCATGGCTGAGGAAGCTGCACCTGGGACCAGCAGCTCGTCTGGGAGAAAGAGAAAACTGAAATTCTCTGAGCAGGAGCTGGAACACCTAATTGAGGGGGTTGTGGCCAACCATGACCAACTGTTTGGCGCTAATTCACGGAGGGTCCCAGAAATGGAGAAGCGGCGCATATGGCAGGGGATAGCCTCAGCAGTGAACTCGGTGGGAGTGGCGGCCAGGTCCCTGGAAGAACTCAAAAAGCGGTGGTACGACCTCCGAGGCCGTGCCAAGGAGAAGGTGGCGGCGCGCCTTGGGGAGTCCTAGGGCACAGGAGGAGGAGGACCAACGGTACCACCAAACACCGCCATGGAGGACCAGGTTGAGAACACCCTGGAGAAGGAGGCCTGTGTCGGTTTCACTACACTGGACTCATCCCGCCCCACCCAAGACACCCAAGGTAAGTGGCATGCGACTGCGACCCTGCCCCCTATGGATGTCCATGACCAAATAGGCTCCCCCAATGTCCCATAGGCATGCCATAGTTGCACATCAAGGAATGTCCTGAAGCATTGTGGGAGATGTAGTCTGGCCACAATGTTGTAGTACCACAATGCAGCCAGACAGGTCCCAATGCACACAAAGCCACTGCCATTCAGGGAATGTCACCCAGCATGCATGTAGCAACTGCACGTCTGCCAGATGCATGCAACTAATGGTCCACCACTTACCCCCACAGGTGGCGATACCAGTGACAGCGATAGGCTGGAGATCGATGAGGGCGTCCCGGAGGTGGAGGTGCCAACACCTACCCAGGCACCAGCCCCTGCCGCTGCATCTACACCAGCAGCAAGTACCACCAGCAGCGTCCCCCCTGCAACTGGTGCAGCACCCACATCCGCTGGCATGGCAGCCCCCATTGTGCCTCCTGCCACCGCTGCTCCTCCCAGAGCCGCAGCCAGGGCAGTCACTCCTGTGCCCCCTGCATCAACTGCTACTGCCACACCAGCAGGCACACCCCCTGCGACTGGCTCACCTGCAACACCGGTGGTCTTACCCCCAGCAGCTGTCGCCTCAACATCCGGGGTTGCGCCACTGTCCACTCAGCGGGCAGCCTCACAATCAGGCCAGCAGGGCAGGCGTGGCCAGCGCTCCACAGCAGCTACCAGGCGGGCCAATGCTGATGGACTGGCGCGGCTCAGCGTCGAGAGACGGATGCTGCGCATTCACCAGCGCCAGGCTCAGCAGCAGGGAGCTATACAGCTCCAACTGCACATGATTGGGCGCAATGTAGCATCTGTAGCAGGCCACATGGAAGGCATGAGGGCAGACCTGGCAGGTGTTGGAGATGGAATGGCCCGCATTGCTGCAGCCGTGGAGGCCAACACCCGTGCCATGTTGAGAGTGCGCAGTGGGCAACGCCGGCGACACCGCCAACTATTGACCCGGCTTGGCACTTACAGCAGGGCAAGTTATGTGTCGGCAAATGCGACATCTCTTTTGGCGCGGCGCAGTCTGACCCAGCAGCACGCAATCATCCAGTGCAGCGAGGACATGATGAGGCTGCTGGAGACCCTCACCACGGCCGTCGTTGCTCTTCACCCTCCACCTATTCCATCTGTTGTGGGGGGGTGATGATGCGAGTGAGGGGGCGTCCAGCCTCAGCTCACAATCTGCCTCACAGGCCCCACCACCCACCCGCAGCACCAGGACCCCCCCATTGCCTGAAGCCCCGGAGGAGGATGCCCCTCAGAGGCGCTATGGAGGAACGCGCACTAGGCGCACCTAGAGAACTGCACCTAACCAATGGCACAGGCTGAGGTCAAGCCTGCCAGGCACTGATGCACAGCAGTATGGCGTAATACTGTTTGTTGGACTTATTTGGACAGAAACCTTATATTTCATTTTGTGAATTTAACAAATACATTTATTTTGCTACTCACATTAGCGTTGTGTCATCATTACATTTTGCATGCATTGTTGATTTGTGGGGTGATGGAAGTGGTTGTACTAGAAACTGTTCACTGTGATGTGGTTGCGACGTCTGTGCCCTTCTGCTGGGTTCTCCCCTTGTGCATGGCGCGCATGTGCAGGTGGCCGGTTGTCCCCCTCGGATTCACTGCCAGAGATGTCAACAGGTATCCGGCGCTTGGTTGCAATGTTATGTAGTATTGCGCAGACAGCCACAATGCGGCAGCACTTTTCAGGACTGTAATACATGGCCCCACCTGTCTTGTGCAGTATGCGGAACCTGCTCTTGAGCAGGCCAAATGTCCTTTCTATGCAATTCCTTGTCCGTATGTGTGCAATATTGTAGCGCCGTTGCTGGGGTGTAGCAGGGTTGAGGTATGGGGTCAGGAGGTATTCACGGAGGGCGTAGCCACTGTCACCTGAATGAGAGGAGCAGATGGTGATTGCCTGTGCTGCGCTGTTACATCTTTGCATTGTGACATTTCAATCAAAGTGTACTTACCAAGTAGGTGTCCTTCCCCAAACTCTCCCCTGACCAGTCGTGTGTGGAGTCCGCTGTGCCGGAAAATGAAGGAGTCATGGGTACTCCCTGGGTACCGTGCGACAATGTCAGTGATGTATGTCTTGGCATTGCAGACCATCTGGATGTGGAGGGAGTGGTAGCACTTTCTATTGCGGAACATATACTCCATGCCAGCTGGTGGGCAGATGGCGACGTGGGTACAGTCTATACATCCGAGCACATGTGGAAAATGGGCTACATTGTAGAATTGTAGCTTGGTCATGTCCAATTCCTGTTGGCTGGCGGGGAATTTGATGTGACGGTGTAGCTGGGTGAGCATGGCGTCAACAAAAATGTGCAGGCAGCGTGACATGGTGGGCTGGGATATTCCCCCAGCAGCCGCTACTACCCCCTGGAAACTTCCGGAGGCCAGGAGGTGCAGGCTACACAATACCTGCACATGTGTAGGCACAGCATTGGTACGGCTTGTTGGGTGCTGCATCAGGGGGTCAAGGTCCTGTATTAGCTGCATTATCATTTCCCCATTCAGCCTGTATTTAGCATATATCTGCTCTCTGGTTTGGCCCAGCAAGGTGACCCGCTGGCGGAATATCCTGTCCTGGATCCTGCGTCTCCTCCGTGCTAATCGGTCTAGCCTGCGACGCCTCACCACCATGTACATTCCTGGCATTGTGGGACTCCTAATGCTGCTGCTGATGTAGGTCCTTATGTGTGATTGGTCAGGCCAGTACCTGTTGGTGATAGGACAACGGTTTTTTGAAAGTTTTTTTTCCATGGCTTTCATGGTTACCACCTGCTTTGAGTTGTCCTTATTTTGCGCGGTGCAAATAGCGATTTTTGGGTTTTTCGCTAATAGCGATTTTTCTTGAATACCGATAGCGATTATTTTGCGATTTTGCTATTATTTTCGCAGAATCCGTGGTGTGTCGCTATTTCCGAATCGCTAATGCTCAGCGGCCGGGATTCTGCGAATATATTAGCGAATTCGCAATTATGTGTTTGCGAATTCGCTATTTTGTTGTTGAATGCCGATTATGGAAATTGCGCCCGCATTTGCATTTTCGCAGCGATTGCGGGCGCAATTTCACTTCATGAATCAGGCTGCTAATTCCAAAGGGAAAATATGAAAAAAAGGGTTTCTTTGAAAGTCCCAATATCATGCTAAATGCTCTGCAGAACTGATACATTTGTATCTCTGCTCTGAAAAAATAATGTCTGCTAGTTGCTTTCATTTGACAGAAAACGAAGTGTTGCATTAAGTCTTAGACAGAAAATAAGACGCAGCCCTTTACTAAAATTTTGAAAGCTACATGCCTAAGCGAGAACGATTTGTTAATTAAGAATTATTTTTTCACTGTGGAAATTGTAGGTGCCAAATTAATGTGGAGTGTCAGTGTAACAATTTTACTTTTAGAAAGGTAAAACTGAGGTGGCTTGATGTTGCAAGCTGACTGACAAGATGGTAACAGTTAAGTAATGGAAATTTATTTTTGTGTTTGTTAATGTGTATCATGTTTTGTCTTCTGATAAAATGTTATAATTGATATTTGTTTGTTATGAGAAATGTTTCTCTTTTGTGTGTTGTGTATTTCTTTTTTTGCTTTTGCCCACAGATCATTCATGGATTGTTCTGGGTGATTTTAAGGCTGACAAGACATGTGAGTTTGGTTGGTTGAAACAAGATGTGTTTTGCGTAACTCCTTTGGAAAGAAATGTTCATGTGTATTTTATGTTTGTGTATTTTGTCCTATCATGACTTGTTCTTGCTGGTCCTGTATGTTAGAAGAGAGACAGTAAAATTGTATTTGACAGCAGATATCCACTAACTGGTGATCTACTATCAAAAGAAGGGTAAGGATTTTAAACTTGACAAATTAAGCAGGCCCGAATATTGGGTTTTGGGCTGCAGGTTCACAGTGCATAAAGTACATGACATGGTGTTGTGCGTCACTGCTCATTTATATATGCTATTGTTTTGTCTCTGCTTTTTGTGCTTGATATACAGCAAGTATATCTGATGGCTTGACATGTGCGTTTTGTGCGTTTTTTTACTTTATGCATGTTTTTGTTTTATGTTGCTGCTTTTGATACTAATACAAGCTTACCTGTGTTGTGAAGGGATATACATGACGATAAGTATTGCTGCACAACAGTTGGGTTGATTTGCTAAATTTCACACATATGATATTTTCATTTTTGTGAACGACACAGACAGCACTTCACCAGTGTATGTCAAATTTGGCTATGAATAGTATTCAAGAAAAATAAAAGAGATATACAGGATCAAAGTGTGTCACCTGCTGTTAGTCACTTACTGCCCCTTTCCCTTAAAGGAACAGGCAGCCCTAGATTTATGTATCCTGATTGGACGTAAGGATAAAATTATAGATCTGTGACTCTTGTACATGTTGACCTAATTCCTATATTACATTACTCAGTTTTGTTCTGCTTCCGAAGTAGTATATGGCTTTGTACCATAAAGGAAACCAGTTTTAATTTTTCCTGAAGAAGGAACTGGAACATTAGCTGAGGTTAGCGTATATGGTTTAGCGGCCAGCGGTAGAGCTAACCTTTGTGAACTATTTTGAATTTTTTGTGTATCACTCATACTCTTGGTATTGTGTCACATGCTTGACTATCACCGAAGTAATTTCTTGTTCTTCCTATAGATTTTTCTTTTGTCGCTTCTCCCCTGACCGATGTCGCATTGTACCTAGTTATTGGGGATTTTAGCTGTGTCCTAGTCCCATTTCTCTTTCCCGTATTCCTTTCACCAGTCAGCTTTTATTATTGTTAGTGTATTGTTCAGGTTCACACTTATAGATTGCAGTAATGTACCAGAAACCCCTATATTATGTATCATTCCCTTTTGTATGACCAGACTGGTTTTTAAGAATTTTCCTTAGGCCTACTTCATGTCTCTGATAATCTGTACTATGCCATTTTTCTTTTGAGATGTTCTAGATAAGGAATTTAGGAATGCCTAGACTTAATCATGTCGCTATCTACCCTTAGATAGTGGAGGATATGCTCTCACACGGAAACCCAATTGAAGAGCCTAGAGGCACTGTTTTGCCTACTGCCTTTGTCTTTGTATTGCCTTTGAGAATGAAAGTGTATTCTAGACCAGAATTGTCCCATGGCGTATGGCCACTCCTTTGAAGATTGCTGGCCACCTGCTTGCAGTCCCCTTGTTATACAATGAACTGTTTAACACCTTGGCTGCTAGTGGTTTTCCCCTCCTGTGCTGGAAAGTAAGATCTATACTTGTTCATGACAAGGTCAGCTCGTCATAAGCACAGCTCCACTGTGCCTCATGACGAGCTGAGCACGTCATGAGCTGGGAAGGGGTTAAAGCATCGCACTTGCTCCATCAGATGGCATTGGACATCACAGAACCAGAATTTCAGTGCAAAAGAGCGAAAGAGAAGGATTCCTGTTGTTTTGAGGCTTCAGTTTTCCACCTGTCATGTTCTGGTAACCTCTGACAGTGTGCAGTCCCTTGAGCCCCTTGGCCTGAGTTTTGGACACACACACACCCCTTTTCCTTTGCTCCAACAGAAGTGCAGTGCACCAGAGGATCCAAGATTGGCAAAAGGCACTACATTTTGGTGTCCATGAAAGAGCAGCCTGAGCGTCCTCTGACACTGAATGATGAGTGTTGGAGCCTGAGAATGGTCCGGGGTCTCCACGAGATGATCTGTGCTCATGATCAATGAAGATCATGCTATCTGTAGTGTCTGCCGCAGAGGAGAGACACTGGTGCACTGCATTGAGACATTGAGACCTTTCAAGTGAGCTGTGAGTGTTTGCCAGGAGGGCACTCCAACGGATACTGAGAAACACTATTTTTCATGGGAGGCCTGAATCAAGAGGCCCATGCAACAACAGGAGCAGATTTGATGGACAATAGAAGCCTGCCAGAGAGGCTTTTGAACAGACTCTGGGCATAGTTGGTTTCACAAGTGGTTTCCGTGTGATTGCATAGACTAGGTGTTAGGAGACTGATTCTTATTGTTTTGCTGGCATTGTTTTAAAGTAGTATTCTGTTTAGTAAAAGCAGAATAAAGTCCATTCTCTGTGGAAGAGTATTCCCTTTTCACCTCAGGACCTTGATAAGAATCACCACTGTTTCACCTGAATATATAATACGTTACTGAAATGCATAGGAGCCTTAAAAATGTTACTAGAGAATTTTAGGATTTGCTTTTTGCTTAGGGTTGTGAAAAATTATAATTTTGTTTGTAATAGTGGTCATTACCCAATGCCCTGTCCTCTTTGTATTCCTGCTCATACCTTTAATGAAATGTTTAGAATTGAAAAATGCTCGCCTAGCAATTAATTAGGATTTGCCTGTGTAATGGCAACAGGAGGGTCTGAGGTTCTTTAATTTTGACCCCATTTTACATTCAAACTCCATTTTGTGTTGCCTTTACACAGGCTGCATGATTCACGAAGTGTCTCTACCCGTTTGGGCTGCAATGTGTTGAAAATCCCCTCTGTCCTTGTCTTGAAACTCATCTCAGACACCAGCTGGCCTAAACTAATTCTTGTCTGGACCACCTAATCCCTGTATCAACTATCTGTTAGCTTTTAGTATTCTTTTTCGTGCTGTATCCTATCTTTTGGCCTTCGCTATTCTCTTCCTGTGTTTTCCTATTCCACAAACCTTCCCTTTGAAGCGTGCAAACATATTCTGCCATTACTGATTGACCTATAGGTGCTGTCATTTATTGACTAATGGGATTGGGCAAAGACACGACTCAAGGGGGATGTTCTGGTTACATGATGCCTTGTTTTGAATGTTTTCCTATTGGCCAATGTTTGGCAGATCTTGCATGTCCATGTTAGGCATTTTGCATGCTTGCAAAAGCTAGGACTGCCCCTTTCTCTTATGCTGAGTTTTGTAACCCGAGGCATATATAAGGCCTCTGTCTTCTGTATTCCTCAGACTGCCTCATTCAGTTGCTAAGGCTTCTGGGTGATGTAGCCTCACTTATTTAAGTTTATTAAAGATGTATTTTCATATCTCAGCTTCTGTGCCAAGTTCTTTATTCTATTAGTGAGACCCCTGAGAATGAAGATTATGATTCTTCACCTCTAACACTGAACCTGAAGAGACTTTAACAACAGCAGACATGGGGTTACTGAGGGATTTAACCAGCTTAGAACAAGAGGAAATAACCAGACAAATAACACGAGAGAAGCAGCGGAGGCAGTAGGTTTGGATATATACCAAGCAGCAAGTACCCCATTCAAACCCAAGTCTGTCTTTATGCCCATGTTACCGAAGGATGGTCTGGATGTATTTTCTGAAAATGTGATCAAAGATTTGAAAGCACTATCATTGCAAATCACAACAGAGTTCACCACCAAGAAACACAACCAAAGAACTGAATACAACAATCTGATCACCAAAATCCAAACACGACCAGACATTGTTGTCAGGTGGTCAGACAAGGGAGGAATTGTAGTACTATGGTCACTCAACATGTACAATGAAGAGGCTTTATCCCAACTGCAGGATCAAGAGTGCTACAACCGAATCAGCTCAACACACATTGTGGGAATAAAAGAAAGGTACCACAATGAGCTCTATTGCTGGAGAGGTTTGAGATAAATCAGCAAACCAGAATTTGACTTTCTTAAAAACGATTATCCCATCACCCCCCCCCCCCCACTATACCTAATGCCTAAAGTGCACAAGAACACACAAAAGCCACAGGGAAGACCTATTATTTTCGCCATAGGAAGTTTATTTGAAAACACTAGTATCTTTATAGATCACTTTTTGCAACCCTATGCGCGTGAACTACCAGCATTGATACAAGATACTGGGGACTTCCTGTTTAAAATGTATGATGTTGATTGGAAATACGACTATGTATTTATGACACTAGATGTACAGTCACTTTACACGAGCATCAGGCACAGGGATGTGTTAAGGGCACTGCAACACTACCTAGGTAATAGACCAATGAACCGACACCAACACACTTGTATGTTACTGGAGATGAATGACTGGTGCCTCACGAACAATACATTTATCTTCAATAAACTTCATTACAAACAAACACAAGGATCAGCCATGGGTACTTGCTTCTCCCCCAGCTATGCTAACTTGCACATGGGCTGGTGGGAGGAGCATGTACTTCAGGTTTTTTTCAGGTTTTAAAGTCTTTATTTCGATTTTTAGCAAATCATAAAAGACACATTAAAATACAAAAGAATATAACTGATTCAATTAGAACATCCAAAGGAAAACATTACTATAAGGAATATTTAAACACTAACAAAAGATATACAAATAAGTATACAAATAAAAAGAACATTTCATGACAAATAGATAAAACAGGATTAAATTGCAATTAATGAATAAAGAAACCTGAGTATTTCATATAAAAATAAAACAAATCATTGCATTAAAAAATCAACATTGCAGTTCAGAGTTACAAAAAAGAAAAAAGGGATGCAGATGATGAAACTGGGCGCTAATGCATGCTGGTTTTTAGCCTTAGAAGCCAAGCCCATCCCAGATACTTTGCCAAAGTTACCACAAAGAGTTCTGAGGTGTTAGTCCTAAGCACCCATATTGCTTCCATCGCTGTTTTAAATGGTAGTTTTTGAAACAAAGGTTTTAACCATTTCTTTCGGGGTGCACCGTACCTTGGGCAGGCAAAAAGAAAATGACCTTCAGATTCGATATGACCTGGGCAATATGTACAGTAGGGCGATATCCCTGTAGACCGTTTGTTCAGAAAGGTGTTTAAGGGCAAAGCGCCCACTCTAAACTGGTGGTACAACTTCTTATCTAATGGTCGAGATATAACATCCCAGTATGGCTCTCTCGATAGGTCAAGCTTGAATGTCAAAAACCTGCCTGTAAGGCCGTTTTTGTTGGACAGCAGGACTCTTTTTAGGCGGGTTGTGGCCCAATATAGTGATTTAAATTCGTCTTTGGGTGGAAAGACGTTAGATTGTGGGGATGTCCAGAGATGTTCCAAGCCCATGTCTTTAAGAATGGATTTGACTGCAGAAAGCCATGGTATTTTCCCTGAACCCCTAATAGACCTAACTTCCGACAGTTCTTTTGCAAAGAGGGATAGATCTGGGGATGTCCATATCCGTCTCCACAATGCCACTAACCTAAATCTTGCCATCTCATTAATAGGTGGGGAACCAAGGTCCAAACAGAGGGGGATCAAGGGTGTAGACTGTGGGAGGCCCACTAAATTTCGAAGGAATCTACATTGGGTTTTGAACAGGTTAGACAAGTCCATGTGGCCCCATAGATCCGCGCCATATAAGATGGCTGTAGAGATTTTAACGTCATAGATCTTAAGGGCCGGTAGGACCCGTTTTGTAATTGATTCCTTCTGCTCTTTAACGAGGCAACCAGTCAGCCTGGCAAGTTTAAGATGTTGCATATTAATCTGGTCTTTCCATCTTAAACGGCTATCGAGGGTAACCCCTAAATAGGTCATGGTATCGACCTGTTCGAGGTTTACTCCATTCAACTTCACTGAACTTCGGACTGAGTGTTTTTTTGTAAAAACCATACATTTTGTTTTCCCCACATTGACTACCAAATTATTGATGGCACAGTACTCCTCGAAGCGGTCGAGAGCCCGCTGGAGTCCGCTGCGTGTTTTTGAGAGGATTAGAGTGTCATCTGCGAAGATGAGTAAAGGGAACCTCATCCCTGCCAGCATTGGTGCATCAGTGGGGGTATCCATGAAAAATTTAACAACTTGATCGATAAAAAGGAGGAAGAGGGTAGGGGCCAGGACACACCCCTGGCGGACACCTCGAGTTACGGGGAATGTTTCCGTCACTTGTCCCTGACCCCCCCACCTCACCCTCGCAAAGTTGTCCTCATGGAGTCTTACAATGAGGTCCAGTAATTCTAGTGGGCACCCTAGATTTTTCGTGTTTGTTATAAACAAGGGAACCCCATACAATAGAACCTGGGGTAGAGAGATACTTTAAAAGAACAATGGTTCGAGGTAGGCCTTACAAGGTCCTTAGGAGAGAACAAAAGCGAGTGTTTAATAAGTCGCTAGGGAGCAATGGTAGTAGGTACAGGTAGGAGTTTTTTATTTTACTCTTCTTTCTTAATGATATACATAAATATTTATACTGTATTGCAGGTGCTCAAGTGAATAATACGGTGCAGGACGTGACATAAGTGATCAAAGTGAATGGACTGTCACACAACAACAAGGATAAAAACACACAACAATTATGTACAATAGAACGAGTGAAATTCCTTGGGTAGGTCGACGGCGTTTCGATCTATATAACTTTAGATCATCATCAGGACAGATGAGCCTCCTGAAACTTGCCGATGAATTAGGGCAAGGATGGTTACTTGTGCGGTACAGTTGATTGGAAGGCGCTGTTTTCCAGAGAATATTGTAGTTAATGAGTAGGGTCTTCCAATAGGGAGATTCAAATAGCGCTCGCTTCTAATTAGGCAAGGGTCCTATTTGAATCAGAGAGGTTTTACCAAGTTAAAACACAATTACTGTAGGAAGGGGTCCAAGAGCGCATTCGTCGCTGTGGCACTATGAAGATATTGCCGCCTGAAATGAATCGTGGCAGTTCGGCGTGGCAGGGAGAGGGGGTCCGAGTACCTCTTTTGCAGCAACTGCAACTGCAACTGCAAAAGAGGTACTCGGACCCCCTCTCCCTGCCACGCCGAACTGCCCCTTCCTACAGTAATTGTGTTTTAACTTGGTAAAACCTCTCTGATTCAAATAGGACCCTTGCCTAATTAGAAGCGAGCGCTATTTGAATCTCCCTATTGGAAGACCCTACTCATTAACTACAATATTCTCTGGAAAACAGCGCCTTCCAATCAACTGTACCGCACAAGTAACCATCCTTGCCCTAATTCATCGGCAAGTTTCAGGAGGCTCATCTGTCCTGATGATGATCTAAAGTTATATAGATCGAAACGCCGTCGACCTACCCAAGGAATTTCACTCGTTCTATTGTACATAATTGTTGTGTGTTTTTATCCTTGTTGTTGTGTGACAGTCCGTTCACTTTGATCACTTATGTCACGTCCTGCACCGTATTATTCACTTGAGCACCTGCAATACAGTATAAATATTTATGTATATCATTAAGAAAGAAGAGTAAAATAAAAAACTCCTACCTGTACCTACTACCATTGCTCCCTAGCGACTTATTAAACACTCGCTTTTGTTCTCTCCTAAGGACCTTGTAAGGCCTACCTCGAACCATTGTTCTTTTAAAGTACCCCAGATTTTTCAGCACACCCCATAGCCTGTCCCTAGGCACTAGATCGAAGGCGGACTTCAGATCAATGAATGCAGCATAGATGGTGCCACCACCCAACCACACCTCCTTCCAATAGATCAGGCAGAATCTAAAAACCTGATCTATGGTGCTCATTCCCGATCTGAAGCCCGCCTGCATGGGGGACAGAATATTCTCCGTTTCGATCCATCCCTGGACCCGTCCTAGAACCATGCGCGCCACTATCTTTTGAATCGAATCGATTAAGCTGATAGGGCGGTAGTTGCCTGGAATGGATTTATCACCCTTCTTGTAAATTGGGACAATTTCGGCCCCTTTCCAAGATTTCGGGACTGTAGCTCCAAGGGCCAAGGTGTTAGCTATCCTGGTAATATACGGGAGCCACAGAGTGGGATTAAATTTAAATAGATCAGCCGGGATCAGATCCATACCGGGGGCTTTACCTCGAAGAGTGAGTGCCAACGCCAGCTCAACCTCAGCAACCGTAAAGGTGAGTTTTTCACTTTGTGGGGTCAGCAAGAGTGCATTGCCTAAGGGATTTATAGCCTCATCATCACCAGCTCTAAATTGGGCCGAATAAAATGATACCCAATCCTCCAGAGGCACATTGTTTCCCGGGGTAGAAGAGTCTATATTTTTACCCCATTTAACCAAATCCCAAAACCTTTTCTGATTGTTAGTGGAGGAGGCCTCCAGGAGGTCTGACCAGAGCTCATCCTCCCACTCCCGTTTAGCTTTACTAAGCGTTTTTTTGTAGTGAAGTCTAGCAGCTCTCACTCCAACCATGTCCCGAGATTTGATGGCTGAAATGAGAGCTGCATGTGCCTCTCTACATTTCTTGTTATACCATTTTTGGGGCAAAGGATTAGTTTTAGTAGTGACATTCCCACATGGTTTGGATAGCAGGGTTTTTAAGCGGTCAAAACAATCAATATGGACACCCATCACATTATTGGCTGATCCAATATCCACCCCGACATATCTATTTGCAACATTTCATTAAGTGCATTCTCCACTACAACATTGATATTATTTAATAAACACTCATCTTCCATCACCCGTGACCACTTCAATCTCCTCCTGTCGTTGGTAAGTTGGACGTCCCCTGTATAGGTGGCAGATGGCTCCTCGTGTCTGTTTAGACCCGGTATCTTCAACGATAAAGACAGTGGATTGTGATCACTTTCCGGGCGCTCTAATACTGCCATGTCAATTAGCAAAGCCCAATGTTCCATGTCCAGTAAGATATAATCGATGCGGCTCTGCCTCTGGCCATTATCGAAAGTACAATTTCCCTTCACATCCGAGGCGGAGCGGCCATTACATGCACGGAACCCATTTTGTAAACAAAAAGCCATCCAGGACACTGCAGCCTCTGTTGCTTTAGCCCTCTTCTCCACTTGTAAGTCCGGGATACCCCATACCGAATCGTCTGCCATAGTCCAGGTATCTCCCATGTCTAGCACAGGTTCTATAGTACAATTTAGATTGCCAGCAAGAATGGTAGTAATGCCTCTGTCCATTTTCGTAATCATATGATCAACAAGGTTCAACAGGGGTGGGCTTCGACCGCCAGACAGACCTCTAGCATAAATATTAACAATGTTCATGATTTGCTTGTTCCCTTTGTTTATTATGATGGAGAGGAGATCCTGACTCTCCACCGGGTACTCCGTTGGATAGAGACCCAGGGATTGTTTTACCCAGATCAACAAGCCACCTGCGGCCCGCCCTTTACCTCCTTTGATTGCGGGTTTGAAGAAGTTAATATAACCTAACTTATGAACAGGCTCCGTTGCCCATGTTTCCTGCAACAGGATGATATCATAATTGTCCATAAAGTTTGACCAATCCGTAGACGCAAGGCGCGCCTTAATACCCGCTATGTTCCAGGACAAAATTTTCAAATGATCTTTCAGGTTGTCTGGCAACAGAGGGTGTAGGGGCTGTGCAGAACCATGAGACGCCCCTGTATCATCATTAACCACTAAGTACTTAACACAATCTGCTGGGACTTTGATTTTGTCCTCGGTCAAGGACCCCTGAGTAGCTACGTATGGTAGAGGGCTGTTTAACACAAACGTTTGGCCTCCTTCCCCGTCTACTCGAGTGGTTAATTGGATTGGGCACACCATATTATCTTCAATGGGCTCTTAGGCTACCACACTACCAATCAAAGACTCACTAGATGGATCGTTGAGTCAATCTATAGCTTCAAGGCCAGAAAGGGGGCCAAAATGATTAAAAAGGAAGGGGCGCTGGCAGTCAAGCGGGGTTAATGCCAGGGGATGTCTTGCAGCAGGACCTTTACGAAACAAAGGATAAGATTGAAAGGGTATTTGCCTGCGCGGGTAAAAGTAGGATAAAGCTAGTGTTTGTACATCCCCCTGCCTTGCAAACCTGGGTTCTCGTTTAATAGCATCTACCACCCATGAGTCTTTGAACGAGATAAGGATACAATCTCCTTCTAAGTCTTTTACCTCCGGCCCCACCCAATCTACTCTCCTCACATACAATATCTCCGTGGGGGTGGAGGGGGGTAGCGGGCGATTTTTGTTCAACCAGAAAGTGACTTTATTGCGGAGGTCACCATAAGATTCCCTAGCACCCGGTTTTAATGGTGCTACGCCTGTCAAAACGATGGTGTGTAGGGCTGCTTCAGGTGGTAAATCAACACTGGGACTTTTTGGTCTTTTACGCCCCCCCTCCCTGTGATTGGTGGAAGCAGTGTGTTGGGCTCTTGAGGTACTTGGGGGAGGAAGATTTGAATTGGGTTGTGTGGGAGGACCCATGGTTTGACGCCCACCAGTATTTTGTTTAGCCACTGGTTTCGATTGGGGCTTTAGTACCTGAGTGTGGGTGCTAGCTCCTAATTTGGAAGAAGTGGTAGAGGTGGTATTGGTTTTTTGGCCCCCTTTAAATATGGTGTTATTCATTCCTATGGTTTTATTAGGGAGATTTTTGCCCTTTTCCATATTGTTGTTACTGATAACCTTACTGGATGCCTTACTGGGTGCTGATGTATTAATAGCACCTGTATTATTTAAACCAAGTAGTGCTTGAAGCATCGTATGGTTTGAATGGATCAAATCCTCCATACTATCGATTTTAGAGGTCATGAGCCTAGTCCGCTCCAGGACTGGTAAGAGCAGTGTTTTAAACATGGCCTCCATTTTTGCCAACAGAACCTCATCACTATTGAGGCACATGGGACAAGTAGTTGAGGAGCCCAAAGCTAAAAGAGAGGGGCATAACATGTTATTAGGCACAGAGGGTATTAGCGGGTTTGGGTGAGGCTCCGGCCCCTGACACCATTCCCCTTGGACTTTGTTTACTTCACTGGTTTTTAGGTTTCTTTCCCCTGACATTCTAGAGTCCCGTTTTCTCTTTTTGGTATTGGGGCCAGGATTGGATATAGGGGGATTAACATTTTCGACAGAGTTAGACATGTTGGACTGGTTGAGGAGAGGGGATCCAGAGAGCTGGCTAAAATCCTGCTCCTCACTAATCACAGAGTCATTATCCTCCTCCCCGTCCCCCTGTGTGTCTTTGGAAGCGTTTATACTATTCCTTTCTTCCTTTGTTTTATCCCTTGTTGGGCTACCCCCAATATTTTCTAAGTGGACTATTGCGTCCGTAGAGGTAGTATGGACACAATTGAAGGCAGCATGGGGTGCAGAGGGTGCAGGGGAGATAGATGTGGCTAGAGCCCCCAGTGAGGATCGCTTTCCACTAATTAGGTCTATTGACAATCTTTTCTCAACCATGGCGATTTCCTTTTCCAGGATACCAGTGGCCCGTGTTATAGAAGCGTCCAGGGGACCAGAAACGACGCCCTTGGTGGTATTAATTTGGACAGTGCGTTCCTTCCCTGATCTTAACGGCATTTTCTATGGTCTTCTTAACGTCCAGGGGGGTGGGCCTAGGCCGGACTCTGCTGTACTCGAACGGCCTCAAACGGCCCGCTCTTTGCCCGGTCTTCGCCCCGGCCGTTGCCCCGCGCGCGTCCCGAGTGCGCGTTGCTGTGACTGCTTATCAAGCTGTAGGATAGAAGAAGGGGGCGGGAAGAGGACCAGCTGCGGCCGATCAGCGCCGCTGGGCACGCTGGTCCTCGCAGTCCCGCCTCAGTGCTTGCAAACCTGTGGAGCAGTCCCTGTACTGGCGTTGGTGCTTCCAGCACGTCCTGGACCGGGGCAGGATCCCCAACAAAGTCTCTCGCCTTCGAGCGGCTCCCGCGGAGCGGGGGCCGCGAGGCGTGGCGGCGAAGTGGCCGGAAAAGGCGCTGTGCACCCAGGCAGACGAAAGCGAGCAGCACTCCCGCAGGGTCAGCAAAGAATCCCAGGCAGCACTCTCTCCTCGATGGATTTACAGTGGAGGGGGCGGGAAGAGGACCAGCTGCGGCCGATCAGCGCCGCTGGGCACGCTGGTCCTCGCAGTCCCGCCTCAGTGCTTGCAAACCTGTGGAGCAGTCCCTGTACTGGCGTTGGTGCTTCTAGCACGTCCTGGACCGGGGCAGGATCCCCAACAAAGTCTCTCGCCTTCGAGCGGCTCCCGCGGAGCGGGGGCCGCGAGGCGTGGCGGCGAAGTGGCCAGAAAAGGCGCTGTGCACCCAGGCAGACGAAAGCGAGCAGCACTCCCGCAGGGTCAGCAAAGAATCCCAGGCAGCACTCTCTCCTCGATGGATTTACAGTGGAGGGGGCGGGAAGAGGACCAGCTGCGGCCGATCAGCGCCGCTGGGGCACGCTGGTCCTCGCAGTCCCGCCTCAGTGCTTGCAAACCTGTGGAGCAGTCCCTGTACTGGCGTTGGTGCTTCTAGCATGTCCTGGACCGGGGCAGGATCCCCAACAAAGTCTCTTGCCTTCGAGCGGCTCCCGCGGAGCGGGGGCCGCGAGGCGTGGCGGCGAAGTGGCCGGAAAAGGCGCTGTGCACCCAGGCAGACGAAAGCGAGCAGCACTCCCGCAGGGTCAGCAAAGAATCCCAGGCAGCACTCTCTCCTCGATGGATTTACAGTGGAGGGGGCGGGAAGAGGACCAGCTGCGGCCGATCAGCGCCGCTGGGCACGCTGGTCCTCGCAGTCCCGCCTCAGTGCTTGCAAACCTGTGGAGCAGTCCCTGTACAGGCGTTGGTGCTTCTAGCACGTCCTGGACCGGGGCAGGATCCCCAACAAAGTCTCTCGCCTTCGAGCAGCTCCCGCGGAGCGGGGGCCGCGAGGCGTGGCGGCGAAGTGGCCGGAAAAGGCGCTGTGCACCCAGGCAGACGAAAGCGAGCAGCACTCCCGCAGGGTCAGCAAAGAATCCCAGGCAGCACTCTCTCCTCGATGGATTTACAGTGGAGGGGGCGGGAAGAGGACCAGCTGCGGCCGATCAGCGCCGCTGGGCACGCTGGTCCTCGCAGTCCCGCCTCAGTGCTTGCAAACCTGTGGAGCAGTCCCTGTACTGGCGTTGGTGCTTCTAGCACGTCCTGGACCGGGGCAGGATCCCCAACAAAGTCTCTCGCCTTCGAGCGGCTCCCGCGGAGCGGGGGCCGCGAGGCGTGGCGGCGAAGTGGCCGGAAAAGGCGCTGTGCACCCAGGCAGGCGAAAGCGAGCAGCACTCCCGCAGGGTCAGCAAAGAATCCCAGGCAGCACTCTCTCCTCGATGGATTTACAGTGGAGGGGGCGGGAAGAGGACCAGCTGCGGCCGATCAGCGCCGCTGGGCACGCTGGTCCTCGCAGTCCCGCCTCAGTGCTTGCAAACCTGTGGAGCAGTCCCTGTACTGGCGTTGGTGCTTCTAGCACGTCCTGGACCGGGGCAGGATCCCCAACAAAGTCTCTCGCCTTCGAGCGGATCCCGCGGAGCGGGGGCCGCGAGGCGTTGCGGCGAAGTGGCCGGAAAAGGCGCTGTGCACCCAGGCAGACGAAAGCGAGCAGCACTCCCGCAGGGTCAGCAAAGAATCCCAGGCAGCACTCTCTCCTCGATGGATTTACAGTGGAGGGGGCGGGAAGAGGACCAGCTGCGGCCGATCAGCGCCGCTGGGCACGCTGGTCCTCGCAGTCCCGCCTCAGTGCTTGCGAACCTGTGGAGCAGTCCCTGTACTGGCGTTGGTGCTTCTAGCACGTCCTGGACCGGGGCAGGATCCCCAACAAAGTCTCTCGCCTTCGAGCGGCTCCCGCGGAGCGGGGGCCGCGAGGCGTGGCGGCGAAGTGGCCGGAAAAGGCGCTGTGCACCCAGGCAGACGAAAGCGAGCAGCACTCCCGCAGGGTCAGCAAAGAATCCCAGGCAGCACTCTCTCCTCGATGGATTTACAGTGGAGGGGGCGGGAAGAGGACCAGCTGCGGCCGATCAGCGCCGCTGGGCACGCTGGTCCTCGCAGTCCCGCCTCAGTGCTTGCAAACCTGTGGAGCTGTCCCTGTACTGGCGTTGGTGCTTCTAGCACGTCCTGGACCGGGGCAGGATCCCCAACAAAGTCTCTCGCCTTCGAGCGGCTCCCGCGGAGCGGGGGCCGCGAGGCGTGGCGGCGAAGTGGCCGGAAAAGGCGCTGTACACCCAGGCAGACGAAAGCGAGCAGCACTCCCGCAGGGTCAGCAAAGAATCCCAGGCAGCACTCTCTCCTCGATGGATTTACAGTGGAGGGGGCGGGAAGAGGACCAGCTGCGGCCGATCAGCGCCGCTGGGCACGCTGGTCCTCGCAGTCCCGCCTCAGTGCTTGCAAACCTGTGGAGCAGTCCCTGTACTGGCGTTGGTGCTTCTAGCACGTCCTGGACCGGGGCAGGATCCCCAACAAAGTCTCTCACCTTTGAGCGGCCCCCGCGGAGCGGGGGCCGCGAGGCGTGGCGGCGAAGTGGCCGGAAAAGGCGCTGTGCACCCAGGCAGACGAAAGCGAGCAGCACTCCCGCAGGGTCAGCAAAGAATCCCAGGCAGCACTCTCTCCTCGATGGATTTACAGTGGAGGGGGCGGGAAGAGGACCAGCTGCGGCCGATCAGCGCCGCTGGGCACGCTGGTCCTCGCAGTCCCGCCTCAGTGCTTGCAAACCTGTGGAGCAGTCCCTGTACTGGCGTTGGTGCTTCTAGCACGTCCTGGACCGGGGCAGGATCCCCAACAAAGTCTCTCGCCTTCGAGCGGCTCCCGCGGAGCGGGGGCCGCGAGGCGTGGTGGCGAAGTGGCCGGAAAAAGCGCTGTGCACCCAGGCAGACGAAAGCGAGCAGCACTCCCGCAGGGTCAGCAAAGTGACATACTACCAACAAATGTCTAACAATATCAAACTGTACACTAGGTTTATTGATGATATTTTTATCTTATGGGAGGGCTCCATAGAGAGTGCATTTTTTTTTTGCAACACAGCTTAATGACAACAGCTTGAACCTCCAATTCACATGCACTACGAGCACCTCCACAATTCAATTTCTTGACCTAGAACTCCTGGTGGTAGACAATAAAATTAAAACCCGCACTTTTAGAAAACCCACAGCGGGTAACGCTATTTTGCATGCGCAGAGCTTTCACCCGACTAAACTTAAGGAATCAATATCATACGCAGAGTGTCTTAGGATGACACGCAACTGCATCAGGAAGAAGAAATTGGCGGAGGCCAAAGACAACCTCTTCATGCGACTAAAGAATCGGGTCTACTCCAAGGAAACTAAAGAAAGCAGAACAAAAGTGTGAAGGAAAGAACAGGATGGATCTCCTGTTTAAAAATAAACACAAGGATACAAGAAAGGGCCCTTCTAACACCAGGGATCAAGCCATATCACACAACCCAATAATGATCATAGGCCACACCACATATCACACCATTTTTTTACAAAATTCTGACCAGGCACTGGCCTTTAATTCGAAATGACCCAACACTAGTTCCTATCTGTGCCAAATCTCCTTCAGTAACTTTTAGGAAAGATAAATCCATGAGTGTGCAACGCCCCCACGAACATCACTACAACCACTTGGTTGCAACCCCAAAAAGGTTTTCAAATGTGCACCAAGTGCAAAGAATGCAGACATGGGATAAGCACAAGTACAGTCAGGCTACCTTTCAGACACTCACCGTACAACATCAGAGGGAGTTACACGTGCAAAACAGAATTTGCCGTGTATGTGTTAGAATGCACATGCGAGAAAAGGCATGTGGTTAGCACGATACACCAGGCACACGTGAGAATACTTCAACACCTCAGGGCAATAACCAATGATGACCAAGCATACCCAGTCGCAAGACATATAAACTTGCAACATGCAGGAAAAATAGATGACTTAAAATACTTTGTCATTGACAGTTAACCCAAGAACACCAGGGGAGGGAATCGACTATTAGCTTTGAGAAGACTGGAATCTAGCTACATCATCTTTCTAGATTCCAAGATCCCTAAGGGGCTGAATGCGGATGAGGCGCTGAATGTGCACCTCTAGTTCGACACTGCCTGTCCCTTAAATTTTGACCCATTCTTTAAACATCTGACGTTCACCCACGCTACTTGTACATATCACGGTTTGGCACAGCACCCTAGTCACCTAAATAGTTTAATAAAATTGCACCGCTTAAACACATACGTAGTGTTACATTCCAGCAGCAACGACAGCGCGCCCTTATCAACCATTAGCCTCACCCATTTTCTGGAAGTTACCACTAACCTGCCATGAGAATGATGATTAGCTAAGACCCACTAGGGTAAGACCACAGAGGCGGGCATTAGGGGGACACATGCCCGATTGGCCGACATACACTAATTAGTAGCATCACAGCCAGGCATGTCTCAATAGTAACTCCATGAATACCCACACGGGTTAAACCACATACGAATCGGCCATGGTGGAATATCAATATAATCGATCTATCAGTAGAGGGCTATCTCACAGGTACAAATGTGAGAGACCCGTTTGAGCCTGCTAGCACACAAGAGAGTGTTAAAACACGAAGTTCATTGCTTTTTAACTTTTATTTGAACCCTTATAAATTTGATTTAAGCTTAGCATACACCTTATAGTTTGTGTTAATGTATTTAAATACAAGTATTTATAATTTAATTATAACAATTGCATTACAGCCTCATGTGGGAATAATGTGAAGTAACATTGACACAGATGTGACTAAACATATATGTATAGATAACCTTTCTTTGCACCATGTGTAGACATAGAAGAACTCTTCTATGTTGTTTGCAGTGACATGACATTTTGCCATAGTAACAAGATGAACCAGTTGAAACCTGTCAAACCAAACAGTATCTTAACAGTGGATTATGTGGATGACATTTGTAGTGAGCAAGATGGTTGCATACCGCCAAAACGCGCCTTATGCTGTAATCGGAATAAATAAAGTTACTCTGGACTTATTCACGGAGTCAGTGCCTTCTTGAATACAAAGTTTGGACTGGTGTGCAATATATATATATATATATATATATATATATATATATATATATATATATATATATATATATATATATATATATATATATAGAGAGAGAGAGAGAGAGAGAGAGAGGATATAGGACTGTGGAGTTCGATTTAATAGGACGGTTTGGCTGATTCCGCCCTGTACAGACCCTCTTTTCGTTTGTGGCTGTTTGGAGTATTGGCCGATATCGCTTTTGCGATAAGTTTCTTTGGACCCGGAAGGAGGTTTCCATTATCCAGCCCCCGTGAACGGAAGTGTTCTGAGGAGTGCAACACGGCGTGGCTCTCCGGAGGACAGGCATTGTGGAAGTCTGCCGGGACTCGGAGGACCCGAGGGATTTTTCCCCGACGTCGTCCAAGGTGAGCCGTACGCCACAGTTTGCTGCCCTTTGGTTATTTGCGGGTTGAAGAGAAAGAGGAAACAAAAGATTGTTCTTGGGCTTTGCGTATTTGACATTACACGTGAGGCTCGATACATAAGTGCTGCATTATACTATTCCGATTCAGAAAAGGGGGTGGTGATGAACAGAGTGTCTGAATTAAGCAGACCACTCTTACCCAGTCCAAAGATCAGGGCTTGATCCATCGCCGTTTTTTAGCTCACTGCACCATCCCAGCTCAGAACCTGGCTACATGCAAATTAGTCTGTCCCTGGCCCAGTGCATCATAGCAACAGGGCAGACCAGACTACCAAGCCAATTCTTCACTGGAAAGGAGACAAGCTTCCGGGGACCGGTTTCTGGCATTTAAGCTGTCGTCGACCCCGCTTGCTTGAATCCTAAATTGCGATTCCTTAATTTTCGCAATTTAGGAAATGCAAAATCCTACAATGATGCATGTGCCCCTAATTGCTGTATACAGCAGTACTGGTTCCGAAGATGAAAATAGTATTCAACAAGCTGCTGTCAGCAGCTTCACTCCTTCAGAGGAACTGGTTTTTATGGTACAACAAAAAGTGAAAGGCACCACAGGCGCAACAAATGCCGCAAGGAGAGGAGGAAACGCCGGCGGTTTCATGAAAAAGAAAAGAGGGAAGGGGAATCCGCAATGAATGTAGCATGGGTTACTGGTTTCCCTCCCACCACTCTAATGAATGAACCATCAAATAACGATGAAACAAAAGCAAAAAATAAAGAAAAAAACGATAAAAGTACTGAAAAAGGCAATGAAGAAAAATTGGAAAAAAAAAAAATGTCAGCAAAAATATTGAGAACACTGTGATTAATTTAACAGACCTTGACCTAAATAAAGCGGAAATTCAAATTTTGTCCTTGGGCCTCTCCTTTTGCCCCAAAAACAGCTTTAAATATGTGCAGTCTAGGATTGATGTTTTTACATTTATTTGAAAACTGAAACTCTTGAAATTTCACACATTGAATAAAAGAAGCGATCATGCAACTAAGATTCTACAAGAATCTCAACCTAGCAGGACGTTTACGATATCTGATACCATGGCCTTGAAAACTGCACACTCTCTTTTAGCTTTGGAGGAGGAGGCTGTTGAAAATACTCAAGTAGTGCATCACGAATGGTAGTGCTGCAAAAAGTCCTTTTTGTCCTCGATCTACATTTGTTCCTGTCATGCCCAGGGACGCCATTGACATTTTCAGTGATCGAATGATTGAGGATTTGAAGAAGTTGAATCTTATTGTGGAAAAAAGTCAAAAACGTAGGAGCTACAAGGACAAACAGTATTCAAATCCCATGCAGAAAATCAAAAATCATGGAAATATTATAGTGAACAAAGCTGATAAAGGTGGAAACGTTGTTCTATGGCCAAGAGACACATACATTGCAGAGGCTGAGAGGCAGCTTAATGATCCACTTTGCTACAGGAAGACCTCTTTTAAGGAACTTAATAAAGTAAAACAGTTAATCCACACTAACTTGTCTCAGTGGAAAAGAGAAGGCCTAATCAGCAAAAAGGAGTTTGAATTTCTAAAGGTAGATCATCCCATCACTCCCACTCTATATTTGCTGCCTAAGATCCATAAAGGTACTTTTCCTATACCTGGGTGACCAATTATCTCAGCCCAGAATGGTCTATTGGAGGCAATATCTAAGTATGTGGATTTTTTTCTTCATGGTTTTATGGAGGCACTCCCGACCTACATAAGAGACACTAGTGATTTCTTGAACAAACTAAATGGAATCATGTGGAAACCTGAATATCGGTTCTTGGTAATGGACATTTTGTCTCTCGATACATCTATCAATCATAGTGATGGCCTAAGAGCGATTGAATATTTCTTGTGTGAAATGGACATCAGATTCTATGAACATAGCAAAATGCGGGTGAAATTATTGATTTGTGTCTAAAACCATAATTACTTTTTATTTAACAATGAGGTATATCAGCATCTGCGGGGTGTGGCCATGGGGGCTTGCTTCTCCCCCAGTTACGCATGTTTACACGTGGGCTGGTGGGAGAAGCATGTTCTGGGCCAGCCCCGTGGTTGTCTGATTGGAACAGAGACAGGAATTGTCAACATGTGGCGCTTCATAGATGATGTTTTTATTATCTGGCAGGGCTGTGAGGCTTCGGCTGAAGACTTTGTCAAAGAGATTAATAGCAATGCTTTGAACCTAGAATTCACAGCCACTATAAACAATTTTAAAGTTGATTTTCTTGATGTTGAAGTGTACATTTCCAATAATAAGATCATGACTAAAATGCACAGAAAGGTCACGGCAGGTAATTCCATTTTACATGCCCAGAGCAACCATCCTCGCCACCTTATTAAAAGTATTCCTTACGGAGAATTTTTAAGAATTCAGAGAATTTGCAACAATGAGGTAGATTTGAATAGTTGTCTGGAGGATTTGTTTCAAAGATTCTAAGTTAGGGGTTATGATAAAGTGATGACCAAAACCCCGATAGCCCCTGTAAATCCTGCGGTTTCTATCAGTATATCAGCAGAAACAAAAGAAAGTGGGTAAGTGAAATCTAAAATCAGACTCATCACTACTTTTAATTGCCAGGAGCGTAAAATCAGACAGATTGTCAAATCAAACTGGCCGATCCTCATGACAGACATTACACTGGCACCCCTGTTGGAAGATTATCCAGCAATAACTTTTCGAAGAGCTCCTTCAATAAGGCATGTGTTGGTTAAATCAAGCCCTGAAGTCACTGTTAAATCTAATTGGCTATCCAATAGAACTCTTTTTTTCAAATGCAGCTTTTGCAGAGCATGCAAATTCGGAGTGAATACCACAGAGTATCAAGAGGCTTTTTCTGAGACTATTAGTAAGACTAACAATCATTACACTTGTAAAACTGATCATGCAGCTTACGTCTTACAATGTACCTGTAATTTACAGTACGTTGGAAGTACAAAACTTCAAGTGTTTAATCGATTCTTACAGCATTTACGGGCAATAGTCAACTCCGATGCTAGTTATCCAGTGGCGCGCCATTTCAAACTAGTTCACAAGAACAACCTGAATGATTTGAAATACTTTGTTATTGACGCCGTCCCCATCTCAAAGAGGGGAGGGGATAGAGAAAAGAGACTGAGACAATTGGAGAGCCACTACATAGTGCTTCTTAATAGCAAAATCCCAAATGGCCTCAACATGGGGGAGGACCTTCATAATTTTCTGTAAATATATCTGATCATGTATCCTGGCACACTTCGGGCCCGATTCACAGAATGAACTTACTACTTTTGGCATTCACAGAATGCACTTACTACTTTTGGTATTCACAGAATGAACTTACTCATTTCGGTATTCACAGAAGTTAGGACTACTAACTTTAGGACTCCTAAATGCCTTCTGTGAATACCGAAAGTCTTAAAATTAGGATTTTTCTCAATTTAGTAGTAGTAAAGTTAGGACTCCTAACTTTAGGACTCCTAAATGCCTTCTGTGAATACCGAAAGTCTTAAAATTAGGATTTTTCTCAATTTAGTAGTAGTAAAGTTAGGACTCCTAACTTTACTACTACTAAATTGAGAAAAATCCTAATTTTAAGACTTTCGGTATTCACAGAAGGCATTTAGGCATCCTAAAGTTAGTAATCCTAACTTTACTACTACTAAATTGAGAAAAATCATTATTTTAAGACTTTCGGTATTCACAGAAGGCATTTAGGCGTCCTAAAGTTAGTAGTCCTAACTTTACTACTACTAAATTGAGACAAATCGTAATTTTACGACTTTCGGTATTCACAGAAGGCATTTAGGAGTCCTAAAGTTAGGAGTCCTAACTTTACTACTACTAAATTGAGAAAAATCCTAATTTTAAGACTTTCGGTATTCACAGAAGGCATTTAGGAGTCCTAAAGTTAGTAGTCCTAACTTCTGTGAATACCGAAATGAGTAAGTTCATTCTGTGAATTCCAAAAGTAGTAAGTGCATTCTGTGAATGCCAAAAGTAGTAAGTTCATTCTGTGAATCGGGCCCTTCTTTTCTTAAAATCCTCTTAGATTTGGGATAACTATGAAGGTCCAGTATGATGAACTTCCTCTTTTATGCAACAAGTATTAAATAGCTTTTAGATTTTGGCTTTTATCAACATGTTGCTTTTAGCGTATTTTTTTATTTGGTTTTACCGATTTTATGGTTTTACCGAATTTTTGTGCGCTGAGGATAATTTCGACTTTCGGAAGGGGTTTTTAATAATCAGATATCAAATGGAAATATCATGCTTGTTTAAGATAAGTTAACAACCACACGTTGCAAAATGAATTTTTTACTACCTCTGTGGAAGTACATAAATTTATTTGAATTGATTTGCCTGCTAGGGTCTGTTATTAGACATCACTGTTTGCACCTTATCCGATAAACTTTCTTGCTGCCATTTGCACAACAGATGAATTAGCCTTGTTTAAATCACTTTGCACTTTATTGCACTTACCACTTTGCACATTATGACACTTATGCTGCTATTACCGGTTACGTTCTTGGTAATTTTGCTCACTATACAATTTTTATGAGAATGCACAATCTTCATTTTTAGCACTCGTCATACATTGTGTGGTTTTTTAAAAATATTGTATGTAACATCTGTCTATCGCCTCCTTTTTAATCCTCTTTGACTACATATTATACCACATGTTCTTAAGAAAAGGGCACTTGCCCTCAATTGTTGGAACTGCCATGAATGCTAATTGTCTCTGAATTAGCAGTAAGAGTTATTGTCAGAATTTTAATTTCATATACTAATTTATGAGATTACTGTTTGGTCAGACATCTATGTAAGAAAACAGACTGTGGTTAAACAAATAAGTATGTTTTCAATTTCTATGAGGGGTAGGAGGTGGAGTTAAAAAAGATATGCACAGTATTTAAACCACCCATGTCTCTGGGTATGTCATGTGATCAAGTCCGGGTTCCCCGGACGAATCGCGCCATGCTGCTGCCCATTTTGGAATAAAGCACTATTTTCTACATCCATCGCTCTGGTCTGTACCTGTTTGTGCTGCTGTTCGTTTGGATCTGTGTACTGCAGGATTGTGGAGTTCGTCATATATATATATATATATATATATATATATATATATATATATATATATATATATATATATGACACTCAAAATCCTCTCCGTCCAAAAGGAAAACAGCACTCAGGGGGTAGCAGTGAGAAAACTTTTGTTTAATTACAAAATAAACAGACGCATTTCGGCGTTAGCCTTCGTCAGTGTTACTGACCATCTAAACACAGAGCTCCTAATAAAGTTGTGTTGCAAATGATAAACATGAACAAGGGACCAACCCAGCTATAGCAAATAGTGGCGCCATTTTTGAAACGGGTTTCACTAAGTGAGAAGCCTAACAAATTAATGTCATTAATCAATGAAATGGCGAGAATGAAATGGGCATTTTTTAAATAAATGTACAATTTCATATATATATATATATGAAAAACTTCAAACAACCTCCAGCAAGTGGGTGCAGCAGCGCTGGCGAGGAAGGAGACGGACCACGAAGATCAGGTAAGATGTTTATACTACACTGTAGCATAGAACATACTTATAGTTAGAACCTAGTTTCCATAGGAAAATTATTTTTTGATTTGTTAATAACTTTGGTGACCTTTGACAAATCTTGGTGAAATTCTCTAAAAACAAAAGTCTATCCAGATCAGCTCCTACACTGAATGTTTGGGGTTCATTCGTCAAGCGAGGGTGGGGTACTCGTGAAGTACTTGTACGCGGTGGAAAAGGTGAAAGAAAAGTAGAAGTCTGTTTTATCCATTAGGTCCCGGGGGGAAAACTACGGGGGCAATTATTCTGCATAATTGGGGCTTGTAAGGTGCCCCAAGTACTGGGGAACGGCAATCCTCTGGTTTTATTTTGAAGTATGCGGGGGGGTTATGGTTCTCCTCCCCGCAGTCTCAGTGAGCTGCACCCCTCGGGTCTTTTTAAAAAAAATATATGTTTTGAGCTCTCTCTCTCTCTCTCTCCCCGTACACGTCGCGGGGAACGCCACATTTCTGGGGCAGTGATATGTAAAATGACCTTCCAGCTCCGGGTACTTGCATTGTCTGGAGTTTTTTATTAATGTTGGGAGGGTGGGCTTGATAATACGTCCTTGTAAATTACCATAGAAGCCTATGTTCTGGTCTTAACATGGGCTTCTATGGGAAATTCCAAGTATTATGAAGCTCATTATCGCCGTTTTATCGGCAGTTTACTGGTCATACGCGTATGGAAATACGTACAATTACGAGCAGGAGCTGCATGCTGGTTGGCTGTCAATACTCCAAACCAGGAAGTGTTGGCAGCCATGTTGTTTGTCGGGAGAGGAGAGTCACAAGAAAATAGTAAAACAAAGTTGAGAAATAAGGAAACGGGCCAGGGTGGAAAGATTCTAAGTCTATAGTCTTGGTCAGGGGGTGGTACATGGATCTTTAGGCTCAATTTTTATTTAAAAAAATAACAAATGGCGGAGTACTCATGCAGTACTTGTACGAAGTGGAAAAGGTGAAAAAAAGTAGAAGTCCGTTTTATTCATTAGGTCCCGGGGGGGCAAATTACGGGGGCAATTTTTCTGCATAATGGGTGCTTGTAAGGTGCCAGAGCACTGGGGAACGGCACTCCTCTGGTTTTATTTTGAAGTATGAGGAGGGGGTTACGGTCCTACTCCCCGCAGTCTCGGTGAGCGGCACCCCTCGGGTCTTTTTAAAAAAAAGATATGTTTTAAGCTCTCTCTCTCCCCGTACACGTCGCGGGGAACGCCACATTTCTGGGGCAGTGATATGTAAAATGACCTTCCAGCTCTGGGTAACTGCATTGTCTGGATTTTTTTAGTAATGTTGGGGAGAGTGGGCTTGATAATACGTCCTTGTAAATTCCCATAGAAGCCTATGTTCTGGTGTTAACATGGGCTTCTATGGGAAATATCAAGGCCGTATTATGAAGCTCATTATCGCTGTTTTATCGGCAGCTTCCTGCCAATAAAACAGCAATAATTTTAACACCGGTCCTTGATAATATGTACCTACGTTTACTGGTCAAAAAAAAGAGCAATGGGCCATATTATCAACAAAAGGCGATACATTATTGTTGCTTTTATTGGCAGGAAACTGCAGATAAAGCGTCAATAATGGGCTTGATAACATGCCCTTGTGAATAACCATAGCAGCCCAGGTTAACATCAGAACTTGGGCTGCTATGGGAATTTACAAGGGCCTATGGTTTTTTAATAATGTTGGGAGGGTGGGCGTGATATTACATCCTTGTTAATTGCCATAGAAGCCTATGTTTCTGGTGTTAACATGGGCATATATGGGAAATAACAATGCCGTATTATCATGGTCATCATCTCCGTTTTATTGGCAGTTTCTTGCCAATAAAACGGCGATAATTGTAACACCGGTCTTTGATAATATGCACCTAAGTTTACTGGTCAAAAAATGAGCAATGAGTCATATTAGGATTAGGAAAGGTCTATAGCCAAGTGACAAAATAGATTAAACAAATTATTTTACTATTTTCTAAAGTGAAACCAAAGGTATTATATACCACATATATATATGAAATACATCATATATATATGTGGTATATAATACCTTTGGTTTCACTTTAGAAAATAGTAAAATAATTTGTTTAATCTATTTTGTCACTTGGCTATAGACCTTTCCTAATCCTACTTTTTCCCTATGTATAGCAAGTGCAACAGTACTATATAGGGGTCCCCTTTTTCCCAAAACAATGAGTCATATTATCCACAAAAGTCGATACATTATCGTTGTTTTTAGCGGCAGGAAACTGCTGATAAAGCGGCGATAATGGGCTTGATAAGATGCCCTTATGAATAACCATAGCAGCCCAGGTTAACATCAGAACTTGGGCTGCTATGGGAATTTACAAGGGCCTATGGTTTTTTAATTAATGTTGGAAGGGTGGGCTTGATATTACGTCCTTGTTAATTGCCATAGAAGCCTATGTTCTGGTGTTAACATGGGCTTCTATGGGAAATAAAAAGGCCGTATTATCATGGTCATAATCGCCGTTTTATCTGCAGTTTCGTGCCAATAAAACGGTGATAATTGTAACACCGGTCTTTGATAATATGCACCTAAGTTTACTGGTCAAAAAAGGAGAAATGAGCCATATTATCCACAAAAGGCGATACATTTTCATCGTATTTATCGGCAGGAAACTGCTGATAAAGCGGCAATAATGGGCTTAATAATATGCCCTTGTGAATATTGATAGGAGTCCAGGTTAATACCAGAACCTGGGCTGCTTTGGGAAGTTACAAGGGCCTATTGTCAAGCACATTATCGCTGCTTTATCTGCAGTTTCCTGTCGATAAAAGCGGCGATAATGTATCGCCTTTTGTTGATAATATGCTCCTTCATTTCTATGATAGTATGTAAAGCTTTCCTTTTTTTGGCGTAGCAGTTGTACTCTCTTTGCATGCTCAGCGTCGTTTCGAAGCCCACGTTTTCTTTTTCTTCAAGTTCAACAAGCAAACCTTTCTTTGTATCAGTTAGTAAATCTGTCGCTTTCTTTTCCCAGTTTGTGTGTGTCATCCGCTGCTGTAATTTTGTACAGTATTAATAGTCATTTTTTTAATATATTTTTTTGAAAGGTAGTGCCGACGCACCAAACGTTGATTACGTACTCCATCCATCGCCATTTTCGTAGTTTCTCACCGTTGTTTTTATTATATCTGTTAGTTACAACTCAGTAGTTTTCAATCCTAGTCTTGAATATCTTACTATAGTATTTCAACATTATTTTTATTGTAGGCCGTCACACCCCCCCACTACAAAATAAAATAAGTATGTAGTTTTTTATTAACTTTTATTAAACAATAAATATAAACGAAACTCAACTATAACTATATTAGAACTGGAAAAATAACTTAAACAATGTTATAAACAAATTGTGAAATGGATACCAAAAGGTGTCCAATTGCCAATCTGCAAAAGAAAAAAGAAAATTAGAGTTTAGAATTATGTAGAGTGAGTAAATGCGCTGAAGCATTACGGGGCATATTTTCAAGAACGGCGATAAAATTATCACCGTTTTAGAGGCAGGAAACTGCAGCTAAAGCGGCGATAATGGGCTTGATAATATGATGTTGTGAATTCCCATAGCAGTCCAGGTTCTGGTGTTACTTGGGCTACTATGGGAATTCAGAAGGGCATATTATCAAGCCCATTATCGCCGCCTTAGTGGCGGTTTCCTGCCGCAGAAACAGCGATTATTTTATCGCCGTCCTTGATACTATGTCCCTACAAGTTTTGGTAACTCTACGGTTTTACGTGTGCAGTGTGACTTGTACATTCCAGTTCTGCTATAGTGCAGCGTCCAAGTGGTGTCTATATGGAAGTGCCTACTGTGCAACTGACGCCCATTATGGCGACTTATTTCTAATGCATTCCTATGAAGGCTTTGTACATCTAGGCCTCTGTGCTTACCGTTGCATAAACTTTGCGGGTAAACATTTCAGGCAGTTGGTGTCACAACTTATTCTGAACAATACTTATACACGTCTACACATCCAAGACAGCAGTGTCTAAGTTTAAGAGAGAAAGAGAAATGATGTCACAGAGAGTGAGAGAGAGAAAGAGAGAGAAAACAACATTAAAACTGTGTCGCAGAGTCTGGAGTTGAGATTTTTTCATTAAAAGTCAGATGTAGATTTACTAGCTCCTTGCATCACTTTACCCATGTTAAAAGTGACTCAACAGTGGCATAAAAAGGTTGTGGATCTATTTGTCAGACTGTTGTAACCTATCTGCTGTCATTGCTCAGAGGTAATTATAGATTTTATAGAGAAGATGCGGTACACTACGCACTCTGGGTCATAATATCAAGCCTGGGCGACAAAATCATTGCCACTTTATCGGCAGGAAATTGTCGCTAAAGTGGCGATAATGGGTTTGATAATATGCTCTATGGAATTCCAATCGAAGCTCATGTTAGATGTTCTTCACATCTAACATGAGCTTCGATTGGAATTGAATAGAGCATATTATCAAACCTATTATAGCGACTTTATCAGCAGTTTGCTGCCGATAAAGTGGCAATAAGTGTGTCCCCAAGGCTTGATAATATGGCCCTCTCTCATTTCATAAATAAAGCTAACACTACAGTTTTAGGAGTGCAGTGTACCTGGTACATTTTACTTGTTATAGTGCCGCGTTCTAGTGGTGTCTATATGGAAGTGCCTACTGCTTTACTAATGCCCGTTGTGCCGAATTATTTCTAATGCATTCCTATGAAGAATTTGTAGATCTAGGCCTCTGTGCTTACCATTGTATAAACCTTGCGGTCAAAAACATACGGAAGTAGACTTCACAACTTCACTTCAACAATTCTTCTACACGTCCAAGAAGATAGCAGTGTCTAAGTTTAAGAGAGAAAGAGAAATTATGTCACAGACAGTGAGAAAGAGAAAGAGAGAGAAAACAACATTAAAACAGTGTTGCAGAGTCTGGAGTTGAGATTTTTTATTGAAAAGTCAGACATAGATTTACTAGCTCCTTGCATCACTTTACCCATGTTAAAAGTGACTCAAAAGTGGCGTAATATGGTTGTGGATCTGTTTGTCAGACTGTTGTAAGCTATCTGTTGTCACTGCTCGGAGGTAATTATAGATTTTGCAGAGAAGCTGCTGTACAGTAGGCACTCCGGGCCATAATATGAAGCCAGGGTGACAAAATTATCGCCACTTTATCGGCAGGGAAAGTGTCGCTAAAGTGGCGATAATGGGTTTGATAATATGCTCTATGGAATTCCAATCGAAGCTCATGTTAGATGTCCTTCACATCTAACATCAGCTTTGATTGGAATTCAATAGAGCATATTATCAGAACTATTATGGCCGCTTTAGCTGCAGTTTGCTACCGATAAAGTGGCGATAATATTGTTGCCAAGGTTTGATAATATGGCCCTCTCTCCTTTCATAAATAAAAGTTACACTACAGTTTTACGAGTGCAGTGTACCTGGTACATTTTACTTGTTATAGTGCTGCATTCAAGTGGTGTCTATATGGAGGTGACTACTGCGTTACTAACGCCTGTTATGCTGAATTATTTCTAATGCATTCCTATGAAGGATTTGTTGATCTAAGGCTCTGTGCTTACCATTGTGTAAACCTTGCGGCCAAACACTTCAGCCAGTTGGATTGACAACTTCATTTCAACAATTCTTCTACACGTCCAAGCAGACAGCAGTGTCTAAGTTTACGAGAGAAAGAGAAATGATGTCACAGAGAGAAAGAGAGAGAGAGAAAACAACATTAAAACTGTGTCGCAGAGTCTGGAGTTGAGATTTTTTTTTTGAAAAGTCAGACGTAGATATACTAGCTCCTTGCATCACTTTACCTATGTTAAAAGTGACTCAAAAGTGGCGTAATAAGGTTGTGGATCTGTTTGTCAGACTGTTGTAAGCTATCTGTTGTCACTGCTCGGAGGTAAATATAGATTTTGCAGAGAAGCTGCTGTACAGTACACTCTCTGGGCCATAATATGAAGCCTGGGCGACAAAATTATCGCCACTTTATGAGCAGGAAAGTGTCGCTAAATTGGCGATAGTGGGTTTGATAATATGCTCTATGGAATTCCAATCGAAGATCATGTCTGATGTCCTTCACATGTAACATGAGCTTCGATTGGAATTCAATAGAGCATATTATCAAACCCATATTCGCCACTTTAGCAGCACTTTCCTGCCGATAAAGTGGAGATAATTTAGTCGTCCAGGCTTGATAATATGGCCCTCTCTCATTTCACAAATAAAGCTAACACTACCGTTTTACGAGTGCAGTGTACCTGGTATATTTCAGTTGTTATAGTGCCGCGTTCAAGTGGTGTCTATATGGAAGTGCCTACTGCGTAACTTATGGCCGTTATGGAGACTTATTTCTAATGCATTGCTATGAAGGCTTTGTAGATCTAGGCTGCTGTGCTTACCTTGTATAAAGAGTGCGGCCACCGGAGTTAACCATTCGACTTGAACTCTGCTTCTGTACGTCAAAATATATTCAATAAGTTGCAGAGAATTCCATTGCTGTTGCTCGATAGGCCGTGGTTGCTTCTGAACGATGTTTGCTGAAGGAAACAAAAGGACATTTTGATTAGTCATCGTAAACTGAGTTGCGTAACTATCAAAAGTGAATTTGAATGTTGGTTCTTAATATTCCGTAGTTAAGACTGTTGCAGCTCCAGCAAGCGAAGAAAGATCAATAAGTTAATAGAGGCCTGGGATGGCCTCGTGCCGCAGAAAAAAAATACTACAATGGACGCCCAATTAATAATAATAGAGGCTTAAGAACGTGGCATATTACAGAAATACAACACAGAAATGTATGCATGCATAATTTTTTAAGATTAGAGGTGTATAGGACCTCGTGACTTATAAAGAAATATTTCAATTATGTAAGTACAATTTAAAACCATTGAGGGGTAGGGAAGCCATATGAAGGATAAAAAAATAGCATTATGCATATACAATTTACAGTGGAGGCTGATGTTGTGACGTCTTCTCTTACCTTTGCTTCTGTCGTCTTTTGTCGTGTCTTAAAAGGCTGCGGTTTCGCTGAGTCTGGGGTGTTTTCGACAGTCTGTCTTTCACCGCAGCCGAGGCAGGCAAAAGAGAGCATGCTCAGGTCAGTGCCCGCATTATATGGGAACCGTGTGGGCTGACCAAACCAAGCCCAGGGCCGCCATTGGTAGTGTTTTCGCGGTCTGCAAGAATGATGGCCCTGGGAGACATGCCATTGGGTAATGTATTGGTTTGCAGGCTAAATGATAGCAAGCATGCTAGGTGGTGGCATATGGGTAGTGTGGGCGGGCGTGCACCGCACATGTGCAAGTATGAATGTGTGCACTAACAATTAACAACAAAGAGGGATGGGGCGGTGTTATAATGTATGCAGAGGCAGGCCCAGAATTGGATCTGCAATGAGTCAGAACTTCTAATCATTCTCCTTAGCGCGCCCTGAGCTCTGATTTGTCACTGAGAGGGCGATCGCACCGTAGTTTGTACTGCTTATCATACTCAGCGTGTACCCGTGCATACGGTACGAATATGCTTTGACGTTACGTGTCGCATTAAAGATTGGGTGTGACATCATGTACGGCAGAGGTCTTCAAACTTTTGGGTGCCGAGACCCCCCTGTCAAGAATTGTGTGTTAAGAACATTTAAATAATGTTATGTGATGCTGCGTTACTTTGGGATAGAATTGCTTCATTATTTTGACATTTTTTGTACAAAACCTGGCTCTATTCTCTGGAGGTTACCCCATTTGGCTGGTTCTCCTTCCCCTTCTGTGTGTTTCGCATTTTCCTTCATGCAGCAGATGGCTATTAGCCCCAGGACACCTTTTGGAAACAGTAGTGCACTACAAATGTAAATATTAGTAAATATTAGTAATAGGCAGAAACAGGGGAGCCACGAAACCCAAACATCATGGGGGGCCTACACTCCCAGGCAGGGCTGGACCTAGCACTGTTCACACATGGTGCAACCGTCTTTTTTGGTGCCCCCTCCCCAGTTTCCTCCTCCTCCATAAATTCCCTCACACCACTCACCAACATTGCACTTCATCTCTCTATAACACCTTTCTGACAAACATTTCATTTTTTATAGCACTACTCATAGTTTACTCACACTCATTTCTGTGATCTGCATGGCACATATTCTTTGTATCAGGCACAATAACCCTCTGCACTCTGTGGATGACAAGAGTGCCCATGTGAGTGCACAGTGAGTGATGCAACAGTACGAGAGTAGGGAAAGAGGAGTGCTTACAGGGTGAGTGAGGTGACCATATGAATTTGGGTGCAGATGTAAGTGCAGAGTAGGACGAATTAATGCATGGTTAGTGATGGGCTTGTTTCAGTGAGATTGCAGATTGAGCAGTGAGGGGGGCAGGTGGGTGAAGTGTCACTTGAGTGCAGGGGGAGTAGTGTGCTTGTGTGACTGCAGGGTGAGGTACAGGGTGAACAGCATAAGTGCATTGTGAGTGCAGAGTGATTGAGGTGACCTACGCCTATGACCTCCATCACACAAAGAGAATTTATTAGCATGTCTGCCACAGTACAAATGAAAACCATATTTAGATTGATCCCTCCATATATATATATATTGCCAAACATTAAAATCATGCGGTAAGTGCAGGGGGCCCAACCCTTCACGAGGCCCCCATTGAGCCAAAGGCCAAGGAATATCTGTACGATATGGAAGACCGGCGGGGGGGGATCACCATTTTGCCTTATGCCCCTGGCTTGCAGCTGACCCTCCTACCCCCTCAAGGAACTCATGAGAGGTTGACACATTCCAGCTCTCTCTGCAGTGCTCGCAGCTGCCCCACACACATAACTCATTTTAGTGGATGACTCTGTACAGAGAAGCATATTTTTAAAAGCAAACCCTCAGCCTGAGGCCGGCCCTGGACCACGACATGCAAATGATCATTAATAACCTATGAACAACTCAGATAAGATGCAGACGCAGCGGAGCCCACAGCAGCTCGAGCTGAAAAAAACTTATGGGAGGGAGGGGGGCTGAATCCCCTGTAGTTCTGTTGGCATGGGCAGAGGTGTGACAGGGAATGCGCGACCCCCTTTCCATCACTCCACGGCCCCCCTGGGGGTCGCGCCCCACACTTTGAAGACCCCTGATGTACGGTGTTCTGTATGCGAAAGCGGGCAATGTTTCTACTTGGTTTAAAACATGTATGTATTTAATGTACATACTAAGGGCAGACATTTGGAATAACTATGAATTTCTTTTTTTTAACTTGTGATAACCATATATTACTTTTAAAAAGAATTATACAAATCGCTATAGAATATCATGCGTACTCGTATTGAAAGAACTGCGCAAGTGCATCATAAGTGTATGCAAAGCCATGTGACTTTAAAAGGAGAGATTTGATTGGTTCATATCTTTTCCTATTGCGACTGTTAAAAGTTCCGTCCCATAATAATTATTCAACTTTGACTTTCTATGAAGAAGCATTTGTTCTGAGAATCATATCACATAGAAGGAAGATCACCATAATAAGTGCAATGGAGTCATCTTCCAGCAGTTCTTCAGAGGGAGATTTCATTCCTGAAGAACGTCCAAAGAAGAGGAAAGAAGCTCTAATTTGGAAGTTTTTCACTTTTCCAGAAGGCCAAAAAAAGGTTAATGCTCCAAAAGCAACCTGTAAAATTTGCGAAACAACTCTTTCAATGGTGCGACACTTGAAGAAATTGCACCCCAAGAACTTTGCTCGAGCTGCAAGACGGAGGTTGCACGAAAACCCACCTGCTTTTGCACCAAGCACATCAACTGCAGCAGCAGTATTTTCAGCAAGCAGTCCACACCCACATATTGATCCAGACTTTGCTAAAGTTAAAATTCTATGCATTTATTGCGATAACCTTTTGTGTTATGGGGAACAGTCTATAGACTTGATGAAACGCAGGATGCAGGATCATTGCTGTCCTCGACATTAGTTGTTCTTTTTTTCATTCTTTTGTTCCGCTTCAAATTTGTTGAGAAAACACACACAAAATACAAAACAAAAAAAATTCTTTTTCGAACTACCTTCACTGGTCAAAGAAAGAACTATATTTCTATGTTAGTGTGTAAAGGTTTGTCAGAATGAATGCGTAGTTCATAAAGGAATGAATGAATATGTTACTAGTGTATGGAGAATGTGAAAGTGCAAAACTATAAGGAACTGCTACAGCATAAATCTATAAGGTGTTTATCTATAGTATACTGTAGCATGTCCAAAGCACTTGAATGTATCATATGTACATATATATATGTTAACAGTCTATGTTTCAATTTGCGCTGCTGGTGAAAGTGCCTGGGTGAATATGTATGTGTTAGGGGCGGATTTACAATCCCTGTCTGCCTCTTTTACACAGCCATTGCGTCACTTTTGTGACACAGCGGTGGTGCAAAAGACGTGCCATGGTGTGTGCTATTAACAATGTGATGCATCTGGAGGGTGTATTACATTGTAAAGCGCTGCACCAGAAGAGGCTTTCTTGTGCAGAAGGGGGTGCAGCAAGGCCTCCTAAAAGTGACTCAGTGAAATGTATAACATTTTATTCAGTGACTTTTTAGCTTAAGCTGCATCAAAACCTTGCACATGCTTGAAGCAGGTGTAAGGATTGATACAGCATTGTGAGCATAGGGCCCCAAGAGAATTGCTGGAGCTGTGTTATACTTGCAACCAACGTCAAGCAATAATTCATCCAAAAATTACTTTGCATTTTAGTTTTGTTATTATTTTATAATAAGAATATGAAATATAATCTAAAAAATAAAATAAATATAAATATTTATATTAAAAATATAAGAAATTAGTATAAAAAGAAAGACATAATGATTAATACATTCATAAATTGTCATTTACAAAACCTTTGAAATTCACTGAAAAAAACCATAGATTTCACACATGTCATAGTTAGGAATTTGCATTTAAAAAACCTTGCAAATTCATTGAAAAAACCATAGCAACACTTTCTCCCCCTTCAAGAAAACGATGAGCCGCACACGCAACACAGTTCTTTCAAAGCATTTATTCGAGCAATTTTGGGCAAGCCTGACTTGTTTCATTCCATCTTGGAACTTCTTCTGAGGTGAGACCTAACAAAAAAGAATTTCTCGAATAAATGCTTGAAAGCACTGTGTTGCGTGTGCGGCTCATCGTTTCCTTGAAGGGGAAGTAAGTGTTGCAATGTGGAGCGGCTTGGTCCTGCCGCAGAGCTACGCACCGCCAGTAAGTGCACCGCCATTACCCAGCCTTGGACCACCTTTGTGACACGTGAATATTATACATATATATATATATATATATATTCACTGAAAAAACCATAGGTTTCACACCGGTTATAGTTAGGAATTAGCTTTTAAAAAACCTATTAAATTCACTGAAAAAGCATAGGTTTCACACCAGTTATAGTTAGCTGGAAATTTTACTGACATAAAACCATTGAAATTCCATGTTATAGTTAGTTGGACTCACTATAACTTGCGCGCCTGCAATGCACCACTGATGACTTCACATATTACATCACTCATGACATGGTCAGTTACATCACTCATTTCATCACTGATGACACCATCCAGTGAATGTGTGTCTTTCTGGAAAATAAATATGTTTTATATATGTATATGTAAAGGTCGATGGAAGAATAAATGTTTAAATAAGTTTCTTAATGGATGTTTTAAAAAAAAAAATTGATTGGTTAACTGGCGTATTAAGTGTATCTTAGTGAATACATATATTAGCGAGTATCGTTTAAATATTTAAATGTTTTTATCAGTGTTTAACTTTGTGTATAAGTGGATGCATGGGTTTGTGAGTAGCTACATGTGTGTGTATATGGGTTATTAGATGTCTTTTTTTAGTATCAGTATGAGTGTCTGTATGGTTTGGTGGGGGTGTTACTTAGCACATAGATGCATCAATGACTGACTCACTGTTTGTATGTGTTTTGAAGACAGCATATGTGTAGGATTGTAAGGATGGATGAGTGTGTATATGTGTGTGTTAGTGAGTGAATGACTGTCTCACTAGTGTCTTTATCAGTAACGACATATGTTTTAATCTTGTATATGTGAGTATTAATGTATATAAGTGAGTATTTGTGAGAGTGAGAGATTCTAAGAGTTCCTGTTTAAATAAGTATGCGTTTCTATAAGTGTTTGTTTAAGAGAGTAAGTATGTGTAAGTTTCCTTAGAAGTAAGGTGGTAGTGTGTGTATAGTTGTATATGCAAATAAATAGATGTTCTATAGTTTATTTGCATGTGCGAGTATGTGTTTGAGTAACTTTTGGATGACTGTCGGCGTGTAACAGGATGTATAGGTGTATCACTACATATGATGAGTGAGTATATGTATGAGTGACTATATAGAACTGTTGGTGAATGAGTGGATGTGTATATAGATGGTGGAATTACTGAATTGGTTGTTGTAACTGGTATGGGTATGTCCATTTTTTTGAAAATGCTAGTTTCTATTTTTGAATATGTGTTTCAAGGGTTACATTACACTGAAAGGAGGTCTGTCACTCTGTCACAAGGATGGTGTCATCAGTGACGTCATGAGTGATGTCACTGACCATGTCATGAGTCATGTAATATGTGACGTCATCAGCAGTGCATTGCAGGCGCGCAAGTTATAGTGAGTCCAACTCACTATAACGTGGAATTTCAATGGTTTTATGTCAGTAAAATTTCCAGCTAACTATAACTGGTGTGAAACCTATGGTTATTTCAGAGAATTTAATAGGTTTTTTAAATGCTAATTCCTAATTATAACTGGTGTGAAACCTATGGTTTTTTCAGTGAATTTCAAATGTTTTTAAATGCTAATTCCTAACTATATACAGGGCCCCAAACCTATGAAATGTAATATTTTTTATAATGAATCCTATATTGTATATTTATATAATATTATATATTTTTTTGCCCTGGTGCGCTCCCGGTGCGCGCCCCGGTGTGCGCACTGGAAAGCGCAGTTTTCTAGAGCGCCCCGGGTCGCGCACCGGTGAGCGTCCCGTTAGTGCTATTGCCGCGAACGAAAACATCATCGTGACGTATCGCGTAGCCGCGTCCGCGTGATACGCACGGCGTAAGAGCACCCGGAAGCACTCGAGCGAATACGATCACGCAAAGTAAGCATCTGGCGCGCTTACGCAACGCGCCCGTGGCACGCCCGGGGGCGCGTCGCGTAAGCGCGTCGGGTAATGTGACCTGAAAATAACACTTTTTATTGGTGCAGAACAATTTTGGTTTCCAAATGATGAAAGCCCGGGTCATGTGACCTGAAAATAACACTTTTCATTGGTTCAGGACAGTTTTTTTTTCCAAATGATGAAAGCCCCCAGCTTTTTTCCTTATTCTGACTTTGTCCTTTGACTGAGGAAGACCTGTTTGGAGATCTAAGAGTAATATTTTGTACTTTAAAATGGCTACAGTAGCAGCAGCAGCTGGAGCATCTGCACCACCACCACCGCCAAGAGTACCACCACAACATCACATTGGTTGTCAAGAAGAAGAGGAGGAGGAGGAGGAGGAGGGGAGGAGGTGGCTGCCAGAAGACAATACCCCATACAGGCCAAGGCAGCACATTGTATTGGAGTTTTTTTCATCCCAGAGGGCAAGAAGAAAGTCAATGCGCCAAAGGTGACTTGCAAAATCTGTGGCATTGAACTTTCAAGGGGGAACCCTAATAAGAAATATTCATCTGGTAATAACACCATGATTCGACACATGCAGCGCAAGCATCCGAACAACTATGCTGCGGCAGAGGTGAGAGAACTGGCCGGAAACCCTCACCAATCTACACCCAGCACCTCCAAACGAAAGCAACCCACTCCATCGGGACCAGAAACAAGGGAGATGGTCCCAAACATTCAATCAAAGTTTGGGCAATACAAAATCTCTTGTATTTTTTGTGGTAAGACCATCACCTATGGTGAGCAAAGCATAACGCTCATCAACCGTGCTGGTGACAACCACAAATGCCCCAAAAATCCTTAATTTTTTCCTGATTTTTTTTTTGCTCCAGTTGAGCCGTTTTCAATTCCCTGTTTTTTGTTTCTCCCCATTAAAATAACAAAAAATATATAAAATAGTTCATAAAAGCAAATATGTCACTGACAATGTCATGATTGATGTAATATGTGACGTTACCAGCAGTGCATTTCAGGCGCGCAAGTTATAGTGAGTCCAACTAACTATAACGTGGAATTTCAATGATTTTATGTCAGTAAAATATCCAGCTAACTATAACTGGTGTGAAACCTATGGTTATTTCAGTGAATTTAATAGGGTTTTTAAATGCTAATTCCCAACTATAACTGGTGTGAAACATATGGTTTTTTCAGTGAATTTCATAGGTTTTTTTAAATGCTAATTCCTAACTATATATAGGGCCTCAAACCTATGAAATGTAATATTTTTTATAATGAATCCTATATTGTATATTTATATAATACTATTTTATTTTTTTTGCTCTGGTGCGCTCCCGGTGCACGCCCCGGTGTGCGCACTGGAAAGCGCAGTTTTCTGGAGCGCCCCGGGTCGCGCACCGGTGAGCGTCCCGTTATCGCTATTGCCGCGAACGAAAACATCATTGTGACGTATCGCGTAGCCGCGTCCGCGTGATACGCACGGCGTAAGCACACCAGGAAGCACTCGAGCGAATACGATCGCGCAACGTAAGCATCTGGCGCACTTACGCAACGCGCCCCGTGGCGTGTCCGGGGGCGCGTCGCGTAAGTGCGTCGGGTCATTGACCTGAAAATAACACTTTTTATTGGTGCAGAACAGTTTTGGTTTCCAAATGATGAAAGCCCGGGTCATGTGACCTGAAAATAACACTTTTCATTGGTTCAGGACAGTTTTTTTTTTCCAAATGATGAAAGCCCCCACCTTTTTTCCTTATTCTGACTTTGTCCTTTGACTGAGGAAGACCTGTTTGGAGATCTAAGAGTAATATTTTGTACTTTAAAATGGCTACAGTAGCAGCAGCAGCTGGAGCATCTGCACCACCACCACCACCAAGAGGACCACCACAACATCACATTGGTGGTCAAGAAGAAGAGGAGGAGGAGGAGGAGGAGGAGGGGAGGAGGTGGCTGCCAGAAGACAATACCCCATACAGGCCAAGGCAGCACATTTATATTGGAGTTTTTTTCCATCCCAGAGGGCAAGAAGAAAGTCAATGCGCCAAAGGTGACTTGCAAAATCTGTGGCATTGAACTTTCAAGGGGGAACCCTAATAAGAAATATTCATTTGGTAATAACACCATGATTCGACACATGCAGCGCAAGCATCCCAACAACTATGCTGCGGCAGAGGTGAGAGAACTGGCCAGCAACCCTCACCAATCTACACCCAGCACCTCCAAACAAAAGCAACCCACTCCATCGGGACCAGAAACAAGGGAGATGGTCCCAAACATTCAATCAAAGTTTGGGCAATACAAAATCTCTTGTATTTTTTGTGGTAAGACCATCACCTATGGTGAGCAAAGCATAACGCTCATCAACCGTGCTGGTGACAACCACAAATGCCCCAAAAATCCTTAATTTTGTCCTGATTTTTTTTTTGCTCCAGTTGAGCCGTTTTCAATTCCCTGTTTTTTGGTTCTCACCATTAAAATAACAAAAAAAATATAAAATAGTTCATAAAAGCAAAAAAGTACAAAATGTTCAAAAAAACATTAAAATAAACTATAAAACAACAAAAAGAAGAAATAAACAGTTCTTTTTAGAACTACCTCCAAATTATAAAAAAAGGCTAAATTTTTTAAAAACTCTATCATTCTTTTTTCCCCATGGAACGCTTCCAGGTACGCTCCGCGGTGCGCGTACCGGGCGCTCCCCCCGCGCAAATAAAAAAAAATTTATTTTGCCCCGCGGGGCCCTTTTATAGCCCCCACATCAAACCTAGGGGGTCAAGGGGGGTCTACTCTGCCCCCTTATGGTCATTTCCCCTTTGCTTTTTTCCACCTCTTGTGTCTCGATCCTACCGAGACACAAGATGGCGGCCGCTCCGGACTGTTTGGAATGTTGACAGACATCCTAGAATTTTTTTTTTTTGGCCTATATAGGCCTCCTAAGCCCCCCTCAGAAAACCTAGGGGGTCAGGGGCTGTCTACCGTGTCCCCTTCTACCCATTCCCAACGTTGTTTGTCCTCCATCTTGTGTCTCAATTGTACCGAAACACAAGATGGCGGACTCCCGTAGCGCTCCCGGCGCGCGTACCGGAACGCGCACCGGTAAGCGCTCCTTATAAAAATGTGGGAAGTTAATTTACATAAAAACCACAGGAGACACTTTCACCAAATATAGAATAGGCCCTACTACATAGCAGTCCCTACCATTTTCCCAAATTTGGTGGTATTCAATTGAGCCATTTAAGCTGTAGCCCTGTCTAAATATCCTGAGGTAAATTACATGACAAAAATACATATGAAAGTGTTGGAATTTACAACCAATTAAAATGATACTTACATTTTGTACTTTTATGTGCTGACATTTGATTGGTTAAGTACATGAATATATATGAAAAATGAGAGGGAAACACAGCCATTTTGACTAATACTACCTGAGGTACATTTTGAAAGAATTTTCACAGAAAACTTCAACTACTTTGAAAAAGGTAAGTTGTTAATTTGGAAGGGGAACTATGTAGTGCACTTTAAGTTAATTTGGGAAAACGTTTTCTGATAGTTATATACTGTCCCTCTGTAAGAGTTAGAGATTGAGATAGACTTCTCTGTTATAATTATGGATTGAGTTAGGCTTCTCTGGTATAATTATGAATTTTCTTAGGCTTCGTCACATGCACTTTTTAATAGTTCTACTTCCTGCCTGAAACCATACACTGCTCGAAAATTACTTCTCTGTTAAAAACTCAGAAGTACCTGTCTGAACTTAAACCCAACTGTACCCTAACTCTACTGATATAGTTATTTTTTTTGCAATTTAAAGCAAGAAAATGGAAAGAAAACAAGACAAAATTAATATTTCTTTCGAAGTTGTTGTTGAGAACAATCCTGAGGAAGATATGGATGACTTGGACTTATTTGAGACATTATTCATTATTATATGTAATTTATGAAATAGTACCAAAATGATTATAATATAAAGTGAGACTTATAGTATACTGTGCAACTTTTTTGTGTTACATAGTAAGTTTACTCATAGTTACTACCTTTCTCCCACCATATCATCTCCAATGTGTATTTTACATCTCTTTTTCATCATAAGGGAGCAGGATAGACTACCCATGATCCCCTAGGACTTCTCAGGGAGTGGTTAAAGGATCTGTTTCTGCTTTCCTGACAGACTATGGTATGGATTCCATATACCACAATAAATTCTGTAACAACATGCAAGATATCTACAGAGGAGACGGTGTACATTAAATTTAAGTCTCTGCATTGGTACCTACATGTAGGTACTTAAATAAAAAATAAAAAAACAACAAAAAGAATTTTTTTTTAAAACATCTACTTTCTTTAAAAACTGTCATTCTTTTTCCCCATGGTACGCTCCCCGGAGCGCGTACCGGGCGCTCCCCCAGCGAAAATCGAAAAACACATCAAACCTAGGGGGTCAGGGGGGATCTACCCTGCCCCTTTTTGGTCTTTTCCCCCATTGTTTTTGCCACCTCTTGTATCTCGATCCTACCGAGACACAAGATGGCGGCCGCTCCGGACTGTTTGGAATGTTTACAGACACCCGAGAGCCAATCAGCTTTCCGCGCGCAAGCTCGTGTAGCGAGCTGGTACGCGCTCCGGTGCGCATACCGGAGCGCGCTTATAGATACATATATTTTTTTTAACCTAAATTACTCAAAATCCACTGGAGCACATATCTTGAGACATAGCAAAGGCACATCGGGCTACAATTTTGCCAAGTTTGGTGGAAATCCATTCAGCCGTTCGGGCTAAAAGAGAGGTCGACCGCCCTATGGAAATTAACATGTGGAAAACACGTTTTGGGACCCCCCTTTTATCTCGGCCCCCCCTTGACTAATCCCCCCCAAACTTTCAGGTAAGGACCAGAGCGCCGCGAGGCAAATTTGAGGACATTTTCAGGAAGATTCGTCAACTTGCGCCAAAGTTATTCACAATAGAATGTTGAGATTTTGTATTGAAAATAATCCTAATTATAACTACCTACAGGCAACCGCCAGTAGGTATATATATATATATATATATATATATATATATATATATATATATATATATATATATATATATATATATATATATATATCAGCACAGAATCTTCACACTTCCACAGCCCAGCGGCGAATGAAGAGACAGACCCCACGTTGTTCCAGGCAAGATGTTTTATTTGGTTCCTGTGCCTTCCAAATGCAACGTATATATATATATATGGTCCTAACTATAGCTACCTACTTGCGACTGTCAGTTGGTGTCATATAGTAGGAATACCCGGACGCCATACAGTTGGTCCTGAAGTCCCAGAGGGGCCACAACAGGCCAAAAAAGCATGGTAAAATAAATATAGAGAAATCACAATATTCGCTAATTTGGAGTAAAAAAATCAGCGCAAGCTCCTGAACTTCTTTTTAATTTACCCCCGGGTGAGCCAGGTCCCAGAGGAAAGGCCAATGAATTAGGAGGGGGAGCCTGGGAAGCCTTGGCCCCCTCTCCTAGAGCATATGGGAGCCCCGGGGATGGCGCCACCTCCCCGAGACTCTGCTTATTATGCATGCGGGGGTACCTATGCAGCTTTATCGAAGCCCAGGAACTGCCACCTTCTCTGCGCAAATGTTTAGAAAAGAAAACAGGGGGCCAGCAGGGCCCCCTTGCAGCCCCTGGGACCATCAACTCTCCGGGACTTAACATGAAGATTATGTATGGAGCCTGTGGGGCACTCCCACAGATCTGGGGACCACCACCTTCCTGTGGTAATTCTTAAAATTTCAGGTCAGCAGTGTGGCCCTTCTGCTGTCCCAGGGGCCACCATCTTCTGAGGCTATGTACTGCAATAGAGGGGGGCCGCATGGCCCCCCACCTGGAGCTATAGGTGGCCCTGGGAAATGCCACCCCCAGGGCCAGCTCCTGCTATGTCCTGGGGTGCCCACCACTGGGACATAACTGTTGCCACAGCAAACACTCTGCTTCTAGCAAGCAAATACAGTGATAATGCTGTTGCTTGGTGAAAGCGGAGCATTAGTCTGTTTCCCTGCCCACCGTTAAGTGAGCAGGGAAACAGACAAATTGCTTTCACACACAGGAAGCTATATTTTTAGTAGCTTCAAGTGTGAAAGCAATGCCAGCTACCGCAATTGTCCGTCCCCCCATTTTTTAATGGTCAGCCTCAAAGGGATGGTTACCTCGGGTCAAAATTGGTCGAGCACAACCCCCTTGCCTATAAAAAATAATAAAAGGCCAGGCCTCGGGAAATTGGGTCCCTGGTGCTGAGATCAGCCTAGGAAGGAAGGCCGCTTGGCCCCCTACCTTTACTAAACCAAAGCAGGTGACCAAGTTGAAGCTCCACTTCTGTAAATTATTAATTTTCCTAACTTCGCTGGAATAGCCAAGGCAAAGCAAGTGTGTTTTTTCTGCTTTTCCACTGTGCAAAGTTATTGGTAATCCTTGATGTAGGTGCTTGCATCTTTACTTTTCTCTAGTGCAAAATCTCATTTATTGTATGTGATGAGGGGTGTTCTTTCTTATCATTTGCTGCTGAGACCAGAGATCATGTTCTAAACTTTTACAAACTATAAGTAAACTTGCCTATGAGCCCCGCCTGTTTGGCCCCACCCCATACACATGAGCGGAATGCAACGTCTTCCCGCCCTTTTCCTGGGAATATGGATAGTTTACTACAAGTACCTCCCAGCACATTTCCCGCCCATTTGGAGATGTATTCCTCATGCATAAGACCACAATCACATCTCCCCAAACAACGACTCACTTCTGCAAAGTACAAATCATCCAAATGTGTTTTCTCTGTAGTTCCACCTTTTAAACATATTTGATGAAGACACTAAAGGAATAATCCCATTGGAAAAGTTACAGACACACAAGGTCACTGGAATAATTTTTTGGCATCCTTCACACAGTTGTAGTGTTGGAGATACACTATATATTTACCCAATGAGATAGCACTTACTAATTAGCCTGTTTATAGTACTCCAGTTGCATAGAGACGTGGCACAAAAACGCTGGCCTCTTCTTGGATAAATGTGCATGGCAGGATTCATTCTGTCGCAATGCTCATTTAACAGAAATTAAACCTCAACAGGGAGAACTTCCAGATATAAACAAAGCAGGTGCCTGAGTGAAGCCCCACTTCTGTAAAGTACTAACCATCCTAACTTTGTGGGCATGGGCAGGGCAAAGCAAGTGTGTTTTATCTGCATCACTGTGAAAGGTTAAAAGGTTATCTATAATCCTTAATTGAGGTGTTTGTATCCTTGCTTTTCTTCTGTGCAAAATCGTGTCTGTGAAGAGAGGGTTCTTTCTTGACATTGGCTACTGAGACCAGAGATCGTTTTCTAAACTTTTACAAACTAGAGGTATGTAAACTTACCTACAAGCCCTCCCTGTTTGGCCCCGCCCTATATACATTAATGGTATACAAAGTCATTTTCTCAGTGTCCTTTATGCAGTTGTAATGTAGAAGAAGCACTGTACATTTCCCCAACAAGGTAGCACCTCCTAATTAGACATTAGAAAGTACTCCAGTTGGGTAGAGGTGTTGCCTCTTCTTGGATAAATACGCAGGGCAGGATTCATTCTGGCAAGATGTTCATTTCACAGAAATTAAACCTCAACTGGTTACAGTTAGAAAAGTAAAATTTAAAAACTGTGAAATTCACCGAAAAACCAAAGGTTACAAGGACGTTATAGTTAGGAAAGATAATTTTTTTTAAACTTAGAATTTTACTTACAAAAGCAAAGGTTACAGGGTCATTATAGTTAATAAATAACATATTAAAAACATTATAAACTCATACAAAAAAACAAAGGTTACAAGGATGTTATAGTTAGGAACCAGAATACAAAAAATTAGCATGTTCACTGAAAAAACAAAGATTACTGAGATGTTATAGTTAGGCTCACATTTCACTTGTACATAACCAGAGAAAATCAGCAGTTATGATGAGCTTAGCTAGCTTTAACTTACGCCCCCTGCAATGAACTGCTTATGACCTCCCATATTACATCAGTCATGACATGGTCAGTGACATCTCTGATGACAACTCAAATGACATCACTGATCAAATCTTCCAGTGAGTGTAAGTATTTTCTAAGAGTTTATGTTTGTTAAGCATATATACTAAGCTATAGCCAAAGTTAAATCAGTATATTAGGTGTACTACTAATGAGTGTTGCTATTTTTACATATATTATGTGAGCGGCTGTGTGCATGGGTGTCTGAATTGCTTGGTTGAGTGAATGACTGGGTGTGTAAATGGTTGTGTGGTTGAGTGAGTGGCTGTTTTAGTGGGTGCTTGGTTAATTGAGTTGGTGTATGAGTGGCTGCATTGCAAAGTGAGAGTCTGTGTGAATGGCTGTATGGGTGAGTGAGCAGCTGTGGGAGTGCTCATAAGCATTTGTCATTAGGAATGTACGTAGTTGTGTGGGTGTCTGAGTGAGTGTGTGAGTGTTTGTATGTGTGAGTGAATGGCTTTGTTGAGACACAATGGGTGAGAGGCTGTATGGATCAATAAGTAGGTGTGTGAGTAGATGTATAGGTGAGTATGAGCTGTGTGAGTGACTGTATGAGTGAATGAATGGCTGCATGATTAGCTATATAGGTGACTGGCTCAGTGTGAGAGTGACTCTATGGATGTATGAGTGTGTATATAACTGTCTGTATATCTGTATGACTGGCTGTGTGAGTTGCTTTATTGGTGAGTAAATGGGGGCATGAGTGGCTGCATGGGTGAGTTAGTGATTGTGTGAGTTGCTGTAAGAGGGAATGGATGTGTGAGTGGCTCTATGGATTAGTGAGTAGGTGTGTGAGTACTTGCATGGGTCTGAATGGGTATGTGAGTGGTTTTGTAGGAGTGGGTGTATGAGAGGTTACATAGGGGTTTCAGCGGGTATTTGAGTGGTTCTTTGAATGATGTCATAAGTTAGAACAACTAAAGAAATACTCTTGCTAGACCTAAAATATTTTTATATTGGCTAAAATATGCTGTTTACCTGGCCATTATCACAAGATGGAGTTTTTTACAGCTCAAGTGATACAAAATTCATAGCTTTTTATTAAAAGATTTTTTCATGTGCAAAAAGCACTTTTTTGAAGATATATTTTATTACTTTTCTTAGAAGTTCCATCTGTGCAGACATATACAATTGATTTCAATTATCAAGATATTTAGAGAAACATATCAAAATTGATAAACACAAGGTGCTATTATTTACAGAAAAAGATAAAAAAAAAGTTACATTAGAGCATTGCAAAAGACATACAAAATTGACAAAGAAACCTCATATATATAACCCCACACACAAGCATTCATCAGTTTCTCTCACCAATCCAGCTAATCTCACATTCACAGAAAACCCACACACAGAGCAATCCTCAGGAAACTTCTGTTTCTTCTTATCATCATACACTGCCAGGAAATTGCGTGGATTGATTTAAACTCAAAAATGTCCACTAACCTGTTGTCATTTAGAAGATTTTCCTCATATGGTTTGCTAACATACGATTTTTTAGAAATGAGTTACAAACAGCTTCATCAGGGCCACATCTAATGAGTTTCAAATCAAGTGAGGTGGAGAGGGGTTATCTTAATTATGATAGATGAAAAGTCTCCAAGCTTATCGGTACATATCAATGTGTTGCAGATCACAGGCGGCCGAGATAACACTATTACTGTGTGTCATACATGTTTCAGGTAAGTGATTCCTTACCACCTTGGTGGTGTTTAATTGTACTGGGAAGGAAAAAGTAGCAAACCAGTTGATAATCTTAGTGCCCTTGTTACAACCTCATTTTACATATTCATTACATTGACAATAATAATTCGCTTAGACAGCAACGTATGCAAAATATATGATTATTTTATTTTTCTTATTGTTTGTTTCATTTTTATATCTTTTTTTCCATATCGGATAACAAAGTTTTGTGTTTCTATTTTTAAAAAAATTTACTTTCACTTAATTTATAGAGTAACCATTATAGTTCATACCAGTGACAATAAATAACATACAATACCTATTGTGAAAAAAACATACAACAATACACAGTTAAATACAAAAAAAGTGTGTTGTACGATATGTTCGGTCGATGGAAAATTATATGAAGGCAAAATGCGGTAGAATAGAACATAACGCGTTTCGGCCTGAGGCCTTCATCAGGTGACCGTCATTTCGTTTTTTACACACAGACAGGTGTATAACAAGTTCCTACACAGACAAGGATAAAACACATAAAAATACATACGTCAATATTTGATATAGATTGGTGTACATTTACTGTCTGAGCATACATCGCGAGGTTGAATAAAACAGAAAGGGAGTTTTATAATAACAACCTACTGATACATTAAGGGTCAATTGTTATTTTCTAGACATATATTATATATTATATCTGATTACATGATACATTTCCGATACGTGTACATAGTAGGATAGCAGTTCTATGTCCTATTTTGTCTCAGCAATTTACAAGCAATATGTAACGGATTGTTGTAGAACACTGACAGTGAAAGTCTCATTGTATTTTTTCTCCTATCTGGCCTTTATGTTCTAGCTAAGGTTTTCAGTGTTTCTGATAGATATAGTAATGAAAAAGGCATTGGGGGAGAGGACGGAAAAAGAAAAACTAGACTTATGTATAACAGATAGGTGGTTGCAAAGTAAGGTGTTAGTGAAGTCATAACTACAAAAGGGAAGAGTACATGATCTCTAGTTGAGAGTATTAGTTTCATGAAGGGTGAAAAGAGGAGAAAAAAATTTGATACTGAGAGGCTAATCACCATGAGCTCTGAGTGAGAATTTTATTTACAAAAGGGTTGAAAAGAGGAGAAAAGAGGAGATTGGTGCTGAAAGGCTAGTTACCAGCTGCTGATTTACTCACTTTACTTGGTTATCCTGTGGAGTAGGTTCCAGTTATTTCTTAGACTGGAGATTCTGATGTTTTTAATAATGAAGAGGTTTCAGCAGGAAATATATAGCACTAAGGAAATAGATATGCTCGGTATTATATCACAAAAACTATATCGGCGATCGTTTTTATTATATATGGGGTAATGAATTATCTAGAGGTACCTGATATTGGTTGATTCCACTTCTTATTTCTAATCTGGATTACTCATAAAATATATTATTTTGGTTGAGTAGAGATTCGCAGGCACAACATATTTCACTCCAAATTCGTTCCACAGTTATGCTCTACAGAAAAAAGCCACTTTTAGATTCTGTATATTTATGTATGTCCCTTCATATATATAGAGGCTAACCCCGTTACGTAGTAGGAGCCTGCAATGTTAGTCTAGATAAAGGTTCTCTCTATAAAAATAGGTTTATACTGCTGAATACTGAACCTGTTTTAGTTTTCAGAGACATATTTACTAGAATTACTTTGTGTCTAACCCTAGAGTGCTTTATTAAAAAATGCCATTTTAACAGGTATAAAAGAACTGTATTAGGGGATTCTTACCTTAACAATGATTGTGTAGAAGGAAGGATATTTTTCTAATGGTTATGCAATCGTTCATTATATTTTCACACATACCATTCCTAAAAATATTATTGAGAACGCAAAGTATTAATCTCTACTTTCCTTATATATTATGTTACGTTTAAAATTATGTCCTATTAAGTCCTTGTGGTGAAGATAATACCTTATTGTGACTTGTAAAGAGGATTGGTTTCACTAGGTGGCCTCTTCCAGATTTTACTATCTAAAAACAAAAAGATAAAAAAACGGAATACATGAGTATAGAACAAGTCTAACTCTTGTATTTAGATGTTGCAAGGTAAAGGGGTTCTATGCTGGAGCCTACCCTGCTTCGAGTGGACTTACTTGGTAACTGTGAGCGTTTCTCCGTAGTCAGGGGGGTCTGCTGGTGTGTCTTCCAGACATGCCGGCGTGAAACTGACAAAGATGTGGCCCGGTATTTGTAGGTCAGTTAAGGGCTTTAATTAGACTCAGCTGCGTGTGCTTAGTTCCGTATTTTTAAAGATACATTGCCTCTTTTCCTTCCTATGTGGGTAGAGACTGACGACGGATGAACCGTAGTTCTTCCCGTCGCTGGTGGAATACAATGAAAAATGAAACAGACAATCCTTATTTCTTAGCACAAGACCAACGGGCGCAAACGGTTTGCCTAGTGATAAAGAGCATCAGTATTTTTATATATTTCCTAGTTTCGAATTGTCAGAAGCAGAAAGACGCTTTTATATTTCCTGTGTGAGTGGAAACTAGCGACGGATGAACTGTAGTTCTTACCATCGCTAGCGGACTACAATAGAAAGGGACAATGTTTACGCGAGTAATGTAAACCCGCTTTTTGAACATGAGGCAGACTAACTTTTTGTTTTGTATACAAGACCAGTGTGTGCATAAGGTTTTACTTAGTGATAGAGAGCTTCAATATTTTCATATATTTCCTAATTAAAAAATATATTACATCTATGTGCCCCACGTGTATCTATATTGGTGGAGAATATATGTTTTTCTGGATCTGAACAAAATATTATGCTGAGACAGAAGAAGAAAAAGTAGTTTTAAACAATTGAAAGTGAATAATAGGTAAACATATGGTGATGAACATACGGTGATATGTTCATATGAGAGCGTTGTTTCAAAGAATAAGAGGCAGTATGTTCCTATGAGAGCGTTGTTTCAAAGAATAAGAGGCAGTATCTATTCTCATCATTCTAGAAACAGTAACTGACAATGACATCCCTACGATTAGCAAGCCACTAGGTTGTAGGGGTCCCCTCTTTCCAATTGGTGTTTAATTGTACAACTGAATGCAGCTCCTTCTAGTTAGTGGGTAGGATCCTCTTTTGGCAAGACTATGGCGTCACTGATGGATGAACTTAGTACTTGAATGACAGTTAATTATTTCATAGGTGCTTCTTTGGATAGCATATTTGTGCTGCTAGCTCCTGACCTGCTGGAATGGGAACCTGATTTGATGTCATAAGTGATGCCATTTGAGATGCCCTCAGTGATATCATTAGTGATATCGCTAACCATGTCATGAGAAATGTAAAATGTGAGGTCATAATCAGTGCTATAACTGATGGATTTCACTGGTTTTATACGTGTGAGCCTAACTATACTTTCCCTGCAAACCTTTATTTTTGGTAAATGTTGAAGATTTCTTATTTTATTTCCTAACTAACATCTCCCAGCAACCTTTAGTTTTTTCAGTGAAGTAGAGTGTGAGTGAGTGCATGAGTGTCTCAGTGGGTGTGCAGATTTTTCAATGGGTGTGTGAGTGAGTGGGTCTGTGAGTGAGTGAACAGAATATCAATTGGTCTGTAATTTAGTATGTGAGTGTCTATATGGGTCTGTGAATGCATGAGAATATGAGTGGGTCTATGAGTGAGTGTGTGAATATCTGAGTGGGTCTGTGAATAGATTCATGAATGTCTGAATGGGTGTGTGAGTGTGTGCATGAGTGTCTGAGTGGGTCTTTGAGTGAGTGAGTACATCAAAATATAAATGAGTCTGTGAGTGAATGCATGAGTGTCTTTATGGGTCTGTGAGTGAGTGCATAAACATATGAGTAAGTCTGTTGGTGAGTGTGTGAGTATCTGAGTGTGTCTATCAGTGGATGCATGAGTGTATGAATGGGTCTGTGGGTGAGCACTTAAGTATCTGTATGGATCTGTGTGTGAGTGCATGAGAACATGAGTGGATCTTTGAGTGAGTGCATGAGTGCTTCAGTGGGTCTGTGAATGTGTGCACTGTCTGAGTCAGTGGTTCTGTGAGTGGGTGTCTGAATCCATGACTGGGTCTGTCAGTGAGTGCAAGAGTCGCTGATTAGATCTGTGGGTGTCTGAGTGGATCTGTATGTAGGTATATGAGACTTTGACTGGGCCTGTGAGTAAATTAATGAGTGTCTGAGTGCATCTGTGAGTGGGAGCATCATTCTCAGAGTAGGTCTGTAGGTGGGTGTGTGAGTGTCCAAGTGGAACTGAGGGTGAGTGTATCAACATTTTTTTTCTTCATTTTCATTGATACTCGTGTAGTCGTCGCTTCATATATTCACAAATTTGTCATAACGTTACATGGAGGTCGTCATGGCGTATTCACCAATAATACGAGTGGAAGAAAATAAACCTTATATTTGATATATTATACTCATAAGGGGTTCCTCAAACATCCCTATATTCCTCTCATGGGGTCCTGGCACATCCAACCTAAACCCTTATGCTTCTTTCTGCCATTTGGTGTGAGCTTCGGTGACTGTTCCGATGCTCAGGTAGTGGCCAACCAAACATAGAATTCCTGTTGGTGCACACATTCATGATCAATCACAAAATCGTTGCAAATTAGCCACGATCGTAAATATGCAAATTTTGATTCCTTACATTTCTCAACAACTACTGAACTGATATACACCAAATAACTGAAAGCATGATCTGTGAACCAAAATCTATGTTTTTCTCAGTCCCTACTTCACTGATCACCCCAAAACCTTCCATGTACATCAAGATTCACTCTGACACTTGTTTGGGAACATTTTGTGAAGATTTGTCAAACGACGCAAAGATATAGGCAATGATGTAGGTGATGAGGTTACAACCTGGTCGCAACAGCATTGTGAATCCCATGTGACATAGGAACAAATGGATTTGTAAGGTTGAAACACCTTTCAATCATTAATAGAGGAAGCTCCTACCCAGTTTCTACATCTTTTAGGAGTGAATAAGATGTTTCATACTTCTCTATTTCCACTGATAATTTCATTTAAATAATAAATGGCATCTGTTCTTCATCAGAGGAGTATGTAAGACCAAAGAAGGAAAGCATTGTATGGCAATACATCACAATTCCATTTGGTGAAAAAAAGTAAATGCTAAAAAGGTAAATAGCAACATTTGCAAGAAGATATTCTCAAGAGGAACCAACAAGAAGTATTCATGCAGTACGTGTAGTATGATGAAGCACCTCAAGACCATACACTCAAGACATCAAATCAAATCAAATCATACAAATTTGTAAAGCGCGCTACTCACCCGCTAGGGTCTCAAGGCGCTGGGAGGGGAGATAGTCTCTACTGCTCGAACAGCCAGGACTTTAGTTGATTCCTGAAGGAGAGGTGGTCCTGGGTCAGCCATAGGTGGGTGGGGAGGGAGTTCCATGTCTTGGCCGCCAGGTAGGAGAAGGATCTTCCTCCGGTGGTGGTTTTGCGAATTTGTGGGACAGAGGTGACGGCGAGGCTGGCCGATCGGAACTGGCGGGTGGGTGTGTAGAATGTGAGGCGTTGTTGAGGTATTTGAGGCCCATGTCATGGAGGGCCTTGTGTGCGTGGGTGATGAGTCTGAACATGATCCTCTTGCTGACTGGAAGCCAGTGCAGGTCTCTCAGATGGGCAGAGATGTGGCTGTGACCGGGGATGTCCAGGATGAGTCGTGCCGAGGCGTTCTGTATGCGCTGGAGTCTTTTCTGGAGTTTGGCTGTGGTTCCAGCATAGAGGGTGGTTTCGGTGGGGATCCACCGGTAGATCTTTCGGAGCATGCGCAGCGTGTTAAAGCAGGATGACGAGACGACGTTGACTTGCTTGGTCATCGTGAGGGAGGAGTCCAGGATGAAGCCCAGGTTGCATGCGTGGTCCGTTGGCTTGGGGGCGGTGTCCAGGGCTGGGGGCCACCAGGAGTCATCCCAGGTGGAGGGGGATGGTCTCAGGATGAGGACTTCTGTCTTGTCTGAGTTCAGTTTCAGATGGCTGAGCTTCATCCATTCCGAGACGTCTTTCATTCCTTCCTGGGGGCTGGTTCTGGCGTTGGTGGGGTCATTGGTGAGGGAGAGGATCAGCTGGGTGTCGTCTGCGTAGGAGATGATGTTGAGGTTGTGTTGGTGTGCGATGGCTGTGGGGGGGCTCATGTAGATGTTGAAGAGGGTGGGGCTGAGCGAGGATCCTTGCGGAACGCCGCAGATGACTCCAGTGGCAATGGAGCGGAATGGGGGAGGCGGACTCTCTGGGTTCTTCCGGCGAGGAACGAGATGATCCACTCCAAGGCCGATCCTTGGATACCGGTGTTGCTGAGGCGCTGTATCAGGGTGCGATGGTATACGGTGTTGAAGGCTGCTGAGAGGTCCAGGATGATGAGGGCAGCTGATTCCCCGTTGTCGAGCAGGTACCTGATGTCGTTGGTAGCTGCGAGGAGTGTGGTCTCGGTGCTGTGGTTAGTTCGGAAACCGGACTGCGAGGGGTCGAGAGATCTGTTTGTCTTGAGAAAGGCGGAGAGTTGTTTGTTGACAGTCTTCTCGATGAATTTGGCAGGAAAAGGGAGGAGCAAGATGGGCCGGAAGTTCTTGAGGTCCGTGGGGTCTGCAGTGGGTTTCTTCAGGAGGGCGCTCAGCTCGGCATGTTTCCAGCTCTCCGGGAAGGTGGCGGATGCGAAGGAGCTGTTAATGATGTCCCGGAGTTGGGGTGTGATGATGGAGTCGGCTTTGTTAAAGATGTGGTGTGGACAGGGGTCGGTTGGGGAGCCGGAGTGGATGGTGTTCATCATGCGGGTGGTGTCTTCGGTGCTGACCAGGGTCCAGGTGCAGAGGGTTGTGGTGGGGCATTGGTTCGGTGGTTGGGTGCGTGGTCTGTGCGTGGTCTGTGCGCCAAAGCTGTTGTGTATGTCGGCGATCTTGCGGTGGAAGAATGAGGCGAGTGAGTCGCAGAGGTCTTGCGAGGGTGTGATGTTGTTGTTGCAGGTGCTGGGGTTGGAGAGTTCTTTAACGATGCTGAAGAGTTCTTTGCTGTTGTGGGTGTTGTTGTCCAGTCGTTCTCTGAATGTTTTCCTTTTGGTGGTGCGGATCAGCTGGTGGTATTTGCGGGTGGCGTTCTTGAGGGCTGTCATGTTTTCTGTTGTCTGGTCGTGGCGCCAGGCTTTCTCGAGGGTGCGGCAATTTTTCTTGGAGTTTTTGAGGTCGTTGGTGAACCACGAGGCTTTCTTACTGCCGGGTCTGCTGGGAGGGTTCTTCAGTGGTGCGGGGTCATCGGCGCAGTTGGTCAGCCACTGTGTGAGGTTGCGGGCTGCTTCGTTGGGGTCCGTCGTGTTGGCGGGGGGTTCTGGCTGAGGGAGGTGGTGAGCTGGTCGGTGATGATCTTGCTCCAGCTTCTGCGGGGAACCTGTTGCGGGTGGTGGTGGGTCGTGGTTCTCCTGAAGTTGAAGTGGACACAGCTGTGATCTGTCCAGTGTAGTGTGGTGGAGTGGCAGAAGGAGATGAGGGTGCCACTGAGGGTGGTCTTGGGGTCGGTGTGTATCTGGAAGTGAAGGTGCTCGGCGGTGGAGAGCGGGTCGTCGGAGTTGGTCGTAATGCGGATGGTGTTTCTGTGGACGATGGCGATGCCTCCTCCGGTTTGGTTGATGCGGTCCCTCCGGGTGATCTTGTAGCCCTCCGGGATGGCTATGGCAATGTCGGGGGCTGAGGAGGGGTTAATCCAGGTTTCCGTGAGGAAGGCGACGTCCGTTAATGTTGTGTCGAGGAGGTTCCAGAGTTCGATGGCGTGCCTGTGGACAGAGCAGGTGTTGAGCAGGATGCACTTGAGGTGGTTGTTGCTGGTGCTTGGCGGGTGCGGTGCAGGTTCGAAGGCAGGTGAATTTGCATGCTTGGCAGGTTTCGGGGTGGCTCAGTAGCAGGCGGGGTACCGGCCGGGTTTGGGTGCATGGAGTGTGGCGGTGTCGTAAGTCCGTTGGCATCGTCGAGGGCCAGGGTCCTGCCGCTGGGCGCGGTCCAGGCGCGGACAGGCGCAGACGGGCTAGCCTTAGGCCAAGTGGGAGGGAGGAACAGCTGGGAGGCAGGAGCGGGGCGTCCAATGGGCAGGGGTACAGAAGAATAGGGGGTGGGGCCACAAGGGAGCAGCGGCGGAAAGCAGGGGGTGGGCGGGGCACACCAGAGGGCAGAGGAAGACAAAATACAATAAAACAATAAAACGCCTAGAAATACAGGAAAAACACCTAGAAATACAGGAGAAGAGCACAAAACAACTCCCAAGTGGGAAAACAGTGGGAAAACACAAGATATGGTAGCAGCAGGGGGACACCGAGGGGCAAACCTGTGGCGCCGAGGGCAGAGACGCTCTCCCAGCTGTGGAGCCGTGCGACGTGGGGGGTGTCCTGGGGTATACATCTCATATAAGCACAGCGAAAGCAAGAGAACATAGAGAAAGCAGCATCAGATCCTCAACTAATTTTAGACATTCCAGCTCCTTTTCCTCAATTTGTAAATGTAGTTCAATTTTGCATGAAGTGTAAAAAGGTTTTGAGTATGGGGGAGCAGTCAATCCCTGCTCTAGTCAACATCATCAACACACATAAGTGTTAGTTCTTTTTCTATCATTACAGTTCTTGCAGAACTTTTGAGCTTTTTGTTCATAATCACTGTTTTCCAGTTTTATCTGCAGAAACAAATAAACACAAAACTCCCTCAAATTGTTAGAGAATACAAAAACGGTATTTAAAAAAGTTCTAGGTAGAACCACAAATTCTGGTTCATGAAAGAAAAGTTATGTTATATGTATGTTTGTAACAGTGTGAATGTGTCTTGTTATACCTATTGGTTTGTCGCTGAGTATATAGATGATTTTCTCCGAGTATATAGATGAGTCAGTAGGTGTGTGAGTGACTCAATGGGTGAGTGATGGCATGTGTTAGTGCCTGTATGAGTGAGTACAAGGGTGTGTCAGTAGATCATAGGAGTGAGTGGGTATCTTAGTGGCTGAATTGGTGGGTAAGTGGGTGCAGAAGTGCTATATGGGTGAATGAGTTGGTGTGTGAGTGGTGCATGGGTGAGTGAGTGGGTGAGTGAATACCTATATGGGTGAGGGAAAGGGTGCATGAGTGGCTATGTCAGAGGCTATATGGATGAGTGAGTGAGCACATGAGTGGCTGTATGGGTCAGGGAGTGGGTGTGTGAGTGGTCCTGAGTGGCTAAGTATGTGTGAGTAGTTGCATGAGTGAGTGACAGAGTGTATGAGTGGCTTTATGGGTGAGTGGGTGGATGTATGAGTGGTATATGGGTAAGTGAGTGAGTACCTGTGTGGGTGAGCAAAAGGGTGAATGAATGACTGTATGGGTAAGTTAGTGAGTGTGTTAGTGGTAAATGGGTGAGTGAGTGTCTGCATCAGTGGTGTATGGGTGAGTGAGTGGGTACATGAGAACCTGTATAGGTGAGTGAATAGGACTGTGAGTGGTATATTGATGGGTGAGAGGGCGTGAGCATCTCTATGGATGAATTGGTGTGTAACTGCCTGTATGTGTGAATAGGTGAGTGTGACTAGGTATATGGCATGGAGTGGTATGGGTATGCGTCAATGTGTGTGTGTGAGTGCTTATATTGGTGAGTGAGTAGGTGTGTGAGAAGCTATATGGGTGAGGGAGTGGCTATGTTAATGACTCTATGGGTAAGTGAGTAGGTGCATGAGTGGCTGTATGGGTCAGACAGTTGGTATTTGAGTGGGTGTACGAATGATTAAGTATGTTTGAATAGTTGTATGAGTGAGTAACAGGGTGTATAGGTGGCTGTATGGGTTAGTAAGGGGTTCTGTGAGTAGTGTGTGGGTGAGTGACTGGGTGAATGAGTACCTGTATGGGTGAATAAAAGGGGGCATGAGTTATTATATGAGTGAGTGAGTACAAGAGTGGTATATGCTGAGTGAGTTTTTGCAACAGTGGTTTATGGGTGAGTGAGTGGGTGCTTGGGTGCCTCTTTGGATGAGTGAATAGGTATATGAATGCTGTATTTATGAATGAATGTGTTTGTGAGTGTCTGTATAGGTGTGTGAGTTGATGTGCCAGCGTGTATACATTTGAGAATGTGTTAATAGCTATACAGATGAATTAGCGGATGTGTTACTGATCGTATGGGGGTGAGTAGGTATGTCAGTGGGTGTATAGTTGACTGAGTGGCTGTGTCAGTAGCTTGATCTTTGAGTAGATGGCTATGTCTGCACCTCTATGGATTAGTAAGTGTATGTGTAATTAGCTATAGGGGTTTGTTTAGTGGGAGTTTTAGTGACAGTTTATATGAATACGTGGGAGTGACTGTATTTACTAGTGTGGTAATGGGTGTGTGAATGGCTGTATCGGAATGTGTCTTGGTGTGTTAGTGGATGTTTCACTCTCTGCCTTGGTGTGTATCTTGTTAATCTACTTGTATCATTGACAAATGTGTTGTGCTGTTAATGCGATTGTTCTTAAAATCAATAAAATTGATTATCAAAAAATGTTTTTTTATTTTTTCCAATGCTATATTTAAATTTTAATCAAAACAGGACACACTTGTTATTCTGTAATAGTTTTTATATGTCATTAATGTATTTTATTTTCCCTTTTTTACTGTTCTCAGCTTCCATACTTGTTCATCACTAATGATGTACTGTATAAAGATTTATCCTTGAACAGTGGGGAAAAAACAGTTGCATAGGTTGTAGAAAATAAACCCAAACTGTAGAGTTTATCGCTATAAATAAGTGACACTTTGCAATGCACTCACTACAATTATTTAAGGAATTGTTTTACCTACAGTTACTGAACTAATCTAAAGAAATATATGTTAAACATACCAGCTTTTTATTCTAACTTGTACAATACTACTAATAGATATAAAGCACAATTGATTTTGGAGATCCTTTTGAAAATATCACCATTGGTAGGCTGAATGATGATCTAAACACCAACGATCCAAGTAGAAGAAATACTGTACAGCTCTTTTTAAATCAGAAAATCATCCTTAGAACTTTGGTTGAAGGAACAAGAGATAAGAATTTGGAAGTTTGAAAGGTAGTTTTTGTTTGAGTTTAAGGTTGCTGTCATTGCATTCCGTCCATCCAGTTTCACATTATTTATTTAAATAGACAGTATAGTGTCCTGATGGTGCATTAACTCCTTTGCGAAAGATGATAGCTATAGTAGTATATGCTTTTCCAGAAAGTCATATTTGTTGTGCTTTGAAGTTTGCAATTTCGATGTCCAATGTAGACCCATCTACTGTATATCATTGCGGCATTAATATAAGGTATTTTCTACTTCTTTATATATGTAATGCAGACACAGCATCTGCTGTACAACGTGGGCATGTCCTATTTTGGCTAGCTATCTTAATCAATATGTCAAAAGGTCAGTTTTGGATTCTGGTAGTGTTAAGTACAGAAATCGTTTAGATTGTATTTGACTGGTAGATGTAAAGAGTAATATTTCATGGTTCCATGTGTAACTCAGTCCAAATAAGTCCTCAATACTGATTTCTTCTTTTTCTAAAACTCAAAGCATGACCATTATAAACTCCTGTGCATCTTGTTGAGTTTTCTCAGTAAATAGCACTGATCCACTACATAAATCTACTAGATCTTGAACTCCTGAAGCACAATATATTACAGTCCTATCTCGATGTAAATATTGTAGCAAAGAACACAGTGCAGAACATAATATCTTCTGTGGTTTCTGTTCCATTGCATTTATAAGATGTGGTAAATGGAACTGCACATTGAGAACAACATTGGCATACCAGTTGACACCAAACGCGTTTGACAACTGGTAACCTAAAATATCTCCCTCATTCTCCAGTTGTTTCTTGTTAACACCTCCCTTGCTATCCTTCTTTACCTTCTTTTCAGAAACATCTGTAGGTTTTCTATTGAGCTCCCGCTTTGGACAGATTTTCAGTTTTACATAAATGGGATACTATCCTAAATGAGGAGCCTATACGCTTCTTACCTGATTGTACACTCTGATACAACTGGCATAAACACTAACTTTCCTGTCATGAAAATCAACCAAAAACAAACCAGACAATGATCTTACTTGAGACAATGCAACTTATGGCACAACTGTTTGATATACAGTACTACCAATATTAATAAAATCTGCGTCTACACTTAATCTTGAGATTTATGGATAATTACAGCGTATGCTAGAGACACTGGGAACTGCTGCCGCCGGACATAGAATTCTTTCACAAGCAAAAAACGTACATCACATCATCCAATCTGCTTCATGCGATCAATCTGATCAAATGGTATTGATAAGTATTCAACCTCATCCCTAATTAGAAATGTTGTTAATTCAATATCTTTACCCATTACACTATTTACTAATTCCTTCCTCAATATTTATTTACACCGCAAAATTACTTTACAGTTTTTGCCCCCGTATAAACATTTTTCTAATCTTGCTGTCCTAGATACAGATTTCTCCAATTAATCCAATTTTGATTATAGCTTTCCATTTAGCAGTATTGTTACTCCCTGGTGTTCCATTTTGTCTATAGCTGAAATGTCCAAATGTTTTAGTAATAGTTCATTCAAATTGGAACAACAGAGCAGGCATTAAATACACTACGGATTTCCCTTCTCCAATGAAATTGAACATTTTCTGTGCTGCTGTGTTGTTGGAGGAGAATCAATTCTTGATAAGTTGACTTTCAAAGGTATGTTTACCCTCCTTTGTCGGAATTCCTACTCTAACGTCCTTGAAAAATACTTCTGTATTCCATGTCAGATGCTTGATGCATATTCCTCAGAAGTTTCTTTTATTGGAGGTTTAGCCAAATGTTTAAATTGCCAACACTTTTCAAAGAATTCTGAGTTCATCATGCAGAAGTGTCTTGAAAACAGTCTGTCATTTGACGGGGGTAAGTTGTAGTAGGCAACCAAAGAAAAATAAATGCTTTCCTCCAAACAGCATATAGTACTCTGTTTTTTAAATCTGTTGCATTCCCAAGTGTACGAAGGCAAGCATTAAGTTTAAGACCATGCTCACCTCAACAATGATTAAAAGCTTCAGTTTCTTCAATACATTCGATACAGTCTGCCACAGCACCCTTCTACAGCGCCTCAGAAACATCGGAATACAAGGAAAAGCACTTGAATGGATCACCTCCTTCCTCTCCGGAAGAACACAGAGAGTCCGCCTCCCACCATTCAAGTCCGAGGCCACTGAAGTCATCTGTGGCGTACCACAAGGATCCTCACTCAGTCCCACCCTCTTCAACGTATACATGAGCCCCCTCGCGGCCATCGCACGCCAACACAACCTCAACATCATCTCCTACGCGGATGACACCCAACTGATCCTATCACTCACCAAAGACCCCAACACCGCCAAAACTAACCTACACGAAGGAATGAAAGAAGTTGCCGAATGGATGAAACAAAGCCGTCTGAAACTGAACTCAGACAAAACAGAAGTCCTCATCTTAGGTACATCCCCCTCTGCTTGGGACGACTCCTGGTGGCCGGAAGCCCTCGGAAAAGCACCCATCCCGACAGACCACGCACGGAACCTTGGCGTCATCCTGGATTCTTCACTCTCAATGAACAGACAAGTCAACGCCGTATCCTCTTCCTGCTTCAACATTCTTCGCATGCTCAGAAAAACATTTCGCTGGATCCCCTCCGAAACAAGGAAAACAGTCACCCACGCTCTGGTCACGAGCCGACTGGACTACGGAAACACCCTCTACGCAGGTACCACCGCTAAACTCCAGAAGAAACTTCAACGAATCCAAAACGCATCAGCCAGGCTCATACTAGACATCCCACGCAACGAACACATCTCTGGTCACCTTAAAGACCTCCATTGGCTACCCGTCAATAAGAGGATCACTTTCCGACTGCTTACCCACGCACACAAATCACTCTACGACATCGGCCCAGATTGCCTCAACTCTCGACTGTCCTTCTACACCCCCTCCCGCCAACTACGTTCTTCCAGCCAAGCCCTCGCCACTGTACCTCGCATCAACAAGACCACCATGGGAGGCAGATCCTTTTCATACCTGGCTGCTAAAACATGGAACTCACTCCCCGCTTACCTTCGCCTCACCCAGAACCACCTAGCATTCAGAAAGCAGCTTAAAACGTGGATATTTGACAAATAATCCTCCTCCCCTTCCTAAGCCCCTTGAAACCCTCTGGGTATGTAGTGCGCTATACAAATTTTATGACTTGACTTGACTTGACTTGCGACAAGCTTCACCAGATCATTTGTGGTACTCCAGTTTCTTGTCATGTTCAACAGGTAGCATAAGTAGTCAATGCAGAGTAATTTGCTTAATTTTGTGTGCAGCTAATCCAGTGAGTACTGCTATTGCTTATAATAAATTTGATTCTGTTGTCCTCTGTGGGAAAGCGGTGAATAATTAAAAAGCATTTGCCAGTGCCAGCATGACTACTGATGTATATTAGTATTGGTTTAAATGATGAACATTTGCAATATTTCTTTCTCATTGAGGAATCTGTGCTCTTTTTTTTCTCTTACCTCTATATACATTACTTTCTGTTCATTGTTCGGATGTCCAAGTAACTGTTCAAAATCCACAGTTCCCTGTCTCGCTTGTTCAATTGCTGTTTCTACCTCATTCATGGCTATTGCAGCTTCCTTTTTTTAAAAAGGTTGTCCAAAAGGAATTTGGCTCAGTGGTACAGAACTGTTCCTGCTTTGGGAACTCTCCTTAGCTTCTGTCAGCAGCAATCACTTCTACCTGTTCAATCTCATTATTTACCCTTTGCAAATTGTTTGGGAAGACTAAACACTGAATGCTGTCTTTCACAGCATTGAAGGAATATTCATAGAAGTCATAGTCTCCAAGTAATTCAGATTCAGAATGCCAAGGCTTGAAGAGTTGTAGAAGTACCAAATAGAAAAAGTATTTTCTGTCTGGAAATTGGCAACTAAGTATTCTGTGGTTCACTAGAGTTCATTTTGCATGTCTCACCAAACAACCATCGCATCCAGCTATTGAATATTTCCTTTCTTCTATATTTTCAGTTAGATTGTTTTTGTATCTGTAGTGTTTAAGTTCTACATGTTTTGTAGCTGTGGACTCCTTCTTGGATATTATGTATCCAACATACTTGATTTCACAATGCCTGTACTTTCCTGGTCGAACTCTGCTAAGTACTAAATTTCTGGGAAAGATTTTAACACTCTATTTCAAGCACTTGCTAGACCTACACTTACCCAAACAATCCTCGTGACTTGGAGAACAAATTGATTGAGCTCAACCAGACCAGTAACAGCACTAGTAGGACCCCATCTCTCTATGGGAAAGTATTTTAAAGCTGAAGCTGTACAATTTTTTGATTAGAGTCTTTTCTGCAGAAATCTTCTCCCATGTCTCCGTCATCTCTGCCTTCATTGATTTTGTAATGTTTGAAGTAACATAACAAGCAAAAGCAATGGAGTTGTCTGCAACAAATGGTCTATCCATATCTGCATTCCACATTTTGAGAATCACAGGGTTATAGTCATTAATATACTTGGAGGCCTCTGTTCTTCTCAGGTTATATATGTTTTCGTTGATTTCCGTGTCGGTGTCTGACTGCAGACAAAAAGCTGCTCACTCTTCCTTGGAAAATGGCAGGTCATGGGAATCCAAATCAACATTTTGTGTAAAATATTCCTCTGCATCTGTATTTGTGATGGCATTACTTTCCACATATATGTGTCTAAAAGTGCAGAACTTGTCTCAGACCTTTTACACTACTATAGTTTGGAATGGGGCATGCCACATACTGTTCTGTAAAAGAGATTACAGCCTCATCACTGTCTGTTCCAAATTTCGGTGCATCCTTTATCCATAACAGCACGTGGATATGAGGAGCACCTCTTGTTTGGTACTCTTTACGCCAAAAAAAATGAGTTACTTTGCAAAGAGGAGGATTTCTTTTTTTGCAGATGAAAGACACCATAATGAGTTATAACGGGGTAAACCCTAAGAACTCTCTGACCTGGGTCAGTCAATCAGGTATGTATGAAGGTGGTCTATTGCTTTCATAGACATCAAATGTCAACAAATATCACATATCAAGATTGTGCAACTTAAATCATGAGTAGTCCATAAGTGCAGTGCATATTTTATTTTAGCACGTCATAAGATACTAGGTATCAGTCATTGAGTAACAAAGTTTGAGAAATCAAAACTTAAAGCATATCAATTACATCATTTGATCAAGGAAAAATTAGAAAAGACAAATTGAAAAAAACAAGTGTGCTCATCAGGTTGAGAGCCAATTACATTCTGGTATATCAACGCGCTCTTTAGTGAACAAGAGTCTTTCCACGTACCCCCATGACCAGCGGTGGACAGACGACGACTTTGAAATATACCGATTAACTATCTGGAAAGCAACCACATCCCAGTAAGTGCCCCCTTTGTATTTTCCTCATTCATTAGGGAGTCAAGGAACCCCTGCTGGTATCTGTATGGGGCGGACATCATGGCGGCACCTGCTCTACTGGAAATAGTTGTGGAAACCAGTGAGCCATTGAACTATTCTACCAGTTCCTATTCTACCATTCTAGCTCCTTTTGCTTCTTTCATTTGAAAGAGTACAATAGCCTCACTGTCGACTTGTTTAGAATGCAAGGGATGGATTCTGCAGTGTTCTTCAATTTCCTCTGATCTGGATTGATCCACTTTTCAAGCAGTCTACTTGATGACAATGTTTCATCTTCCATTTATGTTACATCTTGAACGTATTATATATATTGGTTTGCTTCCGATAACGGACTCCTTTTCCAAAAGTTGGCTTTCTCCAACAAACCACCTCATTGCTAAATCCGGTTTGGAACTGCAGAGACGCCCCCTCACGTAGCCGAGAAACTGTGTCTACGCGTGGACGAGGAAACGTGCGTCACCTGGGTCGATTGATTTGGGGTGTGTCCGGAGTACCCGTCACGCCGTGAGTTCTGAGGCATTGCGGAGGTGGGGAGGTCATAGTGATCGGCGTGAACGAAGAGTTAGTTGCCTACGAAGAATCGGCACTACAAATTTTGGTTCTGAGGCTAACAGCTAACAGCAGCATGTCGGCAGAAGCTGTGCGCGCGCGTGAAGTAGAGGCAGCGGAGCTTTTCGGCAATATACCAGCTGGAACGGTCGGTTCCAAAAGTGTCCCTACCAGAAATGAAGCACATGAGGATACCAACATTAAAGAGCTGTATAAACAATTGGAAAAGAACAAAAGACTCGAAGTCACTAAATGGTGGGAACATTACTCTTTATCCAAGTACGCAGAGGTGGGGAGAATGCCGAGAGGCTTGAGGATTATGCTGGCACCAAGTTTCGAAAAGCCTAATCCCTTGATGTTAAAGGAATGGGGACAGAGCAACCTGGCAGCCTCCATGAACTTGGTGCATATTTTGATTACATTTGCAGCCATTGATCAGGTGGAGGTTCTCAAGGAAATCGACAGGCTAAATACAGAAATTGACAAATTAGGGGTCACTGAGGTTTCCAAGAAATTACAAGAGTCTATGGCGGAAGGGGTAAAGAAACATGAAAATAAGATCAAGATTAGAAAAGTGCACAAATTTGCGCGGGACCAGGCTGGTTATGATCAAGGTCAAATCTTTACATTTTCACGCAAATTTACTGCAGCCAAACGCCAACAATATAATGGCAAAGGAACCACATTGACCGATGTTGCAACAGTGTCAGTACCTACCATGAATATTGAAGAACAGTCCTCTACCCTAGACAGCATCTCCCTCACCAGTGAATCTAGTAAAGATTCAAACTCGACAACACATTCAGCAATTATTTTGAATTTTGAGGGGGAATTGTATTTTGAGTAAAAGAGAGACTGGAAACATTGAGACCACGACTAAAAAATCCAACAAGAATCGTAGAAACCCAAAAAGACGAGAAAGAAGAAACAGACGTGCCAAAAAAACAACAGCAAAAAAAGAAGAATCAAGGCACATGGCAGAGGAGACGTAAATAAATGATAACTCTGTCATTAATCTATCAGAGACCATATTGACCAAGGCGGAGGAGCAGTTGTTATCGCTGGGCTTAAATTTCTGCCCCAAACAATGCGGCTACCCGAATAGACGTTTTTCAATTTATTAGAAAACTTAAGCTCAAAAAATTCTTCTCCAACAGAAACTGAAGGCAAATGCGGAATCTGATGTCCGTCCTCTTGATGCTACACTGGAGGACGATGGTATTACGACAGGGGATGTTTCCACTTTTTTATCTTTACATGAATTGAAAGCTGCGACAGACTCTCAGCCATGTGGTCCTGACGTTAATCTGAGCACTCAGGCAAGACTAAATAAAATCAACAGACTGCAAAAGGGAGCTGGACTTTCTCCGTTCAAAGGTAAATCGAGTTTTGTTACTCTGACAATTAAAGATGCTATTGATACATTTCACGACTGCGTAACCAGTGAGATAAAACAATTGTACAAATCTACCAACAATGGTGCAAGAAACAAGGATAGGCAACAGCAAATTGTCTACTCCACCTTAATGAACAAATTAAGTAAGAATAACGACCTAGTAATTAAAACATCGGACAAGGGTGGCAATGTCGTCCTCTGGCATAAGAAGGACTACATCAGTGAGGCTTGCAGACAGCTGCAGGATGAGAATTGCTATGAGAAAACTTCTTATAAGGAATATGACAAGGCAAAAGAGTCTCTCCTCAAGCTATTGAACAAGTGGCGCAGAGAGGGTTTGATTTCTGCAGAGGAATTTAAATTTATGCACAATGAATTCCCTGTCTTCTCTGTGTTTTACCTAATCCCCAAAGTGCATAAATGTGTTAGACCCACGCCGGGAAGGCCAATCATCTCGGCTACAGGAAGTGCGGGCGAAAAGGTGGAACAGTACATTGATTTCTTTTTGCAAGATATGGTGAAAGTGTTACCTAGTTTTGTAAAAGATACTAGCGATTTCTTGCAGAAGGTTGGGGCATTGGAATGGAATGATGACAAGCTTTTGATTACTCTTGACGTAGAGTCGCTCTACATGAGTATTGCACATAGCAGTGGCCTTCATGCTATTTAACATTTTTTGAACAAACGTCCTGTAGAGTTCTATGAGCGCAACAAAGTAATCATAAGCCTCATGGATTGGTGTCTTAGCAGTAATGTCTTTCTTTATGGAAAGGATGTTTGGAGACAATTACGGGGTGTGGCCATGGGGGCCTGTTTCTCCCCCAACTACGTGTGTTTACACATCGGCTGGTGGGAGGAACAGGTCCTCAACACACAACATCATGCCTGGGTCAGTGAAAAAATTGTCAAGTATTTACGCTATATTGACAACATTTTTATTTTGTGACAGGGAGATGAGGAGGAAGCTTTGTTGTTTGTGGAAGAGATCAACAAAAATTCCCTCAATCTCAATTTTACATCCATACTAAGCAAACAAGAAATAGAATTTCTTGACGTGAAATTATATGTAAAAAATGGCAGACTCAAGACTACATTGTATAAAAAGCCCACGGCTGGGAATACCACTCTGCTTGCTAACTGCCTCCATCCCAAGCATACTATCAGTAGTATCCCTTATGGCGAGATCCTACGTTTAAAACGGATCTGCAGTACGCCAGATGATTTTGACAAATGTATACATGAAATGAGAATAAGGCTCAGGGCACGTGGTTATTCTGATTCCATTTTAAACTAAGCGCTATTGAAGGCAGAAACACGCCCTAGAGATAGTCTTTTTCCTATGATTACTGTCAGTGATGTGGCGGCAGAAAGTAATGTAATGCCTGCAACAATTGAATGCCCCAGATTGATTACGGCTTTCAGTAATGAGGAGAATAAGATCATATCCATTGTTAAAAGAAACTGGCCTATTCTATTAACTGACTCTATACTGGATTTACAGTTACCAGAAAAGCCGTCAATTACTTTCCGTAGGGCAAAAAGTATGGGGTCATTGTTGGATAAAAGCAGCCCGGAAACAATACAAAAAAATACGTGGTTAAAACCCGCAGCAGGGTTTCATAAATGTTCCAGTTGTCGGGCGTGCAAATTCGGTGGGAATAAATCGCACTACCAAACACCTTTTTGCAGGAGAGACATTCCAATTGAAGGCAGCTTCAACTGTAAGACAGATTTTGCTGTGTATGTCCTGACATGCACCTGTGGCCTTAATTATATAGGCAGTACTAAGTTACAGGTGCATGTCAGGATCTTGCAACATCTTAGAGCCATCCTTCACAGTGACCCCACTTCCTCGGTAGTGCGTCATTTCAAGAGTAAACACAATAATGACGTAGCGTGCCTGTCTTACTACGTAGTGGGGTCCATTCCCAAACTTCGAAGGGGTGGCAATAGGGATTAGAGAGTAAGGCAGTTGGAGACTACAATGATTTTAAAAATTGACAGCAAATGGCCGAACTGTCTGAACAATTCGGAGGATATGTACACCTTCCTCTGATTTGTTTCCTTTTGCTGCCAGTCTCTGCACTCTTTTTACTCTAGCGCCTTTGGGTCTTTCCGCATCTGTCTTGTCTAATTTGTCCATGGGCTCTACGTAGCTGTTAGCTCACAGGTAGTCAGGTTCCCTGTTACCCATTACATTTCGAATTCCAATTGTTTTTCATATGAAACTCTTAATCTGAGTATTTGTATCTTCCCGGGAGGTAGTCAGGTTCCCTGTTGCCTACCATAATAGCGACATTTCTGTGTAAATATTATGAAATTTCCCTCTCTTCATCATTCCTTCATTTAGATATAGGGTGCACACGTTTTTCTATTTATGATGTTGTATGGTATTTTAAGACTTGTGCAAATTATGTGACTTTAGCAATGATTTTTGGCAATAACAGTCTATTTTATTGTTACTCATGGTTTTACACATGCTCCATATCGGATTGAATTGTCAAGGATTTAGCCTCATTGATAAGCATTTATGCACTTTATTTTGCAAGAGACATGTATTTCACACTGTAGTTACAACGTAAGTCTTTCTACTATGTTTTTGGTCATGTGATCAAGTAGACCTGGTCATTCAGGGGGAGTGGCCACTATCGCACAGCATATAAAAATCTAAAAAGTATGTAACCAATTTGTGATCAAGGGCCTACGGGCCCGAAATGCGTCATTGCTGTTGCTGCTCACCTGCGCCATTAAATACATCTGATGCCAGATCCAGTGGTCCTTCTCCTTTGTTTGCTTCGCCGATCAATTGGATTGGAGATGGCTTGGGGAGTTCCTTTTTTTGTATATATATATATATATATATATATATATATATATATATATATATATATATATATATATATATATATATATATATATATATATATATATATATATATATATAACTGCCACACACTCCAGGTTCCTCGAGTAAAAAAGTAGACGGCACTCCAAGTCTGTGTTTCACCAAAACAGATTTATTGGTAGACCTCCCTTAACAAACGCGTTTCACCGTTTAGGCTTCGTCAGTGTCAACCATAATTGCGTGCAATACACCATTTTCTCCCCTCCCCTCCTTATGCATAGAGAGAGGACTAGAGCTCGCCATGGTCTTATTGGCGGCCATCATATAACGTGCAATTTTTCACTTCATCTATACACATTAAAAACATTCTAAACACCGGGGAAATGGTTACAATAAAGTGCTCGTGCATTTTTAAGGAAAACAACAAGGTTGTTATCCAACATTGTCTAAATTTCATTTCGCTTGAGGGCCAAAGTGCAAAAGATCTTCTATTGATGTGCTGATATTCTTAGATATTAAATATCTCACTACACTTGTACACGTTCTATTCTGTCTAGCCCTGTATGGGCTTAATCGACTGTTGTTAAATCCCTTGTTCTATTGTTTTGCCCTATATGGGCCTATGATATATTTTATAAATCATTGATCCCAGATAATTGATTGGGAGAGACAGGGAAGTGGATATAAAAGAGGAGTACGGTGGTATAGACTCAACTTGGACTTCCCAACTGGTTAACCCCCTAGTGTGTCTAGCTGGGTAGGAAGTTACTAATTGCAGAACAGCAGTTATATTCATAGTGCCAGTTTTTGAAATGGACCTGATCATTCCAAATGGACCCAAAGTTCCTCATTGTTGTTCAATCCTCTAGGCCAGCTGTTCCCAAACTGTGCGCGGCGGCGCCCTGGTGCGCCGTGATTAGCAGCCAGGGGCGCCGCGACGCCACACAGGACAGGACAGGAAGTGGGACATACGGATTGCAGGCCGGGAGGGGGGGGTGTTTAAAATAGCGCCTTGATAATGGTTTGGCCCAGCACACTGCCGCCATACGCTTCCTGTGTATGTACGCACGCACGTACGTGTTTGTACTTAAGCTGGTGACCCGCTGGTGACCCCCCCGTGTTGTGCCCTGCTTTGGAGCGTTGCTGCAACGTTCCTGGTGCCCCCCTGTGTTGCGCCCTGCTTTGGAGCGTCGCCGAATCGTTCCTTGTGGCCCCCATGTTGCCTCTGCTTTGGAGCGTCGGTGAATCATTGCTGGTGCCCCCCGTGTTGCCCCTGCTTTGGAGCGTCGACGGAATCGTTCCTGGTGGCCCCCGTGTTGCCCCTGCTTTGGAGCGTCGGTGAAACTTTGCTGGTGCCCCCCGTGTTGCCTCTGCTTTGGAGCGTGGACGGAATCGTTCCTGGTGGCCCCCGTGTTGTGCCCTCGCCCCGTAGGACCCTTTTCAACTCGGTAAGTAAGCGTCTCTCTGTCTGATTGTTCCCTTCTTCTCAGACCCTGGCAGGAAGTTCTTTAGCCGTAAATTTGTCACATATGTTTATATTTTAATGTACATCCTGTGCTTGCTGTGTGTTAAATTCTTTTCTTTTTACCTGCGTTGTTTTGATTCTATGGCGTGCTCATGCAACGAGGGATTTTTTTTATTGTATGTGTGGCGTTATGGTTACATATTTAACGAATATGTCCGTTAGAATAAATGCAACAGTCCAACTCCTAAAATGACGGGAATAGGCTGTAATTACAGGCATATGGACTTGGGCCACAGGCAGTATCATATTACTCAAAATCGGGGCATGCGAACCATTTGAGTTGGAAAGTTTCCTGACACGTCCGAGCCACTCTAGCAGAGTACAGAGCGATGACTGCTTCTCTCAAGCTCTATGAAAATTAGTTAACTTGAAACTAGAACAAATACAGAACCGTGGAGATAAATTAAGGGGCCGACCGATCATGTTGCTTTTGAATATGACCTTGTTTATTGATGGCTAGTCTTGAATCAATTATGTTTTTATGTCTCAACTGAACTCTTCAAAGTTGATGGGTGGGTGGGTCTCTGAACTGGGGAAATGTATTTATTTAAGAATGGAACGGTAGGGGCACCTGCAGCTTTTCTGCTAGCAACCCAAGGTTTTGCCTTTTATGTGGACACGGTAAGGTTAAAGGAGATGGAGGTATCACCAAGCAGGCCACCGCACAGATTTTTTATTTGTATTTTGAGAATTTATAGAGCGTGTTACACCCAAGTGCGTCAAAGCGCTAGCAAAGAGTAAGAATGACTGCAAGACAGGACACCAGACCTATCCATCACAGAAGAGCCAGGTTTTCAACTGCTTGCAAATGGCAGCATGGAAGGAAAGACTTGCAATGTGAATAGTTAGCGACAGCTAGAAAGGACTGCCCCCTCACCTGCCTTTTCAAAATGTAGGTATCTCAACCTTCCTAAGAGAGGCAGACCTGAGCTGACTGTTGGGATACATGAGAAAAATACAACTGACCAAATTACAAAAGCAAACGTTAAGTTACATGAAGCAGTAATATGAGCAAACAAAATACAAGAGGTAGCAAAAGGTACATTACAGGGGGGAAAAGTGACATGTGTGCAAGTTACAAAAACGTACAAACTACAAGTAGAGGTATAATACTGCAATAATGGCAGACACTCAAGCACAAGAACAAACGTTATGTAGGCAATGGTGGCACTTGTGCAAGTATCTAAAGCAAACAAAATGTAAGCGGTAGCAAACAGTGTTACAAGAGAAAAGTGACGTATGCATGTTACAAAAGAGTACCAAACACAGGTAGAAGGATAATACTGCAATAAATGGCAGACACTCAAAACACAAGAACACACTGGGAAGGCACGTCCACAGTCATGGAGAAAATAATTTTCTGTACTTGAAGGTCTTCCTTAGGATAATAGAGAGGGTGTGATTTACATTTGGAAGCGTCTTTGAAGGAGGCGAACTTTGAGGTCAGTTTTAAAGGCCTGGGAAGAGGTGGTGGCTCCCGAACACATGTAGACAAAATTGGTTTTGCCTGTTTAGCTTTTGCAGAGATTATTTGTGCTTTGCAGCATTTGCCTTTCGTCCCAGCAGAGTTCATCCCATTGCATCCTGGTAAATGCAGTATACCTACTTTCAAAGTTGCTGTAGTCTTTCACCAAAGTTGATGCAGGTAGTGCTGTTATCTCTAGACTGATTTGGATTAGAAACTATATGTCCGTTCTATAGCGCACTCTGTACTACTGTGATATGTCCTTGGCTGGGCCCAGGAATTGTTGAAGTGTGGTCTTTGGTGTTACAAATCAGTCTGATGTACACATTAGCTGCAATTTGGCTTTCTTCATTGTTTGCAAAAATGTGCCATCTTAGATTTCATTACAAAACTGAATGCTCTTTCTGTCTGTGTGGGGTACCAATAAGAATAATTAATCCAAATGGTCATCATCATCACGTGCTGCTATTGGAAATTAACATCAATAATAGATCCATCATTACAAAGAGGATCACTTTTTTTCTTCATATACTTGTCTTACCTGGATGTTTTGTACTTCAGACTTATTATACCGTGGAGACTGGATGAGACCTGGAAGAAACCTGGAAATACTTGAGCAAAGGAAAAGAAAAGAAGACCAGGAACTTTACAGATAGAAAGACCACTCCATCTGAATAATTCAGACACGTGGAACTGATTTCCATCTTTCTGATTGACAATGAAGAGATTTCTAATTTCAAGTTCATCTGCGCAAAGTGAAGTTGGAGGTTCTTCTGACAAACATGACGGGAAACGAAAGGCCAAGTACAGAAAGTATGATGACGGGTATCTGGATTATGGTTTCACGTGTGTTCAGGTTAATAATGAGGACCGTCCTCAATGTGCAATCTGTTTAAAAGTTTTGGCTCTGGAATCCATGCTTCCAAGTAAACTTAAGCGGCATCTTGAAAGTCTTCACCCAAATGTGGTTGGAAAGCCAAGGGAATTTTTTGTAAGAAAAGTTGCAGAAGCCAAACTACAAAAGTCCATATTCTCTAAACAAACCAAAATGAATAGTAATGCCCTCCTGTCCTCATATCAAGTGGCCTATCTAGTTGCACAGAGTAAAAAACCCCACACAATTGCAGAAGAGCTGATTTTGCCTGCTGCTGTTAAAATGGTAACAAACATGGTCGGCGAAGATGCGGGTAAACAGCTGCTGAAAGTGCCTCTTTCTAATAATACTGTCAGCCGGAGGATAAATGATATGGCTGAAGATATTAATGATCAGCTCATCTGTAATCTAAGAGGAAAAGACTTTGCACTCCAGTTGGATGAGGCAACAGACAACCACAAAGACACCCATTTTATTTGCTATGTCCGGTTTGTTCACGAAAAACAAATTGTTGAGGATTTGTTGTTCTGTAAAGAAATCAAAGGTGGAACTACAGGTCAAGACTTGTTTGTAGTTTTGGATGATTTTATGCAACATAATCAAATTGACTGGGAGAGATGTGTTGGAGTTTGTACAGATGGAGGTCGTTCAATGGCAGGATGCTACCAAGGACTTCAAGCTCGCATACAATCTAAAGCGCCCAATGCTGTTTGGACACACTGTATAATACACAGAGAAGCACTGGCAGCAGGAAACCTCAGTGAAGAACTGCATGGTATTTTGAAAATAGTAATCAAAGTGGTAAATCATATTAAAACAAGACCAATGAAAGCACGATTTTTTGCTAAACTGTGTGAGGACATGGGTGCCAACCACTCATGCCTCTTGTTCTACAGCAGCTCTAGGTGGCTGTCTCTTGGTAATTCCCTGCTTAGAGTGTATGAGCTGAGGAATGAAATATACTCCTATTTACATGATGATGAACATTGTTTTGCTGACAAATTTATTGATGCAGACTTTCTAATACAAATGGGTTTTCTTTCTGATCTATTTGAAAAACTGAATGAACTGAACAAGTCCTTGCAAGGCAATAACACTAACATCTTGCAACTGTCAGGCAAAGTTTCAGGCTTTAAGAACAAGGTGATCCTTTGGAAAAGCTGTGTAAGCAAGGGTGACTATAAATGGTTTCCTTCATTGGACCAGTTTCTGCAGGAGAATGAAATGGTGTTAAAGGAGGAACTGCAGACAGTTTTTGTTCTGTATTTGTCTCAACTGCGTTTTTACCTTGACAAATATTTTCCAGAGGATGAAGTGGAGCCAATAAAATGGGTGAGCAACCCTTTCAATGCTGAGATACCTCAGCATCTCAACAATGAGGAAGTAGAACAGCTTATTGATGTTGCAAGTGACTTAGCATTGAAAGCAAGGTTCCAGTCTCAGTCACTGTTTGAGTTCTGGTGCCAAGCTGGGGAGGAATACCCAAAGATAAGCAAGAGAGCCCTGCATGTTTTGATCCCGTTTGCTACTTCATACCTTTGTGAAGCTGGTTTCTCAGCAGTTGCAGTAATAAAGTCCAAATATAGGGCAAAAATTAACCTTGAAAAGGAAATGCGTGTTGCGATCTCAAAAATAACTCTGAGATATCAAGAGCTATGTAAGGGAAAACAAGCGCATCCATCTCACTAGGATTTGCAAGGTAAATTCGGACTCTGTTGTTTTTCCTAGTCATTAAAAACTTCTGTATAATAAAATATCTTTTTCAAACTACTGTTGTGTGGTCCAAAAAAGTCTTGTATTGTTTCTCACTTAACAAGTTTTTATTAAACAACTTATCTTCTTATTTTGTTACTAATATCATTATAATACCTTCATTGCGTCTCAATTACTTTAAGGAAGACAACTAGAAGTACTCCCGATGTCGGGCTTGCATCCCGTCCACCGGTAAAAAAAAAAAAATTGTGGGGAGCCACGGCCAACTGCCGATTAGGTCAAGGGAGCCACGGGTCAAAAAAGTTTGGGAACCACTGCTCTATGCTGCATGCTTTGGAGGTCAATTATATACCTGTATTCCAAGGCGCTTAACTATCTTACCCTGTCTCCACCTCGATCTTTTTTACCCAGTTGGTCAATTAGGTAAAAGGACAACAGATCCCTATTGCTTTTGTGGTCGGTCTCAAAGTGGCGTGACACCGGATAGTTTTTGTCTCTGTTTGTGATGGCACGCATGTGCTCCAAGATACGTTTTTTGGCCGGGTTAATTGTGCTGCCGATGTATCTTTTGGAGCACGGCATTCCAGGCAGTAATTTACAAATTCCGAGTTGCAATTCAGGAATTTTGTAATCTCTCTAATGGGTCGTGGGTCATTTGGTCTTTCCTCATATTTGGTCCGCTTTTTGCGGTACTTGCATGCTTTGCATTGCATACACAGAAAGAAACCATTTATGGATTTAGATTTTAATGTTTTGGGGGATTCCTCGAAGTGGCTACTGGTCAGATGACCGCTAAGAGACTGGCAACGCCTATACTTTATAGACGGATTCGATGGTAGTATGTTTTTCATGGTTGTATCAGTCTCTAGGATGTGCCAGTTCTTGTTGAATATCTGTACCAGCTCACTGGATCTCATGTTAAAGCTGGTAATCATCCTTGCTACACCCTCTGGCTCAGTCTCCTTTACTTTCATCTTAATGAGGTCCTTTCTGTCTACCAGCTCCGCCTTGCTCACTGCATTTGTTAATAGTGATCTTGAATATCCTCTATCTCTAAACCTTTACAAAGAAATCTTTAGGATCAGAACAGTTTCTCTTAAGGCCTAATAATTCCCCAAATGGGATGTTTTTAATCATACTCTTGGGATGATGGCTTGCCGCATGTAGTACGGTATTACCCACTGTAGGCTTTCTGTAGAGTCTGGTTTGTAGGGAGCTTCCTGTTACAAAGACCTCTAAGTCGAGATAATATACCGATGTCTCGCTTATAGTACTGGTAAATCTCAAATTGAGATCATTGTCATTTAGTGTCGCGACATACTCCTCAGCCGAGAATCTGTCGCCCCGCCAAATGAGAAGCAGATCATCGATATATCTCGCCCAGATCATAATATGATCTAGCCACTTCTCGTTGGTCCCCCCCCCCAGGCCACGTGCTTCTCCCACCAACCCACGAATAAATTCGCGTAGCTGGGGGCAAAGCACATGCCCATGGCGGTCCCCCTCATCTGGCGATACATATAGACTGCAAAAAGAAAAATGTTGTTATGGAGGCAGAACTCCGTCATCTTCAATAGCATATTATTATGTTGATGGTGTTTCAAGTTTTTCTTCCCCAGAAATCATTTTATAGCAGAGATCCCGTCTTGATGTTCTATACATGTATTCCGACTGGTGGCATCAAGCGTGACAAGAAGCATATCCTCTTCCCACCTGATGCCATCAATCTGTCGTATAAAGTCTTGGGTATCCCTGACATAGGAGGGCAAGTCTCTGACAAAGTGGGCCAAATAACTGTCAATGAATTTTGATGTGTTCTCCAGTAAGCTTCCTATAGAGGAAACAATAGGCCTCCCCGGGGGGTTTCTGATATCCTTATGCACCTTGGGGAGGTGGTAGAATGTGGGAATAATCGGATGTTCGCAAAACAAATAGTCATACTCATTTTTATTGAGCATCCCCTCAACCCTCCACCCATCCAATAGAGCGTGATAATCCATAATGCATCTAGCAAAACCCCTTCTGTCTATGATTTTGTAGCAGCTACTGTCGTCTCAAGGCTGTAGGAAGGTGGATATCTGACTATGGTTACCCCCAAACTTTTTGCCTGGTGTTTAGCTGGTTTTTGACATAGTTGGCCCGGGATCCTGCTATTCAGGGCCCCATCCTAAATGCTCTCTCCTTAAAAAGGACTCCATGTACCTTAGGTGCATACACAATTGGAACTGGTTTACCTTATAGGTACCCAGGGCATAGGTGTAGCCAAGGCCTACCAGGGGCTGCAGCACCCCTGGCCTGGCCCCCATATTTGACAAAACTGGCTGATCACTCAGCTGGGGTAAGTTGATGTAATCACCTCTTACTTAGATATAGTATATCTATATCTAACCGAACTGGACACATAGTAACCTATAAGTCACTCCTATGGCAGGCCATAACAATCCTGGAGGCAGAGGGCTTGGTTTTATGTGAGATGGTGCTCTAGCATGAGCTGAGCCTGTCTCCAGCTGTCAGAAACAACTTCCTTAGCTGTTCCGGGATATTGCCATACCATATACTCTTAAGTGCATTATAATCCTCGCGGTTATATGCTAACTTTGGTTTGGCTTTATCAAAACATGTCGAGTAAGGTGTCATACGATTTGGAATACTATCCCCTCGACAGTTCTGTCGACGGGGATAGCATTCCACCCTTTTAGAGGGACACGACATGTACATAGCCTTAACCCCGGTTAAAGTTAACCAGAGCCTCAGCATCACAAAATGGATGCTGCCACCACAGACACAAGTCTGACCTCCTGCTGCTGGGAGTCCTTCCAGCGAGGGAGGCTTGGACAAAGGGTTTTCTGCCTTGGGAGGTGCGAGCACCACCCCAGACAGGATTTTGTGTATTGGGTAGGACAGGGCTGAATAGAATCAGACATGCCCGGACACACAAGGTGTCCTCATGCATAAGCCAGTCCAAACCGGTCCTGGGACTTTCCAGACCCAGGCCTGGCGAGGAACTGGACAAAGGAAAGGGGGTGTAACCTCCCCCCTTCCTGGTCCCACCCAGAGGAGGGACCTAGCAGGTGATCTACCCCTCAGATTGGGAATAAGAGTGGGAGCAGTGCCATATCACCTCAGATCATCCTGAATCAACTTGAAAATAAGAAGACAATTGGACTTCAACATTCTGCTGCACAGAAGACTGAAGAGCATCTCCCTTGTGGCCTAGGAGTGGCCACCCTGTGAACACAGGCACCATCCAGCAACTCGACGTCTGCTTTGCTGCCGCCTCCTGCCGGAGCCTGAGCCCAGAACCCAACGAGACCCAGACTCCCAGACTTCTCACCGCCAGATCCACAGACCCTGCAAAGAAGGGACCCATGGAGGCACCGAGAGTCGTGGGACCGGACATCTCGGAAGACCCCCGAGAAGCTAACTGCGCAGCACCTGAGGTACCCTCAATGCTGTGCTTTGGGGATTGAGAAGCCCCACAACCGAGCAGCCCTTGCACTGAAGATCAGCCCCCCAGCATCTCCACGATCTGCGTGGGGCCCTTTTGCATCGTGCCACTTGATGCACCATCCCGGCCACTTGCCACGTGGTCAGCGGCCATCTCGGCGATGAAACCTACAATCTACACTCCGGGTCTGGTTGCTCCAGACTTGCCCTCGCTCCTGTAAAACGGAGCACCCGCTCTGACCTTGCTGGTCCGAGTGATAAGCCTTTTTCACTTCCTGCGTGGCTTGCATTAGCCAGGCCTGTTTGCTCTGATCAAGTTGCCAACACCGCCATCAGCTAGAGCCTTTGTGGGACAGCTCGTGATCGACTCCTGGACGTCCTCGACCTCTTCGTGTCCACATGGCTGCAGAGAGAAGCTACACCTCATCGCCTGTTTGCACCCGACATCGCCTGGTTCCATCCTGGTTCCACGGTAGTCACTGGCTAGTGACTTTGAACATTGTCCCCTCTGCTTTCAGGCCTTCACCACTTCAGATCCACCCTTGGATCCACCGGAACTCTTCACATCGAGTCGCCTGCAGCATCTTCAGCTCCAAGCACCATTGACCTGCGTGACGAAACCCGACACTACTTCGCACCTGTGCACCCGCTTCCTGTGGGTGAGGTAACTCAGCAACCCCGGTGTTCCTACACTGGTACACACCTCTAGTGTTTGTGTCTAAAGTTTCATTCTTCTAGGTCACTCGGAAGGTTCCTTAATAACTAACTTTGTAACTTTTACACACCATTGACTTAACATTGGTATATGCGTGCACTTTCCGCACTGCACCCGAGTCCCGCTGGCCTTTCCCGACTTCATCACTGTTAGTCCTGAACCGCTCCATCGATTCCCAAGGCCCTAGGCCTACTTCCTTTCAGCTAGGTGGTTCTTATACCACTATTTTAGTATATGGTTTAGGTGGCCCCTAGGGCTCATCCATATTGTGCAACTTTTGTATATTTAAACTGTGTTTTGTTTTAACGCATTTGCTTCTGTGCTCATAAAGAGTATAGGGGATTTTGTAGTAAATAAATATATATATATTTTCAATATATATCTGTGTGGTGTCCTTTCATTTGGTATTCAAGGGGATTGTGTATGGTAAAACAGCTTGCTTCACATGCCTTTACAGAGTTTAGCCTAAGACTGCTTTGGTCACGCTACTAGGATAGCTGGTCTATAAGGTTGACTTACAACCAAACATCATAAGGGTTGCTTGGCATGGTACAAGATGATCACTAGAATTAGTGAGCATCACATACCAGGCCAACTTCTCACAAAGGCCTCCTTCTTGTACTTCGTTTTACTGAAGATAACAATATTTCCCCCCTTGTCTGAGGGTTTGATCTCGATCGTAGTATCGTCCTTCAGTGACTTGATCGCCTCCCATTCCAACCGTGAGATGTTAGAGTTCTTTTTGGTCAGTTCCGTATTTTTTTTTGTCATTTTATCCAGGTCTTGGAGGATTGCGTCATTAAAAACGTCTATTGCATCATGTGTAACTTGAGGTAAGAATCTTGATTTACGGTTTAGATTGCTTGGATCCCTCATTTGTATAATCTCCTCCCTCCTTAGTACCTCCATGGAACTCGGCACATCATCCATGTATATATTGTCGCTCCAAATGTTGTCCACCTTTAAGTAGCACGCATATGTAGCTTGGAAACACGTCAGGCATATCCATTACGGAGCGGCATCTGCAAGCGGATCCCCGTCTTTACCTACACATCAATCAAGCTGCTGGTCGAGTGCTACTTAAAGGTGGACAACTTTTGGAGCGACAATTAATACGCGGCCGTCCAGCCGCGGAGTATGCACCACCCCGTAATTCTTGGGGGTCACGAAAGTGAAACAGCAGCCGTATACAGGACCGTGGATGGACCCACTTGCGGGGTCCATACAGGACGTGATTGTGTGCTCTCCGCACTACACTTCCCATAATACACAGTGGTGAAGTGGATCAGCGATCGCGCACACCGCTTCCGTTAAAGCCTCTGAAGAGAAGCATATGGAGCTTCGAAATGCGTCAGGCATATCCATTACGGAGCGGCATCTGCAAGCGGATCCCCGTCCTTACCTACACATCAATCAAGCTGCTGGTCGCGTGCTACTTAAAGGTGAACAACTTTTGGAGCGACAAAATATATATATATTATATATTCACAGAAAAAACCATAGGTTATAGAACATATATAGTTAGGAATTTGCATTTACAAAACCTTGAAAATTCACTGAAAAAACCATAGGTTATAGACCATATATAGTTAGGGATTAGCATTTACAAAACCTTATTTTACTCGCATAAAACCATTGAAATTCCATATATAGTTAGTTGCACTAACTATATATCGCGCACCCGCAATCCACTGCTGATGATGTCACATATTACATCATTCATGACATGGTCAGTGACATCACTGATGACATCACTGATGACCTCATCCAGTGTTTGTATGTTTCTGTAAAGTTAAAATATGTCTTACATATTGAAGAATGAGTGGATGTATAAGTGTCTGGATGAAGGATTTAGTAGGTGCATGACTGACTGTATGAGAGAGTGATTAAATGTGTCTCACTGAGTGCATGGGTTAGTGACTAAACTGTCTTAATTTGTGCATCATTATGTCTGTTGTTCTGTAAACTGCTGCATGTGTTAATCAGTAGCTATATGAGTAACTATATGGGTTATTGATTGGTTGCCCAAGTATTTGTATGGGAGACTGAGTATGTGTGTGGGTGGCTGGGAGGTGTATGACTCTGTGCATAGATGTGTGAGCAGTTGATTCACTAGATGTATGGGTTCAAACGTGCATGTGGAAACAGCTGTATGGGCAGTTGACTGTGTGCATGAGTGTATTGGTGAGTGAATGGATATCTCAGTGCTACATGTCAAAGTAAGTACATATGTAAAACACAGTACATGTGAGAGTTGACATATATAAATAACTGAGCATAAGAGCCAGTGAATGTGAGAGTGGCTGTATGAATCATTGTGAACTTGTATCAGGGATTGTATAAGAGAGTAAATATGTGTTAGAATATGTTTGAATTAGTAAGGTGTGTATAACTGTATAGTTGAGGAAATGGAGGAGTGATTGATTCTTTTCATGACTGACTAGATGTGTGAGTAACTCCATGGATGAGTGACAATCTGTGAGTGTCTGTTTACACTGATTGTATCTAAGGTTATATTAGAGTCTGAAGAGGTTCATCGTATTATCACATGAATGATATTATCAGTGATGTGATCAGTAATGTCAAATGAGATGTCATCAGTGATGTCATCAGTGATGTCATCAGTGATGTCACTGACCATGTCATGAATGATGTAATATGTGACATCATCAGCAGTGGATTGCGGGTGCGCGATATATAGTTAGTGCAACTAACTATATATGGAATTTCAATGGTTTTATGCGAGTAAAATAAGGTTTTGTAAATGCTAATCCCTAACTATATATGGTCTATAACCTATGGTTTTTTCAGTGAATTTTCAAGGTTTTGTAAATGCAAATTCCTAACTATATATGTTCTATAACCTATGGTTTTTTCTGTGAATTTCATTGGTTTTTTAAAAGCTAACATCTGTAGCTGTAAAATGTATTCTTCTTTAAATCCCAAAATATATTTTAGATGTTTATTGATAATTTTTTTTTTTTATATTTTTTTTCTTCGCTTCCGGTAAGCGAACCGGGAAGCTTTCCGTTAGCTCATCTTGATGCCGCGACCTAGTCCGCGAACCGGTAAACGTTTCGTTAGCGCAACTGTGATGCGTCGCGGAAGCGCGATGTATCACGTTGTCGCGTAATGCGTGTTATGACGCGCCGCGTTAGCGCTCCCGGAAGTGCTCCGGACCGCGAACCGGAAACGATCCGGGACGCGGCGCGCACCGCGTAACGTAAGCGGAACAGGTCATGTGACTTGTTTATCAAACTTTTCATTGGTTCATTTCACTTTTGGTTTCCAAATGATGTATGACTAGGTCATGTGACCTAAAAATAACACTTTTCATTGGTTCAGAACTTTTGCTTTTCCCAAATCATGAAAACCCCTCCTTCTTTCTTCACTCTGACTTTCATCTTGGTGAGAGAAAGACCATTTTCCAGTCATTCAGCAATGGCTTCTATTCTAGCTTCAGCTGGTGGACCCCCACCACCACCTCAACCTCCTCATGACAAGAGAGGACCACCAAGTCAATTCATCTCCAACAGAGAGGAGGAAGAGGAGGACCTAGAAGAAGAGGACACAGATGAACCTGAATTTATACAGGAGTTGCCCCGTGTTTCCCGAAGGAAAACAAGTTTTATATGGCAGTTTTTTTCCATCCCTCAAGGGGAGAAGAAGGTCAATGCGAAATATGCCACCTGCCTCATCTGCAAATACCGATTATCTAGAGGCACTGATAAAAAGTATAGTATGGGCAACTATACTATGCATCGCCATATGGCCAGGTGGCATCCATTAAACTACAGCCGGGCAGAGTTAAGGGACCTGCAAGATAATCCCCCGACAACTCCTGTGGCCAGATCAACGTCAACAATTTCTTTGACAGGAAGAGAGGCACAGGAAACTGTGCCAAATATACAGCAAAACTTCAAACACATGAAGTTTACCTGCTTATATTGTGGTGCTATGCTCTCATGTGGAAACATGAGCGTGAAATTAATCAACATAGCGTACGAAAACCACAAGTGCCCTAACCCACCCAAACAGTAATTTTTTTTTTGCTCCTGTTGAGCTCTTTTCAATGCCTGTTTTTTGTTGTTTCCCCTCCATGAAAAACACAAAAAAAACATAAAACTGTTCTAAAAATACAAAAAAAACAAAAAATGTTCAGAAAAAAAAATAAAACAACAAAAAGATTAAAAAAAAGTTCTTTTCAGAACTACCTCCCCTTTCAAATAAAATTGCTAGAATGTTTAGCACTCTGGCAAGCTCTATTTCTTTTGGTTCGCTTTCCGGTTCGCTGCCCGGTTCGCGAACTTGAAGCGAACCAAAAAAATATTTTTTTTAAAAAAGAAGAGTTAGTATAAGGGAAGTAAACAGAGAGTAATGTTAAACGAAAAACAGCTATAGGGAGTAAACCAGAGATACTGTTTAATAGATCTATTTATTAATGCAGGATGACGATAAGGTGTGATCTCTCCTGAGGTTTGTTGAAGGTGAGACCTACTCAGGGTTACAGATCAATTTTACACTTGTTGAAGAATACAGAGCAGATAATGCATGTGAAGGCCTACCAATGAAGTAAGTCATGTCCTCTTATTACATCATTCATGACATGGTCAGTGACATCATCAGCAGTGCATTGCGGGTAAAAAGAGTAGAAAACATTTACCTTAAAATTCTTGTTACCTTTTTTAAATATTTTTTCATACTTTCAATCTGTAAAAGAGAGAACAAACATTTCCAAAAATATTAAAACATGTATAAAAATTAGAAAAGAAAAGGGAAAAGGTTCAAGAAGAAACAGTTTTTCAACAACTTTGATATTTACAGAAGCCTCTGCTTCTCTACGTCCCCTACACAATCCTAAAGATATATATTTTAAACAAACAGTATCTTCATGCTGATGAACTGAGGCCTATTTTGGAACATGGTGCTTCTTTTGCACTGCTGATGTCTCACAATAGTGATGCAATAGGAGCGCAAAAAAGATGTAAAGCCATCATAAAATTGTGTCTAACATTTTAAATGATTGTTTCAGGATGCAAATAAGATGTGTGCTTTCAAGAGCTTTCTTTGATGTGAGGCCTATTCCTTTTTTTTAAAAAAAACAGTACCCTGAAGTACAGCACTGTAAGCATTAAAATTGACACTTACAGAAGACTCAGTTTCTCCATATCTACCTCACATTTCTAAATGTATATCATAAGTACAAAAAGCAGAACATTAATTATACATGTTAAATGGTTTATTTTTGCTGTTCTCAGAATGTATCAAATTTCACTTAAATCAGTGACTTGAAGGTATTCATCATGTAACAGCGGGGGAAAAAAAACCACAATCAAAATGATTGTGTTTAAAAAACCCATACAACCTAAGAAATCTGAATTCAAAAGTCCTTAAAATTAACTTACTTTCAATGACGTCGAAGGATGTCCTATGAACAGCGTCCACTCTGTTGTGCTATAAATATTTTTAGCCCGCCACTTTCTGAAAGAAAACCTCCATCGTTTTGAAAAATATGTTACATACAAGAAAAGACTTCTCACATTCTACCACATGTTTCCACTAGGCCAAATCATGTTGCAGCGATTCACAAGTCTTGTAATTCTTCCAATCAAATCCCGTCATTTTCTATTTTCGCAACTTTCAAAAAGAAAACATTTAAGATTATTTTCACAATCCTGGACTACTAATATCTTACCCTTCTTTGTCACTCATGTTCTCCTTTTCCTATGACACTGATACTGCTTACTATGAAGCAGACTTACTTGCATCAGGTTTATATAGTTGGATTTTTAAATTGACATTATAATTAAAAGTTTTGGACCAATAATCTAGACAGCATTGCAGACTTACATTCCCTCTACTTGATGAACCTTTTGCAATTCTTCACAGGAAATCCCGAGATTCTTTCTTTAAAATTTTGGTTTTAAAAACACCAGGTAAGAATTTTTAAGGTCAAACGGCAATTTTTTTTTGAAAGTTACAACGGAATCATTGCAGAATGACCAGCCGCTTCGAGACTTTAAATAAGCTGTGTAATGTCCTGATGTTGTTGAAGGACCATCGTGATAGATAATTGCTACAGTTACAAAAGTCCTTCCTGATATTGACAGCTGAGAAGCCACAACATTTTTTATTAAAGTTGACAATTTTGATCCATCAGGCCTACATCGTTGGATCATTAAAATGACATACTGGCCATATCTACGTATAAATATTGTTGACATCATTTCAGATTTACATTGGCTACACTCCATGTTGTGATCCGCTGCATTTACTAGCTTATTAAAGGAGACTGATTTACTGTCTGGCAAAGTTAAATATATAAATCTTTCTGAGTCTACACTAGTAGTACTTGATACCATACAGTTCTCGCAGTCATGCTGCCATTGATAAGAAAGCCCAAACAGGTGATCTACATCTACACCCTCATCTTGCAATACATCAAGCATATACATTAAAAACTCCTGACAATCTTGCTGATTATTTTCAGAGAAGTCTGTTTGACCTGAACATTCATCTAACAGATAACGAACTTCAGACACACTTTCTACTTTTGTTCGATCAGTGCTACATTTCTCGAAAACAGAATTCAACAAACAGCATAAAATTTGTTCTGAATTCAACAGAATCTGTTCTTTTAAACTCTCTAGTGAAAAGAGAACATTAACCACTACATTTGCATAGCAGTTGACACCAGAACTGTTTTCAAATTGAAAACCGACAACATCTTCAACAGAATCCACTTTCTTTCTGCTAACAATTTTCAGTTCATTGACTTTTGGTCTTTTTGCTACAACCTCCCTACTATTACTGATATTTCTACGTTTCCGGCCTACCACACGTTTCTCAAACAAAGGATATTGAGGCAAATGTGGGGCATACTCTCTTCTTAACCTATTGTATTCCTTAACACAATCTAGATCCGCACAAATGTTTGTGACATCACAGTCAATCAAGTACAATCCCTATAAAGTTCTAACTCGTGACAATGCTACATATGCCATACCCTCCTTGAACACAGAACTGCCAATATTCACCAATGCACTGTCTACACTTAAACCTTGCGATTTATGCATTGTCACCGCATATGCCAAGCAAACAGGAAACTGTTTACGGCGAACATATAAGTCTTTAACAAGCAAAAACCTAGCAGAACAACGACCAATTAGCTGTACTTCCTCAATGCCATCAAATTTAATTTTTAAAAATTCTATTCCATCTCTATTTCTGTATTTCTCAAAATCAACAACATTACCCATTGATCCATTTACCAGACCTCTTTCAACATGTAAATTCCTTCTCAAAATGATTCGGCAATTTAAACACACATTCAAAGTCTTTTCAAAACCCGCTGTTTTAGATATAGTCTTCTCTAATGAATCCAATTTTGATTTCAAATTCTATGACAAAATAATTGTTGATCCCATATGCTCTATTTTGTCAATAGCTTCAAGTTTCACAATCTCTTGCTTTTCTAAATTCAACATTTTGTTGTTGAAGATGGCACATTCTGCAAGAGTTGGCATCAAACATATTCCGGATTTCTTCTCAGTAATTTTCTGAAAAATATTCTCAGGCACAATCTCTTGTTCGGGATATAAATTTGAAAGTAATCGTGCATTTAAAGCTTCTTTTCCATGCTCGGTCACTTTTCCAATTCTAATATCTTGTAGAATATTCTTGTAATCTTCATCCTTCGCCTGACGCATATTTTCGTGCAGTTCAGCATAATTGAAGTTTAACCATATATTGACGTCGCCAATGCTCCCTAGGCACTTCCTGGTATCTTCATGCGTGAGTATTTTGAACACAGGTTGACCTTTTACTGGTGTCAGCTGCAGAAGATCTCCGAAAACAATGATGTGTTTGCCACCAAATAACACATCATATTCAGTTTTAAGTACTTCTTGCATTCTCAAATGCACAAAGGCAAGCATGACATTGGAAACCATGCTTACTTCGTCAATGATAAGTAGTTTCATTTTCCTCAAGACTCTTGAAACTTCACAGCAAGCATCCCCAGATAACTTGTGGTATTGTAATTTGTTGTCATGCTCCACTGGCAGCATCAGTAGACGATGCAAAGTAATCCCTTTAATGTTATGTGCTGCCAGTCCAGTAGGAGCGGTGACAACACAAGACAGCGATGACTCAGTCCTTTCCTGCAAATAACAAGAAATTGCTTTAATGAGGGAACTTTTTCCAGTTCCCGCTTCTCCACTCACGTACAGTCGGACAGGCTTCAACGATGTACATGAGCACTCTTTCTTCTCATGACTTAATCCGTGCTCAATTTGCTTGGTAACTTCATCATATATTTTCCTCTGCTCAACGTTGAGTTCTTTTTCCAAGTCTTCTAAGTTAACTGAATCCTCCTGAGCATGTGCCATGGCTCTTTCCACTTCATTCATAGCAGTGGCAGCTTCATTTTCGATAATAGGTCCTCCAAGTGGATCTTGACTCAATGAAACAGAACTCTGACTGTCCTGAGAACTGTCTCTGGCAATCTCGGCTGCAATCGTTGCTTCCTGCTCAATTTCCAAAGTTAGCATTTCTTGATATTTAGGAAAAGCAGGACATTCTATGGTCTCCTTAGCAGCAGTGAAAGAGTCTTCGTAACAGAGGAAATCTCCAAGCAGTTCCTCTTCTGCACGCCAAGGCTTGAAAAGTTGCAAAAGTGCTAAATAGAAAAACTCCTTTTTTTCTGGAGATTCGCCACTCAATTTTCGATGGTTTACTAATTGGCATTTTCTTTGCTTGACCAGGCATCCCTCACTTCCAATTACAGCATACACTCCTTTCTCAATATCTTCTTTGATGTTCCTCTTGAATATATAATTTTGTAGAACCTCATATAGACAAACATTCTCAAGGTGACTGCTTCGATTTGGATAATATGTATCCAACATGTTGGTCTTCAAAATGTCGGTACTGTTTGGTTCCTTTTCTGCCAAATACTCAATTTCCCGGACAGGTTTTAGAACTCGATTTCGCGTTGCAGCAAGACCAAGACTCGCCCAAACGATACTCCTGGATTTGGCATAGAGACTTGCTGAAGACAATCGATCAGAACATTCGTAAGCTCCGATTTCTCGATGCGACAACATCTTCAGACTGAAACTGTACAACTTCTTGCTGAGGCTCTTTTCATGGGAAATGTCCTCCCACATATCCTTCAGTTCTGTCTTTTCTTTTTTGGTGATGTAAGATGTCACATACCGAGCCACAGCCATACAGTTGTCAGTCACAAACTGTATATCCATGTTAGCATTCCACATGGACAAAATCACTGGGTTGTAGTCGTTGATGTACTTGGACTCTTCGTTCCTTTTCAAATTGTATGTATTTTTGGGTGATTTCCTCGTCACATTATGTCACAATGAAGACATCAAACTGTTCACTCTTCCTTTAGAAATCACCGGTCGTGGAAAGTTGAAACGACATTTGGTGTAGAACTTGTCCTTGTTTCTGAATTTACGACGACAGTACTTTCCACAACGATGGCTTTGGAAACGTAGAACTTGTTCTCTTAGGCTTTTCTTCTCCGTTGCGTTTGGAACAGCACACGTAGAATACTGTTCTATGAAATTCATCACTAAGTCATCCGGATCTGTTCCAAATTTAGGTGCATCCTTGATCCACAACAACATATGTATATGAGGAGCACCTCTTGCTTGGTACTCCTTTCTCCAGACGAAATCCAACACCTCTCCAAGAGGTGGATTCTTCTTATTTGTGATGAAAGACATCATAGCTTCAAATCTATGATTGAAGTACCTGCATACATTCACTGGATCCAAAGAACACAGTTCTCCAGGTGTCTTGAATTCAATGTTTTCAATATTTCCATTTGCCTCTCGTAGAAATTCAAGTAAGTCTTCCCAGCCATACTCGGCACAGCTCAGAGTGAGGAACCATGTCGGAGTTCCTAAGTTCCTCAGCATACATTTTAAATCACCATGACAACGGTACCAGTACTCATTAGTACCACGCTGACACGCCATGAGATTAATTAAGTGAGAATCCAAAATACTGTCTTGGACATTGACTTTATGCATAAAATCACTTGCCGAGATGTTTCGCATCTGTATACCACTTTTTGAGATGTGGTTCACTGCATATGACAGTCCAGACAGATCGCTTTCAAACAGGAGATGAAACAAATAGGGAATGCATTGACGAAACCTAGGATCTTCTGCATACAATCGTAAAGTCCGGTATTCAGATGCAGGAATTTGATGAGGTCGCTCATCATATCTTCCTCCTCGACCTGTGGGAAATAGCTGTGGGAAACACCAAGCTTCCAAACTTTCCTCCCAAACACTAATGGGACTCCCTTTGGCTTGTTTCATTTGAAACAACTCAATAGCATTCCCCATGACTTCCTTGGAATGCAAAGGATGAACACTATAATGTTCATATATTTCTTCACTTTTAGAGGCCTCTACTTTCTCAATTTGGCCAGCACACAAATCGCTATCCTCTTCATCACTTACTTCCTCTTCTGCAACATATACATTCTTATAGTACTTATTATTTTTCTTCAAATACAATGTTGCCTTTTTGACTTTCCTAACATCCACTAAATCTTGCCATATTTTCTTATTCTTTGTCGGAACCCCATTAACCAAGATAACCAGAGGTTCCTCTTCCACTTTTTCTACTCCAATTGTGTTAATGTTTTTGTTCAAATCTAGAGGCAAATAAACAACTCTTCCCTTTAATCCTCTCTGTAAATCTGCTGGAGGCAACTTCCCTGTCTTTGGCTCCATTCTTACAATAGCCTGAAAGGGATGGATACTTTGAATCAAAATAGATTCATAAGTATTTAAATCCTTCAATTCAGAAGGAATCTCAACCAATTCCAGATTATTCTGAACTGCCCTAGCAGGCATCTGGTTTTGGTTTAATTTATTACAACAATAAGTACACACACGTTGCTCCGATCCCAAATCAAAACAATTTTCTACCATCAAGTATGTGGCAAAATCCTTCCATTCACTATTATTTTCCCTTTCACTTTTTGCATATAAATCCACTAACTTAGTCTGATTCTTATAATAAGTGCGTCAACAACATACACAAGTGAAATTAGGCCTCTCACTGGATTTCATCTGAAACGTGGCAATTTCCTTCTGAAAATTATCTGTACTGGAAACCTGTACATTATCTTCAACATTACCCTCTACTTCTGGGTCAATTTGAACATTCTCATCTTTACTACCAAAGTAACAAAACTCAATTTCTTCACAAATATTCTTCACATCTATTTCAGAACCATGCAAAAGAGCAGCACATAATTGTTTAAGCATAATTGCTGGACTCTTAGCATAATACAACATTCTCACTAATTTTCTCACTTTATTATGATGCACTGCTAGCATCCTGAAATGAGGAAAAACACTCTGGCATACTCTCCTGGAAAGACAAGCCAGTGAATGACCACGCAAACCTGTCATTTGTCTCACTCTGCAAGGATCTAAATCTTGCAACAACTTCATTTTCTGCTTCAAACTTTTCCTATTAAATGTCCGTATAAAATCACAAAGCAAATTGATGGAAACCTGTCGCACACTGCAAATAGAACTACACTTCCAAATGTACACAGGACCCTTAGGACGTCTTCCTAAAACCTCATCACTTAGCGCCTCTTCTGTCTCTGTTGTCACAAGTTTTTCTTTTTCAACTGGACAACCATCCTTCACTTCATAAGCTCGACCACTGGTGTCAACTGCAAACACCAAATCATTATCCTGGAAATAATTCTCCTCATTAAAAAATGCCTCACAACTTGAACTATGCATCCATTCTCCGGAAAACACTTCACAAAAGTTACTACGATTTACTACTCTCTTCCATCTACTTTTTGTTTTGAAATCAGAAATTACCTTGCTTAGTTTCCTAATTCTATTAATTACCAAAATAAACAACTTTCGCTTAATTTCAAAAGCATGATCAATAATTTTCTCTACATTTTTCTTCTTCTTATAAAATGCCACTTTCTGTTGGCATTTCTTAATATTTTTTAATAAATTAACTATTATCCTGTTACGGAACATTCGTTTTCGAATGTCCCTAAACTGTTGTTTCCTTCTACTATCATGCACAGAGTTATCTCTTCCTCTACCAGTAACATTTTTGATGGGTCTTTCCTTTCCATTTAAATTGCTTTTCTTTTTCTGAACTGAAACATTTTTGGGATAAATTCTTTTTTTACTAAAAATATTTCTTAAGAATGATTTTGTGCTCTTACCCGGAGCTTTCTTGGTGTTTTGAAAAGTATTTGGGGAAGAGGACTGCTGCAATAAAAGATCATCCTGCTGTCTTTGACGTTTTCTAGCCTTTCTAATTCGATTTTTCGTTGGCATTTTTCAAATTAAGAAAAGATATGCAGTTGAATCTGTGGAAAAATATAATAAAAAATGTTATTAACCACTATTACCAAACAGTAAATGAATAACAGTCATCAAAAACTTAATGCCCTACTTATTATTTAACATAGCAAATCTTTTGCACCAGCACTGCATCACAAAAATGACACACAGTGGTACAAAACAGGCATACAACAATCATAAATCTCTCCCTAATATTTTAAATGATTAATTCAGGATGACGATAAGGTGTGGCCTATCTAAAGGTTTGTTTAGGCCCAGATCTTTGGACTGGGGTGAATGTGTTTCATTTATCCACATTCGGTCCATCACCTGTTTTGTTTGTTTGAGGTGAGGCCAACACATGGTTCCAGATAAGATTTTCACTGAAGAAAACAAAGGAGATAATACATGTGAAGGCCTACCAATGAAGTAAGTCATTATTTGAAATCAATTACATTTCTGGATATGTCCTGCTAGAGCTTCATAGGTTGTTTTGGGTCATATTTATAAGGCATTTGAGTGTCTATGATGTTATTTTACCCTTTTTAAATGGAAAGCGTACCTCATGGGGCAAGTTTCTTGTAAATACGCTCCCACTTGCGCTTGGCAAATTTAGATTTTGATTATGGGAGTTACATAGCCATGTTAATAATGTCCAAACAATGGTGCTAGGGCATTCCAAAAAACGCTTTCATGTGTCTCAAGGACATTTTCAGTCATTTCCTCTTGAATGCAGGTATACAATTGATTTATATGCTGTGTTTAAAAACGATTTTTTGAAATCAATTACATTTCTGGATATTACCAAAATAAATTATTAATTTGCCAAGCACAGGTGGGAGCGTATTTACAAGACACTTGCCCCATGGAGAAAGCTCTTCAATTTAAATGGGAAAAATAACATCATAGACACTCATATGCCTTATAAATATGACCCAAAACAACCTATGAAGCTCTAGCAGTACATATCCAGAAATGTAATTGATTTCAAATAATGACTTACTTCATTGGTAGGCCTTCACATGTATTATCTCCTTTGTTTTCTTCAGTGAAAATCTTATCTGGAACCATGTGTTGGCCTCACCTCAAACAAACAAAACAGGTGATGGACCGAATGTGGATTGATTTCAAAAAATCGTTTTTAAACACAGCATATAAATCAATTGTACACCTCATTCAAGAGGAAATGACTGAAAATGTCCTTGAGACACATGAAAGCGTTTTCTGGAATGCCCTAGCACCATTTTTTGGACATTATTAACATGGCTATGTAACTCCCATAATCAAAATCTAAATTTGCCAAGCACAGGTGGGAGCGTATTTACAAGACACTTGCCCCATGAGGAATGCTTTCCATTTAAAAAGGAAAAAATAACATCAAAGACACTCAAATGCCTTATAAATATGACCCAAAACAACCTATGAAGCTCTAGCAGTACATATCCAGAAATGTAATTGATTTCAAAAATCGTTTTTAAAAACAACATATCTGTTTCAGCTTACATAAGAGACCATGGAATGGGCTCCATGTACAACAATAACTTGTGTTACTGCATGCCAGAATGCTACACCGAATATGCAATTACAATTTCTCAAAGAAACAAAATCTATTTGTATATCACTAGAGACAAAGCCACATTTTAAAAACACAGCTTTCTTCATCATTTTCTCCTTAAATCATACTATTCTCTATCTAAATTAAATAAATCTTTTCTCACCTTAGCAAATACTTTTTGAGTTTTGAAAACAGTCTCAGAAATACACCAAATTGTCTTCAGCAGAAGAAAAAGGATGCACTCCAGAGGCTGCAGCTATTGAAAGCACAGAAATACAGATATTCATTTCACATATCTCTCATATTAGCCAATCATAACTCTTCCCTCACTTTTTTCAAATCAAAACCCATCCCCCCTCTGCCCTCTCTGCCTTTTTTCCATAGCAACCACCTCCTGGAAGACCTCTCATGTTTGCAAATTCACACAACAATGTTTCAATTGAACTCTGAACTCTCAGTGCACCTGCGTATCCAGTGCAATCTTTCATTAAATGTTTCTTCCTTGACCATTCAAATTACATCTTTCAAAGAACACATCCATGCACCCTAACTTTCTGTTTTCAGAAATGGAAATGCACCAATCACTGCTAATGAATCATTAGCATTGGAAATCCACAGTTTTTTTTCTTTACAACCTCCTACTGTTTCAACTGCCCTTTCATTACCACACTTCATCTGACTGCAGCACAACCTTCTCCCACCATGTTTAATGTCTGGATTGTTGGACATAGTTACATCCACTGGGCTCAAAGGTATGCTGAGAACAGAAATTTACCTAACCTCAATTTACAAGATGTGGAAATTAAGTGGTTGGGCCAAAGAGGATTAAAATGTCACCAATTGATACCATTGGTGAAAACCTTTATGCATTTGCCAAAACCTGACCTGTTAATTGTGCACTGTGGAGGTAATGATTTGGGCACTTTGACTGGGGTAGGTCTGGAAATGCTTTTAAAGGACACCTTTGAGCAATTAATGGCACTTTTTCCTCAAACTGCCTTGGTATATTCCAATATATGCCAAAGACAGAAATGGAGGTGGTCCAACCAATTTTGTCCACAAATTGAGAAAGCGAGGAAGCATGTAAACAAATCTGTTTCAGCTTTCATGAGAGACCATGGAATGGGCTCCTTGTACAACAATAACGTGCGTTACTACATGCAAGATATCTACAGAGGAGATGGAGTTCACTTCTCAGATGAGGGCAACAGAATTTTCATTCTGAATTTAAGACTGTGCATTGGTACCTACTTATAAGTACCTAAATGTACCATAAACCCAAAAGCTCTTCTCAGAGCTACCCTTCATCTGATCACTCACAAATATTATTTTTTTCTAACTTTTTTCACTAATTTTCCACAAAATACGCTCCCCGGGCCGCTACCCGGTTCGCTAACCGAAATCTAACCTCGCGGAATTTTTTTCAAAAATGTTTTTTTTACTCACATATAAGCCTCCTCAGCCACCCTCAGAAAACCTAGGGGGTCAAGATAAGTCTACCATGACCCCTTCTACCCATTCTAAACATTATTTGCCCTCCATCTTGTATCTTAATGCGACCGAAACACAAAATGGTGGACTCCCGTGACGCTTAAGGTTCGCGGAACGGACCGTTTCCCGGGAAGCGGTCCTAAAAAAAGGTGGGAAAGTAATTTACAGAAAAACGACTAGAGACACTCTCACCAAACATAGATTAGCTCATACTACATAACAATCCCTTTCATTTTCACAAATTTGATTGAAATTTCATTTAGCCATTTAGCCTGTAGACCTCTCTAAGTACCGTGAGGTAAATTACTTCACAAAACACATCTGAAGTGTTGGAATTGACAACCAATGAAAATGTTACTTTCATTTTCAACTTTTATTACCTGACATTTGATTGGTTATATACCTGAATATATATAAAGGAAGAGAAGGAAACACAGCCATTTTGACTGCTACTTCTTGTTGTACATCACATTTGAATAGCTACCAAACACTTCAACTTGTTTGTGAAGGTAAGTTGTTATTTTTAAAACTGAAGTATATTGTGCACTATAACTTAATATGGTAGACTTTTTCTGATAGATATACACTATCCCTCTGTAGTAGTTATGGATTTAGATAGACTTCTTTGTTATAGTTATGAATGGAATTAGGCTTGTCTTGGTTAAATCACATACACTTTTTTATAGTCCTATTTCCACTCTGATACTATACACTGCCAAAAGAAAAATTCACTGATAAAAACTGCCTATCAAAAATTAATCCCAACAGTGCCCTATCTCTACTAATATATATTTTTTTAATCAAAATTTCAGGCAAAATGGAAGGCGAGCAGCAAGTTCAATTTACAATTGTACTGGAGGAGAGCAGCCAAGACAAAATTGATGATTTTATGGATCAAAGTAGAGACCAGGAACTACTACAATGTGTTGAAGCAGTGGATAACCTGCTTCAAAATGAGGACATGTTACACCCTATATTCAATTTTGAAATTTCTGACACTGAAATGTTAGAAAGTTTAACAAATTATGAAACACAATCAAAATAAAAAAAAAATATATAAAAATAAAGAAAACAAAATAAAACAACAAAAACAACAAACAATTAACATACAGTATTAGAAAAGTCTATCATTCTTTTTTCCTTATAGTACGCTGCCCAGAACGCTTTCCGGTTCGCGAACCTGGCGCTCACCACTCAAAAAAAAAAAAATTTTTTTTTTGACCCTCCTGGGCCCTTTTAAAACCTCCACATAAAACGTAGGGGGTCATGGAGGATCTACTATGCCCCCTTATGGTAATTTCCCCCTTTGTTTTGGCCTCCTCTTGTCTCTCGATCCTACCGAGAGACAAGATGGCGGCCGCTCCGGACTGTTTAGAATGTTGACAGACACCGGAGAGCCAATCAGCTTCGCTTCGCAAAGTTCCGATACGCGAAAAGTTCGCGAACCGGAGCGCAGCCCGGAGCGCTGTTACAGATATATATCTTGTTTTAAACGTTAATTTCTCAAAATCCACTGAAGCACATATATTGAGACCTAGCAAAGGCACATCGGGCTAACAGTCCCTACAATTTTGCCAAGTTTCGTGCAAATCCATTCAGCCGTTCAGGCTAAAAGTGAGGCAAACCGCCCTATAGAAATTAACATGGGAAAAACGTGTTTTGGGACCCCCCTTTTATCTCAGCCCCCCCTTGCCGAAACCCCCCCAAATTTCCAGGAGCTGCTCGGAAACCAAATGTGCCATTTTCCAGAAAATTTCAGCCAATTCCGTCCACAAACGCCAAAGTTATTAGACATAGAATTTTCAGAAATCCCATAGGGAAAAAATCCTAACTATATATACCTACTGGCGACCGCCAGTAGGTAATATATATATATATATATATATATATATATATATATATATATATATATATATTACCTACTGGCGGCCGCCAGTAGGTAGTTATAGTTAGGATTTTTTTCAATGTTAAATCTCAAAATTCTATTTGGAATACCTTTGGCGCCGGTTGACGAATCTGCCTAAAAATTTCCTCAAAATGGCCTCGTCGAGCCCCGGTCTTCCCTGAAAGTTTGAGGGGCTGCGTCAAGCGGTTTAGGTGGCCCCTAGGGCTCATCCATATTGTGCAACTTTTGTATATTTAAACTGTGCTTTGTTTTAACGCATTTGCTTCTGTGCTCATAAAGAGTATAAGGGATTTTGTAGTAAATAAATATATATATATTTTCAATATATATCAGTAGTTAGGGACCTTCCCCAGATGGATATTGTTGGGCACAGCCAAACCTGGGACCCTAAGGGCCCAAACCTGAACTGTCCCTCCAGTAAGCCAACCAAAGGGACCCAGCCTCCAGCTTTAGGTAGCCAGAGGTTGACCCTGAGAGCACAGTGCAACTCAGTCAAAGAAAGAAAGGCACACATGGTGGAGAGTGATTGGAGGAAGCTGAGTCCTAGAGAGGAATCTCACTTCAGTACTCCATCTCAACATCAGCCTTTAACTTTGCATAGGGAATCTCTACCTGTGATGTGTCTTGACACATCACAGGTAGAGATTCCCTATGGTGGAGACCCTCAGATACCCTTAGGGTGAGGGATTGCTTAGTGGACATGAGACAGGGGGTAACCAAGCCAGAGCTCAACCTGCATGACGAAACCCGACACTACTTCGCACCTGTGCACCCGCTTCCTGTGGGTGAGGTAACTCAGCAACGTCAGTGTTCCTACACTGATACACACCTCTAATGTCTGTGTCTAAAGTTTCATTCTTCTAGGTCACTCGGAAGGTTCCTTAATAACTAACTTTGTAACTTTTACGCACCATTGACTTAACATTGGTATATGCGTGCACTTTCCGCACTGCACCCGGGTCCCGCGGGCCTTTCCCGACTTCATCACTGTTAGTCCCGAACAGCTCCAGCGGTTCCCAAGGCCCTAGGCCTACTTCCTTTCAGCTAGGTGGTTCTTATACCACTATTTTAGTATATGGCTCATCCATATTGTGCAACTTTTGTATATTTAAACTGTGTTTTGTTTTAACGCATTTGCTTCTGTGCTCATAAAGAGTATAGGGGGATTTTTAGTAAATAGATATATATATATTTTCAATATATATCTGCGTGGTGTCCTTTCATTTGGTATTCACAGAGTTTAGCCTAAGACTGCTTTGTCCACGCTACTAGGATAGCTGGTCTATAAGGTTGACTTACAACCAATCATCATAAGGGTTGCTTGGCATGGTACAAGGTGATCACTAGAATTAGTGAGCATCACATACCAGGCCAACTTCTCACAAAGGCCTCCTTCTTGTACTTCGTTTTACTGAAGATAACAATATTTCCCCCCTTGTCTGAGGGTTTGATCTCGATCGTAGTATCGTCCTTCAGTGACTTGATCGCCTCCCATTCCAACCGTGAGATGTTAGAGTTCTTTTTGGTCAGTTCCGTATTTATTTTTGTCATTTTATCCAGGTCTTGGAGGATAGCGTCATTAAAAACGTCTATTGCATCATGTGTAACTTGAGGTAAGAATCTTGATTTACGGTTTATATTGCTTGGATCCCAGATTTGTATAATCTCCTCCCTCCTTAGTACCTCCATGGAACTCGGCACATCATCCATATATATTGTCGCTCCAAAAGTTGTCCACCTTTAAGTAGCACGCATATGGGAGCTTGGAAACACGTCAGGCCTATCCATTACGGAGCGGCATCTGCAAGCGGATCCCCGTCCTTACCTACACATCAATCAAGCTGCTGGTCGAGTGCCACTTAAAGGTGGACAACTTTTGGAGCGTCAATTAATACGCGGCCGTCCAGCCGCGGAGTACGCACCACCCCGTAATTCTTGGGGGTCACGAAAGTGAAACAGCAGCCGTATACAGGACCGTGGATGGACCCACTTGCGGGGTCCATACAGGACGTGATTGTGTGCTCTCCGCACTACACTACCCATAATACACAGTGGTGAAGTGGGTCAGCGATTGCGCACACCGCTTCCGCTAAAGCCTCTGAGGAGAAGCATATGGAGCTTCGAAACACGTCAGGCATATCCATTACGGAGCGGCATCTGCAAGCGGATCCCTGTCCTTACCTACACATCAATCAAGCTGCTGGTCTTGTGCTACTTAAAGGTGGACAACTTTTGGAGCGACAATTAATACGTGGTCGTCCAGCCGCGGAGTGTGCACCACCCCGTAATTCTTGGGGGTCACAAAAGTGAAACAGCAGCCGTATACAGGACCGTGGATGGTCCCACTTGCGGGGTCCATACAGGACGTGATTGTGTGCTCTCTGCACTACACTTCCCATAATACACAGTGGTGAAGTGGGTCAGCGATTGCGCACAGCGCTTCCGTTAAAGCCTCTGAAGAGAAGCATATGGAGCTTCGAAACGCGTCAGGCATATCCATTACGGAGCGGCATCTGCAAGCGGATCCCCGTCCTTACCTACACATCAATCAAGCTGCTGGTCGCGTGCTACTTAAAGGTGGACAACTTTTGGAGCGACAAAATATATGTATATTATATATATATATATATATATATATATATATATATATATATTCACTGAAAAAACCATAGGTTATAGACCATATATAGTTAGGAATTAGCATTTACAAAACCTTGAAAATTCACTGAAAAAACCATGGGTTATAGACCATATATAGTTAGGAATTAGCATTTACAAAACCTTATTTCACTCACACAAAACCATTGAAATTTCATATATAGTTAGTTGCACTAACTATATATCGCGCACCTGCAATCCACTGCTGATCATGTCACATATTACATCATTCATGACATGATCAGTGACATCACTGATGACATCACTGATGACATCACTGATGACATCTCAAATGACATCACTGATGACATCACTGATGACATCGCAAATTACATCACTGATGACATCACTGATGACAACATCCAGCGACTGTATGTTTCTGAAAAGTCAAAATATGTCTTACATATTGAAGAATGAGTGGATGTATAAGTGTCTGGATGAAGGATTTAGTAGGTGCATGACTGACTGTATGAGTGAGTGATTAAATGTGTCTCACTGAGTGCATGGGTTAGTGACTAAACTGTCTTAATTTGTGCATCATTATATCTGTTGTTCTGTAAACTGCTGCATGTGTTGATCAGAAGCTTTATGATTAACTATATTGGTTATTGATTGGTTGCCCAAGTATTTGTATGGGAGAGTGAGTGTGTGTGTGGGTGGCTGCGAGGTGTGTGACTATGTGCATAGATGTGTGAGCAGTTGATTCACTAGATGTATGGGTTCAAAAGTGCATGTGGAAACAGCTGTATGGGCGGTTGACTGTGTGCATGAGTGTATTAGTTAGTTAATGGATATCTCAGTGCTACATGTCAAAGTAAGTACATATGTAAAACACAGTACATGTGAGAGTTGACATATATAAATAACTGTGCATAAGAGCCAGTGAATGTGTGAGTGGCTGTATGGATCATTGTGAACTTGTATCAGGGATTGTATAACAGAGTAAATATGTGTTAGTATATGTTTGAATAAGTAAGGTGTGTATAACTGTATAGTTGAGGAAATGGAAGTGTGATTGATTCTTTGCATGACTGACTAGGTGCGTGAGTAACTCCATGGATGAGTGACAGTCTGTGAGTGTCTGTTTACTCTGAGTGTATCTAAGATTATATTAGAGTCTGAAGAGGTTCACCGTATTATCACATGAATGATGTCATCAGTGATGTGATCAGTAATGTCAAATGAGATGTCATCAGTGATGTCATCAGTGATGTCATTTGAGATGTCATCAGTGATGTCATCAGTGATGTCATCAGTGATGTCATTTGAGATGTCATCAGTGATGTCATCAGTGATGTCATTTGAGATGTCATCAGTGATGGCATCAGTGATGTCATCAGTGATGTCACTGATCATGTCATGAATGATGTAATATGTGACATGATCAGCAGTGGATTGCGGGTGCGCGATATATAGTTAGTGCAACTAACTATATATGAAATTTCAATGGTTTTGTGTGAGTAAAATAAGGTTTTATAAATGCTAATTCCTAACTATATATGGTCTATAACCCATGGTTTTTTCAGTGAATTTTCAAGGTTTTGTAAATGCTAATTTCTAACTATATATGGTCTATAACCTCTGGTTTTTTCAGTGAATTTCAATGGTTTTTTAATAGCAAATATCAAAAGCTTTAAAATGTCAAGTACGTGGTAGGTAAAAACATTTTCGGGATGTGCTTTGAACGCTGCCCCCCCTCCTCTTTTCTTTTAGGAGTATTCTCTCTTTGCAGATAGTGAAAGGTTGGTAACTCAGGCCTTTGCCCCGTTGTAATCCGTCGTGCCTGCTTCCCTCTCCATTTGATTGATTGTTATCCAAGCATTTACTGTTTTAGAATTGGTTCTCTTTGGTTCATTCTCTATTTACAAACAAGCACAGAGTCGCAATACTCTGTTTAGTCTTTGCAGATAGTGAAAAATCGTTAAAAAAACAAAAAGAATCAAGCAAAATCAGTAGGCCACTAATGGGATCTCTTTTAAAATAGAAACATTAGGAACAACCCCTCATGAGAAATACGAAACTAGTGAGAGGAACTGAGCTCGCACCATGATGGCTGCAAGACAGCTCGGCTCCGCCGCCCACCCCACCCAAAATAACGACAAACCCTATGCAAATATTATAAATATATACAACACACCAGCAAAGTAACAGGGTAAAACGTTTTATTAAATAACTATTTACATGGCAGCCTGCTGCAACATCGATCCAAACAAGCCTTTGTATTTGGGGCTCAAAATCAACAAGTAACAGGGTAAAACGTTTTATTAAATAACTATTTACATGGCAGCCTGCTGCAACATCGATCCAAACAAGCCTTTGTATTTGGGGCTCAAAATCAACCATCAATAGTAAGATTTTCATAGGTGAGTGTAGGTTCATGGTTTTCCATCCACAGACTAAAAGCCTGGAGTGGGAGTGAAAGAACAATAACTAGGTAAGAAGGAAGGCAGAGGCTGTGGGAAGGACTCTGGATATGGTATATTGCTTGGTCCCTGAGATGCTTCGATGTCACTGCCTTGCACAAATGGCATAAGTCCTGGATGTTGAGTGCCATAGTTGAGGGTTCCGAGCAGCGCTTGTAACACTGTCTGAAGCTTATTTGCACCTGCTGCAGCTTCACTATTCTCAAAGTAAGTGGGGGCTGTTTGTGGACCTGACTGCATTGGAAAACAATGTGATGCGGTGCCTCCCTGAACCGCTTGACGGAGGCCCCCGAGGGGCGGTGTGATGGCGCGGACTCGGAGAGGGCGCTTGGCTCCTGCCCCCTCCCCAAGTCTTGTTGCCCTGGTGTGGCCTGAGATCGCCTCCAACATAGGCGGCCGGCTCCCGGGGTCAAGCGGAACTTTTTTCCTTTTGGTGACTCTTCCGTTCTGGACCTTGTCCCACAATCCGTTCGACCTGAAGACACTGTGGTGCCCTAGTCCGACCATCACATATTCCTGCGCCAGGAGACGGCGTGGGGTGCACTAGAAGGGAGAGGCGACGCGAACGAGCCTCCCCCACCTCCCCAGGTGGAGGTTTCTCAGCTACACCCCAGCGCTTCACGCAACCAGCTGACTTGCGCCCGCTCTTGCAGAACAGTGCCTCCCTCGGCCAGCTGAATTGCGCCTGCTCCACACCTTGTCTCACAATCCGTTTGACCTGAAGACACGTCCTGCGGTACCGTGATCTGACCATCACATATACCTGCGCCAGGAGACGGCGTGGGGTGCACTAGAAGGGAGAGGCGGCGCGAACGAGCCTCCCCCACCTCCCAGGTGGAGGTTTCTCAGCTACACCCCAGCGCTTCACTCGACCAGCTGACTTGCGCCCGCTCTTGCGACACAGTGCCTCGCTCGGCAAGCTGAATTGCGCCTGCTCTTGCTATTACAGCGTCTCACCCGCCATCCAACAGAATTGCACCCAATCTTGCGGTACAGCGACAGGCGTCTGCCACGGAGCTCACGAAATGGCGGTCGGCTCCACAGACTTGGGCCTGGCCTGCAAGGATGGCTCTGGGCAACGCTGGAACTCAGACGCTTGACTGCTAGGGCATGGGCCCCATTCCCAAAAGCGTCCCCTCAGCCTTGAAGATTCTACAAAAGTCACCGGGGCCCCCGACTCCCGCAGACTTCCGGTGGGGAGCGACTGCCATGATTGCTCGCGGAATGGCCACGACGTAGCCACGGGGTGCTCTCATGCTGACGCCAGCTTCAGTCTGAAACATCCAGAAACACTGTAGACTACCAATTCGATCAGTTCCGGTGGAGCCCCATCGTGACCCGGTAGAGAAGAACTTGCCCTCCCCTCTTTGACTGAAGGTTCTTGTTGCCTGTCCCTTCTGTTGTCATTTAACAAAACATTTTGGACTGCTGAAAGGGGTTGTGTTCCGACCGCTGGTTGGTGGAGACATTTTGACTATATTCTGGACCTACGTTGTCGCGTAATGCGTCATATGACGCGCCGCGTTAGCGCACCCGGAAGTGCTCCGGTGCGCGAGGTTCAGCTTCCCGGAAGCGATCCAGGGCACGGCGCGCAGCGCGTAACGTAAGCATAACAGGTCATGTGACTTGTTAATAAAACTTTTCATTGGTTCATTTTACTTTTGTTTTCCTAATGATGGAAAGCTTGGTCATATGACCTAAAAATAAAACTTTTCATTGGTTTAGGACATTTTTTTTTCCCAAATGATGAAAGCCCCACCTTTTTTTTTCTCACTCTAACTTGTAAAACAAAGGACCCAGATGCATTTACAGTTTATCACTAACAATGTTCCAGGCTGATGTATTTTCCCGGGAAATTTACAACTGTCCTGCAAGTAAAATATTCCTATTTCGAGAAAAAGGGCGTTTCTTCGTCCCATGAGGGAGCCGTTGAACAAAAGAGGCTCGGCCTGCTGTCTTAGTCGCTGATAGGCATGAATATCGGATTCTTATCGATCACTTTATGTTGCAGGAGTGTAAAACACAACAGCCCTTGACCATTTATCTTTACTGCTTGCCTGCGTATTATACCTTTTAAGCGTCATGTAATCGGGCTGCTTTATTTCACTTGCCTTTTACTGATTCGAAAACAGTGGCTATTATTCAAAACTTTACCAATCTAGGTACTACTACCATGTTTTGTTTTAAAAACCTTTATTGTGAAAATGTCAGTATACAAATACGGGCCTATAACCACGTGGGCCGGCCACGGAGCAAACTGTAATCGTATATGATGAGGGGACATTTACACTGTAGAAGAACGTAACGGGCTGGCCATTAGGTTGCAAGAACTAAGGTGTCTAACAGTTGCAGAATCGGTGGATGTACATTTTATAATTAAAGTACGACAGGGCCACTTACAATAGAATTATATAGATATACATTTGCGGGCAAGTACCATGGGTGACGTTAATTCGAATTTTAAATAGTACAGTAATCAATAACACATCAGAACTTAATATCAATAGGGATGTCCAAATGTTCAATCAGTACTCGTCCCCGCCCGCCATGTGCTTCAAAACTGCATACGTATCTCGTGATATCAAAGCTGGGCAACCAGTACACAACAAGGAGTTACGAGTCCCATTTATACCGGCACCATTTTGGGCGAGGCCGGGCAGGTCCAGGATATAGTCAAAATGTCTCCACCAACCAGCGGTCAGACCAGAACCCCTTTCGGCAGTCAAAAAAGGTTCCGTTAAATGACAACAGAAGAGATAGGCAACAAGAACCATCAGTCAAAAGAGGGGACGCTTTCGGGAATGGGGCCCATGCCCTAGCAGGCAAGCGTCCGAGTTCCAAGGTGTCCCAGGGCCATTTTAGTGGACCAGGCCCAAATCCAAAGAACCGGCCGCCATTTTGAGAGTCCTGTTGCAGCCGCCTATCGCTGCACCGCAAGAGTGGGCGCAATTCAGCTGGATGGTGGGCGAGACGCTGTAGCCGCAAGAGCGGCCGCAACTCAGCTGGATGGCGGGTGAGGCACTGTGCCGCAAGAGCGTGCGCAATTCAGCTGGATGGTGGGTGAGGCACTGTGCCGCAAGAGCGGGCGGAACTCAGCTGGATGGAGGGTGAGGCACTGTGCCGCAAGAGCGGGTGGAACTCAGCTGGATGGCGGGTGAGGCACTGTGCCGCAAGAGTGGGCGGAACTCAGCTGGATGGCGGGTGAGGCACTGTAGCCGCAAGTGCGGGCGCAACTCAGCTGGATAGCGAGTGAAACGCCAAGGGGCGCCCCACTGCAGCTGAGGAGCCTCCGCCTGGGGAGGCGGGAGAGGCCCGTTCGTGGCGCCTCCCCCCCCCCCCGGGGCACCCCACGCCGTCTTTCGGCGCAGCATTGTAGGATGGCCACACCAGTGCGGTAACTTGCTGGACACCACCTCGGTGCCATCCGGATCTCAGCACGTTGTGCTGCCTTCGGCCTATTCGCACATCAGTCCGCTACTGACGCTGCCTCACAGGCCAACGGATTTTGTGGGCTTTTTATAGCCCAAAGCCGCATAACAGGTCATGTGACTTGTTTATAAAACTTTTCATTGGTTCATTTTACTTTTAGTTTCCTAATGATGGAAGGCTTGATCATATGACCTAAAAATAACACTTTTCATTGGATTGGAAACATTTTTTTTTCCCAAAATGATGAAAGCCCCACCTTTTTTTTTCTCACTCTGCAGTCCAAAAAGGTTCCGTTAGATGACAACAGAGGGGACAGGCAACAAGAACCATCAGTCAAAAGAGGGGAGGGCAAGTTCTTCCCTACCAGGTCACGTTGGGGCTCCACCGGAAGTCATCGAATTGGTAGTCTACAGTGTTTCTGGATGTTTCAGACTGAAGCTGGCGTCAGCATGAGAGCACCACCATCTCGTGGATCCGTCGTGGCCATTCCGCAAGCAGCCGCTCCCCACCGGAAGCCTGCGGGAGTCGGGGGCCCCAATGACTTTTGTAGAATCTTCAAGGCCAGAATGGGGCCCATGCCCTAGCAGGCAAACGTCCGAGTTCAAATGTGTCCCAGGGCCATTTTAGTGGACCAGGCCCAAATCCGAAGAGCCGTCCTCTATTTTGAGAGTCCTGTGGCAGCCGCCTATCGCTGCACCGCAAGAGCGGGTGCAACTCAGCTGAATAGCGGATGAGGCACTGTGCCGCAAGAGCGGGCGCAATTCAGCTGGATGGCGACTGAAACGCCAAGGGGCGCCCCACTACAGCTGAGGAGCCTCCACCTGGGGAGGCGGGGGAGGCCCGTTCGCGCCGCCTCCCCCCCGGAGCGCCCCACGCCGTTTTTCGGCGCAGCATTGTAGGATGGCCAGACCAGGGCGGCAACTTGCTGGACACCACCTGGGTGCCGTCCGGATCTCAGCGTGTTGTGCTGCCTTCGGCCTATACGCACAACGGTCCGCTACTGACACCACCTCACAGGCCGATGGATTTTGTAGGCTTTTTATAACCCAAAGCCGACTAAAAGACAGACCAAAGCAGCCCATTGTTGCTACTCCGAGGAAGGAGGGGTAAGGACAGTATCAAGCGGACGGTGAATGCTTTGAGATGGATGTTGCAGCAGGCTGCCATGTAAATAGTTGTTTAAAATGTTTTTACTTTGTTGGAGCGTTGTATATATTTATAAGTCATTAAAGTGTTATAATCCTACTACTTTGTTGGAGTGCTATATATTTTTAATGTTACACATAATTGTGAAGACTTTGATGTACAAAAAGGCATCCCTGGAATCTTCCGCTTCAGGCTCGGTCCCACACACCCTTACAGTGAGAATCCCCTCCCCAATCACAATACAGGATCATTATCAGATAGTAGGAACGCGTGTGGTGTGACGGATTTCATGGGGTGGGGGCCTTGATCTACTGTAACTCCTTTGAAGAGGGGTGATTCTTTACAGTTGGGGCCATAGACTACATCCGCAGGGCTAGGTGATAGCCTGGGATCGGCCTGGACAATCGGACACAGAGGAAGAGGAGTGTCAGAGGGTGCGGTAGTGAATAGGGTGAAAGGGAGGTGTCGGGCGGGCACAGGGTGTGATTCTCAGGGAAGAGCAGCGCAGATGGGGGGAGGTTTATGGCCCATGCATGAGAGAGAGAGCGGGGGTGACCAGTGTGTGGGGGAGATGCTAGCGAGGGTGGGGAGCCATGCTGAGGATCGGCGGCGTGCAGAGAGTGGGTCTGGTCAAGGCATCTAAAATGGCTGCCGTGCACGACAAAAGTGTGGCATTGGAAAAAAGGCAAGATGGCGCAGACAAAGTTTATCAATACGGATTAATTTATAACAATAATTTTTAACAATATATTTACTCGCAGTGACAAAATGGCGGTCAACACTTCCTGATTTCCTTCAAATCGAACGTTAACAGACGTCACGCAGCAAAAAAAAAATCCGCTCACGCGCAGCCGTTGGAAGACATGTATCAACATATATGAGCATCCTCAGCCACCCTCAGAAAACATAGGGGGTCAGGATGCGTCTCCCGTACCCCCTTATACCCATTTCCCACATTGTTTTTCCTCCATCTTGTAATTTAATTAAAACGAAACACAAAATGGCGAATTCCCGTTTCGCTACCGGTTCGCGACCCAGTTCGCGAACCGGGAAGCGCTTCTACCGCGAAAAATCAAATTTTTTTTATTTGCCCCACGGGACCCTTTAATAACCCCAACATCATTCCTAGAGGGTCAAGAGGGGTCTACCTTGCCCCCTTTCATTAAATTCCCCCTTCGTTTTTCTCCTCCTCTTGTCTCTCGAGAGACAAGATGGCGGCCGCTCCGGACTGTTTAGAATGTTGACAGACACCGGAGAGCCAATCAGCTTCGCTTTGCAAAGTTCCGTTACGTGAAAAGTACGCGAACCGGAGCGCTACCCGGGACGCTGTCACAGATATATCTGCTTTTTAAAACGTTAATTAATTTATCAAAATCCACTGGAGCACATATATTGAGACCTAGCAAAGGCACATCGGGCTAACAGTCCCTACAATTTTGCCAAGTGTCGTGCTAATCCATTCAGCCGTTCGAGCTAAAAGTGAGGCCAAACGCCCTATGGAAATTAACATTGGAAAAACGCATTTTGGGACCCCCCTTTTTTCTCAGACCCCCTTGACAAACACCCCCCAAACTTTCAGGAGCTGCTCAGAAACAAAATGTGCCATTTTCCTGAAAATTTCAGCCAATTCCGTCCACAAACGCCAAAGTTATTAGACATAGAATTTTCAAAAATCCCATAGAGAAAAAATCCTAACTATATATACCTACTGGCGACCGCCAGTAGGTAATATATATTTTTTCAATGTTAAATCTCAAAATTCTATTTGGAATAACTTTGGCGCCGGTTGACGAATCTGCCTGAAAATTTCCTCAAAATGGCCTCGGCGAGCTCCGGTCCTTCCCTGAAAGTTTTGGGGGCTGCGTCAAGCGGGGGCCGAGATAAAAGGGGGTCCCAAAACGCGTTTTCCCCATGTTAATTTCCATAGGGCGGTCAACCTCACTTTTAGCCCGAACGGCTGAATGGATTTACACCAAACTTTGCAAAATTGTAGGGACTGGTAGCCCGATGTGCCTTTGCTATGTCTCAAGATATGTGCTCAAGTGGATTTTGAGTAATTTAGGTTAAAAAAAAATATATATATATGTATGGCAGAGCCCCGGTACGCGCACCGGGGAGCGCTCCGGGCGCGCCACGCGACTTGCGCACAGAAAGCTGATTGGCTGTCGGGTGTCTGTAAACATTCTAAACAGTCCGGAGCGGCCGCCATCTTGTGTCTCGGTAAAATCGAGACATAAGAGGTGGAAAAATCAAAGGGGGAAATGACCATAAGGGGGCACGGATAGACCCCCCCTGACCCCCTAGGTTTGATGTGGGGGCCATAAAAGGGCCTAGCGGGGCAAAAAAAATATTTTTTTTTTTATTTGCACGGGGGGAGCGCCCGGTATGTGCACCGGGGAGCGGACCGGGGAGCGTCCCATGGGGAAAAATGAATAATAGAGTTTTAAAAAAATGTAGCCTTTTTTTATAAATTGGAGGTAGTTCTAAAAAGAACTGTTTTTTTTCTTCTTTTTTGTTTTATATTTTTTATTGTTTTTTGAACATTTTGTACTTTTTTGGGGTTTTCTGAACAGTTTTTTATATTTTTTGGATTTTTCATGGGGAGAAACGAAAAAACAGGGAATTGAAAATGGCTCAACTGGAGCAAAAAAAAAAAAAGAAAATAAATAAATAGGGTTTATTGGGGCATTTATGGTTGTCCCCAGCAAGGACGATGAGCTTTACACTTTGTTCTCCGTAGGAGATGGTCTTCCCACAATATTTACAGATAATTCTGAACTCTGCAAATCGTGGCTGAATGCACGGCATCGTCTCACTTTCCTCTGGTGCAGACTAAGTGGGTTGCTTCCTTTTTGAGGTGGTGCTTGTGGATTGGGGAGGGTTACTGGCCAGTTCCCTCATCTCTGCAGCAGAATAATTTATTGGATGCTTGCGCTGCATGTGGCGTATCATCGTGTTGTTTCCAAATGAATATTTCTTGTTCGGGTTTCCCCTGGAAAGTTCCACGCAACAGATTCTGCAAGTCACCTTTGCTGCATTTACTTTTTTCTTCCCCTGTGGGATAGAAAAAAACTCCCAAATAATGTGTGGTCTTGGCTGGTATGGGGTATTTTGTTCTTGAAGCCATCTTGAACTCCCCTCCTCCTCCTACTCCTCCTCTTCCTCTTCTTGTTGACCACCAATGATATCTTGAGGTGGTCCTCTTGGTGGTTGTGGTGGTGGTGGTGGTGCAGATGCACCTGCTGCTGCTACTACTGAAGCCATTATATTGATCTAAAAGGTACAGAGAGGTACAAACAGGTCTTCCTAAGTCAAAGGACAAAGTCAGAATAAGGAAAAAAGGTGGGGTCTTTCATCCTTTTGAAGAAAAAAAATGTTTTGAACCAATGAAAAGTGTTATTTTTAGGTCACATGACCAGGGGCTTCATCATTATGAAAACAAAACTGTTATGAACCAATGAAAAGTGTTATTTTCCGGTCACATGACCCGACTCGCTTACGCTACGCGCCCCGGGGCGTGCGTCGCGTAAGCGCGTCGGACGCCTACGTTGCGCGATCGTATTCGCTCGAGTGCTTCCGGGTGCGTTTACGCCATGCGTATCACGCGGTCGAGGCTACGCGATACGTCACGATCATGTTTTCGTTCGCGATATTGGCGCTTACGGGACGCTCCCCGGTGCGCGCCCCAGGGCGCTTCATAAAACTACGCTTTCCGGGGTGCTCACCGGGGCGCGCTCCAAGGCAAATAGTTTTTTTTTTTTTAAAAACAATATAAAAAAAAATTGGCAAAATTGTAGGGACTGGTAGCCCGATGTGCCTTTGCTATGTCTCAAGATATATGCTTAAGTGGTTTTTACGAAAATTAACTTTGAAAAAATATATATTGGGCTACATTGGGCTATATATATGTTAAAGCCCAAATGTAGCCCAAATGTAGCCCAATGTAGCCCAATGTAGCCCAAAGATGGCCACCAGAGACAAAAAAAATGTAGCCCAAATATCAGCCAGATGTAGCCCAAATATAGCCCAATGACAGAATGTCACAGAGTGTTCTAAAGAACAACTAGAGCGCTAACAGTCTTACTTATAAACTGAGACTTATAGTTAGGGATTAACATTTAAAAAACCATTGAAATTCACTGAAAAAAACATAGGTTTCACACCAGTTATAGTTAGGAATTAGCATTTAAAAAACCTATGAAATTCACTGAAAAAACCAAAGGTTTCACACCAGTTATAGTTAGGAATTAGCATTTAAAAAACCTATTAAATTCACTGAAAAAAACATAGGTTTCACACCAGTTATAGTTAGCTGGAAATTTTACTGACATAAAACCATTGAAATTCCACGTTATAGTTAGTTGGACTCACTATAACTTGCGCGTGTAATGCACTGCTGATGACGTCACATATTACATCACTCATGACATGGTCAGTGACATCACTCATGACATCACTGATGACACCATCCTTGTGACAGAGTGACAGACCTCCTTTCAGTGTAATGTAACCCTAGGAACACATATTCAAAAATAGAAACTAAAATTAAAAAAAAAAATAAAGATACCCATACCAGTTACAACAACCAATTCAGTAATACCACCATCTATATACACATCCACTCATTCACCAACAGTTCTATAAAGTCACTCATACATATATTCACTCATCATATGTAGTGAAACACCTATACATCCTTTACACACCGACAGTCATCCAAAAGTTACTCACACACATACTCACACATGCAAATAAATGATTGAACATCCATTTAGTTGCATGTACAGCTATACACCCACTACCACTTTACTTCTAAGGAAACTTACACATACTTACTCTCTAAAACAATCACTTATAGAAACACATACTTATTTAAACAGGAACTCTTAAAATCTCTCACTCTCACATATACTCACTTATATACATCAATACTCACATATACTAGATTAAAACATATGTCGTTACTGATAAAGACACTAGTGAGACAGTCATTGACTCACTAACACACACATATACACACTTATCCACCCATACAGTCCTGCACATATGCTGTCTTCAAAACACATACAAACAGTGAGTCAGTCATTGATGCATCTATGTGCTAAGTAATACCCCCACCATACCATACAGACACTCATACTGATACTTAGAAAAACATCTAATAACCCATATACACACATGTAGCTACTCACCAACCCATGCAGCCAATTATACACAAAGTGAAACACTGATATATATATTTAAATATTTAAACATTACTCACTAATATATGTATTCACTAAGATATACTTAATAAGCCAGTTAACCAATCATTTTTTTTTAAAACATCCTTTTAGACACTTATTTAAACATTTATTCTTCCATCGACCTTTACAATAGAGCTAGGCAAGGAAGATCGCAACCACTAGCTGCTCATATAACAAGCCAGCAATGGTTTAATCACTTTTCAGCTTTATATGGCGGAAATGAGGACACAAATAGCCTCGGGGTAGCCAGCTGTGGGGGTGGGGATCCTACAGGGGAGGACGAGCTCCCATTTACGACCTCTGAAGTAGCAGTGGCTATTAGACATTTAACCCCCAAGAAGGCGGCCGGTCCGGATGGGATCCCTGGGACCTCTTGATTGCGGAACCTTTGGCCTGGGCCAACCTAATCGCAACAATAATGAACCTGATTGTAAGGGGCCACCCTGTGCCTGACTCTTGGAAGGGGGCTGAGGTGGTAACAGTGTTTAGGAAGGGGGCAAGAGATGACCCTGCCAATTACAGACCTATCAGTCTGATAGATGTAATTCAGAAAGTGGTTGGCAGGGTCATTATCTCAAGGGTTGGTGATTGGATGGAGGAGGCTAGCATCCTCTCCCACTTCCAAGCTGGATTCCGCCGAAAGGTAGGCACAATGGACCAGGTCTTTCGCTTTTTTGTTATCTATTGGAAGACAGTTACCATCAAAAAGGGGAGTTTATATATGGCCTTCATAGATCTTAAAACTGCTTTTGACCTGGTCCCTCGGGCTAAATTGTGGGAGATCCTAGGAGGGATGGGCTTCCCCGGTAGACTCTTGAGTTTAATTGTAAAGCTCCACGAGGGGAACTACGCGAGGATCAGATGGGGTACCCAGGGACAGTTAACTGATAGGGTCCCTGTGAGGAGTGGAGTACGCCAGGGCTGTGTTATGGCTCCGACTCTCTTCTCCTTGTTTGTGAATGGAGTGGTGGATCATCTGAGAGGGGAAGAGTCGGATGCCCCATCCCTGGCGGGGGAAAGAATCCCCACCCTACTCTTCGCCGACGACACTATACTGATCTCCAAATCCCCAGTGGGTCTGCAAAAACTCTTGAATCAATTCAGCTCCTTCTGCATAAATAGAGGCTTAACCATCAACACCTCGAAAACCAAGCTGATGGCCTTCTCACCCTCCAAAAGATTTAAAAATAACTTTTCGCTCAATGGGGCCCCCCTGGAGATGGTCGATTCATTCGACTATTTAGGGGTGCGGATAAATAGTCGAATGAACTGGAAGGACCATCTGGCCAAAATGTTACTTGGTCACAAAAGAGTATCTGGGGTGACTCTGAGGGAGTTTCGAGAGTCAACAAGTAAACCTGTCTCCCCGGCCATGGCCATTTATGAGGGTCAGATACTCCCGGCTGCATTATATGGCTCTGAGCTCTGGGGGTTCGAAAATGTTTTGGAACTTTCCCTAGCAGAAAATAAGTTTTTGAGGGAGGTGGTGGCTCTCCCCGCCTCTACCCCGCTGATCCCCTTGCGACTAGACTTGGGTAGACAAGCCCTTAAGGACCTAGTGAGGCTGCGCCCATTGCTCTTCTGGGTCCGCTTAAGAAGGACTAAAGAGCTTGTTAAATATGCTGAAGGGTTGGATGACCTACTATTGCTTGACACTGGCAATAAGATTGGATGGCTGAACAATGTGAGAGACCTGGTTTTCCAATTGGGTCTGAGAGATGCATGAGAGTCACAAATGCCGCCGCCCAAACTAGTGATCAAGAAGCTATACTGGGACTGGGTACAGGGCGAGGCACTACGCGGTATGGTTGGGGGTTCACTCACCGATCGGTTTTTAGAATTCAAATTGGTGAGAAAGCTGGAACCATTTTTTGATCTGATAACCAAACCCTTAGACAGAGCGCTATATTTAAAACTAAGGTACGGGACCCTCCCGGTGCATGAATTTACCGCGAGGTGGTCCAACTCTGGTGCCCCCTCGCGTTCGTGCCCTGGCTGCGCAGCACCTAAGGAGTCTGTGGCCCACCTATTTTTTGCCTGTCCCGCCTACAAAGTGGCTCGGAAGATCTGGTTGAAAACTGTATGCAGGGAGTTGGGGTTGAGGTGTCATAGTTTGGCCTTACGTGTACTCTCTACTGACTCAACATCCACTGCCATGATATGCGGGGTGGCAACATTTTTGAGTAGTGCATGGCTGACGCGCTCAAGGTTACTGAAGCTGCATTCTAGGTTACCAATTGATTGACTGTATGTAATTGATGGCTCTTCTACTTAACTTAGTGACTGTTGAGGATGCTTCGTCCTAGGTCTATATTAATTATATTGTTATATTTATCATTGTTTTTAGCAGGGGAATTGTATTTTTATTGTGTATATGTACTCTTTTATGGTGAACACATTTTACTGAATAAAGATATTCATATACATATATAAAACATATTTAATTTTCAGAAAGACACACATTCACTGGATGGTGTCATCAGTGATGTCATGAGTGATGTCACTGACCATGTCATGAGGGATGTAATATGTGACGTCATCAGCAGTGCATTACACGCGCAAGTTATAGTGAGTCCAACTCACTATAACTTGGAATTTCAATGGTTTTATGTCAGTAAAATTTCCAGCTAACTATAACTGGTGTCAAACCTCTGGTTTTTTCAGTGAATTTAATAGGTTTTTTAAATGCTAATTCCTAACTATAACTGGTGTGAAACCTATGGTTTTTTCAGTGAATATATATATATATAAAACACACTTTTAGTTGAAATTTCCTATGAGGCAAAATGATACGTACCACTTTGGGTAGAATAGAACCAGTAATGGCAATCTTTCCCACTCTTTTCCCAGTGATGCTGATGAACTTAGCAAATCATATTGCTCCCTTCAATTTTTCTTTTGTTATTCCATCTTCTGAATGGTCACTTTTTTTAACACTTTTTTAATCTGCTGATAAGAAGCACACTGTGGTAGTGTCTGTAAGTGAATTTGCAACTCTGTCATGATGCTCTTCGCAGCACCTCATGTAACTTCATGACAGAGTAGTGAATCCTTACGGGAGTCCTATAATGCATTTGCCATTATACTACTACTATTCTTCATCTTCATTTGACATTCTGTGATTAAATTCTGTTAATTTAGGTAATTTAGGTAATTTGTATTTCAGAACACGTACTATGTCTAAACCACTTGAAAGTACAGTATATTTAGAACCCTTCCCCCACACTGTTTTACCTCAGTTGCCACAGCAACCTCCCTTGGAACACTCCATTGCACCTGCTACCATCATAGATTTTATTTTTGTGTCTGCCTCCCTGGGTGTGGACCAAGGTTTTTTCATCATAGAAAACAATCCATTCAGTGACCATAATTCCCTGATACTAACATGGAGGGGGTAGGCACATAGGCCTAGCGACACAGCCAGTAAGGCATGTTCAGACTCCCCACATTGGGGAGGTTAAAGGCATCTTTAAAGCAGGAGCCCCGGAGGAAGGATAGAGTAATTCAGTGTAGGTGTCTTTATAAACAGTTGGTGAAACGACTAAGGCACCAGTTACAAAAACAAGCATGGGAGAACCTAACCTAGCAGAGGAATTAGGTCCTATTTCGGAAGATCATTGATGGCCCCTGCTCTCTCCCCCTGAGCTTAAGAGTGGAAACATCGGAGCTCATCTTCCGCAGGAAACTCAAAACATTCCTCTTTCCTAAAGATTAGCCCGTCTGGCTCTTACTGACGGAGCAACTGACTCTTCTGACAGCGCGGGGACACACTGACAGTGTAACCAGGCGCTTTACAAATTCAGAAATAAAAACCGGCCAGACCATCCATGAACCACCATATCTCTCCAGACCAGTGGGGATCTCATTTTGAAATGGTTTATTACGTAGGCTCCATAGAGGGTCCAAGATCAGATATACTGCCAAGTCCAGGTATAATCCCCATTAGTTTTTTGATGGATGAGGTATACTCAAGCATAGAGCTACTTTAATCGAATAAGGCCCCAGGACGAGATGGAATACCCCCAGATCTGTTTCGTTATAACATTGAGGTCTGTTCCCCCTTCTAACTCAATTCTTGAATGTAGCGGCCGTAAAGGGGCCCTACTGGTCGTGCACTATACATTTTCCAATCTATAGGAAACAGGACAAGGACAACCCGCAATCGTATCACCTTATATACTGTATTTACTCTGTAGTAAAAGTCTTTGGTCATGTACTTTTATCTAGATTGTCGGTATGGACCATAGACAATCAGATTTTATCAGATGTCCAATTTGGTTTCCGTGAAGGCATATCAACTATGGACCAATGTCTTAATCTTTCTCTTGTGACTGCCAAGTATACCCCGGCACAACCGTGGGCCCTGTATCTAGCCTTATGTACCTCACGTCTGTATTTGACTGTGTCAACTGGACTAAGTTATGGCACATTTTCAACTTCCTGAAAGTGGACCCATCTATTGTTCATCTACTCATATCACTCAGGCCCAGACAACTGTGTTAGTGAGATCCAGTCATGTGGGGGTACTCACAAATCATTTTAATTGCACAAGGGGGTTGTGCCAAGGTTGTATATTATACCCATTCTTATTTTCTGTTTACATTAACAGCATTGAGGCTGCCCTATTGGCACTGCAGTCGGACTCCCCTAGAGTGGGTAGTAGAGTCTTGCCAGTTTTCCTCTATGCCGATGATGCAGTGTTGATAGCCCGTACGGCCCAGGATCTGCACATTTTAATAGATGGCTTTATACCTTTTATGGACAGGCTGGAGCTGGCGGTCAATTTTACTAAGTCATATGTATTAGTTGCCGGTCGGTGAGAGATGCGTTAACATTTTTTTAAAGCCGGCCAACACACACTGGATAAGGTCTCAAATGTTCCCTATCTAGGAGTGTTATTCAATGACCGCTTGCATTGGCGAGCCCTCTTAAAGGGGAAGCGTAGTGAGTTGATTAAATCTGTGGGGGGCTATTACTATCTTTGCTGGGCTCATGGGCACCGGAGGTTATCCTGAAACTGTATAAATCCAAGGCCATCGCGAAAGCTTTATATAGTAGTGAGTGTGGGGAGACACTCCTTCTTATAGTTTACATGTGGTGAAAACGAGTTTTTACGGCGGATCCTGGGAGTCCCCTAAGGCACGTCAGCCTGGTCTGTCCATGAAGAGCTAGGGATCGATTACCTGGTAGGTCAAGTGGCTATTACACCATTACTTTGCTAGATAAATATCTGGGCATGTGAAAGTAAGGGCTTAAACTGCTTGATCTTAGGGGACTGGTCTGGGAACAGTGCATCAAAATTCCCTGGAGAATTCCCACTGGCCATAGGAAGACCAGACCATTTTTTGCACATGACACTTTATGCCCTGGGGATCTCAACATCACGAAATGTGTTACTGCCCGGCACAGAAACAAAGAGCTCAGTAAACCTACAGTGAGTACTTTTGTATTGCTAAAATCTGGGTTGGGCATGGAACCATACCTTTATTCACTCCCTAGCGCCCACAATAGATTTCTAATCACGCGCTTTAGATTCTATCTAATTCACAACCTTTTAGCTTCCTGAGCTGGTTATTTTTCCTTAACCCTAAGATGCCCTTTTGACTGCAATCTCAGATCTCCACAGGATATGTTGCATTTTGTTTTATTATGTACATTATTCTCAGTGTCAAGAAAACAATGTCAATGGCCTTTATTAAAGAGTCTTAAGTTCAGGCAAGCCAAAGTGGCATTCTGGCACCTTCAGTTGCTATTAAACCCCCATACCCTTCTTGCTGTGATGAGTTTTTTGGGGACAGCTTATATATCCAGCAATTAATTGATCTCTCACTGCTCTCTATGCAGGAGGTTACTATTGGTGTAACGTGGTATATAGCCATAGACCTGTGGGGTTTTTAGCATCTTGTCTTGTTTTAACTCGTCATGTAGTTTTATCTTTTTGTATTGAATTTTAGACTGTATGATTGTTTTATTGTACCTTTTTATGGCTGCATCTGAATAAAGAAAGAATTATTATTATTGTACCTGTAGGTCAAAAGTTCGCACCACTTTCTATCAGCAGCGTACTAGCTTCAAGTTAAACTGTAGCAAGTGGGATTGACTATTTAAAAATGTAAGCTTTTCTAAAATAGCACAGCTTATTTTTAATTTATTCAGAGCCAATCACAGATCGGCTTACTTCACCTATTAAATCTCTGCCTAATTTTAACTACCAAGATATTTACACCATCCAATCAAAAATATGCTTTTTTTTACCTGGTCCTGGCTTCCATTTTAACTGCCTTTCATTTTGCAAATAGCCACATTCAGCTCCAGCCTTCTCTGATGTTCTACTGCTATTTACCTTCAAAATGGTTCGAGTGTGGATTGTGGGCCATTGCTATGTCTAGCTAGAAAGAGTAATGTATATGTAGTTGAGGGTATTGCACTCAATTATTCAAAATTTCTTAACGTTAATTCGATATGTGTGCAGCACTAGATTAGTGCCTGCTGAACTCTTATGTATCAATGAACATGGCCTGGGATCGCTAAATCTCCAGGACTCTAGTGCGCACAACGAGTAATTTACTTATACAAATGAAACCATTTTTCAAATTTTACTTTATCGTTAAATCATCACGAGTTTGGTTAATAAAATCCATTTACATAATTTTGTAAACAATGTATCAAAAATCAATAGTCAATGTGAATAAATCATATACAGTTTTCCAAAACAGTTTTAGTACAACACAATTACATTTGTAACCCAATGCATTTCGGGGTTTACATCCCTTCGTCAGGGGTCCAGGTAACTGGTTGTCTTAGATGTAAGTATCTGCTAAAGGAATATAGAATCTGAATTTCTGGGTTGAGCGAACTTATCTGTTTAGTCTTGTGTGCGTAGCCGAGCGTATGGATTCTGCGAGCCTAGAGATTAGCGTTAGGGACTCGCTTGCAGCGTTTTCTCTCATGCGAGAGGCACATTAGCCGGCTCCGTGTTAGCGTTCTTGCTCGAATGTTGATGCCGGCAAACCCCGAAATGCATTGGGTTACAAATGTAATTGTGTTGTACTAAAACTGTTTTGGAAAACTGTATATGATTTATTCACATTGACTATTGATTTTTGATACATTGTTTACAAAATGATGTAAATGGATTTTATTAACCAAACTCGTGATGATTTAACAATAAAGTAAAATTTGAAAAATGGTTTCATTTGTATAAGTAAATTACTCGTTGTGCGCACTAGAGTCCTGGAGATCTAGCGATCCCAGGCCATGTTCATTGATAGCTAGAAAGAGTGACATTGACAGTGACTTGGGTTTGTCTGCTGTGGACATTACTTGGGTTAACCAGAGAGGGGTTAAAGTGGCATCAAATGCTTCCTTTGGTTAAAAGCTTTGTGGATTGCCAACATCTAGACCTCTAAATTGTGCACTGTGGTGGCAATGAACTTGGCACACTTACTGGGGTAGGACTGGAAATTTTAATGAAGGATACCTTTGGTCTATTAATTACACTTTTCCCTCACACTGCTTGGGTGTGCTCTAACATTTGTCAAAGGCAGAAATAGAAGTGGTCAAACAAATTCTTTCTACTGATAATCAAAGAAAGGAAACATGTTAAAGCCATTTCTGGATTTCTCAGAGACCACAACATGGGCTCCGTCTTCAACAACAATTTACTCTTTTGGTATAGACAAACAAGTATAGATGTGACAGAGTATATTTCTCAAGGAAAGCAGCTTGAAAGACTGTATCCTGCTTTACATGTGGTTATCTTCTACACACAATAAATACAAAAGCTCTTTTAAGGGCCATCCTTTTCCCAAACACTAGTTAATTTTAGATTGAAATCCATTTTAAGTGTTTTTACAAAATCTGTTGCAAATTCACAAGGCCAAAGCACACAATCAATGCGCAATAGCACATTCTGGATTCATTACTCTATAGTTGACTCTGTGCATGTGGCAATGGCTTGCGAGTAGCTGTATGAGTGTCTAATGTGATCTGTAAGTGAGTATGTGAGTCTTTCAGTGGGTCTTTGAGTGGGTGCATGACTCTCCGAGTGGAAGTGGTAGTGGGTGCGTCAGTGGGTGCATGAGCCTGTGATTGGGATTGTAAGTTGGTGGGTCAGTGTCTGAATGGGTCTGTGATTGGGTGTGTTAGTGTTTGCATGGGTCTGTGAGTGGGTGAGTCAGTGTCTGAGCAGATCTGTGAGTGTGTGTGTGTGTGTCTCTGAATGGGTCTATGAGTGGGTTTATGAATGTCTGAGTGGGTCTGTCAGTGTGAACATGAGTGTCTGAGAGGGTATATGAGTGGGTAATAAGTGACTGAGTGGGTCAGCAAGTGGGTGCATCTGTGTCTGAGTAGATTTGTGAGATGGTGTGTGAGCATCTGAGTGGGTCTCTAAGTGGATGCATGAGTCTCTGAGTTGGTCTGTAAGCGGTTGCATGAGTGTCTGAGTGCATCTGGCAGTGGGTCCATAAGTGTCTGAGTGGGTCTATTAGTGAGTACGTTAGTTTTTTAGCGGGTCTGTGAGTGGGTGCATCAGTGTCTGAGTGGGTCTTTAAGTGGCTGCATTAGTGTCTGACTGGTTTCATGAGTAGATGCATTAGTGCTTGAATGGCTCTGTGAGTGGGTGCATCATTGTCTGAGTGGATGTGTGAGTGGGTGCATGAGTGTCTTAGTGGGTCTGTGAGTGTATGGATCAGTGTCTGAGTGGATCTATGAGAGGGTGTCTTAGTCTCTGAGTGGGTCTACGAGAGGGTGAATGAGTCTCTGAGCATGTCTGTAAGTGGGTGCCTCAGTATCTGGGCACATCTGTGAGTGGGTTCATGAGTGTCTCAGTGTATCTGTGAGTTAGTGTGTGAGTATATGAGTTGTTCGGTAAAAGGGTATGAGAGTGACTGTGGGGGCCTGTCAGTGGCTGCACAAGTGTCTGAGTGGGTGCATTAGTGTTCTAGTGGGTACATCAGTATTTGAGTGGTCTTTGACTAGATGCATGAGTGTCTGTGTGGGTCTGTGACTGGGTGCATGAGTGTCTGAATAGGCCTGTGAGTGGGTGTATGCATGTCTAAGTATGTCTTTGAGATGGTACATGAGTCTCTCAGTAGATCTGTAAGTGGGTTCATGAGTATCTGAGCTGGTCTGTGAATCGCTATGTAATTGTCTGAGTGCATCTGGAAGTGGAAGTGTCAGTGTCTGAGTGGGTCTGTGAGTCCCTGTGTGAGCATATGAGTAGGTATGTGAGAGGGTGCATTTGTCCGTAAGTGGATCTTTGAGTGGGTGCATCAGTGTCTGAGTGGGTCTGTCACTGGGTGCATGAGTGTCTGAATACATCAATGAGTAGATGCGTCAATTTCTGAGTGGGACCATGAGTGGGTGTGTGAGTGGGTCTGTGAGAGGGTGTGTGAGTCTCTGAGTGGGTCTGTGAGTGGGTGCACCAGTGTTTTAATGGTTCTGTGAGTGGGTGCATCAGTGTCTGAGTAGATCTGTGACTGAGTGTATGAGTGTCTGAGTGGGTCTGTGAGTGGGTGCATGAGTGTCTGGGTGGGTCTCAATGGGTATGGAAGTGTCTGAGTGGGTGCGTAAGTGTCTAAGTGTTTCTGTGAGTAGGTGCATGAGTGTCTGTGTGCCAATTTGGTAAGAAGGAGCCCCCTATTGAAAACAGTGAATCTTACTAGCTGTAGGGAAAGGTACCATATGGGGTAAAAAGACAGCTAAACACAAGATCTATAATATTTAATTGCTAAAAAATATCAGGCTTAAATCTATGCAAAAACAGTGCATGTAAGATAAACATGTACATGTGACTGGAAACAATTCCTTTTGTTACAAAAATATATTTCCTTTCCAACTAATATAAGTTCTTTAACCCTTTCCATGCTCATGACGAGCTCAGCTCGTCATGATGCACGGTTGAGCTGTGCTGATGACGAGCTGAGCTCGTCATGAAACAATGGGAAATGGGCATCATCCAGCACCGGAGGGGAAAACACCTAGCAGCGAAGGTGTTAAAGCATGTCTAATTTTCTTCAGCACTATTTCCTTGCACGGATAATTTAATCAATTCCTTATCTTTTTCATCTAAGGAGCCATACGGTTATGTCTCCCTTTCTTTTCTTTGAATATATCTTGGGTGTTAGCTTCACGATATAAAGAATGTGTGTTCTCAGACTTAACTTCGTTATGGAATTATCTAGAAGAATATGTCTTCTTCTGTTAACATCGGCATAGACATTAAAGTCAATGAAGCACTTAGTGTTAATATTTGCAGCAATATCATAGTCCCAGGCCTAGAGTAATAGTCAAAGTCAAAGTAAAAAAATCATGTATAGACTGCATATCACCTCTAAGTCTCAAGGCCCTTTCAGATCCTTAGACTGACTGGGTCATAGCTCATTTCACTTAGAGAACAGCCATGTTTTTAGTTCGCTACAGAACCGTCGATAATCTGGGATGGACGCAAGATGGAACGGAAGCTGATTCCAAAAATACGGGGCGAGATGGGAGAAAGATCGACCACCGTTGCGTACAGAGCGAACAAGCGGGGGAAGTAAAAGCAGCTTAGAGCTGGACCTAACAGTTCTCACTGGTTGATGTTTTTTGAATTTTTTCTCAAAGTACCCAGGACAAGTGCCATAAAAGCTTCTATGTGCGAGGCTTAGAATGTTATACTGCCCTCTCTTCCTAATTGGAAGCCAATGGAGAGTCTTCAAATTGGTGGCAGATGGCGACCTGGGGGGCAGATCCAGAATTAATCGGGCTGCCGTATTCTGCAGAATCTGTAATTTGGAAAAGAGATCTTCGTTTATAGAGGCCAATAAGGCGTTTCCATGATCCATGCAGCTGACTATAAGTCCCTGCACCAGTGGCTATTGGGTTTCTATAGGTAGCCATTTAAAGATTTTTCGTAATTTCCGTAAGATGGCATAATAGGTACCCAGTACGCGATTCACATGTACTTTCATGGAAAGTTTGTTATCGATGGTAATTCCCAAGTTGCAGACGGTTTGTTTTCGGGATGGACAGGGGCCGAGTGTCTGGGGCCACCAGCTGCTTGACCAATAATCTTCAGCTTTACCAAACAGAATGATCTCGGTTTTGCTGTTATTTAACTGCAGTTTATTTTGGCCCATCCAGTTGTCATAGTGGGTCATACAGTTTTTAAACCGGATCATAGTATCAGTTGGATCTGGGCCAAAGGATAGCATAAGAGACTGCCTCAAACCCATAGGATCTCATGATCTTGGCCAGCGGTGTAACACACATATTGAAGAGCATAGGGCTCAAGAGAGATCCCTGGAGAACCCCAATACATACTGGTCTGCTACCTGCAGCCTGTGAGCCCAAGTGCACTGTGGTAAAACAATCCTTTAGATAGTTGTTAAACCAATCGTAGGCCTTCCCTTGGACCCCATCTCCCAGAGTCGCTGAAACAAAATGCCAAGGGAGATGATGTTGAACGCAGCCGACAGATCTAAAAGAACCAGCATAGCTGATTCCTTATTGTCCAAGGCCAGCCTGATGTTGTCTACTATTTCAAGTACGGCAGTTTTGGTGCGGTGTGCCACTCGAAACCCTGATTGAGATGAACTAAGAAGCTTGTGGCTTTCTATGTGATTAGTTAGCTGTTTGTTTACCAGGGCCTTGAGCGCTTTGCCAAAATAAGGCAGCAGTGAAATAGGATGGTAGCATCCAGGATTGTTTATGTCCAATGTAGGCTTCTTTAGAATAGGTCTGACTTGCGCTACTTTCCAGTTTCTTGGTACAATGGCTTGTTCCAGAGACATGTTAAAAATCTCTGTTAACCACGGTGTCAGCTGGGAGGCTATTTTTCTGTAGATCCGAGGGGGAAGAGGTTCGGCAGGAGAGCCAGATTTAATTTTGACCATAACTTCTGACACCTGTTCACAAGTTACTGGTTTAAATTTCATCAGCAAAGGTACGGGTGAGTGATTCTTCATAACTAATGGCGTGAGGACTTTGCTTTCTTGAGGGAAGAATCTATAGATGGCCATAACTTTATCATCAAAGAAGAAAGATATTTTGTCGACCCAATCCTGTGTAGGAGCAACAGAGGCTTGTAGGGCTTCTGGGAAGGTAACCTCTTTTAAAATTTTATATAGTTCCTTACTGGAACTGGCGGCATTCTCAATCCTCTCCGTTATGTACAGCTTTTTTGCTTGTTTAATATTATTTAGATATAAGCGATTACTTTCTTTATATTTGGCTTGGTCACTGGCAGATTGTGTTTTCCTCCAGAGGCGTTCCGCGGCCCCGGTGGACAATTTCTTAATTTTTAATGCTGTGCTAAACCAAGGAGAAGGTTTACTCCTAGATTTAACTCTTAACATAGGGGCAACGATGTCCAGAGTAGATGTTATGGCATCTTCAAATGCCTTAGTGGCCTCTTCTATGTTATCTGTATCAGGACGATCTGCAGTAATAAAGTAAGTAGAGAAAGAAGCAGGAGTGACCTTGCGCCAAGATCTAATGGCAGTATGGTCCTTGTCACAAGTCACTATATGGTAAACTATTAAAATACTGAACTCTATTAAATAATGATCAGTCCAAAGAAGCGACAAATGCTGACCAACTACAAGCTTATTCAAGTTTGTAAATAAAAGGTCTAATGTATGCCCGGCCTGATGGGTTGGGCCAACTACCAATTGTTCCAGCCCTAATGTCTGTAGTGATGTTATTAATTGTTCAGTGTCCGGGTCTGACAGTAGGTTGACATGATAGTTAAAATCTCCAATGAGGATAAAAATATTTGGTCCTAGAACATAGGGCGCAATGAGTTCTAAAAACCCATCTACAAAATTGGCTCCAGGCCCTGGAGGTCTATATACTAGAGCTCCTGTCCATGTTTTTGATGTGAATTTAAAAATTTATATTTCTGCCTTACCCAGTTTCAGGGAGTCTATAATGGTAGCTTCTAATTTATCTGTCGTGGCAATTGCTATCCCCCCTCCTATCTTAGCTGCTCTATCAAGTCTAATTAGCTTATAAGGTGAGGGAAAAGCGATGGCTATATCAGGAAGTGCCTGGTCATTAACCATGTTTTAGTTATTAAACAGATATCTGGCTTCTCCTGATCTAAAAGAGTCCACAGCTCTAGTGTGTGCTTAGGAATAGACCGAGCATTCAAATATACGGCCTTCAATTGTTTAGGAACAGTGGCTGCAGTCCCTTCCCTTTTTAGACTCGGGAAGGGTGCTCCCGGTATGGCCTGCACTGGGGGGGAATAGACACCATTTTACCTATTGAGGTAGAGGATGCTCTAGCAAAGGAGGACATATTTAGGGCTCTGAGTTCTGCACTAGAGTATCTGATTATTGGCATAGTGATAGAAGAGGTGTCCATATTCCTTAACCACAGGATAAAAATGGGCAGGGGGTCTGGTGGCTGGCGGTGGTCTGGCGCGGACGGGCTTGCCTTTGGCGCGCCTTCGGTGCGCCCGTGCCCCAAGCTGGATTTAAATAGCTATGGGGAGGGTGTCACAGCTAGACCACCAACCGTCCTGCTCATACCAGGCCGGAAATGAGGAGCATGGAATTCCTCAGAGGTCCCTCCGCAACAAACGGCACAAGCCGCGTCAGAACGGGGACCAGGGGCACCAAATGCAGGTAAGTATGACAAAAAAGATTGAAGCTCACTACAGAAATAATGGCCATAAAAAATGGTGAGAGGCCAATGTTAAAAAATAGGTCAAGCAGATACATATAAAAAATACATTGCTGGCGAAGAATATCGATGCCGGTGTTTAAAACAGTAAGGCTCTGTTACCACAGGAAATAGTGACCGGTGCAGAGATTGCAGGAAATGGTGACAAGAAGTCAGGGGTGCTTCTGTATGTTTCTTATTATGTCTATTCTGCACTTTATTATAGAGAAAGTTGAGACGGTTTTCCTGACAAAGGCTTATATGCCGAAATCCGCATCCTGTTCTCATCGGCCGCCAGCCTTTGAAATATTTGCCAACATACCAACTCCTTCTCCTATTTTTAAAAGAAATGATTTTGTAGTACAGAACTTTAACGTATTGTCTGTGAAAATTATCTTTTGTGCTTTTTGTACATATGTGTTTGTGTCTATGTAAAGTAAACATTGTAAAATTTGTGTGAAATAATATTCATCAAAAATATTTAAAAAGAAAAAGAAAAAAGAAAAAAGGAATACGATATAATGGAAAAATAATAATATACAAAAATAAAAAAGTATGTTTTTGTAACAAAAGAAATTGTTTCCAGTCATATGTAAATGCTTATCTTACATGCACTGTCTTTGCATTGTATTAGGCCTGATGTTTTGTAGCAATTAAAGATTATGGATCTTGTGTTTAGCTTTTTTCTTACCCAATATGAGTGTCTGTGTGGGTCTGTAAGTGGGGGTATTAGTGTGTGAGTAATTAAGTGAATGTAAATATTTTTGGCAAAGTTCACCAATCCACCACAACGGTAGGTGGTGGGCCACCCTCAGCGTTGCAACACTTCCACAAATTCCAGTGCGGGAAAGAAAAAAACAGTTTGAGACATTTTGATAAGGGGTCCCTCAGGCAGCCCTTCAATGGACCCAAGGGGACAGAGTACCTCTACTCAGACCCCTTCTCTAGGTTGCATGATGGTTGCCTGATCCAATAACAGTACTGCTGCTGGTGCGTGGGTTTGCGAAGTTCCCCAGTAGAGTTGCAAAGGGTTCATTTCCCTAGATATACAAATTTGTTTTTCACTTAATATCTCAAAAACTACTGAATGGATTTACACTAAATAACAGAACGGTTGCTTCCTGAACCAAGACCTACCTTTCCACCAATTATTTGGGTTTGGGATGTAGTCATGTTTAAAATCTCTGTGGGAATTATTTTGGGAAACACCCTTTATTTGACCCCTTTTTTCCCAGCCCCTGCTTGACGAATTGCCCCAAACCTTTCCGTGCAAAACTACAATTGGATGGGCACTTTTGGAGGAAAACATTGGGAAGATCTGTTGAATAGTGCCAAAGTTATAAGCAAACAAAAAAAAATTCTATGGAAACTAGGTCCTAACTATAACTACCTACTGATGTTATATAGTATATACATAGTCTATATCTATATACTATTTACATATATTACCTACAGGCAGTCACCAGTAGGTATTTATAGGTACAGCTGTATAATTAAAAAAAAGAGAGAACATGGTTCTCCCTTTTAATTACCCTGAGTATGCAAATACTCCAAATCACCTAGGAAGCTCTGCTCGTTTGGTCCCATCCTATTTTTCTTAGTAGTATAAAAAGGTCTATTTGCCTTCTCCAACATTAATGGACAGTTTACCAAAAGGCCCTAGAGCATGTTTCCCACTGATTTTGTTAATGCAGAGGAATGTAGAGGAATACAACCACTTACTTCATATAGTTAAGAGGAAGTACCTTTGTTTGGTGGAGATTCTACTCTTTGTGGTCTCGTTATGCTCTCTTGATGAAGATTCATGTTATCACAGATTTGTGGACGAAGGTGCTGCAAGGAACAATCACATTGCTGAAATTACATGTGCACCTCATGGACCTTTATGCAGATGTAGTGAAGAATATGCACTAGACACTTACTCAACGAGGTAGTACTTTCTAAGTCACCAGCAGTAGAAGTGCTTCAGTTTGGTAGACATTTTCGGAAAAGCTATGGACTCTTCTTGTAAAAAATGTGGTTCATTCTGTCCCTGATGCTCATTTCACAGAAATTAAACCTGAACGGAAAGCACATTAAAAATAAACACAGCAGGTGCCCAGTTGAAACTCCACTTTTGTAAAGCAGAAACAATCCTAACTTCTTGGGTTCGGTGAAGGTTCAGCAAGTGTGTTTCCTCTTGTATTCCACGCTGAAAACCAATCTGAAACCCTCATTGGAGGTGAATGCATCGCTGATCTAATGGAGCACAATCTGATCTCTATGTCAGCAGCTGTGTCAGAACAGCACCTCACCTCTCCTTTATCCAGTAAGTGGGACAAGTGCTTTCTTTCATGACTTGATAGCAGAGTTCATGGTTTAATTACCCTGAGTATGCAAATGCCCAAAACCATCTGCAGGATTTCCCCATTTGTCTTGTCCTGCTTTCCTTAGAGATATGCAAAGGACTTCCCGTTTTTTCTCACATTGATGGACAACTTACCAAAAGTTCTCCAAGTGTGTCCCCACCTATTTTGGTGACAATTTCTTGATGCACCGGAGTTTTGAGGACATCTCCACAAAACAAACAAGCACTTTATTTCTATATATATACGAGGAAGTAACCTTGTTTTGTGGAGATTCCCCTCTTTGTAGTTACGTACTGTTCTCTAGACGAGGAATCATGTTTTCGCAGATGTGTGGATCAAAACACTTGAGGAACAATCACATTGCTGAAATTATATGCACACTAGATCAGCAGAGACATTTCCTCATGGTCCATTATCCAACTGTAGTGCAGAATATGTAATAGCTATTACCCAATGAGGTAACACTTTTTAATTAACTAAAGAAAGAACTCCAGCTAGGAGGGTATTTTGTGCAAAACTGTGGACTCTTGCTGGATAAAGGAGAGGTGAGGTGCTGTTCTGACACAGCTGCTGACATACCCACACAGACACTCAGACACCCAATCACAAACCCATTCAGCCACATTAACATATACTCAGAGACCCACACAGTGCCTCACACACCCACTAATACACCCATATAGCTACTCACACACCCACTCACCTAAAAAAACAGGAACACAGCCACTCACAGACCATACAGCCATATACTCACAAAACCACTCACATACCCATACAGCCACTCACATACCCAAAACACTACTAACACACCCATACAGCCAATCACATACCTACTTACAGATCCATACAGTCACTCACATCCCAACTTACAAATCCATACCGCCACTCACAAAAATACTCACAGGCCCATACTGTCACTCATAAAACCTGTCACACATCCACACAGCTACTCAAACACCCATTCACAGACCCATACAGCCACTCATACCCCAACAAAACTATACAGCCACTCACACACCCAAAAAACCTCCCACATACTCACTCACAGACCCACACAGCCACTCACACATGCATTCACCAACTTAAAGAGCGACTCATATACCCTCTCTCAAAGGTTACAGGTTACAGTTAGGAAATAAAATAAAAAGACCTTAGAAATTCACAAAATAAAAGGTTACTTGCACGTTATAGTTGGACAATACCACCAAAAAAGATGAAATAGACTAAACTATTCAAAGGTTACAGAGATGTTATAGCTAGCAAATAACATTAAAGAAACTGTAGAAATTCACTGAAGAAATCAAAGCTTACAGGGATGTTATAGTTTGAAAAAAGGAAATAAAAAAACCTTAAGAAAATCACTGATAAAAACCACCGGTTAAAGGGAGGTTATAATTAGGCACAGATTTCACTCATACAAAACCAGTTAAATTCAGCTGTTATAGTTACCTGAGTTAACTATAACCTACACCCCCGCAATGATCTGCTTATAACCTCACATATTTCATCACTCATGACATGGTCAGATACATCAGTGATGACATGTCAAATGACATCACTGATGCCATACAACACAGAATTACTCACACACCCACTCACACCCCATAAACCTCTCGTACCTCCACTCCCACACAACCACTCACATACCCATTCACAGACCCGTGCTAACATACCTACTCACTCCTCCATAGAGGTACTCACACACCCGTGTACTCACTCCTACAGCTACTCACACAACCAGTCACTCATCTGTACAGCTACTCACATAGCCACACACTCACCCATACAGCAACTCACAAACCATCTTGACCTAGACAGTCACTCACACACCCATTCAGCCTCTCAAAAGACTCACCCACTCACCTGTACAATATATATAAATATGTATGTATGTATCCGGTAAGTCACCCAATTTGAACTTTACTTATTGAACTGCAGCGGGTTTGGGAAATCTCCACAAACGACATTTATTTCATCTAACTAAAGCCAAACAGCAGTCTATCGGCGCAATTAAAGCCGCTTATCTGTGACTAAACATGTTCTCCAGCGACGCGCTCAGGAGTAGGGAAACGGCGGCGGAGGCCCTTTATGAAAACCTACCTACCAACACGACGACAACTTCACATGAAAGTCGTACCACTACAACTAACAGCAGTGCGAGGGACCTGTTAAAGACACTAGAAAAATTACTCCGCAGTGAGTTATCTAAGTGGTGGGAGAAGAAGTCCCTAGAAAAATATCTTGAAGCCAATCGCGCTCCAAGGGGCTTAAGAGTGTTAATTGTTCCGACTTATGAAAACCCGGACCCAAGGATGCTTCAAGAATGGGCGGAAAATAATCTGCAATCTTCTAAAAACATGTTATTGATTTTAATCAAGTACGCCCATTCAGATAGAGAAGCGCTACTGATTGAAATTGACCGGGTGAATGGATTATTGGAAGTCACCGGTGAAACCTAATTGAAAAACAACACCCGTAAAGAGATCGATCAGAGACTGACAAAGTTGGAGCAAACTATCCAAGAGCGTAAAATCCATAAATTCGCACGGGATAAACAAGACTATGCGACAGGTCGCATATTTACCTTTGCGCGTAAATACAACTCCTACAAACGCAAAGCCATGTCTGTCCAACAAAAACCGGGTGCAACAACTGATCAGACGGCACACACAAGTTCCGTTCTCACCAATGAAGACAATCTATCATTAGCATCGTTTAGTGGTTCTGAAGAGAGTTTATCAACTGCAGCTGCAGGTCCCGCAGATCTTACCAACTTCACAGTGGTGGACGAATTAAATTTTGTCAGCGAGGACCGGAGATACTCTCTGCGCTCACGGAACAATCCTCAACCAGCAGGCAAAGCAGCAGTCAAAGGCGTCGCCGCAGGAAGCGCATTGCAAAAGAGAGGTGGAGGGCGAGGCAACACTCGCAGGAATTGGAACAAGTAACCACTGCTCATGATAACACAGTAATTAACCTGACTGACTTGGTATTCTCAAAGGTGGAGGAGCAACTCTTCTCCCTAGGCCTTTCTTACTGTCCTCCCAATGACTTCTCATATATTCAATCACGTATCGATGTTTTTAAATTAATCAGGAAAATTAAATTAATGAAATATTTTTTGATACATCCGGAAACATCGAACAATGACACTGAATTGCCCGCTGTAACATCGGATCATGAGCCATTACAGGTCAAGAATCTACAAGGGCTTCAGACTTTGATTTCATTGGCGCATGAAGACAGTTCTCAACCCACTCCCACAGTCAGTCAGGTTATTACAGGGAATAAATTACCATCTACTCCTTTTCGGGGTAAGTCCACGTTTTTACCCTTGATGCCCTAGGACGCCCTGGACGTATTCAGTGACAGAGTTATCACTGAATTCAAGACGTTGAATAGAACGGTTCTAGGAAGGAAAAAACAAATTTACTACAACAATGCACAATATTCAAAGCTTGTCAAGACAATTCAGGACAATAACAATGTAATAGTTAAGAATGCGGATAAGGGTGGCAATACTGTGTTGTGGGCTAAAGCTGATTATTTGCTAGAGGCAGCCCGCCAACTAGGTGACCCCCTTTGCTACACTAAAACCACCAAGTTTGTGATGTTAAAAACCTATGAAAACACTAAAAAACAAATCAATCTTTGGTATAGACAGGGTCTTCTCACTAAAGAAGAAACAAAATTCTTAAATGTTGCACATCCTATCACCCCTCTTTTCTATCTTTTACCCAAAATTCACAAGTGTACCTTCCCTGTTCCAGGCCGTCCTATTATTTCTGCACAAGGCAGCATGAATGAAAACATTTCTAAATACGTGGATTTTTTCTTACAACCCCATATAATTTCACTTCCCTCTTACCTCAAAGACACCACTGATTTTTTTGTTAAAATTGGTCAAGTCACTTGGTGTTCTGATTTTTGTTTCCTGGTGATGGATATTGAGGCACTCTACACCAGCATTAATCATCTACAAGGTTTGGAGGCTGTTGAATATTTTCTTGACACACGGGAGGCAATCATGCAAGAGCATAATTCCATGTTGTTGGACATGATACGTATCTGTTTACACAACAATTACTTCCAATTCAATAGGGATGTCTACCATCAAGAACGTAGAGTGGCCATGGGTTTGTGCTTCTCCCCCAGCTTTTCATGCCTTCATGTTGGCTGGTGGGAGAAGCATGTTCTCCGGGTCACCCATGGGCACTGGCTCCCCCATCTTGCCCATTATTGGAGGTTTATAGACGACATTTTTATCGTCTGGAAGGGAACACATGAGCAGGCTGCACTCTTTGTCAAAGACATCAATATGAACAACAGGAACTTTAAATTCACTGCTAACATTACATCAAGTTCTGCAGAATATTTTGATGTCCAAGTTTACATTGACCACAACACAATCCAGACAAAATTACACAGGAAAAGCACTGCCGGAAATTCCATCCTACATGCCCGCAGTGCTCACCCTCCACACACAATCAACAGCATACCGTTAGGCGAATTTATTCGTATTAAACGTATTTGTAGCAGCTCTGATACCACCAATCAGTGTTTGGCTGACTCCAGGGAAAGATTCCTCAGACGAGGCTACAAACGAGACACTTTGGATCGTGCTCTCACAAAGGCTCTAGCACGCCCAAGGGAGGAACTTTTGACCCCGCAAACTAATACCACCTTAGATTCTGCTACTGCTGGATCTATTTGCTTCATCACCACCTACTGCTCTCAGGTACCCAAACTAAGAAAGATCATAAAGTCAGAGTGGCCGATTGTGCTAACAGATGTTATTTTAGGCCCATTTTTACCCAAAGTACCGGCCATCACCTTTAGGAGGGCTCCTTCCATGAAGGATCTGTTGGACAAAACACAACCTGAGCTCCAACCAAAACTTCCTGGCTTAATAAACCAGGTTTTTTCAGGTGTACTTCGTGCCGGGCCTGCACGTTTGCTGTTAATGGTACCCATTACACATCAGCTTTTAGTGAGAGACCAATTCCAATAAAAGAACATCTTACATGTCGCAGTGATTTTGTGGTGTACCAACTTACCTGCACATGCTCACTTTCGTATAATGGTAGCACTAAGCTGCAAGCAAACCAACGCATCTTGCAGCACATACGAGCAATAGTAAACTCTGACATGAATTATCCAGTGGCTCACCACTTCAAGGCAGTGCACGATAAAAAACTTAAAGATTTCAAATATACCTTATTGTGCTCTGTCGTTAATCCGGGCAGAGGTGGGGATCGTGAAAAACTTTTGCGACAAAAAGAAGCCTACTTTATACTGTTGCTCGACACCAGATCTCCTAACGGTTTAAATGCTTTTGATGAATTACATCATTTTTTATAATTGTGTTGCTTTTTGAATCATTGGTCGCTTTGAGTTATCCTTTGCCTATATTCAAATGTATTACAGAGTACATATATATACATGATGAATTTTTTATAGTATGTAGTATACACTTTACTGTAGGTTCTAAACGAGTTTCAACCGCCTATATTTTTAATATTACATGTATCTAACATCTGAATGTGTTGATCACGTTTTTTAGCACTTGCACTTTAGCAATCAAGCATTTTGAGAAATTGACATGCAAGAGTTGATCGTATAAATTCTATTTGTGAAGGCTAGTGTTGCATGGTCATATAGTTGCATTTTGCACTTGCAATTGATTTGTTTACACTATTTATATGTGCAATTTTGATACGGATCGTAAAATGTTCCATTGTTTATAATCCTTAATTTATTATATTTCAATGCCTGTACAAACAGTTCTTTTCAATCTGAATGGATTTAACCAAGTCATTTTGTTTACACTGTTTTGCCTTGCTCCTTTATTCATAAGCACTATGCTTTAATTGTTTCTTCAGATTATTTCCAGTTATCTGATCTTGCTTATCACATTTGTTTGTTTTACTGCTTGATTGTTATCACATTTTACCCATGCGTCCTGTTTCTTTAGGCGCTTGGGCTTTTAACATCCATATAATCTCTGCCTACTCCTGATGCGTCATGTGACCAAGCTCCGTTCGCGGAGCGAAACGCGCCAGGGAGGGCACTTGTTCTGACACACCTTTGAAAAATAAATTTTGCACAGCTGGCACTTTGATCGGTGTTGTGGCTTCGATGATTTAATATCCAGCTGATCTAACTGTGGAGTGGAGGTCTACGCCCGTTAAGACCGCAGCGAGAAGCGGTCGGGATTTCTTTAATATATGTATATATATATATATATATATATATATATATATATATATATATATATATATATATTCACTGAAAAAACCATAGGTTATAGACCATATATAGTTAGGAATTCGCATTTACAAAACCTTATTTTACTCACATAAAACCATTGAAATTCCATATATAGTTAGTTGCACTAACTATATATCGCGCACCCGCAATCCACTGCTGATGATGTCACATATTACATCATTCATTGCATGGTCAGTGACATCACTGATGACATCACTGATGACATCTCAAATGACATCACTGATGACATCACTGATGACAACATCCAGTGACTGTATGTTTCTGTAAAGTTAAAATATGTCTTACATATTGAAGAATGAGTGGATGTATAAGTGTCTGGATGAAGGATTTAGTAGGTGCATGACTGACTGTATGAGTGAGTGATTAAATGTGTCTCACTGAGTGCATGGGTTAGTGACTAAACTGTCTTAATTTGTGCATCATTATGTCTGTTGTTCTGTAAACTGTTGCATGTGTTGATAAGTAGCTATATGAGTAACTATATGGGTTATTGATTGGTTGCCCAAGTATTTGTATGGGAGTGTGTGTGTGGGTGGCTGGGAGGTGTATGACTCTGTGCATAGATGTGTGAGCAGTTGATTCACTAGATGTATGGTTTCAAAAGTGCATGTGGAAACAGCTGTATGGGCGGTTGACTGTGTGCATGAGTGTATTGGTAAGTGAATGGATATCTCAGTGCTACATGTCAAAGTAAGTACATATGTAAAACGCAGTACATGTGAGAGTTGACATATATAAATAACTGTGCATAAGAGCCAGCTAATGTGTGAGTGGCTGTATGGATCATTGTGAACTTGTATCAGGGATTGTATAAGAGAGTAAATATGTGTTAGTATATGTTTGAATAAGTAAAGTTTGTATAACTGTATAGTTGAGGAAATGGAGGTGTGATTGATTCTTTGCATGACTGACTAGGTGTGTGAGTAACTCCATGGATGAGTGACAGTCTGTGAGTGTCTGTTTACACTGATTGTATCTAAGGTTATATTAGAGTCTGAAGAGGTTCATCGTATTATCACATGAATGATATCATCAGTGATGTGATCAGTAATGTCAAATGAGATGTCATCAGTGATGTCATCAGTGATGTCATTTGAGATGTCATCAGTGATGTCATTTGAGATGTCATCAGTGATGTCATGAGTGATGTCACTGACCATGTCATGAATGATGTAATATGTGACATCATCAGCAGTGGATTGTGGGTGCGCGATATATAGTTAGTGCAACTAACTATATATGGAATTTCAATGGTTTTGTGTGAGTAAAATAAGGTTTTGTAAATGCGAATTCCTAACTATATATGGTCTATAACCTATGGTTTTTTCAGTGAATTTTCAAGGTTTTGTAAATGCTAATTCTTAACTATATATGGTCTATAACCTATGGTTTTTTCAGTGAATTTTCAAGGTTTTGTAAATGCTAATTCCTAACTCTATATGGTCTATAGCCTATGGTTTTTTCAGTGAATATATATATATATACATACATATATAAACATATATCATCTGTATATCTATATAAATACAAACATAAATGGAAAGGGGCGACCAACTCGGTCCCCCCGAACGTATGGCCGAGTGCCTCGATCCCCCCGGGAAGCCATTTTTGGGCGGGAGGCGCGCCTCAGCTGGTATGCCCGAAGCGGCGTAGCTCGGGCGCGCTCGTTCCCGCCCTAGAGTGGGCTGGCCTAGACACCGACACAGCCAGCCACGCCCTCGGGGCAGGCAGGGGCGGGTATACGCCCGCCCTGAAGACGGATAAAAAGGGACGCAAGACCAGAAGACATCCTCTTGTTCTTGTGCTCTGAAGCTGCACCTCCTCGCTGCACGTGAGCTCGGGACAGAACGAAGAGCCAATTTTGAGCGTTTTAATCCCTCTTTTTGTCTTCTAGATACTTCGTCTGAAAAGATGCCCAAGAAAGGCGTGAAGAGAATGTCGACTGACCAGTTGGTTCGGGCCCTCGTGAAGGACATGTCCGAAATTAAGAAACGGTTGGCGGAGTGAGACGGTGAGGAGGGAGCGGGGCGTCCACCGGCCGGAGGGAAGCCAAAGAGGCCGAGAAGGGGGCCGGTCGGGGGAGACGTCCCGGTTCCCTGTTCCCCGCTCGAGGCGCCAGCCCCGGTACCGGCCCCGGTACCGAAGGAGGGGAATCCGATCCCCGTAGTAGTCACCCCGACATCCACTGAAGATATGCCTCCCGAGTTGGCGGCACAGTTAGCGGCGTGGTTAAGGGACAGTAGCGAGGGCGCCACGGCTGCCGAAGCGCAAGCACTCATTAAACAGTTGCGCGAGAAACGTGATACAGCCAAGGTGCCCGCGTCGGATGCGGTGATAGACAAGCCACGAGTGGCGGAGGCAGCGTCCGGTGCAGGTAAGCGGCCATTGCCGATCGCAAGGGATGAGTCAACACCCTCTCGTAGAGAAAAGTTGGGGCAACATGTTCCTTTGGCAATAAAGGAAAAGATTTGGGCGGGGGAATACGTAAACATTTTCTCCTTGCTCGTTGATCATTATGAGGTGGAAACTGTTAAGGGCCAAAAGGATCTGATGCACCCAAGTGTTTGGCGCGCAAAAATGGCCGCCTTTAAAGTGAATGAGAATATTGGCAACTGGGGTAATGCTTGGGGAATTTTTACGTCAATTTTGGGGGAACGTAGACCTGAATTGCTCCCTGAATTCCCAGTATATCAGTCACGAATTATGGGGTACTCGACATCGCACCAAGGTAACCAATGGTTCTGTTATGACAACCTTTTCAGGAAAGCGATGGAGCATAACAAAAGTTTAACCTGGGACTGTTACGATTCTTTGACATGGAATAAAATGAAAGAGTCGGGGATGTTGAAAGTGCCGTTGGTGGGGAGTACTGTTGGTGAATCATCCCGCCAAAATGGGGGGACGCCCTTTCGGTCGGGTACGGGTACAGACGATTACCCGAGACCCGCCGGCAATACAGGGAAGAGGGGTCTCTGTTTCAATTTCAACAGAAGTAAATGTACTAGGCCCCCGGGATCTTGTAAATTCAAACACGAATGTAGTGGTTGTGGGGCACCCCATCCTGAGTCCTCGTGCAGAGCCAAATCGGGTGAAAATGGGGGTAGAGGGGGCGCCAAACAGGTCTAATATAGTCCGAGGGGCGCCTTTACCAACCCCGATTGATACCCTGGCGATGATTCCCTGGCTCAGCGAATACCCAGATCGTACTTCAGCTGGGGTGCTACGAAACGGTTTTTCATATGGTTTCCGCATCCCGGTGGGGAACTTTCAGGGTGTCGGGACGTGCAAAAACCAACTTTCCGTCTTGCAACATACGACTGTAGTACAGGATAAGATCCGGAAAGAGGTTACCCGAGGTCGGGTTGCCGGCCCGTTTAGTGTTCCCCCGGTACAGAATTTTGTTTGTTCTCCTTTAGGGGTGGTCCCCAAGAAGGACCCAGGTGAGTTTCGATTGATTCACAATTTATCAGCGCCTCATGGCCTTTCTGTAAACGACGCAATTGATCCAGAGATATGTTCGGTGCGGTACGCATCATTCGATGAGGCCGTAGCCATTTTGAATCGCCTGGGGCCCGGGACGCTGATGGCGAAATCAGATATCGAGTCAGCGTTCCGTTTGCTCCCGGTATACCCGGAAGACCAACGTCTTTTGGGATTCATGTTTCAAGGTTCGTATTACATGGATAGGTGTATGCCGATGGGGTGCTCTATATCTTGTGCATATTTCGAGAAATTCAGTAGTTTTCTACAATGGGTTTACACGAAGAAAACGGGTTTTCGGAATGTGATGCATTACCTCAATGACTTTCTGTTCCTTGGGGCCGCTGGGGATGATGAATGTGCCCGGGCCTTGACTGAATTTTGTGTTTTAATGAATCAATTTGGCGTGCCATTGGCACCAGGTAAAACGGTGGGTCCCACGACTTGCCTCGATTTTCTCGGGATCGAGTTGGACTCTAGCGAGGGTTGTTTTCGTTTACCAGCTGCCAAAGTGTCGAAATTCAGGGCAGCCCTGCGAATGTGTATTATTGCATCTAAAGTTACGCTGCATCAATTGCAGCAATTGGTGGGGAAGTTGAATTTTGCCCTAAGGGTGATCCCGATGGCCCGCCCCTTCTCCCGTTCAATTGCCCAGGCGATGGTTGGCCTAAAAGAGGGTCATCATCGCACGAGATTATCGGCCGAGGTCCGCCAAGACATGCGTATTTGGTTAGCATTTTTGGCGGATTTCAATGGTCGAGTCGTATGGAACAAACCGGCCTTGTCCTCTGAAGAGCTTGGTCTATGGACGGATTCAGCGGGAAGCATGGGTTTCGGCGCCATCTTCGGCACAAAATGGTCGGCACAAAGGTGGCCAACATGGTGGCATGAAGAGGGGCTGACGAGCAATATTGCTTTCCTTGAACTGTTTCCCATTTTGGTGGCCCTCAGAACCTGGCCCGATGGATTCAAAAATCACTCTGTCATATTTTGGTCTGACAATATGACCGTTGTAGAATGCATCAATAGTCAGGCAGCACGTTGTAAAATGATTTTAAGGCTGCTTAAAGAAATTGTCTTACTGTGTATGCAACTGAACGTGGTATTCAGAGCAAAACATGTCCCAGGGGTGATGAATCAGGCTGCTGATGCACTGTCTCGTTTTCAAATGCAGGCTTTCTTGGGTTTCCTTCCCTCAGCGGACCCAGAGCCAGCACCCTTTGCCGAAGCTCTCTGGTCTCTCGGTGCCCCGAACTTCGTTACCTCGTGGGAGAGAGTCTAGCGCCAAGGACGAGGAAGGCATACGAAGGGGCGTTTCGGGCTTATTTAGCCTTTTTGGGGACTGAGAGAGGGGGGCTTTGGGGGCATGAGGATTGGGTAGTACATTTTCTGATGTCCTTGCGTAAGGCTGGGAAGTCGGTGGCTACAGCCCAGAGGCATCGTGCTGCCATTTCCTTTGTTGCCAGGGCGCATAATATCCAGGACCCGACAGCGTCTTTTGTGGTACAGAAAGCGCTGCGTGGGTGGCAACGCCTTGAGGGTCGCAAAGTAGATGAGAGGCGCCCGATAGGTCTGGATAGGTTGTCCCAGTTGCTGGCCACACTCCCCGCCACATGCTCGTCTCAGTTCGAGGCCTGTTTGTTCCGAGCTGCTTTTACGCTTGCATTTCACGGGGCAATGAGGATAAGTGAGCTGGTAGCGAGGAACAAGCGGGATGTGGTGGGGGGTTTGTGCCGGGAACACGTTCAGATCAGGGGTGAGACGATGACTGTATCCTTTGTCAAGTCAAAAACCGATCAAGGTGGGGTGGGTGACTGCATAGTCATTCGCAGGATTTCAGGGTCTTCCATGTGTCCGGTGAAGTGTTTAGAAGATTACCTAGCACAAAGGGTGGCATCATGGGGGGGGACATTGTTGAGACACGCGGACGCCACCCCACTGACGAAGTTTCAGTTTCAGCGGGTGCTCGCGATGTCAATTACCGCAGCGGGCTTGGACCCGGGTGAGTTTGGGACCCATTCCTTTCGGATAGGGGCTGCCACTGAAGCTACAGCCAGGGGTCTTAATGTGGAACAAGTAAAACGAGTGGGGCGTTGGTCCTCCAATTGTTATAAGAGGTATGTGCGGTTGCACATGTTGTGAAGCTGTAATAATGTACTCACGCTTCTTGTCTTTTGTTTGGTTTTCAGTTACGCAAGCCTTCGAGGCGGGGCGGACTATGCAGTCGACCCAACACCAGGCCAGCGGTCAGACATCACCGGCTGTGAGAAAGGAGGTGTGGGTCGTGGGCCACTCATACGTGAGGCGTGCCGCTGACGTATTCGAAGCAGGTGACATGATTCACGTAGCTGGGGAATACGGGTACAGAATGTCCTTCTACGGAAGGGGCGGTCTCTGTATTGACCAGTTTCAGGCATTCTTTGAGGGTTTGTTAGGGCGGAAGAGGTCACCGCCGTCTATAGTCATAGTACATTTAGGGGGCAATGATTTGGTCACCACCGGTAGACGACTTCTCCTGGAGGCAATGCTTTCCACTGTAAGTTGGTTGACGAGGAAAGTTCCGGGGTGCATAATTGCGTGGTCTCATATGATCCCACGAAAAGTGTGGCGGGGGGCGGTTTCGATCCCTGCTTTGAACCATTCTGTTAGAAAACTTAATAACAAAGTGAGTAGGTTGTTTCGTTCCAGGACATTGCATTCTATCTCGCACGGTTGTATTAATGATGACAGTATGTTTCTAGGGGATGGTGTGCATTTGTCTCGGGTGGGAAATGAGTTACTCATAGGGGACTTCTTAGCATGGTTAAAAACGTTGGAACATGACCTTTAGCTAGGAGTTTTGTGGGGGGCCCGGATAGCCGGTCAACTATCCGGGCCTGTGGCGGTAAGGTCATGATCGGTGAGCACTAATTAGTAGATCCCTATGAGTGGGCGTCACCCAACACGGATGGGAGCGCTCGGGAGAGGTGGCCATTGGCCCCTCAATGGGGAGGCGGTCCCTTCTAAGGATGGGTCGCCGGAAGTAAAGGAAAGGCGGTCAAGGCCCCTTCCTTTGTAGGAGGGGTTACAGCCCCCTCCTGGGGAATTTCCCGGGGCCAGTGACATCTGCGACGGCAGATGCGGTAAGTAGTGTGGGGTTGGGATAAGGTCTACGGTACCTTCTAGATACCTCACACGAGTATTCGAACGACCTTTAACTGGCGTCGAGTCTTTAGGTGCCCCCGTCAAGTCAAGGGAAATTGGTAATAGTTGCACTTGAGGTACGCCTCCGTGCTGTCGCCCAGCCCAAGTGGGAGGGGTAAGTCTGGTTAGGGATCTTGACACCGGTTATGATCTTGCCGTTGGCCCTTAAACGTTAGGTTGTACAATTTCAATATGTCAAGAAATGTTTTGTAGGATGCTAGTTCGGCTAGGAGAACCTCTGTATTAGAGAATCTGTTAAGGTTAGCCAAACATCGTAATATGGTAATGAAATTGTACATAACATGAAACGTTTAATGTTTTTCTTGTTTTAATAAATACGGCCGGGATGGTCACTCCATCCCACTTCCAAAAACTTCAAGAACTGTTTCCGGTTTCCCTCCTTCTGGGGATTGTGTTGAGAGGGGGTGGCGGGTATCTCGGCCATATGGAAAGGGGCGACCAACTCGGTCCCCCCGAACGTATGGCCGAGTGCCTCGATCCCCCCGGGAAGCCATTTTTGGGCGGGAGGCGCGCCTCAGCTGGTATGCCCGAAGCGGCGTAGCTCGGGCGCGCTCGTTCCCGCCCTAGAGTGGGCTGGCCTAGACACCGACACAGCCAGCCACGCCCTCGGGGCAGGCAGGGGCGGGTATACGCCCGCCCTGAAGACGGATAAAAAGGGACGCAAGACCAGAAGACATCCTCTTGTTCTTGTGCTCTGAAGCTGCACCTCCTCGCTGCACGTGAGCTCGGGACAGAACGAAGAGCCAATTTTGACCCACCCACCAGCCCCTGAAGACAGCCAGTTGTGTATAATAAAGTTGATTAATTTTGCTTCGGTTTTCGTATACAGGTTGTAGTGCCATGTTGATGAGTTAATAAAGAATGGTTGTTTTGAGTATGTTTGCCATTAAAGATATTCAGTTTACTGTTGAATTTTTAATGCATGCTCTTTCGGTCATAGTGGCCAATGTATTCGTAGGTTAATTTGCACTGTCGTATTTATTTTGGTAGGCGGTAAGGTCATGATCGGTGAGCACTAATTAGTAGATCCCTATGAGTGGGCGTCACCCAACACGGATGGGAGCGCTCGGGAGAGGTGGCCATTGGCCCCTCAATGGGGAGGCGGTCCCTTCTAAGGATGGGTCGCCGGAAGTAAAGGAAAGGCGGTCAAGGCCCCTTCCTTTGTAGGAGGGGTTACAGCCCCCTCCTGGGGAATTTCCCGGGGCCAGTGACATCTGCGACGGCAGATGCGGTAAGTAGTGTGGGGTTGGGATAAGGTCTACGGTACCTTCTAGATACCTCACACGAGTATTCGAACGACCTTTAACTGGCGTCGAGTCTTTAGGTGCCCCCGTCAAGTCAAGGGAAATTGGTAATAGTTGCACTTGAGGTACGCCTCCGTGCTGTCGCCCAGCCCAAGTGGGAGGGGTAAGTCTGGTTAGGGATCTTGACACCGGTTATGATCTTGCCGTTGGCCCTTAAACGTTAGGTTGTACAATTTCAATATGTCAAGAAATGTTTTGTAGGATGCTAGTTCGGCTAGGAGAACCTCTGTATTAGAGAATCTGTTAAGGTTAGCCAAACATCGTAATATGGTAATGAAATTGTACATAACATGAAACGTTTAATGTTTTTCTTGTTTTAATAAATACGGCCGGGATGGTCACTCCATCCCACTTCCAAAAACTTCAAGAACTGTTTCCGGTTTCCCTCCTTCTGGGGATTGTGTTGAGAGGGGGTGGCGGGTATCTCGGCCATATGCATGCATACATATACTTATATGCATACAGATGCATGTTATTTACATGAAAGTTGAAAAAACACTAATAAAAGCAAAGCTAAAAAGCCACCTCATTACAAACAGAATGGCTTTAACTTAAACGAGGGCGAGATCTATTGCATTTTCAATGCTTGTTTACTTTGGTTCCATCAAGAAGGCATTCAGATGTGTCACACATTTGCCATAAATTCTGAATGTTAGCACTCTAGTTGCACATTAGATCACTGTAGTAAAGCTACTGCTCACCAGGGACGTCTGCTGCTGGTATTCAAAGTGAATGTTTCAGTCTGCATGTCAGAATTTTTTTAATGAAATAGAAGAGGATTTGAGAAGTCACTCAAAATGATCCCTAATTTTTCTTTCTGAAGCACTAATCATACTTTCTATGGCAAAATTAACCCCCTCATGTTGTTCCTTTTTAAATTGAGTGTTTTCAGACTTACCACTTCATTCCAATCAAGATGGCTTCTGGTGTGCCATACTTTTGTCATAAGTAAGACTGTTAGCGCTCTAGTTGTTCTTTAGAACACTCTGGGACATTCTGTCATTGGGCTATACTTGGGGTACATCTGGGTGATATTTGGGCTACATTTAGGCTCTTTTGTCTCTGGTGGCCATCTTGGGAGACTGTATGTCAGAATTTTTTAATGAAATTGAAGAGGGTTTGAGAAGTCACTCAAAATGTGCCCTAATTTTTCTTTCTGCAGCACTAATCATAATTCATATGGCAAAATATACCCCCTCATTTTGTTTCTTTTTAAATTAAATGTTTTAAGAGTTACCACTTTATTCCAATCAAGATGGCTTCAGGTGTGCCATACCTTTGTAATAAGTAGGACTGTTAGCGCTCTAGTTGTTCTTTAGAACACTCTGGGACATTCTGTCATTGGGCTATACTTGGGCTACATCTGGGTGATATTTGGGCTACATTTGGGCTCTTTTGTCTCTGGTGGCCATTTTGGGAGACTGCGTGTCAGAATTTTTTAATGAAATAGAAGAGGATTTGAAAAGTCACTCAAAATGTGCCCTAATTTTTCTTTCTGCAGCACTAATAATACCTTCTATTGCATAATATACCCCCTCATTTTGTTCCTTTTTAAATTAAATGTTTTAAGAGTTACCACTTTATTCCCATCACAATGGCTCCAGGTGTGCTATACCTTTGTAATAAGTAGGACTGTTAGCGCTCTAGTTGTTCTTTAGAACACTCTGGGACATTCTGTCATTGGGCTATACTTGGGCTACATCTGGGTGATATTTGGGCTACATTTGGGCTCTTTTGTCTCTGGTGGCCATTTTGGGAGACTGCATGTCAGAATGTTTTAATGAAATAGAAAAGGATTTGAGAAGTCACTCAAAATGTGCCCTAATTTTTCATTCTGCAGCACTAATCATACTTTCTATGGCAAAATATACCCCCTCATGTTGTTTCTTTTTAAATTAAATGTTTTAAGAGTTACCACTTTATTCCAATCAAGATGGCTTCAGGTGTGCCATACCTTTGTAATAAGTAGGACTGTTAGCGCTCTAGTTGTTCTTTAGAACACTCTGGGACATTCTGTCATTGGGCTATACTTGGGCTAAATCTGGGTGATATTTGGGCTACATTTGGGCTCTTTAGTCTCTGGTGGCCATTTTGGGAGACTGCATGTCAGAATGTTTTAATGAAATAGAAAAGGATTTGAGAAGTCACTCAAAATGTGCCCTAATTTTTCATTCTGCAGCACTAATCATACTTTCTATGGCAAAATATACCCCCTCATGTTGTTTCTTTTTAAATTAAATGTTTTAAGAGTTACCACTTTATTCCAATCAAGATGGCTTCAGGTGTGCCATACCTTTGTAATAAGTAGGACTGTTAGCGCTCTAGTTGTTCTTTAGAACACTCTAGGAGGCTGCAGTAGAACACAAAGGAATCAACTGACAGTCTCTGTCCTTGTTGGATGTACATGTTTTACTGAGAATGTCAGACTTCATTTTCACATGACTGAGAAAGATAATGTGAATTTACAGAAAATATGCTTTCAGTTTAGCTTATAGATCCCCTTCCAAACCACTGTGGGAAAATCATGAGATATTAGTTTTCTTTCAAACAATATTCATGATATCACAGCAGAAGGTTTTTTCACATGGTAAAATCACCTTAGAACCCACCACAATTCCTAAAATGAGTATGGTACCATCAACAAATGATTTATAATGTAACTAAAGTCCTAAAACCCTCTATTAACTACAATGCTTTTTAATGAGGTGCTATCATGTATATTGGTCCCAAGATGGCTGCCAACACTTCTTGGATGAAGTGCTGACAGCCAATCAGATCAGATGTGTGGTTAGGCTCCGCCCAGATATATATCTTTTTTTGAACCTAAATTACTCAAAATCCACTGGAGCACATATATTGAGACCTAGCAAAGGCACATCGGGCTAACAGTCCCTACAATTTTGCCAAGTTTCGTGCAAATCCATTCAGCCGTTCGAGCTAAAAGTGAGGCCAACCGCCCTATGGAAATTAACATGGGAAAAACGCGTTTTGGGACCCCCCTTTTTTCTCGGCTCCCCCTTGATGAAACCCCCCCAAATTGTCAGGGGCTGCTCAGAAACAAAATGTTCCATTTTCCTGAAAATTTCAGCCGATTCCGTCCACAAACGCCAAAGTTATTAGACATAGAATTTTCAAAAATCCCATAGAGAAAAAATCCTAACTATATATACCTACTGGCGACCGCCAGTAGGTAATATATATATATATATATATATATATATATATATATATATATGTCCGCTCCAACAGTCCCTCCCCGCAATGAACGGGAAACAGGAGGCAGCACTCTAAGGATAGGTTCACAAAATGTTAATCTCACAACAAATCGCTTTCGGCACTCGGCCTTCGTCAGCAATGAGACAGTAGGAAGTTCCAAACAACATTCATTTAAACTTCCGCGTTGCATGAATAATAAACATAAAGATAGGACTCTGAATAGAATCGGCATCCGCCATCTTAGAGTGGATAAGGATGTATTGCGTTAAACGATATGTTTAGCAATAATGCATAAATCAATATATGAATGCAAAAAGCCTAATATGGCTATAATCTCCACACAATACAACTAATTCTCATGTGTAGTATTAAATCTCGCCCTGGATGGGCAAACAAAATTAAATAAATTCAAATTCAATCGGCATCCGCCATCTTAGAATGGGTTCAAGAATACAGATGTAAAAGCTCGGTGTAATGATGCTCACTAGAGCCATTATGGCTACAATATCTACACAAAGCACATGATCCCCATAAATCTGCATTTATATCACGCCCTGGATGGGCATAAACAATTCATAGTATCTGCAACGTGTCACAACCCTCATGGACAATGTGACTATAGTTAAAGATCAATTCATCATCACAGTTGAAGATTTAGAAACAATCAAAAAACATAAAGCAATGTGCAGTCAATTTAATACTCCATAGCTCTGCATATCTATACTCATACCAGGTGCACAGCTAAGTCCTCATACATGTTAAGTCCAGTAGGTATTTTGCTTAACAAGTCTATAATGTATCGCGATTCTAATCGCCTTAACTTTAAGAGTCTATCTCCGCCCCTAACACTCACTGGGACAGAATCCAAGCAGAAGAAGGTGAGTAATTCTCTGTTGCGTCCATGTTCCTTATCAAAGTGTCTTGCAACAGGATAACTAACATCTGCATTCTGGATCGCTCTCTGGTGTTCTAATATTCTCAGTTTCACCGGATTGGTTGTACTGCCCACATACCTTCTGCCACAAGGACATGTCAGACAGTACACCACATAAGGCGTGGTACATGTGAGGAATTTTAGAATTCTCTTGGGTTCTTTCACACCTGGTATGCTGTATTGAGTGATACGTTTGCTTCCCTTGCACGCCTTACATCGTCCGCAAGGAAAGAAACCCTTCATGGGTTCAATTTTAGGTTTGGGTTTAAGTTCATGATGGTGACTATGGACCAAATAGTCTTTGAGTGCTCTGGCTTTTCTGAATGTTACTAGAGGATAGGAGGGCAAATCTTGTTTTATAACGTTATCCGTCATCAGGATATTCCAATGTCTACGCAGAATGCGTTTGATATCTCCTGAATTCCTAGAATAGGTCGTTATAAGTCGAAATTGCCCACTCTCAATATTTCTTTCTTGAGTTTTGTCTTCCAGCAACTTACTCCTTTCTAGATTCTCCACTTTCCTTAATGCCTGTTTGAGTATTTCTGCATTATATCCTCTAGCTTTGAACCTTTGTATGCAGTTACTGGCTGCTTTTCTGAACTCATTGTCCTTAGTGTTGTTCCTCCTTATTCTTAATAGTTCACCATACGGTATACTATTTACCAAGCTCTTTGGATGCCCGCTGGTCGCATGTAATGTCGAATTGCCAGCGGTGGCTTTATGAAAGAGCTTGGTATGCAGATTACCTCCTTCAACATAAACAGTCAGATCCAGGTAATTGACTTCCTTTTGGCTGATTTCTCCTGTGAATCTCAAATTGTTGTCGTTATTGTTAAGTACCCTTAGATATTCCTCAGCTACTTCGACTGGCCCTTCAATGATGATAAACAGGTCGTCTATATAGCGGTACCAACATTTCACCAGGTCATTCCATTTGTTGTTGGTTTCGGACCAAGCCACCTGCTCCTCCCAGTGCCCCATGAATAAATTTGCGAACCTCGGAGCTGAGCAAGTGCCCATCGCCACGCCTGTTAGCTGTTTATAGAGATTCTTATCAAAAAGGAAAATGTTGTTCTTGAGGCAGAATTTTAGAAATTCCATTAACATTTTATTGTGTTCATAGTATTTCACTGGTCTACTCTCCAAAAACCAGGAAATAGCTTGAAGTCCTTCTTCATGCTCGATACATGTGTACAAGCTAGCAATGTCAATGACCATCATAGTATACCCTTCTACCCAATCCATTCGATCAATACAGTTCAAAAAGTGTTTAGTATCCTTCAGATAGGATTTCAGATTGACCACATGAGGAGAAAGAAAAGAGTCGACATATATGGATAAATTCTCAGTTAAGCTGCCCTGAGAAGCTACAATGGGCCTCCCTGGAGGATTCACCGGATCCTTATGTATCTTGGGTAGATAGTAAAAGGTCGGGGTCACTGGATTTAAGCATCTCAAAAACAAATGTTCATCACCATTTAGCATATTGTTGTTGTACCACTTCAGTATCATATCGTGGTAGTCTTTAATACTCTTGTTATATGTGGATTCGTTGACTCTCATGTACGTATTTGAATCATTAAGTTGTCGCAGTGCCTCTTGTTCATACTGCAATTTGGTTAGCAACACAATATTTCCTCCTTTATCCGAGGGTTTGCACACCACAGACGAATCATCACATAACTTTTTTAGTGCTGTTTGTTGTTTGTAGGTGAAATTAGACCTACCATGATCCAATTTATGTTTACATCTGAGAGATCTCAAATCCTGAATCACAGCTTCGGAAAAAGTGTCTATCGCATCCGTTCCCATTATAGGCATGAAAGTGGAACTGGGTTTGAAGTTCGTTGCACCCCCTCTTTGCTGTACTTCCATATGTGTCACCATTTGTGTGTCTCTTAGGTTGACAATATCCTCATCTTCTACCTCCCTTCTCAATTCTTCCAAAGATCGAATACCTGCAAGATCTTTACATAGCAATGTGCTTTCTTCCATATCACCAGCAGCCGCTGGTTTGGGTAAGGGAGGTTTAAGCTTAAAGTATTTATACAGCTTCAGTTTGCGGGTGAACTTGAATAAGTCTATACGTGTCTGCGTGAACTCAAAGTTTTTTTCGGGGAAAAAAGTGAGTCCCAATTTTAAAATATTTTGTTCCTCAGTAGTCAGGATTTTAGGTGTCAAGTTAACAATAGTCAGATTGTTTACAATATCTATGTTTTCTTCTTGTAGGCACTCTTCATGCTCCTGGTTACGGGTGGCGAGCCCACGGTGTTTGCGGCTCCAGCCCCCCCTCCTCGTCTTCCTCTTTGTGTTCTTCTTTCCGGGGGTTTGCCCCTCCCCCCTGGATGTTGTTTTGTGCGCATTACTTGATACTCCTCCTGAAAACCCGAGGGTTCAGTTACGTCTTCCAGACCATCCTCACTTGATACCTCTTCTCCAGTCAGCGATGATTCCGAGGTTTCAGGCACCGGAATACTTGTCCCAGATTGTTTTTTCTTTCTCATTTTCAATTCTTTGCGTGGCTGGTCATATTTTTTTGAGAAGGCAAGTACCCTTCCCATGCGATAGTCTTTTTCATCTCTCTCAAATTTCTCCTCCTTTCTTAGTTTAATTTTCTCTTCGTATTTTTTCAATCTTTTCTTCATTGCTTCACGTTTTTCTTCCAATTCGGGTTGATCTTGTTCTTTTGAAAGGTCATGTTCAATTTCCTTAATTTCAGCTAGGGCTTTATCTCTATCGGACCAGGCAAAGCGTACCAGTATCATCAAACTGCCCTTACATGACTGGGCAGTATGCTCCGCCCATGCGTCCAGTATCAGGGGGTCCGGATTTTCATACGCCGGGATGGTGTAAATCCTCAGCCCTCTAGGCACACGATCAACATCTATATAGTTTTGAAGCGACGTTGCTTCCCACCATTTTCTGCATTCTCTTTCATAGAGACGTTCTAGCGCAATCAACTTCGCATTCAAGTCCGTTGCGTTTTTATCCGTGGTGTCAGGTGCCTCCCCCTGTGCCCCAGCAACCTTTTTCTTGTTCTTGAACATGCCTTCTTCAGCCTTCCGTCTCTCTGTTTCACAGAACATTATTAACGCTCGTGGTGACAGCCGTGACCACGAAAATGTGAACCTATCTCGCCAGCGGTATCCCAACTTTACATGCGTGGTTCAAAAGCGGTAGTCTCTTACCCAGTGTTATCCAGGGACGCTTGCTCTGTTGTTCCCCTCGGAAAACGGCGTCCCTGTAGTGGGAAAAACCGCTAATATATCCAAAGCGTTGGTACCGCGGTGCAACTGGTTTATAAATAACAGCTCCACTCGCACCAGCCTGTAGCACTCAGAGGCGGGTGCCTGCCAGTCGGGGGTGCACCCGACAACAATGTCCGCTCCAACAGTCCCTCCCCGCAATGAACGGGAAACAGGAGGCAGCACTCTAAGGATAGGTTCACAAAATTTTAATCTCACAACAAAGCGCTTTCGGCACTCGGCCTTCGTCAGCAATGAGACAGTAGGAAGTTCCAAACAACATTCATTTAAACTTCCGCGTTGCATGAATAATAAACATAAAGATAGGACTCTGAATATTCTGCCGATTCTATTCAGAGTCCTATCTTTATGTTTATTATTCATGCAACGCGGAAGTTTAAATGAATGTTGTTTGGAACTTCCTACTGTCTCATTGCTGCCGAAGGCCGAGTGCCGAAAGCGCTTTGTTGTGAGATTAAAATTTTGTGAACCTATCCTTAGAGTGCTGCCTCCTGTTTCCCGTTCATTGCGGGGAGGGACTGTTGGAGCGGACATTGTTGTCGGTTGCACCCCCGACTGGCAGGCACCCGCCTCTGAGTGCTACAGGCTGGTGCGAGTGGAGCTGTTATATATATATATATATATATATATATATATATATATATATATATATATATATATATATATATATATATATATATATATATATATTTATATATTCACTGAAAAAAAGCATAGGTTTCAGGCATGTTATAGATAGTTGAAGACTCATACAAAACCATAGAAATTCAGCCGTTATAGTTGTTAGACCTAACTATAACTCGCGCCCCCGCAATGCACTGTATTCTAAGTGTCTTTTAGCATAGCACAGGCTCTAGGCCTGGTTAGTCAGAGTCAGTTAGTACCAGTATCCATCACGAAAAAGGTCGGGCACAGGAGGACTTTCTGCTCCTCTGTTGGTTCTTTCCTCACATCTCTTCTTCTTCTTGCACTTTTCTTCGTCTTTCTGGACTTCTGTTGCATATTTCTGAATTTGTCTTGCTTTTTTCTACTCTTTTCTTCCTCTTTCTTCACATGTCCTACCCTTGTAGGCATAGTTAGAAATTAGCATTTAAAAAACCTTAGAAAGTCACTGAAAAAACATAGGTTTCAGGGACATTATAGTTGGAAATTTTAATGTCAAAAAACCTTAAAAATTCCCTTAAAAACAATAGGTTTCAGGGACATTATAGTTAGAAATTAGCATTTTAAAAAACCTTAGAAATTCACTGAAGGGAAGCAAGATGGTGGTCGCGTCTGCGATTGTGTAAGCAGGCTGTGGACACTGCTCAGCAGTGGCCCCCACTGTTTAACCTCCCGACGAGTAATGTCGTGAGAAACGGTTGCCGAACATCTGGGCATGCTGTGGCGCTACCTGTATTTTGAGAGGTGTCCGTGGTCTTTGCAGTCTCTGCAAGTTGTTCATCACGAGTACTGGGGATCTCTCAGCTATCAGTGGAGCTCCAGAGCGCTCTGTTTTCGGCGGTGCATAGCTCTGGCTCAGGCGAAGGGTCTGTTGGAAACCCAAGACCGGACTACACGGAGAGTGATGGCGCCCAAGAATGCCACTAAAGGTCCCAAGACTTGGGCGGCAGTGTCACCGATTTTTACCCCCTTGCAGGTAATGGACATTATTATTATTATTATTATTATTATTATAAACCATTTTATAGCGCGCTCTGCTACTGGGGAGTATCCTGGCGCGGGGGAAATAAAAAAGGCAGAAAGCAGACCCTCACCAGAATAGGGAACTCTTAAATAGCACTGTTAAACAAATATGTCTTCAGATGTTTTTTAAATGCGGCTACAGTGGATGTGGAGCGCAAATGAAGAGGAAGAGCATTCCAGGCGCGAGCCACGACCACTGCAATCGACTGACCACCAAGTCTGGCACGTTTGAAACGGGGGAGGGATAGTTGAAACATAGTGGAGGATCTCAGAGTCCGTGCGGGAACGTAGCTGATGAATCTTTTTCTCAGGTACTGGGGGCCTTGATCATGGATAGCACGAAACGCCAGAACCAGTGACTTAAACCGGATGCGCTGTGCAACCGGGAGCCAATGAAGTGTGCGCATCTCCGCACGAACGCTCTTCCATCTAGGAATGTTAAATAGAAGACGGACTGTCGCGTTCTGGATGATTTGCAGGCGTTTGACCAGGTAAGAAGGAATTCCACTGAACAATGCATTAGCATAGTCCAGCCTGGACAGTATAAGCGCTGTGCTGATGGCACACAGCAGGAAAATAACAAAATTCTCCTCCTGGGGCCTTACGGAATGGAGACAGCGCCGGCGGGAAATCAGTAAAAATTACGGGGATATTTAAAAAAGCGCAAGGGAAAGGTGAGAGCCCCGACACTGTTTCACCAAGGGCTCCAACAATAACTCAAGCTGGTAACAAAGTTGCAACATCATTAGTGCCATTAGATGCTACATGTGAGCTGGGATTGAAGCAAAAATCTCTGAATGGGGAGTTTATATGTTCACCTGATTTAGGAGGCAGCAATATAGGTGCTGGATCGGATATATATCCCTGAACGAAGCACCCCCTGGTGGGGATAATAATGTGAATGCGAATTTGAAGAAGGAATCAGGGGATATCTTAGATGCACTTGAAACATTGGCTCTTCCTCAACATATAACAGGGGTAGCAGTACTCTCTGTTAATCCTAAGGAGGTTGCTCGGTCCCCATCTACATCTTCGGGTTATAAGAACTCTCATGTGGTACTACAAGATATTGGTTGAAGCATGGGGAATGCAGATAAAGCTTTAATTAAAGATTTGGATTCTCGGGATTTGGGTGGAAAGCTTTACTCAATGTCAGATCCATCTAACTCCTCCGACAATGAGAGTATTGGAGGTGATTGGACAGATGAGAGAAGTAAGGCCAGCTCTGTCTTGCAGGATGATGATGAAAGGAGCTTGGATGTCTCTGGTGGTAAAAGAACTGTTCGGAAAGCAAGATATCTCTACAATCTAGCTTCTAAGGAAATATCTAATAGACTGGGTCATTAGTGTGGAACTATTCATTTTCACCGCAGATTGGGGAGATTAATGTTGGATTTGGGCAGTTGCACTGGCGCAACAGGAGAGATCAACACTACTGGTGTTATGGCAGAAAGTGAGATTACTTTGAGTACTATTTACCAAGCCATAATGACACATCAGGAGGAGACTAAAGTAGAGGGACTACGCACACAGGGTGCGGTCTGTAAACTTCAAAATATAGTGCACTGTGTTATAAAGTCCTGCACAGAGATGTCTACAAGGATTGGGGAAGCAGAGGCAAGAATATCCATAATTGAGGATAAGATAGTGCAGCAGAAAACAAATCTAACTTCCTTACAGTCTGTGAGAGATGATATTAATTGGAAACTCATTGATTTAGAGAATCACTCAAGAAGGAACAATTTACACATACTTGGTGTTCGAGAAGGAAAGGAAGGCAAAGACATATGACTATTTGTAATTGATCTATTTACAGAGGCCTTCCCTGATCTGAGTCAATGGAAGTGGGAAGTAGAACTTCAGAGGGTTCATAGATTTCCTTTTCATTTGCGGGGAGGCACAGGGGGACCTGATTCGAAGCCCAGGGCTATTTTGATCTGTGTAAATAATTTTCTTCTCAGGAAGTCTTTGTATGATTTAGCAAGGCCAGATCGAATGAGAGGTAGGAAGGGCTGAAAATGATTTGTTTGCCCTGACTTTTGCCAGGCCACGGTCCAACAGTGATGGCATTTGTGCCAGCTGATCCCACTATTCCAAGATAAAGTTGCACAGGCCTTCCTCCTCAACCTGTCTGAACTCAAAATCATTTATAAAGACAAAACGCTTTTCGTTGTTTCCGAGATTGCTGCGAAGGAATTTTTAAGTTCTAGATAGTGAGAATATTGCTCAGAAGTTAGTCTGTCTTTTCTTTTGCTTTTTTCTCATCTTCTTTGTTTTTTCATGTCAGGGGTGCAGGGGGGTCACAAGAATGTACACAATCCTCTCTCTCCATCACTAAAAGGACTATTCAGTCCTTAGGCCTCTTTAGGGTGGGGGGTTGGGATTTGGAGGGTGCTTCTGGGGTGGTAGTGGAGGTTAGGGTGGAGGGGCAAGGGAGAGTATAGTATGGGCAGGATATGTGTTTGGCATCAAGGTTATGGTGAATAAATCTTTTGAAATCATGTTTTTTCTATTGCTGAAATACAGCTTAGGCTGTGGGCAGAACACACAAGGGAACAAGCAAGGAAAGTGCAACTTAGTTTTTTATAATGATGGGTATATTTTCTGTGTGCTCATGGAATATATGTTGCCTTAATGATAAAAAGAAAAGGGGGATTATGGCCCAAATTTTAACTGCACTGCAGGTGGATCTGCTCTGTGTACAAGAGAACCACATTGCATGGAACAACCAGGAGTGGTTGAATGACCTGGTATGGAATTTCCTCTGCGGGACTCAGCAGAGTTCGACCACTAGAGGGGTAGCGATTTTGAAAGAAATTGGTTTGGGGATCTGTAAATGTGTTTAAGAAGACTGGGGACGGTGGGTTATCATTGAATTATGGATCGAGGGTGCCCCAATGACAATATGCTCAATATTTGGTCCTAAACTGGATGATCCAGATATGTTGTACTTTTTGAGTATTGATTTAGCAGCATGGCCATCCCCGCTAATCATGTGTGGGGATTTCAACCTCCAGTTGGAGGGTAGTTTTGATATAACAAGTGATCGGTTATATGATGGGAAGAAAACTAAAGTTTTCAAAGCTACCAGAGGGTTAGTCAAAGAATTTGGGTTGGTGGATGCATGGTGCGATAATGGTAAGGGAGCTTTGGGGGATAACCTTTTATTCCGCGCCCCATAGAAAACTTCTGCACTTAGACTATTTCTTTTTAACACCAGAGAAATCAACAAACGGTAGGTTTGATATTAAACCTAAAATTATATCAGACCATAATCCTAATGTGTTAGGATTGGATTTTAGTAGCAAATGCTCACCAAGAGCTTGGATGTTTGAACAGAAACTTTTGCTGGATTCTGTATATTGAGAACAAATGTGTAAATGGATTATTGAATTTTTTTTAAAATAATCGTGGCTCTGCCTCAGATCCTATTGTTTGGGATGCATTCTAGGCAGGGGGCCGAGGGGAAACGCTAAGTTATTCCATCGATAAACAGCGGAAGGTTTGTGATGAAATTTAGGTGGGGTTGAATAAATTAAGGCTATTAGAAATAGAACTTTGGGGGCGGTAATTAGGGGCCAAAATACGGAACAAATCTTAAGTGATATTGCCATCCAAAAAATGAAGATTTATCAAAATTTCGCTGAGAAATTAGCCACTAAAATTTCTATATATAGGTCTGAAGTGTATGAAGCTGGTGAGAATTCTGGTCAGATTTTAGCAAAAAGCCTACATCGGAAAAGAGATACTCAATAGGATTAATGTGAATGTATGAAGCTTATATAGCGCATGACTTACCCTGGGGCATCTCCGCGCTTGCTTAGGGAACCCGTCCTGGTATTCCCCTGTGAGATAACCATGGCAGGGTATCCACAAAGTGAAAGCCAGGCATCCCACCGCGAGGGGCCAATGTGGAGATTAAGCAAGCTATTGCCCAGAGTCGCAGAGTGTGAACCCGTGAGTCGAGAAGGCACCGGAGCGAGAATTATCGAGTCAGTGGGATTATTGAGCCCAAGACCCGCCGAGGCGGGGAATGGAACCCTGGTCCAGGGCCGAACTCAAGCTCCAGGTCTGCCGCCTCTAACCCCTGAGCCACACTTCTCCACGATAAGGTTCAGGATCCTCTTGGGCAGGTACAGGATACTTTAGTGGAAGTGCTCAATGTGTCTAGTAAATTTTATCATAAGCTGTATGCAGCGGATGCAATTATCTAAGTAGAAGAGAAACTGAAGGAGTTCTGTTCGGATATGGAAATCCAAACATTTACATATGATCAAATGAAAGTATTAGACACAGATATCACTTAGGAGGAAGTGGAAGCAATAAAAATATCACTGGCAGTAGGCAAGGCTGCGGGTCCCGATGGTATCCCCCTTGAATTTGCACACTTGTCACATCAGGCCCCAACCCGTCCCACCCTGTCCCTTCACCACTGTGTAAACGGGCCCTCTGGCTCATTGTAAGTTGGAGGATTCAGTCCCCTTAAATCCTGAGGGTCACTGGGGTCCAACTAGCCCACCAGGTATCTTGAGTAAGCGATACAGAGCTGCGTTGCAGAGAGGGGTAAAAAGGGGCATGGCCTCAGACCACCTCTCTTCAACGCAGCCCTGTGGCGCTTACATAAATTTATAGGCATGCCCCGGGGGATGGGGTATTAGCCACTCCCATGCTCATGAAGAGCTCAGCTCATCATGAGCCACGGTGCTTCAGTGCTCATGACGAGCTGAGCTCGTCATGGCCCATGGAACGCTTGCACGCTGGGCTAATTCCCCTGCTGTGCTGAGCGGTCCATTAAACGGGCGTGGTCTTGACGAGCTGAGCTTATTATGAGCACCGGAGCACCATGGCTCATGACGAGCTGAGCTCGTCATGAGCATGGGGGCACTGTGGGTGCCCCCTGCCTCCCAGCACAGCAGGGGAATAGCCCCAGCAGCCAGAGGATTAAGTCCCCTTGAGTCCTGAGGGTCCCTCCGGCCCAACTAGCCCACCAGGTGCCTTCAGTAAGTACCACAGAGCAGGTTGCAGAGTGGTGTTAGAAGGGGGCATGGCCTTGGACCACCTCTTGCAAAGCAGCTCCCTGGCACTTACTGGGGGTACCTGGTGGGCTAGTTGTCCCCCAAAGACCATCAGAAATCAAGGGCACTTAATCCCCCATCCCCCGGGGCAAGCACAGATATATCAGCAGAGTGTAAGTCACTGCGAGCCCCAGGGTACCTCCATCCATGGGTTTAAAAATGTTTAGATCCCACCTGGGAGAGGTATCATCTATACTCACCAAAGTGAAGTGATTTCCTTAATTTCAGGTTACACCTTGACCCAGTGCCCGGATGATAATCCCGCAAGTCACCGCAGGGATTAGAAACGCGTCGGCCTTTTCAATATATCTGCCACATAGGACTTTTAATTAACTCTATGCTCCAAAATTATGGTGCACAATGGCTTATGCACCCAGTAAGGGTTAAGAAGAATTGCCCATTTGGCTCTAAGTAACTCCTTGAATTTCTCCAATTATTAGGCGAACGGAGTTCTTGTGTTTATGAAAATGTGTCAGCTGGTGTAATATTTTCAGAATAATTGAATTCTGTATGCTTTTGTATTATTTTCTCACTGTATAATATTGTCACATTGTATTATTGATTTAATTTGCTCTTAATCAAAAATTACCTTTGGTGGATGTTAGATGTATTGTATCTCAGACAAGAAATTAATATGTACTTTCCATAGCTCTTAAAAAATGTAAATGATATTCACTGAACATATGAACCTTATGGTCATTGTTTCTTTTCCCGCACAAAATAAAAAGCGTTGAAATACACAAGCCAGGTACTCTTTGTTTCATAAAGCAGTATTTCTATTCGTCCATACCTAGTTTGCTAAGGACAAAACCCCCCTTTTTAATGTTATATACATAAATTTATAGGCATGCCCCGGGGGATGGGGGATTAAGTCCCCTTGAGTCCTGAAGGTCCCTCGGGCCAACTAGCCCACCAGGTACCTTCAGTAAGTACCACAGAGCTGTGTTACAGAGTGGTGTAAAAAGGGGGCATGGCCTCGGACCACCTCTTGCAAAGCAGCTCCCTGGCACTTACTGGAGGAACATGGTGGGCTAGTTGACCCCAAAGACCCTCAGGAATCAAGGGCACTTAATCCCCCATCCCCGGGGCATGCCTATAAATTTATGTTTTTTATATAATATAAAATTCAGGAGGGGCTGCGTGGACACCTCCTGAAGCCTCTATTAGCCCTAGGGACCCCATCCCCCAGGGCTGTGTCTCGACTTTTTGTTGTTGAGGGAGGGGGACCACATGGCCCCCTCCCAGACCACACATGGCCCCGGTGCCTGGCCTTTCCGTTGGGTGACGGTGGGGATCCGAATTCCACCATGGTCCCGCCAGCTCCTCGCCTCCTGCGAGGGCCGGCTTTGCTTTTCCATACCAGCAGCTGCTGACATGCAACTCCACTTGTGGAAAAGCAATCTGGTTTGTATTTTGTAAGGGAGAGCAGGAAACCTGCTCTCGCTAACAAAATCCAAAACAGTGTTTGCTATGATAGGCCAGGAGCTGCACGGCTTCCGCCCTGGCACGGCAAACAGTAGTGTCCCAGGGGTGGGCACCCTGGAACACTGCAGTAGCCGGCCCTGGGGGGTGGTGGTACCCAGGACCATCAAGGGCTCCAGGAGGGGGGACGCACACCCCGCTCCCTTCATTTAGAAAGCCCCTGGAGGTGGTGGTCCCCGGGGCTTGGGGGATCGTAACGGACCCCCAAATTTAAATATACAGTGCCCCAGGGAGGTGGTGGTCCCCAGGGCATGTGGGGGGGGGGGGTTGTGCCATGCCCACACATTTTTTATTATTAAACTGAGCCCTGGGGGGGTGGCCGTACCTGGGCTGCAGGGGGGCTGTGTGCCCTCGTGCAACCCATAAATCTTGTCCAGGAGAGGTGGTGGTCCTCAGGGCAGCATGGGGGGCCCCCCACACATTTTTTAATTTTTTAATATTAAACTGATTAAAAGATTCGTCAACCGGCACCAAAGATACTGAGAAAACAAAAAGCGCTTTTGCTGTGGAAACTAGGTCCTAACTATAACTACCTACTGGCGACCAGTACGTAATACATATGTATGTTCAAAGCTCCAAAGTTACCTGCAGGCAAGGCAGCACACTCTAGCAGCTTGTCACAAGCATATTCCTTGTAGCAATAGTAAGAGTAAAAGCTACACGCTGTCCTTCTGTAATTACAGTCATCGTGTCGCATAATGAAGCCTGAAGCGTTTCTGTGCTAATGCCCTCATCAGAGGCTCGACAGGAGATTCGTGGAGTGGACATGCCCACCTTGTTTTTAACCGCCCTCAAATTGGCTGCTTTCAGGTGAATAACCGCAAAGGCTTATGGGCCATGCAGTGCGTGTCCGCCACGATAATTAAACAGTATTAGGTGCCCTGGATGGGTCCTGAGGGGCGGGTGAGCCATCAATCCCCTGCTGTTGGTCCACATGGGTCTCAGAAGTCTCCGAGACTCGTGGCCCCCTGTGACATGGGGTGGCACGCGCCTTCATGGCTGGCCGCTGTGTACATTTTCAAAGCTCCAAAGTTACCCGCAGGCAAGGCAGCACACTCCAGCAGCTTGTCACGAGCAAATTCCTTGCAGCAATAGTAAGGGTAAAAGCTACACTCCGTCCTTCTGTAATTACAGTCCTTGTGTCGCATAATGAAGCTTGATGCGTTTCTGGGCTAATACCCTCATCAGAGGCTCGACAGGAGATTCGTGGAGTGGACACACCCACCTTGCTTTTAACCACCCTCAAATGGGCTGCTTTCAGGTGAATAACCGCAAAGCCTTATGAGCCATGCAGTGCGTGTCCGCCACGATAATTAAACTGTATTAGGTGCCCTATATGTGTGTGTGTGTGTGTATATATATGTATATATATATATATATATATATATATATATATATATATATATATATTCACAGAATAGCTCTGCAGCACCTCCGGCAAGCAGTACAGCCACACCAGCGAGAGAAGAGACGGACCACAGGATCAGGTGCAAAGATTTATTTAGCACAGAGAAACAGTTACGTGTTTCAGGCTCCACAAGCCCTTGATCATATATTTATATATATCTTACCTACTGGCGGTCACCAGTAGGTAGTTATAGTTAGGATTGTTTTCTATAGGAAATCCGCAACATTCTATTGGGAATACCTTTGGCGCTGGTTGAGGAATCTGCCTGTAATTTTCCTTAAATTTGCCTCGCTGCGCTCTGCTCCTTCCCTGAAAGTTTGGGGGGATTCATCAAGCGGGGGCCGAGATAAAAGGGGGGTCCCAAAACGTGTTTTCCCCATGTTAATTTCCATAGGGCGGTTGGACTCACTTTTAGCCCGAACAGCTGAATGGATTTCCACAAAACTTGGCAAAATTGTAGGGACTGATAGACTGATGTGCCTTTGCTATGTCTCAAGATATGTGCTCCAGTGGATTTTGAGTAATTTAGGTTCAAAAAAATATATATATCTGGGCGGAGCCTAACCACACATCTGATCTGATTGGCTGTCAGCACTTCATCCAAGAAGTGTTGGCAGCCAACTTGGGACCAATATACATGATAGCACCTCATTAAAAAGCATTGTAGTTAATAGAGGGTTTTAGGACTTTAGTTACATTATAACTCATTTGTTGATGGTACCATACTCATTTTAGGAATTGTGGTGTGTTCTAAGGTGATTTTACCATGTGAAAAAGCCTTCTGCTGTGATATCATGAATCATGTTTGAAAGAAAACTAATATCTCATGATTTTCCCACAGTGGTTTGGAAGGGGATCTATAAGCGAAACTGAAAGCATATTTTCTGTAAATTCACATTATCTTTCTCAGTCATGTGAGAATGAAGTCTGACATTATCAGTAAAACATGTACATCCAACAAGGACAGAGACTGTCAGTTGATTCCTTTATGTTCGACTGCAGCCTCCTAGAGTGTTCTAAAGAACAACTAGAGCGCTAACAGTCCTATTACAAAGGTATAGCACACCTGAAGCCATCGTGATGGGAATAAAGTGGTAACTCTTAAAACATTTAATTTAAAAATGAACAAAATGAGGGGTATATTATGCCATTGAAAGTATTATTAGTGCTGCAGAAAGAAAAATTAGGGCACATTTTGAGTGACTTCTCAAATCCTCTTCTATTTCATTAAAAAAGTCTGACATGCAGTCTCCCAAGATGGCCACCAGAGACAAAAGAGCCCAATTGTAGCCCAAATATCACCCAGATGTAGCTCAAGTATAGCCCAATGACAGAATGTCCCAGAGTGTTCTAAAGAACAACTAGAGCGCTAACAGTCTTACTTATGACAAAAGTATGTTTTCCCCATGTTAATTTCCATAGGGCGGGCGACCTCACTTTCAGCCCGAACGGCTGAATGGATTTCCACCAAACTTGGCAAAATTGTAGGGACTGGTACCCCGATGTGCCTTTGCTGTGTCTCAAGATATATGCTCTAGTGGATTTTCCGAAATTAACTTTGAAAAAATATATATTGGGCTACATTGGGCTATATATATGTTAGAGCCCAAATTTAGCCCAATGTAGCCCAATGTAGCCCAATTTGAGATGTCATCAGTGAAGTCATGAGTGATGTCACTGACCATGTCATGAGTGATGTAATATGTGACGTCATCAGCAGTGCATTGCACGCGCAAGTTATAGTGAGTCCAACTAACTATAACGTGGGAATTTCAATGGTTTTATGCGAGTAAAATTTCCACCTAACTATAACTGGTGTGAAACCTATGGTTTTTTCAGTATATATATATATATATATATATATAGATATATATATATATGCAGATACTTTCCGTCTACTCCCAAAAGGCAACACACAAAGAACGGACCACCAGGCAATGTGGAGTTTAAGCAGGTAGGTTTATTCTCCCTCCTTCTCACTCAGCATGATGCGTTTCGGTTAGCGAGTACCCTTGATCACATCAATATATATATATATATATATATACAACGTAAGAGTTTGGCCCCAAACGGAAAGAGCCTCACGGGTAGGTAGTAATTCTCTTTATTGAAGGTGCAGTCAGCATGATGAACAGCACAACGCCATTTCAGTATCGCCTGACGCGTTTCGGGCTACCACGCCCTTTATCACAGGCAGGCCAGGAGTCAAACAGAAGAGTGCAGTTCCTCATTTAAGTTGTACAAATGTCACGCCCACAATGGGCTCTAGGGATTCTGGTACTTGGGGTTCCGCAAGATAAAGCCACAGTGGGTCTCAGTGTTGCTCCCGTTTTTGGCCACAATTAAAATCCCCAATGGGTAGGTGTGTAGATGTCCATCAGCTTTCTGCCATACCAACGCCCTCATTAAGACCACCAAACACTCCGCACTCGGGCGGAGGGCAATTTCCATTGCTGGACCAGCCGTAACATATCCAACGTAAAAGGTTGCCCCCAAACTGAAAGAGCCTCACAGGTAGGTAGTATTTCTCTTTAATGAAGGTACAGTCAGCATGATGAACAGCACAACGCCATTTGAGTACCGCCTGAGGCGTTTCAGGCTACCACGCCCTTGATCACAGGCAGGCCAGGAGTCAAACAGAAGAGTGCCGTTCCTCATTTGAATTGTACAAATGTCACGCCCACAATGGGCTCCAAGGATTCTGATACTTGGGGTCCTGCAAGATAAAGCCAAAGAGAGTCTCTGTGTTGCTCCCTTTTTTGACCACAATTAAAAACCCTAGTGGGTAGGGGTCTAGATGTCCATTAGCTTTCTGCCATACCAACGCCCTCATTAAGGACCACCAAACACTCTGCACTCGGGCGGAGGACAATTTCCACGGACGGACCAGCCGTAACATATCCAACGTAAAAGGTTGCCCCCAAATGGAAAGAGCCTCACGGGTAGGTAGTAATTCTCATAATGAAGGTGCAGTCAGCATGATGAACAGCACAACGCCATTTCAGTACCACCTGACGCATTTCGGGCTACCACGCCCTTGATCACAGGCAGGCCAGGAGTCAAACAGAAGAGTGCAGTTCCTCATTTAAATTGTACGAATGTCACGCCCACAATGGGCTCTAAGGATTCTGGTACTTGGGGTCCTGCAAGATAAAGCCACAGAGGGTCTCCGTGTTGCTCCCGTTTTTGGCCACAATTAAAAACCCCAGTGGGTAGGTGTCTAGATGTCCATTAGCTTTCTGCCATACCAACGACCTCATTAAGGACCAAAAAACACTCTGCACTCGGGCGGCGGGCAATTTCCACGGACGGAACAGCCGTAACATATCCAACGTAAAAGGTTGCCCCCAAATGGAAAGAGCCTCACGGGTAGGTAGTAATTCTCTTTAATGAAGGTGCAGTCAGCATTATGAACAGCCTAACGCCATTTCAGTACCCCCTGATGTGTTTCGGGCTACCACGTCCTTGATCACAGGCAGGCCAGCAGTCAAACAGAACAGTGCAGTTCCTCATTTAAATTGTACAAATGTCACGCCCACAATGGGCTCTAAGGATTATGGTACTTGGGGTCTTGCAAGATAAAGCCATAGTGGGTCTCTATGTTGCTCCCGTTTTTGGCCACAATTAAAATCCCCAGTGGGTAGGCGTCTAGATGTCCATCAGCTTTCTGCCATACCAACGCCCTTATTAAGGACAAACAAACACTCCAGACTCGGGCGGCGGGCAATTTCCATGGCCAGACCAGCCATAACATATCCAATGTAAAAGGTTGCCCCCAAACAGAAAGAGCCTCACGGGTAGGTAGTAATTCTCTTTAATGAAGGTGCAGTCAGCATGATGAACAGCACAATGCCATTTCAGTACCGCCTGACTCGTTTTGGGCTACCACGCCCTTGATCACAGGCAGGCAGGAGTCAAACAGAAGAGTGAAGTTCCTCATTTAAATTGTACAAATGTCACGCCCACAATGGGCTCCAAGGATTCTGGTACTTGAGGGCCTGCAAGATAAAGCCACAGTGGGTCTCCGTGTTGCTCCCGATTTTGGCCACAAATAAAATCCCTAGTGGGTAGGCGTCTAGATGTCCATCAGCTTTCTGCCATGCCAACGCCCACATTAAGGACCACCAAACACTCTGCACTCGGGCGGCGGGCAATTACCACGGACGGAACAGCCGTAACATATCCAACGTAAAAGGTTGCCCCCAAATGGAAGGAGCCTCATGGGTAGGTAGTAATTCTCTTTAATGAAGGTGCAGTCAGCATGATGAACAGCACAACGCCATTTCAGTACCGCCTGATGTGTTTCGGGCTACCACGCCCTTGAGCACAGGCAGGCCAGGAGTCAAACAGAAGAGTGCAGTTCCTCATTTAAATTGTACTAATGTCACGCCCACAATGGACTCTAAGGATTCTGGTACTTGGGGTCTTGCAAGATAAAGCCACGGTGGATCTCTATGTTGCTCCCATTTTTGGCCACAATTAAAATCCCCAGTGGGTAGGTGTCTAGATGTCCATCAGCTTTCTGCCATACCAACGCTCTTATTAAGGACAAACAAACACTCCAGACTCGGGCGGCGGGCAATTTCCATGGACAGACCAGCCATAACATATCCAATGTAAAAGGTTGCCCCCAAACAGAAAGAGCCTCACGGGTAGGTAGTAATTCTCTTTAATGAAGGTGCAGTCAGCATGATGAACAGCACAACGCCATTTCAGTATCGCCTGACGCGTTTCGGGCTACCACGCCCTTGATCACAGGCAGGCAGGAGTCAAACAGAAGAGTGAAGTTCCTCATTTAAATTGTACAAATGTTACGCCCACAATTTTTTAATGTATATATATTTTTTATTTACACTGGAGCGCTCCCGGGGCGCGCCCCGGGGAGCACCCGGAAAGCGTAGTCTTTTGAAGCGCCCTTTAGCGTCCCGTTAGCTCTATTGCCGCGAACGAAAACATCATCGTGACGTATCGCGTAGCCGCGTCCACGTGATATGCACGGCGTAAGCGCACCCGGAAGCACGTGAGCGAATACGATCGCGCAACGTAACATCCGACGCGCTTACGCGACGCGACCCGGGGCGCGCCCCCAAGCGCAACCGGGGGCGCGCCGCGTAAGCGCGTCGGTCATGTGACCTGAAAATAACACTTTTTATTGGTGCAGAACAGTTTTGGTTTCATAATGATGAAAACCCTGGTCTTGTGACCTGAAAATAACACTTCTCATTGGTTCAGACCATTTTTTTTTCCAAATGATGAAAGACCCCACCTTTTTTCCTTATTCTGACTTTGTCCTTTGACTTAGGAAGATCTGCTTTGCAATTTTTTAGGTATATTTTGTACTTTGAAATGGCTACAGTAGCAGCAGCAGCTGGAGCATCTGCACCACCACCACCACCACAACCACCAAGAGGACCACCACAAGATTACATTGGTGGTCAACAAGAGGAGGAGGAGGAAGAGGAGGAGGAGGAGGAGGAGGGGAGGAGAAGGTGGCTGCAAGAACACAATACCCCATACCAGCCAAGACCACACATTGTATGGGAGTTTTTTTCGATCCCAGAGGGCAAGAAAAAAGTCAATGCGGCCAAGGTGACTTGCCTAATCGGTGGCATGGAACTTTCAAGGGGGAACCCTTATAAAAAATACTCTTTTGGAAACAACACTATGATTCGCCACATGCAGCGCAGGCATCCGATCAACTATTCTGCTGCAGAGATGAGGGAACTGGCCAGTAACCCTCCCCAATCTTCAAGCACCACCTCCAAAAGAAAGCAACCCACTCCATTGGGGCCAGAGGCAAGGGAGACGATCCCTTGCATTCAGCCACCGTTTGCGGATTTCCGAATAACATGTATTCATTGTGGTAAGACCATCTCCTATGGTGAACTGAGCATAAAGCTCATCGTGCTTGCTGGGGACAACCACAAATGCCCCAAAAATCCCTAATTTTTTCTTATTTTTTTTCTGCTCCAGTTGAGCCATTTTCAATTCCCTTTTTTTTCGTTTCTCCCCAAAAAAATAACAAAAAAAATATAAAATAGTTCATAAAAGACAAAAAAAGTACAAAATGTTCCAAAAACAATAAAAAAATATAAAACAACGAAAAGAAGAAAAAAAAACAGTTCATTTTAGAACTACCTCCAATTTATTAAAAAAAGGCTAAATTTTTTAAAAACTCTGTCATTCTTCTTTCCCCATGAGCCGCTCCCCGGTCCGCTCCCCGGTGCGCGTACCGGGCGCTCACCCCGCGCAAATAAAAAAAAAATATATATATATATTTTGCACCGCGGGGCCCATTTATAGCCCCCACATCAAACCTATTGGGTCAGGGGGGGTCTACCCTGCCCCCTTATGGTCATTTCCCCCTTTTTATTTCCACCTCTTGTGTCTCTATCCTACCGAGACACAAGATGGCGGCCGGTCCGGACTGTTTCGAATGTTTACAGACACCCGAGAGCCAATCAGCTTTCTGTGCGCTCCTCGCATGTCGCGCCAGCTGCGCTCCCCGGTGCGCGTACTGGGGCGCGGCCATAGATATATATATTTTTTTGAACCTAAATTACTCAAAATCCACTGGAGCACATATCATGAGACATAGCAAAGGCACATCGGGCTACCAGTCCCTACAATTTTGCCAAGTTTGGTGGAAATCCATTCAGCCGTTCGGGCTAAAAGTGAGTTCGACCACCCTATGGAAATTAACATGGGGAAAACACATTTTGGGACCCCCCTTTTATCTCAGCCCCGGCTTGACGAATCCCCCCCAAACTTTCAAGGAAGGATAGGAGCTCCGCGAGGCAAATTTGAGGAAATTTTCAGGCAGATTCGTCAACCGGCGCCAAAGTTATTCAAATAGAATTTTGAGATTTTGCATTGAAAAAAATCCTAACTATAACTACCTACTGGCGACCGCCAGTAGGTAATATATATATATATATATTACCTACTCATGATTGCCAGTAGGTAGATATAGTTATGACTTTGTTTCTATTAAAAAAGCATTTTTTCTTTTGCCAATATCTTTGCCGCGATTTGATGAATCTGCCCGAATTTTTCAAAACTAATGGCCCGCTCGAATCAGCTCCTGTCTGTAAAGTTTCTGGGTGATCGCTAACGCCTGAAATGCTGAATGGAATTACACCAAATTTTGTGGAGAGGTAGCTCTTGGTTAGAGTGTACTCTTTGCTTTAAATGTTGTAAATCCATTCAGTAGTTCCTGAGCAAATTATATATAAACAAATATTACTATCTGATGATCATGGTGGATCAGCGAACCCTCCCGATCAAGAGCTGACTTCTGTTTGGCTGCCAAAACTTCCAACCAGGAAGTTTTGTCAGCCATCTTATAACTCGGTTGAACTGAGTCACAAGAAAAAAGGTAAGAAAAACAATTAAAAATAGGAAATACCCTGACCCCATAGGCCTGCTCAGGGGGATGGACATGGACCCCCAGCGCCCAAAAAAGCTTTTTATTTTTCATTTTTGGTGTGATTCACGTAGGGTCTGCTAATCCTGTAACTTTTTTTAAAAAATGAAGCGTGGTCTCCTGCACTTTTTTTCTTTTAAGCCCCCGGGTGGGCCAGCTCCCGGGGAGAATGGTTAATTGGCATGTGGGGGCCCATTAGAGCCTCTGCAGCCCAGGGGACTGCTATCGCCCCAGGGCTTCTTTTATAAAAAAGAAATGTGTTAGGGGCTCCTGCTCCCCCATGCTGCCCCAGGGGCCACCCCCTCTAGGGGCATTGTGTAATGAAACGCAAGGGGGCCACATAGGCCCTAAAAGGCCTGTGGACTTCCACCTCCCCGGGCTTCAATTATTTTAAAGAAGTGTTGGGGGTTTCCTGCCCCTCCTTACACTGCCCTGGGGACCACCACCTCCCTGGGAAAAACTTAAATTGGGGGTAGGGGTCCATTGCGGACCCCAGCCCCAGGGACAACCATGTTCCTGGGGCTTAAAAGATGCAGGGAGGGAGCCATGCACCTCCTCCAGGAACCCTCCTTGGCCCTGGGGACCACTACCCGCAGAGTAGTGGGCAAAGGGGACGTGGCCTGCTATAAAAAAACGTAACAATCTTGCTGTGTGGGACTTACTGTAGGTGATATGAGGGGTAGTTGGCCCCCAAGGATGTCCTTTGGACCAACTATCCCTCCTGTTATCTCCAGTAAGTCAAATACAGTGAGATTCCTAAGCGGTCTTCAGAGGTCACACCACCCCTTTCTCTACCACTCTGCAAACGTGCCTCCTGGCACACTACTGGTTGGGAGATAGTCAACTTTACTCCTGAGGGATTTTGGGGGCCAAGAAGTCCTCCTGGTACCTCCTGTAAGTCCTATGCAGCGGAATTTCTGATCACTGGTCGGAGGCCCATCCCCCTTTCTCCACCATTCTGCAAATGCGACTACTAGTTAAAGAAGCATTTGCAATGTAATAGGTCTCACATTTTCAAGAGTTAGAGCTATTGGTGTTGTCAATGTAAATGTTTTTTACTCATGTTTTTTGGAGTGAGGTGGATGTACGTTGTGTGCAGTGGAATTATGTATATAGAAAGTATGTGATATTTAGTGTATAGGAATTATGTAGAGTGGGATTATGTGTTATGAAGAGTAATTATGTTTTGTGAAGTGGAAACCTCAGGCTTACTCTTCCTCATTTCCATAGAACCTAAACTATAAACTCAATGAGACAAAAAAATGAAGGAATCACTGAGGAGCACTTCTGGACCTAGTTAGATATATGAGCTCGGCCGCTGGAATTATGCGACTGTTCAGCTGCACCAATTTTTGCATACATTAATATTTACACCTTTGCCACATAATCCATCATCTGCTGCATATTCTGCATATTTGAACAAAAAAACTTTGTTTCTAGCTCAAACGGCACAAACGTTACCAAAAATGCAGTGACAAGTGTTACAGCGTGGTGGTAGGCCCTTTGCAAACCTGGAATGGTCACCTGTAAATTGGTACTAATGGTGCGCAAACTCTCTTGCCTCTTTCTGCATGTCCCTTGCTTCTTTCTACACCTTTCATCCTTTTACTGCACATCTCTTCTGTTTTCTGCACTTCCATTCTTTCTGCACCTCTCTTGCATCTTTTTGCACCTCTCTTGCTTCTTTCTTTTGCACCTCTATTGCCTTTTTCTGCACCTCTGTTGCTTCTTTCTGCACTTCTCTTGCCTCTTTCTATACCCTCTTCCCTCTTTCTAAACCCTCTTCCCTCTTTCTGAACATCTCTTGCCTCTTTCTGCACCTCGCTTGCCTCTTTTTGCACTTCTCTTGCCTCTTTCTGCACCTTGCTTGCTTCTTTCTGTACACTCTTGTTTCTTTCTGCACCCCCTTGCCTCTTTCTCTACCCCTCTTCCCTATTTCTTCACCCCTGTTGCCTCTTTCTTTACCCCTTACCTCTTTTTGCACCTCTTTGGCCTGTTTCTGCAACTCTATTGCCTCTTTCTACAGTTCTTTTGTCTCCGTCTGCACCTCTGTTGCTTCTTTCTGTACTTCTCTTGCCTCTTTCTGCACCTCTGTTGCTTCTTTCTGTACTTCTCTTGCTTTTTTCTGTACCTCTCTTTCTTCTTTCTGTACCCTTCTTCCTTTTTATGTACCTCTATTGCCTCTGTATGCACCTCTCTTGTCTCTTTGTGCACCTCTCTTGCTCTTTCTTCACCTCCCTTTCCTCTTTCTGCACCCCTCTAGCTTTTTTCTGCACCCTTCTTCCCATTTTCTGTGCTTCTCTTGTCTCTTTCTGTACCTTGTTTCACTCTTTCTGCACCTCTCTTGCTTCTTTCTGCACTTCTCTTGCTTCTTTCTGCACCTCTCTTCCTTCTCTCTGTACTCTTCTTTCCTTTTTCTGCCCCTCTCTTGCCACTTTCTGTACCTCTCCTGCCTCGTTATGCACCTCTGTTTCTTCTTTCTGCAATTCTCTTGCCTCTTTCTGCACTAACCATGTCATGAGTGATGTAATATGTGACGAAGCAAGAGAGGTGCAGAAATATGGTAAAACGTACAACAGTGACATAGGAAGGCTTGTTGTTTTATAATTAGCAAGGCCCAACATTCTGAGCAGTCAGTGAATAGCAAAGCTGCCAGAGACAGGTGAAGTATAAGACATGATAGCAGAGGGATTAGGGATTAGACTACTTTGTATGAGTCTCTGGAAAGGTAAACCTAAGTAGGCCATATAAATGTAGGTGTCTGCTTGCAATGAGAAGTGCACTCTGTCAAGTTTAAAGGTTGGGGGCTCTCGGGACTCAGGCATGTGTCTACTTGTACATGTATTCCTGCACATGCTATGCGTCTGAAGATGCTAGCTTAAAAACCTGTTAGATTCTCATACAGGTGCACAAATCTTCTCAGTTGCACTCCATCATCCGGTCCCAGAGGAAGACATGTCTTACATATGTAGGTGTCACAGAACCCTCAAATAGATTGTTGAAACCCCACTTACCCAGCATTATGAGCAGAAAGAAATACATACACCTTCTTCTACAAAAGCTTAGAGAGCATGCAGTCTGAACACACAGGTATTCTACTATTTCTAGGTTTCTTTTCATGCATCATGTCACTAGGAAAAGGCATTGAATTCTTCAAAAACATGGTGAGAATTACAAATATGACATGGGAAGGGGTACTGTTTTATATTTGGCTAGGCCCAATATTTTGAGCAGTCAGTGAATATTGAAGCTGCCAGAGAAAAGGCTCTACAATTATACTCATCCAATCACTCAGGCACTACTCTTGTACTCAATCATTCACTTAGGTACTACCCATGCATATATCCAATCACTCATGTACTTTCCCTGCACTCCCCATTCACTATGCATACACTTCTGAATTATCAGAGATACTACAGATGCACTTATCCAGTCACCCGGGCACTTCCCATGCACTCGTACTTTACTTTCATGTAAGCGATGCCTGCTAACATCGCACAACAATCTGCATTATTTCAAAGTAAATAACTCCCGTTTGCCAGTAAACTGAACGTTGGTATGATAGCAGGTGTCGGAGTGCCTTTCAAAACTCAGGCCAAATTAGGCGCATCTTGCTTACAAGAGCCATGCAATTGTATGTGTCTACAAATTAAGAAGTGCTCTGGTGCTATTGTGCAATCCTCGCCATTCAGATAAACTTCTTTTCTCTCTCTCATGCACCTATATGTAAATGGTAATAACCAAGCTTCATGGAGATAAGCGCTGCCTAAAGATCTATATCTGCCTATAGCATAGTATTTCATGCAAACCTCAAACTTAAACAGGCTAAAAGGTAACATTATGGTACAGTGGATAAGCCACACAGCTGAATCAGATCTCCAATGAGTGACAACTTGTAACCATTCTCGAAGCGCGCCCTGTGCTCTGATTTGACAGTGAGAGAGTGATCGCACCATAGTTTGTACTGCTAATCATTCTCAGCATACGCTACGAATATGCTTTCACGTTACGTGTCGCATCAAAGCTTCCGTGTGACGTCTTGTACGGCGCCCCGTACGCGAAAGACGCAAATGTTTTTAATTGTTTAAAAACATATATGTATGTATTTAATGAACATACTAACAGAATACATTATGTAGGGTAATTATGAAAATAGTTTTTTTTTTTTCTTTGAACAATCGTATATTACTTTTAAAAGCAATTACACAAATCGCGGTGGAACATCATGCTTACTCGCATCGTAAGAGCACCGTAAGCACAGTGTAAGCGTACGCAAAGCCATGTGACTTTAAAAGAAGAGATTTGATTGATTCATAACACTTCCTATTCCAACTGTTGAAAGTTCCATCCCATTTTAATCATTCTACTTTCACTTTCTAAGAAGAAGCATCTCTTCTGAGAATCTTGTCAAATAGAAGGAAGATTACCATAATAACAGCAATCGACTCATCTTCCAGCCATTTTTCAGAGGAATATTTCATTCCTGAAGAACCTTCGAAGAATAGGAAAGAAGCTCTAATTTGGCAGTTTTTTTCTTTTCCAGAAGGGCAAAAAAAGGTTAATGCTCCAAAAGTAACCTGTAAAATTTGCCAAACAACTCTTTCAAGTGGTGATCTATCTAAAAAAATACTCATTTGGCACAGCAAATATGGAGCGACACATGAAGAACTTGCACTCCAACAACTTTGCTCGAGCTGCAACAGAGAGGTTGCAGGACAACCCACCTGCTGCTGCACCAAGCACATCAACTGCCGCACCCGCATTTTCAGCAAGCAGTCCACACCCACAAATTGATCCTGATTTTGCTAAAGTTAAAATTCCATGCATTTATTGCAATAAACTTTAGTGTTATGAGGAACAGTCTATTGACTTGATAAAATGCAGGAAGCAGGAGCTTTCATTCTTTTGTTCCTGTTGGACACTTTTTGAGTTCCAGTTCCATTTTTTTTGGTTTTAAAACAAACTTGTTGACAAAAAAATAGAAAATTAAAAACACAAAAAACCCAGAATTAAAACGATCTGCTCCTAATACCCACACAGACACGGAGTTAAGAATGTAAGGATTTAATGTCCCGAACGCCGGGAATGCTACTTGCCCATTGCTAGACTCGCAGCAACTCCTGTGGTAGGCACCCCGGCACACAGTAGGAGCCGGCCCTGGGAGGTGTCGGACCCCAGGGCCATCAAGAGCTCCAGGAGGGAGGCCGCGCGACCCCCTCCCAACATTAAAATGCCCCAAGAGGTGGTGGTCTCCGGGGCTGGGGGTCCATGACATTACGGACCCCCCTATTTTAAATACTACTACCCAGGGAAGGTGGCAGTCCCTGGGGTGTGTGGTTGGGCCGTGAGCCCCCCGCATCCTTCAAAATAAAACCCCGGGGCTGGCGTTTCCCGGGGCACCTTACAAGCCCCCCATTATAGAAAAAAATCTCCCCCCCAGGATTTGCCCCCCCCCCCCGGGAGCTAATTAAGAATAAAACAGACTTCTATTTTTTTTTCCTTTTCCACCGCGTACGTGTACCATACGCGTACCCCGTGTTTTTTTAAAACAAAACCTTTTTGGGCCTAAAGATCCATGTGGGACCCCTGAACAGGCCTGGAGGGTCAACATGTTTCTACCCTGCCCCTTTCCTTATTTTTCAACTTTCTTTTACAGTTTTCTTTTAACTCGGTGCTACTGAGGCACAGATGGCTGCCAACACTTCCTGGTTTGGAGTGTTGACAGACAGTTTACATTCAATCAGCATGCAGCTCATGCTCGTAATTGTACAAATTTTTGTACGGGTGCCGTACTTTGTCTCTAGATATCACTATGATTTTACTTTTGATTTTCTCCGGAACTACTAAACGGTTTTACACCATTTACAAAAGCACAATCTGCCCAGATGTATATACTTCTTTTTCCATTAATATTTGAAAAACTACTGAATGGATTTATACCATTTATCAAAAAGGGCTCTTTCTGAACCAAGGGCTACCTTTTTGCCAAATTTGGTGTTATTCAGTTCAGCCGTCCGGGCTGTAGCGCTGGCTAAAGGCCCCTACGGAAAATTGCATGGGGAAAACACGTTTTGGAACCCCCTTTTTTTCGGCCCCCACTTGATGAACCACTCCCTTTCAGGGAAGGAGCAGAACGGAGCAGGCCATTTTCTTTGAAAAATACGCGAAGATTCGTCCACCAGCGCTAAAGTTATTCCAAATAGAATATTGTGGATTTCCTATGGAAAGTAGGTCCTAACTATAACTACCTACTGGCGACTGCCAGTTGGTTATATATATATATATATATATATATATATATATATATATATATATATATATATATATATATATATATATTACCTACTGGCGGTCGCCAGTAGGTAGTTATAGTTAGGATAATTTTCAATGTTAAATCTCAACATTCTATTTTGAATAACTTTGGCGCCGGTTGACGAATCTGCCTGAAATTCTCAGGAAAATGGTCTCATGGCGGTCCGGTCCTTCCCTGAAAGTTTGGGGGGGATTCGTCAAGCGGGGGCCGAGATAAAAGGGGGGTCCCAAAACGCGTTTTCCCCATGTTAATTTCCATAGGGCGGTCGATTTCACTTTTAGCCCGAACGGCTGAATGGATTTCCACCAAACTTGGCAAAATTGTAGGGACTGGTAGCCCGATGTGCCTTTGCTATGTCTCAAGATATGTGCTCCAGTGGATTTTGAGTAATTTAGGTTCAAAAAAATATATATATCTATAGGCGCTCTCCCGTGCGCGCACGGGAGTGCGCTCCAGGCGCGACACGCGACTTGCGCGCAGGAAGCTGATTGGATCTCAGTTGTCTGTAAACATTCTAAACAGTGCGGAGCGGCCGCCATCTTGTGTCTCGGTAAAATCGAGACACAAGGGGTTTGAAAAAAAAAGGGGCAAATGACCATAAGGGGGAAGAGTAGACCCCCTCTGACCCCCTAGGTTTGATGTAGGGACTAAAATAGGGTCCTGCAGGGCATTAAAAATTTTTTTTCGTTTTGCGCGGGGGAAGCGCATGGTACGCGCACCGGAAGCACGGGGAAAATTCAGGACCATATTTATGAAGGCCCTGCGCTGTTAGTTTTGCGCTTCCTGTGCGTCAATTTTTGTGACGCACCAGCGGTGTAAAAAAATGCGCATTGTTATGCAATATTTAAAAAGTGACGCATCTATCTAGATGCGTCACTTTTTAAATATAGTGCAACGAGGTACATTTTATTACACTGCTGGTGTTATGCGTCACTTTTCTGTGCGCACTCCTTATGACATTCCAGATGTGTCATATTTAATGTATGACGAATCATGTTGCAGATACAATATGGCGCAGAGTTTTAAAAAGTGACCCATGTACCTAGATGCGTCACTTTTTAAAAATAGCGTCAGGTATAATGTATGCAGAGGGGGTGTTCTCCCGCAAAAAGCTTTGTAATAGCGACGCAGTGAAATCTTTGAGATTTCACTGCGTCAGTTTTAGGATGCTGTTGCGTCAAAATCTTGTGCCTGCTTTACAGCAGGTGTTAGACTGAGGCAAGACCTTTCATATGCTGCTTTCCCCATTTGAAAGGACACATTACTGGAGTTGCGTCACTTTTGTGACGCACTCCAGCAATGCGTTACTTGGAATGTCATAAGGAGTGCGCACAGAAAAGTGACGCATTGCACCAGTAGTGTAAAAAAATGTGTTGCGTTGCGTTATATTTAAAAAGTGAGGTATCTAGGTAGATGGGTCACTTTTTAAAATCAAGCGCCACATTATATCTGCGTGAGGTATAATGCATGCAGAGGGGGTGTTCCCCCACAAAAAGCTTTGTAATAGCGACGCAGTGAAATGTTTGAGATTTCACTGCGTCACTTTTAGGATGCTGTTGCATCCTTTAAATATAGTGCAACGAGGCACATTTTATTACACTGCTGGTGTGATGCGTCACTTTTCTGTACACAGTCCTTATGACATTCCAGATGTGTCATATTTAATGTATGACGAATCATGTTGCAAGGAGTTACAGATACGTCAGTATTTCTGACATATGTGTAAACATAAAAGTGATGCGAGGCCGGCGCAAAATTTTGACGCAATAGCATCCTAAAAGTGACGCAGGGAAATCTCATAGATTTCAGTACGTTGTTATTACCAAGCTTTTTGCGAGGGATTGCCCCCTCTGCATACATTATACCTGATGCAGATACAATATGGTGCAGAGTTTTAAAAAGTGACCCATGTACCTAGATGCGTCACTTTTTAAAAAATAGTGTCAGGTATAATGCATGCAGAGGGGGTGTTCCTTGCAAAAAGCTTGGTAATAATGACGCAGTGCGTCACTTTTAGGATGCAGTTGCGCCAAAATCTTGCGCCTGCTTCACAGCAAACCTTTCACATGGTGCTTTTTCCATGTGAAAGGACACATTACTGGAGTTGCGTCACTTTTGTGACGCACTCCTGCAATGCGTTACTTTTGTGTTTACAGATATGTCAGAAATACTGACGTATCTGTAACTCCTTGCGATATGATTCGTTATACATTAAATATGACACATCTGGAATGTCATAAGGAGTGCGTCCAGATAAGTGACGCATCGCTATTTTCACGTAGCGATGCGTCACTTTTCAGAAATGAGGCCTCCAGTTTATTCACTGTGTCATAACTTTCTTTTCTAACACTCACCTTCTTTCAGTCCTCCTACTTCACTTCCTTTCACCTCTCATACCTTTCTGTTCTTTCTTACTCATTCTCCTTTCAATTATCAATGCACTATATTTCACTTACTCTTCATTTTTTAAGATTATAGCTCTTTGATGAGAATTGGAGGTAGTTCTGAAAAGAACTTTTGGTTTTCTTCTTTTAACTGAAGAGGAACAAAAACAGGGAATAGAAACTGCTCAACAGGAGCAAAAAGAAAAGAAAAAAATTAGGGGTGGGAAGGGCAGTGATGGTTCTCTAATGCCCGAACCATGAGCAGGACACTTTGCTCCCCATAGGTGAGGAGTTGATTGCAGTATCTGCATCTGACGACCCCATGGTTGAATGCAGGTTGAATGTTTGCTACCTGCCCCTGAGATTGTTCTCTTCCAGAAGAAGTTGCTCCTCCTGTTGATGTAGAGGCCCCATCTCTGGGAACCTCCTGTGCCAGAGCCCTGACACTTTCCCGGGCAAAATTCTGGGGGTGCCTGCTCTTCACATGGCGAATCATGGTGAAGTTGCCAAAAGAGTATTTTTTTAGGGGGTTACCCCGTGACAGGACATGTTTGCAGATCCTGCACTCTACTTTTGGTGCATTCACCTTCTTCTGGCCTTCTGGAAACTTAAAAAATTTCCAGATGAAATGTTCCTTCACCTTTGGGGTAGGAGGCTCTTCATCAATGAAATCATTGGAGTCATCTTCACTGCTGGATGGTCTGGCAGCCATGATGAATCCAGGAATATGGAGCAGCAAAAAAGGCAGGTCTTTCAGTCACAAAAGTGAAAGAAGAAGTGAAGGAAATGGGTGGGGATTTCATTCATTGTAAAAAAAAACTGTTAGCAACCAATGAAAAGTGTTATTTTAGGGTCACATGACCCGACGCGCTTACGTTGCGCGCTCAGGTGCACTTCCGGGTGCGTTTACGCAGCGCGATCGTAGGCGCTTCCGGGGCGCAAACGTGGCGCGATCGTAGGCGCTTTTGCGTGCGTTTAGGCGCCGCGCACGGAGGCGCTTCTGAGGGCACGTACGTTGCGCGCCGAAGTGACGTCATCAATCTTTAATAGAAATGCATAATCATTTTCCATATTAAAAAAAACAAATTTTATTTGTATGGTACGAAATGTTTTGCATTATTATTAACTTTTCATTCATATTTTTTTTTCACGAACGACAGTTGCGCTCTGGGTGCGCTTTCAGATGAGCGCACGGAAAAGCTTACAGGAGAGCTTAGCTGAAAGCTTCCCCGAGCGCGCACCCAGAGCGCAAAAGAAAAAAATTATAAAAAAAATGAATACTTAAAAAAAAACAGCAAATTGTAAAAAAAAAAAAGGTTAGAAACTCGATATACAAAGGAATTAGCATTTAAATAACTTTGAAATTCACTGAAAAAACCATAGGTTTCACACCAGTTATAGTTAGGAATTAGCATTTAAAAAACCTATGAAATTCACTGAAAAAACCATAGGTTTCACACCAGTTATAGTTAGGAATTAGCATTTAAAAAACCTATGAAATTCACTGAAAAAACCATAGGTTTCACACCAGTTATAGTTAGGAATTAGCATTTAAAAAACCTATGAAATTCACTGAAAAAACCATAGGTTTCACACCAGTTATAGTTAGGAATTAGCATTTAAAAAACCTATTAAATTCACTGAAAAAACCATAGGTTTCACACCAGTTATAGTTAGCTGGAAATTTTACTGATATAAAACCATTGAAATTCCCACGTTATAGTTAGATGGACTCACTATAACTTGCGCGTGCAATGCACTGCTGATGATGTCTTATTAAGCCAGTTAACCAATCAATTTTTAAAAACCATCCATTTAGACACTTATTTAAACATTTATTCTTCCATCAACTTTTACATATACATATATAAAATATATTTATTTTTCAGAAAGACACACATTCACTGGATGGTGTCATCAGTGATGTCATGAGTGATGTCACTGACCATGTCATGAGTGATGTAATATGTGATGTCATCAGCAGTGCATTGCACGCGCAAGTTATAGTGAGTCCATCTAACTATAACGTGGGAATTTCAATGGTTTTATATCAGTAAAATTTCCAGCTAACTATAACTGGTGTGAAACCTATGGTTTTTTCAGTGAATATATATATATATATATATTTTACCTAGTGGCGGTCACCAGTAGGTAGTTATAAATAGGACGTAGTTGCCATAGGAAAATCGCAACATTCCATTCCCAATAACTTTAGCGCCGATTGACAAATCTTCGTACAATTCACAAAACGTATTGCCGGCTTCGGTCCGCTCCTATCTTGAACGTTTCGGGGTGATTCGGCAAGCGGGGGACGAGAAAAAAGAGGGTCCCAAAACGTGTTTTCTCCATGCAATTTTCCTTAGGAAACTTTAGACACGGCTACAGCCCGAACGGCTGAACGGAATTACAACAAATCTGGCAAAAAGGTAGCCCTTGGTTCAGAAAGAGCCCTTTTTGATAAATGGTATAAATCCATTCAGTAGTTTTTCAAATATTAATGGAAAAGAAGTATATACATCTGGGCAGAGCCTAACCACACATCTCATTGTGAGATCTGATTGGCTGTCAGCACTTAATACAAGAAGTGTTGGGAGCCATCTTGGGACCAATATGCATGATAGTACCTCATTAGAAAGCATTGCAGTTAATATAAGGTTTTAAGACTTTACTTACATTATACACCATTTGTTGATGGTACCATACTAAATTTAGGAATTGTGGTGTGTTCTAAGGTGATTTTACCATGTGAAAATGACTTCTGCTGGGATATCCTGAATCATGTTTGAAAACTCAAACATGATTTATGCTTTTCCCACAGAGGTTTGGAAGGTGATCTATAAGCTAAACTGAAAGCATATTTTCTGTAAATTCACATTATCTTTCTCAGTCATGTGAGAAGGAAGTCTGACATTCTCACTAAAACATGTACATCCAACAAGGGCAGAGACTGTCAGTTGATTCCTTTGTGTTCTACTGCCACTTCCCAGAGTGTTCTAAAGAACAACTAGAGTGCTAACAGTCCTACTTATGACAAACGCATTGCACACCTGAAGCCATCTTGATTTGAATAAAGTGGTAACTCTTAAAACATTTAATTTTAAAAAGAACAAAATGAGGGGATTCATTTTGCCATGGAAAGTATGATTAGTTCTGCAGAAAGAACAATTAGGGCACACTTTGAGTGACTTCTCAAATCCTCTTCTATTTCATTAAAAAATTCTGAAATGCAGACTGACACATTCACTTTCAATACCAGCAGCAGACTTCCCTGGTGAGCAGTAACTTTACTACGATGATCTAATAAGCAACTAGAGTGCTAACATTCAGAATTCATGGCAAATGTGTGACACATCCGAATGCCTTCTTGATTAAATCAAAGTAAAAAACTGAAACTATTTCCTACTGAGGAGACTGTAGTAAATGAGTAAATAAGGAAACTTCATAACAAATAAGTCCTTCAAGATGGCCACCAGAGACAAAAGAGCCCAAATGTAGCACACATATCACCCAGATGTAGCCCAAGTATAGCCCAAAGACAGAATGTCCCAGAGTGTTGTAACGAACAACTAGAGCGCTAACAGGCTTACTTATGACAAAAATATGGCATACCTGAAGCCATCTTGATTGGAATAAAGGGGTAACACTTAAAACATTTAAATTTGCAAAGGAACAACAAGAGGGGATTCATTTTGCCATAGAAATTATGATCAGTGCTGCAGAAAGAAAAATGAAAGCACATTTTGACTTGTCAAATCCTCCTCTATTTCAATAAAAAATTCTAACATGCAGACCTAAGCATGCACTTTGAATACCAGCAGCAGACTTCCCTGGTGAGCAGTAGCTTTACTACAGCGATCTAATGAGCAACTAGAGTGCTAACATTCAGAATTTATGGCAAATGTGTGACACATCTGAATGCCTTCTTGATGGAACCAAAGCAAAAAACTGAAAGTATTTCCCACTGAGGAGACTGCAGTAAATGAGGAAATTAGGAAACTTCATAACAAATAAGTCTCCCAAGATGGCCACCAGAGACAAAAGAGCCCAAATGTAGTACAAATATCATCCAGATGTTGCCCACGTATAGCTTAATGACAGAAAGTCCCAGAGTGTTCTTAAGAACAACTAGATCGCTTACTGTCTTACTTATGAAAAAAATATGGCACACTTGAAGCCATCTTGATTGAAATAAACTGGTAACACTTAAAACATTTAATTTACAAAGGAACGCAATGAGGGGGTACATTTTGCCATAGAAATTATGATTAGTGCTGAAGAAAGAAAATTTAGGGCACATTTTGAGTGACTTCTCAAAACCTCTTCTATTTCATTAAAAAATTCTGACAAGCAGGCTGAAACATGCACTTTTAATACCAGCAGCAGACTTCCGTGGTGAGCAGTAGCTATACTACAGTCATCTAATGAGCAACTAGAGGGCTAACATTCAGAATTTATGGCAAATGTGTGACATATCTGAATACCTTATTGATGGAATAAAAGTAAAAAACTGAAAGCATGTCCTACTGAGTAGACTGCAATAAATGAGGACATTAGGAAACTTCATACCAAATATATCTCCCAAGATGGCCACCAGAGACAAAAGAGCACAAATGTAGCGCAAATATCACCCAGATGTAGCCCACATGTAGCCCAATGACAGAAGTGTGCAAAACACTTTTTATTTTTTGTGCTTTTGCAGTTTTACATAGTGCAGACTTGTCAGGTATTGGAGTGCTTTACATGAGCATTGGTTACATCACACAAGAACAAATTCATTTTGGTTTTAGACATGGGGAGATTAAGTGATTTGACCAGAATCACAGAATGTCGAGCTGAAGCAGAAACTCCAACCTGGTTCCCCAGTTGCAAAGTCTGAAGCTCTGGGAGTAACACCACATCATCTCCCATAAGTGCAACATTTAATCAAGTGGTCAGCTGGATAAAAATAAAATATATATAACAAATAATTTAAAAGACCTTTGTCGCTATTTGAAAACTCAGAAAATATGTCCTCATTTTAGTTTTTTAGAGCACTAACCATAATTTTGTTTCAAATAAGACCCTCTCATATATGTAATTTCTAAAGGAAATGCTCTAGGTATTACAGTTTTTATTACATCCAGATGACGTCAGGCATTCCACACTTTTGTAATAAATATAGAATGTTAGCAATCTAGTTGTTCCTTAGGATACTGTTGGGAGGCAGAGGCCAGGGGCACGGACTCCAAAAATTGAAGGCAGGGAGGAGGGTGCAGAGGCAACAATTTGACCACATTGGGCAGCAGGAAGGGCAGTGGCAGCACAACAGACCATGGAGGGCAGTGGAAAGGGGGGCAGGAGCAACAAACCAACAATACAGTACTGGCAAGAGAGGCTGTTGCAATATAATAGACCATAGTGGGCAGAAGGAAGAGGCAGTGGTAGTACAACCATTCATGCCAACGGACCCGATTCAGCCAGGAAACGTCCAATGTTTTTAAGCCCAAAGGGGCTTTATTTGATCTGTCTCCTGTCTACAATCTCCTCTTTTTCAATGTAAGTCAAATAGGAAAATCAATACCCCAGTTTTGTTTCAAAATCTCCCTCTTACTAAGTTCAAAATGTTAGCAAGTATGGTACATTGGACATTGGAAGGCAGGAGGAATTGGGGTAGGGAAATGGACTCAGATAACAGAGGACAGGAGGGACATAGAGAACCAAACTGACCCTACAGGGCAGGCATTAGGGTTTGCAGCAGCACAATACACCACACAGGGCATGCGGGAAGGGAGTGCAGCACAAAAATCCATAGAAAGCAATTGGGAGGGGACAGGACCATGCACATGGATAACAGAGAACAGAGGGGAAAGAGGCAATGGTAGCTAGCTGACTATAATGGACAGACAGGAGAGAAAGCTGCAGCATAGCAGACCATAAAGGGCAGGAGGGACGGATCAGGGGCATTACAATGAATCAGACTAGCCAGGAGGGAGGGAATAGGCTGCCTGCACATGGAACAGAGGGCTGGGGGCAAGGGGCAGGGCAGGAGCAGCAAGATGACCATGGAGGTCAGGCAGGATGGGTACTAGAACCAAGACACACCATGGAGAGCAACAGTGAGACTAAAATGGCATACACACAGACCATGGAAGGAAGGTGGGAGGGGGTCAGGAGCAGCTAGCTGACCACACAGGGAAGATGGGAGGGGCCATGGCTGCACAGAAGACCATGCACAGCATGCAACAGGGTTAGTGGCAGCACAATGGCTATGATAAGCAAGAAGGAGGGTGCAGGGGCATGCACAAAGGACCATGGTGGATAGAAGGGAGGGTCAAGACCTGGGCACAGACAAGAGAGTTCAGGGGAAGGGGTCTCACAACAGACCACGCGGGGCAGGCAGGAGGAGCAGTTGCAGCACAACAGAAAAGGGAGGCCAGAAGGGTCTGGCAGTAAAATGGACCCTTGGAACAGGAGGATGGGGATAGGAGCATATAATGTGGACAGGCAGGGTGGAGGTGGCAGGGACAGGTTACAGTCACCTGACAATGCTAGGCAGGTGGGAGGAGAGTGGCAGCTCAACAGAACACTCAGAGTAGATAGGAGTGGCAGGTCCATGGACCATGGTGGGCAAAAAGGATTGTGTAGGGGCATGCACATAGACATCAAAGGGCAGGGGGAAGGAGAATTGGGGCAGCAAGCTAAGCACCACAGCTCAGCAGGAGGTCAATGATGGGGCATAGAATTGGGCAATGGAGGGCAGGAGGAGTGGACAGGTACATCATGCTAAATGGAGGACAGTGGCAGCACATCAGACCGTGCATGGCAGGAGGGAGGAGGCTAGTCCATGGATTCAGACAACAGAGGATAGGGAGGAGGTGGATTGGGAAACATGCTAACTGTTCAGAGAAGGCGTGAAGGCCAGTGGCAGAACAACGGCCACACAGGGCTGTAATAAGGGAGGAGGGACATGGGCTTAGACAATGGATGGCTAGGAGGAAGGAAGGCAGGAGCAGCATGCTTGGGTGAAGACAGCACAATGCCAGGCCCTGCTTTCAACCCCCCACCATCCATTGTGATATGCATCTTACTTAACGATAAAAAAAAATAGAAATTTGCTGAAAAAACAATGATTACAGGGACGGTATAGTTAGTCTCAGATTTCACTCATACACCCAGTGAAATTCAGCAGTTATAGTTACCTGAGCTAACTATAACTTACGCCCGCAATGTACTGCTAATGACCTCAGACATTACATCATTCATGACAGTAACATCACTCATTTACATCGCTCATGACATCTCAAATGAGCTGTGAATGGAATGGAACTATAATCACTAGAACTTTATTTAGGGATAGTGTGTGTATATTAACACCACTTTTTTTTCTTTTCTTTCGCGTACAAACCATTATAATACTCAACGTGCTCAGATTAATATGGCTGATAGCCTTTCACTTTAAAGTAATGTGTAGTCCGTTGTTTATTTTGATGTTTGCAATCCTAAGAACGTTTATTATGAATACGTCACATTGATGAACATACAGGTATGGCGGTCATGGGGCAAGATATGCTGAAATGACATTGTGTGCATATTATCACTTGTTTTCTTTTCTTTATTTTTTCAATTCCTGAATTTTCACATCGTGACCAGGCCAATAAGGCCACCAGCTTTTTGGATTAAAGTAATATGTAGTCCTTTGTTAATGTTGGCAACTTTAGGCATTTGTACATTTAAATAAGGATGCTGCAAAGGCGTCTTGCATTGGTATCAAGGTTCGGACAAGCTGAAACACGTGGATCACATCCTTTGCAGATTAAATACTTCCAAACTACAACCTGAGTGCTGATTCCTTCCTTGTAAGAGTGAGAGGAGATTAAATACATATATATAAAATTCACAGAAAAAAACACAAGTTTCAGGGATATTGTAGTTAGAAATTAGCATTTAAAAAAGCCTCAAAAATTCACTGAAAAACCCACAGGTTTCATGGACTTCTTAGTTAGTTGGACATTTCACTCGTACAAAAGAAGAGAAATTTGTCTGTTATAGTTAGTTGTGCTAATTATAATTCACGCCCCCGCAATGCACTGCTGATGACGTCACATATTACATCACTGATGACTTCATCCACGTGATCATCTGATGCACCTCCTCACACCTAAAATACAGACTACCGTTCTCGAAACCATAGACACACCAATACTAATACAGCTACAAATTCTGTGCACTATGCATGCAGACCTCTAACCAGCTACATACTATTGATACGCTCATCTAAATACCCAGTTAGTACCTATGCAGTCTAGGAATCCTTCTGTCTGTCCCATGCACTTCTCCATTCACCCATCCAGCACTATCTACATATCCTATAACTCCACCAATACCTAAGCACTTATAAATTCAGCACGCACTTTCTTTACAACTCTGAAATTACTCCAGTTATTAGTTGCATACTTAAGGAATGGCGTAGTCATGCTGTATACATATATTCAACCAAACTTTCACACATTACCTTGCAATTATAGTTCTTTATTTAACAAGATAAGGTAAAATAAAGAACTTTTTACTTTTGTATTTTTTTGAATTTTTTTGAATTTTTTTGTGTTTTTTCAAAAAAATGGGCAAAAAAAATATGAATAAAACAGAAAACTTTTGGTATTACTTATCATTCCAAAAACAACAAAAACAAAAAATTAACCACGATTGTTGCGTTGCGCAGCACAAACTGCATCTACCGACTGCTCACCGAAGCATATAAGTTTCTTACACTTTACGCAGTGTTGCTCGAGAAAGGTGAATTCTGGCCTAATGTCTGATGCAGGTGTTCCAGAGGACGCTCCAGATGTATTTTCCACAGCAGGTGAGGGGTTCAAAGCAGCTCGCCTCATTTCCTCCCGAGCAAGATTGAGAAGAAGTGGTGTCTGTAGATGCTTGTACTTAGAAGCACTGCCACAAGAGTATTTTTCATCACTGCCTCTTGACAGGACTCAGTCACAAATTTTGCACGTCACCTTTCTCACATTTACTTTCTTCGCTCCAGGTGGAAAAGTGAAGAATGTCCACACCAAAGATTCCAGCCTCTGTGGACATGGTGCATCCTGCAAGAATTCTTCTTCAGAAGATTCTTCCTCCTGCTGCTGCTGCTGTCCAGATGCCATTTTGTTTGATATTTTTTTTTAAACACCAAAAAAACAAGCAATAAGGGTTCTTGTAGGAAAAGAGCTGTCTCTCTAAAGGTGCTCCAATAAGAATGATTAAAATGGGTGGGGTCTTTCAATAGTTAAAGTTGGAAATGTTATGAACCAATGAAATCTTTTTTTTTTAGGTCACATGGGATCCACGCACTCTGTGCTCATGAAGCACGCACCTGAAGCGACTTGGCGAAAATATATTTAAAAATAATAAAATGTTATTATAAGTACAAATAGATTATTGTTATGAATATGTTAGAGAATCTCTGGCCCTAATATGTATATTAAAGACACATACATATCATTTTAGAACATATTTTTTTTGCGGGAGTCACGCAACCATCGCGCCCCAGCACATATTTGACGTCACGCAGGACCCGCCACTGCGCAAGCGTCACGTACCTTAACCGCATCACTGCGGCGGCTTTTCCCGCTGTGTGCGGCAAATTATGAAAGGCAGCTTTACATGGCGAGATCAGCTCGTCATCCGCACACAACCACCGTGGCTGATGACGAGCTGAGCTCGTCTTCAGCAGCGAAGGGGTTAAAGCGCATGTGTCGCGAATGCACGGTAGCAGGAGTCGCGGACTGGTCGCATACCAATCGCGCACATCATGTAATATTAAATGTATATGATTGAAGAACACGCAGCCGTCGCACACCAGATGCGGATCCCTCACGACTTTTCTAAAATGGCGGCTAGAATCCGCGCACCCACCACGATGTGTATGCTTTGGGTGCGCAAATCCGAAATTTTTGGGGAAAAAAATAAAAAAATATAAATATATTAAAATAAAATAAAAATAAAAACAATATTTTAGTTTGAAATTTAGAAAAAAAAATTTCTTTGCAATTCCAGAAAAATATGTAGTCAAGTCAAGTCAAGTCAAAAATACTTCGATTAATTTAAAATCATAAAAGTATACTACACATACAAATATACACAAATCATCGATTCAATTCATTATAGAGCAATTGCTGGGAAGTAATAATTTAAAAACAAGTAAAAACAGTTAAATAGGAAACAATTAAAAAACATTAAAAAACTTCATGTTTTCCTAACCTCTCATATTAACAGGAGTTATCTATAATTTCATTTTACAGGGTTACTTAATTCCTTATAATCCAAAATCGACTACTCTTGATGAATACAGTTATACTAAACTTGTGTACATTCCATCATTGGGGTTCTCAACAGTCTATTCCGTCTAGCACGTATAGACGTTACCAAAAAGTTTGCAACCCCAAACATCACTATGGGGGACACCATAAGTATTGTAAATGTATTTGAGCTTATATAGCACACAGCTACCCGCAGTGGGTGTCCCAGCGCTTGCTTAGGGAACCCGTCCTGGTATTCCCCTGTGAGATAACCCCGGCAGGGTATCCACAAGGTGAAAGCCAGGCATCCCACCGCGAGGGGCCGTTGTGGAGATTAAGCAAGCTATTGCCCAGAGTCGCAGAGTGTGAACCCGTAAGTCGAGAAGGCACCGGAGCGAGAATTATCGAGTCCGTGGAATTTTTAGCCCAAGACCCGCCGAGGCGGGGAATTGAACCCTGGTCCAGGGCCGATCTCAGCTTCCGGGTCTGCCGCCTCTGACCCCTGAGCCACACTTCTCCACAAGTTGTAAGAACATCAAAGCAGGTTTCACCTGTTTAAATCCCTTGTCCCTCAGAAGTGGTATAATATATTTCTTCCTGCCATCTACAAAAAACGGGCAGAAAAACACTAAATGTATCAAGTCTTGATCCGAAAAGCTGTCACATTTACATGGATCATTTTCCCTTGGTGTACACCATTTCGTATATTCACCCAGTAAAAAATGCACCTAATTAAAACGAAATTTCGTCAAAAGCCATCGGTGGTAGGGTCTGTTCACAATTGCCAGGTAGGGTTGTATTGTCATAGTAGATATTAAAGAAAAATGTGCCCTTACTGTTGGTTTCTCGATTTCCTGGGCTTCACGGTAAAGGTTTCTACTATTCGTGAAGTGTACTCTTACCCAGGAAATATCATCTTTACTCAGGCTTTCGGGATTATAATAAAATTCAGGGCGACCCAATTGTGTAGCAGTGGCTTTAATGTGTGTCAGCCATTGTATATCTTTTGCTCTGTCTCGCCCCATACAATCGCTAATAATTTTATGGTTTAATGTTAAACTTGGGTTCAGCCATTTTTTCAGCCAAAGGAGTAATGGGGCCATTTTAAGTGTGTCCTCAATATGGCCTATCCCAAGTTCCGTATGTACTGCGAAGGATGGGGTAGAGTGTGGTAAGCCCAATACTAGACGCAGAAATTTGTTCTCTTCTTTCTGTATTAGGGTAGGATCTTTAAAACCCCATATCGCGGCACCATATCTTTCTAGAGCCAATGTTTTAGCTCTATACAAGGTCAGTATAGCTTCTGTGGGTTTCCCTCCCAGCCTTTTTGCAAAACCGAATATGGCAGCCGACGATCTTCGCACTGCCATCGCTTTGTTTGCAATCTGGGGTGTCCAAGAGCCCATGTCATCGAATATTACTCCTAGATAGGTGAATATTTTGACTTTTGACAACACTACGCCATTACATCGTAGGGTTTTCGTATTTGTCTTCCCTTTCCCCAGTGACATGACATGTGATTTTTCCATATTCACTACCAGATCTAACTTCTGCATAAAGGCCCCAAAAGAATCGAGGAGCTGCTGTAGGCCGTTTGGGGTTCTAGAAATTAGGACCGTATCATCGGCATGTAACAATACAGGTAGTGGAATCCCTCCCATGCTGGGTATATCTGGAGTAACTGTAGATAAGGTTTTGTTCAATGAATTGATATACAAGGAGAACAGCATGGGGGCCAGAATGCACCCCTGGCGCACACCTCTGGCTGATCTAAACCCAGCAGTACATTTCCCGTCCAATGTCATACGCACTGAAGCACTCAGGTCTCTATGTAGGTATGCTAAAAAGTTTACAAGAGCCCGGTCCATACCCAGCTCCAAAAGCATTGTCAACAGCTTCGACCTATTAACTAGATCGAAGGCTGTGGACAGATCCATAAAAGCCAAATGGATCGACCCCCTAGAGGCAACAGTATATTTACTGACGGTCAGGTACAAATTAAGGCACTGATCCTCTGTGCCTCTCCCAGTTCTAAATCCGTATTGGGCATTACACAAAATTTCATTTTCTTTTTCCCACTTACTAATTTTTTCTAGGATGACTTTACCTAATATCTTGAAAGACGAGTCAATCAATGATATCGGTCTGTAGCACCTTGGGTCTCCCCTTTGGCCTTTTTTAAAAATGGGAATTATGATGGAGTGGGACCAGGAGGAAGGTATACTAGAATTGTCAATACATGCTAGATTAAAGACATTTGCAAGGACTATAGACCATATGTGGGAATGTGCCTTATACATGTCTGCGGGGACCCCGTCCGGGCCAGGGCCCTTGCCACCCGCAGTGTCTTCTATGGCTTTTTGCACTTCCTTCTCCGAGAATCTCAGCGGGATCTCTGGGTTCGTCGGTTCTGTGGGGGTGAATGGATGTATGGCGATGTTACTGCCATAGATAGTCTCAAAATGGTCCAGCCATTGCTTCTCTGTAATGTTGATCCCCATCACCTCATTTTCCCTACCATTAAACAGAGGCGTGTTCACTATGGACCAGAACTTAGCACTGTCCCTCAGTGTTGATCTGTCATAAAGTGACTCCCAGGCCTTGGCCTTAATTTCTTTCTTACGTGCCTCAACCGTTATTTTATACATCTTCCTCAATGTAGTCACTTCTACGGTGTCACGCGGTGTCACGCAGTGTACTTTTCAGAGCGTCTAGCAGGGTTTTATGGGCCTTTGAACACTCCGCATTAAACCACCCGTGCACTTTAGGAGGCTTATTGTTTGATTTACACGTAAGTGACTGTGCTACATTTTTACATATTATTTCAAAGGCATTTTTAATATTCCCTCCAACAGTCAGAGGGTCTCAACAAATGCTTATTTCTATTCCCACTTTTCCACATAATTCGTTAAAAAAGTCATCAGGGATAATCTTAGACCATTTAACCCATCTACCCTGGTCATGGGCCCATACTTTTATAGGATATTTGGGTTGGGTTCCATTATTAATTATGGTTGGGTTGCTGTTACTTAATTCCATAATTACCGGGTTATGGTCACTAAATGTTGACTGTAATGCATTATAGAAGATAACATTCTTAAGGATACTAGGGGACAAAAAAATAAAATCTATTATTGTATTACTGCCCCTCGCACTATATGTTGCCACTCTGTCTTTGGGGTTTATAAATTCTGGTTCAGAGATATCTAAATCTATCAGAAGTTCTTCAAGGGCACCCCCTTTAGCTGAGTGTTCAAAGTGCGAATGGGCCAAATAATTATCTTCCAAGCAAGCTCCATAATGACAATTCAACTCGCATAAGTGTGTGTTAAAATCGCCCAAAGGTATAAAATGAACAAAAGTAGATTGACCCTTTTTATACTCATTTAAAAATTTGGTCAGCATTGCAATATTATCGCTGCCATTTGTGCTGTCTATAGCATTATAAAAATTAACATAGATAATTTTTTCTCCGGTGCACATGGATACCTCCAGGACTAAACAGTTAGGGGAATTTGCATTTAATACTTTCATTGTCCACATATGGCTCACTGAGATTAAGAACCCTAGCCCTCCCTTATTTCTCCCTATGTGTGACTCTTGGGCTGGTAAGAAATGGGATGCATAACCTTCTACCCAGAAATTACATTCAGTGTCCCAAGTTTCCTGAAACGCAACCACATCATACTGTTTTATAATTTCTAACCATAATACATCTTCCCTTTTAGATCGGAGACCAGAAATGTTCCAAGTCATTATTTTCAGGTTTCTCCCTTCTGTCGACAAGTTTTTGGGGGTTGCACAAAACTGTTCTTCCTCCCTCTCTTGGTAAGACAGTCAGTTATTCTCATCAAGATCTGATATGGCTGCAAATCTATTTATCAGTTCCAGGTTAGAAACAGTATCCACAGTACGCTTATTGATGTAATTCATTTGGAAACTTGGTGGCTGTATTGCCCAGGTAGCTAGGTGAATGTTATGTCTTGGGATGTTTACTCCTGCATTTGTATTCTGAAGGAGAGTTTGTTGCTGTGGGCGTGGATAGAAGAAACCCAGCGGGACTGCTCAAATTGCCTGCCCTGTCCTCTGTCGTCCCCTGACGGCCACAGATGGCCCGCCCTCTGCCCGGGCTCAGCCCGGCGCTGCCCGCGCGCGTCCCATGGCGCGGGAGGAAGGGCTCGGTCATATGCGCCTCCCGGCGGAAGCCCCAGCTGTCAGTCGGCGTCCCCGCGAAGCAGGGGACGCTGGGAGCTGTAGCTCCTTGCTCGCCCCTCTAGGCGGCCGCGTGTGTCCTGCGGCGGCGGAGGCAAGCAAGGATGTCAGGGTAGGCGGCGTGAAGGTGGCGTGCTGCAGGTATGGCCCCTGATGCAGTTGTTCAGTCCCCCGCTTCACCGGAGGACGGGCTCGGTCTTATGCGCCTCCCGGCGGAAGCCCCAGCTGTCAGTCGGCATCCCCGGGAAGCAGCGGACGCTGGGAGCTGTAGTTCCTTGCTCACCCCTCTCGGCGGCCGCGTGTGTCCTGCGGCGGCGGAGGCAAGCAAGGATGTCAGGGTAGGCGGCGTGAAGGTGGCGTGCTGCAGGTATGGCCCCTGATGCAGTTGTTCAGTCCCCCGCTCCACCGGAGGAAGGGCTCGGTCTTATGCGCCTCCCGGCGGAAGCCCCAGCTGTCAGTCGGCGTCCCCGCGAAGCAGGGGACGCTGGGAGCTGTAGTTCCTTGCTCGCCCCTCTCGGCGGCCTCGTGTGTCCTGCGGCGGCGGAGGCAAACGCAAACTTACCTGTCGGGTAGCAAGTTTTGCGAACTTGTTGTTTCTACGTGTCCAGCCTGTTTGCGACCCTCTTCTTCATCACTGCCACCCTCTGTCACCACTGCCACTCTCTGGTTCACCCATGCCACCCTCTGGCTCACCCATGCCACCCTCTGTTTCATCACAGCACCATCTGGTTGACCAGTGTACATTATTGTGGCAAAGCAAAGCACACCTTCCCTGCCTCAAGTGACCTGAATTAATTTGGGGCTGATTAATGTGTCACAGAATATTTTTTTAGCTGGCACCTGCTTCCTTAGTGCTTCCTGATTAATGATGTGCTTGAACTTTTGCACCTGCTAAGTGCTTTAATTTTTGCAAAATTAGTTACAACACCTGCCCTGCCCCGCCCCAACTGACATTAATAAATTAGGGGCTGATTAATGTGTCACTGAATTTGAACTTCCAGCCTGGCTCCTGCTTGTCTCCCTTAGCTGTAATTCAGGACCTTTGTGGCATATGTGTAACTATTCTGAGGGTCAGAGCAGGGTCACACAATAGTTGCAAGTAGGCAACTGAACTCTGGAGGGGCCCCTCAGGAAGCACTACAGGAAATGGCTACTAATGATGAGCTTGAACTTTTGAACCTGGTAAGTAGTTTCAGTTTTCCAAAAATCATTTTTCTGCAATTTTGCGCTTATTCGCGGGGCGCGAATAAGAGCGAAATTGAACTGGGAAGCAGCGAATAGTGCAAGCAAGCAATAAAATCCGCCGCTCGCCGATTTGCGGATTTTCGGTAAATTCACGGGAGTTCGCGGATTGCGGATTTACCGAAAATCCGCAAAATCTGCGAACGGAACGGATTTTTAAAATTAGGATTTTAAAAAACCTTTGAAATTCACTGAAAAAAACATAGGTTTCAGAGACCTTATAGTTAGAAATTAGCATTTAAAAAACCTTAGAAATTCACAGAAAAAAACATAGGTTTCAGGGGTGTTATAGTTAGCTGGACATTTCACTTGTACAAAACCACAGACATTCCTCCGTTATAGTTAGTTCTGCTAACTATAACTCGCGCACCCGCAATGCACCACTGATGATGTCACATATTACATCATTCATGACATGGTCAGTGACATCACTGATGACATCTCAAAAGACATCACTGATGACATCATCCACATGATAATCTGAGACACCTCATCATACACTTGTATAACCTTTCCTCACTCACTGTAAAATACAGAGTACCATATTTGAAACCATTGACACACCAATTCCAGTTACTACTTACCCACTCATTGATTCCTAAGTCTACACCCACAACTACCAATTCAACAACAGAATCACTTATACATGCAGTCACTAATTAATAGAACACTATCAAATGCACTTATACAGACATTGACACATCAGCAGTCATCTTAGTCGGTTATGAAGTCATCCTACTCACTCATGAAAAAAAGTAAATTAATCACACATACATTTACTCACTTGCACAATTATACACACAACACCTCATTTATTCGGACACATAGTATCTCATAGTTAAGATGTTAAAAAATCACCATTACAATTATACATTCATTCATATAGTTACTCTCACAATCACTGACTCTTACATATATTTATTTATATACACCAACTCTCACATACAATGCCTTCCGCGTCTGAACCGTGCACAGCGCCAGAAGCCCTGGCTTCCGCGCCCCCCACCGCACCCAACCCAGACTCAGCTATGACGCCAAATCCCTCCATGCTCTCAAGACCAGCCAAGACCAACGCTGCAACTCGGCCGCCCCGAAACAACCCCACGGACCCTTCTCCTTCCGCAGCTGCAGATTCACCTGCGACAGAACCATCAAACCACCAAGAACCAGACTCAGCCACCTCCGCTGCATACTCCTCAACACCCGCTCTGCACGCAAACACACCATTGAGCTCTGGGACCTGCTCGACACCACAGGACCGGACGTAGCCTTCCTGACCGAGGCGTGGTGGAACGACTCCTCTGCACCAGACATCGCCCTGGCCATCCCAGACGGATACAAGATCACCCGCAGGGACCACAGCAACGGCATCGGAGGAGGAATAGCCATCGTCCACAAGTCCAACCTCAAGGTCACGCAGACGACTCCCTCAACCCCGCCGAACACCTGCACTTCCGGATCCACACCAACCCCAACACCACACTCAGAGGAACTCTCATCTACAGACCCCCTGGAACCTGGGCCCGCTTCAGCGACTCCATCGCCAACCTCGCCAGCACCCACACACTCTCCTCCACAGACTACATCCTCCTCGGGGACCTGAACTTCCACCTCGAGAACAACAACAATGCCAACTCCTCCACGCTGATCGAGAACCTCGCCAACCTCTGCCTCAGACAACTCGTTACCGTGCCCACCCACGCCGCCGGCCACATGCTGGACGCCATCTTCTCCAAAAGCACCCACGTCACCTTCGACCACACCACCGAACCCCACTCGACGGACCACCGCTGCATTCACTTCACCTTCAAAAACCAACCACGCACCATCGCACCCAACAGATGTCTCGCCGAAGATCAGCTGATCACCACCCTCTCCCAGAACCCACCCACTGACCCCACCAACCCAGACACCGCAGCCTGCAACCTCAGACAGTGGATCGACGACTGTGCCAACACCCTCACCCCATTGAAGAAACCCTCCAACAACCACGCCAGCAAGAGAGACACCTGGTTCACCGACAAGCTCCTGGCCTCCAAGCGCGCACGCCGGAAACTGGAGAAGAAATGGCTCCACAAATGCAAACCGGACAACCACGCAGCCCTCAAGGACGCCACCCGCAGACACCACCACCTCATTAGATCAGCCAAGAGATCCTCCTTCAAAGACTGCCTGGATAACAATGCACACAACAGCAAAGAGCTCTTCCGCACTGAACATCTTCTTCCACCACAAGATCGCCGACATCCACGAAAGCTTCAACACCACGACCGACCCGACCACGCCAGACTCCACCCCTCTCCCGCGTACCAACAGCACCAACCGCCTGACCTCCTGGTCCAACATCAGCGACGTCGAGACACGCAAGGTCATGAACTCCATACACTCAGGATCACCGACAGACCCGTGCCCACACCACATATTCAACAAGGCAGATGCAGCCATCGCACCCCAACTACCGAAGATCATCAACATCTTCTTCAAAACAGCGACATTCCCGGAAAGCTGGAAGCACGCCGAATCCCAGCCAAACACCTACGACGACGACAGCGCATCCAAAATGCCTCCGCCCGACTGATCATCAACATCCCCCGCCGCAGCCACATCACCCCCCACCTGAGAAACCTACACTGGATCCCCGTAGACAAGAGGATCACCTTCAAACTCCTCACCCACGCACACAAAGCACTCCACAACGCTGGACCAGCCTACTTGAACAGCAGACTCAGCTTCCACACCCGACTCACCAGCCTCGCCCACGCCGCCATCCCCCGCATCCAATGAACAACCTCAGGTGGCAGATCCTTCTCCTACCTCGCCACCAAGGCCTGGAACACACTTCCTACCGGCCTATGGCAGACCGAAGACCTACTCGCTTTCAGAAGACTCCTTAAGACCTGGCTCTTCGAACAGTAGTGAAGCTTCCACCCCCCCCAGCGCCTTGAGACCCTCACGGGTATATAGCGCGCTCTACAAACAGATTGATTGATTTTATTTTTTTACTTTGTTGAAGATGTACAATTAAAAAATATATAATCGTTCACCAACACACAAATAAATACACTCAGTCACCCAAACAGCTGTTTCCACATGTACTCTTAAACCTATACACCTAGTCAATCAACCATTCACACATCTATGCAGAGTTAGACACACCCCATCCAACCACACACAAACTCAGTGTCCCATACAAATACTCACCTAACTAACCAATAACTAATATACACACTCATGTAGTAAGTGACCAACTGCTGCACATTTTATACAACAGAGACAGTGATGCACACATTCACATAGTTTAGCTACTAATCCATGAATTAAGTGAAACTTTTTTAAACAGACAGTCAGACAGCTACTAAATCCTCCATCCAGATAGTTATATATCCACTCAATCTTCAATACAGATTGGTATATATATATATATATATTCACTGAAAAAACCATAGGTTATAGACCATATATAGTTAGGAATTCGCATTTACAAAACCTTATTTTACTCACACAAAACCACACAAAACCATTGAAATTCCATATATAGTTAGTTGCACTATATATCGCGCACCCGCAATCCACTGCTGATGATGTCACATATTACATCATTCATGACATGGTCAGTGACATCACTGATGACATCACTGATGACATCTCAAATGACATCACTGATGACATCACTGATGACAACATCCAGTGACTGTATGTTTCTGTAAAGTTAAAATATGTCTTACATATTGAAGAATGAGTGGATGTATAAGTGTCTGGATGAAGGATTTAGTAGGTGCATGACTGACTGTATGAGTGAGTGATTAAATGTGTCTCACTGAGTTCATGGGTTAGTGACTAAACTGTCTTAATTTGTGCATCATTATGTCTGTTGTTCTGTAAACTGTTGCATGTGATGATAAGTAGCTATATGAGTAACTATATGGGTTATTGATTGGTTGCCCAAGTATTTGTATGGGAGACTAAGTGTGTGTGTGGGTGGCTGGGAGGTGTATGACTCTGTGCATAGATGTGTGAGCAGTTGATTCACTAGATGTATGGTTTCAAAAGTGCATGTGGAAACAGCTGTATGGGCGGTTGACTGTGTGCATGAGTGTATTGGTGAGTGAATGGATATCTCAGTGCTACATGTCAAAGTAAGTACATATGTAAAACACAGTACATGTGAGAGTTGACATATATAAATAACTGTGCATAAGAGCCAGTGAATGTGTGAGTGGCTGTATGGATCATTGTGAACTTGTATCAGGGATTGTATAAGAGAGTAAATATGTGTTAGTATATGTTTGAATAAGTAAAGTTTGTATAACTGTATTGTTGAGGAAATGGAGGTGTGATTGATTCTTTGCATGACTGACTAGGTGTGTGAGTAACTCCATGGATCAGTGACAGTCTGTGAGTGTCTGTTTACACTGATTGTGTCTAAGGTTATATTAGAGTCTGAAGAGGTTCATCGTATTATCACATGAATGATATCATCAGTGATGTGATCAGTAATGTCAAATGAGATGTCATCAGTGATGTCATTTGAGATGTCATCAGTGATGTCATTTGAGATGTCATCAGTGATGTCATCAGTGATGTCACTGACCATGTCATGAATGATGTAATATGTGACATCAACAGCAGTGGATTGCGGGTGCGCGATATATAGTTAGTGCAACTAACTATATATGGAATTTCAATGGTTTTGTGTGAGTAAAATAAGGTTTTGTAAATGCGAATTCCTAACTATATATGGTCTATAACCTATGGTTTTTTCAGTGAATTTTCAAGGTTTTGTAAATGCTAATTCCTAACTATATATGGTCTATAACCTATGGTTTTTTCAGTGAATTTTCAAGGTTTTGTAAATGCTAATTCCTAACTATATATGGTCTATAGCCTATGGTTTTTTCAGTGAATATATATATATACATACATATATAAACATATATCATCTGTATATCTATATAAATACAAACATAAATGCATGCATACATATACTTATATGCATACAGATGCATGTTATTTACATGAAAGTTGAAAAAACACTAATAAAAGCAAAGCTAAAAAGCCACCTCATTACAAACAGAATGGCTTTAACTTAAACGAGGGCGAGATCTATTGCATTTTCAATGCTTGTTTACTTTGGTTCCATCAAGAAGGCATTCAGATGTGTCACACATTTGCCATAAATTCTGAATGTTAGCACTCTAGTTGCACATTAGATCACTGTAGTAAAGCTACTGCTCACCAGGGACGTCTGCTGCTGGTATTCAAAGTGCATGTTTCAGTCTGCATGTCAGAATTTTTTTAATGAAATAGAAGAGGATTTGAGAAGTCACTCAAAATGATCCCTAATTTTTCTTTCTGAAGCACTAATCATACTTTCTATGGCAAAATTAACCCCCTCATGTTGTTCCTTTTTAAATTGAGTGTTTTCAGACTTACCACTTCATTCCAATCAAGATGGCTTCTGGTGTGCCATACTTTTGTCATAAGTAAGACTGTTAGCGCTCTAGTTGTTCTTTAGAACACTCTGGGACATTCTGTCATTGGGCTATACTTGGGGTACATCTGGGTGATATTTGGGCTACATCTAGGCTCTTTTGTCTCTGGTGGCCATCTTGGGAGACTGTATGTCAGAATTTTTTAATGAAATTGAAGAGGGTTTGATAAGTCACTCAAAATGTGCCCTAATTTTTCTTTCTGCAGCACTAATCATAATTCATATGGCAAAATATACCCCCTCATTTTGTTCCTTTTTAAATTAAATGTTTTAAGAGTTACCACTTTATTCCAATCAAGATGGCTTCAGGTGTGCCATACCTTTGTAATAAGTAGGACTGTTAGCGCTCTAGTTGTTCTTTAGAACACTCTGGGACATTCTGTCATTGGGCTATACTTGGGCTACATCTGGGTGATATTTGGGCTACATTTGGGCTCTTTTGTCTCTGGTGGCCATTTTGGGAGACTGCATGTCAGAATTTTTTAATGAAATAGAAGAGGATTTGAAAAGTCACTCAAAATGTGCCCTAATTTTTCTTTCTGCAGCACTAATAATACCTTCTATTGCATATTATACCCCCTCATTTTGTTCCTTTTTAAATTAAATGTTTTAAGAGTTACCACTTTATTCCCATCACGATGGCTCCAGGTGTGCTATACCTTTGTAATAAGTAGGACTGTTAGCGCTCTAGTTGTTCTTTAGAACTCTCTGGGACATTCTGTCATTGGGCTATACTTGGGCTACATCTGGGTGATATTTGGGCTACATTTGGGCTCTTTTGTCTCTGGTGGCCATTTTGGGAGACTGCATGTCAGAATGTTTTAATGAAATAGAAAAGGATTTGAGAAGTCACTCAAAATGTGCCCTAGTTTTTCATTCTGCAGCACTAATCATACTTTCTATGGCAAAATATACCCCCTCATGTTGTTTCTTTTTAAATTAAATGTTTTAAGAGTTACCACTTTATTCCAATCAAGATGGCTTCAGGTGTGCCATACCTTTGTAATAAGTAGGACTGTTAGCGCTCTAGTTGTTCTTTAGAACACTCTAGGAGGCTGCAGTAGAACACAAAGGAATCAACTGACAGTCTCTGTCCTTGTTGGATGTACATGTTTTACTGAGAATGTCAGACTTCATTTTCACATGACTGAGAAAGATAATGTGAATTTACAGAAAATATGCTTTCAGTTTAGCTTATAGATCCCCTTCCAAACCACTGTGGGAAAATCATGAGATATTAGTTTTCTTTCAAACAATATTCATGACATCACAGCAGAAGGTTTTTTCACATGGTAAAATCACCTTAGAACCCACCACAATTCCTAAAACGAGTATGGTACCATCAGCAAATGATTTATAATGTAACTAAAGTCCTAAAACCCTCTATTAACTACAATGCTTTTTAATGAGGTGCTATCATGTATATTGGTCCCAAGATGGCTGCCAAAACTTCTTGGATGAAGTGCTGACAGCCAATCAGATCAGATGTGTGGTTAGGCTCCGCCCAGATATATATCTTTTTTTGAACCTAAATTACTCAAAATGCACTGGAGCACATATATTGAGACCTAGCAAAGGCACATCGGGCTAACAGTCCCTACAATTTTGCCAAGTTTCGTGCAAATCCATTCAGCCGTTCGAGCTAAAAGTGAGGCCAACCGCCCTATGGAAATTAACATGGGAAAAACGCGTTTTGGGACCCCCCTTTTTTCTCGGCCCCCCCTTGATGAAACCCCCCCAAATTGTCAGGTGCTGCTCAGAAACAAAATGTTCCATTTTCCTGAAAATTTCAGCCAATTCCGTCCACAAACGCCAAAGTTATTAGACATAGAATTTTCAAAAATCCCATAGAGAAAAAATCCTAACTATATATACCTACTGGCGACCGCCAGTAGGTAATATATATATATATATATATATATATATATATCTATAATACATATTTAAATTTCAAACTAAACCACATTCATGGGATGATGCCATAAGTGATGATTTCAGATATGTAATTTGAGATGTCATCAGTGATGTCATCAGTGATGTCACTGACCATGTCATGAATAATGTAATATGTGACATCATCAGCAGTGCTTTGCGGGTGCGTGAATTATAGTTAGAAGAACTAACCATAACGGAGGAATTTCTATGGTTTTGTCCGAGTGAAATGTCCAGCTAACTATAACACCCCGGACACCTATGTTTTTTTCTGTGAATGTCAAACGTTTTTTAAATGCTAATTTCTAACTATTAAGTCTCTGAAACCTATGTTTTTTTCAGTGAATTTCAAAGCTTTTTTAAATGCTAATTTCTAACTATAACGTCTCAGAAACCTATGGTTTTTTTCAATGAATATATATAAATGTATATATATATTCACTCAATAATAACAGGTTTCAGGGAAGTTATCTTAAGAAATTAGCATTTAAAAAACTTTAGAAATTCACCGAAAAAAACAATTGTTTCAGGAATGTTATAGTTAGAAACTAGCCTTTAAAAACCCTTAGATATTCACAGAAAAACAGAGGCTACAGGAACTATAGAGTGCAAGAAATTGTCCAAAAATGTTTTTTTTGGGCATGAGAGAAACCTTGGATTGACTTTGTGCTCAGTGTGGCCCTGTGTAAATATGAGGCATTTCGATGGATCCAGACCCCAATAAAAAATACAGATGTACCCACTCACCAACCCACTTACACATCCTCTTGCGCACCCACACAGCCACTCACACACTCACTCACACATCAATACACCTACTCACACACCCATACATTCACTCACATTCCCCCTCATGTACCCATACAGTCACTGGTACATCCACTCAGAGAACCACTCACACATTGCTACATACCTACACAGTTACTCACACAGCCACTCACACACCCACTTACAAACCCATACAACAACTCATACCTCCATGTAGCCACTAACATACCCACTACATTAAAAGTGTTGCTGTTTTGTATCGAATTTGTGATTTTGGTTTGGAAGAGATCTGTCGCAAATCCACCTGCAGCAAAGCTGGCAGAAGCCTTATTTTGCTTTGGATCTGCTATGGATCTATGGATCCAATTGAGAAATTAGAAAAAAGGACTTGAAAACAAGAAAACTGTGTTTGGCAAAAGGGTTGGCTCTGAAAAGAGCCTTTGTGTTTATGGCGTGTGGATAATGATTACACATAGAACAGGATGCATTTTTTAAAGTTATTGAGGAACACCCTGTTGCATGTGTTTGTGAAATGGACTTAATGTTTTCTATATATTCCATCCATGTCAAAGCATAAGCTGTATGGTACATAGAGTCCACTGTGTGGTCTCAGAGTAATACAGAAATGGCTTTATTGAAATGTTTCTTGGTATTTTCTATTTGTCGGAAAAGTTGCATTAACCACTGCCTCTTTTGTCCTTGGGAAAAGTTGGGGAACACCAAGGCAGTATGTAGGAAAAGTGTCATTAATTTATCAAAGGTATCCGTCATTCGAATTTCTAGTCCTACTTCAGTAATTTTGTCTAGGTCATTGATACCACATTGCACAATTATGTGGTCTAGATGTCAGTAATCAGCAATGCTTTCTACAAAAGGCAGCAATTGATGCCACTTTACGCCTCTCTGGGCAACCCAAGTAATGTTTACATAAGATAAACCTAGGTCCCTGTGAATTACACTCTTTCAACCCCTTTCTCTGGCCCAAACTACACAACAATGGCCCACAGTACAGACTCTGAGCATTTTGGAGACAAGCAGGAGTAGCGCACAGGAAAAGGCTGTAGGGGAATGAGGCTGTTTTGAAGATGAAAGACAGCTAAAATGGAGGACACTAAGTAAAATATAAAAGAACATATTTGTTACTCTACCTCAGTAATTGGCTCTGGAATAAAAAGGTTACGTTGTTTGGGATATGCTCGGAATTTCTAACAGTCAATCACATCTGGTGTAGTTAATGTGAAGCTAGTTTCTTGTTTAGAGAAAGTCTTGTGAATTTTTCACCTATGGGTGGGCAGAGATTATTGGAAACATGGTTACTATGGAAACTGAGCTAAAACAGTGTGGCAGCAAAAACGACTCCAGTTTGAGCAGTAGAAAAGAGATGTTAGCAGATATTACAATAAAAGTTGGAGAACAGCAAAGAGATTTTACAGGTATATTCATTAGGTAGTACTATAAAAAAGTATATTCAGAAATCAACAGTGAGTATATATAAACTTGAAGAAAATGTGTAATTTCTAGACACTACAGTAAAGGGCTAAATAAAAGGGAGATTAGATTAGAACATTATCTTAAAATATAGAGAGCAGCAAAGGAGGAAGAAAAATTGCTATAATGAAAATATAGTTATTTATTAAGCCAGTAGTAATGAATGTATTAGAAATTAGATGTTAGTTATTCAAGTCAAAAAGGCTTTATTTCGATAAAAAGTTATCATAAAAGCTACACAATAAAATACATAAATCATTTAAATAAAAGGGAAAGAGGGGGAAGGGAAGTACATCAATTTAAATACAATTAGTTAATAAGGTTTCAGTTTTCATATAAAAGAAGCATTTCATTAGAAGTTAGTTAAAAAAAAATTAAACAATTGCTTTAAGCCTTTTAGTTCTAATAGACCAAGCCCATGAAAGGAACTTATCAAGAGTGCAAACATACAAGGTGCGGCAGTCTGACATTAGAATGCGTAATGCCTCCTCGTGGAGCCTGGTCCCCAGCTGGCGGCACAAGTGTTTGAGCCATTTTTTCCTTGGTAGAGCATACTCCCGGCATTCAAACAAAAAGTGCGCCACTGACTCTGGTCTGGAAATGCACACTGGCCAGAACTCTGTAGTTTGAGCTGGTGGTTTCCACCGGGATATAAAAGCGTGCAGAGGAAGAGTTCCTGTTCTAAATTTAAAGTAAAGGACCCTATCAAATGGTTTCTCAATGATGTCTAAATAGAGTTCCCGAATTGGTAGGTCCTTGAATTTCAGGAAATCCTCTGTGAGTCTGCCCAATGAGCAGTTGGTACTCCGTTGGGTCAGTATCCAGTTCCAGTAAAGGTTCTTAAGCGTAGCCTTTGGGGGAGAAAAGCTATTTATCCTGGCTTCGCTTAGGCCCAAGTTAAACAAAAGAGCTTTCATGTCTCTTAACCAGTTGATTCTATGTCACCCTGGTGATGCCATAATTTCAGAAAGCCCTTGCGCGTATTTGGCGAGCTCCGGAACTCGCCACAAGCGCGCCTATAACAGAAGGGGCCGAAATTTAGCTAAATCTTCAATGGGGCGGCATCCTAAATCAAGCATTAATGGGACAAAGGGAGTGCCTTGAGAAAGTGACATAATAGCCCTGCAGAACTTCCTCTCGGATCTTGGCAGTTCATTGGTGATACATGGGCCCCATAATTCTGCCCCATAGAGAGCAGGGCTCCCGGCTAACCCCCTTTGCTGTGTAGATCTCAATGACAGGGGCTATAGGTCTAATTACACAGGAGCGCTGTTCTTTAAGGAGAGCTCCTGTTACCCTCTTGTGGGTTAGCAGCATTTTGTCTAAATGAGGGGCCCATTGCATGTTATGTGACAGACGGATCCCTAAATAGTCGAATACTTCTACCCTCCCCAAAGGTACAGCATTCAATTTTGGGGGGCATACAGCTTTTTTGGGGGGATTAATCACAAGGTATTTCGTCTTGTCTGTATTATTTACCAGGCCCCGATCCGAACAAAAGGACTGAAAGTTATTAAGGAGTTTTTGGAGGCCCATTGGGGTTTTGGATATCAAAAGCGTATCATCGGCAAAGAGAAGGGTGGCTATACGCTCTCCCGCCAGGGATGGTGCATCTGAAGGGTCTTTCCGAAGGTGCTCAACCACTCCGTTGATATATAGAGAGAAAAGGGTGGGAGCTAAAACACATCCCTGGTGGACCCCTCTCTCGACCGGGATACTGCTGTTTTTTTCGCCTTCTGTGCCCCATCTTATCTGTGCAAAGCTGTTTTCATGGAGCCTTATGAGTAGCGAAAGGATGTAGTGTGGCATCTCAATGTCAGCAAGGACCCTCCAAAGGGTCTCCCTAGGTACAAGGTCAAAGGCAGTCTTTAAATCGATAAAGGCGAGATAAAGACTGCCCTTGCCTATGACCACTACCTTCCAGTACACCAGCATCAATCTAAAGGCTTGTTCGATTGTGCCAGTGCCTGCTCTAAATCCTGCCTGATAATCAGAGAGGATATTGTTATCGTTAATCCAGTCCAATATTCTTACCAGTAAGACCTTGCCGACTACTTTTTGGCTGATGTCCAGCAAACTTATGGGTCTATAATTGGACGGGTCCTCCCTAACACCTTTTTTGAAAATAGGGACGACCTCTGCCCCTTTCCAAGATGCCGGAATCGAAGCACCCCTGCAGATGGCAATAAGCAGGCAGTGAATGAATTTCCCCCATTTTGGAATGTCTGACCGCAGCAGATCCCCGGGAATGCCATCTTGGCCAGCCGCTTTTTGGGGCATGATTGTACTTATGGCATACTCAACTTCTTTTATTGTAAAATCAGACTCTTCAGAAAGGACCTCCCAATCCATTTGGATCGAAGTTGGGGCCGACTCCCAACCCTGATCAGCATTGGATGTATCAGTGGTATTGGGGCCTAATTGGCGAGTATATAACTTTGAGAAATGATTAACCCACGCCTGACTGGAGATGTTACATGTGATAAGGTCACTGTCTGGTCTATGTCTGGCTCTAATTGTGTCCCAGAAGCACTTTGGGTCTTTTTTTAAGCTAGCCTCTTTTAAAGTACGCCAGTACTCTTCTTCCCATTCTTTTTTTGCACATGCTATTATTCGCTTGTGCTCTGTCCTGACTGTCTGGATCAGAGTTTTGGATTTGCCTTTGACAGCCTTTATCAAGAGGGACTTTGCCTGTCTGCAAGTAGGTGTATACCAATCGTGCTTACCCTTGGGGTTCAGTGGTGCCGTATTCCTCCCCGCGCACCCCTTTTTCAAAAATACATCCCCTATAGTCCTAAGTGTTGCCTCAAAAATGGGTGTTGCCTTTTCAGGTAACGAAGCCAGATTGGAACTATCCAGTTCCGTTTGTGAGGCCATAAGTAGTTCCTTAATAATATTAAGTTTTGCAACATCAGGGGAAATTTTATTCCACTTCAGGCGCCTTCCACAGGAGGAAACAGAAATTTTATGAGTTTGTTTGAGGGGTGCTACAGGTGGTCTATGGGGCCAGGGATCTGTTAGGGATAAAGAAAGCGAGTCATGATCGCTTTCCACAGTGGGTAAAATTACCATATCCTGCACTAGTCCCCATAAATTAAGATCCAACAGAATATAATCAATCCTTGAAGTATGATTAACTCTGTTGAAAGTGGCAGCACCCAGGCGATCTGAGGGTGTGCGGCCATTTGTGGCTCTTAAGCCAAACTCCAGTGTCAAGGCGTTTAATTGGATTGCACTACAAGTCCATCTTTTTATCGGGGGATTGATTAAAGCTGGAATACCCCATCTAGCATCATCCTAAGCATGTTAGTTATTGCTTATAGTATGTAATTTATTAGTATGTAATTTCTTCCCACTTGTGGTAATGTGTTTATTTATAATTGTGTCTCATCTTGACTGGAATATGTGTATCCATGGTCACCCAGTCTCCATGACGAACTCTTACTCCATGGAAGAAGAGTTCGGAATAAGAATAGTTCTGTTGTTAAGGAAACTGTGAAGGTCAATTATGTGCAGCAGTTAATGGTGGTGGCTGGAGTTTCTTTCAATGAATAAATAAGAAGTTTTCATCACTCTCCTGCATGGAGTATTTTTTTCCTGCCTTCAGAACACTTAGTTTTCACACCACTTACAGTCACTCAGGCACTTACACATCAAGTTACATTCCCACAAAAGCACACATATAACCACCTTTAATAAAGCCATACAGTGACTGACACACTCAGTCACACACCCATAAAACCATTCATGCACTCATTTTCTCACCTATACATTTGCTTACATGGTCATTCACACACCCATACAGACACTGCCACACTCTTCATACACCTACACAACCTTTCATGTCCTCAGCGCTCAGACAATCAGTTACACACTCATTTACACACCCATACACCCAGCTGTATACTCAAGTCTCCCACCCATATAGCCACTTGCATACCGATTTACAAAATCCTACAACCACTCACACATCCAGTCTAACAACAACAGAGGTACTTACACATACATTCACACACCCACATGGCACTTATGCATCCACTACTAAAGAGCCATTTGCACCCACACAGTTACACACCGATCCCCACTAGAACAGCCAGTTACCATTCCATACAGCCTCTTATGTTCCCATTTAGACACCCATGCAGTCACTAACACACCCAGTCACATACCAACACAGCTACTTACACATCCATTGACACACCCATAGAGGCACTGATGCTCTCACTCACATATCCACTTATAGGCCCTGTAACCCAACTGTACAGCCAGTCATATACCCATTTATACACCCATACTCAGACACATTTATATTTACTCACTTGCTTATAGTACATAAACGTATAGTATGTAATCTCAAGTTAAAGGTATTCTATATTTGCTTTTCAGATATCTACTTGGGTTAAAAGAGTAATGGAAGATGGAAGGATAAGTAAAACTTTTTTTAAGAATTATGCATCTTGATAGTATCCACAAACTGGGCAACAATGCCATATTTAGTTTAACTGACATATGGGGTTTAGCACAATGAGTGACCATCAGCCTGATTCATCAACCTGAATTGCGCTCGCAAAGGGCCAGATTCTCAGAATCTGGCCCTTTGCGAGCGCAATTTTTGCATTTGGGATTCATCATCCCAAATGCAAAAATCGGAAATAGCGAATTCGCAATTTCGGCCTGCTATTTACCCCGAGGTCAAACCTTGTGGTAAATAGCGAAAACTTAGAAAAATGCTTTTAAAAGCATTTTTCTAAGTTGCATGTTGCACACACATGTCCTTTGGACATGTTTGTGCGCAACACCTGTTTAAATTTGCATTTAAGGGTTGCTACAGGGTGTCCTTTGGACACCCCTGGCACCGTTTAAATCGCTATCTTATTTGCGATTAGCTAATTGCTAATCGCAAATAAGGAATACTCCCCATTCATTCCTATTGGCCTTTTGGCCCATAGGATTGAATGGGGAGTTATTCCTTATTTGCGATTAGCAATTTGCTAATCGCAAATAAGGAATATGTAGGAATCGCATTTTCTTTTGCGATTCCTACATGAATCCCGTTTTGCGAGTCTGTAAGAGCGATTCCTTATGATTCGCTATTACAGACTCGCAAAACGGGTCTGTGATGAATCAGGCTGCATGTCTTTGCAGTTTTGGTGAAACGGCGGAGATGGTAAGTATCTGGTCAGCTGGTAAGGTTCCACAGATGGTCCAACGACTGATTATAATGCACCACCTTCGCTCTCTCTTATCATCCTCTGATATGTCCCTGTATGTATTGTTTTCAGGTGTCTTGAAACAGAGGATGTGCCACTTGATCACTTCTTCACAATGACGCTTGACAGTTTTTGATGCATAGGTTGCTTTGGGCAAATCTTGTGTAAACTTTCTTTTCTCCTGAAGGTATAGAGATATATTTTCAAACGTCGGAGCAATTCTTTAGAGGAGGTAAGTCTTGCTCTCCTTCTTCTTTGTCTTTGTCTTTCTGTTCTCTTCTATCTTCAGCAGAATGCATTGTAACTTTGTAACTCTCTTCTTTTCAAGGAAAAGCTATAATATGATGGAGCTGTGCTTCTGAGTCTGTCTCCAGAGAGATTTGAAATCAACCTAACGGATTTAGGGTATGGTTTTCAATGTGGATGGGTGGACACATTGGCGGTGGCATCCCAGCAGAGCCGCTGATCCATGAAATAAATAAAGAATAGAGAAAGGCTTTGATGAAGATTTACCCAAGTGTCACCCAAAGCACTGCCGCAGTAAATATGTTGCTCTCATTTGCATGACAAGGAGGGAGCAGGAGAGCACCATATCTACAGAGATATGGCTATCTCCTCTACTCTCCCTAGCTCTGGCACATAATGTCGCTGCCGTGCACCACACACACACATTTGTGCCATAGATCAAGTGTGTGTGCTAGAGTCTAGTATAGGTTTTGTACTGGAAGCAATCCCTTCCAGTGCAAAATACCATGCCTAGACAACTTTAAAAACGTTTCTTAATTTGTGTATCCTGACCAGTGCAACACACTTGCAGTCAGAAAGAAAGGAGAAATAAAGACATTTCTCTTTTTAACACAAAACCCTAGGGCACATTTATAAGCTCTCACCGCCACAATAACAACAATTTTTTCTGATGCTCTGGTGGCGCATTGCTATTTTCCTTATTTACAAGATGGTTCTAAGCGACTTTGCGTGGCCCAATGCCACCTTGTAAATATGCCCCTTTCCACCACAATCTTCTGAGGCAAAGGGGCATACAATGGATGTTGCTATGGATGTTCCACTGTAACACCCATTACATTTTGACGCTGTCCCAGATTTACAAGGCTGAGGCAGTGCCAAAAACAAATGCCATGGAATTCCAGTCATTAGAATGGAGATACGAGGAGAAATTATTAATGTGTCCTTGTTTTTTGCTCTTTTAATGTGTATTGAATTCTGCAGCACACATAGAACATGCAAATTGCTGTTATTGAATTTTTTTATGTGCAGGAAGGTGTCTTGATTCTTGTGAACATTGTGCATCCCTGTGTTTTGAAAAGGTCAGAGCTCTGCGCTGCGAAATTTGTTGCATCTCCAAACTCTGACTTTTTATTATAAATATGCTCCTCTATCTCACATTTTTGATAGATAGGGTTTTGCATCAAAAAGGGTGGGTGGTTCCATGGGAATGCCCATGTATATCCCCCTCGACATTTGATCTACTCTGTGTCACTTTTAGTCAAATTCCAAGTATGTAATAAAAACAAATTGTGCTGATTTGGGTCACTTTTATGGCCCAAATCTATTGCAAAATGTTAGCAAATCATCCCCTTTGTGTTTTTAAGAGGTTATGTTAGGTTCATTTGTGAATTGGTACTTTTAAAATGCATAATAATTAATGTGTAAATAAAATATATTCAGAAACTTATAAAAATGTGTATTACTAAATTGAACTTATTCGGTGAAATTATAGTATAATTTATATTTAAAAAAAACAGTGTAATTCACTGAAAACCAAAGCTTACACGGATGTTTTAGTTTAGAAATAGAATTAAACCTTAGAAATTCACAGAAAAAATCCGAGCCTAACTATAATGTCCCTGTAACCTTTGGTTATTTCAGTGAATCTCTACGGTTTTTTAAATTGTATTGCCTAACTTTAACACCCTGTCTTTGTTGTTTTCTGTGAATTTCTAAGGTTTTTTAATGTTGTTTCCAAATTATAATGTCCTTATTATCTTTCTTTTTTCAGTGAAGTTCATTTCAATTTATTTCTTATCTTTTAACCTTGGAGAGTGGTTGTCTGAGTGACTTTTTTTAGGTCAGTAAGTAGGTGTTTAAATGGCTGTATGGGTTGGTGTATGTGTGGGTGTGTGAGTAGTTTTGAGGTTTTATCAGTAAGTGTGGGGGTGGATTTTTGAGTCGGCGATTGGTGTGTAAGTTGATGTATTGGTCTGTGAGTGGGTGCAAGAGTTTCTGAGTGGGTGTGTGAGTGGTGAGTGTGTGTCTGAGGACGTTTCTGCGTATGTGCATGAGTATTTGAGTTAGGAATGAATGGGTACATGAGTATCTGTGTGGGTCTGTCAGTAGGTATGAAGGTGTCTGAGTAGGCAATAAGTGGGTGCATGAGTGTCTGAGTAGGTGTGTGAGTGTCTGAGTAGGTCTGTGAGTGGGTGATTAGGTAAGTGTGAGTGTCTGTGTGGGTCTATCAATGGAAGTGAAAATGTCTGAGTGGTTTGAGAGTGGTTTCATGCAGTCTGAGTCAGTGTGTGAGTAGGTGCATGGCTTTGAATGGGTCTCTGAGTGGGTGTGAGATGTCCGAGTGGGTCTGTGAGTGGGTGTCTGAGTATCTGAGTGGCTTTCAGAGTGGGTGCAAGAGTGTCTGAGTGGTTGTGTGAATGGGTATGTGAGTTTGTGCATGAATGTCTAAGTGAGTCTGTGAGTAGATGCAAGAGTGTCTGAGTGGGTGTGTCAGACTTCTCCTTGATGTATCCCCAGGATTGTATTGATGCTATAAAGGGGCCCTCCTCTAGATCATCCCAAGTCTGACACTGATAGTTCGCAGACTGTTAAGGAGATCAAGCGGGGGGAAAAATAAGGTCTGGAGGGGAACTGCTGGGCTGCTGGAACTGGAGACCTGTAATATACAACGCACGAAATAAGTGGCACTGTGCTTGCTATACTGAACAATATCTAACAATGCGACTCGTTCCTCACCTGTAAGACAGAATCAGGAATGCTCGTATATCAGGTAAAGAAATGGGCAACTTCTCATCCCCAGGTTCTACTGTAAGGGAAGAATGACAATCTCTCTATTAATAGTCTTCACAGGAATTAACCACCTTGCTAATTTGAATAAGAAGGAAGATACACCTACCCCTTTAGGGATAAGAAATACCAGACCGCCCTCTAGTATCATGGGACCACCTATTTCTCTACCTCTCTTCTCCTTTTGTCTTTCGATAGTGTTCTTGAATACATTAACTCATGCATCAATAATGTCATAGAAGGTGTACATAAGCTCTGTCACCTTAGTCTCTTATAACACCAAGTTCCCTCCACAATAATGTTATTGCATTGTACCAAATGAACCAAAAAATAACAGCAGCCCAGCAAAAGAACGAAGAAACCAAATAAGTTTGCTAAATCCGAAAGCTCCAATAGCATTGAATATGGTCTTCGTGAGTTAGACACTGTGAATATAGCGTTCAATAACCCCATGGACCAGATAAGTAACATGTCGTTTCAAAAGTTTGTATTGAGAAAACTTCTCAGAGTTTCCCAGCCTCTAGAACAAACACGAACTCAGACAAGAAAAAACCTGTAATTAGGATCTTCACGATGTGGGCACTTCCGAAGCCCCAGCTAGTAATCCTAGGCACGCCAATTACCAGAACCCCCGGAGCAGGCCCCCCGAGCCTGAAGAGGTAGGCGCTTCCTAAGCCTCAGCCAGTAATCCAGGGGACAGGGTAAACACACACGGAGAAGATTCCTGGAACCAAACGGTGTAGGCGCTTCCAAAGCCTCCGCAATTAATCCATGAGCAAGACGAGAAGTGAGCCTAACACCCCCCCAGAGATTCCAGACCCACGAGAAAAACTCTACTCCTGCAACCACAATAATCGGCAGCGCGTCTTCATGAAAGTCACACTATATGCATTTCCTGGTGCATAACGTCATTACGGCGCGCCGCCCAAAGGATCATGGGATTCGTAGTTTTTTGTCCCGTGATACCTTCCAAGAGCAGGCAGTGATCTACCAGCGGCTGGGAATCCTGACAGGGTGTAGGAGTGGGCGTGTGAGTATCTTAGTGGGTTTCTGAGTGTCTGAGTGGGACTGTAAGTGGGCATATAAGTTTCTGCATAGGTCTGTCAGTGGGTGTGAGAGTATCTAAGTGGGTCTGCCAGCAGGAGTCAGAGTGTATGAGTTGGCTTGAGAGTGGGTGTATCAGGGTCTGAGTGGGTGTTTGAGTTTGTGCATAAGTGTCTGAGTGGATCTATTAAGTGGTCCATCAGTTTTTCAGTGGGTCTGTGAGTGGGTGTGAGAGTGTCTGGGTAGATCTGTGAGTTGGCGCATGAGTGTCTGAGTGAGACTGTAAGTGGGTACATGAGTGTGCGAGTGGATCTGTCCATGTATATGTGAGTGTCTCAGTAGGTCTGTGAGTGAGTGTGTTAGTATGTCATTGAATCTGTTACTAGGTGCACAAGTGTGTGTGTGGGTACATCAGTGGGGGTGTGGGAGTATGAGGTAGTCTATGAGTAGATCTGTGAGTATCTGAGTGGGTCTGTGAGTGGGTGTGTAAGTATGTGAATGGGTTTGAGAGTGGGTGTGTGAGTGTCTGAGTGGATATGTGAGTGGGTGCTTAAGTGTCTGAGTGGATGCAAGAGTGTCTGAGTGGGTGGGTGAGTAACTGTATGAGTGTGTGAGTAGTTCTCTGCGTAGGTGTTAGAGTGTCTGTGTGGGTATCTAAGTGGGTGTCTGAGTGTCTGTGAGTGTATGTATGAGTATCTCAGTGGCTCAGTGAGTGGTTATAATTTTATTTATTTATAGCCGAATTGGTGGATCTATCGGAATTTTACATAGGGGGCTGTGCTGAGGGATGTGGTGGAACCACAAATTTATGCATGTGGAAAAAGTAATTAAGAGGTATTTTCTGGCTCATCAGGGGTCCTCAAAGACCCCTATGTTGCACCCATGGGATCAGGGTATGTCTACTCTAACCCTTTTTATTACATTTTATGTGAAAATCCATAACCTTCGACCATTCTCCAATATCTAAAATGTCAGCTGTAACTTTCTACTAAGGTTGCATCCAGCCAATCATGGCTTTCCTGGTGGCATGTGAATCTGTGGATTCTCCATGGGGAATCTGTAGAGGGTTCACATCCCTAGATATCTAGATTTCTTTTACTTAATAACTCCAAAACTACTGAACGGATTTACACATTTTGGGTTTTAGAAACACGATATCTTGTAACACAATGAAACTGAATATGTGTTAATACCGTGTTTATGCTATGAATGCAGTTTGATATCTGGCGAGTAGTTTATTTGTTTACTAAAGGGAATAATACCCCTTGATGTAGGCGCCTGTTATATGAGCAACAAGGGTCACTGATACACTAAGATGGCACTCCATCTATGCAGCCGGGCCATGTGACCTGTGACCGGGTCACTATCGCCAGGTGCGGGCTATTTGAAAATGGTTTATAAACCGGAGCCAATACTATCTCCTCCCTTTACTTTGTGGAAACGCAACGTGCCACTCGATACACTGGGAGAATGCTACATTGCGCTGTAAGTACTGTTGAAGAGTGTAGGGGAGAGCTATGAAGGGTTATGGGGTAGAAGCATTAAGTGCTTTTTCAATCACAGCAGGAACAGGAGTTTGTATGGGAGGTTTTCTGGACTGAACAACGTCCCAGTTAAGAGTGTTCTGTGATTGTATAGGTTCACATTGAAAATATTCTATGGTACTGGTTAATCATGTTTGTTTGTTTCTTTGTTTGTTTAAGGATTTCTAGAGCGTCCCAGCGCTAATGATAGAAACAAGCGAGAGCCGAGGGTAAGAGTTACGGGTACAGCCAGGTCTTTAGAAGTTTGTGGAAGGGAAGGAGATTGGGTTGAGTACACATGTCCAGTGGAAGTGAATTCCACAATTTGGAGGCGTTATACGAAAAGCGATGGCCTTCAGATCGGGCTTCTTGATCCTGGGCGTCAGGGTCGGATGGAGATTCGTGGATCGAAGGGTTCTGCTGGTAGTGTAAGGGACAATAAGATCTTTTAGGATAGGTGGGGCCCTACCAGATAATATTTTGTGGGTGAGACAAAGGGCCTTGAAATGCACTCTTTCGCGTACTGGCAGCCTGTGAAGTGCTCTAAGGGCCGGTTTGGCCGAACACCGGTTGTTGGTATCTGTCAGGATCCGGGCAGCCGTGTTTTGCACTACCTGGAGTTTGGCTGTCACTTTCTTAGGAGCGCCGAGGTAGAGGGCATTTCGGAAGTCCAATCTGGACAATATTAGGCCCTGAACTAGGAGCTTCCTAGACTGAAAAGGAAGCAGCTGTAGGATTTTACGGGAGGAGCGGAGGAGACCATAGCATGCTCCGGCCGTTTTCCTTGCTTTGGTGTAAAGAGTAAGCTCCTGGTCCAACCAGATCCCTAGGCTTTTGATCTCAGATTTAGGGGTTGGGGGCGGGCCCATGCAGGGAGGCCACAAGGTCTCTGGGCAAAAATGGGACTGGTTACCCATCACCATTATCTCCGTCTAATCGCTGTTCAATTTTAGGTGGGATCTGTCCATCCAGCTGACTATATCTCCCAGACAGGAATGCAGATCGATGTAAATGTAAATGAAAATGTACCGGAATTTATGTAGCGCAAATCACCGAGCGGTTTCTAAGCGCTGGCTTAGGGAACCTGTCCTGGTATTCCCCGGTGAGATAACCCCAGCAGGGTATCCGCAAGGTAAAAGCCAGGCATTCCGCCGTGAGGGGCCGTTGTGGAGATTAAGCAAGCTATTGCCCAGAGTCTCAGAGTGTGAACCCATGAATCGAGTAGGCACCGGAGCGAGAATTGTCGAGTCCATGGACATTTTAGGACTCAAGACCCCGCCGAGCCGGGAATTGAACCCTGGTCCCGGGCTGACCTCTGCTTCTAGGTCTCTCTGCTCTAACCAGTGAGCCACACTTTTCGATGGTAGGATTGTCCTAATGGCTTAGTGATACTACAAGCTGGGTATCATCAGCATATGTCAGTAATTTGATACCATAAGGGGTGACAATTTTTTCGAGGGGAGACATGTACACTTTGAAGAGCGTAGGGCTCAGGGAAGAGCCCTGCAGGACTCCGCAGTGTATTGGGGTCTCTTTAGAGATGAAGTTACCCTCAGCCACCTGGAAGGAGCGGGTGTGAAGGAAGGATCTTAGCCAGGACAGGGCAGATCCCGAAATACCCAGATCCATGAGCCGTTGGACCAACGTACGATGGTTAACGGTGTCAAAGGCCGCACTTAGATCCAGGAGGATCACTGCCACTGATCCTCCTGCATCGATGATCTTCCTGGCCTCTTCAACTACTGCCATAATCGCAGTTTCCGTGCCCTGGCCCAGACGAAAACCTGTCTGAGAGGGTTTGAGCAGGTCGCTGGATTCGAGATAATTTGACAACTGGCCATTGATAAATTTTTCTGCCATCTTGCTGATGCTTGGCAGAAGAGAAATAGACCTAAAGTTGGTCAAGTTTAGCGGGTCAAGGTAATGGCTTTTGTAATAGGGCCTTGACCACAGCTTTCTTCCAGCTTGGGGGAACCATTTCCTGCAAGAGAGAGGAGTTACTCAAGTTCACCATCGGGGCAAGAATGGTGGGTGCAGCAAGTTTTAAGATCTTAACAGGGGCTGGGTCAAGTGGGGAGCCACTCTTCATAGATTGTAAAATGGGAGAAAGGGTGTCCTCGCTGATAGGGGTAAACATGTCCAGTCCTAAATTGAAGTTCTGCGACTGTATCGGAGGCGGGTCGGGTAGGTCGGCAGGATTGTGAGAGGGGAGTTGTTTCAGGATGTTTTGGATCTTTTGATCGGAAAAAGTTGCAAGCTTGTTACAGTGATTGTCGGTGAGATCACAAGAGAGTATAGGCTCCGGGGTTTTTAAAAGTTTTTTCACAATTTGAAAAGTTTCTCTTGACGAGTTAGAGGCAGTTCTGATTCTTTCTTCGAAAAAGACTCCTTGCGCTGCTTTAAGGGCTTTTTTGTAGTTAAGAATAGTGATTTTATAATCCTTCTTACTATTAAGATCATAGTCCTTCCGCCACAATCTTTCAGCCTTTTACAAAGTTTTTTTAGGAGGCGAACCTCCTGAGTAAACCAGGGCAGGGTGGTTTTTTCCCGTGGTTTAAGGTAGGGCTTTTTTGGGGAGGACGGTGTTCAGGGAGTTTTCAATCTACGAGGAAAACTTGACATCCGCGATTGCGGGATCTGCCTCATAGATTGGAGAGGAGAGCTCCAGGGCATGCTTCCACTTAACAGTGTCTAGTTTGGACCAAGGATGTAAAATTGTAAATTGATACATGTATAGCGCACTACTCACCTGCAAGGGTCTCAAGGCGCTTGTACGAATACTGCTGTGGAAGCCATCCTGGCTTTCCCTGTGAGGCGTCCACTCCTGGGCACCCCCAAGGTGGAGGCCAGGAATCCTTAGCGTTGTGGGGGCCGTTGTGGAGATTAAGCAAGCTATTGCCCAGAGTTACAGAGTGGGACTCCATGATTGGAATAGGCACCGAGGCGAGAATTATCAGGTCCGTGGAATTTTGAGCCGAAGACCAGCCGAGGCGGTGAATTAAACCCTGATCCTGTGCTAGACCTCTGCATCAGGGTCTGCCACTCTAACCATTGAGCCACACTTCTTCACATGAGGGTCTACCAGGAGCTTGCCTGGGGCACGGAGTGGTCGGAATCCCCCAGCTAAACGGGATGAGCAGGTGGTCAGTCCACCGTATGGGGATTGGTGACATTACTTTTAGGTCCAGGATGTTTGAAAAAATGGGATCCAACAAATGAGGGATCTTCTCATACACACTAGACCCAGGGACCTGGGGCTAATAAGAGAGAATACTACTGTGACAGTTTTACCCAAATTGACTGGACACACACGTTGCGGTTCATGAAGTGTCTGCCACTTGACTAACAACTCCACTTCACTTGATTTAGGGCTCCACACTCCCTGGGAACAGAGATCCCACACCAATTGTAATTCCCAGGTAGTGATCTACTTGCTAACCTGTCCTTGTCAAAAAAAGTATATAGAGATGACAAGTAGAAAGGTACGCACCAGAATCACGGAACATCGGAGCACTATAAGATGTGGCAAGACAAACACGAAACTCACGGCTCACTTTTTTGAAACTGGACATAGTATAGAAGACCTCAGATGGACCGTGATAGAGAAGGTAAAATCTGGCAGACATCAAATACATGACCAAAGGGTTTTACTCCAGCGAGAACAGCGATGGGTATACCGCCTGAGAAGCCATATAGTGGGACTAAACGATGACATTCCATGGCAGGCACTGGGAAGACAATAAACATAACACCTTGATCAATACTGACATGGATACTTTGACCATCGTTTTATTAGCAATTACTGAAAACATTCTCTATACACTACACCTGAAGGTCGTCCTCTATGTTATACCACGCTTGGGATATCATATAGTATATAGCCACACTACTGGTATGATCCTCGGCCGATATTCATAGTTAGTCACTATCATGGAGAATGAGGTTACTTTATTAACACCCAACCCTCCCCTCGTTGGGATGATTGTTCTGCCCTGGTGAAGCATTATGAAGTATGTCCATCAAACATTCCCCCATTCCATTCAGTCCCAGGCTACCTAGATTTAATGGTAATGCCCCCTTTACATCATATATGCACTTATTTTGATTGTGGGTACAGATACCTGGGGTTTGCGGAATATGACTATAAATCACCAACTGACGGGCCCTCTCGATATCAACTTATAGAGTTAAACATTCTCATTGAACCTCACCGTGTGAGCACTCTTGATTAAGGATGTTTATGGAGCCTGTTCGTGGGGGTTAACAGTGTTTGCTCAGCATACCAGCCCCCGTGTCTCTGTGCGATTAAGTATACAGATCGCTGAGACAGTCGGTACTACATTTCCCAACAGTTCCTAAATGATTTCCACGTCTCACGCCATGACGTCCTGGCGCACGTGACGTCAGTCGGCGGGGGCGGAGTAGACAATGGTTCTTCCTCTCTTGTCGGTAAATACCCGACCGGACACCGCGTTCTCCATCTACGTGGTGTTCCAAGGTACAGGATCTTTTGGCAGGGCTAGCCTTAGAGAACGGTAAGGAGAACGGGTGAGGGTTGCATAGACCGGCGCCTCGTCTTCAGATTTGAGCGATGCCGGTACAGCAGAAGGAATGACGCTAATTATCTCCCACGCTCTATTCCTTCGTAGATTGTGTTCGCAGGCAGACCCTCCTGACGGACACCATTTCGAGTTTGTGTAATACATAAACGCAGTAAGTTTCATTTACCAGTGTGTCACTAGCCTAGATGGAGGCTTTTTAACGATGTGCCTATGTTAAGAGTGGTTCGCTCGTGGAGTGTGTGTGGGTTCACGGGAGTCCCAGGCTTGGCTATGGGAACGGGAGTGTGTTGCGTATATCATTACCAAATCACTTATCGAAAGCTTATCACCTGGAGTGTTTGAAGTAAAAAAAACCCGGGCTGCAACACCATACAAATGAGTCTTATTATGGAACTTGTGTGAGCATATTTCATTTAGTTGGAGTAACACCCTATTTAGAGAAACAGAAATCTTAAGGGATGAATTGAGTGAAGGGGATAGAACTTGTATCTCTATCATTACTCTTTCCATTTTTCTAGTGTATGCTCTCCCCTTATGTTGGGGTTTAATCTCCACTGAATGATTGGAAGATCTGGAGGAGTACGGATCTGCTAGACCTACTCCAGTCTGGAGGCCCTGTGACCGAATTACGGCAGGGCGACAAGTGGTTTTGATCGCGACAGTCCTGATGAAGACCGAAGTGACATTTTGAGGCACAATTTAAGCGGTCGAAACACGTTGACTTCGGCAGTGGTAGGAGGGAAGTCTTGAGGAACCTCATTTTCTCAATAAGACATTTCCCCATCCTTTTCGTATTTTTAATCCTGATAGGGGTATCAAATTGTGTTTAATAAAGTAATTCTTTCTATTGGCACCCTTAATCAGTTTTAATCACATCCTTACTGCACTTTTTTGTCGCACTATCAGTTTATCCACTAGGTGTTCACTGCACGTTCTATTACTCATGTGTGTTACTCGTTGTACGTATTGACTTATTTGGTTGTATGTCTCGTAGTGTGGAATTTATTATTTTTTCCCCCTCCCTAATGCTCCGCCCTGGATGTGGCTACACCAGGGCGTTTGTAGCAGGCCCTATGATGAAGCATGTCACATACCTCGGTATGTGAGTGAGGGCAGTTTTTGCAAATTGGAGAATTTTCCTGTGTTGTGTTTTTGTTGTGTACTCTATATACCCCTTGTGTGTGATCATTTGGTTTGCTCTAGGGGGCCTGGGGTATTGGAGTTTAAACAATATTGGCCCTCCCCCCTCTTTTCTGTTGATGATCCAACAAATGTCCCAGTGCGTGCTTGGGTTGGTAGTTCCCCAAATGAAGCTGGTGAGTTGCTAGATCTAATAGCAATTCCGAAGCTACACTGTCTCTACCATTGTCGAAATGAATATTTAGGTCCCCTAGAATCATAAAATTAGGAAGGGTACTGGCCAGGGCCATTGAAGTTTCCAATAGGGAGTTGCAAAACTGTCCCATAGTGCCTGGGGACGGTAAATAAGAACTCCCGAGAGGGATTTACATGGGGATACTTGGATGGTGAAGTAAGCGTTTTCGCAGTCAGAGGGCTACCGTGAACCCGGCAAGAGAGGTAATCTCCATGGATTATGGCTATCCCTCCCCCTTCCCTTCACTCGATCCAAATGTTGTATGAGGAAGCCTTTATGTAGCGCCTGAACAATATCCGGATCGGAGTCTAATGAGAGCCATGTCTCTGTTTGAAACAAAATCTCTAATTGTTGCTCCTCTAAGAGCAGATGGATTTCCAGTGCATGTTTAGGCAGGGATCGGCAGTTTAACATGGCCATATTGATGACAGTCTGAGCAGGATGGCTGGTCATCGGGGAAGATAATTTATAGGTACAGTGGAGACAATGATTACAAGAACCATCGGCTAGAATGGAATGGGCACATAGGGGCATGGGGGGCTGGTTCAGTTGGCGTAGGTGTTCCCGGGAGTATATTAGAGTCTTGTGGAGGTGTGGGACCAGGGTACTGGGCCCTTGGCCCGGCGTGGCCTGGACGGGTGCAGACGGGCTTACCTCTGGCGCACCTCTGGCGTGCCAACGGTGCGCCCGCTGCGCTCTTCCGCTGCATGTACGAGGTATAGAGGGCATTTTGTAGTGTGAGGGCCAAATCGGCCAAAAACACTAAAGCGCCGAACGTTCCTCCCCCAAGATGGCGCCTGTGCAGGAAATGATCCCGCGGTCCAGGAGCCCCAAATCGGCTACCTGAGAGCGCGTGGACCCAGATTTACCCATTTATATCTGCGCTTTTGACAGTGACTACAAAGGAGGGTTTTTGTTTGTTTCATTATCGTTTCATGTTAACTGCATCTGTGAACAGCGGAGGATAAAGTTAGGGTTATCTTATGCCGATAAAATATTACCGTTCTTATGACTTCCTTCCGTTGAGGTCGAATAAGGCTGTTATCTTATATCTTGATTTGATTCACCATCTTCGTGCCTTAAAAGGAGGCACTATATACAGTCCATGCTACTTTAAATACACCTTTTGTTACATAATATTACTCCATTGCCCAGATGTTTTATATTGTTACATTCTCTCCCCTTCTTCTTAAATGAAATCTATGTTTCAGTTTCGCATTGTGCCTATGAGCTGCAGTATATGGCTATGAGAGATATGCATTCTCGTTTTTCGACATTGTTTGGCTCCCGAATCTGATAGGTCTTTCTAGGTTACCTCTTATTAGTAGCGAAAACGAGTTGACCATGACGATATGGTTAGAGCTATTATGATAGAGAGCCCGACTTAATTAGGCATTATAGGTGGTCTATCTCTTTTCTATTACTAACTGAAGTTTATCATAACACTGTTCGTAGAATACATGGCACAATAAAGAATTAGGGAAGTTTTAAAGATGAAAATATTTAGCTTTTATACATATATATCTTGCAGGTTCACTTATGTGAGCGGTTTGAAAACGTACAAGGATTGGGCACACTAACACGGAGAAACGCTGTCCATTGGAAATACGTTTGTAGGTCCTTACTTGACATTCTTTTGTAAGTTGCATATCAATTTTTCCTTTCTTTATGCATTGAGGATTGTAATGGTAACACATCAACCAATATAGGAAAGATTGTAGATTTTGCCTCTAGATGTATATAGCCTTAATCAATGAAGCAGATATGATGATTTGAATGTCCTTGATGGAGGCGCTGGACAAAGGAGAGGCTTCATATATTGATGCATAGCTTTCTTAGTCAAATGTTGTATTATCAAAATGTCACAATGCGTTTGCCTTTAACGTCGGCATGCACTGCATAGAAATATAAATAACAATCTTGATGAGGAGAGGCTTTATATATTAACGTATAGCTCTCTTAAACAAATGTTGTATTATCGAAATGTTACAATGCGCTCGCATTTAAACTTAGCATTGATATGCATTCAATGTGCTTGACTTTAGACTCATTATATTCATGGCCATTGAGGGCAACACAATCTTGGAGTCAGATTGGTTGACAACATTAAGAGAAAAAACACTGTTATTAGGTATGGTTGTGATTTTTTTGTATTTCGTTACATGACAAGCAATGGCCTTATATTTACCGGTCGAAGAACATGGTTGAGTACCATGATATGACCTGATATTCAACGGTCTGAGATAATTGTCCACTATCCAACAAAATGGTAGTGTATTGAAGGAGACTATTGACATTCTCTTCTTCTCACTTTTGTTTCACTAAATGTTGATGCTGAGGACTTTATGGTGAATTCTGTTCCTTTATACCATAATAAGCCAAGTATATGAGCTCCCCTCTGCCTTTTTCTGCTCCTCAATTGAAAAAGTAAATACTATGTACTGTTCGTTAACTTCCTGGTACATTAATTGTTGTATAAAAATAATAAGATGTTGAATTTTTTGATATGCAAGGACAGACAGAACATTATCTTTCACAGATGATTTGTTAATTGTATATTTTGTAATTATTTAAGAAAGTTGTTTAATTTGTACATATTGTAAATATTGTTTTTTGTAATTGCCTTTAGCCCTGAAGAAGTCCCATGAGGAATGAAACGTGTTGGCGGCAAAGCAATTGTGTGATGTTTTTAAAAGAATAAGAATAAAAGAGGATAACTGCGTATCAATAAAGATTTTGAATTGACTACAATCAAGACACCTGGCTGACTAATAGTTTTGCTTGGGAAGTCTTTTCTGTTTGACATTTGCCTTTATTGATTAATATTATTTGCACTACATTAGCTATTTATACAAAAATACGATTCTTTCGGGTGCGGGGTCAGTTTGGGACTTACACAATATCATAAAAAGCACACTTTCTGGACCAAGATCTAGCTTTCTGCCAAATTTTGTGAAATTCTGTTCAGGGGTTCGGACTATAGTTGTGTCACTCTAAAATCTCTATGGGAATTAATATATTTATATAAAGTCACTGAAGAAAACAAAGGTTACTGGGACGTTATAGTTTGGCTCAGATTTGAGTCATATAAAACCAGTAAAATTCAGCAGTTATATTTGCCTGAGCTAACTATAATTTACGCCCCCGCAATGCACTGCTCATGACCTCACATATTACATCACTCATGATATGGTCAGTGACATGACTGATGGAATCTCAAATGATATCACTGGTGACATCAACCAGTGAGTGTTATTGTTTTGTAAAGGTTTCTGGGGCATAAACATACTAAGCTGCTATGCGGGTAAATTACTAAACTTTTTGTACTAGTAATGAATGATACTACTTCTAACATACATAATTCAAGTGGCTGTGATATTATATGTATCTGTGTGTGAGTGGCTGTCTGAGTTGCTGTATGGGTTTGTGAATGGCTGTGCGAGTAGTTGTGTGAGTTGGTGGGGTGGTTCTATTGGTCTGTGACTGGATATGTGAGTACTTGTATGGGTGAGTGAGTGACAGTGTGAATGGATGTATGAGTGACTGAGTTCCTATGTAAGTGGCTGTATGGGTGACTGAGTGGCTGTGTGCATGGCTGTTTGAGTAAATGACTGGGTATATAAGTGGCTGTATGTGTGAGCGAATGGCTGTTTCAGTGGGTGTTTGGTTAAGGAAGTTGGTGTGTGAGTGGCTGTATTAGAGAGTGAGTGTCTGTGTGAGTGGCTGTATGGGTGAGTGAGTGGGTATGTGAGTGGTTGCATGGATATGTCAACAGGTATATAAGTGGTTGTGTGAGTGGTTGTATGGGTGAATGAGTAGCTGTTTTGAAAGGCAGTATGGGTGAGTCTGTGTGTGAATGACTGTATCACGGAATATGTGGGTGCCTGAGTAGCTGTATGGGTGAGTGTTTGGTTGTATGAGGGGCTGTATGGGTGAGTGAACGGTTGTGTGAGTAGCTGTATTGGTGAGTGAGTGCTTGAATGAATGGCTGTATGATTGAGTGAGTGGGAGTGGGAGTGGGAGTGCTCTATGGAGGAGAGAATGAGTGAGTGTAGGGAACTAGCTCACTATATAGTGGACTAAAATGAAGTACAGACAGTCAGTGGATCACCAATAGGTGTGCAGAGGTAAAAGCAGAACATTCTAATGTTCTTTTTGTGGTAATGTGGAGGATAAATTAGGCTGATCAGAGGGTTGTGCTAAGCATTTGTTGTCACACACAGAGGCAATGAATGAGGCACACACTCAAGAATAAATCTGAGACCAATTTGCAAAAATATTACAGATTCACATATATTTTTTAAGACCACAAACACAGATCTAGCATAAATACTTTTGGAGATATAAATGTGTTCTTTTCAGAGAAATAGCAGTAATTCAAGAGTTTAGTTTATAGTGGATGTATAGCAAATACAGTGACCGCTGTGGTCACTGCAAAGAAAGGTATTGAGTAGGAGGGCGGAAGACTGCCAATACATTTACTGTTGTGGTCGATGGGAAACACACTCCGTTAGGGAGTTTTGGGTCGCCACAAGCAGTTCTTCACTGGTAGTATGAAGGTCTTGGGGTACCCAGGACTCAGGTACTGAGTTACAATGGGGTACACCCTAAGAACCCTCCGACCTGGGTCAGTAAAGTAGGTACAATAGCAATGGTCAGAGTCTATCGATACCTGATCTATAATGTGCTAAAGCAACGAATAAAAGGTTAAGCACACTTTGGGTGTAACTATTTTTTGCTCAATGTTTGAATAACATTTGATGTTACAGTGAATCGATAGACTCTGACCATTGCTATTGTACCTACAGGACTCAGGTACAGCAGGCAGTTTCAGGTCACCTGGATTGGAAGTACCAGAGGCCATAGATGGGTTTCTGGGTCATCAGCGGTAGCTGTCTGCTACATGGAGATTGCAGGGCATGCTGTCGCATTTGTTGCAGTCTTGCCAGAATTGCAGCTTTGAGTACAGTCGACGTCACCAACAGAAGGGTACAGGCTCACAGGAATGGGACTGTTTCCAGCATTAGTCACGTGTGCTGTGAGAAGCCCTCATGCTGGTGGATGCAGTCATGGGGTCAGTCACTGGTGTAAAGGCCAACAAACCTTGGCTGCTGCAACTGGAGGGTTGGTGTAGAGTCGCGTCTACATGGTCTGTGCTGGTCCTCACCACTTGGCAGTTTCTTCACTGGCATTGAGCCGGGGACTAGAGCCTCTAACCCAAAGGGAGGTTCATGGCAATTTTTGAAGACTGGAGGGAATTTGGGGTTCTTGGAGGCCTCACAGGGTCCAGGTGAGACAGCAGGCAGCAGTTGTCAAGTCCTTCAGCAGCTGGTAGGGTCTGTGCTGGTTTCTTTCTGAAGCAGGGCTCAGTTCTTGGTCCAGCAGTATGTCTTCTTCTGTTTCTTCTTTTTATCCATTGAATCTGAGGTCAAGGTCTAGGTGAGCCACCTAAATACTGAATTTAGGGGTGTTACAAAGGGAGTTCGGTAGTAGCCAATGGGCTACTTATCTTTAGGGTGTCTATACCCTCTAGTGACTACTTCCTGCAGGTAGTGGCAATATCCTAACTATGATTAGAGGTTGTCTCACTATCTCAAGATGGTGGAATTTCAGGAGATAGATTTACCTCGCCTGCCCAGCCCTAGTGGTGGTGCATGCTGAGGGGGGACAATCCTCCTCATCTAACTCATTTTTATACCTTTCCTTCTGCCAAAAGTGGAGCAGGAGTGCCATTAACTCAGGACTTATAGGGGGACTGAAGTTCAGCCAATCATGATACAGTATTGGGGAAAGAAATTTGGCACTGGGAACCTAGGTAGCAGAGACCCAGTGCACTTACAGTTTGAAATCACATCAGACATCAGGCGTGTGTGAGTGGTTCTGTGGATGATGTTATCAGTGATGTCATTAGTGATTTTACTGATCATGTCACGGGTTATGTAATATGTGATGTCATAAGCAGGAAATTGTGGGGTCATAAGTTATAGTTAGCTCAGGTAACTATAACTGCTACACTTTGCTAGTTTTGTACGAGGGAAATCTGAATGTAACTATAATGTTTCTGTAACCTTCGGGTTTTTCAATTAATTTGTACGCTTTTTTATTCTATTCCATAACAATAACGTTCCTGTAACCTTTGTTTTTTTGTGAATATCTATGGTGTTTTAATATTATTTCCTAACTACTCCATCCCTGTAACCTTTAGGTTTTTTCAGAGAATTTCCATGTTTTTTTACATTTTGTTTTTCTTAACTGTAACCTGTCACATTTGAGAGAGGGTGTTTGAGTGGCTCTACAGGTTAGTGAGTAGGTGTGTGAATAGCTGTATGGGTCTGTGAGTGAGTATGTGAGTGTTTTTGTGTAAACAAGTGGTTGGGTGAATGCTAAATGAGTCTGTGAGTGTCTGTATGCATCTGTGAGTGGGTGTGTGAGTAGGTGTACGGGTCAGTGACTGGGTGTGTGAGTAGCTGTACGGGTATGTTAGAGTATATGTGAGTGTGTCTGTGGGTCTGTGAGTGCCTGTGTATATCTATGAGTGGGTGTGTGAGTAGGGCTATTGATTTTCAGAATTTGCATGCTTAGCGTATTTAAAAGGGAGAACCGTAGACTTTGCTCTCATCAGGAGACAACAAGAAAGAGACCACTCACCACAGTTACTACGAATCAGATTGTGCTACAATAGATCAGTGATAAATTCACCCCATTAAGGATTCTATATTGTTTTTCAATGTTGAATATGAGAGGAAACACAGATTCTTTGCCTCTGCGAAGCTCAAGAAGTTAGGACCATTTGTACTTTACAGAAGTGGAGCTTTCTCTGGGGTAGCTGTTGTGTTTATATTTGTAAGTACTTCCCGCTGATGTTTCATTTCTGTGAAATGAACATCGGGCCTTTAATGTAACCTAATTTTGCCAAAAATGTCTACCCAACTGGAGTGCTTTCTACTGGTTAATTAGTGAAGGCTGCCTTTTTGGGTAAAGGCCTACTGCATATTTTGCACTACAACTACATAAAGTATGATAAGGTAATGCCTCCTACAGTGACCCTGTGCTAATGTAATTTTAGAAATGAGATTGTTCCTGCAGCATCTTCATCCAAAAATCTGTGATAACATGAATTCTCAGCAAGATAACATGATACTACAAAGAGGTGAATCTCCATCAAACAGAGGTACTTCCTCCTAACTTTATGAAGTAAGTGCTTTTCTGTTTGATGCAGATGTCCTCATATTCCTCTGCATCAAGAACGCGTCACCAATATTGGCGGTAAAGGTGCTTGGGGGCCTTTTGGTAAACTGTTCATCAATGTAGGAACAGGTGGGAAGACCTTTGCATACTACTGAGGAAAACAGGGGTGGCCAAACGGGAGGAGCTTGCATACTTATGGTAATTAAAAGGGAGACCCATAATCTTTGTTTTTATATTTTTCGAAGGACAAGAAGGGTCTCCAAGGCCCCCCCTCCCTGGGTCAGTTTGGACCCAGGGATCCCATCCCCGGCACAAAATCAATTGCTCCCACACATCGGTAGCAGCGGAATTGCTGTTTCCTGTGTATGGGAACAATCCTTTCATCTGTTTTCTTGCAAACAGATGAAAAGTCCACTCCCAGCAAGTGGGAGCAGTTTCCATGCTCCCAGGAGCTGCTGGGAGGTAATACATGGCTCAGGATGAGGGCCAACAGCCCCCTCCCTCTATTATATATGTGGAACCATGGATAGGTAATTCGAGCTTCAGGAGTAGCGCCGCGTGGCCCTCCTCTGTTTTTTAATTGGCCTGCCAGGGGAGGTGTGATCTGCAGGGGCAAGTTTGGCCATGAGGATGGGGCCTTGTGCATCCTTCTCCCTTATATAAATTATAATAAAGCCCCCAGGACCTGACCCACCCATGGGCCCATGTTTAATCAAGTGTGGAAAACTGCATTTGCTTGTTTTTTGTATTTTGGCCACAAATTCACAAATCCGTTGTGATTATCGCTGTGAACAATTTAAAAAAATGCTTTTTATCCCTGACGGGGTCCTTGGGGGAGCCCAGCACTAGGCGTAGAGGCTCAGGGCACTCCAATCCTGCCCCCTTCCGTTTTATTTAATGTTTTTGTTTGGTACTCTCCTGAGTTTGAGTTCCATGATGACTGCCAACGCTTCCTGTTTGACGTGTTGGCAGCCAATCAGAACTCTGTATGGGATCAGGAGGCTTAGTGGAGGGTTCATTCCTCTAGCTATACAAATTAGTCTCCAAAACTGCTCACAGAATTACACCAAATAACAAAAATGAATCTGTATGGACTAGGAGCTACCTTTCTGCCAAATTTGGTGCAATTCCTTTCAGTGGTTCGGGCTGTAGTCAAGTCTAAAATCTCTGTGGTAATTAACATGAAAAATTAAATTTGTTTGAACCCCTCATTTTTTCTGTCCCCGCTTGATGGATCTCCCTGAAACTTTACTTGCACAAGTAGATGGCATGTGGTACTTTAAAAAAAAAGAATCTGAAGATCCATCAAATGGAGTCAAAGTTAAAAGCAAGTCAAAAAATGCCTTTCAAATGGAAACGAAATCCTAGCTATATATATCCAATAACAAAGTGACTCAAATAGATGGACTCACCAAAGAACAAAAATACATTTCCACTACAGTGTTTCAACTTCCGCCTTCATCAGATAGCACAATATTGTTCGCTCAGTGGCTGCACAGCTGACGCTGCTGGATTTTCAAAATACATCATGAGTGAAGATTTCATTTGGAATTTAGAATCAGTGCAGTCCTTAGATCTCTTGAGGTATTCAGTAATCAGATAGTATTATCAGTGAAGTTCAGTTCAACTGGATGCAATGATTTTAGACAGTACATCCAGAAGTATTCTCTGGTGTGTAGTAGTACTTCCTTTAAGACATGTTCCACAGGGAAAATCTTCAAATCTGATGGTAAATAGTCCATGAGGTTATAATGATTGGCTACAGCCTGGTCAGTTCAATTCAATTCAATTCAACTTTATTCGGTTTCTGAAATATAAAACCATAAAAGTTATCTTCACATGTTAATTACATAAAATCACATATTGTCACAAATGGGACATATTTCACGTCCTTCCATGAACAAAATTAATAGATAATACTACAAAATTCATGTATCAATATGCGTAAGCAGTAGGTTAATTATCTGGCAACATAATTGCACCGCCCATACCTAAAACTGAATTTAAAAACAACCTTGACCCCTGTCTACAGTTAATATTCAATTAAGACAGGTCCTTGATTTTACCACAGATTTCAGATACCCAAGAACAAAAGGAATACACTCTTCCTTCAATAATTGTAAAAACAGGAGGGCTGGACGAGCCTGTTTAAACTCCATCTTTTTCAATATCGGCACAATAAAAAACTTCTTAGGGACCATGTAAAAGCTACAGAATAAAACAAAGTGTAGCAAATCATATGGAGACTCTCCATCGTAGCCACAGGGTACTAACACTTGCCCTCTACTATTCCTCCTAGGTACGGTGAGAAGGAGGTGAAAACGGTCCAATTGGAAGCTTGACAGTAAAAACTGTTCGTAGGTGCTAAAAGGTCACAGGAGGTAAGGCTTGATTGATAATGTAGTCTTTAACAATATAAATTTACGTATGCTGGGTTTACTCAGTTCCAGCTCTTCCCTTTCCAATCTCCTGAGGTTGCCGAAGGACTCCTTTATTGTTCCCACATCCTGTTTGGTTATTAAAACAGGGTCTGTATAGAGTTCAGCCATTCAAAATTATCCGTATTGTATTTCAGCCAAGGGATGCAGAGTGTGTGGTCGAGAGTCATACACTCCTTTAAAATCATATGACTCAGGTTCAGGTCCTTGTTCAACCATGGTTGTAACCAGAAGGTTAAGGGGCGGAGGGCAGGTGTATCACTTAAGAAAGGCACCCCAAGTTCCTCGTGTACCACCATATTCGGTGTCCCACAAGGGACACCCAATAGATGTTTTAGAAAACTGTTCTCAACTACCTGGATGTCATCTAAGGGGATATGCCCCCAGATTTCGCTTCCATAGTGGCAGTAGCAACACTCTTTGCCTGGTAGATCGTCAACAGGGCTGTGATGGGTCTCTTTCCTAATTTGGATGCGAAATTCAAGATAGCTGCATTCACCCGCATCAGATCCCCCTTCTTTCTTTGTTTGTGTGGTATACAAATCGACACCCAAGTATGAAAAGACTTCAGTTCGCTGCACCTTTGCCCGGCCGACCCTGAATTGAAACAGTTTTTTCGGACAAGCTCCCACTTGCATGAAGTAAGATTTACAATCATAAATAGATAAATCCCGATCCAACATAAAGGTCGAAAAGGCATCAAGTAGTGTTTGTAGCCCCCTCGTGGTCCTCGAAATAAGGAATGCGTCGTCTGCATAAAGTAATACAGGGAGGCCGCGTCTGCCTACATACGGATAATCCACCCCTGTGAACAGAAGAACTTTGTCAAGATCATTAATATATAAATGGAACATAAAGAGGGCCATAATGCACTTTTGACGAGCACCACTTTTAATGGCAAAGTCACGGGACACACACAGATCTTGCGAAAACCTGACATTACCCTTGGTTGCGCAGTGGAAATCCTCTAGAAAGTGAACAATGTTACCATCTACCCCTATATCTCTCATGGACTGCCATGGTTTGGACCTGTTCATGCGATCAAATGCGGAGGATAAGTCCATGAAAGCTAGGAAGATGGTACCAGAGCGTGCAACCATGTACTTGCTGAGGATCAGGATGAGGTTAAGACACTGGGCCACGGTAGACCCGCCTGGGCGGAACCCATATTGAAAATTTGATAAAATATTGGTGCTCCCCCGCCCATCCGCTCAATCTATCCAGAAGCACATGACCACCACTTTGACCACCGAATCCAACAGGGATATTGGTCTGTAACAGTGTGTGTTGTTGCGATCCCCCTTTCTAAAAACTGTCACGATGGTCGAGGTGGCCCAGGACTCAGGACAACCGGTCCTGACTGCTGCATTAATTAAGGCCATGAGTACTGGGCCCCAAAATGAGGGGTCAGATTTAAAAAGATCCGGGGGAATGCCGTCAGGGTCCGGAGCTTTGTTGCTTGTCAGCTGCATGCTACCTGCCTCTATCTCCCCCAACCCAAAGGTCAATGTGGTAGAAACTGCTTCCTGACCGGACTCACTAATCAGCTCTGAGGGGCTCTCAAACATTGCTTTAAAATGAGACACCCAGTCGTCCTCCATGATGTGTGCGTATATAGCGCTTCCTTCAACACTCTCATGGAACGGACTATTAATGATGTTCCAAAATCTCTAGCTATTCTTCAGGATTCTTGCTCCGAGCAACTCCCTCCAGGCCTCCTCCTTCATAGTAGACTTGCGCTTGGCCAGTTTTGTCAGGCAGGCCCTGATTAAGGTCTGATTTCTAAGACCCCTGCCAAGAGCTTCCTGCAGGGATCCTGCCTCCTTTGAACATGAAGAATCAAACCACCCAGGGGTGAAAGAGACTGTTCTGCTCGCTGGGGTACTTAAGAGATCACTGACTTTGGAAGAAATTGTATTAAAGGCACTAATGATCTCCCCTGGAGAAGTATGCGGCAAAGTACATATGGCCAGTTTGATTGCACAATAATCTATAACCGATTTGTGAAAAGCGTCCGGAGAGATCTGTCCATTTAAGCCTTTGTTTACCGTCTGTTGTTCTTAATGACCCCTTATCCACAATACCCCCTTTAAATAGCTTTATTGGATTTTGCAACTAAACACACAGTGGGTTATGGTCACTGTATGCACTTTCTTGTATTAAGAAACCCCAAAAATGAACATTTCAGGAGTGATGGTCAATGTTCTCATTAGTTATTGTTGATTTGTTGTTCCTGAATCGTATACGGAGGCCATTCACTATTTGGCTTACATATTGTTTTTTACAACTTTTGCCTTGCCACTGAATCACATAATAATGCATTTTGAGCGAGATGCCAGATGCTGCCCTATTCTAAAGGTCCTTCTCATAACAGAACTGGTTACTGATGTTGTTAGTCAAAGGTATTCACATGTGATGCGCCTTTTAGAATGACAGCAATAAACCCCTGCATTTGTTACAGCTTGCTTGATTTCAGCTCTCACAATCGGAGATCATAAATTGGGAGCTCTGTGGCAAGCAATGACTGGTGATTTTGGAAAACCTTTTGCAATTTTTCACAATGTTAGCCCCTACATCGTATTTAAACATAAAGGGGAGGGAAGCTGCATGGTCCATTCTTAAAAAGGCCTCCGGACCCCATCCTCCATGGCTGGTATTTTAATTAAAATGGAGGGGGCCACATAGTCCTCTACCTAAGACTTTGATGGGGCCCGGGGCCACATCCCCTGGTACTGGATCACTTACTGTAACTTGGGGAGCCCACCCCCATGGCACTGTAATTTGCCTGCCTGCACTAGTGCTGCAGGGAAACATCTGTTTTCTCCCAGCGAGCTTCAGATTAGAAAGTGGTCCCACTATTTGTAGCAGATGTGTGTTCTGCTTCCCTGCCCTCACTGATGCAGGCAGGGAAATTGAGCACATATTGTTCTTGCCTGGAGGGAGAAACATAAATAGCTGCTCCGTCCTGGTGTGAGCATTATTGGCTCCTGCACCAAGACGGGAGATGGCTAGGATGACGGGGCCCTGGGGTTCCCCCATAGCCCACATCGTATGCTTGGTGAGGTGTGCCCTTGGTGGGCTCAGGGACACCTACCCATTTATAATGAAGGCATCCATGATGGGGTACTCACAGACAAAATAGTCATCCCCTTTTAACAAATGCCTGGGCCAGGGTAATGGTGTCCGTAGGGCCAGAGAAGGCCCGGGAGGGGTTGCACTGCACCCCTCCCTTTTAAATAAATGGCCATCTGCAAGGCAAGGGTGCCTGTATTGACGGTAGGCAACACATTATGCACCAGAACAAAGTAAGAACAGAAATGTGCCATATGATGTTAAATATGACACATTCCTGCCCTTTCCCTTTTGTGCAAAAAGAACAATTGATAGACAGAATGCAGAACAATGTCATACATTCAAACGAGTACACAGATCTGGGCCTAAATCCATTGTTTGTTTGCTCCCCATGCCATTCCAGTTTGAACCCAGCCATATGCAAATCAGTCTTGACCCTGCACCCAATGGGAACAGTCCAGCTCAAACTATCAGGCCAGGTCCTCCCTGAACTGGAAACAAGCATCCTAGGACCAGTTTCTGGGTTTCACCCCTCATCAGCCAGGATAGTTTGACTCCAGTGGCTTGAAGAGCACAGGACCCATGTCTAAGCATACTGGTCCCACTCGTGGTGACAAATGCAAAAAGAACAATTGATCGTGAGTGCAAAACAATGTCATACATTCACCCCAGAGAAGATTATGTTCATACATTCACCCCAGTACAAAGATCTGGGCCTAAATCCATCGTTTCTTTGCTCCCCATGCCATTTTAGTTGGAACCCAGTCATATGCAAATTAGTCTTGACCCTTCGCCCAATGGGAAAGGTCCCGCCCGAACTGCCAGGGCAGGTTATACCTGGACTGGAAACAATCATCCTAGGACCGGTTTCGGGGTTACAGCCCCCATCAGCCAGGATAGCTTGACTCCAGGGACATGAACAGCTTGGGACCAACGTCTGGGCATACCCTGCCAACTTAGGGCAAACAAAACAAACACAAGGAGATGATGGACGGAGCACTGAAACATTTCAGACACTCACCCCCAGTCAGAGATCTGGGTTGAATCCATCATCATTATTTAGCTCACTTTGCCACCCCAGTACAGACCCAGACATATGCATATCAGCTGTGACCCTGTGCCTTATGGGAACAGTCTAGCCCGAATTGCCAAGCCAGGTCTTCCCTGGACTGGAAACAAGCATCCTGGGACAGGTTTCGGGGTAACAACCTTCATCACTGAAAAGACAATGGATTTAACCTAGAACTATTGACTATGGGAGAATGTATGATTTTCTGTGCATTCCGTCCATCATCTGTGTGTCTTTTGCTTTCTCTCCCTATGTGTGATTGATATGCCCAGACGTGATTCCCAGGCTCACTGGGCCACTGAATTCAAGCTAGCCTGGATGATGAGGGGTGATGCCCCATAACCGGTCCCAGAATGCTTGTTTCCTGTCCATGGAGGACCCTGCTTGGCAGTCCAGTCTGGACTGTTCCCATGAGGCACAGGGTCAAACCTGATTTGCATATATCTGAGTCTAGACTGGGGTGGCATAGTGAGCAAAAGAATGATGGATCTAACCCAGATCAATTGACTGAGGGAGAATGTTTGATTTGCTCTGCATTCCATCTATCGTTTGTGTGTCATTTGCTTTCTTGCCCTAAGTGCACCAGGTTTGCCCAGACATGGGTCTCAGGCTCAGTGTGCCACCTTATTCAAGCTAGCTTGGCTGATGAGGGATGATGCCCTGAAACCGGCCCCAGGATGCTTGTTTTCGGTCCAGAGAGGGCCTGCTTGGCAGTTCCGTCTGGACTGTTCCCATGGGGCATAGGGTCAAGCCTGATTTGCATATGGCTGGGTCTAAACTAGGATGGCATGGGAAAAGAACAATGGATTTAACCCAGATCTATTGACTGGGGAGAATGTTTGATTTTCTATGTATTCTGTCTATCATCTGTGTGGCTTTTGCTTTCTCGCTCTAAGTGCACCGGGTATGCCCAGACGTGGGGCCTGGGCTCACTGTGCCACTGGATTCAAGCTAGCCAGGTTTATGAGGAGTTAGGTCCCAAAACCAGTCCCAGGATGCTTGTTTCCGGTTCAGGGAGGACCTGGCTTTGCAGTTTGGCCTGGACTGTTACCAAGAGGCACAGGATCAGGATCGATTTGCTTATGGCGGGTGTAAACTGGGGTGGCATGGTGAGCAAAAGAACGATGGATTTAACCCAGACCTATTGACCGGGGGAGAATACTTGATATGCTCTGCATTCCCTTCATCATCTGTGTGCCTTTTCCTTTCCCTTTCGTGCAGCATCTCAGATATTGACAAATCTGTCCCCTGTGACTATCTATACTGAGCACAGAATTTGCAGTTCCTGTGATTGGTCCAAGCCCTCACCACTCGCCAGTTAGGATGGACATTGTACTTTAATGATTATATTTTTGTGATCACTTACCGTCCAGGAAAAGCAGACAAAAACTGATGCCCTAATTGGAGAAACTGATGATTTGAAAAAGGTGGAAGACCCTAAACCCTTGTTAATGGCTCGTTGTTTTCAAGGAATGGTACTGGCATCAGCTTTTGTAAATGATTTGAGAAAAAGCTTGAGTACCAAAGTTCAAGAGGAATGAACATGTAATCAACCCGATTTTTGAGTTTCAAGGTGGTTTTTTGTTTAAGGGCAGTAGTTGGTATTTGCCTACCAAATACAGTCAACAACAAGCCTTGTAACTATGTCTCAATAATCTGTAAATAAATCACCCAGGGTATTATAAATCCGTGTTCCAACTGCAAAGATATTTCTGGTGGCCATCCATGTCTAAGGACACACAGGAATATGTTTCTTCTTACCCAATTTGTACCCAAAGAAAGGCAACCCATTCCCCTTTGAGTGTATTTTTGTGCCCAATACCCACACCACCCAAGCCGTGACATACAATACCAATGGACTTTGTAGTAGAACTTACAAAAAAAAGATGGGGTTCACTACTATCCTTACTATTGTGGACCATTTATCCAAAATGGCTCATTTTGTTTACTTAAAAAATTGCCCACAGAGTTGGCCCACAATTTTATGACTCACGTTGTACAACTACATGGTTTACCCTCAGTTCTGATAACAGATCAAGGAATGCAATTTGTTTCATTTTTTTGGAATATATTATGTGAATCTTTAGACATGGATGCATGAATGTGCAGCTATCCTCATCCTACCATCCGCAGGCTGATGGTACCAAACCGTGGAGCAAAATCTGTGGTGCCTCTTATTTACTGTAAAGAGGGATTGGTCTGATTTGTTGTGGGCCATTAAATTTGCCCACAAAAATGTGGATCATGCATCCTTGGTATTTCCCTATTCTAATGCCTACAAGGGTGTCATTCAAGAATTGATGCCACACACGACCAAAGTCCCTCATTTGAGGTGACATCAGTGATGTCATCAGTGATGTCACTGACCATGTCATGAATGATGTAATATGTGACATCATCAGCAGTGCATTGCGGGAGCGCGAGTTATAGTTAGCTCAACTAATTATAACAGGGGAATTTGTATGGTTTTCTGTGAGTGAAATGTCCAACTAACTATAACGTCCCTGAAACCTATGTATTTTTCAGTGAATTTCTAAGGTTTTTTAAATGCTAATTCCTAACTATATTGTCTGTAAATCCTATATTTTTTTCAGTGTATTACGAAGGTTTTTTAAATGCGAATTTCATATTTTAATATTTATAAAAACTATATTTTTTCGACATTTTTTTCGAATATTTTGGAACTCTATTATCCTTTTTTTACTTTAAAAATTATGTAATGTTTTATAACTTCAATAAAAATATGTATATTTTTTTTGGGGGGGGGGGAGAAAACTAGAGTCCTGTACCGGTAGTGTACTAAGCTCCATCAGCACATGAATCCAATCCGCCATATTGCTAAACTCATAAATGATGCGCATTTCGTATCCAACCGGTTTGTGGCACCGCGTCCCGTGTAACAACATATACGGATGGGGTCATGCCAGTTGCTAATTTGGTATGTGATCGGTACGCAGTATCAAGCTGCACGTTACATCATGTACACATGGGGTCGCGCCCGCTGCGCGTTGCGTATGCGACAAGTGCAAGCTGCCAGGCCCTGTGTTACATCATAGATGTATGGTGTGGCGCTGGATATACCATTCCCTCATTTGTTTTTTATGTCTCAAAACGATATCTAAATAACTTTAAAGTGTATATGAGAGCAAGCGATAATCTACAAATATTTTAACCATTTATATATTTCTAACTGTAATAAACTTATATTATAGTAAATATATTTTCTCAAAATCACATTGGGTGCGGTCTCCTTGCGCTCTGGGTGCACGATTGCCATGTGACTTTAAAAAAAAAGCATTTCATTAGTTCATAACATTTCCCATTGTAGCAGTTGGAAAACGCCACCCATTTTAATCATTCTCTCTACAACCTTTGATGAGACACACCTCTTCATCTTCATCAATATTTATGATCTGTAAAGTAGCATTCCAGCTGTGATAGCCATGCACCTAAAAGTTACATAACTGAAATTTTCCCCACTGCCAGAGGTAACATGGTTGCAAAAGCTGTCCAATGCACAATGTAATGTGGTACGCCCCAGAGGCAGTATCATGCCTAGATAATGAACACATGAACACAGATAGATAGTGGAAGTGGGTACAGGCACATGTGCTCGACACCTTTTTATTACCAGGGTCACATATCCAGTGACGTCTGTGCTGGATGCGTGTAGGGTGAGGGTAAACCAGCCCTCAGGGAAGGGTTTCTGCTAGCATCAGCTGCAACAGTAATCATTAGTTCACACACAGAGATTCAATAATAAAAGAGTCAATAGTTTGTGCTGTAGTAAGGTAGGGACAGTAGATGTGAAATAATACAGAAACATTTCAATTGTAAAAGAACCACAACTTGTGGTATATTGATACACAAGCAATAGATCTGAAATAATACACAAAGAGATTGTATTATAAAGGGTCCATCATTTCTACTGCACTCAGATAGCCACATCAAAAGCATTCAGCATGTGCACAGCCAACGATGATGCCTGCTGCGGGTGGGCCGTACTAGGAGCAATGTCTGTTGCCATCAACACTGCATCCTCTCCAATAGCGACTCAATCTGAATTGTGAACATTGCTATCTGCAGTGTAGGCCAGAAAGGGCAGTCAGCAAGGGCCCACAGCCATGTAATGTGGACTTGAGCTGCCCAGTTTGTCATACAAGAAGCAACAAAAAGCGAGTGCGGAGCCTGCAATGATGCGTATGCATGGTCCGGACAGAGCGCACTGGAGCAATGTCTTTTGCCTACAGAAATGCGTAATCTACAATAGCGACTCAATCTGAATTGTGAACACTGCTGTCTGCAGTGTAAATTGAAGGCAGTAGTCACACAGACATCCATGAATACTTTTTCTCACTTTTACTTCACAAAATACAACAACATAAATTACAGAAAACTCTGCAATAAATAAATCAAAACAATTTGAATTGTGATCTCTGCTGTCCACAGTGTAGATTGTTATTCAGTGTTCTTTTCCACTACAAAGAAGACTCTGGTCATTGTACTAAACCTATAACTCATCTAAAAAAAGTTCTTCAAGCAAGTATACTAAAAGAATATTGTGTATATTTCAATAGACGTTGTAGTTACTTGACTACTGGATTCTGTAATTAAACAATCACCACTTGATCTAAATTGTGAGCCCTGCTGACCGCAGTGTAGGCCAGAGGCAGTGGTCATTAACGCCTCACAGCCACGTGCAGTTGGATTCGAAAGCACAGAGTTGGTTGCATCTGATCGGAGTGGGTACACAGAAATAATCAGAGACTTTAACTTCTGACATCCTCAATCATAGAATCAAGACCCCGTTTCACTGTTCGGACCTGCTGTACCGCGGTGTACTCCACCGACTGGTGTCTACCAAGCACAATAATCATGTGAAGCAGTTAGCTACAGAAGCACAGAGTCTGATGCTCCTCAACGGAGGGAGTTGTGTAAAACCAAGCAGCACGTAATAATGTACATCTTCCATTGTGGGATCAAGACACCGTTCCACTGTTGGGACCTAGAGTTTGTTACACCTGATCAAAGGAAGTACCTTCATCTCCACTATCAGATGCAGTTCTAACATCGTCCATTGTGGGATCAAGACACCATTCCACTGTTGGGGCCTGTTCAACTACTGTTTTAGTAGTATAAAGAGCACTCCATGGTGCTGGGCCTCAGGCTGGGCGCTGTGTGCCTGTGTCGCGGTAGCCACAGTGGAACTCAGGAGCCTTCCGAGCTCACATACCTCGGCCCAGGAGCTTCTGCCGGCACGTGGTGGGCCCTCTTTTACATACGGCAGTGTCGAAAGGTGAACTGTGCGGCATATATGCGTTGCAGTGGCCATGACGGTTTCTGAGTACCAGCCAGGCTGAGAGAATAATTCACGCAGCCACCTTCGCTCACGGGGTCAACCTCATGGCAGTGTAAGCTGTGCAGACCTGGCAGACACGTTCGCCATTCCGAAACAAAAACACGCCTAGAGAAACGTGCCTTTTATTCATACACCTTCGCTAGCCTTGCGTACGCCGAGCCAGCCCACTACGCTTAAGATGGGGGGGGGGAAATGTACGCGCTATATTTCTGTAATCTTCCCTACTGATTGTACTGTCATGGTTGCGTCCACTGCCTACTTCACTCAATACACCATCTGTGTATGTTGACATGTACATGTCTATGCACTGCATAATCAAGTCTGTCCGGCACATCCCCTCAACACTTTGCATTGTATACTTTTATAATCGAGAATCACTTGCCACCTTCGCACATAATTTGCTCCCAGCTCTCCCGCATTCTGCATTGTGTGACAGAGGTGCCAAGCCATGTTTGGTTTGTGTACATGGCTAGCCGTGGTTCCCACAATATGTAGTGTTGTTGTGTCTGCTAGGTGTACATGTTGTTTGTCATGTTGTATGTGATTATACAAGGTAGCACTTTTATTCACGAGCAGTGGTTTCTCCTATTTACATATCGCTGTCTTAAAGAGGATACAAAATTTTTCTCAAAGGTGAAAACTGCGACCACAATGGCAGTCATTCATTACTATCAAAGAATTTCCAACTGCACAATGCTTCTATGCTTACAGCCCCCAATCTTGCGTGCTTTCTTAGAAGCACAACAACTCCCACAATCAGACCAACATTGACACAGCTTTCTAATGGCAGTTATCTGCTGCTCAATAACATCCACTCCTAGGGAATGTGAGCTGGCATACCGTATGACCTTACTGTTTCAAACCAAGTAACTTCCTGTGGCAATGTCTATTCCCACCCACACAAAGTAAGTCTCCCTCAGTACTGCAAAATAAATTTATCAACTGCAGATAGCACGAACTTCAAGTAAAATACAGTCCCTTTTAAATACGAACCTCCCATTACACTTTGTGAATTGTTACACAATTTTCAACACATCTCACACTCAAGGTCGGGCCACTTTTTTAACACTGTCTCCTCCGGCCTTGTCACAAGCTTTCAAACTGTTTTTTGGTATAATACCAGACTTCATTCATTCCATCATCTCCGGAATAACAGGAACAGTGGCCATAGTTCTCGCTCTCTTTGCGGCCATCCTACTAATATTTTTGCTTGTAAAAAATGGCTGCGCTCCCTGTGGTAACAACCATGTCCGACAGAATTCGCCTCTAGGCGAAGCTACATCAATACCGTGAAAAAATGGAACAACTTTTCAGCTGCCTGCCTCTATCCATTATCAGAGCAAGTTACAACATGACATTGACATTTATTCACACATATGCAATTTGCGTGCAACCATCTTTTTATTGTGAAACTTGCCCATTCGACTGGTGAATAGATGTATGCCTTGCCAACATCCCAACAATCGCTCCCGATATCCAGCAGGTAATGGAGTATGTTGAAAACCATGAACTTGATTGTTCGGGCAGTGGAGTTATGACGGATGCAATGCAAAAAGGCATTGTGGCGGAATGGGATTTCTGCGCAGCTACGAAAGATCTCCTGCAACGTGCGACCTTTGACAACATCGCAGATTGCCTGCCAATTCAAATTGCCCCTCCAACATTCGACGAACATTACTGTCCCGTTTAGGATATGATTTGGATCACTTCGCTTTTCTCACACAATTGCAACAATGACCTCTTGGAACATTAAGCATCTCAAGCCGCTGAAGAACTTCCGTACTGCAATCTCCAAGACTTGGAAGAAATTCACGTTATTCTTGGATTGATTTTTTCCAACTTTTTCAACAGTTTCCTTTAAAAAAAGTAATACACTTCAATTGAACTACTTTAATATAATAAGTTTTTAAATAGGCATTTGAACTCTGATTTCATTATTGTCTCCAGTCTAACCAGGGATGGGTAATGTATGGCCTCTGCAAATACGCTATTTACTTGCTAAATTAGCCTAAACCCGACATCCATTTTGAAACCATGTCTATTCTTTGTGCACATGTCTCTCTGCCTGCCTATTATCCACGAAGCCCTTTCATACAAATGTATATCCTACCTTTATTTTCATTGTAGAATTTAGTCATTCATGTCTAATAGCTATTGTTTTGTCACATGAAACTGTGACAGTAAAATTCACTGATGCAGGAGCTTCAGTTTGAATACAGCAGAAGCTGTTGGAGTGGGCCTCAGTTCGATGCCTTAGTTCTTTTCACAAGAATGTTTTTTTGAAACAGCTGAAGACAATAATGTATGGTTTGACCACAAGGCTGCTGAATGTGCTTCTCAGAAGCGCAATGTTTGTGTTCCCCCTCAAAGTTCCGATTTGCGTAGAACTATTACTAATTTTGACACGCACCAGATTGAATCTACTGTGGAAGAGATTGCTGACTGTTCTACTGTTGAATATTTTTTGCTACAAAAATGGAGTACCAGGGTACCTAAGAAGCTTGATGATTACATTTTGCAATTTTTTGTTTGTTTGCTATTCTAAAGGATACATGTGGTAATCATATCCTACCTTTATTTTCATTATAGAATTTAAATTAATTCAAGTCTAATAGGTATTGTTTATGTCACATGGAACTGTAACATGTAATGTGGAATTCACTGATGCACATACTTACGTTTGAATACAGCAGAAGCAGTTGGAGTTTGCCTCAGCTGGATGCCTTAGCTCTTGCACCGATGGGGCCATTTATGGCACTTAAATAAAGACACTTTTTATATAACTTTCAAACTCATCGCTTTATTACACACAGACACTTTCTTAGACACACCTGATTTCACCATTTGTCTTCTGTGGCATTTCAACATTCTGCATTATATTCTTCATGAGAATTTCTTTATTCCTGCTTGCTAAAACACTGCATTCGAGTCTTCAGACCGGTAGGGGTGAGTAGTTCGCTTCCCACTCCCTGTATAGTATAAACGCATACTAACACTACTTACACTGGTATGCTACAGTAGCCAGTATCCTACAGCGGCCACAGCACATCACTTTACAGCAATCAGCTCACAGCTTAGGCTCACGGTTTCATCCAGGAGTCTTCAGACCGGTACCAGTGAGTAGTTTGCTTCACACTCCTGCTTTACTCTAAACACATTTTAACACTACCTGCACAACTATGCTACAGCGGCCAGTATGCTATAGCGCCCATAGCACATCGGTTTACAGCACTCAGCTCACGGTTTAGGTGCACGCTTTCATCCCCGAGTGTACAGGCACCTCACCTCACCACATCTCACTGTGGGCAAAACAACACTTTCACACCAATAGGGGTAAATACTTTGCTTCGGCCAGTATGCTACAGCGTCCAGAGCACATCAGTTTACAGCACTCAGCTCATACCTAGGTGAACGCTTTCATCCCTGAGTGTACCAGCACTTCACCTCAGCACCATCGCACTCTGGGTAAAACAGCACTTACACACAGGTAGGGGTAAATACTTCGCTTCACACTCCCTGTATAGCACACCCTAACCACCCCAAAGAGCTCACAGTGCTCCTACCCTCCTCTTTCCTACTTTTTTCGCCCTTTTTCCCCTTACTCACTTCAATTAAATCACAAAATGGCTGTTAACACTTTCTAGTTGCAACCATTCGCAGCCAATAAGCAGCAAGCTTGTGCTCATACCGCCTCAGCAAATCAGATGGCAGAATTCCTAAATATTGATATCTGTAAATTTCGATATTTCTCCAAAACTACTGATCGGATTTACACCAGATGAACAAAAGTGTGCTTTCTAGACCAAGACCCTTCTCCTTGCAAACTTTTGGGTAATTCCATTCACCCGTTCGACCTGCAGCCTTGTCTAAAGTTTCCTACGGAAATTGTATGGAGAAAACACGTTTTGGGACCCCCTTTTTTCTTGGCCCTCGATTGATGAATCACCCCCAAACTGTCAACATCGAAGCTGATATGAACAAAAAATTAGTTTGGAAAATTTCATGAAGATTCATCAAACAACGCCAAAGTTATAAGCAAAACAAAAAATGCTCTTCCGATGGAAACTTGGTCCCAAGTATAATGACCCACTGGCGACTACGAGTAAGATATATATATAAAATATATATATATATATATATTTATATTTATGTGTGTGTGTGTGTGTGTATATATATATATATATTCACTGAAAAAACCATAGGTTATAGACCATATATAGTTAGGGATTAGCATTTACAAAACCTTAATTTACTCGCACAAAACCATTGAAATTCGCATATATAGTTAGTTGCAATAACTATATATCGCGCACCCGCAATCCACTGCTGATGATGTCACATATTACATCATTCATGACATGGTCAGTGACATCACTGATGACATCATCCAGTGGCTGTATGTTTCTGTAAAGTTAAAATATGTCATACATATTGAAGAATGAGTGGATGTATAAGTGTCTGGATGAAGGATTTAGTAGGTGCATGACTGAGTGTATGAGAGAGTGATTAAATGTGTCTCACTGAGAGCATGGGTTAGTGACTAAACTGTCTTAATTTGTGCAGCATTATATCTGTTGTTCTGTAAACTGCTGTATGTGTTGATCAGTAGCTATATGATTAACTATATGGGTTATTGATTGGTTGCCCAAGTATTTGTATGGGAGAGTGAGTGTGTGTGTGTGGGTGGCTGGGAGGTGTGTGACTCTGTGCATAGATGTGTGAGCAGTTGATTCACTAGATGTATTGGTTCAAAACTGCATGTGGAAACAGCTGTATGGGTGGTTGACTGTGTGCATGAGTGTATTGGTGAGTGAATAGATATCTCAGTGCTACATGTCAAAGTAAGTACATATGTAAAACACAGTACATGTGAGAGTTGACATATATAAATAAGTGGGCATAAGAGCCAGTGAATGTGTGAGTGGCTGTATGGATCATTGTAAACTTGTATCAGGGATTGTATAAGAGAGTAAATATGTGTTAGTATATGTTTGAATAAGTAAGGTGTGTATAACTGTATAGTTGAGGAAATGGAGGTGTGATTGATTTTTTGCATGACTGTCTAGGTGTATGAGTAACTCCATGGATGAGTGACAGTCTGTGAGTGACTGTTTACACTGATTGTATCTAAGGTTATAATAGAGTCTGAAGAGGTTCATTGTATTATCACATAAATGATATCATCAGTGATGTGATCAGTAATGTCAAATGAGATATCATCAGTTATGTCATTTGAGATGTCATCAGTGATGTCATCAGTGATGTCATTTGAGATGTCATCAGTGATGTCATCAGTGATGTCACTGACCATGTCATGAATGATGTAATATGTGACATCATCAGCAGTGGATTGCGGGTGCGCGATATATAGTTATTGCAACTAACTATATATGCGAATTTCAATGGTTTTGTGCGAGTAAATTAAGGTTTTGTAAATGCTAATCCCTAACTATATATGGTCTATAACCTATGGTTTTTTCAGTGAATTTCAATGGTTTTTTAATAGCAAATATCAAAAGCTGTAAAATGTATTCTTCTTTTACGCCCCCCTTGCATACATTATCCCTGACGCAGGTATAATGTGGCGCAGGGTTTTAAAAAGTGACCCATCTATCTAGATGCGTCACTTTTTAAATATAGCGCAACGAGGTGCATTTTTTTACACCGCTGGTGCGATGCATCACTTTTCTCCTCTCATACCTTTCTGTTCTTTCTTACTCATTCTCCTTTCAATTATCAATGCACTCTATTTCACTTACTCTTTGTAATTTTTTTAAGAATATAGCTCTTTGATGAGAATTGGAGGTAGTTCTGAAAAGAACTTTTGGTTTTCTTCTTTTTCAAAACTGAAACAAAAACAGGGAATGGAAACTGCTCAACAGGAGCAACAAAAAACAAAATAATTAGGGGTGGGAAGGGCAGCGATGGTTCTCCAATGCTCGAACCATGAGCTGGACACTTTGCTCCCCATAGGTGAGGAGTTGATTGCAGTATCTGCATCTGACGACCCCATGGTTAAATGCAGGTTGAATGTTTGGCACCTGCTCCTGTGATTGCTCCCTCCCAGAAGAAGTTGCTCCTCCGGTTGATGTAGAGGCCCCATCTTTGGGAACCTCTTGTGCCAGAGCCCTGACACTTTCCCTGGCAAAATTCTGGGGGTGCTTCCTCTCCACATGCCGGATCATTGTAAAGTTCCCAAAAGAGTACTTTTTCAAAGGATTACCTCGAGACAGCTCTTCTTTGCAGATCCTGCACTGCACTTTTGGAGAATTTACCTTTTTTAGTCCAGGTGGGATTATAAAAAATTTCCAAATGAAATGCTCCTTAACTTTTCCTTGAGGAGGCTGTTCATTGATGAATTCATTGGAGTCATCCTCACTGCTGGATTGTCTGGCAGCCATTGAAAAACCAAGAAATATCCTAGAGCAAAAAGGCAGGTCTTTCAGTCACAAAAGTGAAAGAAGAAGTGAAGGAAATGGGTGGGGATTTCACTCTTTGTAAAAAAAACTGTTAGCAACCAATGAAAAGTGTTATTTTAAGGTCACATGACCCGACGCGCTTACGCTGCGCGCTCAGGAGCGATTCCGGGTGCGTTTACGCGGCGCGAACGTAGGCGCTTCCGGGGCGCAAACGCACAAACGCGGCGCGAACGTAGGCGCTTCCGAGGGCTTACGTTGCCTGCCGAAGTGACGTCAACAAACTTTTACGGAAAAGCATAATTATTTTCCTTATCTCTACTGATATATTTATTTTTTATGCAAATTTCAGCACAAAAAAGGAAGGAGAACAGAACGTTTCCTTTGAAAATTGCCCTAGAGATGAACAATGAGAAAATCATTGAACGCATTGACTTGAAATTCATGGACGAATCACGAGACCAAGAACTTCTACAATGTGTAGAATCTGTGGATTTGTTACTTCATTATGAGGACGATAAAATATGGGAAGTTATGTTCAATCAACAAGAGGACATTTCGGACAGTCAAATATTAGACAGTCTATTAAATATTGAAAAAGAATCAGAAAAATCAGAACAATAAATTTATATTTAATAATCAAAAATTGTTTGAGTCTTTAATCTTTTTTATATGTAATTCATAAACTAGTACCAAATTGATTATAATGTAAAGTCAGACTTATAGTATACTGTAAAACTTGTTTATGTTACGTAGTAAATTTCCTCATAGTTACTTCCTTTCTCCAACTATATTATCTCCAATGTGTATTTAACATCTCTTTATCATCTCCTGCCTCCATATTTTTTTGGCTTTCCAGACAGACTATGGTATGAATTCCATATACCACAATAACTTCTGAAACAACTTGCAAGATATCTACAAAGGAGACGGCGTTTATTTATTTTCACACTCTGCATTGGTACCTACATGTTGCTACGTAAATAAAAATAAAAAAAAAAATAAAAAACGAACAATCAATAAACATACAATAAGTTAAAAGTCAATCATTCTTGTTTCCTTATAATACGCTCCCCAGACCGCTTTCCGGTACGCGTACCGGGCGCACCCCACGAAAAAAAACATTTTTTTTTTTTTTTTCACGGCGGGCCCTTTTAAAGCCTCCACATCAAACCTAGGGGGTCAGTGAGGATCTACTATGCCCCCTTATGGGCATTTGCCCCTTCGTTCTGGCCTCCTCTTGTCTCTCGATCCTACCGAGAGACAAGATGGCGGCCGCTACAGACTGTTTAGAATGTTGACAGACGCCGGAGAGCCAATCAGCTTCGCAAAGCTCCGTTACGCGAATAGTACGCAAACTAGTGCGCTATCTAGGACGCTGTCACAGATATATCTGTTTTTTAAAACGTTAACTTCTCAAAATCCACTGGAGTAAATATATTGAGACCCAGCAAAGGCACATCGGGCTAACAGTTCCTACAATTTTGCCAAGTTTCGTGTAAATCCATTCAGCCGTTCGAGCTAAAAGTGAGGCCAAACGCCCTATGGAAAAATGAATGGGAAAAACGCGTTTTGAAACCCCCCTTTTTTCTCGGCCCCCCCTTGACGAAACCCCCCCAAATTATCAGGGGCTGCTCAGAAATAAAATGTGCAATTTTCCTGAAAATTTCAGCCGATTCCGTCCACAAACGCCAAAGTTATTAGACATAGAATTTTCAAAAGTTCCATAGAGAAAAAATCCTAACTATATATACCTACTGGCGACCGCCAGTAGGTAATATATATATATATATATATTAAGCATGGGCGAATTTTGCGAATTCGCCTTCCGCGAATTTGCGGATTTGCGAATTTGCGATCCGCAAAATTCGCGAATTTGTGCGAATTTGCGGATTTTTGTTTTTTTGCGTGTTCGCAGGTTTTTTGCGTGTTCGCGGGGGGTTTTGCGCGTTCGCGGGGATTTTTGCGTCTTCGCGAGCCGCTTGCATAGCGAAGTTACCCATGCAGTCGTTTATGGGAGAGGGAGAGAGATAGATAGATAGATCGATGGATAGATAGATAGATAGATAGATAGATAGATAGATAGATAGATAGATAGATAGATAGATAGATAGATAGATAGATAGATAGATAGATAGATAGATAGATAGATAGATAGATAGATAGATAGATAGATAGATAGATAGATAGATAGATAGATAGACTTGATGATGAAAGGTGAAACAATTTTCATACCTTTTAGTTCAGTGTATCATGCAGGCGGGTCGGGCTCACAGTTCAGTAAATCCAACGTAGTTTGCTCCAATCTTGAGCCCCTGACCTCAACAGGGGCTCAAGATTGGAGCAAACTACGTTGGATTTACTGAACTGTGAGCCCGACCCGCCTGCATGATACACTGAACTAAAAGGTATGAAAATTGTTTCACCTTTCATCATCAAGTGTAGCAGAGCAAGGGAATTCAAACGGACACTGGCCCCTTTGAAGGAGTTAGATAAACAGGCACTGCAGAAAATGTGGCATCTAGAAATTTTGAGCACTTTGGTGCATGGGACATCACGTATGAATTTGGAACTATGAGCCAGCATTTCCCAAGAATCAAAGAATACACTGGAAAACGAAATGAAAAGGCTTTCCTAACAAAATGCGTTATCATGTTGAAAATGTGAGCGTCCCAGTGCATCATGGACATTGTAGTAAAAAGAGACTACGGAGAGACGCTGTAGCCTTAAAAAACGGACTGAATCTCAGTCTTTCATTTTGCTCACCTGTGAACAAGACTCCACGAGAGTTGAAACGCGTCAGGAGTGAATCTGTTGCCCTTTTCGAAGTCTGCATTAAAGAAGTGCTGTTTTCATCAAACTCCGGCCTGCGGCGTGCTTCTTTGTATGTTTCAAGGGAGGTTATGTTGGATGTAAGCGGGGTGCACCGATACCCGCGCGCCGTGGCCGCCCTGTTGAGGTCAGGGGCTCAAGATTGGAGCAAACTACGTTGGATATATATATATATATATATATATATATATATATATATATATATATATATATATATATATATATATATATATATATATATATAGCGCGACACTTCAGGGAAAAACATTTTTCTAATACCAAGGACCTGAGTTACATTATTTTGAACAGGTGAACAAGAATCCCAGGGGCGGCAACAGGGTTCTGAAATTGAGACAAAGAGAGTCGAAATAGATCATTGATTTTCAAACTAAGACACCAGCGGATCTGAACCAGAAGGAAGAATTCTCTGTGCATTTAGATGAATACCCTTTGCCCTCGTCCATTTGTTTGAGTGTAAGCTTGTAATGATGAGTTGGATTTAGTATGTTGCAAATTCAGATGAGATTGTATTTTAATCACTGTTTTCTCTCTTTTTATTTATCTTACAGGAGGAAAGGAAGGGGCCAACATCACCGGCACTTATTTTCACGGACTTCCTTCGCTTTTTTTTCTTCCTCTTCACTTTATTCCACGTATGAGCACTGTTACTCTTTTGCTGTTTATGGTTAACCACTACACAATGAAATATGGGTATGCGTGATGCAGACTTTACAGGGTACAAGCAATAATGTGACCACTTAGTAATATTGTTCAGGATTACTTTTCTCCTTAGAGCCAACAAGGACAACAGTGGCACTAGCCAATACAGTGGGACAACATGCTCATGACATGTGGTTCCTTTCTTCCTGGTTTACTGGTTCATGCATGGTTATACACACCAGATAATGAGGGTATGCCTTTCAAACGAGATCGCCTCAATTGTAACTTTATTTAAGGCGATGACAACACGTGATAGGCGAGATGTGTGGTTCCTTGACGGTTGAGGAACGCGCAACTGCCCCAACTTTATTATCCGACATAGACACTCGGGGCTTACACGCTGAGGTACTTCACTCAAGTACTGCTCACTGGAAAGCAACATTTATGCTAGCACATCACGTGTTATGACAGGTAACATGTCACCATTAAAATGAGGGACAATATTTATATATTTTTTTACTACTGCAGTACACATCTTTATTGCTGCGACGCCGTTCAGGCATATACATGTTTATGGCCATAAATTGCTTATGGCTATGATTGGGAAGCACGCTGAACTTCATTTGATGTATTATGATTGATTTCACTGTGTTTCAACTATGTTTACTTACCAGTTTACTGTGTTAACATGTCTGCCAGCAAGAGGTACGACAGTGCTCTTTTGATACCCATGTACCTGCACACCATGAAGGGTTGGTGGTTTTGGCTTGCCTGTTTCACGTGATCAAGCCTCGGCAGAGGTGAAACATGTTGTGAGTAAGCTACAGGTAACTGAACATCGCTGCGTCTGGCATTTCTGAGAGTGAGCTGATTTGCTGCTTTTCTATGAGAGATTAATTAAAAATTTGCAAACATTCGTGACAAGAATTTTCAATTCTATTAAGGACACGGAGGCGAGGATTATGCTTTCTCGATTTCTTTACTACAAACAGCAGCCAATAGGAACACAGTAAAGAAAAAGAAGCACTACCATTCCCATGAACACTTGGGCAACCATAGAGACTACATCCCTATATAAACAACCATGAAGGGCATGACTTCCTCTTTCTTTGTCCATTAAAGTTAAACAGTCAAAGTCAATTCAAGTGGTACCGAAGAACAGCCTGGAGGAAAAACGTCCAAAGGCAACAGGAAGATCGACCAGCAGAAGACGTCCCAAGGAACCAAGGACCAGGAGACTGGAGCAGGAGAACTCAACATATCCAGAATCTGAACTGCTGAAAACCGATGCAGGAGTGTACTGAAGAAAAACAGAGCCGTAATACACCATCCCAGTACCATGGAAGGTAAAAGTACAAAGGGTAGGGAAACAGTGCAAGAAAAACATTCTAGAGCGATGCCATAACAATAATAAACATACATGAGAAATGTAGTAAAATACATTTGGGTGGGATAATACTCGCCTCCGTGTCCTTAATAGAATTGAAAATTCTTGTCACGAATGTTTGCAAATTTTTAATTCTATGGCAGGACAGGAGGCTCAGATTATGCTTGTTCAAAGCTGAGCCACCACAACAGAAGCAATATCCACAATAGGCTTGAAATAAAACGTTTTGAACACGGAATTGGAAGACCAATCAGAGGCCTTCATGATGTTCCTCAGACTCACCCCAACAGTAAAAGCCTTAGAAGCCATGGCTCCCCGAGCGAAATGGGCTCCAAAAATGGAGACATCAATTCCAGCCTCAGACATAAGCCAACGCACCCAGCGCGCCAGGGTAGCCAGCGCCACAGGCTTAAAAGGCTTTTGTAAAGCAATTAGCAAATTGACCAGACAAGTTTTGTTGAAAAGGAGCAGTGCTTCCCTCATAATCTTTTATGCATTGGACCACACATAACTGTGGATTCTGTGGAAAAGACGGATACGTCACAGAAAACATATTACATTTGGTGCGCCTGGAAATAGTAAAAGTGACCCCGTCCGGAGAGAACGAACGCCCGCACATCCGAAATGCGTTTGCAAGACACCAAACAAAGTAACATCGTCAACTTTGCTGAAAGTTGCTTACGAGACAAAGAGGAGTTGGGAGGCCAAGACTCTAGAAAACGTAAAACAATGGAGACATCCCAAAGAGCAACATACTTTGGACAAGGCAGTTTTACCAGCCGAATGCCACGAAGTAATTTAGAAATCAAGGGATGTTCCTCAACAGGCTTCCCATCAACAAAGTCGTGGCCCGCAGAGACTGCAGAGCGAAAGGAATTGACTGTCCTATAAGCAGAACCAGAAGAAGCTAGGGAAGCCAGAAAATTAACCACTAAAGTAACATCCGCTGAAGCGGGATCCAGTTCCCGTTCAGAACACCAACCACACCATCGTCGCCAAGCTGATGCATAACGCTTGTGCGTGTTGGGGGCCCAAGCTTCACCGATAAATCGTGGAGCGTCTCCAGATAAGCCTGGGATTTTCCAGCGTTCCCCGAAATCCACCACACAACCAACCGGAGCTGACCCGACTGAATCAGAGGATGCGAATTGAGCAGAGGGTCCAACAACAAGTTCCGCTTCTGGTGAAGAAGGAAAGGCGTCGAGCAGCTCAGCTCCAGAAGATCTGGAAACCAAGCCTGAGCCCTCCAAAGAGGAGCTATCAGAATGATCTTCGACTGGAAGTGCTTTGTCCGAGCCAAGACCCGTGGAATCATCGTGAACGGGGGAAACGCATAGCAGAGATGAGGAGGCCAAATCTGAAGAAACGCTTCCGTGGCCAGAGCCTCCGGATCCGGACGCCAACTGTAAAACTTGGGCAAATGGGCATTGAGGCGAGAGGCGAACAGATCCATCCAAGGCCACTTAGTAATATTGTTCAGGATTACTTTTCTCCTTAGAGCCAACAAGGACAACAGTGGCACTAGCCAATACAGTGGGACAACATGCTCATGACATGTGGTTCCTTTCTTCCTGGTTTACTGGTTCATGCATGGTTATACACACCAGATAATGAGGGTATGCCTTTCAAACGAGATCGCCTCAATTGTAACTTTATTTAAGGCGATGACAACACGTGATAGGCAAGATGTGTGGTTCCTTGACGGTTGAGGAACGCGCAAGTGCCCCAACTTTATTATCCGACATAGACACTCGGGGCTTACACGCTGAGGTGCTTCACTCAAGTACTGCTCACTGGAAAGCAACATTTATGCTATCACATCACATGTTATGACAGGTAACATGTCACCATTAAAATGAGGGACAATATTTATATATTTTTTTACTACTGCAGTACACATCTTTATTGCTGCGACGCCGTTCAGGCATATACATGTTTATGGCCATAAAATGCTTATGGCTATGATTGGGAAGCACGCTGAACTTCATTTGATGTATTATGATTGATTTCACTGTGTTTCAACTATGTTTACTTACCAGTTTACTGTGTTAACATGTCTGCCAGCAAGAGGTACGACAGTGCTCTTTTGATACCCATGTACCTGCACACCATGAAGGGTTGGTGGTTTTGGCTTGCCTGTTTCACGTGATCAAGCCTCGGCAGAGGTGAAACATGTTGTGAGTAAGCTACAGGTAACTGAACATCGCTGCGTCTGGCATTTCTGAGAGTGAGCTGATTTGCTGCTTTTCTATGAGAGATTAATTAAAAATTTGCAAACATTTGTGACAAAGATTTTCAATTCTATTAAGGACACGGAGGCGAGGATTATGCTTTCTCGATTTCTTTACTACAAACAGCAGCCAATAGGAACACAGTAAAGAAAAAGAAGCACTACCATTCCCATGAACACTTGGGCAACCATAGAGACTACATCCCTATATAAACAACCATGAAGGGCATGACTTCCTCTTTCTTTGTCCATTAAAGTTAAACAGTCAAAGTCAATTCAAGTGGTACCGAAGAACAGCCTGGAGGAAAAACGTCCAAAGGCAACAGGAAGATCGACCAGCAGAAGACGTCCCAAGGAACCAAGGACCAGGAGACTGGAGCAGGAGAACTCAACATATCCAGAATCTGAACTGCTGAAAACCGATGCAGGAGTGTACTGAAGAAAAACAGAGCCGTAATACACCATCCCAGTACCATGGAAGGTAAAAGTACAAAGGGTAGGGAAACAGTGCAAGAAAAACATTCTAGAGCGATGCCATAACAATAATAAACATACATGAGAAATGTAGTAAAATACATTTTGGTGGGATAATACTCGCCTCCGTGTCCTTAATAGAATTGAAAATTCTTGTCACAAATGTTTGCAAATTTTTAATTCTATGGCGGACAGGAGGCTCAGATTATGCTTGTTCAAAGCTGAGCCACCACAACAGAAGCAATATCCACAATAGGCTTGAAATAAAACGTTTTGAACACGGAATTGGAAGACCAATCAGAGGCCTTCATGATGTTCCTCAGACTCACCCCAACAGTAAAAGCCTTAGAAGCCATGGCTCCCCGAGCGAAATGGGCTCCAAAAATGGAGACATCAATTCCAGCCTCAGACATAAGCCAACGCACCCAGCGCGCCAGGGTAGCCAGCGCCACAGGCTTAAAAGGCTTTTGTAAAGCAATTAGCAAATTGACCAGACAAGTTTTGTTGAAAAGGAGCAGTGCTTCCCTCATAATCTTTTATGCATTGGACCACACATAACTGTGGATTCTGTGGAAAAGACGGATACGTCACAGAAAACATATTACATTTGGTGCGCCTGGAAATAGTAAAAGTGACCCCGTCCGGAGAGAACGAACGCCCGCACATCCGAAATGCGTTTGCAAGACACCAAACAAAGTAACATTGTCAACTTTGCTGAAAGTTGCTTACGAGACAAAGAGGAGTTGGGAGGCCAAGACTCTAGAAAACGTAAAACAATGGAGACATCCCAAAGAGCAACATACTTTGGACAAGGCAGTTTTACCAGCCGAATGCCACGAAGTAATTTAGAAATCAAGGGATGTTCCTCAACAGGCTTCCCATCAACAAAGTCGTGGCCCGCAGAGACTGCAGAGCGAAAGGAATTGACTGTCCTATAAGCAGAACCAGAAGAAGCTAGGGAAGCCAGAAAATTAACCACTAAAGTAACATCCGCTGAAGCGGGATCCAGTTCCCGTTCAGAACACCAACCACACCATCGTCGCCAAGCTGATGCATAACGCTTGTGCGTGTTGGGGGCCCAAGCTTCACCGATAAATCGTGGAGCGTCTCCAGATAAGCCTGGGATTTTCCAGCGTTCCCCGAAATCCACCACACAACCAACCGGAGCTGACCCGACTGAATCAGAGGATGCGAATTGAGCAGAGGGTCCAACAACAAGTTCCACTTCTGGGGAAGAAGGAAAGGCGTCGAGCAGCTCAGCTCCAGAAGATCCGGAAACCAAGCCTGAGCCCTCCAAAGAGGAGCTATCAGAATGATCTTCGACTGGAAGTGCTTTGTCCGAGCCAAGACCCGTGGAATCATCGTGAACGGGGGAAACGCATAGCAGAGATGAGGAGGCCAAATCTGAAGAAACGCTTCCGTGGCCAGAGCCTCCGGATCCGGACGCCAACTGTAAAACTTGGGCAAATGGGCATTGAGGCGAGAGGCGAACAGATCCATCCAAGGCCGACCCCAAATGTGAGAGAGGCTCCGAAATGCCCTGAGGTGAAGCCTCCAATCGCTGATGTCCAGCAGATGGCGAGAATTCCAATCGGCCACCTGATTCTCGCGACCCGGGAGATACTCTGCAATAAGAGTGATCTTCCGCTGAAGGCAGAAGTGCCAGACGTCCTTCGCAATTTCGGCCAAGAGTTTCGACCTCGTCCCTCCCAGTTTGTTGACACACCGAACCGCAGAGATGTTGTCCATGCGGAGGAGTATGCAACACTTGGTAGCCTGAGGAGCAAGACTGCGGATCGCAACCGAGCCCGCCAGGAGCTCCAAACAATTGATGTGAAGACTCAGTTCGTCCCGCGACCAACGACCGCCCGCCGTCACAGACCCGCACCGGGCTCCCCAAACCCAAAGACTGGCATCCGATTCCAGAACTACATCCGGGGTAGATCCGAACAGGGCTTTCCCGTTCCAAGCCTCCATGTGGTTGAGCCACCACACCATCTCCGACCTGGCTTCCGTCGACAGAGGAACAAGATCGGAATGGCGAAGACCTTTCTGTAAATGTCTGATTTTGAGACGTTGAAGGGCCCGATAGTGTAAGGGACCCGGAAAGATCACTTGAATGGACGAAGCCAACAGGCCGACAATCCGAGCGATCGATCTCAAAGACACACTCTGTTTGGATTAAAGTAATGTCAACTCCCGCTTGATAGACCTGTTCTTCTGGGAAGGCAAGAGAAGTTGGCAAGAGATCGAGTCGACCAGGAAACCCAAGAACTCTATCGACTGAGAGGGATGCAAAAGAGATTTTTGAGGATTCACTAGAAATCCTAGAGATTGCAATAGCTCTATCGTCCAGGTCAAATGGGTTTGTAATCGGACCGGACACTGAGCCATCAGTAAGATGTCATCGAGATACACTATCAGACGAACCCCGCGTGCCCTCAGCGACTCCACTACCGGCCGCAGAAGCTTCATGAAGCACCACGGTGCGGACAAGAGGCCGAACGGGAGAACAGTATACTCAAACCACGTCCCCAACCATTGGAATTGGAAAAAACGGTGATGAGGCTGGAATATCGGGACTGACAAATAAGCGTCATTCAAATCCAGGTGAACCATTCAGTCGCCTTCGCGAAGAAGATCCCTGAGAAGATGGATGTCTTCCATCTTGAAGTGGCGATAAACCACTCCGTTGTTGAATTCCTTGAGGTTGAGAGCCTCCCCCTTTCTTCTCCACCAAGAAGACATTGCTGACGAACCCCTGAGGATGCAGGGAAGTCCGCACAATGGCCCCTTTGACCAGAAGGGACTCGATTTCTTTGGAGATGACGTCCTGATCTAGTTGGGATAAAACAAGGGGTGAAGGGACGTGACTTTGAAGGGGAGGATGGTAAAACTCTATCTGGTAACCTTGAACACTATGCATCGCTGGAGATTGTACGCCAATTCTGAAGAAAAAATTGCACTCTGCCCCCCAGGTCAACATCTTCGTAGGGAATCAAGCTCACCTGTGTAGGAGAAATCCTGACGTCCTCCTTGGTTTCCGCCATAGCCTCCTTTGGCGGCCTGTCCACGACCTTTGCGAGAGGGGTAAAAATTCGACTTGGAGCCGGAATAGGAAGAATGTTGACCTCCTCCCTGCTGGGACTGATTGCCACGCTGCTGGCCAGAGCCATGGGCGGACGAACGTCCCCTGGAACGTCCGGCCCTGCCAAAAACTGGGCGGAACGCCCTATGGAGAGAAGACTGTGCCTTATCCAGGCCACTGAATGTTGCGACAAATTTTGTCAACTCTTTAAGGAAGGTTTGACCAAAAAGCAGACCCTGAGCAAGGGGCCCCGACTCCGACGAAGCTAATTCTGTCAATCTGGGGTCCATTTTCAACAAAATGGAACGTCGTCGCTCTGTGGAAAGAGCACAATTTGCGTTCCCCAACTGGCATATAGCACGCTGGGCCCAACCAATCAGCTCATCTAGGTCGATGCCAGAAGTGGACCCTTGAGCCTGGTAACCCAAATCTAGAATCTTTGTAAGCGGGCCAAGGAGATCTAACAATTTATCCTGGCACAGGCGCCAAGACCTATCAATGCCCTTCTTGGGGTCTTTTGTGAATTTTTTAAGATAGGTGAGAATAGTGGGATCCACCTCTGGAGTATCCAAGAGTTTGTCCGCCAAATCAGGGCGAGGACACTCGGAACGAAGACGAGAATGTACTTCCTGATCAAAAGGCTCACGAATGTGGGCTTGAAAGCACTCCGCGACCTCAGGAGCAGGGAGCCAGGATTTAGAGTTAGGGTGGACTATGTCGGAAGGCTCAAAGTTAAGTACCGGAGGATGTGAAGGAGTGTCAACAAAATGCTCCTTCCTAGACTTTTTAGCAGGGGGAGGACCAGACGGACCGGAAGAAGAAGACGAAGAGGACGTATCATCAGTGTCAGGTGGAGTTGGTCGAGCCTTCCTAGAAACACTGGAGGAAGACAGGGACTTAGCCAATTTCACAAAATCAGATTTGTGAGGATGTTTTGGGGATTTAGAGGAGTGCTTGCCGGCAGAAGAAGGAATCCAACCTTGTTGTTGTGCATAATCAGTTAAATGATGTTTCAATGGTCCAATGGCGCGGACCAGTGCGTTATTGACAGAGTGTTGCACGCCCTGGTCAAGGGCATCAACCAAATCATACTCAAAGGACTCCTCAGGTTCCTCATCATAATATTAATCTTCAGAATCATCATAGCCAGCCATGCTTGTGAGTATATGGCAGAACAGTAAGATAGAAATGCCCACAGAGGAATAATCCAAAGGCCAGACAAAGGCCAGACACTAAGGAAGTTGAAGTGACCCAGTCAGGGGGAGTGACAACCCCAAGCAAGCCAGGCAGGCAGAGCAACACTCCAATCTAAACAAGTAAATCAAATGTGGAGGGACAGGCTTGCAAAAGAAAGCCACTCTAGGCAACGCCTCTATGAATTATCCAGCCCAAACCCTAGCAGAGGAAAGGGCGTATATTGGGGACTCTCCGGCAGGCAGTGGGCACAGGCTATTTGGAAACGCCGCCTCTTGCGTGTGAAGAATCCGTGAGAGACACGGAGCGTCAACAGGGCTATTGCGCATGCACAGAAGCCCGCCTGCGAAATACGGAAGTGGAGCGACGTGCGACAGCAGCGCGCGACCTCCCGAGTCCCCGGTCCCTCTCCACAGATAGACGCGGGCACAAAGCGCCCGAGTACAAAGAGAGGCGACCCACGCTCTCTGAGATGAAAAATCGGCAACCCGAGCAGCTGCAACAACCAGGACAACAAAGGTCAAATGAGCACATTAACACCAGGCAAGATGCTGGAAACGGCCAAAGATAAACGGCGCAACAACGCTATTGTAAGTAAACTGCACAAGGCAATGCAAACATGCAACAACAATAGTATGAAATATAGGTAAATGACTTAACTGGCTGCGAAGCAGCAAAGAAAGAGGGAGTCATGCCCTCTATGGTTGTTTATATAGGGATGTAGTCTCTATGGTTGCCCAAGTGTTCATGGGAATGGTAGTTTTTCTTTTTCTTTACTGTGTTCCTATTGGCTGCTGTTTGTAGTAAAGAAATCGAGAAAGCATAATCTGAGCCTCCTGTCCTGCCATAGAATTTGCTGGTCTACTCCGCCAGCATGCGCGCCATTCTCCGGTGGTCCGCTAAAGCCCGGAAGGAGTTTTGTGGTGACAGGATATATATATATATATATATATATATATATATATATATATATATATATATATATATACTTGGAAGGTACAAGTCAGGAGTGCTACACCCTAATCAAAATGTCCACATGCATGTGTTGCATCATGCTCAATCTTGGGCTATTTTTTAGTGCAAAAGTTAGCATTTTCCATAATTTTGCCTAATTTGTGGCACATTTCGCACAATTTCTTGGAACAAAAATATTTTAATTTTGCCTAGGATTAATTATTTCATAAAAAATATCCTTGCTCCTCTATTTATCCAAGAGTGTATTTGTGTAGTGCAGATTTTCCTTAAAAGATGGCAGTTTAGTAATTCTGTTTTACCTCACACTTTTCTGTGAATATTGGGGAGATGGAGTTCCATCAGGATGGGGGGATTTGATCAGATTTCTTCCAGCCGTGGATGAGGTGTGCTACTCATCGTACATGCAATTGAGGGGAGCCAGTTTGGAGTCGGGTAGTCCATGAAAAAGGAAACGCCTGAAAATGCCTGAACAACAGTTCTGAAGTCGCTGTCTGAAAGATAGGTTTCACTTTCTATAGAAGAGAGACAGGTACCACGCTGTGTTCATTTTTTAGGCAATGTGTTTCTTGAGAGTGAGGTTGGTGTTCAAGGTGGATCTAATATTCAGTGCAAGTTGGGGTTCAAAGCCACCAAGGTTTCTGTTATTGAGCAACAATCGTACTATTTTTTGCTTGTTGTTTCTGACAACTAAAATTACTTCTGTCCTGGTTGGGTTCTGAATCATTGGTATATTAGCAAATCCAGATGCTGTTTTCCGTCAGTAATGCCTTAAAGATGAAGATGATAGGAAGCAATATGGAATCCTAGGGAGCTCTGTAGGTGATAGCAATCTTTTATGACATTGAGGTGCGCATGTTAACAAACTTGTGTTCTTTCAAATGGCAGGAGAAGAATCAATGAAGAAAAATTGACAGTGAATACAAAATTTTCTAGCTGTCGCGACAAGAATTTTAGATTCTATTAAGGTCACGGAGGCGAGGATTATGCTTTCTCATTTCTTTACTGCAACAACAGCAGCCAATGAAAATGAAAGTACACATGTAAAAAATAACATTTCTCATGAGGCTTTGAACCACGCCTCTCTTACAACAACCAATCACAAAGGTATCATGTCTATAAATCCTGGAGACACTACTCCGGCCTCCTCTTTCTTTGCGCGAAAGTCAGTAACAGTCTCATCACACTGAAAAGTTCAATACTGCAACGAAAAACAGATCCAGCAGAATTCCCAACGGAGAAATCTTGAACAGAAAAGGAAAACCTCCATCCGGAAGGAGCGGCAGCCAAAAGCACAGGCGGTCTTCAACTCTTGTTGGAGTCGTTTCCTAGAACAGAAAAAGGAAGTTTGAGAAAAGTTTCCACCACAACCTAGATCGTTGTAAGGGTGGGCAAAACAGTTAGGTAAAACCACATAAACAACAACAGTTGTATAACAGTCCCAACGGGTGGGATAATCCTCGCCTCCGTGTCCTTAATAGAATCTAAAATTCTTATTGCGATAGCTAGAACATTTTGTATTCTATGGCAGGACCGGAGGCTTCTGATTATGCTGGTTCAAAGCTCACATTAAAGCTCGTCAATCACAGCATCAGAAACATGAGGAATCGGTTTGTAATAAAACACCTTAAACATTGAATCTGAGGACCAGTCAGCTGCCTTCAGAATGTCCTCCAAGCGGGAACCCAATAAGTAAGCCTTAGAAGCCATCGCACCCCTCACAGAGTGTGCCCCATAAGCAGAAATATCAATGCCGGCTTCCGACATGATCCACCTGACCCATCTGGCTAAAGTAGCAGCAGCGACTGGCTTGAACGGATTTGAATAGATATCAATAACTGCCCCAGAGGATCCGCCCTGTGTACACTAGTACGCTCCTCATAACATTTAAGACATTGAAGAACACACAGCCTGCCGTTATGAGGAAAGGCAGGATAATCAACTGAACAGGACATGGTCTTAGTACGTCTAGTAATGACAAAGGATACACCTTGGGGTGAAAACATCCTCCCAGCCAAATCCAAAGCTCTGACATCTGAAACCCTCCGACATGAAATAAGGCACAATAGCATAGTAAGCTTGGCAGAAAGCTGTTTCAGAGACAAATCACCATTATCGGGCCAGGATTCCAACAAATTCAGAACCTTATTAACATCCCACATGGTGGAATACCTGGGCTGAGGAGGGTTGGCCACACTCACACCTTTAAGTAACTTACATACCAAGGGATGCATCCCCACAGGTTTACCATCTTTGTGGTCGTGACCAGCAGAAATAGCAGACTTGAAGTTGTTAACCAACCTGTAGGCCAGGCCAGAAGTCGCACACTCTGACAAAAAGTTCAGTACCTCTGTTATATTTGATCCCACGGGGTCCACCTGTTTAGAAAGGCACCAACCCACCCACTTCTTCCACGAAGCAGAGTATCCTTTTCGGGTGGAAGGGGCCCACGCTTGCTGCATAAAGCTGGAAGCCTCTCGTTAAAGGCCTGCAAGGCGTTCATGTCTCCGGAGAGCGTCCATACCATTAATGACAGCTGGTTCTGCAGGACCAGGGGGTGGCACGTCCCCACTGGGTCCTGCAGAAGCGTTGGGAAGGCTGGGAGCCGGAAGGGGAGGTCTATTGACAATTCCAACAGTGTGGGAAACCACGACTGAGTCGACCAATAAGGCGTTACAAGCACCACCGTCGCCTCCTGTCGGTGCAGCAATGCCGCTACTCTCGGGATCAGTGCAAACGGTGGAAACGCATAATTCCTCTGATGTCCCCAATGATGAAGGAACGCATCCGTCCCCAGTGCCATCGGGTCCGGTCTCCAACTGTAAAACAGAGGAAGGTGGGCATTGAGGCGCGAGGCAAACAGGTCTATCCGACATGGGCCTCGTACTGACATGATCCGGGAAAACAGCGATGGATGGAGTCTCCAATCGCTGGAGTCCCGGAGAAATCGGGAATGCCAATCCGCTACTTGATTGAGTTTCCCGGGAAGGTATTCCGCCACCACGGAGATCTTGCGATCCAGGCAGAAGTGCCAGAATTCCTTCGCAATGTGCACCAGCATCCGGGACTTTGTCCCGCCCAATCGATTGATGTATCGCACCGCGGAGACATTGTCCATCCGAAGGAGGATACAACAATTGCTCTTCAGCGGCGAGATAGATCTGATGGCAAAGGACCCTGCCAGAAGCTCTAGACGATTGATGTGAAGTGATAGTTCGTCTGCAGACCAACGTCCTCCTGTGGCAAACTCGCCGCAGCGAGCCCCCCAGCCCCACTGGCTGGCATCGGATTCCACCACCACATCCGGGGCTGTGCCGAAAGTAGCTCGGCCGTTCCAAGCCGATATGTGGTCCAACCACCACTGAAGCTCCTCCCTGGACTCGGAGGAGAGAGGGATCAAATGATCGTAGTGAAAGTTTCTCTGTAGGTAGAAGATCTTGAGCCTCTGCAGGGCTCTGTAATGCAAAGGTCCGGGAAAAATGGCCTGAATCGACGAGGCCAGAAGGCCCACAATCCATGCCAAAACCCTCAAAGAAATCTTCTCTTTGGCCAGGGTAGCTGCGATCTCTCTCTTGATCGACTTGATCTTCGGCAGAGGAAGGAGAAGCTGGGCCGAGACTGAGTCTATCAGGAAGCCTAGGAATTCCATCTGCCGATCCGGTATCAGCACCGATTTCTTGGTGTTGATCGCGAATCCCAGATTCTGCAATAAGGATGTCGTCCACTCCAAATGCGTGAGAAGGAGGGACCGGTCCTGTGCTAGGATCAGCATATTGTCTAGATAGACAATCAACCGAACTCCCATCTCCCGGAGGCGGGAGACCACCGGCTTGAGTAGTTTGGTGAACACCCAAGGGGCCGAGGACAGTCCAAAAGGAAGTGCCTCGTAACGAAACCAACGCCCTTTCCAGGGGAACTGCAAAAACTTTTGATGTGATGGGCAGACTGGGACCGTCAAGTAGGCATCTTTCAGGTCCAGTCTGACCATCCAGTCGTTCTCCAAGAGAAGGTCTCGCAAAAGATGGATGCCCTCCATCTTGAAATGTCGATACGTGACAAAGGGGTTGAAATCCCTCAAGTTTAACACAAGGCGCTGACCGCCTCCTTTCTTTTGAACAAGAAAGACGTTGCTGCAGAAGCCTCCCGGAAGGAAGGGTCCTACAGCAATGGCCTGTTTTGTCAAAAGCTCGTCTAGTTCTGAGTCTATAAAAGTCTGTTCGAGATGGGAAAAAAGGAGAGGACGGGGGGGAAGGGCTGAATGGGGCAAGACACCATCTCTATCTCGTAACCCTGGACGGTCCGAAGGACCCATACATCTGAAGTAAGAGCTGCCCAATTCTTGACAAAATGGCGCAATCTTCCCCCTAACGGAAGTAAAGGAAGAGAGAGACTTACCGGAAGATTGGTTATCGAAGTTCTTGTAGCCTCGATTGATTCCTTTATTATAGCGGCCCCTGAAGCCGCGTGATCGGGACGGGTAAAATCCGGCTTGATCCGGTTCTTGCGTGTACCCTCTTCCCCGTCTAGGGGCGTAGCCTCTTTGAGGACTGGGATTTGAGTAGCGGCCGGTCGAGCGTCCTCTGCCACGCCCGGCCCTACCAGAGACCTGCAGAACACGTTTCAGCGATGCCTGAGACTTGTCCAAAGAAGCAAAAGTGTTCACAAATTTTGCAATATCTTTAACGAAATTGTCCCCAAACAACTGTCCTTCCGCCAAAGGACCCGGCTCCGAGGAAGCCAATTCCACCAGTTGGGGGTCGATCCGGAGAAGGACGGACTTCCGCCGTTCCGAGCCAAGGGCGCAATTCGCGTTGCCCAGCATACAAATGGCCCTCTGAGCCCAACCCGCCAGAACCTCGGGGTGTATGGCGGCACCAGTCTCTTGCGCCTGCAGGGCCAATTCCAGGATTTTGGCCAACGGGCCCGAAAGGTCGAGGACCTTATCTTGGCACGCTCTGAGTGTGCGATCAATCCCTTTCTTTGGGTCCTTTTTATACTTTTTAAGAAAAGTGGTCATGGAAGGATCTATGTCCGGTGTGAGAGCCACTTTGTGGGGCAAATCAGGGCGCGGGCATTCAGATTTCAGGCGGGCACGAACCTCCTTGTCGAATCCCTTGCGGAGATGAGTCTCCAGATAGGTCGCCACCACAGGAGGGGGAACCCAGTCGGATGATCTGGGGTGGACAATGTCCGTCGGATCAAATAAAAAGGGAGTGGGAATGACCGGTGAAGTGTGCTTACGCTTTTTAGTGCGTTTGCGCGGAGCGGCATCTGAAGAATCGGTATCGGTGCCAGTATCCGTCGTGGAGATAACCAGGGAGGAATTGGAGGGAAAGGTAACAGGCTTGTCTTGGGATCGAGACTCCTGGGACTTATAAAGTTTGTCGTAAGACTGGGCATGCGGCCAGGAAAGGTCAAGAGCCGCCTTCTTCGGGGGAGGGGGGTGAAGGGGATCTTTGCCCGGAGCAGGGATCGGCTTACCCGGGACCAGCAGGTCCAATTTCTTGGCCAAAGGGGAGAGGGCCAAGGAGAGGGCTTTATCCAATTTGGCATCGAGTTTTTTGTCTATGATCTCCTCCATGGAGTCCCCTTCATAGAATTCTTGCTGTCCCTGATAACCATACGCAGCATCCTCCTCTTCGGAGTACTCAGCGTCTGCCATCGCAATCAGGAATCCAAAAATTCCAACTCTAATCCCCAGCGGGAAGCAAAGACCAGCCCAAGCAAGGGCGTCGAGGGTGGGGGGTGCCAGGCGCAGGAGCCGGAAATACCAGGAAAAGACAAGAGCAAGGTCTAGTCCCACTCTAGGACTAACGGAGGAAAAGGGTATGTCGCCTGGACCAATATAAGCTGCCCAAAAGCACGGAAAGCGCCCACGGCTCCTGGCCCAAGCTGCGTCAATCCCCACTTCAGCCGGGGACAGAGCATCGATCTGGCACCTTCGAGAACTGCGCATGCCAACACGGCGTGCGCGGGCTCCCTGAGACGTGCGTAAGGCCTCAACGGCTCCTACGTACGCTCGTCCCCGAGGGGGGGCTAACCCCTCACTAGTGCGGCTAGCCGAAGCGTGCGCCACGGGCAGCGACGACAGGAAGTCGGGGGGGAAGGATAGGACGGGCCTAGGTGCGCAACACGCGCCACCACGGGGAAGCGGGGAACGGAGCGAAGCTCCGCCCCCAATCTAAGAGCAAAGCGGACAATGTATGAATAAACAGTGCCAAGAGAGCGTGAAGCGATCAATCAAGCCATGCAATATACATGAATAATAAGAAACAATAGTCAATGGCATCAACCAATGTAAAAGGCATAAAGCACAAGTAATAGAGCAAACATGAAAGCAAAGAGCACTTATATGGGCTGCGGAGCAGCAAAGAAAGAGGAGGCCGGAGTAGTGTCTCCAGGATTTATAGACATGATACCTTTGTGATTGGTTGTTGTAAGAGAGGCGTGGTTCAAAGCCTCATGAGAAATGTTATTTTTTACATGTGTACTTTCATTTTCATTGGCTGCTGTTGTTGCAGTAAAGAAATGAGAAAGCATAATCAGAAGCCTCTGGTCCTGCCATAGAATCCGATTTGAGAAGGCAGGGTGTGGATGAGGGTTGAGTAGTTAACTGTGTTGAAGACAGATGAGAGATATAGCAATATAGGGAGGCCGGGGTCAACTTAACCTGTAGCCGGGAGGGTGTTGTCCACAATGTGCAATGTAGTGGTCTCCATACTGCAGTGCCTTTTAAAACTAGATTGGTAGTCATGCTGCAGATGGTTAGGAATACCGATTCGTGTAGTACTTTAACCAAAAATAATTAAATCAGGAGCAATCCACTGCCTTGGGTTACTTTGTGTCACAGAGTTTTTCCAGGGGTGGTGCATGGGCATTCCCATGCAATCCCCAATGGGTTTTGATGCAAATCCTGCTCTGCAAAGAATTGTAGACAGGATTTACGCCAAAATCCTGCTCATCCCTGAGGCAGTCTTTTCCTCTTTGCATGTGTGCTGCATTCCACAGCATACATATGAAGAGGAAAATGCTTTAAACAATGGTTTTTGGAAAGAAAAAAAACCCTTCCTGCACAAAACTATGCTGGTCACAATGCGGTCACTGCTGGAATACGGTGAATGGGAACCTGTATTGGTGCTTGGCTGCTAAAGTGTGCCAGCGCAGGAAGAAAGCAGAACTCTACCACTTAGAACATTTGGCACAGTTCGGATAGCTCCCATTCTCGCAACACAGAGCAGTAATTTTCCTTTCTTTACTATGTCACGGAACTCAAACTGGGAGTGTCTGTCAGGTTCTATGCTTTTCCAGCAATAATCTTTCTCTGTTCAGTTTGACTTTTGGGCTCTGGTTTCCTGTCATTCAGTGGTCCTTCAGCGCCGTGACACTCTGTGGAGTAGCTGTGCGCTTTATAAGTACCTATTTTCATTTCATACTACATTTTCTAATTACAGGAGAAGAAAGAAGGATCCTGCTTCTCTAGGGGTCTTTGTTCATCTACAGCATTTAGGGGCCATTTTTTTGGCCATTAATGTTTTATGAAATGTGATTGATTTATCAAGACAGGCTTGTTAGAAGAGTAATGGCAAAGCTGACTTTAGGAAAGAATATGTAGCTTTGTCATCCATGTTGCAATGTTCACCTCACTTTTGAACACTTCTTTTTGTATTCAAATAGATTTTCAGAAATGTGTTGAAGATTGATTAATGCAGGTCGAACTAATAAGTACAGAGAAATGCCTATTATATGTGGGTTTTTTATATACCTCTGCTAAAATTATCGGGTTTTGTATGACAATTCTCCTACAAGATGTCAATTTACGTTCTTTTCATCGAAGCAGGTGAAAACGTCTAAGAATGTTTCGTTCTTTTATCCTCAAGAGCCTCCTTCTTTTGGCCTTTTGCTCAGCAACTGGTTTAAAAAAAACAAATGCCATGAAAAAGTATGTCATTTCTGAAGACTTTACCAGAACTGCGCACGATTTGACACATCTGTAATCTTAAATGTAATTATGAGCAGTGAATGCCAACTAATTAAATAATGGGCATCTCTTCAGGGGCATTCCTAACGATAATCTTTTAAAATAGAGTACTTTTTTTTTGATAATAGCTTGCTTTAAACATTAGCATTAACATTGTTGTCTTTTGGGATCAAACATCCAGGTGCTTTTATACATTTAAGCTTATATGCATGCGAACAATCAATATATAATAAAAGAAATGCATGCTCTACTGAGAAACTTGAATTCTGTGCACGATATAAAAAAAAAGTTCGGAGTTATTTGAAACCTCCCCTTTCAGGACATAACATGCGATGATTTTCATGTCTGCATAGTTATTACCCATTCCGAGAGGTTGAGCTCGTAATTGTATAGTACTGTTTTGGAGTTAGTTTCATAGTAAACGTACGTGTGCGTAGATGGAACCCACCACTAATCGAGTGAGCAAGAGTCGATGCTTAGAAATGCATCGGAGTGAGGTTGGACAGGCATAAACAACAGAATCTCCTTCGACCTTTATTTTCTGTCGTTTTATGTAGCACAAACTTGACCCGCAAATATCATATGGTCTGGTACTTACCTAGGTCCCCTCTCACCCATACCCTCTGCCCCTGGTTCGAGGATGGCACCCCTCCACCGCCCAAGCACACAGGATTGGGGAAACCACACCAGTTTGTTGTAAGTTTTTGGAATAGAGGGGAGTGACCCCCCGGCCGTATTTATTAACAAATAAAACAATATTCAAAAACTTTCAATTTACAAAAATTATGCAGAAAGTACAGATACATTGGTAGACACATGTTGCAAGAGCTATCCTTAACACAATCTAATACAGAAGGCACTCCTACCTTAAATCTAACAATGCATGATATTACTTTCTGCGTGTCCCTTTTAGAGCCTACGGCAAAGTCAACGTCTGGCAGCTTCTCCCTCCCTTTTGTCCCAGGGCCTACAAGTACTACTCCCGGAGTAAGTTTGCGCAGGGGGTACAGCTTATCGGACGGAGATCTTTCCCCCGGGCCCCCCTATGCCCTGGCCTTGACTCCACTAGGGGGCTGCAGACTTGCTGCGCATGCGCGTGCAGGGGTGGCCCCAGGCCCACTGGGACGGATACTCTCCCGGCCCCCGCACCCAGACAGCCTACTTACAAGCTGTCACTACCCCCGGAGTTACATGATGCTGACCGCTAAGACCGCAGACTAGGCTTACCACTGTTGACCTTACCGCCACAGGCCAGCATAGTTGACCGACTATATGGCCCCCCTACACTAGGAAGGTCCTACACTATGTTTCAAACCCTCCAGCCAAGATATGATGTCCTCCATAAAGGCACTGTTCCCTTTTTGTGAGAGGTGCACCCCGTCCTGCAGAAAAAACTGATCATCCCTGATGTACCTGTGCGATATGGTCCTCAATATAGGAGTTTTAATTAATTTATCAAACTTGGTATTGAGCCGCTTTACCACGTGATTCAACGCCCTGACTGATTCCCCCCCCCTCCACAGGAACCGGAGTATCATGTGAGATCAAGCTATGATGGACTGAGGACACTGCTTCGCCAGCCACCCAACTTCCGTAAGTAACTCTTCAACTAATACTCTCCTACCTAGCTTGGCCAGATCGTTGCCTCCTAAATGCAGGATCCAGATAGCTGGTGGCCCGAGCTTGTGCATAAAGCATGGTTCACCAGCTCCCCGAATTGCCCCACGCATAAACCACCCGACTCACAAAGGATATTTTTGCTCCTAATGCTGTCACCCTATCTTTGAAGGATCCTGTAAAGAAAGTCTTCAGACTGCGAACATATGAGTGTACTATTATCCACATTTCTTGATTCTTCAGGTGCGGAGTAAACTTGCGTCACCGAGGTGCTATCTTCGCTGTGAACAGCCGCCCTTTGAATAGCCGCACACCTCCCCCCTGAGATCACAGGGTGAAGAAGCTGCAAAATTAGAAAGAAAGGCAGGGTAAGTCCATGGCCACGCGGCAATTCCTGCAACAACTACAACAACGTCAGTTATGATTTACCTTTGTGACATTCAAATGTTCCCCTCTCTCTTGAGTCACAAGAGGAAGGGTCCCTACTGGGTCTAAATGTTTCCTAAAACTTTGATTCTAGAGCATGTGCAGCTGCACATACCTTTTGTAGCAGTTGGAAGACCACCTGCCAATCTTCTTGACACGTTCCTCCCCAACTCCCCTTGCCACAGCTTCAGTGGCTGCACCTATTCTGAAGGAGTGAATCCTGAAATCACTGGCCTCAAACCCCGCCACTTCTAGTGCCTTGAGCATAACTCTCTTGAACTGAAATACTGTCAGTGGTGTCCCGTTCTCATGTGTAAAGAACGGGCCACCTACGCTCTGCGCCCTCTGGGCCATGAAAGCCTCTAACCTCGTGACCGGGCAACATGCAGCGTTCCCTGACCTGTGCAAGACTACGCAGTCCCCCCTGCCTTCTTGGTCGGTTTTAGATTGGACTATAGAGATTCTCAGTGAGACCTCACCCAGCTTCACATGCCCTGCCTGGAGTCCCCCCAGCCAATCTTGTTTATTTCTTGCAACTAACTCCCCGACCCTGAAGGCACCGTAGAATGCTAAACAGAAAGCGGCCTGGAAACGGATTGCCTCACCCGATGATGCACAGACCTGCGGTTGGACCTCCGCAATCTTCCTCAGTATTTCTAACCCCACAGGCCTCCTGAAATCTGGCTGGCTCCCTTGTAAGCGTTGCCACCCTTTCTAGACCTGGCGGATCACAAAATGCTTGGTGGGGTCACCTTTCCCATATTGCTGACTGGCTATTTATGCATTCCGCCACTGCCATGTTATCAGACCAGAAAATGACAGATCGGTCCCTCAATGCATCTGCGCAGACAACCAAAGCCACTAGGATTGGGAGGAGCTCGAGAAAGCTTATGTTGCAGGTGAGCCCTGACCTTTTCCACCAATCAGGCAGTGTTCCGCCACCCAGTCATTCCCCAGGAAGGCACCGAAACCTTCGCTGCCTGCCGCGTCGGTCATTAAACCCAGCTCTGAGTTAGGCACGGGTGGACTGGGCCAAACTACTCTGCCATTAAAGTCCCGCAGTAAAGCCCTCCATATCTGCATATCCTTCCTGACCTCTCTGAACAATCTGGTGTGATGATGCTTCTCTTTGAGGCCGGACATGGCGTGAGCAATAGTCCGGGAAAAAGGGCGTGCCATTGGAATTATGCGTAACACGAAGTTCAACTGGCCCACCACTTGCTGCAACTGGTGCAGTGTTACTTTCTCTCTGTTAAGTCAGCATTCCAGGCCGAGCCCAAATTCCCTGACCTTGTCACTTGGTAGCTTGGACACCCCTTGAATAGAATCTAATTCAATTCCCAAGAATTTAATGGTGGTAGCTGGACCCACCGTCTTATTGGGAGCCAACGGTACCCCGAACTCCTGCATGAGTGTACAAAACTCCTGTAATGCTGCCCTGCATTCCTTGGAGCCTGGCGTCCCCAAGATGAGGAAATCATCCAAATAATGCGGGACCCACTGGTGCCCTGACTTCTTCCTGAAAGCCCATTCTAGAAAGGAACTACATTTTTCAAAGTAGGCGCATGACACAGAGCAGCCCATGGGCATACACATATCAACGTACTACTTGCCCTCAAACTGGAAGCCTACGAGGTGGTAGTTCTCTGGGTGCACTGGCAGTAAACGGAACGCTGATTCAATGTCAGATTTTGTCAGCCTTGCCCCATGCCCTAAAATTCTCAGCATGGCCACAGCCTGATCAAAAGAGGCGTACTTTACGCTACACAGAGTGTCTGCAATGGCGTCTTTCACGAAACTGCCTATAGGTGCAGAGAGGTTGTGGATCAATCTGAACTCCCCGGGTACCTTTTTTGGCACCACCCCTAGAGGTGAGCACACAAAATTTGGCATCGGGACTTCCCCAAATGGTCCAGCCACCCTACCTAGGTTCAATTCCTTTTGGATGTTTGCCCTTGCTATGTCCATATTGGATCTAACAGACATTTGATTTCTACAGTGTGTAACCCGACTGTGCCCTTGTGCTGGTATCCTGAAATCTTTAACAAAACCTGATCTGATGACCCTCGCTGATTCAGCACAATTGTACCGTTCCAGCCAAGGTATCATTGCCCCGATGTTCACAGGAGATCTAGCCGTTCCTAACTGTCCCTCACTGATCCTGCTATCTACCCCCTTTGTCCCTTGCTTTTTTGTTGCACTTGGATTCAGGATGGGAGGCATTGCCGCAATACCCGCAGGAGCGCCCTGGAGCAGGACCGTTTGCTATAGTCAAAGCAAACCCCTTTTTTCCCGTCTGTTCCAGTTTTTGGCGAACTTCCCCCCGCGTTCCCAGTGGGCCTGCTTTAAAGGGCTGAAACTGCAGGGTGTCTGTGACCGGTCCCCTCATGCCCTTTGGCGACACTACCACCAAGTGTTTCAGATGTAGGAACATGTCTGTCTGATCCCACCTCAGAGACGCGTCCTGAGCCTTAGCCCTCCTAAAATCTTTATCATAGTCCTTCCACCAGTCGCCGCCTTTGGCAGCATGGGCGAGAGTAATCCTATTCTGGTAAATTGCCATTTGCGGCCCTACTTCTGGGAAACGTTCGAGTATGACGGACATGTAAGTGGAGAATCCCTGAATCCAGGTTCTCCTCATCCCTGTATTTTAGTAAGATGGTGGACCATTCCCTAGCGTGTGTTCACTCTTTATTATTTCTTGCCTCCTCCCTTTCTGCTGCATCAATTAGGAGAAAAAACATATTCATGTAATCCCCTTTTCATATTTTTTCCTTCATCTCTTTAGAGATATGCCTCCCCAACTGCTCCCTCCCTGAGCGCATTTCCCCCACCCCTAGAGGCGTCAATTGCTGATTTGTACCTGACGGTGCTGTTGAATCAGCTTTCTTGTGTGCTTCTAGCTCCTTCGTGCTGTTGCTTGAGCCTGGAATGCCCTCGCCCACGGTGGCCGATACTGCACCTGATAGTGCTGCCCCCTGGACGACGCTGTTAGCGAGAGGTATCGTGGGTGCCTGTGACGCGTTCCCAACCGGTACTACCGGCACCTCCTTCGGTTTCCCGGGCCCTAGCTCTGCCAGCAATTTCCTTACCCTGTCAACCACATCACCCCCTCCTGCAGAAGCCCCTGCAGCATGAGACCAATACCCTACGGTCTCCAGCCATGGCAATACTGCTGCCAGGCTGGCGGTGAAATCTGGCTGCATGGCAATGGTGGGTGTGGCCCCATCCGCCACTTGGCCCCCAGGAATGGCAGCTTGTTCCTCCCCCTGTGAGGGCACTCCCATCCCTCCCTGTCTCTCTCCTGGGTCTGAGGAAATTACATGGACCGGAGACACCGGTGTGCTTGGATTCCCCCTATCCCCTTACTACTGGGCTTACGCTTGCTCTGCTTCGGTGGAGGGGGAGAATAATTCCTTGGCACAACCACAGGCTTTCTGTGCCTACCTACTGTTGCTTCAGGCCCTTCCACCTTATCTTGTAACCTGTTAAGGGTCTGTCTCATGACCTGCACCTGTTGCACTAAGGTCTCCAGCAAAACCTCAGTGTGAGAACGTTTGCTGGGCCGCCGTGCCTTAGGGGCCATGGCGTGAACTGAGGTCGTAAAAAAGGCGCCTACACGTGCGCTACCTGACCACGCATGACTTCTCCCTCGGGAGACGTATACCCAGGTTACCTTTTCATTGTAGCGTGCCCCAGTCAACCTATGCAGTCACGCACCCAGAGCCAAGACCCACTGGCTAACCCAGTAGGCTCAGGTGAGCCGCCCACTCAAACCCTCTATGGCTCCCAGAAGCAATGGACTGCTGGCTAACCAAGGCCGCCCGCAGATCCTCCAATGATCGCCAACACTGTACAGGGAAGAAGAGCGACGTCCACCCCAGCGTGTGTTGTTGCTGCAAAGAGAATGAAAGACACAGTTTTGCAGCGCTGCCTTTCGCCCCTCTGCCAATGGCCCCAGGTATACAGTGCCCCCACAGTCCCCTAAGGGACCTTTCTCCTGTTTAATTTCTGAAATGACTGGCTCTGCCCACTGACCAGATCCCACATCCGCTTCTGGCGTCACACAACAATGGATACAGCCAAAACCAAGTGAAGCACACTAGCCCAAAAGATGCCCCAGCTGACACACCAAACGCACGCTCAGTGCTGTGGATAACTCTGGGGACACTGGTTGCCCCGCTTCTCGTTTTTTACCAAGGCATGCTTTGAACCTTCCTTAAATTTTTGCAGCCACACAATAGATTTTACTGGAAAAAAAAACAAATACGCCGTGCGGGGCCCAGAAACAGCCGCTGCCCGCCGGCGCTAACGGGAGAGCTGTACATTAAGGCCCCTGTTGGTAACGCTCCCAATTACCCTGTGTACGCCTGCATATGGGTCACAAAATGCGCCCGGTACCGAGGGAAATCTAACACGCTGGTGCCCAGACGCTACAAAAACCTGAAGCAGCAGGCGGCAGATCCGCGATCAGTTGCTGCACCCCGGTTGTTCCCACAGCTATTCAGCGAACGCTCAGCTCCACTGAAGCTCTCCGCCAATCCGAAGACTCCGCTTGCCCGATCGGTCACGTCAGCTGTGACCTGCAGAGGGATATAAACAACAAAGTTGCATGCCAAAGGGAAATCCGCTGATCCAAAGCCGATGCCCCAGGAACCACCAGCAGTCTTCAGCCCCAAGCCAATCCGGGTCCTTGCCTCGAGATCGATCGACGAGCTGCAATCGCTTCCGATAGAATCAACACCTGCAAAGGCAAACAAAAATAGGTTAACGGGCTTGGCGTCGCCTGTGGACGTTACTCCTGCGGCGACACCTGGAGCAAAGAGGTTGCTCTGCCCGCCGGCTCCCCCTTTTAAGGGTTAAGCCTCGGGATTCCATGCTGGGCGGTCGGAAGTGACGTGTAACCCGGAAGCACTTCAAGTGTTCCGGGTCACCCCAGGCAAAAGCGGCCCCAATTGGGTGCCGCCCTGAGGTAGGGTCTGCGTCATTGGTGACGCGGACCCTCCCCTCCATGTGACTTCCAGGGACCAGGGCGACTGCCATAATGGCGGCCCGTCCCATGCTGTTCCGTACCTTCTCCAGAGGCTTTACATGCGCACCCGTTACATAACACAAGGACACATTCATTTTTGTTAAGCACATGGAGATTAAGGGCCAGATGTAGGTAAATTCAATTTAGCAAGTCCTTAATAGTGATTTTTACCGAATCGCTATTAAGGACTCGCTAAATTGAATGTAGGTAGGAATCGCTAAAATATTAGCGATTCCTTAAAATTCCTTAATAACGAATCGCAAATTGAGATTCGTTAATAAGGAATACCTACCCATTCATGAATGGGAAGATGGGGGGGACCCAGGGAGAGCCAGGCGCGAGCCGGTCTCTTCCTGGGTAGGTTCGCGCGAGAATCGGGAAATCAGGTGGGGACTGATTAGGGGAAGTGATATAAGGGAGACAGGCTGGCGGTTGGGAGCGCGTGGTGTACCTTGTTTCTCTGGCCACATGGAGGAGGCGGCGGAGGTCCGGAGGGCCGTGCAGATACTCTGCGAGGCCGGGCGCGAAGACCTGCTGCAGCCGGGTGTCCCGGCGGAGGCGTGGGTCGGAATGGCCCGCCCCCCTCGCAGGGCTTCGGAGGGCGTTTCCAGGGCAGTGACGGCATGTTTGTCCCCGGGCCCGGAGGAGGAGGAAGACGGCGAGGCGGCCATGCTGGCGGACGGGCCCATGCTCGTTTTGCCCGCCGCAACTGTGGAGCCCCCGCCGGGTGACCCGGGCGCCCCCCAGCAGGTATGTGATTTACCGTTCTTTAGCGCTGGTTCACGTGGGGCGCCCGGGGGGAGGCGGGGGCGTTCCGTGGGCCGGCAGGCTCCGTGCTCAGGCGGACTGGCCCCGGGGAAGTCGGGGAAGCCCCAGGCGGGCCCCAAACCAAAGCGGGGGCGGAGCCTGGATTTACACGGGCACTCGCTGACCCCTCCCCCTGCTGTGATGCCTGTAGAATCCTTAACTACAGTGCCCCCTTTGCCGGAAGGGGTTTCTCCATACCTGTGGCTGAATGGTCAATGTTTCCTGCTCTCCCCCGCCACGCCGGGGCCTGGTCCTGCTCCCCTCCACACTTTTGGCCCCCCACCTCTGGGTGGCGCTGCTGCTGGGCCACATACTGCCGCGCTGCCGGCTTACCCCCCCCCGAGGCCCCCGCCCCTGCCTTTGTTGTGGATTCAGTGGGCACTGCACCTAGCTTGCTGCCCCCCTCGGCCACCAAGTCTGCGGCCACTGGTGTACCTGGCCCCCAGTCTGCCACCCCCACGCCCTTGGCTCCTGGTGGGAGGGGTTTGTTACACAAGGGGGCGCCCCCGTTTCCTGGGCAAGCCCTGTTCCCGGTCCCTAGGGGTCGGCCAGGTGGCCTCCAGGGTGGTCCTGCGACTGGGTCGGGTGGTGTCCTTGGTCTGGCGTCGGTGGGTCGTCCATTGGGGGGTGATTGCGGTTCCGCTTTAGGGGAGCATGTTGTTGCGAACCCTTCCTTGTCTGGCTCGAGCGGCCGCAGTTTTCAATCTGCGCCTCCGGCTGGGCGGCTGTTGGCAGTTTCTACGTGCCCGGGAACTGTCCCCACGGCTGTTTCCAGTGGTGGGCTTTCAGGGGAGTTATCTGGAGCGGATAGCTCTTCTACAGCTTTCTGTGCACACAGCTTTCAGAACATTGACTGGCAGTTTTATGATGGGGGTATTGGTGATGGGGCTATGCCCAGTGGCAGCGCGCAAGTCGCATTTTCTGATGAAGCTTTCTGTGGGAGTTTTCATGAGGAGGATTTGGAAGAAGGGGAATTGAGAGACAAAGATGTTGGGCTTTTGGCAGCACGGGCCCAGGGGGGTGGGTTGGGGCAACCCGCTGTTTCTCGTGTTTTGCAGGAGTCTCGTGCGGACCATGCAGCTGTACGAGGGGCAGTGCGGTCTGGACCTTCTCAAAGGGATCGTGGGGCTGTTCAACCGCAGTCGGAGCAGTTGCTGAGAGGTAAGGAATGGGTGGTGGTCTGTGTGGCAACCTAGGGAGAGTCTCCCTGTGAAGAGTACAAGATCTATTGGTACGGGTGAAGGGGTTGTGGTTGAGCGAGTCGCTCTGGCACCGAGGCTTGAGCGGCCGGTGATTTCGAATGTTTCTACTGTGCAAGTTGCAAAGGATGTTTCTGCAGCAGGGTCTGGGGGGGTGGCTGCCACACGGGTCACGGAGGATAGTATCCTACCGAAGAAATTTCCTTATTCTGGGGTGGGGATGCCTTTGGGGTCCCATTTGTCTGAAAAAACAAAGAATCTCATATGGTCTGGTGCATTTGTGGATGTTTTTCGGCTTCTACATAGGGATGTCCAAGCTACAGAAGGGTCGAAGGAGGAGGAATTAGAATTGGCTCGGAGGCCTCGTGTTCCGAAGTCGATAGAGAATTGGACTTCGGCCTTTCTTATTTATGCCAGCGTTTATTGCCAGCGTCATCCGGAGAAGGCAATCGACATGTTTAAATATGCAGATGTCATACGCAAGGCTAACAGTTACTTTGGAGGCTTTGCTTGGTTGTCCTATGATGACGAATTCAGGGCGCGCATGAGCGCTTTTCCTGAACGTTCGTGGGGTGAGGTTTCGGCGAATCCGCCTGCTACGACCCACACGGCTAGCGGGCAGCCAGTGTATTATCGGCCCTTTTCAGCTCGCCCCGCTCAGTCTGGGGCGGGGGTTTGGGGCAGAGGTCAATCATCCGCCTCTGGCACATGTTGGCATTTTAACAGGGGTTCCTGTAACAGACCAGCTTGCAGGTATAAGCATGAGTGTTCGCAGTGTGGGGGGAGCATGCGCTCACCCAGTGTTTTCCCGGCCAGCGATTTGGTGATCAGGGACGGGGTTCAGGGGGTAGGGGACAGCCGCAGCAAGCTGTTTTCAAGGGCTCCTACTCCTATTAGGCAAGATGTTCTCGATCTCTGGCTGGTGGAATATCCTGATTTTGAGGCTGCTAAGATTTTGTCTTGGGGTTTCCGAATTGGGTTTCGGATTGGGTATCAGGGACCCAGAGTGGGCAGGTGGTCGGACAATTTGAAGTCTGCGAAAGAGAGTCCCCATGTTGTGCGGAAAAAGCTGGATGCTGAGCTGGCGGCGGGTCGGATTGCTGGTCCTTTCTTGAATTGTCCTCTGCCTGACTTGATTGTATCGCCTCTGGGTGTGGTACCCAAGAAGGCGGAAGGGGAGTTTCGTCTTATCCATCACCTGTCATGGCCCGAGGGTGCATCCATTAATGATTTTATTGATCCAGCTGACTCAACTGTCAATTATGCTTCAGTGGACGATGCCTTACGGCTCGTGCGCACGGCTGGGGTTGGGGCTTTGCTGGCAAAGAGCGACATTCAGTCGGCTTTCCGGCTATTGGCCATCCATCCTTGGGATTTCAGTCTGTTGGGAATGCATTTTGATGGTAGTTTCTACGTGGATAGGGTGTTGCCCATGGGCTGTTCGGTGTCATGCTCCCTTTTTGAGACATTCAGTACATTTCTGCAGTGGCGCTTCACTTTTGTTAGTGGCCACGTCTTGGTCTGTCATTACCTTGATGATTTTCTTTTCATTGGGGAAGGTCACTCTGGGCAGTGTCAGTCGGCTTTGACCATCTTTCAGGCTCTGGCAGAGGAATTGGGCGTGCCATTGGCGCCGGATAAGACAGAAGGTCCCTGTACATCCCTGACTTTCTTGGGGATTGAAATTGATACCTTGTCTATGGTGGCGAGATTACCTGAGGCTAAAGTGAGGGAAATGTCTTCCTTCATACATCTAGTGTTGGGGGAGCGGAAAGTTGTTTTGAGGACTGTCCAGAAGCTTTTGGGGTACCTCAATTTTGCTTGCCGGGTTGTTCGGGCGGGCAGGACTTTCTGCAGACGTCTGGGTCTTTCCATGTCAGGCGCAAGCCTTCCTCATCATCGGGTGCGCATTACCACCGCTGTGCATGCCGATTTGACTGTATGGCTTTGTTTCCTGCAGGAGTTCAATGGCGTGTCCTTGTTTTTTGCGGATGAGGACATGGTGTAGCAAGTCCAGTTGTTCACGGATGCGTCGGGAGCTCACGGCTTCGGCGTGTTTTGGGAAGGTCGATGGTGCGCGGCCGGCTGGCCGGCGCACTGGAAGAAACAGGGTCGCAGCATAGCGTTTCTGGAGCTCTTCCCGCTGCTGGTTGCTTTGTATCTCTGGGGGGAGGAGTTTCAGAATCGCTCTGTCTTGTTCCATGTTGACAATTTGGCAGTCGTTCACCTTGTCAATCACCAGAAGGCTCGTGACTTGCGGGTTTTGCGGCTCCTGCGCGCATTCATGCTGCGGTGTCTGCAATTAAATATTGTCTTTAAAGCACGGCATGTTCCTGGTACTTCTAATTGCATCGCTGACTCTTTGTCTCGCTTTCAGTGGTCCGAATTCCGCAAATTGGCTCCTGGGGCGGACCTGGAACCCACGGCGATCCCACAGTACGTATGGGACCTGGGGGATTGAGGGTACAGCAATTGGTCGAAAATTCAGTGGCTGACTCCACAAGGCGGGGTTATGTGAAGGCCTGGCATGAGTTTCTGCAGTTTGGTAAGGATTTGGTGGGGCCAGTCAGGGCCGGGGTGTCCGATGAACAATGCATCTTACAATTTGTTTTACATTTGGCGGACAAGGGCCTATCGCCTACAACCATTTCTGGCAAGTTGGCTGGGGTTTCTTTTTATGGGCAGCTTTGGTGGGGGAGGGATCCTGTTGGGGGTGTGTTGGTTCGTAAAGTGTTGAAAGGTTTGGCCAGGCTTCGGGCTGGTGGTCAGCAGCTCCGGCAGCCGGTGACTTTTGAGTTGCTCCAGTTGCTGTTGCCGGAATTGGAGGTGTGTTGCCATGATGATTTTGAGTGTGCCAAATTTCGTTTGTGTTTTGTTTGGTTGTTCTTTGGGGCATTTCGGGCATCAGAGTTGCTGGGGTTGAGGGGTAGGGTAGGTATGACCAGCGGTGAGGTGGTGTTGGAAAGTGACAGAGTGCGGCTGTGGCTGCGGGCGTCCAAAACCGACCAGATGGGGAGGGGTAAGTGGGTGTTCCTTGGCAGGAGTGGTGTCCTTGCATGTTGCCCGGTTGGGGAATGGGAAGTTTTTGAGGCCTCCCAACATTTTCCACAGGGGCCCATTTTTTGTCATGCTGATGGTAGTCCTATAGTTGCATCTCAATTGTTGGCTGTATTACGCAAGGTTTTGTTGCGCCTGGGGAGGGATCCTGTTAAATTTGGTACCCATTCCTTCCGAATTGGGGCGGCGACAGAGGCCGCTAGGTTGGGGTGGGACTGGTCTCAAATTCGTCGCATTGGACGTTGGCGTTCCAAGTGCTGTGAAAAGTATGTGAGAAAATAGTACATTTTGCTTGTCTAACATTTCTTTTTCTCCTAGGTCCTTGGCCCTCAGTCGCCGGATCCAAAAGGAGGGTGTGGATACTGGGGCACTCTTTTGTTAAACGGGCAGCTTTAGCCGCTGCCAGTCAGCTTTGTGGGAGATCACTTGGTTTAAACAGCATGTCGCACGAAGTCTCCTGGCATGGAACGGGGGGCATGCGCTGGGGTGGGCTTTTTCCCGCCTTGGCTGCTTTGGTTTCACAATGTTTGGGGGGCCCTCCGGATCTCCTGGTACTGCATTTGGGCGAAAATGACTTGGTTTCACTCTCTGGTTTGACTTTGTTAAAATTGATGAAGCAAGACCTGGAAATCATCAAGACCACATGGGTGAGCACCATGCTGATATGGACTGAGTTTGTGCCTCGTTTGCAATGGCGCGGGGCGAGGAACCATTCCGCCCTGGAAAAGGCTCGAAGGAAAGTTAATAGAACAATGCGACTTTTTTGTCACCATTTGGGTATCTACAGTTTGGATCATTACCATTTCAAAGTCTCTGAACGTCATTTATTCTGTGAGGACGGTGTGCATCTATCTTCTTTGGGCATCTCTTTTTACCTTCTGGAACTCAGGGATTTGATTAGCAAAGTTCTTCAGGTGCAGTTGTGGTGTGCTCCTTCCTTTCCATTTTAGGTGGGGCAGGAAAACGCTAAAGGTTTTCCTGGGTGGCGGATTTTTGCTAGTGGGGTGGGCAGCCTGGAGCGGGTTGGCCATCCTGAAGGGTAGCTCGTTGGGTAGTACTAGGGGTAGTAGGCAGGAGTTTGTTCGGGTTTTGGGATTTAGGTTTCGTAGGCTCACTGTAGAGTTGAATTGTGTAAATAAATAAATAATGAATGTGTTCATGAAATTTATGATGCACCTGTCTTAAAATAAAGTGGCCTTTCTTCCTCCTAAAAGAGGTGTGGACAGTGATTTCTTGCGCGAGGGGGGACCCAGGGAGAGCCAGGCGCGAGCCGGTCTCTTCCTGGGTAGGTTCGCGCGAGAATCGGGAAATCAGGTGGGGACTGATTAGGGGAAGTGATATAAGGGAGACAGGCTGGCGGTTGGGGAACTGCGTGGCGGGAGGCTAGAAGGGAGGTTTGTTTTGCCCCACCCACCCTCCCTCTTTTTTATTTTATTTTGTGGGTTTTTTATTTTGCGGTACTCTAGGTGCTGCTTTGTTTTTAGGTTTGCCACTGTTAGGTCAGGTGCTTTTGTTCTTGTAGGAGGCGGATTTTTGCTAGTGGGGTGGGCAGCCTGGAGCGGGTTGGCCATCCTGAAGGGTAGCTCGTTGGGTTGTACTAGGGGTAGTAGGCAGGAGTTTGTTCGGGTTTTGGGATTTAGGTTTCGTAGGCTCACTGTAGAGTTGAATTGTGTAAATAAATAAATAATGAATGTGTTCGTGAAATTTATGATGCACCTGTCTTAAAATAAAGTGGCCTTTCTTGCTCCTAAATGAGGTGTGGACAGTGATTTCTTGCGCGAATACACTATTTGTGATTCAGTATTAAGGAATCGCAAATAGCGGGAGCTATTTCAAGGGTGCCAGGGTGTCAAAAGGACACCCTGTTGCACCCCTGAAATGTAGCATGTGTGCACATGTGGCGCACATACATATCCTAAGAGCATGAATGTGTGCCACATGGCACTTTAAAAAAGCAAAAACTTGCTTTTTTAAAGGAAATCGCTAATTACCACCAACTTAAAGTTGGTGGTAATTAGCGGTTACTTAAGGCTGAAGTGCACTTTTTTTTTAGTGCTACTTACAGTGCATTTAAGGAATCGCAATTTCCAATTCCTTAAATACAAGAGCAAAATAAGGAATCACAATTTTGCGATTCCTTATTTTGCTAGTTGGTTAAAACTCACCTACATTGCTCTCAGCCAAATATCTGCGAATTTCTGCGTTACCGCTCGGTATTTGGCCACCTACATCTGGCCCTAAGTGATTTGTGCTCAGACTCAGTTGTGTGTCAATGCAGACTCAAACCGGGTTCACCAGATTTGAGATATACCGCCCTAGCCGTTAGGCTACATCCTCTCTCCTTTCCTATCGTTTCTATCTCTCCTTCCACCACTTGAATTTTTTTCTGAATATTTACTATGATCGGGGCTTGTTTGTGTGAAAGCTAAGCGGGTCAGTCAGGTTGTTACCGCTCTCCATGGGAACTAGAGTTGAACAACATGTCACGGTGGAGTTGGAGTGCCTCTCCACTTCCTTTCGGATCATATTTTTCTCTTCGCAGATGAACACTTGACAGTAATTATAATCTCCAGTTAAGAGTTTCTCCTCCGCTAATATGAACTTTGAGTTCATTTACTTACATGGTCGTCAATTGTCTGCGGTGCTTTCCATTTTTTCAACATTTTAAGTGTTTTAGCACAATAGGTTTTTTTTTGCATGCGAGTGATTGACCCCATCACTCACAAAGTGTGCCCTATTTCTTCCATTACCATCACTTTTCCAAAAGTAATCAGTGATATTGTACAACCTGAGGGAGCAATCAATATACAGAAGATGTCTGTATTGATTTCTCTATGATCCTTGATCTGGTGATTCACCAGTCATTGCGATCTAATTTGCCTCTGCTGCACTGAGCCGAGCTGAAATAGAAACGCGATTCAATTGTGCTGTCTCTGGGGCAAGAATGTTGAACTGGTAACAGGTCAGATGATTGAGATTGCATAGTAACCTCCCTTCTATTCTGACACATACTTGTTTGTGCAAACCAGTTGTAGTAAAGCGCACACATATGTGAAGGTTACTTTACTACATGACAAGAACATAAAGTAATATTGGGTCTGACTCACAAGGTATCATTTACAAGTGCAATCAGCTCAGAGATACACAAAAGTGAATCGACACTCAGAAGTGAATGTATGCACAATTGGATTTTTTTAAGTAAGGCCACATTTTTTTTGCATGAATTACTTTTCTCACAGATAGTGAGTGTTTCAGCATATGGGGCCTCATTTATGAAAAGTGACGCATCGCTGCGTGAAAACAGCGATGCGTCACTTTTCACTGCGCACTCCTTGCGACACCAATGATGCGTCATATTTAATGTATGACGCATCATGTCGCAAGGAGTTACAGATACGTCAGTATTTCTGACATATCTGTAAGCGCAAAAGTGACGCATTGCTGGAGTGTGTCACAAAAGTGACGCAACTCCAGCAATGCGTCCTTTCACATGTGAAAGGGCTTGCGTCAGTCTTACGCCTGCTGTGAGGCAGGCGCAAGATTTTGACGCAACAGAGTCCTAAAAGTGACGCAGTGAAATCTCATAGATTTCACTGCGTCACTATTACGAGGCTTTTTGCGGGGGAACGCCCCCTCTGCATACATTATACCTGACGCAGGTATCATGTGGCGCAGGGGTTTAAAAAGTGACGCATCTACCTAGATGCGTCACTTTTTAAATATGGCGCAACGAGGCGCATTTTTTACACCGCTGGTGCGTCACAAAAAGTGACGCACCGGCGGCGCAAAACTGACGCAAGGCCTTCATAAATAAGGCCCCTGGTACCTTGCTTGCCAACATGTGCGAATTACCACACGCTGACAAGTTTGCGAGTTTTCATGAGTTAGCAAGGTCGAAGATTTACTCCAGTCAAAAGCAGAAGTAGGTTTGTATCGAAGGCGGGCTTTGTGAGAGAGCAAATCCAAAATGAGTGGAGTTTAGTGAAAGGGCATCTTCTTTAAGGAAAATATTTTCTTAAGGGAGTAGCAAAAAATGAAAAGTACAATTGAACCTTTGCTTTTCGTTTCCACATGGAGAAATGCATATTTCAGTAAAGGTAGTAAATATTAAAGATTTTAATAACTTATAGGAATCTGAAACGTTTGTGTTTTTCAGGAATGTTCCTCAAATGCTTTGTGAAAAAATGTCACCATTCCTAGATTTAGCAACGTTTACTAACCTAATTATCACACAATCAAAAAGTGATTAATATTTGTAACCCAGTTCTCATTGATAATCAAATCACAATGCCGAAAAGCAAGTTAGTTGGAAATGAAGGCATTATAGCATTAAACATGAATTTAATAAACGTGAGCTTGATGACAAAGGGCAGCTGATTAGGTATGATTTGCACTGTGATTTGGTAGGTGGTAGGGGGAGAGGTGGGACAGCAGTTTCTGTTCAAGGTTAGGACGTTTAGGCAGGGCATATCCTTTTGTCTGTCTATGATTGCTGGTTCAGGCAGGCTAATGAAAGCCAGGTGCAGAGATCTCACACTTCATTGGGACAATGTTTTGGAAACTTCTGATTGGAGTTCTCCCCATTGCTTCCTGATGTGGGAGCCATCTGCTTGCACAAAGGCAGTGCCAGAGGAACAGCCAGAAAATGACATTTGAAAGAGAACCAGCCCAAACCAGTTTTGAAACTGTGGCAGTTGATCCACAGCTATTGTCTGGAAAATGTGCATGAAAGTGGAATCTAAACCATCCCATTTTAGTTCAATTGCAAGTTCTTCTAAACCAAGGAAAGGGGAACTCCTTGATCACTGGAAGAGCTACTGTATGTCCAGGGCTGGCTGGTATCTGCATGGCAGCCAGTGTACCAGACATGGGAGAACACCATCTGTATTCACCATTGCCAGTGGAGGAGCATTTGTCTGCCAAAGTGCCTAGAAGCATGACAGTCTGCTGAAAGATACAGGGTGTGTTCCTGGTTCTGCAGGAGGAGAGACTGTTCAGGAGGATAAGCCCAGCATTATCTGGTTTGGGGAGACCCAAAGAAAGCTGACTGCCAGAGAGAGCAAAGCCAGGAGTGACCCATGCTGTGAGGGGGATTCACAGTCTGTCTGTCGAAGTCATTGCCTTGCAAACTACGCCAAGACTTGTGGTGCTGCTGCAGATGTTGAGAAGAGGAGCCGGGTCTCAGCTCAAGTGGAAAGACCTGATATGCCTGGAGGCTGCAATTTCAGAAGACAAACCACCACAGATGACTCAGGCCCCCATGCCGTTTCTAATGTACCTCAGCACCAGTGTGCAACCAGCAAGGGAGACAGTCACAGCAAAAGAGCAGTGGTTCTGAGCGAACCTACCACACTAATTCCATCCAGCGGTACCTGATTTAGTGCATGGTCGCTGCCGGAGCCTCATCCGAAGAGAAGTTGTCATGAGAAATTCGGGAACTTGAACCACACCTGATGCACTGTTATAAGTGCACATTTTTGGATGTTGGCCTTCCTAACACCTTATTACATTTTCTAAAAAAGGAAGCCATAATCAGGCATGTACAAAGAAACAGATTCAAAAGAGACATTGCACAGCAAAAACCATCTGCTCTTATCAACTTTGCTCTAGAATTGCTCTCTGGAATGATCAGAGCTTAAGACATTGGGGGGCATCAAATGAAGCTGGCTAGCTTGGTTTCCATCTTCTAAACTTAATGCGCTATGCAAGGTGTGTAGGAAGGAGGTAAGCCTGATTCAGGTCACTCTCAAGCGAGTCAGCGGAGCCAATTCAGGCCCTTATTGCCACAACCAAACAAATAAGAACTACGATGAGCAAAGAAGGGGGAAACAAAATGAACATAACCTTGGTTCAGCCTAAAATCTATACAAAATTTTGCTTTCTAAAGAATCCAGGGGACATTATATTTTCTAAAATCAACAAAGTATCAGGCCTTCAATCACCTCTTGAACCGTTCCAACCAACCTTAAACCACCATCCCAGCGACAGTCAGGGCCGACTGGACGACAGCTACAGCAACAGCATCGGCAACAGCAGAGAAGACAAAAGTATAACATCTATAACATCACCCCAAAAAACTTCAACACCTCAGCGCAATAATATCAAAACGGGGCAAAAGCTCGAGATGGCAGGCACCCCGGCAAGACGGAAAATGACTATAGACGCCAACTTAATACAAATACATCGGCCAAAGGAAGCCATGGATTTGTTGCCATCAAAATTGGAGAAGAACATCTCTAACATCAACACTAACAACGAGAATGTCAGCATGAGCAATGAACTAGGCCATGAGGGTCACGAGGGCATAAGCAATAATGAAGAGGGCAGGAGAAAAGAGAAAACTGTAACCGCACCAGCACGGTCATCGGAGATGGAACCCTCATTAGTAGTCCTTGATACAACAAACAGCGAAGCCACACTAGTACCTAAGGCGTCAGAAGGGACCGGAAACAAAGATGCAAGCCATAAGATTTGCACTCCAGAAGTGATCGAAATCTCTTCTTATCTAAGGAAAGAGGAGTGGGAGGAACTCATGGCGGCTTACCCCAAAGACCTGAGTACAAGTAGGTTGGCCAGTGAGACACCAAAATGTGGAACGGCCCACCAGCAGACAAACATAGCAGGAACGGAGGGGCCGGAAACAGCGCAACCCTTCAAAGTGTCACCCGTGCCCCAAGAAGCGGGGCTCAAAGAGTGTGATGGTAACCAGGATGCATCTCCAGCTCAGGCCAGAAAAGAAAGCGCATGGCCCAGTCTCCTTAACACAGTACAACTCCTGGTGGACGCAGCACACTATCAATCGGAGAAAATAGATGCCCAACTAACGTTGTTAGACACGCTGGCAGTATTCGAAGTTGCAATAGACGGGAAGCTGGGCACGTTAAACTCGCTTCTTCAGAGCAAACTGAACCAACTTGAGGATACCAAAAGGAGAAACAGCATTGAGTGTGAATGTGGCCCAATCATTGACAAACTGGCCACCCTGCCAACACTAATGTCAGATTTATTTGGACATCTTAAACGATCTGCCGAACATAGCCAGAAGATCAGCAGTGATGTACTGGGTTGCCAAATATCAAACGGACCCGGCAAAGAGTCTACTGCACAAATAGGGGTGGCTGAGGCTGACGCCATCCTCGGCAAAGACACTGCTGCCAAATGGCGCGATAAAACAACAAAGACCGGTGGGCATGATCATCAAAAGACGGAAGAGAAAATCCAGGACACAGGGGAGAATAGGACGGAGCTAATAACACCTCTATCAGCAGGTGTCGAAGACGACGTAGACATAAACCAGAAACTAAATGCCAAACAGAGGAGAGCGAAAAAACGCAAAGGGAGGAAACAGAAGCTCTGCTCTAAATGCGAAGGCTTTAGGCAACTTTTTGGGCAAACTAAGACTGCAGAACAAAGCACAAGCAATCTGGTCGAAGTAATATCACCGAATCGGGAACACGATGAAAGAGGTGGCACTTCCGAAGACATCGCCCAACCAGCAAATAAAAGCTCAGCGAAAACAGCAGCTGATCCACAAAGCAATCAAGCTGTGGTGCCCCAACACTCTGGGTCCATCACTTCATTGGCCGACCGTCGGTCTTGGAACCGACTAACGCACAACATCCAGCCTTGCACAAAACCCATGGGAAGCCCGAAAGCTCCTATAAGCCCAAGGGAAGATAAAACAGGAAGACAGGATCTAGGATTCACTGAAAACCAAATATCAGCCATCACCAAAGAAACGGTGTCAAACTATCTACAGGTGGACCAAACAATGTCAACAATTGCCCCTGTAGCCCTGACATTAAACAAACAGCTTCCACGCCGCGAAACCTCTGATCCAATAAATTGTGCAAGGGATCTAATCTCAGCATGGGAGCATAACCGAGAGGGCTATCGGGCACCAGTAAACACAACCAGCAATACGAAGCGGACAGCAACACCAAACAAGGACCACGTATTTGGAGGTGCTACCAATCAAGGGGAAGTTTGGGATGCCACATGGTTCATCCCTGACTTTACCTCCAAAGGAAGCCACAACATCCTTAACAGAGGCAACATCTTGCAATTATTGGCCCACATTCCTTCATTGTCATTTGTGGCAAGCTCGGACCTGAAGTCTATTGAATTCATAGCTGTGGATCACATAGGAAAAGAAGCGACGAAGGCGACCTGGGCTTCGGTAGACATGGCACAAAAGATCCTTATGGAATCCGAGATTTTTAAAAACTGGGGCATCACGCTGAAGCCCTTTACAAAGCCACGATACCCCGATGTACTGTGCTCTGAGAGAAACCTGAACCCGAGGGTGCATGCAGAAGGCAGCAAAATCTCGGTTCTTAGGGGCGCTGTCGGGCCAAGTTGTACTGGCAGCAACGGGTTGAGTGAACTCACTCTCGGAGAACGACATGGAAGACAAGCTCCAAACGGGTGGCAGGAACAAAGACAGTTCGTGAGAACCATAACAAACAGCAATTGACAAGTGCAGTGGACAACAACGGAGAACTTACAGGATCAATTGCGCTTATGTTCCTGGAATATAAATGGCCAAGCATCCAAAATGCTTGACTCAGATTTCATAGCTTATATTCGATCCTTTGATCTAATTGCGCTACAAGAAACCTGGCTTGCCGAGCCCCCGCACCTGCAGGGGTACCTACGCTTTTTCTCCGGCGCAAAGAGCTTAGCTAAGTATGGTCACTTAAGAGGAGGTTTGGTAACATATGTAGCTACAACTAGCTTTGCGATGGCTAAAGAAACCGGGCCCTCGGCGACAGCTGCACTCGCAGTTAACCTGACTCTGACAACAGGACTAGGTAAAACAATCAATAACTGCATCTTGGTTAATGCTTATATTCACCCCAAAGGAAAGAAAAAAGCAGCGGAGGAGTTATATGCATACATTGAAGAGTGTATCACGGGGGAAAAAACAGCGAATTTAGTACTCACTGAGGATTTCAACCTCAATCTTATGGGAACAACAGAAGAGGAGGGTACCATGGCACAAAATACATTCTGGGCACTTCCACAACAAAGCAAGCCACAAACAGCCATTCAATCAAAATTGGGAAAGAAGGTACTCGAGGCATTAGAAAACTTCAACATCAGGGCATTAAATGAATGGCAGGTTTGCAGGGGATAACCCGCCAGCTTCAACTTTTCACTCAAAAAAAGCGAATAGCACGCTAGATTATACCTTCATGTCACTTCCACTCTTCCAATTCATAATATCCTATCAGATAGGGATCCAAACAGATAGTGATCATTGCCCTCAGGAAATCACTATGGACCTTGCTAAGCCAACCTACGAGCGTTCGACAGCTCCTAAAGAGTCCATGTATACAGAAAACTTTAAAAAGATCAAGAATTCGACCGCAATGGGCGAACTTTTGATTGGACTGGCAAAACAGCACTACATGGAGCGCACAGGCCCTAATGAAGTAGCGAAATGGGTGCAGTTTACTACCACCCTGGGGCAATATGCAACAAAGCCCAAACTGCGCACAAGGACGAACAAGCTGGGCACCCTTCCCCAAGCATACAGAGTGAAAATTAAAGAAACAAAATACTCAATCTCTAAATTAAGGAGATCAGCACAGCAGGACCACAACAACAAAAGGATGCTGTATCAACTCTCTGAACTAAAAGCCTCATTAAAAAAACTCAAGTGGGAAGCAAATAGAACTTTAGAGGAACAACTCTGGGCAACCCTTCATGAGGACATAAAAAAGAATGACGGTGCAAGGTTTTGGAAAAAAATTAATTCATTAACGCACCCTGCAAAAACAGAGATAACATCAAACATCACAGAGGCAACTTGGGCAGCATATCTCGAAAACCATTTTAACCGAGATCTGTCGGCCAATCAGAACATGATCAAACCTTTTCCAGTGCGAGCCTGTGATGTCGGCATTGGGTTACAAAGGTGCCCAATCGACCAGGGCATGGTGGGGGACACAGATCATATATCACTGGAACCCATAATAAAGCGTCAAATAAAGAAAGGAAGAAGGGAAGGCGCGCCGGGTCCAAACGGGATCCCGCCCGTCCTCTTCAAACAAGATATGGACTACTGGGCAGCGGCACTTGAACCCCTTTTTCGGGAGATCAGGCATACAAACATCTTGCCAGATACTTGGAAGGGCTCCATCATTGCCCCCATACACAAAGCAGGGGACAGGGGCCTTCCTCAAAATTATCGGCTAGTTGCCCTAATTGATAATGATGCGAAGTATTTTGCAGGTCTAATACTGGAAGAACTAAAGGAATGGGCCATGAGGAAATCTCTCATACCTGTCAATCAAACAGGCTTCGTTAAAGCAGTGGGGACAACAACACACATACTGACGATGGGTATGCTTATTGATAAGGCAGAGATGAAAAAATTGCCTCTGCATCTCTGCTATATTGACTACAAAACGGCATTCGATAGCATTAACCGCAATCTACTATGGACAAAACTCAATGATTGGGGTATCCCAAAAGGTTTGTTGGAGCTGTTAATTAATTTACATACAGACACTTGGATTCAGATCAAGGTGGGGGACGGCTCAATGTTGTCAAGGCGGATACAAACTAACAACGGCCTTAAGCAGGGCTGCGTGTTGGCCCCCACATTGTTCAACCTGTTCCTGGGGGACTTGGTGCCCCTACTAAACAACTGCAACTCACACTCGCCAAAATTAGGAGGCCTAAATTTACCATGCCTCTTGTATGCAGACGACCTGGTGTTAATAAGCCATACAAGAGTTGGGCTTCAAAACCTTCTGAATACGACCCAGAGATATTCCGAGTTAAATGACTTAACAGTGAACCTCGAGAAAACGCAAACAATGACAATCAGCAACAACAAAAAGAAGAACGTTTTCTCGTGGTTCTGGAATAACACCCGTATCAAAGACACCTCGTCGTATAAATATCTAGGCGTGAAGATAGACAGTGGTGGCCAATTCAGCGAACAAAGGGCTAGCATAAGAGGCAAAGGCACCGTTCTGGCAATCGCCTTAAAAACATTAAATAACAACCTCTCGGGCCCTTCTCTGACCCCCTTACTACATGTCATACGTGCCAAACTGTTACCAACACTAACATACGGGAGGGAGGCCCACCGAGGCAGAGATGCCGTAACACTTGACAGCACAATTGTGTCGGCATATAGAATCATCGTCAGCCTCCCAAAGCGATCCTCCCCAGCACAGATCAGATTGGAATTTGGAATTCGGTCACAGCTTTTGGCACGACAGGGGGCATATATCTGCTCTTGGGATAAAGTAAGAAAAACGACCGAAGGGACGCTGAACGAATATTTATGGAAAGAGCTAGAGCAGACCCAAAACTCACCAGCTGCAAAATACCTGGAAAAAAGCATAGTGAACACCGGGCTGGCGGAGCTCTGGGCGTCCTCTGCAGACCACAAAACACTCAACAATTTGGTGAAAAAATCGATCAAGCTACAGTCATGGGTTCTGGATAAAGCCATCCTATCAAAAAGATCTCATGCATGGATGGTATTAAATACATACCTGACACAAGCCTCCCAGCCTTATCTCGCCCTAGGTTACACAAAAAAAAAAAAACTGTGCTTTTTAAGATATAGACTGGGCCTGCTACCATGCATCCTACATCTTCCTCACTGGCTGAGATCGAAAGCAGGAACATTATGCAGGTTATGCGGCATTGGGGCAGAAGACATGTTGCACCTGCTATGCTCGTGTGAGGAACTGCAAGAAGAAAGGAAGCTCCTGCTGAAACGCCATTTTATTCTACAGGGGGTACGCACACGAAGGAATGCAGTGCTAACCTGCTTCTCAGCACAGGACCCTCAGCTGAGCTGCAGATTTGTGAAATTCTTAAAAGCAGTGGAAAAAAAACTACCAAAAATTGACCCATGAATAATTCATCAAACAGGACATATGATTTAACTTACATAGATGAACTATCTATGCTGCAAATTTTAATGAATTTTATGGGAAACACGAATAGACTAACAGGCCTACAAGTGGATGAGAAGTACAGAACGGCCAATGTGGGCGGCCGGCAAACAAAATCATTTTTTATGCTGAACCGTTTATGCTTATCGTACTATAGCATAGAATTGATTTTAAACGCATGTTTTTTATGAGCATTTTAACTTCCTTATTGCGTGTAATTGTATCGCATTGGTTTTAATTAACTGTGCAATAAACTGAAACTGAAACATTGAAACTATTAAGCCTTCATAACTTACTTTCCACAAACCATAACCAGGCTACATTGCATCCTTTCCCCTACATCATGTGGATTCCAAAGGGACAAAGGGTTTGTGGATTCCCCTGGAGGATACTCAGAAAATGAATCAAATGTACCAAAATGTAGGGTTTTTGGGGGAAAAATTGCAAAAAAGCACTGCATAAGAAAGTATATATTTTTATTATGCAAGAATGATATCAACAAATGGTTTACGGTGCTAAGATCACTCTCTTCTCAGCTACCAGGAATATACATAAAAAAGGGGCAGATGTACAAACATATTTTCCCATATCACAGTTTTTGCAATTTTCTAAACGAGTTCTCCATATTTGCTTATTTTTGTGGCTTCGACCTGCTTGCATTTTTTAGGAGAAAGAGGTGTTAAACCAATGGGCAAACCTGAAAACCTGTACACTTATGAAAGGTAAAATAAATCATAATTCAGCAAGGAGGCGTTCATGTAGATTGCACATGGTTGGCCTAAATAAACCAATTGTCAAAATAAAAAACGAATGAAAGTAAGTAATAAAAAAAGGAAATTTGCTAATGCTACAATGTTTTTATCTGTAATTTTTGCCTTGACAGCCGATTTCCAAAAGTAGTACACAATGACACTTATCAGACAAGGATTTATAGTGCTTGTGGGTAGTCTAAAAAACATGCACGACCCAACAACTGATTAAATGAGCATCGCCATGAGCGCCGAAAGGGTTAAACAAGGCAGAGCTAACATGCTGGAGGATGAGCTGAGCGTTGGAAATTTGTGGGGAGCATGCTAATGTGATAGTAAATCTGACCCCTAAAAAAGACAGATTCATGAACTTGTACTAAAAAGGTATCACTTAGCCTCACTCTGCTTCTTTAACAATTTATGAGGATTAAATGACATTAATGTAGTTTTGTTTACATTGAATTCTAGGCCAAGATCATCACACGCAGCTGAGTAACTAGTCAGTAGGTTTTGTAGCCCCATAGGTGTTCAAGATAAAAGTAGTGTGTCATATGCAAACAATAAAGATTCAACTGTACTACTAGCTATTTTAGGAGGGTCCACTTTGCAGTCATGTAAGGATCTGACTAGCCCATTAATGTATAAGGGGACAAAGGTAGGGGCAAGGACACATCCCTGTTTCACCCCTCTGTCCACCTTAATACATTAACTGAGTTCACCATTTCTTCCCCATCTTATTTGAGCATTATATCCGTGGTAAAGTCGGATGATCATTTGTAGAAGATAATCTGGGACACCTAGCTGCACCAGAACTGTCTCCAGTTTGCCCCTGTGGATGAGATCAAAGGCAGTGCATAAATCCGCAAATATTACGTATACATGTTCTTTTCTAATTACCACATTCTTCTACAACATTATTAAAAACTTGAACAGCTGGTCTATTTTGCCTGTATTCTCTGTAAAACCAGCCTGCAGTGGCAAAAGAATCTCAAGTTCCTTGATCCAGTCATGTAATCTCCCCAGCAAGTGCTAAAAAAACATATTTGTGATATATCTGGAAGGTTGATGGGGCTATAGTTAGCAGGGTCACTTTTATCACCTATTTGTACACTGAAACCACTTCCACCTCTAACCAGGAGTCAGGAACCCGTGCACCATTTAGAACAGCATTAAAATATGGTTGAGAAGGACACTCCATACATCCACTTCATAGAGGAAGAGGTCCCCTGGGATTTTGTCTACTGCCGGCACTTTCCCTCTGTGGAACATGGAAAGGGGTAGCCTGGTTTCCTCCAGGCGAAAATCTCTAGCGTCAGCAACCCAGGATTCTCTGCTTGACCTGTGCATAGTGGGACGTCTATTCACAATGCTGTTTGGATCTCACTATCACAGAGACTACTAAAAGTTTACCCAGGACATCGGTTGGATATGATAGACCTCATCTAAAACCTGCCTCCTGCTTTCCTTAGGCACAATATGCCATAACTGATTACTCTCCTTGCTTTTTTTCCTGCTACGGGTAGGTCTTTCCATGTCCCTCATCCCATTCTCTTTTAGCTACTTTTTGGACCTTGTTATATTTGGTTCCTTTTGTCAGCCACTGCTTTTTTATGTCCTTACTTTATGGCTCCCATCAATTCTTTACTTGCTGGTCGTGCGACTCATTAAACCATTCTGTTTTCTAATTATGATTTGCGGAGTGGTTCACTTTTTTAAAGAATAAGTCTTTGATCTCTTCAATTAGCTTAATGAAGCTGTTTAGAATAAGTTGAACCTTTGTTCTTTGTTTACTTATATCTATGAGTGCTCAAAATACTATTGTATATGTCTTGGCAGTGATGTCTAGGTTACCCTCAGTCTTGTGCCATTTGATCCTTCTTCTTTTATTGATTCTAACAATTGGGTAAGCCGGCTCTCTCACAGGTTTACAGTCTGCAGCAATAAACACATGCTCCAGATCTAGTACCCGGATCTTATGGTCACTATCAACCCTTTCAATTATCTTCATGTCATTCCGAAATTGCCAGGATGGTAGGTCTATCAAAATGTAATCAATTCTCAAATGACAATTGGTCCTCCTAAATGTGCATTTTAATTCCTTGTCTGCCCTAGAACATCTGTTACAAGCTCATAGACTGTGTTCGAGTGTTAATGAAACAATTTGAAAGGCCACATTTGTATTTCAAGCTGGATTCGCGTGACACAGGCCTGGAATTACACACTCTTCCTTCTCCTCCCCTGTGACATTTGCCAGCAGATCCGAGGGTTCGCATGTTGTATTTAGGTCCCCTGCGAGCCTTAGGAAGTCCTAACCCTCTGCCCTATCTATAATATCATCCATTACCAATACAGTCAGGGACTCCTGTTTTGAGCAAAATCTATTATAGATGTTACTTACAAGGGCATTTGTCCCCCCGGGGCTTTGAAGTTTACCGACTGGAAGGTCCCTAGAATTTACAACTAATCTTTTTAGGGCACATTGCAATTTAATGCTAACCCAAATAATAAAGACCCTTGCTAGTTGTCCCATATGCAAGGGGGATGCCTCTCTGCTATGGTTTGCAAACCCCACCCTCTGAAGCTGAGTTGCGGCCCAAGTCTCTTGAAAGAGACAAATATCAAAGCAATCTATGAAGTTCCCCCAATCTTCACAACTGGCTTGGTCTTGATGCCCTCCAGATTCCAGGAGAGGCATTAAAGATTCCCAGTACCTGCTGACATGGGAGACATTATGGCTCCTCTCAGTTGACCCTATGCTTCATTTTCTGGGGATATTGTTTCATCCTGCTGACCATTGCTGTTATGATGGGCTGGGTTTCAGGGGCACAGGGACTCTCTTCCTTTCCCCTCTAGGTACAGTGAGGTAGAACCCCCTGGTTGACATCCTCAATGGCCCCAGACTCTGAGTCAAGGAGCATGTTACAATGGTGTTAGTACAGATCTTTCAAGGTGGTTAGGGGCTCCAAATGTTAGTTATTCACAACTTAGCACCTGATAACACCGAAGGCCTGTAAAAATAACCATGCAGAACTGCCTGAATGTGACTCTTGTGAAAACGAGGACAAGGCAAGTCAAAAAAGTTAAGGAGGAATTTCTCTAATGCAGGAGTTTTAAAACTTATAATCATGCAGTCACTGCTTTCCTCTTTAATCCCTGGACCGATCCAAGGCCTTCTTCTGGCCATTTTAATTTCACATTGTAGGCCCAGGAGCTCCTCCACTTGCCATCCTAACCAGTGCATGGATTTGTTCTTTAAACTGTTAAAGTTCTCTCCAATACTTGTAGCGAGTGTTGAAACATTGTTCAAAACATATGAGGTGCAGTCAGGAGGAAGTTGTGGAAAAGCAGAGAGATTTCCCCCCTTTTTGGTGATTGTTTCCCCCATTAGCCTACGATTGCCTTTGCCATTTGCTGGTATGGCTTCCCTTGCAACATGGTAAGACATCGCAGTGCCAACAATAGGCCCGGAGATATTTGGTGGGAGGACTTGCACAGGGGGAAAGGGGCGAAGCTCCCTGTAGTAAGTATGCCTTGGATTTCACAATAGTGGAACGTGTTTGGTGGTAAGTTGTTTGCTGTGAAACCTGTACATGGGGTAGCCTGTGCTGAGGAGGTAGGATCGGGAAAACGGGCTCTCGGGTTTGGGATCACTAACTAGTGTGAATCCCTCCCGGCCTGTTCACCCTGTTCACCCCGCCATCAGCCATCACTCTCCCAAGCAGGACTTACCAATCCGGGTTCCCGACAACTTCGGGAAGACGTCCGCTGCCCTCAGGCTGTTCTGTCTCGCCGGAGCTGAGAGCCGTCCCCCGCCCTACGGCTGATCTGCATCACTGGAGCTGGGAGCCGCATTGGTGACCCCCGTGGCGGCGACACAACGACGGAGCGGCCAGGATCATCTTCTGAACTGCCCCGTGGGAGACATGAGATGCACCACGGGAGATCGGAGCTGCAGCTACCGCTCCCCCACGATGCCTTAACCTGGTAGGAGCAAAGAACGGTGAAATCGCGTCCGCACGGTGCTGGGGTAGTGAGGCTCGGCTCTGCTGCCCCCCCATCACGGAGCACACTAAGGGTGGTGGAGCGACCCCCCCCCCCCTTGCAAGGTCTGAGGGGAGCTGGGATCGGCTCAAGTAGTGACGCCTGGCCTCAAGATGGCCACCGCCTGGGACCAGAAGGACGGAGGAAGATCTCATTAGGCTGCTTTTTCTGAGAGGCTTGGCTCTGCTGCTCCCCCATCACGAAGCACACCAAGGGCTGGGGTGCGAACACCCCCCCATCCCCGCTGCAAGGTCTGAGGGGAGCTGGGATTGGCTCAATTGGCGACACCTGCCTCAAGATGGCTACCGCCTGGGACCTGAAGGACGGAGGAAGATCACTTTAGGCTGCTGCTGCTGAAGCTGGAGCACGCCTCCTCCGCCCTTGCCCTGCACAGTGAGTCCCCTGCTTTACCCCAACAGAAGCGGGGCAAAGAGATGGAATCATCCACAGAACCGGCTCAAATGTTGATGCCTGGCCCTAAGATGGCCACCGCCCGGGACCGGAATGACCTAATGAAGAGCACATCAGGTGGCTCCTTCTGAAGCCAGAACGCGCCTCAACCTCCCCTGACCTCTTAGAACTGAACTCCTTCAACGCCAATCCACCTCGGCATTAAGAAAGTGGCATTTAACCCTCCGTCAGTTTTAAGCCTACACCTAGGTCGCCAAACCAAATGCCCATGCAGCATACTAAGGACGCCCAATCAAGTGTGATCTGCCCCCCCACATCTCCCATCCTTATGACAATTAAGGGCAGCCCTCGGAAGATCTCCAGACCCACCGATGATGATCAACAAGGACCAACATGGACCACCCTTCGCTTTGCTCCAACGACGCTAGCGACTCCTATCCTACTCTAAGGTACCAGACCAGCTCCAATCCCCCTACGCAAATAACCTTATAACTTAAACCACCCCGTGCCCCCCAACTGCCCCTAGCCCCACACAGAAACCCCCCTATAACGTAGTTCACTCTGCGCCCCCTCTACTTGCTCCACGTCGCTTTCTCCCCCCTTCAGCAACCACCACTCTACCTTAGTCTATTCTACGCCCCCGTAATCACAGCTCCCACAAGTAGGGTAGAACCCCAAGTGCCCAGAAGTCATTCATCATGGCCTGTCACCCACAGTCGATACTCCCAGTCCGAAGGAGTGCCGCCCCCCTCAATATCGCGTCCCATCCCGCCTACACAATACGCAAAAATGTCACCAGGCACACCTGTTTCCGCCGACCAACCCATGTCGATCCACATGAAACCGCATGGCGCAAATACCTTCGCTATTATCTTCCCCCCTAACCTCTCACCTAAAGCAAGAAGAAATCACAAACATAATCTAATCAGACAATACCCAGAAACGCTAATTGTAGACATATACCACAGCTCGTCCAAAGGGCAGGTGAAGATGGATTTCATCTTCCACACTGATAGACCTGAGAGCTGGAACACCGCTCTAAGAATACATCTTCACATATTTAAAAAGGCGACCACCTCACATAGCTGCAAACGGACGACCTCTATTCCCAAGCAGGCAACCAGAAAAGGCAATACATCAGTGACCATTTACGCAAATGGCACAGTTCTGATACAGGCCAATAACGAGAACTTGGAGGCCGTTGACTACCTCTTCCCTACTCTTTGCGCCTCTCATCTACACACTCTTCGTCCCGCATCAACCCAGCCCCCCTCCCTGATCAACTGGCCCCTTCAGGAGAAGCAATTATCTACCTCCGCTCCCACATTGAGACCCCCAACCCCTCCCAGAATCTCCTCCCACTCCTCTTTCACCACGAATCGCGACAAGGAAGATCAGTCCCCAGAGCCCCCTCAACCTGATTCTCCTCTACATTACCCCAGCATCCCTCGGGCTCGGACTACTGACCCACTTCTTTCACCGGAAGAAGAGCAACCTTCATCGCCCCCTCAATCGCATCCTCCTCAACAGCACAACATCATCCCTCGGGCTCGGTCTACTGACCCCCATCACTCCTCTAGAAGCATTGGGGAAGAGCCCACGACTAATCCCCCTACCAAGGGTCATGAACAGAGACAGCCTGGGTGTCCCTTCCAGCATTAGACCTCACAAGCCGACCCTGCCCCCCACCCACCGAGTTGTCCCAACCCAAAACTGCATGCCACCAGCCTCGAAAGACATGGCTCACTGGCTGGATCTACTAGAAATATATGCAAAAAAGGAAGGGGTATCCCCGACTAGAGTTCCTAATTCGGGATAAATACAATGTTTGAAACAACAAATTAATTAGGAACTGGTTTAACTAAAGGACAAGACCTGACATGAGACAGCAATAACTATAGATAAACAACGTGCATGGTACAAAAATATATAAGTTTTATTTTATTAGGTTATGACAATATCTTTATAGTTAAAATACAAACATTTTTACTTTGTTTTGTGTTTTTCTGTGTGTGTGCCTCCACTATACATGTGATGGTTAATCTACATATACATGCTAATACATAATTTTGTTTGTGGTACAGTTCAGCATATTTCAAAGGAATTCATGGTTTGAGAACTGTATGGAAGCTTATATAAACACACTATACGTTGTAATATAAAAACATGGCTAAATGTAACAACTACGCGCGTTTCGGCTGAGGGCCTTCATCAGGGAGCCATGCAAATGTCCAAATGAACCTATGCACACAAAAGAAATAAATAATAGCAAAGCATGTCAGTGTCAGTATATTGTCCTAAATATTTACATGTTAAAACCAAAAAACACATCGTGCATTTATACAGTGATGAAAAAGAGACAATAGTGTCCTATGAATGCTAAAGCCTGTCCTAATATTTACAATTATATACAGTGTATAGCCCATTCTAACTTATACATGTGTGATTATATATAAAACATACTTGGGTATTAATCCTAAATGACTGTACACACGGGTAACTCCATGGAATGATACAGTGCAGTACATTTCATGGTGAGAAAGATGGAATAGAGACACACATGATGATTATACATACAACATACTACAGTATTGATCCTAACTGACTGTACACATGGACAACTGCATGAAATAGTGCATTACAGTATGTTTCGTGATGGGAGAGGTGGAATAGGAACACACATGATGTGGGAACAGGGAGACACGTGGTGTAGGAACTGAAAAGGGATAGGGGAGTGTAGTTAAAGAAAAGGATAGGAGGGGAAGAAAGGAGAAGAAAAGGGAGCCCATAAATGATGCGCGTTCCCAGTGTCAGAGAGGGACTGAAAATAATAGAGCATTTACCTGTCTTAAGATGCCAAATTGGGTATTACAGACGAATTAATCATGCAAATGATCCTGGGAGGATGCGGAGGGTCCTACAAGGGTAGAGATGTTGTTTGTTACGATTACAGTATTCACATGGGATAAATGATGACAGGGGAACCTGGGGGCAAAAATTTAAAGGAGATGAAAAGACCAGATTGTAACCGTCTCTATACTTGAGTGGGAAAAGTATAACGGAGGGACCCAGGAGTAGATGAGTACCTGTAGTAAATGTAACACTCGTTTTTCCGTGATGGGGTTTGCTGGTATCTGCAGATCCCGTCAAATTCGAGGGCTACCGGGTACAGAAGGACATGTGGTAAAATTATGGTTATCAGGCTAATGTTCAGTTACTGTCTAATTTGTAAGGTAGAATAGAGCAGAGAAAGTACCTGTCAGAGTAATCTTAGTAATGTTAGTTTAAAAATAGTCCTATCAGAAAACACCTTTGACTTTAATGGTTCCCTGTATCAACAGACAAAGGGTGTCAGTATGGGGGCCTCGTGTGCGCCCACGGTAGCCAATATATATATGGCTGAATTTGAATCCAAATTCATTTACAACGAAGTTGCCCCTTTTAGCGAGTCCATCTCATCATGGGCTCGCTACATTGATGATATTTTTTTCATCTGGACCTCGGAAACAGAACCCTTGTCTACCTTTGTGTCTTGGCTAAATTTATGTGATGAGAACATACATTTCACTGCTACATCCAGCCAGACACATGTGGAATTTTTAGACATCAATATCATCAATAACAACAACCATCTTTGTGTAGATTTGTATGTGAAGCCTACTGCTCGCAACACACTTCTACACTACACTAGTTATCACCCGAAAACCCAAAAATCCAGCATCCCCTTCAGTCAGTTCCTTCGAGTACGAAGGAACTGCTCTTCTGTGACAGACTTTGATCAAAGAGCAGCCGAGATGAAACTCAAATTTATATCTCGTGGATATCCCAAGCGCCTAGTTCGTGACTCATACAAAAGAGCAAGGTTCTTTGACAGACAACATCTATTAACACCTCACATCAAAGAACCCCAATCCAAGATGGTCTTTGTAACCAGACATTCCACCATGAATGCAAAACTCCAACATATTGTATTCTCAAATTGGCACATCCTTAATGCAACGAAACCCAAAGAAAGCCAGCTTCCCAAACCGGTGTTTGCATATAGGAAAAATAAAAACCTTAAGGATCTGGTTGTTAGATCGAGAATGGAACCTAACAAGAATCCTACTACACAAAGAGCCCTCACTGACATGACACCAGTGGTAGGCAACTACAAGTGCCTTAACTGTACTGCTTGTGAATTTGCTATTGAAACCAAAGAATTGAGTTTCAATAACAACACCCTTCGATCTCAAACTCTGACCAATTGCAAAACCACCAATGTGGTTTATCTCCTACTATGCCCATGCAATATGGGATATGTAGGCGAAACAGCACAGATGATGTCAACCCGCTTATCTGAGCACAGATCAGCCATCCGCACCGGCAAAACGCAAGCCCCTCTTGTTAAACACTACCTAGAAGCGAAACATAAACCCAACGACATCCGTTGGTTCATCCTCGAAAAAATACGAAAATCATCCGGCACACTAAGTACACAGGTATGGAAATGTCGGGAAGTGTACTGGATTTTCACCCTGGACACTTACACCAAGGGGATGAACAACGAAATACCGTGGGACCAAGTCCTGAAATACAACTATGGCTAAAAATATGAATCCGTTGTCTCTCTACATCAGGTACTTCTGAGACTTAGTGCCATCCGAGAAACGATAAATTGTGCAATTGTTGACTGCCTCCAATAACTATTTCCACCTTTTCATGTCCCTTGTATACTGATATAAATCTCACCAATACCCAATACATAAGGTTTTGCTCCACCTTTTCCCCATTCCAATATGTCTGCCCATTTCCAGCACTGTCTATTGACGTTATTCCACACAGTCCGTTTTCTATCTCAATGCACAAACAATCAACGCCTATAATCTCGTTCGCGCATTGGTCTCTTCGTGTGAGCACCACCTTTAAAACTCACCCTATCCGTCTTGACCACCCTTACACCTGGTCTCATTCACCAAGACGTCGACAGAACCCCCCTATCGGAAGGCTAGCGGAACCTCCTTATCAGGTATGCATCGGCTCTCGAATCTCGCCGACATGGTTTACCGAACAGCGTACATGGCTGTTCTTTACCATATTTTAACATATACCCCGACTTTATTGTTTCCCTTGTACCTAGATCCCTTCCGTATTTTTATCGTCATGACGGCATCCGTCCCATAAATGCCAGCGCTCCCAGAGACGCACACAGATCCCAAATCGGAAGACTATTGGACATAATCCAAAAGGTATCCATCTGCTCTTTAAAACTTTAGTCATGGTCCGTTTCACTAGCAGGTACAGCCGTTTTCAGATTAGCTTGGTTAACTTTGCCGTTATTTTTGTTTCTAGCACGTAGATTCCCTTCGCATCATCTCCTTGACGACAGCACTCGTACAGTAGCGTGCTGCCCCTCATTATCGTAGGATTACTCTGACAGGTACTTTCTCTGCTCTATTCTACCTTACAAATTAGACAGTAACTGAACATTAGCCTGATAACTATAATTTTACCACATGTCCTTCTGTACCCGGTAGCCCTCGAATTTGACGGGATCTGCAGATACCAGCAAACCCCATCACGGAAAAACGAGTGTTACACTTACTACAGGTACTCATCTACTCCTGGGTCCCTCCGTTATACTTTTCCCACTCAAGTATAGAGACGGTTACAATCTGGTCTTTTCATCTCCTTTAAATTTTTGCCCCCAGGTTCCCCTGTCATCATTTATCCCATGTGAATACTGTAATCGTAACAAACAACATCTCTACCCTTGTAGGACCCTCCGCATCCTCCCAGGATCATTTGCACGATTAATTCGTCTGTAATACCCAATTTGGCATCTTAAGACAGGTAAATGCTCTATTATTTTCAGTCCCTCTCTGACACTGGGAACGCGCATCATTTATGGGCTCCCTTTTCTTCTCCTTTCTTCCCCTCCTATCCTTTTCTTTAACTACACTCCCCTATCCCTTTTCAGTTCCTACACCACGTGTCTCCCTGTTCCCACATCATGTGTGTTCCTATTCCACCTCTCCCATCACGAAACATACTGTAATGCACTATTTCATGCAGTTGTCCATGTGTACAGTCAGTTAGGATCAATACTGTAGTATGTTGTATGTATATTCATCATGTGTGTCTCTATTCCATCTTTCTCACCATGAAATGTACTGCACTGTATCATTCCATGGAGTTACCCGTGTGTACAGTCATTTAGGATTAATACCCAAGTATGTTTTATATATAATCACACATGTATAAGTTAGAATGGGCTACACACTGTATATAATTGTAAATATTAGGACAGGCTTGAGCATTCATAGGACACTATTGTCTCTTTTTCATCACTGTATAAATGCACGATGTGTTTTTTGGTTTTAACATGTAAATATTTAGGACAATATACTGACACTGACATGCTTTGCTATTATTTATTTCTTTTGTGTGCATAGGTTCATTTGGACATTTGCATGGCTCCCTGATGAAGGCCCTCAGCCGAAACGCGCGTAGTTGTTACATTTAGCCATGTTTTTATATTACAACGTATAGTGTGTTTATATAAGCTTCCATACAGTTCTCAAACCATGAATTCATTTGAAATATGCTGAACTGTACCACGAACAAAATTATGTATTAGCATGTATATGTAGATTAACCATCACATGTATAGTGGAGGCACACACACAGAAAAACACAAAACAAAGTAAAAATGTTTGTATTTTAACTATAAAGATATTGTCATAACCTAATAAAATAAAACTTATATATTTTTGTACCATGCACGTTGTTTATCTATAGTTATTGCTGTCTCATGTCAGGTCTTGTCCTTTAGTTAAACCAGTTCCTAATTAATTTGTTGTTTCAAACATTGGATCTACTAGAAAGCCAACTAGAATTTATATTCAGAGGCCTCGATGAAATCCTTTCCAACCTAGACAAGGTGAGAAAGCCCCAACATTCTCAATCAATGCCTTCCTATCCGGCTGAGTCTACCCCACTAAGACGCCAACTCATGACCGCTCCAGCACGCAGGAACAGACTTCTGAGGCCCACTAAAACCACACTATGATCCCTCCTCAATCTCTCGCAGGAATCAAAGCACCCAAGCCCGGAGCTCAGAGCCACACTAACAAGGATATGGAGACACAAAAACAAAGAACTTCCAGAACGAAAGCAGCAATGTCCGCCAAAGAAGCTTTGGACCTAGCCTCCACTTATGACTCCTCTTTCCCAATGTCCAGTAAGTCCAATATCCAAGTGATCACTGGCTTCTGAGAGACCTTTAAGACCCCCGCCCTTCCTCATCTCCATACCGAGGGCCCAAGTAGGAAAGCATATGAACAAAAATAATCCAGAGACTAACTGCATGCTCATTAACTACAGATCCGCCCCCAAACATACAACAGAATTAGCTGAAACAATCCTCTCTCAGAACCTTGGCATTGCGTTCATCACGGAGACATGGCTAAAGGAGACCTCCCCACCCTGTCTAGACATGCTGGTACCCCCAGGTTTCACCATCATCAACAAAGACAGAAAAGGTCAACGCTGGGGCCATCATTCATAAAGATGACATTGACATTGCTGTAATGGATTCATGCAAATACAACTCTTTCGAATGTCTATCTGTCACCATCAAGACTAAAGATAACTGCCCTTTAGTTGTTCACCTTTTCTATCACTGTCACCATCAAGACTAAAGATAACTGCCCTTTAGTTGTTCACCTTTTCTATCACCCACCTGGCAATTCCCCCACTTTAGGCGAACACCTATCTGACCTGATTGCCCACTGCTCAAAGACACTAACTTCATAATCCTGGGTGATCTCAACTTACGCTGGAACGAAACCAACAACACACTAATTCAATCTCTCAACAATCTCCTTTGTGATAATACCCTTTCCCAACACTGCTCTGAAGAAACCCACAACAAAGGAGCGACCCTGGGTGCCATCATTGCCCATCCAGACGTAATCACGATCGACAACATCCTCCTAGTGGACTGGTCGGATCATCACATGATTTTATGCCGCATCAACCAAAGAGTCCTAGCTCTGCCCTCTGCTCAAGATCCCCCCAAATGGTCAAGAAATCTAAACCAGATCCCCTGGACATCATGGAGGAGAGACTCAAGTTGCTCCTACCCAATGACAAATATCTCTCCACAAACGACCTCACCTCGCTCTATAACTCAAATTTGGAATCCCTTCTTGACCAACTAGCACTCTTGAAACTAAAAAGAAGCGAGCCACCCCATTCAGATCCTGGTTCAACTCTGACACCAATGAAGAAATGAGACAACTAATGGCTGCAGTAACACGCTGGAGGAACGTGCCCACTTCCTACCATCGTGACAAACTCAGAACTATCCGGAAGAAATACAACAATCGCATCAAGAACAAAAAAATCTATGTTCTTCTGCTCTGCTCTGGAGAGCGCTAAAAATAGACCTAAGGAACTCTTCAGTATCATTAGACAGCAAAACTCCAAACCAGATACTTCCCTGGAGCTGGCCTCCAAAGAACAATGCGACAACTTCACCAACTTCTTTGATGATGAGATCTCCAAGATCGAGCACTCTCTGACCACCAACCACTCCCTCCCCCCCACAGCAGGCACGGTGGGGTGCTTGATAGCGCGCCCCCTCCCTCTACTAAACCCTGGTCACTCTTTCAGCTCATTCTAGAAGAAGAGATACTCAAACTTATCGCCACCTCAAAACCTTCATCTCACACCCTTGACCCCGTTCCTGCTCAACTCACCAAAAAACTGAAACTCTCCCTTTGCCCCACTGTGGTGCAGGATTATCAACAGCTCCCTAAAAACTGGAGTAGTCCCAAACTGTTTGAAAGTGGGACAAGTCACCCAACTACTAAAAAAACCTGGCCTGGACAAAAATATCTTAAAGAACTTCAGACCCGTCTCTAACCTTCCTCTTCTCTCAAAAATCCTAGAAGAATATGTTCTCCACCAACTAACCCACCACTTCGACAATACCAGCCTTATCGACTCTCATCAATCGGGATTCAGGAAAGGGTGCAGCACAGAAACTGCAATCCTCAAAGTAATTGATAACCTTCACAAATCACTGGACTCAGACCATTGCTGCCTCCTCAATCTCCTAGACCTATCGGCGGCATTTGACACGGATGATCACATTCTTCTCCTCAAAGCTCTGGAAAAAAGGGCCGGTCCTGACGACGTGGTCCTCAACTGGTTCCCTCATTCTTGCACAACCGCTCACAAAGAATCAAAATCAGAAGCTATGAAATCCGACCTCCACCCAGTCATAAGGGGAGTACCCCAAGGATCAGTGCTCTCCCCCCAACTGTTTAATATCTACATGGAACCCCTCACCACCCTATTCAGAAAAGCCAACATGCCCTTTCACCTCTACGCTGACGATATACAACTCTACCTGTAAATCTCCTCTTCTAAAGACATCCATAGACTAAATGAAACACTAAAGGATGGCCAATGTTGGCTGTCAAGCAACCATTCAAAGCTTAACCCGGACAAAACAGAACTACTTCTTATCTCGAACAAAGAAAAGAACCCACAAATGATCAAATGGCTAAAAGATATTGATGCTCTCAATGGGAACCTCTCCTTGGCTGACTCCGTCAAATCCTTAGGCATCACGCTAGACTCTAAACTTGATTTGACCAAATACATCAAGATCTCGGCAAAGAGTGCCTTCCTTAACTTGAAACTTCTAAACAAAATTAAACCTTTCATTCCACCCAAAGATCTCAAACAAGCCACCCAAGCATTGGTGCTGTCATGTGGACTATGGAAATGCAATCCTCTGGGGAATAGCCAAAACTCAGCTTGCTCCTCTGAAAACAACCCTCAACGCGGCCGCCAGAATGTTCACTGGAATAAAGAAATTCGATCACATTTCTCCGGCACTAACAGAACTCAAGTGGCTACCAATAGAAATGTGGGCGAACTTTAGAACAGCCTGCCTCACCCATAAAGCCCTTCACACAGGCAAACCCGAATATCTGGCATCCAAACTCAGAAAAGCGGGTCAGAACAGGACTCTTAGAAGCTCTTACACCCTACTTCTTATCCCACTAAAAGCACGAAAACAAAAAACTGCGGTTAGGTCCTTTGCCGGATATGCTCCCAAAATATGGAACTCTATCCCCCCACCAAATCAGAACTATTCCTTACTTCCCAAAATTCAAAAGCCAGCTCAAAATCCTTCTCCTCGACCGCTCCCTATCGAACAGATAGGGACCACTCGCTCGCCTCTGCATTCCTCTACGATGCGGTTTGTCACCCTCTCCACTTTGACTCGTATCCTGAACGTCTCGCGGACTGTTTTATATTTGCTTTCTGCTCTGCTTTCTACTTGTTGTGAAGCGCTCCGATACCTTCCGGTCAGGCTAGCGCTATATAAAACTTCTTAAATAAAATAAAGGTGTTTGTGTTGTCAGCAGGCTAGAGTACGTCTAAGCGATTTAACTTGGCTTCTGTTGCCTCTAAGCGGATACATTTAGAGTCAAACTTAGTCAATAAGAGGAATTTGAGGTCACAACAGATATATTTTAGTTGTGTCATAAGAGGGTCCCCAATTGTCCTTACCAGTTTGTAGATTGAGCTGGGCAGCGAGATTTTAAGTACATGGCCTCTTAGGCTTTACACCCAGGAACAACCGTCTTCCTTTTTCCCACCTGGGCTTTGGTTTTAGGGCCATTGTGTTGAAAAGTGCACATGTCCACTGGGACAACAATTGGGGCATTGGTGATTGAAAGCTCTTCAGGAACATGGATTGTAGATTGGACTTGAGTTTACATCATCCTCAGTGGATGGCGTGTAACTTAGGAGCAGTAATGGAGAGGTTGAAAGCAATAAGCGGTGTTCAGCATGCTGGATTTCTTCATCAACGGCCCTAACTGCCCTTTTCAGGAAGCAGTCAAGGGCAGAACCTTGTCCCCCCAGGTGTGACTGTATATGTATGCTTTCCCTGGTCTGTAAAATGACACAATAATGGGGGATTGTAGGAATACTTTGTGCACTGATGAAGGGGGTGGCCCAGCCCAGCCTCCTCTGGGCAATGACCAGCAACGTGATCCTGGGCACAGCCTGCAGACCTTCCGCACTGTGGGAAGCAGGGAGTGCTTTTCAGCCGTGGCTGGACCTACCCTCTTTGTGCAGTAATCTGCCCCTCAGTATTGCTTACAAGGGACCAGCGCTGCAGGAGGCAGGGGTCGCTTTTCAGCACGTGGATGGCCCCACCCCCTTTATGCAGGTCTCTGCAGTCTCACCTCCTGGCATGTTTGGTGGAGGAGTATGGCATCCTTTTGAACCGGTGATGGCTCTGGAGCAGTATTCACCCCTCAGTAATGCTTACAAGGGACCTGCCAGACGATATGTAAAAAATATGGCCAGAGAAATCTAAATTTCCTCTCGCTTGCAATAGGGATGGCTACAATATTCTGTCAGTAAGATTCAGGGAGCAGAAACAACGTTTGAGCTCAGTGGTCGAAGGGTGTGACCGGATACCAGAATAAACTGGCCCGCACCCTTTTTCACCAAAAACCTTTTTGAGCCCAAATTACACATCCGGGGCCAAATTGTAAGCACCCTAGCGGACTACAATAACTGTGCACACTTTTGTGTGGCGCACAGTCAAATGCCTCCCAAAAGGTTTTTTGTCTATGTGCCCACATCTATATTGTGGTGTGGGTTCAACAGCAAATTATTCCCTGATTGGACTGGAGGCAAGCCCATTGAAATGAGGGCACACACATTTGCGACTTCACCTGTGCAAGATGTGTACCATTGTTAGGCAAATTGTAGTAGGTACTGCAAATGTATCCGTAGTCCCTTCTACAATAGTGCTAGGGGTTGAAGGAGTTGTTGCAAACACCCATCGACCCCCCTCCCCCCCCCCCTCCCCCACGGCTCTTCATATAATATGGCTACTGAGTGTTTATGGCATGTATATCTGCTCCTCTTGGAGAGGGCAGAATTGGGGGGAAATTACCCAGTATGCACCAGGGGAGCAGCAGCAAATCAGGAAGAGCCAGACACAGCCCCCTTTACCAAAGATATCCCTCGTGTTTAATGGACTGTCTTACCTCCCTCTCTGGCATGGCGGGTGCACTAGACATGAAAGACAAATAAAAAATAAAAAAGAATGGGATGTCCGGCATGTTTTAGCATTGGACCATATCCCAAAACCCGAAAAAGCCAAACAGTCTTTCAGCCATCCCGAGCGACAAATTGGGTGAGTAAAACTACAGTGAAAGAGCCATAAATAGGCGACCTTTCTGGAAACAACATGGATAATCTTCTAACAAAAATAGGGTGGGAGCACACTGTCACACATCCCAGCCCTCAGTTTGCCCCAATGCATCATGGTAAATACAGTGCATGATAACACCCACTTCAGTAACAATCGTTAGTTTTTCACCCCTGTTGGTGCAGCCAGTGCTGTGTATCTCGAGATGTGTTTCAGGATTGTTATTCGTTCTTTAGTAGAGAGCAACGCATATGTTGTGGGGGTGCTGGAAATGTTGCTCACTTAATCTAATGAGCTGACAAGGTCTGGCTGATCCACCTGCGCCCAGTGAGTGATACAGGGACCTGAGAAGACTTTGGGCAGCATTTCCAGCACCGCAAAATAATGTGTTGATCTCTACTGAATAAGGACACTATCCTGAAACACACGTCTAAAGATACACATCACTGGCTGCACCAACAGGGTGAAATAACTAAAGACTGACATAAGTGTTATCATGCACTGCATTTACCATGAAATAGTGTGGCGAACTGAGCGCTGGGATGTGAATCAGTGTGATCTCACCCTCTTTTTGTTTGAAACGGATTATCTTCGATTTCATTTTCTTAACAGTTGCAAGAAATTGGATTTTAATACCGTTTTCGGTTTAATAATGTAAAACGATTTTGCTTTTTGTTCCCTTCCTCTATTATTATTATTCCACTACGATAACCATGTATTGTATTGCAATAGACTCGTTATTCTAAGGAATTAAGAGAGGAAATCTATATCATTAACTTGAAAATTTCGCTGGAATAAAATTGTGTGTTTAAGAGAAAGTTTAGAATGTAAGTTGATAACTGATTTTTTCCCCCAACATTTTAATCAGACTCTTAAAATGTTGATAATACTGAGTCTCTTTATTACCCTTTAGTTCAGGTTTTAATTAATACAAATACCTCACCAGTAGCGTCTTCTTTATCATCAACCTTCAAGTATCAAAGTGGTTAATTAATTTGGGGTGGCCTTGCGTATCTAATTTTCAGTTAATTTATCATCAGACTTTGCTTCTTCTCGTCAAAAATAAACACGGTGACCTATATCCTGCACTGAAAATGTTATGTTTCTTTGTAAAATAAATATATTTTGATCTCAAATATTTTCCTCGAAAAGCACATATGATTAAAGTGGCTGCCAAATTACTTTAAAACGTATACACTTTGCAATCTGTGCTTCAATCTGTGCAAGAAGCAAGAGGGAATTTGTAAACCCCCCCTTGAGACGGCACTCAGCCAGGGGCTGTAGGGGTGGGCATATTCACACAAGATGATGGACGGAATTTTGCACAATGGCAAAACATTCACCCCCAGTCACAGATCTGGGTTTAATCCATTGTTATTATGCTCCCCAAGCCACCCCAGTTCAGACATGGCCATATGCAAATCAGACTTGACCCTGTGCCTCATAGGAACAGTTCAGCCCGAACTGCCAAGCCATGTCTTCCCTGGACCGGAATCAAGCAGCCTAGGACGGGTTTCTTGCTCTCAGCTGTCTTCAGCCATGATAGCTTGACTCCAGTGGCGTAGTGCGCACGGGACCCACGTCTGGGCATACCCTTTCCACATAGGGTGAACAACAAAACCCACAAGATGATGGACGGAATGTTGCACAATGGCAAAACATTCACCCCCAGTCACAGATCTGGGTTTAATCCATCGTTATTATGCTCACCAAGCCACCGCAGTTCAGACATGGCCATATGCAAATCAGTCTTGACCCTGTGCCTCATAGGAACAGTTCAGCCTGAACTGCCAAGCCATGTCTTCCCTGGACCGGAATCAAGCAGCCTAGGACGGGTTTCTTGCTGTCAGCTGTCTTCAGCCATGATAGCTTGACTCCAGTGGCGTAGTGCGCACGGGACCCACGTCTGTGCATACCCTTTCCACATAGGGTGAACAACAAAACACACAAGATGATGGACGGAATGTTGCACAATGGCAAAACATTCACCCCCAGTCACAGATCTGGGTTTAATCCATCGTTATTATGCTCCCCAAGCCACCCGAGTTCAGACATGGCCATGTGCAAATCAGTCTTGACCCTGTGCCTAATGGGAACAGTCCAGCCTGAACTGCCAAGCCATGTCTTCCCTGGACCGGAATCAAGCAGCCTAGGACGGGTTTCTTGCTGTCAGCTGTCTTCAGCCAGGATAGCTTGACTCCAGGGGCGTAGTGCGCACGGGACCCACGTCTGGGCATACCCTTTCCACATAGGGTGAACAACAAAACAAACAAGATGATGGACGGAATGTTGCACAATGGCAAAACATTCACCCCCAGTCACAGATCTGGGTTTAATCCATCGTTATTATGCTCCCCAAGCCACCCCAGTTCAGACATGGCCATATGCAAATCAGACTTGACCCTGTGCCTCATAGGAACAGTTCAGCCCGAACTGCCAAGCCATGTCTTCCCTGGACCGGAATCAAGCAGCCTAGGACGGGTTTCTTGCTGTCAGCTGTCTTCAGCCATGATAGCTTGACTCCAGTGGCGTAGTGCTCACGGGACCCACGTCTGGGCATAGCCATTCCACATTGGGTGAACAACAAAACACACAAGATGATGGACGGAATGTTGCACAATGGCAAAACATTCACCCCCAGTCACAGATCTGGGTTTAATCCACGGTTATTTTGCTCACCAAGCCACCCCAGTTCAGACATGGCCATGTGCAAATCAGTCTTGACCCTGTGCCTAATGAGAACAGTCCAGCCTGAACTGCCAAGCCATGTCTTCCCTGGACCGGAATCAAGCAGCCTAGGACGGGTTTCTTGCTGTCAGCTGTCTTCAGCCAGGATAGCTTGACTCCAGTGGCGTAGTGCGCACGGGACCCACGTCTGGGCATACCCTTTCCACATAGGGTGAACAACAAAACAAACAAGATGATGGACGGAATGTTGCACAATGGCAAAACATTCACCCCCAGTCACAGATCTGGGTTTAATCCATCGTTATTATGCTCCCCAAGCCACCCCAGTTCAGACATGGCCATATGCAAATCAGACTTGACCCTGTGCCTCATAGGAACAGTTCAGCCCGAACTGCCAAGCCATGTCTTCCCTGGACCGGAATCAAGCAGCCTAGGACGGGTTTCTTGCTGTCAGCTGTCTTCAGCCATGATAGCTTGACTCCAGTGGCGTAGTCCGCACGGGACCCACGTCTGGGCATACCCTTTCCACATAGGGTGAACAACAAAACACACAAGATGATGGACGGAATTTTGCACAATGGCAAAACATTCACCCCCAGTCACAGATCTGGGTTTAATCCACGGTTATTTTGCTCACCAAGCCACCCCAGTTCAGACATGGCCATGTGCAAATCAGTCTTGACCCTGTGCCTAATGGAAACAGTCCAGCCTGAACTGCCAAGCCATGTCTTCCCTGGACCGGAATCAAGCAGCCTAGGACGGGTTTCTTGCTGTCAGCTGTCTTCAGCCAGGATAGCTTGACTCCAGTGGTGTAGTGCGCACGGGACCCGCGTCTGGGCATACCCTTTCCACATAGGGTGAAAAACAAAACAAACAAGATGATGGACGGAATGTTGCACAATGGCAAAACATTCACCCCCAGTCACAGATCTGGGTTTAATCCATCGTTATTATGCTCACCAAGCCACCGCAGTTCAGACATGGCCATATGCAAATCAGTCTTGACCCTGTGCCTCATAGGAACAGTTCTGCCCGAACTGCCAAGCCATGTCTTCCCTGGACCGGAATCAAGCAGCCTAGGACGGGTTTCTTGCTGTCAGCTGTCTTCAGCCATGTTAGCTTGACTCCAGTGGGGTAGTGCGCACGGGAACCCCCCTTCTGTGCATACCCTTTCCACATAGGGTGAACAACAAAACACACAAGATGATGGACGGAATGTTGCACAATGGCAAAACATTCACCCACAGTCACAGATCTGGATTTAATCCATCGTTATTATGCTCCCCAAGCCACCTGAGTTCAGACATGGCCATGTGCAAATCAGTCTTGACCCTGTGCCTAATGGGAACAGTCCAGCCTGAACTGCCAAGCCATGTCTTCCCTGGACCGGAATCAAGCAGCCTAGGACGGGTTTCTTGCTGTCAGCTGTCTTCAGCCAGGATAGCTTGACTCCAGTGGCGTAGTGCGCACGGGACCCACGTCTGGGCATACCCTTTCCACATAGGGTGAACAACAAAACAAACAAGATGATGGACGGAATGTTGCACAATGGCAAAACATTCACCCCCAGTCACAGATCTGGGTTTAATCCATCGTTATTATGCTCCCCAAGCCACCCCAGTTCAGACATGGCCATATGCAAATCAGACTTGACCCTGTGCCTCATAGGAACAGTTCAGCCCGAACTGCCAAGCCATGTCTTCCCTGGACCGGAATCAAGCAGCCTAGGATGGGTTTCTTGCTGTCAGCTGTCTTCAGCCATGATAGCTTGACTCCAGTGGCGTAGTGCGCACGGGACCCACGTCTGGGCATACCCTTTCCACATTGGGTGAACAACAAAACACACAAGATGATGGACGGAATGTTGCACAATGGCAAAACATTCACCCCCAGTCACAGATCTGGGTTTAATCCACGGTTATTTTGCTCACCAAGCCACCCCAGTTCAGACATGGCCATGTGCAAATCAGTCTTGACCCTATGCCTAATGGGAACAGTCCAGCCTGAACTGCCAAGCCATGTCTTCCCTGGACCGGAATCAAGCAGCCTAGGACGGGTTTCTTGCTGTCAGCTGTCTTCAGCCAGGATAGCTTGACTCCAGTGGCGTAGTGCGCACGGGACCCACGTCTGGGCATACCCTTTCCACATAGGGTGAACAACAAAACAAACAAGATGATGGACGGAATGTTGCACAATGGCAAAACATTCACCCCCAGTCACAGATCTGGGTTTAATCCATCGTTATTATGCTCCCCAAGCCACCCCAGTTCAGACATGGCCATATGCAAATCAGACTTGACCCTGTGCCTCATAGGAACAGTTCAGCCCGAACTGCCAAGCCATGTCTTCCCTGGACCGGAATCAAGCAGCCTAGGACGGGTTTCTTGCTGTCAGCTGTCTTCAGCCATGATAGCTTGACTCCAGTGGCGTAGTGCGCACGGGACCCACGTCTGGGCATACCCTTTCCACATAGGGTGAACAACAAAACACACAAGATGGTGGACGGAATGTTGCACAATGGCAAAACATTCACCCCCAGTCACAGATCTGGGTTTAATCCATCGTTATTATGCTCACCAAGCCACCGCAGTTCAGACATGGCCATATGCAAATCAGTCTTGACCCTGTGCCTCATAGGTACAGTTCAGCCTGAACTGCCAAGCCATTTCTTCCCTGGACCGGAATCAAGCATCCTAGGACCGGTTTCTGGATATCAGCTGTCTTCAGCCAGGATAGCTTGACTCCAGTGGCGTAGTGCGCATGAGACCCATGTCTGGGCATACCCTTTCCATATAGGGTGAACAGCAAAAACAGACAAGATGATGGACAGAATGTTGCACAATGGCAAAACATTCACCCCAGTCACAGATCTGGGTTTAATCCATCGTTATTTTGCTCACCAAACCACCCCAGATCAGACATGGCCATATGCAAATCAGTCTTGACCCTGTGCCTCATGGGAACAGTCCAGCCCGAACTGCCAAGCCATGTCTTCCCTGGACGGGAATCAAGCATCCTAGGACCAGTTTCTGTCTATCAGCCGTCTTCAGCCAGGATAGCTTTACTCCAGTGGCGTAGTGCACACGGGACTCACGTCTGGGCATACCCTTTTCACATAGGGTGAACAGCAAAACACACAAGATGATGGACGGAAAGTTGCACAATGGCAAAACATTCACCCCCAGTAACAGATCTGGGTTTAATCCATCGTTATTTTGCTCACCAAACCACCCCAGTTCAGACATGGCCATATGCAAATCAGTCTTGACCCTGTGCCTCATGGGAACAGTCAAGCCCGAACTGCCAAGCCATGTCTTCCCTGGACCGGAATCAAGCATCCTAGGACCAGTTTCTGGCTATCAGCCGTCTTCAGCCAGGATAGCTTGACTCAAGTGGCGTAGTCCGCACGGGACCCACGTCTGGGCATACCCTTTCCACGTAGGGTGAACAGCAAAACACACAAGATGATGGACGGAATGTTGCACAATGGCAAAACATTCACCCCCAGTCACAGATCTGGGTTTAATCCATCATCATTTCTCCATTAAGGCTGTAATGCAACCTGCAAGAAGAAGGCAGAAAGTATGCATGACTGGTTTGGGCGGCCCGAGAGGGCCGACCAAACAGTCATTGCACTTTAAGAGGATTGCTTCACTCCTCCCATGCTCTTCAGCCCTACCCGCCCCCTCACACAAGCTGCTGCAGCAGGAGGACAAATCAAAATGAAAATAACATTAGTCATTGTCATTTTATTTTTTCCTTCCTTTTCCTGCTCCGAGGCAGTGGGGCAACGCTCCTCCACCTTAGCGGAGAAACTGCCACTGATATTAGCAGTTTCAGCCCCTGTCTTAAGAAGGGGAAAGGAAACAAAGTTCCTTTATCTCTGTTTACTTTCTGTAGTTCTCTATCAGTACCCAACCACCTTAGCATTAAATAGCAAATACTTAAAGGCCTAAAGCAAGTTCAAGGGTCAATACTGTGGTGTCACATGGACTAGTAGGCCTGTGATGTCATTTCTGCTACTCCCACGGCATTGTGGGAATAAAGATCACTCTATATCAGCTAATTTAACGTTTGAATGTATAGTCATGGTAAAATATGTTGCATTAACCTCTTCTAACAAAAGTTGTTAACTGAAATTATCCATGTGCTTCATGTTTAAGGCTCCCTTGTAATCTGAAAGCATTATGGAGAAAGTGCTTTTTGGTGATATGCATTAAGCTGTTTGATCTGCTCTGTACAATTCGTAACTACAAGGGCTTGACAAATAATATATGCATACATTTAGGCAGTTCCACTCCATTTTTGCAGTTGCAAATTCCAATTGGTCATGCATGGGCATGTATTCTGCATGGAAGTTTGGACATGTTGAACTTTGTATGAGTATATAGCCAAACATGGCAATATACATGCCAACATTTACCTAGTGCATATAGGTGCACATATGCTGAATGTTTCTCAGAAGTGCCCAAGCAGAAAGTCCATTTAGGAGAAAGATACTTGGATGGATATGGTGTCTGCACTACCTGATGCTCAACCTTTATGAAGTATCTCCCCCACTCCTACGGAGCAGTAGTTGATCATCATCTACCTATAAATACTACATGGCGTAATATTCCAGAGATCAGAGCAGTTCAGACAGATAGATATAATATCCCACTCTTCCTTGACTACTGTGCCATGTTTTCTGTATCTTCTGTCCCTCTATTCCACAGTCCCTATCTCATATGTAACCTTCTCCTTTGTCTTTCTTTTTTCGATATCCAACAAATGCCAGTCTACTATTCCCTTGCCAGCTTCAGTTTCTTTTTTCCACACAACTCTTACATTCCCCTGCCCTTTGTCTTGCACTCCCCGTGCTGGTTTTCAATGCTCATTGTATCCAATTTTCCACCATCTACACATGTCACTTCTCTCTTTCAGAAGAATGCATTTGTGAATTTGTCTTTCCTGACTTATGTATCTCATCCCCTTGTTGTTCATCGCCCATCTCCACTTCCTCTACCATTCTTATGTCCGTTGTTGCCATTTGTCCCAGGTTCTTTAATCTACCATACACCTATATTGCTGGATGATAATGACCCAAAGCTTAACATTTCAATGCTGCAGTACCTGTAGAAAAATGCCCTGAGCTGAATAGCTCATATATCTGTGCGGGTCACTTCACAATGGTACACAGTCTTGTCATTCTATAGACTAAATTGATATTACCGCATCAGAATCGCAGCATAAATTACCCTGTCCCTTATGTTCTTCCTCTACCTCATTCTCTGTGTTCGCTTTCTTCCTTCTCTCTCTCTACTAGCAGCCTGTCTGTCCCCAACTTACACTATCTGTCAGTCTCCCCTATCATCTTACTCCCATTTCCCATCACCACAAACCCTTCCACCTATACTTCCTTCCTTCTATGTCTTGTGTCCTTGTCTCCTCAATGTATGGCATGTCCAAAAGGTACTTAGCTTAAATATGATGTTCTCAAGCATTTTCCTAAAAAGCTCAAGTGGAGCAACACTCACAAAAAACTCTGGACTCTCTCCTCTTTTACATAGACCACTTATGTCTCCAAACTCCATGTATGTTTGGATCCATATCTAGAGCCCTGGCCGCCCCAGTTCAGGACTCATTTGATGGTGTCATCCTCCCCTGATGGATTGCAGCCTAAGGGCCATATTTATGAATGGGGTTGTGTCATGCTTGCTCAATCACGACTCAAGCCCAAATTGTGATTGATGAAGCCACACAAGGCTACCTCGCGAGGCCCTGAGTGGCCATAAATTTCGAGTAAGGCAACACAGAGCAGCCTTCTTAGGGGAGGGAAAGTGCAATGAGACAATGAGGAGAAATATTGTTATCTACTCTTTTTATGTGTGCTGGTGTCCTTTTCCGCACAAAAACTGTTCTGAATGCAGCACAGGCACCTTGCACCAAAGTGCAAGGGTGCCTGCATTGACAATACCACCCCAGTTCAGAATTTTTTTTCCGGTCCAGGGAAGACATGGCTTGGCAGTTTGGCTGGACTGTTCCCATGAGGCACAGGGTCAGACTGATTTGCATATAGCCATGTCTGAACTGGGGTGGCAGAGTGGGCTTAAGAACAGTGGTGGATTAAACCCAGATCTTTTGACTGGGTGTGAGTGTTTGATTGATTCAGATGCTCCGTCCATCACCACCCCCTTTTGTATTTTCCGGTCCAGGGAAGACATGGCTTGGCAGTTCGGGCTGGACTGTTCCCATGAGGCACAGGGTCATACTGATTTGCATATAGCCATGTCTGACCTGGGGAGGCAGAGTGGGCTAAAGAACGGTGATGGATTAAACCCAGATCTTTTGACTGGGTGTGAGTGTTTGATTGATTCAGATGCTCCGTCCATCACCACCCCCTTTTGTACTGCATTGACGATAGGCAGCCAAGACGGCACCAGCACAGGGACAGAAGCAGGGATTCACTGTAATCTTTTAAATAAGGTGTATTCCTACCCTTTCCCTTTCTGTCATGCAGCACAGCAAGGAGACTTGCTGTGCTACGTAAATGTTTAAATAAAAATGCCCCTTATTGTTTTGGGTGCTCCTTGTCCACATGTCACTCCTGGGCCTGGGCGAATTTTTAATTACGCCTGCATAATTTGGAGAATTTTGTATTATGTCTATAATGCAAAATAACCGAAATTACACCATTATGTCACTTTGCATAATTGCATTCCATTTGCAGTAAAAATGTAGTGTGAACTTGCTATTTGCTGTAAAAGTTAGTGTGAATGCTAAGGAACAACAGAACACGAGTGGCTGTTGCTGACAGTGCATTTGTTTTTGCACCTTTTTTTAGTGCAAGGCATCCTCGCGTCATTGCTGATTAAATATAGCAGAAAATGAAAGATTTACCTTTAGCTTAATTGTGCATAACTTTGGGGAAGTTTGCTGACATTTTGCATATTTACATTAAAGCAAATTATGCTAAATTCACACTCCACAAGCCACTACTCCATCAGCAGTGCCCATCTGTGTTCTGACAATACCTCAACTGCATGCCCTGTGAAATTAGTGTCACTTTCTGCTCCATCACTGAACCATATTCAAGCCCAAGTATGTAGGTGTGCGAGCGGGCTATGGACAGACATACTCTGTGAGAGAAGATTTTTTTTCAGCCTCAGAAACTGCAAGGGAGTGCAACACTTCCTTTTACCATTGCTCTGGAGCAGTGATAAAGTTCAGTCTGATAATGGCTGACAGGATGCAATGGGAAACAACCTTTACAACGCAACTTTTACAACGCACTACCATTACAACAAAACTTTTACAACGCAACATCCATTACAACGCATGCCATTGCAACGCAACCATTACAATGCATGACACTACAACGCATACCACTACAACGCATGTCATTACAACGCATACCATTACAACACATAGCATTACAACACATAGCACCCTTACACTATCCAACACTTACCCTACTGTTGCACCCCCTGGAGTTAGAATGGTAATTTTTACCCCTACACTATCCAACACTTACCCTACTGTTGCACCCCCTGGAGTTAGAATAGTAATTTTTACCCCTACACTATCCAACACTTATCCTACTGTTGCACCCCCCTGGAGTGAGAATAGTAATTTTTACCCCTACACTATCCAATACTTACCTTACATGCAATGTAATGCTATTCGTTGTAATGGTATGCGTTGTAATGGAATGCGTAGTAAAGGTAGTTTTTAAACATTTGTTGTAATGGCATGGTTGTAATGGAATGCGTTGTAATGGATGTTGCATTGTAAAAAATGCGTTTTAAAGGTATGCGTTGCAAAAGTATGCATTGTAACGTCATACATCCGATGCAATAGAACAATTATCTCAATCATTTTCTGATGTTTATACCCATGTTTATATTAATGATCTACACCAGTGGTTCTTAACCTTTTTACTTCTGCAGACCACCACATATCATTACTGGTACCCAGGGACCCCCACTGAATCAATATTGGAATTCAGGGACCCCCACCGAGTCATTACTGGAAGCCAGGATCCCCGGCCTCAGCATTTTCAATGATTTGAATCACAAAACAAAGACATGAAATAAAGAAACAAGCATTCAATGAACAAACAACTACATACATTAATAAATACTTTATATATTATTAGCAAATAAATGTAAAAATAAATCTAAGTTTTCATTTTAATAGGAAGGTTGGAGCTTTTCTAGATTCAATTGAGGCCACTCACCGTCCTCACTATATTCTGTTTCATGCACTTGCACTCCTCCCACAAATTAACCTGAGGGCACTAAATTAACTTTTAGCCACCAATTTCAAATTCCTTCACATTTACAGAATGTTTTATAATTTTCAATTGTACCTTTCACTTCTTTATCAATATCCACTTAATGAATATGTTAGTAAAAATAAACCACAAGTTAAGAACCACTGATCTACACAGTCACTCACCATTTCCCTTGTCAACACAGACATGACATGAACAAATGAGAAAGGATGACAAAAGATTTGATGGGGAATGCAATGAGACATGATGGATAAAAGACACCTGAGCTTTTCTAGAATTAATATTAATACTTACATTCATTAGGACACCTTTATGTATATATAAATACATATAGGAAAATAGAGAATTTAGAACATTCCAATAATTATTATTTCTTAGCTGAAATAACAAATCTATAATAACCAGCAGAAATGTGTCAATAATTTCTTTCAGTCTTCCACTGTAGTCTTTTACGGATTTGTTTTACCTACTCTTGCTTTGGCCACTTATTTCTTTGATACACACGCTTGTCACCGGTGTCTTCACTTGTGATTAATGCACATTTTCTCCACTTACTGCCAAACTTGTGTTTTGATCAGCAACTTATTTCACTGTGAACAGCTTTCCCCTAGAGGATCATGAGACTTGGATCTTCAGCTTAACTTTTTTGCGAACTGAAACTGTTTCTGTATTTTCTTATTGCCCATCACTTTGCAACTTTTCTTCTTGATTTTCAACTTGCTGATTTGGAAACAGGCTTTTCATTCCTTCACCAGGATTTTCTTCGACCACTTCTCAATCCACCCAGCAAACTTGAGTTTAACTCTGTGAATCATGGTTGTTTTCACCACTTCTTCATATGCCATCTTCACTCTTCATTTGAGCTGCATGAATCCACTGTGGGATTCCTGCCCTTTTCACAGCAATATTAGTCACCACCACAACTTGATACAACCCTTTCTACTGTGGCTCTAGACAGCATTTGCTGAAGTGCATCTTGATTAAGATCCAGTCCCAAGGTTGCTTTGCACGTCGCTGGACTTTTTTTGCTGATGGTGTCCCCAAATTCACGTAATCAGAGACAGATTTGACCACATAAGCAAGTCCTTTATGATAATCCAAAGTATAACCAGTTATTGGTAGAAATTAGCTGAAAGAATATATGGGTTCTGGCAAAGGTTAACCGATAAGGAATTCATAAGGCAAGAGACAAGTCTTTTTATTTGGAGTACTTCCTATGCTCATGAGAACAAGAGGAAGAGCATCAGACCATCTCAACTTTGTCGAGGCACGTACTTTGGCCAGTTTGGATTTGATAGACCCTTTCATCTTCTCAACCACACTTGATGCCTCTGGTCGATAACTTCAGTGTAGGATTTTTCTCAATTTGTAAGGCAGTAACAATAGACTTAGGACCTCATTTTTAAAATGGGTTAATTGATCTTCTTCAATGGAAATAGACACAACAACTTGTGGTTTTACCTCTCTCAAAAAATGTTGGCTTCAGTCATACTATCACTTCTCTTGCTATGATAGACCACAATCCATATAGAGAACGGGCAGAACATGGTGAGAGTATATCAGAGCCCATTGTGAACAGACACCTCTATGAAGTCTTCCAGAAGTCTATTATATTGTCCTTTAGATTTGCCTATGTGACTCATAGTAACAAATGTGTGTTCTGCTTTTTTAATCCTCTGGCAAGTAATGCGTCTTTGACATAAACCTTCTGCTACACCTCTGAACTTTGTATTGTACCAATATTTATTAAATATCTGCCCATATTCCCTTCCCACATCAGTTTGTCAATTCAAGTATCTCACCATGCCATGAAGCATAGAATCTGGAAGAACATATTGATGATCTGAAGTTACCCAGAGATCATTGTAAATCCCTCTTACAACTATCTAATGTCCATCTTTTAGTTTAATTCTCTTGTATTTCATCATGCATGTGTCTGGGTTCCTTCAGTTTTTTCTGCATTGTATTTAATTTAAACAATTCACATTATTTACTTTATCAGTTTTTCCATTAATTTAACATTGTTCTTACTTTTGTGCTTGTGTCTGTTCAATCACTTTGATTGATAGATATTCAAGAGTACAGTATTTCACAATCTGATCATCATGGTAATTGCCCATGGTGACCATGTCATCACTAGAGTTATAAGCAATGCACATTACGGCCATATCGCTCTAGGTTGCTGATTAGCTTCCAATAGTTTTAGGATATATGATCCATTGTGGATAGGATTACTAGAGGATGTCATGAAGCCCCTATATGACCTTAACTGTCTACTTCATATCCATATTGGCTCTCTGCATTCATTGTCATACTAAATTCTTCAGCCAATCAACAGGCTCTTGTTAGGGCTATTAGCTCTGCTACTTGTGCTGAAATTATGTCAGAAAAATATGATACTTCAACAATTTCCGAAACAGAACAGACTTCATATGCTGCTCTCAGTATTTCTTGATGGTCTCCCAGACAAGAACTTTCCACAGAGTCAGATCAGACATTTCAAGGGGAATATATTTACTATCGAGTCTTGATTTGGCTTGTAACTCTGTCACATGAATGCAATCATGTTTGAGATCTTCGTCATCATCTTTATCATTGTTTGGAATCTGCAACAGTTTTGCAGGAATTAAAGCATTACATCCTTTGATTTAAATATTTCCAGCTGCCATTATAGTTTGATCATAATTTGTAAGTTGACTGTTTGTCAGATGCTGAGTTGAAGTGTGAGTCAGTAAATTCTCAAGTGAATGGGAGACTAACACAATTAGTTTATCACTTTTGACAATTATTGTGCTCTATTCAGTTGAAAGACAAACAGCTGCAATGGATTTCAAACAACCAGGAAGAGCTACAGCCACTGGATCTAATGTAGCAGAGAGATGTAAGTGACAGGTACTTTACCTAACCATGCTTTTGAACTAAAACAGATAAATTATACCCTTTTTTCATTAAACAAACTATAGAATTCCTTTTCATAATCAGCCATTTCAAGAGCTGGAGTGCTGCAAAGACGTTGCTATCAAATGGCACCAGGTACTTTATGTCACTGTGAGTGAGCCTTAGTAAAGGTTTCATAATTGGGGAACAATTTGGAATCCACTGAGAACAGTAGTCAACTATTCCTAAAACAACCTCACTTTCATCTGGTTAGTTAGAAGATTGACCATCAGAATTGAAGAAAACATGTTCTTTGGACACTTTCCTTGCCCTCTTATCATTGTGATGACCTAGTTACACTTCTTCTAAACAGTACTGTGTCTGTATCTTTATAGGTGAAACCCTATGACGATTGTCAGCAAGATAGTTCAACAGTGTAATTGAATCCAACTTTCAATCCTTTTTTGTCTTTGATGCCACCATTAGGTAAACAATATGTTGCACCAGAACTGAATTGCAAGGCAGCTGCAAACTTTCCAAATCTTCAGTTAGAATCTGACTAAAGATTGAGGGATGCTTTTGTGGGATTCAGCACCAAACAAATATTTTATTGAGGAATCGTAAAGTGAAGAAGTAGTCACTATACTCATGAAGAGAAATGGAAAAGAATGTGCGTGTATATCACGCTGCATGTATAGGAATTGTTAAACAAAATCACAACAATATTTCATTCCACTGGACACCATGGGAACACAGTTTTGTTAACTATGGGGGAGATGTGCCAACATTTTGCATTGGGTTTGTGTCACACAAACATTGCACTAGAAAGTTGTCTGAGAGTAAAGCAAAGTAGTGCATTGTGTTACTGTGCATTAGGAGGGTGCTACATGGGTGGTACATGGGCTTGCCCATTGAAACAAATATTGCAAAAAGAAACCCCAACAACCTCACTCATTCAATTATGATTTCATCAACAATTTATGGCATAGAGAATGCAAATATTATTTAAATTTATTTTGTATTGACATTCTAAATTAAGGAAAATCTCATCATTATATATACACATGAATCTTTAAAAAATCATAATTACACATTGTTAGAAAAAAAACGATAGAAGGTTAAAATACGATTCCTACTCCCTACATTCACTCCACACAAACTATCTCTCATGCCATCAAAATCACTTTCTCGTCCCTTTCCATAAAAACAATCATTGGTGTCAAACAGTACAATAATACAAATAGGTCTTGTATATAGAAAAACAAGGATAGTCCTATATCACAATAAAGTCTACTACAGATGACACATTTTTTTCTTTTTGTGCCTTTAAACATATGTAACGCCAAATACAACTTAGGGGCTGATTACGTTGTTGTCCAGAAACTCTTCCACCAAATCGGTTCTGGAATAGTTTTCGAACGAGTTGGGTTCTGTGAGTCCAACCAAATGATTACAATGATTCTGGACATCGTTCAGTCGGACTCGCATTGACTTCAATTGGAGACTGTGTTCTGAACTAGAACACAGGCCCCATGAACAAAAAAGGGTGGTTGGGAAAAAGTTTGAACCCTGTGACAGGGTGCCTGCCACACTGTGCATGCATGGGAAGGGGGGAATCATGGGCCCAATTCAGAGGGCCCCGGGAGAAGGGAGCCTGGTATGGGCCCCAAAGTCAGATTTCAACAGCCACTCCATGCTGGCACAACCGAATCGGAAAGGCTGTCCGAATCTGACATCCAAATCGATCGGCTGGAAATGCGGTCCGTAGACCGCTACAATTCGGCTCTGAAAAGACTTAGGGGGTTATTAAGATAGCGGGCGGATCGCCACCGCACGTATGACGGTGGCGATCTGCCTGCCAAAATCCACCGGCCGCATGACTTTCCCCCCCACCACATTACGATGGAGGGGGGGACCCCGGCCGATGGGAAGACCGTCCACCAGTTTTCTGCTGGTAGGCAATCCGCTCGATTGCCTACCAGGCAGAAAAGCCCAGGAATATGGTGGCAGTGCCGCCATATTAGTATCATGGCGGTGGAATGCCTTTCCATGGTGGAGACTCAATCATGGAAAGGCATGCAGTTTCATTATGGATGTACTTCTCTTTAAATAGTGATATGTAGCTATTGGCTATGCTGAGTGTACAAGAAGCACCCATTTTGACTCCCATTATTTGTTTGCATAGTTTTCCTCCAAAATTATAACGAGTTCTCTTCAAGCACAATGTGAAGACAATCTCTGATAAAACCTGTGGGGCAACTCTCAGGTATTCAATAAACCATACTACTGTGTTGATAGCCAGTTTTTGAGGTATACTTATTCAATTGATATACTCATTTGTTCCAGAATTATCCACAAACCCTTTATCCCTACCTTGGGCTTGCATCGGTACCATATTATTTATGATCCTAACTCTCTACATATCCTGCACTCCAAAATTTGAATTCACATACACACCAAAATCTGCAGGTGACATGATATCCACATCTAAATTCATCATCTGAATTCTATTATTTCTCTGAATCTGCTTTGTATGAGCTATCATCAACTTCTCTTTGAACTTTTTCTGCTTCACACCAAAACGTTTGCTAAAGTACTTTGCATGCTTGAGTATTTCATTTACAATCCTTAGCCTGCCAGCGCTTTCCACCCTGCTAAATCTGAGAACTAAGACATAACTTTAAAACAAAAGCAGATATAAATCCACTAATCCCTTCAATTTCTGGCTCTTCGACTCCACTGCACTTACTATAAATATGCATGATATGCAATCCCCAGCACACGTAATATCAAGTAACGACAGTTTCATATGTCATTCACATATAATTCAGAACAAAACAAATAGTTCATAGTTGTTTCTCACGTCTTTTATTCTTTCTTCCAGCTTTTTAATAAGTGAACTGTTCCCAAGCCAACACGTGTCTCGTCGCCTCAGTATGGTGACATGCGACTTGTTCACGGCTTACTAAATTCACTAAGAAGCAGTATCAAATGTGGCGATAAGTCCGAACCACACTAATCCTGTGGCGCGAGTTAATATCAATTCTGCTGGGCTTAAAATTCTGTTGTCACTGATTCTCCGGTGTTCTTAATCACAAATCTTGTTAACGAGCCGCCGATCCGTGTCCTCGCTCCTCATGCTGCATAGTCTCACACTCGAGGATACGCGGCGTGAGGAGAGAGGCCATTTTGTAGTTTTTACACAGAGACAGTTTTTGTGAAAATCCACTCCAAATTATTCTGCTAAATATTCAAGCGTATTTCAAGCCTTATTTTTGCATGCCTCGCTCCTTCTTTGAACTAATATTTCAATGTATTTGAATTATATTTAATTGTTTCTTCAAAATTTCCACAAATGCCATTTCTAAATTAGCAGTATTAATTTCTCTCTTTTCAGGTGATGTAGTAACCAGTGCTTCAACAACAATAGGATTAGCGCTGTATCCACAGCAGATGCAATTCTACCAGGACCAGGTAAAGCTGGCAATGCACTCTATTTCTTGTGTATTCATGCCTGGTTCGCCTGTAGCCATATCAGGTACTGGCGATCCTTATGTCAGTGCACCATCTGTGTAAGGAGGTGGTCTAAAATTCAGCAGATCATTAAAAAACTATTCTCATCTGAATCAATATCGTCGTCCCTTTTTTGATTTTCAGTTTTAGGTTCGGCAATTGTCCTTTTATCTGATCCATTTACTATGGCAAGAAATAATGTCACCTTGGATTGCATCCCCTCTCTGTGTTCTCTTCTGAATGCCCCACTTGGAATCTAACCAATGGTTCACTGAATTTTTCAATTGTCTCCTTATGTTCCTTCTCTCTTTCTCTATTGCTGCTTAATCCCATTAATGTAATGCCACTAATTGTGCTGGTCTAGGTTGTGGTTTTCTCTCACACAATGCATATCTCAGAAAATCAATCTTTCTAGTCTTAAATGTACTATCCAAAGGAAATGTCATATTCTTGTCAACAGAAGAACTCACATACCAAATTTTAAACCAGACACACATGAAAACTCCAATCTCCATCATCATTTCGAATGCACAAGAACCTTCAGAAGGAATATTCTCGCACTCCATTACAGATACCCTAGAAACTTTAGGCTTTGCCACTACAGCACCCATTATTCTCACAAAGCTCACAAATTAAAAGAACAAACAGCATCCAATCCCAGAGGGGCAATGCAAAGGTCCACCAATCACTGCACGGCTACAGCAGCAACCAACCAATGACTGTGCAACTTGTGATGATGTCTCCTCAATCCTAGCACAGCTCCTACCATTAGTTAATCAACTGCAGCATGACTTCTCCATTAATAAAAATCAACACAATGCCTTTAGCCACCACATATCATACAAATAAAACAAACAAGAATATGTCTACTCACCTAAACAAAGAGAGAAAAATAGGTGAAGACAATGACACTTTTGATAGAACAAGAAACTTAACTAGTGATGTGGATATACTGGTTTACAAATCACATACAGACATATTTCTGTCCAGTGGTAGTCCACCTCTTATTAACCTATGTTAGACCTGTCAGCCTTAGGATGGTCTTCCCCTAAACCTTTTGCCTGTTTTGCCTCACTTTTTGCTGTTCTGTTTTTGTTGGCCATAGAACTTTGGGAACTTTACCGCTGCTAACTAGTGCTAAAGAGCATGTGCTCACTCTCATAACTTTGGTGTATCCACAATTGGCATATTTAATTCACCTATAAGTCCCTAGTAAAGTGCACTAAATGTGCCCAGGGCCTGTACAGTAATGGCTACTGGTGGGGCCTGCAGCACTGATTTTACCACCCACTTAAGTAGATTTTTAAACATGTTTCAGGCCTTCCTCTGCAGAGCCTGTATGTGCATATTTACTGCCATGTCGACCTGGCAATTAAAACCCCTTGCTAAGCCTTATACTCCCCTTTTATTACACATAGTCACCCCTAAGGTAGTCCCTAGGTAGCCCATAGAGTAGAGTGCTGTGTAAGGAAAAGGCAGGACATATACTTTTTAGCATTACATGTTCTGGCAGTGAAAAACTCCCAAATTTGTTGTTCACTACTGTTAGGCCTACCCCTCTCATAGGTTAACGTTGGGGATTCCTTATTACAATCAATGTGTGTAATTCCTGATTGAGAAGGAGTGGAACTGTGACGTTTGGTACCTATGGACTTGTAATAATAAACTTTCTTTAATGATAAAGTTGGATTTTATTTTTTTTTATTTCAAATCATTTTTATTTTCAAATCAGAAATAAAAAGTACAAGACAATACAATAAGGAAAAAAGAAGCATAAGAGATATTGCAAATGATTCATCACATGCAAAGGCCTAATCAAGCAATAAAGAAGAGAGAATGGTAAGTGAATCATTGACTCATTAGTGTAGCAGACAAACCTAAGTAAACAAAAAGAGACAACAGCAGTGGTCATGCAATTACATATATGTGAGTACATTCGTAGTTGCGAAGCCATCAAATGACGCGAGTAGGATCAAGTCTTGACTGGAAGGGTAGTTGGTTAGAGCAGGTTGACTTAAGATTAGCTCAGTGGCCTAAGGGGGATCGAACGAGAAGGAGAAGCGTCTAGGGCCTTCCAAAGTTTTTTATGGGAGATGCGTCCTGGTGACGAGCGTAGTGTGGGGTTATCGGCACCTCTTAGAAAGGACAGCCAGTCTTGCCACATTTTGAATGATACCTCAGAAAAATTCTTCCACTTACATAGAATAACCTTGCATGCCAAGGTTAGAAGGAGATCGAGAAGTTGTCGATCAATCGGATTTTCCAAATGTGGCTCCTGTACCCCCAGTAGAACATACACAAACTCCCTAGGCGGATTGAAACCAAAGATGTGCTTAACGCAGTCAAATATTCTGTTCCAGTACCCTTTCAGTAAAGGGCAATTAAATAACATGTGCGCCAAGTCTCCCACTTCTGCCTCACAATTCCAGCAAGTTGGGGTGTCCCTTAGATTAGTTTTAAAGAGTCTTTCAGCAGTCCATTACGTTCTATTGATTAACATGAATTTAGTCTGTGACAGAATAGGCCAAACCTTGTTTCTAAATGCAGTGGTGTGTATTATATCCCAGTCAAAGATCATACCCATTGTGTTCGATTCTGTTTCCCATCTCGACTCATTCTTCCTGCTCGCTTTCTGAGGAAGGGGAAGGAGCATTTTATAGATCTTTGAAATGAAATGCCCAGATTTATAGATGCGTGTAACAGAGCTCCATAGCCATGGCTCAGATGGGGACAAGGAGTGTGCAGAAAGGAGTGTTTTTAACTTCAGGAAATCATAAAAGTCTAAAGGCGTGAGGGAATGGGTGGCTTGTAGGGATGAGAATGGAAGGGGTTAGTCCCCTCGAACAGATCACTTACTAAGTTAATACCCTTCGCGGACCAGTAAGCCCACTGGAGCGGTGCTCCATTGAGTTTCAGTAATGGGTTGTACCAGAGAGCGATTGAAGGGGATTTTTTGATCTTTAGGCCTTTGTGGTTTGCTTGATCAAGTTTCAGGAGAGCCCTTCTTGTGTTCAGGAAAATATATTTAGAGTGAGGTATGTGTGTAAGCTCCATGGTGAATAGGGCCACGAGCGGGATGTTTCCCAATAATGCTTTTTCTATGTCTATCCATAGTGGGGTATAGCCTGGATCTTTGATTAACCATAAAGCTCCTTGTTTACAGAAGAACGCTGTTTGGTAGTGTCTGAAGTTCAGGAGACCCAGGCCGCCTTTATCTTTAGCTAGTTGTAGCTTTTTCATTGATATCCTTGGCTTCTCCCCTTGCCACAGAAACTTACCAAACAGCTTCTCTACTCTGTGAATGAAATCATCGGAGAAAGTCATTGGGAGCATACATGCTATGTAGTTAACTAAAAGTGTTACCATCATCTTCAGGGTTTCAGCCCTGCCCCACCAGGATAAGTATTTAGGTGACCAACCATCTAGGAGCTTGTATATTTTGTTCAGAACTATGCTCTCATTAGTGCCTATTGTAGAGATCAGATCGCTATCAAAGTCTAACCCCAGGTATTTAAAGCAGCCCGGTTGCCATGTTAGCCCTGGGTCTCCTATCATGTCTTTAGTCCCAAAATTATTGAGCGACTTGACCTCTGTCTTGTCTTTGTTTAATTTATAGCCGGATACTTTAGAGAATTCGTCAATCGTCGTGAGCAGGGCCGGTATCGCTTCATCCGCTTTCTCTGAGATTACCAGTACATCATCAGCATACTCTGTTAATTTTATGACATAGTCATTGAAGGGGATTCCTGCTATGTTTCTTTGTGTCTAATTTGATAAAGGAATGGTTCGATAGCCAACACAAATAGTGACGGGGAAAGGGGGCATCCTTGTCTCGTGCCTTGGTGCAATCGAAAAGGTGACGAGAGGGACCCACCCGCCCTGACCCTCGCTATAGGACAGAAATAAAGGGACATGATCATCTTTATGATTGAGGGGCCTAAGTTAAATTTACGTAGTACGGCTTCCAAATAACTCCAGTCTACTTTATCGAATGCTTTTTCAGCATCTAATGTTATTGCTGCTGTGGGGGTGGATAGGAGTTCAGCTTTTTCTCAGACATGCGCCAGAGTACTGGTGTTGTCACTAGACAACCTGTTTTTCATGAATCCCGCTTGGGATGAATGTATGAGTTTTGGTAGTATTTTCTGTAGGCGTGCCGCTAGGATGGAGGCAAAGAGCTTACAGTCAAGGTTTATAAGGGAAATGGACCTATAGTTCTTGGTTAAGGTGGGATCTTTCCCTTCTTTCGGGAAAACTGCAATGGTGGCCTCTGATAGGGTGCCGTTAGCTTCTCCTGTTTCACTTATTTCCTCGAACATGTTAAGCAGAGGCTGCGTGATTGACATGGAAAAACATTTGTAAAATTTCACGCAGAAGCCGTCCGGACCGGGGGCTTTACCTCATTTCAAAGATTTAATGGCAGTCTGAACTTCCAATAATGAGATCGGGCTGTTTATGTTTGTTTGCTCTTCCTCAGACAAGGAAGGGAGATTGCAGTTACTCAAATACTCATTTGTCTTTTGGTTTTCCACGTCTACATTCTTGGAGTAGAGTTTCTCGTAAAATTCTTTAAAGAGGTCCGTTATTTTGGCTGGGTCGGAATGGGCAACTCCCAGGTGGTCAACTATGGAATTGATTGTGTTCTTTTGCAATCTAAATTTGAGGTATGCTGCCAGGCTTTTACCTGCTTTGTTTGATTCACACAGTTTGAACCTTTTCCTCCTATCCAGCCAGACCCCTCCCTGCCCTCTCACTTACAATTTTATTATATACGTATTTCTTATTGGCTGACTTATTTAGTGACTCGGTTTTTCTGTCCTGCAAGTGCTTAGCCTCTAGGATTGCTATTTCTTTCTCTAGATCCTCTAATTTCCCATTATGGTTCTTGTTCATGGCAGATTTGATCTTGATAATTACACCTCTTATAGTACTTTTTAGTGCTTCCCACCTAGTTAAGTCGGAGGTGTCCCCTCTGGAATTGTGGGCCAGATATTCTTTGATAGCGGTTTCAATGGTTGCTCGGTGTTCGTGTTCAAGAACCTCATCGTTGAGGCACCATACCGACTGGCGAGTGGAAGGTTTTATGTCAGAGATGGTGAGTGTGATGCACGAGTGATCGGACACAAGCCTTGGTTCAATTGAGGTTTCTATAATTCAGGGTATGGCCTTCTGTTTGATAAATAAATAATCAACCCGTGAGAACGAGTCGTGGGGCGAGGAGTAGAATGAGTATTCCCTGCCAACCGGATTTTGCAGGCGCCAAGAGTCTACCAGGTGGAATCGCTCACAAAGGTTTTTGAAGGCTCTATGAGACCTATTGCTACGAAAGGGAAAGCGAGAGTCTCTGTCCAGGGTCGGGTCAAATGGGAGATTAAAGTCCCCTGCGAGAATGTGGACTGCCAAGTCCGGGATCCTTTCAATTTCTTTCGTGAGGTCCGACCAAAACTTCAAGTCGCATGTGTATGGGGCGTATATGTTTGTAATGTAGAATTCCGTCCCATCCTTTAGGAGTTTGGCTGTGACCCATCTCCCCTTGGTGTCAGTCGTAGATGAGAGGAGGTCAATGTTAGATTTTTTGGAGATCAGAGTTACTACCCCATTCTTTTTCCCTACCGGATCTGAACCCGTGACATCCCTGAAGAATTTATTTCTAAGTGTATATAGCTGCTTAGCCTCCATTTTTGTTTCTTGGAGCAGTGCGATGTCTGCCTTCTGCCTGCGCAGATAATCTAAGATCTTTTGGCGTTTTACTGGATTGTTAAGGCCTTTGACATTGAGGGAAAGCACCTTTAGCTTCCCCATCTGAGTAACCCCCATAGGTGTGCTAACCACTGGCAATGGTGTAGACATGCTTAGAGTGTATGACCGTCAGTAGGCCCTTGATGTAGGTCGAAACCCTGCGTTTTGTTATTCCCCTTTTCGATCGTTGATCCTGCTCTTATTAGGGATCCGCTGAAGTTTCTCATAATGGAGTGGACTTTCCCTGTTTGTGTGGGCACTAAGACAGTGACTATGCTGGTTGTAAGCATGACCATCAGCGAAGTATGTGCAATTAGACAACCCTTCATTGTGACAGTGTGTGTAGAGTGCGCATAAACTGACGACGAGATTCAACCACTACTTAAAATTAGGACATTAATTAAAAGAAAAAGATAAACCACCTCACATATACCCCAACTCCAACCCCTAAGCCCCCACCTACCCCTCCCCAAAAGTATCTAGTAGGCATAGTGACTTGAGAAAAATAACAACAGCATTAACCTCCCATGGATGATAATGCACTTTACCAATGTTGGAACTGGATTTCTGTACCAATCATAACAGATTATAACAGATTATCATAACAGATAATCAACAGAATATCACAACAGGTGTGACCATAGTTTGAACAAACTAATACTAGCACTCCGGACAGTGATCATGGCAGGCCTAATATAGTGTCAGGCTAACATAGTGCAGCATAATACAGAATGTACTATACTACAGCAGAATCTTACAATAGACTGTGTATAATAGTAGGCAATGGTTGCCATCGTACCATTTCTGTTTGTGATTCGTTCCAATTGACGACACATCACCCTCAGTGCCAATACATTGCCTGCAATGAGGACAGTGCCTTGCCGGCTGCACAGCTCAATGACGATGCATCACTTAGATCCAGTGCTGCTCAATGACAATGTATCTCCAAGTGCGCAGGTTGATGATGATGCATCATCTACGAATCCTAAGGATCGGATCCAACGTATAGCCTCCCTCCTCCACGCATCTCACCCTCGAACTCCACACATCCTGCATCTAATGTACTTTTTCAGTGGACGAAGGTTGGTCCCTCCACCAGACCCATGCTCCATAGGGGTCGGCCTGAACCTTTGGATTTACCCCGGTCAAGCGTGACCAGATAGCCCAGGTTGGCTCTTTATGCTCTCAAGCACTATGTTTGCAGATATTCGTTATAAATTCAAAATTCCGGGTCTCCTTATTAGATTTTTCTCTTTTTGGTTTTGTTTTGTTCATTAAAATTGGCTCACTTTGTCTAAAATGTTGTGGATTAGGTTTGTGTGGTATTTTCACTGTTTTACTGTTTTAAAGTGTTGCACAAATACTTTCACATTGCCTCCCAAATTAAGCCTGCCTGCTCTGCACCAGGCTACCAGAAGGTGAGCACAGGTTAATTTATGATGTGTATCAGACTTACTCTGTCTAGGATTGTGTTCCTTACTTTGACAGGGTGTATACCTCTACCAGCTAAACACCCAATTTCTAACAGCCCATTCACCACGTGCAATAAAGAGCCAATCATACCAATCCAGATTAGACAAAAAAAACCTGTAAGAAAATGCGTTAATTCAGAAAAATCCATAACCATTGTGAATGTGGCACCTCACAAATCACACATAACAAACAAAAATCCATTGGTCTAGAGAAAATATACTAAGACAGCAACAAACTAAAATTGTTTTGGACAAAGAAGTCCCTTCCAAAAGGACAGAATCCCATCAACCCATCAAGGTGCCATATTTCATCATCTGGGATGCCATCTTAACTGCAGATCCTAATGCAATCAAGGGATACAACCTTCCCAAAAGTGGAAGGGAGCTTCCAAATGTCTTAATTAGTGGCCTTTGCTGGAAACCACTTTGATCCCACAAGTGATGAAACAAAATTCTAGTTTAAAATGGGTGATGATGGTAATTGCAGTGCATGTGAATAAATCTGTGAAAAAGGTGAATTTTAAAATTGACTACCAGGATACTACACAATTTTAATAAACACTATCCTGGTGTTAAAATTAAAACAGTGCGTGTACAGTTTGAAAGAATAACTGTAAGATGTCAACATAAATGACAGGTCTACATGTTTCAGCCTATGGATTAACTAATCCAGGCTTTCATCAGGACCTAAACAAATGGAGTCGCTACTGCAATATAGTGTATTAAATGTGTAAAAAACTTAATAGAAGGTCTCAAAAGAAAGCGGTTGGTTCAATACAGCCTACGTTCTCCTGTGCATCTTGAATATGGTTGAACATCACAGGGGTATCGGACCCATTCCTAAAAAACAAAGAAATCATGTTTTTAATAAAAAGACCAAACAAGAGTGAGTTGCTGACAAAAATAAAATGAACATCATTTTGACGTTGCTATGTTGAATGATTTTGATACTCTAAGACTGTATCATGTACCCCTCGATGTATTTATCACATAGGTATATTTTAAAAAAGGTTGTCGCACTTACCCGTCTTTATGCTGGAGTACTCATCACCTCACCTGGCATTTGCTCAGTGAATGAGGCACCGCTCTGTGTTACAAGTAAAAATATAAAAGACCACAGTTAGAGTCCAAATCCTCTGAACAGTGGCTCCCTGTCATCTTGAAAAGACACTGTCCTGCATAACTCAGACCCTCGGCGAGAACCAGGAGCTCCTGACTGTCAGATGGACAAATATGTATTGTTGTGCCATAACATGCATCCATGAGAAGTTTTCTGTTGTAACTGGAACTACCAAACAGGACTATCTGGCCTGTATAATTTTAAACATGGGCATTGAGGAGAATCAGGTTTCTGATATATAGCGATGTCCCACTTGTATAAATGCATCTCCTATGGAACAGCCTATAAGGGATGGATCTAACATATTTTCATGCGTTTACTCAAGAGCAAAACATGGAAAGCTCTCTGTGTTAGTCATGCACCAACAACAACATAATTATCACCTGGGAAACTGTTTCAGAAATTCTTGTTTTTAGAAAAAATGTAAAATTGTATTTGAAATCGGCATCCGAATTGAAGATGTTAAATCCTTACTAAAGAAAAAAGACCCACGCAGTCACCTTTAACCAAAAAGGGTCGGTTCTCAAAACTTCTGAAAGAAAAGAGAAACCCAGAGAGACTGCCGGACGGTCCCCTCGTTACCTGTCCACCAGTATCCCTGACTGCACTAAGCCGGAAGGGGAGGTAACCAGACAGACAGGAATCGTTGTTTAAATAATGGACATTGGCCGCTTTGATTAGCCACAGCTGGTGGCTATCGGTGTCACCTGTGTATTTAGTGCTGATGACGTCACCCCGTCTCCGACGCTGCGCCCACATCCGGAGTGGAGTTACTTCTGGGAAATGTAATGTCCTGCCGGTATCATCCAGAAGTGCGCGACGCATCACCCATACGTTGCTATGGCTGTGCGTGCTCAATGGAGATGATATTGAATTCCCTGGTTGCACTGCTTAGACTACCTGGGAAATGTAGTTTAGCATTTTTAAAGTTGTTACTATCCACGATCTCATTTGTAATACAGCACATGCGTGACATAACTATTAGAGCAAAGTATTGCAATTGGGCTGTGCTGTGAGATAATAGTTTGCAAGACTTGGCATCATGGGAAAACCGGATAAAACACAGCTGCGCCTCATCTTGGAAATGCGTAAAACTGGATGCACACAAGGCAAAACTGCCTCAGATTCAGAGGTGGAGGCCTCATCGCATGCGGCTCCCATTTTGGGGTCCACTCTTCTTGCAGTGCAACAAAGCCTGCAGTCAATCGATGGAAAAATCGATGCCCTTAACCTGTGAATGGACCATATGGCTGCAAAGTTGGATAAACAAGGTACTAGGTTGGCTGAGGTTGAACACAGAGTGTCCACCATTGAAGAAGATGTACAAATGGTATCTGACAAGTCTCTTAACATGGAGAAGGTACTTGCAATAATACAAGCCAAGAATGAAGAACTGAAAGTAAGGTCAAGGTGGAATAACGTAAGGATAACAGGACCTCTGGTGTCCCCCAACATCGAAAAAATGGAAATCTATGTAGAAGGGCTGCTCAAGGACATCTTTGGAGCTGAGAATTTATCATCTATGTTGGTCGTGGAGCGTGCCCATTGATCCTTGATGGCTCTCCACTGCCCAGGCACTCCGCCGCTGCCGATCATCGCGAAGTTGTTGAACTACCGAGATCAGGACATGATCCTTCGTTTGGCTCGGGAAAAAGGTAAGATCACGCATCAGGGAAATGGACTTGCGTTTTTCCCCGACTTCACCACTACTATCCAGGCTGCATGGAGGGAGAGTATTCCCACCCAAAAATTGCTGCAAGCTGAGGAGATTCCGTATGCTGTGCTGTATCCAGCGAGACTAAGGATTGGTCCAGAGGGTGCATCCAAGATTTTCACGAATCCTAAAGCTGCACTGGAACATGCTAAATGGTTGACGAAACGTTGTCGGGATGTAACGGAGGACTCAGATGCTGATGAACAGTAACCTTAGGACAGTAACTATGGTTGGACAGCACTATATGGGGTTTCTGCTTGGTCCTAGCTGGCGGCCTGATGTGTGCGAGTTACATGCACCATTGTTATACCTTGATCTAGTTGTAATCTCTGAACTGGTATCCTGTACCCTGTAGGGATTGTGTATGGGATTATGGTCCTGAAATAGCACACAACAAGTGCATGAAAACTCAAAGTGATGCCACCATACAATAATTGGAGATGTGGTGTGTGTCTGTGTTGTGCCACCTCCGCCCACCACTGGGAGGTTTACCTGCACTCTGGTGCCCTCATATGGGAGTTCCCCAACTACCCATTTGGGACATGGGGTGGGTGGGTAGTTTGTTGTGTTTAATTTGGGTTGTCTTTGGCATGTTGGGGAAGGTGGGGTTTATGGCAAACATTGATTATTGCATGCCAGGTAAGTGCTTTAATTTTCTAGTAGGTGTTGTACATTTAATTGATAATATAAGGGAGGTGGAGGCGGGTGCTGGCCAACTCCGCTCCGCTGCGGAGTGGGTGGAGATTTGCCTTTTCCGCGGAATGCGGAAGAGAAAAATCCGGGCACACTCTGCTGGTGGAGCGGAGGTCTCCACCTGGGGCGACTCCGATCCTACATCAGTGGTCATATGAGGCGACAACTTAAATGTTTGTTTAGATCCAAGGTTAGACCATTCAGCTCACTCTGAGGGACGTGGAAATCAGGTGGCATTGATTTTAAATGAGTTGATAGAAGTAGAGGGCCTTATATGGAGGTCACAAAATCCAGATGTGCGGGAAGGTACATTTTTTTCCACAGTGCATGAATCAGGTTCACGCCTCGACTATTGGTTTGTGTCCCGGGAGGTGGCCTCTTGCACTGTCTTAATAAAAAACCTAGCAAGAACGCTATCTGATCATTTGCCAGTATTGATTGAGCTTAAGTTCCCGGCCTGTGTTAGACCCATGTTCCAAGGGCATTTGCAACCATCCTCACTTACAGACGCAGTTTTCCAGGCATTAAATTGGGATGGCAATTCATAATTATTGGAGGAGAATGAGGGATCAGTGGATAGTGCAGGTACTCTATGGGAGGCATTTGAAGTTCCAATAAAGGGAGTGTGTATGGGAGTGGCAAACTGGTGTGTTGAAGGACCTTAGTCAAAGAATAAGAAAGTTATCAGATAACATTTGCTTGTTAGAACAGTATTGTGAGCTATGTCCGACACCTGCAGGGTTGGCTCAGATTAGAGAGCTGGTCTCTGAACATAATCAGACTGTGGATCAGGAGATATTGCATAAATCCAGGCCTTCGAGGGCACAATACTATGGGGAGGGTGGAAGGTCCAGTCACACATTGGCACAAAGACTGGCAGCCCCCAGAAGACAGGAACACATCACTGAACTACTAGATGAAGATTAAATTGTTAAGCATTCCGCATCCACAATTAGTAAAGTGTTTATTGACTTCTATTATAAATTATATGGGGCCAGGCAAGATGCAGCTGAGGCTGAGATAAAGGCATATTTAGAAGACATAGCATTGGGATGGTTGTCCAATGGGCAACGTAAATATTTGGTTCAACTATTTGATGAGGACGATGTGAAAGCAGCTATTAGGTCCCTACCTACCTGTAAAGCGGCGCGGGTAGATGGCTGGCCCAGCGAGTTTTATTAAGCTATTATTGATGTGCTTGCTCTGCAATTATTAAAAGTCTTTGCTGAAGCCTATGAAACTAGAAATCCCTCAGGGAGGTTATGATTGTTATGCTTTTGAAACCTGAAAAAGTAGTTAATAGATGTGATTCTTATTGGCCACTGCCCCTCATAAATTTAGGTACTAAAATACTAGCAAAAATTGTTGAATCTAGACTGCAGCCTTTGGTCCCCAAGTTGGTTCTCCCTAACCAATCGGGTTTTGTCCCTAAGCGATCTATGGGGCACAGCCTCTGCACCGTTGCAGTGCTGAATCATGTGGATCCAGAGACCCTGGCGGTTGCTGTGCTTCTTGATGCAGCAAACGCATTTGATTCTCTCCACTGGGGCTATGTGTTTGTAGTTTTGCTATGGATGGGCATGCCCTCTTTTTGTGTGAAATGGATACAGCTATTGTAGACCAACCATGCAGCAAGTGTGCGAGTAAATGGATGGGTATCAGAGGGGTGTCCATTGTCTCCAATGGTTTTTTCTTTGGTATTGGAGCCACTAGCATGTAGATGAGGCAGAAGCACTCTCTGGCTGCATTGGGGTTCAGGCAGCATCCATAGATCATCTCACTATATGCAGATGGCATTAAATTATATGTCCAAGATCCAGACACACAACTCTCCTCGCTGCTGCAAGAGTATGTTATATTTGAGCAAAGGCCAGGGCTGGGGTATCAACTAGGCAACATGTTATATTTGAACAAAGGCCGGGGCTGGGAATCAACTAGGCAAAGCCCAGGATTTTTCCACTGACTGATTGTACTCAAAAGGTGGTGCCGGGATCACTGACATAATATCGACTACAAAAATATAGGCATTTAAAATATCGACTCCAAAATATCTAAATCCTATCTACAAACAGGTAAGAATCAAAAATATCGTTTAAAAATATGTAATTTGTAAAAATATTGAATTTATTAAAATTAATGTAAAAAAATATATTAAAAATAAATAACTAAAATATACTTAAAAAGACTTAAATAACCTTAAAATGATTAAATAATTAATTTAAGTTATAAAAAAAATATACAATTTTATTTGTTAAAACATATATATATATTAACATAATATTATTAAAAAATATACAATATTATTACCGTAGCATAGCAAGAGTGTTAAAATTAATATTCCCACTCCAATGAGTGCAACAGTAGGGAAAGCGTTGGATAGCGTAGCGTTAAAAATTACTATTCCGACTCCAAAGAGTTCAACAGTAGGGAAAGCGTTTGATAGCGTAGGGGTAAAAATTACTATTCCCACTCCAAAGAGTGCAACAGTAGGGAAAGCATTGGATAGCGTAGGGGTAAATATTACTATTCCCACTCCAGTGAGTGCAACAGTAGGGAAAGCGTTGGATAGCGTAGGGGTAAAAATTACTATTCCCACTCCAAAGAGTGCAACAGTAGGGAAAGCGTTGGATAGCGTAGGGGTAAAAATTACTATTCACACTCCAGTGAGTGCAACAGTAGGGAAAGCGTTGGATAGCGTAGGGGTAAAAATCACTATTCCCACTCCAGTGGGTGCAACAGTAGGGAAAGCGTTGGATAGCGTAGGGGTAAAAATTACTATTCCAACTCCAAAGAGTGCAACAGTAGGGAAAGCGTTAGATAGCGTTGGGGTAAAAATTACTATTCCCACTCCAAAGAGTGCAACAGTAAAGAAAGTGTTGGATAGCGTGGGGGTTAAAATTACTATTCCCACTCCAAAGAGTGCAACAGTAGGGAAAGCGTTGGAAAGCGTAGTGGTAAAAAATACTATTCCCACTCCAGTGGGTGCAACAGTAGGGAAAGTGTTGGATAGCGTAGGGGTAAAAATTACTATTCCCACTCCAGTGAGTGCAACAGTAAGGAAAGCGTTGGATAGCATAGGGGTAAAAATTACTATTCCCACTCCAAAGAGTGCAACAGTAGGGAAAGCGTTGGATAGTGTAGGGTTTAAAATTACTATTCCCACTCCAAAGACTGCAACAGTAGGGAAAGCATTGGATAGCGTAGGGGTTAAAATTACTGTTCCCACTCCAAAGAGTGCAACAGTAGGGAAAGCATTGCATAGCGTAGGGGTAAAAACTACTATTCCCACTCCAGAGAGTGCAACAGTAGGGAAAGTAAATACTTCATATATTATTTAAAAAAATATAAATTAATATCTATAAAGGAATTACCAATTTAATATAATATAATAATTAATCAATTAAAATTACACATTAAAATTAATTATTACAATTAGTTACCTATTAATACAAATTAATTACAAATTAACAATTAATTAATTAACAATAAAAAATTATTTAACAATTAATTCAAATTAAATTCAATTAAATACATTGAATTATTTAAATAATTATAAATAAATTACTTCCCACCCTATTCCCCTATAAACCCACAAACCGCTACAGAAAATAAATTAGTAAAATTAACATAATTAGCAATTAATCAATTAAATAAAATTAATTGGCCATTAAAAGTTAATTAATTACCCATAAAAAAATAATTAACAATTAATTCTAAATAAACACCAATAATCAATTTTACATATGGACATAGCTACGTTAATGGCTAAACGTGAAGTTGCAGTGTAGTAGACTTCCAAAGCTGTGCCGACACTAAGAAAATGGGTGTGTGCTCCTGTTTACTGTAAGGAACAATTGAATAAATATGCAGAGGAGTTACCTGAGGCCTCTAGACCCATAGATTTCTGGGCTTCGCTAACTGTTTTTTTGCTGGAACACCCAGACATGACCTAGACATTTGCTACCAGGGGTATTATTTAGACTTGAGAAATGTTAGACGGAATAATGTGTTTTTGCTTTACACTGCTGTTATTATGATATTCTGCTGTACTATTTCGATCTGCTCACATTATCTATTGTTGGAATAGAGTGGAGGGGCAGGGGGACATTGATTAGACAAGGGGGAAAAAAGAAAAACTAGCAGTATTTTTACTAGATCCTAAATGGTGTAACCCTATATTACCAATGCATGCAATTGTAGTACTGGCTCCATAATCATCCCCTACTACCAAAAACTGTGGACACACTTTACCCTAGAAAATCTGCATGAATATGGCACACCCATATATTAAATGAATTGGAAAGAGATTTAACCACAAAGACTATGAGGTAAGGTGTCCCCAGACACAAGAGTCAAACTACATTTTAAAAGACAGTCAATAAGAAAGAACTGACTCAAAAAGGAGTTCGAAATTAAAATTTAGAAAAACCATTCAAGATTATTAAAGGTTGAAGTGTAATAAAGAAATTTAAAAGAGCAAATGCTGTAGCAATCTCATTGAATTACATAGACATTTGCCATGAGACCTCTCCATAATAGGAATAGTGCAAAATAGTATGCAAAGTCATAAATAGAATCAGGGGCATATCTATTAAAGAGTTACATCACCCTTGTGCCACACAATTGGATGGAACCTTGGCGCAACTCTTATGTTAGGTTTTATCAAGCGATCCAAGACTACCTTGTGAGGTCATGCTAGGCTTGATAAATCCAGAGTAATACAACATAGCGCAAATTGCTACAATACATTACTTTGTCCCAGGGAGGCATTCCAGGGTGGAGAGTGGGTGTTCTCACGCATCCACCTATGGATTTTGGCACATTCCCAAATTTACCAACACTGGTAAACCTGGGGATGCATCAAAATGTGTAAGGAGGAGAAATATCTCTATTTTTCCTTGTTTATTCCTCTTTCAATGTGTGCTGCATTATGCAGCACTCATAGAAACGGAAAAATGCCTCAGGGGATTGGTTTGCACCAAAATGGCTACCCAATGCTGGTGTAACACAGAGAATTATCTTAATTTCTCCTTGTTGCTTCCTCTTTGCAACATAGAAAAAGGAATAAGGTGCTATCTTTGTAAATACAGGGCATTTATTTTCTCTCCCTTTCATGCGAAGTAATGCAGCAACAAAACCTTCTGGGCTGTGTTAAAGTTTACTCGATCTGGGACAAATTATATCAAGTTTAAACTATTTTCCATTTACCCCAAACATGACAAAGGTCTGTACTCCCTTAATTGTGCTTAATCATTCTTCTCAAGGTGGTTGTGATTGTGTTTTTCTTACGTGAGAATAATACAAATGTGTTTTATGAGAAGAATTATTGCACTGACTTATGTGGAGGTGAGGGTGGAGAGTAGATTAGATTCCCTCTGTCTTCATTGGTTAAGGTATCTTTGATGAAAATGAGTTTTCAACTGATGCATTGTTTTTGAGCAGGTGGTACTGGTTGAGAGTGTGATGATACACAGTCCAGTAAATCTAGTGTTCTGGAAATTGTGAAGCCTCAATACCCCCACTAACAAACCTAGAACAAATACCTATACGAGGCATAAAGAGCATCAAATGCTATTGCTACTGGAAGCTAGGAAGATCCTGCACTTGGAAGTTTCCTGGGAAAGTTTAAGATACTTTGGAAGAAATTCTAAATATTGAAATGAGTCCTCACTACATTACATAAATGTGTCTTCTTTCGTTATAGCTAAATATTAGAAGTCAATATTGGTGGTTGCCAAGGCAGTATGTCACTCATATTTATCGCCATTATCTACAGTCAACAAATGGACACCCCTGAGTTCTTTGTCCAAATATAGGCATTTACATTGCATGTGTGAATCTCCTTAGAGTGGCTAGACACAAGTTCTCACACATGCTCCCAGATTCAGCAGTTTTTGACGCAGCACAATGCAGCAGTACAACTTGCTGAACTGCGCTGCTTCAAATGGAGAGGTCAGGAAGGTGCCATCTTTACCAAGATATGACGCATTTGTGCTCTCTTGCGGCCTTGGTGCACTATGTGCTGACTAGCGACAACACAAGGGTGCCTGCATTGCAGGCAGAGTTGCTTTGTGTGCACGAAGGGGCATTTTCCTTTTTCTCAGAATGCTACACACTCAGAGGAAAAAACAAGGATAAATCAAGAAACTTCTCCTTGTTGGGCCTCTATCTGGAAGCGTAGCATTTTGACATATTCCCAGGCTTACCCTGTGTGGCGCCAAGACAACGCAGTCCTTTGATATATCTGGCCCAAAATGTTTGGTGAATCAGAAGTAATTTATTCTTTAGCTACAAGCCAAGGATGTCATCTATCAACTAAAATTACATCTTTGTTTGTTTCTCTCCCAATTAAGCGTGCCTGATTAAATTTACAAGATAGAAAGGGTACATGTTCGAAACGTACAGTGTCAGTGAAAACTGCTGCCTCGATCTGTCCAAATCCACAGCCTTCCTCAGCAATAGTGCTGGCAGTTTAATGGCATTTATTTAATTCATACTTTTTGTAACACCACAAACACTTGGACTTCTATAGACAACAATAAAGCAGCAAACACTCAACGTTGCAGCCAGCATTTAAGGCCCTCTCTCTGAGGTACTAGTGTGGACTCGGTCAAATGGCGTCTGATGTCTAAATCTGCATTATAAGTCATGCCGCATTTCGCCACGAGCCAGTATTTGACCCCACAGAAATGCTGCCACGTTATCTCTGTTGAAATTAGTACATAGAAAAAAACCGCAAACGTTCTGGTATTACTTCAATGGGCACGGTGTAACTTTGTAGCATTGTAGTTTGATCCCACTATCCATCGTGGCCAACTCATAAAATGGAGGTAATGCAACACCAGAGAAAAGCCATAACCCAAGATGGTTTTTCCCCGGAGGTATTTCCCCTCATTATTTCTGCACCTTCGAATAAGGCCTATTTTTTTTATTTTTTTTTAGAACATCCTCAAATTTTATTTTGCAGCGCTGCCTGAAAATCCCGATAAAAACAACACAAATAGTACAGTGTTCTATTTATATAACTTTGAGTATATTTGACGTCATAAGCAAATAGCAATTATTTGATGCTAAATGAATTCAGCAATGTGCAACAGCAAACGGTAGCAAAATAGTTGACACTGAATGGCAATTTGCGTGACTTTTGTACCTGAGGCTACCACTTAGTGCAAATATCTTCACACATCTGCTCATGGTCAACTCCTGTAGTATGTGTAAGATGATTATTAACATTTCAAGCGGTGTACATGTACCTATTGTATGCATGTGGTTCATTCACTACAAGGGGGAGCAAAGCCACTTTGCGTGACTTTATTGTGTATGAATTTGTGGTGGCCGTGCATTTTTCTCCTAATTACACTCATTTTTCATGGAATATTGAGGGGGTGCGCGCTAAGCGAAGCAATGCCAGTAGTTTTGCACTCACGTTAATTTACAGTGCAAAATCTATTTTCTGATTGAAAGTTTATGGATACTAACATTGGTGTCACATAGCGCCATGTGAAAGCCCCTATTGAATATAACTTTAGTATAGATGTGGCCTTGATAAGCTCTAACCTCATAAAGATTGATTAGGACAGCCCATATTACACAATGCAAGCAGTGCTAGGAGAATCTTGTGTTCGTGTTGTTCTTACGTTCATTAACGTGGAAGAAAAGGTGCTAATGATGAAACAAATTAGATCCTTAATTTCATTAATTGATCGATTCAATTTCAGAAGTCATTAATGCTATGTGACCAATGTTCTGCTCTTAATATCCCTTATTGGGATCAATTGAGTATTTAGTGGAATAGTTTTAATTAGAAATTTCTAAAAAGACATGATGATTATCAGATTTTACAAAAGAACGGGACCTTTCAGCAGAGAAGAAATCAATGATTATTTTCCAAGTACTTTCAAAAAACCCTGCCACTCAGGTTGTAATCAAATTTCAGGAATCAAGACTTGCTTCGTAACCTTCTCAAGCACAAACAGGGAAACTATGCTCCATATGTAAAAGGGCCCTGGATACACATAAACAGCAAACTAATTTGACCTCTGCCGAAATGTGCATATGTGTGTGTGTGTGTGTGTGTGTGTGTGTATGAATATTACCTACTGGCGGCCACCAGTAGATATAGTTCGGAACATGTTTCCGTAGGAAAAGCGTTTTTTCATTTGCCTATATCTTTAGCAGCATTTCAGGAATCTTCACAAAGATATCCCCATTTATTGCGCCATTGATTCTAGCTGTGCATGGAAAGTTTCGGGCCGATCTGTCATGCGGGGGCTGAGTAAAGGGGGGTCCAAAACATGTGTGTTACCCATGTTAATTTACATAGGGTTTTTAGATACGACTATGATGGTGCGGGATTACCAGCTTGAGTTTATCTCTAAAACACCATACTCACCTGGGCCCATAAAACATTCGTACAATAAGCTGGCAATCTTGCGCTAGCGACCAGGGCTTAATTTACTTTATAGTGAATTATACCTATAGACAATTTCTTACGAATACTTTCTTACCTTTGTTCTCAATTTCCTCTGGTCGATGAATCAATTTGTTAGCATAATAGGCATAAACTACATTTACCTTTTATTTGAATGACCACAGACTCTGGAGAGTTTTAACACCTTTATGCAATAATTTTGTGAGTCAAATACTAGTACATGTCAATACACCAAACTTTTCGAAGAGAAATTATGATTTAAATAAAAAAACATTTTAAAAACGTAGCAAAATTTCATGACGTAGGTACCTGTGAAGGGTGAAAAAGGGAACCGGTACAAGGACATACCACACAGATTTATATTTACCTAGAATGGTGTGAGGACCAACCCTTGGCCAAGAGCTGGGAAAAAAGGGGCTCCCTAGTATTCAGGAGCTAGCAGTTCAGGACAGGTGCAGGACAGGATAGGTAACTTCTTGTAAGTGTAACGCCTTTGTTACACCTCTCTCTGGTGCTACTCTCAAATCTCCCCTTTTAGATGGGCAGGTTTGTCTTCTTCAGTGATCTCTCCGGCTCTTCTCTCTCCGTCTCTCCTTTCTCTATTCTTCTGTCAGAGTTCTCATGCAGCGTCTCTGACCTCCGTGGCCTCAGTCATCTTCTGCAGCAATGATAGGTCTGTGATAAATCTGACAAGTCGGTTGAAATCTAACTGGCTGGGCCTACTTCAGTTATACTACTTTCGGTGTATGTACCACCCCCAAGTGTTTCAATATTTGTGTATTCCCTACTGGTGATTGGACAATGAGATGGGGAGAAGTCATCACACCATACTATGTAATGTCAATTTTCTTAGGTTCATTGTTCTATGTTCCCTCCCCTTAAATTTACTTCCCCATGCTTTATTCTTCCCAATCACATTCACATTACTTCATGAACAATGTACATAAAAATTGTCCATTTCTTCTTCCTCTCTCTGGGTCAAGAGGTGAAGATCTCAGGCGCATCGCTGGTAAGATGGGATTTGGCAGTGCTTCAATGTCACCGCTCGAAGTTTGACAGTGTCCCAGGCGTATGCATTCAATTATTCAAGATGGAGATTTCAGCCACCCTCCAGGCCCAAATATGAACTAATAATAAAGTCAAAGAAGAGCATGTTAGAATACAAAAATAAATGAATGCACTGTATACTACTTATTCTTACTCTAATCCCATTAATTTATTTTACCTATTGCATTATCAGTTTAGCAAGACATGCAAGGTTTAGTATAAGCATAGCAATGTGCATTAACATGTGAGGTTCAAAGCGGCCATCTTAAATACTACTGCGCAGCTGCAAAGATTTCCCATCAAAGCAAAAGACGTCATACTACGTAGATGCAGTAGAGGCATGCGCAGAAGAGCTCCCGCGTTTTCAGCAGTCATTTTTAGTCACTCAGGTTACTGGTTAGTAAAACACATTTGAAAGCTTCCTCTAGATAAAGTAAATGTTGTGTAGTGCATTTGTTAGCACTTACAAAACATATTGGTTACATTATTACATAATATTTCGAGAGGGTTGAATTCGAGCAAGTTTCTTTACGTACGAAACATTGCTCCATCAACTTCAGCCTGAACCCCTGAACAGAATGCTTGCTTAATTTATCTGTCTAGAGCTGTCCACCATTATGCGTTTCGGCCATCCTCGGCCTTGATCACATGACAACACTGCTCATACAGATCATCTGATTTAAAGTGACATGTGCATAAAATGGGTTAATGGATATGGAAAACAGACTTTCCTAAATCATTTTTTTAAATCTTGAAAATGAGTACCAGAAATACATATAAATATATGTTTCTGCAGCATTTATTATGTCTGAATTTTCAAAACATATTTTTTAGTGCAAACCTATGTAATAAATAAATAAATGCATACATGTATAGTTTTATCACTGTATAATGCCTGTTGTTACTCACTTAAAATAAAAATACATGTCAAGGTCAGAATGTCATTGTAGTATAATGCATATAATCAAACTTTATCCACAGAAATCCATTAAAATCCATCATACTTATAAGTGTAAAATATGTCTCACCTCCTAATCATAAAACTAACTATAAAGGGCCTTAGTGCCGTGTGCAAATTTTAATTTTTAATAGTTGTTCAGGCTGCAGTGGAATATATCCTTATAGGGAAATGTAATCCAAATCAATTATCTTCATGGGTTTTAATAGTCTTGTCGTCAAACACTGTTTAAAATATATTGAGAAATTGTTATTTACCAATAAACATCTTAGGTTTTTCTCTATGATGTTTTTCATGAAAGTAGCACCTGTCAATATAATTATCTGGTATATAATAGTGTATTTATAAAACCATAACTATATAAAAGGATAAAAATATACTTCTTAGATCTCACATCTTCATAGTCTATTTACAGACAGGTATATACATTTTCTGTGGTATTTAGTCCCCTAGGACTCTTTGGGTCTAGATCAAGAATTTAACAATTCTCTAGTCTTCTAAGTTTTAATTCTCTATTTCCTCCTCTTCTTTGAGTGGGGACTGGATCAATTAAGAAGTATTTCACATCACTTAGATTGTTTTGATGGGTTTCATTAAAATGTGGCACTACAAGATATGTTGGGTCTGAATTCTAAAAGGCCCTTGCACACCTTTCAACTTGTGCATTTAAAGAAACCCTTTCTTGCACATAGCCATGAAGCTCCTTCCTCCACTTCTGGACTGCTCTTAACGAGAGCATTGCTCATGGATTTTGTTTTCCTGTAATTGATGGAGGGTGTTTTTGGTAAAAGGCTTCCTATTACCGGATCATCTAACACCAGGGGCCAGCTACATTGAAAAATACTTTTTAACTGATTTTCCTGTTTGCAATAAGTTAAAATTAATCTAAGGGGGTCATTGCTATGGTCTAGATTTGCACTTGTTTCCCCCTCAGCTGGCGTCGTGTTACTAAATAAAAGCTCTGATCTACCATGTTGGTTTGATTTGGCTATAGCTGTGTCTATCGTTTTAGGCGAGCAGAATCTTTCCAAAAATCTCTTTTTTCTCGCTTCTTGGTTCATTCTCAGCTCACAGTCATCACAGCATATTTGCCTTAGTCTCAACATCTCTCCATATGGTATGCGTTCTATTAAATGGACATGATGAGAGCTGGTGGCATGGAGAACTGTGTTTCCTGCTGTTTCTTTTTGGTGTATTGATGTTACCAATTTGTTGTTAACTATGCTGACTCCTACATCAAGGAAATCAATTGAGTCTGAACTGATCATGGTTGTAAAATTTAAATTGATATCATTATCATTTAACACAGTAACAAATTGCAAAGTATTTTCTTCAGTCCCTCGCCACACTACACATAGATCACCTATATATTGTAGCCAGATTACTACATGATTTTCCCTCAGTTGACCAAATTTACCTCTAAGAACCAGCTCCTCCCACCAGCCCATTTGTAACATTCGTAGCTGGGGGAGAAGCTGGCTCCTATTTCGACTCCCCGTAGTTGTTGGTAGATCTGATTTTGAAATAAAAACAAATTATTCTCTAAACAAAACGGGGTCATGTTCACAAACATTTTAGTGTGTTGTCTCAAACATGCCAGTCTATTGTTGAGAAAGTATTCTAATGCTCGGATGCCATCTTTATGTTTTATGCTCGTGTATAAAGATGTGAAATTCATAGACAGTATAATACAGCCTTCCTGCCAATCAAAATTGTTTATTTTTCGCAGGAAATCACTGGTGTCCTTTATGTAGAAAGGGAGACTTTTTACATAGTTCTACAAGAAATAGTCAACATATCGGGATGTATTTTCCAACAGTCCATCACATGAAGATAGTATCGGTCTCCTTGGTGGCTTACTTTCATTTTTATGAACTTTAGGTATAAAATAGATCAATGGAATGAAGGAATGCTCTTTTTTGCAGGAATTTATATTCATTCAGTCTAAATATTCCAGCACTTTTCCAAGCCAGTAATTTGGTATAAAATTCATTGTATGTAGTTTTTACTGTTTGCTATTAGCTTCTTTTGTAACAAGAACTCTCATTCAATTGGGATAACGCCTCCTCCAAATAATCCTTCCTTGGCCAATGGCCAATGTTTCCTCCTTTGTCCGAATTATAATTTCTTTGTTTTTTTGTAATTTTAAGATGAGTTGGTGATATCTCTACTCCTTGCTTGTTGTTTTTTGTTACATTTTTTTGAAGCCTGGAGTTTAAATTATTGATTTGTGCCACCACTTATTCATTAAAAATGGACAATTAATCTTTTGGCATTATTGGATTAAAAGTTGATTTGTTTTTGAAGTGTGTATTCGGTGTAGGGAACAAGGTCCTTATCATAGTTGCTTGTGTAGCATCTTCATGAGGTGCATCCTGGCTAGAACTTTCCTTTTGTAAGTCTTGTCAATATCTAATTAATGCTGGATCACTAATAGTTAATTCCATGGTGCTTGGTAAATGATATTTTTCTCGCTCGCTCATTGAGATATTTTGAGTTCTTCAAAGCAGATGGTACTTGCTCAATTAAAATTTTTCTATAAATTTGAAGATGTCAGTACGAGTTTGAGCATAATTAAAACTACTTTCTGGACAGTAGGATATGCCGATGGACAGGAGTTATATTGTACATATATATACACAGGTGGTGTGTGAACAAGACTACGCTAGTAGTCGAAACGTTGCATTTTGGAAGGCACGAGAACTAAATAAAACATCTTGCCTGGAAAGCGTGGGGTCTGTCTCTTCTCTCGCCGCTGTGCAGTGGAGGTTTGAAGATTTGTGCTGATATATATATATATATATATATATATATATATATATATATATATATATATTACCTACTGGCGGTCGCCAGTAGGTAGTTATAGTTAGGATTTTTTTCAATGTTAAATCTCAAAATTCTATTTGAAGTAACTTTGGCGCCGGTTGACGAATCTGCCTGAAAATTTCCTCAAAATAGCCTCTCGGTGCCACGGTCCTTCCCTGAAGGTTTGGGGGGGATTTGTCAAGCGGGGGCTGAGATAAAAGGGGGGTCCCAAAACGTGTTTTCCCCATGTTAAATTCCATAGGGCAGTCAACCTCACTTTTAGCCCGAATGGCTGAATGGATTTCCACCAAACTTGGCAAAATTGTAGGGACTGGTAGCCCGAATGCCTTTGCTATGTCTCAAGATATGTGCTTCAGTGGATTTTGAGTAATTTAGGTTCAAAAAAATATATATATCTATGACAGCGCCCCGGTACGCGCTCCGGAGAGCGCTCCGGGCGCGCCACGCGACTTGCGCGCAGAAAGCTGATTGGTTCTTGGGTGTCTGTAAACATTCGAAACAGTTCGGAGCGGCCGCCATCTTGTGTCTCGGTAGGATCGAGACACAAGAGGTGGCCAAAACAAAGGGGGAAATGACCACAAGGGTGCAGGTAGACCCCCACTGATCCCCTAGGTTTGATGTGGGGGCTATATAAGGGCCTCGCGGAGGGACCGTGAAGCGCACAAAAGAGAAAAAAGAATGCCAGATTTTAACATTTTTTCCAATATTTTATAAATGGGAGGTAGTTCTGAAAATACCTTTTTTTATTCTTCTTTGTTGTTTTATATTTTTTTATTATTTTTCTGAACATTTTTTTATTTTTTTGTGTTTTTGAAAATGTTTATAATTTTTGGTTTTTTTTAAGGGAACAAACAAAAAACAGGGAATTGGAAATGGCTCAACAGGAGCAAAAAAAAGAAAAGAATTACTGTTTTCTTTTCTTGCTGCATTGGTGGTTGTTTACAGCATTATTTATTAAGGTGACGCTAAGTTCACCATAGCATAATGTTTTGCCACATAAAATGCAAACAAATTTGAGCTTGCCAAATTTTTCCTGAATATTTGGCACCATTTGGCGTTCTTCAGGACCAGAAAGTGAGGGTACAGAAGAGGAAGTGCTGGCCACAGGGGGTGGGTTGTTGCGAAGTTCCTGGACTTCAGCCTGGGCTAAATTATTGGGATGCCACCTCTCCATGTGGCGGATCATGGTAAAATTACCAAAAGAATATTTCTTTGAGGGATTGCCCCTGGAGAGAACTTTGTCACAAATAAGACAGATGACTTTGGCGGCGTTCACCTTTTTCTGGTCATCTGGAAAAGAAAAGAATTGCCAAATGAAGTGCATTTTAAAGTGCCTTTGTCTTGGTGCTTCAGTGAGGAAGTGCCTTTGTTGTTGATCCTCCTCCTCGTCTTCCTCCTCTTCTTCTTGTCCTCCAAGAAACTGTGGTGGGGGACCTTCTTTTCTTGGTGGTGGGGGTGCACCAGCTGCAGCAACAAGTGATGCCATTGTTTGCACAAAAATAGCTCTTGCTCTCTCAATGAAGAAAGTAAGAATGAGGAAAAAAGGAGGGGGCTTTCATTATTTTGAGAAAAAAAATGATGAGAACCAATGAAAAGTGTTATTTTCAAGTCACATGACCCGATGCGCTTACGTTACGCGCTCCGGGCCGCGCCGCGGATCGCTTCCGGGTGCGTTTACGCAGCGTGTCATAAGACACATCGCACGGCTACGCGATACATCACGCTTACGCGATGCGTCACGATGTTGTTTTCGATCGCGTCATTGGCGCTAACGGGACGCTCCCCGGTTCGCGCACCGGGGCACTTCAAAATACTACGCTTACCGGGGCGCTCACCGGGGCACGCTCCAGGAGCGCTCCAAGACAAAAAAAAAAATACAAAAAAAATAAAAAAAATGACAAATTGTAAGGACTGGTAGCCCGATGTGCGTTTGCTATGTCTCAAGATATATGCTCCAGTTGTTTTTAAGAAAATTAACTTTTAAAAAATATATACTGGGCTACATTGGGCTATATATATATATGTTAGAGCCCAAATGTAGCCGAAATGTAGCCCAATGTAGCCCAATGTAGCCCATTGTAGCCCAAAGATGGCCACCAGAGACAAAAAAAATACAAATGTAGCCCAAATATCAGCCAGATGTAGCGCAACTATAGCCCAATGATAGTATGTACCAGAGCGTTCTAAAGAACAACTAGAGCGCTAACAGTCTTACTTATAAAGTGAGACTTTTAGTTAGGAATTAGCATTAAAAAAACCTTTGAAATACACTGAAAAACCATAGGTTTCACACCAGTTATAGTTAGGAATTAGCATTTAAAAAACCTATTAAATTCACTGGAAAAACCATAGGTTTCACACCAGTTATAGTTACCTGGAAATTTTACTGACATAAAACCATTGAAATTCCCATGTTATAGTTAGTTGGACTCACTATAACTTGTGCGTGTAATGCACTGCTAATGACATCACATATTACATCACTCATGACATGGTCAGTGACATCACTCATGACATCACTGATGACACCATCCTTGTGACAGAGAGACTGACCTCCTTTCACTGTAAAGTAACCCTTGAAACACATATTCAAAAATATAAACTAACATTTTCAAAAAAGTGGAGATACCTATACCAGTTACAACAACCAATTCAGTAATTCCACCATTTACATCCACATCCACTCATTCACCAACAGTTCTATATAGTCAGTCATACATATACTCACTCATCATATGTAGTGAGACACCTATACATCCGTTAACACACCGACAGTCTTCCAAAAGTTGCTCACACACATATTCACACATGCAAATAAAATATTGAACATCCATTTTTTTGCATATACAGCTATACACACACTACCACCTTACTTCTAAGGAAACTTACACATACTTACTCTCTTAAACAATCACTTATAGAAACACATACTTATTTAAACAAGAACTCTTTCAATCTCTGACTCTCACATATACTCACTTATATACACCAATACTCACATATACTAGATTAAAACATATGTAGTTACTGATAAAGACACGAGTAAGACAGTCATTCACTTACTAACACATACATATACACACTCATTCACCCATACAGTCCGGCACATATGCTGTCTTCAAAACACATACAAACAGTGAGTCAGTCATTGATGCATCTGTGTGCTAAGTAACACCCCCACCAAATCATACAGACACTTATACTGATACTAAAAAAAACATCTAATAACCCATATAAATACACATGTACCTACTCACCAACCCATGCACCCACTTATACACAAAGTGAAACACTGATACAAACATTTAAATATTTAAACAATACTCGCTAATATATGTATTCACTATGATACACCTAATATGTAAACAAAGTAGTCCCCTGAAAGTAGCGGTGGCCGGGACCTAGCGCTGGCCGCTACGCGACGTGCGTGATGACGAAGGAGGAGGGCGGTGCAGTGAGGAGCGGCTGTGCAGTGAGGAGCGGCGGCACAGGTAAGGAAAGGGAAAGTGAGACTGTGTGATGCAGGGGGAGGCAAGAAGGAGGCAGCAGTAAATGAAAATGTTAGAGCGCGAATGAGTCGGGGCAGGAGGGGGGCGTGAGTGACTCGGGGCGGGAGGGGGGCGCGAGTGAGTCAGGGCGGGAGGGAGCGCGAATGAGTCGGGACGGGAGGGAGTTGGTGCGGGAGGGGGTCGGGGCGGGAGCGGGTGTACTGCCCCCAGCCCCTTTCTGCCCCAGGCAATGCTGGGGCGGGCTGCTAGTATATATATATATATATATATATATATATATACATATCAGGCTCACGCTTGCACCAACAGGCGGGAGGAACGCAAACACGGCCACGGGCCTCAAGCTGTAGCCCAATCTTTGATCTAGAAGCTGCCTGCTTTCAACATCCTTTAGCAGTCCCAGTCACCCCTGCCTGACGCGTTTCAAATAATCTTCCTCAGAGGCTTGGGCGAAGGAGAAAAAACGCATACGCCTGTCCTGCGGTATTTAAACTTTATCAATTGCGTGCCGTGAATCAGCAACTCATATGAGCCTACGCATTGCTTTATGGTACCTGCAGTCCAGAGGAATGTAGATATCCCCTTAGAGCAGAGGTCTTCAAACCTTTGGTTGCCGAGACCCCCCTGTCAACATTTTCTAGCATAAGGACCCCCTCCTGACAAAAATTTCTAAACCTCTAGGATATGAGGAAGGTGAGGACCAAATTATGCGACAGGCTTCACTAAATTCTGTGAGTAGAAAATGTAAATAATGGTCTGTGATGCTGCGTATTTTGGGGTAGCATTGCTTTATTATTTAGAATTTTTTTTAACACAGTAATACTGAGGAAATATTTCACCACATCAGTACCAGTTTATAACTAAAATACAGCAATTAACATCAGAAAGATGTCTAGTCAACCTCTGTGAAGGGCCTCCCAATCCGCAGGAATAGGCGCTGCCACATTAGAAGCTCACCTGGCCATGGCCGGGAGCAGCAAGGGTGCATTCAAACCGTGGTGGTCTTGTGCCGAGTTAAGCAGTTTACCCATGCCCCTTTCCTCTCACCCCCTTCCTTCCATCCCTCTCTTCTCTCCTCTCCCAACCCCGGATCCCTCTCTCACATTACAGGCAGATGGTTATTAGCCCCAGGACACCTTTTGGTAACAGTAGCGCACTACAAATGTAAATAATAGGCAGAAGCAGGGCATCCACTAGACCCGAACTTCGGGTGGGGGGGGGGTTAACACTCCCAGCCAGGGATTGTCCAAGCACTGGTCGGACATGGTGCAACAGTCTTCCCACCTTCTCCATGAATTCCCTCACTACCACTCACCAACAATACACCTCATCTCTCTATAGCACCTGTCTGACAAACATTTCACTTTTTTTATAGCGCTACTCATAGTTTACTCACACTCAGTTCTCTGATGTGCATGGTACATCTTCTTTGTACCAGGCACTTTAACCTTCTGCACTGTGTGGGTGACAAGAGTGCCCATGTGACTGCACGGTGAGCAATGCAACCGTGTGAGAGTATGGTAAAAGGAGTGACTGCAGGGTGAGTGAGGTGACCATATGAATTTGGGTTCGGCTGTAAGTGCAGAGTGGGACGAATTAGTGCATGGTTAGTGATGGCCTTGTTTGAGTGAGCTACAGATTGAGCAGTAAGGGGGGGACAGGTGAGTGGAGTGTCACATGAGCGCAGGTTGAGAAGTGTGCTTGTGTGACTGCAGGGTGAGGTACTGAGTGAACAATGCAAGCGAATTTTTAGTGCAGTGATCACTGAGAGCAGGGTGAGCGGGTGAATGTTGTGAGTGCATGGTGATCAGTGTGAGTGCATGGTGATCACTGTGAGAGCATGATGATCAGTGTGAGTGCATGGTGATCAGTGTGAGTGCATGGTGATCAGAGTGAGTGCATGGTGATCAGTGAGTGCATTGTGATCAGTGTGAGTGCATTGTGATCAGTGTGAGTGCATTGTGATCCCTGTGAGTGGTGGGTGAATGGTGTGAGTGCATTGTGATCAGTGTGAGTACATTGTGATCAGTGTGAGTACATTGTGATCAGTGTGAGTGCATTGTGATCGCTGTGAGTGCAGGGTGAGCGGGTGAATGTTGTGACTGCATTGTGATCAGTGTGAGTGTATTGTGATCGCTGTGAGTGCAGGGTGAGCGGGTGAATGTTGTGACTGCATTGTGATCAGTGTGAGTGCATTGTGATCGCTGTGAGTGCAGGGTGAGCGGGTGAATGTTGTGACTGCATTGTGATCAGTGTGAGTGCATTGTGATCGCTATGAGTGCATGAAGATCGCTATGAGTGCATGGTGATCAGTGTGAGTGCATGGTGATCAGTGTGAGTGCATGGTGATCAGTGGGAGTGCATGGTGATCAGTGGCAGTGCATGGTTATCAGTGGGAGTGCATGGTTATCAGTGGGAGTGCATTGTGATCGCTGGGAGTGCAGGGTGAACGTGAAAGTGAAGGTGAGAATGAGAAGTGAGTAGTTTGAAAGCAGGGTGCATTCCCAGAAACTTGAAGCGTAGGGTTCAACTATTGCTATAATGGCATTAATCAGGGTTCAAGGGTGGAGGAAATAAATAAAGTGCTGATCCTGCAACAAACTTCCAGTCTAAGGATTAGGGTTACCAGTACGTTATCACCTACAGCTGTATTTTTTGCACTTATCTGTGAATACTTAGAACAGCAAATATAAATAGAAAGCACTTTTAATTGTGTTCTATGGATGCCTCAATGATCCATGACTAATAATTAAAGAGAATAAAGACAGAAAAGTCACATCACTAATTAATACATACTTTTTTATTTATAACTCAATTTAGTGTCAAGAGCAGGTCTCTGCAGGATCTTTAAACAACACATAGCAGGCATGTTTCTTTTGGCAACCCAACTTTATATTTCTTTACATTAAATGCATTCTCACACTACAGCAGTAAGTGTAAAAATACAAATGTAAGGAATAGGCAGAGTGGGGGCCCAGGGGTACTGGAACCATAAAAAACTAAGCTTTGGTAATCAGTTAACAAAAGCATGTAAATATGCTAACAGTCTTTAATGACCTGTGAAAAACTCGGGCCGGAGATAAGACTCCAGACACTGCCCAGCTGAGGCCCCAGGAGCACGAGCTGCACTGCAGCAGCCCGGGCCGAGACACAGGATGGGGGAGGAGGGGGGCTGAAGCCCTGGAGGCCAGGGCAGAAGTGACACTGTGAAGGCGTGACCCCCTTTGCATTGCTCCACGGCCCCCCTGGGGGTCGCGCCCCACAGTTTGAAGACCCCTGCCTTAGAGTGTGCGTGAAAATGTTCTGCTGGCAATTTGGGCCCCCCAATTGGCCCCGGCAAACAGGTAGGTTTTTTATTCAGTGTTCGTGAACCCACACAGTAAGGCTTTCTGGATGCACTCCCCCGTGGCTCCCAGGTTCCCGGGGTAGTTCTCTCCCAGCGGCATGGCAGCTGCTAATAAATCAGACTCATGCTTGCGCCAACAGGCAGGAGGAACGCAAACACGGCCACGGGCCTCAAGCTGTAGCCCAATCTTCGATTTAGAAGCTGCCTGATTGCCTCATCCTAAAATAGCGGGCCTAAGTTGTAAGTTATAGGGTGGCTCTAAAAAGAGACCTTGTATTTATTAGTTGGAGCTACATATAAGTGCGGATGCACAGCTTCACGTTTTTCAGGAAAACTCTGTTTCCCTGATCCGTGAAGTTTCCACTACTTCTGCAGATATCCGCCAAAGCAAAATGTATGTTGTTGTTGTAAATGGACCCCATTTTGTGGTCTCTGAGGTATGCCAACACAGCTTTGTTGAATTTCGTCCGAAATTTTTCAATCTGAGGAAAAAATAGTTTGGACCATTTCCACTTTTGTCTTTGGGATGTAATGGAATAAACAAAGACATTTTGTGGCAAAAGTAACATCAATTGTCCAGAGGTGTCTTTCATAGGCATTTCCAAACCTACCCCAGTCAATGTGCCTAAGTTGTTTCACCACAGTGCACAATCATGAGGTCAGGGTGTTGGAGATGCAAACAGGTTTTAACCAAAGGGAACAATTGGTGTCCCTTCCATCCTCTCTGTGCAAACCATTTATTGTCCACATTTTGTAAACCTAGGTCTAAGTCAATACGTCTCTGTTCTGCATACCTCTTGCACCAGAAAACATAGCTATGTCCTACGATCCACGCTAGCATTTTGAAGGTATGGCTGGAAGGTATGGAAAGATGTCTGTAGCTCATGCAGTTTCTTCGTAGAATAAGAGATATGATTAAAGATGGTGAACTATTTTTTTTTACACACAAAACGGTACTTGATTGGGAGATGAAAAGGATCATTTTTTAAAAGTAGGGTGCACCTTCGTTTTGTGGAAAAGAATCTTTGTGATTGGTTAGGAAAAAGCAGTTTGAACGTGGAGTATATATTATAGGATAATATTTGGTCAACTCAACTACTTCTGCTACCTCCATTTGGAATGCAGTGTTCAAACTTAAAACAATCGTCAACTTTTAACCTCATGGTGCCGTTAAATGTTCTAGAAAATGTTGCAAAAAATATAGTTAGGTTTAAAAAAAATTATATACTTTTAACCTCCACGTGTTATAGAATGTTCTAGAAAGTGGGCTGATAGAATACGTTGCATTTTGACTTCTATGTGTACTTCAACATTAAAAAAACAGTTTATATGGAAAATTAGAAAAACAGTAATAGTGAGAAGTTTTGCAACCAAAAGAATCAAGGAACTATTCTAATTTGTTCTTTATATGTATTTATGTGTGGAGGAGCAAAATGATAGGAAGAAGAGCAGCAGGAAGAGGAAGAAGCAGGGAGTGGGGGGACGAGGGAGATTGGTACAATGACATACATATACAGTGAAGTACAGCACAACTATAGATAAACAATGGCCAAAATGAAACATACCAACAAGGAGCATAAGTTGAACAACATGGCAACATCACAGCACTGAACGAGCATACAAGTAAAAACCACGCTGCATTCATATAGGATGTGTACAAAGGCCGGTCATGGATGTTGTTGGATGTGTGCGACTGTGGTCATCATGGATGGGATGTCCAGCACGTGGCACATGGGCGGGTTTATTGTGTGTTACGTTTCCAAACAGCTGCTCCTCCTTCCCTCCAGCCTCTATACTTTTATACAATGTGCTGTTGAATCCTGTGCACTCGTACAGCACAGCATTGTAATCCGTATTTCGGCATTTCTTGCGGCATTCGAACTATACCATGAGAGTGCCGTTTTGGTGGTGGTGGATGCCACTTTACAACATTGTCTGCTGCGCAGGCTACATCAGAACACAGCGACACAGTTACTGCACTTCCTGCACACGGACATGTGAGAGACACCCCGTTTCCCTTGTTGGATAGGCACACCCCTGTGCTGACTTGTGTAGGCCAGACCAGAAGGAGGATGTGTGCGTAGCTACATGTCTAGGGTCACTGCTAAAGCTGAGGTGACATGGTAATGTTTGCTAAGACAGCACATTTTGCTGTTGCATGGCATTTGCTTATCATGCTAACACAATGATAACACGGACACACTTGCTCATATGGCCGGGATGCCCGTCACCCCCTCCCAACACAATCCCCAAGGATGGGAAGTCGGATGCAGGCTTGAACTTTTGGAAGGCGGGAGGGAGTCACCCTCCCGGCCGTATTTATTAAAATATGAAACAAAATTTAAAACATTAAATAAAAGTTTCATAATCATGTACAATTTTACATTTATTACATTTCGATGAAGACATGTTCTTTGGCTAACCTTAACAGATCTCTAATACAAAGGTTTCCTAGCCGAGTCTAACATCCTGCAAATGCATACATTCTAAATTAAAATTGTACATCCTAGCATTAAGGGCCAACGGCAAGGTCTTAACCGGTGTCAGATCCCTACTACCAAAACTCTCGCCCTCACGGTGTGAGTGGCGCATGCGCAGAGGACTCTACCCTCATTGCCAACTGTAACTTCCCTTGTCGTGGTGGGGGCCCCCTTTCCACTCGACGCCATCTTAAAGGTCGTCCGAGTTCCCGTGTGAGGTATCTGTAGGAAGGACAGCGTGGACTCCCCCCCATCCCCACACTCTCTATCCGCCGTCGCGGATATCCGGCCCCTGGGAAATTAGTAGGAGGGGCATATAGCCGCCTCCTCCCCTGGGAGGGGCCTATGGCCGTCTCCCCTTAGGCGACCCATCCTTAGTGGGTGCCGCCTCCCTATGGGAGGGGCCAATGGCCGCCTCGCCCCGGGCGCTCCCATCCATTCTGGGTGGCGCCCCCCTCTAGGGACCTTGAAATTACTGCTCACCGATCATGACCTTACCGCCACAGGCCGGATAGTTGACCGACTATCCGGCCCCCCCTACTCCTCCTAAAGGTCATGCTTCCTCAAACCCCTTAGCCATGCTATGAAGTCTCCTATGAGTAAATCATTCCCCTCCCGGGACAGGTGAACCCCATCATTCAGATACATGTGATCACCCCGAATACACCCATGAGGAATGCTATGCAACTGCGAAGAGCGAAACAATCTACCGATTTTATTGTTAACCCTCTTCACCGAATGGTTCAGTGCTGACACCGAAAGGCCCCCCCGCCATACCTTCCAGGGAATCATGTGGGACCAGGCAATCGTGCACCCCGGGATTCTTTTCGCCAACCAGCTAACAGCAGACAAAACTTGTTCAAACAACACTCGTCTACCCAGTGTCACCAAGTCATTGCCCCCCAGGTGTACTATGACTACAGATGGCGGTGACCTTTGCCGCCCTAAGAGACCCTCAACAAATGACTCAAATTGGTCAAAACAGAGCCCGCCCTTCCCGTTGAAGGCCACTCTGTACCCGTATTCCCCAGCTGTGTGAGTCGCGTCACCTGCTTTGAATACGTCCCCGGCGCGCCTCACGTATGAGTGGCCCACGACCCATACCACTCTCTCTCTAGACGGTGATCCATGACCGCTGGTCTCCTGGTACTGGGTCGACTGCAAATTCCGCCCGCGTGACAGGCTCGCGAAACTGTAATTAAAACAAAAGACAAGAAGCGTGAGTGCATGTCAATTGATCTTTACAACATGTGCAATCGCACATACCTTTTGAAGCAATTTGAGGACCATCGTCCCCACTGTTTCACTTCATCCGCACTCTGACCCCTGGCTGTAGCCTCAGTAGCAGCCCCTATCCTAAAGGAGTGGGTCCCAAAATCGCACGGGTCCATGCCCGCAGCAGCGATTGTCAGTGCTAGCACCCTCTGGAACTGAAACCTCGTCAGTGGGGTGCCATCCTTGTGCCTCAGCAAACTCCCCCCCATGTAGCCGCCCTTAGTGCCAAGTATTCCTCTATACACATTATCGGGCACGTGGGGGACCCTCGTGCGCGCTGCACAACAACACTATTTCCCATAGCCCCTTGGTCAGGTTTGGACCTGGCTATCGCGACCACCATCGAATCACCCCTAATTTGGACGTGATCCCTGCACAAGCCTCCCTCAACGTCTTTTTTATTCCTTGCGACCAGTTCGCTCACCCGCATAGCCCCATGGAACGCTAATGCGAAAGCTGCCCGGAACAGAACTGCTTCGAATTGGGAGGAGCATGTCTCGTCTAGTTTCGCTATTAGTAGGGACAACCTATCTAAGCCAATCGGGCGCCTTTCATCTTGCTTGCGACCCTCGAGGCGCTGCCAGCCGCAAAGGGCTTTTTTCACCAAAAAGGAACCCGTTGGGTCTTTTATGCCATGCACCTGCGCCATGAATGAAATGGCCGCCCTATGCCTATTGGCCGTTGCCGCTGATCGGCCTTCTCTGTGCAGTGCTACCAGGAACCCCAGGAAGGATTCCTCCTGACCCCAGTTCTGATTCCCTGTCGGACCCAAAAATGAGCGGTCTCTGAAATCGTCTGGCCATGCCATCAGAGCAACAAAAATGGGGAATAGCTCCAGGAACCCAATGTTACTTGTGAGACCGCTGGAGTGCCACCACGCCGGCCATGTTTGCGCCGACCATCGATTACCAAAAATGGCGCCAAATCCCACGCTCCCCGCCGAGTCAGTCCACAGACCTAGCTCATCTGAAGACGCTGGCGGCTTGTTCCACACTACTCGACCGTTGAAGTCCGCCAGAAATGCCAACCAAATGCGCATATCCTGGCAAACCTCTGCAGACAGTCTCGTACGGTGGTGTCCTTCTTTGAGACCAACCATAGCTTGTGCAATAGAGCGTGAGAAGGGGCGGGCCATTGGTATCACTCTCAAGGCAAAGTTAAGCTGACCCACTGTTTGTTGCAACTGGTGCAGGGTCACTTTCTCCTTACCAAGGCATAGCTTCAAGGAAGCTCTAAACTTGGCCACCTTTCCCATCGGCAAACGGAAACATCCCTCCACAGAATCGAGCTCAATTCCCAGAAACTCCAGTGAAGTAGATGGTCCAACCGTCTTACCTGGTGCCAATGGGACTCCAAACTCCCTCATGAGGATGCAGAAGTCGTGCAGCGCCTGCGCACATTTCGTATCGCCGGCTGCTCCCAAAAACAGGAAGTCATCGAGATAATGCATAACATGCCTATGCCCTGTGGCCTCGGTGAATGCCCACTCTAAAAAGCAACTGAACATTTCAAAATAGGCACAAGAAATGGAGCAACCCATAGGCATGCATTTATCCATGTAATAACTCCCTTGGAATGCAAAACCTAGCAAACGCTGATCCTGCGGGTGTACCGGGAGCAACCGGAACGCCGACTCGATATCTGATTTCGCCATCAGTGCCCCGGGGCCCAGGCGATTCAGCATGGCCACGGCCTCATCGAACGATGCGTACCGCACCGAACAGACTTCTGGGTCAATGGCCTCGTTCACCGAGGAACCCCTTGGAGCAGACAGGTTATGAATAAGCCTAAACTCCCCTGGGTCTTTCTTCGGGACAACCCCTAACGGGGAACAGATGAAATCCGCCACCGGTGGGCGATGAAAAAGCCCTGCCACTCGCGCTAAGCTGACTTCTTTCGCAATTTTTCTCTCTACCACACTTGGGTTATGTTGTGCTGATAACTGGTTTTTACAAAAGGAGTCCCCTCGAAAATCCCCCGCCGGGATGTGGAAGCCGTGCAAGAATCCCTTCCTCAACACCCCAGCGGAGATATGATCAGGGTATTTGTTCAACCAAGGAGTCATAGCCATGAGATCAACGGGTGTAGGCAATTGGTCACAACGTTCTACCTTACTCCTGCTTGGACCCTCCCCTTCCTCCCGTCCCGTTATTTTTTGATCTACATGAACTCTCCGGGTGTGAGGAATTCCCACAGCCCGCACACACATGCTTGAACCTACATGTTCCTTGCGGTCTGTTACAGTTGCCTCGATTGAAGCCCCAACAGACCCCCCGCTTGCCGCCATTCCCGACGGTTTTTGGCTGGTGATCGCCACCGGCGCCTGCTCGAAAGGGCACCGCGGGCTTTTGGCGGAAGACCCCCGACCCACTCCCGCCCGGCGAGGATGTACCTGCCGCCCCTGGCAGGAGCTGCTTATGCCATGAGACCGAGTCGAGGCAGTCCCATGTCAGAGAGGCATCATATTCTTTCGCTTTTCGGAATTTCATGTCATAACCTTTCCATTCCTCTCCCTCATACATTGCATAAAAATCCATAATACGAGTTTGATAGCAAGACAGTTCAGTTAACACCTCGGGTTTACGTTCCTCCATAACTGCAGTAAATATTGCAAAGGCCTTCACCCAATTCGTTACCGTTTCATCCACGCTGAATTCCGCCATCTTGGCGCGCCACACGCTCGGGTGCCACAAATCTTTCTGGGTTTTAGCATATTCCATCTCGCGATGGTCAGTTAATAATGAAAACATATTGACATATTTGTCTCCCCATATTAACTCTTTTGTGGCCATAGGGATGTGCTGTGCCACCCTCTCCCGCCTTGAGGGTAATGAGCCCTCCCCTGCCATTGGCAAAGCGAGCTTACCCGGTTCGGTCGTTGTTCCCGCCGTTTTCTCGAGACCAACTGCAGGTCCTACCGGTGCCACCTGTGGGGAAACAAGAGGAAGATTCGCCTTTGCGGCATCTCTCGACTGCCGCAATTGCTGGATTAGTAGCTTGGCCTCTTCGGCCGTGTCTCTAGGTGCCTCGGCACCCCCTGCCTTTTTATTGAGCCATGCAGCCAACTGGGTGGCCAATTCAGGAGGCATTTCCTCATCGTTAGCTGGGGTAATCACTACCGGGATCGGTTGACCCGCGTCTGGGATTGGTACCGGGTTGTCTGCCGGTGTGACAGGGGCGGCCGGGGGTACCTCTGGGACCGGAACCTCCCCTGAAACCGCCCTCTTCTTGACCCGCTTCCCTCTACCCTCGGGGACGATTCCCGGCAAGGCCGGGCCTATTACCTTCTTAGGGTTACCAGGATTGCTCAGTGCAGCCAGTTGTTTTTTGACCTCCGCCAAACCTCGACCGATCGATTGGACTTGTCCGAGTTTCCGGTCCATGCAAGCCATCTGGTTCGACAACAGGCGTAGCACCTTATCCGTCTCGGAACACTTTTCTGCTTTCTTGCCAGCCATGGTTTCGAGTATCCGCTCCTAGACGATCAACGAGGTCCTGGACTCTTCGACTTCGAATAACTGAAAGAGAAACACAAGAATTATAAGTTCTCAAAATTGCTGCTTGTTCCGTCAAGGGCTCACGAGCAACGAGTGGGTGCAGCCTTCAGAGCACAGGAACAAGAGGACGCTTCTTCGGATTCCCGCTCTATTTATTCTTCTGCGGGAGGGTGTGTACCCTCCTCCGGTACGCCTACTGGCGTGGTCATCGGTGTAGGTGTCTAGGACAACCCCTCCTGGGCGGGAAAAGGCGCGCCCCGGCTACGCCGCTTCGGGCATACCAGCCGAGACACGCCCCCCGCCCAAAATGGTTTCCCGGGAGGATCGGGGCACCCAACCATACGTTCGGGGGGACCGAGTGGCCGCCCCTTTCCAGATGCGGGTTTGGGGGGTGTTGGTGGTCCTGAGGTTGTTGTGGTGAGTCTTGTGGCCCTCATGGGTATCCCTGTATTGTGGTCATTGACTCTATGGCACCTGTGGGTGTTCTGGTGTGTCTTTTCGCTGTGTTTCCTTTAATGCTGCAGGTAGTCGTCCTGTTTAACACCAGTTGAAAGCATGTGTAAAATTCTGGGTAGTAACGTGGGTTATCGCCGGAATTAATTTTGTAATGCAGTTATGAAAGTTGTGATGACATTTGTTCGTGTGTAGAACAATATATAGACTGGGTAGTGTATCCCGTCAAGATCCAGCAACTGACGCACTATTCCTATTCAATATAAATACAATTAGATTTCTTCATTGATTTTGTGTGTACACTGTAAGTGCAGGGACTACCTCAGTGCAATTCAATACAGGATTTTAGAATTTAGAATAAATCGCAAAGGTGCACCTCATGTCTTTTTGCACGGGAACGGCTACTTTGCATTTCATTATTAGCACTTTAATGCAAATAAAGTTGAGATAAATCTAATACAGTATTTAGAAGTTGGTGCTAACTGGGGAGATTAATAGTTTCCCTCGATAAGTGCTCTCAAATTTAACACCATGGTGGATACCAGCAAATAACAGTAATAAGAACAAGAAAGAGTCAGACAGCAGTAAAGAAAAAAAATCAACTTTATTTTTTTATCAAGTTATATAAACCATAAACTATTCTCATTTTTTTTTTATTAATATATGTATAAAAAATAAATCAATAAATAAAATTCAACAAATATAATAGAAAACAACAAGGTGGAACATTCCTGTGGGGACCATGGATGTCGATGGCAGAGCTTGTAAAATAAAGCACAAAATAAGGACGTGTGTAATGTGCATATGAAGGGACTGAGAGAGAAAAAAGAGAAGGAAAAACAAGCCAGATAGGAAAAGAGAGGTAAGGAAAGAAAGCGAGTGAGAAAGGGATAAGGGAGAGAGTCAGAAGGAAAGGAATGAAGAGAGTGAGACAGATAAAGAGAGAAGAGAGGGAAGTTGAGAGAGAGAGAGACTGTCGCCACTGCGCATCAATTAGCAAATAATTACTTAGTGCTATTGGAGTGTGCAGCAGTGGGTGGACTGCACGTGCCTGTCAAAACCCCGCTGATCTCAGATGTGTTGCAGAGTCCTGAGTCCTGAATGGCGGACACCACATCAGCTTCTTCGCGGATCTGATAGATGTCGCTGAGTAGTGTATGGTGGAGACCACTTGAACTTCTGCGCGGCCTGGCATATCCCACACCTGTCGCTGAGTTGTGAGTCATCAATTGCAGAGAGCACCTTAGGGTTTGGTGCCGCTAAGCTTGTGGAACTCAAGTTAGTGGCATGTGGTGGTAGGCTCCTGATGGCAGTAACTCTATGCATATGAAGTCCGCGCCAAGGGGATGGTAGGCTGCTGACAGCCATATAGTTGAGGGTGCGACTACCTTATGTGCAAGTTTTGGTAGAGTCTTTATGGTTGAGACCCGTGGCCCGTTCGCCAGCTAGTCAGCACTGGCCATAAAGGATGTGAAGTTGTCGATCTATTATATTTGCATGGTGACATGGCCTGTGCCACATGTTCCGGATGAGTGTGGTGTAGTGTATTTCCTATATTCCCAATAGGTTTTGCGCAATGGAATAACATATCCTATAGATTTGACGTAGGACTTATGTCTATTAGGTCTCTATCGAATATATTAGACTTAATTGTGAGTGCCAGCTAGCTCAGAGGTCACTAGAAACTTTCTCGAATAAACAAGAAGGGATTAGTTTCTGAAAACTGCATAAACATGACAACTTTCTTTCCCCAAGAATAAAACTGATCTTCAGAGTCGTGGAAACAATAGATAGATATTTTACTCAGTCAATCGTGCATGCTTCGTTTCATCAGAGGTGCAGGGATATAGAGAGACGGGCTTTTTCAATAAAAGGTGTTTATTGAACAGTCTTCTTTCTCATGCAAGTAAAGTGAACTGCTACATTCGTAATACTGGTTGCAAAGTATAATGCGTAAAGTAAGAAGAGTATTATAAAATAATACTGTAAAAGTATTGTATGGTTCCTAGACCATAGATAAATACATACATACATAACAAAGGCTAAAAGTACTCAAACTGGTGCTTCTAAAATATGTCTATCTCAATGTACCTAATCTAAGTCTAGTACGAGGGAAGAAGTAAGTGAGGTGTAGCATAGGTTTAGTTTGTCTTTGCCAAGAATCTAACTAAGATTTCTCTTAGGGTCTAATCAGCTCCGTACCTTGGTTTTAGAATGAAGGAGGTCTGGTATCTCTGTCTCGGGACTCGATTTCCCAACACCCTGCGAGGGGAGCTTGGAAACACTAGAGCTGTATTCTCAGCGAGAGAAAGGCTAAATATGGTTATGATTTCTATGCCTATATAAGGGCAATGTGAATTATAGCTATATAAGGGCATGAATCGGTAAATTACGCTTGGATTCTAAAATGCTACACAACAGTGGTGTGTGTGCAAACTTGCCCTCATGGAGTGGCTGAGAGATGATGAGAACTAGACCACTGACCTGCACACCAACAGCGAGTACGCCTGCGACAGGTAGCTATGTGGGGCCAACGTTGAAACATAAGCGTGGCGTACGATGGAACAGGGCAGGGATAGACACAATGACGTGGACGGCTCATAGTTCTGCATCTGTGAGTCGAGCAAACGAGCCGCAGCTGTCGCTCTGTGAGCCTAGGTGTGAACTGTTCATAGTTCACACTATAGAAATATTCAAAAACTATTTTGTGATTACGTCCATCAGCTGGTATCTGTCTGAGGCATTTGTGAAAACATATTGAAGTTCTTTCTGTGAGTGATACCCCTTTGGATGCTCCCTCTCCACACATTAGGAGGTAACCTACCCTTTTTTTCACATTACCAACATACCCCCAATAACCTTCTTGGGCCCAGAAGTATCCCTGTGTGGTTGAACAAAGAAGAATCTTAGTCATGTATAGATTTACATATAAAAAATTGCAAATAAGACTGAACAACAAATAAGACTAAAGGGAGTCTGGTGCTGTGGTCGCTGCCACGAAGTTGGGGTCACTGCTGTTCAGGACTCGAGACACAGTTAGATATGTGGGATTTGTTTGTGTTAAATAGGGTTAGTGGTACCAGAAGCATTAGGAGTGTAGGAGCTTGTGATGATGTTTCAGGTGGACGGGTCGCACTGGGAGCAATGTGTCTTGCGTACTGGACTGTGTCATGTGGAAACGGGGCTGTATCTGAATTGTGAGGACTGCTGACCATAGTGTAGGCTAGAGGTAGTGGTGAGGAAGGGCTTACAGCCTTGTGCATACGTTAGTGGGGTCACCGCCTGCGCAGTGCAGGTTCAGTGGCACCACTTGTTGGCAGACTTCAATCTGTAAATACAACTTACTAATCGAAGGGAGTCAGGTGCTATGGTCACTGCCACAAAGTTTGGGTCGTTGCCATTTAGGACTCAGTTACACATGTGGCATTGGCTGGTGTTACAAAGGGTTAGTGGGACTAAGTATCGCCGGACTTGCATATGGGAATATACCTCACTGATCGTACAGAGTCTGGTGCTGTGATCGCTGTCACGGACTTGGGGTCACTGCCATTCAGGACTCGGGACACAGTTACACATGTATGATCGGCTTGTGTTGAACAGAGTGCATGCAAAAACAAAAGTTGACGGACAGAATGCAGAACAATGTCATACATTCACCCCAGTACAGAGATCTGGGCCTAAATCCATCGTTTTTTTGCACTCCAGACCACCCCAGTTCAGACATGGCCATATGCAAATCAGCCTTGACCCTGTGCCTCATGGGAACAGTCCAGCCCGAACTGCCAAGCCATGTCTTTCCTGGACCGGAATCAAGCATCATAGGACCGGTTTCTGGCTATCAGCCGTCTTCAGTCAGGATAGCTTGACTCCAGTGATGTGGAGAGCATGGGACTCACGTCTGAGCATACCCATCCCACTCGGGGTGACAAATGCAAAAACAACAGTTGATGGACAGAATGCAGAACAATTTCATACATTCACCCCAGTACAGAGATCTGGGCCTAAATCCATAGTTTTTGTTGCAGTCCACACCACCCCAGTTCAGACATGGCCATATGCTAATCAGCCTTGACCCTGTGCCTCATGGGAACAGTCCAGCCCAAACTGCCAAGCCATGTCTTTCCTGGACCGGAATCAAGCATCCTAGGACCGGTTTCTGGCTATCAGCCGTCTTCAGCCAGGATAGCTTGACTCGAGTGGTGTGGAGAGCATGGGACTCACATCTGAGCATACCCATCCCACTCGGGGTGACAAATGCAAAAACAACACTTGATGGACAGAATGCAGAAAAATGTCATACATTCACCCCAGTACAGAGATCTGGGCCTAAATCCATCATTTTTTTGCACTCCACACCACCCCAGTTCAGACATGGCCATATGCAAATCAGCCTTGACCCTGTGCCTCATGGGAACAGTGCAGCCCGAACTGCCAAGCCATGTCTTTCCTGGACCGGAATCAAGCATCCTAGGACCGGTTTCTGGCTATCAGCCGTCTTCAGCAAGGATAGCTTGACTCCAGTGGTGTGGAGAGCATGGGACTCACGTCTGAGCATACCCATCCCACTCTGGGTGACAAATGCAAAAACAACATTTTATGGACAGAATGCAGAACAATGTCATACATTCACCCCAGTACAGTGATCTGGGCCTAAATCCTTCGTTTTTTTGCACTCCACACCACCCCAGTTCAGAAATGGCCACATGCAAATCAGCCTTGACCCTGTGCCTCATGGGAACAGTCCAGCCCGAACTGCCAAGCCATGTCTTGCCTGGACCGGAATCAAGCATCCTAGGACCAGTTTCTGGCTATCAGCCATCTTCAGCCAGGATAGCTTGACTCCAGTGGTGTGGAGAGCATGGGACTCACGTCTGAGTATACCCATCCCACTCGGGGTGACAAATACAAAAACAACAGTTGATGGACAGAATGCAGAACAATGTCATACATTCACCCCAGTACGGTGATCTGGGCCTAAATCCTTTGTTTTTTTGCACTCCACACCACCCCGGTTCAGAAATGGCCATATGCAAATCAGCCTTGACCCTGTGCCTCATGGGAACAGTCCAGCCCGAACTGCCAAGCCATGTCTTTCCTGGACCGGAATCAAGCATCCTAGGACCGGTTTCTGGCTATCAGCGGTCTTCAGCCAGGATAGCTTGACTCCAGTGGTGTGGAGAGCATGGGACTCACGTCTGAGCATACCCATCCCACTCGGGGTGACAAATGCAAAAACAACAGTTGATGGACAGAATGCAGAACAATGTCATACATTCAGTAAGTGTAGCACTGGTCGCCAGCCTTCCATATGGAAATATGCCTCACTGATCGATGGGAGTCTGCTGTATGGTTGTCTCACAGAGTTGGGGGTCACTGTTATTCAGGACTCAGAACACAGTTACACATGTGGGATCGGCTTGTGTTCAAGACGTTTAGTGGCACCATGTGTTGACGGTGTTTCACAGTGTAGGTCAGAGGTAGCGGTGAGCAAGGGCCCATAGCCATGTGCACACATTGGTGGCCCCACCAGCCAGAGCAGTACAGGTTCAGTGTGTGCGCACGCTGTGATAATACGTGGTCTTGGAGGTCCGGAGTGAGAGCAATGTCTTGACTTGATAAGGCCACATGGAGATGACTTATGGTGCAGAGAGTTAGTAGCACCTGAAGCACACAGCGTGTGCGCATCCTATGATGAGTGGTGGTCTCGGTGGGCCGCAGTGACTGAGTCATATGCAATCACCACTGCATCTGAATTGTGAGCCCTGCTGTCCGCAGTGTAGATCGAAGACAGTAGTTAGAATAGACATCAAAGAATGCTTTTTGTCACTTCTTCATCACAAAATCCGAGGACATAGAGTACAATTCTCTCTGCAATTAATAAATAAAGGCTAAATTCAATGCTGTCCGCAGTGTAGATCCAAAGCTGAATTCAAGTAGTGAACCCTGCTGTCCGCAGTGCAGATCGATGGCAGTAGTTAGCAAAGACATCGAAGAATGTGTTTTGTGACTTCTTCTTGACAAAATCCGAGGACATAGAGTACAATTCTCTCTGCAATTAATAAATCAAGGCTGAATTCAAGTTGTTAACCCTGCTGTCCGTAGTGTAGATCGAACGCAGAAGTCTGTATACACAGAAGTCTGTGATGTTGTGGCGCTGGGTTCGCAGGGGGCTTGTGTGGAGGAGGCCCGCGGTCATGGCGGCAGCCACGTGCCAGGGTGAGGGCCACTACTCTGGCAGACTCATTTGTCTTTGCACAAGTGAACCACCCCCAAGGTGTTGCCTATTTATTTATACTCTTAAGCTGGAGTTATGTACGTTGGACCAGCCTACTCCGCTTCCGCTTCAAGGAGGGGAACAACACAGCTACATGACCGAGATCTTACCAACTGTCTGATGTAATATGGTTGTGTCCACTGTGCAGTACAATACATGTATCAATATTATATCTCCACATGGAGAGGTTTGAGCTTTGCATAGTGAGGTCTGTGCAGCACATCGCTGGTACACTTGGAATTGTGTGAATTATTGTTGATGGGCGACTTGCCTCCTTCACACATAGTTGGTTGCCACATGTCCGAACATTCAGCTATTGTGCAGTTGAGGGGAAATTGTATTTTGGGAAGTTCCGTTGTCCTGTTTTACGCTGCCACAGTAGTAGTAGCGGGGGGAGTGGTCGGGGTTCTGGTGGAGGTGGCGCTGGGTGTTGTGGCCTTGTTGGGTGTCGGAGCTGCATGATTAGTACCTCTATCACGTTTTGGTCTTTAGATGTGGGTGTAATTCACGCAGTAGATAGTTGAAGTCCTTACATCAGTTGAAGGTTGATGTTAAAATTGTTACTGGTAAGTGTGGCTGTCGTCTGTTTTAAGGTAGCATTGCATATTTGGTTGGTTGTTGAAAATATGGGGAAGTGGTGTTTTTGTGTTTTTTCTGCATGTGAATGCCTAGTTTGTATATGATTAGCGTTAGATGTGGCTCTGGTTTGTGGCAGTTTTGTTGGCAGAAGGTATCGATGGAAGAGTGTTGAGATTTGCAGTTTTTACCACGTTGAGAATGGGATGATAATTAAAAAAGACAGAAAAAAGATATGCTTAATGAACATTATAATTAGAAATTAGCATTTAAAAAACCTTTGAAATTCACAGAAAAAAACATAGGTTTTACAGACGTTATAGTTAGGAATTAGCTTTTAAAAAACCTTAGAAATTCATGATAAAAACCATAGGTTTCAGGGACATTATAGTTAGTTGAACATTTGATTAATATAAAACCATAGAAATTTGCCTGTTATATTTAGTAGAGGTAACTATAACTCGTGCGCCCGCAAAGCACTGGTGATGACGTTACAAACGGGCATAGACCTCTCAGCGGCTGAACAACAGTTATTGTCATGAGGCTTGTCCTATTGCCCAGAATCTAATTTTAGCTATACCCAAACCCGAGCTGATATGTACAGATTCATAAGAAAATTGAAATTAAAAAAATCAGCTACGAGGTGCCCAGGCAGACAATGCGGAAATGATGACAGCTCAGAATCCAGCTCTGCGGGGACTAGATGGAATGGACTATAATCTTTTGTATGAAATGAAGGGGTTGGAAAGATTAGAGGGCAACCCATCACAAGATGAATCGAATATTCAGCCATCGCAAATATTGGGGACCAATGTCAAGCCTGTCACGTCTTTTAAACAAAAATCTAAATTTGTTCCCATCATGGCAAGGGACTCTATTGATGTTTTCAGTGAGCAATTGGTAGCACAAGTCAAGAAACTTAGGGGCATATTATCAAGGGAGTTTATCTCCGCTTTTTTGGCTTTAAAAGCCAAGAAAGCGGAGATAAAATTATCTCCCTATTACCAAGCTGTCGCTAACACCAATTAGTGACAGCTAATAGGAGATAGCGACCATCTTGGGCCCCGCTTTGCATGTCAGTGATATTTATCACTAATGACATGCAAAGTGGGCGTGCCAAGATGTTAGAGACTGAAAACAGTCCCTGACATCGCTATCTCCTATTACCAACTTTTGGAGATATTCGCGCTAAGCGCGAATATCTCCAAAAGCTAACACCTGCCCTGAGCAGTTCTTAGCCATGTTATCCAATGGGAGGTGGATAACATGGCTAAGAGCATTTGCTCGATAATGCATGAATGTGGCTGACTTTTCAGCGATATTCATGCATTGCGGCCGTTTTTTATCGCATTTGCGATAAACCTTGCTAATAGCAAGGTTTATCTGCGATAAAAATCGCCGATGTGCGGCGATAATTTTTGTCTCTAAACAAGTTAGAGACAAAAATTATCGCTAGTTGTTTGTAATATGCCCCCCAGTAATTTGACTAAAAATTTAAAAAAGAACGCTACAAATCATGAAAGGCAATATTGGCAGCTGACTAACAAAATAAAGGACAATGACCAAGTAATAATAAGAAACTCAGATAAAGGAGGCAATTTGGTGTTGTGGCCACGCAAGGATTATAAGGTTGCGTATACAAAGTTTAAAGATACCCAGGAAGCCTTGTTTGCACAATTGTTAGCTTGGAAAAGTTTAGGGTTATTAAATATGAACGAATTCAATTATATGAAGAAAGAACACCCTATGGTCCCGGTCATGTATTTCATACCAAAAATACATAAAAATCCAAATAAGCCTCCGGGACGTCCAATTATAGCAGCATGTGATGGCCTGTTAGAAAACTTATCAAGATACATAGACTTCTTTCTGCAGGACTTTGTTAAAAGCCTTAAATCATTTGTGCAGGACACAAGTGACTTTCTAAGCAAAATACAGCACATAAAATGGAAGCCTTCCTTTTTGATGTTGGCACTCGATGTTTCTAGTCTGTATACGTGTATTAAGAACCAAGATGGTATGAGAGCCGTTGCGTATTTCCTGTTAAATAGGCCAATATCCTATGTTCAACATTCCAGGATGAATCTTAAAATGCTTCTATTCTGCTTAGAAAATAATTTCTTCTTATTTGATGGAAGAATGTATCAGTAGATTCAGGGTGTTGCTATGGGGGCCAGCTTCTCCCCCAGTTACGCCTGTTTGTTTATGGGTTGGTGGGAGGAGCTGGTCCTCAGGCAGCAACATGAACAAGCATACAATAGGAGTGTAGTAACTTGGCTGCGCTACATTGATGATTTGTTTATAATTTGGGATGGAGATTTTGACAGTGCATCAGATTTCATTGGAAAATTAAATGACAATACAGTCAACCTGCAATTTACAGCAGAAATAAGTAGGACTATGGTAACCTTCTTGGATGTTAAAGTTGAAGAGAAGGGAGATGAATTGACAACTACTCTATATCGGAAACCTACGGCAGGCAATACTTTATTGCATGCCTCAAGTGCTCATCCGTCCTATTTAATTAGGAGTATTCCATATGGAGAAATGCTCCGTATTAGTCGGATTTGTAGTAGAGATGAAGATTGCAATGAAAAGCAAAAGGAATGTAAAGATAAGTTTCTGAATAGGGGATACAGTTCTGAAGTGATTAAGACCGCTATTAACAAATCTAAATCATTGTGTAGAGAGGATCTGCTGAAGTATAAGGACAGACAGAGCAGGAAAGAGGGACCGGATGAACCTGTAAGGCTGATTCTCAACTTTTCCCAGACAAGAGAAACAGATCAGGGGAATAGTGAGAAAAAAATGGCCTATCATAAACAGTGACCCAGTAATTGGAGGTATTTTACCCATTAATCCATCAGTTTCTTTTAGAAAAATAAACAGTATGGGGACTTCACTAGTAAGGAGTAGCATAGAAGCAAGACCAAAAAACTCCTGTTGAAAGCTAGAAAGGGGTTCTTCAAATGCTCTGTCTGTAAAGTGTGTCAATATGGCATAAATACTACCTGTTATAAAATGGCATTTGATCCTGGGGTTGGCAAGATCAATTTGCACTTGACGTGCAAATCGGATCATGCAGTGTATGTGCTCACCTGTAGTTGTGATCTGAAATATATAGGGAGCACGAAATTGCCAGCACACAAGAGGATTTTACAGCACATCCATTTGCAACAATGATGAAAGTTATCTGGTTGCTAGGCACTTTAAGCTCAGCCATAAAAGTGATCCCAAACATCTCAAATATTATGTGATAGATGCCATACTACCTCCCAAAAGGGGTGGGGATAGGGAGTAGAGATTGAGGAGTCTAGAAACATCAGTGATGTCATCAGTGATGTCACTGACCATGTCATGAATGATGTAATATGTGACATCATCAGCAGTGGATTGCGGGTGCGCGAGTTATAGTGAGTCCAACTAACTATAACGTGGGAATTTCAATGGTTTTGTGTGAGTAAAATGTTCAGCTAACTATAACTGGTGTGAAACCTATGGTTTTTTCAGTGAATTTCAAAGGTTTTCTAAATGCTGATTCCTAACTATAATGATTGTGAAACCTATGTTTTTTTTAGTGAATTTCAAAGGTTTTTGAAAAGCTAATTCCTAACTATAACGATGTGAAACATATGGTTTTTTTAGTGAATTTCAAAGGCTTTTTAAAAGCTAATTCCTAACTATAACGATTGTGAAACGTATGTTTTTTTTAGTGAATTTCAAAGGTTTTTTAAAAGCTAATTCCTAACTATACCGTTTGTGAAACCTATGGTTTTTTCACTGAATTTCAAAGGTTTTTAAAAAGCTAATTCCTTTCTATATTGAGTTTGTGACCTACGATTTTTTATTTTTTTTATTTGCTGTTTTGTGTAAGTATTAATTATTAAGAATTTTTTTTTATAATAATATTTTTTCAATGTTTTTTTTTTCCTTAGGGTGCGCGCACCGGTAAGCTCTCCGGAGAGCGCACCGAGAGCGCTATTTCTGCGTTCGTTAAAAAAAATATGTATGAAAAGTAAATAATAACGCATAATAATAACTTATAAAAGCAATATTTATAATTCACGAAATGAAAATGAATTTACATTTCCGTAAAGCTATCAAAACATCACTCTTGCCGCCGTGTAAGCGCCCCCGGAAGCGCCTACGTTCGTGTCACGTAAGCGCCCCCGGAAGCCCCTACGTTCGCGCCGCTTGAGCGCCCCGGAAGCGCTTCGGTGCGCGCAGCGTAAGCGCGTCAAGTCATGTGACCTTAAAATAACTCTTTTCATTGGTTGCTAACAGTTTGTTTTTACAACTAATGAAAACCCCACCCTTTTCCTTCACTTCTTCCTTCACTTTGGTGATAGCAATACCTCTTTTTTTCTGTGCTAAGAATTTGTGGATAGAAAGGCTGCCAGACCATCCAGCAGCAGTGAGGACTTAAATGATTTCATCGATGAAGAGCCTCCTCAGCCGAAGGTGAAAGAACATTTTATCTGGAAAAAAAATTCTATACCTGATGGGCATAAAAAAGTAAATGCACCAAAAGTTGAATGCAAAATCTGCCAAACTGTACTTTCCCGTGGAGACCCCGAAAGAAATACAGTTTTGGTAATTCAACTATGCCACGTCGAAAGGAGGCACCCCCAGAACTATGCCCGGGAGAGTGTCAGGGCTCTGGCACAAGAGGCTCCCAGGGATGGCGCCTCAACTTCAACTGGAGGACCAACAACATCGGTGAGGGGGCGATCGCAAGAGCTGATTCCAAACATTCAGCCTGCTTTTAATAAAGGCGTTCTTAAAAGCAGAGACTGTGATCAGCTACTTTGCTATGGGGAACAAAATGTTCTCCTTATGGTTCGAGCATTGGAGAACCATCGCTGCCGTTCCCAGCCCTACATTTTTTTTTGTTTTTGCTCCTGTTGAGCACTTTCCCATTCCCTGTTTTTGTTCCTGTTCTAAAAAAGGAAAAAAGAAGAAAAAAAAGTTCTTTTCAGAACTAACTCCAATTCTCATCAAAGAGCTGTGTTCTTAAAAAAATGAAAAAGAGTAAGTAAAGTGGAGTGCATTGATAAAGGAGAGGAAAATGAGTAAGAAAGAACAGAAAGGGACAAGAGGAGAAGGGAAGTGAAGTAGGGGGACTGGAAGAAGGTGAGTGTGGGGAAGGAGAGTGAGAAGGAGAGTGAACATGGGGAATGTGGATATGCGAAGAAAATGTAGTAAAGGAATGGGGGTGTGGAAGGATAAGAAAGGAGCAGTGATGTTTTGGAAAGAGTGGAGATACAGACTGGATAAAGACAAGTAAGTGTGAGATCAGGTAAGTAAGGCAGTGAAGAAATAGAGAAAGTGAAAGAAAAAATAAGAGTAGAAGACTGAAGGCCTCATTTTTGCACCTGCCTCACAGCAGGCGTAACAATGACGCAGGTTCTTTAACATGGGCCTGGCCCCATGTGAAAGGATGCATTGCTGGAGTTGTGTCACTTTTGTGACACACTCCAGCAATGCATCACTTTTGCGCTTACAGATACGTCAGAAATACTGACGTATCTGTAAGTACTTGCGACATAATGCGTCATAAATTAAATATGACGCATGAGTAGAAGACTGAAGGCCTCATTTATGAGGCCATGCGTCACTTTTATGCCACCGGTGCATCACTTTTTGTGACGCACCTGTGCTGTAAAAAATGCACCTTGTTCAGTCATATTTACAAAGTGACGCATCTAGGTAGATGCGTCACTTTGTAAACCCCTGTGCCACATTATACCTACATCAGGTGTAATGTATGCAAAAGGGGCGTATTGACGCAAGAAAGGGTCATAGAGGTGACGCAGTGAAATCTATGAGATTTCACTGCAACACTTTTAGGACGCCGTTGTGTCAAAATCTTGCGCCTGTCTCACAGCAGGCGTAAGACTAATGCAGGCCCTTTCACATGGGACTTGCCCCATGTGAAAGGATGCATTGCTGGAGTTGTGTCACTTTTGTGACACACTCCAGCAATGCATCACTTTTGCTCTTACAGATACGTCTGAAATACTGACGTATCTGTAAATACTTGCGACATAATGCGTCATAAATTAAATATGACGCATGAGTAGAAGACTGAAGGCCTCATTTATGAGGCCATGCGTCACTTTTACGCCACCGGTGCGTCACTTTTTGTGACGCACCAGTGCTGTAAAAAATGCACCTTGTTGAGTCATATTTACAAAGTGACGCATCTAGGTAGATGCGTCACTTTGTAAACCCCTGCACCACATTATACCTACGTCAGGTGTAATGTATGCAAAAGGGGCGTATTGACGCAAGAAAGGGTCGTAGAGGTGACGCAGTGAAATCTATGAGATTTCACTGCGTCACTTTTAGGACGCCGTTGTGTCAAAATCTTGCGCCTGTCTCACAGCAGGCGTAAGACTAATGCAGGCCCTTTCGAGAGGAGAAGGGAAGTGAAGTAGTGGGACTGAAAGAAGGTGAGTGTGGGGAAGGAGAGTGAGGAGAAGTAGAGTGAACATGGGGAATGTGGATATGCAAAGAAAATGTAGTAAAGGAACGGGGGTGTGGAAGGGTAAGAAAAGAGTATTGATGTTTTGGAAAGAGTGGAGATACAGACTGGATAAAGACAAGTAAGTGTGAGATCAGGTAAGTAAGGCAGTGAAGAAACAGAGAAAGTGAAAGAAAAAATAAGAGTAGAAGACTGAAGGCCTCATTTTTGCACCTGCCTCACAGCAGGCGTAACACTGACGCAGGTCCTTTAACATGGGCCTGGCCCCATGTGAAAGGATGCATTGCTGGAGTTGTGTCACTTTTGTGACACACTCCAGCAATGCATCACTTTTGCGCTTACAGATACGTCAGAAATACTGATGTATCTGTAAGTACTTGCGACATAATGCGTCATAAATTAAATATGACGAATGAGTAGAAGACTGAAGGCCTCATTTATGAGGCCATGCGTCACTTTTACGCCACCGGTGTGTCACTTTTTGTGACACACCAGTGCTGTAAAAAATGCACCTTATTGAGTCATATTTACAAAGTGACGCATCTAGGTAGATGCGTCACTTTGTAAACCCCTGCGCCACATTATACCTACGTCAGCTGTAATGTATACAAAAGGGGTGTATTGACGCAAGAAAGTGTTGTAGAGGTGACGCAGTGAAATCTATGAGATTTCACTGCGTCACTTTTATGATGCTGTTGCGTCCAAATCCTGCGCCTGCTTAACAGCAGCCGTAAGACTGACGCAGGCCCTTTCACATGGGACTGGCCCCATGTGAAAGGATACATTGCTGGAGTTGTGTCACTTTTGTGACACACTCCAGCAAAGCATCACTTTTGCGCTTACAGATACGTCAGAAATACTGACGTGTCTGTAAGTACTTGCGACATATTGCGTCATATATTAAATATAACACATGAGTAGAAGATTGAATACCTCATTTATGAGGCCATGCGTCACTTTTACGCCACTGGTGCGTCACTTTTTGTGACGCACCAGTGCTGTAAAAAATGCACCTTATTGAGTCATATTTACAAAGTGACGCATCTAGGTTTACTTTGTAAACCCCTGCGCCACATTATACCCACGTCAGCTGTAATGTATACAAAAGGGGTGTATTGACGCAAGAAAGGGTTGTAGAGGTGACGCAGTGAAATCTATGAGATTTCACTGCGTCACTTTTTTGACGCTGTTGTGTCCAAATCTTGCGCCTACTTAACAGCAGCCGTAAGACTGACGCAGGCCCTTTCACATGGGACTGGCCCCATGTGAAAGGATGCATTGCTGGAGTTGCGTCACTTTTGTGACACACTCCAGCAATGCATCACTTTCCTCTAAAAACTCAACAACATTTTTTTACTCTATTTTTTTACACTGTTTTTCCCCGTGGTGCACTCAGGTTGTGCGTACCGGAGAGCGTACCGGGGAGCGCTGCCAGCGCTTACCCCGCAATTTTTTTTTTTTTTTTTAAAGTTTTTTAGCCCTTCAAGGTCCTTCTAGGCCCCCCTCAGAAAACCTAGGGGGTCAGGGGTGTCTACTCTGCCCTCTTTTAATTATATCCCCCTTTCTTTTTTCACCTCTTGTGTTTCGATTCTACCGAGACACAAGATGGCGGACTCTCCGGACTGTTTACAATGTTGACAGACACCCGACAGCCTATCAGCTTTCTGCTCGCGCACTCCCGTAGCATGCCGTGTGCGCTACCCGGTACGCGCACCGGAGAGCGCCCGCAGCGCGCCTATAGATATATATGTGTTTTTGAAGTTAATTTCTGTTAATGTCTGGAGAGGGATAGGAATAGCAGATAGAAAACCATATGAGAGATCTTATGACTGTGAGAGTCTACATAATAAACACACACCTATGTCAAAGATTGCTTTCTCTGCCTGCATATTTACAAGCTGCGTGCACAATCTTTGACATAGCTGTGTGTTTATACATCTCCTCACCATTTCATATGGTTTTCTATCTGCTATTCCTATCCCTCTCCAGACATTCACTCCTTCTACCCATGCTACAGGTTGCACACTGTGCTTCTAAAAATGAGCATATTTACAACTCCAATAAAACCATTACACAATTTCTAAACCAGCATTAAATCCAAGCATAAAAAACTATTTATAAAGAAGTGTACCTTATAAACACACAGCTAACATTATGGAAAAAGGGAAAAATATAATTCCTTAATTCACAGAGACACACACTATGATACTTGTAAAAAATCTTTAAACTCTCTATCTTTTTTAAAAGAATCATTACTCACCCTTAAAAATGGTTTAGAAGATATCAAACAGTGTCAGTCACAGTCAACAGAAATTCTAAAGCAGAAACTCTGAACAATGCCTCCTTCACTGGGAGCCTTTCAATAATGGCACAGATTCTTTCTGATTTCAGAGCTATATTCTTGCACATAGCCAATAAAATTTGTTCCCCCACAAATTCAAAACCAAACTGCACATTTTAATTGGTTGAAGATTTCAACACTTTGAAACTCACATAACATTCACCCATCCCCCCAGTGCTCATTCACCAAGTAACCATGGTAACTCCCTCTAAAACCAGCACAGAGTTCACAAGTTCATTTTACTATGTTGCAAATAAATCCATCAAGCCTGCTAGACCTCTCAATCTACTAGCTAATAAAATGCAATGTTTCTTTAAAAAAAATTCTCAACCATTAAAAAGACTTCTTTAAAAAAAAAATACATTCACCCTCATTTTCAGTGGACATTTTTAACAAAGCTCCAATCATTTCTTCTTATTCATCTGCACTGATTCTCAAACACTTTTTTTTATCATAATCAAACTGTCATTTCATTTCCACAACTCATCTGACTAGAAGCACACCTACCTTCACACACCTACCTTCAAAATGAAAAGAATCTGGTTTGTGGGTCATAGCTATGTCCACTGGGCTCAAAAATACGCAACTATCAGAGGTATTTACAATCTTGATTTACCAAATGTGAACATTGTATGGATTCGACAAAGAGGATTGAGGAGTCACCAATTGATACCATTGATAAAATCCTTTATGCATTTACCACACCCTGACCTTATAATTGTGCACTGTGGTGGAAATGACTGGGGCACTTTGACTGGGGTAGGTCTGGAAATGCTTTTAAAGGACATCTTTGGGCGATTGATGTCACTTTTTCCAAAAACTGCCTTGGTATTTTCTAATATATGCCAAAGGCAAAAATGGAACTGGTCCAACCAATTTTGTCCACAGATTGAAAAAGCAAGGAAACATGTAAATAAATCTGTTTCTGCTTACCTCAGAGACTATGCTATGGGTTGCATTTATCACAACAACTTGTGTTACAACATGCAAGACATCTATAGGAGAGATGGTGTGCATTTTACAGATGAGGGGAATAGAGTTTTCGTCTTGAATATAAGACTCTGCATTGGTACCTACTTGTAGGTACAAAAAACACCAACATAACACAACAGCTCTTTTCAGAGCTAACTTACCACTAAACACTCTACATTTTTTTTAACTCTATTTTTTTACACTGTTTTTCCCCGTGGTGCGCTCAGGGTGCGCGTACCGGAGAGCGTATCCGGGAACGCACCAAGCGCTTACCCCGTGAAAATAAAAAATAAAAAACGTTTTTTTGCCCTTCAGGGTCCTTCTAGGCCCCCCTCAGAAAACCTAGCGGGTCAGGGGGTGTCTAGTCTGCCCCCTTTTAATTATATCCCCCTTTCTTTTTTCACCTCTTGTGTCTCGATTCTACCGAGACACAAGATGGCGGTCTCTCCGGACTGTTTAGAATGTTGACAGACAACCGACAACCAATCAGCTTTCCGCTCGCGCACTCCCGTAGCGCGCCGGGTGCGCTCCCCGGTACGTGCACCGTTGAGCGCTCGGAGCGCGCCTATAGATATATATGTGTTTTTGAACTTAATTTTCATAAAAACCACTGGAGCAATTTTCACCAACCATAGCAAAGGCACATCTGCGTACCAGTCCCTACAATTTTGCCAAGTTTGGCGTAATTCCGTTCAGCATATATATATATATATATATATATATATATATTCACTGAAAAAACCCTAGGTTTTACACACGTTATAGTTAGGAAGTAGCATTTAAAAAACCTATGAAATTCACTGAAAAAACCATAGGTTTGACACATGTTATAGTTAGCTGGACATTTTACTAATATAAAACCAATGAAATTCCCCGTTATAGTTACTTCAGCTAACTATAACTCGCGCGCCCGCAATGCACTGCTGATGACTTCACATATTACATCACTCATGACATGGTCAGTGACATCACTCATGACATCACTGATGACATCATCCAGTGAATGGGTTAGTTCTGAAAATTAAATATGTTTTATATATGTATATCTGAAAGTTAATGGAAGAAGAATTGAGCATATAAGTGTATAAATAGCTGCTTTTTAGGTGAAAAATAGATTGTATTACTGACTGATTAAGTATATCTTGATGAGTACATGGGCTAATGAGTAATGTTTAAATATATACATATCTGTATCTGTCTCTCAGTTTCTATGTAAGTGGCTGCATGTGTTGGTGAGTAGCTATATGAGTGATACATAATGTCTATATAGGTTATTATTTGTTTGATTATTAGTTGGAGTGTCTGAGTGTCTAAGTGTCAATATGCTTCGTTGGGAGATCTTATGTAGTGCATAGATGCATGAATGAGTGACTTACTGTTTGTATGTGTTGTAGGCAGTATATATGCTAGACTGTATGGGTGAGTGAGTTTGTGTGGTAAAAGGCATATAGGTTATTATTTGTTTTTTTCTGTATGAGTGTATATATGACTGTCTAAGTGAATGAATAACTGTTTTAATAGTGTATTTCTGAGTAAGTACATATGTTTTAAACTAGTACATATAACTTATGTGTGAATAACTCTATGGTTGAGTGTCGGTGTGTAACAGGATGATCAGGATGTATCAGTGTATAAGAACATATGATGACTGAATACATATATGAGTGACTGTATATAATATATGATTGACTGTATATATCTGTTGATGAATAAGTGGTTGTGTATATAGATCTTCGAATTACTAAATAGGTGTGTTTTAAGTGGCATTGGTATGGCTATTATATTGAAATTGTTATTTTCTACTTTTTGAGTGTCTGTAATAAAGGTTATATTAGGGTGAGTGAAGGTCTGCCACTCTTCCACAAGGATGATGTCATCAGTGATGTCATTTGAGATGTCATCAGTGATGTCATGAGTGATGTCACTGACCATGTCATGAGTGATGTAATATGTGAAGTCATCAGCAGTGCATTGCGGGCGCGCGAGTTATAGTTAGCTGAAGTAACTATAACGGGGAATTTCATTGGTTTTATATTAGTAAAATGTCCAGCTAACTATAACATGTGTCAAACCTATGGTTTTTTCAGTGAATTTCATAGGTTTTTTAAATGCTACTTCCTAACTATAACGTGTGTAAAACCTAGGGTTTTTTCAGTGAATTTCATAGGTTTTTCAAATGCTATTTCCTAACTATAACGTGTGTAAAACCTATGGTTTTTTCAGTGAATTTCATAGGTTTTTTGAATGCTAGTTCCTAAGTATGAAAGATATACCTGAAATAAATATCGACATACCAATCTTACGTGCACAACTGAGTGCACGCACCCACCTATTTATTTCATGAAAGCTTTCCAATTTAAACCTAATGAATTTCTTCATAGTCCAATGAAAGAACTTATAGTACGTTAAGACACTGAACCTAGGCTTTTTTTTTGTCATACAAACCTTTCAATTAAATGGAGCAGAATTTTTTTTAATCGTTCGTGCGTGACTGATTGTACACACCTTAATATTTTTTTTAAAAAATATAAAAGGTTTTATAATTTAATAATTGTATACTTAAATCGAGCTCTAAAAATATGTGAAATCTGTATGTGTTTGAATTCACTTCTTTTCACGTTTTTAAAGTTCACTAAAGAACATCGCTACTTCCAAATCACGTTCGTAACTAGATAGTGTCACCGCCTACACGTCCTGAGAAGCGCATGTAAAGTCATGTGACTTGAAAACAACACTTGCAATTGGTTGTTGGTAGTTTCTATTCTGGAATTTACACACAGCACTCCACCCACTTCCATCACTTTCTTTTCGACTCTCAATAGAGAACAACGTCGAACATCTTCCCGAACACTTTGCTGCAATTGCTACCGTTCCGCATTCATCTTCCGAATCTGAAGGAAATGAGCGACCACCTTTGACTAGAAAAACGGAGGCCACGCTATTACCATCAGAAGTGACCAGCACATCTTCTGCAGAACGACCTGTATCTCCATCGAGTGCTGACATGGACTTGAAACCATATCTGGCGAACGTGCACATGAAATGTAAGAACTGTGGAAAACTTCTTGTATACGGAGAGCACAGCTTTATTGTAATTAAACACAAAATTGAGAGTCATAAATGCTCCAAGAAAAGTTAAATTTCTTCACTTTATTTGGATAGTATGACATACTGAAAAATGTCGTAGCAACTTTAAGAAATCAAAAGCATCATAACACTTGTTTCCAAAAAAAAAAAAGTTATTTTCAGAACTAACTACTTGTACCAAAACGAGCTCCAAGAGCATATTAGCTGATATTTTCTGTCCGCTTTCTTTTAGTGCGCGACCGGGTATGCGCACCCATCAATCGCATAGAGGCAGCGACACACGCATGTGAAGTCATGTGACTTTAGAACAACTCTTCCAATTGGTTCTTACTAGTTTCTATTCTGCAATTTACACGGAACACTCCACCCACTTCCCTGGAAAACCAGTTTATCGAAAAACTTTTAAAGCCTCCTCTTATGAAACATTCGACATCGTTCACATAGCAGAGTAGTAAATAGCACTATATACACTCCGTCCCTTAATTATAAGAGACTTATTGCTATGTGAGAACAACTTTTGTTTTCACGCGATAATGTGAAATGCTGAGCCTGTTACAGAATTTTCTTTCACATATATGTTACTATTCTCCTTCGAGCCCTAACACCGTAGAAAATACCACCAATAGCGGTGATATTTTTTACACCGAGAACGGGCGATTTGTATCGCTTAGAGCCCTTACAATTATAAAGTTTTATTTCCTAAGTCTCTGATCTCCAACTGTGCAACGTGGCTCCCCTGTGTCGTAATGAGGTCCATAGACAAAAACTACAGGGCCAGCATTATACACATGCACAGAACCACAAAACCACACGAGCCACCATGTTAATATATATCCTTAATATAATAAACCTCTGAGAATAAATACATATTTCCGTGGCACCCCATAACAGAAATTTGGCATCCTCTGACTCTGCTCCATTACCAAACACCCTAACCCCCGCCCCCCTCACTCTTCACTAAACTCCGCACTCCACCCCACCCGGACCCCCTATTACAAACCCCCAACCTACCCTCCCTGCCCAAGCCCACCATGAACCTCAAACCTCCCCTGGAAAACTTATAAGACACAGGATTACTAAAACTCAAAGAATAGGCAACAAGCAGATAATCTAAATAGTACATAAAGGCACATATTTTTTCCATAATACTATTGAAAAACATGTTCTATTTTTTATAAATCTATCATGCATCTGACCCTCTAGAACCACTTTCAAAACGTGAACTATAAACCTCTACATTTCATTTTCAAACCATACACTTTCAATTACATTATTTTTTTTTACAATTCATGTAATGTTACACACCTTTTCTAAAATACACCAGTCCCTGTTATTTATAAGGATTTATTTTCAGTCTTCATCAGTGACACTTTCTTAACATATAATGAAAATCACTGTAACTTTTTAAACGACAATGCTAACGCGGTAAAAATAACCCTCCATTTGCTTTCCTTTAAGAATGCAGACTATCTACCCCACGCATGCGTTTCTTGATATTTGCATTTGGCAGCGAATACCGACCTTGAAGCGGAAGACATGAACAAGAGCTCCATTGTCACATTTAAAACTTAACGTAGCATCTGCTCACACATATATCTTTCACTTAGCTAACATTCACAGAAAACAGCATTGATGTAAAAAAAAATTGACCTTGCTTTACAACTTGCTCAAATGACTCCCTTATTTTTTAACGCATCCTCCACTTCAAGAAAAGCTACTTTTTTGATAACTACTAAGCAATATTTAAGTGACTAGACTCCTAGAAAATGTATCAAGTCATTCTGCTCCTCTCCACTGCATAGCCGGCGACCTAATTCTGTGGAGTTGCTATACAACCGGCAGTGCTGCGCCGTTTCCTTTACCATCTTGGGAAATTCAAAATGGATGTCCCTCCTGCCTTCGCAAACGAGCCGGACCACTTAGAACTATTTCGACAGAGAATTCTTCTGTACTACGGCACCTTAGCACTCTCAACTTTGAATACTTCATATCGATTATCATTTCGATATTCGTATTTCACCTGTGTGCAGCCTGTATTTCATTGCCTGAGCTGTGATTTCACGTGGGCCCTGGATTTATGTCTCTGCAATTTGGTACCTCCTGAAGCGAATTACAATCACCTCATGAATCCGTTACTTGGTCATGAACAGCTTTGTTACAACGGAGGGTTTATGGCCTTTGCAGCGATACAAGGAGTTCTGGGTCATTGGAATATATTCGCAGCGGCGCAAGATTTCCTAACAGAGAGCTACATCGAAAACCCACCGAGCTGCCCTATGATGGTAAAAGACGCTCCAATAATGACAGATCATGAATGCTCCTTTCATCTTCTCAATTGGATGGCTGACATGTTTTCAGATGATAACAGTGATTTCCTGTTAGAAGCACTTGCCGCCTACTTTGCCTACACAATGGACGGTTAACTCTTTCCTAACAGAGAACTACATCGAAAACCCACCGAGCTGCCCTGTGATAATAAAAGAGGCTCCGATTTTAACAGATCATGAGTACTGCTTTACTCTTTTCCATTGGATAGCTGACATACTTTCAAATGATAAAAGTGATTTCCTGTTAGAAGCAGAAGCTACCTATTTTGCCTAAACAATGCTTCAATAACTCTTATACAAGCAATTGACGTCCTCATTTCCTTTTGCTTCCCTATATTCTTCACGTTCTTTTCCATATTTTTTTTTGAAGAACAGACCTATTGGCTTTACTAACAGTGGACATTATGATTTCGTGCTGGTTAAATTTTGGTCTTTTATGTGGACTACATTTGTTTCTTCAGCTACTCGATTTTCAACTTTATTTTTTTACAGTCTAATCTCAACAATTCTATTGCATATCTTATCTAAGGTTATTTCAAACGTACTCGATGCAAAACTCGCTAATATATGCTACATGTGCCCTAATTAATGTGTAAATTTTAAACGAGTTTTTTTATAACTGTAAACGCCATTTCGCATCTCAACTGCTTACACCGCTGACACCGCTGACACATTTTAAAAGTCCATTGTCGGCACTGCCGCCTTGCCGATTCTCGACGACGGTGGGCGCCATCTTGAGGGAGGCAGGGAGAGCGCTCTAGTCGCGCCATACTCCCACCCCCTTTTCTCCCTATATTATGTGTAGACCGGCCAGACGGCTCAGCGGGCTGGCGCAGCGGGCGCGCCGGACGCGCGCCGAAGCCGCGCCTAAGCCAAGCCCGTCTGCGCTCGTCCGCGCCAGGATCGCGCCGGGCGCGGGCCATGCTGCTCCCACACTCTCAGTCCTCAGGTACGACTCTTCTGCGCTGCTTTCTATGCGCCCTACCTTACCTAGTCCTTCTTGTCATGTTCACTCCTTTTCAGACCACCTCAGGGGCCCTTTTATCTGTCGTTCATGCGGTTGGTCATCCTCTTGTCCCGTCAGCCCTATTCCTCCCCTTCCCTCTCCTACTCGTCTCAAGACAACTTCTTTCAATAGTGGCCTCATTAACGCCAGATCCTTAGCACGTCACGGACAAGACATCCATGACCTTATTGTATCAGCCGATCTTGATGCCCTATTCATCACCGAATCCTGGTTGCATGATGCTTCCAACCCTGATCTTGCAACCGCCCTCCCTCCTGATTTCACCATCTTCAGGCAGGACAGACCCATTGGTCGGGGAGGCGGGCTGGCCATCATTGTAAAGAAATCATTCAAGTGCCATACATTCGACCTGGCCGCCTTCAAGGATTGTGAGTCCCTGGGGTTTGTTATCCAAACTAGCTCTTCCTCCGCTTTCTCAGGAGGACTTGTCTATCGCCCCCCTGGAAATGCCACTTCATTCTTGGACTCCCTTGATGAAACTCTGGCAGCCCTCCTTACTCACTACCCCACCTTCACCCTCCTAGGGGATTTCAATCTTCATTTGGAATCTTGTACTGACCCACACACTCTCAATTTCCGCCACTCCCTCGAGATTTTTGGTCTCTCCCAATCAGTCTCCCTTCCTACCCATTGTGCCGGGCACACCCTGGACGGCATTTGCACAAACCTGGCCTCTTTAGATGTTTCTCCCCCCCTACCACAAATATGGACAGATCACTGTTTCATTCCTTTTTCCATCAAAACCAAAACCCTGCTCTCTCCCCCCATTAAACACTCTTACATCCCCTTTCCCGTCAATTGGAAAAAGGTAGCTGAGTGCATCAAACTCAACCCCCAACCGGCTGTCCCCCCCCCTCCCATTATGGGAGATGCATCACTAGACTCCATAAATTTTCATCTGAGGATTGACAGAATGGTCTCTGCCAATTCAATATCTGCTACTCATAAACCAGTTTGAGGTAAAAAGAAGCCCAATGCCCCCTGGTATACTCCAGCCCTCACTGACTGCCACCTTAAGTGTAGGCTTATGGAGAGAAAATGGAGAAAAACCTACGACCCTACTGCCAGATCCTTATACATCCTCCAGAGAAAACAATATCTTTCCAATATAAAAAAAGCAAAAACGGCATTCTTCACTCTAGCAATAGACTCAGCTAAACAGAAACAACAAACGATTTTCAACATCGTAAAATCCTTCACTCATCCTAAGGCATTGGCACTTGAAATTCCCCCCTCACAAACTCTCTGCGATCAAATCGCTGATTTATTTGAGGAGAAAATTAATAATATCCATAAGGACTTCCCCTCCTTACCCACTCCAACCCAAGTACCCGATACAACTACTCCCCTACTAAATCAATTCACAACAGTTTCCCCACAGTAAACGTAAAAAGCTATTCTGGCTTGTAATTCAGGTGCCCCTACGGACTCTTGCCCCCCAGTCATCCTACACCACCTCATCGAGGCCGTCAACCCTCTGATCAATGCTATTGTGAACCAATCTCTCAACTCCGGTATTGTTCCCATTGACTGGAAGAAGGCCATAGTCAAGCCCCTCATGAAAAAGCAAAATAAATCCCCTACTGATTTGTCTAATATGCGCCCAATTTCCCTTCTCCCGGCGCTGGGCCAAATCACCGAGCAATTAGTCCATGAGGAATTAAAACATTTTGTGGAAAATAAACGCATCCTGCACCCACAGCAATCCGGCTTTCGCCCTGGCCATTCTACAGAAACCGCTCTGTTGAGTTATCAGACACCATCAAGTTCTTGCAGGATGAGGGCAGGCAGGCTGTCCTCATCCTGCTCGACTTAACCGCGGCCTTCGACACCATCTCACATGCTATTCTTATCAATAGAATGCGTGAGATTGGTGTCTCGGGTTCCGCGCTTGCTTGGATAACTTCATTTCTGTCCAACCGCTCTCAAACGGTTTCCTTAGGCCCTTATCTTTCTGGCGAACGTTCTACCATCTCAGGTGCGCCCCAGGGTTCCATCCTGAGCCCTCTCTTTTTTAATGTATACATGGCCCCCCTCCTTACGTTGATTGAGTCACATGGGATTCTTGTGACATCCTACGCCGACGACACTCAGCTTGTCGTCACTATTGACAAAAGACTCCCTGATGCTGCCATCAGATTTCAAAACTGCCTGTCAGAAGTCTTTTCCTGGCTTAACCTGAATCATCTAAAATGCAACAGCGCCAAAACTGAAATAATACCCCTCTGTAAAGGTACACTCTTTTCCCCTAAAGAGTGGTGGCCTCATAACTCCAAAGCACCACCAAGCGCGGTTGTTTCAGCCCGCAATCTGGGAGTTCAATTTGACGCATCCCTCAGCTTCGATGAGCATGTGCGTATTACCGCAGGGCGCTGTTTCAGCCTAATCAGGCAATTAAAGAAATTCTTTAATTTTTTGCCTATTTCAGCCAGGAAATCAGTCGCGGTTGCCCTCATCCTTTCCCGGCTGGATTATTGTAACAGCCTCCTAGCAGGCATTAAGAAGTCCTCTCTTAAAAAATTACAAAGTGTTCAACACGCAGCGGCTAGGCTTGTCCTGAAACTCCCCCGCAGGTCTTCGGCCTCTGCAGCCCTTAACGCACTCCATTGGCTGCCCCTCCATAAGAGAATCTTATTCAAGCTTCTAGTTACTGTCTTTAAAGCCAACAAGTGTACGGGCCCATCTTACCTGATCAAGCGCTTTCAGCGTTATATTCCAACCCGCTGCTTGAGGTCATCAGGCGCTAATTTCATCTCTGAACCTCGAATAAAATTAAAAACCAAGGGCGGAAAGACCTTCTCATTTCTCGCTGCCAAGGCATGGAATCGCCTTCCCCCCAATCTTAGGCATGCCCCCTCAGAAAGCCTTTCAGGAAATCCCTGAAGACTTGGATTTACTCTCAATCTGACTCCTCAGTTCTCGCAGCCATTTGATCCATACTACCCACAGTAGATCTTCTGTGTGCTCAGCGCCAAGATGCTCCCTCCGGAGCGAAAGTAGCGCTTTACAAAAGCTAATAAATATCAAAATATCAAAATATTTCCGCCTCACACGCCTCTACTCCTTTAATTTCCTATAAAATTATGTTTTTAAAATACTTTACAGAAAAATATGTTCTTTCAATAATATTTCCATTATTACTTGTGCTGTATTTCAAATGCAATATTACAACCTTCAAAAGATATCTCAATACAGTAGTTCTCCTCAATAGTGATTTGCGCAGCATCCAACAGATTACATACATGCACCTCTCACCATTTTATCGCTTTTGGCGCCTTTTTTCCCCTCACACACTGACATAACACAAACTTGATAGTGCTTCGCATGTAGACAGCTGATTGATAAAGTAATGATGTATAACCACTTGCATTTTCATATATCGTTCCCTAACTGAAAGGCCAGAGACCTTCTTCCATTTATTAAAATATGATATACTTCCTTATAAAAGTGTACAATGTTTTTTTCCAACTATATTCATTTTTCTTCAACTATAGCGTTTGTATTCCATGTACTACTGACAATACCAATTACTATGTTTTTTGCAATTTCTGTACTCATATTACATAATGATTTGCCTTTAAAACAGTACATTTCTAAATAAACATTTCAAATATTCACGGTTTCTCTTTTATTCCATAATCTCAACTGAAATGATTTCATATTGAAAAACTATTCATGGGTTCCACATAACCTTAACTGTAGACACTGAGGACCTTATTTATGAAGACCTTCGGCCGCCGGTGCCTCATTTTTTAAAATGGGAAAAAGTGACGCACCGGTGGCGCAAGGCCTTCATAAATAAAGTCCTGAATGTTTTCTTTTCTCGACCTCACTTACTTATACTAGAACCTGCAAGCCAATTACGGCCCATGAACTCTTTCTTAGTAGGTCGCGCACCGTACAGACAGTTATACCTCTGTTAAAAAATTTTTTTTTACTGTTACCAAGCACCGCCACAGTTCCGCTTCACTCAGACTTAATCTCTGCTCCCACGCTTCTACAGGCCAGACGCTATGTCGTATTTCTCTCCTTATCACCCTTTCATCTCCACAATAACAAACAGTTCTCCGCCTGCCACCACAGAACAGAGTCAGATGCAGAGGCACCAAAGAGTGAACCCATCACCAACTGCCATCTCCGGCTGTTTCCATGGTTACACCTCATTCTGCACCTTGCTGAAGGCACAGGTCAAAAGTTCATGTCTCAACGTTCTACAGCAAACTAAGATGTCTATTTTCCCTCCAGAAACACCTGCCAATCCACAGCTCTGTTACATGTCTTTTTTTTCACACCCAGTAGTACTTTTCGTTTAACATAAACATTAACATGCAACGTACTGTTCAATCTCCACTTATTACAATCAACCAATCATTTTTATTTTTTTAACCACACCCAGCCTCTTCCTTTTTCTTTATTTAGAATTTCAACTTCTAACTACCATTCCACTTCCAGAACCGATCGGAGGACGACTACAAATCCCTTGAAAATGAAGGTCTGGCTAATAGGACACAGTTATATTCACTGGAGTGAAAAATATGCAGTAAGCAGACGAATTTGCAACCTCGGCTTACCAAATGTACACATAACATGGATTGCCAAAAGAGGATTGAAATGTCACCAATTGATTCCATTGGTGAAATCTTTTATGCATCTCCCAGAACCAGACCTCATAATTGTGCACTGTGGTGGGAACGATCTAGGCACAATCACTGGGGTAGGTCTGGAAATGCTTCTAAAAGACACCTTTCGACAATTGATGACACTTTTTCCTTGATCTGCCTTGGTATATTCCAATATATGCCAAAGACAGAAATGGAATTGGTCCAATCAACATTGTGCACAATTTGAGAAAGCAAGGAGACATGTAAATAAATCTGTTTCTGCGTTCCTCAGAGATTATAGCATGGGTTCTATTTACCACAACAACTTGCGATACCACATGCAAGACGTCTATAGGAGAGACGGTGTTCATTTCACGAATGAGGGAAACAGAATCTTCCTCTGCAACATCAGGCTCTGCATCAGTACTTACTTATAAATGCAGAAAACACTCAATTAACACAATGGCTCTTTTCAGAGCCACCTTATATCTAAGCACTCAAACTTCTGATTTATCTCCATTTTCACACTCTTGTAAATAGGTGTGCGCGACCGGGTGCGCGCACCCCCGATTTTTTTTCGGGAAAAAATTATATCTTTTTGCGTTTAAGGGCCTTACTGCACACCCCGAGAAAAGCTACGCAGCAAAACAATCTCTACCTTCTCCCCTTTCCATGTTTTAACGCTTTGAAATGAACAATATATTTACTCGCAGTGACAAAATGGCGGACAAAACTTCCTGATTTCCTTCGAATCGAACGTTAACAGACGTCACGCAGCAAAAAAAAATTCCGCTCACGCGCAACCGCTTGAGTGCGCGCCTGCGTGCGCGCCTATAGATATATAATTGATTTTAACTTTCATTTTCTCAACAACTACTGAACAGATTTACACCATTCCAAAAAAAGCATAATCTGCGAACCGGACTCTACAGTTTTGCCAAATTTCTTATAAATCCATACAGCCGTTCGACCTGTAGCCGAGTCTAAAGGTCCTATGGAAAATAACATGCAGAAAACACGTTTTGGGACCCCCCTTATATCTCAGCCCCCACTTGACCAATCCTCCCCAAACTTTCAGGGAAGGAGCGCAGCGGACCGAGCCATCTTCTTTGAGAAATTTGCTAGGATTCTTCAACCAGAGCCAAAGTTATTCCAAATAGAATGTTGGGGATTTCCTATGGAAAACAATCCTAACTATAACTACCTACTGGGGACCGCCAGTAGGTAATATAGGTAATATATATATATATATATATATATATTTATTTATTTATTTATTTTTTAACATTTAGTATAGCGCAAACAAATGCCCGCAGGCGTCTCGGCGCTGTAGTCTGCAAACTCTCCTACCTTTGGCTTCTCAGCTTTTTAGAGGTTGAACAACCATGTTTTCAGCTGTTTCCTGAATGACATCAGATTTGGGCTAGCTCTGATTGATTGCGGAAGGGTATTCCACAATTTAGGGGCGGCAACCAGAAAGCGTCTGTCTCCCCAGTTTACTAATCTAGTGCGTGGCACTACTAGATCGTTCATCTTCGCGGACCGAAGTGGTCGGGAGGGTTGATAGAAGATGATGTGTTTTCTCAGAAATTGTGGGGCTTGTTGGTGCAGGGCTTTGTACACAATGCACAAAGTCTTAAATTTTATTCGATTCTTTACTGGAAGCCAGTGGAGCTCTCTCAGGGTATTGGTTATTGGTTTAAATCTAGGAACACCTGAGAGTAGCCGGGCCGCAGCGTTCTGCACTAGCTGCATTTTTTTTATGACCCTGATTTGTGCATTGGCAAACAAGCCATTGCAGTAATCTAGTGCCGACAAGACCAGGGCACTTACCAAGGTTCTGCCTACAGAGTCAGGTAGAAACGGCAAGATCTTTTTTACCAGCCGTAATTTGTAAAAAGCCACCGAGGTCGTCTGATTGGCATGGGCCATAAAATTCAGGTTATCATCGAAGGTGACACCTAGGTTTCTCACCTTCGTTGTTGGTTTAGGCAGAGCTCCAAAAGATGGTGGCCACCACACCGAGGACCAGCTAGGGTTGAGGTGACCGAAAGCTACCACTTCGGTTTTTTCCGAATTCAGCTTTAAGCAACTTTCGGACATCCATCGGCCAATAGCCTGCATTCCTGCCTTAAAACTCTGCGCTACTTCCTCCCCATCATCTCTGATCGTTAGAATCAACTGGGTGTCGTCAGCATATGAGGTAAGGTTCATCCCGTGCGCTTTGATGGTTTTTGCGAGGTCCGACACATAGATATTAAAAAGTGTCGGACTCAGGGATGAACCTTGTGGTACCCCACATGGCAAGGACATCTCTGCTGACTCAAATTGTCCCACAACGACTGCCTGAGATCTATCCGCCAGAAATGATGTCAGTAGATTCTTCGCTAGACCCATTATTCCCATCCCCCCGACACGGTCGACCAAGATGTTATGATCGACCGTGTCGAATGCAGCTGATAAGTCTAGAAGCACCAATAGTGCTGATCCCCCTTGATCTCGGATCAGTCGAATATCATCTGCTGCCTTGATAAGCGCAGTTTCTGTGCCATGAAACTTGCGGAACCCAAATTGAGTTTCATCGAGCAGCTGATTTTGCTCGATGAAGTCCGCAAGTTGAGTGTTCATGGCTTTTTCTGCGACTTTTGCTAAGAATGGAAGATTAGCTATAGGCCTATAGTTTTTTAACTCCGCTTTGTCTAGGCCAGATTTCTTCAGGAGTGGCTTTAGTAAAGTTTTTTTTAAAGGGGTGGGAAAAATTCCAGTTCGGAACATAAGGTTGCAGATCTGGGTTATGATCGGGATCAGAATGTCCATTAATGGGCGTAAGGTTTTCAAAGGACACGGGTCCAGAGCTGAGCCTGATTTAATAGATTTAATGATATCCTGGGTTTGACTTTCCGAGATTTCCACAAACTGCGAGAAAGTTTTATCAGTATGTGGCCTTTTTATATCATTATTTTTTGTGTATCAAAAGTAGTAAATGAAGAGAAAATATCATTTACTTTAGTAAAGAAGTAAGTGGCTATTGAGTCACAGAACTTTTGTGAGGCTGGGGGATTCAGATCAGGGATTGCTCCTGCAAGTTGTTTAGTAATGTCAAAGAGCTTTTTGCTAGAATTACTACAGTTCTCAATTTGCTCCCTGTAATATTTCTTTTTGGCTTCCAGGATCAGAAGCTTGTACTTGTTCAGCATCTTCTTATACTCATCTTTACTTTCCTCATCATAATTTTTCCTCCAATGCCTCTCCTTATTTCTACAAACTTGCTTATATTTTCTAAGTTCCTCTGTGTACCAGGGTGCCGAAGGGGAGTTTCTATTTTTGGACATTTGTTTAGTTGGTACTAGTTCGTTAGAAGCGTGAACCAGCCAGTCATAATACTGTGTTGTAGCAGTCTCTGGGTCAGTGGAAAGAGTAGGTTTAGAGTTGTCCAGAGATACTCCAAGATTCAGTATACTAATATCTTTCCATACTTTAAAAGATTCCTGCCTTAGGGAGGGTAATTTAGGGGAGGGGGTCTCACTAATTTTTATAGTGCCTAATATAAGATGGTGATCTGTCCAGGTCATAGGGAGGACATCAGTTATCGATAGGTTTTGTAGATTGGTAAATACACCATCTAAGGTATGGCCTGCATCATGGGTAGGTCCCGTCACTACCTGTGACAGGCCGCAGACCTCCATTTCTGACTGAAGGGCAATTGTGTCTTTATCTTCAGGGCTGTCTAAATGGAAATTATAATCTCCTAACAGTGTTATAGATTTCTCAATTGCTAGTGATTCTAGAATAGTAGCTATTTCTACGAGAAATCCCGACCGCGTCTCAGGTCGTCTATATAATAGCACACCTCTGAAGTTGTATGACGGGGACAGGTAGATGTCATACTGAAATGACTCACAAGTTGTGGTAGGAATTGTCGTAATCCGAATTTTAAGAGTGTCCCGGGCTATTATAGCAATTCCTCCTCCTCTTTTACCTGATCTATCCTGTCTATAGACTTTGAATCCTTTTGGGATGGCTATGACAAGATCAGGGTCCGATGTTTTGTCCATCCAGGTTTCCGTTAGGAACATCACATCAATATTCCTATCTACAATTAAGTCCGCAATTTCTTGCCTATGTTTGGCCAGCGACCGAACATTAATAAGAGCAAAAATGGGGTTCTTTGGTACCTGTTTTTGATTGTGATCGGCGCTTCCCACTGATTTATTTAGGAGGGAGATAGATACCTGACATTGTTTGCATGTTAACGTGGAAGAGCATTTTAAATCGATCAGGCTATGCTTAATACACCCTTCCTTTGGCTGTGGTTGCAGGTCAGTTAACATGGCATGTGTATAGGTTAGAAAACGGGCAGGCAAGGCAGAACCAGGGGGAGTGGCCCTCGGCCCATGTCCGGCGCGGACGGGCGCAGACGGGCTTGCCTTTGGCACGCCTTCGGCGCGCCCGCTGCGCCCGCCCGCTGCGCGGACGGCGTGACCCTATTAATTTATATCCAGCCGAGGAGGGTGGGAGGCGTCCTGCCACTGGACCGCCAACCCTTCCTCGCTCCAAGATGGCGCCCCTGTCCCGCGTCGTCAGCCCGAAATCGGCCACGCCGGGATGAGGGGTTGGATAAAGCACGCCTCGGTGCCAAGAAAATCTTGCCCTCGAGCGCACAGTGTTGGCCAAATAATTAAAATAGCAACGGTTAAAATATATATATATATATATATATATATATATATATATATATATATATATATACAGTTCACATAACATAGCTCATCCAAAGTTAGCCTGTGATGCTGAAGTACTCATTTGTTCAGAGTCCACATCCTTCTAACCTCAATATACTATGCCTAAAGACTTAATTATGCTCAACAACACAATAATACTGCTTCTCTTAACCAGTCTCTATTCTTTGCTACATATGTAAGCAGATAGTTTTCCTCCTAAAAAAATAAAAATAAAAAATCCAAAAAGATAAAAGTTCCATACAGGTCAATAATTGATAACAGTGATACATCAGTATATTTTGGAAGCATTTCTAAACTTTTCACCCACTATCATATATTTATATCTAATGGACCAGTCACTTATTATTCCTTTCTACTGGAAAATTCCATACCCTCTACCAGTGCACTTTTTTACACAAATAAATTATAGCATGCCATCAAACCTTATTTCATAAAAATGTATAAAGTAACACATTCCTCTTGAGACTCTTTTGCTAACACTCACCGCAGCTTTTCACTCTAGAAATAGTAATATCACCACTCCAAAAATTCATAGCGCTGAATATATGTACAATGTGGTTCAGGAAAACAGTACAGCTTGTATTATTACTTTATTTGTTTAATTAATTTCACAAACACTGCTTCCTTTGCTTACAAGTATACACAGTTTGTACATTTAATTTTTTAACACAATGTGCAAACCTTGTTCACTTGTCTCTACGTTGTAATATGTACCTCGCAAAACCTATAGTAACACATCCACACCTCTGCAAACAATGTTCACTCTGTAAACATACTGTAGGATAAATGTACCAACAATTATACACTTGCTAACATTCAAAACAAAGTTTTTGAAATATATTGCTAAATACCTGAAGTTGGAGTTTTTCCTTAACTGCAAATGGCTACACCAGTCTAGTTCAACTCCGGATAGGTTAACTTCTACTCACCACAACTCAAAGAGATTTAATTCTCCTCCAAAGCACCAAGGACAAACTGAGCTATCTCTGGTTCTGCACTTAATCACATTACAGCATTTCTCCAACGATATTATAATAATAATGGCAACCATTGGTTGAGCCTTAACCTGTTTTTTTTACTTCCATCCATACGATCTCACGAGGGCTCCGGGAAAATCACAAAACACCTCAAGGGAGCCCTGTTTATTTTCTTCACACTAGTTATCAATTAGACACCTCCTCTCCGTAGTCTGCAAAACGAAACCCTCTCTCTTGGAATAGATTTTCTCTACTCCACTTTTTTTAAACAATTCTGCATGTCTCCTGCAAGTATAGGAGCACCCAAACACCTGCCTTCAGCCGTGTATTTCTTGGTCTCTTGCGAGCGTATTGCGAGCTCAAGCACGTAGTGTATTTCTAATAGACAACAGGTCTGCATGAGTCCGTGTGGATAACAGAGTATTCAAACACATAAGCCTGTGGACAGACACCTTTCTTCATAAACAATTTTCTCCACCACCCCCTACCTTGTTCTCATGATCTTGTGAGACTCTCGTAAGATCATAAAACATTTTTAATCACATAATGTACATTTTCCTTCATTGCAGTACTTATAATTTTTACTTCCTTCTCCTAAGACTTTAGGAAAAAAGTGACCACTCCAGTCCCAGGTTTCAACAGTATGGCAGCAGCAGAGAGCAGAAAGTGAGGAGAGACTGCACTCTTCAAAAATTCCTCACCACATGATAACCACTCTACATAGTAGGGTATAATAGGAACTGGACATTCCACTGAGACCTCTCCCCAGGACAACAAGAATGTGCAATACAGTGTGGGGAAGGACTGGTCTCAAAACTAAGAACTTTCTCTTGGATGAAAGGTGGGTGTACTAGGATGTAGGAAGAAACTGGATTTTACGCTGAGACCTCTCAGATTACAGGTGTGCGTAGTAAGGTGGGGGAGGTACTGGTCTCCCTACTGAGACCCTCTCTTGAATGACGACTGTGTGTACTATAATTTGGGGAGGAACTGGCCCCTCTCTCTTGGATGATGGAGGTGCGTAGTAGGGCATTGGAAGAGACTAGGCTCTCAACTAAGCCATCTCGTGTTGAATGACAGATCTACAAATAGGTCATGGGAAAAGATTAGCACTCTACTGAAAAGTTTCTCTTGGATGACAAGCATACAGACTCGGTTATAGAGAGACTCAGCTCAGACATTTTCCCCAGAGTAACCCATGTGTAAAATAGACTGTGGTTACAGACTGCTCTCTCTGCTCATACCTCTCTTCATGAAAATGAATGCCACTAGTACAACATCAAATGGAATATCATTTCTGTTGACAACTGTGTCTTGCACAACCAGTGTACATATTTCAATGTAAGGACACACTCATCTCTCTCTCAGACAGCTCCTTTTGTGGCCAGGCATGATAGTAAGGTGTACACAGAAACAGACCTCAACTCTGAAACTCCTCTCCAAAGAGACAAGCATATATACTGAGATGTGAAAAAGAACTGCTATCTCCAGCAACTAACAGCAGTGTTTAGTGCACTATGAGAATGCATTTGACTCTGTACCAAAACCTACTTCTTGTATACAAATCTTTATATTATAGAGGGAAGAAGTGCTAATCTCTCTATAGTACCTTAAATATAAGTATGCATGCAGCGGAATAGTTACAGTTCTTTAAGATGGAACTGCCACATGGTGACTTTTGACATACATTTGTGTGTGTGACCTTGAATGATAACATTCTCTGAAACTGCACTGCTTACATTTCAACGTCATAGCCGCTCTATCACAATACCTTGAACATTCAGTACAAGGGATAACGTTCACTGAGAAAATATTTTTTTATGCTATTGTCCGAAGGGCGATGATGCTATCCAACTAGAATAAACAATTACAACCTGATAGGGGTTATGATATGGCCTCATGGGTTCTATTGTTAATAATACACAACCACTTTCATGTTTAGGCAGAGGATCACTCAGCGGACACTGTGGGGTTACCAAATGTCCATATTCCAGCTCAGCTGATTCCTGCGTACCAACACAAGAGATGTCTAGCTCTAGGCAAGACTAGGTTAGGGAGCACTTGTTAAGAGTACACATATACACAGTACTGATATGCTTGCATATATACACTGTCTTAGGATGATGGTAAAAATGTTTATTCTTGTAATGCTAATTACACTAATTCTACTTTAATCACGGAGCATGTATTTTATGCAAGAATCTCAATGCTACAATAATTATTGTAAAACTTTGCTGAATATTTCTTGTGTATTTCTTTGGGTATGTGGGAGAATCCAAACAAAAAGGTTCTAGCTCTGTTACCATGATTTCCTTGGGGGATCATGGTTGTCTTGTTCTGAGGTTGAACATACATTTGTTACCCTGTGAGCTTAGGGGATTGAATGGTGCACTATAATGAGCTAGCCGGACTATAGGCCAACATTTCCTGAGAGGGTCTGGGGAATCAGACTTGTACCATCCCAACATTTATGTTGTCCAACAAATGCACAGTTCTACCATACTTGGCACAGGCTGTATGACATTACACCATTGCAAGAATCTACACTTTCTCAAGCAGATAACAACCTCATTTTCTAAAGAACGCACATTTTGCTGTTTAAGTAAGCTGATAATTTTGTCATCAAAACAAGTAGAGATACACAGAACAAGCTTCTCCAAGAATACAAATGTCACCTTAGGCAGTAGCCACAAGATCAGTTGTGCACTTCATTTTTTACCAAGGCTTTCCACACAGTTACTGTTTACTCTTTCTTCCAAATTGAACAATTATTGTTTTCCTCCTTCATATATTCTATATGAGTCTACCTCTTCACAATTGGAAATTGCACTTATAAAATGTAATAAGTCAACTATCCAATGGTAGAGATGGACTTTGCAGTAGTGAAAAACAACGTTGGGAGTTTTTCACTACCAGGATAAGTTAAACTTAAAAGTACATATCCTGCCTTTTGAATACATTTGCACCCTGCTCTCTGGGTTGTTCAGGGACTACATTAGGGGTGACTTATCGGTATAAAAAGGGTATGTTTGGGCCTAGCAAAAGTGTTATATTACCAGTTTGATATGGCAGTGTAAAACTGTACTCACAGGGTCTGCAATGGCAGGCCAGAGCCATGGTTCGAGGGTTACTAAAGTGGATGACATAATCAGTGCTGAAGTCCTACTAGTAGCATTTAATTCAAAGGCCATGGGTACATATGGTACCACTTTACTAGGGACGTATAAGAAATGTAAATATGCCAATTGGGGATGAACCAATATTACTATATTTAGAGGAGAGAGCAAAACCTGGGCGTAAAACTCCACGCTATTCGCGGAGTTTGTGGACTTGCGTTCTGTGGTGAACGTAGAGTCACCATTAAACTCCGTACTTCGAAATGGAACAGAGGATCTTTTTTGGTCTGCGTGCTTGAAATGTCATTTTGCATGTGCGGGAGTGCTTGCCGGGTGCTCAAGATCGCCGATGACATTTTCATGGCATTCGCAAGCGCCACAAGATTTGCTAGCCGGCAACATGCTCCTGCAAGATTTTGCTGTCGGCTGCACATCACAATCTTAATGAACTGATGATTTGGAGTTAAAAACTTACTCCAATTGACACGTGGCTGTGTTTTTTGTGCAAGGAGTCTTTTTTTTTAAACTTTATTTCAATTGGAAGGAACTGTCCCAGAGTCTCCAACTTCCTATTCCGGTCCAGCAAGCCCCTCCCAGTGCATTGTCTATCTTCTGGTCACTTTTCAATTGGATTTGGAGCTGGAAGGATCACTCTTTGTGTCTGCTGCATATCCCATTGGACTTAAGGACTTGTATTCTAGAGTTCACAAGTAAGTAAAAAAAATAGTGCTGTTTGTTTGATTGGGCCTTTGCAACTAGATTCATTTGTACTATTAACAGATTTTTTTAAATGTATTGTGGTGGGTGGCCTGTTGTTTCAGTAGGCCTAGTAACCACTGATTTCTTTGCATGTTACTTTTCTTCTTTTGTAAAGGAAAAACGTTCCATAGTTTACTAAATTGTCTCCATTATTGTTAATATCTTTTCAATATTGTTTAAATTCACTATGTGGCCTAGTCTGCCAATTGGCTTTCCAGCAAGTTGGTCCTGTGCTAGTCGTGCGTGCATGAAACAACTGTTTCTGTGATGTCTACAGCATTTAGGCTATGGATGGATTTGGATTGAAATACAAAATGTGTTTTTTGTGGTATTTCATTTTTTTTACATGCAAACAGTGTATAGGACTAGGTGGGGTAATGCCTTTGAAGAATGTATGTTGTTGTAAAAAAAAAAAATAGTTTTGGCATTGGTGAATTAATGCTGTTTTCTCTGTTTTACCATGCCTCCTTTGTCTGACCAGTTTGCGTATGTTTGTCATAGGCCACCATTTGCCTTTGTTCCAGATGCCATGTGGCCATTGGCTATTTTGTAGAGCCAGTGGACTGTCCCTAGGCCTGCATACACTGTTTAATAGGCCTCCTGCCTCTTGGTGTGATTTGTGAGTTACCATGTGGATGGCAACCATTTTGGGTAGGCAGCTAGTGTGCATTTGCTATAGGCCTGCATGTGTTCTTTGTTTTCCAGGCTTCTTGTTGTGAGTCTGTGACCATGTGGCTGGCAGCCCTATTGTGTATCCAGCCAGTATACTTTTGCCACAGGCCTGCATGTCTTCTTTGTTGTGACCAGGCCTTCTTGCTGGTTATTGTTGTTGTGACTTTGTGGCTAGAAGCCCTTTTGTGTATCCAGCCAGTGTGCTTTTGTCATACGCCTGCAGGTCTTCTTTGTTGTGGCCATGCCTTCTTGCTGGATGTTGTTGTTGTGACCATGACCATGTGAATGGTGGCCATTTTGTGTTTAACACAAGCCAGCCAGTGTGCTTTCCCCGCAGGCCTGCATTTCTTCTTTTGTTATGATCATGTGGTGGTGCCTGCCCATTTTTGGTGCAGGCTAGGCAGCCAGTGTACTTTTCCTATAGGCCTGCATGTCTTCTCTTTGTTCCCAATGAATGACTTCCTGCTAGGAGTTGTTGATGACAATGTGGCACTGAGTGGCAGCCATTCTGTGTGTCCAACCAAATTCAGCTGCATGGATGGTTGAGCAATGAGATAGTAGTTTAATAACTTATTGTTATAATTTTAAGGATAACTTCACTTATGTTTCTTTTTTATTTTACTTTTTTCATGTTTTTATTAATTGGTAAATTATATTTTTTTATGTTTTCAATTTCATTTAAATTTTTTGGTGTAATTTAATGTACTTTTTTTTCTTACTATTTTCCACTACATCCGGCATCAGTCAACCCCATGTCTGCTATAGGTGCACAACAGCATTCATTGTCTAGGGATTATTCCTTCCATTGTCATTTGTAAGCTGCACCTCCCTGGGTGCAACATCGCACATAAGTGACGTCACGTGACACACATAAAGCAAACAGTTTCATCTGTATGTTGTTGTTTTTGCTCTCTCTGATCCTTCCTGAGTGTACAGTCAGTTACCATGAAAGTTTATGTTGGTGTGGATTTCTGTTTTATGAATAGATATACACTGTATTGTTAATTATTTATTATAGGGAGTAGCCAGTGATTACATTAGATGATATTGTGTTTGTTTGTACTACAAATTGAACAGCAACAATGACACATTTCACTTGCTTCTTTTCTTTTAGGTACACAATACAAAAAACAACATCACCCACAGTACTGCCAGAAAGAATTCCTGTGCATGTTGTGAAGCCTGAGAGACCCACACATCACAGACAACTCTTTAACTGGTGAAGCTAAGTGCCACTGTTAATTGAGAGCTTCAAGATGGCCTCAAAGAAAGGTACTAAAACTGCTACCAAGAAAGTGGCCAGTGAGAAGAAGAAGGAGCTTACCACCACCAGCAACACTGATAGATCGCCCCATATGTTTTACGGAAAACAAAAAAATGTGCCTGCCACACTGGCCTCTGGGGAGCAATCTGGGAGCAGCACCCCCAAATTAGTGGACCCACCCCAATCTAGGCTCAAGCCCATGTCTGTCACAGAGGCAGTCAGTCTAATCATGGCAATGCCAATGAGCAGTGATGTTGAAATTGACTTGTTTTCATCGCAAAGTAGCCAATCATTGCAGGATACTCATAGAAATGGACATCAACAAGAACAACAGCCACAACTGCTAATAGTAGTTCCTCCTGAAGTAAGAGCAGTTCGAGAGTTTGAGCTTCATGCTGAGGAAGTAGAGCAATCTGCTCCAGAAGATCCATTGTCTTCCAAATCTCCAGGTAGAAAAGGGAAGATTAGTAGTGTATCATCTTTTTCTTCAAGCTCCCCTTTTGATGATCTAAACACCACTTAGATACCAACTTCATCTGAGAATGAGACATGCTGCGAGATGACTCAGATGAGGCTAAGGAAAAGGAAGGTTCCAGAAAACCCTAGAGTTAAGGAGGCAGATGTAGAAGAGGAGGATGACGGCGAGCCAGTCATCATGAATGCTACCCCACCCCCGGTGGAGACCAACGTTAACCCAGCCTAACATCCCTGGGGTGTGGCAGTGGCACCACAGATCCAACCACCGCCAGCTACCATATTTGCAAAGTCCCAGAAGCAGCCTACATCCACAACCACCTCAGTAGAAGTAGGTACTGCAGAGAGTCAAATGCCCACCTACCGCTAGTGCATTCAACTGGCAGTGGCACCAGCATCAGACAATTGAGGCCCCCAGTTTGGGGCTTCTTTTTGGTCAGCCAGAAGGATGTGAACAATGCCAAATGCTCTGTTTGCAGAGCAAGTGTTAGTTGGGGAAGCTTGGTACTGGGGCCAAACAACCCATTTGAGAAAGCGCCATACAATCCATTGGGAGGCACACCGTAGCAGCTAAAAAACTGCAAGTGTTGTTGGAGAAGGGGTGATAGCCGGGGAGTGTGGCCGAACTGCTGACCAAGTTGGCCGCATAGTTTCAGATCTCCGCCGAGTCCCTGGAAGCCAACGTCCACCCCGAGTCCACACACTGCCACACAATGTTGCGATGATGCGTCTCTGATCGGCATTGCTTCTGGACCTGCAACAACGTTTTGCAGCAGAATATAGAGGATCGGACACGGCCGCTCCGGCAAGGTGCGCACAGAGGCCTGCCAGCATCACCAAGCCATGACCTCAGTTTCAGCCCCTACACCAGCGCGTGTGGTGGGCGGGTCCTTCAGAACTTTAACACGGCCGCGATCGGCAGAGAAGTGCCTAACGAAGGGCACATGCTGGCACAGTGCGCTCAACTGTTAGCGGGCATCGGGGGCCCCAGTCTTACAGCAATGCCCTTCATTACCAGGAGATTGGCCCATTTCTGCGTCCTGGCCCCCAGACTTCAGTGCTGCTTTACATCACACCCTGAGGTATCCCTGGCAGCCCAACTTGAACAGTGCCCATCCCTTGAATATTATTTGCTCCCTCCGCACCCCCATCACTGTGGTGCCCATCTTGCCTTCATTGGTCTGCTCGTTGTGGGCACAGAGACGTCTATTGCACCCAGAGGTTTGACAGGCAACAGCATGTACGTTTCAGGCCAGTTTTGGGGATGATCTTTCGATCTGTGAGGTCTCACTGGGTTGGTTCCTTCTGTGGGGTCGGGGGCTGTTGACAATGGCTGGATAGCCATATTGAAAGTCGCTATGAATAAAGGAACTGAGAGTTTCAACTGGTGATGCACAACATTGAATAACACGTGGCCTTTCGACGAATTGGCCGCTGATCGTCCAATCCGTACAGGCAGGGACCACTGCGTTACCGGCTTTGCTGTGACACCTTTCCCAGCAGCCCCTTCCCAAGGCCATGGGTAAGGGAGTTCCGAAGCAACGGAAATTGCCTTTTGAAAGTCGCTATGAATAAAGGAACTGAGAGTTTCAACTGGTGATGCACAACATTGAATAACACGTGGCCTTTCGACGAATTGGCCGCTGATCGTCCAATCCGTACAGGCCAGGACCACTGCGTTACCGGCTTTGCTGTGACACCTTTCCCAGCAGCCCCTTCCCAAGGCCATGGGTAAGGGAGTTCCGAAGCAACGGAAATTGCCTTTTGAAAAGGTTGGCGGTGTGACAGATACAATAACTACCACAATGGTGGAGGGGGGTGATTAGGCTACTGTTCCAACGTAGACCCATGTGCAGGGCAGTGATGCACTCATGACCAACCTTAAGGTGGGCTTTCGAGCACTAGACACTTGCTTTGACACCCTCAATAAACGGCTTGACACGATGGGGGGCCGTCCCCATAATCATGACGAGCGTCTTGACACAGCGGAGGGCAGAATCTCAGACTGAGAGACTGTCTCGGCCCAGGCTACGAAACGGTTGGAGAGGATGGAAGGCCTATTGAAGAACATCGCCATAAAGAATGAAGACCTCAAAGATAGGGGGAGATGCAATAACATCGGCATTATGGGAGTGCCTGAGTTCACGAATACGGGTCGACTAGATGAGTTCGTTGAAGGCCTTCTGGTAGACATGTTTGGTCGGGAGTCTTTCTCAGCTACCTTTGTTGTTAAGCGGGCACACAGAACCCTAAGCCAGTGGTCTAACCCCGGCTATTTGCCCCACCCCATAATGGCACAGGTTCTGAACTTCAAGGACAGAGACACTGCATTGCGGATGGCCGGGAACAAGGATCGTTGGACTGGCAGGGTTCCTCCATCTCCCTATATCCTGACTTCACCGCGATGGTTCAGGAGGCTCACAAAAAGTTTGGGATGGTCAAAGCTGTGCTGCGTAATGTTGTACGGAATGTTGTACCCTACAAGACTGAAAGTGGATGCCGATGGGCGGTTGAGAATTTTTGAAACCCCAGCAGAGGCCCAGGACTTCTTAAAAAATGCACACTGGACCACCTAGGAAATTGCCCACTCCTGAATGTTCGCCATCATTACTGAACACTGACTCCAGCATGGAACTGTTTCCAGCGAGTTGAAGGCCTTTGCATTGAGTCCGTTGATAAGTACAGAGTGTTATTAGCATGCTTTGCAAAGTCGTTTGAATGTTAGACACCATACTCTGGCAATATGTAGCTCACTTACAGTTTATTCTAGGGTTCCGGGAACAAGGCGAGGCGTTACCTCTCCACCTGTGCGTTCGCACTTTTGCAATTTTACGATTTGATAATTGTGATACTTGCTTTACATTACCATGGGGGAGGGTAGTGGAGGGGTGTTTTTTTGTTCTAGGGTATCATTTATTCCTGACTCGACTTATTTATTATTGCGATCCACGTTCTAGATCTGGCATTGACATGAATTTTGTAGTCCTGACCACTTGTGATAATGGTGGGGATGTTGTCTACTGTGTCTGAAATAAACTGCATTACATTGAATGTGCGGGGGTTGAACAATGCCATGAAGGGGAAAAATGTGTTGAACTATTTGCAACGCCATAAGGCTGACATTGTTTTTTTTTACAGGAAACGCACATGTCTCCAACCACACCCATGACATTTGTCACCAGCTGGGGGGTACATCGCTACTTTTCGAATTATAGTACATATTCTAGAGGAACCGCCATACTTAAACATAAACGGCTGCCTTTGCAAATGACTCACATCCATACTGACAGAGCAGGTCATTTTACTTTAGTGAGGAGGAAACCTATGGGTTACTGCATCGCTTTCATGTGCAGTAATGCACCGAATATTGATGACCCTGACTTTTTCCACTCACTGCATGCTTTGTTGCTTCCCTTAGACACGGATTACATATGCTTAGGGGGAGATTTCAACCTTCTTCTGCAGCCTGAACTTGACAGTACGTCGGACTCCCACACCATGAAACACCACGCCTGTAGGGTGCTCACTGATATATGTGACTCCATTGGCCTGGTAGATATATGGCACGTAAGTTTTCCCGATGACTCTACCTATACACACTATTTGGCTCCTTATGATACTTGGACACAACAGGATCTTTGGCTGATCTCACATGCAATCGTCCCCTGGTTTTGGTCAATGACCCATTTACCTAGCATTTATTCCGACCACTCTCCGGTCATTATGTGTATTTGTCTTCCTCGACCAGAAGGTTGTGAAAGACAGTGAAGGTTCCCTGGACAAGCTTTGCATGACACAGATTTTTCTACTGAGATTTGGGAGTCCATTACGACTTACTTTTACTTAAATGTGGACTTCGTCAGTACATGGACGACAGTATGGTAGGCATTCAAAGTGTACATAAGGGAGGAATGTATAGTAAAAACACTTTAGGGTCCTTAAATTGTTGAGAAGCCCGCTTGCTTGAATAGAGGACAGTTTAAAAGCCCTAGACGACAACCCAAGCCCCAGACCCGGCTACACAGACCCAATGACTGTTACTGCTGGCGGAGTTCAGGGAAGCCACTGAAAGTAAACAACCTCTTTGGGCAACTATGCCACCGCCAGGGGATACAGCAAAGGAGACAGGCCTGGACGTACACTGGCACAGCTATTGCAACCCTGGGGGGGAAGCATTCATTACATCCATCCGTACCAATGAAGGGCAGATACACACTAACACGTCTGGGATTAGAGATGAGTTCTATTGTTGCTACTCAAATCTGTATACCACACACGCCATGCATGATGACGAGGACTATAGGTCCTATCTGAATGAGATTGCCATGGTTTGGTTCGAGGATTTTGTGCAAACGTTTTTAAGCAGAGCCATTCTCTAAGGAAGAAAATATCAGCGCCATAGATACTTTAAATTATAATACAGCTTTAGGGCTTTGAGGAAATAGAAATTTGTAGGTAGCTAATGTGTCCCCCACTCGCACCCCATCCATACACACGTGTCCCATGTATGTCATGTAATTCCTTTTCCGTGCCTGCTAGAAAGACGCATATGCATTTGCGTCCAACGTTAACATGTCAGTTATACAGTTCACCAAGAAAATCGCGTTAATTAAGCTTCTAGGCCTATGGTGCCAACGTCTTTACATGGTACACTTTTGAATCTCGCACACGTTTTCTCCATGTTTTCTGGCCCAGCCGAGCCAGACCCTTAAATCGAGGCTCCAAGTTCTTTTCTGTCTCTGAAAGTTGCAGTTTAGGTATGCATCCCTGACCTCTGCCTTACTTCCTGCTCGGCGAAGCGGTGCCCGTCTCGGCCTTGCCTGCCTGCCAAAATAGTATTTTGCCTACAAGTTATCTGCTCAGCCTCCTCGAAAACACATTCCAGTCTAGTGAAATAGGTAAACATATTCCCGGCTGCAGAGCAAAGGGCCCTGCCTTCCTGTCTCCATGCAAGTAATTTACTGCTCCTGTTACCATGGTAGGCCCATGGCCCCCGCACTTCACATGAAGATCCATATGCACGCACTAGCATTCAATGATGAACGGCCTCTGCCCGAGAGACCTTTTACTTCAGACACTACATCCTCAAAACACAAGATACCAGATATGCTATAAGTGGAGGTCGTTCTGACATCCCAGACATTAGTCTCCTCTACTAGTGCTAAAGTCAAAGCCCCCAGCTCTCCCCAGTTACACGTCATGCTCAGTTGCGCGCGCATGTATGCCAAAAGTTTCTGCTGATTCTGCAAACTTTCTCTAAGCATCCACCCATTTGTGACGTTTCTTGTGACGATTCTCTGACATGTCAAGTGCACGCCCATGTGTACGCCTTCTTACACGCCTCCTGTTGCGCACATGTGTTCTTATCTCTCTTTTTTCACCTGTTACGCCTACTGTATTCATTTCAATTATACTGTTTTACTACATATAATGTGTGATGTTAATAAAATGTTGAATGTCCCTTCCTGAACCTTACTGGTGATGGAACCCGATGTCCCATGCCTCAAGGCATTTCATTAAAGCCCGTATGACTCAGATACCACGGACTCTGCCTCTCATTTGATTGAGCTATCCTTATTGTCATTTAATGTAATTAAAAACTTGCCTGGTAATTTTATTTACCACATAAATCTGGCGCCCGAATAGGGACCCCCCCTTCCCCACTCGCCGGCGATGTAACGCAGGCCCCTGACCCCTTCTACAGCTGCGACGGATCCAGTGCACACCTGCGGGTTTTCCTGCTATCTCCCTCAGGCCCACGGAGGAGACGGATACTGCGGTCCGGCATTCAGACGAGGCGGTGAGGAATGCGGAGGATCCCGACCAGAGCCCCAAGTCGAGAGAGCAAGGTCCGAGGTATCCGGAGGCCCACCTGTTCCGAAGCGCATGCGTAGGAGAAACCGTAGCTGACGTAGTCCAGTCCAGTCCAGTCCAGTTTCCGAGGCCTTCAGTTTTTGCTTCCCGGTGAGTACCGTTGTTGGGAACGCATCTAGACGGGTTCATTAATTTGTGCCCGGTCAAGACAGGTCTGGGTACACAGATCCGGTCCAGTCCAGACGTGTTCACTTAGGTGAATACGGTAAAGACGTGTCTCTTTATGGGACCGGTATTGTCTGTACTGTTTAGCAGTGCATCTAGTGATTCAGCATTCTAGTATTGTATCTCGAGATTTCAGTATTCATGTTTTTCTATGTACCAGGTAAATATCAGTCTGAAATGTTTTAATGTGTTTAATGTCGTGGTATGAATGATTGTTTGCTATTCATTACTGTGTTTATTGTGTTCACCTTCAAGTCAGTTCAAAAATGCCACTGTTCTCGAAATTACGTCAGATAGGGACTAGGAAAGGGATACTCGAAGAAGCAGTTCCCGTCCCGCCTAGGGACACTACAGGACATTTTATGTACCACAAACATGGCTTAGATGCCATACTGTACTTAGACTTGTGGGTGGAGTATACGAAAGATCTGGAAGAGAAATATAGATGGCCTGTCTCAGGGACATGGGATGCTGATTGCATCATGAGAGTAGAAGAAGCATTATGGAAAAAGAAAGCCAGACAATCCCAGAAAGATGCCATAGAATTGTGGCGTAAAGAAGCGCATAGAAGAACAGAGAAAGAACTCAGGAAAGCAGAGAGAAGTAGAGAAGAATCCGAAAAAGCTAGAGAAAAAGAGTTACTAGAAGAAGGAGAACGAATCAGAATAGAACAACAAGACAGACAAAGAAATGCCCTTATTACAGGCATGTATCCTGTTCTCGCCGAGGGCTTGCCCAAGGCGACCCCGGAAGTACCCCGTAACTTGCCACCTCCATTGGTTCCGACTAAATTACGTCATAAACAGACCGCAGCGGACATTTTCCTTTCCTCTTATTTAGATGATGTAGCTCCAGAATATACCAATGTACGTGTACCTGTACCACCTGCTAATAATGTTCCTCAACAGCCTGTTCAGGATGACACGACCCCTCCCACTGTTCCACCTGCTACTGTTCCTCCTGCCACTGGTCCTAGCAATCCTTTTTCGACAGCAACACATGGCCAACTTACATTACCCGCACCTATTACTACTTCACCTACCCGACCAGTTCCGTTACTACCACCGACAGCACACCTAGTTGATGGTTACGCTTCCACTTCAGGAGGCGCAGTAGGAGGTCAACCTGTCACCCCACCTCAAGTAAAACGACTGACGCTTAGAGAAGTAGCATTACAACGTACACCCAAAGCGGCGTCATTCGCAACCCTTAGACAGTACCTTACAGATTGCAGATATGATCCTGTACCAGGCGATGACGAGATGATGCTATTCTCAATACGTTTACGACGAGTCACAAACTATCTGTCTATTCTACCACATATGAAACAACACTTAGACTACATATATAATTTTATTAGAACAGGGGAGAAACCAGAATGCATTCACGAGGCCATGGCACACAAAAAGGTTGAGACACAAAGAATGATCTTACAGTTTTTGATAAATTGTTTGATAAGGGAACGAGATTGGCCAGGTACAAGCCAGGAAGAGATGGACATCCTGATTAATTGGAGTAACAATATAGCTGATGGTAAACATAATAAACAAAGTTGTGTAGAATCCATGTACAGAAAGATCCGTAAAGAAATTGTAGTAATACACGAAAAAGAAAAAGCAGCTAGGGAAACGGAGAAAGAGGATGAAATCACAGAGGATGAAGATATAGATGATACAGAAGAAGATCCAGATAGAATAATAGCGTACGTAGGTAGAGCGAGACCTTTTGACAAACCCATACGCCTAGAAAACAAGAAACGTTTTCTTTCTCCAATACCAGAACAATGTTCTCTTGAACATTTATTTCAAAACACTGATAAAGTACTGAAACAACGAATAGGTTACAGTGAACTTAGTATTATGCGTGAACAAGAACTAGCCCGATCAGCAGTACAATGGGCTGGAAATAACAGCGTATATAAATATGATTCAGTAGCGCAAACATTTTTGAGTCTTTCCCCAGACGAACAGCGACTAGCTGGTATGTACATGATCCAGCATCTCATTACACTATATGAGAGTCAGCATTCTGATCCAGGTCCCCTATATAATATATTGGAAGAATTACTCCTAAAGAGATGGAGAGGCCTAGGTACCGATTTAATTAACATCATTCTAGAACAACGCCATAAATACAGAACTTTCCTGACTCCACATTTCATTCCTGTTCCACCCCCAGTAAGACAACCTTTTTACACAGACAGACAGAATCCCTTACGAGAAGTTCATCCCGTCCAGACCGCAGGGGGTGAGCTCCAACGAGTATTCGTATACACACCCTTGACTAAAATGGAACTATTGGAAATGAAAAAATTAGTGCCCTGTCATGATAAAGATCCAGCAGGGTTCCACCGTGAATTAAAAGACATGCTACTCATGGGGGATTATACGTATTCCGATATTATTAAAATGTTAAACGTATTGTTGCCCGCCGGCATTTATGAAAAACTCAAAGAAAAAGAATGGGAGATGGGAGATACAAAGATTAGTTGGACTGAATTAGAAGACGAAGAAAATAGACGAGTCCCAGGTACGGGTCTTGGGGACAAAGCTAAAGCATTACCAGGATTATTAGTACAGGTCTTGCCGAGGTTATTGGCAATTAAAAAGGAAGACTGGGATGCAATCTCAGCCTGCAAACAGAAACAAGACAAAGACACTAGTGATTTTTATTCCAGATTCGAGAAATGTTTCATTATTAATAGCGGCCTGAAAACAAGTAGTGAATCGTACCCACATCTTTTTGTAACCAAATTAGTCGAGAATTCCTTACCACAAGTTAAAAATAGAGTACTGAAAGTCGAGAGTACATGGCAAGCAAATACCCCTTCTCAAATGTTACAAATGCTACAGTACCACCAGAACCGAATTAGAGAGGAACACGATCACGAACAGAGATGTATGAAAGACACGAAAATGAAAGTACTAGTTGTTCAGTCTGTTCCAGCTGACGGTCAGAAAAAGGGTACAGCACCGCCAGGTCAATCTGCAGCTCCCGTTAAAGGGAATTGCAACTATTGTAAACAGCCAGGTCACTATATCAACTAATGTACCGTTCTGAAATATATTATTGCTACAGGCAGGACGAAAAGAAGACCTTGTCCTCCTAGACAAGAACTTGTTCCACAGCCTATTCCACAGAACATGCAACCTCCACAGAATACACAGCAAACAGTAGCTGTACCCCAACCCCAACCCATTGCTGCCACGCAACATGTCACACAGCAAATGTACCAGTATGCACAGTCAGATTACCCCGATTACCAACAGTACTCATGAAACAGCCTAGAGAGGGAGGTTGGCTTGCCTCTTATCGAGATTCCTGTAGATCAAGAGGGTCCCTATGTACATAGTCAGGTATTAGGGAAAGACAGAAAATTTTTGATTGACACAGGGGCGAGCAGAACTACCATCAGTCATGACGAGGTTCCAGGGGCACCCCTCTCAGGCTCACAGAATGTTTCCCTGGGTTTTTCAGGAAAGCCTATTGTTAACGAAGTGTCAAAGCCAGTTTCCCTAGAAGTTGGTCCATTGTCCCGTACTACAGACTTGTTACTTATGAAAGCATGTCCTGAGAATCTGCTTGGTATTAAAACGTTGAAAGCATTAGGAGCAGTAATATGTTGTTCTCTGGAAGGAGTGAGATTGTTTTTACGTGATTTCAAAGGTCATTATGTGTTGAGAGATTTTGATCCAAGATTGCAAAATGTACCACAGCATTTATGGGCACAAGGTCCGACTGATGTAGGTTGTATGCACATTACACCTTATCGTGTTACACGCAAGCAAGGAGTTGTACTACCCAGAATCCGACAATATAAATTGCCCCCGAGGCTGTAGCAGCCTTACTGAAAATTATTGACGAACTGATTGCCCAAGGAGTAGTTATAGAAACTGATTCCAATGTATGTAATTCTCCAATCATTCCGATTTTTAAACGAACTGACCCAAATGCACCACCAGTCTACCGATTGGTGATTGACCTTCGAGAATTGAATAAATGCATCATTTCTCATTACCCAGTAGTGCCAGACATCTCTTCCTTATTGACTGCTATTGATTCCGAAGCAGCGTTCTTTACTGTAATCGACCTCAAGAACGCCTTCTTTAGTGTCCCCATTCATCCGGAAAGCCAGTATCTCTTCGGATTCTCTTTAAATGGCCGAAGCTTCAAATTTGCACGTGCACCTCAAGGGTTCACGGAAAGTCCTAGTATTTACAGTCAAGCCCTGAAACGACAACTAGACAGTATTTACATGCCTACTGACACTGCTCTGCTGCAATACGTTGATGACTTGTTAATTACAGCACGGACCGAACGTGACTGCGAGCGCGCGTCACTGACTGTCTTGTATTTCTTGGCCGAAAAGGGGCATAAAGTGTCCCCTTCGAAGCTACAATTCTGTGCCCAGCAAGTGGTATACCTTGGGCACTTGCTGTCCAAGTGGGGGAGACAGTTGACATCAGACCGTATCCAGTTAATTGCACATCTGCCACAACCCAAGACACAAAAGGAGGTACGGGCCTTCATTGGCCTCACTTCTTACTGCAGACAATGGATCCCTCAGTATGCATATCTAGCCAAGCCACTCATACAGTTGACAACACAGGAGGCAGCGACTTCGACTGTCCTCCCTTGGACTCAGGAACATACACAAGCTTTTGACGAATTGAAGAAAGCCTTATGTCAAGCACCTGTTTTAGCGACACCATGTTACAGCAAACCTTTTACACTTTTTGTCACAGAACGCGATGGCACAGCATTATCTGTGCTTACACAAGATCAAGCAGGACACCATAAGCCTTGCGCTTATTTTTCTAGTACATTAGATCCAGTGGCCCAGGCCCTGCCTGCGTGCCTCAAATCAGTTGCAGCAACAGCTCTAGCAATCAGACAAAGTGACTCAATAGTGTTAGGACATCCCCTGACAGTACAAGTTCCACACTCCGTGGAAGTTCTTCTGAACCGAACCCAGACACAACACTTGACCATAGCAAGACTGACAGGATATGAATTGACATTGTTTCAGCCACACATAGAAATCAGACGCTGCAATACATTAAACCCTGCCACATTGTTACCCTCGAGCACAATTGACCCGACACCACATGACTGCGTGGAAGTCATCAATACAGTAACGAAACCTAGACAAGACTTGACAGGCATTGCATTACCCGACCCAGACCTGACGCTTTATGTGGATGGTTCATGTATGAGAACAAGCACAGGAGAGTTAGTGGCCGCCTATGCAGTGACCACTGAGACTGAAGTCATAGAAACACATCGTATTGACACATTGTCTGCCCAAGCAGCAGAGCTCATTGCTCTGACCCAAGCCTGCATCCGAGCCAAGAACCTGAAAGTAAACATATATACAGATTCACAGTATGCATTCGGAGTTGTTCACGACTTCGGTATCCTCTGGCAAGAAAGAGGTTTTTTAACTTCTCATGGCGCCAAGATGCAGCATGGTCCCCTCATTCAAGCTGTTAGAAGCAATACACTTACCTGCATCCATTGCCATCATGAAGTGCAAAGCACATACGAAAGTCACAGACACTATTTCCCAGGGTAACGACCTGGCAGATCGAACAGCTAAACTCACAGCTCAGACTCAAACAGACATACCGACTGATCCGACAAAGACTGAAATATCATCACAGACACATTGTATGACAGTGAAGGATCCCACTCTAGATGTACTTGACATACAGACACATGCCACTCCAGACGAAATCAAGAAATGGACTGAACAAGGAGGGATCCAGACAGATCAGGGATGGATGACCAAGGGAAGAGCCACATGGTTCCTCCCCGACTCTATGGTTCAAGTTATCATTAATGCAGCACATAGTCCAGCACACTTAGGAGAAAAAGCCATGTTAGACAGCATTCAAAACCTCTGGTTCAACAAGCATTTGCGTGCAGCAGCAAAACAGAAAGTGCGTACCTGCATGATATGTTGTCAGTTCAATCCAGGCAAAGGCATTCCCGTGGAACAAGGTGGATTCCATCCTCCTGACCATCCTTTTGAAGTCCTCCAGATGGATTATATCCAGATGGACCGATGTAGAGGATTTAAATATGTCCTCGTAGTTGTATGTGCCCTTTCCAGATGGACGGAAGCATATCCAGTCCCAGATTACACTGCCGCGACCACTGCCAAGCAGTTGGTTCGTGAATTCTTCCCGCGATACGGCTTGCCCCGTGTCGTGTACTCAGATAATGGACAGCCATTCTCGTCCGAACTTATGAAACAGGTATCACTCCTGTTAGGTTACCAGTGGAAATTTCACTGTGTACGACACCCCGAAGCAGCTGGTTTAGTTGAACGTCACAACCAAACTCTGAAAACACGATTAGCAAAGGTCTGTGCAGAAAAAGGTGTAGATTGGATAGTAGCCCTGCCAGTTGCCCTCTTCTATATGCGCATGGTAGCTCATTCCAGAACCGGACTATCTCCTTATGAGGTAGTCTTTGGCAGACCTCCCAATATGTGGGGTACGCCTATGCCTCGAAAAATTACGGATGTCGACAGTAATATGCTGACAGATTACCTAGCTTCCTTGATGTCTGCACTACTATCTTGTCGTTCACAGGTCGCGGCTGCCTTCCCGGACAACACCCAAGTAAAACCGCATGAAATCGTTCCAGGGAATTATGTCTACGTCCGCAACTTCGACCGCACAAGCCCTCTGGAGCCGAGGTGGAAGCAGCCAAAGCTGGTGTTGATGACCACGAGGACCGCAGTGAAACTGGAAGGTCGCAAGGGGTGGCTCCACTCTAGCCACGTGAAGCGGTTTTATGGATTGTGTCCAGAGACTGTAATCAAAGACTGCCCCGTTTCAGACACTGACTCTAAACTCCCCCTGTTAGAGAAAACTCCGCAGCAGGAGTACCGAGCTAAATTGAGGTCTAGTAAGTCAGACAGCGTTTAATTGTTTAAGTCCCCCTCGGGTGAAGCGGTTAGACAGGTTTCTGACATGAATAAGATAGACCCAAGTAGTCAGAGAGATAGGCGAATCGAAAAGAGAGAACAATATTGCAAACACTTGCATAGCAGATGCATCATAATGTTAATTTTCATGTTTATTCTGAGCATTTCGATTATATGTATAAGTTTCATGTTACATGATTTCTTTCCTCCTTTTGGTTCACATGCACATAATTCCTCTAATGACTCTGTAGAACACACTTTCAGCGACCTGCCCCCTCATGAATTATCATGAAATATGAAGCGCCTTGAGACCCTACGGGTAGGTAGCGCGCTATACAAGTGTCACTGATTGATTGATTGATCCTATCGGCTAGCAATGCGCAACAATACATTCATTCGTATGTTACATCATACTCACCAGACCAGCAATGCCATCAATTGCTGGGTATGTGGCCGACTCCCTCCTTATCAGAAATACAAGGGAGCTCTGCCCCTCTTTCCCTACCCGTTTACACATAATGGTTCATGTGGAGCTTGGTTTGCTTTAATGTCTTCTTTAGACAGTAAGTCCAAAGTTTCCCAAGGCAATTGGATATGGGGGAACCTGAATACAGTCATGAATAAAGCATGTTTCCCAGACGCAGACGGTCTTCCCCAAAGGAGAGGGACCGATCTAGAAAATGAAGTGTATGAATTAGGTAACTTTTCCCTCAATCTCATGATTCTGAACGTCCAGTCCGAGACTAATTCGAACTTGCCGTTTATAACAGTTTTGCCAGTGAAGGGCGAATTATGCGTTAGAAAGAATGGTTCAGTACATCTAGGACACAGTGATTGTAATACTGTGGTCGAATTCAGCGATAAAGGAAAGTCTACTTTCAAAGCCTCTCGCCATTCTTATTTCATTTGTGGTCAGACAGCTTATGTACATCTGCCCCCTGATTGGGATGGGACGTGTTACATTGCGTTCCTATTACCACCTGTTTTCCTAGCCCCACCTGATTATCATCGAAATTCACGCCTTATGCATGTTAGACACAGAAGAGACCTTCCTCCTGTTATTGATGATTCCGAATCAGCATGGGACCAGTATAAGGATTATGTTAAAGGATACTTCTGGTTCATAGGTCCTGTCCAGAACAGTAAGATAATACGTAGGTTAACAAGAACTCTTGAAGTAGTAGTGAACGAAACTACATTTGCTTTAGGTAACTGACTGAAGAGCAATCTGCTATGAGAATTGTTGTTCTTCAAAATCGCCTTGTCCTTGACGTCATCCTGGCCGATAGGGGCGGGGCTTGTAGAGTGATCGGATCTAGTTGTTGCATGTTTATTCCTAATAACGCGCCATCCGTGTATAAGGCCATAACACGGCTTCACGAAATTGCTCACCTGATACACCAGAATCCAGGCACCTGGACTTGGTCCGGTTGGCTCTGGAGTGTGATGTCCGCCTGGGGATGGAAATTGCTATCATTCCTAGGAATAATACTACTTATCCTATTCAGTTGTTGTCTCTGTCTGCAATGTGGGCCAGCGATTTGCGGCTTGTGCGCCACAGCTTGTATTCCCCGTCCAATTTCACGTTCCCGTTCCCGAATAAAGAAAGAAGAGCAAATGATGTTATATGAACAGATAGATGGTCTCATGAAAATAGACATATCCTAAAGGGTGAAGTAGCGGCCAAGGAGGGAATGAGGAAATAGAAATTTTTAGGTAGCTAATGTGTCCCCCACTCGCACCCCATCCATACACACGTGTCCCATGTATGTCATGTAATTCCTTTTCCGTGCCTGCTAGAAAGACGCATATGCATTTGCGTCCAACGTTAATATGTCAGTTATACAGTTCACCAAGAAAATCGCGTTAATTAAGCTTCGAGGCCTATGGTGCCAACGTCTTTACATGGTACACTTTTGAATCTCGCACACGTTTTCTCCATGTTTTCTGGCCCAGCCGAGCCAGACCCTTAAATCGAGGCTCCAAGTTCTTTTCTGTCTCTGAAAGTTGCAGTTTAGGTATGCATCCCTGACCTCTGCCTTACTTCCTGCTCGGCGAAGCGGTGCCCGGCTCGGCCTGGCCTGCCTGCCAAAATAGTATTTTGCCTACAAGTTATCTGCTCAGCCTCCTCGAAAACACATTCCAGTCTAGTGAAATAGGTAAACATATTCCCGGCTGCAGAGCAAAGGGCCCTGCCTTCCTGTCTCCATGCAAGTAATTTACTGCTCCTGTTACCATGGTAGGCCCATGGCCCCCGCACTTCACATGAAGATCCATATGCACGCACTAGCATTCAATGATGAACGGCCTCTGCCCGAGAGACCTTTTACTTCAGACACTACATCCGCAAAACACAAGATACCAGATATGCTATAAGTGCAGGTCGTTCTGACATCCCAGACATTAGTCTCCTCTACTAGTGCTAAAGTCAAAGCCCCCAGCTCTCCCCAGTTACACGTCATGCTCAGTTGCGCGCGCATGTATGCCAAAAGTTTCTGCTGATTCTGCAAACTTTCTCTAAGCATCCACCCATTTGTGACGTTTCTTGTGACAATTCTCTGACATGTCAAGTGCACGCCCATGTGTACGCCTTCTTACACGCCTCCTGTTACGCACATGTGTTCTTATCTCTCTCTTTTCACCTGTTACGCCTACTGTATTCATTTCAATTATACTGTTTTACTATATATAATGTGTGATGTTAATAAAATGTTGAATGTCCCTTCCTGAACCTTAGTGGTGATGGAACCTGATGTCCCATGCCTCGAGGCATTTCATTAAAGCCCGTATGACTCAGATACCACGGACTCTGCCTCTCATTTGATTGAGCTATCCTTATTGTCATTTAATGTAATCAAAAATTGCCCGGTAATTTTATTTACCACAGCTTGACAGCTTTACTTGTGCATTTTACAAGCACTATAAAGATATACCTGCTCCCTATCTTCTCAAGGTTTATAATGAAGCCCTAGAAAAAGAAATATTGCCTCCTACACTCCGTGAGGCGGTAATTGTCTTGCTTCCCAAACCACGCAAGGACCCATCTAGCCGCCGCTCTTATAGCCCGCTATCTCTTTTAAACTTTGATTATAAATTCCTCGCCATAAAATATTGGTTTGGGACTGGCGTTGCTTTTAGATCATATCATCTCCCCCGTGCAGTCTGGCTTCGGTCCACTGCACTAAATTTTCGTCCATTATTTTCAATTCTCCATAGAATCGCAACAAAGGTACAGGCTGCGGCGGTCCTCCTTGATTCAGAAAAGGCATTTGACTCATTGGAGTGGCCTTTTATATGGGCGATAATGAGGAAATTAGGCATCCCTAAAGGATTTATAGAACTCAAAATAATGCTTTCTGCCTCTCCTACAGCACGACTCCGTCTGAATGGTACTTTGTCTACCCCGTTCACTCCCACACGTGGCACTAGGCAAGGCTGCCCCCTATCGCCACTACTTTTCATATTGGAGCTTGACCCTCTGGTAATCCACTTTCAGTAGAAACATCTCCACAGAGGTATACAATTAAATATAGGCCCTCTGCTATCTTGCTTCGTGCGGATGACATAGTGTTATATGTCTGCCAGCCACAGAACAATTTAGATCCTCTAATTAGAGAAATTTGGCGTTTCTGTGAATACTCAGGACTCAATATTAACTGGAGTAGGTCCGTGCTTCTCCCTCTAATGATGGCCACCACTGAATGGGAATGTGAGTTCCCGCTGAAATGGTGTTATGATTCAGTCAGATATTTGGGTATCCAGATCCATAGAGGCAGACCAGATGGTGAGACTAAACTATGGTACTACAATACACAATCTTGAGGCGCACGTAGAACATTGGATTAGACTCCCGCCTTCCAAGTCTGGCAGAATTTCACTCATGAAGATGATAGTTCTTCCGAAGTTTCTATACATGTTTCATAATTTTCCTATTCCACTCCCAGATAGTTTCTTTAAAACCTGTGATCTCATCTTATCAGACACGCTTGGGGTGGCAAAGGACCTCAGGTGCGATGGGAAACCATGACCTTGCCATATGAACGAGGAGGACTGGGGGCCCCAGACTTCATAATATATTACCTAGTAGCACAATGCAGCCTCTCTCATTTGTGGTACCATCCAGACGCTCGCATTCCCTACAGTAAACCTGAATCAAACCTGACGCACCGACTACACTTCATGCCATTCTTCACCAGGGATTCCCTCTGGACCCTAGGGACATACAGACTGTGTCCACCTCGAGCTGAGCATGGCGTAAACTATCACAAGTGGCTGGATATGGCTCCTTATACTCCTCCGATATTCCCATAGCACAGAACCTATGGCTCCCTATCACAGGAGTGAAATTAGTTTTGTGGGTGCTCACATCCCATTACATAAAGTTTGGCAACTTGTTCCCGAATGGACACATATTTGACAGTGTGGGGGAGAATCATGGAGCCGGACTGATTTTTATGGATCATTTTATTTTCATGGTACGTAGGCCTCTGTGTGCTACAATAGCGGAATAGCCACTGAAACCTCACCTTCATCTCTCCTAATCTCTAGTTTAGACGGGACTCGACTGATCTCTAGCCTATACAAGGCCAGCATGACTTTTATTCCGAGCCAGGACACTAAGACTCATGCGGCATGGGAACGCAATCTTGGCCATCCTATTCTGGACGACCAGTGGGGGTACTGTTGAATGCAGATCAGAGAAGTCTCACTTAATAGTAGACATAAATTAATTAATTTCAAATATTTATGGAGAGCGTGTATATGATGCCAGCTAAACTGCATGTGATTGACTCAACCTGGCCTCACAAGTGTCATAAATGTGGCAGTCCATATGCTGACTTTCCACACTTGACATGGACATCTACACATAAGCTCTTCTCACCTCCCCCTTATGCCTCTCACCGAATTAGTGAATAGCGCCAAGAAACCGTCCGGTGTATGCCGCGCTTTATAAGTAATTTTTACATTGCATTACATTACACTTGCCCCAAAATAGCAGAGTTCTGGATAGCCATTTTTTAACTTATATCCCGAATGACATCATTGGTAATAGACCCCTCTCCTGAGGTCGCCCTCTTGAGCTATGTTTATAATATGCCCAAGACACTAAGTAAGTTTATTGCCCTGGCTCTGCTTTTGGCTAAACTGGAGATAGCCCTAAGATGGGGTGGCAAACTGCTCCCAACAACTACTGCATGGCTTGCTAGTATCTCCTATTGCAACACTAACTACAAATTATATGCCACATTGCTCCTTCCCAAGTCTCATCCAAAAGATATATGGGATTCGCTCAAGATATATTTACAGAGTCTGGAACAGGTTGTTCCTGGTCAGACTCCCAATGGTATAGTACCTACAGGCGTTGGTTGAAAGATGGGGACATTTTGACTTTATTGTGTATATGTTTCGGACTCCCTCTTGAGCATGGTCTAGCCCGCTACGCAGACTACGGCATCATAGGCAGACATGAACAAGTACTGGTCAGACATTTTATAATTTTGTGTCACTTTGTAATATACTTTTCGAGAGTATCATTTGAATTTGAATTTAAAAATATTTGTACAGCGCTCGCATACCCAGCGGTTTCATGGCGCTAGTGGTGATCAGTGGGTGGCGGCAACAGGGAGATTAAGGGTAGGCTTGTGTAAACAGAAAGGTTTTAAGATTTTTCCGGAACAAAAGATAAGAAGGTGAGGTGCGTAGAGTAACCGGGAGGGAGTTCCAAAATGTTGGGGCCAGGACAGCGAATCTCGCTCCGCCCGCCCTCTGCTTTTTGAAGCGGGGGATGGTGAGGAGGGCCAAATGGGCCGAGCGAAGTTCTCTGCCTGGACAGTATGGCTTAATGAGAGAACGGATGAACTCGGGAGCAGTGCCCGATCTGGCCTGATACGTGAGGCAGCGGAGTTTAAACAGGGCGCGCTCTCTCACAGGGAGCCAATGCAGAGTTTTGAGTAATGGAGTGACCCGATGATATCTGGGTAGGCCATGGATCAGGCGGGCCACCTGGTTCTGCACCAGTTGTAGTCGCTGGATCATGTATGCAGGGGCTCCATTGTAGACTATGTTTCCATAGTCTATACGGGAAAGTACCATGGCCAACATGATAATTTTTAAAGCTGAGGGGGAAAAGAAACGAGAGACTTTCCTAATTACTCTAAGGGAAAAGAAACATGAAGAAACTACGGAGCTGACTTGCGGGTGAACAGTGAGCTGGGGATTAAGAAGGATTCCCAAGGTTTTCACTTTGGACACAGGAAGTGGTGGGGCACCAAGGGAGGGGGGCCAGAAGGAAGGGGACCAGGGACTGCAGCCACCTCCGGTCAGGACCAGCTCAGTCTTGTCCGGATTAAGTTTGAGGTGGCTGCAGTTCATCCAGTCTTGAATGAGAGTCATGGTTGTTTGGACGTTCAGAGCAGATGAAGAGGAATGGGACAGATTGAAGATTAACTGGAGGTCATCCGCATTATTAAACACGGTGACCTCCAGTTGCTGTAACATAAAAATGAGGGGAAAAATGTAAAGGTTGAACAAAAGAGGGGAAAGTGATGAACCCTGAGGGACCTCGCATTCTACCTTGCGAGAGGCCACCGCAAAGCCAGTCAAGCGGACTCCCTGTGTTCTCCCAGCAAGAAAGGACTCCAGCCAAGAAAAGGCTAAGCCTTCTATGCCCGCCGCCCTGACACGGTTAAGGAGGATGGTATGGTCCACCGTGTCAAAAGCGGCGGATAGATCTAGGAGAATCAGGCCTTGCGGAAGGTTGATGTCGATACCTTCGCGCAGCTTGTCCATGACTGAGATGACCACTTTTTCTGTAGAATGCAGGGGACGGAAACCAGCTTGGCAGGGGGAGAGGCAATGATTTGCCTCAATGTGAGTGCTCAGAGTAGAAGTGATGTGAGTTTCAAGGACTTTTGCAAGGTAAGGGAGGAGTGAGATGGGGCGGTAATTGGAGGGGGAGGAGGGATCGGCGTCCAATTTTTTTAAGATTGGGATGACAACCGCCGATTTGTGTGAACGTTGTTACTAAATGTCGAAATGTTACTGTATTGTGAAGGAACAAACTGTGGATATTGGATAGCTTTGTATATGTTGGAAAATGATAAATAAAGTTTAAAAAAAAAAGTGGGGATAGCCAACTGAGCAGGCAGTGTGAATCCAATCGAACCACAGTGTTAGGTAAAGAAGAGGAAGACATCTTCATTACATTAAGCAGCCCTTTCCCCAGCAGTAAAGTAGTATCACCCACATCAGCAACATTGCAATTGTACAAGACACCAAGGTACCTGAGAACAGTGATTGTCCCACTGAAAAGCACAATAAACTGACCGCCACCTGCTCTCAGGTCACCTGCACCAGTGGCATCAGGAAAGAAAAAAAATCAGGCTACTATTCCTGCCATATGAAGCAACCAACCAAACAGCACGTATATACGCAACTTACTGTCCACCTGCAGAAGAATCTGCACTCATTTCAGCCATTCAGTTGAAGCGCGGAACAGCTGTGGGTCATTCCGTGTGATAATAGATACCTGTTAAAGCACTCATGCAGGAGGATGTCAACACAATGGTACTCCACTTATTACATGCTTGAATACCTGTTTGAGCAGTACAGACCTATCAATGAATATGTCATGCAAAGAGGAGATGCAACTGTGAAAGGCATGATCATTGAGGTGGACCAATGGGTCCTAGTCAAATGCCTGATGGAGATGCTGTTTCCCTTTGAGGTGTTCACACAGGAAATCAGTAAAGAGGATAGAACCATGGGCCAAGCTATCCCTTTGTTGCACATGCTACAGGATCAGCCAAAGGAGTTGTCTGCAATGTACACAGGTTTGAAGGAAAAAAACTAGCATATGACTTGGTGTAGAGCTTAATCCTCCACTTGTCTCCTAATACAAACAAGGGAGCAAAGAAACATTGTGCTCTTCGAACATTACATAGGTGCCACAATTCTCAATCCATGGGTCAAAACAGTACTGTCCACTTTTATTCAATTTTCAGACAGGGATGTTAGAAAATACAAAACATGGATAGCTGAGCCAGGCAACAAGCTTGAAAAAGAACAGCAGGGAATTAGAGGCAGACTGCTCAAGGGCACAAGTCCTGCGGGGCAGGCTTCAAGTTCAGAGCCTGAGGGCAGTGCTGTTAACTCACAACAGCCAAAACCAATAACAAGAACACCATCAACAACACGACCAGGAGAATCAGCCCGAAGATCTGCAACTGAGTGGTTTCTACTGGTAGGCTTAAGTCCAGTGCAGAGGGGAAGGTTAAAGAGGTTTAGCAAAGTGGAGCACCAGCAATGAATATTGAGTGAATGGTCCAGGTCTATCTGGATGATACAACAGAGGTCTACCTTGATTAAAACCCATTTTTGTTATTGGTATGGGAAGAGGCGCCAATGACCAGTGCTTAGCAGTCTGGCAATCAAATATCTGGCTTGCCCTGTTGCCAGTGTCTCCGCTGAGCATGTTTTCATTGCTGCTGGTGCTGTTGGCATAGTGAGAAGGACCAGTCTCATGCCCCAAATCGTGGAGAGATTAATCATGATAAAAATGGCTCAGCACTTTATACCAACAGATTATACTATACCTGAAGTACCACAGGAGGAAGATGAAGGACACTGAAGTCATTGAAGTAGTGTGTTAGTTGACCTACTTCTGGATGAACTACCAGAGATTGAAGATGAGCTCCACTTCCCTGACTACAAGGCCTGGGCCAACAACAACCATAGAACTTTCTCTCTCAGTCTGTAGTCTATCACTGATCTGCTTTCTTTCTTTCTTTGATGCTAAAAAAAAGATATAGCTAGGAAACATTATTTAGTTTATTGTATGTGTGTGTCTGGTTGACCAAGTCATCCCTACATTTTATTGCTGGATTGAAGTTGCAACTGTGTGCAGTGAAGAAGTCCCAAATCACCCCCATACCCATTTCCTTCAAGCCTGGCATTGGAAAGTGAAAAAAGCAAATGTGTCCCTGCCTACAACCCTGGGCATGACTATTTGTACTTTCCTACCCTAGAGGGACTGCCCCACATGCGACATTATATTTCGATTTACACTGGAAATTATCTGCTTTGTGTAAAAAAATTGATCTGAATTCTGCAATCTACCACCACAAATCGATCGCGGTGAGCACACCGGAAGAACAGGTAAATGCTGGTATGCATACCACGTTGAGTGATTGTTGTTTGTGGTGATGTGATTTTGTTGTGATGTGCCTTCATCATGTGTGTGAGGAGAAGAGATGATTCATGTGGTAGCAGGCAATGTGGGACTGGGTGTTTGTATGTTAAGCTTAATATGTTAGTGATGATTCAAAATGTTGGTGGCCTACTGACGGCTGATCAATAATTTTCCCCTGAAGGTTATTTTTTCCTTCCACTTTGAGAGATACCGAGAATCCTTCACCGGGTCCACTCCACAGTCCACACTGCTTTGTTTTATTGTTTTCTGCTTTATACTCCTCAAAGAGTCAGACACAACCATTACCTTAGAAGATGCAAAGTTTGCAAACACAAATCTCGTCCACAAAAAAAGTGACTCAGGGCCCGATGTAGGTGGCAAAATACCGATTGATAACGGTGAAATTCGGTAAATTTCACCGTTACCGACCTGTATTTAGCCAATTGCAATTTTCATAATACCGAAAGGATTCGGTAATAAGGAATCAGTAAAATAAGGAAAACCAGTAACCGCTTCCTTATTACCAAATCGGAGATACCAAAAACCCCAAATACTGATTCGATAAATAAGAATCGTACCAAATTTCGAGAAATTCGGTATTTAAGAGTCGGTAATTACCACTGACTCAAAGCAGGTGGTAATCATGTGCACAGCATTTAAACAGCCCCCAAAATTCAACAGTTCCAACACAATGGCGGCCCTCTACGTTATTGCAAGGCGGCTACGACTACAGGCAGCAGGAATAAGGATCTGGAGAAGGGAGGAGCGAATATACAGACAGCTCATCACACTATTTCAACTCACTGAGGCAGAAATTCATAAACGGTACAGGCTACACCCCCAAACTATCCTGGACTTGATACGGGACCTGAACCCACTCCTGGAGCATTCTACACCATGGGGGCACGCTATACCACCACATGTCCAGGTGCTCTGTAGCCTCTACCTATTAGCATCAGGAATTTACCAGGGGGTGATAGCCGAGGTAGGTGGTGTGTCGCAGAGCTGCCAGTCTCGGTTCTTCAACAATTTCCTGGATGCCATGATCCAAAGGATGCATCGCTACATAAGCTTCCCCCCAACACAGGCCGAAGAGCTGAAAACAAAAACATACTTCTACCAAAAGACACAGTTCCCACATGTTATAAGGTGCATTGATGGGACACACATACCTATCTGCCCACCTGGAGCCAACGAGTACATCTATCGTAACAGAAAATCCACCCACTCCATCAACGTGCATGCCATCTGCGATGCGGCAACATCATTACCGACAGTGTGGCAAAATTTCCTGGGAGCACCCATGACTCCTACATATTCCGCAACAGTGGGATATACACACGTCTAGCTGGGGGAGAATTTGGAGAAGGATACCTGCTAGGTAAATCACTGTGACACACCCTGATGTATACTGCATTTGGTGTATGTTATTAATGGCACTTTCTTTCTCACCTAGGTGATAGCTCATATGCCGTGCGGGCATTTATCCTCCATCCTTACCTGAACCTATCAACCCCAAATGAGAGACGATACAATCCTGTGCCCAAATCAACACGCAAAGTGGTGGAGCGGACGTTTGGACTGTTGAAGATTAGGTTCCGCTGCCTCCACAAAAGCGGAGGCGTCCGTCAGTACCGATCCACCATCTGCTGCTAGATCATCGCTGCATGTGCTATGCTGCATAACCTGGCAACTAAGAAAGGGACAGCAGTCGATTTGACCGACTCTGAGGACGATGAAGATGACTGTCTACAGCCAGAGCCCAGCGCAGCAGGAGCGGGACCAGATGGGAGATAGAGACGGGCTGAGATTACACAGAACTATTTCTAGGTAAGTAAGGAGACACAGCCAGTAATTATGTGTGAGTGACGTAGTTTAATAGCATGTCACTACGCCACATCATGAAGGGCTTAACATAGCAGTCCCAATTCCAAACAACCTTCAAAGCTGTCATGAGTTAATTCACCCATGTATCAAAAACAAGTGTGCCTAGCAATACCTCCTGCACCCACGCACAACATGGCTGCTTCCTCTGTGTACACTGTCCTCACTGGACATCTGTCCTGTGCCACCACTTTGCCATCCACTGCGCCTCCTGAACTCTGTAACTGTAAGGAGCTTTTTGAAACAAAGAGCTTGTCCCCTCTCCTCACAATGATTGTAGTTCTGAGGTTTTGTGAATTGTAACATTCAGCATATACATGGTCAACTTTGTATGAGTTTGGTGCATGGTAAACATTTAACAATTTACATGGCTGCTTTATAAGACCACAGTACTGCACGATCTGGTATTGGGGTATTGGTTTTGCCAAGGTTTGTTATTCTTTGCCAAGGTTTGTTTGCCAAGCTTCAAGTCGTCCATGGAATCCTTTGTTTGCATAAATAATGAAGCGCTGCACGTTTTGCAACTGAAACCCTTTCAACGAGCAGCGCATGCGAGCCCCACCCGCTGTTGCCTATAAAAGAAAGCCTGGAGCGCTAGCGGTTGCTTGTGCTCGTCGGACATTCCTGCTTAGTGAAGATCCCGCATCCTGATTCCTGCAGTTGTGTTCTTCGGTTCGGTTGCTCATCCCCTCTTCCCAGGCTACTCGGTCCTCCGGGACTGCATCTTGTTCTCGGCTTCGGGTCCGGCTCTGACTTCTTCCCCTGCATTTCCAGAACTTCTTGATTTCCGATCCCCTGTTTAAAGCGGAGCAACCTACAACACAAAAAAGACAAAGGTTAGCGCTCTAACAAATCAACAGCCCTTCAAGTAAGTACATTTTACAATATTTCGGAAAGGAGTTTTAAAAGTCTAAAGGCATAGACAAGTCGAAAGGCACAGACAATCTTTTTTGGTGCATCTCAGAACATTTGGGGCATTTTATTTCATTTTCTTTATTGAAGACATTATTATTAAACCCAATTTGAGACATTGTTATTGAGATCTATTCTTGAAGACAACCAAGACAGGTTGTAGCCCTATTTACCTGAGAGTCTTTTGTGCTAAATGTTCCTTATGCAAATTGTGGAATTGTTTCTGCCCTCCTTAATCCTTGAAGTGATGTGAGAGTTTATGGACATAGTGCATCACCGCAAAATCATTCTTGGATATTGTTGTGTATAATACAAGATACGTGACAAGTGAGTTATGACACATGATTTCCCACATACTTTTGTGTAATTAGTTTTAGATACAAGAGTTAATGATAATTCTTGAGGTACATTTGTGAATATAATGCACTTGTGTTAAGTTTTAGAATGGGTAGGAAACATTCTAGTACATAATAGGCATGGAGTTGTAATGCTTCATCTTGATTATTTATTTTGATAGGTAACACAGCAAGTTGAACTCACTTCCAGTAGACGATACAAAAGGAGCAATGGTTATCTCTCTTTTGTTATTTTATCCACTTCCCTCTTCCCTTGAGCTTCTTTTCTTTATGCACTGTTTATGTTCAGTGCGGTGAGGTCAGGGACTTAAGGGTGGGTACGAATTGTCTTCAGATCTCTCCGGCAGAACTATCTGGATGTTCAGATGAGCAAGGATCTAACAGAAACAGGGGGCTTTTCATCACTGTGGCTTTTTGTATCCTCACTGTCCACCACATCTCCTGCACCAGTATTGGCAGTCTAATTATTCTGTAGCACTTCAAGTGCAGTGGTACTGTCACCAGCCCCCTCGCCACATCCCGGCTGCAGTGTGCCATCTCTTCCTGCATGGCCACTGAGCGCCTGCAGAGCAGAGAAGTGGCAGTGCAGGGTTAGTTCACCACCTTGGTGTGGTTCTCCATGTTGTGCCTCTCCCTGTGCCTTGCCATTCTGTTATCATCCATCTTGCTGCACAGCAGCCTCACTAAGTCAGACATGTCCCTCATGCACTCAGCCATGTCCCTCATTTCCCTAGCCAGTGTTGTGTTTATTGTGCAGATGCCCTTATCTATGCACTGCAAGTGTGCTGTCATGTGCCCCATCTGCCACTGAACTGATCGGATTGCAATTCCTTGCAGGCGCTGAACCTTCAACATGTTCGCCTCCAGACCTGCATAGACACTCTGATCCTCACCCTGCGAAGGTGGACTGTGTGCCCTAGCCCTGTGGCGTCTGGCACCTGTGTGTGGTCGCTCTTTGGGGGACTGTGTACTGGCATTATTGCCATCGTCTGGCACCATTGGATATTATTCCCCCTGCAGTCCTCGTGGACAGTTCTATCTGTTAAAGGCAGGCAACTGCATGCCTACTGGGTCTTGGAGATGATGGCATTGGTGACGCTGCTGGTGATGCTGGTCGTGATGCCGGTGGTGGTGGTGTTGATGGTGGGGGTGGTGGTGGTGTTGATGGTAGTGGTGTTGATGGTGGTGGTGTTGACGATGGTGGTGTTGTGGTGTGGCCCGCAGGTGTAATAACATCCTCCTCCTCCACTCTATCTCTCCAGGGTGCCTTTCCTGCCTTGCCTGGCGCAGCCCTGCACGATGTCTCACCTGTGGAGACAGATTCTATATTAGTTCACTTGTCTGGCAGCATTTGCATACAAATACATTTTATGTCTGCCAATAAATCTGACTGTCCTCTGCTTGCTTATTGCTGATGTGCGTCACATGCCTTTGGGTTCAGTGGGCTGACTGTTATGATAGGTGTTACACTGACTACATCTCCCATAATGCATTGCTGGTGTTTATCAAAACCTGTACTAGAGTGAGTTTCACAGTGCCTCATTGGGGAATGTGGTTAGGGAGTGGGGGGCAGCTTGGTGTCAAAGCATCTTACCTTGTTTGGCTGCAGCTTAGGCAGAGCTGTCTGCATCCCCGATGCCGCAAACACTCTCAGCCTCAATGGTGGACTTCACAAACAGTTCTAGGGCAGTCGGTGCAGGTGCTCCATTTTTTCCTCCACCTGTCAGGTTTGCTTGCTTTTTCCTTTCAGACATCCCCTTCTTCGCCATACTCATGAGGTCATACCACCTCCTTTTTAGGTCGTCCACGTCACTGTGGGTCACACCTATGGCATTAATGAGGTCCTGGATTCCAATCCATATTTTTCTTTTTTATAACTCTGGCACTTGTAGTGATTTTTTACCAAATAGCTTGGTGTGTTCCTTTGCCAACTCCTCAATTAAGATCTCCAGCTCCCTCTAACACAATTTCATTTTTCTTTTCCTTTCTGCACCATCAGTTTCCTTATCCTGGCTGTCCATTCTGGTGTTTGATGTCAGGTAGTAAAGTTGCTCCTGTTTGTCTTTCTCTGCTGTCTGCCGCTCCAACAGCTTCTGGGTCAGTGCAGCTGCTTGGGTGTGGCCACTTCCTTGTTGGGTGTAAATAGGATGCACAGGATTGGCTGATTCCTCAATTGCAGGAATTTTGAATTAACGATTCGGTATTTACCGATTCGGTAATTCAGAATCGGTAATACCGATCGGTATTAGGGATTCAGTGTTCTTTTTCTGAATATTACAGAATCTGTAAAAATTACCGATTTTTTACCTACATCGGAAATACCGATTTCTTAATACCGAATAGGTAAAATTCGGTATTAAGAAATTGATATTTCACATTTACCTACATCTGCCCTCAATCTTTTCCTTATCGTTTTTCAACAACAAAATTGTACTACTTCAGGTGTTTTTTTTTTAGTCGGGACTCTGGACACAGTTGGTACGGAGGTGAACAACATACTCGGCTCAAGAGGAACAGAGATGTTGGGATGACTCAGGGCATGAGCATGATTACTTCGAGAATTGCCACCAGAAGCAGATGGAAGTTTTCAAATTCACTGAAAGTAACCAATTTGGTTGATGACTTTGAAGTGGCTTAAAGGTAAACAAGAAACCTACACAACTGTGTTACTTGATTGGGAAAATGCTCTGTTGCAGGGAGTGTATGTGCTCAGTGCTTTCTGGCTCAAATTATTAAGCTAAATGGTGGTTGGGTGGGGGACCTGTTTTGAAGGTAGCTGCCCGAAACATATATGTAGCCATGCTGCCTCTGAGTCTTCTCATTGCATTCTTTATGTAGTTTAACTTTTCTCCTTGATTCTTCAATATTGTTTTTTTAATTCAATATACAGACCCTATACCCTGCGCCATACTGAAAAAAATATATAACATACTCACACTTTCCTTGCCAAACCCCATCTCCCAGGCAACCAAGAGAAATGCAGCTGCAACTCCCAATTTGGCAATGCAGTATCATGTTTTCTCTTTGATCATTAGAACTGTGTGTGTTGTTTATGTTTGTTTACTAGACTCCTACGGATATTTTAATTCTATTTGCTATCTTTCAAAGCTAGGTACAGCAGAACATAATTTAACTTGGGGGCAGATGGACAATTTGATTTGGTTTACCTTTACTAGTACTCATCATCATGCATGAATTTCCTTTACCTCCCGTAACAGATTTATGATGGTTGCATGCCAAGATGAATGCTGTACTTGTGTAGTGTTTGTCTTTGTCAAACCTTTCCCTCAAATCCCCTTTCCCATCTTTTCATCGAACCCCTAACCCTCTTCTCCCAGGCTGTGTGATTTATTGAGGTGTGACTAAATTAAATTTACACCATTAATTGATCAAACACTTGGTGGGGGGGATGTAGTGAAAGCAACACCAACTCAAGGCAGGGTGAGGATCTTCTTCAGCTCTAAGTATAGCCCACACTGAGAATATTATATATATTAGATTGCCCACCCATGCACAGATAAACATTTTTTTTCAGAGGAACATAATTCATAATTTCTGGAATCCACCACAATACTCAGCATTTCCCCTGTGTAACACTGAGGTGGATCCGAAGATCCACATGAAAGCCTGTAGAAGCATTTAAAAATTGGCTAATAACAGTTTATAGTTATGTTTCACTTACAGTGAAACTACTTAATTAAAAGCCAAACACTCCTTAATTTCCAATGTTTCTATACCACTCTTTGTAAGTTTCATAGTCCGATCATGTTTTTCTCTTCCCCCTATTCTTTTAGCTCAGTTTTCATGGTAACAATGTTATCAACACTCTCTACCTACCACTAGGTCAAAACTATACATTATTTTCTGTAAGCAGCATACTAGCTTCAAATTGAACTGTAGCTGGTGTGGCTGGATGGTTGCAATTTTAAGCATATCCCTAACAACATATTTCTTTTTTTTTCAAAGCCAATCACAGATGTAGTTGCTTTATTCCCCATATTACTACCTAATTTTATTTCCATGCACATCTCCATCATCCTATCAAACATGTTCTCTATATTCTACTTGCTGTCCTCTATTTTAGCTCCCTTTTATCTTCAAAACTGCCTCATTCTACTGCAGCCTTCTCCTCTGTGTTACTCCTCTTTTCCTCCATAATGATCGTAGTGTGGATTTGGGGTCCTAGTTTAGTGTTTTGAGCATTGTGGATCCCAGGCCAAAATTACAAATTCAACAAATAAGACCAATTGGTTTTCCTCAACCAAAACCATTTATGTAAAAGAACAATACATTTAATATGATAGGCATATAACTGGCTACATCAGTATCGAAGAGAGTGTGTGAGTGCCTTTATAGGTCTATGAGTAGGTTTGTTAGTGTTTTTGTGTTGTGTAAGTGGGAGCATAAGAGGCTGTATGGGTCTCTAACTGGGTTGGTGAGTGGCGCTATGGGTCACTGAGTGAGTTTGGGAATGTGTGACTGTATGAGTGAGTAGATGTTTGACTGACTGTGTAAGTATGTGAGTAGGTATGTCACTGAATAAATAGGTGTGTTATTGGGTGTGTGAGTGTGACTGGGGGTGTCAATGGGTGTGTGAGTGGCAATGTGGGTGAATGAGTCACTGTGTAAATGGTTCTATGGGTGTGTCATTGGGTGTGTGGCATTTGTACGGGTGTGAGTGGGCATGTCAGTGGTTGTATACATGTGTGTCTAAATGTTTGAGTAGCTCTATGGGTGAATGAGTGGGGGTGTGACTTGTTGCATGGGTATGGTAGTAGGCGTATATCTTTATGGGTGTATGAGTAGCTCTGTGGGTCTATGATTGGTTGGGTGAATGCTTTTCCTGGTGTATCAGTGTCTGTGTAAGTGCCTCTGTGGGTGACTGAGTGATTCTATGGGTGTGTGAGTGGTTGTATGGGTGTGGAAGTAGGTGTCTGAGTAGATGTGGTGGTCTGTGAGAGGGCATGTGAGTGTCTGTGTAGGTCTGTGAGTGAGTGTGTAAATGTCTGTATGGGTCTATTAGTGAGTGTGTGAGTATCTATGTGGGCCTGTGAAAATATCTGTGTGTGTGTGTCTATGATTAGATGGTTGAGTGTATGTGTGGGTTTGTGTATAGGTGTGTGAGTGGGTGTTGGACTTGGCCCTTCTGGCAGGTTCACCCCTAAATTTTTTACTTTGGTATGTGACTTGGTATTAGTTATTTTTGGCTTCTGCGCACTTTAACACTGTGTCCCAGTGTAAAGTGCGTGCGCACTCTGAGTGCATGTTGTGAGATTAGCCTGCCCTCCCATAGGAAAGCATTGGGAATGTGTGTGTCCATGGTAGTTCCTGATGCGTGAAGAGTGCAGGGTCAAGTTTGGGATGTGCGAACTCATGAGATTGAATGACGTGCGATGATGTGTGTGGCGTTAATGTGTCTAGTGTGGAAGTGCCACTTCTAGAAGTTGGCATGTCTGTGTAATAAAGGTGAAATTACTGTCTGGCTTGTGATTGGCTGGAGCTGGCTGGTGTGCCTGGCTCCAGGAGTCAGGATGGGTCTGCCCCTGTGGTGAGTGGAGAGATCTGCATATTGATGGGAGGGAGGAGTGCACCTGGGACCTGAATAGGGCTGGGCTTTCCCTCCACAATGCTGGCTCTGCCCCCTGTGGTGCAACTGATGACCCTAGCCTGTCCTCTGAATGGGGAGAGGGGCTGAGCACAAAAGAGTGCTCCAATACCAGCAGCGACTGGTCTTCCCCCACCCTGCACCCTAAGACAAAGGGAATATGTGTATAAGAGAGGGGCTGTGACCCCATGAAATTGTTCTTTCCCTGATCCTAACTTGAGGGGGGCCTGCTGCTGCTGGGTGCCAGGAGGACCGCCACTGGGGACTGCCTCCCTGCCTGGAGGGCCCTGTGAACTGGCTCCTGGGCCCAGCCTTTGCCCCCCCTTTCTTGCTGCATTCTAAAAGGACTTTCGCCTGGACGTTTTACTTCAAGCGCCTGGTGAGTGCTTTGTTTTCCTCCAGGGAAGCGTGTTTTGTTGCCAACTGCAGCACGGAGCTGCCGGCATCTTTGGTGGGGATTCCCCCGCAGTTGTAGCTCATTGCGGGTGCCTACTCCACTTATTGTGGGATTTTATTGCGCCGGTGCCCACACTGCGACTTGATCATGTGCCAGTTCTGATACACCCATAGCGGGTGCCCACCCTGCTGCTGTATTTGCTTTTGCTCTCGAGGGAGCCTACCCCTCATTAGAGGCCGATTCACTGCTGCTCTGCCCTCAATGAACCGGAAGTGGTTCCGGAGACCCCGGAAGCCAGGCAAGCTGTGGTGTGATGTGGGCGGGGCCGCAGCAACCAGGAAGCAGACAGAAGCCCACCCCGCGCTCCTGTGGCCCACCGAAGGAAAGGCGTGCCCATTAAAGAGCCCTGGAGTGCCTACGGGGAAGGAGATGGGCTGCCGGCGCTGGTGGGGCTCCCGTGGTGTGAGGAGAGCCCAGCAACATCGCTGCAACCAGAGGGAAGCTGGCCGCGACATTAGAGCCTCCCTGCAACAAAGCCCAGTGAGTGTCGACAGGCCGGGGGGAAGCTCCGGGCATGTTCAGAGTGCCTGAGAGAGGCACAGTTGTATTCAGAGCCCGTTGAGCAGGGCTTCGGGGGCCATTGTTGTCAGAGGGGTCGTCGGGGCACATTGCCGGTGCCCGCCCCCCTCCTGTGGCTGCTAACTTCATTTTGGGGCACCATTGTTCTTTAAAGTCCCCGTGAGGGCCCGGGCATATTCCTTGAGCGGCCCCGGAAGGCAGCGGGCCGCTCCCCCTTTAAACCCAGTTCAAAGGGGGGCATTGTTGTTTCGAGCCCACGAGGCTCACACATTATTGTTTCGAGCCTACGAGGCTCCAGGGGGCCATTGTTTTTTTTTAGTCCGCAGAGCGGGACTACCACGTGATTTGGGGACACTGTTGTTCATTCAGAGTCCCAGAGGAGAGCCAGGAGGCACGCTGGTGCCAGGCTCAGTTCCCCAGCTGGCCAGCACTTAGTGGGCAGCTGCTACGTTTAGGTCCTGAGAACTGTTGCGCATTCTTCTTTAGCTGCGCAGCCAGCCCAGACATTCTGGACATTGGGCCTGTGGGCCCCTGAGAGGCTACGTTGGCCTGGGGTCAGTACTGTGATTTTTGGTGCAAATGTGATTACCTGCCTAATGTGATTTCTGCATCATATGCAATGCTTTTGCCTATACCTCTAAATGTGTGTTTATGCTTAGGAGGCTGTTTTTCCTAATATAGGTTATGCTAGTGAGTTCATGATGCCCTGCGTGATATATGCCTAAGGTGTTTAGGATTGCGTAGGGTATACTTACCTTCTACCAATGGTTACTGGTTGTGTGCTATATTTGCTATTTGGCGCCACAAGTATTCTTGTGTGGAGTTTCCCTTGTGGTGGGCCTTGGGTGTTGTTGCTAGGTGCGTGCGCAAACGCTTTACACATTGCCCCCAGGATAAGCCTGACTGCTCGTGCCAAGCTACCAAGGGGGTGAGCAGGGGTTATCTTTGGCGGGTGACTTACTTGCCCTGACTAGAGTGGTGGTTTCTGCCTGGCTTTGGCTCTGCCAGTCCTCGCGGCCCTTACTTTGCGGGACGCGCACGGGTGCGTGCCGGGCCAAGGGCGGGCCCATTTAAGCCGGTTGTAGCCCGGAGGAGACTGGACCGGGCACCCCTCTAACATCTTGTATTAGTTATTCAGTTATATTGAAGGTTGCCCAACCGTCTCGTAAGTACTCATTAAGCCAATTGCACTTGATCTTGATAATGGCTGGGCGTGAAGGTAGGGGAAAGAAAGTGATGACGGGTGGGTATGTAGCTGGGACGTTAGACCAATTCATTACGAGGGCAATGTCTGTTTTGGAACATGAGATAGCCCTAACAATGCGTCGGCTCTCTCAGGACCCAGTTTTTACTAAAAGATCTTTTTTAGGGGCTCTGTCAAATGCTCGTACACCGGAGCATCGCCAGCATAGGGTCGTCGATGTTGACAAGTGGGACCAACACTCAGCTACTTCAAGATATGGGCAATATACCTTTGCCTGGAGAGTTGTCACAACTGGCAGTAATAACTGACAATTTATTGATAAATTCTGATAAGAACATAGCAATATGTAGTTCTGAAGTTTCCAGTACCCCTTCACAGTCACATGGGCATATCGAGGGGGCTATCCCAAAAACGATGCCGGGGGAGTTGCTATGCGGGGTAGAAAGCCTAAGATGCCAAAGCTTAACAACAATAAGGATTCTGTTATTGCGGAGCCAAAAGCCACTGAAGGCTTGCACGAGATCTCACCTGCAATAATTGTCCACGATGTGGCGAACATTCCCCACATATCATCTTTGGCAGAAGAATCATTTTTGCTGAAACTGGGTGCTCTTATATTATCATCACAACAGCCCCTTGAGGGAAGATTGCTACTGATAGAGCAAAGGTTAACAAAAATTGAATAACTCTCTAGGTCGACTCTGGACTTCATTAAGGATAAAAAGGCAAATCATGGACAAACACAAGCAAAGAATGTGCTAGAAGGCCTTTGCCCACTAATTCCATACTGACTCGTAGCTGTCCTTCTAACCCTTTGGATATTACAACTCACGCAATTACTACTGTTTGCCCAGACGACCATTCGACTATGGCCTGCAATTTTAAAACAACTAAAGCTCTACAACACTCGGGAGGGAAAGATTGGAAAACTGTAGGCAGACCACCAAAAAGAAAATCTAATGTTGAAGAACTGAAGATCAATCTTCCGTATATCGATCAACCCCCCGAAAGTGCACCCTATGTAGTTGTCCTGGCTGGGGTCCCCAATCTGGGTGACAATGAAACTAAATCTTATATTGAACTAAAAAACAAATCAATCTACGGGTTGAATAGCAATAGACCTCTTCCAAGAAATGTGCAATGTCAAATTTTATTTGCCAGAAGAGTGGGATGGGTTGGACGCAGACCTAAAGACGTGGAGGGGAATTGTATTGTCATTAATTTTAAGGACAGTAGGGTGGTCGAACATGTTTGTATCGGTTTTTCCAAAAACTCTCAATCGACAATCCAGCCCTTGGACTTAAGTTATTTCTATCCTCCTCCTAACTGCAGTTTGAACCAAGGCTACTATGGAAACAATAGGGGATGGCAACCCCAATATGTTAGCCAGAGTCATAGAGAAGAGGTGGGTGGAAATCAGTACCTATTTGGTGTTCCAGTAAGCAATAGATTTAGTGTTTTAGACCAGGTAGACTGACTACCATTCACTTTTCTAGTTACAACCATAACACAAAAGAGGCAGAGGGATATAAATGAAGGAAGGATCCCCGGGGGAAGAAACAAGACCTCTTGAATACCGAGGTAGCAGGGCCAAGAGATAGTGGAAGAACACTCATAGTTGATCCCGATGTAGAGGATGGGAATCATGTTCTAACGATGGATATATATATCCCACCCAGTAAAGTTAAATTACCCCCTGAAGCTGTATCCCCACCCCGCCCCTTTACTAACCTTTTAGGTTCGCTGGGCAGTGCAGGGTCTGAGGTAAATGTAGGGAGTGGCCTGGAGGGTTCCATTGGTGGCTTAAAAATGTTGTCCTGGAACATTGCGGGCCTTGTAGCTAAACTTGATTTGCCGAATTGGGGAGATTATATTGACTCCCATGGGATCTGCCTCTTTCAAGAGACTTGGGCCATAAGCCCCGTCCATAGAGTGGAGTTTGTGACATATTGTGAGCCAGCTGTTAAGGGCCCTAAGAGGTAGACCATCGGGGGGTCTGTGCATATGGGTGGGAACCCCCCTTGGATGTGTGGTGAAAAGAGCTGATACCCACTCTCCAGACATAACTTGTATCCTTTTGATTCATAGAAAATCACCAAAACTGGCACTCAATATTATCTATTCTCGGCCAGTTCAGTATGGTGGGATATTCTCGACATTGGATTCTCTGGCAAATCTTTTGAACTCCCTTTTGGGTGATGTGTCCTTTTTGATTGGTGGGGACTTTAACTGTCATTAGGAACCCCTTAACGGTTTCATGAAACCTATTACTAGTGATGAGGATGCAATTTGGTCAATCCCATCGCCAAAAACATACTCGGTAAAGGGATGGACCCCACTAGTCCTTCAAATGACCTCTTTCACACTTACCTTTTCCTTAAGGGCCTGCAATGGGCGATTCCCGAGAGATAACCCAGGGCATCCAACCTTTGAGAGATTAGGTCAGGCATCAGTAATTGATTATTTTTTAACTAGTGTTGAAATTTGGCATAAAGTGGCAGATTTTAGTGTTGTGCAGTGCACCGAAAGTGACCATAATTCTTTGGTCATTTTGCAAGATTTTTGTATGATTGAGACAGATCAAGGAATTGTAATTCCTCCTAGAAGCGATCTTAGTGTAGTTGATGGAGGGAGGCGTATTCGCTGGGCCGTAATTAATCAATGCCCAGAAATAATGTCAAGAATGTATAATAGTATTATTCCCTTTATAGAAAAGGCAAGCATTGTTTCCGGAAATTCTCCTTATACCGGTTAGGTTGACGACCTGGGGAAAATCCACCAGGAAATGGTGGTAACCTTGGGGGACTACTTTCATAGTAGTAGGCCAACCAAGTGTAAACACTGTAGGGATAAAAACCCCTGGTTTAGCAGGGGCTGTAGGGTGGCAAAGCTAACTCTGTTATCATCCCTCAAGGGGGGTGATCGTTTTCGTATTAAGGAAGCTAGGGCAGATTTAAAAAAAAATCTTTTTAAAGTGAAATCAGAATGGGAAGTAGATAGATGGCAGGCTATTAAGATTGCCCTAGACGCAAAAGATGCAAGGGCCTTTTGGAATTTGTTCCATACAGGGAAGTCAGAGGGCAACACTACTATTGAACCAAATATTGGTAAGGAAGCCTGGCGTCTATATTTTAAAGAACTATATTCAATCTTGTCAATTGAATCAAGTGAGTTGCCAGTTTGTCTTCTAATCGCCGATCACACATGGCGTATACCACCCTGCACCACGGCCGAGGTGCAATTAGCCTTAGCCAAGCTCCAATTCAATAAAGCGCCAGGATTAGATAGGATTCCTGGAGACCTGTATAGGAACGAACAGGCAGTGTGGGTTCCCTTTCTTCAAGTACTTTTTAACGCAATCCTTCAGGGCTTTCAAGCCCCCTGTACGTGGGCTGGGGCTGAGATTATCCCCATTTATAAAAAGGGGTCCCCCATGGAAACGGCCAATTATTGGCCAATTAGCCTCATCGATGTATCTCAAAAAATTTATGCAAGGGTGTTATTAGAAAGATTGCAGGAATGGATTCGAGACCATGATATTTTGACCCCGTTGCAAGCAGGCTTTAGGGCCAAAACTTCCACTATAGATCAGTTATTCAGGCTCCAGCTAATTTACTGGAAGCATGTAGTTCTTGAAGGCGTGAGATTATATCTAACTTTCGTAGACCTAAAATCAGCATTTGATATGGTGGACCGTAACCAGCTGTGGAGTATTTTGCTGGCTATGGGAGTTCCACCATATCTATGCTTCCAGCTTAAACGACTCCACGAAGGTACTTTTGCTAGAGTAAGGTATGGCAAGAACGGGCAATTGATGGCTCCGTTCCCCGTTGGTAAGGGGGTGAGGCAGGGTTGTGTACTTGTGCCGACCCTCTTCTCCCTCTTCCTAAACGGGCTGATAGAAGATCTACTTGCCATCAAGGACATAGACTCCCGAAACTGGCACTTCGCAGATATCCCGCATTAATGTTCATGGACGATACCCTGCTGCTTTCGAAGTCGGCTACGGGTTTGCAGCGTGTGCTAAACAAATGTAGCCAGTTCTGCAAAAAGAGGAACCTTGTGGTTAATATTAACAAAACCAAATACATGGTCTTTAATGCTAATTTCACTAATTGCCCTCATACGATGATGGAGGATAGACCCCTTGAAAGGGTACCTATTTTTGATTACTTGGGTCTCTCCTTGAATGATGAAATTGGGTGGGGCCCCCAAATGGATAAGGCTAATTTAAAATTAACCCAGGCTGTTGGGGGAATTTTAAAAGTTTAGAAGAGTTGTGTTTTAAAGATTATAAGCCCACCACTTGAAATATACAAAGTTCAAGCCAGGTTAGCATCCCTATATGGGGCGGAACTGTGGGGGCATAGATCATCTAATGCCCTCACATTAACTGAAAATAACTTTATTAGACAAATTCTGACCCTACCAAAAAATACACCATTAATACCGCTAAGAATGGATCTGAATATTCTCCTTATTGCGGACCTTATCTTGACACGTCCATTGCTTTACTGGCGGCGGTTGTGGAGTACTCCCGAGCTGGGTTGCTATAGAGAAGAACTAAAAGCGGTAATGTCTTCATTTGGGGCTTGCAGTATATCCTGGCTTTCATTTGTAAGGCACTCTTTTAGGGCAATTGGTAGGGAGAACTTATGGATTAATCCGGAAGTATCCTGCCCAGCCATCTCTAAGAAAATTTTGGCAAGTGCACTAAAAGAGCATAAATTGATTAAAATCCTGCAGTCAGTTAACTCTATGAGTCTAACTTATGGGTTTCTGGAATTTAAGTGTCATTATGAATTTGAGCGGGTGTTGGACTCTATACAACCGACGTTAGCTAAGAAGTTGTTTCTGCAATTTAGATATGGAACTCTGCCGCTATAAGCGATTACAAACAAATGGGCGGGAGTATCCAATCGCCTTTGTCCTGGTTGCCATGTGGAGTAAGAAACTATAGTTCATGTAATGCTCTTCTGCGTGGCATACAAACAGGCTAGGCTGAAATGGATTATTCAACTTTGCAGGAACGTGGGTATTAGGAACTATCTTGATAACAGATACTGACCTGGTTTAAGTGGTTGCAATATCAAAATTATTGCTTTCTATGTGGTCAACACAAAGGAATTTGTTAAAATTGGAGTAGACCAAAAGTAATTCATAGCATCCTCTCTTTTTTTTATACCTGGTATTATGACTAAATTCAGGAATCCTTAATCCCAGTATGAGGTGAACAGACGTAAACCCAAATGAGTTATAGTAGTATCTATCTTGGGATCGGTTGCCGAACACAGCATTTTTTGAATTTTATGTAATTCTATACTTAATTTATATTTTTATGGTATGTTTTAAACTTATGAAATTCCCATAACGATGATTCTATATTCTTAATCAATGGTACTATTTTTTATTTATGGCTAGATGCCCATGTACGTTATGATCTTGTAACTTTAATCTAGCTTGGATTTGTAATTGATGTAAATTGAATGTGCTTTTATGGCTATAATAGTTGCAATAACGTTTTTTTGAATTGAATATATTGCAAAACTTAGGTATAACTACTTGGTTTGTGACACTCAGTTGTGCAGAATACTTGTGGGATGACTTGAGGTTTTTAGAGATGCAAACTCCAACATTAACTACATCAATGTAAAGACATAAGGAAAACTTTGCTCTTTAGATCCTGCTCATGGGCCCGATTCACAGAACTAACTTACGACAAAATCCTAAACTTACCACCATTTTGGGATTTACAGAAGGCACTTACTCATTTTGGTATTCCCAGAAGGCACTTACTCATCAATGAGTTATTTGCTCATCAATGAGTAAGTTACTTATCAATGAGTAAGTGCCTTCTGTGAATACCAAAATGAGTAAGTGCACTTACTTATCAATGAGTAAGTTACTCATCACTGAGTAAGTGCCTTCTGTGAATACCAAAATGAGTAAGTGCACTTACTCATCAATGAGTAAGTTACTCATCAATGAGTAAGTGCCTTCTGTGAATACCAAAATGAGTAAGTGCCTTCTGTGAATACCAAAATGGTAGCAAGTTTAGGATTTTGTCATAAGTTAGTTCTGTGAATCGGGCCCAATGTTTGTAGATATTTAAACAACAGGTTTTAAGCCAACCTGTCTTTTATCTGCAACAAAACAAATACTCCTCTTGGTGAAGTAACGTATTTCTTTTGGTGTAAAGAGTACGAAGCTAGAGGTGCTCCTCATATTCCTATGCTAGTATGGATAAAAGATGCACCATCATTTGGAAAAGATAGTGATGACTCTGAACTCTCTTTCATAGAACAGTATATGCATGTTTCATCCCAAAAGACAGAGTGGTATAGGCCTGACACAGCAAGTTCTTGCTTTCAAGCACATAGATGTAGCAAGTACTGTTGTCGAAGATACAGGGCTAGAGAAACATTTTACACAATGTGTCACTTTTGGATTTCTAAGACCTGTGATTCTAAAAGGAAGAGTTAACAGTTTTTTTTATCTGCAGTGAGACATACACTGACTCGAAAATCACAGAAAAACACCTATAATGCCCAGAGGCCTCCAAATATATTGGTGACTACAATCCTGTGATTTTCAAAATGTGGAATGATAATATGGATGTACAATTTGTGGCAGACCACTTCATAGCAGTTGCTCGATATGTGGCTTCCTTCATAATAAAATCAGATTAAACTGAGATGAAGGAGATGTGGGAGGAGATTTCTGCTGAAAACTCACCAACCAAGACATGGTACAGTTTCAGTTCCAAGATACTTTCTCAAAGAGAAACTGGTTCCTCTGAATGATGTGATCAGTTGAGCTCAGCTAGTTTGTATTTGAAGTCAAGGGCTATTGTTTGGGTCGGTCTAGCCCTTGCAAGCATACAAAATAGAGTATTGAAGTTGTTTCCAGAAATTCATTACCTAGCAGAGTTTGACCCAGAAAGTACAGACACTGTGAAATCAAATATTCCAGACACATACTATCCAAGAAGAACATGGGTCTTTCTGAAATACTTCAACACTATGGATATAGAAACAATGTACCAGAAAAGGTAGATGGGGAAAATATGCAGTATTTTTTGTGACGGTTGTTTGGTTCGACACCCAAAAGGAAGTCTAATTAACCACAGAAAACGTATTTACCAAACTGCTGAAAAAAAGAGAGTTTTACTTTTTGGCAACCCTGTAACTCTTCAAACCATAGCGTTCTGAATTGAAATTACTTGGAGACTTTGACTACTATTAAGATTCTTTCAACACTGTGAAAGACAGTTTTCAGTGTTTGCATACTTTTTGAGAATGTTAAATGATGAGATTTAACAAAAAGAAACAATTGCTGCTGATGTAGCTCAGGAGAGTTCACAAAGCACTCAAAGTGCAGGACCACTTAGTCATGATCCTCTTAGACATCGATTCCTTCATGAGAAGAGACAGTGTACATGCAAACCATTCAAGCCAGTGCTATTATATGTGAATGGTCAAGCTGGCATGGGAAAAGCTTTTTTAATTAAAGTTTTCACTGCTTTCATGTAGAGGACTACAGACTGTAGTAATATCACCCACTAGATTAGCGGCACACAACATTAAAGTAATTACTTTACATCAACTTCTCATGCTGCCTGTTGGAACATGACAAAAAAACTGGCAGAGTAGCGAAAGTTTTCAAGGTGAAGCTTGAAATGAAGTATCAACAGTACTGAAGAAAGTCAAACTATTAATCAATGATAAGGTGACCATGGTTTCAAACCTAATGCTTGCCTTTGTACACTTGAGAATGCAACCGATTCTAAAAACAAACTATGATGTGCTGCTTGGAGTAAAGCACTTCATTGTGTTTGTCAATCTACTAGAACTTCCCTCTGTGAAAAGGACAGCCTGCGTTCAAGACTCTTCTCCATGATGAAACTCGAAATTCATTGGGAAGAATTGGAAACATAAACATTTTCTCAAACTTCCAATACGAAGAACTACTTCAGAATAAATGGAAAGCATCTGACATTGCGTACAGAAATATTCTCAAGGATATTGGAGTAGGAGTTCTCACAAAAGAGGGAAAACATCAGTTAGAAAGAAACTGTTTCCTAAAGCAAGACAGCAGCAGAACTAATGTTTAGTTTCATTCAAAAAGAAAAATCGATTGTCTGCCTAATGTCTACACTTCAAGAATGCTCTTGTTTTACCAAATATTTACTTAAATTGGAGAAAGAAGACATTTTGTAACTTTTGTAATAGAAAAATGAAAATCTACAAGCAGAACTGGATTCCTTGGAAATGTCTGCATCCATAACTGTGGAATTAAAGAAATGTTTAAGTGCTTGCAATATTTGTAGCGTAATTTTGCATAGAAATATCAATGTTGAGGAAGGAATAGTAAATTTTGCTATTGGTAAAGTGATTGATTCAGTTAATTTTCAAAATGGGAATGACGTTGAATATTTAGCAACAAAATTTGATCAGACTGATCATATAAAGCAGGTTGGAAGGCACATTGTGGGTGTTTTTTGCTTGTAAAAGACATGTATATTCGGCGGCAGCAGTTTCCATTTTCTCTAGCATACGCTGTGACTATCCATAACTCTCAAGGTTTAATTGCAGACTCACCCTCTATTATTATTGGTCACACTGTATTCAAAGAAGGTACTTAATATGTATCATTATATCATGTTAGAACATTGTCTGGTTTGTGCTTGATTGCTTTTGATGGTGCAAAGTAAGTGCTGATCCAAGTTGTGTTAAAGAATACAATCAGTTAAGAAGTGTATATGTTTCTCATCTAGGACAGTATCACATTTATGAAAAATGCATCCTCTGTCCAAAGCGAAAACATAGAAAGGACTCTGGTGATGTCAAAAAGAAGAAAAAAGATGCAGAACAAGCAAGCTGTTAAGAACAAAACAATTGACAATGAGGGAGATATTGTTGGATACCAGTTGTCAAACCCTTCTGATATAAACTGATATGCAAATGTTGTTCTTAATGTACTCCTGCATTTACCACATCTTGTAAATGTAATTGAAGAGAAACCACAAAAGAGATTATGTTCTGCACTGTGCGGTTTGCTGCAACATTTACATAGTGATAGGAACTGTAATACATTGTGCTGCAGGGAATTGAAATATAGTAGCTATATGTAGTGGATCAGTACAATTTACTCAGAATACCTAACATGATACACCAAATCAACAACTGTTTAGATTGTTCCTGTTAAATTGCAGGTCTCTTCCAAGACACTGCACAGAGCTTTCTCTGTTAATTGACGAGAAAAGACCGGACGCTCTCTTTTTAACTGAGATATGGCTAACCCCTCACTCCGATCCTGAGTTGGTTCAAATCCTGGGGCAGGAATACCAAATTGTAAGACAGGACCGGGAAAGTGAAAGAGGGGGTGGCTTAGCCATCATCTTCAGAGACTGTTTCACCTGTCGCTGTACCCCCAATCCCTTCCCGGAATGTGAAAGTATGTCTTTTACCCTGGAATTTTCCCCCAATATAAGTTTCTCCGGAACACTTATATATCGCCCACCAGGCACTCCCAAACAGTTACGAATCTCTGCCCCCGCTAGTCGCCGATTTGGCCCTATCGCCTTCTAACTTCACGCTATTGGGTGATCTCAATATACACTTTGATGACCCCAATAACTCCATCGCCAATAAACTAAGCGGGGACTTATCCGCTTTGCAGCTGCTTCAGCTGGTCTCATCTCCTACGCACACGAAACTTGTTGGATCCAGTTTTCAGCAACTGTCCACATTTGAAGGCCTGTCCCCCTATAGCACTTCCTTGGACAGACCATGCTTTAGTCCCGCTGCTTTGGACAACTGAGAAATCTACATTCCCTCACACCTATTGTCCAAGAAACCCGAAATTGGTCTAAAATTCCGCTGGCCCAGTGGACCCAGGAATTACAAAAATCAATTCCCTTAGTCGGTCAGACTCCTTCACAGGCCAATGAAACATTTAATGAATGGATACAGAATTCTCTAAACGCCACGCTCCCCCTGAAGAAAACGGTTTTTAATAGATCCAGAATCTCAGCTCCCTGGTACTCCACTGAACTACAGGAGAAAAAGCGTTTTTGAAGAGACTGGAACGTAAATGGCGACTGGGATATGCGGAAGCAGACAAAACTATCTATAGAGACGCCATCAGGACATACAAAAAAGACATAAAAAGTGTGCAATCCTTATACTACTCAAACCAGATCGCAGAGGCCAGCTCCAGCTCGAAAGAGATCTACAAAATAGTAAAAAGCCTCACCACCCTCCCCACACCCCCTCCTATAATTGAGAACCCTCAGCTCCGCTGTGAAGATCTGGCCAACTTCTTTCCCAGAAAATTAATCTCATTTACTCTTCCTTTCCATCCACAGAACAGACTGTTTTGACTAAAGCAGCTTCATGCCCCCCTCAAGAATATACATCCAACCACCCTCCGGTGCTGGCGGAATTTCCCCAGTTGGAGGTGGATCACCTCACCTCCCTCATGCACCAAGTGAAGTCAGGCTCCCCCAGAGACCCAGCACCCCCATATGTTCTAGTCTCTGCTATTCAAACCATTCTTCCCACACTGCTTGGAGTACTCATCACCTCGATCTCTACCAGCACAGTACCAGTAGCGTGGAAGCAGGCTATGGTGAGGGCTCTTGTCCAAAAATCTAACCTGGACACCAAGAACCTCAACAACTTCCGCCCGATCTCCTTGATGCCTTGGGCAGCCAAAATCTTGGAGAAATACATAAACAGCGTACTAACAACTTTTCTCGAGCAAAACCAACTGCTCGATCCCTCCCAGACTGGCTTCCGCCCCAAGCATGGGACCGAGACGGCACTGCTGGCAGTCACAGAGGAGTCCAGGAGAATCTTACATCGGGGAGGATCGGTGGCAATCATCCTCCTCGATCTGAGCGCTGCATTCGATACCGTCAACCACGGTATCCTCCTGCAGCGTCTCCTGGACACTGGAATATCTGACAGAGCTCTGGAGTGGTTCATGTCCTACCTGAGTGACAGATCTTTCCAGGTGTTTGAGGGCAATGTCACCTCCTCTAGCAAGCCTCTGGGATGCGGAGTCCCGCAGGGATCATCATTAAGCCCGACGTTATTTAACGTCTACATGAGGCCACTGGCTGAGATCGTCCACCCGTATGGTATTAAGATCGTTACCTACGTGGACGATACTCAGCTGGTGGTCTCCTTGGCACAGGCAGGCAGACCTTCGGCGAATGTAGATCTTGCTGGAAGCCTGGAGAGGGTCAAGAGCTGGATGACCAAGTCTTGTCTCAAACTTAATGGAGACAAGACCGAGCTCATGCTCCTGGGTCACACCGCACCATCTGCCATAGACACTCTCTGGCCTTCCAGTTTAGGTCCTGCCCTGTTCCCAAAGACGCCATTAAGAGCCTTGGTGTCTGGCTCGACAGGTCCCTGTCTTTTGATCAACAGGCAACAAAACTTTCTGCCATTTGTTTTGGCATCCTGAGAGTCATCAGGAAGATCTTGCCTCTACTCCCCTTTGAAGCAAGAAAAACCGTGGTTCTGGGCCTGATCCAATCACGGCTGGACTATGGAAATGCATTGTATCTCGGAGCCCCTGACTTCACCTTACGCAAACTGCAACTAATACAGAACTGCGCAGCCAGAACACTTTTACAAATCCCCCGCAGATCCTCAGTAAAGTCCGGACTGAGGAAACTGCACTGGCTTCCCGTAAAGGAAAGAGTAAACTTCAAATCACTCTGCATTGCACACCAGACCTTCTGGTCTCTAGGCCCAGCAATTAATCTCCCTCTCATCACACCCTATCTCCCCACCAGACAGCTGCGCTCCACCTCTGCAAATCTAGCCATTGTGCCACAAATAAAGAAATCAAGGTCCGGAGGCCGCTCCTTCTCTTACAATATAGCCAAGAGGTGGAACGCCCTGCCTCAGCATCTAAGATCTAATCCCGATATTCTCTCCTTCCGTAAACAGCTGAAAACGTTCTTGTTTACCACATAAACTGTGGAGCTGACTCTGCCTTTTCCTAACTTGAACTTCAGTTGGTATGCTTAGCGCTTGGACGCCTCAGGGCAGCTATGTGCGCTCTAGAAATCTGAATTCATTCATTCATTTATATTGGTCATCCTTGGAGTTTCAGAAGAAGACAAAAAACGGATTGGACGGAGTTATTTATGGAATCATGAGTGTGAAGATTGTTTTTCAAGTCAAGTACACATATAGATTCAGAGCGATTTCTTTGTTTAACATTACCGGATTGCAAAACTGTGTCTTTTGACAGATTGTTCAAAAAAGCTACACAAAACAATACCTTCCTAAATTGTCAATGAGATCTTATGTCAACATTACATGTACAAACAAGCATTGGCATAGCCAATAGGTCTCACTTTTGGGGCCTTATAAGTATTTAGTTATGCAGCACAATAATCTTGGTGCAACAACATCAACTGTTGCATGGCTAAACACTTATAAGGTCCCAAAAGCGAAAACTATTGGCTATGCCAATGATTGAATGCTTTGAACCTAATCATAAGTTTTAGGACAGAGCGAGGGGCAGGGGGGTAAGCACGGCGAGCTTTGAACCTGATGATAAGTGTTGGGACAGAGCGGGCATGGGATAAGCACAGCAAGCTTTGAACTTGATGATAAGTGTTAGGAGACAGAGGGAGGCAAGGGGATAAGCACTGCAAGCTTTGAACCTGATGATAAGTGTTAGGACAGAGCAGGGGGGTAAAAGCACGGTGAGCTTTAAACCTGATGATAAGTGTTAGGACAGAGCTGGGGGCAGGGGGTAAGTACGGCGAGCTTTGAACCTGATGATCAGTGTTAGGACAGAGCAGGGGCAGGGGGATAAGCGTGGCGAGCTTTGAACCTGATGATAAGTGTTAGGACAGAGCAGGGCAAGCACGGCGAGCTTTGAACCTGATGATAAGTGTTAGGACAGAGAAGGTTGGTAGTGGGGTAAGCACGGCAGGCTTTGTACCTAATAAGTGTTAGGACAGAGAGGGTGAAGGAGGTAGGCACGGCAAGCTTTGAACCTGATGATAAGTGTTAGGACAGGGCGGGGGCAGGGGGGTAAGCACGGCGAGCATGCGCTGCTCTAGGCTTGACCTAAAAAGCAAACAAATAACAGAGTGAAAATAAAGCAACCAATGGTAATCAATGGTATAACCATCTTTATGTTTTTAGTATGTCCACAAAACCTTTTGCTGACAAAAATCTAAAAGGTGGCTGGTGGGATAGACCAAAAATGTATATTCTTTGAGTCAAGAATGTCCCCATCTGTGATACATCCTAGTAGCTATTGTCCATAAAACGTTAGTCTTTTAGGCCTAGATGTATCAAGCTGTTTGCGATTCGCAAACGTCTTTTTGCATGTTTTGGCATGCATCAAAAAATCGCAAAATAAGGAATCGCAAAAATTTGCAATTCCTTATTTTGCTATAGCATTTAAGGAATCACAATTTTGCGATTCCTTAAATGCTATGTATGTAGCATTTTCTAATTGCGAATTTTGGTTAAGAAATCGCAAATTACCACCAACTTGTAGTTGATGGTAAGTTGCGAATTCTTTCAAAAATGCAAAATTTGGCATTTTTGAAGGTGGCATGTGACGCACATACATGCCCATAGGGCATGTATGTGCGCCATATGCACACACATGTTAATTTCATGGGTGCAGCAGGGTGTCCTTGAGACACCCCTGCACCCTTGAAATTATTCTCATTTTGCGATTAGGAAATTGTGAATCACAAATTGAGATGTATTTCACAATCATTCCTATGGGCCTCCTGGCCCATAGTAATGAATGGTAAATTATTCCTTATTTGCGAGTTCGCAAATTGCGAATTCTCAAATAAGGAAGATTAAGAAACTGCTAAAAAATAGCGATTTTTTACATACATCCCATTTTGCGATTTCTAAATAGCGATTCCTTAAAAATCGCTATTTAGAAATCGCAAAGGGGAATGTTGATACATCTACCCCTTAATTTTTTATATCCATAAAACAACCATATTTAAGTCAAAGGCGGATGAACGCAGGAGGAGGCCAACTTTGATTACAATGAAGCAACAGTATTCAAAGCAATGAAGCCACCATCATAAACTCAATAGCCACCTTTAAGTCATCCAAATAATCAACTTTGAGTCAACTGACCATGTTTAAGCCAGTGAAATTGCTATTTTTTATAAACAACACCTCCACCTTTAAGCCATTGAGGACCGACATGGAGTAGATGAAGATATAATACTGATCCACAAAATAAACATGCTAGGTCACAATCAATCAATCAATCAATCAATCAATCAATCAATCAATCATATTGTGGCGGTCGAAGAATGACGTGAAACTAAAACCCAGCCTTAAGGTGTCCCAACACTGATGATTATGGTTAGTTTATTTAAAAATCTGGACCACAAGTACCAGTGTACTCTGTGACAGAGGCTGCACCATTGCAAGGCTATGTGGCGGTAAACATACCTTCAGCACATTGAGCTGGCTGCCGTCATCTCCCTCTCTTTTAAAAAACATACCCTCTTCTTTCTATTCTCACGGCTTATGCCGACCGGTCTCCTCAACCCTGACCGCCACTTAGAGCTCTGTTTCTCGGGAAGTGCCACGGACTACTACAATTCCCATCAGCACATAATACAGATAACTACACCTTTCAGCATGCCAATTACAGCATGAGTCGGTAGTTTAAGAAACAAAAGAGGGACTAAAACAAACATTGCAATTAGCCCACTCCCCCACTATTTGGAATGGGAAGATTCAATTGAAAGCACAGCTCATAAAACGTTTATTTCCAATTAATTTATTTTTATTTTTGCATGATCTCTGAACAGTTAGCAAATTTCTAAAATGTTCATCATACTTTTTATACGTTCTCTATGTGTGATAAATAAAATGTCAGCCTCTGCAGTAGCACATCTTACTTTTGAAACGTTATCTTTAACATTTCTAAAGTTATCTCTTTTAAAGATTTTCTCTGGTTTTGGCAGCTGTAGTACTTATAAACTGAAATTAACAATTTTCTAAGATGGCAGCGAGACCTTAGCTCGGGTCTCTGTGTACACTATACGTTTGTATGCATATCCGTGTTGCAGACAGTGTAGCTATTCTTGACGATCACCCCAGCTCGGTCAACAATTGGTAGGAGGCCAAAGCTCTGATTGGTGGCGGGATGTGCCAGGTTGGGGGGAATGATTGGAAGAAGGTTCTCACAGCCCGGGCGGCCACAGGAATAGAAAGTGAAAGGGTACCCGAGTAGGCCTTATTTATGGCAGCAGGAAGGTTCAGGACAGTGGTGATAACAGCTGCACTGTGACCAGGGGTTGTATAGTGCCAGGACCAACAAGCATTGGCCGCAAGGCCGTAAAGTTAAGGCATTGTGGCCGTGAAAGCGAAAGTCATCACAATGATGTGCTCCATGCAAAGCACACAAGGGATGCGCGTGCAAGTTATTGGAGCGGCAGAGCATGGCACGCACGCTTGTGCGGTTGACCGCAAGCTGGTGGCTGCTTTGGTAGCACTTTTAAAAGCAGCTACTAAATGTCTCGCCAGAGGAGCGCATGCGCTGGATCAGGCAAGACCTAAAAAGTGGAAAGTATCTTATAGTAATAGTACAATTATGCAGAGCAAATGGAAGTAAATAAGAACCAAAGATTACAAACTTTAAAGCTGGACAAATATCAATTTCTGGAAGAACTTATGCTACTATGTCTATGATCTTTTACAAAAGAGTTAGTGTAACATCTATTTTTTTGTTCTTATCTTTTTTTCCTGCCAGTCTGTTAGTGTAACATCTAGACACTATAGTGTTTATTTAAAGAGTGAAACTTGATGGACAGAATATAATGACAGCAACCTTAAATTCAAACAAAAACTTCCTTTCAAGCTACCAACTTCTTAACTTTTGTTTCTTCAACCAAAGTTCTAAGGAGAATTACTGCTAGAAAAGTAGTATGTAGTTTGTTCAATGTGGATCGTCAATGCTTATGACATAATTTGGCCTACCAGGAGTGATGTCTTTTTAAGGGTCTCCGTTTTCCAGTGTCCTTTCATTTATCAGTAGTATTTTTTGTATGTACTCATACATGGCATTAGGCCTTGATCTGAAGCTATGCACACTCTCACTGGGACAACCAAATCAGCAAACGTCTTCCAAGAGATCTATATGGCCTTTTTGTTCAACTATATATCTGGAGATGTAAACGACCTGACCAATCTCCAACATAGTTTAATATGCCTTAATCATTGGACTATATATATATATTTTTTTTTTTGGGGGGTTCAAATCTGCTTTATTGAGAAAAAACATAGTAGGATACACAGCTTGGGTCGCCTACAACCCGGAGGCCGGCAGCAAGAGGGGAGGAACAATACACAGCCTGGAAGCCGGCATCCCGGGGGCCCGGCGGCACAGTACAGAGTGATATAGTATCACATTAGTGTCCGGTGGAGTAGGCCAAGCGGGGATGAGCAGCAGTCGAACAGGTTTTTTTGAGCGAGATAAGAGTCTCACTGCTATTTTGTAGTTCGTGAAACAAGAAACAGAGAACATCCCAACGAGGTTACAGTTAAGAGGTAATACATGACTGTGTTGTGGTAATGTATGACAATGGTGTACCGTGGCTGTCCTAGCAGGTGGCGCTGCGCGGGGAATTGACTGTCCCAGGCTTAATTGCCAGTGTGATTGGAGTCCGTGGGGTGTCAGTGTCAGGGTCAGCAGGGTGTAGGGGATACACTTCTCCAGGGGGGGGGCCTTCGTCCTCATGGCAAGGAGGGAGCATAGGCACAGAGAGGGGTGAGAGGGCAGCACTGCCTATCCAAGGTCACAGACCTTATTCCGGTAAAGTGTCGCTGTAGCTAGGAAGTGTCAGCTTCATCGCCCGACTGCACATCGTCGTTTGAGCGTTTAAGCAAGTAGTGTACCAATGGATCCCAGATGTTCCCGGGTCGGCATGAGAGAGGCAACAGTTCAGCAAAGGTGGTGTGTTGGTCTTGGCAGTATGTTAAGTCAGTGAGCCAGTCCTTGAACCTGGGCGCTCTGCCCCTGCTCCAACGGCAAGCAACACGTCGCTTGGCCAAGAGCAATGCTATGTCGGTGAATTTTCTGCATTCTCTAGATAATTGCTTGGTATATCCAAGGATGGCTACCAGAGGGTCTGCAGGAACCTCCTCATCCACCATCTCCGTAACAGCGTCGATGACCTGTCGCCAGTAGTCAGCAACCTGGGGGCAGGACCACGCCAGATGGAGGAAATCAGCATGTTCAGCACGGCATCGTTCACAGCGATCATTATCGGCCAGCCCGAATCTGAATTTCCGGACCGGTGTGTAATATATCCTCTGAAGGAATTTATAATGTATTATTTTCAATCTGCAGCTGGCAGAGATGCGGGCAGTCAATGCGCAGCAGAATGTCCATTGGTCGTCCGAGATATCTGTTCCGAGTTCTGCTGACCAGTGCAGTCGGGCAGCAGAGACTTGTAAAGGAGCAGCTCCGCGGAACTGGCGGTAGAGCCCAGAGACCAAATGGGTCCCATCTTGTGATCCTAAAAGGTAGTGCAGCGGTGGCAGGGTCGCGGGCTCATCAGGGTAGTCGGGTAGGATGTCTCGCATCCCAGCACGTAATCGGATATAGTAGAAAAGGTCGAGGGGCGTATGTGCATGCGTTCCAAAAAATTGATCAGCCGATTTGAAAAGTCCGTCGTGAAACAGATCACCCCAGCAGGTGATAAGAAGCTTTCCACAAAGCTGCCGGAACCCTAGCTCCGATAACAATGCAAGCCGTGGATGATAGGTAAGACGTAGTCTGGGGGAGTAAGGCAGTGCGCAGAGCAGCCGCCGAGCGATGCGGCGCCATGCATCCAGTGTGCAAGAAACCGATGTGTTCGAAGTGGTGATGGAAGTCTCGGGACAGTGTAGCAGGCCATTCAGTGGGAGAGGGTGTACTATCCAGTCCTCCACTGCTATATGTGGCATGAAGGGAGTAGGAGCCATCCAGTGATAGGCAAAATGCGCCTGTGCGCACAGATAATATGTTTCGAAATCGGGGACATCGAACCCCCCCTGGTCATAGGGCAGGATCAATGTTGACCATTTCAGTCGGGGAGATTTGCCACCCCAAAAGAGTCTGCGCAGCTCCGTGCGGAGTGTCTTGAAAAAGAAGGCACCAGGGTAGTAGGGAACATTAAGGAAAAGGTATAGGAAACGGGACAGTATTACCATTTTAATGAGGGAGGCCCTACCAGCCATGGAGAGTGGCAGCGTGATCCACCTATCGACGGAGGCAGTCAGTTTGGTGATGGCTACTCCATAATTGGAGCGGAGTGTCTCGTCTTTATCACGAGCGATACGGATCCCCAGATATCTAAGATCATCACGGCACCATACCAACGGGTAATCTAGTGGGAAGTCGCGTACAGCATCAGTGAGAGGAAAAAATTGCGATTTAGACCAATTGATGTGAACACCTGACACTCCTCCAAAAAGGACAAACTCACGAAGCAGGGGATTAAGGTGTAGGTCCGGGTGTTTGACGTACAGCGTGATGTCATCCGCGTAGAGGGATACATCGATTTGCCGCTGCAGACACTGTACCGCCCCCGCCCAGTGTAATTGGCGCAGGCGGCAAGCTAGAGGTTCGACCGCAATAGCGAATAATAGAGGCGAGAGCGGGCATCCCTGGCGGGTGCCTCTCGTAAGGTTGATGGGTGGCGACAGTTTCCCATTTACCAGTACTTTTGCCGTGGGATCTGTGTAAAGGAGGCGCACCCATGCCAAGAACATTTTAGGGAAACCCATGCTGGCCAGGACCGAGAAGAGGTAGGGCCATTCGACAGAGTCGAACGCCTTGGTGGCGTCCAGGAACACAGCCGCCACAGGGACGTCAGGATGGACTGTGCGAAGCAGGGAGAAGAGGGTGCGGAGATTATGGGATGTAGACCTGCCCGCCACGAAGCCAGATTGGTCTGGTAGGACAATTCTGGTCATGAGCAGCGAGAGTCGTGTGGCTAGGATCTTGGCAAGGATTTTGACGTCACAGTTCAGAAGGGAGAGTGGACGGTAAGAATCACAGGAGGTGGGGTCCTTATCTGGTTTCAGAAGAGAGGTGATAACCACCTCGCGCATAGAGCAGAGTAGTATCCCATCGGCCAATGATTCGGTAAAGACTTCACTGAGCACGGGTGCCATGATATCAATATATGCTTTGTAGAATTCAGCTGGGATGCCATCGAGCCCCGGGGCCTTACCGTTTTTGAGGGACATGATGGCCTCGCGGACCTCCTCGAGTTCGAAGGGCGCCGCAAGAAATTCCCTATCTCCATCACTAAGCCAGCAGAGCGCCACTTCGTTCAAGTATTCAGCGTATGGAGCGTCAGCCTCTGCCGTGGATGTATATAGTGCCGAGTAATGTGTCGTGAATGCAGTGAGTATCGCATCAGTTTCTCTAATGGTGGCGCCGGCCTCGTCTGCAAGCTCTAAGATAGTGTTGTGTTCTCGTGGTGTACGTGTGAGTGAAGCGAGCACTTTCCCAGGCCTCTCCCCTTCGCAGTATTTCCGGGCTACCCAGTGTTTACCCCGATATTTCGCCTCTCTGGCAGCTTCCTCCTCGTATTTGGATAGTGTGTCCCTAAAGGTCACCTGTAGGTGTGGGTCATCATTCGTCACCATTTGGAGCTCTAGAGTCCGTAGCTCCCCCTCTAGTGTGGTGATGGTGCGCAGGATATCACGTAGGATCCCGTGACTTTTGGAAATGCAGAACCCCCTTATAGTGACATTGAAAGCCTCCCATATGTGCTCTACTGATTCTACTGAGCCCCTGTTCCTAGTGAAAAAATCCCCAATCTCTTCACCCAGCTCTGTGCGAAAGAGTTAATCAAGAAGCACATCGGGGCCTAGCCTCCACGGTGGTCTCGGACTGTCCCATCCAGGAGTTCGGAACTGCATTCTCACAGGGCTGTGATCTGAAAAGGTTCTGGGCAAGTGGTCAACTCCCATCAGCTCCTTAGTAATGTCTCGGGTTATCAAAAAGTAATCCAAGCGCGCCCATGTTCCTGTGTGGGGCGTGAAGTGTGTGCCCTCCCGCCCGAGGGGGTGTAAGTGTCTCCAGGCATCAAACAGACCTCCCTCCTCCACCACTCCCTCCAAAGCCTCTCTGGCTCGGGGTTTGTAGGAGCCAACACCACCCGCCCTGTCAAGGGGGGGCGCCAGCGCCAGATTAAAATCACCACCCCAGATGACGTGTCGTGCCCCGATGGAAACGATTTTACCCCACAGTGTGGAAAAAAAGGCAGGTGAGTCAATATTCGGTGCATACATGGAGACAAATAAATAGGTGTCATGCCCCACCCTACCCCAAAGCAAAACATACCGCCCCTCCCTGTCCACCTCTTCTCCAAAGCGGTGGAAAGGCACGCCACGGGCAATGAGAATCGCCACACCCCTTGCATAAGACGAAAAGGAAGAGAAGGCACGGGTACTCGCCCATTTTAGTCCAAAGGAGTTGTCCCTGCGTATAGGCATATGTGTCTCTTGCAGCATGGCCACTTGTACATGATGTCTATTTAAGTAGGCAATAACATTCCTGCATTTTCTAGCATCGTTCAACCCCCGGACATTCCATGATAGACATGTCAGTCGCGCAGTTATGTTCACATCGGCCATGGACATGGTGGCAGTAAAGATGAGAGTGCCCTAGAGGGCCAAACCATGAACCCACATCCGCCCCCGAAGGACCAAGTCATACACCAGGCTAATAAATATATACACAGTCTATGCAATGCTAACCTCACAACATCCCGCCTCCCCCCACAAACCCCAGCATCCCAAACATGCCAGTAGCCATGGATCCCCCCAACATGATTCCCCCCCTTCACCCTCCCCCCCAACGTCAGAGTGGCAAACAGCCAAACAAACAGTAAGTCAGTGGGGAACACCCGACAGGGGTACATTAGAAAGTACGCGCTGCCACTATCCGGCCCATAGCTCCAGACTGTACCGCCCTTGGTGGAGTCTAGGGCCAAGAGAGTGGTCCTTGGTATACGTTACCACTGGGGTGCAATGTCCAGAAAGGTCGCCGCTTCCATAACTCCCCAGCTCTTAATTGGTCGATCGGTGCTAGTTAGTGGTTCGGTACGATGTATACATGGGTCGGAGTATGTAAGATCCGTTAGTCTTCATGGTGCTCTGGAGGCAGGTCGTCATTCTCTTGTTCGTCCGCAGGGGCCTGGTCATCCCTGCGCGCTCACCGGACCGTCTTAAGGAAGTCCTCAGCTTTCTGCGGGTTTGTGAAGAAGCGTTGCTTGCCCTGGAGGGTGACTCTAAGCTTCGCTGGATATAAGAGGGCATAGTCGATTTGGGCCTCTCGCAGTTTCTTCTTCACTGAGAGGAATTTGCGCCGCTCCTCCTGAACCATCGGCGTAAAGTCAGGGTAGATGGAAAATGTAATGCCCTCAAAACGCAGGGATTTTTGTGTCCGGGCAGCCCTGAGGGCCGTGTCACGATCACGATAATTCAGAAGACGAGCACTTATAGGTCTCGGTGGCAGGCCAGGTTGGGGCATAGGCGCCAAGGATCGGTGGGCCCTCTCCACGATAAACTGGGACGAGAAAGCTTCCTCTCCAACTGAGCCTTTGAGCAGTCTCTCCACATAGAGCTCCATCCTGCCCGTGGCAGTGGACTCCGGCACGTTCGTAATGCGAATGTTGTTCCTGCGGCTACGTGCTTCCAAGTCCTCATTCTTTGCCGCTATGATGCGGAGGAGATTGTCCATTCTCGCTAGCTGTGACGTGTGGGACGCGGCGGCATCAGTGTTATCAGAGATTCTCTGTTCCGCAGTTGTGAGGCGTTCCTCATGGCGATCCACCTTATGGACCAGGGCGTCCAGTCGAGCCGTGACGCCATCCACTTTCTCCACAACGGTAGCGAAGCCTTGGCGCATCTCCTGTATTAGGTTGGTAAGGTCCGCAGCAGGTGCGACAGGTGGGGCAGGCTGTGGAGGCGGGACGCTGGGCCCTGGGTTCATCTGCGTCGACGTGTTGTTTTTGCGTGTGTTGTCGAAGCTCAGCTTAGGCTGGCGAGTCTCAGGCCGACCCATGGTAGTGAGAGGGCAAAAAGAGAAAAAAAATAAAAAGAAAAGGAGGATGGCAGAGCAGACAAAAAGCAGCCAGTAGCAGGTAGAAGGGACTTGGGCTCGATGTGTCGCGTTATACCGCAATATGGCCGGTACCACCAGTAGCGCTATGTAGTTACCGATCACCCAATGGCAGTGGCTACTCTTCCAGTCCGGGGCACTCGGCCGCAGTATCAGGCACTCGCTGCGTGGAAGCCAGGTAGTGTAGAGGCCAAAGCATCGGCCACCTCAATGGGCTGCAGAGTCAGACCTAAGGAAGCAGGCAATCACAGTCAATGCCAGGAGGTAACGCGGCTCGCTGGTCGGCGCCTTTCAGTATGGCGGCCGTGCACTGCGTGTATAGCCCCCAGCGTACCTGGCACTCGAAGACGTGCAGCGATCCTCAGTTCAGTAATGCAGGCAGTGACAGGGGGATTCCGCACAATGGGGCAGCCCCGGCCCCCGATCGAGGAGTCTGGCGGACTGCGCCGCGCAAGCTCGGGTCTTCGGCGCCGAGGGAGACAGGCACGGCGACCTGGCAGAGCCGCGGTAGCAGGCGTCGCAGCAGGAGCAGCCCACCCACTGTGCAAGCGTGGTGACAGCTGGGGGGAGACCCAAGGCGAGCGTTCAGCAGGCGCCTACCTGCACAGTCTTCTCCTCCTGCCGTCCCAAAAGGATCGGGAAGGCGATTGTCCGATGCGGCCTGGGACCCTCGTGACAGGCCCCAGGATCGCGTAGTTCTGGCGGCCGAGCGCCCGCCTCAGGCGGCTCCAGAGCAAGTGCCGGGCAGAGGTTCAGGAGCCCGTATCTTCGGCTCTGGGGATCACAGCAACTCCCGACTTTGTACGAGTGTAGGAGGCACCCCCCGGGTGCGGGATCTGGACTCCTGGGGGCACCGCGGCACCCCGTGGCGAAGGATTTAGTTAGGATTAGTTACCAAGAAGCGGGAGCTGCAGGTTCAGGCAGCCATTCCGCAAGCGCGCCCTCTAGCGCCCCCAATCATTGGACTATATTAAGTAGGATCTCCATTATGTTCCCCAAGTGGTAAAAACCCCATTAGATATTTTCTGGCAACATCACCCATAATGGGCCCTACGTCGTTATCCTTTTAACTGATCTCTTAATACAGTCTGCCCGGCAGGTATTTCTTACATACAAAATCCATTCTCTTAGTGACGGGGCAGCCTGTGCTACCCACTTCGAGCAAATTTCTGTACGTGCCATAATTATCAATACAAATAACATGTGTTCTTGGGGTTTATTTACCCTATAATTTTCGTCACCTCTAGGTAAGATTCCAAATATAACAAGTTTAAGGCTTACCTGTATTTTAGCCCCAAGTGTTTTAGAAGCAAACTGACCCACCTTGTGCCAGAAGATGTGGATTACCAGACATTGCCATAACAGGTGAACATTGCCTGCATTTTCTAGCATGCAATTGGGACATTGTCTTCTCTTACATCCACCCATCTTGGTTAGTTGCTTCGGAGACCAATAGGCTCTGTATAGAGTAAAAAGATGGTTTCTTCTCAAAGGTGCAGGTCTGACAATAGATCTAAGTGCAGCATGTTATACTTGCCATAAGTTTTGGATTTCTGACTCTGGTATTTCTGTTCTCCATATCTCCTCTGGCGCAGGTAAAGTGCTATCCTCTGCCTCCACCAACATCCAGTACCATTTAGACACTTCCTTTTTAAAGGCTAGTTTTTTCACAAACTCTTCCTCCCATTCTGTCTCGAAAGCCAATTTGCAGTTTGTTTTGGGTCCATCTTGTCATTTGAAAGTATTTCTGTCAATGCAGCGACTCTGTGGAATGCACTCCCTCTTAGGATTCGAACTGAACCCAGCCACTTGAGGTTTCGTAAGCTTCTCAAAACCTTTCTCTTTCCCCAGGACTCCTAATTTGCACTCCCCTCACAGTATTCTCTGCTCTATAGCGCTGGGACGCTCCCGGGTAACCACACGCTTTACAAATCTGTTTCTATTTTATTCTTCTATTCTATTTCAATCTTGATAGGGTAAAGTTTGTTTTTAATGCAAGTGTGTTCCCGGGTATCAGGGAGATTTGTTCAATCTAGTAGTAATATTGTACCACTTTTAATAATAATGGAGATGATTTTAGGATATGTTTGTTTAAATTAGATCAGGAACTATAATGAAATACTTTATTACATAATTGAAGGGAGTCCAATGTATTGTGCCACTTATTTGTAGTGACATAGTTTTTCTGCTACTGTATATATGATAGTTTTTTCCCCTACTGTTCAAGAATGGATCTTTATACAGTACATTGTTTATGGTGTACAAGTATAAAAGGTTAGAACAGTAAAAAAGGGAAAATGAAATGCTTTATTGGAATGTAAGATACTATTACAGCATAGGAATTGTCTACAGTTTTGTTTATAATTTGAACTTATGCATTGCAAAAAATAGGTTTATAGTGTAATTTTATAAAATATGATCCTAACTTATATTTAAGTTGTTTCTTTTGTATACCTATGAATGGCACCACTATGTGAGTAATGTACAGCCACTCACTCATCCATACAGACACTGACACACCCACTCACTTACCTATAAAGTCACTGACACATCCACTCACTCACCTACAAATCTACTCTCATGACCACTCATCCAGTCACTGACACACCCGCCCACTTATCTATACAGGTACTAACACATGAAGTCATTCACCCATATAACTACTGGTACACCCACTGTCATCCAAACAGTCACTGACACATCCACTCACTCATCCATACAGCTATTAATAGACAATAACTCATGCATACAGCCAATCATACACCCATTCACTCACCCATATAATTACTAACATACCCACTCCCTCCCTCATACAGCTACTAACACACACACTCAGTCACCCATACACACACTGACATACCCAATCATGAATACATAAAGCAACTCACACAGGCACTCATTCACCAATACAGCCATTCACACATCCAAACACTCAGCCATACTGCTACTGACAGACACACTCACTCACCCATACAGTCACTTACACACCGACTCAATAATTCAAACAGCTACTATCAGATATACTCAGTTACCCTTACAGTCACTCACACATAAACTCACTTACCAATAAAGCCCCTCACACACCCACTCACTCATCTATACCAACACTTACACACTAACAAGCATGTAACATATAGTCTTTATTTTATAAACCATAAAAGGAAGTTCCTTTAATTTTTATAGGGGGTTTGGGTTGCTGTTGGTGGTTTTTGTTAAATTATAACAATAGGAATTTTAAAACAAAATACAGGAAGAGAACTTTCACAACTTGTACAACAAGTCTCTAAGGAAAATATAATTGGAAGTATTATATTAGATAGCATCAAAAATGTTCAGGTGGGATTGTATGCCAACTGTTAAAACTTTACTGCAGAATTAACAATGTGTTCCATTGTTTGCCAGTTCAGGAGCTCTTGCCAGGATTATTAGTGTTGCAGGAGCTGTGTGGCTGCACAGGACATATATCTGAGGATGCTGGAGGAATGCTTCCATCGCTCTCCATTTCTGCCAGAGCAAGAAGCATAATGTTTAAGTGTTTGAGCATGCTTGTAGTGCCACATGAGTACTTCTTGATGTTCCTCAGGAAAATGCTTTGTCATTAAAAGTGCACCTTACTTTTCATGCCACTACCTTTTTCTCTCCACTTGGAATTGTGAAATAAATCCATGCTTTGCTCTGTTTTTTCAGAGCAGGTTCTTTGTCAGAGGAGGAACTTCCATGCTGCTGCTATGGATCTGGAGCTGAAGGTGCCATTTAAGAAAAATCCAAAAAACACCAACTTTCAAACACATTTTTGGGAAAAGATGCACAGGTGTGAATTATGTCGGCCACACTACAAGATCAAAAGACTGGGAAGGGGCTTCCTGTAAAAATTATTGAAAGCTGGTTTAACCAGTAAAAGCCATTTGTTCCTGGGTCACATGGGATTTGCGATAAAATTGCAGAAAGTATTTAGGCAAGGTTTTAAACTTTCTTCCTTATTACTATGACATTTCCTTTATTATTTTAGTTGATCACTTACCTCAAACATTAATTTTGTGCTGTCTATATCTTTTTTAAGTGCTGCCATAAAACATTCTGATTGCGCTAAGGTTTCTGTGTACCAGAAAATATATATCAGGATGGGTCATGACTGATATGCAATTCTAAACAAAATAATAAAAAACTAAAATCTACAAATATGAAGCAACTACAGCAATAAAATTATAAATGCAGCAATGATGCAGCAGGTGCTGTGACACTAATATGGACAGAAGAGTGTAAGCAGTCCACTACAGAGACATTAGAATTGTTTAAAGCTACCAATGTTATAGGCTTCGCATTTACGAGAGTTAGAGCTATTGGCAATGTAAATGTAAACGTTTTTAAAAGTTTTTTGGAGTGGAATGGATGTACTTTGTGTGTAGTGGAATTATGTGGTATATTGTGCATTGAAATTATATGGCTAGAAATGATGTGGTATTTATTTTATAGGAATTATGTAGAGTGGGATTATGTGTTAAAGAGAGTAATTATGTGGTATAGTAGTCTGTGTTGTGGAGTGGTAATGTCAGGTTTAGTCTTCCTCGTTTCCATAGAAGCTCAATTATGAACCCAGTGAGACAAAAAAAGAAGGAATCACTGAGGAGCACTTGTGAACCTAGTCAAAGGTATGAGCAGGGCCACTGGAATTATGTGACTTTTTGGCTGCAAGTACTTTTGCACAATTATACGCTTTTTGCATTAGCCACATAATTCATCATTTGCTTCCTACTCTGCAGATTTGAACAAAAAAGCCTTGTTTCTAGCTCAAACGGCTCAAGCATTACTAAAAATGCAGCGACAAGTGTTACAGCATGGCGGAACACCCTTTGCACACCTAGAAGGGTCACCTGTTACTTACTGCTAAATGTGGGTGTTAAATTGGTACTGATGGTGTGCAAGACACTCTTGCTTCCTTCTGTGCCTCTCTCTGTGCCTCTCTTGCCTCTTTCTGCATTTCTGTTGCTTCTTTCTGCACATTTCTTTCTTTTTCTGTACTTCTGTTGCCTCTTTCTGCAAATCTCTTCTACGATCTGCATCTCTTTTGCCTCTTTCTGCATGTATGTTGCCTCTTTCTGCACCCTTCCTCCCTCTTTCTGCAACTCTCTTGCCTTTTTCTGCACCCCTCATGTCTTTTTGCACCTTTTATGCCCCTTTCTGCACCTCTGTTCCTGTTTTCTGCACTTCTTTTGTTTCTTTCTGTACCTGAATTGCTTCTTTCTGTACCCCTCTTGCCTCTCTCTCCACCCCTCTTCCCTCTTTCTGCTCTTCTATTGCTTCTTTCTGCACTTATCTTGCTTTTTTCTGTACCTCACTTGCCTCTTTCTGCACCTCTAGTGTCTCTTTCTGCAGTTTTCTTGCCTCCTTCTGCACTTCACATGCCTCTTTCTCAAACTCTCTTACCTGTTTGTGTACCTCCCTTGCCTCTTTAGGTACCTCACTTCCTTCTTTCTGCACCCCTTTTGCTTATTTCTACACCATGTTTCCCTCTTTTTGTAACTCGCTTGCCTCTTTCTACACCTCTCTTCTCTCTTTCTGCCCTCACTCTTGCCTCTTTCTGTACCGCTGTTCCTTCTTTCTTTACCTGTCTGGTCTCTTCTGCATCCTTCATGCCTCTTTCAGCACCTCTTTTGCTTCTTTCCGTAGTTCCCATAATCTCTGCACCCCTCCTGCCTCTCTCTGCACACCTCTTGCCTCTTTGTGCACCTCTCCTACCCCATTTTGAACCCCTCTTGCCTCTTTTTCCACCTCTGTTGGTTCTTTATGCACCTATTTTTCTTTGTTCTGCACTTCACTTGCCTCTTTCTGTACCCCTCTTGCCACTTTTTGCCCCTCTGTTAGCTCTTTCTGCACTGCTATGGCTTCTTCTTGCACCTCTGTTCCAAATTTCTGCATCCCTCTTGCCTTATTCTACACCCCTCTCCCTTCTTTCTACACATCTCTTGCCTCAGTCTGCCCACCTGTTCCTCTTTCTGCCCCCTTTTGCCTGTTTCTGCAACTCTCTTGAATCTTTCTGCAGTTCTCTTGCCTCCTTCTGCACCTCACTTGCCCCTTTTTGCACCTTTGTTGGTTCTTTTGCACTGCTCTTGCTTCTTTTTGCGCCTCTCTTACACATTTCTGTATCCCTCTTGCCTCTTTCTGCACCCCTTTTACCTGTTTTGCACCTCTCTTGCCTCTATCTCCACCTCTGTCCCATCTTTCTGTACCTCTTTTGCCTGTTTACGCAACTCTCTTGCCTCTTTCTGCAGTTCTCTTGCCTCCTTCTGCCCCCCTGTTGCCTCTTTCGGCATTCGTCTTCCCTCTTTATGCACCTTTCTTGCTTGTTTCTGGCTCTTACTTGCCTCTTTCTGCACTTCTCTTGCTGCTTTCTAAACCTTTATTGCTTATTCCAGCAATTCTCTTGACTCTTTCTGCACTTTCCTTGCCTGTTTCTGCACCTCTCTTACCTCTTTGTACACCTCCCTTGCCTCTTTCTGCACCTCACTTGCTTATTTCTGCATCCCTGTTGCCTCTTTATGCACCCCTCTCCCCCCTTTGTGCAAGTCTCTCGCCTCTTTCTGCACCTTTCATGCCTCTTTCCACACCTCTGTTACTTTTTTCTGCACTTCTCTAATTTCTTTCTGTACCCCTCCTGCTACTTTCTGTACTTCTCTTGCCTCTTTGTACACCCCTCCTACCTTTTTCTGCATACCTCCTGCCTCTTTTTGCACCACTGTTGGTTCTTTCTGCACTGATCTTGCTTTTTTCTGCACCTTTCTTGCCTCTTTCTGCACCTCTGTGCTTCTTTCTACACCTTTGTTGCTTCTTTCAGCAATTCTCTTGCCTTTTTCTGCACTTCTCTTCCTTCTTTCTGTACCCTTCCTGCCTCATCCTATACCTCTCTTGCCTCTTTGTGCACCTCTCTTACCTCTTGATGTACTCCTCTTACATCTTTTTGCACCTCTGTTGGTTCTTTCTGCACTGCTCTTGCTTCTTTCTGCATCTCACTTACCTCTTTCTGCACTTCTCTGGCTTCTATCAAAACCCCTGTTGCTTCTTTCAGCAATTCTCTTGACTCTTCTGCACTTCTCTTTCTTGTTTCTGCACCACTCTTGCATCTTTCTGCACCCCTGTTGCATCTTTCTGCACTTCACCTGCTGTTTTCTATACCTCTCTTGCCTCTTTCTACACCTCTGTTGCTTCTTTCTGCACTGTTCCTGCCTCTTTGTGCACCCTATTTCCCTCTTTGTGCAACTATCTTGCCTCTTTCTACACCTCCCTTCCCTCTTTCTGTACCACATTTGCCTCTTTCTGTACCTCTGTTGCTTCTTTCTGCACTTCTATTTCCTCCTTCTGCACCCTTTGTGCCCCTTTCAGCACCTCTGTTGCCTCTTCCTGCACCCCTCTTGCCTCTTTTTCCACCTCTGGTGGTTCTTAATGGACCTCGTTTTCTTCGTTCTGCACTTCACTTGCCTCTGTCTGTACCCCTCTTGCCACTTTTTCCTCCTCTGTTGGTTCTTTCTACACTGCTCTGGCTTCATCCTGCATCTCTGTTCCAAATTTTTGCATCCCTATTGCCTTTTCCTGTACCCCTCTCTCCTCTTTCTATACCTCTTTTGTTTCAGTCTGCCCACCTGTTCCTCTTGCTGCACCCTTTTTGCCTGTTTCTGCAACTCTCTTGTATCTTTCTTCAGTTCTCATGCCTCCTTCTGTACCTCACTTGCCCCTTTCCTTATTGCACCTCTGTTGGTTCTTTTGCACTGCTCTTGCTTCTTTTTGCACCTCTCTTGCAAATTACTGCACCCCTCTTGCCTCTTTCTGCACCCTTTTACCTGTTTTGCACCTCTCTTGCCTCTGTCTACACCTCTGTTCCATCTTTCTGTACCTCTTGTGCCTGTTCCGCAACTCTCGTGCCTCTTTCTGCAGTTCTCTTGCCTTCTTCTGCACATCTGTTGCTTCTTTCTGCACTTCTCTCTTCTTTCTGCATTTGTCTTCCCTCTTTTTGTACCTTTCTTGCCTGTTTCTGCATCTCACTTGCCTCTTTCTGCACTTCTCCTGCTTCTTTCTACACCTCTGTTGCTTCTTTCTGCAATCTCTTGCCTCTTTTTGTATTTCTCTTCCTTCTTTCTGCACCCCTCAGGCCTCCTTCTGTACCTCTCTTCCTTCTTTCTGCACACCTCCTACCTTTTTCTGCACCCTTCTTGTACCTCTGTTGGTTCTTTCTGCATTGCTCTTGCTTCTTTCTGTACCTCACATGTCTCTTTCTGCACTTCTCTTGCTTCTTTCTACACTTCTGTTGCTTCTTCCAGCAATTCTCTTGCCTCTCTCGGCACTTCTCTTCCTTATTTTTGCACCCCTCTTGCCTCTTTTTGCACCTCTGTTGGTTCATTCTTCACTGCTTTTGCTTCTTTCTGCACCTCACTTGCCTCTTTCTACACCTCTTTTGCACATTTTTGTATCCCTTTTGCTTCTTTCTGCACCTTCTTCCCTATTTCTCCACCTCTGTTGCTTCTTTCTGCACTCCTCTTGCTTCTTTCTGCACTGCTTTTGCTTATTTTTTTTCCTCTGTTGCAAACTTCTGTATCTCTCTTGCCTCTTTCTGCACCCCCTGTTCCCTCCTTCTGCACCTTTCTTGACAGTTTCTTTACCCCTCTTGTGCTCTTTCCACACCTCTGTTGCTTCTTTCTACATTTCTCTTGCCTCCTTCTGCACCTCTTAGTTAGAGTAAGGGCACCAGTCATCTGAGAGAGAGGTCTGAAAGGAGAGCCAGCACCTCTCCACACACTACAATGCACACCCATCATTACAGAGAGGCCAGTCCCTCCCCACATGGTAGTTTGCACACCTGCCAATTGGGAGAGGTCTGAAAGTAGAGCCCATTCTCCCCAACACCCTACTATGCAAACCTATCATTACAGAGGGAGGTCACAGCAGAAAAGCCAGTCCACCCACATCCCCTAGTACTCACACCTGTCATCTAAGAGTGAGGTCTGAAAGGAGAGGGCAGTCCCTTCCCACACCCTACTATGCACACCTGTCATCTGAGATAGAGATCTGAAAGGAGAGGGCAATCCCTCCCCACACCCTACTATGCACACTCATTACTGCAGAGATAGGTGTTGCAAAGAGGCCAGTCCCTCCACACATCCTACTATGTACATCCAACATTACATAGAGAGGTCTCAGCAGGGAGGCCAGTCCCTTTACACACCCTGCTATGCAGACCCGTAATTTGCTAGAGTAATGACACCTCAGAAAAAGATTGATGGTGACATGTCATGATATCAGAGTTACAATAACAGATCAGATACAATATTTCTATTGAATATATATCTGTTTAATAGTCAAACACATTTTACAAAGATTTTACAAACTGTGAAGCATATCCTGTTTTGTTACAATAATAAAACATTCTTTTATTAGAATGTCGGAACACAACATATATTATAAAGACATTCTACCATACATACACCTACAAAAATATTTAATTGTACTTTGAAAAAAAACCTTGAATTTCACTGAAATAACCAAAGTTTAATGTAATATTATTGTTAGATGCAATGAAAAGATCTGTTTTTGTTTTTTATAAAAACCTTAGAAATTCACTGAAAAAATAAAGATTAATGTAACATTATAGTTAGGTGAATTTGTCAGTGTGAATATTAACATTTTGAACATAAAAGACACAGAAATCCATCATTTATAATTAGCAGCACTAATTATAACCTGTGCCCCACCATACTCTGCTTTTGACCTCACCTATGACATCACTCATGACATATTCTATAACATTGTTTATGACATCACTGATGACATCTTAAATTACATCATTGATGACATCACTGATGAAACAACTGACAATATCATCCAATGAGTGCACTACTTTATAGTTTACATAGTGGCAGATAGCTGTCATATTACTTTTCTACCTAATTTTAAACAGCTTGGATGCAGGTAATGCATGTAAGTGTTTAGAAATTGAACGTGCTTCTAATGCACAATAGCTGAGTAGAGGTATTGAACGCATTATAAATTGCTGGGAGAGCGGGAAATCGGGCTAGTGGCAGGCCACATGTTTGGGAGGAGGGGCTGTCTATTGTGCATTTACCTTTGGCTCTGTGCCCATATGTTGTAGTTTTGGATTTTGGCAAATGTTCCAGTTTTAGCACCCCAGACTGTGGAACCAATTGATCAGTTAAAAATAAGGTTATACCCTTGTTAAATGACGATGCCACATTCAATCTGAGTTTTTATAATGACATTTTATTGGTACGTTGAGAAAGATGATTGGGACCACATACTAGTCACCTTGTTGTGCTGCATGACAGGGAAAGGGCAGGAATGCACCATATTTGTAAGAATATAGTGTACTCCTGCCCTGTACCTGCACTGGCGCCATTGTGGCTGCCTAGTCCCATCACATTCAAGCTTGCACCATGGTGAAAGGGTGTCTGCACTTTAAGGAGGATTGTTTTGTTCAGGAAGGGGCAACTTCTATTTGCACTGCTTACTGTGACCCCTAGGTAACTATTATTTTATTCACACTTACCCATTGCACTATGTTGCTTAACCAATCTGTAATCAAGGACTACAGCTGCTTGCTCAAACAAAAAATAGCATGACCACCATCTCCATATTGAAAGCATTAGGTGGCAATCGAGAATATTCGAATAAGAAAAGCAATACCATGGTCCCATTACCAAAAAAAAATTTTTTATGGGGTAAGACTAAGAATTGAAGTAGGACCTGTTGACGAATATATGAGGAAGTACACGGTTCAGGATATTCTTCTAAAAATGCAAGTTGCAGTTGTGGCATAAATATAAAATAAAAAAATATACTAATGTCTTCTTGGTAAAGGGGTAGTGATAGCAGTAGTGCTCTATCAATTTTCAGAACAGGGTGGGGCAGGTGATGTCAACTCTTAGTTATCATAAATGTTTTGAAAACAAAGCTTGATGGAACAGAAAAACAAGTCTAGCAAATTACCAACATCTATACATTTATGCTTTGGTCTTTTGTGGTTATGAAATAAGAATGACTAGTAGGATACCATAAACCGTTTTTGTGGAAAGGAGTTCTTTGATGAATTCTGAAGCTTACATTGATAAGTGAAGCAATAATAAATAGTAGTATATGATTATTTATATTGGACACATTCTTCATCTATATATGTTCCTGCAGTTGATAACTCTTAGAAGCAGATTACAGAACAGCTTTTTAACACTCAGACTTAGCTAAGAAATATGCCATACACATGATACTAGGACACATAACAGTTAGTAAACATGTGGTGTGGTTAAAACATATTTTAAAGTGGCAATGATGAATGCTATTTAACTATACTGCTGTCTGAAACACTGTGCACTAATTAGAAAATATTGTCAATAGTGGTATAATGCAATGAGGTTTACCTATTACATTTTGCACCAAGGAACAAGGGCCCTCAGAAAATTGGGCCCAGATCACGGCCACAGACTACTAGAAGAAAGAATATGGTCGTCCAATATTGTGCTATAAAATAACATTCTCACCTTAGTTTTCTGTTAAAATAAATACAGTTTTATATCTAGACTTGCAACTCAATTTTCAGCAACCCACACTTGTTAAATCAAAATATTTACAACAATGACAAAGCTTGAGGTATTTTGTGAGAATGTACAAGCTGTATTTTTTTCCTGTCACCTTTTCTTATACAAATGGCAGTTCAAATTAAAGGGTGAGCTGTTACTGTCTTTCTTGTTGATATTGGCCTTTTTGTTGTAATACTATAACATTAATTTATTCTTCATAATGCTATGTGTTACTAATAACTCTGTGTGTGGCTCACTCTCACTTCTGTGCTTAAAATGCTCTAAATGTCTCAGGGATCTACTATTGATATTATTTATTGTTACTAACAGCTGTTTTATTGATATAGGCCAGGATCATGTAATGAGGAGCTCCTACCCTGATACTACCCAAATTCACTCGAAGCTGTGTCTGCAAAAATAGCAGGCTCACTCAAAACTCTGCTCTTATTAACTTCCAGTCTTAATAAGAGATTTGCTATTTTTAACGCATTGTGGTCTGAGTTCTGCCTAAAATCATGTAGGCTAACTCAGAGATATATCTGTGATATCAGCTAGAATGTGTACCACCAGATAATACCCAGGCCTATTTATAGCTCTACGTTTGATCAGCCTTATAACCTCTGCTCTTCTTCATTCACACACTCGGTCAAAGCTATGTTGTTGATAAATTAACCTTCTTATGGATCTGCTGTTGATATTAGTGAAACTCCATCAGAGCTCTGGCAATGATAACACAAATTCCGTCAAAGCTATAATGCTAATGGTATGTTGAGTACATTAGAAATATTTGCGTGAGTGTGACTATGAGCAGTTACTCATTCATGACTCTGTTCTTGATCATGCCCTGAGCTCTGATGTTAAGGATACACAGGTACACAGAGATTCTGCTCTTCCTAATAACAAAACCACTGAGAGCTCTTTTCCTGAAAATATTTAACTTAATCAGAGCTTTATTTTTTAAAATGATACCTCAGTTGATAATGATGAGAGCAGCTCAATTGTCCAACTTGAACTTACAAGCTAGGTTCTACTTGAACCAGAGCACAAGGAACCCAGGACCGGTTTTGGCCTGATGAACCTATAACTAGGGTGAAACTGTTCATGGGTTGCTTGTGTTTTCACTCAAGGAGGATCTGGCTTGACATTTTGGGTTGGACAATTCCGATTGGCATAGGGTCAAGACTGATTTGCATATATATGGGTCTCAATTGAGGTGACATGGTGTGCAGGGTGGAAAGTAAAAATATAGATTTCTAAACAGAGAAGCACCGTTATATCGAGTTTTAAATATCGTAGGGACGAAATATCGAAATAAAGAATATGTACAACCAGAATATCGAAGTTAAGGCAAGAAATATCGATGTTGCTAATATCGATGTTAGAAATATCGATAGTTAAATTATCGATGTTAATAATATCGACATTGATATGAGTGTTATTTATTTTAGTATGTATTTAATATGTATGTGTTCTATATTTTTTGTTTAGTATTGTACATTTTTTTTATATATATATTTTGCATTATATTACCGTATAGGGTTGTGGGTTTATAGGGGAGTAGGGTGGGGAATAATATAATTATAGTAAATTAAATGATAATTTTGCGGAATTAATAATGTATTTTAATTACATTTTGTGTTTTATTTCTGAAGCGGATTGTGGGTTTATAGGGGAAAAGGTTGGGAAGTAATTTAATTTTAATTAAGTAATTATTAATATTTAATTATTGTTATTTATTATCAATGTATTGTTCAATAATTATTAATTGGTAATTAATTATAATAAATTGCTAATTATTTTATTTGTATCAATTTATTATTGGAGTGGGTTGTATGTTTATAGGGGAATAGGGTGGGAAGTAAACTATTTGTAATTAATTAATTAATTAAGAACAAATTAGTATTGATAATTACATTTTTCTGTTAATAAATTATTAATTGGTTATTAATTTTCATTAAATATTATTAAACGGTGTTGGTATTTTTTATTTTTTATTAATTATTAATGAGTTATTAAATATTCTTTATTGTTATTGATAATTATTTATTTGTTATTAAGTAATAGGTTTTTAATTGTTTATACATATTATTTATTGTTGTAGATTTGTTTAAAATGTAATTATTAATTGCAAATTTATTTTTATCAATTGATAAATTGAAAATAAATTTAGTTGTATGAAATTTTATGTGGAGTGTGTTGTGTGTTTTTTTCAGGGAATGGAATATGAAGTATTTAATATTATTAAAGTAATTATTATTTTTGATATGTTTGTAGGTTTTTTCTCTAAATTTATGAATAAATCATTATTTAATTACATGTATAAGTATGTTATTTTTAACATCTATATTTTCCAATGCTTCCCCTACTATGGCACTCACTGCAGTGGGAATACAATTTTTTTCCCCTACGCTATCCAGCGCTTTTCCTACTTTTGCACTCTATGGAGTGGGAATACACATTTTTACCCCTACGTTGTCCAGCGCTTTCCCTACTGTGGCACTCTCAGGAGTAGGAATAGTAATGTTTACCCCTAGGCGATCCAACGCTTTCCCGACTGTTGCACTCTCTGGAGTGGGAATAGTAATTTTTGAGTTCAAAAACTTTTATTAAGTTTTCAGAAATAATGACAGAAATAGACAATACAAAAAATGTTAGCACGAGCAATAATACCAAAACAATTGATGCATACAAATCATCAGCAAAATAAAATAGGTAAAAAAATTGCAATAAACGATAATCAATCAAAGGAAAAAAGATGAGTTGCAGAAAGGGAAGGGAAAGGAAGGGTACATACTATATCATCATTTATATAAATAAGAGTTACTGATAACATACAAATAATACACAATTATAATGTTAAACAAAAGAAGGAGTAGAAAAAATACATTCATGTTAACAAATATGTATCAATAGGTGACCAAAAGGATTGATAAGAATGAGAGTTATGATTAATTCCATGTAGGGATAATTGTGCACCTCTTCTCGTAAAAATGATCCCGGACCACCAAGCATGAACAGACAGAGATGGAGCATCTTTCCAACAAAAAGTGATTGATTTTAAAGCAGCTGAAATTAAGAAATTGCAAAAGTAGATGGAACACCATGCGGGAATGAATCTAAATTTGAATTACATAAAGACTCATATTTAATAACATCAGCGTAAGGTAATTGAAATTTTGATTGTAAAATGTCAAAAGGAATAAAGGCATTATCACAAAATAAATCTTTAAGATAAAATATACCAGCCTTAATCCAAGAATTCCAGAAATTCACATTTTTATTCAATCTAATAACAGAACTATGCCATAATGATAAATCTGCAGTAGTATTTATAGGAGAAGCAACATTTGAATCTAGATCATTAAATATTAGTTTCGAGGATTTGATAATAACTGAATTGTGTATAACTGTAGACTTATGAGACATAGTAAGCAAGGTGGGTAATGCAAAAAGGATTAACAAGAGATTTCTCTATATGAAACCAAATAGGAGTCTTAAGTATAGAGGAAGAACTAAACCATAGAGAACTTTGTTTTAATATAAATGCTTTATGATATAAAAGAAAGTCAGGTAGGCCGAAACCTGCACTACATCTGGTCATTTTCAGTTTCTTATAACAAATTCGAGGTGTCTTTTTATTCCAGAGAAATTTGGATAACATTTTATCAACATCTTTATAGAATTTAAGTGGAAACTGAGTAGGGATCATAGCAAGGGAATAAAAGATTTTAGGAGCAATATTCATTTTTATGGATTCCATTCTTCCCCACCAAGTGGGATGAAGTGAGAACCATTTAGATATTTTATTCTTAATATAATCACGAATAAAATTACTATTTAATGTTACTGTTGCTGGGATGGAGGACGAAAACAAAATACCAAGATATTTCAATTTATTTTTTTGCCAAATAATATCTGCCATAGGTAACATATCGGGAGTACAAACAACATTTAAGGGAAAAAAAATCTGTTTTATTAACATTAAGTTTGTAACCTGAGACTGTGGAATGTTTGTTAATAATTTGTGATAAGGATGGGTTTGAGGAGATAGGGTAACTAATAAATAACAATACATCATCAGCATAAGCTAAGGTTTTGATAGTAAAAACTTTTATCGTAATACCTTTAATAGCATCACATTTTCTTATATGACTCAGAAAAGGTTCAATTCCCAGCAAAAATAAAAGTGGGAAAAGGGGACCACCTTGTTGTGTTGCTCTAAAAAGGTAAAATTGAGTAGATATTTGGCCATTAATAAATAATCGAGCAGTGGAGGCCGAATACAGGGCAGAAATCATATGGATAAACAAGGGTCCAAAATTAAATGACAATAAAGTCTGGAATAAAAATTGCCAATGGATTTTGTCAAAGGCTTTTTCTGCATCTAAATCCATAATTCCAGAGGGAGCAAGTAAAGTACATGCAGTAAGGTTCTTGTGCTGTTAGCAGAATATATATTCTTCATAAATCCTGATTGATCTGGGTGGATAATAGAGTGAAGTATAGGGGCTAATCTAGAGGCAACAATTTTAGCATATAGTTTACAGTCCTGATTAATTAAGGATATAGGACGACAAGGGTAGGATCTTTATCAGGCTTAGGAAGTACTATAATTAAAGCATCAGCAAATGAACCTGAAACAGTCCCAGAAGAACCAAAAAAAGTAAAAAGTTGAAATAAATATGGCAAAAGATGGGACTGGAATTCTTTATAAAATTCAGCTGGAATACCATCAGGGCCTGGGGACTTATTTTTTTGAAGAGATTTTATGGCTGCCAAAATTTCATCAGTAGTAATAGGTAAATCTAATCCAAGTCTATCTGATTGTGAGATTTTGGGCAATTCACAAGTATGTAAGAAAAAGTCAATTAATGAGGTATCGTGAAATCTGGCTTATTATATAGATTAGAGTAAAAATCCAGAAATTCTTTAACAATATCATTATGGGATAGTGCAATCTTGCCATGAGGACCTTGAATAGAAGTAATCTGTGTCTTATCTTTTTTGATAAGTAAGTAATTCGCTAAAATTTTTCCAGACCTGTTGGCATTAAAACAAAATCTGGCATTAGATTGAGAGATTTGGACACCAGCTCTTTTACTGAGGATAGAGTTAAATTCATAACAAAGTTTTTGTAGCTTTACTCGGTATTGAGGATCATTGGATGTAATAAATAACCTTTCAAATTTCGCTATTTGCTTTTCTAGGTGCTTGATATTAGCATTGAAGGGTTTGTTCTCGTAAGCCATAATAGAAATTGTAGCACCTCTAATATAAGCTTTAAAGGTATCCCATCTATTAACCATGGAAGTAGAGTCTTCTGGAGTAAATAAAAAATAATCTTGAGTGGCTTTGATTAGTTTCAGCTTATTATGATCATTAAAAACAATATCAGTATTCAGGCATGATCAGATATATCAATAATACCAATCACAGGGTTAGTTGCAAATTGGATAAGTGGAGTAGAAAGTAGAAAATAATAAATTCTGGAATGCAAATTGTGGGGATTGGAAAAAAAGGTAAAACATTTGCCAGTAGGGAAATGTAGACGCCAAATTTCAGCTAACTTAGTGGTACGAATAAAGGATTTAAAAGCATGAGAAACCCTAGGAGGACGAAATTTAGTACTAGACAACCTATCTAATAATGGGCCAGCAATAACATTAAAATCACCCCCTATAATCAATGGAACTTTACCCAACTTTAAGACATCTGTAGTAATATTAGACCAGAAAGTAGGGTCATCAGCAGTAGGATCATAAATATTAAGCAAAAATAAAGTCGAATCATGAATTTTAATTTTAACTAGTATATATCTACCCTCTGTATCTGAAATTTTACTTAAAACTTGACAATGCAATTTTTTCGCAAAGAAAACAGCAACACCATTTTTCTTACCATTAGCAGGAGAGGAAACAATAGTATCGACCCACTTCTTTTTCATATAATTTAATATTTTATCATCAATATGAGTTTCTTGAATAAAACAAATGTCTGCTTTACAACTTCCTAAATAATCCAAAATTTTGGTACGCTTAACTGGGTGTCGTAAACCTTTCACATTTAGAGAAATAACTTTATTATTATGAGCATTAGCCATTATTAAGAGAAGAGCAAAGGAAGAAAAGCAATGGAACAAGAAGAGGCGAAGAAAACATAGTTAAGAAAGAGAAGAAAGACAGTAACTTTAGATGTGAAAAAAGGACAGGAAGAAAAGAAAACAGGGGTAAAAAGACAAACAAAGTACATTAATATCAAGAAAGAAACGCACATGCGTTCTACAAGTATGACTGGAACCGTTGGAGCCCAAAGTGTATAAAAACAATAACCTTGTTAGGGTACAAGAAGTTGGTTAAACTCAAGTATTTGAATCATGAGTATCCATGGAATGGTGCGAATGCTGAACCAAGAAGTGACGTACATCATCAGGACGCTGAAAAGATTTTGAAAAATTGTCTTTCCAGATGCGCATAATAGAAGGGTCAAAAAGACCATACTTGAACCCAAGACTTCGCAATTGGGGACGCATAGCAGAAAATTCCTTGCGAGTAACAACAGTCTCCTTTGCAAAATCCTGGTGTATAAAAATGTTATTCCCATTGACCATCAAGGAAGGAATCTCCCTCGCAGCTTTGCGTATCAAAACTAGATGGTGATGACGCAGAACTTTGAAAATCATTTGACGAGGTTTAGAAAGCTTAGGATTGCCAAGTGAATGAATCCTATGGGCCTTTTCAATTTCAAATTTTCCTGGAAATTTAATTTGTAAAAGGCCTGGAAGCAAGTTTTCTAAATACAGTCTGCAGTTATCACCTTCAACCTCTTCTGGTAAATTGAAAATGCGCAAATTGTATTGCATATTATGATTTTCCATGTCTAGGAGTTGTGTAGACATTGGCGATATTTTGGCAACAAGTGGATGAATAGAGTCAAGCTTAGCCTCATTATCCTGTATTTTAATGGCATTATCAGAGATTTTCATTGATAAATTTGCCATATCTTTACAAACATTCTTAATTTCTGAAGCAATAGAATCTGTGTTACTGCAAAGAGCTTGAATTTCTTCTAAAATTGTTATCGTTATTGTTATTGTTATCTGAGGTTTGTATAGCGCCAAATCACTGTCAGGTCTCTAGGCGCTCATGACAGAAGCAGTAACAACAGCTGAGTGAGTGAGCAGAAGGTACAGATATAGCAACATTTCTCAAAAGGAACAGAAAGCTTCCCTAAACAAAAGTGTTTTCAGTGACTTCCTAAAATGGAGAAGATTTATTTCTTTACTTGAAGCTCCGGTAGTTTGTTCCACATCTGTGGGATTTGGACAGAAAAAGATCTCCCTCCCTTGGTTGCCATTTTAAAACGCGGACACACCAGCAATTGAGAGTTGGAAGACCTCAGTGCTCGTTTGGGGTTATAGACCTCAAGCCGTTCTTTTATATAGACAGGCGCCTGCCCATAGATTGCCTTATGGGTGATGCATAAACTTTTAAATTCCACCCTTTGCTTTATGGGGAGCCAATGTAGTCTGCGCAGTAATGGGGAGGCATGGGTCTGTCTAGGTAATCGAAAGATTAGTTGCGCTGCATCATTTAAAATAACCTGCAGGCGGTTGATCAAAATTTTTGGCAAACCTAGGTAGAGCGCATTCCCATATTCAATCCTTGAGATTATTGTCGCCAAGACAATTGTCCGGAGCATATTTAGGGAAAGTAGGGGAACTAGCTTGCGTAGCTGCCTGATTAGGTTGGTACAGGTCCCAACAACAGAGGATATCTGACTAGCCATTGTCAGCTCATGGTCGATCTTAATACCAAGGCTTTTTACATTGGGGCATGGTTTCGGAGTGGGGCCGAGCTCTTGGGGCCAAAACAAATCAGTCCAGGGCGAGGCAGCAGTTGAAACCACCAGAACCTCCGTTTTTTCAGGATTTATTTTCAGCAAATTTGCCGTCATCCAGCTAACCGTATATCTAAGTATATTCTGGGCCTGGGTCTGTGCAGTTGCCGTGTTGTCAATACTCAGTAACAGCTGAGTATCATCGGCATCGTTAAAAATTCTGCAGCCCATGCTTGCCAGGGAGTCTATCAGTGGTTGTAGATAAAGATTGAATAAGAGTGGTGACAATGCAGAGCCCTACGGGACTCCGCACTCAAGAACACCTACCTCAGATATACAATCCCCTAATTGAATCCTCTGGGTCCTCCCCGACAAAAAGGATTTTAGCCATTGAAGTGCTAGATCCTTTATCCCACAGGCCGCCAGTCTGTCCAGAAGCAGGGCATGGCTGACAGTATCAAACGCCGCTGAAAGATCTAAAAGTATCAGGGCACTTGGTTTCTTACTGTCAGCCATGCCTCTAAGCTCATCCAGCACCGAGAGCATTACTAACTCGGTGCTGTGATGTGCGCAAAACCCCGCCTGACGCTCCTGGAGTAGGTGGTGTGACTCCAGGAATGAAGACAGGGACTTTAGCACATGTTGTTCCAGGATCTTGGACAGGAAAGGCAGCTGGGATATGGGCCTACAGTTTTTCAGAATAGCCGGGTCCGCCCCCGGCTTTTTTATCAGGGGCTTGACACGTGCCTCTTTAAAACTAGCTGGTAGAAGGCCAGTGTCTAACGATTTGTTTATTAGGGAGATGATATGATCCTCTAGAACAGGAAGCGCCAAACAAAAAATTCCGGGGGGGGCATGGGTCTGCAGGGGAGCCTGACTTGGTTCTATTTATAAGCTGCTCAAGAGTTGTAGAGTCTATGCATAGAAACCTAGAGATGATGGATTTCGGGGGGGGCGTGGGAGACCTGTGTTGCAAGGGGATAATTGGAAGAGTCCTTCTTAATATCAGACAAAATGGTTGCCACTTTCTCAAGGAAGTAACGTTGGAAGGTGTTACAGTCTATCGTTATTTCAGCCTTTTCATCTTTCTTACTCAGTTTTTTAAGATTTTAAAAGTTTCTTTCTGTACATTAGCTGCATTATTTATACGGGTTTCATAATATTCCCCTTTGGCTGACACAATAAGCTTTTTATATAAATTCAAAGATATTTTGTACTGTTCTCGGTCTGTACAGTCTTTTGTTTTCCTCCAACATCTCTCAAGATGGCAAAGCTTTCTTTTGTGATCCCTTAGAGGCGGGGTAAACCAAGGGGCCCCTTTTCCAGTACCCTTTATTTTTTGTACCCTTTCAGGTGCTATTTGGTCGATATCCTGTCTAAGATTGGCCACTAAAGAATTATAGTCCTGGTCTAAATCATCATGGGGGACAGTTGATTGTATATATTTAAGAAGGACGTCAGTTAAGGCTTTTGAATCGACTTTTTTCCATTGACGCACTTTTTTTGTTTTTAAAGGTGGTTTGACCGGAACGCTATCAATAGGAATATCACACAGGAGTAGGTAATGGTCAGAACAAATGCAGGGTACAATGTTCGTAAGGACCACCTCCGGATCAGAGGTCCAGATTAGGTCGAGGGTGTGACCCTTAATATGCGTTGGAGCTTCCACGAGCTGTTCTAGGCCTAACGAGGTCATAGAGGTATCCAACTGGCGGGTTGTCAAGTCTCTACATACACTATCCCAGTGGACATTAAAATCTCCTGTCACCAAGACTTTTTTATATTGAGTACAAATATCTGAGATGATGGGGGCAAATAGTTCATTAAACACTGAAGTACATTGTCGTGGAGGATAGACAGTAGGGACAATAAAACATGTGGTGTTCAAGGTGATCTTCACTCCAACTATGTCCACTGAATCTACTGTTTCAGCTAATAATTTGACCTCTGTTAGATGTTTTTAAAACATAATTGCAACCCCCCCCGAGCATTATCTGGACGGTTGTGCCAAACAATGTCGTATCCATTTGGGAGGGCAGCAATAATATCGGGGGAGGAGTTGTCGCCTAGCCACGTTTCAGTAAGGGTTAGTATATCTATAGCCTCATCCTGAAGAAGAGTAAAAATGTCAAAGTGGTGTTTCTGAAGTGACCTTGTATTCAAGCTAGCGAACTTCAGAGAGAGCGGGTGGATAATGGACCTACAGCTAGGGGATCGTATGATATTAGTCTCCTTTAATGTGGTCAGCGTCATTGGATATAGCGTCTGGCAACCTAGGTCTAGTAGAAGTAGCTCACTCACAGAGTATGTCAGTCGCCTACCAGGGGTCCTAGTCCCTAGGCCCGGTCGTGCGAGGAGGAGCGCAGACGGGCAGGACTCTGGCACGACTCTGGCGCAGGTCTGGGGCGTCCGCTGCACGCGTCTGCTGCGCGGAGTCATTGTCCTTTCCTTATAAGCGCTACTAGAGCGCGTCACCCGCCCGGCCCACACCCAATATGGCCGCCAAGCCCGGGAGACCGACCCTCGGCATCAATACTCAGCCGAGAGCGGTCCGCGGGCGGAGGGAGTGGGGAAAAGGAACACGGAATACAAGGGGGCAGCAGGAAGTCTCCTCTCTTCTTAGATCAAGCCGAGAGCAATGAAGTTAAAAAATGCGCTGTTTCAGATAAAAAGATGCCCAAAGATCGGCAGGAAAGACCTCCCGGCTTCCGCCTCAGGAGGGGAAAAATACTTCAGTCAATTACCACTGGCGCAGGCTAGCAGGCTCCTTATAAGCGCTACTAGAGCGCGTCACCCGGCCAGCCCACACCCAATATGGCCGCCAAACCCGGGAGACCGACCCTTTGCGTCAATAGTCAGCCGAGAGCGGTCCGCGGGCGGAGGGAGTGGGGAAAATGAACACGGAATACAAGGGGGCAGCAGGAAGTCTCCTGGCTTCTTAGATCAAGCCGAGAGCAATGAAGTTAAAAAATGCGCTGTTTCAGATAAAAAGATGCCCAAAGATCGGCAGGAGAGACCTCCCGGCTTCCGCCTCAGGAAGGGAAAAATACTTCAGTCAATTACAGAGGTAATGAAGGTTCTGATGATTCAACCGCTTTAGATTTAAGTGGAGGAGGTGAAACCTGCTGTATTCTTTTAGAAGGTATAGAATTTTTATTTTCCATTTTATTAATGTTATGAAAGTCAAAAACTTCAGTGAAAAAATGGATAATATGTGTAAAGTTATAAGGCAGCAATAGGAAATCCTCAGTAAAGCAGGTGCAGCAGCTAAAAAGAGCTATGGGTGTGGCTAGGCCCTAACCAGGCCCTTTCCTGAATGGTTGCTCTGCCCCCTGACTGACTGACCTGGCTGTTCCTGAGAGCAGAGCTGGAAGCAGAAGCAGGATCGAAGAGAAAAGCTGCTCCACAGACAGAAATCGTCAAAAAGCACCAAACCTGATTGGTATTGAGTTTAAAGCATATTTAAATGCATTTTCGCCGCTTTTCTGACAAAATGTTGGTGTTAAAATGCCGAAAATCGGGTACGATGCGCTGGAGCTTCCTAGGTTGCGGCCATCTTGTATCGCGCGCTCGCGCCTCTCCGGGAATAGTCATTTTTACCCCTACGCTATCCAGCACTTCCCCTACTGTTGCACTTACTGGAGTGGGAATAGTAATTTTTACCCATATGCTATCCAGCACTTTCCCTACTGTTGCACTCTCTGGAGTCGGAATACTAATTTTTACCCCTACGCTATCCAGCGCTTTCCGAACTGTTGCACTCACTGGAGTGGGAATAGTAATTTTTACCCCTACGCCATCCAGCGCTTTCCTACTGTTGTACTCTCTGGGGTGGGAATAGTAATTTTTACCCCTACACTATCCAATGCTTTCACCTACTGTTGCACTCACTGGAGAGGGAAAAGTAATTTGTATCCCTACGCTATACAGCGCTTTCCCTACTGTAGCACTCTCTGGAGTGGGAATAGTAATTTTTAACCCCACGCTATCCAGCTCTTTGCCTACTGTTGCACTATGTGGAGTAAGTATATATAATAATTTATATAGATACGTTTAATTTATTTTAACAATATATGTATTGGTTATTATTTTTAAATATGTTTTAATGTTTTTACCTATATTTCTTTTGATTATATATATATTATTTACTTAATTTTACATTATTATTAAAACATTTTAAAAAAGATATTTTTAACATTGATATTTTTGACAGCTATATTTTTTTCAATATTTTTGTACTTACCTTTATGTAGATTGGACTTTGATATTTTTGACTTCTATTTTTCTGTGTCAATATTTTTGTAGGTCGATTTTCTGTCATTCGATATTCTGTCATACAATTGGTGTGCAAAATAACGGTGGATTCGGTGTGGCCCGAGAAATTAACAGTGGCCGAGAATAATTCAAGCATTCCATCCATGACTTTTTTTGTATATTTTTAGAAAGCTAGCATTTTCATGCCCTTAGCCTTTTGGTCCCTGCAGACTGTCTTAGTTCAAATGACTGGGTATAAATGATCATTTGACTTTGTGAATTCTTCCCAGACAGTCACACAGTAGATGGATTAGGTGTGTCTGAATAGGCCATCTGCTGACAGGTTAGGGGGTGGAGATGACCTTAGGCCCACTTGCAACTGCATAGACTGTGCTCTACTTTCACACAAAAGGCTTGTTACCACTGCTTTGTCGCTGCAGCCAGCTTGGTGCCAGGGCAGGGGAGGTAGGGCATTTGAAGCACTTCAAATAGAAACGTCTAGTAACTTCCACCACATCAAAGAAGCAACTAGGTATAATAATAGGCCTCAGACCCATTCTTTAGTTAACGTTCTAGACCTGTGGAAGGATTATCAGAGGACTGCTTGCTGCTGTTGCCTACTGTGTACTCAACAGGACTGATGTATTTCACCTGGAAGGACTGATTTGCTACCTGGAGCCTGCCTTGGCCCTCTCAGATGCCGATCCTGCTATTTGAGTCCTGTTTCTTCACCTGAATCCGGGACTACTAGAGTAACTCTAAAGGCTAGTTTGCAGGCCTTCTATTCAGAGGCACAGGGACATAACCGTCTCCCACCATCTTGAACCCGTACCTGGACACTGTCTGAGCAAATCCTGTTCCCCCCAAGTGGGTTCCCTCCAGTCCTGGACCCTTGGTTGTGGTACTATAGGTGCCCAGAAAGCCGAAATCCAAAACTTGGAACTTTAATTTGTTTGGTGCTGAACACTGCTTGGAGAACCAAGGGAACACCTGGACCAACCTGCTTATCTATCCGCCCATAGTGCATCTCCAGTCAGCCTGACTTTGCGGCTGCTCCTGCTACGTTTTTCTCAACAGCAACAAATTCTGTTCAGCTGTACTTCGCCAAAGCGGTATCCAACCTCCTGGAACTGTCTTCGTCAACAGCCTCCTGACTCAGCCCGCTGGAGATTTTTGACTTCCATATAAGTGGTGAAGTCAGAACTTAGAAAGCGACACTGTGGCTTCATACAGCAGTTACTCCATGGACACTGCCTGCTCCCTTGCCTCGCTAAACTTTACCTTCTCAAATCCATTTTTCTTGAAAAAAATTCTACGTTTGAAGGTAAGTGGAGACCAGGCCCAATCCACTTCTTGTATCCGAGCCGGTCTCTCATGACCAGCAACGCGTGGTTGGACCTTTGGTTCTTTTTGGCACTCGATTTTATATAAAACTTTAAAAATTCATAACTCTGGTTCTATTGATTGGATTGTGGTCATTTTAGTGTCAAATAATTTACTGCATGTTACTCCATTTGGGATTTGTCTTGCTTTTCTCTTTATTACCATTTATGTGCTGCATAAAGACTTTACAGATTACCTCTAAGTTAAGCCAGGCAGCTGTTTGTGACATGCTTCCCAGGATTAAAAACAGGTTAATTTCGAAACTTTTTGTGGTTCACTCTGTCAAGGATTGTGACTGTTGCTTGACAAGGGCTCACACCCCAGTACACCCACAACCCAATGCCTCACAAGATTTACTTTTTTTTTTACTTCACTAAAAATGTATGTTTTCATTGCTTTTCAACATTATGCAGCCTAATGAGCTTATTGTGAATAAATGTAAATATTAAAAAGGGGATTAAAATAGTTTCATCGGTATATGTCAGGAACATGTTCATGTTTCCTTCTTTCACTTCTGCAAAACCCAAACTAGAGTTTCAGGTGACCTACCTGACCTGTCCTGGTCAGTCCGATCGCTCTTACTGCCGCGTGGCCACCCCGAGTGTGCCCGTTCTCCTCCCGCTGCCACCGCCGCCGGTTTTCTCATGTTGCCCTGTAACTTTGCTAATTGTAAGCTGTCCCTGACTGTCCCTGTGCCTGCTTGTTGTCCCTGACTGTCCCTGTGCCTGCCTGTTTCTCGTGCCTTTTTTTCCGCCGTTTTCTCGCTCTCTCATGTGTGCCCTGTCCCTTTGCCCATCGCTGCCCTGTAACTTTGCTAATTGTAAGCTGTCCCTGACTGTCCCTGTGCCTGCTTGTTGTCCCTGACTGGCCCTGTGCCTGCCTGTTTCTCGTGCCTCTTTTTCCGCCGTTTTCCCGCTCTCTAGTGTGTGCCCTGTCCCTTTGCCCTTTGCCCATCATTGTCCCCTGGCCCACCCCGCTCCCTGCCGCTGCTCCCCCGCGGCCCCACCCCCGCTCCCTCCAGCATCCTTGCACGCTCCCCCCCACTCACCACCCCGCTCTGCCTCCCAGCTGCTCCTCCCCCCCACAAAGGTACTTAAGGGGGGGCCCACGGGGCAAGGAGCTGTGACCTACCTGACCTGTCCTGGTCAGTCCGGTCGCTCCTCCTGCTGCATGGCCACCCCGAGTGTGCCCGTTCTCCTCCCGCTGCCGCAGCCGCCGCCGCCGGTTTTCTCGTGTTGCCCTGTAACTTTGCTAATTGTAAGCTGTCCCTGACTGTCCCTGTGCCTGCTTGTTGTCCCTGACTGTCCCTGTGCCTGCCTGTTTCTCCTGCCTTTTTTTCCGCCGTTTTCTCGCTCTCTCGTGTGTGCCCTGTCCCTTTGCCCATCGCTGCCCTGTAACTTTGCTAATTGTAAGCTGTCCCTGACTGTCCCTGTGCCTGCTTGTTGTCCCTGACTGTCCCTGTGCCTGCCTGTTTCTCGTGCCTATTTTTCCGCCGTTTTCTCGCTCTCTAGTGCGTGCCCTGTCCCTTTGCCCTTTGCCCATCGTTGTCCCCTGGCCCACCCCGCTCCCTGCCGCTGCTCCCCCGCAGCCCCACCCCCGCTCCCTCTAGCATCCTCGCACGCTCCCACCCACTCGCCACCCCGCTCCCGCCTCCCAGCTGCTCCTCCCTCGCCCCGCCCCCACACTACGCCATTTATGGCGGAGTCCACGCATACGTGCAGCGGGCACGCCGATTGTGCGCCAAAGGTAAGCCCGTCTGTGCCCATTCGTGCCTGGACCGCGCCCAGCATCAGACCCCCTGGCCCCCGCAGATTCCATGCCTCCCGCTGGACGTACGACGCCGCCACACTCAGCGCACTCAACACCGGATGCCTCCCCGGATGCCACCAAGCCACCTCAGGACGTACCCACGGACCCTTCACCTGCCAATCCTGCGAGTTCACCTGCATCCGGACCCGCAACCCACCCGCACCGCCAAACCAAGCACCCACAGCAACCACCTGAAGTGCATCCTGCTCAACACCCGCTCCGTCCACAGACACGCCGTGGAACTATGGAACCTGCTCGACACCACGTCCCCAGACGTCGCCTTCCTCACGGAGACCTGAATGAACGCCTCCTCATCGCCCGTCATCGCCATTGCCATCCCGGAAGGCTACAAGATCATCCGGAGGGACCGCGCCAACCAGACTGGAGGAGGCATCGCCATCGTCCACAAAAACACCATCTGCATCTCGTCCAGCTCCGAAGACACCCTCACGGCCGCAGAACATCTTCACTTACAGATATACACTGACCCCAAGATCACACTCAGAGGCACCCTCATCTACAGACCCTCAGCAACCCGCACGCAATTCAGCGAAGACATCGCAGACTTCCTCAGCCCACACGCCCTCCCCTCCGCCGACTACATCCTCCTTAGGGATCTCAACTTCCACCTGGAGAACAACAACGACAACAACACTACCACCCTACTGGACAACCTCGCCAACCTCGGACTCAAGCAACTGGTGACCACCCCCACCCATTACGCCGGTCTTCACTTCCAGCAAGCACATCTCCTTCAGCCACTCAACCGGACTTCACTGGACAGACCACAGCTGCGTCCACTTCAGCTTCAGAAAGAACACTACCCACCACCTCCCGCAACAGGTTCCCCGCAGGAACTGGAACAAGATCACCACCAACCAGCTCACCGCATCACTGAACCAGAACCCTCCCACCAGATCATTGGACCCCAACCGAGCAGCCCACAACCTCGCACAATGGACCACCAACTGCGCCGACGACCCCGCACCCTTGAAAACCCATCCCAGCAGGCCCGGAAGCAAGAAAGCCCAGTGGTTCAATGACGACCTCAAGAACTCCAAGAAGAACTGCTGCACCCTCGAGAGAACCTGGCGAAAGAACCTGACCACAGACAACATGACCGCCCTCAAGCACGCCACCCGCAAACACCACCAGCTGATCCACACCACCAAAAAGACGGCATTCAAGGAATGATTAGACAACAACGCACACAACAGCAAGGAGCTCTTCAGCATCTTCAAAGAGCTCTCCAACCCCAGCGCCGGAAACAACGACATCACTCCCTCACAAGACCTCTGCGACTCACTGGCCACGTTCTTTCACGACAAGATCGCAGACATACACAACAGCTTTGGCGAACAGACCACGCACCCAACCACAGGACCAACGCTCCCCACCACCACCCTCCGCGACTGGACCCCAGTGAACACCGAAGACACCATCCGAACGATGAACACCATCCACTCCGGATAACCAACCGACCCATGCCCTCACCACGTCTTCAACAAGGCAGACTCCGTCATCGCACCCCAACTCCGGGACATCATCAACTGCTCCTTCAACACCGCCACCTTCCCGGAAAGCTGGAAGCACGCCAAACTCAGCGCCCTCCTGAAGAAACCATCAGCAGACCCCACCGACCTCAAGAACAACCGCCCCATCTCGCTGCTCCCGTTTCCCGCCAAAGTCATCGAGAAGACCGTCAACAGACAGCTGGCCGCCTTCCTCGAGAAGAACGGATCCCTCGACCACTCACAGTCCGGCTTCCGAGCCAACCACAGCACCGAGACTGCCCTCATCGCAGCCACTGACGACATCCGAACCCTGCTTGACAACGGGGAAACAGCGGCCCTCATCCTCCTGGACCTCTCCGCAGCGTTCGATACTGTCTGCCACCGCACCCTAGTTCAACGCCTCAGCAAAGTCGGAATCCAAGAGAAGGCACTGGAGTGGATCATCTTGTTCCCAGAGAGTCCGCCTACCCCCGTTCAGATCTGAGGCCACCGAAGTCATCTGCGGCGTTCCTCAAGGTTCATCACTCAGTCCCACCCTCTTCGACGTGTACATGAGCCCCCTCGCAGCCATCGCACGCCAACACATCCTCAACATCATCTCCTACGCCGACGACACCCAACTGATCCTCTTCCTCACCAACGACCCCGCCACCGCCAGAACTAACCTACACGAAGGAATGAAAGAAGTAGCCAAGTGGATAACGAACAGCCGCCTGAAACTGAACTCAGACAAGACGGAAGTCCTCATCCTTGGATCAACACCATCTGCCTGGGACGACTCCTGGTGGCCCCCGGCCCTAGGCTGCGCACCCAAACCAACGGACCACGCACGCAACCTGGGCTTCATCCTCGACTCCTCCCTGCTGATGACCAGACAAGTCAACGCCGTCTCGTCTTCATGCTTCAACATCCTACGCATGCTCCGAAAGATCTTCAGATGGATCCCCACCGAAACCAGGCAGACGGTCACCCAGGCTCTTGTCACCAGCCGACTAGACTACGGAAACACCCTCTACACCGGAACCACAGCCAAACTGCAGAAAAGACTCCAACGCATCCAGAACGCCTCTGCACGACTCATCCTGGACATCCTCCGCCACAGCCACATCTCCAGACACCTGAGAGACCTGCATTGGCTCCCCGTCAGCACAAGAATCCCGTTCCGCCTCCTCACCCACGCACACAAAGCCCTCCACGACCTGGGCCCCAGGTACCTTAACAACCGCATGACCTTCTACACTCCCACCCGCCAACTACGATCGACCAACCACGCCCTCGCCGCCGTCCCACGCATCTGAAGAACCACCATGGGAGGAAGATCCTTCTCCTACCTGGCAGCCAAGACCTGGAATTCCCTCCCTATCCATCTCCGCCTAACCCAAGACCACCTCTCCTTCAGGAAGCAACTGAAGACCTGGCTGTTCGAGCAGTAGAGGACCCCCCCCCCCCAGTGCCTTGAGACCCACCGGGTGAGTAGTGCGCTATACAAATTTCTTGATTGATTGATTGATAGGCATAAAATACCTTCGCTTTTCAGACATGCAAATGTAAGGACACATCTGCAAAATAAGAGAATAAAGGGTGGCTTATAAGGAGTTATTTTCTTTACTCAGTGAGATGGGACTAACACACAGATATTACAGCAAGAAATAACACTTGAAAGGGTCTCACAACTTCATTGTGAGCAGAACTTGCTCCATGACACATGCAGTTACTGCACCACCTTATGCACTCCTAGATCCAGAGCCACTGAATGGTAATGCAATATGAAGCGTAAAGGATTAGCAAGTCTTCTTTCAACTCTGAATGCTGCTTCAAGAACGTTTAAGTCTCATAATAAAAATGTATGCGGAATCAGGATTCGTTGTGATGATTGAAATCTTTCTTTGCGTTGTCTTCTTTTTTAGGTCGAGCCTGGGCAGTGCACGCTCTGCGAGGCATGCTGTATTTCAGTTTGGACTTGAAGCCCTGCCCGCTCTCTGCCCATATTTGTAAATGGCTTGTGTCATTGTCCTTCCCAAATGCTGGCTTATGATTTGTTAATAGGCTTGTTAATCCCTCCTTGTCTTAATTTGTACCATCCCATGAGGACTGGCCCTTTTAATTTGTTTGTTACACGCTAGGTCTTATTTAGTCCGTAAGCACTATTTTCTTTAATGAGTTTCACCTACTGCATTCACAACAGGCTTTCCTGCAACATTTAGCGGGGCAAGCAAACCTTCACTTTCCAACTAAACAGGGACAATGGCTGCTTCTTTGAAATGCAATAGGGCTCGCATTTACAAGAGTTTAAGCTATTGGCATTGTAAATGACAATGCCTTTTATTTATGTGTTAATTATCGAAACAGATAAATAAAAGGCATTGTCATTTGCAATGCCAATAGCTTAAACTCTCGCCAATATGAGACCTATTGCAGTGCAAATGCTCATTTTTTACACCCAATAGAGTGCGTACTTTTGTCAAAAGGAACATATACCTAATAAAGCCCCAGGTTAGCTCATGGCAATTTCTAAGAATAAAGGCCATTACAAACAGGCTGCACACACACAACTGCAGAACAACAGTTAATAGTAGTGAGGGTTCTCAGATCTGATTGAGGCCAGGTGATGGAAATCTGTGAAACTTTTTTATGTTGCTCTTTTTATTCATATCGGAAATTACTGAAATTTATGTACCAATGTTTCTTTGTAGGTATTTGTCGTGTAATACATAAACTACAATTATAAAACACTAATCCCACAATATAGACTGACAAATAAAAGAAAGCCAAAAAAATGGAGGGCGTAATGGAGAAAGAGTCACATAGTTGGAGAAAAAGAAAGAGAGAGATAGGCAGGTAGAAAAATATAGGAAAGAAAAGATAAATTATGAGTTGAACATATAAAAAAAAACTTAGGTCTGAATCGAAACCAAAATTAACCCTGACAAAATTGTAAAAACCAGCCGAACATTGAAGTAGCCAAGACTAGACTGGAAACAGGTAGGGTCCCATGGTCATGGCCAGACTGGAACCAAAATCAGCCATGTCAAAAATGTTCAAACATGTCCCACATTGCTAAAGACCACAATTATAGTGGGGTCATGGAAATTTAGCAGGGCCCTCGGAGTCCATTCTGCTGTGTAAGAGTCACCTAATTTTCCCAGCCAGAGTGGCAAAATGGTCAGTTTAGATAGGAGAAAGTGATAGGAAGAAAACAGAGAAAGAAGAGCTAGAGAGAGAGGAGAGAAAGAAGCGAAAGAATACAGGTCAAGATAAAAAAGGAGGAGAGAGTAATGAAGAGATATGGGTCAGAGCTGTAGATAGACACAAGATGAAACAAGAGAGAGAATCAGAAGGAAGAAGAAAGAGAGAGAGAGGAGGGGGCAAGAGAAAGAGACAGAGGAGATTGATAGGCCAAAGGCTAAGCATTTTTTGAACAATGTGGAGAATGATAATGCCTTGCACCTAAATTATCACACAGTCAGACTTTGAATTTCACAAGAGGAGTGTGGGTACACAGTTTTGTCAATAGGAAGTCACAATTTTTCTCAACGCAGAGCTACTTTTATCTTTTTCGCGCATATTACATTTTGAATATGTAATACATCTCTAAATGAATCTAATCTAAAAATAGAAATGGACTTTAGTGACCCTGTAGCACTTCTTTTAATGAACAATGAAACAAAGCAACTGGTCTAATAACATTTGTGCAACATGTTGGGTGTACTTGAGGGTTTGGAGTACCCCAGGCTGGTGGTCCTCAAGTATATGTGTAGCACCAAAATGATAGTTTACCATGTAATACAGTAATACACTTTGGGTTGCTGTGTCTCATTGATCTCCTGCTATCCTTGTCATGCCCTTATCACTCCCTCATCGCTGTATAGTTCATTCCAGTCCATTTCTTGTGTGTCTGGTTTAAATCCACAAATACATCAATAATGTAGAGAATGACATGCTGTCCTCCTTTAATTGGTAAACTCAGTATGGGCAGGTCAGTCTTGTATCCACAAAGATGCATCTCTACAACTCTTTTGATGTGGTTGTCCTGATCTCTCTAATGCCTACATTGCAACACTCCTTTTGAGACCACACAAATCTCTCCATGTGAATCAGAACAGCTGAGCATTTATTATGCCCAAAGGGCAGCACTTGTATTTCTCCAAGCAACCACTGATACACCAGAGCTAGCTGTAGTGCTTAAGTTGAGTCAGTGGTTGCAGGTTGGACCCACAAGGACTCATTTCAGTGTCAGAGCGAGATAGCAAGGATGAAAAGACCCTGCAAGAATGAGATAAAGGGAGTGTCTGGAGGTGAATCAAGGAGGCCTGAAGTGGAATTAACATTAGACCACTTTGGTATTTATCGACTACAGACATCATTTAGGGATTGCCAGGGGCCACTGCTGTGACCCCTGGCATGCCCCTTGTGACCCCTGGCACTGCCTCTGCCACCCCTAGCATCAAATGTAAATGTAAATGTCATGGTACTTATAGAGCGGACTGTCACCAGACGGTCACCTTGCGGTGTCGCCTATTTGGCTTCCTGGCGCTGATACTCATACCGCTGTGGAACCCCTCCTGGCTTTCCCTGTGAAGTTTCCACTCCTGGGCACCCCCAGGGTGAAGCCAGGCATCCTTAGCGCTATTGGGGCCGGTGTGGAGGCTAAGCAACCTATTGCCCAGAGTTGCAGCGTGGGGCCCGTGATTAGAATAGGCACCGAGGCGAGAATCAACAGGTCCGAGGAAATTGAGCCCCAGACCCAGCCAAGGCGGGAATCGAACCCTGGTCCCTGGCCAGAACTCTGCATCAAGGTCAGCCGCTCTAACCATTGAGCCACACTCCTCCACAGCAGTAGCAAACTCAGTGGCACGAACAGAAGCAGCTCACCCTTATGAACAGCGGGGGTGTTTCACCCACCTCATTTTTTGTCAATTTTTAACAATACTAACAGTGAATAACATTACATTATTCACTATTAGTTTAATAAACAGATGGAGTACAAATGACTGGAATATGACTTTCCCTGGCAGCTGAGGTAAGTAACTTCCGTCCCATCTCCAACATCTCCACCCTAGCGAAACTTCTCGAAAAATGTCTCCAATCCCAGCCCTGTGCTCACATTGAGAATTACCAACTCTTAGACCATCATCAATCTGGTTTCAGGAGCAGTCACAGCACTGAATCGGCCCTCATACACATTTTTGATGACATCCTGAAAATGCTTGACAAAAACTAATCCTGCCTCTTGATCCTCCTTGACCTCTCATCTGCTTTCGATACGGTCTCGCATGACATTCTTCTATCCATCCTACAAAACAGAATGAGTTTCTCGGTTCTGGTGCTCCACTGGTTCTCATCCTTCCTTCACCACAGATCTCTAAGATTCAAGTCAAATCACTCTCTCTCTCAGCCCTCCCCAGTACTCATAGGAGTCCTCCAAGGATCCGCCTTCTCTCCTATCCTCTTCAATCTTTTCTTGGAACCTCTTACTAACCTACTTAACTCAATGAATATTCTCTTCCACATGTATGCAGACGACACACAACTATATTCGAAAATGTCATCCCCGGACAACATCATCTCACTAAATTCTGTCCTCACTTCAACCCAAAATTGGTTAACAGAGAAGTATCTCCTGCTCAATGCTTCTAAAATGGAATTCTTGCTCATCATCCCGCTGAACCACACCCTCTAGATCGATCTCTCGTTAGCTCACCTCACGACTCCCAACTGCACTCCGATCATCATAGATTCAGCCAAATCGCTTGGAGTCACAGTGGACACGCACCTGAGTATGAAGGTTCATATCAGCAACGTTTGTAAGGGAGCAAACCACATGATGAGGACACTCAGAATGATCAAACCCTTCTTGCCTCAAAAGGATTTCAAGCAGGTGGTACAAGCACTTGTCTTATCAAGGTTAGACTATGGCAGTGCAACTATCTGTGGCCTTCCTAAATATGCATTGGCACAACTTAGGGCCTTGCTGAACTCTGCAGCAAGATTGCTTAAAGGTTCCAAACGAAATGAGCACATCTCCCCAGTACTGAAATCTCTCAAATGGCAACCCTTTGAAGCACGAAGCCAGCTAAAGATTGCGATCCTGACGCACAAAGCCCTGCACTTTAATACTCCCACTTATTTAGCGCAAAAACTTGAATTATCCGGTGGGGAGAGGGCTTCCAGAAGTACCTCTACTCTCCTCCTGAAACCTATCATCCTTAGCAAAAAGAGAACTTGTCACCGATGCTGCCCCTAAAATATGGAACTCTCTTCCTCCGGATGTACGCAGACTCGCCTCGACGACAGGCTTTCAGACTGGAAGCCAAGAGATTCCTAATGAGCAAATTCCTACCATAAGGGGTTGTGATACTCATAAGGTGGCTATCTCTTGGTTCCCAGCTCCATAGAACAACTAACAGTTACGGTCCATATAGTCTGCTTAATTTTGGACCCTCTATGTGTACCATTGTTCACTGTTTATCATTGTGTTTTTATTACTCATAATTGCTGTGTATATTTCATTTTGTCCTCTCCACCAACTTATTGTAAAGCGCTCTGATATCCTTCGGGATCTTGTTCGCGTTATATAAAACTTTATAAATAAATAAAAAAATTGTGCCTGAATATGCGGTTTTGAGTGTGTTTTTATAAGAGAAAATGTGTGAATGTGTGTGCATGTGTAGGCAGAGTGGGTGTGTATGTGTGAATGCATGTGTATGTATAAGCATATGTATGTGTGAATGAAAGTGAGGATCAAGGAGCATGCAAAGTCACCACCGCTACCCCAGGCATTTTGTTGAATTGACGTCCATGTTGGCAACCCTGACTTTCAAAAGAGCTTACACTGGACATATGAGAAAAGATTTAGGGTCCAACACTAAGAGACATATTTATTATTTATCTGTGTTTTGCATCAACTTTTCACCACGCAAGGGGACACAAGGGTGATGCAAAACCTAAATGAGATTTATCAAGCCACACAAGGGGGCCTGAGTTGCTTGATAAATCTAGAGTAACGCAATGCAGCTCAAAACGCTTTCTTGCATTATTCTGCGGCAGGGAGGTGTGCCATGGGTGGAGTGAATATGTTCTCATACATCCACTCATGAATTCAGACAAAAACCCAGATTTACCAATATTAGTATTCCTGGGAATCCATAAAAACTGTATGCCTCCCCACAAGAGGCGGAACAAGGATAAATATCTTTATTTCTCCCCATTGCTTCCTCTTTCTGGGTGTGATGCAGAATGCAGCATGCTATGGGGCTGATTTCGATGTCGGGCACAACTGCTTCCGCCTGACATCCTCTTGTAAACAGGACTGACCAACACATTGTCGGTGGTCCCGCCCACCTCATTAGGATGCGACCGAACATGGTTCACTCCCTATGGGAGCATGTCTTACAGCGTAAACTGGCCATAGTACATGCTCCTATTGGGAAATGGGAGGAGGTGTTGATCCCTGTACCCTGTGGCAGGCACGTCTAGGTGCCTGCCACGGGGTGCAGGGATTAACAGGGTGGCACCATAGGTGCCCCCTCAGCCACCAACGGGAGGCCGTGCAAAAATGAGGGTCCTGCTGGCGGCTCCCAAACATGCTTTTGACATGGTTTCCATGTCGCACTGGGCGGCATGGAAACCATGCCGGAAACCGTGTATCATATAAAACTTTATAAATAAATAAAAAAATTGTGCGTGAATATGCGGTTTTGAGTGTGTTTTTATAAGAGAAAATGTGTGAATGTGTGTGCATGTGTAGGCAGAGTGGGTGTGTATGTGTGAATGCATGTGTATGTATAAGCATATGTATGTGTGAATGAAAGTGAGGATCAAGGAGCATGCAAAGTCACCACCGCTACCCCAGGCATTTTGTTGAATTGACGTCCATGTTGGCAACCCTGACTTTCAAAAGAGCTTACACTGGACATATGAGAAAAGATTTAGGGTCCAACACTAGGAGACATATTTATTATTTATCTGTGTTTTGCATCAACTTTACACCACGCAAGGGGACACAAGGGTGATGCAAAACCTAAATGAGATTTATCAATCCACACAAGGGGGCCTGAGTTGATTGATAAATCTAGAGTAACGCAATGCAGCTCAAAACGCTTTCTTGCATTATTCTGCGGCAGGGAGGTGTGCCATGGGTGGAGTGAATATGTTCTCATACATCCACTCATGAATTCAGACAAAAACCCAGATTTACCAATATTAGTATTCCTGGGAATCCATAAAAACTGTATGCCTCCCCACAAGAGGCGGAACAAGGAGAAATATCTTTATTTCTCCCCATTGCTTCCTCTTTCTGGGTGTGATGCAGAATGCAGCATGCTATGGGGCTGATTTCGATGTCGGGCACAACTGCTTCCGCCTGACATCCTCTTGTAAACAGGACTGACCAACACATTGTCGGTGGTCCCGCCCACCTCATTAGGATGCGACCGAACATGGTTCACTCCCTATGGGAGCATGTCTTACAGCGTAAACTGGCCATAGTACATGCTCCTATTGGGAAATGGGAGGTGGTGTTGATCCCTGTACCCTGTGGCAGGCACGTCTAGGTGCCTGCCACGGGGTGCAGGGATTAACAGGGTGGCACCATAGGTGCCCCCTCAGCCACCAACGGGAGGCCGCGCAAAAATGAGGGTCCTGCTGGCGGCTCCCAAACATGCTTTTGACATGGTTTCCATGTCGCACTGGGCGGCATGGAAACCATGCCGGAAACCGTGTATCATAATCCCAAAGGCAGAAAGACCCCCCCCTTGGGATTACGAGCTAGTTCTGACTGGCCGATGGGCTCCTTGAGTCCATCAGTAGTCAGCCGGAATGGATGGCCAGTTTCAATTCTGACCGGCTGATACATAATCAGCCAGTCGGAATTGAAACTGACGATGAGGGTCAGAAAGCCTCCGAACGAAGGTCAGAGACTTTCTGACCTCCATCCTAATAGGCCTCTTTGAAAGAGGAAAATGCCTCTTTGGATTGTTTTTGTGCAGGAAGGTGCCCTTTCCTTTTCACAAAACGCAGTGCAGCAAGGTCGCTTGTTGTATTGTATTGTGTGATTTTTTTATAAATATAGCCTGAGGTCTTCAACAAATTAAACACTGGCTAGCAGCTTTCGTGATGCACACTACTTAATTCCCACTTCTAGCCAACTCGGACAATTTGTGGCCAGAGAAATGCATGACTGCATAAGCAACACAAAGCACTGAGGAGAGCACCAGACAAGCTATAGTGAAAAATTCACAGCATTAACAGTGATGGAGCAAGGTTTCATACGTAACGAAACTTGCTTGTATTCAGCCCTCTCGAAATAACATGTAACTTATTAATCAACATGTTTCTTATTATTAACAAATGCATTACACAACGTATTTAGCATCTAGGGGAAGCTTGCATATGTGCTTTTACTAACGGTAACCCGAGTGCATTAAAATGGTAGCCAGAAATGCAGGAACTTATCTGTGCATGAGTCTGACACAGCCACATGATGTGACGTACTTTTTATTTGGTGGGAAATCTTTGCAACTGCGCACTAGTGCCAAGATGGCCGCTTCCTGGCCCACACACTAGTGTACCTGCTATTGCTTGAACTAAACCGTGTTCGTTCTGCTTAACTATTAATGCAATAGTTAAAATAAAGTCATGGGGATAGAGTAGAAATAAGTGGTATACAGTGCACTCATTTATTTTTGCATTCTAATGTGTCTCTCTTTGACTTTATTAATAGCTCGTATTTGGGCCCGGAGGGTGACTTGTAATGGCATTGAACTAATGCCAGTGACAGTCTTGCCTGTGATGCGCCTGGGAACTCGACCCCATGAACTGCCAAGAGGAAGACAACTTGCAAATTTCTTTTAACATTGTATAAATTGAAACTAATATTGCTGGGTGGAATAAAAACTCATGGGAAAGTAAATTGTTGGTGGGAACATTGAACAGCGTCATTGTAAAAAAATGATTTCATACTGGTATGGTGTGATGACCTCTCCTCGCCTTTCTGACCAATCAAAAGAAGGGAATACATAAATTTGCAATACTGGGGGGTGGTACATTGCCCTGGAAAATGGTATAACTAAGGTAGGCTTAGTCAGTTAGATTGTCCGACTTGTCACAGACCTGTCACTGACCCAACGTATGCTGAAGGAGAATCGAATGTAGGGTGCTAGACGAGCACTCTGTCAGAAAAATTAGGAGTTTGCAGAGGGAGAAGATTCAATGACCCAGTCGGGGTCCAAGTTTGAGCCACAGAGAGGGGTGTGATGCTGGCGTTGCACTTAGCTGAGGGTACCTGTCCTGACCTACACCTGTCCTGTCCAGATTTGTACTTGTCCCGACCTGCATCTCTCCTGTCCCGTTGGCACCAGAGATATCAGGAGTCTTGTTTTTGTCCCAGCCCGTGTCCAGGGTTGGTCTTCACACCATTCTAGGTAAATATAGTAGGTGTGGGTATGTCCTTGTACCGTTTCCCTTTCTCACTCTTCCCAGGTACCTATGTCTAAAAGTTCCTCTTTGAAGTCTTGCAGAACTGTTGCTTTAATGATTATTTTCTTAATTTAAAGAATTTTAATCTCATTTGTATGACTTATATTTCATAAAATATTACATATATAAGGAGTTTTAAACTTTCTCCCGAGTCAGTGGTTATTTCGTAAAGGTAAATGTTATTTCGCTACCTATTATGCTAACTCCCTTTGATCCCTTAGGACTTTAAACACAGCTGACAAGGATTGGTAAGTCAAGGTGTATAGGTAAAGGTCCTAAAGAAAATAAAATTCTGATAGGCAAGAAGTTAAGTCAGGATTACCTTTTCAAAGTGTGAATGTTTATGGGCCCGGGTGAGTATGGTAAACTGTGCTGGGAATCCCGCGTGCGCCATCAACAGAATATTCTGATCCCATGTAGGACAGACACTATACCTCAGCTGCACAGTATACATCGTGAATGTTCCCATATGCAGTGCATGCCTTGTCCTGCTGAACTGACTGTCTCTGTACTAACAATTGGTTAGAAAGTAACTTATTGGACAGCTACACAAATCAGCGAATGAAAGTTTCATACATTCCTTAAAACAAACACATTGCATGGGAATTTAATTCATTGGGTGTCCTTCAACTATTACTTGTATCTGAGGGTCATATTTATTTATGGGTTGTGTCGATTTTGCATCAAGCATTGGGGTGCATGCGTGAACCAACACAAAAATGCGATATATCAAGGCACACAAGGCCACCTTTTGTGGCCTTGAGTGACTTGATAAATACAGAGTAACATAACACAGCAAAAATCACTGTGTTGCATCACTTTGCCCCAGAGAGGCATTCCATGGGTGGTGTGTGGGTGTTCCCAGGCAATACTCATAGATTTTGATGCATTCCCAGATTTACTATTACTGGTAGACCTGGGAATGCGCCAAAATGCTACGCCTTCCCAGGGGAGGTGGAACTAGAAGAAATATCCCTATTTGAGCCCATTACAAGTTCAAGATTCCTATCCTTTTTCTTCTGGTATGTCAATATTACATTTTATTTTTATTTTCAGATCATGAAGTTGGGTACAGTAGTGGTATACAATATTTGAGTAATTTGATTTCACATGATTTCTGAAAATGTAGGAAAAATTATGAGAAATTACATGCGATTACGCAAAATGCAAATCAATTCTTTAGCGTCGTATTTTAGCATGGAAAGCATCCTCTTCAATACTTGATCTGTGGACCCAAGAGTCATGAACAAAATCTGCTCACCTTTGGCTGTATGCCTGGCTCCTAAGCTCTTGCACTATCGTTTTGCCACGAACGGTGGTGCAATTATGTGACGTTACATACTGGCCCAATTTAGGAATTTCAGGTAACAAGCGCAATTTAACTTTCACCTTGGCCTAATATACAGAGACTATTACCTCTTGTACTATTGAGGTGTGCAATAAAATGTCTTGAACTTCGAATGGGATAAAGACATTTGAGAAGGTAGCTAGAAATTTCACTGTAGGAAAAGTACATTTAGAGGCTGCTTTTTCTCGGGGCACCTTTAGAATGCACTCTTTAGTACAGTAAGTACTGACGCGTGCTTGGAAATCTTAAAGCGATCTTTGTCATGGATTTCCATTCAACATTTTAATGATCTTCAACTTTATTTTCAATGTATAGTTAATGCACAAATTGCACATAGTTTTACCCCCAATAGGTGAATTTTTCCCTAAGTGGCTGTTGTTTAATTACTTCTTGAATGACACCAAAGGCTCTACTTGAATTAAAAATTTGCAAACATTCGTGACAAGAATTTTCAATTCTATTAAGGACACAGAGGCGAGGATTATGCTTTCTCTATTTCTTTACTACCAACAGCAGCCAATAGGAACATAGTAAAGAAACAACAAACTACAACTCCCATGAGCCCTTAGGCAACCATAGAGTCCACACACTATATAAACCACCATAGAGAACAACACTTCCTCTTTCTTTGTCCAGGAAATCATAAACAGTCAAAAGTCATTGAAGAAACTACCGCCGACCATCCTGAAGGAAAAGTCCGAAGGCAACCACCAAAGAGCAACCGGAAACAGGTAACCATCCAAAAGCGAAGAAGTCGCAGGAAACACAGCAGATCCAGCATCCAAGGGATCGGAAACAGTGCAGGAGAGACCATGACGAAGGATTACTTCTGGTCCGAACCTGAAAGAAAAACAGAGCCGTAATATACAACCCCAAAACCCTGTAAAGGCAGCATCACATAGGGTGGGGAAAAAACGGATGCAAGAAACATTGCAGAGCACAGCAAAGCAAATGCAACAGTAACAATGCAGTAGAATACAAATGGGTGGGATAATCCTCGCCTCCGTGTCCTTAATAGAATTGAAAATTCTTGTCATGAATGTTTGCAAATTTTTAATTCTATGGCAGGACAAGAGGCTCAGATTATGCTTGTTCAAAGCTTATCCACCACAACAGAGGCAATATCCACAATAGGTTTGAAATAATATGTCTTAAACACAGTATCGGAAGACCAATCAGCCGTCTTCACAATGTCTTGCAAACTCACACCAACATGAAAAGCCTTAGAGGCCATGGCACCCCTCGCGGAATGAGCTCCAAAAATGGAGACATCAATTCCAGCCTCTGACGTAAGCCAGCGTACCCAACGAGCCAGAGTAGCTGGCGCCACAGGTTTAAAAGGCTTTTGCAAAGCAATTAACAACTGGCCAGATAAATCCTGACGAAAAGGAGCAGTACTCACCTCATAATCTTTTATGCAACGAACCACACAACTGTGGGTTGTGAGGAAAAGCTGGATAAGTGACAGTGGACAGATTAGTCTTCGTACGTCTGGAAACCGTAAAAGTAACGCCTTCCGGGGAAAAAGAACGGCCCGCGAGGTCCAATGCGCGGACATCCGAGACACGTTTACAAGATATCAAGCATAGAAGCATTGTCAATTTCGCAGATAATTGCTTACGAGACAGAGAAGCGTTGGGAGGCCATGCTTCCAGAAAATGAAACACAACAGAGACATCCCAAAGAGCTACATATTTCGGACATGGCGGCTTAGCCATCCGAACTCCACGAAGCAATGTAGAAATTAGATGATGTTCTCCAATAGGCTTCCCGTCGACAAGGTCATGGCCCGCAGAAAGAGCGGAGCGAAAAGAATTGACAGTCCTGTAAGCAGAACCAGAAGAAGCGATGGAAGCAAGAAAATTAACAACTAGAGAGACATCTGCTGAAGCGGGATCCAGATTCCGTTCAGAACACCAATCACACCACCGACGCCAAGCTGACGCATAACGCTTGCGCGTGTTGGGGGCCCAAGCTTCATTGATAAATCGCTCAGCGTCTCCCGATAAGCCAGGGACTTTCCAGTGTTCCCCGAAAGACGCCACACCACCAGACGGAGCTGTCCCGACAGAATTAGAGGATGTGGATGGAGCAGAGGATCCAACAGCAAGTTCCACTTCGTTGGAAGCAGGAATGGAGTAGAGCAACTCATTTCCAGAAGGTCCGGAAACCACGCTTGAGCCCTCCAAAGAGGAGTGATCAGAATGATCTCCGATAGAAACTGCGTCGTTCTGGCCAAGACTCGCGGAATCATCGCGAAAGGGGGAAAAGCATAGCAAAGCTGAGGAGGCCAAGTCTGGAGAAAGGCATCCGTGGCAAGAGCCTCCGGATCCGGACGCCAGCTGAAAAACTTGGGCAGTTGAGCATTGAGGCGAGAGGCGAAGAGATCGATCCAAGGTCGACCCCAAAGGCGAGACAGAGTTCGAAAGACCCGTGGGTGAAGACGCCAGTCGCTGAAGTCCAGCAGATGGCGAGAGTTCCAGTCGGCCACCTGATTCTGGCGACCCGGGAGATACTCTGCAATAAGAGTGATCTTCCTCTGAAGGCAGAAATGCCAGAAGTCCTTCGCAATCTCCGCTAACATTCTCGATCGTGTCCCCCCCAGTTTGTTCACATACCTCACCGCTGAGATGTTGTCCATGCGGAACAAAATGCAACAGCTGGTGGCCTGAGGAGCAAGGCTGCGGATCGCAAACGATCCCGGCAGAAGTTCCAGGCAATTGATGTGAAGGGCTAATTCATCCGGAGACCAACGGCCGCCCGTCGTCAAGTCCCCGCAACGGGCTCCCCAGCCCCATAGACTTGCATCCGACTCCAACACCAAGTCCGGAGTGGAACCGAACAGGGCTTTCCCGTTCCAGGCTTCCATATGATGGAGCCACCACATCATCTCCGACTTCGCGTCCTGTGACAGAGGAACACGGTCGGAATAACGAAGACCCTTCTGCAAGTGTCGGATCTTGAGACGCTGCAGGGCCCGATATGTAAAGGAACCCGGAAAGATAGCCTGAATGGAAGAGGGCAAAAGTCCGACAATCCGAGCGATCGACCGTAACGATACTTTCGGTGCAGACAACAGTGACTTCAATTCCCTCTTGATAGATCTGACCTTCTGGGCAGGCAAGAGAAGTTGGCAAGAGACCGAGTCCACAAGAAAACCCAGAAACTCTATCGAATGAGTGGGATGTAAATGAGATTTCTGAGGATTCACCAGAAATCCGAGAGACTGAAGCAGATCGATTGTCCATGATAAATGGGAACGTAGTTGTAGCGGGCACTGAGCCATCAAAAGAATGTCGTCCAGATACACGATTAGCCGCACTCCCCGTGCACGCAGCGATTCCATGACTGGTCTCAGGAGCTTCGTGAAGCACCATGGGGCGGACGAGAGGCCGAACGGGAGAACCGTGTACTTGAACCACTCCCCCGACCATTGGAACTGCAGAAAGCGGCGATGAGGCGGAAAGATGGGAACGGACAAGTAAGCGTCCTTCAAATCCAGGCGAACCATCCAGTCGCCCTTGTGAAGAAGATCCCTGAGAAGATGGATGCCCTCCATCTTGAAGTGGCGATAGACCACCCCGTTGTTGAACTCCTTGAGATTGAGCACCAGGCGAGACCCTCCCCCTTTCTTCTCCACCAGAAACACATTGCTGACGAACCCCTGTGGATGTAGGGTTGTGCGCACAATGGCCCCTTTGAGAAGAAGAGAATCGATTTCCTCGGAGATGACATCCCAATCTCGTTGGGAAAAAACAAGGGGTAAAGGGACAGGACCCTGAAGGGGTGGGTGATAAAATTCGATGTGGTACCCTTGAACTGTCTGCAAGATCCATGCATCGTTGGAGATCGTGCGCCAATTCTGTAGAAAAAATTGCACCCTGCCCCCCAGAACAACACTCTCGTAAGGAATTAAGCTCACCTGTTGAGGAGAAATCTTGGCGACCTCCCTGGTTTCCACCGTAGCCTCCCTTGTTGCCTTGACCACGACCTTTACGGGAGGGGTAGAAGGTCGTTTTGGATCCGGAGTAGGAGGACTAGTGCTGTTGACGCTGTCCGCCTCCTCCTTGGTGGGACTGCTGGCCACGCTGCTGCCCAGAACCTCGGCCGAACGAACGTCCCCCAGAAAGTCCGGCCCTGGCAAAAACCGGGCGGAATGCCCTGCGCAAGGAAGACTGCGCCTTGTCGAGGCCACTAAAGGTGGCAACAAATTTCGTTAATTCTTTCAAAAATGGTTGTCCAAACAGGAGACCCTGGGCCAAGGGGCCAGACTTAGATGTTGCCAATTCAGACAACCGGGGGTCCATCTTCAATAGTATGGACCGCCGTCGTTCGGTGGACAGGGCACAGTTTGCGTTTCCCAGGAAACAGATAGCCCGTTGGGCCCAACCAATAAGTTCATCCGGGTCGATGCCAGACGCTGACCCTTGTGCTTGATAACCCAAATCCAGGATTTTGGTTAGGGGGCCAAGAAGATCAAGAAGTTTATCCTGACACAGGCGCCAAGAGCGATCAATCCCTTTTTTCGGGTCTTTGGTGAATTTCTTGAGGTATGTCAAGATAGTGGGATCGACCTCCGGGGTGTCAGCTAATTTATCTTCCAATTCTGGGCGAGGGCACTCGGAACGCAACCGAGAGCGCACCTCCTGATCAAAGGAATCCCGGATGTGAGCTTGTATATAATCAGCAACCTCTGGCGCAGGGGACCAAGTTTTTGAATTCGGATGGATGATATCCGTAGGCTCAAAGGACCGGGGGATGGGAAGAGGCGTCAACAAAATGTTCTTTGCGCGACCTTTTAGCAGGGGGAAGACCAGTGGGACCAGAGGATGAAGAGGATGACGTGTCCTCCGTGTCCGGGGGAGGAGCATGGGACCTCTTAGACACAGTAGGGGCAGACAAGGATTGAGCCAATTTCATAAAGTCTGATTTATGAGGGTTCTTAGGCGACTTAGAGGAGTGTTTGGCAGAAGAGGATGGAATCCAGCCCTGCTGCTGAGCGTAATCCGTCAAATGGCGCTTCAGGGGTCCTATTGCGTGGACTAGCGCAGTGTTGACTGAATGTCTGACCCCTTGGTTAAGGGCATCGACCAAGTCGTACTCAAAAGACTCCTCGGGCTCCTCATCATAAAAATATTCTTCAGCATCCTCATATTCAGCCATGGTGGAAGAAAAAACTGAAAAATACACACCAATGAGGAATATATATATAAAGATATATATGTACCAATAAGCCCACAAAGTAATAAGCAAAAAAGGGTCAAGGCGGGGTCCAAGCGACCCAGTCAGGGGGGGTGACAACCCCAAGCAAGCCTAACAGGTAGAGCCACTAACTCGACCAAAGTACATACAAAATCAAAGTGGAGGGACAGGCTTGCACAGTAGCCACCCTAGGCAACGCCTCTAAATATTATACAGCCTAGAACCCTATCCTGAGGGAAAAAGGCGTCTTGTGGGGCTCTCCGGCAGGCAGTGGGCTGAGGCTTTGAAAGCTACGCTGCCTCCGAACGTGTCTGGGCTCCGTGACACACACGGAACGTAAACAGAGCCAACGCGCATGCGCGAAGGCGTGCCTGGCAGTCCGGAAGAGGAGCGACGCGCGATAGAAGCGCGCAAGCTCCTGAGCCCCGTCCCGCTCCACACAATAGAGGACACACGGGCACAATGCGCCCGCAGTTCCAGAGAGGCGACACGCGCTCTCAAAGCGAACCAAAACACAAGCGACAACAACGAAATCCGACCGCCAAAGGCGATATAAACCACACGGCGAAAACGGCAACACCCAAGTAGCAGCTGAAAAGCGGCACAACAGCGCGTGAGTAAGCGCATTAATCAATACACAAAACACAATGCCAAAAATCAGACATGCAAGTAGTAAGTAATAGAAATGGACATAACTGGCTGCGAAGCAGCAAAGAAAGAGGAAGTGTTGTCCTCTATGGTGGTTTATATAGTGTGTGGACTCTATGGTTGCCTAAGGGCTCATGGGAGTTGTAGTTTGTTGTTTCTTTACTATGTTCCTATTGGCTGCTGTTGGTAGTAAAGAAATAGAGAAAGCATAATCTGAGCCTCCTGTCCTGCCATAGAATTTAGAAATGCGGTCTAATAATTATAAAAAAAAAAGAGGAACCCATATCGTATCTCAAAGGAATCTGAGCCATCGACGTGGAGTTATCCCTACAGTGACGACCTCTGACCTTGATCTTTGCAATCAGCATGCCTTCGTTCACACTTGTTTACCAATTCTAGTTCTTTGATGTTGATTAATGGAATCTTAACACGTGTGTTAGTGGCATGAATCAATTACATGCTGCAATTAAATTCTGTAGAACTGCGTACATTTAAAACGAGTAACATCTGCATTTTAACCCAATATCTTTTACATCTACTTTTTTTGGAATAATTACTGTTTAAACTATGGTTTCAAGCAGACCATTAATCCTTAATTTAATTACTTGCTCTGATCTATTCCCACGTCATTACTAACACTTCACCGATGTTTTTTTCCCCTAGCTTCTCAGATTGGATCAATACATATTGCTTTCGGTACAGACTATTAATTGGAACACTATTAATTAGAAATTAAAAAAAGGCAGGACATGTGTCTGATTTTATTAAAGTGTGCCGTTTGGTTCTTGGGATGATGTTGCGGATATTCTACGTGATTTCTCAGAATGGCCGCCCTTCTCTTCTCTGCCGCTGTATTCTTTATTCGAGGCGAGCCCCACGGCACACCTTGGCAGCCCTGCTGTGGAGTTTTCATTCAAAACCATAAATGGTAAATCGACTCCACGTCAAAGGGAAGGAGGCCTCCCAGTCATGCTTTTTACAAGCCTTCCTCGCCATTCAATGCATTCGTAATCTCTATTGTTCCTGATGAAATACGTGGATGAAAAGTTAAATAGATGGGTAGAGGGCAAGCTACTCCGTCCCCGGAGATTTACAGATACAATCCAATTCGCCTAATAGTGGATGACATAATCGGGCTCGCCATTAAGTAAATTAAAAAAAAGAACCATTTAATAAAACACAATACATTTTTGATGGACATAAACTATAAAACAAAATCGTCTTTTTTTCGATTTTAATGCCTTTTTTCTTTTGGGGCATTCAAAGAATGACTCTTGATAAAAACAACTTAATAAACAAGCACTTTCACCGTAGTCTCAGTATTATATGGAAGTTAGATTTCGAGGTTGAGTACCTTGGAATTGAAATTAGGAATGCAGACACACACACACACATGCATTAAGTTGTATTGAATTTATACTGGGTCTCCGCCTCCCTGCTATCCAGGAAATAAAATCAACTTTGATAAGATAATAAGATAAAACGGTTTTTAGACCTCTTTGCTTAAAGACAAATAAATATTTTCTCATTGACGATTTCTCCTAAGCTTTATTTATAGCAATTGTAATTGGGAATTGCGAGACGTAAAATGTGAGAGACACAATAATCTATCAATATTTATTGAGTGAACAAAAACTTGCATAGGCGCCCTTGGAAAACAAGCCATGACAAAGCCCATTATCAGTCTCACTTGGCAATGCTTTCCAGGCATCACTGTTGGCTTTTCCAATACCTGTTGCTGTTAATGCCCCAGCATTGGGAAAAGAAAATGGCAGTGACTGGTCATTTTTAAAGTAAAAGGAAAATTGTTTTCTCTACTTTTAAATCGACCACCATGTTACATGATGCAAGGTGAAGATACAACACGGCTGCTATCTTAGAGTATAGAAAACGATCTGTTAGATGCTTTCAAGATGGCCACCATGTAGCATCATGCAATGTGATGATGCAACACAACGACCTTCCTGAAAGAATGAAACATTAATTTATCTACTTTCAAGGAGGCAATCTGGTTACGTCATTGCGTTGTGTCAGCAGCCATTTTAAAAGCAATAAGAACAATATTTTCTACACTTTTACGTTAAGAAAACAATGTTTCATGTACTTTTAATATGGTTGGTAGCTGCTATTGGCTTTGCCAATGCTGGCACATTTTAAAATCATGTGGCACGGGGCAAAGATAATATTGGAATCCACCATGGAGTGAGGCAGGAGCAGCAAATGGTGGAGAGAATACGAGGGACTAGGCAATGACGATGCACGGTAAAGTACTGCGGGACAGCATCCAGAGCAATGCCTGATGTCCTACACAGTACTACTGGGGCAGATCTAGGAGGGTGGGGGAGATTGGGCTGGGGTACAACATTTTGGGGCAGATTTACAATAACTGACACATCCCTGCATATCAGCACGGATGCGCCAGTTATTGTGCGTCACAGCAGACACCTCTTGCGCCACCATGGATGCGCCGCATTTACAATGCGGAGCACCATGGGGCAAGAATAGACAGATGCGTGACGCATCTGCTGCCTAAAAGGTGACGCATTGCTGGAGTTGCGTCGCAATGGAGACGCAGCTCCAGCAAGGCTCGGGGTGCCCCTATGCCTAACATGCTGCGTCAATCCTTACGCATGCTTCAAGCAGGTGCAGGGTTTTGACACACCATGGCCCTAAAAGTGACTGATTGAAATCTTGTATATGTCACTCAACCACTTTTAGGAGGCGTTCCTGCGCCGGAACGCCCCCTCCCCCGCACCAGAACGCCCACATGTGGCACGGGGCTTTACAACGTGACGTATCTCCCTAGAAGTGTCACGTTGTAAATACCCGGCAGCATGGCGCTGGCTTTGTTCTGCCGCTGCATCACAAAAGTGACGCAACGGCGTACGGGGCTTGTAAATCTGCCCCTCAGTGATTACTAAGTTCAACATATGGGGCAAGAGTGCAACAGAGGAGTATTGAGAGGGATGGTGGAGGGGAGAAATGGGGTCAGGGAGCTTGGTGCAATGAGCTAAAGAGTGCACAACACACTCTAAAGGAAGGAATGAATAAGACATGCAGTTTTGGTTTAAATAATAATGAACATGGAAAAGATAAGTAACAACATGATATTAGAGGTGGAAATATACACATTAACCGATCTAAACCAGCAACAAACTATGTCACAGATGAGGGACAAGCACAAGAAGATGAAGGAAAACTATCCAATAAAGAACATGGAACTAAAATAGATAGATAAGAAAGGAATCCGCCATGAAAAAGGTGCTGAACCAAAGCCTGCACTATGTAGGAGTGTATGCAATGCTGTCTATGACAGACAGGTGAAGCGGTTATAGTGAATGTGCAAAAAGGAAGAACAATTTTGTGATTGGCTGAGAGAATCTATAGGAGAAACCCTAGATCAGGATGTAGTGTCTTGCGAGTTAGCAATGACTGAACCATTTTGGCTCCTGATGGACTACATAGAGATATGAGGTAGGTGTTAGAGCGGAATGCAATGAAGGCTGGCTTAGAATGTTGAGTTCGTAGTTACACGCAGAAGAATACAAATTTGTAATACTAAGCTCTTTGTTTGGCATAGTCATTTCCATGTATCCAGGGTGGGGAAGACGCTACACAGGATATCTGGAGAGAACAATTAACTTCAAGAGGTCAGCAATGTGCTTGTTTCAGGTCTATGTGATTAGGTTTAGCACTGAAATTTAGCAATTGTTATTCACTGTAGTTCAAAAGATGGAAACATCTTCAAACTACTATGATATATTTGTTTTTTAGTAAGTTACCTTTGGGCCTGATTAAAAGAGGCTCATGTCAGAGGTGACAATTACTGTATATGATCAAATCTAGCAATAAGATTTTTAGAATTCATTAAGTGCAATAATTGTTTTCTAATATTTTTTATATTATCTGGAGTTAGAAATGATTAAAACAAGATATTGATAACATAAATAAACATTTTCAAATGACAAACTCAGTTTTCGAGAATAATCAATCAGAATTCATTAATAAATATGTATATAAATATGAAAGAAGCAGTGAAAGAGAGACAAAAAGAGAGAAAAAAATGTGTGCAAATGATCTCAGAACCAACCCGCGTGGCTGGACACACCTTGGATTTAATGTTCTCCAATATAATGACTATTAACATTCATGAGAGTAAACCACTTTCCTGGACAGATCATTTCCTAATCTCCTTCTCCCTAGCCTAACCAAACAAACCATCTAAAGTTGAAACCACATTTCAACCAAGGAAAAGAGCTTGGAATGTAATCACTCAGGAAACATTCACTATGCATTTTACTCATCCCGACCTATACACACCCCATTCATCTTCAGTTAGCACATCAGCTGCCCACGTACAGCAAAAGAATGAGAAATCGCTTGAAAATGTGCCCCTGAACTCAATAGCAAACCGGCTCCCAAATCCCGATCCGAAAGATGGTACACTCCTGAACTAAACTGAAAAAAAAGATATGTCGAACCTTGGAGCACAAATTGAGACTGTCAAAGGCAGCATAGATAGACAAAATTTCTTCAACGACAAAGTGTCAAATATCTACTCGTCTTTCGATAATCCACAGGAAGATGCTCAAACTGACTGGGAAAACCTGGCACCTCACCCCTCTGCTCAATTTCACCTTGACACTCTGATCCCTTTTTCAGAGGAAGAGGTGGCCAAAGCCATGGCTGAGGTGAAGGCAGGATCTCCACATGATTCCTGCTTGCATTTTGTCTTTACTAGATTAGCGTCAGTCTTAAGCACCAAAGTCACCAAACCTCTCAACCAATTTCTGGAGCAAGCCTCTTTCCCAGACATATGGAAGAAAAGAGTGGTTTTCCCACTTTTAAAGAAAGCAGGACTTGGCATATATGGCTCAGCTAACTATCGCCCAATTTCTCAATTGCCTTAATTAAACAAGGTTTTGGAGCGCTAAGTTAACAAACAACTCACCACCTTCCTAGAATCCAACAACTTATTTGACCCCACACAGACCGACTTTATGGCGAATAACAGCAATGAGGCCACCCTACTAGTTGTGTCTGACAATATTAGGGCACTAGTTGATCAAAGCAGAGCATTAGTATAGATTCTACTAGACCTCACTGTGTCTTTTGATACCGTATCACATACTAAATTCCTTCAAATTTTACACAAAGAAGGGATTCGCTCGAAAGCCCTGTCATGGTTTGCTTCTTTTTTGAAAGATTAAACCGAAGCAATTCAAACAGGGTCTTGTACATCAACTTCAAAAAGCATTGTGTATGGAGTCCCACAGGGAGCCAACTTGAGCCCTACCCATTTCTATGCATACGTATCATCTTTGGTGGATATCAGTAGAAAATGGGGTTTTGGCATCTGTTCATACGCCGATGATACTCAATTAGTGATTCCCTTGATTAATAGACTGACCAACACCGAGGCTAAGACCAACCTAATAAACTGTCGCACTGAACTCGCAGGCTGGATGTCCCAGCACTGTTTAAAAATAAACGCTGGCAAGTCTGACATTCTGCTCTTTGGGGGTGCCCTGGTGATTTGGGACAATAGTTGGTGGCCCCAGACACTTGGCATCACTCCAGAATCAAACTGTGCGGCAAAATATCTGGGAATCAGTTTTTTATGACATCCTACCTATGCAGGACCTAGTATGCACATTGTGCAGAAAAGCCTTTTCCACACTGAAACTGTTCAGACAACTCTTTCCTTGGATCCCATTAAACTGCAGACAAACAGTAACACAAGCTCTGCTCCTAAGCAGACTGGACTATGGCAATGCCCTTTATGTTGGCATGGCAGACTACCTTATTTCTAAACTCCAGAGGTTTCAGAACGCTGCAGCTAAATTAATATGTAAAAAAAAGAAAATACTGCTCCGCTTCACACTGCTTGAAGGAACTACATTGGCTACCAGTCCGCCAGAGAGCAAGTTTTAAGCTAATTTGCTTTGCACATAAAACATTGCATAAAAAGGGCCACACATCTTGCAAGATAAGTTCCAATTCCATGCCCCTTTGCGCAATCTGAGATCGTGTCATCTGGCTCTCGCCTCAGTCAAACGCATGTCCAAACTCAGGATGGGTGATCGGTGCTTTTCCAAATCAGCTGCAGACCTTTGGAATAACCTACCCCTTGATCTTCGACTGATAGATGATTACCTTCTGTTCAGGAAAAAAATAAAAACCACCCCATTTCCTAGATGCGGATTCTATTCACCTGACCAACTTGCACTGCACTAAAACTCCTCATAAGCACTGTGATGTCCCTCGGGATGATTGATGGGCTCTATAAATGCCAATAAATACAAATACAAATAATTATCAAATATTCTGACATTTAGGGAAATAACATGTACATTTCTGTGTCCACCCCACCAAAATATGCATGTTCCCATGAATACCAATTTCCCTGATAAATTATGTCAGGTTTAACAGAGATTGCAAACTAGTGGTTTGCACAGGAATCCCAGTACAGCAGCCCATTTGTATTGAACACTTGCATGTTGGGCTTTGTAGCATACAGTTTATATGGTCTTCATCATGAATTTGGAGCAAAAGATCACCTTTGGAGCTGCTGTGTTACATACTGATTCTGCTCAGATTACATTGTTAATTTATGAGAGTTTAACAATCCCTACGAAATAGGTATGTGGCACATTTGTAGAAAACATTAAGTGTTATAAAAAAATAAAAGAAAAAAACACATATGAAAAAAATAGTTAGACCTGACATCTTTGACATGGTATTCTGCTAATCTTTTTTGCCCTCACTACCTTGTTTTTGCTGAACCCATTTTTTGTTGCCATTAAAATAAAAAGTGTTTATTTTCAAACAGTTGGTCACAGGGCAGTAAGACAGCTGGAATAGTAGTGACTACAATTGGTATGGTTACATTTCCTTTATTTCACAAATAAGTACCATTTTACATTTGCCACAATCTTCTATTGTATCCTGAGTTCTGGGTGGCAGAAGCAAGGGATGCCTTGGCCACATTATCCTGGGATTTTTCTAGCTCCTTCAACAGCTTCTCCCAACACTCTCCAATCATCCCTATAGTTACAGACATCCTCTTGGTAGTCACTCTGATCCAACACATGCCTGTGGGAGAGAAGAAATGGATGTCCCATAATACCATCCCAGACTTTTTCTAGCATCCCATTGCCTGCTTCTCTCAACTGCCTTATAAAGGTAAATGGTCTAGAAAAAATTCTAGATGCCCTACCCCTTTCTATGTTAGTGACTGTTCTCTGACTCTGCATCGTCCTCTGAAAAGATCCCATTCAATTCAATTCAATGCTTTATTAAGGTTTGGAACACAAACTAAGGCCCCCTTAAACATTTCAAAATGCAGCAGCATTTCATGAAAATTCAGTTTCATACAGACAAAGTCACAGCCATGAGAACAGCAAAGCATATAACTTAAAGTGAAGCAAATAAAGCGCATATACAATTATAACGAGAACTTCATTCAACCTAGCAGCAACAGTTGAGTGCAAACTTCTGCAGGTAATATGGAGATACTAAGGGAAACAATATTAAAAAGATGAAGACAAAAATCACACTGAAATTAGATTTTGAAATGCAGTTAAATTGTCTTAACCACATCCAATTAACAGAATTAATTATGAACACCATTTCACAGGGATACAAGAAAAAAGTGGGTGACATAAAATGTAATTAGTCAAACCCACAAGTAAAAGAAACTTCATTCAATGTAGCAGCAACAGTTGAGTGCAAAATTCAGCAAATTATATAGGTATACTAGAATAAACAACAGGAGAAGATAAAGACAGAGAGCACAATGAACATGGATACAGTTATAATTCCTTTATCGCAGTGAATAAATAGAATTAGTTATGTATACAATTTCATACAAGAAGAAAGTGAGTCACAAACAATCGATTAATCAAACCTGCAAGTAGGAATGAGAAGTATGACTGAAGGATAGAGCCCAGACTCCTTATATAGGACAAACATGTTAAATAAGGATCACTGAAATAATATAGACTGCCAAAATATCGACCTGCAAAAATATCGTTGCCAAAATATCGACAGACAAAATATCGACTTTCTATCTACAAACAGGTAAGTACAAAAATATCGAGTTTAAAATATCGAGTGTTAAAAATTATAGACTGTCAAAATATCGATTTTTTAATGTCTTTAAAATAAGTTAAAACTATTATAATATTACATATATTTAATATAAGCATTGTTAAAATTATTAAATAAATGTACCATAATTACATAATTAATGTAAATTTAAAAATTAATAATAATAATACATATATATATAAATACATGTTATTAATAAAACATATAGAATATATTTACCGTGGCATAGCAAAAGGTTTAAATTTAATGTAACCACTCCAGTGGGTGCTACAGTAGAGAAAGCGTACGCCTGTACCCCAAAAACCCAAAACTGACCCTGAACCCTAAAAATATCCCTGTACCCCAAAAACCCAAAACTGACCCTGAACCCTAAAAATACCCCTTTCCCCAAAAACTGAAAACTGACCCTGAACCCTAAAAATACCCCTTTACCCAAAAACTGAAAACTGACCCTTAACCCTAAAAATACCCCTTTACCCAAAAACTGAAAACTGACCCTGAACCCTAAAAATACCCCTTTACCCAAAAACTGAAAACTGACCCTGAACCCTAAAAATACCCCTTTACCCAAAAACTGAAAACTGACCCTGAACCCTAAAAATACCCCTTTACCCAAGAACTGAAAACTGACCCTGAACCCTAAAAATACCCCTTTACCCAAAAACTGAAAACTGACCCTGAACCCTAAAAATACCCCTTTACCCAAAAACTGAAAACTGACCCTGAACCCTAAAAATACCCCTTTACCCAAAAACTTATTATTTATTTTAAATTAATTACCAATTATATTTTAATTATTTACCAATTATTATTTAACTAACAATTAGATTAAATTTACATAATTAATTAATTATAATAAAATTACTTCCCACCCAATTCCCCTATAAACACACAACCCGCTACAGAAAATAAATTACAAAATATTAATTATTTATCAATTATTTATTTTAAATTAATTACCAATTATATTTTAATTATTTTCAAATTATTATTTAATTAACAATTAGATTAAATTTACATAATTAATTAATTATAATTAAATTACTTCCCACCCTATTCCCCTATAAACCCACAACCCGCTACAGATTTATATTACTCAAATATTATTAAATATTAATAACTTACCTTATTTTCGATATTTTTGTAGTCTATATTTTTTCTAGTCTATATTATGTCTAGTCTATATTTTTGATTCGATATTTTTGCTATTCTAGTCGATATTAGTCGATATTTTTGTTGTCTATATTTTGTCTAGTCGATATTTTGTCCAGTCTATATTTTTTCATCGATATTTTGTCCAATCGATATTTTGGAATCGATATTATGTCTGTTTACCGTTAAATAAAAATTGAGATTGGGATATGATAAAATAAAATGAAAGTCCTACCTGCCATGAAATACTCCTATCTAGGTGGGGTTTAGAATCAATAATTTACAGTACCATTATGAAGCTCTGGACTTTACTTACTTTCTTATAATAAAATAATGAACAAACTAAAGCAAATTTAAAAACACATTAAAAAACTTCAATATTTTTGAACAAATCATTTATTCTTTGGGAAAAAGAGGAACTCTTGAGCTGCTACTACAGTTTTAATGCTTTTCTGTAAAAACAATGGACGTAACAGACGTAGGCGATGTTTTAGTAGGGCTGGGCATACAAACAGAATATGGTCAATGTTCTGGATGCATAGATTACACAAATTACAGTATCTCTATGTGCTCGATGGGGGGGGACTAACTTGCAGTTAAGTCATTTAAAGGTAAAAGGTTCATACAGAAACAAACGGTGTACCCCATGATCTAGATTCTAGCATAGATATATCTGGGCTGTTCTCGGGTTAGAGAAGTTAACTATTGTCTTCAATTTTCCAAGGGGGAAAAAGAGAGCACAAGCTCCTCTTGTGTGCGAAGATGATTTAATGCTGAAGTGAAGTCACATACATATAAATATTTGTCTGCCTTTGTACCAAAGACCTCTCGACTCAGGAAGCCCCTTATTGTGTTTTAGTTGCTATTCTTTAGCAAATGACCCTGCAGGATCACTCTAGCTAAGCCTTGAAAGAAAGAACATATCAAACCAAATTCCAGGCGAATAGCTGGAGTCCGGACCAAAGTATTAAAGCTGTTTAGTTTACGTAAATCTAGCCCTCTATTTTATCAAGGAAGCTCCATTCTTCTCTTTGAATAAATTCAATAGCATAAAGAAGTGTTGGCGGGACCTTTGCATTAAAGACAGACAATATGTGCAAGAAGGGCCATTGACCCATTTCATTATAGAATCTGCGTAAGCCATTAGCGTGTGACATTGTTAAACAAGAGCTATGGTCAATGTGGGATTTGTGCTTAGTGTTGATAGCGATTATTTTGCCCAAGTAAAGTTAGGACTAAACAGTCTCAAGTTTCTAAGAGCTTATCCTCCAAACAAAGTTACACGCTTTCTTGTTCTTCTTATTATTTTAAATCGGAAGTTTACTTTTTGAAGTTTTTATCTTCAAGTACTGTGGCACCGTATATTTCTGTAGAGCCTTCAATGTCTTATTCAACCCTATAGGAGTCAGATTTATAATTATGATTTTGTCCGCACATACAGTTGGCATGGAAATGGGTGGCTGCCCTTCTTCAGTGCGTCACCCTCTTGGGAAGAAAAGCAATCTGGAAGATCTGCTACATAAAGGAAGAAGAAGATCCGTGCCATCAGGCAGCCCTGCTTCAGTCCCTGCCAATCCATGAATTCTGGGTCTTTTGCTGCCAGTCTCCAACCCTTGTATAAGCATTCTCCACCCCCATGTCTTGCAATGAGAATGCTATGGTGTTGTCTACATACATGCTTGAAATTCTAGAAAGGTCCTCGAGTTAAGCTTCCTTCTTTCAACTTTATTTATTATGCTCTTCTTGTACTTATGTAGGAGATGTCAGTTTCCCCACTCTCCAGTGTGTGCCGCTACCCTGTCTAGGTGAGCAAACCCAAATTGCAGCTTTTCCATCTTAATAAGGAAATGTCTAGTACTGGGCTGGTGGTACATCTGTGTGTCAAAACACGACTACTCAAGTCTTCTATTGTTTGTGCAGAGTTGAAGCAGGTAAGTGGGACTGTTAGCAAAGAGGGCCTGCATATTGTTTTTAACACCTCTCTGTGCAGTCACAGGAATTAGGGATTGCAGATGAAAAGGCTCTGCAAGCTACTAAACATGAAAAATATTGAACCTGACAGAACCATTATTTTATTGCTCTCTCTTCTTTGGCTATCAAGCTGCATGCCTGAGTAGGTCATTTGAGTTCATGCTTTGACTTCTTACCTTGGATGTTTGCAGGGGAAACAGCAGAAACGCACCAGAGAGTGCACTGACTAAAATAGACTCTCTGCTGTGTTCACTTTGAGTTGTGGCCATTAACACCCCTCATTCCCAGCTGCTTGAGTCCTCTACCAATCAAAATAGCATCAGGTACAGAATCAGAGGAAAGTGGGATACCACAATATTTTGTTATATTTTTATATAGCGTGAACTTGGCCTAAGGGCATTATAGTGCCTTATATGAGCCCCAGATTAATCAAATTGTTTTGGGAAGTGAGATTAGGTGATTTGTCTAGGATTACAGCAAGTAAAGCCAAGGCTGAACTTGATCCTTGTTCCTCATTTCAAATGTGGCAGCTCTGGCTGTTAGACCCCATTTCCTTCTACACTGCCCAGGTTTGCTGTTGGACTGTTCCTCTCTGATTCCACCTGCCCCCATATACCACGGGTGACGGTGGAAAAGGAGGACTGCCAGGGCCGGACTGACTACTGGGCAATTTGGAATGCTGTCGAGCTGGGGGCTGATTTCACTGTAGTGGGTGCTGATTTCGTTGATGGAGACCTGCGTGTGCTTCAAAATAATTACACGTATGGCACCATCAACGAAATCAGCCCCCAGCTCAGCAGCATTCCAAAACGCCCGGTAGCCAGTCCGGCCCGGTGGACTGCAGTTAGAGGAGTCTGCAGTACTAAAAAGGCAGGTGTTCCAGTCTAAGCATCACAAAACCTAACAGACAGCAGGTGAATGGTGTCTGGGTGCACAACAAGAAGGACTACAGGCCCTCAGTTTCAGATCCTTGGCTCTGCTCACAATAATTATACAAATTAAAAATAAAATATATAACCACTTATCACAACTATTTTTCTGAATCATCACCTCAGAAAAAAAACGGAATTAATCTAATTAACTGTAGGGAAGTGTATTATTTTAGTGCTGGGAAGTGTAATGACATAAAGATGAAAGAACTCTTTTTAAACTATTATCAGGCTGCCTACAGGATGAACCAGGGCTTCACTTAGGAGAACATTGGAGCAAAGAAGGTGGAAGAGGAGTTATTGGGGTACAACAAAAATCAAAACTTAGGGCCTGATTTTGTTCTTGGCGGAAATTACATATACATATATATCAAATACATTGTTTTATTAGTAATGATAATTTTGAAAAATAGATAGATCCAAATAGTGTCTACATTCCCAAAACACTGCATGTGCATTTAACATTATTATTCATTAAAAAAAATTATTGGTATTTTAGACAAGATGGATGATGGATGCTCTGTCACAATGGTGATGAAGTATCCTTACCCCCAAGAACGTGGTCTGTCCATTAAATTAAATTGCGGGTGGACCATAGTTTAACCACAGTGGAAACTGATCCATCTCTGCCATGATTAAAACCCTCAGATAGCCCTGAGAAGTAAAGAACATCAGAGGCAGACCATTAAATCCACCCTCCTGATTTAGATAGGTCGAATTACGGGCCATGTTTCACTGTCCATCTCTGCCAGGAAATCCATAGCGGGAAGAGCTGTAGAAATTGTTAAATGCTAAAGGGATGCATTTCATTTTTTAATTTTAATTTTTTAAAAAATCCCTTTTTGAAAATAAATAAAGGTACCTGTTTCGGACAAGGCTCTGTCCCATTAACAGAGCCCTGTACAAAACATAAAAATGTATTGGCAGGAATTGCCGTGATGGGGTTCCTTCTAATGCATCAAAAATGACAGCCACTTTGGTGTTCATTTTTAAATTTGGTGGGTGGTCACACCGGGGCAAAGAGTAATTTACTCTGTCTTGGCAAAACAACTGGTCATCCACCCAAAATAAATCAGCTCCTCATACTGGTAAAAATTACAGTTAAAAGTCAACAAGATCATACATCAAATACATTGTTTTATTAGTAATGATAATTTTGAAAAATAGATAGATCCAAATAGTGTCTACATTCCCAAAACACTGCATGTGCATTTAACATTATTATTCATTAAAAAAAATTATTGGTATTTTAGACAAGATTACAAACAGTAGCATTTCTTAAACAATGATGCGTTACACACAAATCTGTCGGGTAGGATTTTGGAATTTGCAACTTAAGTAACATATCAATGTTACACCTCTACCAGCATTGTTGAGCATGGCACAGTTGTAAAATGTATTTTATTATCTATGTAATTATACATTTAGTCGTAACAAAACAGAGAATAGTCCGTCTCGTGCACATCGTGATCGAAGGTTGACCCGCGTGATCCAGTTCAGTTCAGAGCATTCAGCATTGTTATGATTTAGTGCTAGGTTTCTTCTATTTCTGCAGAGCTCAGCCAGCTCACAAACGAGTCCCATATGTATCTAAGGTCTGAACACACTGGCATTAGCCCCCAGTACTCCGCCAGCTGGGTCCTACAATAAGCCACATCCCTAACCCATTCCTTCGCCTTCGGAGGTGGACAGCACATCAGTGAAGGGCCACCTGTCTCTTAACCATCAGTAATAGTATGGTCTGCATTTTCCTCAACTTCGGTGGTATGGTAGGTATGATTCCCAGTAACGCCACCATTGGTGTGCAGGGCAAGCTTTGTCCTGTTATATTTCCAACATCGTTTAGTATTTGGGACCAGAAAGTGGCTATTGGCCTGCACTGAAACAAACATATATGACTGTCAGCGGTCTATGCTACAATAAAGGTAGAATACAAAAACTATGTGTCTGAAAATATGCATGTGTCACCATGTATAGGAAATGAATCCCATCAGCCCATCCATATGGCGGAGCATCATCATCTGGGACTTCTGTATACAGTTGTCTAGATAGGGAGATGCACCTGTTGAAATAGTGTGCTATTCTCCACTTCTCTAAGACCACCAGCGATGGATCCAACCATACAATACCAAAGAAATGGGTGAAATGGTGTGGGATACTAATTGCAGTGAAAAAACAGTGAAAAACAAATAAGTGTATAATATTAAAATTGGCTACCATGACAACAAGGAAAATTTTAATAGGGAACAATCATGGTGTCAATATTAAAATGAAAGTGTATGACAGTTTAACATAATAACTGTCAGAGTTAGTTGGTATAGTGGTCAACATGTTTCTGCCATTTCACAGGGACATTCCCTATTGGCTTTCATCAGGACCTAGAAATACACTACTGCAAATAAGAAAAAGTGCAAAACAAACTTATTTACACCAAATGATACCGGATGTATTGTTATTCGCGGAGAACCTCCTGCGTCTCCTTATCCGGTTCAAAAAGTTCTATAGGATCCTTTCCCAATGATTCTTGGGAGCACACCTCACCTCTCCTGGCCACTGCTCAGGAAATGGAGGCCCCGCTCTCTCTGTCGGTACCTCTGGTACGTCCTGTGCCACGGGGGGACTTTCATTTTAATATTGACACCATGATTGTTCCCTATTAAAATTTTCCTTGTGTATCTCCCTATTCAGACGACTGTATACAGAAGTCCCAGATGATGATGCTCCGCCTTATGGGTGGGCTGATGGGATTCATTTCCTATACATGGTGACACATGCATCATTTCAGACACATAGTTTCTGTATTCTACCTTTATTGTAGCATGGACCGCTGACAGTCATATATGTTTGTTTCTACATGGTATATGGGGGTGTAGACTGTCTGTTGTTTCTATAAATATTGACTCCCCTTTTGACCCTTCTCCACTTATTTGTTACATATTGGCCTGCACTGCCATGCCAAGTGTATGAATGATGCTTAGGATGCCACAAACCTCCAACAGTTATCATCCGAGCACAGTCCCATCTGCCTTAGTTGCATGGGAGTTCTGTATTGTTGATGGACGTACTTAAAGTGTATTAGTCTAAGACGATAGTTTGGGATCATCTGTTCCAATTGTCTACTGCTAAAGTCCCATTGCTCATCGCTTATGTTATCCTCCAGCTCCACCTCCCATGCCGCATTAGCGGTCGGCAGGGTAATTGGGTGATCTTTTTGTGTGGTGGTGTAAAGTCACGTGATCAATTTGCGTCCAGATTCAAGGGTGGGACTTTGAAATGTTCCAGAGTTACCTTTACAGCAGCTGGTAATAGAGCAGCATATCTAGTGCTGATGGGGGCGTAGGCCCGCACATCTGTTGCAGTTTGAGAAAGTTATTCCCTGAGTATAAGTCCTGACCAGTCAGTATGTGGTGTACCCGAGCTTGCACCTACGCCTTATTGTCCATTAATGGGGGAATTTGTGGGTTATCCGCCAAGGGCATGGAGGGAGCATAGGGTGTGTCTATGTTGAAGTGTTTACAGAGGCATCGCCAAGCCCATTGCAGTGCCTCTACAGGGTCCACTTTGTTGCGTGGGGTTTAAATGGTTTATAAATGCGGTGTTAAGCAGGAGGGGGGCAGCTCTGTCTAGCTCTACAGTAACATGAGGTTGAAATGGGGTGGGGTGTAACCAATAGTCCAAGAATTGAGCCTGCGTGCAATATGTGTAAAGGGCAAAGTCTGGGGCAGCCAGCCCGCCCTGTGCCTGAGACCGCATGAGTACCTCCCATGAGATCTTTGGTTGTCTCCCCGCCCAGACCAATTCAATCATTAAGGAACAGAGGGCCAAATTATCAAGCAAAGGCGATACATTATCGCCGCTTTTATCAGCAGGAAACTGCCGCTAAAGCGGCGATAATGGGCTTGATAATATGCCCTTGTGAATTCCCATAGACGCTCAAGTTCTGGTGTTAACCTGGGCTCCTATGGGAATTTTTTGGAGAATATTATCAAGCCCATTATCGCCGCTTTAGCGGCAGTTTCCTGCCGATAAAAGCGGCGATAATGTATCGCCCTTGCTTGATAATATGGCCCCGCGTTTTTTGAAAAATTGCATTGTGAGGGGGATAGAAACATTCACAATCAAATATAGCAGTTTTGGCAGGATGATAATTTTGGCCACCACTATGCGACCTATCAGAGAAAGAGTGAGAGTCTTCCACCTCCGCACTCTGTTCTCAATCCAGTCCATCGCCCTTTCATAATTTGTCGTACAAAACTCTTGCAAATCATTGCTTATCTAGATGCCCAGATATCATGTCGGCCAAGTCGCCCAGACTATAGGGTAATCCGTGTCAAAGGGCTGTGTCTCAGATGTCAGACGGATTATGATAGATTTGCTCCAGTTCACCTTTACGCCCAACAATCCCCCATAGCACACTACCTCACGTGTCATGGACGAGAAGTTGTCTTTTGGATTTACCATATACAGGGTGGTATCATCTGTGTATATAGACACAGTAAGTGCCCGTGTAGTGAACCTGATTCCTTTGTTTGTGTGGTGCTGCCTAATTCTGGCTGCCAGTGGCTCGGTGGCTATTGCAAATAATAATGGTGACAAAGGGGTATTCTTATGTGGTGCCCCTTGTAATAGATATCGGACTTGAGACCAGGCCATTCACCTGCAAGCGCGCCATAGGCATGGTGTAGAGCAGCGCTATTTGTTTAATAAACAACAGACTCATGCCAGTCTGTGTGGAAGCGGGAAGAGAAACCCCTACTCCAAGGAATCAAGCGCCTTAGTGGCTTCCAAGAGCGCTGCAATAACAGGCATGTGGGGGGCGAGGTAGTGGAGAAGCGCAAACAGTTTTTTCAGGTTGTGAGAGGTGGATCTCCCTGGTATGAAACCGGACTGATCCGGTCTGACTATCAGAGGCAGCAGTGTCTGGAGATGGGCAGCCAGTAATTTAGCAAAAATCTTTGCATCCAAGTTGATCAATGAAAGTGGTCGATACGAGTCGCACTCTGTGGGATTTTTATCGGGTTTTAATATGGTGATAATTATAGCCTCCCGCACATTTAATATTATTTTAAAGTTGTTACAAACAGCCAGTGTTTTTCAACATTCAAATGCACCTATTCACAACAGCAGCAATATTTAACAGCAAAGCTGTATGAAATTGCATCCTGTTTGTTTGTTATGGTGAGAGGATTCCTGAGTGAGTAGTCTGATAGTTTTCCCAAAATAAAAAATTACTCAATATGCCAAGCAATGGGATTATTTAAATTTCAAATAGAGTGGCTGTGCATCTTCACTTTTTTAGGTGCCTGGCACTTACTTGGATTCAACATATTAGCTGCATAGATACTTTGTTGACATCACTTTTTAAATGCCTTTGAATTTTTGATAACTGTATAAAACGGGAATGAGGGAGTAGGATAAATGGAGTGCTGTGAGGGGTTATTGAAGGTAATCTCCATTTAACAATTCAAAGATTGATGTAATGCTAGAAGAGTGGTAAGGTGATAGTCAGTAATACATTCAACCGACTGGAACAATCAAGCTGTACCACGACATTCACCTTGAACAATGGACTTGGACTGCAAAAAATGAAACCTAAACAATGAGAGGCTCTGCAAGTCTTTTCCATTGTTCTGCCCATGCATTTAGTTACAGAGAATCTCAGGTGTCATAAAGAAAATCAAAAGTGTCTGTCTATCTTCAGCACCAAACTCTTGATAGAGACAGTGTTTATAAGATATAGTGTAACCCACAAAAAAGAGAGGGACTGAACAGACTCCCAGAGAAAGCCCTACTCGGTATTCCTGTCCAAAGGCATACACAACCTAAGAAGTTGGAAGAAGACAGAAAAAAGAAAAAGGAGAGGGGAAGGAAAGGAAAGGGGTCTTGAAGGAAAAATCAATAGATTTGTAAATACTGCCCTTACCCACTAATTTAGGGCCGCTTCTACGTCCAGGTGCAGACCAGCACAATCGACGGAGCACTGATTTATTTGGTGTGAGGTAAAGAAAAAAGAATAAGGTTTCCCTCATGAGGGATCACTAGTGCAAAGGAAAGTGCATTAAAACTGCCTCAAAAAGTTCCGCCTGCATACCTTTATTATTTGACCACCTTGGTAGTGTTAAAAATATAATGTGAAGGGTATATACCGGAAGAGCTACTACTTCTTACCCCCCTCGTAATCTACCAAAATGTTTCGGCCAGATTGAATTGCCCCTATGGGTCATTGGCCTTCTTCAGAGCAATGATATGTTGTTAGATAAGGTCTATATCTCAATGTGGATAATTGTTATGTAGTGGTTAAATCAACCTTACTTCTTTGTTGTAACACAATCGCCAACAAAATCTGTAGAAGAGAATAAACACTTATGTTTAAATTCCATGTCCCTGCCCCTTATATATAAATTCATATTGGTTTATATGGAAACATGATTTCAATATTCTCCCAACTCTAGATGTTGCCTTAAAAATTGATACAAATGATTGCTTCCGTGTGGAAGTTTTGACTAATGAAACACACACTCATGACTTAAACACTGGAAAATTCTGTTCAAATGTGGATACCTCCAGGGTATTTTATCCAAGTTTCACAGTATTGTCTCCTAACCCAGGACCTTCGTGGGGACACCACCCAGTAGTCACACACTGTAGGATTGAACTTGATATTAGAATAAAGATTTTTTTCCTCTACATGTCTGTGCTTCTTTGTCCTACAGACACTGTGATACCCATTCCCACATGGTGTTTTACTTTTAGTTAATTCCCCATTATCAGGTAATGGGAATACCGGTAGTCAATTTTCCATGTGGGTATACCTTATACCTTTCGTTATCATAATAGTCATGACACCCGCTATCCTGCTTCAGAGTGTAATATGCCTAGCAGTCCTTGCATTTGCTATATGTGTATCGAGTTTTTGGCCATTGCCAAATTTACTGTGGGGTTCAGCTGACCCTGTCCTGCTTACTTCATCAAGGGTCGGTGTTTCCAAGGACTACCTGCCACTCCATGTCCTCCGTTGGTCTCTGTGTGATTGCTAATTACACATAAGTACTTTCTCTACAGGAGGCTGATCCTACTTCCGGTTCTGGTCAATGCCATACAGTTCTAGATCTATGACCTTCATTTGTTATTAATCTAACTGCAGCGGCCATCTTTGATTGATTTAAAAAGTTCCCAACTTGGAGAAAAACTCTGAGTTATTTTTCAGTCTTATGTTGTCTAAGGAAACTATGTAGTTAATATTCTGGATCTAGACCTGCAACCTTCATTTGTTATTAACCAACCGGCAGCTGCCATCTTTGATTTCTTTCAAGAGTTCCCAACTTGGAGACAAACTCCAAGTTACTTATTCCATCTAAACTAGTCTAAGGGAATCTATGGGGTTAATATTACTTAAATGCTGTGTTCACCCGCTAATAATGAACCAGTGAAGAGGGGTACTACATCAAAATTGTACTACAGTTGTCACTAGGGACTATTATGCTGTATTATACTGTATTATGTATTTGATTCCAGGAGATAGAGTTATTCAAACCCTGACGGCTGCTTTTTAACCGGTGCACCACCTCTGTTCCCTGATAAAAGGGGGGCTGCTAATGTCCCTTAGTGCAGATAGGAGATATGGCTTGTCTATTACTGTCCTCTTCAAATCGCTTTCTGTGTGCCTTTTCTTGATATAGTGACTTGTCAGTTTCATATTGGCCTTCACACATCTAACGGTGCTCATGTGTTCTAATATACGGATCTACACTTTCAGGGTGGTCATGCCTATATACTGGCATCCACAGGGGCAGCTAATCAAGTAAAGCATGTTTTGTTCTATTGCAGGTCATATGGTTTCTAAGTTCCCATGGTCGTGACAGACCCACATCCACCGTTTTTCATATCATTATCAGTGGACAAGCTTTGCACTGTCCACACATAGTCCACATGCATAGTTCCCAGTGACAGGCTTTAGGCCAGAAGGTGTATTTGTTTATTGTCTCAAAAGTTTGGATACCCTAGATCTGGTATGCACCACTACATCTCTTATACTCACACTTTTCTTAAAGGAAAACAGTGGAGTTTCATGGTTCAGACCTTTTGAATTCAATAATCTCCAGTTTCACATGATGATCTTCCTTACATGATTGGAGGCCATGTTGAATGTTGTGACAAGGAAGCTCCTCTCGTTTTGTTCTCTTGGACAGGTATCCAGTAGGGCATCTCTGATAGTTTTGGTAGCCCGCTTCATAGATTGCTTAATCACTTTGTCCGGGTAGTCTTGTTACTGTAGCTTCTTGCTCAACAGCTCTCCTTCCTTCTTATAATCACTCAAGGCCGAGCAATTCCTAAGCAAGCGCAGGAACTGTCCAAACAGCAGGCTTTCTTTCAGAGATTTAGGATGAAAACTCCTGAAGGAGAGCCAGTTGTTCCTGTCAGTGGTTTGTGATAGACACCACTCACCAAAGTCCCATTCTCAGCCTTGATATTAAGATCTACAAATGGGAGGCAGTCCATCGTCATTGTTGAGGTGAACAACAAGAATGGAATTCTATTATTGAGCCATGTCAAGAATTCTTTGGCTGTGGCCCTGTCACCCTTCCAGATCACAATTACATTATCGATGTATCGCCTTCAGATTCTGATCTTGTTAAAAAATGTGTTGTCACAGGTGTAAATGTTCTCTTCCTCAAAGGAAGATACATACAGGAATGCCAAACTAGGGACAAAAGAACTCCCCATGGACGTACCATGCACTTATAAGTCAAATGTGTCATTGTACTGAAAATAATTATTGATGAGAGCAATTTCTGACTGTCACATAATGAAGAATCTTGGTGTGTGGTAACCCCAATCGTCTGCAAAAAGGATATTCTCCACCACTCTCAGAGTTTCCCTCTGGGGGATATCTGTGTAAAATGACTCAATATCGAGTCCACTCATGATTTCACTCTCTGTATCACATTTTATATCCTTGATCAAATTCAGTACTTCTCTTGTAACTGTTAGATATGCCGGCATCCTCGAAAAGTCGCAAAACTGTAAAAGGGGTTCTAGCCCAGAACCTATTCCCGAAACAAAGGGACGGCCGGGGGGGGGGGGGGTCTAGTGGGCTTATGTACTTTTGGTAAAGTGTAAAAGTACAGGATCTTCGGTGTCTTCACAGAAATGTTGCTTCTTTTTGTGAGATCCAATTATTTGTGATGGCCTCTTCTACATGTATGCTGATTTCTTTTTCCGATTTTCTGTGTGTTCAGTCTCGAGGACAACATAATTCCTCCTCCCATTCAAGATGAGTAGGCACTCTGTATTGTAAGACTCCTTCCCCTAAATAATAATTGCTTGCTTTTGTCAGCAGCTTTTATTTATAGTCTGGGAGTCGTCTCTCAATTCCTCTAATGGTTTCTTTTCAGAAGATGTCCGACTGCTAAAGTTCTTATTCTTGTTTATTCCGTCTGATTAATCAATGTCCCTCAGTACTGCTTGTTCGAAGACCCCTATTTCCGGTGGTAACTGGCAGAATGTTGGAATGAAAGTGGACTTTGTCCTAAATCTTGTGTCTCCCTCTTCTATCCTTCCTTCTTCTGTTCCTTCAAAGAATACTTTTAAGCGTATGTTCCTGAAAAAACCTGCAAATTCGCACTTAACATTGTTTGTGGGAACAAAGCCTAAGAACTTTGTCAGAACCCTTTATTGATCCCTAGTGGTAGCTATCTCACTAAGGTTCATAATGAGATCTAATCTCTGCTGCTCCCTGGCTCTGACTCCCGGGACATGCTCTGGATCACTCTCTGATTGAAATCGTCCCACTGCACCCTCTTCTGTCTGCTTCGTCCCCTTCCTCTGCCCCTCCCTAAAAAGGCAGGTGATTAGGGAAATATTGTAAGGGTTGCACTGGAGGACACATGAGTGGCCAACCAAAGCCCATATCCTGATGGCCTCCTCTGTAAGAATACATTGGTCCCCTGAAAATGCATCTCCCTCTGAATCTGGGTCTGTAATTGTTGTTGTTCGATTCACTCCCTGAGCTAGATGTCTCAATTTCATGTCTGTTAGGTGCATTCTTCTTCATATTTCTGCTTTCCTTTTGTTCAGCGTAATCGTCATTAACATAGAGGTAAACATTTTGTTTTGAAAATGTTTTCAAATCCTTCTGAAGCTTGTTGATTTTTTAATTGACCAGGTAGTCCTTATAATTATGAACTACCCTGCTGGTTTCTTCAAGTTTCTTTTTGAATACTGTCAGTTGTACTTGTGTCTTCAAATTGTTCTCGCTTGTCTGAATCTGTACTAGCAGGGAATCTGAGAACTTTTTGGTAGTGTTAATAATAAGAACTAGCCAAACCCTGGTACATTTCCAGGCAATCAATGACCAATCCCTTCTGAAGGAAGCATCCTCCAGGAAGATCAATGGTTCATTGATTACCAAAAGTCCTCTGCAGGCCACATTTGCTCTCAGGTATTCGGTTAGAATTGCCATCAAAATTGTTTTTACTTATGTCTTTTTGAGTTCTGTGAGAGTGTCCCAACCCTCCACCTGCGTGAGTGCTTGTGTTAGTGTGGACTCCCCCAATAAGGAGGGCCCTGGTAAAATCGATGCTGCTGCCTCATCTCCGTATGAGAGGCCTTGTTCCTCCATCATTTTGATGAGGTCTGTGAAAACCTTGTAATAGATTTCTGAATATGTCTACAGGGGACTTCCCACAACGCCCAGGATGCTTAAAACTGTTTGCCCATGTCACAGAAGAGTAGCACGAAAGAGTACTTGACCATTTTTCATCATAACAAGGGAATTAAAAATGCACCCATTGAAATAAGTGTACCTTGTTACAAATCTTCCATCCTTTATTGGCCATTGAATCTTAGGTTCTAAGGGGACACAAGCCTTAATTGGGCACAAAGTCATGATTATGAGGCAAACGGATTCAATAATGTTTGCTAACAATGTGTAATAAGTCAAATAGTCACTCATTCACTGTTAAATTATTTGTTTGCAGTTTCAATTTTACTTTGTTTTAATATATTGTAGAGGTGACGATATTCAGCTATGATAATCGAAGACAGTTTAAATGTTTTGTACTCTATCAAAATCATAAATAAAAGGGCTATTTATTAAAATAGAATAATGAGAGACAACTGTAGGAATGACCATATTTTGCATGCTGTACCTCTGAGATTTACCCTGACTGTTTTTGCTTTAGCACTGTGTGCACTTTACCCCTGCCAACTGATAGCAAAGAGCCTGTCCTCCCACTTTAAATGGGGCTGCATTGGGTATCCTAATGGGTGTATTTACCTTACTTATAAGTTCCTAGTGTATGGTACAAAATGTACCCATGGCCTGTGAGCTGAAGGCCACGAGTGGCCTTCTGCACCTATTGTGCCATATGTTAAAGGGACAGTGAAAAACAGGGCTTCAGACTGTGGCAGTTTAAGCACTGCCAATTAACCTGTCAAAATGAACCTATTTGAAAGAGCAAAACATCCCATATACATAATAATAAGTGACCCTTACGAAGGCCTTGTTGTCAACACATCGGAGTGCATGCTTTTTAAAAGTAGGACATGTAGAAATGTAATGTTAACATGTCCTTACAGTGACTAACACCCAAAAGCTATTTTTACAATGGCATGCCTAGCTGTCCTATGTAGAACACCAAAGTGGATAGTAAAACACTAATACTATTCACAGGAATGAGACTTCCTAGAAAACAATAAACAACAATTTTTAACAGGTATTAAAAATCCAAAACTATGATGAAGTCAGATCTTTAATAAATATTAAGAAAAAGTTACTTTTAGAAAGTTACAATTTTCCTGCCTGACGTTCCTGAAGGCTGTATTTGCATTTGCTCTCCCACTTCTGCTAGCCAGATATGAGCATTTGAATAAGTTAGAAAAAATGTGTGAAATGCCTTCTAGGAGCAAAAAAGAGGCTGACTTGAATCGGCAGAGATGGCGCCTCTGAACCAGCCAAAAAACAGGGTGGGGGTTTTTGGAATCTTTTTTGACATTACAGTGTCAAATCTTACTTGAACGTCTAAGTCTGCTTTGCAGGTATGCTGTACTTATATATACCACTACGTGGCATACTTAAAAGGCAAAGAACAGCCAAGATATTCTTGTGTTTCCCCTGTCTATTGATGAAGAACCTGCTTTGTCCCATCAGCCATCTGGCTCGTGGTTTTGCAGATAACACTGGGAGAGCACTAGATAGGAAGGGAAACTGAAAATCAAAACAATTCTTGTATCCATTGTCTGGCTGCTGGAACACCCTACTTTTATTCATTCAGGCTTCTCTCTTTAGGTTTATTGGTGTACAGTGTCTGTCTCAACATGGATTTTAGTGTTAGATATGAGAGGACACTAGGATTAACGTAGTACACTCCCCACACCCACCCAGCCCTCAAAGCAAAGGTTTAGTGTGGCTGAAGAATTATGCATTTGTGGGTAGGGTTGACTTTGGGCATGCCCATTAGTCACCCCCACCCACTAGTTCATGGCAGGCAAACATGTGGCATGTTAAGCGACCCACTTCCTAACACTCCTAGTCCAGAAGAAGAACAGAAGAGAACTGGATATGCATAACCTGAGAGGAAGCCTGAAGGACTGGACCTGGTCACTATGGTACCCAGGACAGAAAAATAAAATCCAAAGGTCGTAAGGCTGACTTCCTGTTCAAGCTACAGGGATATAACAAGCTACAGGAGGGCTTTCCTATACCTGCCAAGGTGGACAGTTGCAACTGGACTTGGACTAGACCCTAATGTTGGACTCTCATGACTCCTTGTTAGTCTCTAAGGGCCTCTTCTGAGGTCCAATGGGCAATAGAAGTCAGATCTCTAGATCTCCTTATAGAATTTTTGTCATGTTTTTGTCATTTTGTTTATTGAATGTTACTCAATTTTTCTCATTCAGTTTGGAATTTTAATTGCTTTGCATTTTGACTTTATGAGTGTTTTTGTACTGCATAAATACTTTACACCTTTCCCTACATTAAGCCTATTTATTCTATGCAATAGCTATCAAAGAGTTGAACTGATGTTAATTTAGTGAGTTTGACTGTTATTTAAAAGAACCAGTTTAAAATATGATTTACACATCTGACGCGAGAGGCAAGATGGCGTCCGAGTCGGACGTGTGAGTTTGTTGCTCCTGCCGGACCCTGCAGAGATAAAGGAATGCGGCGAGAAGATTGAGATTTCTTTTTCAAAATTTGTTAAAAACTTCTGCTACTGACGATTTGGACCCTCATGACGCTACCCTCATGACGCTACAAGGAGCGGTTTTTACCTGGATGTGGCGACGGTTTGGTCAGCGAGTGGGTTATCCTTGGGTGCTGCCTCTGATCAGACACCTAACTCAGCGCACCTGGTGGAAGGTGGATTCCCGCTCGAGGCAAGACAGAGCAGCATTTGTTACTACGGAGCTCGGTATAGAGAGCAGTGCTTGGAGTGGTGTTTGGAAACATAACGCTATCTCGAGCGGTTCGGACGAAATGCGGCTGAAGGGAAGGAGGGCGCGAGGACAGGGCACTACAACTGAAACGGCTAACGGAGTAGAAGCGGCGATGAGCAAAACGCCAGGGACTCTGGTTGTGACTATGGCCGAGACTGACATCGTTGGATTGACTCCCACTCCCCTGCCTCCCGCAGTGAGTACAAACTGTGCAGCGTTAGAAAAACCAACGGGGAGAGAGGGGGAATTAAGTGTCCGGAGAAAGATACCAGGAATGTTTTCCGCTTTGAAAACAAAAGCGGTGGATACAATTGTTTCAAATGTTTCAAACGCTCAGCAAACAGCTGGTGTAGGAGCGGAGGTCTTGATTGCCGTGCCCGGGGAAAAAGCTTCTGACTCCAGTCTGGCTCCAAGTTCAGCTGCGGTAGCCTTGGGTAATGAGAAAGGGTCCTTGACAGACTCCAATACACTTGTTAGAGGCGGCAAAGACTTGAATTCAATAGACATGATTGCACAAGCGGATAAAGCGGATAAAGGATGTCTAAGTGAAATGTTACAGGAGAAAGCGGACAGTGCTGAGGTAGCTTTCCCAACTGCTGGAGATACTGATTCAGCAGATTTCTTTTCCTTATCGGAGCACTCTATGTCCTCATCTGAAAGTTTGGTTGAGTTGTATGCGATGCGCATGAGTATGGAGGGGTATACAACTGTTACAACGAAGTTTTTACAACGCACTACCATAACAACGCAGGCATTACCACGCTTACCATTACAACGCATTGCGCTGGGGGGCGCTCTAGGATAGGGAATAAGTATAATTTTATATCCAACACCTTCCCTAGTGTCCACGGGGACTGGAGTTGGAATATAAAATTATACTTACCACTATCCAGCACCTCTAAGCGCTATGCGTTGTAACGGTATTCGTTGTAAATACCGCGTTGTAATGGTATGTGTGGTAAAAGTATGCGTTGTAACGTCATACATCCGTATGGAGGACGAAAGCCCAGACGGTGACATAGAGGAAGAAACCGGCTGTAGTCTTCATAGTAGTCCGGATGAGAATATGGATAAAGAGTTTACAGGCTCAAGTACTGTTCGAAGGCTTAGACTAGATAGAAATGACAAGGAACCCTATCTAGAAGGCGCAGTAAAAGGAAATAAAGATGTGGAGTGCTCCGAGGACATTTCATTAGATCTGATATATCAAACCATGATGCAACACAGGGAAGAGAATCGAGAAGACAGTATGAAAGTACAAAATTCATGTAAGAAATTACAAAATTCTGTCAGGAGGTTGGTTAAGTCACATAATGAGTTTGTCACTAGAGCAACTGAAGCTGAAGCACGTATATCTTCATTGGAAGATGAGGTGGGACAGCAGCGGAAAACTATTGAATTGCATTTAGCGACCAAAGAAGATATTAATTGGAAGCTCACAGACATTGAAAACAGAGCCCGTAGAAACAATCTAGGATTTTTGCAAATTGAAGAAGGGAAAGAAGGAACTGATACATGAGGATTCATTGTCTCACTGTTAAAATCTGTTATGCCACAGACTGGGAGATGGGACTGGGACAGGGAGGTTGAGAGGGCCCATCGATTCCCGTTCAGGGCCAATCCTAGAGATAAAAAACCTCGTGCAATTCTAGTAGCTTTTAATAGTTTCCAAGCTAGAGATGAGATTTTTTTAAAGGCTCGCCCTGATAAAAAATGCAAAGGTTTTGATTGTGAATTTTTTGTTAGACCTGATTTATGTAAGCAGTCTGTTGAGCTACGGTGGCAGTTTAGACAACTCATAGCTCAGTTTCAAGGCAAAGGTGCGCAGGTTTATTTAATGTTTCCTGCAAAACTTAAAGTTATTTATAAAGAACGCACCAGATTCTTTACTACTGAGACTGCCGCCAAGGAATTTTTGTTATCAATCTGATACTGGTCTATGGGATACAAATGTCTAAGTAATCTGGATCTTTGAGGATACCTCGCCAGCAGCGATTGATTTGCAGTTTGTCTATAGGATATGTGAAAACTCTGTCGGGGGACGGTAGGGGAGGGGGGACAAACTTTCATCACAGAACCATTGGTCCTAAAGCCTCAGCGAAAGGGGGGGGACAAGGGGGTGGGGGGGGGCTCTTTTGGGGGGGGGGGGGTAGAGGCACGGGAGGGTGAAACTAAAAGGGGGGAAAAAATTGGAAAACGACTAGAGATTGTTGAAAAAACATGCACAAGACACAATGGGAAGAAACTGGATTTGTACATGCTAGCATATAATTTTCCTTTTGTAAAAAAAAAAAAATGGGTAAATCACCTTGGTTGAATCGTATGGATCAAATATGGCGGGAAATTGCTTAAGGATTTGTTCTTTGAATGTTTCTGGTTTAAATATTTTAATAAAAAGACATAAAGTGGCAGCGGAGTTAAAATATATACAACCCGATGTGGTTTGCATACAAGAAACGCATATCCCATGGAGTAAGAGGGACCTTCTGAAGGATTTAGGTTATAGATTAATATCGGTCTCCAAACAATCGAGTATGATACGAGGGGTGGCCATTCTGGTTAGAGATAGCTCAGTTATTGTTGGGCGTAAGTTGGAAGATAAGAAAGGACGCTGGGTCATTGCTGAATTGAAGCTTGGAAACAGACATGTTACGTTAGTTTCGGTATATGGGGCTAATCTGGATGACCCCGAACCATTGATAGAGATCAATTTGGAGCTAGTCAATTTCCAACATCCGATAGTTATCTGTGGTGACATTAATATTAATCTGAACACTAGTGCTTTAGGAGATCCACAAGCAATCTACAAGGGACGCAAGCCCAAGGTTTATATAGCCCTTAAGAATTTGTTAGAAGATCACGGGTTGGTTGACACTTGGGGGATGCTAAGAAATAAGGACTGTGGGTATACATTCTATTCTTATCCACATAAAAAACTAGTAAGATTAGATTATTTTTTTTTACCACGAAATTTATTTGAAGGTACGAATATTAGAATGTACCCCCGAATTTCCTCGGATCATTCCCCAGTAGTGGTAGACATACATCACTTACCCAAAAGGAAGATACAATCCAGCTTTTCATTCGATCGCAAACTTGGTGTAAATACTGAATTTATCACATACATGCAGGGCTGGATTCAAACTTTCTTTGATGAAAATCGTGGTACTGCCATCATCCCTGTAGTATGGGACACATTTAAAGCACGTTTTAGGGGAGAATGTATTAACTTCGCACTTGGCCAGCGCAAGAAATTAAAAAAGGAACTGGATACATTATATGAAGTGCTGAGAAACGCAGAGATTTCCTTAACCAGAAAAATTGCATTGAGTAACGCTGATTTGGCGGAAGAAGAAAATGGGGTTATTAAAGCTAGGTCCAATAATTTGGGGTTCTGGGATAAAGAAATTGCGAGAAAGTTTTTAACCTCTAAAATGACAAGCCACGAATTCGAGGAAAGAATAGGTCTGACCTTGGCGACAAAACTCAGAATGAAACATTCCGCTGAACATATAATTGCAATGAAAGATTCCCATGGTAATTTACATTATGATCAAGAAAGTATATTGGGAATTTTTCAAACCTATTATGCAAAGGTTTATGCTAGGGAAGACATTATAGTGCCTGATGATCAATGGTATGAAAGGATGTTGATTGACTTGAAAGTACTAGATCCCGGAATAGCTGATGAACTAGAGCAGCCCATAACTCTGGGGGAAGTGGAAATTGCAGTGAATAGCTTAGCATTGGGTAAAGCTGCGGGGCCCGATAGATTGCCTGCTGAAGTTTATAAACGTTTTTTGTATAATATAAAGGATGAGCTGCATCAGGTAATTTTAACAGCTCAAGGTGGCAATCCCCCTGCTACATGGGCTGAAGCTACAATTGTAGTGTTTTGCAAAAAGGATAAACCTACTGATAGTGTTGGGTCTTACAGACCTATATCTCTGTTGAATGTGGACAATAAGATTTACTCAAAGATATTAGCTAATCGATTGTACGGGGTAGTGTCATCTTTAGTGTCCAGACATGAGCACAGGTTCATTCCTAAAAGGAGTACCATTGAACACATCAATAAAGTTCTCACCCTGTTTGATTTGGCTGCTGTTAATAAAAGGAAATTAGCGCTTTTTCTATTAGACGCGGAAAAAGCGTTCGATGGGGTGGCATGGGAGTACCTATGGATCTTAATGGATAAAATGGGTTTTGGTCAGAGATATATTAAGGCTATAAAAACACTCTATCTCAAACCCAATGCTAAGATATCTACTTTGGGCGGACTCTCTGATGTGATCAATATTACCAGAGGGACTCGTCAAGGTTGCCCATGTTCCCCTCTTTTATTTGCAGTATATATTAACCCCTTCATTGAGTTATTAAGCCAGAATAGGTTGATTCCCCCCTTTATAGTTACTGATTTTTCTTTCTCCGTCTTCGCTTACGCGGACGATATAGCAGTAGTGACGGATAGCCCGGAAACTGCTAGTTTGGAAATTGAGAGGTTAGCCAAGGAATTTGGCAGGATAACGGGATATAAACTCAACGCTTCCAAAACACAAATACTTTGTTCCAGTGCTATAATTTGGGGGGATGAAAGGGTGGTTGATGAAGTTACTTATTTAGGAATACGTATCAAAACTGATATGGATGAATTGGTTAATGTTAATTGGAGTAATGTTTTCCATAAAATTAAAACTTCCTTGGAGAAATGGGAGCGGCTTTACTTGACTATTATTGGTAGGACCAATGTCATCAAAATGAATGTCCTCCCGAAAATTCTTTATTTATTCCGATCGATACCTTTGGATTTTCCGAAACCTAAATTACAGGCTTTGCAATCTCTCTGCGGTAAATTCATTTGGAGTCCCGGAAAACCCAGGCGGGCAATGAAATATCTTACTTTACCAATTGAAAGGGGAGGGTTGGGGGTACCTGACTTTTTTTTATATTATGTAGTATGTTTTTTGTTAAAAATGAGATTTTTGTTAATAAAAGATGCCAAGGAGGATATGCATAATTATCCCTCTATATTTTAGATTTTGATGGGATCACAAACGAAACAAGTGTTTTTCAATGAAATTGATGGCAATTATTATAAAAGGACACGATTTAAGGTTCTTGTAAGTGTCCATAAAGTTTGGAAGTGGGCGGCCCGTCTTATTGATGTAAGGAAAATCTCATATTACACTCCATATTGTTCGGTTGGATTCTTACCCATGATATTTTCGGACGGAGTGGCTCGGAACTTGCAAAAAAAAGGGGTATATAGGTTGGGTGATTTTTTTTCGAGTGCAGGAGAGTGCAAGTCGTTTTCAGAAATGAGTGAAGAATTTGGTTTATCCAGAAAGTATTTCTTTAAGTTTTTACAAATACGAGATTATTTTAATAGACATAAAATTTCCCTAAGAAAGCATAAAATTGTAGAGGGTATTGCACAACAAGTTAAGATAGGTGTTCTCTATCGCATGTTTTTGGAAGAGAAAACTGATGATTTGGATAAAATACAAGGAAAATGGAGGGAACTATTGGGAGACAATGATATTTAAGTGGGAAATCTGATTTTGATGTTTAAAGATGTATTGATATTGATGTCCGCTAATTTAAAAGCTCAATTTTTTAAAAGCCTCTTTGATTTATACTACACACCGGTTCGAATGTTAAAGTGGGGAAGAGGTCATGATGGCAAATGTTTTCACTGTAAATTGGACAATGCGGATTGCATACATATTTTTTTTCTTGTCCAATATTAGGGAAATTTATTCAAGATATTGAAAATTTTGTCTCAATTATTCTAAAGGTTAATCTAAAAATTACTCCTTCAATGATGATTCTAGGAAAGATTCCTGATGATGGTCAAAATAATGAACTTTTTGGTTTTCGACAGTTCATTTTTGTTATAATGACAGTAGCCAGATTATGTATTGCCGTAGAATGGCTTCAAGAAAAACCTCCACTATTTCAACAATGGCAAGCTCGGTTATATAAATTGTATAAGTTAGAATGGGGTCTTTTTTCGTTATCTGAATCAAGAAGGAAAAAAAGATTGGGATGGAAAATCTGGGGGACTTTCTCTGATTTTATGAGATTTAAAGAACCAATGATGTGGTTATATTTGGGTGTATCTTTTACTGTATAGTTTTTGCTCTTTTCATTTGTATGTTGTATTTGAGTATGCTTGTATGTATTCTTCATTTAATCCAGGGTTGGAAATTTGCTATGAACTTTGAATTATGTACTGTGTGATGATTATCTTGTGTATTTTGTATGTTTTTGGTTTTTCTTTCTGTCGTGTTAAAAAAAAAAAAAAAAATTACACATCTGACGCTTGTTAGGAACCTATTCAGAAAAAGTCTAAAATTATTGAAACAATCAGTAGGCTAATGCGCATTACTGATGCATACCATATCTTAGGCTATTGTCTATGGCTTCAAAAAGAGGCTTAGGCATGAAGGTTGGCTCAGATTTTGAGCAGGCTTCTGAAATCTGTTCCAACACAAGTCATTTCATTTTCTTAAAGGAGTACTTGTAAAATTCATTAACTTTTTTCCCTATATTGTAACTTGTTTCTCTGATGTAAAGTGTTTATTTTCTCCTGTGTTTGTCTCTGTTTGTTTGCTATAAGGTGAGTTAAAGAAAAGGTGACAAGATTTGTTGACCTTAAATTGTCACAACTAAACTTTGTTGCACAACCTATAGTAAGGAATCATGTGTTCCCCTTCTGCAACCTTTCATTAGGACTTGTTTAGCAATCTAACCTGTTGATGGAGCCATGGTACAAGGGTGCCTGTGTTGTCCACAGGATTTGTTTGCGCAAGTATGGGCACCTTCCTGCACAAAAACAATGCTTGGAGGTTTTTTCTCCTTTGTATGTGTGCTCAGAATGCAGCACATATGGAAAGAGGAAAATAATTAGACTGGAATAAAGTTATTTCTCCTTGTTGTGCCTCCCTTCGGGAGATGTAAGGTTTTGGCACATCTCCAGGTTTCCAGGGTCTTGTAAATCTAGGGAAGCATCAAATTCCATAGGTGTTGCATGGGAACACCCACACAACACCCATGGAAAACTTTCCATTTGCAGAGTAAGGAAACACAGCGATTTGCACTGCCTTGCCTTACTTCATATCTATGAGGCTAATCAGAGATATGCACAGTGGCTTTGCGTGGTCTCGTAAATATAATTGTGTAGTTTACCCTACCATAGCATTACAAAAGGTGAGGCTACAGCAGCGCATGGGGTTATAAATATGCCCCTAAGATCCTCTAGGTTCTAGTGCACTACCCAGGGACGTCAGCCCAAATGTTACAAGCTCAACTGAAAAGTAAGATCTTACTGCTTCATGCATTAGGACTTGAGTGTCAGAGAGAAACGTCTACAGAGGGAAACAAAACAATATAGTGGAGGATCCTTTTCTAATTGTTGTGGTGTAAATTTAATAATTATGTATGCATAATAAAAATATGCATTTTTAAATTGAGGTGGGAGTTTAGTTTTTTGATTTTAACACCCTAAAAATGATATTTATTTAATGTTAATATTAATGTTATCGCTACTTATAAAGCGCACTGTAACCCAACAGGCATCCTGCCGCTAAGAGACGTATGTCCTATCAATAAAAGTAAGGACTAGGAGAAACCTGTGTGCAACTGAGAGCCAAGTAGAGCAGGCTCTACACTCTAGGATAGAGCCAGGTCTTTATTCTCTTCCTGAACTGCAGCAGGTCATCCATCTGCCTCATGTCCGAGGGAAGACTATTCCAAAGTGTGTGGCTGGAAAGCTGAATGCACGTCCCCACATTTTTACTTTTCTAATCCTGAGGACTTTCACCCAATTAGCCGAGGACGAGCGGAGATTACAAGTGGGAGCATACCAACTGAACGTATTCTGCAACGGTATAGGACACATACCATGCAGGGCCTTGAACACAATACAGAGCAATTTAAATTGAATCCTCTGCGCTATTGGAAGCCAGTGGAGCTCTGCGATGGCCTGAGAGGCAGAGGCCCGTCGCGGTCTCATCAAAGCAAGCTTGCTGCCACAGTCTGAATTCTCTGTAGTCTCCCAATAAGATACTTGGGGGACTCCAGCAGCAGGGCATTATAACAATCAAGCCTGCTCCTGATGACGCTCCTTACCACCAATGCAGGTGCCTGTGTTGGTAACTTTGAAAGAATCTTCCTGAGTTATCTAATAAGAGAGAAACTTCTCCCAACGATCTTATTGACTTGAGTTTCTAAACTCATCTTGTCATTGAAACGGATTCCCAAGTTGCGAACCGTCTCAGTGGATACAGGTGGTGTGTCCGAGGGTATAGGCCAAAAATAGATTAGAAGCGAAAGTGGCACTTTCCGAACGGCACAACAGAGGATCCCCGTTTTATCAGCATTAAATTGCAGGAAGTTATTTCTCAGTCAGTGTACCGTGTCCTGCATACAGGCAAGGAATTCACTCAGTGAATTTGACTGGTCTCCCTCCAGTGATAATATGAGCTGTGTGTCATCAGCATAATTCACAAGGCCAATATTGTGGGATTCGATGATGGCAACCAAAGGGCGCATATACCCGTTGAATAATATGGGGCTAATTGCAGATCCCTGCGGGACCCCATGCTGAATATACATAAATTAATAATGATTTATTAAGAAGTATGTAAATAGTACTATATAGCACTTTATAGAATTTTTTTATTTTGTTCTACATTAAAAAAAAAATACATTAACCCCTTGCGTGCTGATGACGGCTCCCGTCCGTCATGCATCAGGGTGGGCGTGTGCTGATGATAGCAGGGAGCTGTCATGACCATGCCAGCGATTGGAATCTGCCGCACAGGCACAGAATTCCAGCAGGGGGAAAGGGGTTAACCTAATTTTTACCATGTTGTTGTTTTTTATTTAAATATTATTTTTGTATTTGCCTGTATATACCCATAGGTAGTCTCACTGGTTGGGGTGGAGATCTAGCTATGGTAAACTACAGGTAACATTTTTAAAAATGTATACAAATTTCTAATAAATGTATAAAACATATTTTATGTTAACTATTCATGCAAATTAATTTTATATATTTAATGGAAATGTACAGCAAAGAAAAAATTATACAAAACAATAATCTCTCACCTGAAGTGCATAAATATTTTTTTCATGTGAATTAAGAATTATTGAAAGTGAGGTAGAAAATTAATGAAAAGTAGTTTAATTATATTTTAATAAAAGTAGATTTTCAAAATGGCTATTAAAACATGATATAATTACATTATTAATATTTTTTTTACTCTGAGATATTTTGTTTAAAATTAAATTATATTATTTATATTTTTAACTGTTTTAAATAATTTCATTTAATTTAACATTATTTTCTATTGGGTTTTATTTTAAGTTCAAGGGAAATCTGGCAAATAAAGTGCAGTGGAAGGAATAAAAAAAGGGATAGTAATGGATCAAAAGTTAGGTGAGGACAACAGAAAGGTTACAAAGGAAGAAGGAGAGTATAAAAAGAGGGAGTAGTGTTGTGTAGTTCCTATTTATCCTATACAGAATCTATGCGTTTGGATAACATAAACTGTGGGTTTGGTGGCAGACTGGTTCCAAGCACCCCCACCGAGAATGTTAGCCTGTTTTCATTAGCTAGCTCACAGTGCCACTAGAATCTCCTCTTGTCTGGGAGAGAATAGTTTCTGGCAACCTCAGAACATGACAACCCTGATCCCTCCGAATTGTGGAAACCATGTACTAACTTTTGCTCAGCCACTCGTGCTCATTCATTCGATCTCAGAGAATTACACAGAAGAAACAGTTGGGCGTGTTACAATAAGAATTTATTGCAGTTATTCTTCTATTGTAAAATAGATGTGCTGCAACAACCGTTAGACAACAGCAGATATATATAATTAGCAGTACAGTGAAAATAAAAGGATACTACAGTTCTACCATCTTGCAATAATCATGAATACAATCATGAATATAAAATGCATGACAAAAAGAGTGCGCATACTTCTATGATGCCTCTCTAGATGTACCTAAGTATATCTAGCATGTGAGTAGGTGTGAAGCCAAAAATCCCTCTAGGATTTAGTCTAGCCCCATTACCTGAAGTGAGAGTGTGGGACCCCAACCTGGACTCGAATTGGACGCCCCGAAAGGGATGTGTTAGACCATTGTCAGCTGGAGCGTCTGCATGCAGGAGCCTCGGCGTCTCTGGTGAGTGTGTCGGCTGGGAAGTCTCGGTCTCCTCTACCTAACCTTAGGAAGGTGTGCTGTTTTTATACAGAAAGTATCTAGTGTTCCTTTGTTCCTTGTTTCTTGTATTAGCAATTGGTGGATTTGATGATGACGTATGGGATGAATCTTGTATGTATCTATTATGCAGCTGGTGTAGCCCCTGCCTGGTTTCCAAGAACCCTTATGAATATTCATTCAGACTGTGTGAGTCTATTGATGAAATTTTAGGATGCTATTGTTCAGGGAAAACCCTCCTTCTGCACCGACGACTAAAACCAGGTAAAGGGTCAGCACTAAAAGGCTTGTTACTGTGTAGTGTAAGGGAGATAATGTGGATGAAAGGCCTATATTAGGGTACCTATATGGAACATAACAGTAGTGAGCTGAAAGAAGAAAACATAATGGCAAATGAACAGAAATGGGAAAAATAAGAGGTGAAAGAGAGGGTAGTGAGGAAAAGAAGAGAATGGGGAGGAGACAATAGGCAAAAAGAATAGGAACTGGTATGAAAATGGGAGGGAAACAAAAAGTAAGTATGAATAAGGGGAAAGAGTGGTGATAGGAGGGGAGAAGAGAAATCAGATACTAGGATCATGAAAAGGAACGTATTGAGAAAGAAGGTGTCTGTAAAGAGACAGTGAGAGAAGTTAAACTAGAAAACATATTAGTCCTTTTTTGAGGATCATTTCTCTAAAAATGTCGAGTGGGTCTGGGTAAGATCCAGCTAAATGTCAAGCATTGCCTGGCACGTGCTTCAGAGGTTGAATTTGAAACCTGCACAACAGACTCAGCCTTTCATCTGTCTGAAATTGATAAACTGATCACCATAAATGGACTATTATTAATGTGCTATTTACAGTGTTTAGAAATGTCAGATTTGTGGTATATTGGGATAATGATAAACAATATGTTATTATAATCCTTCCCCCAGCTCACCTTCGCTTTTAAGGACTAGCCTTGCATGTGCCTGACTTTGTCCTAGCTCTGTTGGCCCATCAATAAGGGGCCTGTGGGTAGCTTTCCTATTTAGTGAGATTGCAGAAAAGCAAATCCATTTAATATAGCTATAGAATATAGGTATTTATATTAATTTAGTTTTTTTCATTTATGCTTGGAAATCCATTTCAATGACGGGAGGGGAATGTACATATTTAAAAAAGTGCTTTAATGTTATCAGACAGTATGAAAGTTCATGGGATATCAATATTATGTCACTTCGTGTGACATCAGGTCATATGCTACTTATAGTGAGCCCCATACTTTCTCCTTCCAGCGCTCCATCCTCCACCTCCCTTCTATAGTGCACCCTGCACTTTACATGCACCGATCCTTGTCTGTTTTTACTTGATTCTTACTTCACACATTGGTGTTAATCAAATTGGAGGGGGCTGAGGAAGGCAGTCTGGAGGGAAAGGGAGTTGAATGAAGAGTTGTTGCTGCTTCACCTCCCAGCTGCAGCTTCCTGATGTGACCAGCTTTTGTTGAGAAATAAGGAGCCTCTCCTTTTCATCCGTGCACACACAGAGCAGCTTTGACTGGAACAATAAACCTCACACACACAATCAAAGGTAGAAGAAGATGAGAGTTAGCCTCTCAGAGAGAAAACGAGAACTTAGGAGGGGCAGCCTCTGTGGAGTATGAGCGACTCTCTTTCCTTTTTCCTGTTTCAGTCCACAGAAGAACAAGTGGATCAATGACACAATATCATGGTAAACAATATCGTACATAAAACCATTGTGCCAAATATATTGTTTACCACAACATTTTCATACTATACTTATAAAGGAAATTACAAACATATTGGAAAAAAAATATTGTGGACAATAATAAAGTTAAAGTAGTAAATGTTAAATATTTTGATATATAACATTCAGATAATGTAATTAGATTCCATAATTCTTTTTATACTATATTTAAATAAATATTCATGTATATAAACACATATGTGTATGTGTTTATAAATATGTATATTCACTGAAAAAATCAAAGGTTACAATGACATTATAGATAGGTTCTGATTTTACACACACAAAACCATAGAAATTCAGCAGTTATGGTTATCTCATGTAACTATGATTCGTATACTAAGGCAACTTTAAGTCACTCATCCTCCATGCACAGTTTTCTCATCAATAATTTCACTGCAAATGTTGCAGTGATATTATGAGTGATGTCATAGAAGACGTCATGAGTGATGTCATATATGGGGTAATTATAAAGGTTGTGCAGGGGTGTGAGATATAGTTACACATGGGCATTGCTCCTGCCCACAGAGAGCAGCCAAAAACGGTTCCCCCTGCGTTCAGGAGCAATTTTATTCATCTGCTTCCTTGTCCTTCGGTGTGGGTGGGGAAATAGAGCATTTATGATGGGGCTTCTTTATGAGAGCCCATGGTACTTTTGCATCACCTAAAGTGGTACATGCATGACACAGGGGCTTTGAGTGGCCTCATAAATCTTGAGTAAGGCTATGCAACAACCCTGTATTTTGAAGCTGCCCTAAATTTTTAAAATCATGCTAACCTGGGGAAGTGACAAATCTGTACGCCTCCCAAAGTGAGGTATAACAATGTGATTTTTTTTTATTTCTCCTTGTTTTTTCCAATTTCTATGTGGGCTGCATTTTTCAGCATGCATAGAAAGAGGACAATGAATGCCTCTTAGGATTGTTTGTGTGCAGGAAGAGACACCTTCTTGCTGGCAATGAAGGCACCCTTGGACTATGGTGCAAGGGAGCCTCCATTGGTGCTAGGCTGCTGAAATGGCAGCAACACATGGACAAGGGACAGGAATGCCTTTCACTTTGGCATAGGGCAGTGCAGCAAGGTGCCTTGCTGACCTGCCCTATGCCAAATCCCAATAAATGAGGGCCTTACTGCTTGCGCTCGCTTGGTGGGACCTTTAAAATTGATCCCTCAAGCAAGAGCCAACACAGGTTTACTTGTATTCACCTGTGTGGGCAGGGAAGCCGCTACGTCCTGCAGGTGGGCAACTTAGGAAATAGCTGGAGCTGGACCTGGGGCACAGGGTCCCCAGACCCAATATTAACTCTGGGAGAGTGGCTTCACCCATTTTTAGGTCGAGCATTCGAGACCTCTTGTATATACTTTAGTATATACTTATGTATTGGTACATACTTATATGTGTATGTAGTTTGTGGACTCTGGAGATCAGCCCTAAGACTTGTCTGCTTCCGCATAGGGACTTTTTTTCTGTTCAATTGCCTCTAATTAACTGTCTTGATAGAAAACAACCATCAGAGGTAGTAAGATGCCAGAATTGCTTTCTGCTGAGGGAATTACTTTTCAAAAGAAATTCTGGCAACTGCCTCTATTTAACTTCTTGATAGAAAACGACCAACAGAGGTCAGTAAAATACCAGAATCACTTTAGCATTCCCTAGATTCCAGTACATGGAAATTGTCTTCCATGAGCACAAGTAGACAATATTATTTTTCTCAAATCTTGCATTTTCAGTGATATGACCACTGAAGGCCCTGATTTTATAATAAATACAGAGCTTTGGACTATACCATTTCCCGCTGAAAGGCAACATTTCTCTCCATGTGGACTCATACCTGGCCTGTCATGCAGTTAGGTGCTTACTTACCACCATCTTAAAGAACAGTAGCTGTTTCAGCTCCCAGGCTAATGTGCTGCATAGCTAAATGCAAATAAGGTCCCAAAGGCGAGACCGATTGCATTGCAAATGCTTATTTTTCATGGCTGGGCCATTGGTTGATAGTACCTGGGTCCAACACTGGAGGAGGCCCCCTGCCCCCTTCCCCTTCATTGCTTCAGCCAGGCCTGGGGGGATCCCTTGGGTAGAAAACAGGCCAGGAGGAGGGCTGCCTGCCCCCTCTCATTTTTACAAAAGTCTGGGCCCGAGGTTTGGTATCTGAGGCTAAAAGGGGCCACCCGGAGGGCTAATAACAAGTGCAGGAAACCACGTTTTTTTTTCCAGCAAATCCATGGATTCACTGCTAATTTGTAGGGAAATTTTAAAAAACATTTTTGCTGGTGGGGTCTTTCTGGGACCCCACCAGCAGTCCTAGGGGGTCAGAGAATTCCTACCCAGCCCCTTGTTTTTTATGTTTTAACATAGGACATGGCTGAATTTGAGTTCCAAGATGGCTGTCACCACTTCCTGGTTAAAGTGGTGGCAGCCAAGCAGATTTTATAAAGAGATTTGTTGGATCTGCGGTGGGGTTAGCGTCCCTAGATACACATAATTCTTTTTCAATAATAACTCAAAAACTACTGAATGGATGTACATCAAATTACAAAAAGGGCTTTTCCAAGACAAAGATTTAGCTTTCTGCCAAATTTGGTGTAATTACGTTTAGCTGTTCATGCTGTAATTGGATGCAAAATTCCAATGGGAAATTGAAGGGGTAAAATGCGTTTTGGGACCCCCTTTTCTCAGATCCAGCTAGACGAATTTTCCGAAACTTTCCAAAAGCAGCTGCATTAACTGACATACTAGATTTGAAAATTTCATGAAGATTCGTCAAATGACGCCAAAGTTATTATTAAAGCAAAAAGCGATATTCCTGTTGAAACTAGATTCCAAATATAACTATCAACCAGCGAGTAGTAATATATATCAATAATTATGTGATGATTTAATGATATACATATATATATATATAAAAAATTCTTTGTTATATTGTTTTAAATAATATTATTTATAATATATAAAACAGCAGTATATAAACTGCAAATTGAATTGGTATTAATATGATTGCACAATCAATATGAAGTGCCATATTTTGTTAAATGTGTATGCATTGAGGCAGAAATGTTAAACTCACACACCAGGTAGTGGCAGTAGTCTGTTGTTACTATCTATGATCACATGACCCGCACAATCACCTGGGAAGGGGTGTGCACTGTGTTAAGCACTAATTAAAAAACGTAAAGTGGCATACAGATAGCTGAATGTGATCAAGGGCTCTTGAAGCCCGAAACGCGTCTTGCTGGCTGTGAAGGAACGAAAATAAAACTTTACCTTGCCTGAATATGCTGTGGTCGGTCTCAGTTCCTGCTTCGCCGTACAAACGGAAGTGGTTGGAATTGCTGGTGCATAGTGTCACGGAGGTCAGCTGCCTCTGTCTCCAGACCGCCTCCCTGAAAGTCGGAAGCCGCCCTCAGCTGAGACCTGTTTGCTCCGTGGTGGAAAATTGGTGGCTTCCCCCTGCGTTCAACTGTGAAAGAATTCAGAGAAACCAACAACGTTTTGGATTCTACCGAGTCGGAGGACTCTCAAAGAAAACAACGAGAACGCCGGTGAGTGAGATATTTTGAAAGTGGCAGTAAAGGGGAGATGCAGCATCAGGCAAGGCGAGAAACAGAATTGACTTTGTTTGTCTGCACGATAATTGTTCTAGTAGCAGCCAGTATGTCAGCGGAAGATGAGAGAGAACGGGAGCTGGCAGCAGAAGGAATGTTCGATAATAAAATTAAATCAGTGCGTAACGCGACACAAGCATTTCCTGCTGAGTCTGAGAAAGATAAAGACATTAGAGTGCGTTTGAAAAATCTGGAAGTAAAATCCCAACTGGAGGTGACGAAATGGTGGGAGAATAAATCCCTGTCTAAGTATATAGAAGTTGGTCGGGTGCCACGTGGCTTACGAATCTTGTTGGCCCACAGCTTCAATAATCCAAACCCCTAAATGCTCCATGAGTGGGGAGAAAGCAACCTCGGGGCATCAATGAACTTGGTTAAGATACTGGCAACATATGGCCAAATAGAACGGCAAGAAATATTGAAGGAATTGGCAGTATTAAATGAGGAGTTGGGCAAAATACCCATAACCAATCACATCACGAAGGCAAGGACAGATATCAAAGAACGTGTTAGAAAACACGAAGATAAAATCAAGGCCAGAAAGACACATAAGTTTGCCAGGGATCTGGCAGACTACGAGAACGGCCAGATTTTCACGTTCTCTCGAAATATGATTTGAATAAACGGAAGCAATACGGTCAAGACAAAAACTTAGCGGCAAGTAATAGCGCTGAAGCATCTATCAGTATTAATGAAGATTCCTCCAATACTGATACGTTATCTGTTACAAGTGGCTCGAGTGGCAGTACAGAGTTCATAAACACTAAAAAGCCCATCCTGAATATGAGTGAGGAGCTTGATTTTTTAGTGGCAGAAAGACTAAAAACATTGCACCCGAGATTACCAAGACAGCCACAAGACAACACAGAAATAAACGCCGGAGGGAACAGCGCAAAAGACGCAAAAACTGCCACAAAGAAGAAGAAAAACTTTTGGCAGAAAAATCGCCGCTAAAGGATAACAGCATTGTAAATCTATCTGATGTAGTCCTAACAAAGGCTGAACAGCAACTTTTGACATTAGGGCTGAATTTTTGCCCTGGTGAGGACTTTAATTATGCAAGGACTCGCATAGACGTGTATTGTTTTATTCGAAAGCTCAAGTTAAAAAAGTATTTTGCATTAAAAAATGAGAAAAATAATGACAATGGCTTTTCTAAACATGTGGAAAACATTGTGGGGGAGGGAGAGAGTTTGACTCTACCCACGCTGAGAGCATCTGATGTTGCAGGTGTGATTACTATGCATGATTTGTATGAGGGACAACAAGAAATGCCAGAAGAGGGGTCGGTTGACCCGGTTGACATTTCCACACGAGAGAGCCTACGGAAAATTGACTTTGTTCAGCAAGGGGCAGGCATTAGTCCTTTTAAAAATAAGTCTAGATTCTTGCCCCTAATGCCAAAGGATGCCATAGACACCTACCATGACATGATTGTAAATAACTTGAAGAAACTGAATATCAATGTCAGAAAAAACAAACAACAACGAGGTATCTTTTTTAGAAAAGTAGCATATGACAAACTGGTTAAAAAATTGGGAGATAATTGTGATGTCATTGTAAAAAAGTCTGATAAAGGCGGCAATCTAGTACTATGGCCTAAAAAGGACTATATAACTGAGGCACAGAGACAGATGAGCGATGCAATATGTTATCAGAAAAGCTCAACGAAAGAATATGAAAAAGCTAGGGAAACCCTACAAAAGCATTTAATGCAATGGAGAAGGGAAGGACTGCTCTCCAATGATGAAAGCAAGTTCCTATATAAGGAACATCCGGTGTTACCCATCCTGTATCTTATTCCAAAGATACATAAGGGGGTAACACCGGTACCGGGAAGACCCATTATTGCTGCTATTAATAGTGCCGGTGAGAACATTGGTCAATATATTGATCATTTCTTACAAGACTTAGTTAAATCACTCCCCAGCTACATTAGAGATACAGGTGATTTTCTGACTAAAATGAATGATGTGACATGGTCAAAGGATTCTTATCTGATAACATTGGATATAGAGTCCATATATACAAGTATAGATCATACCCACGGCCTACAAGCAATTAAATATTTTTTATCAACTCGACCAATAGAGCTCTATGGCCACAACAAAGTTATTATTGAGCTTATCAGCTGGTGTCTCAATAATAATTTTTTCCTCTTTAATAATGTTCTGTTTAAACAACTTAGAGGTGTAGCCATGGGGGCCTGTTTCTCCCCCAGCTACGCGTGTCTTCACGTGGGCTGGTGGGAGGAGCGGGTCCTCAGCGCAAACACCTAACACAGATAGAGGAAAATGTATCTACTTATTATCGATACATAGACGATGTGTTCCTAATATAGCAAGGTGACTTAGCCTCAACACAGAAATTTATTGAAGATATCAATTCTAATGACTTAAATCTAAAGTTCACATGTCATATTCACAAAACTCAAATCGATTTCTTAGATGTCAGACTTCATGTTAAAAATTCCAGACTTGAAAGTACATTATTTAGGAAACCCACAGCTGGTAACATAACGCTTCACGCAAGTAGTTCACATCCTAGGCATTTGTTGGCTAACATACCCTATGGAGAAATCCTTAGACTAAAACGTATATGCTGCAATGATGAGGATTTCAAAACCTGTCAAGAAGAAATGGGAGTTAGACTCAGAAATAGGGGGTATAGTGATAAAATCAATAATGACGCTATCAGAAAATCTCAAGAGCGCCCAAGAACGAGTCCGTTTAACAAAGAAACCAATAAAATAACAGACAAAAACGATGATTCTGACGGTTTTAGATTAATCACTACATACTCCAGACAGGCGAGAAAAATTAGAACTATTGTACAGAAGCACTGGCCGATTGTCCTAACAGATACTGTGCTACAAGAACGTCTATTGTCTTCTCCTATCATAACCTTTAGAAAAGGTAGACCAATGGGCAGTGAATTAGATAAAAATTCCCCAGAAACAAGAAAGGCTATTTCATGGTTTCAACCAACAAGGGGATTTAGAAGATGCACAACATGTCGTGCGTGTAAATTCAGATGTACCAAAACATCATACACAACTTCATTCGATGCATCTCCAGTGGCTATTAAGGGCAGTTTCAACTGCAAAACAGATTTTGCCATTTATGTCCTGACGTGCACCTGTCGTCTCAGATATGTGAGAAGCACAAAACTACAGGTGCACATCAGGATATTACAACATTAAAGAGCTATTCTCCATCAAGACACAGCGTACCCCGTGGCACGACACTTCAACAAGTGTCATAAGAGGGATATAAATTGTCTGTCTTATTTTGTTATTGGAGCAGTACCAGCTAACAAAAGAGGGGAGAATCGAGACAGGCAATTAAGACAATTGGAAACCACCTTTATCCTTACTCTTGATAGTAAATGGCCACGAGGTTATAATAATAATGCTGAGGATATGCACACTTACATATAAATACGGCTGAAAATATGAATTGTGAAGAATATACACCACTGTGAAAAAAAATGATAATGTAAAAGATGAGGTTTATCAGTCGTTGCCCATATATTGTAGAAATATTTAAGATAATCTACAATTTCTGCCAGTCACTAGTACTCTCTCTCTGAATTTTAACAAACATTGTTGGTTTTATACTTATAAGCAATTTTACAAATCTTTTAATAGTGTTTATCTGGCTGGGTTTAAAATTTTACACTGTTGAGATTGTATGAAATAAATTTTGCTTTTTCTAAGATATAAACCCATCTATAATTGTTTGTTAATGTATATATTTATGAAAATGCACTTTATATTTATTATTGGCTTAATGTTGCACATATCTTGTAGCACTTTATTTATGAAGATTGCACTAGATATAAGAAAAAAGCACAATTGCAACTTTTTACGTATTTTCACAAGTAAATCAATGTCTGGATCAATAAGTTGATCAGTAGAATGTGATGAGGTTTGCAAAGTTAAGATTTAACGAATATCCAACTCTACAGTGAACGAAAAATAATGTATTTATTACATCGTGGATTTATCCAGCTATAAACAATTCTTTGTTATATTGTTTTAAATAATATTATTTATAATATATAAAGCAGCAGTATATAAACTGTAAATTGAATTGGTATTAATATGATTGCACAATCAATATGAAGTGCCATATTTTGTTAAATGTGTATGCATTGAGGCAGAAATGTTAAACTCACACAGCAGGTAGTGGCAGTAGTCTGTTGTTACTATCTATGATCACATGAACCGCACAATCACCTGGGAAGGGGTGTTCACTGTGTTAGGCACTAAATAAAAAACGTAAAGTTGCATACAGATAGCTGAATGTGAGCAAGGGCTCTTGAAGCCTGAAACGCGTCTTGCTGGCTATGAAGGAACAAAAATAAAACTTTCCCTTGCCTGAATATGCTGTGGTCGGTCTGAGTTCCTGCTTCGCCGTACAAACGGAAGTGGTTGGAATTGCTGGTGCATATATATATATATATATATATATTTTTTTTTTTTTTTCACTCAAGAAAACAAAGGTTACAGGGACGCTATAGTCAGGAAATAGAATTTAAAAAACCTTAGAAATTCACTGAAAAGACCAAAGGTTACAGAGTTGTTATAGGCTGAGATTTCCCTTATACAAAACCATACAAATTCAGCAACTTATAGTTACCGGAGCTAACTTTAACTTACTCCCCGAAATGCACTACTTATGATCTCACATATTACATCACTCAAGACATGGTCAGTGACATCACTGATGGCATCACAAATGCCATCACTGATGACATCATCCAGTGAGTGTAAGTCTTTTCTAAGAGTATATGATTGTTAAACATATATACTGAGCTATTGCAAAAGTGTAATTAGTATATTAGGTGTACTACTAATGAGTGAAACTACTTCTAACATATATTATAGGAGGTACTGTGTTACTGTATGTATCTGTGTGATAGTGAGTATATTAGTGGCTGTATGGGGTATGGGTGTATAAGTGGGTGTGTGAGAAACTATGTGGATAAGTGTCTGTATGGGTGAGTGGCTGGTTGTATGAGTAGCTGTATGGGTGAGTGAGTGGTTGTGTGAGTGAGTGCATTAGTGGTGTATGGGTAAGTGAGTGTGTGTGAGTGGCTTAAAAGGTGGGTGAGTGGGTGTGTGAGTAGCTGTGTGAGTGAGTGGGTGTTTTAGTGGCTCTATGGGTGTTTCAGTGGCCGCATGGGAGAGTGACTAACTATGTGAGTGGGTGTATGAGGGAGTGGGTGTGTAAGTGGCTGTATGGATGAATGAATAGCTGTTAAAGTGAGTATTTGGTTAAGTGAGTGTATGTCAATGGCTGAGTTGGAGAGTGTTTCTCTGTGGGAATGACTGTATGGGTGAGTGAGTGGAGATGGGAATGCTTGTATGGATGTGTGAATGGTTATATAGGTGGTAATATGGGTGTGTTATTGGTTGTATGGGCGAGTGAATGACTGTATTGAGAGGCTGTATGGATGAGTGAGTGGGTGTGTGAGAGGCTGTATATGTGAGTGACTGGTTGTGTGAGTGGGTGTATGGGTGAGTGAATGTTTGTATGAGTGGCTGTATAAGTGAGTCAATGAGTGTGTGTGGATGTATGGAGGGGTGAGTGTTTGTATGAGTACTTGTATGGGTATATGAATGGATATGTGAGTAGTTATGTGGGTGTCTGAGTAGGTGAATGAGAGGCTGTATAAGATAATCTTTATTGCTTGATTAATTAAAATCTTAGCAGTCTGTACAATAAACAGATATTTAGCACTGTTTCATATTCCCTTAAAAGCTAAGACTCTGTATTCTAAAAACTAGAATTTTACTAGTTAAAATTACATGTACTAAAATTATGTTACACTTCATTAATTCAGACAGAGTCTATATGCAAATCTAAGTGTTAAAAGCCAAGACACTATATTCTAAAATTGTGTTAAACTTCATTAGTTCGGGCAGAGTCTGTGTACAAGTCCTGAGCTTTCATCTTCTCCTGGGTCTATGGGTCTTAGTTGGGATCATAGGTAAGCACCTGGCAGGGAACCTCAGGTGCAGTTGGATATACCCGAGTTTCTTTGCCTAGTTTTGCTTGTGCTTCTTCCATAAAACTGACAAAGCTGCAGAGTAGCCTGACGTTGGCCCCTTCGAAACACGCCTTCACTGCCTGTCTGCAGGACCGAATATGCAGTGCATTTATATGTGGTTTTAACAGTTCTCTCCTCTCCCGGTCGAGAGCCTTACAGATGCACAGGAGGTGCAACACATCTTCCTTGGATTCTCCACATAGTCTGCAGAGGGTGGTTATTGGTGGTCTTTTCCAAGGGGGCATATGAGTTTGGGCAGGTAGAATCCCCATCCTCATTGCCAAAAAGCGTTCCTTCAATGTTCTAGAGAAGCTGGTGCCTAGGTACGATTGTGGTGAACATTTTGAGTAGCTTTGAATTACGAACCAGCTGTGTGCCCTCTTGTTTAGGTCTGCTCGATCTTTTTGAATGGAGACGAGGTTTATTGACTTGTTAACTAGGGTTTTCACGTTATTGTAAGGGAGACCAGATTCCCAGATGTTCTGAAGGGCTAACTCGCTGATCCCTAGTTGAAGATAAGCCTTGGCCGGGGAATTGTTTTTCCGTATAATTTCTTTCCAAAGAAATGAGTTCAGTGATCCGGCCATGGAGCTCTTTATTTTGTACCAGGTTTTAACGTACACACCTTTCTGGTTTATTGTCTGGTTTGGGAATCCGAATTCCAATCTTAGTTGCGCTGGAGAGGTGTATTTTGGCAGCTTGAATATTATTCTCAGCGCTTTGGAGACTGTTTTGTCTAAGATTGTTTCGTCCTTCCCTCTCATGGCCTCGCTTCCGTAAGTTATCGTTGGGAGGAGCTTAGCTCGTAGTACTTCGAGCAACGGGAGCAGGTTTGGACCAGTTATTTTATTTTTAAGGTTTTTCAAGGTGATAGCCAGGAGGGTCCCTTGCCTTTGTATTGCCTCTTTTTGTTGGTCGAATAAACCTTTGTTATCGATAATTATCCCAAGATATTTGTACTCTTTGACCACTTCGAGATTACAATCTCCCAGCTGCCATTTTGAACGTCTTTTTACACGTCGCTCGTTTAGTACCATAATTTTTGATTTGTCTAAGTTGATTTCCAGCCAATTCCTTGTGGCAAAGTCGTTTGTTGTGTAAAGTAAATGCTGTAAGCCTACTTGGGTTTGACTGATTAAGACCAGATCATCGGCATACAGTAGGTTTGAAAGTGAGTGGCCACCCAGATTTGGCGCGTGGTGGTTGCAATTGTCCAATTCTATCGAGAGATCAGCTATGAAATGGTTAAATAAAGTTGGAGCAAGAACGCAGCCCTGTTTTAGGCCTCTGGTAGTTGAAATCCGCCTGGACACGATGGTGCCACTCCCCAGCTTTATTTGAACCCATGTCTCGGTATGTAGTAAAATGAGTTGGTTCAGGAGAGGAGGAGCAATTCCCCATCAGGCTAGTTTTAACCATAATTTTCCTCTATCGATACTATCAAAGGCGGCTTTGTAGTCAATGAAGCAAACAAATAACGATTGGCTGATTGCTTTTGCAGAGTCGGCTAACAGAGAGAGGGCCAGAATATTTGTGCTGGTCCCCAGGTTTTCCTGGAACCCTGTTTGATTAATTGGATTAGTGTTTTTTCCCTGGCCCAATCCTGTAGTTCGCCCAATATAAGGCCTGCATAGTATTTGGCCTCGATGTCGATAGGAGCAATAAGCCTATAGTTTTTTGGGTCGCTCTTGCAGCCTTTTTTGTAGCTGGGGGGAAATGATGGAACTTTCCATTATTCTGGTATTATTCCTGTATTGGTGATGCTGTCAAAGAGTGGTTGTAGTGCAGTGGACCAATATTTAGGGTCTTGTTTGTATAAAATGGGGGGTAAACCATTTGGCCCTGGGGCTCCCTCACGTCGGCTTTGGTTAATCCTACTCTCGATCATTTTGGGAGAGAAGCGCAATGGCAAGACGTTCCCTTGGAGGTCGCGAGATGGTTGGGCACCATAGAGCTCAGTTTGGTTTTGCCGATTGCTGTGTGGTTCGGGGTTAAAGTAGGTTTGTAAATGGTTTGCCCAAACGTCCTCCGTTATTTGCGAGTTGATACCTGGTGCCTGTGGGTTCTCAATGCTCTTAACCGTTTGCCGGAATCGTGCGCCGTTGTTCCTTTTTGCGTCATGCAGTAATTTTGCCCATAATGATTCTGCGCTATCTTGCTTTGCGCGCCAAATGATTTTATTTTTCCTGGTCCGGAGCATCCTTAGTTCTTCTGCAGCTCCATCGATCAAGTCGGTTTGGCGGAGGGTGCGAATTGCTCGATTTATGTCTCCCCTTATTAGTCTTAGTTCAGCGTGTTGGGTTGAGGAGAGGTGGAAGCGGTGGTTTTTTGCTGCCCTCTCTCCTTGTTTTTGCTGGTGCTCACTTTTAAATAAGTGCGAAGCTACTGAGGAGGTAGGCAAACCTAGGGCTTTTGTAAGAGTTTCCCAAGCGGGGATGATGTTTGCTTGTAAGGGTTTAATATCCTCCCACAAGGTTTTTGCCGTAGTTGATAGTTTTTCAGGTTGTGTAGGGGTGTAAGTAGGTGTATGAGTGGTTATGTGGATGATGTCATCAGTGATGCCATTTAAGATGTCATCAGTGATGTCACTTGACCATGTCATGAGTTATGTGACATGAGAGCTCATAAGCAGTGCATTACAGTTGTGTTAGTTCTATAACATCCCTATAACCTCTGGTTTTTTCCAGGGAATGTCTACAGTTTTTTAATATTCTATTTCCTAACTATAACATTCTTGTAACTATTTGATTTTTAGTGAATTTCTACGGTGTTTTAAGTTTTTTTTTAAACTGTAACCTGTAACTTTTGAGAGTGAGTGCATGAGTGACTTAGTGGGTGTGGGTGTGAGTGTTTGAGTATCTCAATAGGTGAGTGAGTGAATGAGTATGTGAGTGTCTGAGTGGTCTGTAAGTGGGTACACAAGTGTCTTAGTGGGTCTGTGAGTGGGTTGGTTAGTCTCTGAATGGTTCTGTGACTGGGCGACAGTCACCAAGTGGGTGTGTGTGAGAGTGTGTGAGTCTGTGAGTAGGTCTGTGAATGGGTACATGCATTTTTAAGGGACACTCTGAGTGGGGCCATGAGTGTCCGGCTGAGTCTGTGAGTGGGTGCATGAGTGTCTGAGTGGCTGTGTGAATGGGTGTAAAAGTCTTTGAATGGTTCTCTGACTGGGGGAATGACTCTCTGTTTGGGTCTTTGAATGGGTGCATGAGTATCTGAGTGAGTCCATGAGCAAGTGCCTGTGAGTACATCTGTGAGTCAGTGCATGAGACTGAGTGGGTATGTGAGTGGGTGCATGACTCTGAGTTGCTGAGTGAGTGGGTGCTTAAGTCTCAGAGTTGGTCTGTAAGTGGATGCATGAGCTTCTGAGTGGGGCTGTGAGTAAGGGCATGAGTATCTGAATGACTCTGTGACTGGTTGCATGAGTCTCTGAGCTGGTCTGTTAGTGGACTGTGATTGTATTAGTGGGTCCATGAATAAGTGCATGAACCTACAAGTGAGTCTGTGAGTGGGTCTGTGAGTGGCAATATAAGTGCCTGAGATGGTCTGTGAGTGGGTGTGTGAATACCTGAGTGGGTCTATGAGTGGGTGCATGAGTGTCCGAGTGGATCTGTGAGTGGGTTTGTAAGTCTCTGAGTGGGTCTGTAACTGGCATAAGTCACTGAGTGGGTGTGTGAGAGTGTGTGGGAGTATGTGAGTGGGTCTGTGAATAGGTGCACACATTTTTAAGGGACTCTCTGAGTGGGTTCATGAGTGTCTGAGTGAGTCTGTGAGTAGGTGCATGAGTGTCTGAATGGCAGTGTGAATGGGTCTATAAGTCTCTGAATGGGTCTCTGACTGGGTGAATGACTGTTTGTTTGGGTCTGTGAGTGAGTGCATGAGTATCTGAGTGGGTCCATAACCAAGTGTCTTTTGAGTACATCTGTGAGTGAGTGCATGAGACTGTGAGTGGGTATGTGATCAGGTGCATGGATTCTGAGTTAATGTGTGAGTGGGTGCTTGAGTTTCTGAGTTGGTCTGCGAGTAGGTGCATGAGTCTCTGAGTGGGGCTCTGAGTGGGTGCATGAGTGTTTGAGTGGGTCAATGACTGGGTGCATGAGTTTCTGAGTGGGTCTGTGAGCAGACTGTGAGTGTCTTTGTGGGTCCATGAGTGCATGAATCAATAAGTGGGTCTGTGAGTGTGTGCATGAGTGTGTGAGTGGTTCTGTGAGTGAATGGGTGCATAAGTGCCTTAGATGGTCTGTGAGTGGGTGTGTGAGTGCCTGAGTGGGTCTATGAGTGGGTGCCTGAGTAGGTTTGGGAGTGGGTGGGTGGGGGTCAACAATGGTGAGACAATCATGCTGTGTAAATATGTAATATATAATTTCTAACCCTAATCGCTCAACTCCTCTTAAAATGTAATCTCGAGTGAATTGTGCAACTTGTATATATGTAACTTTAACCACTTGTATCATTAGTAGACTTATGTACTTTCTACCATTCTTATATGTTTTAGAGTTTATCTATTTGTATCTGTTATGTTATTCATGTACTCTGAAGTCCTTATGTAATGTAACTGGTTCTATTTTGAAGCACTATGACACCTTTGGGTAGAGTTTGTTCTATATAAAAACAAATAAATATACAAATAAAAATGCATTTAAAACAAACGTCAATACAAGTAATTCTAGCTCAAATGTAGTATATAAGGCGAATCTATCTTAGAGTGTGCAATGCTCATCAATCAATTAATCAAGTGTGTTGTAAAGTGTGACCACTCACTCGTAAGGGTCTCAAGGCGTTGGGGGGAGGCAGGGACAACTGATCCGTTAAAGGAGCTGTGGTTCAGTCGAAGAGCAAGGTCTGTCTGAAAAGAAACCAAGAGCTAGAATTTATGTGTGACAGACAACACAGATATTTCAATAAATGAAATGTAAAACGGTTTAACAAACATTTAAGAAAGATATGTCAAAAGTACATTTGGAATCCGGAGCCAGAAAGCAGCTGATGTTCTGCTGACTAATTAGAAAAACAGACGACTATTTGATGAGGAAATACATTGTGTTAAAGAGTCACATTTTTCTTGTGTAACACAGTAAAAAATTCACTCACACTCCGCTCATGATCAGTGCTGCACATTTAATTCACTTTGGAAGCAGGATGGGATACGTGCATCTACTGAAATTGAAACACTTGGCCAAGAGGTCACAGGAGGATCATATTAGCTGTCGCTTTAATCTAACGAGTTACTTTAGCAGCAGAAGAGGTGTTTTGTAAAAACAATTTCAGTCCAGTTTTTCGTTTTTTGTTTTATCATACAAACAAAATGCTTGCATTATACAACTTTTAAACACATCATTTTCACCAAGGCACCAGTAAATTTCGAGAGTTTAAAATTACATTAATGTTTGTAAGGTGTAGTACTTTCATCCCTGTGATTCTGAGTTGTAAACAGGAATCTCCTAAACAAACAAAATAATGTCCTAGGGTGTGCAGGTGCAGTACTTCGCTGAATATCAGTGGAATCAGCTGCTATGAACGTAGAGCAAGTGCATACATTTTAAGTTTGCAGTTAGTACATAGAGGTAGGTGGGGCTGAATTCGGTAGACAGTAATCAGTAACCATCAAGCCAGCATTCCAAATTTCTTGGATGTAACTCGCTCATATGATATCTGTCATGGGCCACCTTGTATGTGAAATCCAATTAGTATTGCTGAAGTTGGGGTAATTTTCTCTCTCCATTTGATCTCACTGCCTCAGAGCCACCATCTTTTTTTATACCCTTTTCCAAGTATTGATTGAGCAGCAAGGCAGGATGCCTTCAAACTGTAAGCTCCAGTCTTTACATGCTAATAACTGACACTGAACTGTAGCAGTGATTTTTGAACAAGGCATTTTGTATTTTATTTGGGGTAACTGCTACTGCGTGAATTGACACCAAGGGGTGTGGCTTACAGTATTTAAACACGGCTGGACCATGTCAAAACAGAAGATGGTCACTCCATTGGGAGCTTCCTGGTGTGGCTCCCCCATTTGTGAATAACGTCATGGTGGTCGGACACGCCTGTGTAACTCAAAAAGGGTTACCTGCATGACTATAGACCTAGGAACACATCACCTCACTCTGCTAGACCAGCTCCAGAATACCCTACCGCTCAGCCTCCAATGACACCAGCAAGCAGGAAAAACATTCTCTAAGCCTGTGTGGACTGAATGCAAGCAAACCATGCATGTCTGCATTGGTGTGCAGACTGTGCTGTCTCAGTGCTCATTGCCAACCCTGACTGTGAGTCCTCCAAACAGGTGACATTGGGACGTGAAATCCAGGCTACTGTGCTAGCCCGCTACTGGCTCCCACCCTCAATCACACAGAGATTTCAGGTCTTTAGTTTTCAAACCAGGCTAGACTGTGGACAGCACACCACAGGACCACTGCTGTTCAAGGGCAAGCCTGTTCACACCCATTGGAGGCTCATGTAGTCTGCAATGTGCCTAATTTATTTTGATTTGTATTGATTTATTCATTAACGGTGGCCACAATATGTGTGCTAACAAACAGAAAGCAAAGTCACTATCTCAATAAAACCAACGGTTAAAAGGAACAACTCATTTGCAACTTTTTAAGCTTTCTTACAGAAAACAGTTTTTGATTGAAATGGAGAGCCTCAGTTATCCGAGTCATTTATAGTGGACAAGCAGTCAGAGGCACGTTGACTTACCTGGACGGCACCTAGAATGGTTTCCATGTCTTCCTGAATAGGTTGAGAAACCTTTGTCAACAAACTCCAATTTTCTTTCCTTGTAAATGTATATATTTTACCTTTTAATGATATTGAGCCTAACATCGAAAGATGCAAGGAGGCGATGGGAAAGAGAAGGAAGATGGTGTTTGCTATTGCATATTCAAATGTCTCTCTGCTTAGTGGGGTCAGTGTGGCTCAAGTGATGATGCCACTTTGTTAATCTCGTGAAAAACTTTAGCAGTTACTGATTCAGAGGTAAAGGAAATGAGTATTGTGAAGTAGAATCAAGATAAGTTAAAGACTCCCCTCTCACAATGAGCATCCCAGACCGATTTTACTAATCCTTTATGGGTTCCGGAGTAGCGTGCTCCATTACTTCTTGCACCCTGCCGCCTGCTTGGAAGCGGGCCATGGTGCGCGCTCTGATAAAAAAAAACAATCTGGACCCAGGTGACTTCAGTAGTTACCGTCCCATTTCTCTGCTCCCCTGGGCAAACAAAATTCTCGAGAGGTACATCAATATCCATCTGGGGCAGTTCCTTGAGAATAACCAGCTCTTAGATGCCACCCAGACGGGTTTTAGACCCAGACATGGGACGGAGACCGCCCTGCTGGCAGTCACTGAGGCATCCAGAAAGATCCTGGATCTGGGAGGGTCAGTGGCAGTGATCCTCCTTGATCTAAGTGCGGCATTCGACACGGTCAGCCATGACATCTTGCTGAGACGTTTGTCGAGTGTCGGAATAGTCGGCGGAGCATGGCTATGGTTCAAATCCTTTTTGAGCGATAGGTCTTTTCAAATTTTTGATGGAGACTCGATATCCTCAAGCAGGCCACTGAAGTGTGGAGTCCCGCAGGGCTCCTCCCTAAGCCCTGCGCTTTTTAATATCTATATGAGACCACTGGCTGAGGTAGTTTGTCCATTTGGCATTAAGATCATTTCCTATGCGGACGACACTCAGCTAGTGGTCTCCTTGGCGCAGGAGCTGGGCTTGCCATCCCCAGGTGGCCTGGCAAAATGCTTAGAGGAGGTAAAGGGATGGATGACTTCCTCTCTTCTTAAGCTAAATAGGGATAAAACAGAGTTGATGCTCCTGGGTCCCACTACTCCTACTTTTGTAAACCCTTTGTGGCCCTCATGTCTTGGTGCCCCCCCCAATACCCAAGGACAATATAAAGAGCCTTGGGGTTTGGCTGGACAAGACTCTTTCTTTTAACACCCAGGCCACAAAACTTGCGGCTACGTGCTTTGGCCTCCTAAGGATGTTAAGGAAAGTCCTTCCTCTTCTGCCGGTGGAGGCAAAGCAAGTGGCCATTCAGGGATTGATTCAGTCCCGTTTGGACTCTAACAACGTCCTCTATCTTGGCGCCCCGTAATATACACTGCGCAAGCTCCAGATTGTGCAAAATTGTGCGGCTCGCACCGTGCTTCAGTTGCCGCGCAGGCAGTCAGCCAAACCGGGTTTGATCAGTCTGCACTGGCTTCCAGTATGACAAAGAATCGCCTTTAAGGCGATGTGTATATTCCACCAAGCCTTCTGGGACACAGGACCGGCTATCATCCGGGACCTAGCAATACAGTATCAACCCAGCAGAACTCTCCGCTCTAGCCAGGCATGTATGGCTATAGTCCCCAGAATAAAAAAGGCAAGAGCTGGCGGCAGGATGTTCACCTACAATGCCGCCAAGCTATAGAATTCACTTCCGTTTCAACTTAGGTCCAATTCAAATCTTTCCACCTTTCGCAAACAGCTCAAGACATTCTTGTTCAATGCTCCTTTTTAATTCTGCTCTCTTTTTTTTTAAAAGCAACTTCTTACTGTTCGCTAGCGCTTGGACGCCCCAGGGCAACAATCGCGCTTTATAAGTTGACATTTCATTTCATTCATTTCATTTCAAGCCGAAAAAAGGCTTCAACACCTCATCAGGGGTAGTAAGCGCTATGGAAATACAATTACTATGCAATTCCAATACAATTTAGGGCATAGAAAATTGGAGCCTGAGGGGCCTTCTTAATTCTGTTAGTGGAGGCTGGGACATCTCTCCATTGTGAGTCCGCAATTTCCGCAGAGGGTGTCTTTGCCAAAGCTGTCACCATCATTCACCACATGTTCCAAGAGGGCATTATGTCCACAAACAATACTCAACATGGTCATAATAGAGTAAATTCACTTGTGACTCTAAAGTCAAGTAACAAAAAATTGAGTCCAAAATATGTTCCTTTCATTGCACCTGACTCCCTGTGTGGCAATGGTAACATTAAGTCCCTTTTCCACATTGGTCTGAAGATACATGTTATTTAATTTCATAAAACAGGTTGTGGCATGTGCTGGGTGAGCGTTGAAAAAGTTTTTGAGTCAACAACAACAACTTTATTCGATTTGATAGACAAACCATAAAAAAAAGGATATTTCACAGTACTACATTTGGCTAAAACTTGGTTAAGAAAAATTGTTGTTTACATTATTCCATCTCTTAATGTGTATCACGGGAGGTAGTATAAGTACATCATGGATTCAGTCCCCCCACGTTATTCGTAGCTGTAGGGCAGCTCTTAAGAAATTTATCACACAAAACAGAGTAGAAACATCAGTTGACAACTTTAAAAACAACAAGGCTACCTGTGCCTGCCTGAATCTGGCTTTCCTTAACAGATCCTTCAAAAACATTTTCCTAGGGTAGGCATAATACGGGCAGAGTAAAACTAGATGAAGGGTATCCTGCAGAGACCTACTGTTGCAGCCGCAGGGTCCTCTATCTCTGGGTTTATAATAAAACCTGCCAGAACTGCCAATAAATGATGGATAACATTTCATCTAAAATGGGTAATCAAGAACCTATCATGAGCTCTTGTCATTGGTGTTAGATATGGTTCTATACCCTGAGATGTTTTGACTAAAACATGATCTCGCACTGATTGATTCTCCAGTTCAATAGTGCTGCGCAGCGCCATAGCAAATTTTAAGTACAGTGCTTTAATGTCTTTAATTAGCCTGGGAAACTGAATTATCCTTTTCATTACCTGTCTCTGGCATAACTCATGGTCTAAGTTATTCAATATTTCTGCTGCTGCTTGTGTAACTCAATCTCTCTATTTTATTTATAATAGAGCAGTTATTACTCCTGTTTGTATATCCAAGTTTTCCCCTTCCTCATCTCCCTTGTGCTGGTTTTGTTCTGAATTTACCGGTACTTTCACACATCAAATTTATGAATGTTCTAATGTTTTGATCTTTTGGCGATCTATTTGGTCTACATGCATGAAAATCTTTAAATGTGATGTTACGTTATCAGTGCAAAATGTTTTTCTAGGTTCATCTTCACCTGAATTAGATGAATGTACTCATATATCTTTATTGTTCGACCTTTTTATTGCATTAGCTTTTAGAGTTATTTTGTCATGTTGGAAAGATAATTCCAAGTTATCCTCATTGATCTGGTGGAATTTCATATGTGATGAACATGGAATTGCTACTGTCTCCTCTTCTACTTTATCTCAGAAAATGAAATCGGACCTTCTCTGGTTACCTTTTACATCTTATCTTGCCTCACATGCACCTGTATCTTAATATACTTCCTCTTTTTATTTTTATAGTTCACTCTATATATTCATATATCCCTTTCACTTTTCTTTTTGTTTTGTTTTTCATTTCTGTTACTTTTTCTCTCTCTTTCTGGTAAGCGTTTTCCCCTTTTACATTTATATATTAAACGCTTATATATATATATATTTTTTCTTCTTTGTAATATGTTTATTGCTATGATAATGCTGTTACCTTTTCTTTTTCTTGTTTTTGTTCTCCCTAAAATTCAATAAAATTCTTAAAAAAGAAGCTGCAAACTGTGTGGGGTGCGGGCCAGAAGCACCGCATCGTATGCATAAAGCAGAACCAGGACTGTTCTCTTGCCTATTCTTGGTAGAACTGCCCCAATGTTACGCAAAGTGGCATCAAGACCGTTGATATATATAGTAAACAAAAACAGGGCTAAAATGCATCCTTGTCTGACCTCAGTAGAACACTTAAAATCTGTTAACTTCCCCTCCTGCGTGTATCTTACAGCAGCTGTCGTATTGGAGTGTAATGACTGAAGGATGTTTATTATTGCTATGTCTACCCCAAGGTCCCTCATTAATGCCCACAATTTGGTGCGATTCAGACGGTTGAAGGCCGCGGTGAGATCCATGAAGGCTAGGTAGAGTGCCCCAGCCTTCACTACAGTATATTTTGTGGTGATAAGGTGTACGTTAAGACATTGATCTACCGCATTTCCCTGGATGAAACCCATATTGCGCATCCGAGATAATTTGTGTCTCCTCTGCCCAGTCCATCAACCTGTTTAAGATCACCCGCCCCAGGACCTTCGCTGTCACATCTATCAGAGATATTGGCTGGTAGCAATGTGGGCTGTCCCTATTGCCCTTCTCAAAGATTGGCACAATGATTGCAGAGAACCAGGATGCTGGCATAGTTGCATTTATTGCTGCGTTTAAAACCCTAGTTAGTAATGGGGTCCAGACCCCTGTGTTTGACCGAAAGAGATCAGATGGGATCCCGTCTGGCCCTGGAGCCTTATTCCTCGTCAAACCCTCTATTCCTAGAGTTACTTCATCCAGTGAGAAGACAACAGGGTAACTACTTGGTTGTATAATTAAAGTCTGCTGTTTATCCTGACTAGGGAAATGGTTATACAAACCGTGAAAATGCTGCTGCCATTGTTCTGGCAGGATGTTGTTACCCCGGTTTATCAGGGTACGAGAAACAGGTATTGCTAATTAATCTCCAGAAACGGGCAATATCTTTTGAGTCAGCTGCCTCGGTGAGTTCTTCCCAGGCAGCACGTTGTAGCTTTCCCTTTCTTCCTTTGACAGCTAATTTATGGCTTAAGCGACACGCAGCCTCCTGCTACCTGTCTCTGGGTTTCTGCTTAAGTGCCCCTTTTAACTTTCTTAAGGTCTCCGAGCACTGGGTGTCAAACCACCATGGAGGGCCCCCCTAAACCTGTGTGAGGGGGTCTTCAGCAGGGTTTCCACCAGTTTAGCGATATTCATGAAAACCTAAATTAATTCCACCCCTTCCACTCCTAGATCTAGGCATTTCAATTTCTCCTCCTGGCCTTTGTCAAATAAAGAAGCATTAAAACCACTAGCGTCGATCTGAGCCCATCTGAGCCTTCTACCCTGATCCGTTATGACAACTGACGAGGCCCTTTCCTGCCTATCTGACACTTTCAAGTGTGACTGTGTTCCTAGCACCAAAATAAGTGGATTGTGGTCACTGAACGCACTATGTTTAATATCAAACCTCAGTACACCTCTTTTTAGCAATAGGGAGACAAAAATAAAATCAATGTATGAAATACTGCCTCTCCCTTTAAATGTAGGAAGAACCGGACTATCTTTTTTATTACTAATTACATCCATCATATGGGTAGCCCATAGGAGAATAAAAGACCAGTCAATTCTCTTCCCACCGGGGTATGGTACAGGAGGGGGGCTTTCCTTAAAGGGCAGGACAGCCAGTCACCCCTTGCCACCCTCATTTGAGGGCACAGACGGCAGTTAAAATCTCCTGCTAATATTGTGAATGAGCCAGCCCCTTACCTCCTGTCTTTTCTAGCCATATACTCGGTTCATGGAAACTACACACTCCCTGCAAATTTGATATTGCATTATAAAAATGTATTCAAATTACCCTAAAGGAATTATTTGACAATTGTAATCCTTGGGCAATATTTGAGTCCCAGGCCAGGTTCTTCCAACTACCTTGGATTCTCCAATCAATAAATATGATCAGACCCCCTTTGCTCTACCGGATGCTGATCTGACAGCCGGGGAAGCGAAGGTTTTATAGCCTTCAATAAAAAAGTTCTTACTTGTCTCCCATGTCTCCTGCAGGCATATTATGTGGAACTCCCTCACGTGGATGAGTCATTGCTCATCCACAAATGTTCTGGATAATCCTGCAATGTTCCGCAAGATGATTTTTATATCTCCTCCACTACTCCCCTCCCGTGGGTCAGTGGGTCCAATGGTGTTCCACGGGTTTGCAGTCCCACCCATCCAGTTTTTTTCTCCCGGTTATCAATTTCCCTGGTTTTACCTGGGTATGGCATTGTTATCCCTATGAGGGGTTCCATGCTCTGCTCTGCCCTGCTAGTAGTGACCGAGTGACTAACGCTTTCTCCTCCCCGTTCATCCCTCTGTAATGGTCAATAAATGTCATTCAAGTCCCTCAATTGTGTGAATGAGTTAGATACCTGCCCAGGTCTAGTAGCCCATCCAATTCCCTGGTCCTGTACAGCGTGGCATTGTATGTTATTAATACTAAGCCATGGTCTTAAAAAAAAACAGGGGCAGTGGTTTAATACTGGACTCTATGGTGAATGCATCAGCTGAATGCAAGAGGATCCTATGTGCCAGCTCTGGGTGTCTAAATGTGATTATGACACAATCCCATGGGAAGGCTTTCCTCGACTTCCCAATCCAAGACACCCTCCTCGCCATAAGGATGTGCCAAAGCTCCATGATGTTAAATCTGGTATGCTTGCACATCCATTGGTCCACTTTATTAATCAACTGGGGGGTAGTCTCCTCTCGTACATTACTATGTCCAGGAACACCTGTCAAAACCACTGTGTATGGGTAACATGCCGGTGGAAGATCTATTACTGGAGGCTCTGCGCTACGGGGGACCACTATCCTATCTTCCCCTCTCCTTAGTTGTTGGGATTCAGCACCCCGCTTTGGGGTGTGCTGCCAGCTCTCCGACTCCGCCGTGTCTAGATCTACCTCCCTATCCCTTGGGTGCCTTATACATGCGCTCTCTGAATGCATTTTGGCTCGAGTTCCTGCAATGTTAGGTTGGGGTGTATTGCCTTATCATTTACTCTATCAGATCGTTGGGGTAAGGGGGGGTCAACACCATTTGGAGGCAATGGAGCTGAGACCTTTGTCACCGATTCACCACCTACCGCTATCCCCTGCACCCCAGATGACACAGCTGCTACACGAACCGGATGATTACAGTGACACCTCCCTGTGTTAGCTGTGTTTACTGACATACTGTTTGATTGTGCTATCACCAAGAGTTTCTCCTCAATTGACCGCAGTTTACAAAGTAGGGGATCCAACAACACTGTAACCAGTGTCTCAAGACACCCCCATTGATCATTAGTGCACTCCGATATCGGGGACTTGAGTCTGCGCCTCTGTGTGGAATGCCTTGTTTTCACTCCTACTTCCATAAGATCTTCTTGAGCTCGTTTGAGGGGTGCCTGTTTTGGCTTCTGCTTTCGTCTTTGCGGGGCTCCACTCCTGGGCTGTTTAGCTGGTGGATCATTAGTAGGTATTAAGGCCAAGCCCCCTTCTCCCGTGGATTAGCTTCTAGGTGCTTCTTGGATCTGCTTACTACCTGTCTTATCCTGGGTCCTGGGAGTCTCTGAGCTTCTGACATGACCCTTGGTACTGAGGGCTCAGTGCACAGTATATCTTGAGAGCCGGACATCTCCTGCACTGGCATGTCCCCAATCTCCACCGCTGCCTCCCATGTGCATGAAATATCTGGGAACATGTGAGTGGTGGCTCCTAGGGTCACAATAGGAGGGTCTGATTCCCCCCCCGGGACTGTCCGTGTATACTATTTCATTTTGCAAGCATACAGAGTCTATGTGGATGCCTGCAGGGGATTTGGCCTTACTTATCCCCCCTAATGAGGACCTTTTGTGGTTTGCTAAGTTATCCAGCGACAATCTTTTTTCCGTCAACTGTATTTCATGAACCAATACTGATTCCACACATGTCAAAAAGGCATTGAGGGTCCCCACAATGCCCCCCCCCCAGGGAATACGAGCCTCATTGCATTTTGGGCGTTAAGCCATTACAGTATTTCGCAAGTTGGGCTATAATTATGAGCTGTAGCTTTAGGGATGTGTACCTTTAGAGATGTGGGACCTGCGCCCTTTCACTGTCATCTATCTGTTGTCAGAGGGTGGGCCCAGCCTACTATTTTCCAGTCTTTGACGGGCAAGTACGGGCCCACCCTTGACCCGGGCTTCGCCCAGGCGCGTCCCGCGCCGCAGTGGTGTGTTGAGCTTTTTAGCGCTTTGGTGGAAGCAAAGCTCCTCCATCCTCGGAGAGCACTTGAGGCACAGGATTCTGGGACAGGCAGTCCCCAACAGGTACTGGCAGCACAGGCTTCCCGTGCCGCGGTGGTGAGTCACGCTTTTTAGTGACTTGGTGCAAGCAAAGCTCCTCCCTCCTGGGAGAGCAGTGGAGGCACAGGATTCTGGGACAGGGAGTCCCCAACAGGTATATGCAGTACAGGCGTCCCATGCCGCGGTGGTGAGTCACGCTTTTTAGCGCCTTGGTGCAAGCATAGTTCCTCCCTCCTGGGAGAGCACTGGAGGCGCAGGATTCTGGGACAGGCAGTCCTCAACAGGTACTGGCAGCCCAGGCGTCCCACGCCGCAGTGGTGATTCGTGCTTTTTAGCGCCATGGAGCAAGCAAAGCTCCTCCCTCCTGGGAGAGCACTGGAGGCACAGAATTCTGGGACAGGCAGTCCCCAACAGTTACTGGCAGAATACTTGCTGGGAGAGATGTCTGTGGCAAGATGGAGTTGATACTGGAGTGATAAAGGTTTTGTGTGTGTTGCAGTTGTTCAGTGTTTTGTTCTCATTATGCACAGCCACAGCAGGACTATATTTATTATATCTATTCCTGAAACGCTCAAACATGCTGAGGCACAGGTTGGGATGGCCACCGACGTTTGAGTCAACGAGAGTCGTCAATTCTAAAGCGCGATGCCATTTAAACATGCAAATATACAGGCAACAAATGTAATCCTTGTAGTTGCCCTGGAGTAATGGGAACAGCTCTTGCACCTTCTAAAGTGGTACACAAGCTGGGCATAAACATAGACCCCAATCTTTCTCTTCAACGCCAGGACCCTGAATCTCCACAACCATGATGCAACAGCATGACTCGATTGTGCCAATACGTGTTGCCTGGATCCTGCAAACAAACTCTTGAACAATTTCAACTGATACAAAACCCAGCAGCATGGCTCTTAATGGCCACCGACTGCAGAGATCACATTTCACCTATTCTACCACACCTCCATTGGCCGCCCCTTAAGAAAAGAGTGCCTCAGAAATCCTTGGGAATTGTCCACGCGGCTCCTCATGCTATATACCCCAATTTGTGACCTCAAGTTTCCATCTACATCACGCTCAGTGTTTCCCTTTATTCACCGTCCTGTTTCTTCTAGATATCCCCAAAAACCGTAGAAGATGGATTTGAGGATAGAATGTTCTGAGTAGCTTCTACAAGGGAAAGGAACAACTCTCAAACTTCTCTGTTCTCTTAGCCCTCATTGTACCGCAAGATACCACAGACTCTACAGTTTTTACCTAATTATTTTATTCATGATTTGCCCTTTCGTATTATTGTGTAATGCTTTGCAGCAGCTCCAAGAAACCTCGGTGTACTAGCATTGTACAATTGATAAATAACAAAACATAACAGGGTCCTAGTGTGGAGCAGGTCTGATAATATCACGAACCCATTTTCTGATCAGGAATGCTCAAGGTATTTTGTGAAAAACTCGACATGAATTCTCACTGGAACAGAGTGGAAAGTTTATTTTCGGGTATTATATCCCTAACTGGGTTACAGGCTTGTAATATAAGAAAAAGAGCCATAGGGCAACTCCCCATTCGCTTTTCACATGAAAACCACATTGGGAGGTTTGGAAATATGTAGAACAAAGCAGCCCCACTGCCTGGAGGTATGATGAGTGGCCAAGCGAATGGGACAGGGGGTATAAGAAAACAATTAAACCCACGTGAAATATAATACATTTTCAGGTTGCAAGTGCACTGTAGAAATAAATGAGGAATGGTGTTAGTTTCCTCTCCAATGAAGTGTAATGTGTGCATCGTGACCAGACACAGTCCAAGGAGTTTGGGGGATCTGGTCTTAGGCGACTGATAAGGCACCAACATTTTGCTTGCAAGAACCCTTAGAAAGCCTAAAATATATTACATAACTAGAGACATAAGTTCCCGGACAATGTGATATTATTGTGTGGTGAATAGTAATACCATGAACATACTAACAACAGAGGATGATCAAAACCAACGGCCCTGTACATGATTCATGCTGTCTCTGAGGATTCCTGGCCCCTATCTGGAGCTGGAACAGTGTGTGTGGGCCTCCTGCTTCTTCAATGAACTGGCTGAGGAGCAGAGGTAGACACACCTATCTGCATTCTGAGCATTTTTCTCATCCAGCAGTACGGGTTTTGTTCACTCTTACCGTGGTCGTCTAATCACACCTATAACCAGAAGTGACATCTTGTCTGTGTCCTAACACCCATCTAATTTTCCGGCCTCCTCCTAGGACGTGACTATCTACAGTCTATTCTTAAACACACACCGAAAGCACTTATCTGCATAACTTCTCGTATAAACTCTGGTTGAGAGCCAAAGGGAGCACGGGAGTGCTAGTGCTAACCATCATGCCTCACTCTACATTATGTCTGGCAGAGGCCCGACAGACCGAGACTACTCCATCTGCCAAATTCACAAATGACCGTCAAGTTGTTGGTCATTTAAAAAGGACTGGCAGGAATGCCATCACAGCGGTTCCTGATAATGAGGGCTGGACTGGGAACCAAAACCGGCCCTGGCAAACCGCTCGGCCGTCCCCCCTGGGGGGGCTGAGGGGGTTTGGTTGAGCTGTTTGCAAGGGCCGGTTTTGGACGATTTTGTTGCAGGGGGCCGATATTGCCGACCCCCAGTAACAAAAATGCCCCCCCCCCCAGGGCCTAAAACCAGCCCCCACCCTGGCGGCCCACCAGGGAAACGCCTGGTGCCTGCTATGGCCCATCTGTTAATGTATTTTTCTGTTTGGCGCAGGGCTCCATCAGAGGGGCATAGTCCTGCACCAAACAGTTTAGTTTTTTTTTTTTTTCAAAAAGAAATTACCAAAACAGGATTTTTTTCAAAATAAAAAATTAATGCTCACATGCATCAAACTCAATTGCATTCGCAAACGGTGCGAATCACAATTTTCGGCCGTTTGCGAATGCAATTGACTAATTTGGAATGCATCATGCATTTCGCAATTTTAGGAATCACATCCATGTTGCGATTTTTAAAATTGCGATTGCATTTAAGAAATCGTAATTTCAGATTTCTTAAATGCAATGCATGATCAGTTTTTGTTTGCGAATTCACAATTTGGAAGTGGTAAATTAGCATGAAGTTGAACTTCATGCTAATTTACCTAAAACTTTCAAATATTCACAAATTGCATTTTTTGAAGTTTTAATTTACACACACACATGTCCTTGGAGCATGTGTGTGTGTAAATTGCATTTAAAGTTTCACTTCAGGGGTGCAGGGAGGGGTTCTTTGGACCCCCCCCTGCACACTTGAAATTGCATTCACATTTTGTGAATTGCAATTTGAAATTCGCAAAATGTCAATACCTTCCGATTCATTCCTATGGGCCTCCTGGCCCATAGGAATCAATGGGAAGGGTTTTCCTTAATTGCGATTCGCAAATTGTGAATCGCAATTAAGGAAAAATACCGAATCGCAAAAATAAATGCGATTTGTTCATACATTGCCGTTTGCGATTTCTAAATTGCGATTCCTTAATTTTCGCAATTTAATGAATCACAAACGGGAGCAATGATGCATGTGCCCGATAATGCTTTCCTTGCCATGGCAGTTGGCTTACATGGCGAGGGGAGCATTTAGCAGTTTTCACTGCCCATTACTTTGAGGGTTTTCCTGGCAGTGAAAACTGACCTGTAATTCTGCCCATCTAAATTAGGCAGGTGGAATGATCGGTCAGCCTCTGACAGCCCTTACTCTGCAAGGCCGTCAGAGGTGATTAACCAGAGTAAAGATAGAGTACTCTCTGCCGCCCGCATTAGAAATTTGTCAGGCAAACCACATTCTTGGCGGTAAGGATATTCGGGTGACGTGCAATGGAGTATCCTTACTGCCAAGAATTAAATCGTGCTCTTTGTGGCTTTTCATGTAAAAAAGCTGCCTTTGCTTGGTGTTGGTAGGTCCTATTGCCCTTGGGGCTAGCATTGCAATCTTACCAGTCTTCAAGTTTGAAAAATAGGCTACAGTATGCAGATTGTATGCCAGGACGAAAATGTGATCCCTTGTAGACAGAAAGCTCTCCTTTAAGCGCAAAAGAATAATATTTCAAAGGGTTAAAATCTGTGTCAAAATCTATATCTAAAGAATATAATGAGAAAAGTAAACTTGGATCAATACATCCTCTTAAACGACCTCTAGACAGCTCGAGTAATTAACACTCATTCTTCAACCCAGTAATATACTCTTGACAAGAATCAAGCCTCCTGGGGATAAGAATCCATATGTAACTGCTGGTCGTTGTTGTTTATTGTTAAAATTCCTAGCGGATTTCTTTCTGAAAGACGGTAGTAATCAACCAGTCAGTGGTCTGAGAGTCTATCTCCTATGATCCTCAGTATGCTTACCAAAATGTACAGAAAGACACTCGTTTAGGCATGGTATGATCGGTGTCAAACATGTGGCAAATGTGTGGTGAGCAGATTATCACATATTAAATATTTTTGCCGAGTATGAGTCAGTGTTACTGTTGATTTGATTGAAAGCATGTTTGGGCACCTGATTTGACAATATATTTAGGGGCATATTTATGAGGAGTCAACTTGCTGCGCTACAGTGCATGATAGGGAAAAGGCAGGAATGCACTGTATTTAATATAATACAGCGCATTCCTGTATTTCCCATCTGCTGACACATAATGTGGGCACTAGCGCCAAGGGAGACTCTCTTGCACCATGGTGCAAGGGTGCCTTCATTGTAAGCAGGATTGTTTTCGTGCTGGAAGGGACACCTTCCTGTACAAAAGCAGTCCACTGAGGCATTTTCCTCTTTGTATGTGTGCTGCAGAATGCAGCACACATAGAAAGAGGAAGTAACAAGGAGAAATAAAGATATTTCTCCTCATTACACCTCACCTGGGGAGGCGTAGCATTTTGACGCATTACCAGGTCTACCAACAATGTTAAATCTGGGAATGCACCAAAATCCATTGGTGGATGCGTGGGAACACCCACGCCCCACCGATGGAATGTCTCCCTGGGGTAGAGTAACGCAACACAACGATTTGCATTCATTGCGTTACTCTAGTTCTGTCAAGTCACTCAAGGTGGCCTTGGTTGGCTTGATGAATCTAACTTAGAGTTGTACCACTCTTGCACCCTATTGCGTGGAGCAAGGGTGATGCAACTGTTTAAAAAATATACGACATAATGAGCAAATATCGTACTGTCATCTTCTTCCTTACACAAATTTCACCAATTAATTACTTGAGAAATAGTGGATGAAACATTGCTGAGGGGTAACTTTGGGAAAGCTCAAAGTCCAGAATGGACACTGTCTAAGGATCTATCTATCTATCTATCTATCTATCTATCTATCTATCTATCTATCTATCTATCTATCTATCTATCTATCTATCTATCTATGTGTCTATGTGTCTATGTGTCTATGTGTCTGTCTGTCTGTCTGTCTGTCTGTCTGTCTGTCTGTCTGTCTGTCTGTCTGTCTGTCTGTCTGTCTGTCTGTCTGTCTGTCTGTCTGTCTGTCTGTCTGTCTATCTATCTTTAATAAATATCTTTTATTCAAATGGTAATATTTCCTAAATGTTTGTAGTTATTCAACAATTTTTTGATTCACATTGAAGGAGAGTTCTTTTCTCTGCTTTGAAAGGGGCTGCTGAGATTGATATATGGGGACAAGCAGTCGTGCATAAAGGAGAGTTCTTGATCCATCCTGTGGCAAGAGGTGGGACATCAGTGCCGGACCTCTATCTTTATTATCTGATTACTCATTCACATTACTCTGAATATTGGTTTAGCACGCCAACATCCCTAACACATGTGCAGATAGAACACTTATCGGAAAAAGCTCACTCACTACACCTCAATGGGGTTACTAGCTGGGCCTGGTGGAAGATAGTGATGTAGAGTTAACACAAGATACCCTACTGACGGCCACACAAAAATAACTTGTGATTCTCTTCTTGAACCCACACTGGAGAATACTCTGTAAAAATATTGAATGGTTTGGGGATTGATGTGATGGAGGACCAGTTCCTTAGTATGCATTTGCAAGAATTGAAGGACATGGGTGGTAACACCACAATGTCGCTCCTTTTACAGTGGGATGGGAAGGCAGTCTCTCCAGATTTTCCTCAGCTCTCTCTAGAACTTACTATACTCAGTGAAATGATTCAGAAAGGTGGTAGTAGCAAGACAATTTCTTTTATGTATAGAGAGATAGTTAGCAGCAGAACAGCTCAAGAGTATGGTCTAGGAGTCTTAATTTGGTTATCCAATATAGAATGCAAGTCGGTCATAATGTTAGGAGCATTCTGTTTAAATATAAGCATAAAAGTATTCAATTCAAATTTGTCCATTACTTATATCTTACCTTCCTCTGAGAATTTGGCCATATGCCCCTGAGAATCCTATAGTGCAAAAAATGTAAGCGGAAAATGCAGCCTACCTCCAGATTACATGACACTGTTCTCTTGTGTCACAATTCTGGAAGGAGGCATTTGATTCTGCACTAAAATGGTTACAATGGTTATTGCTCCGTCCCTGTGCTGACTCTTCTTGGTGGCACTGGGAATGTTCCTCAAAGAATATGCAAATTTGTGATGGCACCACTCCTAGCTAAAAGATGAGTGCTAATAAATTGGCTGAGCATTAAGTCGCATAAGCAAACTGCTTGGCATCAGGATTTAATATATTAGAATGAGAGTGTGTCTGAGGATACAGAAACTAAACACCCTAAAGCATGGTCAAATTATTTCTGGGGGCCAATCAGATCCTGTCTGCAGCAATGTGAGGTGGACTTGGTCTTGTAAGCTTGCAATAGGTTGCGTGTCAAACTGTATCTTCTGAATGTAGGTACTCAAATTAGATACATTAAAGTTTTCTGTTGTAGCGAGGTATACCTAGGTGTTTCAGAGTGCTCACCTAATTTTGATGCACTCTGATATCAAGAAAATGTATATGGTGTAGTTAATTGTGCCTCTGTGCTTCAAGAGTATATGTGGTTAATGTACAAAACATTTAAATACAATTTTAAAATAAAACTATTATAACAAAAACATTTTCATTGTGGTATCTGGGAATTCAGTGGTGAGGTCCAAAATCCTAGACCCTCCAAATTCCCCTGTAACCCTTCCGAGGGTACTAGGGTTTGTGAATCCTGAAAACTTGTAGGCACTGGGAGAAGATATAATTTGATGCATTACAGCTGCGTTTTGGCAACCACCAATATGTATGGACTTCAGCCGTGCGCAGTGGGGGTTGGGGATCTGCAGCCACTTGACCACCACTCTCCACGCACAGCCTTTGGATATAAGAACTTAACATACGTTTTAAAAAAAATACTCAGAAATTCAATGAAAAAATAAACCTGTTATGGTTAGCTAGGTTCAATAAAAAAACTGGAAAAGTATGCCTCTGAAATTATGCAACAAGGATTGACTGCAGCCAACCCCCACTGCACTGGACAGATGGCCATATGTAGTAAGAATTGAGTGCCCACAAAAGGTTGTGTGAAATTCCCGGTCTTTGGTCAGACCCTGTGGCAGGCCCCTGCTGTGCAGAGCTAAAGTTTGTGTGCAATGGAGGTTGGCCGCTCATACAACATTTGGTGCAGCTTATGATAAAGTAAGGCCCTGATGCCAACCAGCACTGTTCAAAGCCTATGATGGTGCATAGGGTGATGGGCCCCCAAAGGCCCCATTGGGTCCAAAGGCCAGGCCCTGTGTCAAACCATTGATGCCCTTGGCCAAATGCTGTGTGTAGTAGGGGTAGGCCTTCCATGAAGGGTTAGTCTCAAGAGATGCTGTAGGCCGGGTCCTGAAACTAGGCCCTGTTGCACTCAGCTAATAGACATGCACAGCAGGGGTTAGCCACCTGTGGAGGCCCTCCGATCACGACTTCAGATCACAGCTAATGACTCCACGCAATATGGGTTGGTCACTCAAAGAAGGTTGCACACAGGGCCTGGTCTTGCAACTAACTCCCACTGCACACAGCAAAAGATTAGTCCCTCAGTGATACTTATAGGTAAAATAGCCATAACTCGCTCATCCATCATGGACTGCTTATGACCATACATAGGACATAACTCATGATATGTTAAATTACATCTATAGTAACAACACTGATGATGTCTTACGTAATTTCATTGATGCCATTACTGAAGTACCAATACTCTGTCTTTTACTATGTGCAGTGGGAGTTATACATGTGTACATATAAGTATTGTAACAGTGAAAAAAATATATATTTTTTTTCCAGTGAAAAAAACAGAGGTTACAGGGACATAATAATAATTAGGCTCGCATTTCACTTGTAAGACCAGAGAAATTCAGCAGTTATAGTTAGATGAGCTAACTATAACTTATGCCCACACAAAACACTGCTTCAGACCTACATATTACATCACTCATGACATGATCAGTGACATCACTGATGACATCTCAAATGCTAATTTGGTTCTCTTAACTCAAATATTGGAAATATTCCTTGGTGGTCTTTTTTTTTTTTTAAATCACCGTCCCCACATATCAATAATCCTTATACTTTTCTGACCTGAATGGTCCCTAATCAGGGGGATGTCTTTACAAATAAACAAGACATCTATAAACCACCTAATCATAGGAAGTCACAGAAAAAAATTAAATACACAACGAAAAGCTGAATCACTCATGCACATAGAGTTCGTGGTATTCATACATTCCTTAAGGTGCCCAGTGTACAAGCACTTGTAAAGTGAAATTCTGCTACACAACGCACAAAGGAGATCTGCAATTTCAGAAAAATAGACCATACATGTGAAACTTTTAGTGTTGACCTTGAACAGCTATCAATGCTGTGGAACTTATCTCCAAGTCACCTGATGTTGTCCACCAACTAGTATCAAGAAAGAAAACCTAAAGTACCACTATCCCACATTTACAAGCACCAAGACAGTGAATACACACATCTAAATAGAAGTATTATGCCTCCCGCCGACCAGAGTCTAAGTAGTCTTGCCTGGACCAACAGACAAAGACCGAAAGCCATCGTTAAACCCAAAATACCCTGTGTGTGTATATGAACAGAATGATTAGTCACTTGCACACCACTAATGCAGAGGCCAGTGCTGTGTGGGTTACTTCACATACACTAGGTGGAATGAAGTGAAGCAATTCAGATTTTTGTGTTGCCTTTAATGCTTTTCCTGTGACTTTCTATGACTAAATAGTTAATACATTATGCACCTTGGGACCATGTGCATGATTGAGAATGCCTGTCTCTTAATATTTCTCACGTTTACTTGGACAAAGTACACACCATTGTTACCACTCCAGTAAGAGATTAAATGTAGGCTGTATTAAGCTATGTAGGAGTGATGTGCGGCAGCAGACCACAGTAACTTTCAAAAGTGACATTTTTCAAAACAGTAATTTAATATTCATCTGGACCATCAGATTGAATTTTAATTGATTATATATTACAATAAAATGTAATCATGGTTCTAGTTAATATCAAATTGAAGTTATGACTTGTAAGGTGTTATAATGTAACCCAGTGCTTTTCTATAGGAGAGCTAGCCTTGCCACAGTAAGTAAGGATTTTTTTGCGTAGTTAATTAAAACCAGTGAAATACAACCAAGTAAAAAAAAAAGTAGGATAAAATACATAAAACCACACATAAAATAAAACGTATTGAGCAGCAGTTACATAGCGAGGGAGACGATTTGGCAATGTTCGGGATTATCCTTGCATAATAGAAGGTGTAAAAGTGTGGTGCATTGATAAGAACAAGTAAAATATTTCCCTTTGTCCTGTCCGTGGTGGGATTTGAAATTTAGAGCTCAGATAATGGGAATAAAGTGTGGTGGTTGCAAGCCCAGTTGTAGATTTTTATTTGAGATTGCTTGCTTTCGTAGAGGCTGCGCCAACTGCTGGTGGAGTGTATTTGCTGGCTTTTGCCATAATCTTTTCTACCAGCATAAGGAATGTTACCAGCCTGCAGTAGAGCTGCAGATCCTCTGCATTGAGCAGGCCAACACTACCTGTCTCCGCGTGTGGATCAATCTTGAGTTGAACTGAGGTTCAAGCAGTTGGATCCATTAATCCTTCAGTTCTCTACAGATGCAGATCAGGTGCAGGAAGTCTTCTGTGGCTGATTCGCATAGTCGACAGTAGTTTGTGCCCTTTGCCAAGGCTGGAGATGTGGAGTTGAAGGGAGTATACCCGGATGGTGTTTTAAGAACTTTTCTTTTATGTTCAATGGGTAGCCTAGTCTGAAGTATTTGTGAGGGGTAAATGATCGATAGCTGTTGATTGTCATCCCTGCATTGTTGCAGCCTAAGAATGTGGCCTTATCTTTTACCAGTGAGAGGCTTTTTATTGATTTTCAAACAAGTTTTTGAAGTTGGCATGACTGGTTGGAATGTCCCAGGCCTGAGGCAGCCCAGTGTTTTAGAGGGATTCTTGAAGAAAGTTTCTAGCAGGTGATGGGCTTCGATGCCGGAGCTCTTGCAATAAAACAGGAATCAGGGAGTTGGCAGCGGCATTCTGGATCTTGTGCCAGTAGTCTATGAATGCACCTTTGTAGGAAAGGGCCCCTTTTTGCATGGTTGCCCCAACTTTTTGCCAAATTGTTGATGTACTTTGACTGAGTGTGCCCTGGGTTCCTGCCAACCAGGTACCCAGGGCCTATGTTGTTTCTCTAAACTGTACTGATGCAAAACCTAATTAGTACTCTTTTGCCACATGTAAGTCCCTTGTAACTGGTACCATAGGTACCAAGGACACTGTGGTCAGGGAAGGCCTATTAGGGCTGCAGCACAAATTGTGCCACCCTTAGTGGCCCTGTACTTTTACACATACACACTGCCTTTGCCAGCTGCATGTTTTGGTGCAGAACAAAGTGAAGAGTTGACATGGCACACATCCCTATGTGCCATGCCTACAAGCCACTGCCCTGTCATAGATAAGCCACCCCTTTAGCTGGATGCACTATACCAGTGGTGAAGGTACAGGTGTATGAGCCATGTACCCCTACAGTGTCTAAGCCAATTCTTAGACATTGTAAGTGCAGTAATGCCATTAAGAGTATATGGTGCTGGCCGTTTGTCACTACAAACTCCACAGCACCATAATGGCTTTACTAAAAACTGAGACATTTGGTATCAAACTTCTCAGCACATTACACCCACACTGATGCCAGTGTGGGAATTAATGAAAAATGCACTCAGAGAGCATCTTAGCGATGCCCCCTGTAAAACGACCGAACTCTAGTGTCCTGGCTGAGTTGCTCCTCAACAGCTTCCACCACCTGACATGTTTCTCTACCCCTGGGTCTAGAAATGATGTACATCCTGGGATGAGGTGCCAAGCCTCCTTCCTCTGGATGGACAGGGTCCATGAAGAGGAAGCGTCAAAGGCTTGCTGCCTTTGTGAGCTTCCCCCAGCCATTTGCTGCTCCCAGCAACTGGTTCTGATGCCCACTTTGGGTAGGAGAATCGGTGGGGAAACCAGGTAAGGAGAAGAGGTGTGCCCACCTTTGCCAACCACACCCCTCAGGTGGGGGAGGCAAGGGGAAGCACAACTCTTAGCACCTGCCATCTTGCAGATGGGAGGACCCAGCCAACCAGAGTGAGGCATATGCCCCTTCACACTTGAAGGGGGTGGCATAATAGGAGGTGCACCCACCCCAAGGAAGGGACCCATTGGTCCCGACCATTACCTACCTATAACACCCCTAAATCTAGTACTTAGGAACAACACTGAAACTTGCCTCCTCGGACACGATCAGACAAGAAGAGAGAAGAAGGACCGAAGAGGCTGTGCTGAACTGAGAAGAGGAGGACGCCCACTCACTTGGCCTTAGCCCTTCCGGCCTCTCCCTACCTCGAACCTCCTCTATCAAAATCCCAGCATATTCTGCAGCCAGCAGCCCCCAAGAACCTAAAGGACCTGCCCGGCCTTCCCAAACCAAGACTTGGTCTCCAATTAGCACTGGATTTGGACACAGACAGACTCTGGCTCCAGTCAAATCTGCGAGTCTGCACCACTCTGCTCCTGACGCCCATGGCCCGAGTTCAAGGGCCCTGGTGATCTTGACCTGAGATCTGGTGATCTCTGACCTGCTTTGAATCTCCAATTGACGCCTGCAGCCCCTTTCTGGAGGATCCCCCAACCGCGACAGGATCTGGTAAGGAAAACCTGATGTCTAAAGACACCCTTACACCCCTTCACCTGACATCTCACAGCCTTGGGTTGCCCAACCGACGGTGTCCCAGCATCCTCAGGCATCCCAAATTACCTCTCCAACAGCTGGTCACCTCCAGAAGATCTTCCTCTCTGAGCCTACAGTGTTTGTTGCAACTGGAGAGTCCACATTGAAATTAACAGGGCACCTGATGCCAAACCAGCACCTTGCACCCAGCCGCCCCTTTGCCGCTGTGGGTGCACTTTGTGTGCTAAGCCAGATTCCCCTTTGCCCTGAGCCTAACAACAGGAGCGTTTCTCCCATAACCTTGTGGCCTGGCCGTGAGCAGCCACCAACCCGAGGCTCCCTATCCCCTATAGGAAAACATTGGACCTCAGCACTCTTCACCCGGCCGCCCTAGTGCCACTGAGGGTGCTTCGAGAGTGCATCCTTGACCCAGGGGGAACCCTGGTTCTAACCCCGGTACACCAACTCCAAAACCTAAGTATTTACCATTAATCCGATAACACTATTTCCTCCCATAGGTTGCATTGACTGCTTTTCTTTGAAAATTCTTCTAAGTGTGGAGTTGGTTTGTATAAAAACATAAAAAACGGCCCATGTGAAAAAAAGTGAATTACTTACCTTTTGTCTAGGAGATGTCTCAGTGTGATATCTAGGCATATTACACTGATTAGCAAAAGTAACTAGAAAAGAAATCCAAGAAGTAATGTGTGGTGTAATCTACAAAGTAACTGAAAATTAATTCTGATTAGTGACTTACCTGTAAATCAACCAACTGCATTTGAACTTGCATTCAACTGTAATTTACTGCATAAATCTTGCAAAGTATTAGTGCACTAACCAGCACCAGGCCTCGCTTAACAAAATAATATTTTTATACAAACAAAATTGGTCTGAGTTCAGTCTTTGAGTGTGTGACATCATTTCTTGCCTGAGTGGGTACAATACATATTTAATACTACCCTCTGATAAAGCCCACACTACCACAAATAGAGAGTAAGGTATTATGTACTTTAGCCTCTGCCTACCTTTGGGGTTCTACTGGACTCTGGGCACACTATACATTACTTTGGTAGACTATATACAGAGTCAGCTTCCTATGACCTTGCCTTGTCAAGTACTGTTTCGTTTGGACGAACTCTAACCAAATATGTGCCGCCGAAGAGTAGTTTGGAATGCTGAATATGAGTCTGTAAGCCTTAACTAGTGCATTGTCTAGAATCTTAGCATCTCTGTCTCTCAGGGCTTTGCTTCCATGGGTGATTGCTGGTAGGGTTTTTGATCAAACTACCTAGAGTAGAAGTGTCAGCATTGGACCTGTCAGCTTCAATTTGATATTCCTCAGCATCACTGTCAGGTCAATCCGTTTTCTTTTGCTCACCTCCTTGTGCATGGTGAACTGGCCCCCTTGTCGATTTCTATGCCTAGGTACTTGTTTGCTATTTCAAGGAACAATGGTCCCAAACAATTAGCGGATAATGAAAAAATAAATATAGATCAAAATTGAAATCCATATAATCTGTCCAGCCGGACAGGGTTTAATAACACAATTAGAAGTATAGTCAGTCAATCTCATACAATATCAAAGTGGAACACAGCCTGTGTCCTACTAATGTATAGAGACAATAATGACATTTACGAACAAGTGAGACAAGAACGGACAGTCTGCATACAATCCAAGTTTTGCAGACAATTGCAAGAAGTACACTTTTGTGATTTAACCAGTAATACAATCAAATCATCAAGTGTGAATTGTCGACGGCGTTTCGACCCCCTTTAAGGCATAGCGGGATCATCATCAGGACATTTAAAATCCATGCCTCAATGGTATGAGGTGTTCAAATCTCGAAGGATTGAACAAGAATTACGGGATAGTAAAAGAAGACCACAGGAGCCGTTCTATTTGATACGGGGGACGTGATAGTAACCCCGGGGATATATGCCGGTCAATTCCACAATGGGATTCTGGTGCCGCGTAGAGCCGTTACTCGGGTGAAAGCACCCAAGCTCCCTTACCTATTGCTCCTTTGGGTACCCTTGTTCTTTATAACAATAGGTACTTGTTTGCTGCGGTTTGGATCCAGGAGTTCCCAGATATCAGGCAGGGGGTATCTTCTTGCCACTGTTTTTGGTAGTTGATTTTGTCTTCTCAAGATTTACTTCCAGGAAGTTCTCTTCTGCGAATGGCTGCATTGCATTAAGGAGAAGTTGCCTACCCCTCTGTGTGTAGCTCGCCAGGACCACATTGCCCAAGTATAAAAAACTGGATAGAATTGTGTGCCCCAGCCTATGGGCATGCGAATAGCTAGAGTTGAGAATCTGCATGAGGTCCGCCATGTAAAGGTTTAATAGTGTGGGGGAGAGCACACACCCTTGTTTTAGCACGTTGGTGGTTGGCACTCGCCTGGAGAGGTGAGTGCTCTCGCCCAGTTTCACTTGCACCGAGGTGTCTGTGTGGAGTAGGATCAGCATGTCCAACAGTGGTCGAAGGACATTTACGGTCAGAAAGTTTTCTCCAGAGCCAAGCGCGGTCTATGTTATCCAATGTGCCATATTGCCTTAAATATGGCACATTCCTGCCCTTTTTCTGTCAAGCAGTGCAGTGCATCAAGGTGACTTCCTCAAAAATGAGGCCCTAGCAATCAATCAGGAGAGATTCATGTATTCATTTAATTTGCAGACCGCATTTTCATTCCTTGCAAACCCACACCTCTTAACCCCTTCCATGCTGATGACGAACCCCAGCCGTCACGCTCCACGGTGCTCGTGTGCTGATAATAATAATAATAATAAAGGGGCTTGTAAAGCGCATGGTGACACCATCCCGGCGTGTCCCCGCGCTGTGGAGAAAAAGTCAGGGCCAGGAAGGGGACTTACAGGGAGAACAGATGGGTTTTCAGAAGTTTTCTGAAAGTGGTCTCTGAATCCGCTAGTCTGATGCTCATGGGTAGAGAGTTCCATTCCTTGGCGGCAATTACACGAAAGGAACAACCACCCATTCTGGCTTTCTTGATACGGGGAATTTTAAGCAGTCCAGTTCCCCCAGAGCGGAGATTTCTGTTAGGCTCATAGGGGATAGCCAGATCAGTCATGTAGGGGGGAGCTTTTTGTGAGATGATCCTGTAGCACATTAGGAGTGCTTTAAATAGGACTCTCTTTTTTATGGGAAGCCAGTGCAGAGTGGCTAGGGCTGGTTTGGAGGCTGCTCTTTTAGGAAGTCTAAGGACTAGGCGTGCTGCTGTATTTTGGAGTACTTGGAGTCTCCTGATGTTTTTTTGCGTTGTTCCGAGCAGAAGCACATTGCCATAGTCTATCCTCGAGGTCAATAGAGCTTGGGTCATAGTGCGCCTAGCTTCAAGAGGAAGGAGGTCAAGGGTACGGTTTAGGGTCTTCATGACCCCGAAGCATTTTCCTACCACTTTGTGCACATGGCTGTCATAGGAGAGTCTGGGATCCACCCAGATTCCCAGATTCTTGGCTGCTTTGCAGGGGGTGGGTAACGGCCCCAAACATGATGGCCACCACTCCTTGGTCCAGCTCGTGTCCCTGCCTCCAATTACCAGAACCTCCGTTTTTGAGCCATTTAGCTTCAGGCAGTGCTGGGTCATCCATCCTGCCAGAGCCTGCATGCAGGTTTTAAAATTGTCTGCCTATTCGTTTGTTTACCGCACAGCGGCGGAAACAGCCCAGCATGGAAGGGGTTAAACGTTAGCGGTTATTTTAAAATGTATATTTTCTTGCTTGAAACGCAGAACGTTCTTGCTAGGTTCTTAATACTTTGTAGATCTACTACATTTTGCCCTGATCAAAAGAGGCTAACTTGTGGCTATCACGCTGGTGAATTTAAACTATTGATTGGTGACTTGCGGAACTAGAACTTAGATACATTTTTGAATGTTTTAGAATTTTTTCCAACCTTGATCCAGGTAAAAAGATATTTTGTCCCTCTCTCTATAACGTTCAGAAGTGCCCAGACAAGTATGAATGCTGTTTAAAGTCTCTATAGCGAAGACATCCATTTTTGAAGGCTGGCATGTGCCCAGCATTTGTCACAATATCCGTCATTCGAACTTCCCATGAGAGCCTGAAAACAAAAACTTCAGATCTAAATTGATCCTTTTAAGTCACCATCCTGACATCATTGTTGCTTGGATACCTAATCCTCAGTGACAAATATAAATGCGATTGTTTTGTCTTATCTTGACAATTCTATGTAAAATGTGGGATTATAATTGAGATAAGGGTGTTGTTTTACTTCTAATCAGATTTCAAAACCCAGTTTCTACATCATGGTGTTATGGGAGAATAGGCGAGTCGTGCTACACTGTATACGCATAAGATGCCTAATGATGCAAAACTGCTATCAGCCCATCAATTAAACAACACTATGAAGGACCTAAATTTCAACAAATCACATTCACAGGTATTTCAGCTCTGTGAGGAAAAAGGATCAATGGCTAAAGGAATGGAGGGGCATATTACCAAGCAATAGCGATAATTATCGCTATTGCTTGGTAAGAGACAAAAATGTACCGCAGAGCTGCGGCGATTTTTACCTCAAATAAACCTTGGTATTACCAAGGTTTATCGCAAATGCGATAAAAATCGCCGCAATGCATGAATATCGCTGAAAAGTCCGCGATATTTATGCATTACCGAGCTAATGCTCTTAGCCATGTTATCCACCTCCCATTGGATAACATGGCTAAGAACTGCTCAGGGCAGGTGTTAGCTTTTGGAGATATTCGCGCTTAGCGCGAATATCTCCAAAAGTTGGTAATAGGAGATAGCGATGTTAGCGACTGTTTTCAGTCGCTAACATCTTGGCACGCCCACTTTGCATGTCATTAGTGATAAATATCACTGACATGCAAAGGGGGGCCCAAGATGGTCGCTATCTCCTACTAGCTGTCGCTAACTGGTGTTAGCGACAGCTAGGTAATAGGGAGATAATTTTATCTCCGCTTTCTTGGCTTTTAAAGCCAAAAAAGCAGAGATAAACCCCCTTGATAATATGCCCCGGAGTTTTTTTAAATGCGATCATTTCCCACTTTGTCTTACTTTTTGTGCATACCGCGCAATGCAACATTTTAGCAGCTTCTTAACATTTGTGAAAGGAAATGAGTGAGGGTGTTCATAACAGCTGCCAAGGAGGGTGAAGGTAGCAATTTAGCATGTGTTTATCAGAAGGTGTAGGCTTTTTCAAGCCTTTTGATATCAGGTAGATTCATCAAAGACCCGTTTTGCGAGTCTGTAATAGCGATTCATAAGGAATTGCTATTACAGACTCGCAAAACAGGATTCATATAGGAATCCCAAAATAAAATGCGATTCCTACACATTCCTTATTTGCGACTTGCAAATTGCTAATCGCAAATAAGGAATAACTCCCCATTCATTCCTAAAGGGCCTAAAGGCCCATAGGAATGAATGGGGAGTATTCCTTAATTGCGATTTGCAATTAGCGAATCGCAAATAAGATAGCGATTTCAAGGGTGCCAGGGGTGTCTAAAGGACACCTTGTAGCACCCCTGAAATGCAAATTTACACAGGTGTTGCGCACACACATGTCCAAAGGACATGTGTGTGTGTAACATGCAACAGAGAAAAATGCACTAAAATGCTTTTTTCTATTTTTTCGCTATTTACCACGAAGTCAGACTTCGTGGTAAATAGCGACCAAATATTGCGAATTCACAATTTCAAATTGGTTCATGAATTATATTTAAGGAATCTCTAATGGAGATTCCTTAAATCCAATTCCTCGTAAATATGCAATTTCACAAATAGCGATTTCTGCATTTGGGATGATGAATCCCAAATGCAAAAATTGCACTCGCAAAGGGTCAGATTCTCAGAATCTGGCCCTTTGCGAGCGCAATTTAGCTTCATGAATCGGGCTGATATAGTTCGAGAATTTAAAATATTCTATGCAAAATGTTGGTTTCTGGAATGCTTCCTATTCACAGTAAAATTGTCAATTTTTTCAGGCATCTGCTTTTTTTTGGTCCAGCTCTAGGTGGCCCACAAATGCTGCTGCCTTAAGTTATTTATAAAATCGCTAAGCTTGCTTATATGTACTTCCTAAAGTCCACTTGTGGCATAGTGCCCATGGGCTAGTGTTCCATGAGGATTAGCATTGAAGGTGGAGCAGACACCTTCCAAAGGATGTGTAATGCACCATATGGGGTAAAGTCTGTTTGGGTAGCTAAAGTGAGGCGTCAAGATAGTTGGTACAGAACCATTAGTTTTGAAAGATAGCTGTGCGGATTGCACCAACCACATTAGGAGGGAAAGGGTCAGAATTAACGGTACAGTAATGTCAACCAGCAGCTAGGCTTTCAGCAATCTTGAAGCCCAGTTTTTTGCTGAGAAGTTACACTGCTGCTCCTTGAAATGATGACTTGAACATCGAAGAAGAGGTCAGGGACTGATTTTAAAGCTCAACAATGCACATTCAGATAAACTTTGTCTTTTGAATGCTATAATACTAGCATTGGCACTATTGATTATGGGTGGGCGAATAATTACGCTCCGGCAGCAAAGTTCGTGGAGTTTTGCCCTCTACGTGTTCCGCTTGGAGTGCAGAATTCTAGCAAAACTCCACCAACTGCTGTGTGGCGAGCTCAAACGAGAATTTGCATCGCCTAGCATGATTTTTCGGATGCTACAACACCTCCCTGCGAGATTTCTCAATGGGGGCGGTCGCAGCAGGTCACGACTGTTCATGTTGAGAAACCTGCCGCTCGAGTAAAAAATCTACTTGAGTAGCAGAAAGAAGCAGTGCCCTGTAGCGCGTCATGAGAGGCTGTTTGCACTGATGTTCCAGTGCGGAACAAGCTACAGGTGCAAAAAATCAGCCGAGCAGAGCGACATGCCAAATTTTGCCCTCTCCCGGAACTCCACGGTATCTCGCACAGTTTTTAGGTAGCTCCGCGGAATTCCAAGGCGTGAATCTCTGCAAGTTTCGCCAACCCCTGTTATTGTCTTCTCTTGCCCAGGATTTATCTCTAATCAACAGAGGTGCTCCAGGGATTATCACAACACCTTCCTCTGTTCCCTGCCACTGACTGGATCGGATAATGTTCTTGGATACTTAAACAGGGCAGTCACCACAGTCCACATTAGGATGCAATTCTGTCATGTCAAATACATTCATTGTGGCTGGAGGATAAAAGAGATTGATGGTACGTTATCGGACCTGCCTTGTGCTGGCGTGACTTTAACAGCTTGGACTGTTGATATGTAGCTGTGTGTGCTGGACTTCAACTTTTGTATGCATTTCTTAAATATTTTATATAAAGCGATACGTTTCTCTTTTTCATCATTTTAGAGTTCTCAAGAGGCCAGCCAGTGAAGAATAGGCCTCAAACCGAGTAGTTTCAGCCCTCTGATTTGAATTAACGGCATTGCACATCCTTTGCCCTTGGATTGCCAGAGACCAGCCCAACCCCCTTTTCTCAAATGTTTAAAAGCTTTTTTGGGGGTTTGAGATATACACTCGCTGAGCATAAGACCCTGTGGAAATCATAATAAGGTACACATTTCTATGCTAAACGGCTCCTTTTTTCCAGCGGGAAATAAGTACAGGATCTTTAAACTTAATCCTCTGCAGGTGCTTAGGCAGGTTGAAGCGTATTCACAAAAGTTGGTTTTGAAGCATTCACAGCCTTTAAATTAAGTTTTCATGGCAATCTGGTGTAAATAATATTAGAGAAGCCTAAAAGTCTTAAGGAGCTGTGTTAAAGTGTACACTTGAATGATGAAAAAACAGCATAATAGAATGTTTCCTACGACAGACCCGAAAGCACGATGTACTCTCTTCACACTCGTTTAAAAAATTGCCATTAAGTGACTAGAGACAGTATCCAGAAGTCTTTGAATTTTCCTCACAGTGAAACCTAGAAAGTCAGAATCCATTTTAGCACTGGTTATTTAGCGAAACATGTTGTATGTTTTTTTTTAATGGTGCACCAAGGTAGGTATATTACAAGCAGAAGGTGAGGTGTATTATCAGTTTGCTGGCGAAGAACGCGAAATAAAAAAAATTAAATAAGATATTGACTTATCAACAAAATGTGATCACGCACATCAAGATGAAAGCATCTTACTAACACTCCCACTCATCCCGATGAGTCTATTACCTCCTCGTAAGTCTTCCTCGCCCCCTGAGTTACATAGTGAGCTTTAGCTCCACAACAGAACCCTCCAAAGCAAAAAGAAACCACCTCCCACCCCCTCCCAACATGGCCGACCAGTCCCACCTGACCTCTATAAGAGGCGGACCGGCCCAACCAACAGCCTGTTTTTTTTGTTCTGCGCGATTCTCTCCAAAGCGCTGTTCAGGTAAGATGGGCCGGCGTGAGCTGGCCCTGGGGTTTAGGGTGGAGGACCTGCTCTAGCGGTCTCGAGTGCCTTATGCCTAAATAAAGACCCCCCCCCCTCTTCCTTCCCCCGGTCCTATGGGGCCGGTTAGGTGCTGCTCTAGCGTGCCAGGGGTTTACAGGGGGGGGGGGCGGCCGGGGTTGTGGGGTGTTTGGTCATTCCCTTGTATCCCCAGGTCGTTACTGATGGGCCCTGGCCACTCTGTGGGCTTTTGGGGTCCAGCGCAGCAGACACCCATCGTGTGAATTACCCCTGGGCTCGAGCTGCTGCCCTGTTACGGCCGGTCTGCCTGCAGTTTTTCATTCTCACTGTGGCTGCGGTGCGGTTTGTGATTGTATGCTAATTGACGGTTGGGCTGGCTTGTCAGGTCAGTTCCGCCTCTCTCTGCTGTGTTTGGTGCAGATGGCGCTCTGCCTTCTTTCCATGGGGGAAGAGCTGGGATAGCTCAGTCAGCTTGGTGAAAGACAATGTATATTAATCGCATGCTGTTTTCAGCTGCGAGCGTGTACGCTGACAGACCCTGCTGTGAGTTGGGCGTTCGTCGGTAAACTTTCGAAATGCCTGGTTTCGAAGGCATAGCCGGCACTGGGCTTTCACGGCGTCCGTTATGAGCATAGCTCAGTGGTAGTGCACGACGGGCTGGCCTGGCCTGGGGCGGCGGCGCTTCGGCAGGAGGAGAGTCTCACAGCGGGTGGTTCCCGGCTTCTGTGCTGGGAGTCGCTGGAGCTCCGCATGGGGCCCCCTGGACAGCTGACTCGGTCTTACCTCGCATGTCGGCGGGGGCTCCGCGGTCCGGGTCCGGAGGCTCTCCTCGGGATTCTCTGGTGCACCGACCCGTCCTGGCGGCGCTGGGCGCTGCCGCCTCCCTCCATAAAAGTTGGGCCCCTACGGGCCGCGGCGGTTGGCCGGGCGGGTGTTTACTCTGAACGCTGCCCGCCCCTCGGGGGCGGGGTTTGATTGCCTCCAGGTGCGAGGGGCAAATCCGATGATTCTGTCATCGGTCTGGCACGGCATTTTCCGGCAGGTTTGGACGCAGCATGCACGGCGCGGCTCGTTCCTCGGTGTGGCCTTTTTCCAACCTAGGAGCTATGGCTCAAAGGTAAGGCTTGTGCCTTTGGTGGGGACAACCCTCACAGGCCAGGGTTCGAATCCTGCCAGGGCTGTAGAAGTGTCCCAAGGTGGGATATTTTCAAACAGTGAAATTTTTAAAAAGCGCGAGGTCAGTACCGTTTCGCAAATGTTGTGTGGTGTCCGGCCCCGTGTTGGCGGACTGTAGCGTGCAACACAGGGGTGGTGTTCGTGTTGTTACTGTGGATATTACTGTATGCACTTATAACTTGGCTTCTCTGTGCACTCCCTGGACAGTGAGTCCCATGGCTCAATCGATTGCGCGCGTTACTTGTACAGCAGTACTTACACTGAACCATGCCGAGGTTGTGAAGTGGAGAAGTGTGGCTCAATGGTTAGGGCGGGACCCTGAGGCTAAGGTCTAGCCCGGGACCAGGGTTCTAGTCCCCGCCTCGGCGGGCCTTGGGCTCGAAAATTCACCGAACCTGATAATCTCGGCTCGGTGCCTCTTCCATTGAGGGAGTCACACTTTGCAACTCCACGACGCTGTGGATGCCTGGCCTCCACGTTCGGATCCCGTTGGTCTGTTTTTTTCCCCCTCTGGCGCCCTGGCTCGCCCTGGGCCGTCTGGTTGCTCCGGACTCGTGTGTGTTTGGAGGGCTGGGTGGCGGTGCCTTCTGGTCTCCTTGGGGAGGCGGGGGATTCCTTCTGCGCCATCGGCGGGGTCTCCCTGTTTGGCGGCACTAGCCCTTCTGATCGGGCGCGGCGGGGGCCCTGGTCCCCTCCTCGCCTCATCTGCCTCTCGCCCAGGGGGTCGTGTGCGTCCCCGGTCCTGGTGTTTCTCGCCTCGGTGCCTATTCCACTCCTGGTGTCGCGTCCTGCGGCTCTGGGCAATGGCTTGTCTTTTTTCCACAACGGCCCCCTCCAGGCGTCAGAGGCCTGACCTCCACCTTGGAGGTGTCCGGGGTAGGACGCCTCGGGGAATTGGCCAGGAGGATGTCCACATCGGCGTTCGTGCGAGCGCCGTGGGCCCTTGCGGAGATGTTGTGTGCTGTGGCGTGTTGCGCTTCGGTGCAGTTTGGAAGGGCCCCTACGCGGGGAGGTCACGCAAGGGCGTGATTCGTTCCGCGTTGGGCGTGACTTTCCCTCTGCCAGCGGCAGTGGTGTGTCCCGGGGTTTCTCGGGGTAGGATCTCTGCGCAGGTCTCCTGACTCCCTTCCTCTGCCTGCGTCCGTTGTGAGGGGCGTTGGGGGCGGGGGCTTTGTCGCCTTTCCCACTCGGTTGGCCGCAAGGATGGCTCGGCCGTCTGGTCTGGCTGCGTCCTTGTCGGCGGTATAGGCGTGTGTCCCACTCGGGCTGTCTCCGGTCTTTTCTTTGGGGCCCGCTCCCCCGGGCGCGGCCTTCCTTCGGACTCCCCGTCCGCCTGTGGGTGTGGTCGTCCCGCCCTTGCAGGGGTGGGGCCCTTCGGCCTTTCCACCCGTAGTCAGTCTTCACGGGGTGCTTTCGTATTGACTTTCGGGCCCGAGTGACGGCTCTTCCCGACCCGTCCTGGGACGTGGCTGTCCCGGTCCTTGGGCTCGGGGATTCCCCCGTGGGTGTGGCTTCACGTCTGGCGGTGTCTCTCACCCGTCGGCCCCCTGACCTATGTACGGTGGTCCCTTCGGTCCTCGTATCGGGCTTGTCCTCCTTCGGGGGGCGTGTGCCTGGCCCCGGTACTTCCCTCTGGTTCATTCAGGGGGGCGGGGGGGGTGGGCGTCCGTTGGCGCCCGGTCGTTTGGGGGTCGGTGGGATCTCCTGCGGTCACACAACTCCTCGTGCTTCGGGGATTGCTGTAGGTCCTCCTGGCCGGACGTCGTTTTTCTGTGCTCGCTTCGGCCGCACATTTACTATGATTGGGGGGCTTTGGGTCCCCAGGTCTTGGTCGGGTCGAGCGTCCTGGTGATGTGGGCGTCCCCCCGGGGTCCGGCTAGGTGAAGGCGGTTCGACGGAGTCGGTTCTATTCCTTCGCTGCCTGGTCTCGTCCTGCACCGGTGGTGTTTCGACGCCTGGGGCCTCGGCTCGGGCTGCCTCCGGTGCCTCTGTTCACGGAGGGGGACTCGGTTCTCCTGCCCGGGTTCTACTCCTCCTTCCGGGGCCTTGTGGTTGCCCGGCCTGTCGCTTGGCATTTTCGGTCTGTGGTACGCGTTTCCCCCGTGCCCTCTGATATCGCGGCTGGATCCGCTTGGGCAGGGCCAGGGTGCTCCTGGGTGCTCGCCTCGGCAGCGCTTGGACTTCGTTGGTACGTGGCAGTGTAGAGGTGCCTGGCACCCGCGCGTGGTTGACACGCAAGTCGTGGTGCGTTCCGGTTTTTGGTTCCCGGCGGGGTCCGCCGCCCCGGGTGCCCTCGCCTTTTACGAGCTGGCGGTTCGGGCCTCCTGGCCGATCCCGGATCTTCCCGTACCGTGGTTGGGTCCCCCGCTCTCGGAGTCGGTGTTGGGCCGGCTCTTTTCGGCGGGCATGCCTCCTTCGGCAGGCCTGGTTCTTGAGCGGATGTCGCTGCTTGCTCGGGGTTGCTCTTCTGGGGTGATGGTTTCACTGCTGGGTGCCCGCGGGTCTTCCGCGTTCTCTTCCTGTGCCCCGCACGGGGCGGCCTTCTCGCGTTGGCGCGGTCGGCTGGGTGCTGTCCCCGCATCCGTGGTCCCGGTGCTCGCTTCGGCAGCACATATTCTTAATTTGGACCTATCCGGAATGGTTTCGTATGACCCCTGCGCTAGGAGGACACGCAGATTCGTGAGGCGTCCCATATACGTGGCCCCTTCTTCCCTGTGGGCCCGGTGGGCGGCCTTGCGGGCCTTCCACTGTCCGGTGTTCGACGGGCTGGTTCCCTGGTGGCTCGCTTGGCTCCGGTGTTGTTTTTCCTTCGCCCACGGACGCTCTGCCGGTCTCCCCCTTGGGTGCTCGCTTCGGCAGCACATATACTAAATTTGGATCGATACAGGGTAGATTAGCGTGGCCCCTGCACGAGGGTGTCACGCACATTCGTGAAGCATTCCATATGTGTTCTCTCTCTCGTTCTACGAGCTCTTGGGGTCCGCCCCTTTGGGCCCCTGCCCTCGGTGGCTTTACGGTTCCTCACCTTTTAGGTGGTTGTTCCCTGGTGGCAGTGGTGGCTGCTGGGCGGTTGGGCGTGCGGGGGTCGTACCTCCGCTCCCCTCCATTCTTGCGGGGTTTGCCGGACATGGTTGTTCCTCCGACATGTCCCCCGTGTCCTTCCCGGGGTTCCTTCCCTGGGGTCCCGGGCTCGGGTGGTGTCTTTGCCGCCGTTTTGCCCTGCCGACGAGGTTCCTCCCTCGTCCGTGCTGGTTGTTCGGCGTGCTGTTTTGGCTTCTCTTGGCCGCACGTCTTTCCTTTCCCGGTGGGATGGCCTGTGGTGTGTCTTTGGCCCGGTTCGTTCGGGCCGCTAGCCCTCTTTCCACCTTGGTTCGCTGGCTTCCACAGGCTGTCCTCCTTTCCTACGCTTCGCTGGGTTCGGTGGATCCGGCGGGGGTCCAGGGTCGGTCCACGGGGATTGGCTTGGTGTCCTGGGCCCCCTTCAGGGTGTCTCCTCTGTGGAGATTTGTCGGGCGTCGGCGGTGTCGTCCCCCGCCTTGTTCGTGGGACTCTTCGGTCCCGGGGGACTTCGCTGGGGCTGTTCGGAGTGCAGGTGCTGCGGCTCCTGGCTGGCCTACTTTCTCTTTATATCTTGATTTCAGGTTTCCTGTGATCCCTGTTTTCTTGTCGTTTATTCTACTTCAACCTTGGGTTGGTTTCTCTGCATCACCGTGTGGTGTTGTTCTTCTGGTGGTCAATGAAGCCTTGTTGGCTTGGGTATTTGCTCACTATGTAACTCAGGGGGCGAGGAAGACTTACGAGGAGGTAATGCCCCGGTTACTTACCGGTAATCTTCATTACTCCGAGTGTAGTCTTCCTCGCCACATGAGTTCCCTCCCCCCCTCCCTGTCTGGCTATCGGCTTCATTGTTTGCTTGGTAGATCAGGCTGTTGGTTGGGCCGGTCCGCCTCTTATAGAGGTCAGGTGGGACTGGTCGGCCATGTTGGGAGGGGGTGGGAGGTGGTTTCTTTTTGCTTTGGAGGGTTCTGTTGTGGAGCTAAAGCTCACTATGTAACTCATGTGGCGAGGAAGACTACACTCGGAGTAATGAAGATTACCGGTAAGTAACCGGGGCATTAACTCCTTCCACAGCCCTCATTGGGAATTAGAAGCGTCACCAGTTCAATGGGTCCACGGCCTATCAGGTGGTTTAGTAAAGCCACACAAGGCCACCTTGCTTGGCCCTAAGTGGCTTGATAAATCCAGAGTGAAGCAACACAGTGAAAATCATTCGATTGCATTACTCTGTCCCAGGGTGGCGCTCCATGGGTGGTGCATGGGTGTTTCCACACAGAGCCTATGGATTCTGATGCATTCCCAGAATTATCATAAGTGGTAGACCTGGGAATGCGCCAAAACTGCTGCGCCTCCCCAGGTGAGGTGTAACAAGGAGAAATATGTTTAGTTCTTCTCTTTTTTCCCTCTTGCTATGTGGCACACATATAAGGAAGGAAATGCCTCAGTGAATTGTTTTTTGAGCGGGAAGGTGCTTCTACTGCAGAAAATAAATCAAGATAGCAATGAAGGCACCCCTGCACCGTGGTGCAAGAGTGCCTGCATTGAGCTCATTATTTGCCAGTGCTGGGAAAAGGCGGGAATGTGCTGTACAATATTAAATACGGCTCATTCCTGCCCCTTCTCTATCACGTAGTGCAGCAAGGTGACTTGCTATGCTGTATGACATAATAATAAATATGCCCTTATGTTTTTAGAAGTAGTTGGTAGCAGTTGTTCAGTCCATGTACAAATATGTCAGACTTATTGAATCAAACATACAAAAAGTTGGGGTAGCATTCCAAACCACTGTTTTTTGCCTCGTGAGCCCAGCTCAGGTTATACCAGCCATATTCAAATCAGGTATAGTGAATCATCAAGGAGCTGCCATACAATGCATCAAATGCACTAACAGAGAATCATGCGATATCTGTTGGACTGGATTGAACAGCTTTCACCATGGCCACTTGCTCGTCACCATAACATTGGCATCTCACAGTCTGCACAATATAGGAGTCATAATAGTCTGGATGTGCTATCTGTGCATGTGACCACTCCTCATGATGATCTTCGCCGGGCCTGGCCAAGCTAGTTCTTACTGGAGACGTTCCTATTAGACATTGGGCGGCATCATGATCATCTTCCACATCTGGAAGCAAGTGCCAAAGAGAACTGGGCATATATATTTGCAGAAATCACACTATCTACTGCATGCAACTTTAAAAGACAGAACGTCAACAACAGCCTCATCTTTCTGAGCTGTGCTATCTGCAATCATATGCTGCTGACTTGCAGTAACCAAGTTCCTGCATGTGCTCTGAAAACTGAGGGCAATGTAGCCTTTACAGTAGTATTTGTTACTTATTGCAAAATGCAATCCATAAAGCTATGCGTGGAAATTGTGTACTTCACCTATCATTTGTATGGGAAGATCTCCACACAGGGAAACAGACTTTACAACAATAGCTTTACCACACATGCCTTGTTAGGATCTCTGGCTGGCCAAGGCTTGCGCCAAAGTGAGTCAGAGGCCACCACTCTAAGTCAGGGCAAGGGAGTTACACACCAAGATAACCCCTGCTCCCCCTCTAGGTAACGTGACGCGAGCAGTAAGGCTAATCTCGGAGGCTATGTAGGTTAAGTGTTTGCGCGCGCACCCAGCAACAACACCCAAGGCCCTCCACAAAGGAAACTCCACACTAGGTTATATGCAAAAATAACCTTTGTATTATACTAAAACACATTAAATAAAAACACACACTTTACAATGTGCCAACAGGCATGGGCAGAATTTACAGCGGATATGTACAAGACAGGGCCACTGGATCACTGTCAGGAATATGCACTTGTAGATTTTAGAATACTTGTAGAAATTAGCACTTAGAACATAGAATATAAAGAGTCGAGCGAGCGCGTCGACCAAGATGGGCGCCGCCACCGGAGCTCCGTGAGTTTCCCGGCTTAATTAGCCGATTTCCGACGATTTCCCTGTCAGGAATGTTCATTTTTTAGCGGCGCTTGCTTGGGAAACCTATTTCTTACCTTATGGCGGATTTTTGGGCGATTCTGCTGTGGGGAAGTGCTTCAGCTGGCTCCTTGGTTCCTCTCCCCTGCCTCTGCTCCAGCTTCTGCAGGTTTGCTCTGCTTAGGGGGCGGAGTGCCTACAAAGAGTGGGCCTGGCTTGGGCCTGGCCACACCCACGACATAGTTTAGCTGCTGCACCGGCCCTTTTGAAGAGCTTTTGGGGAATTTTACGTCCTTTTTCTCTAACATTTATTACATTTTGAGGTGTATTTTCATATTTTATACTTCTTTGACGTAGAAGGTTATTTTTTCACCTCAAGATGGAAAATAAAAATTTGTCAGCTAATAAAAGGAAAAGGCAGATATCGCCTACACCATCTAAATCTAATATTGTTGACTCTTCTGAGCAGTCACTTGCTCTAATTTTGGAGGAAATTCAAGCGCTGCGCATGAATACAGATACTATTGCGACTGAAGTAAAAAATATTCGCAAAGATATGGCTTCTATGTCCATGAAAGTATCTGATAATGCTATCAAAATTCAGGACAATAAAAATAAAGTGGATTCTTTTACACCCTTGGTGAGTCAAATAGTACCAATGCGTACTCAATTGCTGGATTTGGAAAACCGTAATAGACAATACAATCTCCGTATTTTCAACCTGCCTGAAGAGATTGAGGGATCTAACTGTCGCTTATATCTAGAGTCTTTACTACCTCGCCTCCTGAATATCAAATTTCCCGAAAAATTTGAAGTAGATAAGGCTCACAGAATTCCATCGCATAGAAATCCTCGCCACACTAAGCCCAGGCAAATGATTTTTAAGGTTTTGCGACACCATCACTTGGTCCTTATCAGGAAAGCAGCAAGAGACATTCCCTCACTCTTAGTGAATGGTTGTGAAATCTTCATCCATCAAGACTTTGCTAAGGAAACGGTAGCTATTTGCAAGGAATTTTCTTCTTACCGTCCACAACTGAGAAGCCTTGGTTTTAAGTATGGTCTATTTGATCCCTCTACGATGAGAGTCTGGAAAGACACCTTCTCTAAATCTTTTCAGCGTCCTGAAGATCTACGTCTTTTTCTGGAACAACAAGCTTCACCGTCAATGGACACTCATGATCCTGTTACTTGGACGCTTATAATCTGATTTTTTCCTGACATTTAAATATTTCTCTCTTCACGGGCTCCAACAGTTTTATGGCCATGCTTGAGGAAGGGGTGTGCGTCTCTGTATTCTTCTTTATGTCTCTGTTTCAGGTTTGTCCTTTTTCCTTCCTTTTGTGTTTCTTCCTATTGTGTCTTTCCTTTTCTTACTCGCAGCATAGAGTCGCTCTTTTTCCATGGCTGTTTTCCTTTCTTCTTCTTCTGATTCATTCTTCTATCCTCTTCCTCCTAATTCCTAATGGCTAATATTCATAATGTTAAAATTGTTTCACTTAATGTTAAGGGTTTAAGGCATCCAGTAAAACGCACTAAAATTTTGGATTACCTGGGTGCGTGCAAAGCTGACATTTGTTTTATCCAAGAAACGCATGTTGATGATAACATTTTGCAATGTTTAAGGAAAAAGCGGGTAGATAATATTGTCTCCTCCCCTGCGCAGGGAAAGAAAAATGGTGTTGCAATTCTTTTTGCAAAAAGGTTACACTGCCAGATTCTTAGTAAGTTCACGGACACAGAAGGTATATATATAGTGGTTAAGGGTAAAGTTCACAACTCAATCTTCTTTTTGCTTAATATTTATGGTCCTACGGCTGACGACCCTTCTTTTTGGTATACCTTAACTTCTGAAGTTCTGAAGTTGGGGCACGTTCCTTTGATTGTTGGGGGGGATTTCGATGTGATTATTGATCCGTTACTAGATAGACTTTCCACTACAAAATTCCATCCTCCTAAAGTTTTTCATGCCTTTAAATCTTTCCTTCACACAACCAAGTTGGCTGATATTTGGAGGCTACACTTTCCTACTGAGAAATGGTTTTCCTTTTTCTCTAATCCCCATAATTCTCATTCAAGGATTGATTATTTTTTGCTTTCGCCTTCATTACTTCAATCAGCCACCAACCCTGTTGTAGGTAATATTGATATTTCGGACCATGCCTTAATTTCCTTTGTATTAAATATTTCCACTACTTTTACCAAGCAAAATCGATGGCGTATGAACTCGAATATAGTACTTAATGATAAGCATAAGTCTAAACTTTTACAAGCTATTCAAGACTATTTTTTATTCAACCCAGAAGGTTCAAATTCAATTGTGAATAGATGGGATGCCTTTAAGGCCTACATTAGAGGTACCACTATTTCTATTATGGCCCATGAAAATAAACAATTTAACTCTAATGGTAAACATTTGGAAAAACAAATTGCTAAATATGAACATTTATTTATTTCATCTAATGACCCTCAACACAAATTTAAACTACAGAAGCTTCGTTATGAATTTAATGCTATACTTAGTACTAGAGCAGGAATCCAACTCACAAAATCTAATGCTAAATTTCGCTTTAATACCAACAGATCTGGAAAACTTCTTGCAAAGTATTTACGAATCAAGAGGGATAAAACCCAAATAACATCCATACGTGGTCCTCATGGTCAAGTTGCTATTTCCCATAATGATATTGTCCAAGAATTTTAAAATGTTTATTCTAACCTATATAGTAAACCAGTCCCTTGTGATGATTCTTTAATTGATTCCTTTTTAAATAAATGCAATTTGCCTCAAGTTTCTCCCTCAGACAGAATAGGTTTAGATTCTCCAATTACTTGTGATGAGATTTTACTTGCTATTAAATCACTTCCCAAGAACAAATCCCCAGGCCCAGATGGTATCCCAGCTGAATTTTATAAACAGTTTCAGTCTTATCTTTTACCTTATTTAAGTACACTTTTTTCCCATTTTGGTTCCTCTGGCACTATTTCAGGTTCCTTTACGGACGCTCTAATCATTGTTCAGCCCAAGCCTGATAAGGACCCTACCCTGGTTGCTAATTATCGTCCCATCTCCCTAATAAATCAGGACTGTAAGCTATATGCTAAAATCCTTGCCACTAGATTAGCTCCTATCCTCCACTCCATCATTCATCCAGATCAATCTGGTTTTATGAAAAATAGGTATTCGGCTAACAATACTAGATCGCTCTTACACGTTATTGAACAGAGTCCACGTTTTGCTTCCCCTGCAGGAGTGATGGCTTTGGATAGAGAAAAAGCTTTTGACAAAATTCATTGGCAATTTTTATTTAAAACTTTATTATCTTTTAATTTTGGTGCCCATTTTATTCGTACGATTTCTGCTTGATATTTTGCCCCTACTGCTCGTTTGTTTATTAATGGACAAATTTCCACTCAATTTTCCCTCTTTAGAGGTACTAGGCAGGGTTGTCCCCTTTCCCTACTGTTATTTTTAATCGGAATTGAACCTTTTTTTATTCATATCCGATGCAGTGATAATATTCAGGGTATTGCAATAAATGATGTCATGGTTAAAACTTTAGCCTATGCTGATGATGTTTTATTGTTTATTAGTAATCCGCTTTCCTCTGTTCCCTCCTTATTAGACATTATTGACAAATATTCTGTGGTTTCAGGTTATAAGTTAAATGTAAGTAAAACAGAATTTTTTCCCTTGAATGCTTTTTGTACCCCGGATATGCTACCAAACACAGATATTCTTTGGCAGAACAGTAAGCTGAAATACTTAGGTATCCTATTTGCCTCCTCGTTGCCTGCTACATTAAAACTAAATGCTGATTTTATACTTGACTATATCAAAAACAAAACATCCAAATGGTCTCCCCTTTTCCTCACCTGGTGGGGTAGAATGGAGGCTATAAAAATGAATATTGCCCCAAAAATCTTTTACTCATTAGCCATGATTCCCACTCAATTTCCTCTCAAATATTATAAAGATATTGACAAATTATTATCTAAATTCCTCTGGTCTAACAAGGTTCCTCGTATTGCTTACAGGAAATTAAAACTCCCTAAGTCCCAGGCTGGATTTGCCCTTCCAGACTTTTGCCTCTACCATAAAGCTTTTTTCTTAAAGCAAAGCTCCTTATGGTTCACAACCTCACATGTGGTCAAACCTCCAATTTGGCTTGATATAGAATCTTCAATTGTACGTCCCTTTTCACTGCCCTCTTTGATGTCGATGTCTTCTGCATCCAAGGTTGTTCATCAGTCATCTATCATCAAATCCATCCTCTAGATTGATAATTAATGATTTGGATTCTAATTTTGATTTACCCATACTCTCTACAGTCCACTTGTCTTTATGGCATAGTGCTTTACTTAAACTAAACAGAAACATCAATTTCTGGTCCTCATGGATTTCAAAAGGATTTTTTTATCTCAAAGATGTATTTTGTGGAACTGCTTTTATTCCTTTTGAGCAACTACAGTTAAAGTTTGATATCCCAGCTTCTGATTTCTCAAAATACCAATCTTTATGCAATTCAATTTTGGACTCTTTTCCCAATGGTATTCCTTCTCCCACCACTAATGACCTATTAATTTACCTTACAGCTGTTACGTCTTCCCCCAAAGCTGGATCGTTTTTTATAAAAAATGTACTTCCTCCCAGGGCTCCAATGTTGGTGCAATATCATCTTTTTGGAATACTGAACTGTCAATTTTCCTATCAGATAACACATGGTCATCAATATGGCTCAACTGTATCTCTGGTTGGCTTCCGGTGTCTCTTTATCAGACTAATGCTTTTATTTTATTTAATAACTTATGGACCCCATCTCGATTATGCCATGCAAAATTGTTACCATCTGATGTTTGTTGGCATTGCACTTCAAGTTCTGGATCACTTCGTCATATGTTATATGAATGCCCAGTTATTATGACATTTTGGTCGGATGTTTGGAATGTCATTTCGAAAATTTTGCCTTTACACAATGATATTTCTTATGCTATGTTAATATGTAAATCAGTTGCCCTTTCCCATCCCCTTAGTGAGTCAGAAGCAAAGTTATTTAATTTTTTAATTACAGCTGCTTTAAAATCCATTACTTTTTGTTGGAAAGATGCTTCTTCTCTTTCAGTTCATGCTTGGTGGTCGTGGATTATCTTTAAAAGAAGAGGAGCTCAGCTGTCCCTTGAAGGTGTTGTTCACAATTCGCAGTCATTTCAATCTTTCTGGTCTCCTATTGATTCGTATGTTATGCAATGATTCGTGTGTTATGCAATGATATGCATTAATGTTCTCTTCTGTATTTTGATGATTAATTTTCTCTCATTTACCATCCTTTGTACCCAATTTAATTGTGACTCTATATTGTTTTATTTTATGATTCTATGATATGTTCACTCCCCTGCCCCTCCCCTCCTTTTCTCCTTTTCTCTTCATTTTTGGTTTATTGCATTTAATACTCGCAATTTAATCAATTATGCATATCAGACTTCTTCTTTTTGTATTGTATTTGCCTATTTCTTTTGTTTACAAAATACTTCAATAAAATCATTTTGAACTCAAGAACATAGTATATAAAATTTCTGTAGCACCACAATGGGAAATAGCGCACACAACCAGTAACTACTGGTAACAGGTAAGTACCACCTATGCAACCCTAACCACCTTAGGAAAAAGGTCACGCAGGGAACCAGGACTTTACTAGCAGGACCTATAGAAGGAAAAACAACCACCTAAGCAGATAACACCTAGCAAAGGGAAAGAAGCAAATCACATGATGCATAAACACATTCAAAGGTGTGAGAAGAACAATTCTGCAGCCCTCACATAAGTCACCACCTATGACTGTTCCCAGGCCAACTGGCCTTGTTGGGGCTAGGACGCCCTGTGTCCCAAAGTCAGGGGCCTAAACGGAGCAGCTGACCATTAAGTGCTGGGCAGCTGGATGAGGATGTGGCCAACACACTGGAGCCTCGCAGGCTCTTGACAAATCAACTGTCCCCTTGGAGCCTCGCTGGGCTCTACAGCAAAGCAATGCCCCTGAGCCCCTCGTGGGCTCCTCAACAAAATAGGGCCTTTGAAGACAGGGGGAGCCTCTCTGGGCTCTAAATAAATGGGGCCTTCTTGAGCCTCTCGTGGGCTCCGAGCAGAAAATGTGGGCAAGGTGGGAGCGGCCCGCTGCCTTATGGGGCCACACTACCGCAAGGAAAGAATGCCCCTGGAATTTGTAGGAGTCCCCTGGGTGGACTCGGAAACAACATCTGCCCCCGGGGGCCCTCGTGGGCCTCTAAATAATTGTGGTGCCTTTGAGCCTCTCAGGGCTCTTGAACAAGTGCCTCCGGGGAGCCTCACCGGCTCTCAGTGAACAAATGGCCCCGGAGCCCTCTTGGGCTCGAAATGCGAAATGCCTGCTGCCCCCGAGGTGGGAAATAATGTTGGAGCAGCCCACTGCCAGTCGGGGCCGCTCTGTGATGGGTGCGAGGATCCCTGCCCTTCCCTGAGCCCAAAAACCCGGGTCTTGCACTCACTGGGTCTCTGCAGGCAAAGGCTCCTCTCTCGTTCTTGCTTCTGTTGCGGGGCTCTCTTTCTTCCCCAGGCAGCGCGGGCACTAGCAGGCAGATCGGGGCTTTCCCTCGCTCATGGGAGCCCCGGTGGTGACGCGGCTATCCTCTTCCAGGTTGTGGTGGGAGAGGGACGTCCTGCCCCTCTCACGCTGGACATAGGCTGACTCGGAAGCCAATGGCAGCGTGGCCTCCATGATGAGCCTCCTCCCTCGGCTCTGGTAGCGCTGCTGAGGCTCAAGTCGGGCAAAATCACGGCAGAAACAAACACGGGGTAAAAGATGCCGGATGGGCACCGGCCAAAGCACATAAAGCGCTCCCAAGCGCTAAAGACGAGTACAGCGCTACCAGGCGCTTTAGAGAAGAAATGAAGCGCTCCCAGCACTAAAGGCAAAAATAAAGCGCTACCAGGCGCTAGGGATGAAAGTAAAGCGCTCCCAGCGCTAGGTCACAAATAAAGCGTTCACAGGCACTTGTGGGGTGATTACAGCGCTCCTAAGCACTGTAAGCATAAAGTTTCAGCAAAAAGGCCTCAGGATGCAGCAAGATGGGGGGCAAGGCTGGGCCCAGGGGCCAGCTCACTGGTCCCTCCAGCAGGAAGGTGGTCCTAGTGGCAGTTCCTCCTGGCGCCCAGCAGCAGCAGCCCTCCTCAGTAGGATCAGGAACAGGGAACCGTTTGTAAGGGGACACAGCCCCTTTTTATACACAGTATTCCTTTGTCTTTGCACAGGGTTAGGGGAAAAACCAGTGGCAGCTGGTTTGTGAGCACTCTTGATGTGCTCAGCCCCTCACTCTATTCACTGGCAGGGCTAGGGACATTAGACGCAGCACAGCATTGTGTGGGAAAAGCCCAGCCCTAATCAGGACCCAAGTTCACTCCTCCCCAGCCATCAGCATGCTAATCTCCACGCTCACCACCGGGCAGACCCATCCAGACTCCTGGAGCCAGGCTCACCAGCCAGCTCCATCCAATCACGTGCCAGCACACTCACTGCACACACACACCCATGTCTAGAAGTGACACTTCCACACTAGACACATACACGCCGCATTCATCATTGTGCAGCATTCAATCACACGAGTCCGCACATACCAGACTGGAGCCTGCACACCTCACGCATCAGGAACTACCAGGGACACAGACATTCCCCATGCATTCCTATGGGAGGGCAGGCCAACCTTACTCCACGCACTCAGAGTGCACACGCACTTTCCACTGGGACACAGTGAAAGTGCGCAGAAACCAAAAATCACTACCACCAATTCACATTGAAAAAGCAAAAAGTTTAGGGGTGAACCTGCCAGAAGGGCCAAGTCCAACATGCCTTTTCCATGCATGGTAAATAAAAGTAAAGTAAGTAGGAAGGTAATTTCACCCCAACAAATAGAGAAAACAATAAATGTAGTATTAAATATATATCCATCCCTCTCTCTATCTCTCTCTATACACTGCCCTGCTGATTACATCACATATTACATCACTCAGTACATGGCCAGTGACATCGCTGATGACATGACTGATGACATCTCAAATAACATCACTGATGACATCATCCAGTGACTGTGAATGTTTAAAAAAGTTTATGAGGGTTAAATATATATAGCAAGGTGTATTGGTGAATCAGTGGGTGTATGAGTTTTGTATGGGTGACTCAGTGGGTGCATGACTGACTGTATAAGTCATCCACATTTAAGTATAGTAGCCCCGAGGAGGTGGCGGTCCCTGGGGATGCATAGAGGGACAGGGCACCCTAAGCATCTTATTTACATATAGCCCCAGGGATGTGGCAATCACTGGGGCTGCGGGGGCCACCTGGCCACCCCCTCATTTCAGCAACCGCGAATAGTAATTATTGCGGCTCGACAATTTTTAGACTGAGATTCATACGGTATCTGACTACTTTTAACTGAACGACTTAGGAAATCAGCAAAGTGTCACAGCAACTGCGAATACTAACATATAGCGGCCCGACAAGTTTAGACTGAGATTTGGGTTCTCCTTGTGGTGGATTATTCCCCGCCATATGTATAACAATTAAAGAACGCAGAACTGGCAGCGCTGAATTATTTACGTCGCTTTATTATTAGTAGGGGCGAACAATTGCACATGGCCCTGCTTATAGGACAGAGAAAAAAGATGTAGTCTTGACAAAGAAGGAGTGATTATTGTTTTCCATCGAAACGCATTGACACACTTTTCGTGTACAACTCAAGACTCCCTTACTCTCGTTTAAACACAGATTTAGCATTGTGTTATATTAAGGATGGAATTAGAATATAGAGTGTACAAACTGTATTGCACAATCTTAATGTTTTTCATGTTTCTGTCTTTTTACGTGATTATGCGGGTCATAATCTATGGTGTGTGTATTTGATTTGTATTTTTCTTGCACTATTTAAGTGAATTATTTTATGATATAGTTTATTGTATTGTGTTTTTAATCTGGTATTCGATTTATACTGTACATTATTAAAATAGATGTCTTTTTATATTCAGTTGTTATTTCATGATATATGTGCCACAATGTTGTAGCTTGGTCAGGGGGATCTTTTTGTTTAGACACCCCCTCATTTCAAACAATTAGCCCTGGGGAAGTGGCGGTCCCCAGTGCTGCAGGGGCCTGCGTGGGACCCCGCATTTTTAATTTATATTGCCCCTGGGACCTGCCCACGACTAAGGCTTGTGGGTCAGGGTATTACTCCCTGCCCCTGTTTCTTTTTTTCCATTTTTTGTTGGACTCTACTGAAGTGAGTCCAAAATGGAAGCCAACACTGGTTGAAGTGTTGGCAGCCAATTAGGGCTCTGCTCTTCTCTGCACAGCTCCTTATTATTCGTGGCCACCGATTGCCTTATTTTATTCCCTTAAATTTCTCAATGCTGAACAAACTTGCACTGATTAATTGAAAGTGTGATCTGTGTAACCAAATCTACCTTTCTGCCAAATCTGCTATAATTCCGTCCAGCGGTTTGGGCTGTAGTCGTGTTTTGGCCCCTTTTTTTTCACCCCCACATGATCACACAGAAACTTTCCATGCACAGCAATAATCACTGGGCCACTTTTTTGGGAAATGTTTGTGAAGATTTGTCAAATGGTGCCAAAAATATACACAAGTCGAAAATTGCTTTTCCTATGGAAACATGGACCTAACTATAACTAACTACTAGCGACCGGCAGTAGGTAATATATGTAAATCTACATTCAAATATATATTAATATATAGAATATAAACATACTTACCATGCCTGGTAAAGTCATTCATGATAGAGGCATGTGTGCTAAAGGGATCTGCATAGTAAATGTGGCATGGTATAGGCATGTGTGGGAAAGGCATGTGTGGTAGAGGGATATGCATGGTAAAAGCTGTGTCGTAAAGTCATTCGTTGTAATGTCATACATTGCTCCACACATGGAAGTTTATAACTGATTAGTAATGTGGGTGGCACCAGAAGGAATGCTGGAACATTGGGAAATCTACTACAAAATGGGATGGATTTAGAGCCTCCACTCCGCCCCTAAGGATTCTTCACTCCGCCCCTAAGCAATGGTGGCGGGTTCCTGACGGCGTCCTTGTATTCCCACTCAGGACGTCTTTCAAATGGATAGGGGATGTTGAAGTCCCCGCTTTAAATCTCGAGCTTCTCCCGAGTGCTTTTCTGCGGAGCTGCATGCATTAATTATATGAGGCGGGCACCTGACGGAGTCTTGGCATTATCGCTGGGGAGTGTTTCTTTCTACGGATGGGCAAGTGAAGGTGAAACCTTGCTCTAGTTTCTGAGTTTCTGAGTTTCTGAGTTTCTCCCGAGCTGTGTGCAGTGATTGAGTGAGGCTCCATGCCTGGTGTGCGGCTCCGGAGGAGGCATGCAGCTGCCAAAATTACTAATTCCGCCAAACTGCTATACTGCTAAATTGGGACACATCAAAATATAATTGGTTTCAAAAGTGGAAGCAGCAAATAAGAAAGTAGGTGGTAAATCCGGTACATCTAAAGACATTAAAAAAGACATTCTCCGAAAAAAAAAGTTATTTGGTCCGTACTTTCTAGCTAACCAAGAAGCATTCTGGGATATGTAGTGCTGAGCTGTCCTAAACTATTGACAGAAGGTATTGTCAGCAAAAGGCAACTTTCGGAGGAGCAGCAGTCTGAATCTGTGACTGTAGTTGAGAACTTTAACCGGAGGCACTGACTTGGTCTCTGGCTTTTCCCAGTGAAGTGACGCGGGGAGGCTCAGGAGTGCCATGGGAAGTGGAGTTGGCCCCGTTTTTGAAGGGAAGCCTGTGGAAAGCCCTAGCAGAATAAAGTTGCCGGTGAGTGAAGCCTATTAAGTGAGCACACTGTGTAATGAAGCGAGCCCCTGGGGAGACCAAAGCCAAGCCTTACCTGCACAGCCCATGGCAGGGGCATAGAGGGGCATTTCATCCTTCTGACATCAGTGCCGTGAGGGGAACGGCGGTAGTTCCCATCGGGGAACTACAATACCCAGCAGCCCCGGGACCGGCACACGAGGGAGGAGTCACCTGCGTGACCGGAGGCGCTTAATAGCTCGCGCCCTCCGCGAGTCGCGCGCGGGAGAAGCCTGGGACAAGGGCGGGGTCATCTGCGGCCATCAGAGGCTAGAGGAGGTCGGGGCGGGGCCATTCCCCTTGGCTCGGCACGAGGAGATGCGGAATAAGCACTAAAGGCACTGTTTCCCTTTACATATCCCCCTTTTACAAATAGGTCCTTCCTATTTTGTCTACAAGTTGCTCCACTGAACTGTTCATATTGGAAGATGGCTGATGTCCTCACCTGCAAGGGGGGTCCCAGGAACGATGCCTCGCACAGTGGCATGATTAGAGGAACATTGGACCACTATCTAAAGAGGGTAACGCTCCCCATTGTTAGGGACCTAGAGCGATTAGAGCGATCTCCCGCCCTGGATAGTTCGCTCAATATGTACTCTCCTTTACAGTTTGTTGATCCTGCTCCCGAGATATCATTACTGGAGGATCTAAATAACATGTGTAAAACTACGTATGAACATGTGAAACCAGTCAATGTGAAAACTAATCCACCCATCTGCGCCATATCAAATATTAGCCCTCGGCCTTGCAATCAACCCCAATTAACCCCTAGTACACAGGATGACCCCCCTTTAATACGATCAAATGTGAACTCGCCTTTGGCATTGACCCCTCAGCCCACCATCGCTAAAAGGAAGCGAGAAGGGGTCAAACACCTGGGGAGACGGGCCAAGCAACAGAAACCAAATCCTTATCCTGTATTTCCTATCACTTCTAACACTGACACATCGAATCCACTTATTCACGCTTCTCTTCTGGCTTCAATCGAGAACATAATCAAGACTATATTATCCCCCCTGATGGACAAAATGGTCAGTTTAGGGGATAGGCTTATGGCCGTCAAGGATGCAATCAAGGCCAATCCACTACCTGTAAAAACTATAACAACATCTACTCAATTACAGTGTTTAGTAGCCACAAAAATGCCCGCAAACCCCGAACAAAGCAAGTCCCCTCAATATCAGTCAGCAACTTGACATGAGAAAAGCTTGGATTCCCCTGTCAAAACTGTACATAGCTCCCGCCCTACAGTAGGGCTAAATAAACTATTGCCTTCAAATAAGGAAACCCTGGTCACTCGTAACAAAATGTCGCCCAAATCCAAGCATCTACATTTCCCTCCAGAGGCCGCCCCTATTGTGTGTGTGCTTTCGGGAGTACCTGAACTTACAAGGGGGAAACATGAAAGCCATATGGACCTTAGAAACAAGGTCTCATTTTGGTTAACCAAAAATAGGCCTCTACCGCCAAATATTGACGGGACCATACTTAGTGTCAGAAGGGTGGGCTGGCTAGGACCTCTACGCAAGGACTTGGTGGGCGATCTGGTACTTGTTAAATTCAGGTCTAACTATGTGGTTCAATATCTCCAATCCTGGCAGCCTCAAATAGGAGATGGTCCTATATCTATATGGAGCATATGTGACTTCTATCCTAGTTCATTATATGTCTAGTTGTAACATAAAAATTCATAGCATGGTCGGTTTTTCTTTTTTACTTTAAAGAGTGTCTGTAGAAATATCGCTCTTTCTTTCTTATTTTGAACAACCAGAGAAAATACTATGTATCATGCAATTATGTATTATGTTGCTTTTAATAATGTATTGTATGTTTTAAACTGTGTGTTTTATTTTGTGATGTCTTTTATGGTTAATTGCACCAAATAAAGACTTATGAACTGGAAGTTAAAAAGGGTTCAGCGAGAGGAAACCTACTACAAATACCCACCCACAAAGGACTAAGCACATTGATATTCACAAACTCCAGTTGTAAAGTTAATACAGCCCTAAAGGTGACAAATGTAGTCAATGTAATCCAGCCCAGGTTTGGAGTAAGTCAAGTACCATACATTGCCATTCACAGGTACTGCAACATCCCCCACTTTGTAAATAGTTGAAGCAGGGACTTAAATTAACCCCCTTTAATAAATATTGTCAAATACATAAAACAAATTCAACTAAACCTTGGAACTACTCAGAGTTCTCTGCTTTTTTTTGCTTAATTTATGTGTTACTCTATGCCTGAAAGGGTATTGTTTTGACCTAAACTGGGTGTTTCCTTGTGTCGGTACGTAGATATATCTTTCTGAAGAGTTATAATGATAGTGAAACACTTCTACCAATTCAAAGCTGTAATACTGTGCCTGGAGTGGTAAAAGGCTTTTGACATTTTACAGCTCGGCATGGATGGCACTGTGTTAATCCTATGATTACAAGCTTTGCTTAGAAATGGCAAAATACTTTGTCCTTTTCTATCTCAGCGTGGATGGCACTGTGCTAATCCTATGCTTAAATAATTTTGATAGAAAAGCAGACATTAGAGGTGAGCAATGTCGCTGGGGTTGAGGGCACTCTATACAGGAACTGCTCTCCACTAAACTTGGGAACTACCCATAGTGCTCTGCTTCTTTTTTGCATATATATATATATATATATATATATATATATATATATATATATATATATATATATATATATATTACCTACTGGCTATCGCCAGTAGGTATATATAGTTAGGATTAATTCCCTATGGGATTTCTGAAAATTCTATGTCTAATAACTTTGGCGTTTGTGGATGGAATCGGCTGAAATTTTCAGGAAAATGGCACATTTTGTTTCTGAGCAGCCCCTGAAAATTTGGTGGGGTTTCGTCAAGGGGGGGCTGAGAAAAAAGGGGGGTCCCAAAACGCGTTTTTTGCATTGAGTTTTCCATAGGGCGGTTGGACTCACTTTTAGCTCGAACGGCTGAATGGATTTGCACGAAACTTGGCAAAATTGTAGGGACTGTTAGCCCGATGTGCCTTTGCTAGGTCTCAATATATGTGCTTCAGTGGATTTTGGGAAATTAACGTTTAAATCAAGATATATATCTGTAACAGCGCTCCGGGCAGCGATCCGGTCCGCTTACTTTTCGCGTTTCGGAACTTTGCGTGCAGAAAGCTGATTGGCTCTCCGGTGTCTGTCAACATTCTAAACAGTCCGGAGCGGCCGCCATCTTGTCTCTCGGTAGGATCGAGAGAGAAGAAGAGGTGAAAAACGAAAGGGGAATTTAATGAAAGGGGGCAAGGTATCCCCCTCTTGACCCCCTAGGAATGTTGTTGGGGTTATTAAAGGGTCCCGTGGGGAAAAGAAAAAAAAAATGATTTTTCACGGTAGAAGCGCTTCACGGGCCGCGAACTGGGCCGCAAACTGGTAGCGAAACGGGAATTCGCCATTTTGTGCTTCGTTTTAATTGTTTAGAGATAAAAATTATCGCCGCACATCGGCCACAATGCATGAGTATCGTTGAAAAGTCAGCGATATTCATGCATTATCCAGCAAATGCTCTTAGCCGTGTTATCCACCTTCCATTGGATAACATGGTTAAAAACTGCTCTGTGCGTGGGCTTTTTTTTTTTTTTTTTTTTTTTTTTGCTGCGTGACGTTTGTTAACGTTCGATTCGATGGAAATCAGGAAGTGTTGACCACCATTTTGTCACTGCGAGTAAATATTTTGTTATAAATGAATCCTTATTGAAAAACATTGTCTGCGCCATCTTGCCTTTTTGTCCAATGCCACAATTTTGTCGTGCACGGCAGCCATTTTAGATGCCTTGACCAGGCCCACTCTCTGCACGCCGCCGATCCTCAGCATGGCTTCCCACCCTCGCAAGCATCTCCCCCACGCACTGGTCATCCCCGCTCTGTCTCTCATGCATGGGCCATATACTTCCCCCCATCTGTGCTGCTCTTCTCTGAGAATCACACCCTGTGCCCTCCCGACACCTCTCTTTCACCCTATTCACTACCGCACCCTCTGACACTCCTCTTCCTCTGTGTCCGATTGTCCAGGCCGGACCTAGGCTATCACCTACCCCTGCGGATGTAGTTTATGGCCCCAGCTGTAAAGAATTCAGACATGCCAACCCTCCCGATTCAGGCGTGTGACTACTGATTTCAGTGCTAGTCTCCCGCCTCCCGATTTCTGCAAGCAAAAACTCGGGGGCATATTACGAACAACTAGCGATAATTTTTGTCTCTTATTTGTTTAGAGACAAAAATTATCGCCGCACATCGGCGATTTTTATCGCAGATAAACCTTGCTATTATCGCAGAAAAGTCAGCGATATTCATGTATTATCAAGCAAATGCTCTTAGCCATGTTATCCACCTCCCATTGGATAACATGGCTAAGAACTGCTCAGGGCAGGTGTTAGATTTTGGAGATATTCGCGCTTAGCGCGAATATCTCCAAAAGTTGGTAATAGGAGATAGCGATGTTAGGGACTGTTTCCAGTCGCTAACATCTTGGCACGCCCGCTTTGCATGTCATTAGTGATAAGTATCACTGACATGCAAAGCAGGGCCCAAGATGGTCGCTATCTCCTTTTAGCTGTCACTAACTGGTGTTAGCGACAGCTTGGTAATAGGGAGATATTTTTATCTCCGCTTTCTTGGCTTTTAAAGCCAAAAAAGCGGAGATAAACCCCCTTGATAATATGCCCCACGATTCCTTGGGGGTTTCAGCTGACAGGGCTTGGTATTGTGTTACATGGTAATTTTTCCAGGAAACGTCAGAGGGTCGATGCAGGGGTTCTAGAAGAGGTGATAAACCATTTAAGCCTCATGAACAAGCGCATGGTCTTTTAAAGATTTGTGAAGTACTCGGGGCGGCGGTGTGTGTGTGCCCTCTTTCAGGAGCGGGCGGGGGGGCACTGCCAGCAACTTGCCAGGTCAGGTAGTGTTCAACACGTGCATCACCCTTTCTCTGCCTGCTATTGCGCTCCATGCTTCGGAAAGGTAAGAAAAAGAACGTGCATTTGAGTTTGAAATGTCCGATCCTGCAGCAGCACACTTCCAAAGCCCACACATGACAATAACCCGATTCAAGGCCCCATTCACCCGTTTTAAAAAAAATAGATAACACTCCAACAAAGTAAGATTATAAAACTTTATTAACTATTAACTATAACGAACGGAACAAAAACTAAAAACATTTAAACATTTTTCAACACAAAAAGCAACAATGGTTAGAAGCTGTCTTTTGTGCGAATAGTCCCAAGGCAGCACAACGTGCAGAGTTCTGGACGGCACCCAGGTGATGTCGCCTGGGTGCCGCACTGGTTTTGGGATCCTACAATGCAGCACAGAAAAACAGCGTGGGGCGTCCCGGGTGGTGCGGGGGGAGGCCTCGTCAGTAGCGGTCTGTTGTGCGAATAGTCCCAAGGCAGCAGAACGCGTTGAGATGTTGATGGGACTGTGTCCAGTGTCACATGGCTGACACAACATGTACGACAGGCACCCAGGTGATGTCCAGTAAACTGCCGCACTGGTTTTGGTATCCTACAATGCTGCTCCGAAAATTGGCGTGCGGCGGCCCGGGGGTGGGGGAGGCGGCGTGAACGGGCCTCCCCAGGTGGCGGCCATCTAGCTGAGTTGCGCTCGCTTTTGCGGCTACAGCGTCTCGCTCACCATGTTGTTGAGTTGCTTCCACTCTTGCAGTGCAGCGATAGGCGGCTGCCACATGGCTCTTAAAATGGCGGACGGCTCCTCGGTTTTGGGCCTGGTCCACTGAAATGGCCCTGGGACACCTTGGAACTCGGACGCTTGCCTGCTAGGGCTTGGGCTCCATTCTCGAAAAGCGTCCCCTCAGCCGTGAAGATTCTACAAAAGTTTTGGGGGCCCCCGACTCCCGCAGGCTTCCGGTGGGGAGCGGCTGCCATGATTGCTCGCGGAATGACCACGACGGAGCCACGAGATGGTGGTGCTCTCATGCTGACGCCAGCTTCAGTCTGAATGATCCAGAAACAAGGTGGGGCTTTCATCGTTTGGGAAAAAAAAATGTTCTAAACCAATGAAAAGTGTTATTTTTAGGTCATATGACCAAGCCTTCCATCTTTAGGAAACCAAAAGTAAAATGAACCAATGAAAAGTTTTATAAACAAGTCACATGACCTGTTATGCGGCATAGGGCTACAAAAAGCGTAGAAAATCAGTTGGCACGTGAGGCGGCGTCAGTAGCGGACCGATGTGCGAATAGGCCGAAGGCAGCACAACGCGCCGAGATCCGGATGGCACCGAGGTGGTGTCCAGCAAATTGCCGCACTGGTGTGGCCATCCTACAATGCTGCGCCGAAAGACGGCGTGTCCAGCTGAGTTGCGGTCACTGTTGCGGTACAGTGACTCGAACGCGCCGAGATCCGGATGGCACCGAGGTGGTGTCCAGCAAATTGCCGCACTGGTGTGGCCATCCTACAATGCTGCGCCGAAAGACGGCGTGTCCAGCTGAATTGCGGTCACTGTTGCGGTACAGTGACTCGAACGCGCCGAGATCCGGATGGCACCGAGGTGGTGTCCAGCAAATTGCCGCACTGGTGTGGCCATCCTACAATGCTGCGCCGAAAGACGGCGTGTCCAGCTGAGTTGCGGTCACTGTTGCGGTACAGTGAGTCGAACGCGCCGAGATCTGGATGGCCCCGATGTTGTGTCCAGCAAGTTGCCGCACTGGTGTGGCCATCCTACAATGCTGCGCCGAAAGTCGGCGTGGGGTGCCCCGTTGGCTTATGAGGTGATGTCAGTAGTGGACCGATGTGTGAATAGGTCGGAACCAGCACAAGGCGCCAAGATCCGAACGGCAAGTCCTGGATGTTGAGTGCCTCAGTTGAGAGTTCTGAGCAGTGCTTGTAAGACTATCTGAAGTTTATTATAAGAATCAGAGTAAGTTGAAGACTGTCTGAAGCTTATTTGCACCTTTTGCAGCTTCACTATTGCCCAAGGTGGTGTTCAGCGGAACTTTTTTCCTTTTCCTTTCTGCTTCTTTTCCTACAATCCGTTTCATCTGAAGACACGACCAGGTCCCTGAATGTGTGTAGGGGGACGCTATTGAGTGAATGAAAATGGCGGCTTGTCCAGCTGAATTGCGGTCACTGTTGCGGTACAGTGAGTCGAACGCGCCGAGATCCAGGACCGATGTGTGAATAGGTCGGAACCAGCACAAGGCGCCAAGATTCGAATGGCAAGTCCTGGATGTTGAGTGCCTCAGTTGAGATTTCTGAGCAGTGCTTGTAAGATTGTCTGAAGCTTATTTGCATCTGCTGCAGCTTCACTATTGCCCTTGTGTGGCCAAAGGTCGCACATGACATAGGCGGCCGGCTCCCGAGGTCCGGCGGAACTTTTTGCCTTTTCCTTTCTGCTTCTTTTCCTACAATCCTTTTCATCTGAAGACACGACCAGGTCCCTGAATGTGTGCAGGGGGACGCTATTGATTGAATGAAAATGGCGGCTTGACACAAAGCTGACTCAAGCGTTACTGTTGATGCTATACAGACAAAAATTGGTTTTCAGTTTGTACATTCTTCATGTTTTTTTTTTCCATCCAAGTCTGATTAAGAGTTTGTAGAAAAATGGCTTCAGATTTTCCACATACTACTCTTCAACATTCTTCCTAAATGTAACAATGTGAAACTCACTAGGAGAATGGCTGTTTCTGTTTCCTTTCAAAATGCTGCCAACAATATTTTCTGAATGGAAGACACCATCTTGTAGCATAAAGGGCCGAAAGGGGTTCTGGTCTGGCCGATGGTTGGTGGAGACATTTTGACTATATCTTGGACCTGCCCGGCCTCGCCCAAAATGGCGCCGGTATAAATGGGACTCGTAACTCCTTGCCCGCAAATGTATATCTAGAAAATGTTATTGTAAGTGGCCCTGTCCTATTTTAATTACAAAATGTATGTCCACCGATTCCGCAACTGTTAGACACCTTAGTTCTTGCAACCTAATGGCCCGCTCGTTACGTTCCTCTACAGTGTAAATGTCTCCTCATCATATACGATTTCAGTTTGCTCCGTGGCCGGCCCACGTGGTTATAGGCCCGTATTTGTATACTGACATTTTCACAATAAAGGTTTTTAAAACAAAACACGGTAGTAGTATTTACATTGGTAAAGTTTTTACTTTTAGTCACTGTTTTCGAATCAGTAAAAGGCAAGTGAAATAAAGCAGTCCAATTACATGACGGATAAAGGGTATAATATGTAGGAACGCAGTAAAGATAAATGGTCAAGGGCAGTTGTGTTTTTCATGTCTGCAACATAAAGTGATCGATAAGAATCTGATAATCAGGCATATCGGCGACTAAGACAGCAGGCCGAATCTCTTTTACTCAACGGTTCCGTCATGGAAGGAAGAAACGCCCTTTTTCTCGAAAAAGGAATATATTTTACTTGCAAGACAGTTGTAAATTTTCCGGGAAAGTACATTAGCCTGGAATATTATAACATATGTTTGAAAAAAAAATATTCGAAAACAATAAAAAGCGTAATTTTTAGGTCATATGACCAAGCTTTTCATCATTAAATTAACAAAAGTAAAATGAACCAATGAAAAGTTTTATTAACAAGTCACATGACCTGTTATGCTTACGTTACGCGCTGCGCGCTGCGCCTCGGATCACTTCCGGGTGCGCTAACGCGGCGTGTCATATAACGCATTACGCGACAATGTAGGTCAAGAATATAGTCAAAATGTCTCCACCAACCAGCGTTCAGAACACAACCCCTTTCAGCAGTCCAAAAAGTTCTGTTAAATGACAACAGAGGGGACAGGCAACAAGAACCATCAGTCAAAGAGGGGAGGGCAAGTTCTTCTCTTCCGGGTCATGTTGGGGCGCTACCGGAACTGATCGAATTGGTAGTCTACAGTGTTTCTGGATGTTTCAGACTAAAGCTGGCATCAGCATGAGACCACTACCATCTCGTAGCTCCGTCGTGGCCATTCCACGAGCAATCATGGCAGCCGCTCCCCACCAGAAGCCTGCGGGAGTCGGACGCCCCCAAGACTTTTGTAGAATCTTCACGGCTGAGGGGACGCTTTTCGAGAATGGGACCCAAGCCCTATCAGGGAAGCGTCCGAGTTCCAATGTGTCCCAGGGCCATTTTAGTGGACCAGGCCCAAAACCGAAGAGCCGGCCGCCATTTTGAGAGCCATGTGGCAGCCGCCTATCGCTGCACCGCAAGAGCGGGAGCAACTCAACTACATGGTGAGCGAGACGCTGTAGTCGCAAGAGCGGGCGGTAAACAGCTGAATGGCGGAAGAGGCACAGTGTAGCAAAAGCGGGCGGAATGGCAACTAAAACGGTAAAGGGGCGCCCCACTACAGCTTGTCTTCAGGTGAAACGGATTGTGGGACAAGGTCCAGAATTGAAGAGTCATCAAAAGGCAAAAAGTTCCGCCGGACCCCGGGAGCCGGCCGCCTATGTCGGGGGCGATCTCAGGCTACACCAGTGCTATAAGACTTGGGGAGGGTGTCGGAGCCAAGCGTCTTATCCGAGTCCATGGCCATCACACAGCCCCTCAGGGGCCTCCGTCAAGCTGTTTAGGAAGGTAACATATCACATTGTTTTCTAATGCAGTCAGGTCCACAAACGACACTCACTTACTTTGAGAATAGTGAAGCTGCAGCAGGTGGAAATAAGCTTCAGACAGTGTTACAAGCACTGCTCAGAACTCTTAACTATGGCACCCAACATCCAGAACTTATGCTATTTGAGAATGGCAGTGACATCGAAGCAACTCAGGGACCAAAACCATTAACGTACTTTCACGTATGAAAATCTTACTTGGGGAGGGGGCAGGAGCGAAGCGCCCCCTCCCAGTCAGCGCCACCACACCGTATGTTGAAAATTTGAAGCCATCGTTCTACAAAGTCAACCAAACTTGGATTGAAAAATCTAGAAAAATGTACAAACTGAAAACCAGTTTTGGTCTGCTTAGCATCAGTAGCAACGCTTGAGTCAGCTTTGTGTCAAGCCGCCATTTTGATTCAACAAAGCACAGGCATTGAAAAAGGCTCAAACTCAGAACTCTGAACTATGGCACCCAACATCCAGGAGCTTGCCATCCGGATCTTGGAGCCTTGTGCTGCTTTCGATCTATTCACACATCGGTCCACTACTGACATCATCTTATAAACCAACGTTATGTAAATAGTTTTTTAATAAAATGTTTTACCCTGTTTCTTTGCTGGTGTGTTGTCTATATTTTTAATATTTGCATAGGGTTTGTCATTATTTTGTGCGGGATGGGTGATGGAGCCGAGCTGTCTTGCAGCCCTCATGGTGTGGAGCTCGGTTCATCTCACTATTTTCGTATTTCTCATGAAGGGTTGTTCCTAATATTTCTATTTTAGCGAGGTCAAAAAGAGATCCAATTAGTGGCCTACTGATTTTGCTCGATTACTTTTATTTTTTTACACGATTTTTCACTATCTGCAAAGACTAAACAGAGTATTGCGACTTTGTGCTTGTTTGTAAATAGAGAATGATCCAAAGAGAACCAATTCTAAAACAGTAAATGCTTGGACAACAATCAATCAAATGGAGAGACAAGCAGGCACGACGGATTACAACGGGGGCAAAGGCTTGCGTTAACTACCGTTCACTATCTGCAAAGAGAGAGTACTACTAAGACAAAAGAGGGGAGGGGGGGGGGTGCAGCGTTCAAAGCACATCAGCGTGCATAAATACGAAAATGTTTTTATCTATCACGTACTTGACATTTTAAAGCTTTTCATATTTGCTATTAAAAAACCAATGAAATTCACAGAAAAAACCATAGGTTATAGTGGATATATAGTTAGGAATTTGCATTTACAAAACCTTGAAAATTCAATGAAAAAACCATTGGTTTTAGGCCATATATAGTTAGGGATTTGCATTTACAAAACCTTATTTTACTCGCATAAAACCATTGAAATTCCATATATAGTTATAAGCGCTAACTATATATCGCGCACCCGCAATCCACTGGTGATGATGTCACATATTACATCATTCATGACATGGTTAGTGACATCACTGATGACATCACTGATGACATCTCAAATGACATCACTGATGACATCACTGAAAACATCTCATTTGACATGACTGATAACATCACTGATGATATCATTCATGTGATAATACGATGAACCTCTTCAGACTCTAATATAACCTTAGATACAATCAGTGTAAACAGACACTCACAGACTGTCACTCATCCATGGAGTTACTCACACACCTAGTCAGTCATGCAAAGAATCAATCACACCTCCATTTCCTCAACTATACAGTTATACAAACTTTACTTATTCAAACATATACTAACACATATTTACTCTATTATACAATCCCTGATACAAGTTCACAATGATCCATACAGCCACTCACACATTCACTGGCTCTTATGCACAGTTATTTATATATGTCAACTCTCACATGTACTGTGTTTTACATATGTACTTACTTTGACATGTAGCACTGAGATATCCATTCACTCACCAATGCACTCATGCACACAGTCAACCGCCCATACAGCTGTTTCCACATGCACTTTTGAAACCATACATCTAGTGAATCAACTGCTCACACATCTATGCACAGAGTCATACACCTCCCAGCCACCCACACACACACTCAGTATCCCATACAAATACTTGGGCAACCAATCAATAACCCATATAGTTACTCATATAGCTACTTATCAACACATGCAACAGTTTACAGAACAACAGACATAATGATGCACAAATTAAGACAGTTTAGTCACTAACCCATGCACTCAGTGAGACACATTTAATCACTCACTCATACAGTCAGTCATGCACCTACTAAATCCTTCATCCAGACACTTATATATCCACTCATTCTTCAATATGTAAGAGATATTTTAACTTTACAGAAACATACAGTCACTGGATGTTGTCATCAGTGATTTTATCAGTGATGTCATTTGAGATGTCATCAGTGATGTCATCAGTGATGTCACTAACCATGTCATGAATGATGTAATATGTGACATCATCAGCAGTGGATTGCGGTGCGCGATATATAGTTAGCGCTTATAACTATATATGGAATTTCAATGGTTTTATGCGAGTAAAATAAGGTTTTGTAAATGCAAATCCCTAACTATATATGGCTTAAAACCAATGGTTTTTTCATTGAATATATATATATATATATATATATATATATATATATATATATATATATATATATATATATACAACAGCTCCACAGGGACTTGTTACCAAAAGTTTATTTTAAGTGACAGAACACAATAAACAGACGTGTTTCGGATAAACCTTTCTATATGTTTATCCGAAACGCGTCTGTTTATTTTGCTCTATTACTTAAAATAAACTTTTGGTAACAAGTCCCTGTGAGTGCGGTTCCTTTCTGGCGGAAGCCGTGGCGAAAAGGAAATGGAGCTGTTGTGTTGATGCGGGTGCACCCCCGCAATCGAGTCGGACCTGTCTGCGAGTGCGCTGATTTGTTTGGTGTTAAGTAGCGTGGATATATATGTATATCTATATATTTTCTTTTTTACTTACTTCAGCATATACCTTTTTCAAAAGGTAGTTCACATTAAATAAAATAAAAATGTTACAGTGGGAGAGAGTGTTTTAATTATCCTTGAAGAAATATTAGTTATACATTAAATATATTTAAATAATTCTTTATTTAATAGATAATATACATATTAATACATATTTAATTTAATGTGCTGTACATTCTATTTTATTACTCCTATGTTACAAATAAATATTTTAAATTCTTTATCATTTATATTCTATAGTACATATTTTTCACCATTTTTATAAAGAATAATAAACTTAGATAATGTTACCTCTGCTTTCCCTTTGGGATAGGACTACTATTATGGTGGAGATCTCCACCTGCATGACAAAAATTACTACTATTAACTTTGCACTTGAAAATGTACTCTTAGTTGTCTTCCACCCTTGGTTTCAGGTGGTGGAGACATGTAGGTTTACACTTAGGTGTAAATCTAAACTCGGAAATAGCGAATAGCACAAAGGTGTAGATTAACACGTAAATTCAAGAGTGACTCTATACCTGTAAATTTACCTTTGTGAATATCTCCGAAATTTCTTCTTTAATAGGCACACTGCTGAACCGGATCATGATACAACTCTTGTTGGATCTCTCAGGTGAAGAACGTTAAGCAAGAGACCTCTAACTGTTGACAAATCAGGGAACTCAGGTCTTTATAAGCTTGGTGTTCCAGAGATAAGATTGACCCATTCCAGTAGCCACAATGACGCAGACACTTGAAAGTGTCTAAGTAAATGGTGCCTTCCAGAAGGAGCCCCAAAGATGGAAAAAAGCTGAAGACAAAACATCTCCAAGATAGCAGCAAGGCTCCACAAGGGCCAGAGGGGGTCCAGGAAGAAGGCCACTGAAAAGAGAAGTAGACGATGCAAAAAACCAAGGCCCCCAGAAGCTGGAAAACACAGCACTGAAGCTCACAGAAAAATCAGGAGTGAAGAAACACACCAACAGGAAACAAAAAAGTGATGCAACACAAGGAGACAAGGGTATTCAAATCTTTAAATACCCATGACAGGAAATTACTTTCCCGACAGTGGTGCTGCCATGATAGATTGGGAATTTTCCATATGGAATGGCAAAATGACCACCATCTTGGTTTGTGCTGCTTTTTATCCCATGAAGCCTTCATAGAGAATTCTGGTAACAGGAAAATACAGCATGACAGCTGCTCCAAATGCATCCTGCAGACAAGCCCCCTCAGGGAGTAGAATGCAGGAGATCGCACTAGCAGGTTGACCCCTGTACATTATAAGATAAGACCATTAAGAGAATACAGCAGCCCATCAGAGTATCTATGTACCTGATTATCGTCCTGCCACATGTTCCACCCAGGCCCGGCTTTAGGGCAGTGCGACTGGTGCGGCCGCACTGTGCGCTGACTTGTGGGGGGGGCACCGACCTCAAGGGGGTAAGTTTAGCAATACCTTATGTTTGGAGAGATGAGGGACACTTATACCTGATGGTAGTGAGAGAATAAGAAAAGATGGTCATGGGGTGTGGGGGAGACAAAAATGAATCTCGCACCAGGCACCACCAGTGCTAAAGCCGGCCCTGGTTCCACCTGCCCAAGAATGACTCAGGAGCTTTCCTGGGGGGGCCTTGGGCCACTATGTGGCTCTTGGCGCAACAGCTCTAATTATTAATTGGTGTTTTTCTTTGGCGTTATTAGATATTGAGCCATACTTCAGTAGATATAAGCTCTTCATACATCAAGCAACAGCAATATTTATGGACATGGATGTTTTAATGAGCTGCATACATGCTAATTTCACTCTTATTTGACCATTAGCAAGAATAGACTCTTGCTGCAGCATGGGCAGTAAGCAGTCTACAAATAATCTTCTTGAATGCCAAAAGATGCACAAGTTTCTATCCACCCTTCATTGAATCTTTGCTCTGAGTTGCGTAGAGGCCTTTTTAGACTCACTCCTCTCTGTGCCCCCTTACCTGGAGTGATGGGGTGGTTCGGGCAATGAGATATGACACACGCTATTTTCACACTTTCAGAACTTCTTGTTTCAGTAAGATAGTTCATTTGTCAGCCTATGTCCGATTGAAAATTGTTGCCAGGTAAGTTGATGGCAGGATCCCCCACATCGGTGAGCACTCCATTGGTCCAAATTCTTCAGGCAATTCCTTTCACTGTTCGACTCACGCGCGCTTACCTCTGCACTTCCAGTGCTTCTCAGTCTGGCTATGTAGCATAATGTAAGTTGCAGTGCATTTCCAAAACCACTGACATTACTGAATTGCAAATGTATATATCCATGCGAGAGAGTAAAATTGTAAGAAAAATAACGCATGATATAGTGTTTATTGGTTTCTTCATTTGCCTACTTTTTGTTCTGCAAATGTTGGATGTGTGGGGGCATTTTTCTTCAAGTTTCCAAATCAATAGAACGTAGCAAATTTCACTTTCAATGTGTACCTTATTTAAAATAATTGGAGCAAAAAGACATTGTGAGTAATGCCTTGTTCAAGACACATTTTTTACAACAGATTCACTGATCCACATTACATAAAATGTGTACAAAGTGAATGTAATAATGCAGCTGTCGCCTGACAATTATGTGCTCATTACTGGCTAGGGACTTGGCTCCGCCAGCATATTGGAAACAAGAAGTACATGTTTTGATTGGTCAGAAGTTGTGTGTTCCCACAAAGAAAATTGCCCTCCACAATGATGTGATCACTTTGTTTATCCAGCTGCTTGAACTTTCAGGGGCACACACATGACATTGGAATAGCATTAGAGTGTCTCAGATAACTAGACACTTTATGGTTTTTTTTCGCTAGCAGCAGCCTGATGGGAGAGGGCAGTCCTTAACCTACCTTAATATTTTAGGTCTCCCTTGACAGTGCAACTGTCTTTTGACCTTTTAACTCACACCAATAATATTCTACAGTACTTTGCTTCCACACAAATGCATATTAATTCCCAAGCTATTTACTTATATTGCTTTGCAATACCATACAACTTTCTTTCAAAGTCAGACCTTTTGGCATTGCCAATGCTTGTTTAACCCCTTTGCAGCGGCCGCGATTTTGTGGCAGTGCAGCACTTCCACAAAATGGGCCGGGCCGTGTTGGCCATTGGCCGACGGCAGCACTAGCGAGGTAGTGCTCCCGTCAGCTAACGGCCGACGGCAGCACGCAAGGAATTAAGTCAGTGGAACATGTTTTGTGGACCGACATGCTTGAGCCTTTATGCTGACTCAAATTAATCACGACTCATAAGATCGCCAAACACCTGTAGAAACATTGCAACTGTGTTTATTTACACATACTGCACTTCAATCCTTACCAAAACATCTTCTGCATACTTTGCGGAACCATACAGAAGTAATTTCTTTCTAGTACAAATTTGAAGTTATAGGCAGATTTCAATAATTTTTAGGACACAGGTACCATGGCAGAGTTTGTTAAAGTGAAATATAAAACAAACCATAGAATAACACATAAACATGGAAATAGCAAGGAAAACATACAAGAATGGAAGGAAGAAGGTGCTGCGAATATTCAGGAATAATATTGCTTTTGCTAGACTATTCAATATAGAATGGAAAAAAACAATAGGGGATAATAATGATGGACAAATAAATTACCAGTTCCAGTGTGGCTCAGCTAAAGTAACTGATTCCGCAGCTGAGAGGCTAGGTTTGGGTAAGAAAACTAGGCAGTGGTGGTTGCCTCAGAATGGGGGTGGTGAGGCAGGGGGATGGAAAAATAAGTAAATCAAACTTACCTTCCCCTCCACCGCTGCACGCCTCTCCTCCATCCTCTTCTCTCAGCACCAGAAGCACCCAGGTTCCCAGACACTCCCAGACAAACACAACGCTGCATGAGCAGCGTTGTGGTTGGTCTGAGTGGCCTGTTTGGCCTCTCAGGCAGAGCCTGGGAACCTGGGCATGTTCTCCACCGGCCTGTGCAACACAGCCATGTGGAGAACATACAAAGTGTGCATGAATGTTTGGCTGGCCCAGGCGCACTTAGGGTGTGCAAACCACTCCTCGCTCTACTCTGGTGAGCACCACCCTAACCTGCCTCTGAGTTCTGCATAGAAACATAAAATGATAATAACGTCTTGTTATTATCATTTTATTTTTATTTTTGGGGTGATGCTCCTCTGCCTTAGCAGAGGAACCACCACTGAAACTAGGGTGTCCTCAAATGTAAACTCACTCCTCATGGTACACGTCAGTGATCAACCTGGGATAGGCTAATTGTTGTAAATAGTATTCATTCTACTTACTGTTTTCCTTACCCTGTCCACCTGTTTCCTTTATTCTCTTTCCTTCCTTCACCCCCCTCTTTCCAGAATCCAATAGTGGAACATTCCACCATGAAGCCTATCCTAGAATGTAGCGAAGAGAATGTTAACTGTTGCATGATGGCAGTTGGACCAACTGTGAGAATGGAGTTGGAGGCATATGGAAAAACCTGCTTTCGTCCTTCCAGCTCTTTGGCTATTCTATAACATATTTTAGCGACACGGAGCTAGATGTGTGGGGGACAGCAAGAAGTGCCTCCACCCCATTTTAATTGTGTGCGTATACAGCATAATAGATTTTGCTTGACACCTTCATGTGAGAGATGTCACTGGCGGCTGGTGAGGTGTAGATTCCGCCTCTATGAGTCTCCATATACCCCCAGAAACTTAGAAGTAATGTGGTGCTGTTGAGGAGTCGTCACGGATGCACAAAGTCTACCCCCACGGTGTCATCTCTAGCTACCCCTCTGGTGCAGAGGGGCAGCACGAATAACGAAGGTGGAAGAGAGGCATGGGTCTGCTGCACGAGGCTGCTGGCAGGAGGAGGGTAGTGTGGAAATTTAGCAGTAGCCCGCAGTGATCTCAGCACAAGTGACGCCACATGTGATGCCGCAGCAGTAATTTAAAGAGGATATCAAACTGCTGTGCTTCTGGGGTTTACCTATGCCACGATAGCGTGTTGGTATCAAAGAGGTACACATGTTACTGACTTACTCCTTCCAGATAATCCTACACGTAAACAGCATCTTAACGCTTCCACTACATAGTGCATCATGAGCTGAGGTTTTTTTGGCTCAGAGATCCCCCCTATTCTGCACAGAAGGAGGTAAGCTGCAGTTAGCGTTTGTAACTGAACAGGACATTAGACATTTCCTCACAACTGATCCAACTGAATTAGAGGGGTGCATGTTCTCCTTAGAATATGTAAGATGTGTTGGAAGTGCGAACCACCTGGATTGATGGCTGAATTTCTTCTTGTCAGATGAGACTCTACTTTTTCATAAACTTCCGGTGAGGGGTTGCTGTGCTGTAAAGTGGCTTAAACAATATATTCAAATGGAATGTCAAGGTGTTATAATGTGAACTCCTTTATAATGCATTGATTAGTGGTGAGGATTTATATCAAGATTTACATCTAGTATATTACTACATGGAATATAAATCTTTGTACCCTGCTGTTGTTAAAGTTCATATTAGGAAGTATTCCCATTTTTAAGTGATCTCTGTCATGCATCTGTAATGCTCTCTTGCATTAACTTGTTGTTGTATTGTAGTGCATTGACTAATGGCTGTGTCAAGTATGTCCCAACCTCCTCCCTTCCGAAATGAGATAGGCGAACCTATTCCACCATGGAAAGACGGGTGAAAATATTTGAATCATACCTGACAGCTATAGAAAGTTCCTTATATTCTGCAATGAGTAAACAACACATTCTGTCACATATGTTAGCTGTTTGTGGAAGGAAAATGTATGAAGACTTAATGGATTCTCCAAACATAAATGAAGAAGGAGAGGGAGGAGAAGGGGAAGTGCAAGTAGATGGGCACCAAGCTACCTTAAGAAAATTAGCAGGACAACTCAGAGTTAACATTGCAAGTTCTTCTCTAGGATATTATATCTGGATGAAGGGGTTTGTCATCAACATGGAAATTTAAACGTCTCACTCATCAGGTACCAACTCGTGAGATTCTCTAATGACATGAATATTCTAGAGAAACTGTTGGCTGAAACCCCTGAGTTGGCTGAAGCTATTAAGATTGCTAAGAGCATTAAACACACTGTAATTTGCATTAAAGAAATGGGAACTTCACATAAGTCCAAAGAAACTCCAAAAATTGAAAACAGTATTAACTCTGCCGAAGAAGTTTGTAACATAAAAAGCAGAGATGGTAACAAGAAGGGTAGTATGGGCAGAAATAAACTGTCAGACCAGGGAATTTGAAGTGTTTCAGAGGTGGGAATGTATATCACACTGCCAACAACTCGAAATGTCCAGCACACAATGTACATTTTAGGAAATGTAATGAGAGAGGCCATTTTTCAAAAATATGCATAAATACAGAGTCACAGGAGATGCATGTGGTCAAAGCAGATGAAGCAGAGAAGTGTAAATTTATATTCCATGTAAATGAAACTGAAAGGGAAGAAGTATGCTATCCCACGCATGTGATCTTTTTGGATGACACAGTGTTCAACTATACGCAGAATCCTGTTCTCCTTAAACTTTATAGATTACAGACATTTGATGAGACTTTTTCTCGTAAAATTTATGAGTATCCGAAAAACCTGACATGAAACCTGGGGGCTACAACAAAGATCCAATACTCTTGGTAGGCATGCTAAGAGTGCACATAGCATTCAAAGGGAGAACCACAGTTGGAGAAGTAAACTTAGCTAAGAAATTATCTAATCTTCTAGGATGGAAGTTATCAGAAGGATTGGAATCAGTCCTAATGGAGAGGAAAAAGTGAAGTTAATTTACAGATCTATCACGGGAAGAAAATTTGTGAAGAATTTCCAGATGTATTCAATGACAAGTTAAGCTTACTCAAGTATTTTATGCACAACATCAAAATAAAATCGGAGGTTGTCCCTGGGGTTCATAAATCCTGTACACCCCTGATGTTACAAGAAACCCTCCTAAAAGAATTAGATAAGCTAGGGTCACAAGGAATCATAGAAAAGATTGAAAGTGAGGAATGGTTGGCCCCAATAGTGTTAGCAGCCAAGGATGGAGACAAAAATAAACGTCTTTGTGTAAATTTGAGATTTAAATGCTTGCATATGGGTAGATAGACGCCCACTACCCAATATAAATGAAACTGTGAGTCTTATTCATGATGCCAAGGTGGTTAGTGTCCTTGATCTGCCTTCTGCCTATAACCACATTTCTCTACATCCTGAGTGCAAACCACTAACACCATTTATACCTCCTTTTGGAGCTTACAGGTTTTTCTGCATGCCTTTTGGGCTAGCCTTGGTAGCAGCAATGTTCCAAAGGTTCATGAATCAGATTTAAATTGAAAGGATTGTAAAGGGAACATAGCCAAGATGGAGGCCATGGCGGACACACTCTAAGGAGCTCTGCACCGGCCTACATAATTGCCTGGATTTTAACTGTCTCGCCTGCCTGTCCCGGCCTGATGGCTGCTCCTCTGGCTGCGGAGGGTGCCATGGATGCTTTGGAGCCGCTAGTCAGTGTCTGTGGATGTTTTTCACTGCTGCAGTAGACCAAGCCTGCAGCAGCCTTTCAAGACTGCTGCAAGAGATGTGGAAAGACCAGGAAGCGTAGTAGTGGGCCAGTAAGGTCCACACGGCGTAGTAGTGGGCCAGTAAGGTCCACGATTGCCACATGTCCCGCCTGCGGGCTCGGGATTGCCCGGATATGGTTGCGGCTGGAGGGCTCCACTGGTGGGTCCATGGATTATATGCTAGTGAATGACATTGCTCCTTAAAGGCTGGGCAGTTAAGCGATCCCCCAGGGGAGTGTCATGTTCATCCGACTTCCCTCTAAATTCGAACTGTGCCACTCCACCTGCCTAGCTCCATCTGCCTCCCCTTTACAACAAGCTCACTGGACATTGTGAGTCTTCAAGCATGCACCCTGATAGCTAGCAGAGTACAGCACCTAGAGAAGGGTATGCAACTCATGATGCTCAGGTGTGGGGCCCAATGGAGCTCCAGTAGTGTCTACATGTGGTCTACTCTTCGGGGAAAGCAGCACAGACTCCTACTTTGGTCCTGGGAGCCCTACTGACCTGGAAGTTGGCCACTACATGCACATGGCAGTTAGAGGGGTTGGAACCTTGGTTATACAGAAAGGTGGCCTGCATCTAGGTGGTGTTGTAAGTCTTGAGAGTGGAGACAGACTGCAGATCAATATATGGCGCAGTGCGCACCGCTGTGGACAGAGTTGCCACAAGACGCCAATTCAAACATGGACAATATACAAATGGGCCACACTGGGATCCTTGCAGCCATCGAGGCATTAAGTCCAGAAGTGCATGCCAAAATAAAAGCAGTATCCTTGGATGTGGAACTACTGAGAGTGGACCATTGGGTGGTAACGGAGAGGTCCTTGGCTACGAGCAGACCGTCCCTAGGCTGCAGGTCAAGGTTTCAACATTGAAAACCACATTTATAGATCTATCCACAAAGACTGCAGGCCTGGAATGCAGGGCTGGAGATGTGGTAGGCCGCTCCCAAAGATGTAATCTACAATTTGTTGGGTTCCCAGAGGAAACTGAGGAACTGACCCTTGCACTGTTCCTCTAAAATTGTGTGAAGGAGGCGTTCCCGGAGGCCTTCCTATCCTCTCTGTGTATGATTGAATGAACTCATTGGGCATTGGTCCCAGCCCCTCCAGTTGACACTACACCCTGCACTCTCATTGCAAAAATTCTGAACCTTAGAGACCGTGACTGCATGCTCTAGGGGATTAAGCAGGTGGGATATCCTGTCTTTGAAAATCACACAATCTGCATATTCCCTGACTACTTGTGGCTGGTTCAACAACAGATGCACTTCATGTGTGTGAAACAGAAATTAAGAGCAATGCAGTTACGATACATTTTACTCTACCCAACTAAACTCAATGTTATACATTGTGGACGCTCATATTTCTTCTTCACTTCTGAGGTGGGGTGGACTGGCCAGAGATAGGAGGTGAGGGTTGACCCCTAGCTTCAAGAGGAACACACACTCAATTCTGAGGCTCTCAGTAAGGACAGATACTGAAAGGTTTTAAGTGTCAGAAAAGCAAAGGGTGAACTGCCATCAGTGGACGCATCAATAGGTAGCCCGCTATATAGAGGCTCACGCAGGTCTGGCAGGTGAGGAAGGCATAATAGGCAGTCCTTCCATTCCTCTCAAAGGGTAGTGTTATGACAGGATGGCTCCCTGGATTTGGAGCTACTGAACTCAGACAGTAATTACGGACATCTGCCCTGCATCAATCCTAGGCAACTACAAACTGAGAGAGATGAAGCCAGGGCACTGGTGGAGGTGGTAACTGCCTCAAATTTGGATACCAGCACAGGAGACATTGTAAACGACATGCTCCGGGCTGCTCGCCCTGACCTGCTGCAATCTCACCATGAACATTTCTGCTGTTTAGGATGCACCATGGTAGGCTCGATATTTGGATGGTGTATATGATGATGGGAGACGGAGGGCAAATGTGGAGTATATATGTTGAGGACGATTGAATGTTCCTGTGCTGACATGGAGGGGCACTGAACAACTGCATGGGTGGGCTGTCCCTCTTTCCCCCCCCCTCACTATGCTCTATCCTTCTCTGATTGTGGCTTTTGTGTAAATGGGACACCTAAGTGACTGATCATGTGATTGCTTGGCAGAGGGGGGCTCAAGCGGCGCACCAACTGGTGCTGTAGCTGGAACTCTTCCTCTACCCAGCACAATTTTGTATCTGGTTCACTCTAAAGTGACTGGGAGATACACAGCACATTAGTGATTTCGCTTATTGGTGAGTGTGCTAACCGAACCTACATTCTGCAAAACCTTACGCAGCTTTGATCTGTGACCTGTCTTTGTGGTTGGTGATTGCTTTTAAACTGTTTGTGCGTTTTTAGGTAGAAAGGTAGAAGTTGGGGGTTGGACACATGCTTGGGTAGGCATTTTTTGTTACTGTATTGTTTGCACCAAGGGGGTGGGAGGAAGGGGTTATCCGCATGGATGTTTTTGCTGCCAGCATTGGCGGGGCATATGTGATGGAATTGTGCAAAATAGTAACATAGAACATACAGGGCCTTAACTCCTTTGTAAAGAGATACAGAGTGCATACATTCCTTCGTGGACATGGCATCCATATAGCTCTGCTGCAGGAAGCACACTTATTGGAGTCGGAAGTTCCTAACCTCCTTAGAAAATGGAGAGGCCAGATGTTCTCTGTAACTTATTCCACCTATGCCCTGCAAGTACCATTCAGAGTCCTCGGTAGTGAGGCAGATATAAAAAGGAGGTATGTCCTTGTACATGTGGAGCTAGATGGTAAAGACATCTGCCTACTGAATATCTATGCTCCAAACATCGATGACAGTTATTTCTGCATACACTCAGAGGCTCTTCGCATAACTTATTTGGGAATCCTGCTAGCGTGGGCTGGGGATTTTAATTGTGTCCTAAACAGCTCTTTGGACAGGCACCCCTGAGTATCCATGCTAAACCAAACAGGACAGCCGGCGGGGGTATGGAAACAACTGGGTTATACAGATGCATGGTTCTAAATCCACCTTGGGGATGGGAGATACACATGCTTCACCAATGCTCATTCAGCTTTTAGTGGGTTGGACCAATTCCTGCTCTCTGGGGAGTCTGTCACATTGGTACTGCAGATACCCATACTCTTGGAGTGTACTTTAAGGAGCAGTCAACTGTTGGTTCCTCTGTGGCGACTGTTAGAACCGGCTATTTCTGGTAGGCTACGGCTGACGCCAAAGCCAGGCAGAAACCACGATTCTAGTCGGGGCAAGGAAGTCACACGCCAAGATAACCCCTGCTCACCCCCTTGGTAGCTTGGCACGAGCAGTAAGGCTAAACTAGGAGGAAATGTGTAAAGCATTTGCGCCAGCACACAACAGCAACAACATACTAGGCACACCACAAAAGAGACTCCACACAAGGTTATATTAAAATAACTTTTGTATTGTAAAAACACATCAGATAGAAGTCACACATGTACATTGTGCCAACTGGCACGGGCAATATTTACAAGGGATTATTCACAAGACAGGGCCACATGGGCCACTGTCAGAATCAGCACTTAGTAGAAATGAAATACTGTCAGAAATTAGAATAAAAGAATATAAAATCACTGTAGCACAAAGTAACAGTTAGAAATCACAACCAGTATCTACTGGTAACAGGTAAGTACCACCTACGCAACCCTAAACACCTTAGGAGCATGTCACGCAGGGGACCAGGACCTCACTAGGACCACCTGTACAAAAAAGAACAACCACCTAAGTATCACACAGCATTTAGGGGTCTAGGAAAGAACACATTACCCATGATGCATAATTATACATTCAGAGGAGTAGTAAAGAGAAACACATGATGCATAAACCTACACATTCAGCGGTGTTCAGAGCACATGATGCAATAAAATACATTCAGGGGTGCAGCACAAGGAGACACATGATGCCTAAAACATTCAGAGGTGCAGCGCAGGGAAAAGGAAGACACATGATGCCTAAAAACATTCAGAGGTGCCAGAACAATACCATAGCGCAAAAACACACAGTAGGCAATTACTATTAAAAACATAGAAATCACTTTGCGCACAACTTACATAAGCCACCCTCTGTGGCAGTCCCTAGGCCAACTGGCCTTGTTGGGGCTCAGACGCCCTGTGTCCAAATGTCGGGGCGTGCTGCCATGCAGTGCCAGTCCAGGGGTGCGCCACTGGCGCAAAACCCAAACGGTGCAGGTGCCCACTACCTGCTGGGCACCTGGAAACAATCACAAGGGCCTAAACGTTGCAGCTGGCACTAAGTGCAGCGCAGCTGTAGCAGGCCTGGCACCACTGTGCCACCTCTGTCCGACACAGGGACTCTCTCTCCAATTGCACCTGAATGGTGCAGCTGCCCACTAATTGCTGGGCAGCTGGAGACAAAACTGCGACAGGGCCCTCACTGGCCCTTGGACACATCTGCGCCATCTGTTGGAGCCACACAGGGTCTGGAACAAAACATGCCCTTCGTTGGAGCCCACAGGCTCCACAATTAACATTACCCCCAGGGAGCACACTGGCTCCTTAACCAATCAACATGTCCCCAAACCCTAGCGTGTAGAAATGGGGCCAGGGGGATAGCCACACAGGCTCTTTAAAACAATCATGGGGCAGGGCGCCTCTCAGGGCTCTAAAAACAATGTTGGCCCCGTCGTTGGAGTCCCCCCCTGGGGACTCAAAATAACTAAATGCCAGGCAAGAGCCTCTCGGGGCTCTCAAGACAAATATGCCCCTGGCCTCGTTGGGCTCTTAGCAAACGAAAATGCCCCACTGGTTGGAGCGGTCCCCTGGCAACCGGGGCGGCTCTGCGCACAACGCGGAAACTGTCCCACACTCTGGGTGAGAGCACTGGGGGGGGCGGGCACCGTCAATGTGCCCTGACGCCTCCCCCTTCTCTGGGCAAGACTGCTTCACTCACCCGGTCCTGCGGCGGCGGCTCCTCTCTCTGGGACGGCTCCTCCCGAGAGCTCCTGCTCCTCGGGGGCTCTCACCACACGTCTCCCTCTCTCTCCGGGGCTCTCCTGTGATCGCGGTGGGGACAGGCACCGGCAATGTGCCTCGCGCCCCCTCCGCTCGTCTCCTCATGCCGCTCCTGGACTCCTCTCTCTCCTCGGGGCTCCCTCCAGGCCACGGGAGCCCCGCACCAGCCCGACATACTTCTTCCTTCCCCCTAAGCTGCGGGGGCGGGACTTCTGGCCGGCCGCTCTGTGATTGGCCGGCCGGCCAAGCACTTCCGGGTCGTCGTGGGCAGCGCGGCGGCCCGCTTCAGGCACTCGTAGGCGGGGGCTGACTTAACCGAGGAGTGGGCTCCCTCGAGTTTTAAAATATAAACCTAGCAAATAAGTGAGGTGGGCCCTCGCTAATCCATAAAACCACACAGCCAATTCAGCAAATGCCGGGTGGGCACCGGCTTGGCAATAAAAAGCGCTCTCAAGCGCTTGGGGGAAATAAAGCGCTCCAAAGCGCTAGAAGACAGGCAGAGCGCTCCCAGCGCTAGAGGGACAATAAAGCGCTCTCTCAGCGCTAGATGCAAATGAAGCGCTCCCTCAGTGCTTCAGGGACAAGTCCAGCAAAGTCCTTAAGGAGTCCAGGACATTAGCAGTCCATCAGGTATCCAGGGCAAAGCAAAGTCCCCCCATCAGCCCAGGCAAGGCAGAGGGGTCCCCCAGAAGTCCTCCAGGCATCCAGGGGCTGGGCAGCGCCCGCCCCTGGTAGATTCAAGTCAGAAACAAGAACAAATTGGAAGGGGACACAGCCCCTTCTTATACACATAAAAGTCTTTGAAGTCTTTGTGTAGGCAGTGTGAGAACCAGCTAGAACTGGTTATAGGGAAGTCCTGTCAGTATCAGGGACAGAGGTGACAGTCGCCAAGCGGGGGGTGGAGCCAGCATTGTGGTTTGGAAGGCACAGCCCTACAATATCAGGTGCCATCTCCTCCCACTTCCCTGGCAGCAGATTCTGCCTTTCATCCATGGGCTGACTCAGACAACCTCCTGGGCTCTCCAGCCCCTGTCACCCTCAAACCAGACAGTCAATCCACAAGCAGGCCCAGGCACTCCTGACCCAGGCTCACCAGCCAATCGCATGCCAGACACAAATTACACAAGTATGCCAACTTCTAACAGTGGCACTTCTAGACTAGACACACTCATGCCGCATATACCATTTCGCAGCATTCAGTCTCACGAGTTCTCTCATACCAAACTCGCCCCTGCACTCCCCACATATCAGGAACTACCATGGGCATACATATTCCCCATTCATTCCTATGGGAGGGCAGGTCACTCACCACACATACACAGAGAGCTCAAGCACTTTACACTGTACCACAGTGAAAAAGTGCGCAGAGGCCTAAAATCACCGACACCAGGTCACAGACACAGGCTGGGAAAAAGCAAAAAGTCTAGGGGTGAACCTGCCTAAAGGGCCGGGTCCAACACAACCCCCTTCCAGCCAAAACGCAGGGTAGACCAATCACTCCACTGATGGGCTTCCTTGCTTTGGGCGACAAAACACGGACACAGACCCGCACAGCAGGGACACCTTCCGGTTCTACGCCACTCTGAACCCACCTGGTTACCTCCAAACAATAACTCTCTGTCACAACTAGGATACCCCACTGGTACTCCCTAGTCATCCATGGCCAAGACCAGGCCATAGGCCATCCAAATCACAGGTCCTAACCAATCCACAGAGTGGGGGGCAGTAACCCCTGGCACACTATAGCCATTCTCCACTCTTCCTCAGTGTAGCTACAACTACCACTGATCCTTCAACCTAGGGACCACACCCTCAGGCTGACCAGAGGTCATGGGCAAGAATGCCCAACCCGACCTCTACTTCTGGGTTTCCGCACCCTCACAGAGAAGCACTCACCAGAACACAATTCTCCTACCAGCTCAGGACCTCACTCCATCACTGGTCTACCACCTGGAAACTATTTCACTTCAGAGGTACAAAGCACACAGCACAGTCCCTCTTCAAGCAGGTGGGGGGACACAGCACACAGCAAAGTCCCCTTTCCTCTACCTTAGTGGAAACAACAAACTGCAGGTGAGCCCCAGAACACACAGCAAGGGCAGCCCCCTCAGTCTCTTCAGCTGATCCACTTTGGCAGAGATTCCTCTTGACCTAGAAGTTTCCTAATCTCCCAACCTAAGATCTAAACCCTCAGGTTGCCCCGGGGTCAGAAGTAAGGACACCGTCCCTCTGCACCCCCTTCCAGTTCCATGACTACAGGCCCAGTATGTCTCAGGCTAGACAGAGCACACGCCAGCGGCATATCAGTGACACACTTTCCTTCAGTACTCCTTCCAGGTCAGGCCACAACCCCAACCTGGCTTTCCCCCTCCTCGGGGAACGACCTCCAGAGGCCCCACAAATGGTCAAGCTCTCTAGACGGTCAAATACTCAGCGAGCCAGGACTTCTGCACCCTCCACTTAGGAGCGGTACTGCCCAACACTAGGACCGCCGGAGTTCTGGTTACAGACACTCCCCGTCCTCTAGACACAGGAAGATCCTCCTCAAATGACCTATGTACAGCTTAGGCCCTTGACCTGGCGCTCCCTTAGGGAACCCTCCAGGCCCTGAGATAGGGTTTCAGGCCAACATGGGACACACCGTCCCACACTCACTACGCCTCCACTGAGACAGGGCGTGAGCCCCTACACCCCTACCATACTACTGGGACCTAGCTGGGTTACACATGAACCTCTTCCCCTTCAAAAGATCATCAGATACACAAGCCACTCCTTTTAGAATCACTTCCTAATGCCTCTGCAAGACATCTAGCACACCACCAGACATCCACCTTCTTGTCCAGTGCCTCTGCAGGACCTCCTGCATACCACAGGAGGTACACCTCACGTGCAAGCTCCTTAAAAAAACTCACACCAACTCCTCCAGTTCAAGACACCACTCATCCACACACTCCCCCTCCAGACTGATGAGACAGTTCCTCACTGCCTCTGACTCACAACCTGTACCCCTCTTACTGAGCACCAGGCACCATACTCTGGGAACTGGGAATGGGACTTCACACGCACTGGACACATTTAAGCTGCCACCACTGGATACTACCATACTGGGGAATCCAGACACACACCACACTCAGGGGATAACCACCCTCCCAAGCTAGTCATTTCTCCTCCACACTCCCTCTCTTCCATCTACCCACACAGGGACAGGACCAGGGATGGGCACTGGACCCAGCAAGGGATTCCTAATCTATGGGAACCTCCCCCTCTACTGGCGTCCCGCCCTGTCAATTTCTCTCATCTGCCACTAAACATAAAGTGCAGAAACACATTTGAAAATGACACTCTTGAGGAAAAACAAAAATCAAAAACAATAATCCCAAACATGTGACTATCTGAAAAAAATTGCTGAGTTTTGTAATGTAGCCAGCTGTCGCTGTGGCACTGCGCAAACACAAGTCCAAATCCGCACCGCTGACCAACAATGTTAGAACCGGCTATTTCTGGTAGGCTAAGGCTGACGCCAAAGCCAGGCAGACACCACCATTCTAGTCAGGGCAAGGAAGTCACACGCCAAGATAACCCCTGCTCACCCCCTTGGTAGCTTGGCACGAGCAGTAAGGCTAAACTCTGAGGCAATGTGTAATGCATTTGCGCCAGCACACAACAGCAACAACATACTAGGCACACCACAAAAGGGACTCCACACAAGGTTATATTAAAATAACTTTTGTATTGTAAAAACACATCAGATAGAAGTCACACATGTACATTGTGCCAACTGGCACGGGCAATATTTACAAGGGATTATTCACAAGACAGGGCCACATGGGCCACTGTCAGAATCAGCACTTAGTAGAAATGAAATACTGTCAGAAATTAGAATAAAAGAATATAAAATCACTGTAGCACAAAGTAACAGTTAGAAATCACAACCAGTATCTACTGGTAACAGGTAAGTACCACCTACGCAACCCTAAACACCTTAGGAGCATGTCACACAGGGGACCAGGACCTCACTAGGACCACCTGTACTAAAAAGAACAACCACCTAAGTATCACACAGCATTTAAGGGTCTAGGAAAGAACACATTACCCATGATGCATAATTATGCGTTCAGAGGAGTAGTAAAGAGAAACACATGATGCATAAACCTACACATTCAGCGGTGTTCAGAGCACATGATGCAATAAAATACATTCATGGGTGCAGCGCAAGGAGACACATGATGCCTAAAACATTCAGAGGTGCAGCGCAGTGAAAATGAAGACACATGATGCCTAAAAACATTCAGAGGTGCCAGAAAAATACCATAGCGCAAAAACACACAGTAGGCAATTACTATTAAAAACATAGAAATCACATTGCGCACAACTTACATAAGCCACCCTCTGTGGCAGTCCCTAGGCCAACTGGCCTTGTTGGGGCTCAGACGCCCTGTGTCCAAATGTCAGGGCGTGCTGCCATGCAGCGCCAGTCCAGGGGTGCACCACTGGCGCAAAACCTAAACGGTGCAGGTGCCCACTACCTGTTGGGCACCTGGAAACAATCACAAGGGCCTAAACGTTGCAGCTGGCTCTAAGTGCTGCGCAGCTGTAGCAGGCCTGGCACCACTGTGCCACCTCTGTCCCACACAGGGACTCTCTCTCCAATTGCGCCTAAATGGTGCAGCTGCCCACTAATTGCTGGGCAGCTGGAGACAAAACTGCGACAGGGCCCTCACTGGCCCTTGGACACATCTGCGCCATCTGTTGGAGCCACACAGGCTCTGGAACAAAACATGCCCATCGTTGAGCCCACAGGCTCTACAATTAACATTACCCCCAGGGAGCACACTGGCTCCTTAACCAATCAACATGTCCCCAAACCCTAGCGCGTAGAAATGGGGCCAGGGGGATAGCCACACAGGCTCTTTAAAACAATCATGGGGCAGGGCGCCTCTCAGGGCTCTAAAAACAATGTTGGCCCCGTCGTTGGAGTCCCCCCCGGGGGACTCAAAATAACTAAATGCCAGGCAAGAGCCTCTCGGGGCTCTCAAAACAAATATGCCCCCAGCCTCGTTGGGCTCTTAGCAAACGAAAATGCCCCACTGGTTGCAGCAGTCCCCTGGCAACCGGGGCCGCTCTGCGCACAACGCCGAAACTGTCCCGCACTCTTGGTGAGAGCACTGGGGGGGGCGGGCACCGGCAATGTGCCCCGACGCCTCCCCCTACTCTGGGCAAGACTGCTTCACTCACCCGGTCCTGCGGTGGTGGCTCCTCTCTCTGGGACGGCTCTTCCCGAGAGCTCCCACTCCTCGGGGGCTCTCACCACACGTCTCCCTCTCTCTCCGGGGCTCTCCTGTGATTGCGGTGGGGGCAGGCACCGGCAATGTGCCTCGCGCCCCCTCCGCTCGTCTCCTCATGCCGCTCCAGGACTCCTCTCTTTCCTCGGGGCTCCCTTCAGGCCACGGGAGCCCCGCACCAGCCCGACATGCTTCTTCCTTCCCCCAGAGCTGCGGGGGCGGGACTTCCGGCCGGCCGCGCCGTGATTGGCCGGCCGGCCAAGTACTTCCGGGTCGTCGCGGGCAGCGCGGCGGCCCGCTTCAGGCACTCGTAGGCGGGGGCTGACTTAACTGAGGAGTGGGCTCCCTCGAGTTTTAAAATATAAACCTAGCAAATAAGCGAGGTGGGCACTCGCTAATCCATAAAACCACACAGCCAATTCAGCAAATGCCGGGTGGGCACCGGCTTGGCAATAAAAAGCGCTCTCAAGCGCTTGGGGGAGATAAAGCGCTCCAAAGCACTAGAAGACAGGCAGAGCGCTCACAGCGCTAGAGGGACAATAAAGCGCTCTCTCAGCGCTAGATGCAAATGAAGCGCTCCCTCAGTGCTTCAGGGACAAATCCAGCAAAGTCCTCAAGGAGTCCAGGACATTAGCAGTCCATCAGGTATCCAGGGCAAAGCAAAGTCCCCCCATCAGCCCAGGCAAGGCAGAGGGGTCCCCCAGAAGTCCTCCAGGCATCCAGGGTCTGGGCAGCGCCCGCCCCTGGTAGATTCAAGTGAGAAACAAGAACAAATTGGAAGGGGACACAGCCCCTTCTTATACACAGAAAAGTCTTTGAAGTCTTTGTGTAGGCAGTGTGAGAACCAGCTAGAACTGGTTATAGGGAAGTCCTGTCAGTATCAGGGACAGAGGTGACAGTCGCCCAGCGGGGGGTGGAGCCAGCATTGTGGTTTGGCAGGCACAGCCCTTCACTATCAGGTGCCATCTCCTCCCACTTCCCTGGCAGCAGATGCTGCCTTTCATCCATGGGCTGACTCAGACAACCTCCTGGGCTCTCCAGCCCCTGTCACCCTCAAACCAGACAGTCAATCCACAAGCAGGCCCAGGCACTCCTGACCCAGGCTCACCAGCCATTCACACACCAGACACAAATAACACAAATATGCCAACTTCTAACATTGGCACTTCTAGAATAGACACACTCATGCCGCATATACCATTTCGCAGCATTCAGTCTCACAAGTTCTCTCATACCAAACTCGCCCCTGCACTCCCCACACATCAGGAACTACCATCGGCATACATATTCCCCATTCATTCCTATGGGAGGGCAGGTCACTCACCACACATACACAGAGAGCTCAAGCACTTTACACTGTACCACAGTGAAAAAGTGCGCAGAGGCCTAAAATCACCAACACCAGGTCACAGAAACAGGCTAGGAAAAAGCAAAAAGTCTAGGGGTGAACCTGCCTAAAGGGCCGGGTCCAACAGCGACCATGGGCGGCCTCTAAAGGATGACATATTCAGGGGTAACTGAGAAAGGTGACCAGTGCTTACTTTGCTAACAACTGGGGTTCCTCAACTGGATGGGGGACAGAATAGGAAGCCCTAAAGGTGGTGATACTTGATGCTCCAAGGTGGGCAAGCTGAGAAGACGATTGGAGAGGGACCTAACAACAGCAGCGAATACGCTGGCTATTTTTCAGGAAGCAGATCCCAATGGGGAGGCACATGGAGAAGTAATGGTGAAATTAGCAAATTTGCGGTCCGCGAATTCGTGTGAAAGCGAATTCGCGATCCTCAAAATTCGCGAATTCGTGTAAATTTGCTGATTTTTTTGCGTGTTCGCTGAGTTTTTTGCGTATTCGCGGGCCGATTGGAGCACACCGACCGCGAAGTTACCCATGTGGTCGTACATGGGCGCAGCCATCTTGTGCGCGTTGCGTATTTCCTTTTCCAGGCGCTATTGGCAAGCTCGCGTTGTGTGCGGCACGCTATTACGAGTTCACATGTGTTTTTGCGTGCTCGCGGGGGAAATATTGTGTGAACTTACCCACGCGGTCCTCAATGGGCACGAACATCTTGTTTTTCATTCATTGATATGGTTCTGGGCATGAAAACAACAAAACCCCTGCACTGGGAAAACAACAATAATGTCTGAGTGACTTCTAGTTACTGTAGCATAAGTAAAAAGTGCACATCGAAAGTTTCTCAAAGTCAATAGATTACAAAGTGCCGAGAAAGGAATTTCAATGAAGTAGAGTTCTTGGTATAAAACACCGGTTTATTGTTCCTCTTGTACTGGCCAACACGTGTTTCATCGCAGGGAAACAGACTGCGAATCTTCAGGGCCTCTTGAAAGAAAGAAACGGAAGTGGTGTTGTGGCCAACGCCCGAGAGGGCGAAGTAAAGGTGATGAACTTTATTCGCGTAGTTTGATGGTTCCTTAGTGTAGTCGTAAGGAGGCCATAACCGGGAGGAGAAGAGATTGAAGCAGTAGCGCTCAAATTAGGGTAAGCAGGCGGATACACCTGACTGGATTTGTTCTCCCTCCTGTAGTTCCCGGCGCCGTTTTTCAAAGACGGTCCTGGGCATGCTTTTCCTATCCTCCCCTAATCTCTGCAATCCTTTGTTTCTTTGAACTTTTTTTGATCTTTTTTACTTTTTTCCCTATTCTTTCCTATTTTTTTTTCTTCAGCTGTCCAGGACCATGCCAAAGGGAGCCGGAAAGAGTAAGGGGAAGGTTCCCGCACCCCGCACCCGGCTCCCATGCAGGCGTTTGAGGGGGGTGCAAGTGGTGGCCAGGGAGATTTTCAACGCGGTGAAGGTGGCCGCCCTTATATTTTTTGTTCTGCTCCACCTCCCTAAGACTGTGGCAGCAGGGGGCAGGCCTGGTCAAGGGTATGGCCTCCGGGAGCGTCGCCAGCACTGGGATAAGGTGTGCCGGGCCATGCGGAGGGAGTCGGGGGTCTGGCGCACCACGACCAGGCGACGTACCGGTGGGCCGACGTCCTCGACCGGGAGCAGGACCTGCTCGACCTGCTAGGTGTGGAGATCCCTGGCCTTGGTGAGTAGCTATTTAATAACAACTTTGTTTTCTTCTGCTCTGTGTTATATTGCTAATCTATATTTTTCCGGAAGAGTAAGAATGCTGCTGATTCGATTATGTTTGTTTAAATAGCTCCTGTCATTGCAGTTGCTCGCCTGGTAATTAGCGTTGCTACTATGCTTACTTGTTTGCAACTTTTTGCTCATTTGAGAGCATAACTGCGTAATGCTAGAGACAGTAGAGACTCAAGTCTAGTCCTTCTTTGTACTCCTGCTGCCACTAAGAAGAGATAGTGGTGGATTGATACGTTGAGTATATTATTTATTTGTTAGTGGTCTGCAATCATGATGACGTACTGTGTCTGTCACGTGACGTCTCGTGCTGCTGAGTGATGGCAGTCATAGTAGAACCTTTTTGTTGTTGGTGTAGTTAGTGAATTACTTAACTTTCCTATTACACGGTCTGCGAATCCTGCAATACTGTACTATCCTCCTAGTTGACCAGATCAGATAGGTCAATACATGGTGAACAACCTTTACAACGAAACTTTTACAACGCACTACCATTACAACGCGGTCATTACAACGCAAACCATTACAACACATTGCGCTGGGGGACGCTCTAGGATAGGGGATAAGTTTAATTTTCTATCCAACACCTTCCCTAGTGTCCACGGGGACTGAAGTTGGAATAGAAAATTAAACTTTTCACTATCCAGCACCTCTAAGCGCTATGCGTTGTAAAGGTATGCAATGTAAAAACCGCGTTGTAAAGGCAGGCATTGTAATAGCCTGCGTTGTAACGTCATACATCCCAATACATGTAGTGCAATTGTTGGTAATTTGTTTCCCCAAGATAATTTTAGATTGTTTTCAAAGAAATCAAATATTTCAAAAAAGCAATCATCCATGTTGTGTTTCTTTATTTCATGATCATCAGCACCTCCCAGGGGCAAGGCGACTAGCACCATTGAGACTCCGGTGGAAGAAGGTGAACAGTCACAGGATCGGTCCCTTGCAGGCTCTTCTGCTGGCCCCAGTAAGTTGTTCTATTGTTTTATTAATACTTATACTTCCCTAACTTTTACAGCTCCTATTCATTTCAAACTGTTCCCTAATTCTATTTTTTACAAAATAATCTTTGATCTTCTTTTATTCTAGACTACTTTCTACATTCTTATCCTGCCTCTACCATCACTCTCTGTGATACTACTATTTACGATTATGAGTCGGTCTGTGTAGGTAGCTAAGCTTGCCCAGTCTGCAAACGGTGTTAAACAAAACTCTGATCCAGCAATAGCTCTAGGCACTGAGGCCCACATGCATCATTGTGTCATTTTGCATTTCTTAATTTGCGAAAAATAAGGAATCGCAAATTAAGAAGTGCAAAATGCTGTGCATCATTTTTTTCGGTATTTCTTTGTGATTCGGTAAAAATCGCATTTTTTACCGAATCCCAAAGAAATACCGAATTCTTAAGTTAATTTTCGCAATTCCCATTGATTCCTATGGGTCAAAAGGCCCATAGGAGTCAATGCAAATTGCGAGTGGCACTTAGAAAATTTCATGGGTGCAGTGGGGGGTCCAAAGGACCCCCCCATGCACCCCTGAAATGTATTTTTCGCATCATGTTGCACACACACATGTCCTAAGGACATGTGTGTCCGTAACATGAATGTTGAAAAAAAAGCATTTTCAACATTTTAAACACTTTTTCCAAATTTACCGAGTGGTTCAACCACTCGGTAAATTTGGCACCCTATTTGCGAATTTTCACTTTTTAAAATAATGATGCATTGCTTTTAAGAAATCTCACATCTACGACTTCTTAAAAGCACCCGCAATTTTAGAATTCGCAAACATGTTACGAATTCTAAAATTGCTTCATGCATCCCAAAAAGCACTTTTGCATTCGCAAACGGCCAATTTTAAGGAATCGCACCGTTTGCGAATGAAAAAGTGCTTGATGCATGTGGGCCTGAGTGCAGTCATCTGGGTTGCCCTTTCTGTCTATTCCAATCTTCTTAATGTAAGTGCTTTGACAATTTCCACCAACAAAATGTCAATGTTTACACCAAGAAAAAGGTAGCAGTTGCCTTTTTGATTTGCTAGTAGCACATACCATACAGCTAGTGGCCCATACTTAGATTTAACCCAGTTCTCTTGACTGTGGGTGAATGTTTTGATTTGTTCTGCATTCCGTCAATCGTGTGTCTTTTGCTTTTCATACTGGTTAACAGCATGAGAGCAGCGTCTGGATTGCTTAGGAAAGTTAGCTCTTCGACTAGTGATCAGAGCCACAGACTGCAACAATCACAGAGGATGCAGCCCAGATAAGTAACATTTAGCTTATTTCTAATCTTAGTGTAATGCATGCCAGTGATTTAGTGTGTTTATTTTGCATGTTTGTTTTATTTATGTCATGTGGGAAGCTGTGGGGCACTCTGCTCGCCTCACCACTATCAAATGTTATCAGCCACCCCTTGTTACATTTGTTTTATAAGCCTATCAAAATAAAACATGTGAAGCAAAATGTAGTTTATGGAGGATGCAGCATAGACAGAATTGTAAATTGCCCGGTAATTCTTCATACTCAGGAAGGAACATGCCTCTTCTGAGTAGGAGACGAATACAGAAGAAATCAACATCAGACCTGTAAGAAAAAGTTGGCCTCCTCCATGGAAATCAAATTACAGTAAGAAATATTTATTTCTAACGGGTCTGTTTTGAATAATTTCAACAAGTAACAAAATATGCTGTAGCTCATCGCCAGTATTAAATTCTTGTATCACGTGGGAAATGAGATATATTGTAAATAGTATGCATTTCCCTTTTTGTTTACTTACCCCGTCCACCTCTTCCCTTTATTCCTTTTATTCCCTTTTCTTTCTTCACTACATACCCCCACCCCTCTGGAGTCAAATGGTGGACGTTCCCAATATGAAGGCTATCTTAGAAAGTTGTGAAGAAATTGTTAACCGTTGCATGTTGGACTCACTGTGAGAACGGAGTTGGAGGCATATGACTAAACCTGTTTTGAACCTCCGAGCTCGTTGGCAATTCTTTACATTAATATACCAAAAACCTAAAATAAAAAGAAAGGCCTCTAAAAAACAGAACTCCTTCAAATACAACGTTTAGAGGTTAGGGAAGAGATTCTATTGATTCCTCTTGTCTGTTCTGCTTTCGATGTGTGAGACTTAATTGACTAGACGCAAGTGTGATGAAAAATGCTTCTTTTCGCTTATTTTTTAAATAGTCTCATTAATATTTGACTTAGTGATTTTAATTGCTCCCGGGTGGATTCACATTCATGTTTTCAGTGAGCCCAATAGATCGACATGGCTGAAGCAGGTGCTATAAAAGCGCAAGCCACGTCACACACATGTCTCCTCTGTTCATAATAGAGACGTAGATGCTGACAAGGAGGTTACTAATAAATTAAAGGGGCACTGCAGGTAGTTTTAGAAAATCATTATCAAAAAGAGATTAATAAATGGTGGGAAGAAACCTCATTACAGAAATATATAAATCACAATATAATTCCTTGAGGATTACGTGTTTTTTTCCTTTCTACGTCTCATTTTAAGTCAGATGTATTCAAAGAATGAGAAATTGATTTGGAAGACGCATCGATGTACATTTTGAATTCTTTTAACACACAAGGTTAAATGCTTCTAAACTGGAACTTTAAATTGCACATTTTCAGAGTACCTAGGACCATTTAACTCAAGCCAAGAAATAACTAACTACTATGCTAAAATGAATAATAATCAAATGAAAGATCAGGATGAAATTACGCTAAGAAAACACTCTACATGTTATTCATATTATATATTAAAGACTTTGGCCACCATTATTAGATGACTGGATTTAGGTCAAAATATGACATGTCTAGAAATAATGATTCCAGTTTAAATATCTGGACCTAAATCCATCCATCACATTTTTTTGTCACCAGAATGGGAAAGAACAACGTGGTCTCAGAAATATCGGGTCCTCTTCTGCATGGTTATCCCTGTTATCTGGAACAGGCATAGTCACATTTGCCACCTTCTCTTTTCAGGTGGCAATTCTGAGCAGAAGGGTCGTGGGTCAGGTGGTAGGACATCAGGAGGCTTTCTATGGGCAGTTCAGCTCTTTGGGAACAAGGGGTGTATTGTAAGCTCCCCCATAATGTTACAGAGGCTCGAATTAGGGCCAAGGTGTCCCTCAGCCCCAGCCCCTGAAACTCTCTTCAACAGATTTATCAGGAGCAAATCCACTCAGGAAAACTACACCTGCTATTCCCTTACCTGGTAATCCTGGGTGCAAGAACACCAGGAGAACTTGTAGCCTAGCAGAGTAGTATCTCTGCCAGACTCATGGGGGCTTCTGAGTTTGGATGTATGTATACATTTCATATTAATTACTTAAATCACAATGAGAATTTGGTTGAACTGTCACTAAAATCATGTAACAGCGCTCCCAGTTATGTCTGGCACAGAGAGTTATAAACTTCTGAACTAAGGAATCGATTAATATAGGCGCAACAGATTTAAAAACATTTTTTTTATAAAAGTTGCATGTCAAACTGGCAGGTTTAAACAAAAAAAACAACTGGCTAAAGGGAAAGGAAACGAAAACATGTAAAATCAAGAGGCTAAATAGAACAGTCGATGTAGGAAGCGGCTGAATAGAAACAAATTGATGGTAATCATTTACCATTTACATTTCAAAGTTATCTCTTTATTGTCTATGCCTCTTTATTGTCTATAAAATGTTCTGATTTTATAGACAAAAATTATTAGATTAAATTTAATTTATTAATGTACTATGCAGAGGATTGTCATTTTGCACGACTACTTCTGTAGAAGTTTACTTGCAAGATGCACTTGATTTTATTTCTTTAAACAAATATCCTCAAGAACTATCCCGAAGAGTGCCATCCATTAGCAATATGACCATTGTGAGAAATTGGGCTGTTGGTTGACTGCAGTGTAAGCCCTGGTCGAGTAGCAACCACAACCCTTGTCAGGGTAAGGGACAAATAAATCCCAAATTAACCTGTGTTCACCCCTCTGGTGCCTTGATACAGAGCAGTCAGGCTGAACTTAGAGGCAATAAGTAAATTTTTGTGCAGCTCCTCAAACAGTAATATAGTAAAAACACCACATAAAAAGGATTCCACACCAAGTTAGAAACATAGGCTAACATGTATTAAGCAAAACACGACCAAAATAGCAGAATTCCAATCAGTAGAACCGGCTATATGAATTTTTAAGAATTTTTGTAAATATAGCGTAGTCGCTCTGGACTGGGTCAAAGTCACAGTTTCAGGCTGACCACAATGTAGCATGGGTCGGATACAGACACCACGGTAGACTCACTGATGTTTACCTTCACAAAATCCATGTCAAGAGTCCCGTTCGTGGTGCAGTGAGCTGCAGGAAGAGCGTTATGGGAGGCTGCAGAAGTAGCGCAAAGAACAGGCCTGATTATTTCCTAATATGCACCCATTGGAAATGGCCCTTTCGGCAGAGTCACCCTCATACATTTTGCCTTCATCCTCCCCTTTTTGCTGATTGATTTTTTATTGGCATTGGGTCTTAGGGCACTTTACCACTGCTAATCAGTGTTACAGTGAATGTGCTCACTCCTCTAAAACACACTAACATTGGTGTATACACAATTGTCACATTTAATTTATTTGTCAGTCCCTATTAAAGTTAACTATGTGTGCCCATGGCCTGTAAATTAATTGCTACTAGTGGGCATGCAGCACTGATTGTGCCACCCACTTAAGTAGCCCTTTAAACATATCTCAGACCTGCTACTGCAAAGCCTGTAAGTGCAGTTTGACTGCCATGTCAACTTGACATTTAAATCCCCTTGCCAAGCCGTTAACTCCCGGTATTACACCTGAGGAAGGCCCTAGGTAACACAAAGGGTAAGGTGTTGTGTAAGTAAAATGCAGGACATATACTTTTTAGTTTCACTATTGTGAGTTCTGTCCCTCCCATAGGGTTATGATTCAGGATTCCTTATTACATTTAATAAGCGTAATTCCTGATTGAGAAGGAGTAGAACATGTATTACAACTTTAAAAGTGGCCCTATTAGAAAATTAGCATTTTTGTGCTCTGTGCCTGACTCTAATAAACATCTGGGGTGGGTGACAGCCGGGCTTTGTGCATTCTGGCTAGACAGTCACACATAAAGGGAGCTTAGGTGTGCCTGATGGGCCATTACCATCCTGATGGGCCATTACCATCCTGATGGGTCATTACCATCCTGATGGGTCATCCTGGGCAGGATGCGTGGGGAGAGCCTGACATTTGCACCTGCATGGGCTGTGCCTGGAGCTGCACTCCAAAGTCCCTCTTTGAAGTCTCCTCCACTTCAAATGCACCACTGGGTATAACAACTGGACTTCTAACCCTGTCAAGGTCAATTCATTTCTGGACCTGTGGATACTCTGCCAGGAAGAAGGACTGCTGTGCTGGTGTAGGGCTGCCACTTTGCCAGGCTGCTGCTCTGGAAGAACTGATTTTCTGCTGTGCTGACCTGCCTGCTGCCCTCTCTGCTTGGGTGAGAAGTACTGGATCTACATCACTTGAACCCAGAGTGACTCCAAGGTCTTGCTTGTTTGCCTCCTATTCTGAAGTCATAGGGACATCAAAGACTTCCAGCAACCCTGCCACTGCACCTAGACCGTGACATCTGTAAGGCATACCCGGCCAAGTGGCGCCAATCCAGTCCTGGGCCCATGAAAGTGGGTTCCCTGTGATAAATCAACAAAATCCACGCATTACTGTAGTTGGCGCTGTCGTTGCAAATACAAGGTGCTGAAGGCCTCCTGCGGGAGCAGGCATTGCTTTCACACTGAGGAGGCTGCTAGAAAGGCACTTACTTCCCTCTGTGTGAAAGCAATTCTGATCCTCTTCCAGTAAGCAAGAGCTTTAAAAAATGCTTGAAGCAGAACATTTGCAGTGGCTTGGTGGGAGTGGTAAAGCTCCCATCAAGCCACAGCACACAGCAAATGTGGCCCCGGGAAGGTGGTTTTCCCTGGGGCCAGGGGGTCCAAGAGGCCTGGCTCACTAACCAGCAGCAGGGCAAGAGGTGCACAGCGCAGGACTACATTGCAACAGCCCAAAGGGGTAAAGTGCAAGGAGAGATTGGTATACAGTACAGAAAACTGCAGAAGTAAGGACAATGACTCTGTACCCCATTGTGGCAAAATGGTTTATTGGGACATTTATGTAAAAAAAAGAAGATTAATAATGAGTACAGAGATATTGCCCTTCTAACGTGGTGGCCGGGACTGACAGAATATCATTCCAGTCCCTCTTTGTTTGACATCAATATGAAGTCACCAATGAGAAGAGTGTTTTTACTATTTAAATGAATCCGATGTCGTGCTCTAGGCACATACATTTAAAGCACTGAAGGAGTCTCATCGCTGAAACATGTCTGCATCAATAAATGCATGATTGAAGCTACCCCGTGAGTGCCCTATGACTGTTGGAGCTAATATGTCAATTTTAAGTCCTACCGTCATGCACTTGGAGACACCTGCCTTAAGAGTTCAGCAAAAGTAAAGGAATGTCTGCCGTTGAAGGTTGTGGGTTAATTAAACCCATTGGTAAGCAGTAATCAGACTTCTGCCAGCGGATTTCTCCTAGCTCACCAACCAGTGGCAGGGCGAGGGGTCATTTCAACATCCCAAAAGGGTAAAGTACAAGTACAGACTGCTATGCAGTGCGGAAAAAGTGTGGAAGTAAGGACAATGACTGTGTACCAACGCATTGTGGCAGAATTGTTTATTGGGAAATTTATGTAGAAAATAATGATTAATAACGAGTACGGAGACACTGCTCTTCTAACGTGGCATCTGAGATTGACAGAATATCATTGCAGTCCCTCTTTGTTTGTTATCACTCAAAACTACATGGCGTCCATCTATTTGTCTCCTACGTGAAACGAGACACGGAATGGCGTAACATTGACCTCATCCATATCTCTGAATGTTCAGGCATGTCCAACATATCTTCCTTCGAAGATAATTATTAGGCTTTGGATGTCACTCACTGGAGCTCATCAGGTCGAATCTAGAATTTGGTATTTTCATAATTGTGGAATTGTGCACCACGACCAGAGCTCAAACCAGACATTAGTCAAACCCAATTGTTCAGTAAGCTTACTTTTTTCTACTTCAATTTTTTTTTCTAATTGTACGATGTATATGAAGAATGCAAGTGTAACTATACCCATTTATTTCCCCCTTCCCTTCTTTTTTTTCCCCATCCTTAAAATTAAAAAAATAAAGGGGCATATTCTTAACAAAGTGATGGAATGCGGCGTTAGCCTTCCTGGCTTAACGCAGCACTCCAAAAAATATAGTTTGGAAGGTTCCCCTGGTTCAATTCACAGGGAGGGGAGCAAGTACAGAGAAAAAATATCGTGAGACCCTGTGGTATGTTCTTGGTCAATTAAGTAAGACCAATGTGTTTGCTATATGTAGGAACTGTGTAGTGTATGGAGGGTGGGGGGACTAATTCCTAATTGGATTTTGTGTAAAGTACATCTAACATTAGTACCAATGGGTGACACAGGAAAAAAGTTAGAACTAAGATATATATAAAAAAATATAGTGCAATTTATTTAGGTACCTCCCTATTCAGGGTTACACTCTAAGTTAAAAACATTAAACGCAATACATTTCCTCATAAGAAAACAATTTACATAATCATAAAACAGTCAAAAAACAAAAGTCGACGCGGCGTTTTGGTGGTTGTTAAATGGTTGCACCTTCTTCAGGACGTTTTGACTAGGGTAACTTCAAGTCTATAAGTAGAACAACATTGTTTTAGATACCTATTCCTGTACATCAACATGTAAAATAACCATTTTAAACTAAGTCCACACCCATTTATTACAACTATCTCCACCCCATGTTTCTGTCAAAGAAACAATCTATACCTCCATCTTATGTCAGCGCACCTTTATTTGCGCAAAACGACACTCCATGACTTATGTATCATTCAAGTACCTTAAGATTGAAGACTTTATTGACGACAAGACTTTTCCTTTTTAGTATTGTCTTGATTTGTCGAGGATCTTTAAGGTGAAGCAAGGCCTTTTATAGGGGATAAAAATAATCATGCTTGTATTTAATGCAATTAATTCCAAATTTAAAGATTAACAATTTCTTTTGCACTCTGCTGTTTGTGTTGCCTTTACCTTGTTTGGGTTTCTTTCTTTCTTATATCGGCACAGAGGAGCCACCGTTATTTTATATCGTGGTTGTTATCCAGTATAATATTATGGACTCCTTCTTTACATTGGAATCACTGGAAAGGGGTAAACCAAAACATTGTGTTGTTTGTCTATGCTATTTACTCTTGAATCAGTAGATCCTAAATCGTCATTGAGTTTTTCATACTCACCAGAAAAGAAGAACTTTTCATCTATTCTGTTCGGTCTACGGTGGGAATATCGCAGGACGAATATTAGGGAGACGATCTCTCTTTTGTAAAAGCCTTTTGAGGTAATTAATTTTGCAAGGCATTAATTCCTTATGCAAATAGCTTTGTACTAAAACATTGTATGAAACTTTATAATTTTCCAGCACCATCCTTTAATTTCTTGGTTTGTGTGCTGATTCTAAAGTTTATGTATATCTCTTTGCTAAAAAAAAACAATGTTAACGGTATTGCATTTCACTGACTATTTCCCATTATTATTTTATGGCATAGGTTAACGGATTTACTCTTTTCATGCCTTAATCGAAGTACGGGTTACACATCAAAGTTACATTGATGAAATTTACATCCTGTGCTGACATATTATGCAGTTGTAAAGGCAGTCATTCAGTATGGAATCTTAATGATTCAGCGTCTTTATAAAATTGCGGAGTCAAGTGTTATTAAGGACCCAACACAGAATTTTTTCTACGAACCGACATTTTTAAGCTACCTCACGATGTGCGGCGTTTTAAAGCTTGCCTTTTAGAAATAGGGTGAGGGCGCACGAAGCATTTCCTGGTGTCACATACCTCGTTTGCGTGATACGCCCTCCCTGCTCCTCTGTGTCCGGGTCTTCATAGGGTAATGTTTAACATGCCCTCTTGTTCCGGTTATATGCTGGCTCTAACTAGGTTGACCCGGAAGTTAATTAAAACACGAGCTTGACTGTTTCTCTTTTGTCCCGTAGTTACTTTAACTTATTATCATTATTTTACTCATGGTGTTTGTATCATTTTTGCAAAAAATGCTCAACTGTGTTTGTCTTTCTTATGAGTTCTAGGGATATAACATCATTGCTGACCCGGAAGTATTCTCTTTTCGTTCGACTCTATTATATTTTAATTTTAACACTTTCCGTCTATATGCATAATTTTATAGTGGATTCTAGTTCAGTATTCAGTATGTGTTTATAAAATGGTGGCGTTGTCCTGATGTTACGATCGATGTTAGATGTTAGATGTACTTTACACAAAATCCAATTAGGAATTAGTCCCCCCACCCTCCATACACTACACAGTTCCTACATATAGCAAACACATTGGTCTTAGTTAATTGACCAAGAACATACCACAGGGTCTCACGATATTTTTTCTCTTAACGCAGCACTCCGCCACTTCAGAAGCGCAGGGCACATATCGCCCTTTGTGACCAGGGTTCTGGGGTGGTTGGAACGAGAGGAGGATAACAGTCAGTTGGTGTGAAGTCTGCCTGGCTGAAGGTCCACTCCTGCTTGTGTAATTGAATAAACTGCCTAACTACTCAAGGTGATTCCCGGCTCTTCTTCCCAACAATTTGGCATTGAAGGTGGGTTTTATGTGCTTTACATCCCTTGCCTCTTTCCTTTTCTGCTATGTTTCTGTTTCATCTCTTTCTCATTTTCTTGAACTTGTTTTGTTTTTACCTTTAAAGATGTCTTCTGGTGAACTAAAGGGGCTGTGTTATGTATAGCTCGTGCCATGCTGGTCTTGTGCATGACACGTATCACCTCTTTGTGACCAGTTTTCTGGGGTGGTTGTAAAAGGAGGAGGATAACGGTCAGTTGGTGTTAAGTCGGCCTGGCTGAAGGTCCGCTCTTGCTTGTGCAGTTTAATAAATTGCCTTACCACTCAAAGTGATTCCTAGACTCTTTTTCACATGAGTAGCCTCCCTCTCATTCCCCACACCAGGCTGAAATATAGATGTTTCAGAGGTAGGAATTGGTCCTGTACCTATTCTGCATCCTCATCTAACTGATTTCCTCCTGACTTTTCCAGGGATTGGCTTCTAAAATCCTTCTTCACACGCCTGTTGTCAGGTTTCCATTGGTCACCACCCTGGTTCCCCACCTTATGGCCTCCCTCCAGTTCCTATTAGTTCCATCACCCTGAGGCTCAATCCCCGACAAAACACATGACCCTGCCCTCTTCCCCTCACAATAATGTCATGGAGCTGCCAGAGTGTTAATTGTGATGTGCCTATTTTTTAGCTTCCTGGTCAAATATGTGCCTTCATCACAAGTATGAAATACTACAATGCACAGTCTGTCCATTTCTCTACTCTGGATGTTGTCCTAGGATTGTGACTCTTGTTCCATCCTCCTCTTTACTTCAACAACATACCTCTAACTAGGGGGTGGATCCCTTTCCACCAGTTTGGTGCCAACTTACTCAGTATGAGAGCCTCGACATTTAATGTAGGAGCCTGCAGTCTCAGTGGCTTCATATATTTATAAAAACAAAAGTCAGTTAAAAGTTCATAAGGCTTTTTTTGAGAATATTTGTAGATTCTTTGTAACTTAGCTTTATTTGCATTTTGACTCTGTCATCACCGCCCTCATTGTCTTTGACCATCGGTTCATCCATTATGAGAGGCAACATGTGTTTGCTTGAGAATGCTGTGCAGGTTGCACCACAACATAATGATGCAACAGATCTTTTCCAGTTGATACCAAAGGTCTGTTCCCGCACATGCAAATACTTGAAATCAACATTTTAGAAGAACAAAAAATATTTAATTTATAAACAACTTTATTGTTTTTCTTAACAAAACTCCACATCATTTCCAGCTGTTGCTGGTCATTAGTAAAGGAAGGCATGACATCATTGTTACAGTCAAGGCAACAAGTCCATAATAAACACACTGGAGGAGACATTTCCCATACAGTTAGCAAAGCAAGCCCAGCCGAAAGTGGTCCAATCATGCAAGTTTCTTTGCGTAACCCTTGGCCTTGTACACCAGGTTTTCTTGTTGGACACACCAGTCCAGCCCACTGTGCGGCCATTGAGACTTCAAGGGTGGGCTGGGAGACTTCCATCTACTTGCCAAGTCTCTTTTTGTCACCATTGTTGCCACCCCAACAGTGCCCAATCACCACTCGTGCCCTTTGTACCCTCAAAGATGCCCAGGAGGGTTGACCTTAACAAGAGTTTCACCTCTCACCTCAGCACCTCCAACAGTTTCTCAGCTACCACGGTCCAATAGCTCAAATAACATGGCAAGTCAAGACCATATGATAACAATCTGCAGGAGCATGTGTACATCTGAAGCATGCCAGACTTGGAAGGAGATGTGCTTTGTGGATATGGGTGTGGGTGAGTGAGGCACCACCAAGTAATAAATCTGAATCAGCCACAGTCTAAAGGACATTGCGATAGTCCAGGGGGCCATCATAGGGTTAAGCCAATCCTCAACCTCCTGCTGTCCCACCTACTCCTCCCATTGCGCCTGCAGATGTGTCAACGTGTTAGGCGCTTTAAGGACAGTGAACAGTGAATCTGGGAGATATCTCCCTTCGATAATGCTCCCATCATGATTTTCACCTCTAGGGTACTAAATTCAGGGAGTGTTGTGCCTGGGAGAATGTGTGTCCCTAGCGCATGTTGCAATTAAATATATTTATGAAATTGTATGTGTGATAGTATGTTGACTATAATACTTAAAAAAAAGATCCTGATGTCAGACCAAACATCTCTCAGCAGGGAAATACCTATGTTGTCCTAATAATAAAATCCCTCCAGACCAGCAGTTTAGTGTAACAATCACCCCTTCCACAAAGGGGTATGTTGAGTGAGCTTGGAGTCCAAGCCGACTTTTGGAGCGCAGCCATGGCCTGGATTTGTGCCGGAGAAAGGACGTCACCTGGGAGTCCATCTCCCTGAACCAATGGTGAGTTATCAACTGCAAGACATTCTAGACCATAATGTTTTAAAGTGCAATCCATCCCAAAACATTAAGAGGGTGGGGCTGACAAAGCTTCAGGTCTGTCTTCACTTTACCGCTCAATGGTGTAAAATTAGGAGACCACGTCATTTCAGGATGGAGTGCTACATGGATACCTAGATGGCGGAAGCTCAAATGCTGCACCGGTATGGTGTCCTGCCACTTGATACACTCAAGAGAGGGATGAGAAGAACTGTTACCAACTTTGCATGATTAACTTGCAGACCGAAGGCTTCCGCATAAAGCTGAAGGAGAACAAAGCAACAAGGGCCAGTTTCCATAGGTTTGGAAAGAAATAGGAGGACATCATCGGCATACAGTGTGATGCGATCTTTGTGTCCTGTATCCCACTCCATTTCTGCACCTGGGCATCACTAAGTACAAGTTAGGCCAGGGGCTCGATGGCTAGGGCAAAAAGGATAGGGAGGAGGGGGCACCCTTGTCTAGTGCGCCTACGAATAGGGAACGGATTGGAAAGTACACCACTGATCTGCACTCTTGCAGTTGGCTTGGAGTACAATAGTTCAACGTAGCTGCAAAAGAGAGGCCCCAAACCCACCTTCCTGAGAACCTGAGTCAGTTAAATCCAGTACACTATGTCAAAGGCATTCTCAAAATCTAACAAATACAGGCCAAAATAATATGTCAGGAGATATAGTTGGGCCAAGGCATCCTGGAGGCATCTGAGGTAGTGCCTTGTGCCCCTAGCCTGGTTAAAACGAGCCATGTGACCTTGACTTTTATAGATTATATCCAGCGATGGTGAACTCCATGGGAAACAGACAAGTTATCCACTAAAAGAATAACAAAGGATACCTTCTTGACCTTTGGCATAAAAACACTCATAAGGTATGTGCTAGCAACAAAGGCCCCCTCCTCTTTGTTCGTCTTCTTTAAGTAAGCCAATAACAATAGCCTTCGAATTTCTTGGGCAGGTTGGTGTGTGGCAGAACAGATCAGAGCAGGACTGCACGATCTAAATGAGAGTCTGATTTTTACGGAGAGAATCCACGCCAGTTTTTTAAATAAAGGAAGCTTTCTCACAGCCCCCTTCCTCTGTTGAAATCATGGTAGGTTGTCTGCACATTGGTAGATATAGGACTACAGTCAACTAGTGCAACTGAAATTGAGAGGTACCCTGATTTTTTGTAAATAAAACTTTATTGTTTTTTACATTCCATGTAGATAAACAGAAACCCTGATGAAATTCCGGGAACTGGTTCCCTAGGATCGAAACGCGTCGGAAAACAGGGAGAAGCAAGTAGTCAACCATAGTATAATTTAACAACATCTGATGTGTAGATATATTAGTCTCATTAATTGAACTCCTCATTGGTTTACTTTGTCTATTCATTTTGGCATTTGAAGTGTACATAATGTGTTGCTTTGTTTAAAATTGTTTTTTGTTTGGGATGAATGATTGATATTGACCAATTAATTTTGATTTGCTTTTTTGTTATATGTATATTTCTAATGGTAATGTACAGTGTTGTAAATAGAGCAATGTACAGTGGTCTTGTTTTGCATCTATGAATTCTGAAAAATAATTAAAAAATATAAAATTGGATGGTATAAATAAAAATACCTTGTCAAACTAAATAAACTGTAGTTTGACTTTTGTAAAAAAAAGTAGATTAAGAATAAGGGTGGAGGAGGTATTTTCGTTTTTTCTTGATAAAATAGGGTCCAGCCTACCCCATGCCTTGAAGGACCGAGCTCCATAGATTTACAAAGTTTAGGGCGGATAACTCTAGATCCTCGGCCATCCCTGCTTTACGGTTGTACAGGACCATCGTTTTTGAAATTAGAATGATGTCAGTGTTAACCCAGGTATTTACAATAATAATATGCTGTTCTTATATACATTGTTTAGTCATATAGGAGTCAGTCGTCTGCAACCATAAAAATAGTCCACACGTTAAAATAATGTTGGGACCTCTTTTCGAAATCATATAGACTGTTTGATTGTCAGTTGTCACACCTTGTTCATTACCGGTCCATATCAGAAATATATTGCCTTTATAAGGCTGACACTCAATACTAGATAGGTTGATGTGATTGTATACCATAATCACGTTCCCTATATTCTTCCATCCCCTACTAGTTGACTTTATCTACCTAGAGGAATGTGATAGAATACGCTAGACCCACCATCCATGTGGCGCCATGTGTTCAAAGTGACCCTGTAGTTTTCTCTGTTCACTTAATCTCTTTAACTTCTGTATTTAATTTATCTTTTATGTGTCATTTTGATCAGGTATTAGATTTTATCAAGTGGCTCTGACTATCCGTATATATGAAGATATCACCAACTTCTATAAAATAGATCAATGTAAGTGTGTTGTATATATCATTTGGAATTGTTGTTTGGATTAAGAGATATGTATCGTTGCTTTGACCATCCATATGTCATGAAGGTCTGTTTTGCATAGCTCAAAATGAGAAATATAATGTGCAATATACGTTTGATAAGGAATAATGATACTTTTTGTAAGCTAAGTACTGTACAATACTGTTGAAAACATTTGTCTATCGCATGACTAGAAATGACCACATTTAGTGTTTTAACTTGGTAGGTGTTGAAGATTGATGTATTTGATAGATATAATATGTACCTGTTGTCTAAATGTCTTTTTTAACTTTCTCATATAACACCAAATAAAAGTTTAGGTATATAATCATAAAACTATGAACTGATATATGTCTCTTGTTTTCTGTATATGTATTTCCAGAATATCAGCAGAGACTCCTGAAGGAGGCGGTTTTCTGCCGAAACGCGCGTCAAGTTTTTAATGATTAAAACTTTTAGTACTTTTTATGCCATTGATCTATATGAATGTATTGTTTTTTGTAATGTGTATGATTTATAAGATATGTATTGATCTGTAATACCTATGTTTGTCTTTTTATGAATTATACTTTTTATTCCATCACATAGTTTGGTTTCTATATGATTTTTATTCATACTTATTAAATATATGTTTACATACAGTTCATTTTCGTTCCTTCTTCACACCACTGGTTATGTAAAAATTGGTCATTTTCTTTGCTGATGTCCTAGGATTTTTTACCCACATAGGGCGGATTGTTATCCACGAGAGGTGAAGGGCACAGAATTCACTCTGTAGTTCCGTACACCAAACAATTTAGATTCAATTGTGGGGAGACCATTTGTCTCTCCAGAATATGGCAGAAAAGGACACACTGTCATTTAGTGAAAATCACATTCAAAATTTGATAGCATCCTCTCCTTTTTCATCAGTTGCACTTAGTACTACTGCTAAACAACAAAACGAATCAGATAAGCTAATTAGGTTACGCAAGAAGCACGTTCCAACAGAATTGAATGAGCATTTTCTCCTGAGGCACCTGAAGGGATGCACGATCCCTTGGGGTCTTCAGGTCAAAAACGTCCCTTTAATTTTCATTGAGGACACAGAATATAAAAAAGGCTTTAGCTTCATTAACACTAAATGTAGCCAGGACCTGATGGTCCATACAATTGAAACTGCACAAAGACTGTGCTATAAAGAAGAAGAGGAAATAGAGGAGCTTACAGAAGCTATAAAAAACAGCCAGGTAGTTACTGACGCCAAGGCACTCCTTGAGAAGATAGATAAAGAGATCCAGGTCTTTAAAGACAACACAATTAACGATAAAAGCACAAAATACGAAAGAGACATAAAGACATTCAAGATTGAGCAGGTGTACCCCTTCATTAAGTAAGATTATTACACTCAGCCTGACTCACTTAGAGCTCTATCCAACTATCAGGGTCGCCCAAAAACTAGATTTACAACTTTTTCTGAGACCTCGTCATCTGATTCGTCAGGATCAGATAATAGAAACAACAAAAAGAAACAAACGTCTTTTTTAGATCAGTGCCAACAACAATAAGCCAGATACAAAGCACCATGGGAGAAAGGAACCGCTCGTACAAATCTTAGGCTGTTTTAATACTGTGGTGAATTTATCTTCAAAAATACTATCTGTAGATGAAGAATCTGTATTAAACTTGGGGTTAAAATTCGTGCCTTCTAAAATGACTGATTTCACAAAGTTGAAATTAGAAGTCATAGAATTTTGTCGGAAGGTAAGATTGAGGGCTTTTTTTGCAAATAAATCTATAGCGATGAATACAGAACCGACGGGCCTCAAAAACAAATCCACGTTTGTGCCTAACCAAAATATTCCAAAGCATATATACGCTTTTGAACAAGTATTGCTGTCTGCAATTAATAAACTTGAGAAGAGTAAAAAGTTTGTTCAACAAAATATTGGCCAAAAACAACGAGCAGCGATAAAGTCACTGAAAAAGGACACATCTATAGTGATTAAGCAAGCCGATAAAGGCGGGGCGGTAGTTATTTGGGCCCGTGACATGTATTTGGCTGAAGGAGCCAAACAACTGAACAATAACACCTGGTATCGCCAACTACCAGAGGATCCCTCAAAACAAGTACAAAGTTTAATTGCAGATATTTTACAAGCAGGCAAAGATGGAGGTTTCCTTGGGGAAAAAGAATATGACAATTTACTTAAAAAATTTCCGAGGACCCCTGTGTTATATCTCCTGCCCAAAATTCATAAGTATTTGAATGAACCACCAATCCGCCCGATAGTATTGGGTGCGACTCGTGCCTCAAGCCTATCTCGCAATATGTGGATTTCTTTTTAAAGCCTTTTTTGAAGGAAGTAAAATCCTACTTAAGAGACACAACAGATTTTTTGTTGAAGGTAGAGGGCACAGATTTTGATCCTCAATGACAAATAATGGTAACCATGGATGTATCATCCCTCTACGCCCGGATCCCGCAAGAGGAGGCTTTAGAAAAAAAGAGAGAGACCTCATAGAGTCCCTACGTCATTTATTTTAAAGTTGGCAGAGATTGCACTTAGAAAGAATTATTTTTCTTTCAATGGAGAATTTTTTATGCAAGTGAAGGGGACTGCCAAGGGATGTCCTTATGCCCCAGAGATGGCAGTCCTCTTCATGGCACAATATGAAGAAAAATTTGTGGAAAACAACAATCTCTTCATAAATCATATCCCTCAATGGTATCGCTACATAGATGACGTCTGGCTCCTGTGGCAGGGGAGCCAGGCGGATCTATTGGCCTTTTATGAATGGCTCAACACTAGACATGGGGATATAAAATTCTCCATAGAGCATAGTTATGCCAAAATGAAATTCTTAGATGTGGAATTGACATGTGCTCAAGGCCAATTAAAAACATCTTTATATAAAAAAGCCACTGATAAAAAACTACTATTCTGCACCATAAAAGTGCACTTCCGAGGAATTTAAAAGCCAACCTTCCATATGGACAGCTTTTACGCATAAGACGAAACTGTTCGGAAGTGAGAGACTATGAAGGACATGCTTACAACTTTTGCAATTAAATGAAACCGCGAGGATACCCCAAAAAACTACTTAAACATTCTTTTAAAAGAGCACGTTTTGCACTTCGTGAATGCCTACTGCAAACTCAAAAGAAGCCAGAATTAGAGAGATTAGTATATGTGACCACTTATGGTCCCGATACACATAAACAAAGACAGGCGGTATTAAAGAATTGGCATCTTTTAGAGCAATTAGAATGCCCTTTTCCAAAACAAATTTTTGCTTACAAAAAGAACCAGTCGATTGGGCAACAGATTATCCGAGCTGATGTGGCACTACCTAAAAAGAAAGGTGACCTGATATCACAATGGCAAATGAAACCCATAGAGGGCCACCACAAATGTGGGAACTGCGTGGCTTGTCCAAGTACCATCGAAGGGAAGGAATTTTGCCATCGGGGCACAAAATGGAAACATCTAGATTTCTCAAACTGCAAGACTAGGAATGTAGTCTACGTAGTAGTTTGTCCATGTAAGATGATATATATTGGCAAAACTAGCCAACAGGTCAACCTGAGATTTAGCTAACACAGATCGCGTATTAAAAAAAGAGTGATCACTGCACCCATGGTAGAGCATTTTATTAAGAAAGGGCACAACGAAAATGACATCAAATGGTCGATTTTGTTTGTGATGAAAAAAAATCACTTAGATGTAGATCGAGCTCTATTACAAAAAGAGGCCTACATAATCCTTAAATTTAACAGTACACAGACAGGACTTAATAGCTTGTCTGAGGTAGGAAGACTATAACATCAGTATATATTGGGACTGATTAGGACCAGCAATGATGTTTTTGGGTTGGTCCTTTCGTCAAAAATTCTTTAAAGAAAATATCTGTATTCTGAAGCAGTTCCTTGGTGTATTTGTGTCTCCGTCTTGATAGAAGCATACATCTTGTTCAGACTGAGGTTTTGACTCGGGATTGGTTTCCTCCTCCAGTCCTGAATTCATGCCATGAAAAAGATATGCCACAAGATTTTCCTGTAACATCCCCTTTCTTCATTTAGTTCTGCTCGAGTAACAAACGTTTTTTCTGGACATGCACCACAGAATATGATTTGTTGTCTGCCTCTGTCCATTAGCTATAAATGTCATGTTTTTGGGAAAACTACATATCCCATAATCCTTTGGAGCTCTAACTCGCTATAAATAGCATAGATGATGAGTGGCAGCCATCTTGGATTAACTGGGCTGTTGGTTGTGGCGTGTATGAGGAAGAGGTAAGCTTTGTGCTCTCATCTAGACAAAACTGCACGTACATGAGGAGTTGGGCAGGACTAATAATCTTTATTACACCGTTTGGTAACAAGTTGCTTCGTTTTTTTCAACAGAATCGGAATTTTGCGACTTGTATTGAAAAGACGGACAAAGAGTTTCAGGTATGCCTCATTTTTTGTTTAAATAATTAGCACCCGTAGCATTACAGGAATGCACGCTATGCCTGGTTAAAACAAGCCATGTGATCTTGACTTTTATAGATAATATCAGGCGATGGTAAACGCCGTGGGAAACAGACAAGTTATCCACTAAAAGAATAACAAAGGATACCTTCTTGACCTTTGACAAAAAAACACTCATAAGGTATGTGCTAGCAACAAAGGCCCCCTCCTCTTTGTTTGTCTTCTTTAAGTAAGCCAATAACGATAGCCTTAGAATTTCTTGGGCAGGTTGGTGTGTGGCAGAACAGATCGGAGCAGGACTGAACAATCTAAATGAGAGACTGAATTTTACGGAGAGAACCCATGCCAGTTTTGTACATAAAGGAAGCTTCCTCACAGCCCCCTTTCTCTGTTGAAATCATGGTAGGTTGTCTGCACATTGGCAGATATAGCACTATAGTCAACTAGTGCTACTGAAATGGAGAGGTGCCCTGACTTTTTTGTAAATAAAAATTTATTGTTTTTTACATTCCATGTAGATAATGACAAAGCCCTGATGAGATTCCGGGAACTGGTTCCCAGGGATCGAAACGCGACGGCAAACGGGGAGGAGCAAATAGTCAACCACACTATCAATTAACAACATCTGATGTGTAGATATATTGGTCTCATTAATTGAACTCCTCATTGGTTTACTTTGTCTATTCATTTTGGCATTTGAAGTGTACATAATGTGTTGCTTTGTTTAACATTGTTTTTTGTTTGGGATGAATGATTGATATTGACCAATTAATTTTGATGGTAATGTACAGTGTTGTAAATAGATCAATGTACAGTGGTCTAGTTTTGCATCTATGAATTCTGAAAAACTAATTAAAACATATAAAATTGGATGGTATAAATAAAAATACCTTGTCAAACTACATAAACTGTAGTTTGACTTTTGTAAAAAAAAGTAGATTAGGAATAAGGGTGGAGGAGGCATTTTCATTTTTTCTTGATAAAATAGGGTCCAGCCTACCCCATGCCCTGAAGGACTTAACTCAATAGATTTAAAAAGTTTCGGGCGGATTTGTATCCGTGAGAGGTGAAGGGCACAGAATTCACTCTGTAGTTCCGTTTACAAAACAATTTATATTCAATTGTGGGGAGACCATTTGTCTCTCCGGAATATGGCAGAAAAGAACACACTGTCATTTAGTGAAAGTCACATTCAAAATGTGATAGCTTCCTCTCCTTTTTCATCAGTTGCACTTAGTACTCCTGCTAAACAACAAAACAAATCAGATAAACTAATTAGGTTACGCAAGAAGCACGTTCGAACGGAATTGCATGGGCATTTTCTCCTGAGGCACCTGATGGGATGCACGATCCCTTGGGGTCTTCACTTCAAAAACGTCCCTGTAATTTTCATTGAGGGCACAGAATATAAAAAAGGCTTTAGCTTCATTAACACTAAATGTAGCCGGGACCTGATGGTCCATACAATTGAAACTACACAAAGACTGTGCCATAAAGAAGAAGCGGAAATAGAGGAGCTTACAGAAGCTATAAAAAACAGCCAGGTAGTTACTGACGCCAAGGCACTCCTTGAGAAGATAGATAAAGAGATCCAGGTCTTTAAAGACAACACAATTACTGATAAAAGCACAAAATATGAAAGAGACATAAAGACATTCAAGATTGAGCAGGTGTACCCCTTCCTTAAGGAAGAATATTACACTCAGCCTGACTCACGTAGAGCTCTATCCACCTATCAGGGTCGCTCAAAAACTAGATTTACAACTTTTTCTGAGACCTCGTCATCTGATTCGTCAGGATCAGATAATAGAAACAACAAAAAGAAACAAACGTCTCTTTTAGATCAGGGCCAACACCAAAAAGCCAGATAAAAAATCACCATGGGAGATGAGGACAAGGAACCGCTCGAACAAATCTTAGGCTGTTCTTCTAATACTGTGGTGAATTTATCTTCAAAAATACTATCTGTAGATGAAGAATCTGTATTAAACTTGGGGTTAAAATTCATGCCTTCTAAAATGACTGATTTCCCAAGGATGAAATTAGAAGTCATAGAATTTTGTCGGAAGGTAAGATTGAGGGCTTTTTTTTTCAAATAAATCTATAGCGATGAATACAGAAACGACGGGCCTCAGAAACAAATCCATGTTTGTGCCTAACCAAAATATTCCGAAGCAAATATACACTTTTGAACAAGTATTGCTGTCTGCAATTAATAAACTTGAGAAGAGTAGAAAGTTTGTTCAACAAAATATTGGCCAAAAACAACGAGCAGCGATAAAGTCACTTAAAGAGGACACATCTATAGTGATTAAGCAAGCCGATAAAGGCAGGGCGGTAGTTATTTGGCCCCGTGACATGTATTTGGCTGAAGAAGCCAAACAAGTGAACAATAACACCTGGTATCACCAACTACCAGAGTTCCCACGAAACAAGTACAATGTTTAATTGCAGATATTTTACATGCAGGCAAGGATGGAGGTTTCCTTGGGGGAAAAGAATATGACTATTTACTTAAAAAACTTTCCGAGGACCCCTGTGTTATATCTCCTGCCCAAAATTCATAAGTGTTTGGATGAACCACCAGGCCGCCCGATAGTATCGGGGTGCGACTCGTGCCTCGAGCCTATCTCGCAATATGTGGATTTCTTTTTAAAGCCTTTTTTGAAGGAAGTAAAATCCTACTTAAGAGACACAATAGATTTTTAGTTGAAGGTAGAGGGCACAGATTTTGATCCTCAATGACAAATAATGGTAACCATGCATGTAACACCCCTCTACACCCAGATCCCACAGGAGGAGGCTTTAGTGGTGATGGAAATATATCTTGAAAAGAGAGAGAGACCTCATAGAGTCCCTACGTCATTTATTTTAAAGTTGGCAGAGATTTAACTTAAAAAGAATTATTGTTCTTTCAATGGAGAATTTTTTATGCAAGTGAAGGGGACTGCCATGGGATGTCCTTATGCCCCAGGGATGGCAGTCCTCTTCATGGCACAATATGAAGAAAATTTTGCAGAAAACAACAATCCCTTCATAAATCATATCCTTCAATGGTATCGCTACATAGATGACGTCTGGCTCCTGTGGCAGGGGAGCCAGGCGGATCTATTGGCCTTTTATGAATGGCTCAACACTAGACATGGGGATATAAAATTCTCCATAGAGCATAGTAATGCCAAAATGACATTCTTTGATGTGGAATTGACATATGCTCAAGGCCAATTAAAAACATCTTTATACAAAAAAGCCACTGATAAAAATACTATTCTGCACCATAAAAGTGCACATCAGAGGAATTTAAAAGCCAACCTTCCATATGGACAGCTTTTACGCACAAGACGAAACTGTTCGGAAGTGAGAGACTTCGAAGGACATGCTTACAACTTTTGCAATTAAATGAAACAGCGAGGATACCCCAAAAAACTACTTAAACATTCTTTTAAAAGAGCATGTTTTACACTTCATGAATGCCTACTGCAAACTAAAAAGAAGCCAGAATTAGAGAGATTAGTATGTGTGACCACTTATGGTCCCGATACACATAAACTAAGACAGGCGGTATTAAAGAATTGGCATCTTTTAGAGCAATTAGAATGCCCTTTTCCAAAACAAATGTTTGCTTACAAAAAGAACCAGTCGATTGGGCAACAGATTATCCGAGCTGATGTGGCACTACCTAAAAAGAAAGGTGACCTGATATCACAATGGCAAATGAAACCCATAGAGAGCCACCACAAATGTGGGAACTGCGCGGCCTGTCCCAGTACCATCGAAGGGAAGGAATTCTGCCATCGGGGCACAAAATGGAAACATCTAGATTTCTCACACTGTAAGACTAGGAATGTAGTCTACGTAGAAGTTTGTCCATGTAAGATGATATATATTGGCAAAACTAGCCAACAGGTCAACCTGAGAATTAGCTAACACAGATCGCATATTAAAAAAAGAGTGATCACTGCACCCATGGTAGAGCATTTTATTGAGAAAGGGCACGACGAAAATGACATCAAATGGTCGATTTTGTTTGTGATGAAAAAAAATCACTTGGATGTAGATCGAGCTCTATTACAAAGAGAGGCCTACTTAATCCTTAAATTTAACAGTACACAGACAGGACTTAATAGCTTGTCTGATGTAGGAAGACTATAACATCAGTATATATTGGGACTGATTAGGACTAGCAATGATGTTTTTGGGTTGGTCCTTTCGTCAAAAATTCTTTAAAGAAAATATCTGTATTCTGAAGCAGTTCCTTGGTGTATTTGTGTCTCCGTATTGATAGAAACATACATCTTGTTCGGACTGAGGTTTTGACTCGGGATTGGTTTCCTCCTCCAGTCCTGAATTCATGCCATGAAAAAGATATGCCACAAGATTTTCCTGTAACATCCCCTTTCTTCATTTAGTTCCGCTCGAGTAACAAATGTTTTTTCTGGACATGCACCACAGATTATGATTTGTTGTCTGCCTCTGTCCATTAGCTATAAATGTCATGTTTTTGGGAAAACTACATATCCCATAATCCTTTGGAGCTCTAACTCGCTATAAATAGCGTAGATGATGAGCGGCAGCCATCTTGGATTAACTGGGCTGTTGGTTGTGGCGTGTATGAGGAAGAGGTAAGCTTTGTGCTCTCATCTAGACAAAACTGCACGTACATGAGGAGTTGGGCAGGACTAATAATCTTTATTACACCGTTTGGTAACAAGTTGCTTCGGTTTTTTCAACAGAATCGGAATTTTGCGACTTGTATTGAAAAGACGGACAAAGAGTTTCAGGTATGCCTTATTTTTTGTTTAAATAATTAGCACCAGTAGCATTACTGGAATGCACGCTATGCCTGGTTAAAACGAGCCATGTGACCTTGACTTTTATAGATAATATCAGGCGATGGTAAACGCCGTGGGAAATAGACAAGTTATCCACTAAAAGAATAACAAAGGATACCTTCTTGACCTTTGGCATAAAAACACTCATAAGGTATGTGCTAGCAACAAAGGCCCCCTCCTCTTTGTTTGCCTTCTTTAAGTAAGCCAATAATGATAGCCTTGGAATTTCTTGGGCAGGTTGGTGTGTGGCAGAACAGATCGGAGCAGGACTGCACGATCTAAATGAGAGACTGAATTTTACAGAGAGAACCCATGCCAGTTTTGTAAATAAAGTAAGCTTCCTCACAGCCCCCTTTCTCTGTTGAAATCATGGTAGGTTGTCTGCACATTGGCAGATATAGGACTATAGTCAACTAGTGCAACTGAAATTGAGAGGTGCCCTGACTTTTTGTAAATAAAACTTTATTGTTTTTTACATTCCATGTAGATAATGACAAAGCCCTGATGAGATTCCGGGAACTGGTTCCCCGGGATCGAAACGCGACGGCAAACGGGGAGGAGCAAATAGTCAACCATACTATCAATTAACATCATCTGATGTGTAGATATATTGGTCTCATTAATTGAACTCCTCATTGGTTTTCTTTGTCTATTCATTTTGGCATTTGAAGTGTACATAATGTGTTGCTTTGTTTAACATTGTTTTTGTTTGGGATGAATGATTGATATTGACCAATTAATTTTGATGGTAATGTACAGTGTTGTAAATAGATCAATGTACAGTGGTCTAGTTTTGCATCTATGAATTCTGAAAAATAAATAAAAAATATATAATTGGATGGTATAAATAAAAATACCTTGTCAAACTAAATAAACTGTAGTTTGACTTTTGTTAAAAAAGTAGATTAAGAATAAGGGTGGAGGAGGCATTTTCATTTTTTCTTGATAAAATAGGGTCCAGCCTACCCCATGCCCTGAAGGACCTAACTCCATAGATTTACAAAGTTTAGGGTGGATTTGTATCCGTGAGAGGTGAAGGGCACAGAATTCACTCTGTAGTTCGGTATACCAAACAATTTAGATTCATTTGTGGGGAGACCATTTGTCTCTCCGGAATATGGCAGAAAAGAACACACTGTCATTTAGTGAAAGTCACATTCAAAATGTGATAGCATCCTCTCCTTTTTCATCAGTTGCACTTAGTACTACTGCTAAACAACAAAACAAATCAGATAAACTAATTAGGTTACGCAAGAAGCACGTTCGAACGGAATTGCATGGGCATTTTCTCCTGAGGCACCTGATGGGAGGCACGATCCCTTGGGGTCTTCACTTCAAAAACGTCCCTGTAATTTTCATTGAGGACACAGAATATAAAAAAGGCTTTAGCTTCATTAACACTAAATGTAGCCGGGACCTGATGGTCCATTCAATTGAAACTGCACAAAGACTGTGCCATAAAGAAGAAGAGGGAATAGAGGAGATTACAGAAGCTACAAAAAACAGCCAGGTAGTTACTGACGCCAAGGCACTCCTTGAGAAGATAGATAAAGAGATCCAGGTCTTTAAAGACAACACAATTACAGATAAAAGCACAAAATATGAAAGAGACATAAAGACATTCAAGATTGAGCAGGTGTACCCCTTCCTTAAGGAAGATTATTACACTCAGCCTGACTCACGTAGAGCTCTATCCAACTATCAGGGTCGCTCAAAAACTAGATTTACAACTTTTTCTGAGACCTCGTCATTTGATTCGTCAGGATCAGATAATAGAAACAACAAAAAGAAACAAACGTCTCTTTTAGATCAGGGCCATTACCAAAAAGCCAGATACAAATCACCATGGGAGATGAGGACAAGGAACCGCTCGAACAAATCTTAGGTTGTTCTAATACTGTGGTGAATTTATCTTCAAAAATACTATCTGTAGATGAAGAATCTGTATTAAACTTGGGGTTAAAATTCGTGCCTTCTAAAATGACAGATTTCCAAAGGTTGAAAGTAGAAGTCATAGAATTTTGTCGGAAGGTAAGATTGAGCGCTTTTTTTTCCAAATAAGTGGAGACGAGTTCAGCCAGTGGCAGTGGCTGACTCTATCTGCTCTGTGCTGTGTATCACAAGAATCGCACTGCGAGCGCTGAGTGTAGAGCGTTTTTAACTTTTTAGCAATTGTTATGCTAAATTTTAAAATTCACAGTGTATCTTGTTACGTGCTTTAAAATCTGATTGCACCTTACTTCTGGGCTGATTGGATAGCTCGGGGGTCACTCACTTACTCTACTCCCGCCCCGGTCCGCCGCGTCCATTCTGGGCGTTTGATGCGGAGGGTGAGGAGGAGCCCAGCACTTCCAGGCTCAGTGCTGCCAGGTCAGCGCTCTAGCTGCCCCTCCCTCCCTATAAATGTGTGTAGGCCAGCGACCGCGCAGCGGACGCATAAAGCGGGCGTGCCGGAAGCGCGCCGAAGTCGAGCCAAAGTCTAGCCCGTCTGCGCCCGTCCGCGGCTGACCGGGGCCCGGGGCCACGACCCCTGGCCGCTCCAGGTCCACCCATATACAATATGGAAGACAGGTTTTGCTAGATCTTTGTCCTTCGATTAAGGCACCTTGTTGGCACATTATGGAGGTGACCACACTCCGAAACTGCTCCATGTGCCCCTTTAAGTACTCAAGAGAACCGACTAGCGAATCAGACAAAGGGAGGGTACAAGGAGGCTTGCTAAATTGCAGATCACTTAGCAAGCACTGCAATCAGATCTGGGACCTCCTTGAGGATGAGGAACTGGATGTACTCTTCCTAATGGAGACGTGGCTAGGGGAACACTCCGACCCTGAAATCATCGAAGACATGCCACCAGGTTATTCACTCTCCAGATTAGATAGGAAAGAGGGGAGGGGTGGAGGGATTGCAATCGCTATCAAGGCTCCACTGGAATGTGCTCTATCGCCCTTGCAGATTGATAACTGTGAGGCGGGTCTATTTACTATTAAGCTTGGACCTCAACACTCTGTACAGGAATCCTTGTCTAAAGACCCCCAGGTAGGCTCAATGACTTTAAAACTAGCCTAGTGGAAGCGGTTGCTCATTCAGCCATAAGGAAGAGCAGAATTCTGGTGTTAGGAGACACAAATTTCCATCTTGAAGATGCACTAGCTAAAGAGGCAAATGATATCAGGCAAGAACTACAGTCCTTACAATTGGACTTAAAAAATAGTTCCCCGACCCATAAACAGGGTCACCTATTGGATCCTGTCTTTGGAAGTTGGAACGGAGTGAGGGTACAGTCGCCCTTACCGGTACCATAGTCGGATCACTTCTTAATTCCTTTTCACATCCTTATACCAGAGTCTGATACTAACAAGGAGAATAACAACTGCTACCCGCGTCGAAAATGGAAGAACTTCGCACAAGACACCTTTAACAAACTACTAGAGTTAGGGGGTCAGCCAGGGGGTGCGGACTGCGAAAGCGCAAACAGCAAGCTAGAGAAGCGCATTTTAAATGCCTTAGATGCTACAGCCCCGATATGTATAGCCAAGAGAGAGAGCAGAAGAAAGAAATCCGCCCCGTGGTTCACACCCGAGCTACAGGCTGCGATATCAATTTGCCAAAAATTAGAGCAGAGATGGCGTTTGGATTTCTGTCCTCTAATTAAGACTAGTTATAAGAAAGCACAAAGGGAATACCACACTAAACTACGAACATCTAAGGCCATGCACTACAAAGCCCGTATTGGGGAGGCAGAAAACTCCTCGAAGGAGCTTTTTAAAATTTTCAAGGAGATTTCAGTGGTAGCTAATGATAACACTCCACAAAACGACTCAGTCGAAACATGTAATAAAATAGCAAACTACTTCTCAGGAAAGGTAAGAGATATTTATGCGACTTTCTCTGGAAACACGATATCTGGACGCGACTTTGAAGAAATAGTAGGAGTAAGCTCTGTGGAGGTATGTCTACAGTGCTTCTCGGTACCCCCTCCAGAGACACTAAACAGTATATGTAAGAGTATCAAATCAGGTTCCCCTCGGGACCCAGCTCCACCTAGGGTGCTGGGAGAGAGCCTTACGGTACTGGAGCCGAATATTAGGCATGTGCTTCAGGTCTCCTTTGCTTCCGCCAGACTCCCGGAAGATTGGAAAAAAGCGATTGTTCTCCCCATCAAAAAGAAACCTAATGTCAGCCATGAAACACTTGAAAACCTAAGACCAATTTCCTTGCTACCGTATTTAGCCAAGGTGGCGGAGAAAGTGGCTAACAGTCAGCTAATGTCACATCTGGAGAAGAACAACGTCCTACACGCCTCTCAGTCTGGCTTTAGGCCGGGCTACTCTACGGAGACTGCCCTCCTGAGAGCGACTGAGACCCTGCGACAAGGGGCAGATGCCGGACACACCATGGCACTGATCATGCTGGACCTCAGTGCGGCGTTTGACACTGTAGCACATTCCATCTTGCTACAGTGTCTAAACAAAGCAGGTGTCACTGAATCCGCGCTGGGCTGGCTTAAGGCGTTTCTTACAGATCGTAGCTTTCAGGTCCAGCGGGGCTCTTTTACATCGGATATGATAGCCTTAGAACAAGGGGTGCCTCAGGGCTCTGCCCTGAGCCCCACTTTGTTCAACTTATATATGGCCCACTTAGCGGATGTGGTGCAAACGTACGGTGTAGAATTAGTCTCATTCGCCGACGACACCCAACTGCTGATCTCCCTGTCCCAAGCCCCTACAATTGCTTCAGCTAACTTCAAGGCCTGCGTGCAGGACCTAGCAAGATGGATGAACTCGCACTGCTTGAAGCTTAACGGCTCCAAGACGGAGGTACTGGTAATCGGAGGGACTGACTCGAGCTGGACGGTTGATTGGTGGCCAGCTTGCCTGGGCCCTATGCCCACTCCCTGTAAAGAGGCAAACAATCTGGGTATATGGGTCGATCTCAAACTATCCTATGATGGCCATATTCATAGACTAGTGGGAAAATGCTTTGGGGTGCTAAAAACTCTCAATCGCACCCTGGATCTACTTCCACTGGAGGCCAGACGGACCATGACTCAAGCTTTGGTAACCTCCCGTATAGATTATGGTAATGTGCTATTCCTAGGTACCACTGAAAAAAGCTTGGGGCGCCTGCAAGTACTCCAAAATACAGCAGCACGTCTGGTCCTAAAACTCCCCAAAAGAGCAGCATCTAAACCCTCTCTTGCTGCTTTTCACTGGCTCCCGATCAAGAAGAGAATCATGTTCAAAGCACTCTTAATGTGCCACAGGATTATATGGCACAAGGCTCCGCAATATCTTCAGGACCTTGTCCATACCTACGATCCAAACAGAGAATTTCACTCAAAGGGAACAGGCCTACTGAGGATTCCCCGTGTAAAAAAAGCTAAACTGGGAGGTCGCTCTTTCAGAGTGCTAGCAGCCAATAATTGGAACCGACTCCCTGTCGGCCTTAGGCTAGTTGAAACAGAAGCTAAGTTTAGAAAACTCTTAAAAACCCACCTCTACAATCTATAGAGCGGAGTCTACCTTAAACGGAACTTATCTCATCTCCATAGCGCGGGGACACGCCGAGATGGCGTCACCAGGCGCTTTATAAACCTCTTTATTATTATTATTATTATTATAAATCTATAGCGATGAATACAGAACCGACGGGCCTCAGAAACAAATCCATGTTTGTGCCTAACCAAAATATTCCGAAGCAAATATATGCTTTTGAACAAGTATTGCTGTCTGCAATTAATAAACTTGAGAAGAGTAGAAAGTTTGTTCAACAAAATATTGGCCAAAAACAACGAGCAGCGATAAAGTCACTTAAAGAGAACACATCTATAGTGATTAAGCAAGCCGATAAAGGCGGGGCGGTAGTTATTTGGCCCCGTGACATGTATTTGGCTGAAGAAGCCAAACAAGTGAACAATAACACCTGGTATCACCAACTACCAGAGTTCCCACGAAACAAGTACAACATTTAATTGCAGATATTTTACATGCAGGCAAGGATGGAGGTTTCCTTGGGGGAAAAGAATATGACTATTTACTTAAAAAATTTCCGAGGACCCCTGTGTTATATCTCCTGGCCAAAATTCATAAGTGTTTGGATGAACCACCAGGCCCCCCGATAGTATCGGGGTGCGACTCGTGCCTCGAGCCTATCTCGCAATATGTGGATTTCTTTTTAAAGCCTTTTTTGAAGCAAGTAAAATCCTACTTAAGAGACACAATAGATTTTTAGTTAAAGGTAGAGGGCACAGATTTTGATCCTCAACGACAAATAATGGTAACCATGCATGTAACATCCCTCTACACCTAGATCCCGCAGGAGGAGGCTTTAGGGGCGATGGAAATATATTTTGAAAAGAGAGAGAGACCTCATAGAGTCCCTACGTCATTTATTTTAAAGTTGGCAGAGATTGCACTTAGAAAGAATTATTTTTCTTTCAATGGAGAATTTTTTATGCAAGTGAAGGGGACTGCCATGGGATGTCCTTATGCCCCAGAGATGGCAGTCCTCTTCATGGCACAATATGAAGAAAAATTAGCAGAAAACAACAATCTCTTCATAAATCATATCCTTCAATGGTATCGCTACATAGATGACGTCTGGCTCCTGTGGCAGGGGAGCCAGGCGGATCTATTGGCCTTTTATGATTGGCTCAACACTAGACATGGGGATATAAAATTCTCCATAGAGCATAGTAATGCCAAAATGACATTCTTTGATGTGGAATTGACATATGCTCAAGGCCAATTAAAAACATCTTTATACAAAAAAGCCACTGATAGAAATACTATTCTGCACCATAAAAGTGCACATCCGAGGAATTTAAAAGCCAACCTTCCATATGGACAGCTTTTACGCATAAGAAGAAACTGTTCGGAAGTGAGAGACTATGAAGAACATGCTTACAACTTTTGCAATGAAATGAAACAGCGAGGATACCCCAAAAAACTACTTAAACATTCTTTTGAAAGAGCACGTTGTACACCTCATGAATGCCTACTGCAAACTTAGAAGAAGCCAGAATTAGTATATAGAGAGATTAGTATGTGTGACCACTTATGGTCCCTATACACATAAACTAAGACAGGCGGTATTAAAGAATTGGCATCTTTTAGAGCAATTAGAATGCCCTTTTACAAAACCAATTTTTGCTCACAAAAAGAACCAGTCGATTGGGCAACAGATTATCTGAGCTGATGTGGCACTATCTAAAAAGAAAGGTGACCACACAGGAGGAGGAATCGCTATCGTCCATAAAAAATCAATCCACATCTCAACGAGCTCTGACGCCAACCTCGCCAACTCCGAGCACCTTCACTTCCAGATCCACATCGACCCCAAGACCACACTCAGAGGCACCCTCCTCTACAGACCACCAGGACCCCGCGCAAAATTCAGTGAAGATATCACGGACTTCATCACTCCACACGCACTCCCCTCCAAAGACTACATCCTTCTGGGAGACCTCAACTTTCACCTTGAAAAAACCAACGACCGCAACACCACCACCCTCTTGGACAACCTCGCCAACCTCGGACTTAAACAACTGGTCACTTCCCCCACCCACATTGCAGGTCACACACTCGACCCCATCTTCACCTCCAGCAATCATGTCTCCTTCAGCCACACTACGGATCACCTCTGGACTGACCACAGCTGCGTTCACTTCACCTACAACAAGCCAAAACCCATCAACCACCCCCAACCAACTCTGCAAAGAAACTGGAACAAAATCACCATCGATCGGATCTCCTCATCGCTCCTTCTAAACACCCCAGCCCACTCTTCTAACCCAGACCAAGCCGCCGCCAACTTCACCCTATGGTTATCCAACACCGCCGACACCTTAGCACCACTGAAAAAACGTCAAAACAAACCTGGCAGCAAGAAGGCCTCATGGTTCAACGATGATCTTAAAAAGTCCAAGAAACTCTGCCGCTCCCTTGAAAAGGCCTGGAAAAAAGACCCAACCACTAGCACCAAGGACGCCTTCAAAAACGCCACCCGCACACACCACCAACTAATCCGAAAGGCCAAGAAAACAGCATTCAAGGTTCGACTTGACAACAACGCCCACAACAGCAAGGAACTTTTCAACATCGTCAAGGAATTTACCAATCCCTCAGCCAACTCCAACGACATCACCCCCTCTCAAGCCCTCTGCGACTCCCTAGCCTCATTCTTCCACAACAAAATTGCAGACATCCACAACAGCTTCGACAACCAACCCGGAGACCAACCCACGCAACCATATGCTGAACATTCTCCCCCCTTGAACACCCTCAACGAGTGGAGCCCAATCTCCACTGAGGACACCATCCGCCTGATGAACTCCATCCACTCAGGATCCCCCACAGACCCATGTCCTCACCACATCTTCAACAAAGCAGACTCCGTCATAGCACCGCACCTCCGAGAAGTCATCAACTGCTCCTTCAACTCCGCCACCTTCCCGGAAAGCTGGAAACACGCTGAACTCACCGCCCTTCTGAAAAAACCCACTGCGGACCCCACCGAACTCAAAAATTACCGCCCCATCTCGCTCCTTCCATTCCCGGCCAAAGTAATCGAGAAAGCTGTCAACAACCAGCTCGCCGCTTTCCTCGAAGCCAACAAATCCCTCGACTCCTCACAATCTGGCTTCCGAGCAAAACACAGCACTGAGACCGCCCTCATCGCAGCAACAGACGACATCCGAACTCTACTGGACAAGGGAGACACAGTCGCCCTCATCCTCCTCGACCTCTCTGCAGCCTTCGACACAGTCTGCCACAACACCCTTTTACAACGCCTCAAAAACATCAGAATACAAGGAAAAGCACTGGAATGGATCACCTCGTTCCTCTCCGGAAGAACCCAGAAAGTCCGCCTCCCACCATTCAAGTCAGAAGCCACTGAAGTCATCTGTGGCGTACCACAAGGATCTTCACTCAGCCCCACCCTTTTCAACGTCTACATGAGCCCCCTCGCGGCCATCGCCCGCCAACACAACCTCAACATCATCTCTTACGCGGATGACACTCAACTGATCCTTTCTCTCACCAATGACCTCAGCACCGCCAAAACTAACCTACACGAAGGAATGAAAGAAGTTGCCGAATGGATGAAACACAGCCGTCTGAAACTGAACTCAGATAAAACAGAAGTCCTCATCTTAGGTACATCCCCCTCTGCATGGGACGACTCTTGGTGGCCGGTAGCCCTTGGAAAAGCACCCATCCCGACAGACCACGCACGGAACCTAGGCATTATCCTGGACTCTTCACTCTCAATGAACAGACAAGTCAGCGCCGTGTCCTCATCCTGCTTCAACATTCTCCGCATGCTCAAAAAAACATTTCGCTGGATCCCCACCGAAACCAGAAAAACAGTCACCCATGCTCTGGTCACGAGCCGACTGGACTACGGAAACACCCTCTACGCAGGTACTACCGCTAAACTCCCGAAGAAACTCCAACGAATCCAAAACGCCTCAGCCAGGATCATATTAGACATCCCGCGCAACGAACACATCTCTGACCACCTGAAAGACCTCCACTGGCTTCCCGTCAATAAGAGGATCACTTTCCGACTGCTAACACAAACAGACACACAAATCTCTCTACGACATCGGACCAGAATGCCTCAACTCACGACTGTCCTTCTACAACCCCTCCCGCCAACTACGCTCTTCCAGCAAAGCCCTCGCCACTGTACCTCGCATCAACAAGACCACCATGGGAGGCAGATCCTTCTCATACCTGGCTGCTAGAACATGGAACTCACTCCCCACTTACCTTCGCCTTACCCAGAACCACCTAGCATTCAGAAAGCAACTTAAAACGTGGATATTTGACAAGTAATCCTCCTCCCCTCCCTAAGCGCCTTGAGACCCTCTGGGTATGTAGTGCGCTATATAAATTCTTTGACTTGACTTGACTTGACTTGACAATGGTGAATGGAACTCATAGAGGGCCACCACAAATGTGGGAACTGCGTGGCCTGTCCCAGTACCATCGAAGGGAAGGAATTCTGCCATCGGGGCACGAAATGGAAACATCTAGATTTCCCAAACAGTAAGACTAGGAATATAGTCTACGTAGTAGTTTGTCCATGTAAGATGATATATATTGGCAAAACTAGCCAACAGGTCTAACTGAAAATTAGCCAACACAGATTGTGTATTAAAAAAAGAGTGATCACTGCACCCATGGTAGAGCATTTTATTGAGAAAGGGCATGAGGAAAATGACATCAAATGGTCGATTTTGCTTGTGATGAAAAAAAATCACTTGGATGTAGATCGAGCTCTATTACAAAAAGAGGCCTACTTAATCCTTAAATTTACCAGTACACAGACAGGACTTAATAGCTTGTCTGAGGTAGCAAGACTATAACATCAGTATATATTGAGACTGATTTGGACTAGCAATGATATTTTTGGGTTGGTCCTTTCGTCAAAAAATCTTTGAAGAAAATATCTGTATTCTGAAGCAGTTCCTTGGTGTATTGGTGTCTCCGTATTGATAGAAACATACGTCTTGTTCAGACTTAGGTTTTGACTTGGGATTGGTTTCCTCCTGCAGTCCTGAATCCATGCCATGAAAAAAGATATGTCACAAGATTGTCCTGTAACATCCCCTTTCTTCATTTAGTTCCGCTCGAGTAACAAAGTTTTTTCTGGACATGCACCACAGATTATGATTTGTTGTCTGCCTCTGTCCATTAGCTACAAATGTCATGTTTTTGGGAAAACTACATATCCCATAATCCTTTGGAGCTCTAACTCGCTATAAATAGCGTAGATGATGAGCGGCAGCCATCTTGTATTAACTGGGCTGTTGGTTGTGGCGTGTACGAGGGTGAGGTAAGCTTTGTGCTCTCATCTAGACAAAACTGCACGTACATGAGGAGTTGGGCAGGACTAATAATCTTTATTACACCGTTTGGTAACGAGTTGCTCCGGTTTTTTCAACAGAATCGGAATTTTGCGACTTGTATTGAAAAGACGGCAAAGAGTTTCAGGTATGCTTCATTTTTTGTTTAAATATTTAGCAGGTGTAGCATTACAGCAATGCACGCTATGCATGGTTAAAACGAGCCATGTGACCTTGACATTTATAGATAATATCCGGCGATGGTGAACGCCGTGGAAAATAGACAAGTTATCCACTAAAGGAATACCAAAGGATACCTTCTTAACCTTTGGCATAAAAACACTCATAAGGTATGTGCTAGCAACAAAGGCCCCCTCCTCTTTGTTCGTCTTCTTTAAGTAAGCCAATAACGATAGCCTTAAAATTTCTTGGGCAGGTTGGTGTGTGGCAGAATAGATCGGAGCAGGACTGCACGATCTAAATGAGAGACTGAATTTTACGGAGAGAATCCACACCAGTTTTGTAAATAAATGAAGCTTCCTCACAGCCCCCTTCCTCTGTTGAAATCATGGTTGGTTGTCTGCACATTGGCAGATATAGGACTGTAGTCAACTAGTGCAACTGAAATTGAGAGGTACCCTGATTTTTTGTAAATAAAACTTTATTTTTTTTTACATTCCATGTAGATAATGACAAAGCCCTGATGAGATTCCTGGAACTGGTTCCCCGGGATCGAAACGCGTCGGTAAACGGGGAGGAGCAAATAGTCAACCACAGTATCAATTAACAACATCTGATGTGTAGATATATTGAACTCCTTACTCATTAATTGAACTCCTCATTGGTTTACTTTGTCTATTCATTTTGGCATTCGAAGTGTACATAATGTGTTGCTTTGTTTAAAATTGCTTTTGTTTGGGATGAATGATTGATATTGACCAATTAATTTTGATTAGTTTTTTTGTTAATTGTATATTTCTAATGGTAATGTACAGTGTTGTAAATAGATCAATGTACAGTGGTCTTGTTTTGCATCTATGAATTCTGAAAAATAATTTAAAAATATAAAATTGGATGGTATAAATAAAAATACCTTGTCAAACTAAATAAACTGTAGTTTGACTTTTGTAAAAAAAAGTAGATTAAGAATAAGGGTGGAGGAGGCATTTTCATTTTTTCTTGATAAAATAGGGTCCAGCCTAGCCCATGCCCTGAGGGACCTAACTCCATAGATTTACAAAATTGTGCCCCCAGCTGGCATGAAGCCACACTGATCTGTTTGTATAAGAGTCGTTTTCAGGTGTGCAGCTAATATAGTGGCACAAGTCTTTAGCTCTTTGTGTATGATCAAGAAAGGCCAATATGCCCCTCAGTCAGTATGTGGAGGAGTCGACTTTGAAATTACCACAATGGTCACCATGTCTCGCTCCTGTGGAAAGTGACCCATTTGAGCTGATTCATTGTAGAGGACAAACACGTGTGGAGAGAGGATCTCCTTGTATTTAGTATATAATCAGCAGGGTACCCATCAGGTCCAGGAGTCTTTCTGTTCACCAGGGCAGACCCAGCATTAGCAATCTACTCCAACATGAGTGGCTCTTCCAAAGCCTGTCTCTCAGTTCATGACAACCGAGACAGAGAATCATCATTCACAAGAGTGGAGGCCAGCTCCGCCTGCGATCTTGGGATTGCTGTTCACAAGTAACGTTATAGTCCACAAATGTTTGGACCATGCCTGAGATAGGGTTCTGGGGAGTGCCAGCAGCATCCAGTATCTCAGGGATCACTCGAGCATCGATAGGTCGAGTGGCCAGCCAATACAGTAATTTGACATATTCATCACCCAATTCGTATATATTTGCCATTGAGGAGCACCATACTTGTAGCGCTGCCTCAAGTGAAAGAAGACAAACCTCAGCCTGGAAAAGCTCAATCTGTCAGGCAATCTATCCCTGGGGGAACCAAGGAAGCTGTGTCTCCAATCCTGCTGGAGTCTGTCTCTCTCTCCTTCTTAGAATACACGTATCGTACTCTCTGATTGTAGCCTTGCAGGCCACTCACAAGGTGCTAGCAGATTTTACAGTTCCCTTATTGGTTCAGAAATATGTTCAGCCAGAGCCCAGGAATGTGTCTCATCTTTAAGGTCCACTCATTAAGCCACTGTAGGAAGCTGGCTCTCTATATAGTGCACTAAAAAGAAGTACACTGTGCAGAGAGTCCAATAAACCCCTAAATGGTATATAGCGATAAAAGCAGAAAATTCTAAAGCACTTTTTGGGGTAGTGTGGGTGAGCAGTTAGGCCTACCAGAGGGTACTTTAAAGCATTTATTTTACTCCACAGAGGCAATAAATAAGACTTACACTCGAGAATGAATCTGAGGCCAATTAAAAAAAATTATATCGATTTTATAGAATTTTTAAGACCAAAGACACAGTTCTAAGTTAAGTACTTTTGGAGTTATGATATTTCAAGTTTGGAAAATATATCTGTTAGACCTGGCACCTTGGCGTGGGTCTCCCTTCCATTTTATTTCTGGTGCCTCGTGTGTTTTTGCTGCTTATAACTGCTATGGGCACTGTGCCACTGCTGTCCAGTGCCACAGTGCAAGTGCTCACTAGGGTAAATTGATGTATGGAGTAGTGATTCCATGATTGGATTATTTGATTTACTGGTCAGATCCTAGTACAGTGCACCATAGGTGCCCAGGGCTTGTAAATCAAATGCTGCTGGTTGGCTTGCAGCACTGGCTGCGCCACCCACAGCAGAAGCCTGTAAAAGTGTGTCTAAGTCTTGCCATTGCAGTGCCTGTGTGCAGTCTGGTACTGCCATGCTGACTGGGCAAGTGCACCCACTTGCCAGTCCCTAAATCTTCCCTTTTCTACATATTAGTCACCCCTATGGTAGGCCCAAGGGCAAGTGGCATTGTAGGTAAAGGGTAGGACAAGCCCTGATGTGTGTGGCAGGTCCTAATAGTGAATTACAGCCATTTTCGATTTTCACTATTGCAAGGCTACCTGTTCCCCATAGCCCAGAATGGGCAGTTTGATTATTACATCTTATAATCCTAACTGACTCAGGGAACCAGGTAGACATTTGAGTTTAGTATGCCTGAACTCAGAATGCATCTTTTAGTGAAGTTGGTTTTAACATTCTGTGTTTGAAAATACCACTTTTAGAAAGTAGATGTTTTCTTGTCTAACCATCCAAGACTGCCTCTGCTAGGTTGTGTATTCCTTGTCTGGAGTTTGAGTGATAGGGGCTGGGGGATTGCAGGAGACAGGGAGAGTGAGCACGGGGCTGAATTAAGAGATCTACATGCAGATGGGTGGGAGGAGTTGCATCTGGTACCTGAATAGGGCTGTGCCTTCCCTTCACAATGCTGACTCCACCTCCTGTGGTGCGTCTGATGTCTCTGCCCTGCACTGTGAAAAGAAAGAAGGAGTCATTTCAACAGAGTGCTCCAGGACTGACCAGAACTCGTTTGGACTAGGAAAAGGCCTCTCTGCCTTCAGAGAACAAATGGAAACTGTGTATGAAAAGGGGGACACAAACCCCAGAACTTTAGATCACTTTTGGGAAACAAGAAGAAATCTTTGCTGAGGAGAGGAACCTGAGAGAGTGAGGAGAGACTATCCCTAAGCTGAAGTGCTGCTTGGGGGATTGGCCTGCAGTGGTTGCCTGACTGCCAAAGGAAGGAGAGAGGAACTTTGTGTGTACTTTCATCAACTTGTGAAGGATCTCTAAGGGCTTGAGAAAGAGCTTGCCTCCTGCTGAAGTCTCCGGGACAACAGACTTCGCCCACCAGCTCCCGAAGAGTTCTTTAGAAGTGCCTACAGTTGTGTTGGGCTTTCTGAGGAACTGTGTGTCGCACGGAGCTAGAAACACGACTCACAAAGAAAAAGTGTGTCACTGCCGCATCAACTGAGAAGCGTGTCGCCACCGCTGCAGCTGTTGCATCATTGCCGAAGCACCTCACATCGCGGGAGAAGAGGATCGGCGTCCCATCAGATGCCGCCGCATCACCGGGAAGCGTGTTGCAGGGCCTGTTGGGGCTCAGAAAAATCGTTGAGTCGCTGTACGGCCTTTGGGCGTGCACGCATCTTGTTGCATCCAAGAGAAGACGCCATCTTTGTTTCTTTGCACCGGATCTTCATCGCATCACGGCGTTGCGGGCCACATCGCCACGGAAGCGCAGTAAGAAACCGATGCATCACCTCCCCTCGCAGACAAGAAACAATGCATCACCGTCCCCTATTCAGCAGTAGTGAACTGATGCATCACCGTTCTTGCATGTAAGGAACCGACGCATGACCTTCCCTGCAACACTTTTGTTGTATAGTGTTACGCATCAAAGGGTACATTGACCCAAAGTGTCGCATTTTAACATCTAAAGAGAACTAAGCTAATTCTACCATTTTTAAGTACAGTATTGTGGATTTTTGTTGTTTGTGATCTTGTGTTAAGTCTATATAAAGAATACTAATTCTTAATATACAACTGTGTGGTGTCCATCTGTAGTGTTTCACTAGGTTACTGTATGTGTTCATAAATGCTTTACACACTGCCTCTGAGATAACCCTGTCTGCTCGTGCCAAGTTACCAAGGGGGTGGGTAGGGGTTATTTTAGGAGTGTACCCACTTACCCTGACTAGACGCAATGGTCCCTATTTGTCAAAGGTACCTACCTCTGTCAACTAGAACCCCCCAAATCTAACAATGTCACTTTAATGTGCAATTACACACCATAGGAAACAATGGGGAAAAAGCAGAAAAATGCATAGAAATGTAGGCAATGCTTTCATGAAGTTCACCTTCTCATTTTAGGCCGATGTCGGGACCAGGTCCTAAGTTCTAGCAGGTGAAGTTTGGGAGCATCCCAAATCTGCCGGGAGCAGAGTGCTGAGGGTCTTGGAAACTGGTGCGCAAAGATGAAGGGGCCACTTGAAAACACATTGTACAGGTGGACTTACAGGTAAATCTGAGAGGGCTCCTTTCAAGGAGGAGATCCAAAGGGCTTAGGGACCATGGGGCTACAGTGGATAAGTTGATGCTGCAGGGGATAGGCCTCGGTGGCAAAACGAACAGGTCAGCCAGGCGTCAGGCCTCTTTAGGTCCTCATGGTCAGAAGCAGGCAACTTTGAAAAGCAATATCGGATCAGCTGGGCTACTCAGGAAGTGGGTCTTAGGTGCCTTGATGTCCCTTAATGGGTGCTTACTTCTAGTGCTTTCAAAGTCTGGTGTGGACTCTTCTTCTTGGTGTTTGCCATTGAGGGTTCGGTACCCTGTGTATTGGTAAATCACGGCTCAAATAGGTCCTAGTGTGTCCAAACTTGGTGAGGAGCTGCATCTGACCCTCCAGAGCTGTTTTACCATTCCTTGCTGTGGTGTTGCATGGAGGGCGTCTGGAAGCAGCAGTATGGCAAGCCCGACTTAATGGGTTCCATGCCTGCTGTGTGCAGGGGTGTGACACCTTTACTCCAAGGGAGCTTCCTGGCAATTTCCTGAAGGTTGAAGGGCACCAGGGTTCAGAACAACACAGCAGCAGCAATTCTCGAGTCCTGGGACGAGCAGGCATGGTTTGGCAACTTTTTCTTCTGCATCAGGGTTTCAGTTCTTGTGCAGCGTGTCTTCTTTGTCCTGGTCTTCTCTTTTCTGTTGAATTTGAGGTTCTGGTCTTGGGGTGCCACCTAAATACTGAATATAGGGGTGTTATAAGGGGAGACAGGTAGTAACCAATGGACTACCTACTTTTAAGGTGTCTACACAATTTAGTGACCACTTCCTGTGGTAAGAGGCACTAACCAAGGCCTGATAGGTTATTTTTCCACCATTCCAATAAGTTGGAATTTCAGGAGAGTGGTTCACATCACCTAGGGGTGGTGTAGACTAATTGGGAACCCTCCTCCTAATCTAACTAATTTTCCCACCATTCCTCCCTCCAAAAGTGGAGCAGAAAAGGGAGTTTGGCTTCCCCCTTTATCTGGAGGTTCCTAGGTTGGATTTCAAAGGCGGCATCACCTTTAAAGCTTCCTGTTCATTAATTCCATCCTGTCCTGAAGGATGTATGAAGCACCTCTGCCCGGAGCAGAATTTGTTTCTGTCCTCTGAGAGCGCTGGCTCTCACACATGATTGTCAGAAACATGTCTATTTTTCAGGGGACCCTGTAAAGAGTCACCTTTGTGACTTTATTAATAAATCCATCACTGACATCAGTGAAGGTTTATTAAGACAAGATGTTAGGTACACACATCTTAGAAATCAGTGAAGCCATCATGGAGCTAGGAAACATGTGTTGATAAGTATCCAGCTCATGTACACTTTATGGCTTCCCTGTGTACTTACAACATCTCAGAATAGACTTGACATTGTAGGGACATCTCTGCTCATTCTGATATGCCCTCACATAGGATATAGTGCACCCTGCCTTAGGGAAAAAGCTTTGCATAGGGGTGACTTACCTATACCATATGAAGTGTCTTAGGCATGACACAAAGGGTTGCGTGCCACGTCAACGCTTTGGATTTCTCTGTACCAAGACACAAGCCTGCCATGGCAGAGTCCATAGCCTTGGTAATGGGTCCCGGTGGTGGCACAATATGTGCTGCAGCCCCAGAGGACCCCCTTCTGTACCCATGCTCTAGGTACCAGGGGCGCCATTTACTAGGGACTTACAGGGGCAGCTGAAGTTGTGCGAATTGTGGGACAGTGTTTGGGAAAGAGATCTGGCACTGGAACCATGGTTAGCAGTGACTCAGTGTACTTGCAGTTCAAAATCACATCAGGCATCAGGCAAAAAGTGGAGGCTTACCATGCAAAAAGAGGCCCTTTCCAACAACCGCCACAGAGGGCACTGGCCGACAGCCCTGGAGCCTAGGCGGAAAGCACAAGGGCATGATCAGAGATTCCTCTAGGGAGAATCTGGATCTCAGAGAAATGTAAGCATTCAGTTGCTGGCATAAGGATAAAGTCTATATGTGCAATGGAATGATGGTCAACGAGGTATGTGTGTACTGTTGCTGCATAAGATTCAACAGGTGCAACATGTCACATAGACCAAAAGCATTTACCCAGTTGGAGAGCTAGTGGGCCCGCACACATCTTTGCCCAGAGGAAACAACAGTAGAGTCAGCTGCAGGGTTAAGGACCACATCAAAGTCTCCGCCCACCTCTGTGGTACCCTCTGGGAGTGCCAGGGAGTGATTCATGAGTGTCTGAAGGAAAGGCTTCATTGCAGAGGGGGGACTTAGAGGCAAAGGAGATTCAACCCATGTCTCTCCACCTTACCCTTGAGGACAAGATAATGGCCCTGAGGGTCAGAGAGAATACATCGGACCACAATGGGGAAGGAACATTGAAGTAGATTTGCCACCACTCAGGAGCTCCGTATATAGCCAGCATGCTTGACTCTATCATACCCTTGACAGAGCAAGAAGGGGCAGTGAGTACCTATTAAGTGCATCTCCTGCAGCATCTAAACTACCTGGAGGGAATGATAAGCATAGCACATGACTGCAGAATGCTTGATGCAGTCTAATAGCCCATTAACATTCCATGACAAAACCTGAGAGTGTAAGAAGGTTGGTATGTAAGAATAACTAGGGTAGGAATTGAGCGCGACCTAAAGTAAGCTTGAGAATTGCACTCGTGGGCTGCCGCTAACGTGTCTTGTTGTGATGGGAGTGTCATGTATGCTGGTGTGATGGAACAAAACATAATAAACAATAATATTCAGCAAAATACAGTGACAGTGAAGCAAAACAAATCCAACCCACCCCAACAACCCCTCCACCACATACTTCTACCCGAGAAGCATATGTTGCCCTCAGAACTACAACATAACCCCACAACATTGCATACTGAATGTGGAGCAGTGGACCCCTCCTTTTAGCAGGATCTCATTTGGCAAGTACCCAATAAAGAAGAAAATGACAACGTTTGCAAGTCAAACTCCCCTCGAGCTCGACTCTGGCACCCCAGATCAGATCGTGGGACTCGAAAACAGCCTCCCATCCCCATTAGTGGAGTGTAGAGTGGCAGAGCCCTCCGGGAACACCATGTCCTTCCAGAGCAAGTTCAAGAGAGGCAGCATTAGTTTATAGAGTCTGTCCTTGGTCCCTCAGTCGCTACCAAGAAGTATCTGAGTTTGTGGAGAGTGAACCGGTCGCCGCTCAACCGCTTAACTTGCGGGAAACAGTTTGGACACTCTGCCTCACTCAAGCAGGTGCAGGTTTCCTGATTGAAGGAAGTCTCTCAGCAGAGCGGTAAAATGATTCTGGACGGTGGCGCTGCTTTTCCTTTGTGAGCCAGTCCCACGCAGCTCCATCATGTCAAAAATATTTGACATGCCGGCATAGAAGGAAATATGTGCATGTAGGAGAAGTTGATGGCTTTCAATTTTTGTTTGACCACCATATAGGACTACGGTTCAACTTGCATTTCTCTAGTGTAGTCCTGAAACACCAGTATCTTGAGTGTTTCAAGACCGTAGCATGGAATCTCAGTCTCAAAAATTGAGAATGCGGGTGATCATAGACCTATGCGGGGCCCCGAGGGGGTTTGGGTGTCTGAGCTCTGTGTGACTCCTCCACCACAAGCCAGACAGATAACTTATCTTTAGGCATCCAGTGCTTAATTCACTGTTCCAGGACCTCTGTAGGGTGCTGCATCTATATCCCCGCTAAGAAGCAGATGAATCTTAGGTTATTGCACCAGGATCGATTTTTAGCATCGTCTGACCGGCTGTGCTGTTCCGCAGATTGAGACATGAGGCAGGACACCTTGAGTTTGAGGTCATATACCTCACCCTCAACTGTCGATAGCCATCCTTAAAATTCTGTAATTCTGTCATGTGTTGTGTAGGTCTTGGCACAGGAGTCCTGCATCCACATGGACGTCCCTAATCTTGGTTTCCACTGCTGTCTGCGAGGCATGGATGGCTTGTAGGATATTGGCAAGATCTTAGCCTTCGTGCAAACATGCAAACTGCCCCCCGCCCCCCGGACCCATGGTACACTTCATATGAGTTTGGGAGAAGTGAGGATGGGGGACCTTGTCTTTCCCCATAGTTATGAAAGGAATAAGCCAGCAAACAGCAGCAGTTCAGGTGCCCATCCCACTTGCGGCATTGCCTAAGACAGCATGAGCAGCAAGTGACCCACGGACATCAAAGGGGTCAAACATATGATCCAAGATAGCTGTGATCCTGAGCAGCATGATAAATACAGGAGAGATAGCAGTTTATAGTTTTTGTGAACAGGTGTGTGTGGTGGAGCAGAAGAGACTGCAAAGGGACTAGCAACGAGGGAGCCTGCAGAGTGCTGGGTTTTCTTGGGCCTATGGGCAATACACAGAAAAGGGAAGGACTGCTGCGGCAGTTGATCCTGGTGCCTGAAGTTATGAAACAACCTTGATCACTGTTCAACTGGGAGCCTGGAGTGTCTCCCCTTCTGTGCTTGCCAATTGTCTGTAGGACTAGCATGATCGAGGGCCGTTGCCTAAAAAGGCTGAGGCTTAGGTTGGAGGTGCTATAGGAGAACAAGACATTGCAGGGAAATATGGTCTAGGACGTGGCCCACCAACCTTCTCAGGGCATCGTCATCATAATGATCCAGCAGATCCTCCCTCAGAGGTCTACCAGGCAGAAAGGTGCTCAGAGGACAGGAGATCAAGAGGCCACATTAAGGAGCCCACACAAACTGATATCATGGCAGCCTTCCAGGGTTGGAGAGTGGCCCTGACAGGAAAAAAATAGATGCACTACCAATTGGGGTAAATGTACTCGAATCAGACGTGCTGAAAGTGGTGATAAGGGTCAATACTGCTGAAGGCACGACTACCTAACTTTAATCTGAAGTGGCAAATCAAGAGCAGATGGCAAAACTGTTGACAAACTGAGTGGAGGAATCTGTGGGCCATTTGCAATGTAATAGCTTATGGTTTATAGACTTTCCTGAGTGAGCAGAGATCTCTCCTGTGGAACAATTTTTAAGGAATGGATCTGCTAGGATTTGGGGCCAGAGGATTTCTCTCCCATGTTTGCGGTGGAAAGGAGCTACATGGTGCTCACACCTAACTGGCCACCTGAGGTGCCACAGAGGGCCCTGTAAGCCCAGATATTTAAGAACATTGTACGGGGACTGTGCCCTGAGGGTTGTGAGGGAAGCCTTCAAGGTGCAATTTGAGAATCACAACATTGCAATATAACCAGACTATACCAGGAAAGTACAATCATATCTGGAAGTGAAGCAGAAACTTTGGGTGATGAATCTCAGATACATTTTGCTTTTCCCGCCCATATCAGAGCAATTGCTCAGGAAAAGAGCTATTTTTTCGTCCACCCATAGCATGTGCGGGTTTGGGTTAAACTGTGCGACACAATCCAACCTTAGAGAAGTGGGTCTTCATGGAATACTTTGGGCCATAGGTGATACAAAAAAACAAGAGATGGGGAAGGCAAGAAGCGGGGGCTTTGGACCCCGTGGGTGCTAGTGCTGGAAGATGGCACCATGCAGGGAGTGGAAGAGACTCTATCTGGATAAGCAGAGTCTTCTAGTAATACAAAGAAACAATATTAGGGGACAGTGCTGGAGACAATGGATGAGAAAATATAGACTCCTGGATGCCCTTTGTATAAAGGTGGTACAGATTTCATCATGTATGATGGAGGGTGTGCAAAGTTCAGAGATTGTATGCACCTGTGGCAGTGCCATCTAAACACATGGGCACGCTGGGCATTTGCCAGGAGCCCCACGAGCATAGGAGTCCCACGCAGACCAGAATTTAACACTAATTTTCAGTTAAACATTTTTATTCCTGTGAGTGTTTGTTTAGGCAGGCCCTATAAAGTTGTTAAGATGGCACTGACCTGTGATACTCAGTATGAACACTACTCTAAATTTGTACAACTGACAATTTGGGGTTCAATTTGGTATGTTGTAATACACAGACCTCAATGAGAATGAAGGGTTCTGTTAAGATGTGAGGGGTGAAGTGGAGCTGAGGGGTAGGCCTCTGCTATTACTTCCTTCCTTTAGTAAGTTGGAAATGTGGTGGACTCACACCTGTTTGGGGTCCACCTGTTGGAGGCCTTGGACTAGTGGATGCTGCCCTTAGATTATAGCTTTGCTGAAGTAGAATTACAAGGTGTATTTGTTCAATGGAAGGGTGGTTCCAGTGTCTTGTGACTTTCTAGTTTGTAGTGACTTGCGGCACACCTGGGCAGGAGTTGATTCATTTTGCTTTGCATTTGCCTTTAGAATGGGTTGGAGCAGGTTAATTGGTCAATCAGAGGTGCATTGGAAATGTGTGGTGAGTATGCTAGTTTGTTTAAGTGGCATCTCCAAAAGAGTGCTACTGTTAATCAGTTTTTTATTGGAAAGTATGTGCGCAGTGAATTTTTTAGCACCTCTTTCAGCCACCCAAAATGTTCTGTCCTTCACACGCAATGGCCTACATACAGAGAACATATCACGCAGCACAGCAGCCAAAAATGCTGTGCTGCATTGTATGACAGGGACGCCGCAGGAGAGCACCATGTCTACAGAGATATGGCACTCTCCTCCGCTCTCCCTAGCGCCAGCACAGAATTTTGCTGCTGTGCGCCATGCACACACCATTGCACCATAGTGCAAGGGTGTGTGCATTGAACTAGCATAGGTTTTGTACAGGAAGGGTTCCCTTACAGTACAGAATACTATGCCTAGACATGTTTTAATACTTTTACACATTGTATGTGTGCTCTATAGTGCAGCATACATGCAAAGTCATAAAAGAAAGGAGAATTGAAAACATTTCTCAATTTAACGCTTGCTTTCAAATGGCGTTAATTTTTTACGCAAAACCCTATCTTAGATTCTTGGTATGTAGGGATTTCTTTACAAAAGCATGGCTGGTGTCATGGGGATACACATGTAACATCCCATTGATGCTAAATAACTCAAAGCAGTAATTTATGCAACTTTGCACTACTTTTAGGCAATTTCCAGCATGCAAGAACATTTGTGTTCGAAAACATATAATGAAATAAAATGTGCTGTTTATGCCACTTTTGTGATGAAAACACAGCACAATGGGCTTGTAAATGAGCACCCATAGGGTCCAAATTGCTTTGTTTCAGGAGACCTATGTACTCTGCCTGAAGTGACACATCTGAGGAAAAAAGTGGAACGGCCACCTACTTGCTACCACTTATTCTAGAGGGTCTTGGGATGAATTGCAGCATGGGTCCCCTTTAAATTGCTGATGTGATAGTTGATCTGCAGCGGAGGTATGTTAATATATGTGGTATCATAGATAGGGTGGACAGATGCCTGGTAAATTTCTATGGCTCGAATCCAAATGATAAGTATGCTATTTACCTTGCGCTCGCTGCATAGCCAATTCGGCAATGCAGTGAGCGCAAGGTAAATAGTTTTATTTATTTATTTACTCACTTTACTCCTTGCCGTCGTATGTACGACTCCACTACCCCAACTCTTCCCCTTCTCCCCCAGCCCCACCTCCCGCAGCACTCCCTCTGCGAGCCGCCACAGAGGTCTGAAGCTGACGAACAGCAAAGCAAAGGCTTAAAGTGTGACAAACCTTCAGTTATAGGTTTTCCAATTTGTTGGGCTGTTACATATGCCCTATTATTTTCAAGATTCTTAGCGGGAGAGCATGAAACAGGGCATCAGTCTTGCATGTTCACTTTTGCTTGACAAGAACCTTAGTCTCCTTTCTCGAGGACCGTGTCTGGAGTGCATCAGTGCTTGTTGGCATAACACTTCATTTTGCATTTGCAAGAGGTGTCAGTGACATCAATCTCATCAGGGTCTACTGACCGACTGGTGGTCCATTGTGGTATATTTGTCCAAGAGCTCTCCTCCACAGCAAGATGGCAGGACTTTCTCCCGTCATGGAATGAGGAGTGGAATGGTAGGCATGGTGGGCTGGGCATAAAGCTGACTTGAGGTCCATGCCTTCCAGCGCTGCACACTGAACCACCCTTTCAAAGTACTCACAATCATTCAACAGTGACATTTGCCTTTGGCCTTTTTTGATGTTTTATGTTCAAGCAATTAAGAAAGTCTTTGAACTCTCTGGTTTTGAAGGGTGGACTGGTGTCAAATTTGAGAATTGAGGGAACACCCCATGTTGCAAAAATAACATCCAGCCTCTCGATTACTTGGTCATGAGTGGTTGATGATAAGTCTTCTACTAGTGAAAAACATGAGTACTCATCAACAACTACCAAGAGATGATATCTGTTATTGAGGGGTCTGAAGAAGTCAACTGTAAAATCTCTCCCTGGCTTGCCCAGGAATATCAGACATGTTTACCGGGTGCTGTGTAGTTTTGGGAGAAAGAGAGTTACACAGATTACAAGCTTTAATCTCCCTTTCAACTCGTTCATCAAGACATGGGAACCACACTAGCTCTCTGAGGGCTCTTTTAGTTGCAGCAATGCCACAATATCCTTTTGAGCCTTTCAGGGATAACTACTCTTGTCCCCTTAGTATGACACTTTTATGTGTAACTGAAAGTTCTTCCCAAACATTCTTGAACTTCTGGTAATCAACAACATCTGTAAGAGGTTGAGTATGTTTCCTCCATGATTGTGTTGTAATGATTTCTTTGAGCTTAAGCATGCTTTTGTCAGTATTAGCAGCTATCAGAATCTGTTCAATGGAAAGAGCTGCAGGTGTACTTGACTTTACTATGAAATTGATGTAGGCCTCAGCATCTTTGGACACCATACTATGATACTGTAGAGGCACTCGTGAAAAGTAGTCTGTGGGGTTTTGATCCTTTGCCAGTTTGTGCACGAATGTATAATCATACTCCTGTATACGCAACCCCCACCTCTCAATGCGAGGGGGGATCTTGGCTTTTGGATTGTCAAAAATGGTGCGTAACACCTGTTGATCCGTGACACGGGTGAAATGTTTTCCATACAGAAACACATGAAAGCGGTCACATGTTACCACTATGTTATGTCAACATAGCTTAATATAGCGCAATGACTCATCCTCAAAGGGGCATCTTGGCGCTTGCATCGCAATTCAGGTAGAAATTTGCCATTAAAAGAACCAGGTCTTCAGATTTCTTTTGAAGCCAGAAAACTCGGTGCATGCCCTGATATGAAGGGAGAGCCGATTCCAATGGTGGGGAGCATGGAGTGAAAAGTGGCGATCACCGTAATTCAGAGTTCGAATATGTTGTGGTTGAAGGAGAAGCTGTTTTTTTATTTATTTATTCATTTATTCATTAAAGTTTCTTATAGCGCGAACAAGACCCATAGGTATCCGAGCGCTTAACACAACAAGAAATAAGATTACAAACACATCTATCTATAATGTACGATACAATAGAATACAATGATCTGAGGTAGGTTAGGGGTTATGCGATCGTTTTTTGCAACTTTTAATTTGTCCTCTAAACTATTCATATCCAGGGTCAGTATCGTGTCAGCCTCTGGTATCAGCATAGATTTGGTGATTTCCTATAAACTTCCCATATAAATTTAGTACCCTTTAAGTCAGGGTTTAGGTGATGGATTGTCCTGTCTATGGAAGGAATTTACTCATGAGAAAGATCTTAGTTTCCCTCTTGAATGTTGCAGTGTTTGTAATTTTTCTAATGCTCGGAGGGAGAGAGTTCCAGATTCTGGGGGCCGCTCCTAAAAACGCTCTATCCTAGGTTTTTTTCTTCTTGAAGATTGGTGGTCTCAGCAACAGATCCTTGGCACTCCTGGCAGGTCTGTTTCCTCCAGATATTTCAATTTTCTGGGCAAGGTATCTAGGTGTGTTGTGATGAATAGCTTTGTGGGTAATACATGCCATTTTTAGTTGTATTCTAGCTTCGTAAGGTAGCCAATTTAACGCCTTCCGGTGCGGGGAGATACAGTCAAATTTCCTTGTTCCAGTGATTAGTCTTGCTGCTGCATTAAGGCATGCTTTCAAAGGTGCTGTACAAATTTTTGGCAGACCTGTTAGTGTTGTACACCCGTATTCTTCCTCGATATAACCAGAGATTGCACTGCTAGTTTTAGATCCGATTCAGTTAAAAATGATTTCATTTTTCTTAAGTAGTTCAGATGAAAACTGGCGTTTTTTGCCTTTGCTTTAATGTTGGCTTTCATGTCTAGGTTCTCATCCAGTGTGATTCCAAGTGATTTCGGCGAGTCTACTAGAGTTGGGGTGCAGTTTAAAGCTGTGATCATTTTTGACCATTCCTTCACTTCTGCTTGGTTCTTTTTAAGCGATATAAGTAAGAAATCAGTTTTAAGCGCGTTTAGCTTCAGATCATTGATAGATAGCCATTTTAGTGTCATTTTGAGGGCTTCATTCATTAAGATGATGTCTTCCAGGGACACGATCTTGATGTATATCTGCGTGTCATCCGCATACATGTGGTAGGATATTTTGGAATTTCGCAGAATTTCTGTAAGGGGTTCGATGTACAAGTTAAACAGTAATGGAGATAATGTTGATCCTTGAGGTACTCCTACTGCATTTGGACAAGCTGGTGAAAGTGATTGGTTTACCAGGAATCTCTGACTTCTATTCTGTAGGAAGGATTTGAACCATTTCAGCACTGTACCGGATATTCCCATCCTGTCCTGCAGTCTGTTCAGTAATTTTTCATGGTTAACTGAAGCAAATGCAGATGAAAGGTCTAGGAGGATGAGTAGGCAAGATTGGATTTGATCTAGTGCTTGTTCTCCAGTTGAGAATAAGCATGTTTAGTCTGAGGTAGACTCCGGCTAGCATAGGCCACAATGTGTCCCTGAGCATAGGGTTGTCCATTGTGTTGGGCATGGATCGCCCCAAACCCATCAGACTTGCATCCACCACAATCTCTGTATGCAATTTCAGATCGAAGTAAGCCATTTCAGTTGCATTCTCAATTGTGAGTTTTATTGTCTTGAAACACCGGTCACATCCAGTTGACCATTCAAATGAAACATTGCTCTTTGTTAGTTCTCTCAGAGGGGCACTCACAGTGGCAAAATCATTAATATACCTATAGCAGTAGCTGCCCATGCCAAAGAACGATCACAACGTGATCACATCTTCTGGAGGGCAAGTAAATCACGATGCTTGTACCTTTTCAAGGTCAGAAGTCATTCCCTTTTCAGAGAAAATATGACCAAAGAATTTAAGTCTGTTTTGCGAAATTCACAATTCTCTGCATTTAGTGTGAGGCCTGCATCAGCAAGCAGACAGAATACTTATGTGAGTGATTTGTCAAATTCCTTTTGTTTGGTCCCAAACACCAGTGTCTCATTACTGCAGTTAAAAGCACACCTGACAGGCTGAAATATGCCACAAATGGCATCTTGAAAGATTTCTGCAGCTCAGAAAACACCAAAACGGAGTCTTTGATATTCGAACAAACCAACATGAGTTGAAAATGTTGTAATATACCTACTGAGTTCTTCCAGTTCAAGTTGATGGTAGTCTTTGTGTAGATCAAGACAGAAGAGTACTTTGGTGCCATTCAGCTGCATTAGCATGTCCGCAATGTGTTAACCTAAGTGTCTTTCTCTTTCGATTGCTTTGTTGGCCTGTTGCATATCAGCACAAATGTACACTGAACCTCCATTTTTCTTATTTTGCACTTCCATAATGGATGAAATCCATGGTGTCGGACCAGTACAGTGCTTTAACAGTTGTCTAATTCTTTCTCAATGGCTTCCTGTAAATGAAAAACAATTTGGTGGTGTCACTGTGCAACAAGGCGATTATCTTAATTAATGTGAAGCTGTACCTCCATTGTCTTCAGTTTCCCAAGTCCATGAAACATTGTCGGAAAATGATGCACTATGTCAGACTGAGCATTCAAGTGGTAGTTAATAGAGATCAGTCCAACGTCAGCAGCAGTATTGAAACTTAATAAGCATTAACTCAATGAAGTACTTGGGAGAATATGAATTGGACATTTTCCTTTGCTGTATGGTTGCCACAAACGATCCTTTGCTCTGCAAGTATGTAGAAGCAGCCCAGGTGTACAGCTTTATTCTCAACATTGTGAGAAGTGGTTCCTGAGACAGTTATTTGTACTTTTCAGCCGGCGTGATGTTTATCCACACATGACTGTCTATAACATAAGATGTAAGGCAACCATTCTCCTTGAGCGTGTTTTTAGGACAATTACCAAATTAACTTTGTTGCTTCATGTGGCGATTCTTTTCAGATTTGTGATTCTCCTTGCAAGTGGTCAATCCTAAATGTGCACGTCGGTCTGTGACAGACATCACCGTTGCATATCAATTTTTCTCACTGTCACTCGATGATGATGTCAGCAAACTGTGGGAATATTAGTTCGATAACACTTGACATCATATCAATTCCAGTTGCCTTAGTCGATGTTGTAATTTACCCTTGCAGGGGTGGCTACAGTGCTTCTGGATCTTTCTGGCGTCCATCTTCTCATCTCTTCCTGATGCACTTAGTTACCCTTTTACTTTTCAAATCGCAATTAAATTGTTTTCCTTCCTGCAGCTTTGGCATATTTGTCCTGTAGCAGGACATTTACCTTCATGTGGAAAGGAGAATCCACAGCAAAACAATAATTATTTTTTCCTAAGAGACATCACTCTATGTACCTCTGTCTTGTGTTTATGCTTATTTTTCATGCTCAGCTTTGATTCATTTTGGGTTGTTCCAGGTTCCATTTCAGCAGCTTGTCGATAGGCATGTTCCTCCGCTCTTGCAACCATGAGCACTTTCTCCAAAGTGAGCATTGCTTGCAGCATGTGTCATCGGAATGAATCGGAGAGGAAACCCTCAATAACTCTAAGATGCATGGCTTCTTCATCATTAAATTCATTGAGCTTGCAGTGCCTCATGAGTGTATGTAGTCTCTCAAAAAATCATCCATCTCACCAGGTTACTCTCTTGCTTTGTTGAAAGTGTACCTTTCATATTTGGCATTGGCCATTAGATTGAACTTGGCCACCAACGTCTTCTTGATTTGTTGGTATGACACATCATTAGCTTGTGATATCTTCTTTATCACCTCTTTTATTCTGTCACCGGACAGTTTTTTTAAAGTATTTGATGATTAAGGGTGGGCGTGAAATCCGTTTCGCTGGCGAATTTGCGGATTTTCCACGATTTCGCGATCCGCGAATCTCGCAAAATCACGGTAAAATCCGCGAATCAGCAGGGACGAATTTTCAGCCAGGCAAGGGTTACAGCAGCAGGTGCAAAAGTTGAACCTAATTTCTTTGTAACCTTTTACAAAAGGGTTACAAACAAATTAACTTCAACTTGGACACCTGCTGCTAATTGCTTACTGGCGCCTCGTTGCCTACTTGCAACTATTCTCTGACCCTGCTCTGACCCTTGAAGCAGGGTCAGAGAATAGTTACAAGTAGGCAACGAGGCACCTGTCCAAGGAATTAAACCTCGTCAGGAAGCACTTACAGATATAAAAAACAGGAAGAAGGGAGAGGATGGCAAATACACCCATTTTGAGTTGTCAGGAGGGGTTAAACTAAAAGAGACCTTTACAGCACAATTTTCATATGCATTTTGCTAAAAATAAAAAGCTGTATGTTCTGTAGGGGCAACTAAGGAATCTGGCCCTTCAGAGATCCGGCCTCTCTTTCTTTCTCTCGTTCTCTCTCTCCCTCCCTCTCTCTTTCCCTCTCTTTCTATCTATCTATCTTTCTATCTATCTATCTATCTCTCTCTCCCTCTCCCATAAACGACTGCATGGGTAACTTCGCTATGCAAGCGGCTCGCGAAGACGCAAAAAGCCCTGCGAACACGCAAAAAACCCCGGGAACACGCAAAAAAACAAAAATCCGAAAATTCGCGAATTTGGCGGATCGCGAATTCGCAAATCCGCAAATTCGCGGATCGCGAATTTGCAAAATTCGCCCATGCTTATTGATGATCATTTTGTCATCTGCTTCTTCTAAAGCATCTACAAAGCCATCAAAAGGTTTGACCCAGGCAGTCCATCTGGCGCCAATATTCTGCTTTGTTGCAGTATTGAAAGGAAGTGGTAGTTTCAGGAACACAGCTGCACATTATTTGGTGCTCTTCTATGTAGCCATTGAAAAATGTCACTATTTCGAAGGCCTTTCTGTGAATTGGATACTTCTTGCCACTTTGCATGCATTTGCAGCTCATCATGGCTGGGTCTTTACACCCATTTCATAATAGTGTGGCACTTGCTTCGCTCGTGCTGGTCAGTACGTTTGTACTTTCTACACCCTGTTGTCACTGCCTTTAGTGCTTTCTCATACCTGGTTGTCACTGCCTTAAGCATTTGTTTGCACCTGGTCATCTCTGCCTCTAGTGTTTTCTTGCACTTGGCTGTCGCTGCCTTTGGTGCATCTTTGTACCTGTTTGTCACTGTATTTAGTGTTTCTGCTTTGAATAGGTGCTGGCTCTGTGTTATACTGTGGCTCTTCTTTCATCCTTACCAGTAGATCTGTGGCAGACTTACTGACTGTACTCCTCTGCAGGGCCTTTACCTTCTTTGAGGACACCTCAAAAGGTTTAGTTGTTCTTTGACTCCACATTAAGCATGGGCGAATTTTGCGGATCTCGCGTTCGCGAATTTTGCGGATTTGCGGATTCGCAATCCGCAAAATCCGCGAATTCCCGCGAATTTGCGGATTTTTTTTTTTTTTTGTGTTCGCCCGTGTTTCTGCCAGTTCGCGAGGGTTTTTACAATTTCGCAATTTGCGAACTTACCTGTCGGGTCGCAAGTTTTGCGAACTTGTTGTTTCTACATGTCCAGCCTGTTTGGGACACTCTTCTTCATCACTGCCACTCTCTGTCACCACTGCCACTCTCTGACTACTCATGCCACCCTCTGGCCCACCCATGCCACCCTCTGTTTCATCACCACACCCTCTGGTTGTCCAGTGTACATTATTTTCGGCAAAGCAAAGCACACCTTCCCTGCCTCAAGTGACCTGAATTAATTTGGGGCTGATTAATGTGTCACAGAATATTTTTTTAGCTGGCACCTGCTTCCTTAGTGCGCCCTAATTAGTGATCTTTTGCACTTGCTAAGTGCTTTCATTGTTGCAAAATTAGTTACAACACCTGCCCTGCCCCAACTGACAATAATGAATTAGGGGCTAATTAATGTGTCACTGAAAGAATTTAAAGTTCCAGCCTGGCACCTGCTTGTCTGCTCCTTTAGCTGTAAATCAGGACCTTTGTGGCATACAGTTAAGGTCAGAGCAGGGTCACACAATAGTTGCAAGCAGGCAACCGAATTCTGGAGGGCCCCCTCAGGAAGCAATACAAAGAATCGTTACAAATCATGAGGTTGACCTTTTGCACCTGCTCATTGCTTTTGCTTTTGCTGAAATCGTTTTGCGGTTTTTTTCGCGCTATTCGCGGGGCGCGGCGTCGTGCGAAACCGACCGCGGAAGCCGCCAATTCGTGCGAATGAGCATTTTATTTTTTTGCGGCTTGTTGTTTCGCGAGTTTTTTTGCAGTATTCGCGAGCCGCTTGCAGCGCAACACGCGAATTTACCCCAAGGTCGAGTACGGGCGCGGCCATTTTGTTTGCGTGACGTATTTCCGTTTCCGCCCGCTATGTATAATCTCGCGCAGTAAGCGCATTGCGAGTAGAGGTTCGCACGAGATCGCGCGGGAAATCTAGAGGTTCGCACGAGATCGCGAGGAAAATCTCGCGCGAACTGACTTTCGCGCTCGGAAACGGGCGCCGGCCATCTTGTTTTTCATTCATTTCCTGTGTCTGGGCATGGTGTTTAATCCTCTTGATATCTTTCCCATCCTTTGCTTGTTTTCAGTTTTTTTTTTACGATTTTGCTTCTTATCTATCCCTCTCTTTTCCTAGCTGTATATTTTTGTCTTTTCTGCTATTTTTCTTTACTTTTAAACTACTTTTGTAAACTCTTTTCTTTTCTTCTTCCCTATCCTATTCTTTCTTAATTTTCTACTTCTTCCTACCTTACCTGCCCAGACCATGGTCAAGCCAGGCGCCGTGAAGCTGCCCAGGCACTTGAGGGCCGCAGCGGCGGCGGGGAGTAGTGCTGGACCCAGTGGCAGGACAGCAGGCGTGAGATCGAGGGGGGAGCAGGTGACGCGCCGGGAGATATTCAGCCCGGAGGAAGTGGGCGCGCTGGTCTACTTCGTCCAGCGCCGCCTGCCCAGGACCATCGCGGGAGGCGGCAGGATCGCGGCCGGCGGCTACAACATGCGGGAGCGCCGGAAGCGGTGGGAGAAGGTGTGCTGGGCCATATCCCACCTCTACGGGGTCCAGCGCACCTACAGCCAGGTCACCCATCGCTGGACGGACCTCCTGGACCGCGAGCGCGACCTGCTGGACCAGCTCGGCTTGGAGATCCCCGGGCTTGGTGAGTAGTAGTAGCCATTGGCATTTAATCACTCACTACTATGATGTTTTCTCCTGCTCTGTGTTGTTGTATTGCAAATATTTGTTTTTTACATGGAGCAAGCCAATAATGCCGCTGATGACGATTACATTGTAGTTAAATTATATTTCAAAATCTTCTGTGCATTTCAGGTGCACTGCTCTCCTTCTCAGTGGGGTTGCTACTATGCTTATTTGTTTTCTATTTCGTGGTCTCATTGGCCTGAGTAACTATTATGTATGAGTGTACTTAACAGAACTGCGTAATGCTAGACACTAGGGGGCAGATTACATTTACAAGCCCCTTGCGCCACGTTTACGTTGCCTTGCGTGACGCAACAGCGGCGTAAACGTGCCGCATCCCTGCAAGTCATTTACAGCATGACGCATCTAGGGAGATGCGTCACGTTATAAAGCCATGGGCCTGCACCACAATGGGTGCGTTCCTAGTACGCAGGGTGGGCGGTCCAGCGGCTGTGCGCCTCGCAAAATTGCCTGCGTGAAATCTACAAGATTTAACGCAGGCACTTCTGCGACGCTGCTACGTCAATTCAATTCCTTATGTCTGCTCGAAGCAGGCGAAAGGACTGACACAGCATGTAAAGTATTGGGTGGCCCTGAGCATTACTGGAGTTGCATTGCGTTGGCGACGTGACTCCAGCGATGCGCCGCTCTTACGTGACGAGATGCGTCACGCAAGTGCCTACCCTTGCGCCAGGGCGCGCCGCATTGTAAATGAGGCACATCTGCCGTGTCGCAAGGGTAGTTTTGCGTGACGCATTTGATCTGGCGCATCTCTGGAGATGCGCCAGAACGCGTAAGTAAGTATGCCCCTAAGGGGCAGAATTGCAATTACCGTCGCATCCCTGCAAAGTAGCAGGGATGCGCCATTAATTGTGCGGCCCGCTACCACCACCAAACATGGTGCGCCGTATTTGCAATGCGGCGCCCCATGGGCCCAAAACGTCACCGAAGCTTTACTGCTGGAGTTGCGTCGCAACGATGGCGCAGCTCCATCAATGCTCTGGGGTACCCTATCTCCCCAATGCTGGGTCAAGCCGTACGTCTGCTTCAAGCAGGTGCAGGGTTTGTGTGACGCATCATTGTCCTAAAGGTGACTGATTGATATTTTGTAGATTTCCCTCAGCCACTATTAGGATGTGTTCCAGCGCAGGAATGCCCTCCCTTGCGCCGGAACGCCCCCTGATGGCGCAGGGCTTTATAACGGGATGCATCTCCCAAATGCGTCACGTTGTTATAATATTATACGCCGCACCATGGCGCCCTTTTTTGTTTAGCTGCTGCGTCACAAAAGTCACGCAAGAACGGCGCAAAAGAGCCGCAAGGGCTTAAATCTGCCCCTTCCTTTGTAACCCTGACAATAAGAAAAATAGTGGCGGTGGATTGATAGTTTGACTATTTAAATGACTGGTAATGTAGCAGGCAACTGTTAGTGTTGTCACTGATCTGACTGAAATCACAATGGAGTTTGTCTGTCACTTTGCGTCTTGCCTGCGGACTGCTGCCTGCCAGTCCTAGGTGAACGTTTCAGTACTTTGTTTAGTGAGTTACGTGACTTTCGAAGTCACAGGTCCGCAAATAAATGAAAAGTAACCATAATCAATATAATTTCGCGGAAATATTTTGTTATTGTTCTTTTGAAATGTTTGATTTGGTTGACATTGACAAGCAACAATCATCCATGTTTTCTGTTCTTTCTTTCATGTTGTACGTCAGCTCCCCCCAGGGGCGAGAGGAGGACACAGGAGCAGCAGGCGGCGGATGCTGTTCATCAACAGGGCCAGGATCGGGCAGGCGAGGGCTCCTCTGCTGGCCCCAGTAAGTTTTCATTTTAGACTAGTACCTATTTTTCCTAGCGTTCCTCATTTGACTTTTTTCAACATTGTCTTTGCTCTTCTTGTAGACTGTATCTAAATTCTTATCCTGCCTCTACTATGACTCCCTGTGGTATTACTAGATTATTCTTATTAGTCTGTCTGTGTAGCTAACTAAGATTGCACGGTTGGCGAAACTCCCATGATTCTAGTCAGCAATAGCTCTATCAACTTAGTGCAGTCCTCTGGGATTGTCCATAATGTCTTTTGAAGTGTTCTATCTGGACTCATGCTTGCAAAAATTGCAAAACCTTTCGCTCAGTCACTCTAGTCTGGAGGACCAAAAAACACAGATTGTATTTAAATTTAAAAGCTTTATTAAAAGTAAACACATTTATTAAAATGAAGTCATAATAAAACTAAACGTTTAACTGATAATGGAAAAGTGGTTAGTGCTGACGATTAATTGAAGACATTTCTTGTGGTCGAGCCGAGCTCTCACCTGGTTTCAACTTGATCTTGTTGTTAGAAGTTCATCTTCTGTCTGTGTGGAGAAAAATGGTGCGTGTTAAAAAATCAGCCTTCATCAGTTGTGCCAAAAAGTGCAGCAAGACAACCTTCCCTGGAAAAAGGGACATTTTTTTTAACTTTAACGTAGACAGTCACAAATTACATTGTTTTCACATGTCTTCATTCCTAGACCAAATACTAGTGACTAGTGAGTGCTTTATTCTAAGATTCTTAAATGTACTTTGTAGGTGGAACATCTGGTGGCGGGGCCAGTGTGGTGGTGGTGCTCGACACGGAGGCGGAGGGCAATTCATCAGGGGAGGAGGCGGCGGCGGCGGCTGTGAGAGTTGAGACGGTGGTGGCGGCCAGAGGTAAGCTCTTATATATTCCTTACTTATTGAGATTGAAGACTAGCTGGGAAGGCAAGAATATGAGATGCATGGCTGGGTGAATGATGAAGCAATGATGGGTGGAAGGACAACAGCCTGGGTGGGTGACACAGAAACTGTATGTGTCCATATACCTGGATCATGCTACTATCTGACTCTTAGATAGCATATGTGTATCTAGAGCAGGGGTACTCATAGTACGGCCCGCGGGCCGGTGGTGGCCCGGCAAGCCTTCCTTGGCGGTGCGCAGACCTTGCAGACAATCACTGCTCCCCCGGCCCCCACAGAGCAGAGGCTTTTTTGTATTTCACCTGTTAGCGCCCCTGCATCTCCACTCTGACAATCACTGCTCCCCCGGCCCCCACAGAGCAGAGTGGAGATGCAAGGCCACAAAGAGGTGAAATAGAACAAAGCCTCTGCTCTGTGGGGCCGGGCAAGCAGTGATTGTCAGGGTGGAGAAGCAGGGGCGCTAAAACAAACAAAGCCTCAATAATATGTTAATGGTCTTTTAAAGACCTGTTAAGTACTTTGGTGTTGTTGTCTGTGTGTGCGCGTTGAGGAAGCGGTCTCAACCCGGGCTGAAGGCTGACACCGATAGACACACACACAGTGAGATGACAGAGGGAGAGGGAGGGCAGGAGGGAGAGAGAGATGGAGGGAGGGCAGGAGGGACAGCAGGAGGGAGAGAGATGTATGTAAATGCTGGGTCTGGTGGCTCAGTGGATGAGGGCATCTGCTGCAGGGACCTGTGTGCAACCTCATGGTCACAAGTTATCGTTTTGCTTTAGCCCCGCCCCCTCTGACTCCGCCCCCACCAGTGCGGCCCTCGGCCCCAAACTACACTGTAAATGTAGCCCCTGAGAGAAAGTTTGTGAGTACCCATGATCTAGAGAGAGTAGATGGTCAGTGGATGAACTAAGTGTAACTTTGAAGAGCATGTAACACTGCACCCGCACGTCCGTTCCAGTGTAGGAAAGGCAAGGAAAAGAACTTTTAATTTTGTCCAAATACTACCATAAGTAGTAGCAGTAGTTTGTATTGCAAGCACTGCATAGATCCGGTTATTATGGTGGCCACTCCCTACCTCTCTTAATAAGTTTAGTAGTACTCAGTCATTCATGTGTGGATGTATCACTGCCTGTCACTCAATAAAAAGCAAAGCACCTAAAGTCATCCCATATATAAGCAAAAACATCCCATGTGAAGTGATAGATAATCAGATTATTTATCTTCTTCAATTTTCCATTTCTAGTACTCATTTCCACTGTAGGGTGAAAGTTAAATTAATTAAGCAGTAGCCCTTGAGTTGTAACAGAGTATTCTCAGTGCCACCCGTAATAGAAAAGTAAGAGATTCACCACCTGCATGTACTGGACGGGTACAGTAACGCAACGGCAACGCAAGTCTAGGTCACTCCTCATGGCGTGCGTCTCTTTTTCTCGGGTGCAAGTTTACCGCGCTGGCATTATGCCGGCTTGCAGAAAATAACGTACCAATTTTCCAAAACAAGAGACAAGAAGAAGAATAAGACTGGTGTACTTTCATAGTCGACTCCAATGGAAGTCCACAGTGCTCATAGAATTTGTTCCTTAAACTCCCACTAATGTTAGAGCAAGGATGAAGAAGTGTGAGGTTAGATAGATACTGGCCTCAATAGTTATGTAATGCGCTTGCAAGTTGCTAGTTGTACTGCAGCACACATTTCTGCTGAATGATTGAGTTAATCTTAAAGAGCATTGGTTACAGACTATGTCTTTCTTTCTTCATATAGGTTCTCCTTCCAAACGAACAAGGAGGAAGGAGCTGGCTAGAGCGGCCCGGCAACGGAGAATCGAGGCCACTGTTGCGGAATATCGGCGGCTGGTGGCCCTGGAGGACGAGGAAAGTGTGCGGTCGACAACAACAACGTCGTCTGCATCGGCCTCCGTGGCCTCACCGGCTGCCACCCAGCACAGTGGTCCACCGAGACTGAGCCGGGCTGCCAAAGGCAAACGCCACCGCCGAGCAGCAAGGCCAACAGCTGCTTCTCACAGGCCTTGCACCTGCAAGGCAGTGAAGGCACGCCTGCACCGCACTACCCTGATGGTGTCCCGCCTTCAGCAGGAGCTCGCCTTGCTCCGCGAGGAGCATGATGCCCTGGCCCAAAAAGTTAACAGCATCCACCCATAGTGTCCCTTGCCCCTTTTTTAGAGACTTTTGGGGGGTGGGAATTGGGAGTTGGGTTTTTGGGGACTTTTGAAGGACAATCGTTGGGGTTAGGGAGGGTCTTGCGGGAGATTATTTTGTTAGGGATATAAATATACTTTTTCAAACTTTATCTGAGCATACCTGTTTTTTACTGCTTGCCTGGTGGGTGGGGGTTTAACGTTGACTGTTTTCCTGAAAGTTTAGTTCCATTTTCTTCCTTTAAGTGTAAATGCCCAAATGTTTTCAACACTAAGTGCCTCTCACAGACTAAGTGAAGTGAATCCAAGAGTCCTAGGACTTTAGTAGTACTACCTTCAGTCTCTCGTCTCTCGTACTAATACTCCATTATACCCCCAAACCACCAAACGCTTATCTTACCTGTAATTTGTGTTTGAAAGTAGGGCTAGGCCCAGGGCTGGCTCCACGGGAAACACCGAATAACGTTGGCAATCTTGGTCGGATAAAATTTCCTCATAGCGGTGGTACTAGTGGTGTGACACAGTGGCAGTTGCATGCCTATGAAAAAAAAGAAAATGAAATCTGGTTTGTCCTCCTGAGCAATTCAACGGTACAACTGAGAATATAGCAGGTGACAGAAGTACAGTAGAGCAGTGCCACATTGTAGCCTAACAAATGGTAAAGTATAACTACTAATTCGGTTGAAGTTCTTTCACATTAGCAATGGTTCTTTGTCAAGCAGAGTAAGAATATATCATCGACAACTGTGGAAAGAAAGAATGCGACAGTACAGGGCCTGTGTGGAATTATTGATAACTATATTCAACATAAGGTCTCTGTAGCCAGATACCCGAGAGCCTTGCTGGTCACTATAAATCCATTCACAACAACACTCAATGGGGTTGGTCTGGAAGGTGTCACGTTTACTCCCCGTGATCCAGTCGATGCAAATATGGTTCCACCTCCAAATGTCACCAACACCCAGAAGTGTAAACACAGGGTGTTCGAGGCATTAGGCGAGGGAGAAAAATAACAAACTAAAATAAAAAATGTGGGATGGGTAAAGGTAGGGTCAGCAGGGAAAGGATACCTGTAAGAGAAGACAAGACAGGCATCAGTGAAGTGATGTCCTAACATACAAGGGTACTCTCATATAGTCTCACTAAATAGTCTGCAAGTCTCCCGCCTACTCATGGGAAATGTAGTTTCATAGTACGGTAGGCGCTTAGGGGCTGCGTAACCTGACAGAAGGTATAGTAGATAGAAAAGGAGAAATTGCTTTTTTTCTAGGTGTCCCCTCACTCACCAGGGTTGCCCCTTGGTGACATGCTTCATCATTGGGGCCATCCCAGTCCTCTACGGCCTGGGGCGTGCTGCGACTTGCGAATTACGTAGGAGCACTTACAAATGACTATGTGTGGTGCAGATAGTGGAGTGGACTAAGTGATGTGTTAAGGGATCAATGTAGAAGCCGAGAGAGAGCAAAGAAATGCAGTCACAGTCAGAGAAAAAGGCAAGGGATACTGTATCTATGTGGTTGTAGTGGTCCTGTTGGAAGTGGTAAGTAAGTTGCCCGCAGAAAAAAAATCCTCCTATTAGCGGCACTCCTCCATTGCAGCCGACGCTTCGTCCACCGATGTTGGTCACCAGAAGACACCCTGTCCACTGCCTGCCTGATGCTGAATTGTGGCTCGCTACTGTGAAGCCTGACTCCATCCTTTTTTCCCCATTGCAGAGACTGAAACCCGGCCTGTAATTATTCAACGAAAAACAGGAAGTGATATAATATTACAACACCACTGATAAATAAATATAAGGTATGTAGGCTGTGGAGTGCAAAAAGTCACAATTTGTTTTTCCTAGTAGACAGACAGTACAATGTTTTTGAAAGTGCGTACTCTGAGTCACCTTTTGAAGGATAAATAAGTATGGGCAAATTAATGTAGCGGATCTTGCCCCTCAAGCTAGGTGTACTGTAAACTGTGTTTTAGAACAAAAATAGATCTTCCTAGCAGTGCTCCCACCCAAAAAACGAGGCCTAGCAGAAAACTGGAGACAAAACTTACTTTGAAAGTAAAAGTAGGCCGAAGTACCCTAATTACCCATTACCCCCCGTGGATTGTATTCAAACCACTTGCAAGCAACCAAGCAAAAGTAGCCATAGCCAGCATCGCTCCAAGACTCGAAATCCCCCCCACTCAAACACATGCAATAGAAATACTGCTAACCCTAACGAACCCTAAGTTAAGAATAGTGTCAAAGGCTTTCTTTAACTATGCCAAATCCCCCCTTTCCCACCATGGATTTTCTTCAAATGACTTGCAACCAAAATTACACATGCTCACGAGTGCTCTAAGACCCCAGAACTCAGTTTGAAAAATCTAGAACACCCCGATACACATGCAATCCTGCTGCTAGGGCTAACCCTAACGAACCCTAAGTTACAAAAAGTGCCAAAACTAAAGGCTTTTCCGCGCGGATTTTGTCCCAACCACTTCTACCCGGTATTAGACCTTCCCAGGAATGCCCCAAGACCCGGCAACCCACCCGCCAAGAAGCATAACACCCCCAAACAGGACAAAAGCAAACTCTCATACTTGCAATATTTCTGGGCCTTCGGTCCAAACGCGCTGCGTAGCTAGGCCATAAGTCGGGGTTGGCACGACGGATTTCCTGAAAAGCAAATGCAATCAAGATTAGAGTGTCCCAGCAGTGCTCCCAGACCACGAAACTCACCCGCAAACACCAGGAAGCCCCCCAAACAGGCCCCCGAAAACGCTACATAGAGCAAAATGTCTGAAATAGCCCAAAAAAAATCGGCCTGGATTTTGTCCCAACCACTTCTACCCGGTATTAGACCTTCCCAGGAATGCCCCAAGACCCGGCAACCCACCCGCCAAGAAGCATAACACCCCCAAACAGGCCAAAAGCAAACTCTCATACTTGCAATATTTCTGGGCCTTCGGTCCAAACGCGCTGCGTAGCTGGGCCATAAGTCGGGGTTGGCACGACGGATTTCCTGAAAAGCAAATGCAATCAAGATTAGAGTGTCCCAGCAATGCTCCCAGACCACGAAACTCACCCACAAACAGACGGAACCCCCCCTAAGAGCACCTCAAAGGCAAGCAAGTCATCAAAAACACAAAAAATTTTCCGCCTGGGATTTGGTCCAAAACACTTTTATCCGGTATTAGAGCTTCCCAGCAATGGCCCCAGAGCCGTCAACCCAGGAGAAAACGAGTAGAAGACCCCCAAACAGCCAAAGAGCAAAAGTACAAAAATGGGGACTTAGTCAATTTTTCACAAATTTCCCAAATCACTCCGCTCGCGCTCTGCAGCTAGGCCCTAAGTCCCCTCTGCCACCATGGATTTGCTTCAAACCTCTTGCAAAGTAAAGTAGATATAGCCAGCAGTGCTCCCAGACCACGAAACTCACCCAGAAACACCAGGAAGCCCCCCAAACAGGCCCCCGAAAACGCTACATAGAGCAAAATGTCAGAAATAGCCCAAAAAAAATCGGCCTGGATTTTGTCCCAACCACTTCTACCCGGTATTAGACCTTCCCAGGAATGCCCCAAGACCCGGCAACCCACCCGCCAAGAAGCATAACACCCCCAAACAGGACAAAAGCAAACTCTCATACTTGCAATATTTCTGGGCCTTCGGTCCAAACGCGCTGCGTAGCTAGGCCATAAGTCGGGGTTGGCACGACGGATTTCCTGAAAAGCAAATGCAATCAAGATTAGAGTGTCCCAGCAATGCTCTCAGACCACGAAACTCACCCACAAACAGACGGAACCCCCCCTAAGAGCACCTCAAAGGCAAGCAAGTCATCAAAAACACAAAAAAATTTCCGCCTCGGATTTGGCACAAACCACTTTTAGTGCTTCCCAGCAATGGCCCCAGACCCGTCAACTCACCTGCAAAGAGGTAGAACAACACCCCCACAAGTGCTGAGTCTTTCTTCATTGGGCGTAAACCAGCCCTCTGCTTTGATGGAAATAGGAGTCTGGAGGAGGAGGATAGAGGAGCATGTTCTTCTGAACTTGTGAACCTGAGGAATGCAGACTGCGGCACCTTCAAATAAATTAGCAAACAAGTGAAGACAGTTCTGCTGATGGGCTTGTCTTTGTGATTATCTGATTAAAGTTTGAATTATATTAACTGTGCACAACAAAGAAAGACAGACACACAGGAATAAAAGTGAAGGATGAAAAAGAAAGTTATTGATTCGTTGTCTCATTTTCAGGGCTCGAAGTCGGAATCACGGTCCAGGAATAAGAATAAGGCTTCGTCATCATACTCTGCGAATTCAGCCCGGGTGAGGTCAGTGCCACCTGACAGAGTAGAAATTCCCTCATCTATGGTGCTGGCCACCTCCTCTTCATCCGGCACGCTCTCTCGTACTCTTATATCTGGTGGTATGAGGTGCTGATTCATCTTGATCATTGTTAACCTCTCCACATTTTTGGGCGAGAGGCGGCTCCGTTTGGGAGTTACAATCCCACCAGCCGCACTGAAAACCCGTTCAGAAGACACACTTGCGAGTGGGCAAGACAAGTAGTTTAAAGCCAGGTTGGTGAGCTGTGGCCACAATTCTTTTTTCCCATGCCAATACGCCAATGGGTCAGAATTAACATAGACCTCTGTGGAGTCATTCAGATAGTCCTTCACCATCGACTCAAGGTCCTCCTCCAAGGTTCCTCCACTTTGCGTAGCTCTTGCTGTGCCTCTGACCTTTTGAGAACCAAACCCACGCAGAGCTAGCCAATCCTCTTCAGCCTCCAATGTTTCTGCTGTCTTTCGTGCAGATGATGCGGTTGCCGGTGTCTTTAACGGCTGAGAGGTCACTTGTGCCACAGCCACAGGTGCAGAAGTGGATTGTTTTGACTGGGGATGGCCTGCTGATGTACTGCCATTTCCTTCAATTTCCAGCCGTTCTGTTTCAAACTTCTTGGCTGACAAGGCTAGCCAACGTTTGTACTTTGTAACATCTTCATCAGCAAAAGGAAAGAATGCTCTGCCTGCCAGCGCCTTTTTGTAGCGTGGATCCAGAATAGTAGCACAAATGTAATGCTGTTCTGAGTGGATCTTTTGAAGACGTTCATCACCTTGTAGGAGCTCTAATAATTTCTCAGCCAGAAGCAAAGAGTCTTTCTTTTTGTCATCTTTTCGAAACACAGAACACACCTCCTTCAGTTGGTCCTCCAGCATGTACAACAATGGGATAGCTTTTCCCAAATTAGAGTCCTCCTTGCTGACTGCACGTGTGAAGACCTCAAAAGGACGAAGCATGCGTGTTAGGCTTTCAACTATGTTCCATTGCGGCCCACCCATCCTCCGCTCCTCTATACCCTCTTTCAAGAAATATTGATCGAGTTGCGTATACTGCTCATACAGACGCTCAAGCATGTAGAAGGTTGAGTTCCAACGTGTTACCACCTCCTGGATGAGTGCTTTCACTGGCATTTGACTTTGATATAGCATGCTCCTCAGCTGCTTGCGGGCCTTAAAAGAATGCCTGAAATGCTTGCATATTTTTCGGCAGTTCTCCAATACACTGTACGCTGCACTGCGTTTATTATCCAAGAATTTTTGGACAACCAGGTTTATACAGTGCGCCAAACACGGCACTCTGAAATAGTAACCGTCCCTCATGGCCTTAACTATATTGGAGCCATTGTCTGTGGAAACATAACCAACCTTGCGTTTTAGTGGGGACAGACAGTTAAGGACCTTTGTGTTAAAGACATCCAAAATGTTTTCTGCTGTGTGACGTTTATCCAAACCAAACATGGCTAGTGTTGCATGTTTCCGAGCACCTTTAAAAACAATGTTAGTGTCAACACCTGAGTTTAGCTTTGCTTTAGCCCCTGAAAAAGAGACCCAGTGTGCAGTGATGCACATGTAATCAGCGCCTGCGCCACTGGTCCACATGTCTGTTGTCAGATGTATAGTGTGAACAGCACTCTTCTGCAAAGCTGCCCCAATCACCTTCAGAACATCTTCATGTAGTGCTGGAACCGCAACTCGGGCAAAATAGAAACGGCTAGGAACCTTCCATTTAGGGCAGAGCGCTGTCACTAATTCTAGAAAACCAACCCCTTCTACAAAAGAAAAAGGGAGAAGGTCCAGAGCTAGCATTTTAGCCAGCTTAGTGTTATACAGACGGGTCATTGGGTGGTTGCGTTCATATTGCGCTTCTGTAAACAACATCTTTTTAATGTTGCCCTGGACCAATGATTTACGGGATGATGATGATCTCTTCGACCCAGTTACGCTCGCTGATGAACTTTTCCGCATTGATGTCTCACTCTCTCCCACACTCTTAGTGTGGCTCCCATGGGGTGTGCTGCTGACATGGGAACTGGGTGTAAGTGAAGTGTTTGAATCGTCTTCTACCTCGTCATCAGCAGATGACAAATCAACGTTTTCATTACGTGCAATTCCGGCTTTCTTGACCGCCTCTAGGTGCGGAAACCATTCGACAGGGTGCCTTCTCTCAAGATGACCTCTCTGGCCTCCGGTACCATAGTTAGAACCAAGCTTACCACGACTAAATCGAAGCTTACAAAGGCTACAAATGGCTACGTTTTCCTTTTTTGGGCAAACACTAAAGAAGTCCCAAACTGGAGACTTGAAATGTCTTCGGGGGCCGGAGGAGGCGGCGATACTGGTGGTGGTGGTCCTGCTGCTAATGACAGATGAAGTGGAGGATGTGGATTGCCGAACTTCAGTACGTTTTGCACTTTCACCACCACGAATTGAGGTCGAGGACGAGGTGGGTACCTTCTTGCGAAGAAATATGGAAGCGGTAGGTTTTGGTGTACTACTTAACTCCAAATCTAATGATTCCATTTCCATTGCCTCCTCGCCGACATCGTCATCACGCTCAGCAGCTTCTCGGGATAGGGTCAAAATGTCTCTTTGCTGCATGCCCGGTGGGGCTGCAGTGACCTTTGTGATGACTGGCTCGTCGTCATCGTGAGAGGCTTCATCACCAGCAGTATCTGTCACTTCTTGTTGAGCCTCATCACACTCCATAGGTTTGAGTTTTTGGACGACCTTCCTTTTACGCTTAGGTAACGGTGTCAGATCATGGTGTGCCTCTGCCTCACTGTCAGACCGCAGTTGTGGTTCCCAAGACAGATCACTTGCACCAGAACGAGGTGGGCTTGAAGAAGATGTAGACACCCCCCTTGATCTTTTCCTTGCTAGGGATGTGGAAGACAATGAATGATCATCAGGAGGAGTGGCTTCCAATGATACCTCAGCTTCATTGTCGATTTCCAAATGTGCCCCTACTTCGGGAGGAACAACTATTGTGGGCACTTGTGAACGTCCATGCACCTTTGCTTGCGCATCTCCTTTTGCTGCCTCTCCTTCCACATGTACTTGGGCGTGTACTTGCACATGGTGTTGTTGTTGCGGCTGTGGTTGTTCAACACTTGTCAGATGAGTTACAACAACCTGTGTTGATTCAGGGACATTGCTGCTACTTTCTTGCGATGAGCCAACATCACTGGTCGATGGTGATTGGAGAAGTACACTGACTGCCTCTGAAGCACTCAAGGGCTTTGACTTAAGTTGGCGTGGTGGTGGAGGCACTGAACCCAATGGAGCAGGGGTGCTGCTCTCAGGTTGGTCCCCAGCAGATCCTGCTGCTGCAGGCGTACTTTTTTTTTTGCTCCCAAAAAAAGTGGCGGGTGGCACACCAGCCTCCTTGGTAACTTGCTTCTTCTGCTCCTTACTAGCAACTTTCTTGCTAGAGGAGCTACGGAGAACTTTCTTTGGGGCCATCTTCTTCAGAGCAGGTCAGACAGCAGGCCGCAGTTGCACGAATTGTAGAGTTGTCTGAGGCCAGACGTGACGTCGCGTGACGTTATGCTGCACACACACACCGCTGCAGGACTTCTTCCTGGCACTGGTGGTTCTCTTGAGTCTTGTGCACCTAAAAAAAATGGAAGACAGAGGAACATCAGTTCAGTTATAGAGCACAAAAAAATCGAAAAACACTGCAAAATCAGCACAATCCCAATCCATCCATGCCCTCCATAATGTTTAAATTCAAGACAACCCACAGAAAGACTAGGCCCATGCAAGACTCACTACCCCTGGCATAAATAAAGGTTGAAAAGTAGGCAAAATGGTTGGAGGCCTAACAACAAAGCCTGCATTCAAAATGGCCACTTGCCTGCCAGCACATGGCCAGTGCCTGTAGCTGCACTCAAAATGGCCACCAGCCACATGGCATGTCCCTCCCCATGAACACCCCCAAAAATCGAAAAACACTGCAAAATCAGCACAATCCCATTCCATCCATGGCCTCCATGATGTTTAAATTCAAGACAGCCCACAGAAAGACTAGGCCCATGCTAGACTCAAATACCCCTGGTGAAAAGGCCACAAGTACAGGCCCAAAAATCGAAAAACACTGCAAAATCAGCACAATCCCATTCCATCCATGGCCTCTCCATGATGTTTAAATTCAAGACAGCCCACAGAAAGACTAGGCCCATGCTAGACTCAAATACCCCTGGTGAAAAGGCCACAAGTACAGGCCCAAAAATCGAAAAACACTGCAAAATCAGCACAATCCCATTCCATCCGTGGCCTCTCCATGATGTTTAAATTCAAGACAGCCCACAGAAAGACTAGGCCCATGCTAGACTCAAATACCCCTGGTGAAAAGGCCACAAGTACAGGCCCAAAAATCGAAAAACACTGCAAAATCATCACAATCCCATTCCATCCATGGCCTCCATGATGTTTAAATTCAAGACAGCCCACAGAAAGACTAGGCCCATGCTAGACTCAAATACCCCTGGTGAAAAGGCCACAAGTACAGGCCCAAAAATCGAAAAACACTGCAAAATCAGCACAATCCCATTCCATCCATGGCCTCCATGTTGTTTAAATTCAAGACAGCCCACAGAAAGACTAGGCCCATGCTAGACTCAAATACCCCTGGTGAAAAGGCCACAAGTACAGGCCCAAAAATCGAAAAACACTGCAAAATCAGCACAATCCCATTCCATCCGTGGCCTCTCCATGATGTTTAAATTCAAGACAGCCCACAGAAAGACTAGGCCCATGCTAGACTCAAATACCCCTGGTGAAAAGGCCACAAGTACAGGCCCAAAAATCGAAAAACACTGCAAAATCATCACAATCCCATTCCATCCATGGCCTCCATGATGTTTAAATTCAAGACAGCCCACAGAAAGACTAGGCCCATGCTAGACTCAAATACCCCTGGTGAAAAGGCCACAAGTACAGGCCCAAAAATCGAAAAACACTGCAAAATCAGCACAATCCCATTCCATCCATGGCCTCCATGATGTTTAAATTCAAGACAGCCCACAGAAAGACTAGGCCCATGCTAGACTCAAATACCCCTGGTGAAAAGGCCACAAGTACAGGCCCAAAAATCGAAAAACACTGCAAAATCAGCACAATCCCATTCCATCCATGGCCTCTCCATGATGTTTAAATTCAAGACAGCCCACAGAAAGACTAGGCCCATGCTAGACTCAAATACCCCTGGTGAAAAGGCCACAAGTACAGGCCCAAAAATCGAAAAACACTGCAAAATCAGCACAATCCCATTCCATCCATGGCCTCCATGATGTTTAAATTCAAGACAGCCCACAGAAAGACTAGGCCCATGCTAGACTCAAATACCCCTGGTGAAAAGGCCACAAGTACAGGCCCAAAAATCGAAAAACACTGCAAAATCAGCACAATCCCATTCCATCCATGGCCTCTCCATGATGTTTAAATTCAAGACAGCCCACAGAAAGACTAGGCCCATGCTAGACTCAAATACCCCTGGTGAAAAGGCCACAAGTACAGGCCCAAAAATCGAAAAACACTGCAAAATCAGCACAATCCCATTCCATCCGTGGCCTCTCCATGATGTTTAAATTCAAGACAGCCCACAGAAAGACTAGGCCCATGCTAGACTCAAATACCCCTGGTGAAAAGGCCACAAGTACAGGCCCAAAAATCGAAAAACACTGCAAAATCATCACAATCCCATTCAATCCATGGCCTCCATGATGTTTAAATTCAAGACAGCCCACAGAAAGACTAGGCCCATGCTAGACTCAAATACCCCTGGTGAAAAGGCCACAAGTACAGGCCCAAAAATCGAAAAACACTGCAAAATCAGCACAATCCCATTCCATCCATGGCCTCTCCATGATGTTTAAATTCAAGACAGCCCACAGAAAGACTAGGCCCATGCTAGACTCAAATACCCCTGGTGAAAAGGCCACAAGTACAGGCCCAAAAATCGAAAAACACTGCAAAATCAGCACAATCCCATTCCATCCGTGGCCTCTCCATGATGTTTAAATTCAAGACAGCCCACAGAAAGACTAGGCCCATGCTAGACTCAAATACCCCTGGTGAAAAGGCCACAAGTACAGGCCCAAAAATCGAAAAACACTGCAAAATCATCACAATCCCATTCAATCCATGGCCTCCATGATGTTTAAATTCAAGACAACCCACAGAAATACTAGGCCCATGCAAGACTCACTACCCCTGGCATAAATAAAGGTTGAAAAGTAGGCAAAATGGTTGGAGGCCTAACAACAAAGCCTGCATTCAAAATGGCCACTTGCCTGCCAGCACATGGCCAGTGCCTGTAGCTGCACTCAAAATGGCCACCAGCCACATGGCATGTCCCTCCCCATGAACACCCCCAAAAATCGAAAAACACTGCAAAATCAGCACAATCCCATTCCATCCATGGCCTCCATGATGTTTAAATTCAAGACAGCCCACAGAAAGACTAGGCCCATGCTAGACTCAAATACCCCTGGTGAAAAGGCCACAAGTACAGGCCCAAAAATCGAAAAACACTGCAAAATCAGCACAATCCCATTCCATCCATGGCCTCTCCATGATGTTTAAATTCAAGACAGCCCACAGAAAGACTAGGCCCATGCTAGACTCAAATACCCATGGTGAAAAGGCCACAAGTACAGGCCCAAAAATCGAAAAACACTGCAAAATCAGCACAATCCCATTCCATCCGTGGCCTCTCCATGATGTTTAAATTCAAGACAGCCCACAGAAAGACTAGGCCCATGCTAGACTCAAATACCCCTGGTGAAAAGGCCACAAGTACAGGCCCAAAAATCGAAAAACACTGCAAAATCATCACAATCCCATTCAATCCATGGCCTCCATGATGTTTAAATTCAAGACAACCCACAGAAATACTAGGCCCATGCAAGACTCACTACCCCTGGCATAAATAAAGGTTGAAAAGTAGGCAAAATGGTTGGAGGCCTAACAACAAAGCCTGCATTCAAAATGGCCACTTGCCTGCCAGCACATGGCCAGTGCCTGTAGCTGCACTCAAAATGGCCACCAGCCACATGGCATGTCCCTCCCCATGAACACCCCCAAAAATCGAAAAACACTGCAAAATCAGCACAATCCCATTCCATCCATGGCCTCCATGATGTTTAAATTCAAGACAGCCCACAGAAAGACTAGGCCCATGCTAGACTCAAATACCCCTGGTCAAGGCCCCAACAACAGGTCAAAAATCGAAAAACACAAAATTTTACAAAAAAAAATAATCGAAAAACACAGAAAAATCAGCACAATCCCAATTCATCTATGGCCTCCATGATGTTTAAGTTCAAGACAACCCACAGAAAGAATCAGTCCACCCACCACTGAGTACCCCTGGGAAAAGGCCCCAAAACAGCCCAAAAATCGAAAATCCCAAAATTTTAGTTGCAGCAACTGTAATGCCCCAAACAAACTTACTTGTAAAATTTCTAATCCAACAGTGATCCAAAGAAAGTCAAAAAGGCCTCAAATCCAAAGATCCAGCAGCATCCACAAAAGGTAATCCTTCCAGGTCCACATCCGAATGAAAAGTGACCAGGAGATGGACAAAGCACTGGGAGGAGCCTGCTGAACAGGAACAGGAAGTTGAAGACTATGGGGCACTTCCTTCCTCCCACCCCCCTGCCCCCCTCCCCAAAATGGACTCCTCGCTAAAAAAGTGCAGGCAAATGTCAAACTAAGGAGTTATTCACATAAAAATCATCATTTCTAGAAGGTTTATGCTGCTTGCTGGTGGATTTCTTGTGCAGAATTGCAAATTTATATTTTCGCGCGCCGCATCTCAAATCTCGCAATTGCGAAGTACCGCGAGACGTGATCTCGTCGTACTCGCGTTGACAAACTATCGCTGGCAAGCCGCGATGACGTAATCGCGCTCGCCAATTCCCGCGGGATCACACAGCAAGATCCAAAATGGCGCAGCACTCGCAAACTATCGAAAAAAACAACTCGGCAAACGATGATAAACGCCGCGCGCCGCAAAAATTGTATCACCAACGCCGCGCGCCGCCAAAAAAATCCGCTGCGTGCGAATTTGCGGATTTTGCGGGAAATCCGCAAATCTCGCGGATTGCGGATTTCCCGAAAATCCGCAAAATCCGCGAGCGGAACGGATTTTCCGCCCACGCTTACTCCACATATGCCAACTGTAAACCGGTTTTTGATGCACATGTGGCATACAGGAGCAGCTTGCTGGACCACAGCAAACTCTCAGGAAGAGCAGTCTTGTATCTTTGGGGGCATGTATCCCCTAGCTCGCTGCCAGTTGTAGCATCCTTCCTGGCCCTAAAGCAGGTGAAAGACCACGCCACACACAGAGTTATGGTTTGAAAGTCTTTATTTCTCAGCATGCACCCGTTAACTGGCATCACAAACTTTATTGCCCACACATAGTCATGCTCACTAGATACAATAATACTTCTAAGGAGTTTACTGAGGACCACTAGAGGCCTCATACTCACAAACACAGGACACAACTTTCCTAAATAGTCAATTTGTGTATTTTATACATGTGCAAAACTTGTTTGGGGTTGGTCTGGGGCAATTCCTTCAATATGCTAAAAATGTACATATGGTTAGGGGTATATAGAAAACATTGCTGGAAGTCTCATTGGAATTTCGCATTATGCACCAACTCTGGGAGCTGGCAGGTGGACAACAGCTCATAACTCAACTTTATACAGCATTAACATTAGAAAGGGGTAGTTGGCACCGAGAAGACAGCTTATGACAAATGGGTTGAAGACTGCCCGGCGGTGTTGCAAGAGGTGGACTAGTGAAAGGGTTGTGCGTAAATCAAGAGAATTTCCAAAAATGTTCACTTCAAAATGATACAGTTCCACTTCTTACACAAGACATATCTTACTCCTATGAAATTGGCGCAGACCTCCCTGGTTAAGTCATTGACATTCAGAAGGTGTGAGTCGACAAGAACTGATTTTATACATAAGAATTGAACCTGACTTCTGATGGAGTGGTTAAGGAGGAGTCTGGTGAGCAGCCTGTCCAAGATAACTGATATGGGCAGTACACATCTATGAAGAAATGTTTACTAGGAGTATTTCCTGTGAAAAAGGTCCCAAAATAAAACTATGGATATTGCCTTTGGGTACTGTTTTGGCTAAGAGGTATTTAGCAGTACATTGGGCATCACCCAGACCACCGAAAATTGCCAGATGGAAAAAAGACTTCATGGATTAGGCACTAGTGGTTGGGGAGTATAGAAAGGTTATAAAAAGAGATGATAAACTCATAGAAAATCTGGCTGAGTGTGCGAAACTGGTAACTAGGTGCCTGACCCTCCCTGTAATAGATCATCATGAGCTTTAACAATTGTAAGGGAATATGAAGTGACTGCAATATCCTGTATGCTGTGAGTTGCAGTGCAATTGTTGATTATTATGCATAATGCTTTATTAAGCATACTGTCACTTATTAGATTAGTCGCTAAAATGGACACCATGTAGATGGTGTAATACCTTGCTTTTTGAACTGCATTGATTATGTGTTGTCAATGCTCTTAATAAAACAAATAAACAGAAGTTAAAAAAGACTGCAGAAATAATAATTTAGACATACAATGAATAAAATCCTAATTTAAGACAAAATACTAACTTAAGACAAAATACTAATTTAGGACAAAATCCTAATTTAAGACAAAACCCTAATTTAAGACAAAATCCTAATTTGAGACAACATCCTAATTTAGGACAAACCCTAATTTAGGATAAAATCCTATTTTAAGACGAAATCCTAATTTAGGACAAAATCCTAATTTAGGTCAAAATCCTAATTTAAGACAAAATCCTAACTTAGGACAAAATCTTAATTTAGGGCAAAATCCCAATTCTAGACAAAATCCTAATTTAAGACAAAATCCTAACTTAAGACTATTAAATGCCTTCTGTGAATACCAAAAGTAGTAGGTAAGGATGTTGTCTTAAGTTAGTTCTGTGAATCGGGCCCTATGCCATTTTCAGTTGCAAAAAATGTTCAGTTCCTTCTCTTTTAGAGGGTTGATCCATATAACTATATGCAGTCAATAGCACCCATTACATGAGGAATGGATTCAAGCAAGGGCTTAGACATCAATGTCGACGATGGCCAACCCTTCCCTTTAAGAAATTTGGACATCTTGTTACATGGCTTCGAGAACTTGCTTGAAGTTCCTGGAGAAGGCTAGGAGGGAAATCCAATCTGAATCGGCAATAGTACTTTGGACCAGTTGCACAGTAATGACAAACAATCAGTAGCTTCACCAATTGTAACAAATGTGTAACGACACCGGTGTGTGGCTCCAACTTCTTTTTGATCTGATCTTATGTGTTACTTCTACGATCAGTAAAGTTTTCTCACTTTCTCATTGATCATGCTGAGCGTATCTACTCTGCTTCTGAAAATACATTCCTTCCTCCTCCTCTGTGGTAGTCCTGGTTTAGGCTGCTATTTGTCAGCTTGATGTTGAGCCCTACATCTCCTCTAGTGGTAAAACACTTCCACTAATGTTTCCATGTTTTCACCAAGCTATTTCTACATGCTAAATGTCAACAATCGCAGTTCTGTACGGCATGGCAAGGGTGGAACTGGGAAGGGTGTCACACACTACAGAGTGCTTTCAATGGTAGCTGCCTCTGAATGGGGGTAGTATGGTGGAGGCAGGGGCGTAACACAGGCCCCTGCAGCCCACGCAGTGCGGGGGGGCCCCCATGCTCCAGGGCCCCCCTCACTCTTAGTCTCAGCAGAGGAAGAGGGCTGCAACTTAAGGCAGCAAGCCTAAATTAAACAGTGTGCGCGCACGCCACAGACGGTGATGGCCTCTATTTAAACATTAAATTACAGCAGGGGGTATTAACACAGGCCCCTGCAGGGGGCCCTCACGCTCAAGGGGCCCCCTCACTAGGCAGAGGATCGGATGGTGACGTGACCGGCCGCTATTTAACCATTACTTTTATAGGGGCGAATTAACATAGGCCCCTGCAGGCCATCCCCCCCACCCCCACCCCCGGCCCCCACGCTCCAGGCAGGGCCCCCTCACTCTCAGCAGAGGGAGAGGCAGTAAGATGCTGAAGCAAGAAAGAAACAGTGCGCGGCATAGACGGTGACGGGCCTCGGCCTCTATAAACATTAAATGCTGAGCACACTGTACTAACTCGCATGCCATATTAAGAATTGGTCATGTGACCTTCAGGTCGCTCAAAAATCTCAGCTACATGTGCTTAGGACACTGAACTCACTCGCACGACATGGTAAGAATTGGTCAATGGTTTCTTCTTCATTAGAAAAAGCTAGTGTAGTGGATTAGAGCGCCTGCTGCAGACGGCTGCACAACATTTAGCACACCAGATGTACTAGGCACATCGAAGAGCGCTTTAAAGGAATACAGAATACAGAACTAGAGCTGACGAGCTGCCTGCAGGGAGAGGTAAGGCTGTAGGGGAGGAACTAGATATCTTAAAAATAGAAATGTGATCGCAGTTTAAAAAAATAATAAGAAGAAAGGGATAAGAGAAGAAATGTCAGAAAGAGATATAAAAAAAATTAAGTACAGTTGTGTGCCATCGGCATATTGGTGTAGCTGTAAGCCAGATTCATCCAATGAGCGTGATTCAGCTGAGTGATGATTAAACGTGTTATTACAATTACAATGCTATGAAGCAGCAAGTTTGCGGTTTCAAACACTATTTAAAGAACTCTATTGCCATCCTTTACTTTCTGTTGCTCAGTATTTTCACGGCTAAGCTTTGGCAATTGTATTTATCCCATTCTCTCAAGGTGCTTTTGTTCATTTGAAAGTTATTGTGTTTTTAATGAAGAAGGAACATATTTTTAATATCTCTCATAACCAATTTAAAAGTTAAAACCAATTAAACAGACTGCACACACCTGTGTCACACATAAAAGACTGGCATAGGGACTGCTGCGGTCTTCTGTATTTCTGCATGCTGTTACTAGAAGGTATTGGATTTTTTTTATCATCCATAGTTTGCAGATCTGAAACGTCAGATAAGTCTGACCTATTCCACTGGTTTCACATCCGTGTGCTCCAGAGTTAAGGGCAGTTGCCCGGAGAAATAGGACCAATGCTGTCAACACCAGGGCTGGGCAATGTAAGTCCATTAATGGTAACTGCATTCGGATAATGATACTGCTCAGCCCACGACATTGCTTGAAAGCAAGTTATCCGGCAGAGGAGACATGCTGTGATGCTTGTGCCTTAAGAACCCTGCAACCAAGCGCTACATGCATACACTAAGGCTTCCCTGCTAGCGAAGTTGCTTTCGAGAGCTCTGTCAGGGGTCCAGGTAATGTAGTTACCCTAATACGTTTAACATTAAAGTAAGTACATTGCCTGGTCCCTGACAATACCCCTAAAATCAACTATATTGGGCTTTAGGCTGTTTTTCTATCGCCCACGATGCAATCCTAATACTGATACACAAGTACTAAAAATCTGTTCCAAAATTCGCCCGAAAACCACGCCCACCCATAATTGGAAGCAGTGCTGGCTGGTGATATTTGAAAGCCGTGGGTGTAAAATGTTAGGTATGGCTCTTAGGTAGCGAGTGAAGCGAACAAGGTTAATGGGCAAATGTGAAAATTAGAAAAAGATTAGCAAATAGTGTATTTTAAAGCAAATTAATTTAGTGAGAATGTAAGGTTTATAAAGCAGTGGGAATGTAAAGTCTTGAACTATTAACCTCATTAAAAACTGCCTCATATCTTACTGCTTTAATATGTTGAACAGTTACTGTAAGCGCAAATTGTCCAGCGATGCACCCCCAGTCCTTTAAAGTGTGTGCTTGCACTGCATGTGGCATAGACTTTGAAAGAAAATGCTCCAACCAGGCTTCAGGAAGCACCCACAGCTGTTGGCTGCAATCAATCATATAGAAATAAGTGCAGACAGGTCTTTCAGTGGAATGAAAAAAGTAGGGGCTTTCTCTAAATATACTAGATTTCTGGGTGGTGAGGCAAAGTGGTAGGAGGTGGGCAGGGCCGCAGGAGGGGCCCCCTCGATGTGCTTTGCAGGGGGGCCCCCTCAAGTTTCGTTACGCCACTGCTAGCGGGTCGGAATGAGAAAAAAAGAAAACGTACCTCATTTCCCACCACAACCGCAGCAAGTCTATCCTCGTCTTTTTCATCTTTCCGGCTGCTACCTGCAGCCTGCACCGGAAGCACCCAAGCTTCTGACTCTGCCAACCAATCATGACGCTGCAGAAGCAGCATCGTGACTGGTCTGAGCTGCCTGTTTGGCCGCTCAGGCAGTGCCTGGGAAGGTTGGGCATGTTCTCCATGGGGCTGTGCAACACAGACGAATCGAGAACATGCCAACTATGCATGACAGTTTGGCCGGTCAAACAGGCATGCGCATGAAGGAAGAGTGGGGTTTGCAAACCGCTCCCGCTCCCTCTACATCAGCCAGCAACCACCCCATTGCCAGGAGTTGCAAAGGAAAATAAAATGAAAATAGCTTCTGGTTATTTTGTCATTTTATTTTTATTTTCCTCCGCTTAATGAGCAGTGGGGCGATGCTACTCCGCCTTAACTGATGAGCTGCCATTGTGCTTTTTTCCTTATGAACCTGTTACTTCAGTAACTTAAATATGGTAAAAACAGAATAAAGAACACCTGGACGACAGAGTTGCCCCAATTATTAATTATCCTAGCTGTCATAGGAGCAGCCTAATGATTCGTGGTTCAGCAACGCTTTGGTAAAAGGCTCATAAAAAATTGCAAACGACAAAACTAAAATATATTTTTCAAAAACGAACATGTAAAGGGGATAATAATAATAATACACATTTGTTAAGCGCACAATCACCCATAAGGGTCTCTAGCGCCCATCCGGAAGATTAAGCAAGCTTTTGCCCAGAGTCACATGATGCTGGGCTAATCTGCTGATGGTGCCGGTGATCGAACCGTGATCCCCAGATTCAGTCGCCCTAGCCGATGCGCCACACCTCTTCCATGACAGGAGGATGAAACTTAAAGTAGTCTCATGCGCTCAAAACAAGTAAGAAAATACGACTTGAAAATGAAAGATTCAACAATGAAACAGATAGCGGCACACACTATGAAATACACGTACAAACCTGCAAAACGATATAAATTCACATTTAGTTTCCACAACAACGGGACATTAATAAAAAGAAAATTCTCTAGGCTTCTGTTATTTTTTCTTTGCATTTTACTAAAACCATCCTCACAGTTATTGCGGGTCAAAACGCAGTTCAATGAAGATGTGTATAAGCTTTAATATGTCAACACACAAGTCGTTAAGTGTTGCACACTGTAAATGCACATTTGATTATTTTTAGAATTCATTAGAATACAAGCAAAACCGTGTAAAGCCTTCATTTTGCTGTTGACTACCTAACTCATAAATTCTTTAGGAGAAAAGTAGCTTGGATATGTAAAAAACTAAAATATTCATAGGGCTCATCTTCCTTTTATGCCATTTTAGCATTTTAGTTTATACATCCAACCTTTCAGAAATGAGTAAATTTTTTTAAAAGCCACATCCAAGATCATCGTTCTGAGTTACATGCAGCAATTGGGTACTAAATATACAAGTATGTGCGCAGAGCACTCTGGATAAAATGGCTCTAAACACAACCCTACATTATTTATGCACTGTTGGAACCAGGCTTTGTGGAACAAAGAATGTGCCTTTCTTCCACTTCACAAATGAAGGGGGTTGTTCTTTGAGCAGGGAGGAAGGGTTCAAGGACAAACCATATTGTCGCTGAAATGCAAGGCGAGAGTTAGTCAGAGTCAAAGGACAATGGAAAAAGCTTATGTTCTGAATGATGCAGCTAGTGTTATTGTTTACTTGAGGGCAGCGAGGGAAATATTCAGCACAATCTCACTTCTCGAGAGATGCTTTCAATGATGTTTACTGTAGGTGATGCCTGCTGGCAGTGGAAAGAGGGGTGACGCTGGCAACAACAACAGGCATCAACAATGTCGGAAGGACAGTCATAAGAATTTGTCTAGTTTATGTTGGCTTGTTGCTTCGGTTTTGCTCTAATAGCGAATTTTCAAAGAAAGTTTTTGATATTTTTTTTAATTTATTGTTTATTCATGGTAGCAACTGGTTACTTTGTTGTATCTCTTTTTTTAAAGGAACACGATTTTTTGGTGGGCTTCTTTTTATACATCCATATAGTGTCATTGAATAGCAAGTCGCCTGATTCACTTGTATTCACCCTGGAAACCAACGTCACCCTCAAGGAGCACATTGCCAAATACGCAGCAACAGCTTAGTACTAACACTCTATTCTAAAGAAAGTAAAACCATTTCTTCCAGAAAGCACCTTTAGAACTTCTGTTAAAATCTTTGTACTCTTGCATATGCTGGCGGTAATGCCCTGCACCATGGCTTTCTAGACTCCACACTAGCACCCTTTGAGGGCATGTTGCATGCCACAGAAAAACTCTAGGGTCTGAGTTAAATCAAAATCTGTCTTTCATACTAAACAAAACTTTTTAAAAACGTTTTTATGGGGCTTGCAGTACTATCATGTGACCCAGAACAGGAAGTAAACTCCACACAGGACTCCAGCGGGACCGGGAGGGGAGGTGGGCAACGATGACTGGGGGTGAGCTGCAGCGACACGCCTCCATCTCCGTCTTCCTCGATGGATCAAAGTCTCAGGGTTTGACTGCATGTCCTAGTCAGAGCCAGACACCAAGAATGATGTTAAAGCATTTAATAAATAGCAATAACTATAAGGCCCACAAGGAACCGGCAACAGCATATATGAACAGCAAGTCGGAACAGCTGAATGGTCAGCGGAATGTGTGACGTCACATAAATACAATCGGGGAATTCCATGATGGAATTATGTGACGTGACACAATAGACATAGTAGAGGTAATGAGACAATGTGGAAAGAAAGAAGTACGATTACAACATCTCCCTTTCTCAATATAACAAACACACTATTTACAAAGCATAACTGTAGTACCATGGAGCAGAAAGTTCATTCTAATACATAACTGTCATATCGTTTGGGAATACATATTTCTCTTCCAGACCTAGTATGTGTGCGTATGTCAACAAGTCTGTTGTCCACAACATTCTCATTCCTTGTGCTCCCCTCTCTTTCCTCGGGTCCCTTTTTGACACTTGATCTTTCCTCTGCATTCTCGTGTCCACTATCCTTATTTGTATTTCTCTCTTCCTCCTGACTTTGAGCACTGACGCTGTCATTGCTTCTTTGATCATTGAGGTGCACTGGCGTGTCATCACATTCTAAAATGCTGTCATCAAGTTGGCTATCCTCATCCTCCATTCCTTTCATTATTAACAACTCCTGACCCCTTTTCAATCTTACTATATCATCCTTGCTGCGCCATCCTTTGCCATCTACATACACTGCCCCTTTAGATGCACTGCTCACTTGTTCTGGTCTACTGAATACAGATTCACCTTTGTTCACTCTGAATGGCTTCTTTACTAGAATCCTGTCTCGTTTTTCCAACTCTTTGTTTTTTACTTTGTTCACCTCATCAGAATATTTTTTAGACTTTAATTGTGTATTTACAATGTTCTCTCTCACTCTGAGCGTTTTGTCATCTATGCACTCTGTAGATATGTCGTCTTTGTACCATTTTTCAAATTTGGGAGTCGGTTCATTTTTGCACTTCCTTCCTCTCATCAAGTAAAATGGTGTGAACTTCGTAGTTTCGTTAGGTGTGATGTTATTCGTGTTCACTTTGTCTCTTATAAAACTTTTTACGTTCAAATTGGAAGCAATAGCTAATTGGATACCTTCCTTCATGAATTTGTTCATGCGCTCCACTCACACCAATGTTTTCCAAAAACTCCGTCATTTGCTTCGACACGAGTGGTGTTCCATTACCCGACACCAGGATTTTTGGTTGACCCTCTATTGAAAAACTTTTCATAAGGTATTTTATCACAGTTTCGGTGGTCACACTTTTCACAAACTTTAAATAAACCCATTTAGAATAATAGTCTGTTAGGACTATTATGTATCTCTCGGATTCTGGTAGCAAGTTAAATGGCCCAGTAAAGTCTATTGCTATCTTCGACCATGGTTCATCTGGTATGTCCACCATCTGCAATTCTCCTTTGCTGGTCTTCCAGTGCTTATCAGCTTTCAAACACTGTATGCATTTGTCAATGAAACTGCCTATGTCACTGTCCATTCCTGGCCACCAGTTGTGCATTCTTAATAGATTTTTCGTTGCACTACTTCCAGGGTGACCTTTGTGAGCTAATGTTATTAACTTGGATCTAATGTTTGCTGGTGGTATAAACAGGTCACAACTTTTCAGGAACCCGCCTTCGATAGTTAATTCATCGCTCACTTGTTGGAAGCTTCTTAACTCTTTATGTAGATTTCTAACTGGTGGCCATCTTGTTTTCACATGACTTATTACTCTTTTCATTATTTTATCTTCTTCCAGGCACTTCTTCCACTCTGTCTCTGTTATTGACCCACTGCACATTTCTGTGGCATTTATCCACGCCACAACACACTCTGTTTCGTCTAGTGTGGCTTCGGAAGGACCATTCATTGGCAATCATGATAAGCAGTCTGCTCTGCAATTCATTCCACCCTTGATGTGGTGTATGGTGAATGTATATTCCTGCAACTTTGACAATAGTCTTATCAACCTAGAACTAGCTTTGCCATTTCCCCGTCCTTCTCCATCCATCATGTAAATCAATAGTGTGTGGTCAGTGATAATTACAAAACTTTTTACCCACAGATAGCTCTTGAGTTTTTGTACTGTCCAGACACATGCGAGTGTTTCCCGCTCAATGGTACTGTAGTTTGTTTCAGCCTCGCTTAACCTCCTGGAAATAAAAGCTACAGTGTTTTCCTTCTTCCCTTTCTTTTGGCAGAACACTGCGCCTATGCCCTTGGCCCTGGCATCCACTGTGATAACGTTTTCCCATTCTGGGTCATAAGGTTTTAAGGCAGTTGCTTTGGCAATACCATTTTTGATTTCATTGAAGGACTTATCTTGATATTCTGTCCATTGGTAATTCACATTCTTTCCGAGAAGTTTCCTCAGTGGTTCTACCTTGGTGGCATACGCTTGTATGAATTTGGAATAGTACTCGCTCAGTCCTAGGAAGGACTTTAATGTTTCCTTGTCTTTAGGCTGAGGTGCTTCTCTAATTGCTTCCACCAGATCATCTTTTGGCGTTATTCCATTTGAAGTCAACACATGTCCCAAATATTCAATTTGGTTCTCCATAAATTTGCATTTGTCTTTGGACACCGTCAAACCTCTTTCATTCAGGGGTTTTAGTACCTGGTCCACCAGTTTGAGATGCTCAGTCTTTGTCTTTGAATGGATTAAAATGTCGTCCTGGAACGCCTTGACTCCATTTACTTCTCCAAAAAGGCTATCCATGAGTTTTTTAAATACTCCCGACGACGAGGCAAGACCAAAGGGCAGTCTGATGTACCTGTACGCTCCGAAAGGAGTCACAAAAGTGGTAAATTTCTTTGACTCTTCCGTTAAGCAAACCTGATGGTAGGCTGCCTTCAGGTCAATCAATGTAAAGTACCTTGACCCTGCTATGGACTGTAGTATTTCTTGTATTAAGGGGAGTGGGTGACAATTTACCAGTATGTTTCGGTTGAGCGATCTCAGGTCAACGCATAGCCTTATCTCTCCTGTTTTCTTTTTCTTTGAAACAACGATTGCGGACACCCACTCAGAGGCATCTGTTTCCTCTATCACTCCTTCTCCTTTCAGTTTTTCAAGAACCTCTTTTAATTCTTTTCATATTGATAAGGGTACAGACCTCACTCTATGCTTTGTTGGCATTGCACCATCCTTTAGTTTTATTGTATGCATGAATCCTTTAGCACACCCTATCTCATTTCTGAAAACATTTTCATATTTCCTTAGTAACTCGTCTATGCCATTTTCTTTAGCTTCAAGTCTTATGAAATCCTCCCTCAATATTATGGGATTTTCACAACCTGGTTGTAGGATCACTCCAATCTTTGCAAGATCCTTCCACCCCACCAGTATTCTTCCTCTCTTGGCTACATACACTTTGGTTTCAATGGTTCTCCCCTTAAATGTCACAGTGTCATTGAAGAAGCCCATCATGTCTATGTCCTGTTCCCCAAATGCTTTTGGGTTTATGTCAGTTTCCTGTAATTCAATATTATTCACTTTTTCCTCAAAAAGTTTGTCTGATATTATCGGTATGGGAGAGCCTGAATCTGCAGTAAATTGTAGTTTCACATTTCCTATTTTCCCTTCACCTATTGGTCCTTTTATTTTGCCATCTACCATTTCCACATATAGTACTATGCTTCCACACATTTCCTCGTCAAAATCACCTACAGCATTTACATTAACATTGCCTGATACTTTCCTGGTTTTACACAATGATGTATAATGACCGTATTTTTTACATTTAATACATTTCTTTCCAATAGCAGGACATGACTTACAATCAGCTAGGTGTTCATGTGAACCTCATCTATAACAGCACACATTTCTTCCTCCAACCTTTTTATCACCCCATGTTCTCTCATTACCTTTACGTTCACCTTTCCTCTTGTCCTGTAAATAGAATACATTATAGTTACCACTGGTACAAGACAACTCTTTAGTAGAAATTAATGATCTTTCTATCCCTTTGGCAATGTCTACAACTTCCTGCAAAGTTGGTTTCCTACATGCCAATAATCTCTCCTGCACTTTTTTAGAATAGCAGTAAAACACCACGTGGTCTCTTATATATGTATCAGTCAAATCTTCATATTCCCAATCCCTTGCTAGCACTCTTAGGCATGCAATATATTCCTCTACAGTCTCTCCTTCCTCCTGCTTCCTCAAGGCGAATTTGTGCCTTCCCACCATTATGTTGCTTTCCTCATCATATTTTTTCTCAAGCCTTTTTAAAGCTTCCTGAAATTCGTTCATTGGTATAAAAACACCAGGTGGATATTCAAATTCTGTCAGGTGTCAGGTAGTGACCAAGTTTCCACGGGAGCGAAGAAGGATCCCTACACCTCCAGGACACAGGAGCAAGAATGCGAATGGTTACGCACTCCTGTCTACTGTCCCCTAAAAGTATGAGGGAATTACCCTAGGAGTGTCCACCACTCTCCTCATACGAGGGGGTATGCAGGGTATAGCAGGAGTAGTCGTAGGTGGATGTCCAAGCTAGAAAACAAAATAGGCAATACACATAATATATCCTTAGTTCACTAACCTTCATGCAGGAGTCATTGACATGCGTGATTATTCAGTTGTGCTTACCCCAATTGTAAATCAGGCAGGCTTTATCGAAGAGTTCAAGTAATGGGAGCTGGATAATGGGTAGCTGGATATCAGGTATAGAACTCTCGAGGAACATTCACACCAGACAAACACAAAAACAAAAATGGGAATGTGAGGAGCACCGGCCGGCTGTTGTGGGCTAGAACAGCGGAGCAGTACACACACACACACGAGGAGAGACACCCGGCCCTAAAGGAAGCAAGGGCGGAGCGCTCACTCTCACAGGAAGGGTTAAACAACTAAGAACTCGCAATGTATTTCAGACATACCGAAAGCGAGAAAAAAGGAGCCGTGCGAAATAACGCCCGCGAAATGCGTGAGAAAAGCAAGGGTAGTCGCGAGTAAACACTCGCGTAGAAATATCAAGAAATGCCGAAGTTCGGCAAAGACACTCTCACTCTGTAGAAACCAGCCAGCGGCTGCAGGGTCAGGGGAAAGAAGGCAAGAAGCGGGGAAAAGGTCCAAGGAGACTCGCAGGATTCCACAGAACGCCACCGAACCTCGAGCCAGGAACCAGGAAGTGAAGAGGGGGCGTGGTACCGGAACAGTAAGCCAAGCAAAGGCTACGTTCTGCCGTGCCTCTTTTCACTGATAGGGAGCGTCTCAAAACAACAAGCTGTGTGTTTGTAGGGACCTAGGTAAAAGTACACATCCCAGCAACCTCGCATGTCAAGGCTATTGATTCCTAACAGTACCCCTCCTCAAAGACCTCTTCAGGGGACCGGGCTTAGCAGGATGAAGTCTGTGGAATTGTTGAATCAATCTCGCTGCATGAATGTTTTCTGCAGGTTCCCATGATCTATCCTCTGGGGGGTACCCTACCCAATCTATCAGGTACTGTAGTTTACCTCTTCTTTTACGAGAATCTAGAATCTTTCTCACTTCGTATTCAGCTTCTCCATCAATTTGTATCGGTGGAGGAGGGATTTCAGGGACAACAGAAGGGATATGTTTCTTTAACAAGGAGCTGTGGAAAACAGGGTGTATTTTCATGCACAGGGGTAGTGTCAATTTCAGGGCGACAGGGGAGATGACTTTCTCAATGGGGAAGGGACCTATAAACCTGGGTTGGAGTTTTTTAGATCCTTCCATCTTTAGGTTTTTAGTGGACAACCACACTTTCTCTCCTATGGTGTACATGGTTTCGGGTCTTCGGTGTTTATCCGCCTGTTTTTTCATAGCTTCCTTGGCCTTACTTAACTCTGTTTTAGCTGTTTCCCATACTAACTTGATTTGGGCATGGTGTTCATCAAGGGAAGGTACTGAGGAGTCTTTGGGAGGGATGTTAATAGGGATTAAGCATGGGCGAATTTTGCGAATCTCGCGTTCGCGAATTTTGCGGATTTGTGAACTCGCAATCCGCAAAATCCGCGAATTCTCGCGAATTTGCGGATTTTTTTTTGTGTTCGCAAGGATTTCTGCCAGTTCGCAAGGATTTCTGACAGTTCGCGAGGGTTTTGTAACAGTTCGCAATCGCGAACTTACATGTCGGCTCGCAACGGTCACGATTATGTTGTTTCTACGTCTGGTTCATCATCATAGGTTCCCAACACCCTCTGTTTCACCCCTGCCACCCTCTGTTTTACCCATGCCACCCTCTGGTACATCAATGCCTTATGCCACCCTCTGGTTCATCATCACTGTAGATTATGGGGGGAAAAAGCAAGCACACCTGCCTGCTTCAACTGACATGAATTAATTTGGGGTTGATTTATTAATGTGTCACTGTTTTAAAATTCCAGTCTGGCACCTGCATCCTTATCTGTAATTTGCCTTCTGTTGCAGTGCAATTTTTTTTTCCAGGACCTTTGTGGCCTACTTGTAGCTATTCTATGAGCCTGCTGTGAGGGTCAGAACAGGGTCATACAATTGTTGCAACTAGCAACTGAACAATTGTTGCAACTAGCAACTGAACTTTGGAGGGGCCCTTGTCAGGAAGCACTACAGGGAACGGTTACTAATGATGAGTTTGAACTTTTGAACCTGCTTTCACTTTTGCAAAACTCGTTTTTCTGCAGAGCAGCATTACAGCAACTTTAATGCCCCACCAAGCTTATATGAGAAAGTTGATTTCTAATCCAAAAGTTATCCAAAGAAAATCAAAAGGCCTCAAATCTAAAAAAGTGCAGGCAAATGTCAACCTGAGGAGTTATTCTGATAAAAATAATCATTTTCAGAAGGTCTATGCTGCTTGCTAGTAGATTTCTTGTGCGGAATTGCAATTTTTGTAATTTCGCGAGTGCGAGATTGTTGCTGCCCGCCGCACCTACATGTTCGCAATTGCGAACTTACACCGCAAAGAAAAAAAATTCGCTGCGTGCGAATTTGCGGATTTTGCGGGAAATTCGCGAATCTCGCGGATTGCGAATTTACCGAAAATCCGCAAAATCCGCGAGCGTAACGGATTTTCCGCCCATACTTAATAGGGATCATCCTAGGGTGTTGGGCCTGTACAAAGAAAAAAGGGATGTATGTGTAGTGGAATGAGTGGAATTATTGTAAGCGAATTCAGCCAAAGGTAAGGCTTGGACCCAGGTGGACGGAAGGGATGTCAATAAACAACGTAAAAATTGTTCTAAAGTTTGATTTGTCCTTTCCGTTTGCCCATCAGTTTGGGGGTGATAAGCAGTGGATACTCTGTGATCTATCCCCAGCTTGGAACACAACCCCCTCCAAAACTTCGAGACAAACTGTGGCCCTCTGTCGGAGATGATGACTGAGGGTAAACCATGTAATCTGACAATGTTTTTTAAAAAGACGGATGCTAGATCTTTGGAGGAAGGTAATTTTTTCAAAGGGATGAAATGCCCCATCTTGGACAGTAAATCAACAACGACATAGATTGAGGTAAACCCTTAACAAGAGGGCAAGTCCGTCATGAAATCCATGCTAATTGTGTGCCAGGGCTGAGGAGGAATGGCTATGTTTTTTAAGAGTCCAGTGGGAGCACAATGCGACGCCTTTTGGCGACCACAAGTGGCACAAGCTTGTACATATGTTGCTACCTCTTTGAACATAGATTCCCACCAAAACCACCTGTTACATAAGTCGTGAGTTTTTCTTATACCTGGATGACCCGCCAATGTGCTGCTATGACACCATTCAATGATAGTCAGTCTCAACTCTGAAGCAGGGACAAACAATTTGTCTTCATGATAAAACAATCCTTCTCTAATGGAGTGTAGAGGATCCTTCAACCAGTCTTCATGTGATACATCTCTGAGAAGATGTTTGATTTGCTCAAGAAGGGTATGATCTCTTTCACCCACTCCCAGAATATTGTTCTCTGGTATTATAGGACGGGGTTGTTCTATTTCCACATGTTGATCATGACCTAGCCTTGACAAGGCATCAGCTTTTCCTTGTTGTATTCCGGGGCGATAGGTGATTATAAAATCATATTCACTGAAGAATAATAACCACCGCATTTGTCTGGGCGTGAGAGCTCTAGCTGATTTAAAAAACTGCTGATTCTTGTGGTCCGAATATATGGTGACAATATGAGGGGAACCTAGTAAATGATGCCTCCACTCTTGGAAGGATAATTTGATAGCTAACAATTCTCTTTCTCCTATAGTTTAATTTTTCTCTGCTGGTAACAGTGGTTTGGAGAAATACGCTATAGGATGCATGTGTCCAGTCTCAGGGTCTCTCTGTGAAAGTATACCGCCCACTGCGTATTGCGAGGCATCCGCCTCTACAAAAAAAGGTTGAGTGTTATCTGCGTGATGAAGGATAGGAGCGGAAGTGAACTGGGTTTTTAGGTCACAAAAGGCTCTTTCTGCTTCAGTAGACCATTGAAAAGGTACTCCTTTTTTCAGGAGTTTGGTTATTGGAGCTATCGTGTCAGAGAAATGATGAATGAACCGCCGTTAAAAATTGGCGAATCCGAGAAACGATTGTATTTCCTTTACTGAAGTAGGACTTTTCCAGTTCACCAAGGCCTCAATTTTCTTGGGATCCATCTGTAAGCCCGTAGGTTTGATAGTAAAACCCAAGAAATCCACTTCAGTGGTGTGGAACATACTCTTGTCCAGTTTGGCGAACAACTGATTTTCCTTTAGCTTTGTAAGGATCTTTCTTACGTGTTCTACGTGGTCATTCTCGTTCTGCGAGAATATAAGGATATCGTCAATATAGACGATAACAAAGATGTCAATATATTCACGCAAAATATCATTGATAAAATACTGGAACGCAGCAGGTGCGTTGCACAGCCCGAAGGGCATCACACAATACTCATAGAGCCCAAAGTTGGTGCGGAATGCGTTCTTCCATTCATCGCCCTGTTTGACGCGTATTAAATGGTAAGCCCCTCTGAGATCTATCTTCGTAAAGATTTTGGCTCCTTTTATCTGTTCAAGAAGAACTGGAATCAGAGGTAGAGGATACTTGTTTTTTATCGTAATTTTATTCAAGGCTCTATAGTCCAGGCATGCCCTGAGCCCTCCTTCCCTTTTATCAATAAAAAACAAAGGAGAAGACGCAGGTGAAGTAGAGTGTCTAATAAAACCTTTCGCTAACATCTCGTCCAAATAGTTTTTTAGATAGTCGTTTTCTGCGGGTGTTAAAGCATAAATTCGACTACATGGCAAATCTGCGCCAGGGATTAAGTCGATTCTACAATCGTAACTCCTGTGAGGAGGTAATCTTGTTGCTTCTTGTTCATTGAACACCTCTGCAAATTCTGCATATTGTTCAGGCACTTTCCGGTCTAGTCCGGTTTGGACTGCACAGTATAAAGGGAGTTCAGGTTCTCGGGCTTCTAAGTAACAATGGGTTTTACAATATGGAGAGATCAAGGTGACAGTTCTTTGAACCCAGTCTATAACCGGATTATGTATTTGTAGCCAGGGTACTCCTAAAATAACACCAACATTAGGAGCATCTATGAGATCAAAAACAAGACTTTCAGAATGCCCATTATTGAAAACAATAATCACAGGCGGGGTTTGATAACTGATCATTCCTGACGATAACTCGGAACCATCTACGGCCCATATGGATTCAGGCTGGGGTTTCGCAACAAAAGACAGGCCCAACTGTTTAGCTAGTTTAATATCAAAGAAGTTTCCTGTTGCTCCTGAATCCAGAAGGACAGACATGGAGAATTGCTTTTTTCCGCTGTACGTGAGAGTAATGGGTAAGGTGAAATGTTTGACTATGTGAATTTTGTTGGTAGAGATCTGATGAGGGATGTAGCTTGGGGAAGTGACCTCTCTATTCCTCAAGCTTGCTAGTTTTCCGAACTGGAAACACTGCTAGCTGTTAGTCTGGGTGTCTTAGGACGGACTGGACAATCTTTAGCATAGTGGCCACCCTTTCCACAGTACAGGCATAAGTTTAATTTACGTCGCTTCTCTTTTTCCTCTGAGGATAAAGGACCTCGTATGCCCCCGATTCGCATGGGTTCAGGGACATCTTTTGGGACAGGTTTCTCAATTTTAGGTAAAAAAACCCTAGGTACAATGTTTCGAGTTCTTTCCCCCTTCCTTTCATGTAATCGATGATCTAATTTGACTACTAGATCAATAAAAGAAGCACAATCTTCTGGGGGGTTCACTATCTGAGAGAGTAGATCTTTTAAGTCATCCCCTAACCCACGATAAAACAAGGAGGTTCTTTTGTCCTCTGGCCAATGTGTCTCAGCCACCAAACGATTGAAGTTGGTAATGTAAGACAAGAGATCTTTGGAGCCTTGTTTTAGACTGAGCAGTTCTGTATCACTTGCTTGCATGTATGAATGTCTGGCAAAGAGGCTTCTCATCTTTTCCTCAAAGATATCCAAGTCATATAATGCAGGATCATTGTTCTGGAGTAAGGGAACCGCCCATTCTGCCGCATTTCCTGCAAGATAGGAAATGATGAAGGCTACCTTGGATGAGTCATCAGAAAAAGATGCCGTCTTGCATAAAAAGTGGAGGTGGCATTGATTCATAAAGACATTATATTTGTTACTGTCCCCGGAGAATCATTCAGGCATGGCTTAGAGGAACAGGAGTAGGGGTATGTACCGTGACTTGTACAGGTGAGCTGATAGAGTCGCCACTGGCCCCTGGTTCTGTTTCAGGAGGAGGTAAGGTAAACCTAGCAGGTTGTATATAGTTTTGGGTATAGTGCCTGTGTCTCTCTCTCCTGTTCTTAACTGATGTACTTCAGCTAATAATCTTTGATTCTCAACCCCCAATCTACCCACTTCTGACTGGAGCGCCACTAAGGCTGCAGTAATTTCTTCTATTGAATGAGACTGGAGGTCAAGAGTACCTAACGTGGGATCAGGATCCATCCCGCTCAGGGGAAATAATATACGTGGGCTTGGCTTTCTGTCAGGTAGTGACCAAGTTTCCACGGGAGCGAAGAAGGATCCCTACACCTCCAGGACACAGGAGCAAGAATGCAAATGGTTACGCACTCCTGTCTACTGTCCCCTAAAAGTATGAGGGAATTACCCTAGGAGTGTCCACCACTCTCCTCATACGAGGGGGTATGCAGGGTATAGCAGTAGTAGTCGTAGGTGGATTTCCAAGCTAGAAAACAAAATAGGCAAAACACATAATATATCCTTAGTTCACTAACCTTCATGCAGGAGTCATTGACATGCGTGATTATTCAGTTGTGCTTACCCCAATTGTAAATCAGGCAGGCTTTATCGAAGAGTTCAAGTAATGGGAGCTGGATAATGGGTAGCTGGATATCAGGTATAGAACTCTCGAGGGACATTCACACCAGACAAACACAAAAACAAAAATGGGAATGTGAGGAGCACCGGCCGGCTGTTGTGGGCTAGAACAGCGGAGCAGTACACACACACACACGAGGAGAGACACCCGGCCCTAAAGGAAGCAAGGGCGGAGCGCTCACTCTCACAGGAAGGGTAAAACAACTAAGAACTCGCCATGTATTTCAGACATACAACAGAAAGCGAGAAAAAAGGAGCCGAGCGAAATAACGCCCGCGAAATGCGTGAGAAAAGCAAGGGTAGTCGCGAGTAAACACTCATGTAGAAATATCAAGAAGAAGTTCGGCAAAGACACTCTCACTCTGTAGCAACCAGCCAGCGGCTGCAGGGTCAGGGGAAAGAAGGCAAGAAGCGGGGAAAAGGTCCAAGGAGACTCGCAGGATTCCACAGAACGCCACCGAACCTTGAGCCAGGAACCAGGAAGTGAAGAGGGGGCGTGGTACCGGAACAGTAAGCCAAGCAAAGGCTACGTTCTGCCGTGCCTCTTTTCACTGGTTAGGGAGCGTCTCAAAACAACAAGCTGTGTGTTTGTAGGGACCTAGGTAAAAGTGCACATCCCAGCAACCTCGCATGTCAAGGCTATTGATTCCTGTCAAATACCTCTTGCCCAACTTTGCCTAAGAGGCCTAATAATAGTGGCCTCTTCTTTTCAGCATCATATTTTTTGCCATTTATTGACACTATGTAATTTTCGAATGCCCTTAGCCAACTCTTCCACTTCATAGCTGGCTTTCCAGGCTCCTCTAAGAAAAGTGGTGGCACACATATATTGTTACTTTGAGCCATATTCTTTACTTTTTTCCAGGTGTTTGGCTGTGCTTCTTTATTTTTAGTTCACACTCAATTTCTCTTTTAAATTCTTTCACAGTGTATCAAGCGCTTATATTCATTATATCCTCACTTTATTTTCGTTGGATAATACCCTTTGATATTACCCTGAATAGTCTTTCATTTCATAGAAATGCGCTTTTTATTCAGAAACGCTAATTATTTCCTTCCTTTCACTTCTTGTCGATTTCTCCTTATAATTACGCTGTTCGCCGCCTCAATTCCGACCTTAGCACTTCCAAAATGGCCGCTTAAACACTGAGATGATGACGTTTCGAGCTGTGTAACCAATGGCAATGGTTTACACGCTCGCGTCACTCCCAGAATGCCTCACGCGTTAGTCCTGTCAGACGCTCAGCTGTTATCTGACTACGCGTCTATCGCACCTCTCATTCCTTGCGCGATACTTTCAGTCAGCTGTGCTTGCGCGTGCAGTTCATCACTTACATTTGCCGTTTCACTGCTCATTACCGGTATTCCCACAGCCTTTTAGTTCACTGATCGTTGCGGGTGATTTCCGTCAAACCCAATATGTTTTACCTCGTGAGCCTTATACAGCCTCAAATTCGTTTTGTTTCCCTCGTCGCCACTTGTCATAGTCAGAGTCAGACGCGAAGAATGATGTTAAAGTATTTAATAAATATCAATAACTATAAGGCCCACAAGGAACCGGCAACAGCATATATGAACAGCAGGTCGGAACAGCTGAATGGTCAGCGGAATGTGTGCCGTCACATAAATACCATCCTGGCATTCCATGATGGAATTATGTGACGTGACACAATAGACATAGTAGAGGTAATGAGACAATGTGGAAAGAAAGAAGTACGATTACAACACTGCACTGCAAGAGGGTACTGACAAGCATTACACCACGTAGCTGCTAACAGGAGACTCTGGAGCTCGATGTTCGGCTGACTGCGGCCTCGCTTGCGCGTTTGTTATCCAAACACAACCAGAATATTAGGTTCATTCAAAAGAATATCGCAATCCGCAAGATGGCAACGAGCGGTAGCAGAACAGCGAGGGGGAGAGGAGCGACCGTCCTCGGAAATAACGGAGCACAAGCTGGAGGTGGGCCGCCTCAGGACAACAACGGAGCTGTTCAGACTTCCGAGGAGGCAAAGGAACGAGGCGGAATTGGCAAGGTAAAGAGGGACCTGTATTTATGGGAAAAAACAAACTGTGACCAGACTAGGAGGCATTATAGAGGGGGGGGCTTGCTCAGCCTTCTGTTGCTGCAATGTTTGCCAGTATGACAGTGTCAGGGGCTACACTGGAGGAAACTGAAGCCCAAGATGCAGGAAGGGGGGGCAAGACACTAATAGAGGAAACCCAGCAGGAGGAGGAGGATGCTAGGGGGGAATTAGAGACAAGTACCTCTTTTACAGACTCCACTGGGGTTCAAGGAAAGAAGGCTACACCCCCGACAAAAACACAGACCTGGTTGAAAAAAAGACCTTATCGGTATCGCTAATACCTAAAGACACCAAGGAGGCTGGCCACAGAGTGGAGTCTCTGAGGGAGAGAACACAGGCAACACCCCTTGCTGCAGTAAGCTCTAGCCATTTACATGCACAAGATGGCACCTATACTCCAGAAAGTCATGGTGGGAAGAAATTCCTATTCACTGACAGAAGATTCAGAGGTATCAGAACACAAGGATGAGTCATTAGGCGGGGAATCTCTCAGAGGATAGCTCCAGTCCGTCAATCAAATCAACACTAAAGAAAAGAACTTCAAGGAACAATAAGAAGTCCAGGAAAGGGAGCCTCAAAAGAAGCATGCGGGCACAACTCAAGTGGGACTATTCCGACGCACAGGTATGACCCCAATGTGAGAAAGGGGATGAGACTACAGGAACTGAAGAACCTACTCTGCTGACCATTTTAACATCAATTAAGCAGGAAGAGAATAGAAACGAAGGGCGCAGAACTAGGGTAGCCTCAAAAAAGGTACAAACAGGAATTTGCAAACTAAACAAAACTTGCGGGGAGATTGCGGGCCTCCTGACCATGGGTCCTGACCTGTAAAGGGGTGAATGTATGAAATTGTTCTGCATTCTGTCCATCAACTGTTGTTTTTGCATTTGTCACCCCAAGTGGGACGGGTATGCTCAGACGTGAGTCCCGTACTCTCCATGCCACTGGAATCAAGCTATCCAGGCTGATGAGGGCTGAAAGCAAGAAACCGGTCCTTGGATGCTTGTTTCCAGTCCAGTGAGGAGCTGGCTTGGTAGTTCGGGCTGGACTGTTCCCATGGGGCACAGGGTCAAGACTGATTTGCATATGGCTGGGTTCAAACTGGAATGGCATGGTGAGCAAAAAAACAATGGATTTAGGCCCAGATCTCTGTACTGGGGTGAATGTATGGCCTTGTTTTGCATTCTGTCCATCAACTGTTGTTTTTGCATTTGTCACCCCGAGTGGGACGGGTATGCTCAGATGTAAGTCCCGTGCTCTCCATGCCACTGGAATCAAGCTATCCAGGCTGATGAGGGCTGAAAGCCCGAAACCGGTCCTTGGATACTTGTTTCCAGTCCAGTGAGGACCTGGCTTGGAAGTTCGGGCTGGACTGTTCCCATGGGGCACAGGGTCAAGACTGATTTGCATATGGCTGGGTTCAAACTGGAATGGCATGGTGAGCAAACAAACAATGGATTTAAGCCCAGATTCTGTACTGGGGTAAATGTATGACATTGTTCTGCATTCTGTCCATCAACTGTTGTTTTTGCACCGTCGAGATGCAGACAGAGGCCCTGGAAGCAGACGTAGACACAATAAAGATGAAAGGTATGGAGCAAGGAGCGGTTCTGACGGATGCAATGGCCAAACTGGAAGAGTTTGAAAATCGCCAAAGGAGGAATAACCTGCGCTTCTTATGAATACCAGAAGGTCTGGAAGGGACAGATCCTAGAAACTACATGGTTAAACTCTTAAAAGACTAATTTCCAGACCAAAGAAATTGGGAATGGGACAGGGAAATACAGTGGGCCCATCTATTTAGGAAGAAACAAACACAGGAAGCAGGAGAGAAACCGAGAGCAATGTTGGTTTTCATTGGCAACTTTCTGCTGCGACAAATGATATTTGTGCGTCCAGATGTCGCATATGCAACGGTTAAAAGATGGTGGCGCTTAAGACAACTCTTTACCCCATTCCAAAATCTTGGAGCTGAGGTCTTCCTGCAAAACCAGGCCAGACTTAGGATAAATCTAGGGGACAAGACACGTAGCTTTACCCCGGAAGATAAAGCACAGGAATTCCTTGAAAAACTAAGGAGGGGAAAAAATGAAGGGAAAAGACATGACACGCAAATAAGGACTGAAAGTTTAAAAAAAGAGGGGAAACATGATGTAACAAAAAGGCTATGAAAAAAAGGACTGGAGACACTCATAAATCGTGGTGTCAAGAGTAATTCAAAAAATGTGTGGCAGGAGGGAGGTAGGTGGGGGCAGTGGGTCTGCTGTACATAATTCAGACTTGCCTGATTGCCCTCTGTCTGGCGAAGGGAGGTTGGAGGGTAGGGGGGAAGGAGGGAAGGAGGGGGGTTCTCACATAGGATGGAACAGGTAGAAGAGGTAGAACAGGTAGGCTATGGAAGGTGGCCGGAACAGATGAAAATAGAGAATGGTGAGGCTAGGAATAGCTACACTGAATATTTGTGGGCTAAATGATGTTAAAAAAAGGCAAGTAGTGGTGCAAGGGTTGCAACCATTGCAGGCTGACATTGTCTGCCTGCAAGAGACACACCTGGATGGGACTCAAAAGGATGTGTTGAAAAGTCTAGGGTACACATTAATAGGGACAACAACCCAGGGACCTCATACAAGGGGGGATGAACTACTATCTAGAAGGAATTCTTTGCAATGTGCCAAAGTTAGATCAGATGGGTTAGGCCCCTGGGTCATTGTAAACGGGAAAACCCCAGATCTTCCGAGCTTCACTCTATGTTCTATTTACGGCAGCAATGTGGATGATCTGTCCCTACTGGAATGGTTAACTAATGAATTGGCGCACTGGCCCCTTCCAATTATTCTATGTGGCGATTTTAATATAAACCTTGAAGTGAAATGGGGTCAGGAGCAATGGTATAAAGGGCGAAAGCCAAGGATATATCAAGAATTATGTAATCTATGTCAGGTACACGCTTTAGTGGAATTTTGGTTGGTCGAAAAACCAGATGAGCATGGGTTCAATTACTACTCAACGCCCCATCAAAGACACGTTACGCTGGATTTCTTTGTTTCCCCCTCTCTATAGGGTAGAAGTAACATTTGTTGACATCCCAGAGTCCTATCCGATCTTAGCCCTCGGTGTTACAGTTAGAGCATGGAAGAACCTGCAAGGAAATGCCAGCATGGACCTTTGAAAGGCCTCTCTTACTTGATGAAGATTATATTGGCCACTTAAAAGAATGGATCCCTGACATTTTGGCAAAGAAATAAGGGAACACCCTAGCTGGGATTAGTCTGGGACACGCTAAAAGCCGGAGTGAGGGGTGAGATGATCCAATACTCAGGCAGGAAAAGAAAAAAGGAAAGGGATCGGTGGAACACTAGTCTTCTGAAATTAGCCCAGGCGGAGGAAAAACTAGTTGAGGCCCTCCCACTGAATCAGGGGATGGAAAAAGCACAGGAGGAAGTGGCTCTAGCAAAAGCGGGAATTCAAGGGGATCTATCACGGTAAGCTATAGACAAAGAACAAGCCCATCCGGAGGAGGTCTATGAATGGGGGGAGAAGGTGGGCCACTTACTAGCAGTCAGAACGAGGGTAGCGGCAACACGCAGAGAAATTCTATTGATAAATGATCCGGTGCAGGGACCAGTAACAGAATCTAGTGACATTCGAGCAGCTTTTTTCAGGTTTTACCAGGCACTGTACCTGGAAGACGTAGAAAGAGAGAGTGGGGAAGCAGAAAGCCAAATATACCAATATCTAGATGCATGTGAGCTGGAAGTTGTGACGTAAGAGCAAAAGAAGGCTCTGGAGGCCTGATAGTTTGGGATGAAATTGAAGAGGCAATGTCAAACCTTCCCAGAGGGTAAGCAGCAGGGCCCAATCTAATCCTCACTGAATTTTATAGAGTTTTTAAAGACGATCTTTAAGAAACCCTGGTTTTTGTGTTTTAGCAGACAGCAAATGGGGTGGCACCTACAAAAAGCTGGGCACAGGCAAAAATGATCATTTTCCCCGAAAAAGGCATCAGCAAAATGGCGTATGAGCGACAACATGGTTTTATTCCCGGTAAGGGAACTATAGAGCAGATACGAAATGTTATTATTCTTTTCGATGAAAAACAAGTGACAGGAGACCCAATCGCAGCTATTTTCTTAGATGCCGAGAAGGCCTTCAATCAGGTCTCCTGGCCATTTTTATGGGCAACAATGTAAAATAAGGGGATTGGGAACAAATTTGAAAGAGCAATACAAGCCATGTTAACGGACCCAGAAGCCAGTGTACTCATTAACGGCTAAATGACCCAACCTCTGAAGATCACAAGAGGGACACGGTAGGGGTGTCCTTGCTCACCCCTCTTGTTTGCCCTGTATATAGACCCTTTTTAAAACATCTTGAAACAGCACATAACATCATCCCGATAATCAGCCATTATAACAAGAGTAAAGTCTTGGCCTATGCAGACGACGTGGCCATCATAACACCTTAACTGGAGCAAGCTATGAAAACTACTGAAGAGAAGGCAAGACAATTTGATGTACTTTCAGGCTACTCCCTGAACTGGGAGAAAATGCAAATAATTATAAATGAATTTATTACATATGAGGATAGCCGAGTAGTAAAGAAGGCAAACTATCTGGGAGTTAAAATTAATGCGGATTTGGATCAGGGGGTTAAAGACAACTTGGAGAGCTGTGCCGTGGAAACAAAAACAGCGCTTAAAAAGCTAGACCACTTACACTTAACTCTTATTGGTAAAACCAATATAATTAAAATGATTTACTATCCCAAATTGTTAAATTATTTTAGAGCAATTCCATTGGTTTTCACAAATTTTTGGTTTAATGGTTTAATACATTTAAAAACATTTTTGCACAATTTATTTGGTCTTATTCTTGGCCAAGGCGAGCCTTCAAATTTTTATCTCTACTCAAGGAGTGGGGAGGCTTTGCCCTCCCGAATCTTAAGCTGTATTGGTGGGCAACCTCACTTACTCACTTCACTACACTATTGTGCATCGACCACAGTACAATGGAAGATAAATCCTCCACCGTTTGGGAACTTGTGATTGGTCATGAAGCCAGGGGCTGCCTTTGGCATCAATTAAGTTACATATTACAAAAGAGTCCGATTTAAGACTCTATTAACGGCCTTTAGAAGATGGGGTGCTATATGGTGTATAAATGGTTTAGGGGCCTTAAATCACCACACCCCACTATGGCAGAATAGGAATCTACCAGAACTTTTCAGGGATATACACTTTAAGTCCTGGTTCGAGGCTGGAATCAAACAGATTGGTTGCTTTTATGCCCAGGGGGGAATTAGAGCATATGTGGAATTGGCCTCTAATTATGGCATTACACACAAGGATTTTTTCAAGTACCTGCAGATTAGGGACTTTCAACAAAAAATGAGGAAACAATGGATCAGCAAGAGAGAAGGGAACTAGTGGATAGAATCGCCATGCCCACCTCCCCCTCAGAATAGGGACAGTTTACAAAATATTGAATGAGGGACCCAAATATGACATGGAAATTTGCTCCAATAGATGGCAAGAAAGATTGGAGATCACGTGGAATACGTTTCAAAAGATTTTTTTAAGCACCCAAGCTATCCTAATATCGGCCAACCTGCAAGTTCAGTGTTACAAGACCTGTTTTGGATTGTACTATACCCCAAATAGAATAGCGAAATGGAGTGAGGGGAAGTTAGCCTATTGCCTGCTCGGCTCCTTATACAAGGCGGACATAATCCATATGTTTGCAACCTGCAATAAACTCAAACCCCTGATTAGGGATATAAATGGGTTTTTAAAGGAGAAATTACACCTGCAGATTGAGCTGGATGCGCCGGCAATCATGTTAGAAATATCAACATTAACTGAAAAAAAGAAGGGGCACTGATAATTTTAGCAATGGCAGTGTACATACTGTGCATTGCCACAGCCTGGCTAGATCCGATTTTCCTGTCATTGCAACAATGGGTGGTGCGGCTGCTGGCCGTATTTAATTTAGAAAAGGCTATCTACACGCACAGGGCCCTAAAGGCAAAAAGAAGGGGGCTTGTGATTTGGAAGCCTGTGGTAGATTGAGTGGAATAGCCCTTTATAGACCTGTATTAAGCCTTCAAATTCTTTTTGTTTAGGAGATTGAAATATTAAAGAATTAATGTGCTGTTTATTGCACATTAGCATTTGACACAAGGCACTTTAGAACATGTTAATCTTGTTCATAATTTAATTAAAGATTGTTTGAAATTATCTAAGCACTTTAAGATTGGAATAATATATGGTTAAAAATGAGCGGGGGTGCAAGGGATAAAATAAGGAGGGATGAGAAATATTTTGATTTATTGTCTCTCTCTCCACTAAAAAAACCAAAAAAAACAATAGGACTCCAGCCGGACCCTTGCATAGGTTCTGTGGGTTTCGTGCGAGTACCAGAGTACCTATAGGATGTAAAAAAATATATATATCGCATTAAGTTGTGAAATAACAAGACACGAATAAAGATTCTCTTGGAAAACTGAACATAAGAGTGACTTTATACTTAGTAATGCTAATTAGATTTTACTCTGTATAAAAACTTGGTAACTTAACAAAAAAACTGTAAAATGACTTTAGTTCGATATGGTAATGTTATCATACTTTACCTTAAAAATAAAACTGAGAAGTACAATGAAAAAAACAAAGGTTAACGGGACATTAGTTAGCAATGGTTATGAGATCTTACTTTATGTTAAAAAAAATGAATGGATTTAGGCCCAGATCTCTGTACTGGGTGAATGTATGACATTGTTCTGCATTCTGCCCAGACGTGGGTCCTGTGCTCTCCTTGCCACTGGAGTCAAGCTATCCTGGCTGATGAGGGTTGAAAGCCCGAAGCCGGTCCTAGGATGATTGGTTTCAGTCCAGGGAGGACCTAGCCTGGCAGTTCGGGCTGGACTGTTCCCATTGGGCGTAGGGTCAGACTGATTTGCATATGGCTGGGTCCAAACTGGAATGGCATAGTGAAAAAAAAAACTATGGATTTAGGCCAAGATCTCTGTACTGGGGTGAATGTATGACATTGTTCTGAATTCTGTCCATCAATTGTTCTTTTTGCATTTGTCACCCCGAGTGGGACAGGTATGCCCAGGCATGGCTCACGTGCTCTCCATGCCACTGGAGTCAAGCTATCCTGGCTGAAAGCCCGAAATCGGTCCTAGGATGCTTGTTTCCCGTCCAGGGAGGACTGGCCTGGCAATTCAGGCTGGACTGTTCCCATTGGGCGCAGGGTCAAGACTGATTTGCATTTGACTGGGTTCAAACTGGAATGGCATAGTGAACAAAAAACAATGGATTTAGGCCCAGATCTCTGTTTCGGGGTGAATGTATGACATTGTTCTGCATTCTGGCCATCAATTGTTCTTTTTGCATTTGTCACCCCGAGTGGGACGGGTATGCCCAGGCGTGGGTCCCGTGCTCTCCATGCCACTGGAGTCAAGCTATCCTGGCTGATGAGGGCTGAAAGCCCAAAATCGGTCCTAGGATGCTTGTTTCCAGTTCAGGGAGGACTGGCCTGGCAATTCAGGCTGGACTGATCCCATTTGGCGCATGGTCAAGACTGATTTGCATATGGCTGGGTCCAAACTGGAATGGCATACTGAGCAAAAAATTATGGATTTAGGCCCAGCTCTCTGTACTGGGGTGAATATATGACATTGTTCTGCATTCTGTTAATCAATTGTTCTTTTTGCACAAACAAAATACTGTCAGGTTCACTGCAAGCAACTTTACTAAGCCAGCTGTACAGCACTCAGGGTCATAAAATAATTTCAACAAAATGTTATTACCTCTTTAGACTTTGACCACTCTACGGTATATATAAAGTTAATATTTCAAACTCAATTTAATTTCAAGCTAAAACAGCAAATTCAAATAAATATCATAATTTCTTTTCAGTATTTAGAGCGCACTGATGCACCTATAAAACCTTGTAGTGCGACAATGATTTTCTCTAGTGAGTCCGTCTTGACACCGCAGAAAATAAAATGAACCAAAGCCCATGTGGGTTAGAAGTTGAGTCCTGCTTGAACACCTGATGTCCTTATCAACTGCCTTTAGGAAACAAACCTCCCGTAAGTAATGGCACCAATGTGGCGTCATCACCAATCGGCATTGCGGCAAGCTTCCTCCGCAGCTTGGCACAGCCGCTCAATATCCACTCAAAAAGGTTGCCCCACTTAAAGAAGCCATGAGATAAGTAAAAGTTCTCAAAATGTATTAAAAGGCAGCTCCATACAGGGGAAAGCAAGGAAGCAATTATCAAAGTTCACTCCGCCAGAACGGTTTTGGGAATCCTTTCCCTTTCTCAATGGCATTCTGTGTGTCAATGGCGGTTTTCTCTTGTGGACTGTTCATTTTAAAGAGCCTTCCTCAGTGGGCGTGGCTGTATTCACAGCCTTCTGGACCTTGTAGAGCGACAATGTTTTTCTCCAGTGAATCCGTCTTGACATTGCAGAAAATAAAACAAAATAAATCCCATGTGGGTTAGAAGTTGAGTCCTGCTTGAACACCTGATGTCCTTATCAACTACCTTTAGGAAACAAACCTCCAGTATGTAATGGCACCAATGTGGCTTCATTATGGGTCCGCATCACAGCGGGCTTCTCCCGCGGCTGGGCACAACTGCTTAATATCCACTCAAAAAGGTTGCCCCACTGGATCAAGGCCTCCTGAAGGCCGAAACGCGTCATGGCAGTGGTGCGTGGTGTTGGGATAGAATAAAGAACCTTGCACTCATTTTCTGTGTTCGTCTTTCCATGATTGATTTGGGAGTTGCAGACAGAGACTTTATATATATATATATATATATATATATATATATATATATATATATATATATATATATATATATATATATATATATATATATATATATTACCTACTGGCGGTCGCCAGTAGGTAGTTATAGTTAGGATTTTTTTCAATGTTAAATCTCAAAATTCTATTTGGAATAACTTTGGCTTCAGTTGACGAATCTGCCTGAAAATTTCCTCAAAATGGCCTCGCGGTGCCCCGGTCCTTCCCTGAAAGTTTGGGGGGGATTCGTCAAGCGGGGGCCGAGATAAAAGGGGGGTCCCAAAACGCGTTTTCTCCATGTTAATTTCCATAGGGCGGTCGATTTCACTTTTAGCCCGAACGGCTGAATGGATTTTCACCAAATTTGGCAAAATTGTAGGGACTGGTAGTCCGATGTGCCTTTGCTATGTCTCGAGATATGTGCTCCTGTAGATTTTGAGTAATTTAGGTTCAAAAAAATATATATATCTATAGGCGCGCCCCGGTACGCGCCCCGGGGAGCGCACCGGGCGCGCCACGTGAGGTGCGCACAGAAAGCTGATTGGTTCTCGGGTGTCTGTAAACATTCGAAACAGTCCGGAGCGGCCGCCATCTTGTGTCTCGGTAAAATCGAGCCACAAGAGGTGGCTAAAACAAAGGGGGAAATGACCATAAGGCGTCAGGGATAGACCCCCTCTGACCCCCTAGGTTTGATGTGGGGGCAATAAAAGGGACCAGCGGGGCATTTAAAATATATATATTTTTTTCGTTTTGCGCGGGGGGAGCGCTCGGTGCGCTTCCCGGTGCGCGTACCGGGGAGCGCACTATGAGGAAAAAAGAATGACAGAGTTTTAAAAAAAGAAAGCCTTTTTTTAGAAATTGTAGGTAGTTCTAAAAAGAACTTTTTTTTTCTTCTTTTTGTTGTTTTATATTTTTTTTGTGTTTTTTGAACATTTTGTACTTTTTTTGTCTTTTCAAAACAGTTTTATATTTTTTTTGTATTTTTTTAGGGGGAGAAACAAAAAAAAGGGAATTGAAACTGGCTCAACTGGAGCAAAAAAACAAAAAACCCAAAAAATTAGTTCTTTTTGGGGCACTTGTGATTGTCACCTGCAAGGACGATTAGCTTTATGCTCTGTTCACCATAGGCGATAAGCTTGCCACATGCAGTACAAGTGATTTTAAAATCAGAAAATCTTGGCTGAATACAAGGCATCATCTCTGATGTTTCTGGTCCTGATGAAGAGGGTTTGTTTTTTTTGGGAGGTGGTCCTTGAAGAATGGGGAAGGTTACTGGCCAGTTCCCTGAGCTCTGCACGAGAATAGTTGTTAGGGTGCTTTCTGGTCATATGACGAATCATGGTATAGTTACCAAATGAATATTTTTTGTTTGGGTTGCCCCTTGAAAGTTCTTCATTGCAGATTAGGCAAGTTACCTTGGCCGCATTCACTTTTTTCTTGCCCTCTGGGATTGAAAAAAACTCCCATACAATGTGTGGCTTGGGCTTGTATGGGGTATTTTGTTCAGGAAGCCATGTTCTCCTCCCCTCCTCCTCTTCTTCTTCCTCCTCCTCCTCTTCTTGACCACCAATATAATCTGGAGCTGGTCCTGTTGGTGGTGGTGGTGGTGGTGGGGGGCAGATGCACCAGCTGCTGCTGCTACTGAAGCCATTATTAAGAGCAAAAAGGTACAGAGATGTACAAACAGGTCTTCCTCAGTCAAAGGACAAAGTCAGAATAGGGAAAAAAGGTTGGGTCTTTCATCATTTGGAAAAAAAAACTGTCCTGAACCAATGAGAAGTGTTATTTTCAGGTCACAAGACCAGGGGCTTCATCATTATGAAACCAAAACTGTTATGAACCAATGAAAAGTGTTATTTTCAGGTCACATGACCCGACGCGCTTACGCTACGCGCCCCGGGGCACGCCCGGGGGCGCGCTCCGGGTCGCGTAGCGTGAGCGCGTCGGATGTTTACGTTGCGCGATCGTATTCGCTCGAGTACTTCCGGGTGCGCTTACGCCGTGCGTATCATGCGGACGCGGCTACGCGATACATCACGATCATGTTTTCGTTCGCGATATTGGCGCTCACGGGACGCTCCCCGGAGCGCGCCCCGGGGCGCTTTATAGAAGTACGCTTTCCGGGGCGCTCCCCGGGGCGCGCTCCGGGAGCGCTCCAAAAATAAAAAATACAAAATAAAAAAATTGGATAATTGTAGGGACAGGTAGCCCTATTCTGAAGTGGTTTTTAAAAAAATTAACTTTTGAAAAATATGTATTGTGCTACATTGGGCTTAATATATGTTAGAGCCAAAATGTAGCCCAAATGTAGCCCAATGCAGCCCAATGTAGCCCAAAGATGGCCACCAGAGACAAAAAAATATATATCCCAAATATCAGCCAGATGTAGCCAAACTGTAGCCCAATGACAGAATGTACCAGAGTGTTCTAAACAACTAGAGCGCTAACAGTCTTACTTATAAAGTCAGACTTATAGTTAGGAATTAGCATTTAAAAAACCTATGAAATTCACTGAAAAAACCATAGGTTTCACACCAGTTATAGTTAGCATTTAAAAAACCTATTAAATTCACTAAAAAAAACATAGGTTTCACATCAGTTATAGTTAGCTGGAAATTTTACTGACATAAAACCATTGAAATTCCACGTTATAGTTAGTTGGACTCACTATAACTTGCGCGTGTAATGCACTGCTGATGACGTCACATATTACATCACTCATGACATGGTCAGTGACATCACTCATGACATCACTGATAACACCATCCAGTGAATGTGTGTCTTTATGAAAAATAAATATGTTTTATATATGTATTTGTAAAGGACGATGGAAGAATAAATGGTTAAATAAGTGTGTAAATGGATGTTTTTTTTTTAAAGAATTGATTGGTTAACTGCCTTATTAAGTGTATCTTAGTGAATACATATATTAACGAGTAATTTTTAAATATTTAAATATATGTATCAGTGTTTCACTTTGTGTATAAGTGGCTGCATGGGTTGGTGACTGACTCACTGCTTGTATGTGTTTTGAAGACAGCATATGTGCAGGACTGTATGGGTGGATGAGTGTGTATATGTGTGTGTTAGTGAGTGAATGCCTGTCTCACTAGTGTCTTTATGAGTAACTACATATGTTTTAATCTTGTATATATGAGCATTGATGTATATAAGTAAGTATGTGTTAGAGTGAGAGATTGAAAGAGTTCCTGTTTAAATAAGTATGTGATTGTTTAAGAGAGTAAGTATGTGTAAGTTTCCTTAGAAGTAAGGTTGTAGTGTGTGTATACTTGTATATGCAAATAAATGGATGTTTATTAGTTTATTTGCATATGTGAGTATATGTGTGAGTAACTTTTTGATGACTGTCGGTGTGTAACAGGATGAATAGGTGTATCACTACATATGATGAGTGAGTATATGTATGAGTGACTATATGGAACTGTTGATGAATGTGTAAATGTGGATATAGATGGTGGAATTATTGAATTGGTTGTTGTAACTGGTATGGGTATCTCGATTTTTTAAAATGTTTTAATTTATATTTTTCAATATGTTTTCCATGGGTTACATTACAGTGAAAGGAGGTCTGTCACTCTGTCACAAGGATGATGTCATCAGTGATGTCATGAGTGATGTCACTGACCATGTCATGAGTGATGTAATATGTGGCGTCATCAGCAGTGCATTACACGCGCAAGTTATAGTGAGTCCAACTAACTATAACGTCGAATTTCAATGGTTTTATGTCAGTAAAATTTCCAGCTAACTATAACTGATGTGAAACCTATGGTTTTTTTAGTGAATATATATATATATATTCTCCCAAAAAAACAATGGTTACAGGGCAGGGATGTTATACTTAGGCTGACATTTTACTCAAACAAAACCAGAGAAATTATTCAACATTGAGCTAACTATATTTATGCCCCCGCAATGCACTACTTATGACATCACATATTACCTCACTCATGACATGGTCATTGACATCACTCATAACATCACTGATGACATCTCAAATGACATCATTCATGATATCTCAAATATCATCACTGGCGACAATACTGATGACATCATCCAGTGATTGTAACTATTTTCTAAAAGAAAAAGGTTGACACATATAAATAATAAGTTAAGTGCCTGTTGGAGTGTCTGTATGGGCCACTAAGGGTGATGAAAAGATTATAATTATGGACAGTGACTCAGGACCTAATTAAGGTTTTATTATTCTCCGGTTCAGGACCACAACATACTGGTGCAAGACGCGCTTGTTGGGCGTGTCCCACTGAGGGCGGGGCTTGTTAGGTCAACTAATGACCTGTGAAAAGGAGCCGCTTGAGACTGCCAAACGATCCACAGACCTTTGAGAAGGAAGCGAGTGCTTCGAAACGCGTCAGGTCTTATTTAATATATCTGAGAGCAGCTTTGTATCTTCATGTCCTTTTTAAATACGGCCAGATGGTGTTTCCTTGGAAGTGAGCTGAAGGGTGAATACTTACGGGGAACAGACCAGAGAGGTCCAACTTGTTGTGTGTGTGCCTCTACATGCTTGGGCATCTTGGTGATTGGAATTAAAACGTGGCAGCCCTGCCGCGGGAGGCAGCAACATCCTGGTGAAAGGAAAAGGAAACAGCGAGTCGGAACTAATCCAGCCCAGGAATGTGGTAAAACAAGATGGCATAACATGAACGTGGAAGCTGCTCCCGGGCCCACTAAGGGCGATGAAAAGATTATAATTATAGACAGTGACTCAGGACCTACTTAAGGGTTTATTATTCACCGGTTCAGGACCACAACATCCACGGTGCAAGACGCGCTTGTTGGACCTGGCCCACTGAGGGGGGGGCTTGCTAGGTCAACTAATGACCTGTGAAACAGAGCCGCTTGAGACTGCCAAACGATCCACAGACCTTTGAGAAGGAAGCAAGTGCTTCGAAACGCATCAGGTCTTATTAAATATATCTGAGAGCAGCTTTGCATCTTCATGTTCTTTTAAATACGGCCAGATGGTGTTTCCTTGGAAGTGAGCCTGAAGGGTGAATACTTACGGGGAACAGACCAGAGGGGTCGGACTTGTTGTGTGTGCGCCTCTACATGCTTTACATGCTTGGGCATCTTGGTGATATACATATATATATATATATATATATATATATATATATATCCACAACAAAACCTCCGAGTCAGGAGCCACCAACCCTGCAGGGCGGCCTCTTTAAACGGCGGGCACGGAGAAGCCCGTCACTTTCACCACATGAACCACAGAAAGAGGCCCATTTCTGGAGACAAGCGCTTTATTTCAGGTAATGCAACACATTGCTTTCTCAGTCCAACATGTTTCGGGGTTAGCCTTGATCACGGAGAGAAAGTTCCAACAAAATGCATGTGTGCGTGCATTCTTATAGGTGTACATTATCACGTGACTGATGAACCTACAGCTTCCAGAATGCAGCGGGAATGCAAATAAATGCTGGTTATCCAGAGACAGTTCTCGTTGTATAAGCAACAGTTCTCCATTGCTCATGGTCATTTTCCCGTGCACTGTATATTAAAATAAATGTGGAAATCAGTCACAGATGTTTATAGCCATTCTGGAAGCTGTAGGTTCATCAGTCACGTGATAATGTACACCTATAAGAATGCACGCACACATGCATTTTGTTGGAACTTTCTCTCCGTGATCAAGGCTAACCCCGAAACATGTTGGACTGAGAAAGCAATGTGTTGCATTACCTGAAATAAAGCGCTTGTCTCCAGAAATGGGCCTCTTTCTGTGGTTCATATATATATATATATATATATATATATATATATATATATATATATATATATATATATATATATATATATATATATATATATATATATGTATATATATATATATTATGATTCCTGCTTGTTCCGATTCTTGAAAGGCACTCAGACACACCCCAAGGCTTCAAGCATAAGCCTTTAATGACTGGTACAGAAGCGTCTGGCTGCCCACCTTTCACAGTCCGATTCCACAGCCTGACGCGTTTCGAAATACCTTCTTCCTCAGAGGCTTGTGTGGAGAATGAAATGAGCACCTGCTGGTTCCAAACACTCCCTTTTCTCTGCATGATGGCACGCCCCCAGATGGGCTGCTCTGTATGAGTCTCTGCGCTGTGCATTAAGGGAAATGTAGTACCTTTTCATTACGGTGCTTTCAAATGTTCTGTTGGTTAAAAGACCTGTAGATAGGTCCCGGCAGTAGGCGCTTCCTAATCCAAAGAAATGTGCCCCACATGTGAGGACCGGCAGATGATGACCCCCGTGGCCTCCAGGTTCCCGGATGGTGCACTTTCGACGGCACGCCAGCCGCCTATAAATTATGCTTCCTGCTTGTTCCGATTCTTGAAAGGCACTCAGATACACCCCAAGGCTTCAAGCATAAGCCTTTAATGACTGGTACAGAAGCGTCTGGCTGCCCACCTTTCACAGTCCGATTCCACAGCCTGACGCGTTTCGAAATACCTTCTTCCTCAGAGGCTTGTGTGGAGAATGAAATGAGCACCTGCTGGTTCCAAACACTCCCTTTTCTCTGCATGATGGCACGCCCCCAGATGGGCTGCTCTGTATGAGTCTCTGCGCTGTGCATTAAGGGAAATGTAGTACCTTTTCATTAGGGTGCTTTCAAATGTTCTGTTGGTTAAAAGACCTGTAGATAGGTCCCGGCAGTAGGCGCTTCCTAATCCAAAGAAATGTGCCCCACATGTGAGGACCGGCAGATGACGACCCCCGTGGCCTCCAGGTTCCCGGATGGTGCACTTTCGACGGCACGGCAGCCGCCTATAAATTATGCTTACTGCTTGTTCCGATTCTTAAAAGGCACTCAGACACACCCCAAGGCTTCAAGCATAAGCCTTTAATGACTGGTACAGAAGCGTCTGGCTGCCCACCTTTCACAGTCCGATTCCACAGCCTGACGCGTTTCAAAATACCTTCTTCCTCAGAGGCTTGTGTGGAGAATGAAATGAGCACCTGCTGGTTCCAAACACTCCCTTTTCTCTGCATGATGGCACGCCCCCAGATGGGCTGCTCTGTATGAGTCTCTGCGCTGTGCATTAAGGGAAATGTAGTACCTTTTCATTACGGTGCTTTCAAATGTTCTGTTGGTTAAAAGACCTGTAGATAGGTCCCGGCAGTAGGCGCTTCCTAATCCAAAGAAATGTGCCCCACATGTGAGGACCGGCAGATGACGACCCCCGTGGCCTCCAGGTTCCCGGATGGTGCACTTTCGACGGCACGGCAGCCGCCTATAAATTATGCTTCCTGCTTGTTCCGATTCTTGAAAGGCACTCAGACACACCCCAAGGCTTCAAGCATAAGCCTTTAATGACTGGTACAGAAGCGTCTGGCTGCCCACCTTTCACAGTCTGATTCCACAGCCTGACGCGTTTCGAAATACCTTCTTCCTCAGAGGCTTGTGTGGAGAATGAAATGAGCACCTGCTGGTTCCAAACACTCCCTTTTCTCTGCATGATAGCACGCCCCCAGATGGGCTGCTCTGTATGAGTCTCTGCGCTGTGCATTAAGGGAAATGTAGTACCTTTTCATTACGGTGCTTTCAAATGTTCTGTTGGTTAAAAGACCTGTAGATAGGTCCCGGCAGTAGGCGCTTCCTAATCCACAGAAATGTGCCCCACATGTGAGGACCGGCAGATGACGACCCCCATGGCCTCCAGGTTCCCGGATGGTGCACTTTCGTCGGCACGGCAGCCGCCTATAAATTATGCTTCCTGCTTGTTCCGATTCTTGAAAGGCACTCAGACACACCCCAAGGCTTCAAGCATAAGCCTTTAATGACTGGTACAGAAGCGTCTGGCTGCCCACCTTTCACAGTCCGATTCCACAACCTGGCGCGTTTCGAAATACCTTCTTCCTCAGAGGCTTGTGTGGAGAATGAAATGAGCACCTGCTGGTTCCAAACACTCCCTTTTCTCTGCATGATGGCACGCCCCCAGATGGGCTGCTCTGTATGAGTCTCTGCGCTGTGCATTATGGGAAATGTAGTACCTTTTCATTACGGTGCTTTCAAATGTTCTGTTGGTTAAAAGACCTGTAGATAGGTCGCGGCAGTAGGCGCTTCCTAATCCAAAGAAATGTGCCCCACATGTGAGGACCAGCAGATGACGACCCCCGTGGCCTCCAGGTTCCCGGATGGTGCACTTTCGACGGCACGGCAGCCGCCTATAAATTATGCTTCCTGCTTGTTCCGATTCTTGAAAGGCACTCAGACACACCCCAAGGCTTCAAGCATAAGCCTTTAATGACTGGTACAGAAGCGTCTGGCTGCCCACCTTTCACAGTCCGATTCCACAGCCTGACGCGTTTCGAAATACCTTCTTCCTCAGAGGCTTGTGTGGAGAATGAAATGAGCACCTGCTGGTTCCAAACACTCCCTTTTCTCTGCATGATGGCACGCCCCCAGATGGGCTGCTCTGTATGAGTCTCTGCGCTGTGCATTAAGGGAAATGTAGTACCTTTTCATTACGGTGCTTTCAAATGTTCTGTTGGTTAAAAGACTTGTAGATAGGTCCCGGCAGTAGGCGCTTCCTAATCCAAAGAAATGTGCCCCACATGTGAGGACCGGCAGATGACGACCCCCGTGGCCTCCAGGTTCCCGGATGGTGCACTTTCGACGGCACGGCAGCCGCCTATAAATTATGCTTCCTGCTTGTTCCGATTCTTGAAAGGCACTCAGACACACCCCAAGGCTTAAAGCATAAGCCTTTAATGACTGGTACAGAAGTGTCTGGCTGCCCACCTTTCACAGTCCGATTCCACAGCCTGACGCGTTTCGAAATACCTTCTTCCTCAGAGGCTTGTGTGGAGAATGAAATGAGCACGTGCTGGTTCCAAACACTCCCTTTTCTCTGCATGATGGCATGCCCCCAGATGGGCTACTCTGTATGAGTCTCTGCGCTGTGCATTAAGGGAAATGTAGTACCTTTTCATTACGGTGCTTTCAAATGTTCTGTTGGTTAAAAGACCTGTAGATAGGTCCCGGCAGTAGGCGCTTCCTAATCCAAAGAAATGTGCCCCACATGTGAGGACCGGCAGATGACGACCCCCGTGGCCTCCAGGTTCCCGGATGGTGCACTTTCGACGGCACGGCAGCCGCCTATAAATTATGCTTCCTGCTTGTTCCGATTCTTGAAAGGCACTCAAACACACCCCAAGGCTTCAAGCATAAGCCTTTAATGACTGGTACAGAAGCGTCTGGCTGCCCACCTTTCACAGTCCGATTCCACAGCCTGACGCGTTTCGAAATACCTTCTTCCTCAGAGGCTTGTGTGGAGAATGAAATGAGCACCTGCTGGTTCCAAACACTCCCTTTTCTCTGCATGATATATATATATATTCCCCCAAAAAAACAATGGTAACAGGGCAGGGATGTTATTCTTAGGCTGACATTTTACTCATACAAAACCAGAGAAATTCAACATTGAGCTAACTATATTTATGCCCCCGCAATGCACTACTTATGACATCACATATTACATTCCTCATGACATGATCATTGACATCACTCATAACATCACTGATGACATCTCAAATGACAACATCACTCATAACATCACTGATGACATCTTAAATGACATCACTCATGATATCTCAAATATCATCACTGGCGACAATACTGATGACATCATCCAGTGATTGTAACTATTTTCTAAAAGAAAAAGGTTGACAAATATAAATAATAAGTTAAGTGCCTGTGGGAGTGTCTGTATGGGTGACTAAAAGGGTGTGCAAGTGGTGTATAGAAGAATGAGTGGGTATGTGACAGATTGTGTACATGAGTGAGTGGGTGTGTAAATTTCTGTATGGGTGGGTGAGCGGGTGAGTCTTTGGTTTTATTAGTAGAGTGGCTATGTTTCTATCTCTATGGGTGAGTGAGTGGGTGTGTAAGTGACTGTAAGGGTGAACAAGATGGTGCATGAGTGGCTGTATTGGTGACTGAACATGCATATAAGTATTTGTATGGGTGACTGAGAGGTTAAATGAGTGAGAGTATGGTTGCATGAATGGCTGTGCAAGTGGATGTATGGGTAAGTAAGTGGGCGTTTGAGTGGTTGTATGGGTGAGTGAATGGGTATGGTATTGGCTGTATGGGTGAGCAAATGAGTGTGAGAGAGGTTGTATGGGAAAGTATGTGCTTGCATCAGTCACTGTATAGATGAGTGAGTACATATTTTTGTATGTATGAGTATGTGAATGGCTGTGTGAGTAACTGTATGGGTGAGTGAGTAATGTATAGGTGACTGTATGGGTGAGTGAGTAGGTTTGTGAGTAGCTTTATGGGTGAATGCTATAGTGTGTGAGTGGCTGTATGGTTGTATGAGTGGGTATGTAAGTGTTTGTACGTCTGAATGTGTGAGTAGCTGTGTTGATCAATGAGTAGGTGCATGGGTGGCTGCATGTTTGAGTTACTGGCTGCTTTAGCGGCTGTATGGGTGAGTTGATATATAAGTGGGTCTATGGATCAGTGAGTTGGTGTGTGACCATTTATATGGGTCTGTGAAACAGTACATTAGTGGTTGAATGGGAGTGGGTGTTTAAGATGTTATATTGGGGGTAAATGGGTGTGTGAGTGGTTCTGTGGATGATGGCATCAGTGATGTAGTTTGAGATGTCATCAGTGATGTAATCAATGATGTCATTTGAGATGATGATGTTATTGACCAACTCATGAGTGATGTAATATTTGAGGTCTAAAGCAGTGCATTGTAGGGGTGTAAGACATAGCTATCAAAGCTAACTATAACTACGGAATTTCTCTGGCTTTGTAAGAGTGAAATGTCAGCCTAACTAGAACGTCCCTGTAACCTTTGTTTTTTCAGTGACTTTCTACGTTATAATGTTCGAGTAACCTTTGGGTTTGTAAGTACATTTCAATATTTTTTTAACTAGTAGACCAGCCAGGACTCCCGCTGTGGTGGACTTACTGGAAGTAACAGGAGTGCTTCTTGGCCCTCAAGGACCCTCAGAATCCAAGAGGACTTCATACCCTAACCAGTGAGTGTCTCTCGGTGCATTTGCATATTGGTTGAGAAAAGGGGTGAGGCCTCTGGCTAGCTCTCAGCAATCATGCTGTGTGGGACTTACTGGAGGAAACAAGAGGGCTTGTTGGCCCCCAAGGACCCTCGGCATCCAAGGGGACTTCATCTCCCAACCAGTAGTGTACCCGGAGGCATGTTTGCAGAGTGGTGGAGAAAGGGGACGTGGCCTCTAAAGACCCCTCAGCAATCCCACCATGTGGGAGCTATTGGAAATAACATGAGGGCTTGTTGGCCCCCAAAGAGCCTCAGCAGCCAAGTGGATTTCATCCCCCAACCAGTAATGCACCAGGAGGTACGTTTACAGAGTGGTAGAGAAAGAGGCATGGCCTCCCATGACCTCTCAGCAATCCTGCTGTTGGGAACTTACTGGAAATAAAAGGAGGGGCTTGATGGCCCCCAAGGACCCCCAGCAGGCAAGGGGGCTTTATTCCCCCAACCAGTCGTGCCTCAGGAGGTGCGTTTGCAGAGTGGTTGAGAAAGGGGCGTGGCCTCTGTAGACCTCTAATAAATCCAGCTGTGTCGGACTTACTGGTGGTTAAAGGATGGCGTGCTTGCTCCAAAGAACCCTCAGCAGCCAAGGGAACTTCAACCCCAACCGGTAGTGCACCAGGAGAGGTGTTTGCCGAGTGGTGGAGAAATGAGGTGTGGCTTCCAACAACCTCTCAGAAATCCCGCTGTTTGGGACTTCCTGGAGGTAACAGGAGAGCTTGTTGGCTCCCAAGGTCCTTCAGCAGCCAAGGGGACTTCATCCACCAACCAGTAGTGCACCAGAAGGCTCATTTGCAGAGTGGTGGAGAAAGGGGGCATGGCCTCTGAACACCTCTCAACAATCCCGCTGTGTGGGACTTAATGGAGGTAACTGGAGGGATTGTTGGCCCTCAAGGACCATCAGCAGCCAAGGGGACTTTGTCCCCTAAACAGTGGTATGCCAGGAGGCGTGTTTGCAGAATGGTAAGAAAGAGGGCATGGCCTCCAACAACCTCTCATCAATCCTGCTGTATGGAAATTAATAAAGGTAACAGGAGGCGTTGGGCGCCCAAAGAACCCTCAGCAGCCAAGGGGACTTCATTCAGCAAGTAGTTGGGCACCAGGAGGTACATTTGCAGGGTGGTAGAGAGAAGGGGAAGGGCCTCCACTGAATTGCCGGGCCATCCTTAAAAAAAGATATATATTCTCCAAGTGGAGCTGCATAGACCTCCTTACCTGGGTCAATTTCAGCCCCAGGGACCCCATCCCTCGGGGCCCTGTCTTTTAAATTTTTTTAAATTACTTTGCGGGGAGGGGTGCTGCACAGCCCCCTCCCCGGGTGGACTTTGGTCTGAGGAACCCATCCCCTGGGGCCCGGCCATTTAAAAATGGGGATGGGGCTGCACGCCCCCTCCCTGGGCCAAATTCAGCCCTGGGCCCCATTCCCCGGGGCCTGGCCATGTTAAAGTGGGTGCCTTGGAGATGCAGAGATTCCTAAAGGCCCCTGCAATCCCTACCAGCTCCCTGCCTCCTGTCGGAGCCAGCATTGCTTTTAGACAGAGGGGGCTGCTGAACATGCTGCTTCCTCTGCCTAAAAGCAATTCTGCTCAGCTTCCAAAAGTAATAGCATTCTCAATCCCTTCGCTATCTGGAAGTTGAGTGTTTGCTGTGACATGGCGGAAGCAGTAAAGCTCCCGCCAATCTACAGCAAACAGCTATGTCCCAGGGGTGAGAACCTCGGACATAGCAGGAGCTGAACCTGGCTTGTTGTGGTCCAGGTTGGCCATGTATGGCTCAAGCAGGGGGTTTTGCCCCGGGGAGGTGGTGGCAGTGCAGTGTTCTGCATTACCCTGCATGTTATTTAAGAAAAGCCATGGCGAGGTGGTAGGGCCCGGTGCTGTAGGTGGCCCATGCTGCTCCCGCATTCATTCTTCTTAAAGCCCTGGAGTGGTGGCGGCACCAGGGCTGTGGGGGTGTCTGCATGCCCCTCCACATTGCTTTAAGATAAAGTTCCAGGAAGATGGCAGTCCTGGGGCAGTGGGGAGGCCATATGAGCTTCCCCCGCATTCATTTTGTAAAGAAGTCCCAGGGAGGTGGTGGTCCCTGGGACATTCATAAGCACCAGGAAGGGGGGCATGGGCACACCCTCCTTTATCATTGAAATGTCCGTCGGACATTTCCCACCCAGGGGCCGATTACTAAAGGTTGGGAGCCCTGCTTTGTTTATAGGTACATTTTTATTGGGATTTTTTAGATCCAATGAGACTTCTGATAAAAAAAAATGTTAATGCTTTTTTGTCCTAGTATGGTCCCTGTGTTAGAACAGAAATGTTTCCACTTATGCATTATTCTATGTAAGTTAGCATTTGCTGCGCCATTTTCTATTCAGATGCCATTTTGAATCATGATCGTAACTAATCCTTTGCAATTTCTGATAAAAGGCCTCTGCTAGGTTTCGTTTCTCCAAGGTTGGGTTTTGCTTCACTAATGAATAGACTGTTCTTATTAGCGCATACCTTTCTCACTAGATTAAGGCCTTTTCCCACTTGTCTGGTGACGGGCCCAACTGGAACAACACTGAGATCGTTTTTTTCTTGTATTCAATTGCTTAGCAGCACCTGTCTGGAAAAATCCACTGTGGGCATGTTCTAGCCCAGTTATGAAATGTACATAATGTATCTTAATGCTTGTCGATTTCAGTCCCTCTGCTGCACTCCTAGCGACTGGGAAGATTAGGCTCCGCTTTGAGTGTATCTTGAATAAACAGTTATTGGTTTGTATTCTTTACTGTCTGACCAACTCTACATTTGGTATGGAAGGCTGAGAGGTGGTCATTAGTGACTCGGGTGACCTGAAACGGGTCACTTCCTTCAGCTGGTGCCCAAACAGGGACTCCTTCGGGAGATTGATCTTTCCCCTTCCACATACGGGAGAGGATGAGGCCATCGTCGGTCGGACAGACAGTTCAGGGATCCCTGCATGAGGAGTGTCAATTGCTCGCAGCTGCCCCTTTCGTCCTGCCGGACGGTGCCTTGCCCAGTGGTCATCCCAACTGGAGTCCTGAACGGTGAAACCCTTGGATCTGACCATTTGGTCTGAAGAGTCAGCAGTGGAGAATTGGTTTTTTGTGCTACTCATATCAGGTGAGTTTGTTTTGGTCCTTTGTGGATATGGTAGCAGTATGGTTTGAGTTTAGTACGGTCTGAGGACCATTTTTGATAAAAGCATTTGCAAATGCTTTGCCAGGCAGAATAATGAACTTGTTTTCTTTTTGAAAATGCCTGATCTTAGTAAGTTCTTGTCTTTCTGTTGTTGCTGTTGTTTTACAGATGCTCAATTGGAAGAAGCTCAGCCTGCGCCTCCAGAAGGCACCCCTAATTTTGATATATATATGAAGCATGGTATTGGCCCTATTATGTTTAGTATGTTATGGCACAAATATACGAGGGACAATGCCGAGTTACAGAGGCCATGGACGGGCACTTTTGATGAACAAAATATTGTTTTTTTACAGGAACAGTTATTTAAAAGACGAAGTAGGCAGTCAATGTTTGAATCTCTTCGAACGTGGCAGAAGGCGGCTCGACAGAGACGATTGTAGATGGAGAAAGATGCACGGAAGGGGAAAATGCAAACATTGACCCAGAAAGCTGTGGTATATGATAGAGAGAACCAGGACACAGGAGTGGAATGTGAAGATAGGAGGTTTAGGTTGCATATTGACAAATCTTATTTGGCACACGAGGAAAATTATACTTTTTTGGAGGATTGGTAGATACTCGACCCCGCCCCAATATTCCCTGCAGAGGATAGACCACACTGTTCCCTTACAGTTGCAGAAGCCTGTTATATCTGCTCCACCAGTTCCCGTATCTGCAGATGTTTTGATTGCTTTGGGCACAGCACCCCCTGCTTCTTCTTTGTCTTTGCCATCTTTGGCAACTGTGACTACTAGCACACCTACTGTCTCGACTCCTGTTTCCTCTGCTCTCTCTCATCCAGTGCAAGCACCAGTAATGATTCTACCTGTACTTTCTGTTGTTTCTCCTTCCATGGTTTTTCATCTCCTGACATCTTTGAGTGTTGAGACTCCAGCACATGGATTTGAGGATAGAGACTGGACAAAATGTAAGTAGCGCAATGGGCCCATTAATGTAATCTGGGGGGGGGGAGGATGAAGAGAAAAAGGTAATAGCTTACCTGGCTGTGCAATGGGCTCTTAATGCCATTTGTAGTGGGAATAACATTTGGGAAGTTATGCAAAGTTTTGAACCTTTTATACAGCAGCATGCTCTCAAACATATGTCGGCCACATTGATTAGTCTTTGGCAGCTACATATTGTGACTGAAGTGCCTCAGATGTTATTCGATATTAAAGATCAATTGTATGCTGCTGATCTGGAACAAGGCCAAGTATTTGGGAATGTTGCAACTTTAATTGCTTATAGGGGTAGATTGCAGGAGAGGAGCCCTACTCAGGTATCCCAGTTTCCCATGCGAGTGGTACATTCCATATATCGCCCAGAAATACTTGGGTTGACAGTTCAGCACAGTACCGTCACTAGACGTGCTGAGCCTTCCCATTTTCAGGAGCAATAGGTTTATACTCAATGGAAAAGAAGTGAAGTTCCACATCGTAAGACTCATTAGCCTGATCCTAGAAAAAATTCTACTGCCTATTATAAAGAGTTGACCAAAGCTGCCTCTTCTACTGTAATGACTCTTGCTGATATTGAAATGTTCTTTGGTCTTCTTGTTCCAGTTAATATTTGGAGACAGGTTCATTCTCAAGATCATGTCGCAGAGTTAGGGGGTACATGAGATGTGATTAAGGGATGGGATCAGGAAAGGAAGCCAGGCGATAAACTCCAAGCCAAGATATTAGCTTTGCCAGGTCACAATATTACATATAAGCATTGGCTTATCCCGCCTAAGAAGGTGAACTGGGAAAAACTGATGGCTTGTTGACCAAAGACGGATGAGTGTGTCTGATTGATTTACCTGGTTTGAAGATACGTTTTTGGATTCTAGTGGGCAGGATATGTCTGTTGAGGGAGGCGTTCAGTTGTTTGTTGACAGATTTGTTTTTAACCTGGTTCTTGAAATTGCAACTCGTTTACAGGCGTCTGAGAGTACCTGGTCTATCTCTTCCCCCTCTGTTATTTTGAATATGGCTCAATACTATGAACATTGTGATCAGAAAGAGAAAGAGAAAACAGATAAAAAACATAAGGCGTTGAAGACGAAGGTGCTGTCACAGAAAGCGTTTAAGGGAAATGATAGAGGATGTGGTGGTCCTTCTATACAGCTTTCGCGCACTAGCAGGCATCCTACCACAACACCTTTGGGGCCGAATCAGTGTGCATACTGTAAGGAGGAAGGACATTGGCATAGTGAGTGTCCTGCGCTTTTGCAGAAGGTTTTGTTTCCTAGAGGATGGGGTTCTTAGGGACGTGGTCATGGGACCGATAGAGCTCAGAGTGCTGCGGTCTCACAGGGTCATTCTGATAACAACTACTTTGATGACCCGCGCGATGGACATTATATGATGATTATGATACAGATGAGGTGACAGGTAGATGCGCTATTTCCCTTGGGAGTAACGTCTCCTCAATGCACTCTGGTTGAATTTCAATGAATGTTCAATAAATATTCAATAAAGGTTCATCACTTTGTTCTTTTATTTTTGTTTCATTTCTTCATATTATTATCGTCATAATATGTATTCATCATATGGTGTTCATCCTTTGTGCCCAATGCATTTTGGGCCTCTGCCCTTCATCAGGGGGCTTAGAATCTGTTTCATATATTCATGTACCCACTTATGGGTGGGTAAGTGGGTGTGTGAGTGATTGAAAGGGTCTATTAATGGGTATATGAGTAGTTGTGTGGTTCTGTGAGTGGCTGCATGGATGTGTGAGTGGGTGTGTGAATGGCTGTATGAGTCTGTGAGTGGGTGTGTGAGTGACTGTATGGATCTGTAAGCAGGTGTGTGAGCTGTTGTATGGGTAAATAATTGAGTGTGTGAATAGCTCTATGGGTGAGTTGCTGTGTGAGTGTCTGTATGGATGGTTGAATGGGTCTGTGAGTGGTTGTGTGGGTCCGAGAATATGTGTGTGAGGGCCTGAGTGGGTCTGTGAGTTGGTGTGTGAGTATCTTTGTGGATCAGTGTGAAAGTGCCAGCATAGAACTTTGTGTGAGTGACTGTATAGGTGAGTAAATATGTGTAATAGTGGTTGTATGGGTGAGAAAGTCGGTATATGTCAGTAGCTGTATGAGTGAATGACTGTCTGTGTGACTGCATCCATGTGTGAGTGGGTGTGTAAGTGACTGTATGGGTGAGTGAGTGTGTGTGTGAGTGGCTGTGTAGGTGGGTAAGTGGGTGTGTGAGTGACTGTATAGATGAGTGAATGGATGTGTGGGTGGCTGTATGAATGGGGATGTGAATGGTTCTGTGGCTGTGTGAATGGGTATATGAGAGGTTGTTTGTAAGCATGGGTGAATTTTGCGAATCTGGCGTTCGCGAATTTTGCGAATTTGCGAACTCGCAATCCGCAAAATCCGCGAATTCCCGCGAATTTGCAGATTTTTTTTTGTGTTCGCAAGGGTTTCTGCCAGTTCGTGAGGATTTGGTACTAGTTCGCAATTGCGAACTTACTTGTCGGCTCGCAACGGTCGCGACTATGTTGTTTCTACGTCTGGTTCATCATCACAGCCTCCCAGCACCCTCTGTTTCACCACTGCCACCCTCTCTTTGACCCATGCCACCCTCTGTTACATCAATGCCACCCTCTGGTTCATCATCACTGTAGAAGATGGGGGGGAAAAGCAAGCACACCTGCCCTGCTTCAACTGACATGAATTAATTTGGGGTTAGTTTATTAACAACACCTGCCCTGCCCCAACTGACAATAATGAATTAGGGGCTAATTAATGTGTCACTGAATTTGAAGTTCCAGCCTGGCACCTGCTTGTCTGCTCCCTTAGCTGTAAATCAGGACCTTTGTGGCATACAGTTAAGGTCAGAGCAGGGTCACACAATAGTTGCAAGTAGGCAACCGAATTCTGGAGGGCCCCCTCAGGAAGCACAACAGGGAATCGTTACAAATCATGAGATTGACCTTTTGCACCTGCTCATTTGTTTTGCTTTTGCAAAAATCGTTTTTCGGTAATTTCGCGCTATTCGCAAGGCTCTGCGTCGTGCGAAACTGACGCGGAAGCCGCCAATTCGTGCGAATGAGCTTTATATTTTTTTGCGGCGTGTTATTTTGCGATGTTTTTTGCAGTATTCGCGAGCCGCTTGCAGTTCAACACGCGAATTTACCCCAAGGTCGAGTACGGGCGCGGCCATTTTGTTTGCGTGACGTATTTCCGTTTCCGCCCGCTATGTATAATCTCGCGAAGTAAGCGCATTGCGAGTACAAGTTTGCACAAGATCGCGAGGAAAATCGCGTGCGAACTTACTTTCGCGCTCGTGAACGGGCGGCCATCTTGTTTTTCATTCATTTCCTGTGTCTGGGCATGGTGTTTATCCTCTTGCTATCTTTGCCATCCTTTGCTTGTTTTCAGTTTTTTTTCGAACGATTTTGCTTCTTATCTATCCCTCTCTTTTCCTAGCTGTATATTTTTGTCTTTTCTGCTATTTTTGTTCACTTTTATACTACTTTTTTTAAACTCTTTTCTTTTCTTCTTCCCTATCCTATTCTTTCTTAATTTTCTACTTCCTACCTTACCTGCCCAGACCATGGTGAAGGCAGGCGCCGTGAAGCTGCCCAGGCACTTGAGGGCCGCAGCGGCGGCGGGGAGGAGGAGTCCTGGACCCCGTGCCAGGACAGCATGCGGGCGATTGAGGGGGGAGCAGGTGACGCGACGGGAGATCTTCAGGCCGGAGGAAGTGGGCGCGCTGGTCTACTTCGTCCAGCGCCGCCTGCCCAGGACCATCGCGGGAGGCGGCAGGATCGCGGCCGGCGGCTACAACATCCGGGAGCGCCGGAAGCGGTGGCAGAAGGTGTGCTGGGCCATGTCCCAACTCTCCGGGGTCCAGCGCACCTACAGCCAGGCCACCCACCGGTGGACGGACCTCCTGGACCGGGAGCGCGACCTGCTGGACCAGCTCGGCTTGGAGATCCCCGGGCTTGGTGAGTAGTAGTAGCTATTTCATCACTCACTACTATGTTTTCTCCTGCTCTGTGTTGTTGTATTGCAAATATTTGTTTTTTACATGGAGCAAGCCAATAATGCTGCTGACGATGACATTGTAGTTAAATTATATTTCAAAATCTTCTGTGCATTTCAGGTGCACTGCTCTCCTTCTCAGTGGCGTTGCTACTATGCTTATTTGTTTTCTATTTTGTGGTCTCATTGGCCTGAGTAACTATTATGTATGAGTGTACTTTACAGAACTGCGTAATGCTAGACACTAGGGGGCAGATTACATTTACAAGCCCCTTGCGCCACGTTTACGTTGCCTTGCGTGACGCAACAGCGGCGTAAACATGGCGCATCCCTGCGAGTCATTTACAGCGTGACGCATCTATGGAGATGCGTCACGTTATAAAGCCATGGGCCTGCACCACAATGGGTGCGTTCCTAGTACGCAGGGTGGGCGGTCCGGCGGCTGTGCGCCTCGCAAAAGTGCCTGCGTGAAATCTACAAGATTTAACGCAGGCACTTCTGCGACGCTGCTACGTCAATTCAATTCCTTATGCCTGCTTGAAGCAGGCGTAAGGACTGACACAGCATGTTAAGTATTGGGTGGCCCTGAGCATCACTGGAGTTGCATTGCGTTGGCGACGTGACTCCAGCGATGCGCCGCTCTTACGTGACGAGATGCGCCACGCAAGTGCCTACCCTTGCGCCAGGGCGCGCCGCATTGTAAATGAGGCGCATCTGCCGTGTCGCAAGGGTAGTTTTGCGTGACGCATTTGATCTGGCGCATCTCTGGAGATGCGCCAGAATGCGTAAGTAAGTATGCCCCTAAGGGGCAGAATTGCAATTACTGTCGCATCCCTGCAAAGTAGCAGGGATGCGCCAGTAATTGTGCGGCCCGCTACCACCACCAAACATGGTGCGCCGTATTTGCAATGCGGCGCACCATGGGCCCAAAACGTCACCGAAGCTTAACTGCTGGAGTTGCGTCGCAACGATGGCGCAGCTCCAGCAATGCTCTGGGGTACCCTATCTCCCCAATGCTGGGTCAAGCCGTACGTCTGCTTCAAGCAGGTGCAGGGTTTGTGTGACGCATTATTGACCTAAAGGTGACTGATTGAAATTTTGTAGATTTCCCTCAGCCACTTTTAGGATGTGTTCCAGCGCAGGAATGCCCTCCCTTGCGCCGGAACGCCCCCTGATGGCGCAGGGCTTTATAACGGGATGCATCTCCCAAATGCGTCACGTTGTTATAATATTATACGCAGCACCATGGCGCCTCTTTTGTTCAGCTGCTGCGTCACAAAAGTCACGCAAGAACGGAGCAAAAGAGCCGCAAGGGGCTTAAATCTGCCCCTTCCTTTGTACCCCTGACAATAAGAAAAATAGTGGCGGTGGATTGATAGTTTGACTATTTAAATGACTGGTTATGTAGCAGGCAACTGTTAGTGTTGTCACTGATCTGACTGAAATCACAATGGAGTTTGTCTGTCACTTTGCGTCTTGCCTGCGGACTGCTGCCTGCCAGTCCTAGGTGAACCTTTCAGTACTTTGTTTAGTGAGTTACGTGACTTTCAAAGTCGCAGGTCCGCAAATCAATGAAAACTAACCTTAATCAATAAAATTTCGCTGAAATATTTTGTTATTGTTGTTTTGAAATGTTTGATTTGGTTGACATTGACAAACAACAATCATCCATGTTTTCTGTTGTTTCTTTCCTGTTGTACGTCAGCTCCCCCCAGGGGCGAGGGGACACAGGAGCAGCAGGCGGCAGATGCTGTTGAACAGGGCCAGGATCGGGCAGGCGAGGGCTCCTTTGCTGGCCCCAGTAAGTTTTCATTTTAGACTAGTACATATTTTTCCTAGCGTTCCTCATTTGATTTTTTCAAAATCGTCTTTGATCTTCTTGTAGACTGTATCTAAATTCTTATCCTGCCTCTACTATGACTCCCTGTGGTATTACTAGATTATTCTTATTAGTCTGTCTGTGTAGCTAACTAAGATTGCACGGTTGGCGAAACTCCCATTCTAGTCAGCAATAGCTCTATCAACTTAGTGCAGTCCTCTGGGATTGTCCATAATGTCTTTTGAAGTGTTCTATCTGCTTTGAAAATTCCCAACTATAAAATGTGAATGACCACCAAGAAAGAATAAGATACTACCTTTTGGTTTGGATAGGAGGACAATCCATACCACTACTGTTGCGGGGACAATTCTTCTGCAGAAACAGAACTATGGACAATAAATAGTGCATTGCTTATCAATTATAATAGGCGCTGTTAGAGTTTCCACATACCTCTGTGATAACAGACTTTGAACCCCCAATGTCCCTACTGACTGACTACATAGTGTGGCACAGTCATTTACCTCCCGAATTCATCGATGATTGATCCCCAATGATGATTATCCAACGTAGCTCAAGAGTACGGAGTCAGAGTCAAGAAGTGTCAGAGGCACGGACACATGCTTGCAAAAATTGCAAAACCTTTCGCTCAGTCACTCTAGTCTGGACCAAAAAACACAGAGTCTATTTAAGTTTAAAAGCTTTATTAAAAGTAAACACATTTATTAAAATGAAGTCATAATAAAACTAAACGTTTAACTGATAATGGAAAAGTGGTTAGTGCTGACGATTAATTGAAGACATTTCTTGTGGTCGAGCCGAGCTCTCACCTGGTTTCAACTTGATCTTGTTGTTAGAAGTCCATCTTCTGTCTGTGTGGAGAAAAATGGTGCGTGTTAAAAAGTCAGCCTTCATCAGTTGTGCCAAAAAGTGCAGCAAGACAACACCCTTCCCTGGAAAAAGGGACATTTTTTTTTACTTTAGAGTAGACAGTCACAAATTACATTGTTTTCACATGTCTTCATTCCTAGACCAAATACTAGTGAGTGGTTTATTCTAACATTCTTAAATGTACTTTGTAGGTGGAACATCTGGTGGCGGGGCCAGCGCGGAGGTGGTGGTGCTCGACACGGAGGCGGAGGGCAATTCTTCAGGGGAGGAGGCGGCAGCTGTAGTGCCGGCTGTGAGAGTTGAGACGGTGGTGGTGGCGGGCAGAGGTAAGCTCTTATATATTCCTTACTTATTGAGATTGAAAACGTGGCTGGGAAGGAAAGAATATGAGATGCATGGCTGGGTGAATGATGAAGCAATGATGGGTGGAAGGACAACAGCCTGGGTGGGTGACACAGAAACTGTATGTGTCCATATACCTAGATCATGCTACTATCTGACTCTTAGATAGCATATGTGTATCTAGAGCAGGGGTACTCATAGTACGGCCCGCGGGCCGGTGGTGGCCCGGCAAGCCTTCCTTGGCGGTGCGCAGACCTTGCAGACAATCACTGCTCCCCCGGCCCCCACAGAGCAGAGGCTTTGTTGTATTTCACCTGTTAGCGCCCCTGCATCTCTACTCTGACAATCACTGCTCCCCCGGCCCCCACACAGCAGAGTGGAGATGCAGGGCCACAAAGAGGTGAAATAGAACAAAGCCTCTGCTCTGTGAGGCCGGGCGAGCAGTGATTGTCAGCGTGGAGATGCCGGGGCGCTACAACAAACAAAGCCTCAATATTATGTTAATGGTCTTTTAAAGACCTGTTAAGTACTTTGGTGTGGCTGTCTGTGTGTGCACGTTGAGGAAGCTGTCTCAGCCCGGGCTGAAGGCTGACACAGACAGACACACACACAGTGAGATGACAGAGGGGGAGGGAGAGGGAGGGCAGGAGGGAGAGAGAGATGGAGAGGGAGGGCAGGAGGGAGAGCAGGAGGGAGAGAGATGTATGTAAATGCTGGGTCTGGTGGCTCAGTGGATGAAGGCATCTGCTGCAGGGACCTGTGTGCAACCTCATGGTCAAAAGTTTTTGTTTTGCTTTAGCCCGACCCCTCTGACTCCGCCCCCACCAGTGCGGCCCTTGGCCACAAACTACACTGTAAATTTAGCCCCCGAGAGAAAGTTTGTGAGTACCCATGATCTAGAGAGAGTAGACGGTCAGTGGATGAACTAAGTGTAACTTTGAAGAGCATGTAACACTGCACCCGCACGTCCGTTCCAGTGTAGGAAAGGCAAGGAAAAGAAGTTGTAATTTTGTCCAAATACTACCATCAATAGTAGCAGTAGTTTGTATTGCAAGCACAGCATAGATCCGGTTATTACGGTGGCCACTCCTTACCTCTCTTAATAAGTTTAGTAGTACTCAGTCATTCATGTGTGGATGTATCACTGGTCACTCAATAAAAAGCAAAGCACCTAAAGTCATCCCATATGTAAGCAAAAACATCCCATGTGAAGTGATAGATAATCAGATTATTTATCTTCTTCATTTTCACTTTCTAGTACTCATTTGCACTGTAGGGTGAAAGTTAAATTAATTAAGCAGTAGCCCTTGTAACAGAGTATTCTCAGTGCCACCCGTAATAGAAAAGTAAGAGCTTCACCACCTGCATGTACTGGACCGGTACAGTAACGCAAGTCTAGGTCACTCATCATGGCGTGCGTCTCTTTTTCTCGGGTGCAAGTTCACTGCGCTGGCATTATGCCGGCTTGCAGAAGATAACGTACTAATTTTCCTAAACAAGAGACAAGAAGAAGAATAAGACTGGTGTACTTTCATAGTCGACTCCAATGGAAGTCCATAGTGCTCGTAGAATTTGTTCCTTAAACTCCCACTAATGTTCGAGCAAGGATGAAGAAGTGGGAGGTTAGATAGATACTGGCCTCAATAGTAATGTAATGCGCTTGCAAGTTGCTAGTTGTACTGTAACACAAATTTCTGCTGAATGATTGAGTTAATCTTAAAGAGCATTGGTTACAGACTATGTCTTTCTTTCTTCATATAGATGCTCCTTCCAAACCAACAAGGAGGAAGGAGCTGGCTAGAGTGGCCCGGCAACGGAGGATCGATGCCACTGTTGCTGAATATCGGCGGCTGGTGGCCCTGGAGGACGACGAAAGTGCGCAGTCGACCACAACAACAACGTCGGCTGCATCGGCCTCCGTGCCCCCATGGGCTGCCACCCAGCACAGTGCTCCAGCCAGACCGAGCCGGGCTGCCAAAGCCAAACGCCGACGCCGAGCAGCAAGGACAACAGCTGCCTCTCACAGCCATTGCAACTGCAAGGCACGCCTGCGCCGCAGTACCCTGAGGGTGTCCCGCCTTCAGCAGGAGCACCACCACTTTACCAACGTGTTGGAGGGGCTCCGCTTAGAGCGCGCCTTGCTCCGCGAGGAGTTTGATGCCCTGGCCTAAAAAGTCAACAGCATCCACCCATAGTGTCCCTTGCCCCTTTTTTAGAGACTTTTGGGGGGTGGGAATCGGGAGTTGGGTTTGGGACTTTTAAAGGACAACCGTTGGGGTTAGGGAGGGTCTTGCGGGAGATTATTTTGTTAGGGCTATAAAAATATACTTTTTGAAACTTTATCTGACCATACCTGTTTTTACTGCTTGCCTGGTGGGTGGGGGTTTAACAGTAACTTTGTTTTCCTGAAAGTTTAGTTCCATTTTCTTCCTTCAAGTGTAAATGCCCAAGCAAGAGTCCTAGGACTTTAGTAGTACTACCGCCAGTCTCTCGTCTCTCCTAATACTCAATTATACTCCCTCCCACCAAACGCTTATCTTACCTGTAATTTGTGTTTCAAAGTAGGGCTAGGCACAGGGGTGGCTCCACGGGAAATGGCGATTAAGGTTGGCAATCCTGGGCGGATGAAATTTCCTCATAGCGGTGGTACTAGTGGTGTGACACAGTGGCAGTTGCATGCCTATGAAAAAAAAGAAAATGAAATCTGGTTTGTCCTGAGCAATACAACAGTACAATAGAGAATATAGCAGGTGACAGTACACTAGAACAGTGCCACATTGTAGCCTAACAAATGGTAAAGTATAACTACTAATTCGGTTGAAGTTCTTTGACATTAGCCATGGGTCTTTGTCAAGCAGAGTAAGAATATATCCTCGGATTTCTTCACCAGCCTGTTGCTATCACCTTATCCTCCCCAGCAAGTGTGTGGATTTATTGCTATAATTTAGTCACACATCAATGAAAACCACACAGCCCGGGGGAAGAGGGTTAGGGTTTGAAAAATGGATGGGTACGGGGGTTTTTGGGAGACAAGAAAAAATAGCACAGCATGGACAAACAATTGAACATAAACAAATCTTTGGGTACAAACCTATCCATCAATCTTTGAAAGTGCATGCACTACTGCATGCATGTCAGTGAAAAGTAAGTAGTACTTTCGACAACTGTGGAAGAAAGAATGCGACAGTACAGGGCGTGTGTGGAATTATTGATAACTATATTCAACATAAGGTCTCTGTTGCCAGATACCTGAGAGCCTTGCTGGTCACTATAAATCCATTCACAACACTCAATGGGGTTGGTCTGGAAGGTATAGTAGATAGAAAAGGAGAAATTGCTCTTTTTCTTGGTGTCCCCTCACTCACCAGGGTTGCCCCTTGGTGACATGCTTCATCATTGGGGCCATCCCAGTCCTCTACGGGCTGGGGCGTGCTGCGACTTGCGAATTACGTAGGAGCACTTACAAATGACTATGTGTGGTGCAGATGTGATAGTGGAGTGGACTAAGTGATGTGTTAAGGGATCAATTTAGAAGCAGAGAGAGATCCAAGAAATGCAGTCACAATCATAGAAAAAAACAATGGATACTGTATCTGTATGCTGTTGTAGTTGTCCTGTTGAAATTGGTAAGTAAGTTGCATGCAGAAAAAAATTCCTCTTATTAGCGGCACTCCTCCATTGCAGCTGACGCTTCGTCCATCAATGTTGGTGACCAGAAGACACCCTGTAAAAAAAGCACAGCATGGACAAACAATAATTGAAGATAAAGAAATCTTTGGGTACAAAGCTAACCATAAATCTTTTAAGTGACATAAAGGAAGTGCATGCACTACTGCATGCATTGTTACTGAAAAGTAAGTAGTACTAGAATGCAACAGTACAGGGCTGCAGCGTTTTCACTTGCCTATCTCTGCACTCAGAGAAGCACTTCTTACATTAAATTAGGTTTAAAAAATAGCCGAAGTAAAACCTATAGAATGGCTGTAGGGATCAATTTAGAAGCAGAGGGAGATCCAAGAAATGCAGTCACAGTCATAGAATAAAACAATGGATACTGTATATGTATGTTGTTGTAGTTGTCCTGTTGAATTTGGTAAGTAAGTTGCATGCAGAAAAAAATTCCTCTTATTAGCGGCACTCCTCCATTCCATCTGACGCTTCGTCCATCAATGTTGGTGACCAGAAGACACCCTGTCCACTGCCTGCCTGGCGGATGCTGAATTGCGGCTCGCTAATGTGAAGCCTGACTCCATCCTTTTTTCCCCATTGCACAGACTGAAACCCGGCCTGTAATTATTCAACGAAAAACAGGAAGTGATATAATATTACAACACCACTGATAAATAAATATAAGGTATGTAGGCTGTGGAGTGCAAAAAGTCACACTTTGATTTTCCTAGTAGACAGTACAATATTTTTGAAAGTGCGTACTCTGTCTGAGTCACCTTTTGAAGGATAAATAAGTATGGGCAAATTAATGTAGCGGATCTTTCCCCTCAAGCTAGGTGTACTGTAAACTGTGTTTTAGAACAAAATTAGATCTTCCCAGCAGTGCTCCCACCCAGACCCTTACTAAAGCCAGTCTCAAAAATGTAGAAGACCCCCAATCAAATCTCAAAAAACGAGGCCTAGCAGAAAACTGGTGACAAAACGTACTTTGAAAGCAAAAGTAGGCCCAAATACCCCCTTACCCACCGTGGATTGTATTCAAACCACTTGCAAGCAACCAAGCAAAAGTATCCATAGCCAGCATGGCTCCAAGACTCGAAAACCCCCCCACCCAAACACATGCAATAGAAATACTGCTAAGCCTAACGAACCCTAAGTTAAGAATAGTGGCAAAGGCTTTCTTTAACTATGCCAAATCCCCCCCTTTCCCACCATGGATTTTCTTCAAATGACTTGCAACCAAAATTACACATTCTCACGAGTGCTCTAAGACCCCAGAACTCAGTTGCAAAAATCTAGAACACCCCGAAACACATGCAATCCTGCTGCTAGGGCTAACCCTAACGAACCCTAAGTTACAAAAAGTGCCAAAAGGCTTTTCCGCGTGGATTTTGTCCCAACCACTTCTACCCGGTATTAGACCTTCCCAGGATGCCCCAAGACCCGCCAACCCACCCGCCAAAAAGCATAACACCCCCAAACAGGCCAAATGCAAAATCTCATACTTACAATATTTCTTGGCCTTCGGTCCAAACGTACTGTGTAGCTAGGCCATAACTCCGGTTTACCACCACGGATTTCCTGAAAAGCAAATGCAATCAAGATTAGAGTGTCCCAGCAGTGCTCCCAGACTCCGAAACTCACCCACAAACAGCCGGAACCCCCCCTAAGAGCACCTTAAAGGCAAGCAAGTCAGCAAAAACACAAAAAAAATTCTGCCTCGGATTTGGTCCAAACTACTTTTATCCGGTATTAGAGCTTCCCAGCAATGGTCCCAGAGCCGTCAACCCAGGAGAAAACGAGTAGAAGACCCCCAAACAGCCAAAGAGCAAAAGTACAAAAATGGGGACTTAGTCATTTTTTTGCCAATTTCCCAAATCACTCCGCGCGCGCTCTGCAGCTAGGCACTAACTCCCCTCTGCCACCATGGATTTGCTTCAAACCTCTTGCAAAGTAAAGTATCCATAGCCAGCAGTGCTCCCAGACCCCGAAACCCACCCACAAACACCAGGAAGCCCCCCAAACAGGCCCCCGAAAACGCTACATTGAGCAAAATATCAGAAATAGCAACAAAAAAAATCAGCATGGATTTTGTCCCAACCACTTCTATCCGGTATTAGACCTTCCCAGGAATGCCCCAAGACCCGCCAACCCACCCGCCAAAAAGTATAACACCCCCAAACAGGCCAAAAGCAAAATCTCATACTTACAATATTTCTCGGCCTTCGGTCCAAACGCGCTGTGTAGCTAGGCCATAACTCCGGTTTACCACCACGGATTTCCTGAAAAGCAAATGCAATCAAGATTAGAGTGTCCCAGCAGTGCTCCCAGACCCCGAAACTCACCCAAAAAACAGCTGGAACCCCCCCTAAGAGCACCTCAAAGGCAAGCAAGTCAGCAAAAACACACAAAAATTTCCGCCTCGGATTTGGTCCAAACCTCTTTTATCCGGTATTAGAGCTTCCCAGAAATGGCCCCAGAGCCGTCAACCCAGGAGAAAACGAGTAAAAGACCCCCAAACAGCCAAAGAGCAAAAGTACAAAAATGGGGACTTAGTCATTTTTTTGCCAATTTCCCAAATCACTCCGCGCGCGCTCTGCAGCTAGGCCCTAACTCCCCTCTGCCACCATGGATTTGCTTCAAACCTCTTGCAAAGTAAAGTATCCATAGCCAGCAGTGCTCCCAGACCTTGAAACCCACCCACAAACACCAGGAAGCCCCCAAACAGGCCCCCAAAAACGCTACATTGAGCAAAATGTCAGAAATAGCAACAAAAAAATCAGCGTGGATTTTGTCCCAACCACTTCTATCCGGTATTAGACCTTCCCAGGAATGCCCCAAGACCCGCCAACCCACCCGCCAAAAAGCATAACACCCCCAAACAGGCCAAAAGCAAAATCCCATACTTACAATATTTCTCGGCCTTCGGTCCAAACGCGCTGTGTAGCTAGGCCATAACTCCGGTTTACCACCACGGATTTCCTGAAAAGCAAATGCAATCAAGATTAGAGTGTCCCAACAGTGCTCCCAGACCCCGAAACCCACCCACAAACACCAGGAAGCCCCCTAAACAGGCCCCCGAAAACGCTACATTGAGCAAAATGTCAGAAATAGCAAAAAAAAATCAGCGTGGATTTTGTCCCAACCACTTCTATCTGCTATTAGACCTTCCCAGGAATGCCCCAAGACCCGCCAACCCACCCGCAAAAAAGCATAACACCCACAAACAGGCCAAAAGCAAAATCTCATACTTACAATATTTCTCGGCCTTCGGTCCAAACGCACTGTGTAGCTAGGCCATAACTCCGGTTTACCACCACGGATTTCCTGAAAAGCAAATGCAATCAAGATTAGAGTGTCCCAGCAGTGCTCCCAGACCCCAAAACCCACCCACAAACACCAGGAAGCCCCCCAAACAGGCCCCTGAAAACGCTACATTGAGCAAAATGTCAGAAATAGCAACAAAAAAATCAGCGTGGATTTTGTCCCAACCACTTCTATCCGGTATTAGACCTTCCCAGGAATGCCCCAAGACCCGCCAAAAAGCATAACACCCCCAACCAGGCCAAAAGCAAAATCTCATACTTACAATATTTCTCGGCCTTCGGTCCAAACGCGTTGTGTAGCTAGGCCATAACTCCGGTTTACCACCACGGATTTCCTGAAAAGCAAATGCAATCAAGATTAGAGTGTCCCAGCAGTGCTCCCAGACCCCGAAACTCACCCACAAACAGCCAGAACCCCCCCAAAGAGCACCTCAAAGGCAAGCAAGTCAGCAAAAACACCAAAAAAGTTCCGCCTCGGATTTGGTCCAAACCACTTTTATCCGGTATTAGAGCTTCCCAGCAATGGCCCCAGAGCCATCAACTCACCCGCAAAGAGGTAGAACAACACCCCCACAAGGGCTGAGTCTTTCTTCATTGGGCGTAAACCAGCCCTCTGCTTTGATGGAAATAGGAGTCTAGAGGAGGAGGGTAGAGGAGCATGTTCTTCTGAACTTGTGAACCTGAGGAATGCAGACTGCAGCACCTTCAAATCAATAAGCAAACAAGTGAAGACAGTTCTGCTGATGGGCTTGTTTTTGTGATTAGGTGATTAAAGTTTGAATTATATTAACTGTGCACAACAAAGAAAGACAGACACACAGGAATAAAAGTGAATAAGGACGAAAAAGAAAGTTATTGATTCATTGTCTCATTTTCAGGGCTCGGTGTCACGGTCCACGAATAAGAATAAGGCTTCGTCATCATACTCTGCGAATTCAGGCAGGGTGAGCTCAGTGTCACCTGACAGAGAAGAAATTCCCTCATCTATGTTGCTGTCCACCTCGTCTTCATCCGGCGTGCTTTCTCGTACTCTGTAATCTGGTGGTATGAGGTGCTGATTCATCTTGATCATTGTTAACCTCTCCACATTTTTGGGCGAGAGGCTGCTCCGTTTGGAAGTTACAATGCCACCAGCAGCACTGAAAACACGCTCAGAAGACACGCTTGCGAGTGGGCAAGACAAGTAGTTTAAAGCCAGGTTGGAGAGCTGTGGCCACAATTCTTTTTTCCCATGCCAATACGCCAATGGGTCAGCATTAACATAGACCTCTGTTGAGTCATTCAGATAGTCCTTCACCATCGACTCCAAGGTTCCTCCACTTTGCTTAGCTGTTGCTGTGACCTTTTGAGAACCAAAACCCAAGCCGAGCTAGCCAATCCTTTTCAGCCTCCAATGTTACTGTTGTGTCTGGTGGTGCAGATGATCCGGTTGCCGGTCTCTTTAACGACTGAGAGGTCACTTGTGCCGCAGCCACAGGTACAGAAGTGGATTGTTTTGACTGGGGATGGCCTGCTGATGCTGATGTACTGCCTTTTCCTTCAATTTTCTGCCGTTCTCTTTCAAACCTCTTGGCTGAGGAGGCTAGCCACTGTTTGTACTTTGTAACATCTTCATCAACAAAAGGAAAGAATGCTTGGCCTGCCAGCGCCTTTTTGTAGCGTGGATCCAGAATAGTAGCACAAATGTAATGCTGGTTTGAGTGGATCATTTTAAGACGTTCATCACCTTGTAGGCGCTCTAATAATTTCTCCAAACACAACAGGTGATGGACCGAATGTGGATCAATGTCACACACAATAATTTCTCCGCCAGAACAAAAGGGTCTTGGTTTTCTTCATCTTTTTGAAACACAGAACACACCTCCTTCAGTTGGTGCTCCAGCATGTACAACAATGGGATAGCTTTTCCCAAAAACAGTCCTCCTTGCTGACTGCACGCGTGAAGAACTCAAAAGGACGAAGCATGCGTGTCAGGCTTTTAACTATGTCCCATTGCGCCGCACCCATCCTCAGGTCCTCCTTCTGAGCTGTACCCTGTGTTAAGAAATAGTGATCGAGTACCGTATACTGCTCATACAGACGCTCAAGCATGTAGAAGGTTGAGTTCCAACGTGTTGCCACCTCCTGGATGAGTGCTTTCACTGGCATTTGACGTTCATATAGCAGGCTCCTCAGATGCTTCCGGGCCTTAAAAGAATGGCTGAAATGTTTGCACATTTTTCGGCAGGTGTCCACTACCCTGTACGCTGCACTGTCTTTATCACTCAAGAATTTTTTGACAAACAGGTTTATACAGTGCGCCAAACACGGCACTCTGAAATAGTCACCCAGCTCCATGGCCTTAACTACATTGGCGCCATTATCCGTGGAAACATAACCAACCTGGCATTTTTTGGGGGACAGCCAGTCAAGGACCTTTGTGTTAAACACATCCAAAATGTTTTCTGCTGTGTGACGTTTCTCCAAACCAAACATGGCTAGTGTTGCATGTTTCCGAGCAGCTTTAAAAATTTGGTCCGGGTCAACACCTGCGTTTAGCTTTGCTTTAACCCCTGAAAAAGAGACCCAGTGTGCAGTGATGCACATGTAATCAGCGCCTGCGCCACTGGTCCACATGTCTGTTGTCAGATGTATAGTGTGAACAGCACTCTTCTGCACAGCTGCCCCAATCACCTCCAGAACATCTTCATGTAGTGCTGGAACCGCAACTCGGGCAAAATAGAACCGGCTAGGAACCTTCCATTTAGGGCAGAGCGCTGCCACTAATTCTAGAAAACCAACCCCTTCTACAAAAGAAAAAGGGAGAAGGTCCAGAGCTAGCATTTTAGCCAGCTTAGTGTTATACAGACGCGTCAGTGGGTGGTTGCGTTCATATTGCGCTTCTGTAAACAACATCTTTTTAATGTTGCCCTGGACGAAGGATTTACGGGATGATGATGATGATATGTTCGACCCAGTTACGCTCGCTGATGAACTTTTTCGCATTGGTGTATCACTCTCTCCCACACTCTTAGTGTGGCTCACATGGGGTGTGCTGCTGACAGGGGTACTGGGTGTAAGTGAAGTGTTTGACACGTCTTCTTCCTCCTCGTCATCATCAGATGAAACATCAACGTTTTCATTACATGCAATTTGGGCTTCCTTGATCGCCTGTAGGTGCGCAAACCATTGGACAGTGTGCTGTCTCCTAAGATGACCTCTCTGGCCTCCGGTACCATAGTTGGTACCAAACTTACCACGACTAACTCGAAGCTTACAAATGCTACAAATGGCTACGTTTTCCTTTTTTGGGCAAACACTAAAGAAGTCCCAAACTGCAGACTTGAAATGTCTTTGGGGGCCGGAGGAGGCGGCGATAATGGTGGTGGTGGTCCTGCTGCTAATGCCAGATGAAGTGGAGGATGTGGATTGCCAAACTTCAGTACGTTTTGCACTTTCACCACCACTAATTGAGGTCGAGGTGTATGGAGGTCCCTTCTTGCGAGGAAGAAATATGGAAGCGGTAGGTGTTGGTGTACTAGTTAACTCCAATGATTGTTGTGTTTCCATTGCCTCCTCGTCGACATCATCATCACGCTCAGCAGCTTCTCGGGATAGGGTCAAAATGTCTCTTTGCTGCATGCCCGCTGGGACTGCAGTGACCTTTATGATGACTGGCTCGTCGTCGTGAGAGGCTTCATCAGCAGCAGTATCCGTCACTTCTTGTTGAGCCTCATCACACTCCATAGCTATGAGTTTTTCGACGACCTTCCTTTTACGCTTAGGTTACTTTGTCAGATCATGGTGTGCCTCACTCTCAGACTGCCGTGATGGTTCCCAATCTTTATCCAGATCATCAGAAGGAGGTGGGCTTGAAGAAGATGTAGACACCCCCCTTGATCTTTTCCTTGCTAGGGATGTGGAGGACAATGAATGATCATCAGGAGGAGTGGCTTCCTCAAATGATACCTCGGTTTGATTGTCAATTTCCTGATGTGCCCCTACTTTGGGAGGAACAACTATTGTGGGCACTTGTGACCCTCCATGCACCTCTGCTTGCGCATCTCCTTGCGCTGCCTCTCCTTCCACATGTACTTGGGCTTGTACTTGCACATGTTGTTGTTGTTGCGGCTGTGGTTGTTCAACACTTGTCAGATGAGTTACAACAACCTGTGTTGATTCAGGGACATTGCTGCTACTTTCTTGCGATGAGCCAACATCACTGGTCGATGGTGATTGAAGAAGTACACTGACTGCCTCTGAAGCACTCAAGGGCTTTGACTTAAGTTGGCGTGGTGGTGGAGGCACTGAGCCCAATGGAGCGGGGGTGCTGCTCCCAGCTTGGTCCCCAGCAGATCCCGCTGTTGCTGCAGGCGTACTTTTTTTTTTACTCCCAAAAAACGCGGCGGACGGCACACCAGCCTCCTTGGTAACTTGCTTCTTCTGCTCCTTACTAGCAACTTTCTTGCTAGAGGAGCTACGGAGAACTTTTTTTGGGGCCATCTTCTTCAGAGCAGGTCAGAACAGCAGGCCGCAGTTGCACGAGTTGCAGAGTTGTCTGAGGCCAGACGTGACGTCGCGTGACGTTATGCTGCACACACACACCGCTGCAGGACTTCTTCCTGGCACTGGTGGTTCTCTTGAGTCTTGTGCACCTAAAAGCAATGGAAGACAGAGGAACATCAGTTCAGTTATACACCCCAAAAAAATCGAAAAAAACCAGAAAAATCAGCACAATCCCATGCCCTCCATGATGCTTAAATTCAAGACACCCCACAGAAAGACTAGGCCCATGCAACACTCACTAGTCACTACCCCTGGTGAAAAGGCCACAACAACAGGCCAAAAAAACGAAAATCACAGAAAAATCCTCACAATCCCAAGCCATCCAGCCCCTCCATGATGTTTAAATTCAAGAAGACACCCCACAGAAAGACTAGGCCCATGCACCACTCACTACCCCTGGGCATAATGGATGAAAGCTAGGCAAAATGGGTGCAGGCCTGAGAACACTGCCTGCATTCAAAATGGCCCCCTCCCTCACAGCACATGGCCAGGGCCTGTAGCAGCACTTAAAATGGCCCCCAACCACATGGCCTGTCCACAACAGGCCAAAAAAACGAAAATCACAGAAAAATCAGCACAATCCCAAGCCATCCAGCCCCTCCATGATGTTTAAATTCAAGAAGACAACCCACAGAAAGACTAGGCCCATGCACCACTCACTACCCCTGGGCATAATGGATGAAAGCTAGGCAAAATGGGTGCAGGCCTGAGAACACTGCCTGCATTCAAAATGGCCCCCTCCCTCAAAGCACATGGCCAGGGCCTGTAGCAGCACTCAAAATGGCCCCCAACCACATGGTCTGTCCACAACAGGCCAAAAAAACAAAAATCACAGAAGAATCAGCACAATCCCAAGCCATCCAGCCCCTCCATGATGTTTAAATTCAAGACAACCCACAGAAAGACTAGGCCCATGCACCACTCACTACCCCTGGGCATAATGGATGAAAGCTAGGCAAAATGGGTGCAGGCCTGAGAAAACTGCCTGCATTCAAAATGGCCCCCTCCCTCACAGCACATGGCCAGGGCCTGTAGCAGCACTCAAAATGGCCCCCAACCACATGGCCTGTCCACAACAGGCCAAAAAAACGAAAATCACAGAAAAATCAGCACAATCCCAAGCCATCCAGCCCCTCCATGATGTTTAAATTCAAGACAACCCACAGAAAGACTAGGCCCATGCACCACTCACTACCCCTGGGCAAAATGGATGAAAGCTAGGCAAAATGGGTGCAGGCCTGAGAACACTGCCTGCATTCAAAATGGCCCCCTCCCTCACAGCACATGGCCAGGGCCTGTAGCAGCACTCAAAATGGCCCCCAACCACATGGCCTGTCCACAACAGGCCAAAAAAACGAAAATCACAGAAAAATCAGCACAATCCCAAGCCATCCAGCCCCTCCATGATGTTTAAATTCAAGACAACCCACAGAAAGACTAGGCCCATGCACCACTCACTACCCCTGGGCATAATGGATGAAAGCTAGGCAAAATGGGCGCAGGCCTGAGAACACTGCCTGCATTTAAAATGGCCCCCTCCCTCACAGCACATGGCCAGGGCCTGTAGCAGCACTCAAAATGGCCCCCAACCACATGGCCTGTCCACAACAGGCCAAAAAAACAAAAATCACAGAAAAATCAGCACAATCCCAAGCCATCCAGCCCCTCCGTGATGTTTAAATTCAAGAAAACCCACAGAAAGACTAGGCCCATGCAACACTCACTACCCCTGGTGAAAAGGCCACAACAGGCCAAAAAAACGAAAATCACAGAAAAATCAGCACAATCCCAAGCCATCCAGCCCCTCCATGATGTTTAAATTCAAAACACCCCACAGAAAGACTCAGTGCACCCACCACTGAGTACCCCTGGGCAAAAGGCCCCAAAACAGCCAAAAAATCGAACATTCCAAAATTGTAGTTGCAACAACTGTAATGCCCCAAACAAACTTACTTGTGAAATTTCTAATCCAAAAGTGATCCAAAGAAAGTCAAAAAGGCCTCAAATCCAAATATCCAGCAGCATCCACAAAAAGTAATCCTTCCAGCTCCAGATCCAAATAAAAAGTGACCAGGAGATGGACAAAGCACTGGGAGGAGCCTGCTGGACAGGAACAGGAAGTTGAAGACTGTGGGGCACTTCCTTCCTCCCACCCCCACCCCCTCCCCAAAATGGACTCCTCGCAAAAAAGTGCAGGCAAATGTCAACCTGAGGAATTATTCAGATAAAAATCATCATTTCCAGAAGGTTTATGCTGCTTGCTGGTGGATTTCTTGTGCAGAATTGCAAATTTTGTATTTTCGCGAGTGCGAGATTGTTGCTGCTCGCCGCATCTCCAAGCTCGCAATTGCGAAGTACCGCGATACGTGATCACGGCGTACTCGCGTTGACAAACTCTTGCTGTACAAGTTGGCAAGCCGCGATTACGTAAGTAAGTAAGTAATCGCGCTTGCCAAATTCCCGCGGGATCCCGCAGCAAGATCCAAAATGGCGCAGCACTCGCAAAATATCAAGAAAAATAACTCGGCAAAGGATGAATGACGGTAAGAAAACGCCGCGCGCCGCAAAATTGTATCACCAAGAAAAAAAAAATCCGCTGCGTGCGAATTTGCGGATTTTGCGGGAAATTCGCGAATCTCGCGGATTGCGAATTTTCCGAAAATCCGCAAAATCCGCGAGCGGAACGGATTTTACGCCCATACTTAGTTGTTTGGGGCTCTGAGTGGGTGTGTGTGTGGTTCTGTGGATGATGTCATCAGTCATCAATTGAGATATAATCAGCGATGTAATCAGTGATGTCACTGGCCATGTCTTGAGTGATGTAATATGTGATGTCATACGTAGTAACATTGCAGGGGTATAAGTCATAGTTAGCTCAGGTAACTATACCTCTAGAATTTCACTGGTTTTCTATGAGTGAAATCTGATCCTAACTATCATGTCCCTGTAACCTTTGAATTTTCAGTGAAAATCTGAGGTTTTTTAATTCTGTCAGAGCTCCCACCAAGTGAAAACAAACTACTGTCTCCCGGGGTGGGCCCTAGGGGGATAGCAGGAGCCAGCCCTGTGGGATGGTGGTTCCCAGGGCCAGTAGTTGCTCAAGGAGGGTGCCATGCAGCCCCTCCTTTGTTCCTTAGGGCCAGCATGAGGCCCCCTCCTAAGGATCTTAGAGCCCTGGTTACCACCACCTCCCTGGGACTTTGGGGTCCATTAGGATGGCGGACAGATCGCCACCACCATGCAGGCTTGGCGATCCGTCCGCCGTCCTTGCCCGTCCGTCACCTTTCTTCCCCCGCCATATTACAATGGCGAGGGGGACTGTGACGGAGGGGAAGACCGTCTGCTTGCGACCGCGGCGGAAAAGGCCTGATAGTGTGGCGATGTCTATCAGACACCGCCAGCCATATTAGGATGGCCTGGGAGGAATGCCTTTCTGTGGCGGCAATGCCACCACGAAAAGGCATACGGTTCCTTCTTTGGGGGCCCTTTACGGGCCCCCAGGGTGAAGGGCGGGTGGGGGTTGCACATGGGGGGGTACCTATGGTACCCCCCTGCGTTTCACAGCACAACATGGCAGGCACCACGCTGTGCCTGTCATGTTGTGCTGTGAAACGCACAACAAGCATTTTTCACATTGCGGCGGCCGGTGCTTTATGCACTGTCCGCCCCAATGTGAAAAATGCGGGATGCACCCGCCACTGTGGCAGGTGCATACTAATTGGGGGCACGGTTCCTCCACCCTTGTGGCAGACGGTACCGGCCCCCGACAGGATGACGGACAGACTTTGTCCATCCGCCATCCTAATGGACCCCACAATATTCATAATGGAGTGGGGCCACGTGAACCCCCATTCAGGGATTCCTTGAAGCCCCCGGACCACCACCTCCCTGGAGCAGTAATAGTTTGTGGGGCACTGCATAGACCCCAGGGACCACCATCTACACAATAGAAAATGCTGGGAGGTGGGCTGTGCGGCCCCACTTCTGGGGCTTATATGGCCCTGGGGACTTCCACCTCCCAAGGGCCAGACTGTACTCAGAGAAGGAGGGTGGCATGTTGCCCCTTTCCTGGAGCCATATCTGTCCCTGGGAACCACCAAAACACCATTACCAGTTCCTGCTATGTCTCGGGGAGCCCACTCCAGGGACATAGCTGTTTGCTCTGACTTGGCAGAAGCTTTGACAGCTCCCACCAAGTCAGAGCAAACATGATCTCTGCTCTCAGCAAGCAAGAGCTGTAAAACCACTCCCGCTTTCTGAGAGGAGAGTTTTCGTCTATTTCCCTGCTACTGTCAAGTGGGTAGGGATTGGGGAAAGAGATGAAAATATTGCTCTCATGGACAGGGAGCTGCATGTTTAGAAGCTCCTGTGTGTGAGAGCAATGCCACTTCCCACAGGAGACAAGGAGCCAGCATGGGCAACAGGGGCCTTGAGGCTTCCCACATGGTCCACAACAATGGTGATTGAGCGCCCTGGGTGGGCTCCAGGACACCCACAATAAAGAGGCTGGGACCCGGGGATGGAGTTCAAAGGCCAAATCAACCGAGGTTGTGGGGCTGTGCAGCCCTCCTCCCTCATTTGTTTCATCTGGGCCCCAGGGGATATGGTCCCTAGGGCTGAAATTGGCCCACAGAGGAGGGCTGCTACAGCAAATCTGACCCTGGGGCCAGATTCAGCCCATGGAAGGGGGTTTAGTGCCCCCTCGCCACTCTAAAGACAGAATTTGGCCCTGGGGAGGTGGTGGTCCCTGGGGCTTGAGCGGTCAGTGAAGTCTCCATATAATTTTTAGGTTAGCCCCAGGAGAAGGTGGTCCCCCCCACCAGTCCACCCAAGGTGGGGAGGACTGTGCAATCCCCCTACGTTTGTACAAATAAAGCCTTGGGGAGGTGGCGGTCTCTGGTGCTCTTGGAGCTCAATGTAGTAGGGTCTCCGCAGCCCCCTCCTTAATATCAATAAAGCCCTAGGGAAGTGGTGGTCCCTGAGGCTCACAAGAGGGAAAATGTAGGACAGAAAAACGAGCAGGAAAGACAAAATAGAGGGCAGAAAAATGAGCAAGAACAGCAAAACCAAGAGCAGAAAAGGTTAAAAAAGGTGGATAAAATGGCAGGAATGGTAAAACAGAAAAGAAGAAGGCAAAACAGAGAGCAGAAAAAAGATCAGGAAAGGCTAAACAGAGAGCATAAAAACAAGCAGAAATGGCAAAACAGAGCAGAAGAGAGCAAAACATAGAGTACTCAGACACTCACACACCTACTCACAGACCCACTCAGAGACTCATGCACCCATTCACAGACCCACTCAGAAACTCACACATCCATTCACAGGCCCACTTGGACACTCACACACCCACTCAGATTCATGTACCCACTCACAGACCCACACAGAGACCCATGCACCCATTCACAGACTCACCGAAACACTCCCACACCCACTCACAGACCCACTCAGATAGTCATGCATCCACTCACAGACCCACTGAGAGACTCCTGCACCCATTCACAGATGAACTCAGAGAATCCCACACCTGCTCACATACCCACTTAGAGACTCATGCACTCACTCCTGGACTCACTCAGAGACTCATGCACCTAGTCACATACCCACTCAGAGACTCATGCACATGCTCACAGACCCACTTAGAGACTCATGCTATCACTTGCAGACCTACTCAGAATTCAGGCACTCACTCACCGACTGACACACACTTATGGAGGCAGTCACAAACCTACTCAGACAATCTGATACCCACTTACAGAACCACTCAGACACTCACGCAGACAGCCCCTTAGATACTCAGGCACCCACTCACAAACCATCTCAGATACACAAACAGGCACTTATGTACTCACTCGCTCACAGACTGACTCACATACACATGGGGCACTTGCAAACCTGCTCAGACACTCTCACACCCACTCACAGACCCACTCAGATACTCACTTACACATTTATGCACCCACTCAGATACTCACATTCCCACTCCGACACTCACACACCCAGTGAGGCACTTATGCAACCTCTCCCAGGCATACTCAGATACTCATACACCCACACACATACCTATTGATACACTCACTCACACACCCACTGAGACACACATTCACTCACCCACTACTTACTTTCAACGGTTACAGGTTACAGTTAGGAAATACAATTAAAAAACTTACAAATTCACTTTTAAAAAACAACGGTTACAGGGATGTTTAGTTAGGAAATATATATTTTTTAAAACCATAAAAATTCACTGAAAAAAATACAAAAGTTAAAGGGACATTATAGTTAGGAAACAGAATTTTAAAAAATCTTAGAAATGTAATGAAAAAACAAAGGTTACAAGGATGTTATTGTTAGACCTAGATGTTACTCGTAAAAAAGCACAGAAATGCAGCAGTTCTAGTTACCTGATCTACATATAACTTATGCCTCTAAAGTACGCTGCTTATGACCTCACATTTTACATCACTTATTACATGGTCAGTGATATCACTGATGACATCTCAAATTACATCAGTGATGATATCAATGATGACATCATCCACAGAACCCCTCACTCTCCCACTCATACCCCCATACAACCTCTCATGCACCCACTCCCACACAACCCCTCACATAACCAGTCACAGATCAAAAACAGTACTCACACAACCCATCACTCACCCAGATAGCCACTCACAGATCCACTCATTCAAACTGCTACTCATACACCCACTATCTCACCTATATAGCCACTTATGTGCCCACTCGCTCACCACACCAGCCACTCTCACATCTAGTCATACAGCCACTCACACACCTATACTGGTACTCACACATCCACACACTCACCCATAAAGCCACTCACATTGCCTCCCACTCACCATTGCAGCTACCAACATACCCACTCAGTTACCCATACAGCCACTGACATAGCCATTCACTCATCCATACAACCACTCACAAAGCCACTCACACACCCACAGAACTACTTAAATACCCAGATCAGAAAACCACTTACTCATACAACACTCTATTCCCCCCAGACAGGACCTTTTCTAGTATAGAATATATGTACACTCACCAACAGCAAATTGAACAATTCAATACGGCCCAGTATCTGTACTCAACACCATCAGACCAGGCGCCACTCACGGTGGAATTGCAAGTGCCACAGTGGGGCGTATACATTTTCAGGTATTATTAGATCAGTTGATCTGGGAATAAATCAGGGAGGCGATACAGGAATTCTTTCTCATAAACACAGGGACGGTGGAATCAGCTGTGGCGCTTTGGGAAACCTTCAAGGTGACCATACGGGTGAAGTGTATGGCTATAACCTATGTGATATGTAAATACTTAGGGCACAGAGTTACGAAACAGGAATGGCAGATATCAGACATTGACAGGCAAGCACCACACACTGCGGAGGTATGGGAAATACGACATGAACTGCAACAGGAACTAGATGAGGCCTGGGACACCCTCAGGTAGCACGATTACAAACTGTACAAAGAAATGCAATATGAACAGGGATATCATCCAGGTAGGCTTTTGTCTTGACTAGTCAACAGGGAGAAAGGTGGGAATGCTGTAGTATCCATTAAAGATGCTAATGGGATGACTCTGACAACACAAGAGGATACTCTGGCCAGATTTGCAGAGATCTACACTGCACTCTATGCACAAACAGTCCAAGATGATGAGGCAGATATAGCAAACATCCTTGATGAGGCACACTTTCTTAGAGTAGACGAGGATGTGAAAGCTATGCTAAATGCACTGCTAGACTAAATGGATATTAGGTGGACCATCAAACACATAAACACAGGGAAGATGCCAGGTATTGATAGGCTTAGTGGTGAGCTCTACCAGACGTATGCGGATCTATTTGGGCACAGCTGCTAGCCATGAACATGGAATCCTTTGAAATTGGGGTGTTGCCAGTGTTGTTAAGGAAGGACAATATCGTAGTCCGGCTGACTTTGAATCCTAACACCCTTTATAAAAATTAAATGTAGCTGTAAACATTCTGTGGAATATACTGGAGCAATGGCTCTCTAAAATTGCTTAGGGGTCATACAGAAGGATCAATCTAAGTTTGTAGGAGGCAGCACTGCCACCACCAACATTCTTAAGACATTTCTCATAATGGAGCAGGTAATGAGGGAGGAAGAGCCCTGTGCAATTGCCAACTTGGATGCTCAAAAGGCCTTTGATACTATTAATTGAACGTTTATGAACCATGCACTCCATCGGTATGCCCTGGGCAGACTATTTGACGTGGGTGAAATTGCTACCTACAGACAGCAGTTCAAGAGTGAAGGTGGACCATAGAATCTTGAATAGTTGGTGGGTTGAGAGGGGGACCCGGCAAGGGTGCTCCTTTTGCCACTGGTATTTGCCATGGTTATTGAGCCCCTGGCTCAACTTATATATCGTAGACAAGAGGATGCTGGGATTATGGTCACAGGCAAGCGAGAGGTCAACTCGCTCTGTTGATGATATCTTGCAGACACTGAGGAACTCAACAGATAAATGGAGAATGATGCAAAACACACTAGTAAAGGTGGGGGTTAACTCTGGTTTCTGGCAGATCACTGATAAATCGGTACTCTACCCCATAGTGGTGGCTGTGGCAGCGAAAGTGCACTTATCACATATAAAAGTACAGAAAACACTGGTCAGGTACCTGGGGATATTTTTGAATTTGGACATGTCAGAGACCTATGACTCAAAAGTGGGTACCCTTTTGGATGTCTTAGAAAGAAGTGTGCGAAGATTGTTGCATTTCCTGATGTACCTAATGGGACGCATGGTTATAAGCAAGCTGATCATGCTGCTCTAAGTGCTATATTTGCTACAGCAGATGCCAACGCACATCCAGAGTCCTGCTTTTGTAGACTAAGATGAATTACTTTGGCTGCTGTACTGGGGATATGGGATGGCATGGATCAGCCTTGAGGTTTTGTGACTTCCATGGGATAGTGGAGGGTTACAGGCCCCAAACTTCAGGGTCTACTACTGGGCTGCTCATCTTCAACGTACAATAATACGGTTCCAGGAGGGGGACACTGATACTGTTGCAGGAACTTTGGCCCAGCCGACCCGACCTGAAAATTCCTGGCGCTGCCTCTGGCAACATGTAAGGGAAGAATGACCCTACCAGAGTAAATTCAGACACTGTTAAATATCCGGGACTGTATGAGGTGGGAAAATTAGGAACATATTCATATGCAATAACTGGTTCACCTGGTGTACTGAGATTAGTCCCACCATGTCTATGTTCCTAAGGCAAAGATGGAGGGAGATAACTTGCATGGGAGACACATAAAAAGGGCAGAATGATGGGCTATGCAGATTTCTGTACAAGATGGGATGTTACAGGTAGCTGCTTTCTTGCATAAGGTCATTTGGTGGCGACCAGCTGGAAGGCCTGTTTGAGGTCCCGCAGGAATCGGAGACACATGTACTGAATCAGACACTACCAGACATGGTGGGGAGAGTGCAAACATATTACACACCGGTATGCCCTGCTCTTACCATGTACCGCCACCTGCAATATAATACTGAAAACACAATAAGAAGGAGATGCGGGTGAGGAGCTGAGTGAGTGCGAATGGACCTCTATGTCAGGGACACCTAATAAACGTTTGATGGTGATACAGTATAAATGTGTACACAGGGACTAAGTCACACAGCAGTGGCTGCACAGAATCGATCCAGCCAAAAGGGAACAATGCCCCAGATGTCGATCAACTCTTGGGACACATATTCATATGTGGTGGACATGCCTGGGTGTTTGAGCTTTTTGAGGCAAAGTGATCCAGGCACTAAAGGTCCTAATCGAACTTCTGCTGGCAATGATTCAGCTATGTCTTCTAGGACTGGTGATTTGATCTAACCACACTAAAGGTGCAGAGAAGGTGTTAGAGCTATGTTTAATGGTAGCAAAGAAATGCATAGCACTAAGATGGATGACTAATCGATCACCTACTAAGAAACAATGGTTTTGGGAACTAGCGAGATGGATTCGAGTGGAATGCGCGGTAAGGCATAGATTGTTTTATAGCGGGACTTACCAAGTGGGTAGAATGGAGTTGTATCTGGTGGAGGTTCGACTGGAGCAGGAACCTGAGGAAGCTGTTGTGAAGCAGGAAGGGGATCATGGAGATGACTGACGTGAAAATGCCTGGAGGTTTACGGGAATATGCAATGACTGGGCATTAGCTCCAATTTGTGTACTGTATAAAGTCTAATTGATGTTGCCTGGGTGCCATGTACTGGTTTCTAGCAAAATATGTCTGTGGGACTCGACCTCCTTTCTATCTGGATTTGTGGGGGTTGGGATATGGGAATGTTATTATTCTGTACTGTTGTTTGATTGCAAAAAGCAATAAAAGAAATATGAGAAAAGAAAAGAAGCTGCATATTAAAATGAAAAAAGTAATTAGATAATGGAAAAAGAAATATATTTTAATATTTATTTACTTTATGTACCATTAAAATCACTGTATAAATATATATTTTTAAATAGCTACTTTAATTTAACATTGTTTCCTATGGTGTTCTATTAATCCTTACCTCCATTATTTTCTATGAGAGGGTGTTGTAGTACCCATAGTGCCCATGTGTAGTCCCTCCTAAATTTACTACTAAAATGTATTCCTATGTGTGGGAATATCTCTGATGTCGGGGCAGAGATAGCCACACGTAAATGATAGGAGAGGCAAAGGTGTAGACCTCTGCATGCAGGTTTGTGAATAGCATTTTGTAGTATGTGAGCAGTACTATTGCAGTACAACTAAATGCTCTAAAAAATGCAGTTTAGGAATGTACCTCCTACTCACCTGCGGAATGGGGGTCAGTTTATTTTTACTCAAGGGGGACTTGTTATAAAAGAATTTGAAGACTACTGCATTACCCAAACCCATCATACCCTCATTGTTTTTCGTTTGACAAGTGACGTTATTGAGATCATAACAACCTGAAGAATAACAGATGAGCTCCAAGGGTTTTGGTGGTGAATATCAACAGTCTTTATTTTTGATTTATCATATGTTCATGCTTCTTCAGCCAATGGCTATTCAGGCTGGTGAATTCCCCTGTATCAATTTTGTCACTCTTAAAGGATAACGGGGCATATTACCAAGCAATAGCGATAATTATCGCTATTGCTTGGTTAGCGAGAAAAAATTATCGCCGAGCTGCAGCGATTTTTATCGCAGATAAACCTTGGTATTACCAAGGTTTATCGCAAATGCGATAAAAATCGGAAATAATGCATGAATATCGCTGAAAAATCAGCGATATTCAGGCATTACCGAGCTAATGCTTTTAGCCATGTTATCCACCTCCCATTGGATAACATGGCTAAAACTGCTCCTGGGCAGGTGTTAGCTTTTGGAGATATTCGCGCTTAGCGTGAATATCTCCAAAAGTTGGTAATAGGAGGTAGCGATGTTAGCGACTGTTTCCAGTCGCTGACATCTTGGCACGCCCACTTTGCATGTCCTTAGTGATACATTTTTCTGACATGCAAAGCGGGGCCCAAGATGGTCGCTATCTCCTACTAGCTGTCGCTAACTGGTGTTAGCGACAGCTAGGTAATAGGGAGATAATTTTATTTCCGCTTTCTTGGCTTTTAAAGCCAAAAAAGCAGAGATAAATCCCTTGATAATATGCCCCAAAATCCTTATTATGTTTGTATGCTTTTAAATTTTGAGAATATGGACTTATTCTAGTCTTATTTTCTCAACGATGCACCCGGCTCTGCTGCATAATTGAATGTATCAACCACTACAGCCAATTTGATGGATCTTCGTGACTTTGAACGATGCATCAATATTGTATGAAGTATTCTGCTGACACGACATTGTCTGCTTTTTATATTATATGTATATGTGTTGAACACACTTTCTTCTTGTCTTCTATACACTCAGGGTGCAGACTGCTTCAGCTACTTCCTGCATTCCATACTAATTTTTTCATATGCAATAAATCACAGCCATAAATTACACTGCATCTGTGCTCACTATTCTTTCAGTTTGTGCAATTCCGTCATTTCTTAGTTTCAAAAATAGCTTCCAGACCGTTACGGTTTGCCTATACCTTTTGAAATATCAACACGAAAAGGACGGAGCCTGTTGCAATAAGAAAGTGGCAGCGAAATGCAGAAATGCAAATTTCACAATGGCCTGTAAATATTTTTGTGTAGAAATTGATTTCAATTTCCTTATAAAAAATGTGGACATTTGAATGTGGTCTCTATGTACTACCGGTGTGGTTGTGGTGTTTACGATAAGTTACAAATGAAGCACTTCATTTTAAAGGCTCTATGCTAAATGTACGCATTTTCAGGCCCACCCTACTGTTGAAAGGAGGCCAATTAAATTAATTTGGAAGACACAAGCTTGATCCAGGATATCACGAGAGCTACCGATTCAGTATGGGGTGCAAGGTAACGTACCTTTCAGGTACGCAGATGTGCTGAAACTTGCAACAACCAAATTGGATAGTTTAAAAAACACTTATCAAGTTTTTCCTTTGATGGTAAGGTGAATAGTGGACTATCTTTCGCTTTTTACAGCCAGAATGACATGTTTTTCTCTGAGCAATGAGTTAAAATGGCAATAGAGACGGTGCCTAAAGTTGGTGTAAAAATAAAGGGGCAGATTTACAATAACTGGCGCATCCCTGCATATCAGCAGGAATGCGCCAGTTATTGTGTGCCGCAGCTCCGCCAGCGGGCGCAGGGTTTTGACGCAGCATGGGCTCAAAAGTAACTGAGTGAAATCTTGTAGGTTTCACTCAGCCACTTTTGGGAGGCGTTCCTGCGCCGGAACGTCCCCCCCCTGCAATATAACGCCTCCTTCTTGCGCAGGGCATTACAACCTGACGCATCTGGGAGATGCGTCACGTTGTAAATACCCCGCACCATGGCGCATCTTTTGCTCCACCGCTGCGTCAAAAAAGTAACGCAACGGTGGCGTAAAAGAGGCGCAGGGGGCTTGTAAATCTGCCCTAAAGTGTATAACTTTTGGGATAATAGGGGACAATGAGCAATATATGTACATTGATGGCATCACTGTTCATCTAAAAATTCTAAACATAATTGATGCAGATAGTAATGGGACGTACAATAAGTGCAATCCCTTATACAAAGAATTGTGGTGATCAGATGCTTCTGGTATTTCAAACTGGTAGAAATTGGTAAAGTGATTTGAATAATGGGCCAGATGTACAAACATTTGGTGCAAATATCCGTTCGCAATTTGCTATCACTGTTTTTGTGACCAGTATAAAATGTAACAAACGTACCTATCTGCTCTTAGGAAGGTTTTCTAAAATGGGATTCAGAGTTGATCAAAGTGGGTCGTAATCCATGCTACCTCATGAATAATAATGCAGTGGGTCGCAACTTGTGATACGTTGCAATTGCAGAACATCATTGCAATTGTGGCCTGCTAGGGTCAGCAGACTATCATGTCTCTGATAGCCTCTCAATAACATAAACTTTTTTTTTGAATGCAGTTTTTTTTTCATTAAAAGGTCACAAACAAATTTTTGGAGTCAGTAAAAGTTTACTGTTTCCTTAAATGGGATGAGGACATTTAAAATAGGCCATTTTTTGCTTTCGGAGTGTTGACACCGTAAAACTGCTTCATACATCTGGGTTTAATTCGCAGTGGGTTGCTTTTGCTCAACTTTGCCCATTGTATTGTCTCCTGCTGAGTAAATCTCTTCTTCAGTTCAAACAAGTGCAGTTTATGTTAGTGTTTTGAGGATTTCACTTGACAGGATTTCAGCACCAGTTCTCAAAGAAAATGTCATGTGTTGACAAGACAAATAATAGAACTTATGACAACTTCAGAACAAGGGCACATCACATTAGCCTTAAGTGGAAGCAGACTGCTGCTACCCAATTGAAATGTCTGAAAAGAGATAGAAAGTCCAGAAAATATATTTTGTGTACTGTTTCTTTTTATATTTCTTTTTGTTTTCTTTTGACACAATTACACAGGACCTGTCAACGTGGGAAAGCACGAAAACAGCATACAATTCTGTGTATTGTTTCAGGTCTCGTGAACTGCTAATTCAGAGAAGATGGATACAGGCAATATGCTACCTTTATCTCAAAAGACACCGCCACTGCTGTGAGAACGAAAAACACACGTAGCATTATGAGAAATTCTTCGAAACAATAAAATTCGAGAAACAGAATTTAAATATATAGTCATTGGAAAACAAGCAACCGTAGGAAAAATAGTACAGAATGTAAAAACAATGTTGTTGCATAAATAATATGAAACATCTCTTGAAAATAGTTTCGAATGATGAATATGCCTGCAGATTTCTCGGTTTATTCGTTCCATCTGTCTTGGCAGATGTATTCTTTTTGTTTCCCTAGATACAAGTAGCGGCTTTCTCGTGCTTGACTGCTACACTGCTGTTTCTATGTGTCATTTAGAAAAACCTGGCGGGTGTTGGTGTCAGTGTTCAAAACAAAGATTGGGACCTCGAGGGAAGCTCTTAATAATTGAAATAACGACTTCAGTAAAAAATATCGTAACAAAGTGCAATGCTTGTTAATGTTTAATATAGTCAGCGGGCCTCGACTCAGTGCTAGAGAAACTGAAAAGGATGCATCGCCATGTTTTGTTTTAAGCACCAATCCCTTTCTACTAAATCCAAGTGTGCATCAAACTACAGGTCTGCACATTCCATTTAGCCACATAGTTATGTTATGTTATGTTATTAACTTTTATTCGGCGCACAGCTGCCCCAGCGAAGGGGCGTCCTGGTGCGTGATCAAGTACCACAACATAACGGGTCAGCTGAAAGGAAAGGGATCAATTAACAGAAGCGAACAGGTGGGTTTTAATGGCGCGTCTGAAAAGAATCAGGCTATCTAGTTCACAAGTCATTGTACAACAACATGTCCTAACAACCAGGTTTTTGTTAGCATTTATAGATCTGTCATAGTGACAGGTTTAGCGGTTTTGAACTGTCACTGCAAGGCAAATCCTGGCAGCGAAGGACAATAAAATAGAAATCAAGCTCCCCTCGCCATAGGAGACGACTTCCATGGCAAGGGGGTGTTCTTTTTTAGATTTTTATTTTCAAAAAGAAAATCCTGTTTTGCATTAAATGCATTGACACGAACCACCATGACAGCAGTTTTTGCCAATGCTTTATAAATGACCACCAGCTTGTGTCATTTATATATTTGGAGTTTGGGACTTCCACTAGGGTGACAGAGGAATTTACTTCATTGCACTGGCGGAAAAATAAATCTGGTCCATAGTTTTTTTTACTTACTTTTTCGGGCAAACTCATGCACACTACTTTTAGATGAACGTATTTTAACTTTTTGTAACTTTTATACTTCTAATGTCTACTGCTCATATTTGAAAATACAAATTAAAAAATGTTGATTCCAAATCCAGACCTACCGTGCATGCTAATCTTTTTTTAATTAGATGGGAACATTCTTGCGGAAGGTAGGAGGAAAATCATAAGCACAGAACAGATAATTGTGTAGTTTCATAGATGTAATGTTTGGCCCTCTACTTTCTAGGCATAGATAAACATGATGTCAACTGTCCCCCATATAAATCAATGTTAGTGCATGTATGCACATATGTTTTGACTTAAAACAAGAGGCAAGCCCATTGTGCCATGCAACAATTAAACCATTCCACATGTGTACTGGCAGGCATGACCTCTTAATAAACATATCACTAAGAAAAACAAGACTGCTTAGTACCTCTTCTTAGAATTAAAAAATATATAAAGCTGTCCTACATGAAATCAACTTTAGAAAAGGTGCTTAATTCTTACATTTTCTCTCAATTAGAAATACTCCTAAGGGATTCTCAGACACCACATTAGTATCGCTGAAAGGCATCCTACATGTAGGCGTGGGTGGAATTTTGTGAGACTCAGCAGAATTCCACCAATAGGTGTAACATATGCAGCTTGTGCTACCCGCACTACACTTTAGCTCCCATAGCATGAGCAGTGCTGAAAATCTGCGAAAATGGCACCATGCATTGCGCAAAGGAGCACAGAAACTTGAGTTGATTTTTCTACAGCTCGAGTAGAAAATCTACTTGAGCAGCAACAAATCTACTCAAACGGCTGCTCTCTGACCGCAACCACTTGTGAACACCAGTGACCGCTTGTGTTAGAAAATTGCGCTAAGGGAAGCCAAATCACACTCATTTGCTTTTTTTTTATTATGGAGCCTCATGGAAGTGAAATTCTGCCACACAGCGATTGGTGGAATTTGAGGGAAACTGTGCATTAAAGAGTAACGCAGAGTGGCCAAAGTTCTGCCAATTCTGTGGGTGAAACAGGCTATTTTTCCACCCTTACCTACATGACACAACATGACTAATTAAAGTCTTGAAGTAGTTTGATCACATCACCCCAACAATAAAGGAACTTCACATACTCCTCATCCAGAGGCGCATCATCTTCAAAACCAGCTGTGTCATATAGAAGCCAGTTAAGATCAACACCACATCAAGTCTGGGTAAGAAAATAACCCTCTCAAATGGACAACAACACACCAGAAGCCTGGTCATCACCGAATTGAAAACAAAGCAATGCAGTAAAGAAAGAAAATAGAAGCCAGCCTTTTCCCTTAAGGCACCTAAACGTATTAGTGTTACTTTCTAGACCAGCACTGTTATTATCTTCATGTATTTCAAAAAGGAACTTAATGCACACTTCCCTCCAATATTCCAGGTCATTATAAATTATGAATATTTGTATATCTGTCAGAGCTATGTTGCTCACTAGCTATGTCTGTGCATTACAATTTTCATTACATACACTTAAATGCCATGAATGTGGCCCCATGCGGATGCACTATACACAGCAGTCAACTTCAAGTAGGTATTTGGAAATAATAATAGAACTATTTTTGAAACAAAAGTGATACGTACCATGAAGTCAGCATGTGGATAAAAGCAGTAGACATAATTAATAAAATCTGCTTTTAAAAATACAGAAACCTACTCCTATATGATAGGGAATGGTGCAAGGACTTTCAACATTTAAAGCAAAATATAATTTGGCCATATAGAGCAATCCTCAATCACTGAGATTAGTTTTTGGGACCTTTTGCACTAATTTGGTACCACAACTAAGCTGCTGCCTTAGCTCACCTTATGGGAGCACATGCCCGGAAGAGGATTACTCCTACATTTGGAGAGTTCTGATTTTTATGGAAATTTCAAAGAAGTCCAGGTTTATGTCTGCAAATCCACAGCAGACACTGACTATAATGATTATTCCAATGTGCAAAATTTACTTGTGAATAATTTTCACCAGGCAGAAAAGTTAACGCGAGTAAATGATCTGAAAATGTTTATTAAAAAACGTAATTTACATTTCCAAAGGGAAAATGTGTTCTAATCCTCATTGAGCCCACTTCCCAATCAAGCAGGTCACTTTAGCAGAGTACTTTTACGAGCATTCTGAAGGTATAAAGATACGGTAAATATTGTGTAAATACCCAGAAAATTTATGAACTTTGGGATATTCAATACATTGTGAATGGTCAATACACCTAGAATGGCCTCCCCCTCATATTAACACAACCCATCACACAAGCAAACTCTCAATTACTATCCACAAGTCTCTGATCTACCATCTCCCAACTCCCCAAAACTTCAATAGAAAGTGTAGGGGCATGGTTTGACGTAAAAGGAGAACGGGGAGTGAAAGGCACAGAGAAAAAACATAGGGTCTCATAAAGGGGCCTGTTTATTAAAAAAAATGCAGCACAGCAAGCCCCCTTGCTGTGCTGCTCTGCATGACAGGGAAAGGGCAGGAATATACTTTATTTAACATAATATGGTGGATTCTTGCCTCTTTTCAGGGTTTGTGCACAATGTGCTGCCTAGCGCCAGCACAGGCATTATTGCACTATAGTGCAAGGTAACCGTGGGCGTAGTGGGGCTACGAGGGGTGCCACAGAGACTGAACCAATCTCCGCACACTCCGCGTAGCTCATCTATGTGCCACCCGCCTCCCACCCGCGTTATTAAAACGTTTAAGAAATCTATTTAAAAGAGCCAGAAAACTCCTTACCTTATCAACAGCATCCCTGGGCTCCCTTCTTCGGCTATCGTGCCTTCTTCATGAAAACTCCACATTCCTCACCCGTGCATGTGCAGTTTTCATGAAGAAGTCGTGATAGCGGAAAAGGGCAGCCCGGGGACACCACCGATAAGGTAAGGAGTTTTCTTGCTCTTTTAAATAGATTTAAACATTTTAATAGCGTGGCTGAGAGGTGGTTGGGAGGCCAACTCAGCACCACGGCGAGTGTGTGGAGATTTGCCTGCTCCACCTATTTTGCTGAACGCGGAACAGACAAAATTCTGCACATTCCTTGGGTGCAACGGAGTTGTCCTCCCACCCTTAGTGCAAGGGTGCCTGTGTTGTAAGCAAGATTGTTTTTGTGCAGGAAGGGACACCTTCCTGCACCAAACCAATCACCTAAGGTTGCTTTTCTCTTTCTATGTGTGCTGAAGAATGCAGCACACATAGAAAGACGAAATACCTAGTATAAATAAGCATAATAATTCTTTTTGTTATGCCTCACCTGAGGAGACATAGCAGTTTTGCCGTATTCCCAGGTCTACTATTGATAGTAAATCTGGGAATGCATTAACATCCATTGTGGTGTGTGGTATACCCTCGCACCACCCATGGAATGCCTCCCTTGGGCAGAGTAACGCAATGCAGCCATTTGCACTGTGTTGGGTTACTCTGGATTTATCAACCCACCCAGAGCCATGCATGGTGGCCTTGAGTGGCTTGATAAATCGCATTTAGCAGTTGTGTCGCGCTCGCTCCATGTTGCATGTTGCAAAAGCTATGCAACTACATGATAAATATGGCCATAGGATTCTCGCGATTTAGGTGCATTGTACTAGAAGGCTGACATCTACAATTCCACACATAAGTCTGAGGATTACAAATGATTTCTGTTATACTTGGAAAAGTGAACAGGCCAGGGAATACCTGATGCAATTCTCATAGTTTTCTCCCTTGCAGTGAAGTCATATATGTATTGTTTTGTTGCAGGAGAACAGTCAAAGCACAGGATGTCACAAAATGTGCCTGTGGGCCTTATTTAACATTCAGCACACATCCAGTCGCCCTGCTACAGTGGTGGAGGTGATGAATTCTGCCACCCTGCTGGATGACTGTGAAGCAGGCAGGGATCTTGAAATACGTCATGCAGAGATTGTAATGCCGTTAGAGTCGCTCCACAGTAGCAATTCTGAATGCACTCTAGTTTTGCTGATCAGCAGCCATGTTTCATCCCAAAGTAGGAGTTTGTTTTAGAAAAGCAATAAAATGGAATGGCCCAACACCCTACCAATTGCCTTCCATGGTGTGGGGGTAATTTATATGTATTGTTTTTCATTTGGGAACCACCCCAAATAGGGAAGCCGGTTTAAGGTACCTATAACAATGGCCCAATGTTCTGCGGCTTTCGCTCTAAGGTTTGCATCAGAGTAGGCTGCAGTTGTTTCATCAATGTAAACTTGACAGTTTCCCTGACTATAAATAGAGTTGGCAAACTGCGACTTCGGCAGTGGGAACAGTGCTTTGGCTGCAATACCATCCACATTTGAATGTGTATGCATGGTGCACAATGGGACAGTGCGCATTATATATAAAACAGCAATAGTTCAATGACTGGGCTGCCTCTACAGAAGACCATTTGCCCTGTATCCTGTGGGTCCCCATAGTGGCTACCATTGCAAGATAAGTAGTTCTGTGATCACTTTTTGCAGTGGGTTCACTTAAATAAGTGGACATCTACCAGCCACCAACTAAGTATCTGATATTTGAATTAACTTTTTCATGCCCTGACTATACAACAATGAATGTTGAGAGAATGGATTCAGGTGCAGCTTAATCCAAGATTCCACAGCTGTAGTTGCTGAAATTAATCTCTTAACTTTTTTAGAGTGTTCCACAGTTCTATATCTGCTCCCATAAGAGCCTGAAGATGTAACTAAAGCAGCAGTCATTATTTTGGCAGGAAAACTTTCTCTAGATCTGTCATTAAATGTGCACGTGTTAAATGGCAGATTTCAGCTTGTGAGAGATGAGACTATTATCTTTTAAATGAGAGCCACATTTCTGCAGCATTGTGCACACCACAATTGTGTATTTCTATGCTTAAAGCAAAGAATGAGCACATATTAGGCAACCTTGCATTCATGGGAATATGTGAATACCTTTTAATTGCAAAAACCAACTACAGCAGCTGATACATTCATGAAGGCTCTTGGTTCTGCAGGTAGGCTGAAGGGAAGGACTGTGAATAACTTTGGTTGGCCCCACAGAGCAAAATGTAAGAACGTCTCTGAAGAAGGATTTATAGGGAAATACAAATACGGAACCTGACGGGCCAGGATAGTTAGAACGTTTCATGGGGATACACAGGGATGACTGATTGTAATTACACAATTTAGACTGTTGGTGACAGTAGGAAAAGATGTACTTCTTTCAAGTCCAACAGGGGCCTTATTTCCCAAATAATTAAATTCGATTATCTGACAACAAACTGGGTACATTCATGAACCTTCTTGTCTTTCAGGAATTACATTTTCTAAGAAAAATCTCCATTCATATTTATATTTTGGCTGGGGTAGATTATTGAAAAATGTACTTCGAGGAAGATGTTTGACTTCTAGTTGACAAATATCTGAAAGCCCATTCATCTTAGATATGAGTTTTCCAATAGCCGGCAAAAGAAAGCAATTGAACTTCCACTGGAATGGTTCCTTCAACATAGTCTTGCTTTTGATCGTTGGGAGGCACAGTTGAATTCGCAAGTCAGAATTTTTTGGCAAGGCCAACCTTTCAACAACAACTTCATCTACAAAAAGGGCAATTTTGTTGAAGCTGACCTTGTGGAAATAGGAAAGATCTACATTTTTGTAACTGATTCCTGTAAGTTTGGAAAGACCAAACAGCTTAGGACCAAAACATGGAAAATAGGAAAAAAGTGAATGCAAGACATTACTTTATTATTTGAGAACCTGCAACCTCATGGAATAATCATAACTTTGATCAGAGTAAACACTCAAAGTCACAAAATGAACATGAGCTCAACTCCCTGGTAGCGATGGCACAAAGCAGACATGATTAACTTAGAACAATTTGCAAACTTTTTATGCAGGACCAAAACAGTAATAAAGTCAAAATAGCAAACAATAAACAAAATAGAAAAATAAAGAAAAGTTAATGATCACAACGCCACAAAAATAGCAAAAACACACTAAGGGGAAACAAAGATATGATTTTTTAAAGATTTAAATGAAATAGCATCAAAAAGTGCATAGTGTCAATGGTAGTCAATGTCCGCGATACACCTGAATCTTAGTGTAATTTGAGGATGACCACAATGTTGCCCTAATTGTATACAACAAATGGATCAGTCTGAGAAAATGTTTGGAGGTTAAAAAGGTCAAAACAAGTTACAAAGTCTTATTCCAAGAACGGACTTTGTGTTTTGGAAAAAAAGCTGTCTCCATGCAGGATTAATCTGTAATTGCAGCAACCACTGTGGAACTGTTAGTTGGGTAGTTGCCGTGGAAAGGTACTTTGTCATTTTTTCTGAGCTGCAAGAGCCTTTCAGGGAAGCCAATCTGAAATCCAATCTGATCCAGGAGAACTGCCAGGTGGGTACTTTTCATTGTAGAAACTCTTGACTCTACATCAAACATTCAAACGCTTCCAATTTTTTTCCTGGTGCCCAAGCAACAACAGGAGTATACTCCTAAGCCCCCAGGCCCTCAGGGGGACACCTAGAGACTTTCAGGGTGCTAGGAAGAGATCGCCATAAAAGCCCTAATCATGTTCCAATTGCCCCTAGCCAGCTAGGAGTTCTAGGGGAAAAGGGCTCTTGCAGCTTTTTGTTACCCTGCAGCCACACACAAGCTCAGCCAGTGAACCTTGGAGTCCATTTCCTTGTCCTGGGCACAAGTAGGAGTGGGTCTAGTCCTCACAGGTTACAGATAGCAGGTCCAGCCTTCTTCTGTTCTTCAACAGGCCTAGAAAGTGGTCTGTTAAGGTACTATGGTGTGCCACAATTAAGCCTGGGACAAACAAGCTGGTGAGGATGCCTCCTGGGCCACTCCATCACAAATTGGGACCTGTATGCAACTCTACTCACTTTTTCCTAGGTTCCTGTTTGTCTTTCTCCAAACAGGTCCAAATGCTGAATGCCAGGGCATTTTCAAGATGGCAAACGTCTACTGCCACAATAAACTTGGGATCTGAGTGTTGTGGGTGTGCACTGGAGTGGACTATGATATTCATTAGTGTCCTTCCACATCTAAAACTGAGATCCATTTCGAAAGAGGCACTGTACCGTCAACAAACTCAGAGACAGATTTCTAGTAGGACAAAAGCAGTGACATTTAGCAACTAGACAGGGAATGCACGAGAATTGTGTGGCATTCTGTTCTCTCCCTTTCAAATGTACAATAGTATTACTTGTAGCTCAACAGACCCCTCAGGCAGAATTCGACACAGTGTTGTCAGCAGCATGTCAGTCTATTATGTCTGCCTTGGAGGAATTTCTCAACTGTTTTAAACCCTTTTCTGGGCTGAGCATAGACTGGGAGTTGTGGGGTGGTAATGCAAATTAGCCTACAGGAAGTTCAGACAAGGATAAGGTACATTTTTAAAAGTTAATATTTATTAAAAATCCAACTTCACTTTTGAATTGGATTTATAATAACTAAGAAACCTGTTTGTTAATTTTTTTTCAGGCTGGTCTCAATCCTGTGCTATCAATATTAGTATTTTAGGGGCTGATGTATCATCCGTTTTTTTTTGGTCGCAAACGCTGTGAATCGCAAAAAAAACAGTGTTTGCGACAAAAAAATCGGCCAATGCGATGTATCAAAAAATCGCACAGCAAAATTAAAGAATCTCAAAATTTTCAATTCCTTAATTTTGCGCAAGCATTTAAAGAATCGCAAATTGCAATTCCTTAAATGCTATGTATGTAGCATTTAAGCTTTGCGAATTTTGGCTAAGAAATCGCTAATTACCACCAACTTGTAGTTGGTGGTAATTTGCGAATTTTTAAAAAAAGGCACTTTTTGAAATTTCTAAAGGTGCCATGTGACGCTCATATATGCCCTTAGGGCATGTATGTGCGCCATATGCGCACACATGTCAATTTCAGGGGGTGCAGCAGGGTGTTCTTAAGACACTCTTGCACCCTTGAAATTATTCTCAATTAACGATTATCAAATGGCGAATCGCAAATTGAGAATAACTGTCCATTCATTCCTATGGGCCTCCTGGCCCGTAGAAATGAATGGGAAATTATTCCTTAATTGCGATTAGCAATTTGCTAATTGCAATTAAGGAATTTTAAGAAATCGCTAAAAAGTAGCGATTTTCTAGATACATACCATTTAGCAATTCTCAAATAGCGATTCCTTAAAAATCGCTATTTGAGAATTGCCAAAGGGTATCTTGATACATCTGGGCCTAAATCTTCACTCTGGTTTTCTACATAGGACAGCGAGGCCTACCAAATGAAAATAGCTTTTTGGTCTTTTCACAGTAGAGACTTTATTTATGGTAAACAATATTCAATGGCTAAAGAAGATTACATAGTTGGGAAATTTGAACTGACCTTTAATGATAGATGGACATTTGCATCAAATTCTTTTAAACAATAGTGTTTGATAAGAAATCTGAGAAAATAATGTGTGCTGGGAAGATAAGATTAAAAGAATACAATCAGGTTTAGACAATTGCTCACTTACTGGAAAATCTAATTTTCTCAGATGTAGTTATCAAACTTATAACTTTTTTAATTAGGCCTTTGTGCTGTTCATATAGAATACAAAAAAGTGATGACATGTGTGCTTTCCATCTGTCATTTTTTTATTCTTCATTGTAACGCCCTAAGTGGGAACGCCCAGATGTGGATCCTGTGCCCAAGGAACCAAGCACCACCTCACCGAAGAAGACCAAATAATCAAAAATGTTTTTTTATGTTCTGTTTCAGAGAGGACCTATCTGGTCAATTTGGAATGGACAGTTCCTATTAAAGCAAGACCACAGCTGATTTGCATATGGCTGGATCTCCTCTGGGGTGGCATGGTGGGGGGAAAAAGGTGTCACGAAATCACATGCAGCTGTGGGGTAATGCAGTATATGTCAGTCTTGAAAGGTTCACAGTAGTTTGTTGGTGGCAATGCTTGTTTAATTCCCTTAGCCTGCATCGATCTCCCTGTTTGGAATAGGTTTGCACGTTGATCTAATTTGAATAACGTTTCCCCGCTGGCACGTGAAAAGCAGCCAACGCCCTGATTTCCAAAAGACTATAAAAACTCTGTTTTCCAACTCGGAGACGCTTCGCTTCTTGCGCACCGGCGTCTTCACGAGCTTCCTGCCAGCTGCTTAGCAAGCCAGTGGACTTTGGCTCCAGCTCCAGATTTGCCCTATCCTCTTTCTACAATCCCTCCCTGGCGATTCCTTACTTAAACAGACCTCCTTACCTGACCTCGTCTTCCCCCGTTCTTCTTCCCCGAGGCCTGCATCTTCGGTCCGGTTCCAGTGCTTCTTCCGGACATCGCGTCAGCAGCCTGACTTCCGATCGGATAACAGCTTCCTGAAAGGTCGCGTCAGAAGGCATCAACCATTGGTAATTTATGTCTATATTGCGGTAAATCAGGCCATTTTGCCAGAGATTGCCCAGTAAAGCCAGTTAAGAAAAGGGCTTTGGTAGTATCGTCTGAATCTCCTCTGATGTCGGAAAACTAATAATCTCGGGGAATAAGGAGGTCGGTTCTCCGAGAGTTTCTGATCTGCAGATCTCACATTACGCTACTAGTGTTCATAATTACATACATAGACACTTTACCATAAGAATAATTCTGATTCTATCTAACCAACAGAGACACAGCATTCCTATACTTATTGATTCCGGAGCTACAGGTAACTTTTTTGATCTGGAGTTAGCCCGGAAACTAAATCTGACACAAGTCCCCAAAAAGGAACCTGAACCTGTAAGGGCGGTTGATGGATCAGCTCTCTCTTCGGGACTGATACGATTTCATAGGAAACCTTTGATTTTAGTAACTGATAATGGTCACACTGAGCTTACCACCTTTGATTTAATAGATACACCTACCTTTGGAGTCATTCTAGGTATTCCCTGGCTTGAGTTACACAATCCTAAAATTGACTGGATCAAGCGTACAGTAACACTAGATTCCTCTTACTGTAAGCTTCATTGTTATCAGGAAACCAAGGATCCTGTTATGCCTCTGTATTGTGCTATTTCTCATTGCGAATCTCATGCAGTTCCAAAAGAATACCAAGATTATGCTGATGTGTTTGATCCGGTTAAAGCCACCAAATTGCCTCCTCACAGAATTTACGACTGTCGAATCGACTTGATTCCAGGAACAGTGTTGCCCTGCAGTCGTATATATGCTCTAACAGAACCTGAAAATCAATATCTACGTTCCTATCTGGATGAGGTATTAGAATTAGGATTTATTCGTCATTCCACCTCTCCAGTCTCGTCTCCCCTCTTCTTCATGGCAAAGAAGACAGGGGATTTGAGGGCTTGCATCGACTATCGTGCAGTCAATAAAGCTACCATCAAAAATCGTTATCCTTTGCCTTTAATTCCAGTATTGCTCAATCAAGTGCGGGGTTCTAGTATTTACACCAAACTAGACCTACGCGGAGCTTACCATCTGATTCGTGTTAAAGAAGGAGACAAATGGAAGACTGCCTTCAGAACTAAATTTGGCCTTTTCGAGTATACAGTAATGCCTTTTGGCCTTTGTAACGCTCCAGCAGCTTTTCAATACTTCATAAATGAAGTTTTGCATGAGTTGCTGGATGTCTGCGTTATTGTATACATCGATGACATCCTGATTTATTCAAAAGATTCAAAGGAACACACAGAACATGTTCGGGCAGTTCTTCAAAAATTGAGAGACAATTCATTATTTGTGAAACTTGAAAAATGTGTCTTTTATACTCCGAAAGTTTAATTTTTAGGATATTGGCTTTCACCTGAACGAATTACCATGGACCCTAAAAAGGTAGAAGCTATTTTGAATTGGCCAGCTCCAACTTCTGTCAAAGAAGTACAAAGAGTTTTGGGGTTCGCAAATTTTTACAGACGATTCATTTCTAAATTTTCTGATATAGAGGTGCCCATTACTCAATTGTTACAAAAAGGAAAAAAGTTTCATTGGAGCATGGAAGCTGAAAAAGCTTTCCAGACTCTGAAAAAGGCATTCACTTCGGCACCTATTCTGGTGCGTCCGGACCCAGATAGACCATTTTTTGTAGAAGCAGATGCTTCACAAACAGCCATAGGTGGAGTCTTATTACAAAAAGACATTAATTCAGGTCATTTACATCCATTGGCCTTTTTCTCAAGGAAATTGATACCAGCAGAACAAAATTATACTATTGCTGAACGTGAGTTGTTAGCCATAAAAGCAGTATTCCAGGAATGGAGACATCATCTTTTGGGGGCTAAACACACAATAACGATCTTCTCAGATCATAAGAATTTACAATTCTATTCGACAGTAAAAGCATTTACTCCTAGACAGTTTTTTAGTGAATTGGATTTTATAATCACCTATCGTCCTGGAGCCAAGCAATTATTGTCTGACACTCTTTCTCGATTGATCTGTGATAAGAACAAGGACCAACTAGGAGAACTGCAGAGTATAATACCCGCAGAAAAGATGTGTGCAGAAACTACTTCAGACGATTTTTTGACCATATTAAAAGGAGAAACACAAAAGTTGAATCAACAGCAATGGCTTTCTCAAAAGAATGCTACCATTAAAAAAGGGTACTTTTTCTATAAAAATAAACTGTTTATTCCAGAAAAATCCTTAAGAGAACAGATCATTAAATGGAATCATGACATTGCCTCTGTAGCTCATCCGGGGATGAATAAAACATTAGAACTATGTCAAAGACATTTCTGGTGGGAAAACATGAATAAAGATATCCGCCAATATGTACACACGTGCCCAGTATGTGCACGGCAAAAATCACTACATTCCTCACCCACTGGCTTATTACAACCTCTAGCAGTTCCACCATATCCTTGGCACACCGTTAGTCTGGATTTTATTACTGATCTACCAAAATCACACGGGAACACCACGATTCTGGTAGTAGTTGACCATTTGTCTAAGATGGGACATTTTGTCCCTCTACCCAAACTCCCTTCTGCAGCCGAGTTGAGTAACATTTTTCTAACTAACATAATAAAGTTACATGGTTGGCCACAAAAGATTATCTCCGACAGGGGGCCTCAATTTGTTTCAAAATTCTGGAAACAACTAAATACACAATTAGGTGTAGAAGTGGCCTTGTCATCTGCGTTTCACCCTCAGACTGACGGTCAAACTGAAAAACTTAATCAATACCTTGAGCAAAGTCTGCGATGTTTAACCACCACTATTTCATCCAGTTGGGATGAAGCTCTACCTTTGGCTGAATTCTCTTATAATAACTCAATACACTCAGCTTTAGGATGTTCACCCTTTTATTTTTCCACTGGTCACCATCCTCGAACATTACCGATAATTGTCCCAGACAAGATGCAAAACATGCCAGCAGTTTCAGAAAGACTTACTAGATTGCAAACACTTCAGGAACAAGTTCGAAAATCTTTGGAGAAAAATAAAGAAAAGATGAAGAGAATAGCAGATCTTCACAGATTACCTTCACCCCCATATAAAGTAGGAGATTTAGTTTGGTTAGAAACAAAAAACATCCAGATAGAAGGCCCAAGAAAGCTAAAACCAAGGTTTATCGGTCCAATTCCAATAGAAAAAATTGTGAATCCTGTATCCATTAAATTGACTTTGCCACCAGATTATTCAATACACCCTGTCTTTCATGTCTCCCTTTTAAAACTGTATGATCCAAATACCAGATCTGATAATCCACCCCCTCCTGTGGTAGTGGGAGATCATGTTGAGTACGAAGTGGAGAAAATTGTGGATGCTAAACGTATTGGAGGTCGCTTGTTTTATTTGATTGCATGGAAAGGTTATGATTCCTCTGAAAGGTCATGGGAACCAGAAACTAATGCACACGCCCCCAGATTGGTTCGTTTGTTTCATGCATTGCATCCACAAAAGCCACGGTCTGTACGAAGACCTTTGGGGGGGGACTGTCACGAAATCACATGCAGCTGTGGGGTAATGCAGTATATGTCAGTCTTGAAAGGTTCACAGTAGTTTGTTGGTGGCAATGCTTGTTTAATTCCCTTAGCCTGCATCGATCTCCCTGTTTGGAATAGGTTTGCACATTGATCTAATTTGAATAACGTTTCCCCGCTGGCACGTGAAAAGCAGCCAACGCCCTGATTTCCAAAAGACTATAAAAACTCTGTTTTCCAACTCGGAGACGATTCCCTTTTTGCGCACCGGCGTCTTCACGAGCTTCCTGCCAGCTGCTTAGCAACCCGTTGGACTTTGGCACCGGCTCCAGATTTGCCCCATCCTCTTTATACAATCCCTCCCTGGTGATTCCTTACTTAAACAGACCTCCTTACCTGACCTCGTCTTCCCCCGTTCTTCTTCCCCGAGGCCTGCATCTTCGGTCCGGTTCCAGTGCTTCTTCCGGACATCGCGTCAGCAGCCTGACTTCCGATCGGACAACAGCTTCCTGAAAGGTCGCGTCAGAAGGCATCAACCATTGGTAAAAACAACCATATCCTTTGCAAAGACTAGTGTTTATTTAGACATCGGCAACTCAGTAATTATGGAAACAAGCATTGGTCAATCTAGAGACAGTGTTATTTCTTGAGAGACTGTGTAATTTCGAAAACAATCATTGGTCATTCAAGGAGACAGTGTTATGTTTGAGAGACTGTGTACTTTGGAAACAAGCATTGGTAACCCAAAAAGGCTGTTAATTTATGCAAGTAACTACTAGTGCAGTATGATGAAACAATATTGTGCTATTGATAGCGAGTAACTGCATGAGGTTTTGTGAATGCAGTTATTGATAGCTAGTGGGCAATAACTGATATCATTGTGAACACACAGCATCAAGAGAGGTTCTGAGTAGTAGAAACTATTTGTGTCCTTGTATCTTTCTCTTTTCTTGTTTTAAAGCAGAACCCCTTTGGAAGACTCATCATTCAATTGCCAGGTAGGCTTATGAGTGGAGTGTTGTTCTTCTAACCCATAACTAACCACTAATAGAAGATTAGAGTTTTAAGAGACTTGTGCATTTAAACAGAGTGGCTTTCTTTCTTCTAAGTGTTGTTTTGGCGTTTATCCTGAAGGTTGAAAAAGTCAAGCACCAGGCATTGTAGAAGTGTAGACAAGGGCTTCAAGTTAATTTGGTATGTACAAGGAATGTTGAGAGTAATATATTCCATTGCTAAATAGAAGAGTCTATTCCTGATTTTCTTATTATACTGTATGTTTATTTAGCAACTGGTCAAACGAAGTCTCTTTGAGTAAAGAAGCCCTGAACACTTCCAGAGAGAAAACCTCGCTGACATCTCAAGAAGAGATCCAGTGTTTTTTCTTGTTTTCTCTGTCCAATTCCCCTTTCCCTGAAGGGTCAGTCAGTTTGGTCAAGTTAAACACTCTTGCCAACTGGTTGTCTCATTGGGGACTTGGGAGATTGCATCGCCAAGAAGAAACAACAGGAACCTCGTGAGCATCGCCTGACAAAAGGTGAGCCTGCTGAGATTAATTCAAACATTTTACCCATCAACGTTTTGCATTAATCTGTGTGACGTGCTAAGTGGAATGGGTATGCACAGACTTGGGTCTTATCCTCAGAAAAAGCTGAAATGTAAGTTCACAATCGAGACTGGATTGCATAAGGCTAGTTCCTGTCTGAGGTGGCTTGGGGGTCAAAAGAACAATGGAGTGGAATGCAGCTTAGAGTAAATACCAGTGGCTGAGAATAACTCAAGCTTTCTCCCCATCATTTTTTGTGCATCTCAGAGTGAATCCCTATGGGTGACAGGTACACCTTGATGTGGGTTCTGTGTTCATTGTGCTATAGAAATTCAGCTATACCCAACTTAGGAGGTTAAATAGGCCAAAACCAGTCTTGGGTTGCATGTGTTCTTATTCAGATGGAGCCTGGCCTAGGATCTTGGTCTGGACGGTTCCTATTGGAGCACAATCACAACTGATTTGCATATGAATGGATCCTGTCTGAGGTGGCATGGAGGGCCAGAGAACAATTGAATGGAATATGGCTGAAAGTAAACACCAGTGGTTGAAATTAATTCAAGCATTCCACCTACCACTTTTTGGGTACCTCTTCGGTGTTCAGGCTCAATCTCTTCTTCATCATCAGTGTTTATTCAGTTTTTTAATGACTGTCATGCAGCTGCTACTGTCCTGTCCAGCAACCCTTGTAATCTATCTGGAGACAGAGAAAGGCCTTCACCCTACCAGTCAGGTGAAATGAAAAGCCCTTCTGCATTCTTTCCTTTTAATGTACACCTCCTGGTCTGCAAGGCGCTTGCCAACAGTGTTCAGAATGAATCTGATGAACCTCCTGTCCTCACCAAATGAGACATGAATATCCAGGCAGAGTCAGGTTCAAGTAATGATATTGGGGAAAGAGGTGGGCCCAGTAGGTACTTAAACACAAAAATGGACTACCAAGAAGTAGAAGAAAAGAACGGTGAAAGTGAAAGTTCTTTATAGTGATTATAGGCCAAAAGTGATTGAATTACGTGGGAGGGAGCTTCCCTCAATTAGACAGGATTGAGATCAGGAATACATGATTAGGAGGTAATGTATTGCATTTATATTACTGAGAGTACAAGCATATGTTAAATAGGCCAGCGAGGTGAACTTTGCTCCAATCCCTGATTTTGTGGAGTTTTCTGCACTAAGCACTCCGCGGAGTGCAGAAAACTCCACTTCGCGATGTGCAGCAGAGTTTTTTCGCCGTTCGCGAACGGTAAGTTTGCGAGCGCGAGCTGCCGCTCAGGTAGAATTTCTACCCGAGCGGCAGAAATACCAGCACAAACTGCAGTTTGCACTCACAGAGCTTCGCTGAGTTTTTCTGTTACTTCGCGGAGTTTTGAAAAACGCTTCAAACTATGCCCAGGCCTAATATTAAATGGAAGTCTTTAATAGGGCAATTAGCCCTAAATAGCAGCCTGGTTTATTGGGGAGGACACAACTCATTTTGTCGAACTGCAAACCCAATTTAGTTAAAAACTGGATGGGAAGGGGCGTGGCTTAGCGCCCGTTGCGGATTGCGGCGTAGGCGTCGGCGCTCTGATCCCGCCGAGGGGAACAAGCGGTTCACGACCCTCTCTCGACTCGCTGCAAGCGGGTCTCTACAGCGGAACATGGCGAGCATGCAGTGAGCTCTTTATGCAGCCCCTACAAGACCTCCGTTACCGCTATTTTGCCCGTTGAAGTTCCAGGCACGACTCTGACACAGTCGCAGCAGCCATTTTGTGTTCACGACGTGCCGAGGCTGCATCTCAGGTACGCGCAGCTTTGTATGACGGCCATTCTCATGCCTACAGCCTTACACCCAATATATGCTGAGCCATGTTTTTCCTACTATTGACATGCTTCGCTTCCTGACTGTCGCAGCTCTTTTTTGACAGTTTTGAATACTGCCTTAAGCTTCCTCAGCTCTCTAATGATGGCGGCCATTTTATGAACTGTGTTATTCTTCTGTATTTTTCTTCTACAGCTGCTAGTTTACCTTAATTTCCTCGCTGCTTCAGAGACTATTTTTTTTTCCTCTGATACATGTCCCCATCAAGCTGCTTTGTACTTCACGGAAACTCTGCATATCTCCTATTTGGCTGCCTTTCCTTCTGACGGCTAGCTTACATGGGCAAACTTACGCCGAACGGCGTTACTAAAACTTCACAGCATATCTTCATTAAAAATTCCAAGGTGTTCTCGGCCTTTGCCCAGTTAGAAGTTTCTCAGCCATCTTCTGTCCATTCACCACAGTCCTCAATGGAGCAATCTGCGCAGACTGTAGGGAAATGTACTACCAAAAGGCTGAAAAAGGACCCTCCTTCTCCATCTAATCCTGCCTCTGCCATATCCATGGAATTGTTATTGGAGGAGATAAGAGCATTACGTCTTTTTATGGAAGAAACCAACGCTAAATTACAGGTTTTGACTGACAATTGGTCTCAAATGAATGCGAGAGTCACTTCTGTGGAGCGCAGCGTTTCTTCTCTTCAGGAGTCGTCATCCAAAGTCTCCCACTTACACTCACAGGTTGCGTCTCTTCAAAAGCAGGTGGTGGAGTTGGAAAATCGAAATAGACGCAACAACCTACATATTTACGGCCTGGTGGAGGGTTGCGAGGGGACTGACCCCGTTGCTTTTTTCAAATCCTTTCTTCCCACCCTCTTGCACTTGCCGGAAGGCACTATGCCTAACATACAATGGGCCCACAGACTTGGCAGAGCTCCCTCTCCTACCTCCACTACTTCGAAACCAAGAGGCGTCATCATGTATTTCCTGGAATACACCGACTTATTAAAGGTTCTTTCAGCGGGTAGAGCCTCGCCTTGTTTACCCTGGTCAGGATCCTCCCTGTTCTTTGCACAGGATTATGCAAGAGCCACGGCGAATCGACACAAGGCCTTCCTGGATATGAGACCCGCTCTTCGCTCCATTGGTGCCAGATATGGTCTCTTTCACCCGTGTTTTTTCAGAGTTACCTACAATAACAAAATGACAACCTACGAGGATCCAGTTCGTCTCCAGAGCTTCCTAAATTCCTGCCAAGCTGCTGATATGGACCTTTCTGGTCCATCCTCCTCTTTCCCTCCATGATTTTTGCATCTTTTCTCTCTGTTGAGGGTTGATATCTATTGTTGTTCTCCCCCTTCATTTGATTCTCCGTGTCTGGCAGTTCTGCTTCTTACTCCTATATGCTGATGTATCCACTCCCTTTTTCCTTCATGTTCTCTCTCCTTGCTCTATTTTCTATTTACATGGTTTCTTTTGGCTTTTTATTTTCAGTGGTTTTGTCTCCTAATGTTATTCTTCTTTATCCACAGGTTATATATCGCGTTCCGTGTTGTCCCCTTGGTTGGGTGATTCGTTGACCCTGTTCGCTCGACCCTCCCTAGTTGGCTCTACCCCCTCCTCCTCTTCTTCTCGTTTGATCCTCTTCCCGATTGTGCTCCCCTCCTCTCTCGTAAGTACAGTTTTTCTTCTTGTTCATCATGTTTAACTTCCCTTTTGTCCCTCTCTCCCTGACTTTCGTATTTTTTCTATGCTTAAAGGTGTCTTTTTTTCTCTACTCGCTTTTCTTTCTTAATCTTCAAGATTTTGCTCCATACTCTCCTGTTTCTACATATTTCTTTCTTGCATTTTCGGTCTTTACTGTTTTGTCTTCTAACATTTGCCTATCTCTTCCTGCTCCCTCTTTTTCTTTTCATTCCTACCTTCTTTTTTCTTTCTCTTTTATATTTCCCTCTTTTTTCCTATTCCTTTTCTCCTTTCTATCTAGCATTATTGATCATTTTTTTCTCTTCTGCTCACTTTCTCTCATGGGCTCTTCTTCTCACGTTGCTACTGGTCTTTTTTCTCTTCTATTTTATATTATGTAATTGAAAATAATTACAAGAAATGTTAAGGGCATTAATTCTCCGATTAAGAGGCAAAGAATCTTAACTCACTTAGCCAGATTAAATGTGGATGTTGCATTTTTACAAGAAACTCATTTATCTGATGTAGAATCGGCTAAACTTAAAAGACGATGGGTGGGTGAGGCTTATTATTCCCAGGGTGACGGTAAATGAAATGGTGTAGCTATTCTGTGTCGTAAAACCCTTTCCCATTCCCTAATTGCTCAGGAATCAGATGATGAAGGTCGATGGATATATGTTAAACTGTCTCTAAAGGGTGTTCCAATTTCCCTTCTTAATGTCTATGCCCCTACTGGTGGTGATCCTGCTTTTTGGCATGACTTTTCCCACCATATCACCAGATTTGCAGATGATAACCTCATTTTAGCAGGTGACTGTAATCAACCCCTTGATCCTTTCCTTGACCGGAATTCCAAGACTCCCTATGTCCCAAATAAATCTCACAGGCTATTTACTCAAGCTATCTCTCAACACAAGCTCATTGACGCCTGGCGCTTGTGCAATCCGACAACGAGTGAATTTACTTTTTATTCCCCATGCCATCATTCCCAGTCCCGGATTGATTATATTTTTGGCACTCACAATATTTCCCAAACTCTTACTAATGCTGAAATTGGTCCTATTTTACTTTCGGATCATGTTCCTACCATAGCCCATATTGACATACTTCCCAAACCTGTTGGTCCTAAGAGATGGCGTTTTAATAACGCCCTTTTATTGGATCCCAAATTCACCGCTTCCTTTATTGAATTTTTCGATGAATTGTTTTTGTTTAATGAAACCTCCTCCATCCCCAAACACACTATCTGGGATGCCTTTAAGGCTGCGGCAAGAGATTTTATAATTGGATATGTTGCAAAGAAACGGAAACTTGCCTCAAACTTACAGGAGATCTTCTTCAAGATATCAAGAAATTGGAACACGCCTATTTTACCTCTCATTCACAAGACAGTTTAACAGCTCTTGTTAATGCCAAAATGAATTTCAACAAAAAATCCACAGAGGATGCTTCCCTATATTTATTGAAATCCAGTGCAAAATTCTATGGTGGTAGAAATAAAGCTGGGAAAATCTTAGCCAACTATTTGAAAATCAAGCACAACAAATTGAATATTGAGTCCATCTACGACACTAATTCTAATCTTCAACATAAAGATGCAGACATCCTCGCTGAATTCTCCTCTTTCTACAAAACTTTATACTCCTCTGAAACCCAACCCTCCACTCAATCTTTAGATCATTTCTTCTCTACCATACATAAACCTGACCATTTCCCTCTTGATCTGTCTTCCCTAGAATTAGATATTTCTCAACATGAATTACTTCTAGCACTCCAGACTCTCAAAAAAGACAAGCCCCCTGGACTAGATGGCCTCACTGTTGAATTCTTTCTTCATTTTTCAAAACTCCTTATTCCAAAACTACACTCTCTCCTAGACTCTTTTCTTGCCTTAGGCGCTTCCTCAGGTTCTTTCTCTGACGCTCACATCTGCCTCATACCCAAGGAAGGGAAAAATGCTCAATATTGTAAGAACTATAGGCCCATTTCCTTGGTCAATATTGACCTCAAGATATTTGCTAAATCACTCACAGCGCGTCTTGACCTCTTACTTCCAGATCTCTTAGGCGAGGAACAATCAGGCTTCGTCAAGGGCCGATTTATCACAGATAATACTAGACTTTTGTTTAATGTTTTAACAAAATCTCATAAATTACCTAATGCCCTTGCAGCAATTGCCCTAGATGTTGAGAAAGATTTTGATAGGGTTGAGTGGACCTATCTGTTTCACGCCCTTAAATAGTTTGGTTTTGGCCCTAAATTTATCTCTTTGGTTTCTTTATTGTATTCCAATCCCCGTGCGGCAGTTTGTGCCAATGGCCTGGTCTCCTCCTTTTTTGATTTAGGGAGAGGAGTGTGTCAAGGCTGTCCCTGTCCCCTTTTCTTTTTAATCTGGCTTTAGAACCTTTTTTATCCAAACTCCGTCAAAACCCTAACATCAATGGCTTTCATGCCTTAGATTCCCAAGTTAAGCTTGCCTCGTATGCGGACGATATTTTACTTTTTATTTCCAACCCAACTGAATCCATTCCTGCCTTTCTTGCCAAAGTAAGAGATTATTCCCAGATATCTGGTTACAAGCTTAATAATGACAAGTGTGAGATTTTGCCCTTGACGAAGTTCACATTTAAGCCTGATTTTAGTACCTCCAACTTTACATGGAGCTCCTCACACATTTAGGGGCTCATTAGGATGGCGGACGGAAGGGCCTCCGCAGACCCAGAGTATGCGGAACATGCCTATTATCCGTGCGCCCGTCGCGGACACTCCGTCCGCCAAATCAGGATACGAAATACGGGCCAAAATCCGTCCGCGGCGGTAGAACACGGTCCGCCGCACCACCACACCCAACCACGCGGCGGACGTAACCTATCCAGAGACTCCGGCGTACGGACTGACGTCTAGGACCGTCCTCCAAATCAAGATGGCGGAAAATACACATTAAAGCGCTGCGGAAAAACAACCTGCCGGAACACTGCGGATGCCCCACAGCGACCATACCCACCACGAGCCGCTCGCCGACATGGAACCTGCACTACACGCTTACCTGATACTCTACGCGATCCACTACGTCCTAGTCTTGGCCCACCATCGAGGACGACGCAGGTAGGCTACAAACCATTCGCTGTCTGGAGAGGAGTACCTGCAAGGGCCATGACGTAGGGAGGGGGGAGTGACATGTCCCGGAATCGACATATTCTTGTGTACGGCAACGCCTCCAAGGGTCGTGACCCAGGTAGGGGGGAGTGACATGTATCTGAACCCACCGCCCTCAAGTAAATACAAATCCACACCAGCATCACACACGCGAGAAGGACTCCGACAACCCACGACACATGATTGACAATTTTATTTACGCATAATCGGAGTAACATCACAGTCTAGGATCGAGCATGAGCAGTGTGGACACCAGAGCAGGTACATCAGATGCAGTACATCAGTATGAGAATAGCAACAGGGCAGTGTGGACACCACAGCAGGTACATCAGAGGCAGTACATCAGTATGAGAATAGCAACAGGGCAGTGTGGACACCAGAGCAGAGGCAGTACATGAGAGGGGCTAGGTGCACAAACAGTGCATGGCAAGGCACAGGTCCATCAGAGGCAGCACATGAGAGGGGCTAAGTGCACCAACAGTCCATTGCACTGAAAAGGTCCATCAGAGGCAGCACATGAGAGGGCACAATGCAGTATCAGAACAGCAACAGGGCATTGTGCACACCAGAGCAGGTACATCAGAGGCAGCACATGAGAGGGCATACAGCAGTATCAGAACAGCAACAGGGCATAGTGGACACCAGAGCAGGTCCATCAGTGGCAGTACATGAGAGGGGCTAAGTGCACCAACAGTCCATGGCAAGGCACAGGTCCATCAGAGGCAGTACATGAGAGGGGCTAAGTGCACCAACAGTCCATGGCAAGGCACAGGTCCATCAGAGGCAGTACATGAGAGGGGCTAAGTGCACCAACAGTCCATTGCACTGAAAAGGTCCATCAGAGGCAGCACATGAGAGGGCACAATGCAGTGTCAGAACAGCAACAGGGCATTGTCGACACCAGAGCAGGTACATCAGAGGCAGTACATCAGTATGTGAATAGCAACAGGGCATTGTGGACACCAGAGCAGGTACATCAGAGGCAGTACATCAGTATGAGAATAGCAACCGGGCAGTGTGGACACCAGAGAAGGTACATCAGATGCAGTACATCAGTATGAGAATAGCAATAGGGCAGTGTGGACACCAGAGCAGGTACATCAGAGGCAGCACATGAGAGGGCATACAGCAGTATCAGAACAGCAACAGGGCATAGTGGACACCAGAGCAGGTCCATCAGAGGCAGTACATGAGAGGGGCTAAGTGCACCAACATTCCATGGCAAGGCACAGGTCCATCAGAGGCAGTACATGAGAGGGGCTAAGTGCACCAACAGTCCATGGCAAGGCACAGGTCCATCAGAGGCAGTACATGAGAGGGCACAATGCAGTATCAGAACAGCAACAGGGCATTGTGGACACCAGAGCAGGTACATCAGAGGCAGTACATCAGTATGAGAATAGCAACAGGGCAGTGTGGACACCAGAGCAGGTACATCAGATGCAGTACATCAGTATGAGAATAGCAACAGGGCAGTGTGGACACCAGAGCAGGTACATCAGAGGCAGTACATCAGTATGAGAATAGCAACAGGGCAGTGTGGACACCAGAGCAGGTACATCAGAGGCAGTACATCAGAGGGCACACAACAGCAACTTACATCACACTATCAGGTGGATTGCGTGAAGTACCCGCATCGGACAGACTGCCAGCACCAGAAACCGGAGTGTGACACACAGCCACAGATGTAGTGACTGACACGTGAGCCACAGACCCAGATACACTGCCAGCACCTGATACATGAGTGTGAGACACAGCCACAGCCCGAGTTACTGACACATGGCCCATAGACCCAGATACACTGCCAGCACCTGATACAGGAGTGTGAGACACAGCCACAGCCCGAGTGACTGACACATGGCCCATAGACCCAGATACACTGGCAGCACCTGATACAGGAGTGTGAGACACAGCCACAGCCCGAGTGACTGACACATGGCCCATAGACCCAGATACACTGCCAGCACCTGATACAGGAGTGTGAGACACAGCCACAGCCCGAGTGACTGACACATGGCCCATAGACCCAGATACACTGGCAGCACCTGATACAGGAGTGTGAGACACAGCCACAGCCCGAGTGACTGACACATGGCCCATAGACCCACATACACTACCAGCACCTGATACAGGAGTGTGAGACACAGCCACAGTCCGAGTGACTGACACATGGCCCATAGACCCAGATACACTGCCAGCACCTGATACAGGATAGGTCTCGACTGATACACTGCCACTAACAGACACATGCGAGTCAACTGCACCAGCGCCACTGGGACCACTGAAATGATGAGCCACAGGGCTGTATGGTCCAGGAGGCAGGGTGGCTCTGGGAGCGGGGGATAGTTGCAATTGTCCGACATCGGATTGTGCATGTGTCAATGCTGTGTGTCTACGTTTCTTTTGGACATGTGCCTGCACCCTGGACAGGACAGGACTGACAAGTGGGCCGGACTGAGAAGAAATTTCACCCACCATGGAAGGTGCATCTGCTGGGGGGGGAATGCTCTCTGGGGACGTGCTGGAGCCTGCTTGTCGTTTGCTGTGTGGCTGCCTTGTGGCCTCTGCAACATGTGTCATGGGGGATGCTACTACAGGGTCCACCTGCATCCGTCCCTGACGGGCCCTGATGGGAGTGGAGGTAAGTGGTGACTCCACTGCGGAGACATCTGTATTCCGTTTCCCAGAAAACAGCTGCCTCAGTGCATCAATGGGTGATGTATGCCTGTCCCTGACAGCACCACTGTCCATGGGAGATGCCTTGGGCCTTGGATGTTCCATTTCCGTAGGAGTACTGTTGTCTGCGGACTTTCCCTGGATGGTGCCCTGTTCCAGGCAGCAGACTTGTCGTCGGTGGTGTACATATCCCCAGGACACGCCTTCTCCCCGTGTGTGTCCCTGCCCCTGGGAGTGTCCGTGCTCTTCTTAGGTGCGTTTGTCTTGTGACTGTCCTTGTCCCTGCCCTTGGGAGTGGCTCCTTCCTTTCTAGTTTCCCTGCCCTTGGTAGAAGCTCCTTCCTGCCTAGTCTCCCTGCCCTTGGGAGTGGCTCCTTCCTTCCTAGTTTCCCTGCCCTTGGGAGTGGCTCCTTCCTGCCTAGTCTCCCTGCCCTTGGGAGTGGCTCCTTCCTTCCTAGTAGTTTCCCTGCCCTTGGGAGTGGCTCCTTCCTGCCTAGTCTCCCTGCCCTTGGGAGTGGCTCCTTCCTTCCTAGTTTCCCTGCCCTTGGGAGTGGCTCCTTCCTGCCTAGTCTCCCTGCCCTTGGGAGTGGCTCTTTCCTGCCTAGTCTCCCTGCCCTTGGGAGAGGCTCCTTCCTTCCTGGTTTCCCTGCCCTTGGGAGTGGCTCCTTCCTTCCTAGTCTCCCTGCCCTTGGGAGTGGCTCCTTCCTTCCTAGTTTCCCTGCCCTTGGGAGTGGCTCCTTTCTTCCTAGTTTCCCTGCCCTTGGGAGTGGCTCCTTCCTTCCTAGTTTCCCTGCCCTTGGGAGTGGCTCCTTTCTTCCTAGTCTCCCTGGCACTGGGAGTATGCGAGCCCTCAAGACATTTATTCGTCTTCTCAATGTCCTCGTCCAAGGTAGTGTCAATGGAAGTGGGAGTGAGGCTTGCCTTGGTAGTACCTTGTGTGTGGGATGGCTGTGCAGCATGTGTAGCCATTACACCCAACCCCTCTTTTGCTTCACGTGTGTGTACTCCACTATATCTGACGTTGTCCTTCTGAACAGATTTAGCTGACCTAGGGGATGGGGTCTGAGGCCTCTGTGCCTTGACGTGCTGGCAGACGCTGCTTCTAGTGCAATAACCTGTATTAGAGTCCTGGTCAGAATATTCACTCCCCCCTGAGACATCCAGTGTTGTAGATGGTGGAACAGAAGTACCACCCAGTCCATGCGACTGTACAATGGCAGACGACACACTGTTAGCCAATAACTGCAGTGTCCTGTGTACACCAGCCAGATCACCATGCATACCTTCCATGAATGCCACCACCTGCCCCAACTTCCTATCGTTTCTCTTGGAAAGCATTTATCATATTGGTCTGCCCCACACACAGCTGTCGCAGCAGATCAACAGCCTCTGCACAAAGTGCATTTTGGCTCACCGAGGCTGGGGCAGCGGTGCCGACACCGAAGGCCACTCTGCTCCCCCTACTCCTGCGTGCACGAACAGTACATGGTGCAGTTGGCGGCAGAGTGGACCCTGTGTGCTGTGTCCTGTGTCCCGACCGAAGGTGTTGATTGCCCACTCCCAGTCTGTGACAACAGTGCTGACTCACCAACACTGTCGGAAGATGATGACGATGTTGTCTCCACATGCGAGTCCTCCAGGACGGTCCTGTCCCCCTCTCCGGCGCTGGCCTCTTCGGTGTCAGTCTGCGTGTGCGCGACGTCTGATCCGGATGCATTGCCTTCTATCATCTCCGCCGTCTGTGGCTGAGTGCCCTCTGCCAAAGCTGAAATGCACAGGAAATTGGTGTAAATCATGGGCACACTCACGTACAGTACTGCTACTGAATCCCTAAAGCCACTGATGACAATGTCCATCGATCCCCCAACCTGCACACGGCCCACCCCAAACAGTCATCCTCACAGGAATTAAGTGGCGTTGGCCGTAATACATGTACAGCATGCACACTGGGCATGAGGAACTACATCTGCACACAAGTGTTGCCAAGGGGTGAGGGAGCACTACAGCATGTGCATGAAAACTGAACTGCTTAGCGGGTGGCGTCTCAACATGCCGCATCGGGAAGTGAAATTTTACTGCGCCAATGTCACCAACATGCCATTGGAAGGAGCCTCACGATCGACGGAAGTCCCTAATGTGTGTGGGCAACAATACATGCATTGCACTCACAAGCAGCATACACTGACAGTATGCTTACCGCCACGTTGCTGTTCATCCACACGCAACCGCTCGGACAGGTCAGGATGCGTCACAGCTATGATACGGTGCATGAGAGGGGTCATTGAGCGTCGGGCCAGACGTGCCGTCCTTGGAATCATCCCTAGTGTCACTTCCGCTACATTCTTGCTCAGTCTGGAAATGTCGTCCCAGCGTTTGTGGCAGTGTGTATGTCGTCTATTGGACACCCCCGCTGCTCGTACATCACGTGTAATGCTCCTCCACATGTCCTTGCGAAGGTGCAGCTTGACCTATCATGATGGGAGACAAAAGGGTGGAAGTCAGTGGACAGTTGGCCAGTCACACAGATAGGGGCAACACATTTCTCTCTGCAGCCATGCACATTTCGAATCTTTTGTTGGTCACACATCACACCGCCAAGTTTCCAGAGCCCAGGTGTCATAGGACACCTCATGCACAACAACTTATCCCCCACTGCACTTACCACCTGTCCGGGTGTGCCGTACAGGCGTCCGTAGTTGCGGAGCACACCGTCCACGAGGACATCAAGCTCCGCGGCGGTGAAGGGACGAGACCGGATCTCTTTGAGTCTCGACTTGCCAAGGTCACGGAGTATGGCACTAGAGCGGCAGTCGGTGGTCAGCTCCGCAGCAGCAGGTGGAGGTGATGGTCACAGGCAGCAGTCGGTGGTCAGCTCCGCAGCAGCAGGTGGAGGTGATGGTCACAGGCAGCAGTCGGTGGTCAGCTCCGCAGCAGCAGGTGGAGGTGATGGTCACAGGCAGCAGTCGGTGGTCAGCTCCGCAGCAGCAGGTGGAGGTGATGGTCACAGGCAGCAGTCGGTGGTCAGCTCCGCAGCAGCAGGTGGAGGTGATGGTCACAGGCAGCAGTCGTTGGTCATCGTAGAATGTATGCTTTTGCACATCACACATATATAGGGCCCTGTGGCCATGTCAGTGGCATACGGCGCCAGCTATTGGTTAGCCGTGGAAGCGTGTTTGGAATTGGGCCAATGATTAGCCCTGGTGCTGCGGTGAACAGCATACGGTACTTACTATTGGGCACACGTGGCCCATGTCCACACCTCCCATTGGCTGCACGTGCACAGACCGTCACGCTCACACACCGGCAAGTGCATGTGCTAGACACCGGGACGGATGCATCATTTGCAACAAAGTTCTAACAGTGGCGCCACCATGGCGGGGCACGTATTCGGCGGTGGGAGGTGCAGGCCAAAATATCAATAAGCTGATGTCAATGCACATGGCAGTTCATGACCCCCCTTACAGTGACATTGCATCAGCCAGCCTACACCGGCCGGCCCAGCCCTGCCCATGACCGCCGTGCCGGCCATGCCAACTACCGCCGTTTCAGGCCCCGTCCACTACAGCCGTGCCAGGCCCTGCCCATGACCGCCGTTGCGGCCATGCCAGCTACCGCCGTTTCAGGCCCCGTCCACTTCCGCTGTTTCAGGCCCTGTCCACTACCGCCGTGAGGACCGCCGTGCCGGCCATGCCAACTACCGCCGTTTCAGGCCCCCTGCACTACCGCCGTGCCAGGCCCGCCAGGGCACGGCGGTAGTGGAGGGGGCCTGAAACGGCGGTAGTTGGCATGCCCAGCACGGCGGTCATGGGCAGGGCCGGGCATGGCGGTAGTGGAGGGGGCCTGAAATGGCGGTAGCTGGCATGGCCGCAACGGCGGTCATGGGCAGGGCCTGGCACGGCGGTAGTGGAGGGGGCCAGAAACGGTGGTAGCTGGCATGGCCGCAACGGCGGTCATGGGCAGGGCCTGGCACGGCGGTAGTGGACGGGGCCTGAAACGGCGGTAGTTGGCATGGCCGGCACGGCGGTCATGGGCAGGGCTGGGCCGGCCGGTGTAGGCTGGCTGATGCAATGTCACTGTAAGGGGGGTCATGAACTGCCATGTGCATTGACATCAGCTTATGGATGTTTTGGCCTGCACCTCCCCCGCCGAATACGTGCCCCGCCATGGTGGCGCCACTGTTAGAACTTTGTTGCAAATGATGCATCCGTCCCGGTGTCTAGCACATGCACTTGCCGGTGTGTGAGCGTGACGGTCTGTGCACATGCAGACAATGGGAATGTTGAACGCGGGCCGCGTATGGCCGGACGTAAACAGCGGAAGCAGTGCACCGCCATGGCGGGGTCAATGATTGCATGTCAGCTGACGATGCACCTTGTTTCATTGTCTGCAGCTGCATGATGACGGTTGTGTGCGTGATTGCGTGACTCCACACTTCATGCTCTATCCCATGTGTGTCCATACCATGCCCATCGGTGTGCCACAAATGTCCATCACATGTGCATGTTGACATCGGTTATTTCCATACACAAGTTTATCGTACCTCACATCTACACAGTAGATCCCGGATGTATTGCCACATTGTGATTCAGTTGTGTGTGACTGGTATATGTGTGATATTGACTATGGTGGGGGTTCACTTGTGTTCAGTGCGTGCGTGTTGCCTATTGGGTCACCATGCATGTGATGTCCGTTTGGTCACCATTATTGGTGTTGCCATTGGTGCATCAAGAAATGGTGTGTGTATATTTTCGTTTGTGTGCATGCACTTGCATGTGTGTATGTCATGTTGCGCATACACATGTGGGTCATGTCACATGTCCTGTTGGCAGTAATGTTGAGGTGAGACAAAGTGCATTGCACATGTTGCAACACATCATGTAGCTAGTGGGTGCACATTGTTGTTACGTCAATCCATGTTGTTGTGACAATCAGAGATGTCACACATATGCTAATTGAACACTGCCTATTACATGTTGTATAGAGTGCAATGACATGTGAGTGAGTTGCACAGACATGCGTTGTATGTGAATTGACTTTCATTCCATTTACTCCCACACAGGAGGGCTCAAAATGTCCATCGCCCATACACTGTGCTGGAGGATATGGTGGACGAGGAGGTGATCAGGAAATTCAGGCTTGATCGACGTCGATTGCTGGAGCTTGTGAACCAATTGTCTCCTCACCTGCAGCCAAGAAGAACCTATACAGGTTCCATTTCACCCACCCAAAAGGTGATGGCGGCACTCCATTTTTTTGCAACAGGCACATTTCAGTACACTGTTGGACATGCCGGGGGAATGTCACAGGCCATGTTCAGCACGGTACTTCGGGATGTACTGACAGCCATGATGCTGTACAAGAATGACTACATACATTTTCCACAGGCGGCAGAGTTGGCAGCGGTCAAAGCTGACTTCTATGCACTGGGTCGCATACCACACGTTGTAGGTTCCATTGATGGCACGCATATTGCGATCATTCCACCACGGGCGCGTGAGCAGGTGTTTAGGAATCGGAAGCACTTCCATTCTCTAAACGTGCAGGTGGTGTGCCAGGCCGACAACATAATCTCACATGTGTGTGCAAGATTTCCTGGCTCTGCACATGACGCCCACATCATGCGGAGCAGCATTGTCCCCCAACTGATGGCAAATCTGCGTCCGGCACAAGCGTGGCTTGTTGGTGAGTATGCTGTGGTGACAGGAGTGATATCTGTGTGGCTTGGTGTGCCCACATGTTCAGGTAGTGATGTTTCTCTCTCTCTCTAATTTCCACAAACACAGGCGACTCGGCTTACCCAAACAGGCCTTGGCTTCTGAGTTGTAGTTCCATCCCCTCACACACCCCACCCACCACCACCACCCTCTCTATGGACATGGGGGCCTGTTGGGAGTTGGTCTAGTGACCTGTGGCACACCCCACCCACCACCACCACCCTCTCTATGGACACGTGGGCCTGTTGGGAGTTGTAGTTCCGTCCCCTCACACACCCCACCCACCACCACCACCCTCTCTATGGACATGTGGGCCTGTTGGGAGTTGTAGTTCCGTCCCCTCACACACCCCACCCACCACCACCACCCTCTCTATGGACATGGGGGCCTGTTGGGAGTTGTAGTTCCGTCCCCTCACACACCCCACCCACCACCACCACCCTCTCTATGGACATGGGGGCCTGTAGGAGTGGTTTAGACGTTGGTGAGTATGTGGACTGCATGCATGGCTTGGGGTCTGGGAGATGTGTCTTCGGAGTTGTGTGAGGCACACCGTGTTGTTGTGTTTGTGGTGCTTGGTTGGTACTTACCAGCCTCTTCTCCCTCATCAAGTCCATCAAGGGTCTCAGGGTGCAGGATGGTCAGCACCTTCTCCTCCCACTCGGTGTACGGTAGGGGCTCCGGGGGGTTCCACCGCCTGTGTGGTTGGCCCGGAGGAAGTTCTTGGCTCTGATGGATTTCACCCGGGTCTTGAGGTCGTGCCACCGCCTCTGAATTTCCTGCTTCGTCCTCGGGACGGTCCCGGAGGCATTGACCCTGGTGACGATCCGGTCCCACATGCTGTTCTTCCTAGCTATGCTGGTCTGCTGCACTAGGGCCCCAAAAATGTGGGGTTCGACACAAATAATCTCATCGACCATAACCCTTAACTCGGTGTCGGTGAATTTAGGGTTTTTCTTGGGTGCCATGGTGCTAAGGTGTGTGTTTGTGTGAATTAGGAGGTGCTGGTGTGTGGTGTTTGGGGATGGTGTGGTGGGTCTTTGTGTACAGGGTGTGTTTGGGTGTGGGTAATGTGTATGATATCTGTTTTATGCTGTTGGCTAAGTGGTGTCTCCTGCTAGCAGCTATGCTGTGATGCAGAGGATTTCTGGAGTGGGTGGGAGTTAATTTATAGTCTGTGTGTTGGCCCTGTGTGAATGTTGATTGGCAGTCAGGTGATAGGTGGTTGTGTTGGCAGGTGTGGTTTATGCGGTTCTTGGGTGTGATTCATTGTGTCTTGTGTTTGGTTTAGAAGTGTCAGGTGGGTGGTCGTTCATTTTCCTGTGTTTGGTGATGAATTCTGTCGCAATGTATGGCATTGGTTTGACTGTAGGGATGTTGTTCGTGTTGGACTTCCGCTGTGGTGCACGGTTTCTCGTAGCATTGGTACCGCCGCGGACGTGGATCGCGGTAGCTACCAGGGTACTTGCGGAGTTATCCTAATTGCGGACACGGACACTACGCAGGTATCGCGGGGGAGGTTGTTGTTTTCCTGGTCATGTGCGTACGCGGCGGTCGGTGTTATTTTGGTTCCGTCCGCCTGCCGCGGCCTCAGGTGTACTTCGACCGCCGCGGACGGAGATTGTTGTGCTCCGTCCACCGCGATCGGCGTTTCTATCAGATTTGATCCTAATCGCTATTGGGGTTTCTCCGCGGACAGGTCCTGAGTATCTTGCCACCTTCCTCGGCGGACGGAACACGTTTCCGTTCGCGATCCTAATCGACCCCTAAATACCTTGGCCTTCATATTACCCCTTCTATTTCAGACACAGTCTCCCTCTGTTTAAATAAATGCATTCAAAAACTATTAGACTTAACATCTAGATGGCATCCCATTTACTTATCATGGTGGGGCGCCTTGATACAATTAAAATGATGCTATCTTCCATAGTCCTCTACACTATTTCTAATATTCCTGTCTCCATTCCCTGTAAATTTTGCAGGAGAATTACCTCAATTTTGACATCTTTTCTCTGGAGCAACAAAAAACCTAGAATGTCCCTTGCTCGACTTATACGTCCCAAATCAGAAGGTGGAGTTAACTTCCCAGATTTCCCAGTTTATCATAAGGCGTTTCTATTACGACAGGCTTCCCTCTGGTTGCAGGACCCGACTTCCCCTTGCCCCTTATGGGCTAAACTTGAGGGCCTCTTCCTCTCCCCTTTCTCTCTTGCTGAATATCTTTCTTTTTCATGCAAGCCTTCCTCTATTCCTACTCCCATCCACAAATTCACCGCTAAATTGCTTTTCTCTTCTTCTCCTGCTTCCCCTGTGACCGTTGCTGAGTTCCTTACCTCCACCATTTGGCATAACACTTCCCTTTTGATAAGCAATAAGCCCTTTTATTGGAAGTCGTGGCGGCACAAAGGACTCATCTGGGTTTCCCAACAATTTTCACATTCTTCTTTCAAACCCTTCTCCACTCTCCGCACCACCTTTGGCTTGCCTGCTTCTTTTACCCATAGATATCTTCTTCTTAAAGAGGCTGTATTGGCAACTTACACCCGTCTTTTGCACGCACCTTCCCCTTCTTCTTCTCCTACCTCTATCTCACTACTCCATTCCTTTCTACGCACTACTCCTAAAGCCTCCTCCATTTACAAACATCTTCATACTAAAGACTCTATCAGATCCAAATCTAAGGTGGAGGAATGTTGGGAACAGGATCTTGCTGCATCTTGGCCCATTCTTTTGTGGGATAAGATCTGGAATAAAATTTGCAAGTCCTCTAAAGCAGCGACCTTGACACAAACCTTGTTCTTCATTTATAATAGACTTTTTTTCACACCATTTGATCTGCATAAACGTTTTCCTACCACTCCACATATTTGCTGGTCCTGCTCTTCTCCACAAGCGACTTTGTTTCATATGTTATTTCTATGTAAACCGGTCCACGTCTTTTGGTGGCAGGTCTGGGACCAAATTAATGTAATGTTTGATACTCACATTCCTTTCTCTTACACTAATGTTTTTTTAGGAAGTCTTTCTCCTTGTTGGAAGGATGCTGAACTTAATACTCAGATTATTGATTTATTGTTAGCTGTTGCGTTTCAGCAAATTACAGTCAACTGGAAGACCTTTTCTAATATCTCTTTTAAAGCATGGTGGTATAACGTTTGCCATAATCACAGACTGGATACTGCTTTTGTTTTTCCGGCCCACATGGCAGCAAAGCGTATAGACTTATGGCTTCCTGTTACGCTTTATCTTGATGTATGTACTAAACGTTCGTTTTGCCCACAGCCTTCACAACAAGAAGTTCTCAAGCCTCTTTAACTGCCCCCCGCATTCCGTTTCTTCTACATTATCAACTGTATGTTTTGTATAATTTTATCTTTACAACTGTTGTTTTTATTTTACTCAGTTTTGATGCCTATGATTAGCCTTCATTATTGTTTATGACTGTATTATGCCCATTACTTATTGATGTATACTTACTTTCTATTTTTCATTGTATTATGTATTGACAGCTTGTTCCTCTCTCCTTCCCCGAAATAAAATTCTTTTTAAACTTAAAAAAACTGGATGGGAAGCTATCAACAAAGATATAGCGGAGATGGAGGGGGGTAGAACATGACTTACACCACCTAGCGAATGGTTCAGTTGTCAGAGAGGAAAGTGGGGATTGTATAAGTAACCACATCTTACAAGAGAGATATGACATACTAAATTTTAAAATAGAAATATATTTTTTTAAAGTAGGCAAGGATTCCTAAGGGAAATGCAACTTAAAAGTGAGATTATGCAACAATAATTGCATTTAATTCTAATATGATAGAAATAATGTTTTGCAAAGAGTCAGGCCAGCATTTCAGAATTAATTAACTTTGTGAGGTACATATATGTAACTCTAACTTTATTTCATTTAAAGAAAATATGGGTACATTGAAAACATAGGAACGTCAGTGGTATATTATGATGGATCATAACTGGAGCAAAAATATTAAACACGCATTTTATTGTAATTATTTTTAAAAAGACAGAGCATATGCAAAGATGAATGCAAGGTTGTGTGGTGTAATACTGTTCAAGATAGAAGGCAAATTGACGTGCATTACGTAAATCTGATACAATTGCCACAGTGACTTTGCAGGATAATGAGTTTTAACAAAAATTAAAAATATTCATTTATTACAGAAATGTTACTTAATGTGTGTGTGTGCATGTGTGTTTATGTGCGTGCACATGTGTGTGTGCATTCGCATGTGTGTGTGTGAGAGAAAAGGAGAGAGAGAGAGATACAGAGAGAGAGAGAGAGGGAGGTTTACCATACAAAATACATTATAATTAAAAGAAGTATAAAACTATCAAAAAAATGGTGCTGTGAACAAACATTTTAAACAGTATTGAGGGACTCCTATTCAATTTAAAACACTGCTGTTCATAGACAGGTCTTTCCAGGCTTTTGGAGCGAGGAAGTTCTGTGCATATGTGGATTATGTGCACATAGGAGTCTACCTGAATGGAGGTGTCAGTTACGTTTGAAGAAGTTAACGCGATTGTTGTGGTAGGTGAGGCCGTTGTTGTGCAAGGCTATGTATGTATGAATGAGTTTGAATACTCTTTGCATGTGGATGAGAAGCCAGTGGATGCTTTTGTGGTGCTGGGTCATGTGAGTGTGAAGAGAGGAGTTCGCCTGTGAGCTTGGCAGCTGAATTCTGTATGGTCTGGATTCTTCTGGTCAGTTATGTGCTGATACCTACATATAGTGCTTGCCATAGTCCAGCTTGCTGGCAAGGAGAGTCTGAATGACAGTTTTGCAAGTGTTTAAGGGAAGCCACTTCAAAACATCCAGAGCATCTTGAGTGTGTACGAACCGGAGACAGAGACTAGTCATAGCAAGCTGGTTATCAATTACATTTCCAAAGTTTTTCACCTCGTTGGTTGGGTTGTGTGTGGTTTTGTGTTCGGCATACCACCAAGTGGAATCCTATAAGAAAGGGTCTTCACTGAAGACAACTAGTTCTTACTTGTCTGCATTAAGTTTGAGGCAATTGGTTTTTATCTATCTGGTGACTCTGGACATGCAGGTAGAGAAGTTTGTCCGGGCGTCTGATGTTTTTGGTCAGAGAGGGAGAGGATGAGCTGAATGTCATCTGTGTGGAAACAATTGATCCTGGTTAGATGGTTCATGTAGGTGTTGAACAGCATGGGGCTGAGTGAGAATCCTTTTGACACTGCACAGATAAGGTTGCCAGCGGGACTTACACGCAAATTAAATATGCCAAACAGGTGTAAACCAATCATACCATGGTTACTGGAGAGAGCACATCCACTTTACCACTGAATAGCAGTGATAAAGTGTCCAGCATCCTAAAGCCAACAAAATCAGGTCAGAAAAAAATACAGGAGGAAGGCAAAACCTGTGGGGATAACCCTGCAAAAGGGCCTGGTCCAAAAGGAATCAGACTGATCCTCTGGGTGCAGTAGGCAAAGATGAAGCATATCTAGTGGATAGCTGGTCCTTAAATGTGAGTTTTGTGTAGCAAATTGTGCAGGGAAAAGGCCAGGAAAGCACCGTACTTCATAAATACGGTGCATTCCTGTACCTTTCACATTGGCGCAGGGCAGCGCTGAAAGAAAACTTGCGATGCTGTCCTACACCAATTCCCTGTAAATGAGGCCCAAATTTTCCAAGGTCCAAAGGGCATTTTAAAATTGCACACACAGGCAGCAATGCCAAACCGGAGACATGTTTAAAAGGCTACTGTTGTGGTTGGCACAATATGTGCTGTAGGCCCACTTGTAGAATTTCATTTACAGGCCCTGGGTACAGGCTGTAACAGTTCACTAGGGACTTACAAGTAAATCAAATGTGCCAATAGGTGGGAGACAATTTCCCTATGTTTAAAGGAGAGAGCACTTTAGCACTGGTTAGTGGTGGTAAAGTGAGCAGAGTCCTAACACCTAACAACAACAGGTTTAGAAAACAGGAGGGTGAAGACAAAAAGTGTAGGGATGACCCTACAGTTAGGGATAAGTTCAACAGAACCAATAAACTCAGTAGAGGCTATTGCATAATTTAGGACTTTCCGGTGATTTTATTTCAATAAATTCACCAGAAAGTCCGAAATACAAATACACTGCAAAATGTCTGAGTCATTTTATTGAAAAAGATCATTCAGGCCTAAGTGAACACTCTTCATGGATCCCAACTGATGCCTAGATGATTAGTCAGCAACAACACATACGACTTGTGAAGGGTGGGGAGGGATGGAGTTTGGCAGCAAGGGTGGATTCTATTGCATTTGATATTTTTTGCATGTGACATAAACCTGGTAATAGATTGAAGGTTCGCTCTGAATCTGAATACTACAACCTGCACAAAGGAGTTTGTGAGTATAAATCAGCAGGGCTCGGGGCACTGAACAACAAACAACTGGTTAAAGAAAGAGAGCAGCTGGCGACTAACGGAGGTGGCTCCTATCAGTACTGCGAGCTTACAGGAGTGTTTAATCTCCATGATACATACCAACCTATAACTCCATGAACGTGTAATATTTTCTTTTTAACCTGGGGGGAAAAAGTTTGTTTAAATACAACCATAGGAGTTTCAAAATTGATGTAAACACCTTGTATGATCAGCCAGTAAGCATATTTTTTTTTGTGACAGAAAATAATGCAGATTGCTGGCCTTGTGTTGATGTACACGGATATAATTTCCCCTTGCGTCTAATTTGAGGCCTTGGATATCACATTGAAGATGATATATGGCATTCTGAAGGCCTTGGCGGGTGGCCTACGATTGAGTGAAAATAGGAAATGTGCTCCGCCACCCTGTCAGGGAGGCTGCTAGACATATTTAGAGTTATTTGCCTGCCAGATGGTGAGCTCTTTGCTGTGAAGGAAGCCCCCACTCCCCAGGCTCCCTTCACAGCAATAAAGTTTTCTGATGGGCACCACGGTTTAAGCACTTGCTCAACTAACGCTTTTTGTTAAAAAAAACGTATAAAACTGGAGTTTGTATTTTTTATGAGAAAAACGTCAATGGTCTGATGTGCACAGAACGTTTACCTGTGCTTGGGGGCCACATAACATTTTCCTTGCCTGTTGCTCCACATGGCTGACTTGGGCAGGGAAAATATTGATGTTTGTCTAACCCATTGCAGGACCACCATCACTGAGACCCTGCAGTCCTCTTGTGGATGGACAGTTGGGTCAAGGGATCCCACTGACAGAGCCTCTGCTGATAGTAAGCCAGTGAACCCCTCAACTCCAAATACAGCAGTGAAAACATGGTCTTGGCATGATGGTTCATGGTGTTCCTCCCGGTCCACCAAACCCGAAATATACACCATAATAGTTTTTCAGATTAGGCCATAGAGTGGTAAAGCATTTGGTGATGATCAGCAAAATGGATGAATGAAAAATAAGTCTCTGATACTGCCCTTATATTGTAGTAAGACTTAGAAAAGCATTAAAGGGGCAGTTGTGTTACAGGCTGTGGATTATTTTCCAATGAGTGTAAAAATGTTGGGAATGGAATTATTTTTTTGAGTGAGCTTCTACAAAGATAGTGTCTTTGGGCCAGATGTATCAAAGGGTTTTACCCATTCTGTGTCAATGGGAAAATGTGTTCATACATATGGCCCTCAGTTCTAGAACAGGCCGAGGACATTGTGCAAGGTATTGTACATATCATTTGGGCAGAGACCGTCTGGTGTCTTCTTTTCCGGCCCTATGGAACGATGTAGTCTTGACAGGTTACTTGTCTTGTGCACATTGTCCTGACCTGTTTCTTGTCTACTTTGCTGGTGCTCAGCAGGGCACTTGCAGTTGAAGTAAATGACAGTCTTCTGACTCACTATTCTATAAAGACTTGCAGGCTCCCTTTCTTACTTTGCGAACAGATGCGATGTAGTGGTGTAGTAGCTGCTTAACTCTTCAGAAACAACCAGTCACAAAAGCATCCTGGATTGTAATGTCCATGCACTCTCAATTGTTGGTTAAGGGAAAAAACTTTGCTTGGGATTGCTATTGGGTTTTCAGGAGGTTCATTCTAGTTTTTCTAACTTAGGAACACAGGTTGTAAGAGCACTGGCATCATGCCAGTGAATGTGTCGGTGTAAATGCACTAGGTATCCATCAGCTGCAGGGAGTCTATGACTACATCTGTTAGAATAAAGAGGTTGCATGAGACATGTAGTTTCTGTTTTCAATATCTCCACTCACTGTTATGTCCTTTGGTCTTCTAAGAAACACATACTGAAAGCATGTTTAGGGTATTTGTTTTTGACTGATATGTGTGCTTTTGGATTAAATCCAGCTTTTTTCTGAGACTCTCTTTGGGATGATCTCTCTTTGTTCTACCAGACAGGGTTACCTGTTCTCAGAACCCATTTCCTTACACTGATGGAGCAAGTGGTATAAAATCTAACTTTCAATCAAGTTTGTTTTCATATACTGAATTTCCTTCCTACTTTCAGCTCATATAACTTACTCATGGATTCTTGATGTCTAGGATAGATGTGAATAGATTAGGTGGGGTGGTGGATGTAGTATTTTGATGTTCTTTGACTCATCTCCCTGGAGATCATTTATTTCATTTGAAAAGTTTGAGATAGGTCTAAGGTCATGTTAGACAACATCACCACTGGATGTTCTTGTTGGCTGAGTAAAGCAATTATAAAAAATGCAATATTAAAAAACCTATTCCGATCCTTTACCTACCATTAACCCCTTCGCTGCTAGGCCTTCATCCCCTCCCCCCCTGTGCTAAGCCTTTTTTGGCTATTTGGGTAGTGCATACTTAGGCCCCTGTAACTTTTTGACCACATCAGGTATCCAAGCCAATTTTGCATCCTTTTCTTTCAATATCATGGGGATTCTAAAGATACCCAGGGTTTGTGGATTCCCTTGGAGGGGTCCCAGAAATTAGCCAAAATACAGTAAACTTTTGTTTTTGGGGGGAAAAATGGGAAAAACGGGCTACAAATTAAAGGGTCTGGGTTTTTCCCCGCAAATGTTATCAAAAAAGGGTTTGTGGGGCTGACGTCACCAGTTTCCCAGCTTATAGGTAATGACGGACTTTTGTCAGAAAACCAACATTTTTTACACAGTTTTGGCATTTTTCTGGGACATAGCCTATTTTTGCTATTTTATGTGCTTCCAAACTCCTTCCAGTTAATGGTGAAAATGAGTGTGAAAGCAATAATGGATCCTGCAAAGGTATACATTTTAGAAAAGTAGACAAAGTTCTAAATTCAGCAAGGGGTAATTTGTATAGATCCATCAATGTTTCTTTATAGAAACTAAGAGTTCTTGTAATTATGACAGCTCTTTGAAAGCAATATACCATTACATCCGCTGGACCTTCCTGGTTGTGGGGCTAAATAGGACTTGTAGGTTCACTAAGAACCAGACAAACACAAAACTGAGCAGCAATTTTCAATGGCTTTTCAACCCCTTCCATGCTGATGACAGTGCTCGTGTGCTGATGACGGCTCCCGGCCGTCATCACCGCACCCGCAATTGGAATGTGCCGTACAGGCGCAGAATCGCGGCCGCAGCCAGGGGGTTAATATGTACAGGGTATATAGCAATTATTGTGGGAAAATGTTTACATGGAAAAATTGGTATGAAAGACACCTATGTATTTCTGAAATGGGAACCAATTATAGAGTTTAGAAACAGTACATATTTGCACATTTTCGAAATTGGGAATACTCATACTAGCATGAGAATTAGCAGTCATTTTTCAAAATTACTTAGTTTTTTACACAATGTCTTTCATTTGGAAGGCAGGAATGCATAAGAAATCAATAGGTAATAACATTTGAATTACAAATATGAATTACCCTGAGTCTTCCAATAAAAATGGTACCCCACTTGTGTGGGCAGGCATAGTGCCCACGGCAGGAAATGGCTCAAAACCCAAAGTGAACACACCACATTTTCACAATGAAAATTTGCCTTTTTTCTGCGAAGTGTCTAGCTGTAGTTTTTGAACACTAGGTCTGCCGACACCTAGGGAAACCTAGCAAACCTATACATTTTTGAAAACTAAATGCCCAGGGAAATCCATTATGGGGTGACTTGACTGCCTCCCAACAGGTTCAGTTACCCAGAATCCCTTGCAAACTTAAAGATTTGTCAAAAAAACCACATTTTTACCACATTTCTGTGGTGGAAAGTCCTTGAATCTGCGTGGATCTACAAATTTCCACCCAACCCGCGTTTCCTAAAGTCTTACGAGAAAAATGGTACCTCACCTGTGTGGGTCGGCCTAATGCCTGTGACTAGAAACTACGCAAAACGCAACATGGTCACACCTCAATTTCGTAGTGAAAAATGACCCTGTTTTGGCAAAGTGCCTAGCTGTAGTTTTTGAACCATAGCTCTGACGTAACCTAGGGAAACCTAGCAAAACTTTAAATTTCTAAAAACTAGACACCCAGGCATATCTAGGATGGGGTGACTAGATTGCCTCCCACCAGGTTCTGTTACCCAGAATCCCCTGCAAACCTAAAAAGTTGTCTAAAAAAACCAATTTTCCCCATATTTCTGTGGTTGAAAGTTCTAGAATCTGTGTGGATCCACAAATTTCAACCCACCACGCGTTTCCCAAAGTCTTATGAGAAAAATGGTACCTCACTTGTGTGGGTCGGCCTGGTGCCTGCGACAGGGACCGGCGCAACTGCAAACGTGGTCATACCTCAATTTCGCAGTAAAAAATGACCCTTTTTTAGGCAAAATGCCTAGCTGTAGTTTTTGAACCCTAGCTCTGTTGGCACCTAGGGAAACCTAGCAAACCTATACATTTTTTTCAAAACTAGACCCCCAGGGAAATTCAGGATGGGGTGACTTGACTGCCTCCCATCAGGTTCTGTTACCCAGAATCCCTTGCAAACCTAACAAATTGTAAAAAAAAACACATTTTCCCCACATTTCAGTGGTGGAAAGTTCTGGAATCTGTGTGGATCCACAATTTTCTACACACCCCGCGTTCCCCAAAGTCTTATGAGAAAAATGGTACCTCACTTGTGTGGGTCGGCCTAGTGCCTGCGACAGGGAACGGCGCAAAACGCAACGTGGTCACACCTCAATTTCGCTGTGAAAAACTACCCTTTTTTGGCAAAGTGCCTAGCTGTAGTTTTTGAACCCTAGCTCTGCGGCATCTAGGAAAACCTAGCAAACCTATACATTTTTGAAAACTAGACACCCAGGGGAAACTAGAATGGGGTGACTTGACTGCCTTCCACGAGGTTCTGTTACCCAGAATCCCTTGCAAAACTAAAAAACACACATTTTCTCCATATTTCTGTGGTGGAAAGTTCTGGAATCTGTGTGGATCCACAATTTTTCACCCACCCCTCGTTTCCCAAAGTCTTACAAGAAAAATGGTACCTCACTTGTGGGGGCCGGCCTAGTGCCTGCGACAGGAAATGGTGCAAAACGCATCAATTTTGCAGTGAAAAATGACCCTTTTTTGGCAAAGTGCCTAGCTGTAGTTTTTGAACCCTAGCTCTGCCAACACCTAGGGAAACCTAGCAAACCCATAAATTGTTGAAAACTAGACACCCAGGGGAATCCAGGATGGGGTGACTTGACTGCCTTTCACCAGGTTCTGTTAAAATCCCACATTTTTCCCACATTTCTGTGAGGGAAAGTTCTGAAATCTGCGTGGATCCACAAATTTCCACCCACATTGCATTCACCAAAGTGTTCTAAGAAAAATGGTACCTCACTTGTGTGGGTCGGCCTAGTGCCCGCAACAGGAAACCGCGCAAAACACCACGTGGACACACCTCAATGTCGCAGTGAAAAATGACCCTTTTTTGGCAAAGTGCCTGGCTGTAGTTTTTTAACCAAAGCTCTGTCGGCACCTAGGGAAACCTAGCAAACCTATACATTTTTGAAAACTAGAGGCCCAGGGAAATCCATGATGGGGTGACTTGATTGCCTCCCACTAGGTTATGTTAACCAGAATCCCTTGCAAACCTAAAAAATGGTCATAAAAAACAACATTTCCCCACATTTCTGTGGTGGAAAGTTCTGGAATCTGTGTGGATCCACAAATTTCCACCTATCTTGCATTCCCCAAAGTCTTCTGAGAATAATGGTACCTCATTTTATGGGTCGGCCTAGTGCCCGCAACAGGAAACGGCGCAAAACACCACCATGGACACACCTCAATTTCACAGTGAAAAATTACCCTTTTTTGGCAAAGTGCTTGGCTGTAGTTTTTTAACGATAGCTCTGCCGGCACCCAGGGAAATCTAGCAAACCTATACATTTTAGAAAAGTAGACGCTCAGGGGAATCCAGAATGGGGTGACTTGACTGGCTCCCACCAGGTTCTGTTACCCAGATTCCCTTTTTTGGCAAAGTGCCTGGCTGTAGTTTTTGAACCATAGATCTGCCGTCACCCAGGGAAATCTAGCAAACCTATTCATTTTGGAAAAGTAGACACTCAGAGGAATCCAGAATGGGGTGACTTGACTGGCTCCCACCAGGTTCTGTTACCCAGAATCCCTTGCAAACCTAAATTTTGTTTAAAAAAAACATATTTTCCCTCATTTCTGTGGTGGAAAGTTTTGGAATCTGCATGTATCCACAAATGTCCTCCCACCCAGCCTTTCTCCAGGTCTCCCGATAAAAATGGTACCTCACTTGCATGGGTGGGTCAAGGAACCGCGATAGGCAAGGGCCCAAAACCTATTGAGGTGACATCAAAATCACCTATCACAAACCAACCTGGTTTTGCAAGGGGGGTCCGAGGAGTTTTTGGCCCGGGGCTCAGAGGCCATCTAGGGAAACCTACCTAACCCATATATTTATTGAAACTAGACACCGAGTGGAGTCCAGCGAGGTATGGCTTGTGTGGGTACCCCATCATTCTCCTACCCAAAATCCCCTGCAAGCCTTAAATTTCGCAGAACAATTCACTTTTTTTCTCAAATTTCTGTGCGGGAAAGTTCTGGAATCTGTGTCGATCTAAAATTTCCTCCCACCCAGTGTTCCTCCAGGTCTCCCAATAAAAATGGTACCTCATTTGTGTGGGTGGGTCAAGGACCTGCCACAGGCAAGGGCCCAAAACCTATTGAGGCCAAGTCAAAATTACCTATCAAAACCAACCTGGTTTTGCAAGGGGGGTCCCATGAGATTTTGACCCAGGGCTTGGCAGCCATCTAGGGAAACCTACCTAACCCATACATTTCTGGAAACTAGACACGAGGTATGGCTTTCGTGGGTGCCCTATAATTCTCCTACCCAGAATCCCCTTCAAACCTTAAATGTTGCAGAACAATTCACTTTTTTCTCAAATTTCTGTGTGGGAAAGTTTTGGAATCTGCGTGGATCTAAAATGTCCGCCCACCCAGTATTCTCCCAGGTCTCCCGATAAAAATGGTACCTCACTTGTGTGGGTAGGCATAGTGGCTGTAACAGGGAATGGCCCAAATGGTACTATGGAGACTTCAAAATTACCTATAGCAAAACCACCTGGTTTTGGGGGGGGGGGGCACCTGAGATTTTGGCCCCGGGCTCGGCAGCCATCTTGGGAAAGTACCAAACCCAAACATTTCTGAAAACTAGACACCCCGGGGAGTCCAATGAGGTATGGCTGGCTTGCATGGTTCCCCCAATGTTTTCCTACCCAGAATGCCATGCAACCCTCAAATTTAGCTGAAAAAAACCCATTTTCCACATATTTTTGTGTGGATTTACCATGCCGGCACAAATACCCTACCACCCTTTTATTTTTGTGGGGGAGGAGCTTGGGACATGGGCATGCCCATTTTTGAAGCCCCCACCATAATTCAAATTTGCCCCAAAAACATCCCTGGCATCTAGTGGGGTTTTTGCCCCCCCCCCCCGGCGGGGCAGATTGTGGACTAATGCCCCCATCTGCCCCACAGGGGGGGCAGAAAGTCCACTAGACACCAGGGATTTTTTGGGGCAAATTTTAATTAGGGTGGGGCTGCCCAAAACGGGCATGCCAATGACCCCACCCTAATTAAAATTTACCCCAAAAAACCCCTGGCATCTACTGGGCTTTTTGCCCCCCCGGGGGGGCAGATTGGGGGCTAATGCCCCATCTGCCCCCCAGGGGGGGCAGTTAGGTTTTTATTTTTGTGGAGGAGGGGAAGGGGGCATGGGCATGCCCATTTTTGGAGCCCCACCATAATTCAAATTTGCCCCAAAAAATCCCTGACATCTAGTAGGCTTTGTGCCCCCCAGGTGGCAGATTAGGGGTTGCTGCCCCATCTGCCCCCCAGGGGGGTCAGGAAGGATTTTATTTTTGCAGGGGGAGAAGGTGGGGGCATGGGCTTGCCCATTTTTGTAGCCCCCACCATAATTCAATTTTTCCCCAAAAAAGATCCCTAGCGTCTAGTGGACTTTTTGCCCCCCAGCGGGGCAGATCGCCGGCTAATGCCCCCATCTGCCCCCAGGGGGGTCAGAAACTCCACCAGATGCCAGGGAGCTTTTTGGGCAAATTTTAATTAGGGTGGGGCTGCCCAAAACGGGCATGCCAATATCCCCACCCTAATTTAAATTTGCCAAAACAAGTCCCTGGCATCTAGAGAACTTTTTGCCCCCCGCGGGGGGCTGATTGGGGGCTACTGCCCCATCTGCCATCCAGGGGGGGCCGGAAGGCTGTTATTTTTGTGGGGTGGGGTAGGGGCATGGGCATGCCCGTTTTGGGAGCCCCAACCCTAAATCAAATTGTGCCCCAAAAAATCCCTGGCATCTAGTGGGCTTTTTGCCCCCTCTGCAGGGCAGATTGGGGACTAATTCCCCCATCTGCCCCCGGGGGGAGGGCACAAAGTCCACTAGATGCCAGGGAGTTTTTTGGGCAAATTTTAATTAGGGTGAGGGCTGCCCTAAACGGGCATACAAATGCTCCCTGCCTAAAGAAAATTTGGCCATAAAATCCCTGGCGTCTACTGGGGTTTTTGCCACCCCGGGGGAGGAGGCTTGGGGGCTAATGCCCCATCTGCATCCTAGGGGGGGCAGAAAGGCTGTCTTTTTTTGCAAGGGTGGGTGGGGGCATGGGCATGCCCATATTAGGCAGCCCGCACCACAAATTATAATTTAAAAAAATCCCTGCTGTATAATGGGGGGGGGAGAAAGGCTATAAATCGTACAGGGTGGGGGCATGGACAGGAGATTCTCCCCTTTCCAATGATACCTCTCCTGTCTTTCTACGTGTCCGGGGGGCTGAGATAGCCCCCTGAGCATGTAGAAACTGAAACTGAAATGAGCCTCTTGGCAATTTAGATGTGCAAATGTGCCATTTTGTTTTGCTGTCCGTAACCGATAGGCAAACCCTGGCGGTGAAGGACAGTAACATTGAAATAATGCTCTCACTGCCATGGGAGTTGACTCCCATGATGAGGTGAGCATTCTTTTTTTATCTTAAAAAAGAAAATCCCTTTTTGGGATTTCCCTTTCAAAAATTAAAAATAAACCTGTTTGGTACAGGGTTGCGTAATGAGTCCATCTATCAACATATAAGTAAGTATGGGCGAATTTTGCAGAACTTCGGTCCGCGAATTCATGCGAAATCGCAAACAAATCTGCGAATTTGCAGATTTTCTCGCGAAATCGTAGATTTTTTTGTGATTTGCACAATACTTGACTGGAGTACTTTCTACTGGCTAATCAGTAAGTGCTACCTCGTTGGGTAAATGTATAGTGCTTTTCCTACACTGCAGCTGCGCAAAGAGCCAGACGATTTGTCCCCAGTGACCATGTGTGACTGTCTCTTTGCCAACCCGCCAAAAGGCGCAGAGGTCCCTTGAGTGAGCTGTCCATCATAGTGGGGAAAGGGCGGGAAGAAGTTTCATACCACTAGTATGTGGTGTGCAGGGGCAAACGGGTGGGGCCTATGCATGTTCACATGCCTCTTGTGTATAAAGGGTCATAGAGAGGAGAAAGCAGCCTCCTGGTCACAGGAACTACACGGGGATGGCGCTCGAGAAACTCATGGATGCAAAGACCTCCCCGAAGTATAAAGGGCCAGACAATTTGTCCCCAGTGACCATGTGTGCCTGTAACTTTGCCACCGCGCCAAAAGGCGCCAAGAACCCTTGATTGAGCTGTCCATCATGACGTTACATACCGCTAGTGTGTGGTGTGCGGGGGCAAACTGGCGGGGCCTATGCATGTTCACATGCCTCTTGTGTATAAAGGGTCAGAGAGAGGAGAAAGCAGCCTCCTGGTCACAGGATCTACACTGGGAGGGCGCTCGAGAAACTCATGGATGCAAAGACCTCCCCGAAGTATAAAGGGCCGGACAATTTGTTCCCAGTGACCATGTGTGCCTGTAACTTTGCCACCGCGCCAAAAGGCGCCTAGGTCCCTTGAGTGAGCTGTCCATCACAACGTTTCATTCCGCTAGTGTGTGGTGTGCGGGGGCAAACGGGCGTGGCCTATGCGTGTTCACATGCCTCTTGTGTATAAAGGGTCAGAGGGCGAGCAGGGCATCATAAGAGGAGAAAGCAGCCTTCCGGTCACAGGAACTACACGGGGATGGCGCTCGAGAAACTCATGGATGCAAAGACCTCCCCGAAGTATAAAGGGCCAGACGATTTGTCCCCAGTGACCATGTGTGCCTGTAACTTTGCCACCGCGCCAAAAGGCGCCGAGGTCCCTTGAGTGAGCGGTCCATCACAACGTTTCATTCCGCTAGTGTGTGGTGTGCGGGGGCAAGCGGGCGTGGCCTATGCGTGTTCACATGCCTCTTGTGTATAAAGGGTCAGAGGGCGAGCAGGGCATCATAAGAGGAGAAAGCAGACTCCTGGTCACAGGAACTACACGGGGATGGCGCTCGAGAAACTCACGGATGCAAAGACCTCCCCGAAGTATAAAGGGCCAGACGATTTGTCCCCAGTGACCATGTGTGCCTGTAACTTTGCCACCGCGCCAAAAGGCGCCGAGGTCCCTTGAGTGAGCTGTCCATCACGCCGTTTCATACCGCTAGTGTGTGGTGTGCGGGGGCAAACGGGCAGGGCCTATGCGTGTTCACATGCCTCTTGTGTATACAGGGTCAGAGGGCGAGCAGGGCAGTTCCTGTGACCAGGAGAAAGCAGCCTCCTGGTCACAGGAACTACACGGGGATGGCACTCGGGAAACTCATGGATGCAAAGACCTCCCCGAAGTATTACAGTAATTTTCGACGGCAGGGATGGGGTTAAAGCACACTTGCACAGCCTCGACCGTGCTCACTAATGTTTTGGGCTGATTAAAACTTTACTGAATTTGAGCTTCAACTCGGGCAGCTGCTTTATTTATATCTGTAAGTGCTTCCTGTTGAGGTTTAATTTTTGGCCAACAGGAATCATTTACAGAGTTAAGGCAGGTGCCCGAGTTGAAGCTAACTTTGCAACCATTTTAGAATGGCACCAGCAAGCACTCTGGGAGCTTGCAGGCACCATTCTAAAATGGTTACAAAGTTAGCTTCAACTCGAGCACCTGCCTTAACTGTGCTTCCTGGGGCCCAAAAAAAAATCCGCCCACTCGCGAATTCGTGCATTTTTCGGCAATTTCGCGAGATTTGCGGATTGCGAAATTGCCGAAAAATTTTGCACATTTTGCGAGCGGAGCGTATTTTGCACCCATACTTACATATAAGTCAGGCCCTTAGTCTCTGAAATGGAAGTCAAAAATCTTCAGTAAGACACAGCACCAGGATGTGGCCAAGAAGGGATCTATAATACCAGATAGCTCCCAGGCAACATCGGGGTGAAGCCATTGACTATTGGGGATACATTTGTGAGAGGGAGAAATTCAAAATTCACGCCCAATGAAGGCTGGACGCTGGCCTAATACTTTTGTGCCTTTGCCTCATGAAGGTTTCTACATTCTGACTTAGGGCCTGAGTTAGATCTTGGCAGATGGAATACTGCGTCACAGACATGGTGGATATCCTGGCTGCCGTATTACAAGTGCCTTAGGGTATCATGCAAATTGTATTACTGTGAAAGGATATCCGTCATATTTGTGAGGGAGTATCCCATCCACCCAGATCCAAATCAGGCTGTTAGTCATTTTTTTGGGAGCTCGGATTCCTCCAGTGGGGCAAGGCTGCAAGCTGTTGCCAAACAGGGCTCCACAAGGCCAGATAACACTCTTCACAACTTCCCACTGAAATGGTTTTGGTGTTGTGGTATAGCTTTGAATGGGACCAACCTGAATCGTTGGCCCGGGCAAAGCCCCTTCATTGGATTTACTTGGCAGATTTTTTGTGGTCCTCCGGAGGCCTTTGGATCCAAAACATTTCTAAGTCATAGGTTTTTCAAGATGTTATGAGGAGGACCCTGTGCCACAGTCATGGGTCCAAGGACCCCAGGAACAGAGCTTGAAGGCCAAGACTCACTCCAGCAAAAGCCACCAAAAGGGAGAAGGGCAGGTCCAGATTGAACCAGTCAGCAGGACTCTTGCCAGCTCTGTAGCTCAACAGGAGGTCAGCAAACTGACCCTTGGATTCCACTTCTTTGACTTGGTGTCAATTATCTATGTGTAGGACTCTTTGTTTAGCTTGCATGATTTAGATTCTGTAGGCTCTTATTTCAGCATGAAGTCTTTTTCAGTTGTTGTGACCTTTTTCATGAGTGAGCCTTGCCCATTCTCAACTCTGTAGTGATTACATGTTTTTTACCTGGTGTGCTAAATCATTGACTATTGATGCATTGCCTTGTAATATTTTGTGTTCAAATGTTTTAATAGCCAAATTATGAGGCCCAGGCGTAAAATTCTGCACATGGAGCTTGCAGAATTTGGGTACTTCGCATTCTGCGGAGGAACAGGAGTTCCTACATTTTGCCTTCCTGGGTGCGAAACAGTTATTTTTCCTATTGTGTACTCAAGATTTGTTTTGGCACTCGCAAACGAGTGCCTCGATAATGTTGTGCCACTAGTGAGCTTGCACGATACTTCACGCTTGTTTGCACCGCTTCCAGGTATGACAGCGCCAATGTTGTGCCGATCGCTAATGGACCACTCGCGCAGCTTTTGTGCTCGAGAAACAGCTGAGAGGCTTTTCAAGTGGATTTTCATTTCCAACTGGCCATTTAGTTGTTTTTTTGTGCAAGAAGGCTCTTTTGTTTTTTGTACTTGTTTTTCCTAACAGGAAGGAATTGCCCCAAAGACTCCAAAGACTCCAACTTCCTGTTCCTGTTCAGCAGGGTCTTCCCAGTGCTTTGTCTATCGCTTGGTCACTTTTCATTGGGATTTGAAGTTGGAAGGATCACTCTCCTTGTCTGCTGCATATATATCATTGGATTTAAGGACTTTGTATTTGAGAATTCAGAAGTAAGTTGGAATGGGTGTATTAGGGTGCTGTTTGTTTGATTGGGGGTATGCACCAGGATTTATTTGTACTTTAATTCCATATTTTTACATTTATTATGGTGGGTAGCCTGCAGTTTCTGTAGGGGACTTGTTATTTGTTTGCATTTCATTTTTCTTCTTCTGTAAATGAAAAATGTTGCACAGCTTATACATGTTCTCCGTGTTTTTAAATAGATTTGCAAGATTCATTATCCAGCCTAGTCTGCCAATTGGCCTTCCAGTCAGTCGGCCCAGTAGTAGTCAAGAATGCATGAAACAACTGTTTTTGTGGTGTCTGTTGAATTGAAACATCATTTTGGCCATGAATGGCATTTGATTAAATTACAAAATGTGTTTTTTAGGGTATTTCACTTTTTTCTGCAAACAATGGATAGGTGGGGTAATTATATTTGATGCCTTTGGAGGATGTGTGTTTTTGTAAAATTTCATAGCCCAGTTAATTTCCATTTTTGTCATTGCTGAATTAATGCCATTTCATTCTGTGTTGCCATGCCTCCTTTGTCTGACCAGTTTGTGCATATGTTTACCACAGGCCTCTATTTGTCTTTGTTCCCCATGACATGTGGCCAGGGGACAATTTTTTGTATAGTCAGTGTCCATAGGTCTGTATTTGTTCTTTGTTTTCCATGCTTCATGCTAGTTGTTCTTTGACCATGTGGCTGGTGGCCATTTTATGTACCCAGTCACTGAGCTTTTTCCTTAGGCCTTTATATGTTCTTTGTTGTGGTTATGCCTCCTTGCTGGTTGTTGTTGTGTGAACCATGTGGCTGGCGACCATTTTGTGTAGACAGCCGGTGTGTTTCTGTCATAGGCCTGCATGTGTTCTTTGTTGTGGCCATGCCTCCTTGCTGGCTGTTGTTGTGTGACCATATGGCTGGCGACTATTTTGTGTAACACAAAATAACAACAAGAGAGCAAGGAATTGACCTATGTACTTGTCCCTTTCCCCAGGAATATATAGTAAACAACGCGGACAAGTCCCTTTGCAGATTTAGATCAGGATTGTTCTCCTGTTACCAAGTAGATGAACGCTGACAACAGGTCGTTGCTTTATGAAACCCCTATTTTGTGTAACCAGCGAGTGTGCTTTTATCATATTCCTGCATGTGTTCTTTGTTGTGGTCATGCCACCTTGCTTGTTGTTGTGTCAATGTGGCTGGTGGCCATTTTGTGTAGGCAGTCAGGGGGCATTTGCCATAGGCCTGGATGTGTTTTTTGCAGTGGCAATGTCTCCTTGCTGGTTGTTGTGACCATGTGGTTGGCAGCCATTTTGTGTAGCCAGCCAGTGTGTTTTTGCCATGGGCCTGCACGTGCACTTTGATTTCCAAGCCTCCTGCCATTTTTTGTGCAGACAGGCTTTTGCCATACAACTGCATGTCTTCTTTGTTCCCAAAGCCTTCTTGCTCGGTGTGCTGTTGTTGACCATGTCGATTTTGGAAAAGGGGGGTGGTGATGGACAGAGTTTCTGAATGGTGCAGAATACTCTTACCCAGTCAAGAGATCAGGGCTTGATCCATCACCGTTTTTTAGCTCACTGTACCATCCCAGCTCAGAACCTGGCTACATGCAAATTAGTCTGTTCCTGTCCCAGTGCATGATGGGAACAGGGCAAACCAAACTACCAAGCCAATTCTTATACTGGGAAGGAAACAAGCTTCCGGGGACTGGTTTCTGGCATTTCAGCCGTCGTCGGCCCGGCTTGCTTGAATCCTGATGGTGCAATGAGCAAGGGATTCACGTCTGAGTATACCCTCCCACACATAGTGTGGACAAAATCGATTTTGGAAAAGGGGGGTGGTGAGGGACAGAGTTTCTGAATGATGCAGAATACTCTTACCCAGTCAAGAGATCAGGGCTTGATCCATCACCGTTTTTTAGCTCACTGCACCATCCCAACTCAGAACCTGGCTACATGCAAATTAGTCTGTTCCTGTCCCAGTGCATGATGGGAGCAGGGCAAACCAAACTACCAAGCCAATTCTTATACTGGGAAGGAAACAAGCTTCCGGGGACTGATTTCTGGCATTTCAGCCGTCGTCGGCCCGGCTTGCTTGAATCCTGATGGTGCAATGAGCAAGGGACTCACGTCTGAGTATACCCTCCCACACATAGTGTGGACAAAATCGATTTTGGAAAAGGGGGGTGATGATGGACAGAGATTCTGAATGATGCAGAATACTCTCACCCAGTCAAGAGATCAGGGCTTGATCCATCACCGTTTTTCAGCTCACTGCACCATCCCAGCTCAGAACCTGGCTACATGAAAATTAGTCTGTTCCTGTCCCAGTGCATGATGGGAACAGGGCAAACCAAACTACCAAGTCAATTCTTATACTGGGAAGGAAACAAGCTTCCGGGGACCGGTTTTTGGCATTTCAGCCGTCGTCGGCCCAGCTTGCTTGAATCCTGATGGTGCATTGAGCAAGGGACTCACGTCTGAGTATACCCTCCCACACATAGTGTGGACAAAATCGATTTTGGAAATGGGGGGTGGTGATGGACAGAGTTTCTGAATGATGCAGAATACTCTTACCCAGTCAAGAGATCAGGGCTGGATCCATCACCGTTTTTTAGCTCACTGCACTGTTGACCATGTGGCACTGGCTGGCAGCCGTTTTTTGTGTCCAGCCAGTGTGCTTTTGCTATAGGCTTGCATGGAAGGATGAGATATCAGTTTAATAGTATGCCCAAGGATAATTTCATTTATTGATAGTTATTTTTAAATTACATTTTTGTATGTCATTTTTTTATTTCAACTTTTGTAATTTTTCTTTTTGTAATTTAATGTTTTTATTTTAATTTGTTTATTGAAATTTTTTGTACTTTATTGTAATTTCAATTTTGTCAATTTTTTTTATTGTAAATACTTTTTTCACATTTTACATTCAGCCATGCATCCAACATAGGTGCAGAACCGCGCAGCAGCATTCAGTTTTTAGGTATATAATTCCATTTTCTCCTGGTGGACACCCCAGATGAGGTGCACTTTAGATTCTTGCATCATTCATATGTGCAATGATGATAATTATTATTATAATTCCATTCCCACCAACCACTGTGCCTGCCATAGGTGCATACCAACCTCCATTTAAAAAAAAAATCAATTACTATTCCACTTACCGATTTAGTGCTCTGAGTGCCACAGGTGTTTTCATTAGAATATATGAACATAAAGAAAAGAGCTCTATCATTTTTTATATTGTGTGGTATTCTGATGATGGAATATGGATGGTGGTTTGGTTTGACTTTAAAGTGGTTACCTAAGATAGAATCAAGGGGTAGATTTATTTCGGACTTGCGCCACGTTTAAGCCGCTGTTGCGTCACGCAACGGCGGCGTAAACATGGCGCATCCCTGCGACCCATTTACAACGTGATGCATCTAGGCAGATGCGTCATGTTGTAAAGCCCTGCGCCACTGTTGGGCGTTCCGGCACAGGGTGGGCGTTCCAGAGCAGGTGCGCCTCGCAAAAGTGCCTGCGTGAAATCTACAAGATTTCACACAGGCACTTTTAGGCCAATGCTGCGTCAAAACCCTGCGCCTGATTAAGGCTTGTTGCAGCATTATTATTATTATTATTATTATTATTATTATTATTATAATTACATTTATTGAGCGCACAGCTACCCGGAGGTTTCCCGGCGCTAAAGCAAACAGTGGATAAACCAGTAGAGAAGACTAAGGGCATGGAAGTTACATGTTAAAAAGCCAGGTCTTGATACCTTTGCGGAATGTCATATAGCAGACTTCCGAGCGCAGAGATCGGGGCATAGAGTTCCATAAGGAAGGAGCCTGTAAGGCGAACGAGCGTCCACCCATTTTGGCTCGGTTGACCCGTGGAATTTGAAACTTATTTTGGGTAGAAGATCTTTAAGTACGGGAGGGAACATAGGGCTGAACCAAAGAGGACAAATATTTTGGAGCTTTACCCATTTTAATACGGTGCATAATGCAAAGGGCTTTAAATTTAATTCGGCTCTCAATTCGAAGCCAATGCAGTTTGTGCAGATGGGTAGAAGCCGAAGACCTAACAGGTAAGTTACAGATCAGGCGAACAGCCATGTTCTGAACCACCTGAAGTTTCTTTAAAACCTCCTTACAGGCGCTGGACAGATAGGACCCCCCAGACCATTGCTGGAGCTGCGTCGCGCTTGCGATGCAACTCCAGCAATGCGCCGCCTTTACGGCACAGATGCGTCACGCATCTGCGCTGTTTTTGCCCCATGGTGCGCCGCATTGTAAATGCGGCGCACCATGGGTGGCGGAGCTGTGCCGCACAATAACTGGCGCATCCCTGGGGATGCGCCAGTTATTGTAAATCTGCCCCCAAGTGTGCTAGCTGAACAACTACTGTGTGAATTACCTGAATTTGTGGATGAACTCTACTTCCTGGGCCAAGATTGCCAGTGCCCCTATAGAACTTTTTAATTATTTCTCGTTCAACTTCTATCTTTGTAAACAAAAAAAAGAAGCCAGTGGAACTTAATTATTTTTGTGTCAGATTTATGCTGCCCCACCGTTTTGTAGTTACATATATTGCTGGATTGCAGTTGGATCAATGTGCACTAAAGATACCTCCACAATTCCTTCATGATGTTGGAGACAATACCTACCCCCTCACATGCCTTTTGCCTATCCCTTTTGGCATCACTTAGTACTAGCAGGTCTGGCCCAAAGATCTTGATTAACAGGAGTGCCAATACCAACAGTCAATGTGTTGCCTGCATCAAAACAAATACCTAATACCTAAATGACCCGTGCTTTGATTGGAAGAGGTAACTGCAACTATTCATCATGTGGCAGACTGTGAGGGAGAGTGTTGAACTATAATATGGGGACTTGCTTGAGATGATTGATTTGCAATGTTTGGGGCCTGAGTGATGGTCACTCATTTTTCCCTGGACGTGATTGGACTTTACAAAAGTACTCAGAAAAAATTAATTAACCTGAACAGTTCACTCCTATGATCCTTCTGACCCAGACAACCATTTTATTTACAAGACTGCCAAATTCCAATCTATTGCTTGCATCAAAGGGGAGATAGTTTACCTACCACCCTGCTTGGATTGGAACAGGCAACCATTGCACCAATGAGTGATCTGATTTTTGAGTGATTGTGAGTGATGATGGATGATTCATGTGAGGCTGACAGTGGGGGAGGGTGCGTTGAACTGTAATGTGGAAACGTTCTTGATATGATTGATTTGAAAACTTTAGGGCCTGAGTGATGGACGACCATTTTTTTCCTGGAGGTGATGGGCCCTTTCACACTTTTTACTTGAAGGGTCCTCTCCTTTTTTCTAGTTCTTCAGAGACCAAAACAGTCACTTTAGTTAACAAGCAAAAAACTATGCAAAATACTGCAATTCTGTTTCTCTACTTGTTCTTCAACAGCAGTGCGCTACATGTCTATCTTGCTCAGGTCATGATGACTGGTCTGGGACGGAGTTTGACAGCGTCAGGAGGTGGATAGAAGAATGCAGGGCGAGAGTTCTGAAGTACCATATCAACAGCTAGAAGTAAGTTATCGACTTTAGTTCGAAGGTAAACCAAGAGTCTGAGGCCTAGTACTCAGCTATGAGGTATGGAGAGAGGTGTGTTTGTGTGTATTTGTGTGTGTTTGTGTGAGTTGGACTTGTGGCACAATGTGAAACTCTGAGTCCCCCTCTAGTTTTTTTAGCTCTACGTCTGAGTCTTTTTGAAACACTACTCGTGACGCTTACCTTCCTTCTATCCTTCTCCTTGACTCTAAAATAATGTTTCTGTTTTACAATCTGCAGGCCTTCTAGTCTCCTGTACTAACGAAAGGTAAAATATGAGCTCCGTACTCCTGCTTAACTACTGTACCAGTTCAGACAGGCACCCAAGAGTGATGGACATTCCCGAGAAGAATGCAGAAGCACCACCTAATTTTGAAATACAGTATCATTTTACTTTTAACAATCACACTTGGAGAACTGGGAGGGTGAGTTTACTCCCATCCTGGAAGACAGAACATTTAGATATCCGATAACTTGGGTCTTGGGGGCAGAAGGACTGTTTGCAATGCATTTAACTGTAGTCTATGATACTCATTCCTTCTATTCCTTCCACAACAGATTAATGATGAATGATGTGCTGCTCATGGCCCAGATGATGTTGTCCATGTGTAGTGTTTGTCTTTGACAAACCTTTTCCCAAATCTTTATTCCCATTCATTCATCAAACCCCTAAACCTCTTTCCCTGGGCTATGTGATTAATGAAGTGTGACTTCAGTAGATCATACACTTGGTGGGGCGGATGTGGTGAAAGCAACACCAACTTACTGCAGGATCTTCTAAGCAATAGCCCACACTGGCACCATTTACCCCTCTCCGCAGGGAAAGTGACCTATATTTTAGATATAGAACAAAGAACATCAGTCGTCAGCATCATCATTCAGGTCCGGCGTAGTGTAACCATAAATGTCTAACCTAGCTTGTTCACTCCAAAATTAAGTCCACTTTTTATGACTGGAGGATTTTGTAAGTTACTAGTAGCTCTCCATTAGCCAAATTACTACTATTGCTATTTTTTCTTATTATATCACTCTAGGAATTCTTGTTGTGTAATCATGTAGTACTCTGGTGTAAATTCTTTGTAAAGCTTTGATATAAACCACTAACTTTATTTTCATTTAGTTGCCTATGATGGGTACTCATACTGATTAATCCTACAGTTGGCGCTCACCTTGGGGGAAATGGGACCTCCCTTGTGAAATTGCCTTCCCTGTTATTGCTTCATCTATTTTCAGGTAATAAAACTATGGAGTGAAGTTGACTAGTTAACTTAGCAAGTAAGTAACTAACTGCAAAAATAATTTATCTAAGTTGTTGTAGACTGTATAGGCCATGGCACCATCCCGCCTAATATTCAATATAGTTAGAGAGGTGAAACTCTAGACTTAAGCAGTACACTCTCTCTTATATGCACATAAACAAGCTGAATAAAAACAAGGCAGCAGTGAAAAGTAAAAGTAAAACAAACTACTTCAGGCATACATTTTGATAAAATACAGTTTCCCTTTATGTTTTTACAAAGAAACCCAGCCTTAAAACCCACACAACATGCCTACCCCTCTTCCCAAACCAACTGATCCCAAGCCCCAGTGTCCGATAATCTAAAATTTCCAAAGAAACCCCAACTCCCTTCCCACCTTCTCCACCCAGACACAACAAGTCCCTCCAACAAAAGCAAAAAATAAAAAAGGGCTAAAAGAAGTCACTGGATGTCAGTCCGGAGCTGGTCCAGGCTCTGCTCCATCCTGGTGAGCTGGCTCTCGATGGTGTCCAGCTGCTGCAAAATACAGCACAGCACCCCCTTGTGGGAGTGAGTGGCAGAAGTTGATGTCATCTGGTGGCAGACAGCCGCCAATGGGATGGCTGGGAGCCTGGAAGATGAGGGGTACCGGCTGCACTGGGGGTGGCTGAGAAGCATTTTATTCCTTTACTTCCACTTCCAGCCAGCAGTATTCTCACTGGATACTCTCCAGCCTCTGCCGCCACAGACAGGCCATTATCTCCTGCATTTTGGGTCCTGTGGGTGGACAAGCAGGAGTAGCAATATTGAAAAAAGAAAAAAAGACATATTTTAAATAATGGTCTGTGCAAAAAATCGCTCTAAACTAGTGGCTGGCACAGTAGCCATCCTTTGCTAACCCCCTTGGGCAATTGGAATTTGATGTGGTTATCCTTAGGAGAGTCACAAGGCCAATTTTGTTTTACCCACACATGTCTTGCAATAAAAGCAGTGACTGTGTTGCAGAAAAGTATTAAGGCAGAATAACATTGGATTGCAAAAACACTACTTTGATTTTCTTTCTTCTAAAGGCTTTTCCAGCACCTATAAACAGACACGTTGAGTGGAAAAATAAATTACCTCTCATTAATGAGAACAGCATTATACACTATGAAGTACAAGTTGTGTGTTGTGCTGAAATAATGGAGTCTCGCTCATTGATAGAAGGAGCATTGGGTGTTTTGCTCCTGTCTACAGCTGGGGCAGCTGTAGTTGACAATTATCTATCCAATGCCCCTGCTCTTCTTAAAAATCCATTTCTCTGTGTACCCTGACTCCAAAGAGGTAGATGAATAATAAATAAGATACTAAGTCATTCACCTCACATATAAAATGCAGATATTATCCTGGGCCAAAGAGGAAACTGATACTTTTGATACTAACTGATACTTTTGTGGAGGAACTACTAGATACTCAACCTCCGCCTCCGTATGCTCCGTATCCTGCTCTTCCCTTACAGTCGTAACAACCTGTTACATCCGCTCCGACTGCTCCCGTATCCAAGGCTGCTGTGCCAACATCTTTGGCTATGCACCCCCTGCTCTTTCTTTTTCTTTGCCATCTGTGGAAACTGTGACTATTAGCACACCTACTGTTTTGACTCCTATGTCCCCTGCTCTTTCTCCTCCTGCACAACCACCAGCGACAATTGTTCCTGTCACTTCTCTCGCTTCTCTTTCCATGGTCTTTCATCCTCGGACATCTTTGAATGTTGAGATGCCAGTTCGTGGACTTGAGGATAGAGATTAGAGATTGGAAATTTTGGAGCTCTTAGGCCTTTTAGTGCGATCTGGGGTGGGGGACAAAGAGAAACAGGTAATAGCTGATCAGGCTGCGCAGTGGGCTCGTAATGTCATTTATAGTGTGGAAGATGTCTGGGAAGTTATGCAAGATTTTGAGCCTTTTATACAGCAACATGCTCTTAAACATATGTATGCTACCTTGAATCCTACAACTTTAGTTGCTTATAGGGGTAGGTTGTATGAGAAAAGTCCTAAGTCGGTATCTCAGTTTCCGATGCGGGAGGTTCTTCCTATATATCACCCAGAAATACCTGAGCATTCGGATCAACTCGGTAATGTTACCAGACCGGGTGTAGAAGCCCGTTTTCAGGAACAATGGGTTTATACTCTGTGGAAAAGAAGTGAGATTCTATCTCTTAAGACTCACTTGCCTAACCGTAGGAAAAATTCCACTACTTATTATGAAGAATTGACTAAAGCTGCCTCTTCTGCTGTAATGACTTTTGAAATATTCTTTGGTCTCCTTGTTCCGGTTGATATTTGGAGACAGGTTCATACTCACGATCATGTTGCAGTGTTGGGTGGAACATGGGATGCAATTAATGGATGGGATCAGGAAAGAAAGCCAGGTGATAAGCCCTGAGCTGAGATACTTGCTTTGCCAGGTTGTATTATTTCATATATACAGCCTCTTATTTCCCCAAAGAAGGTGAGTTGGGATAAGTTGAAGGCCTGTTGACAGAAGAAGGATAAAAGTGTGTCTGATTTCTTTACTCAATTTGAAGATACGTTTTGGGATTATGGTCGGCAGGATATGTCTGTGGAAGGAGGAGTTCAGTTGTTGTTTGATAGGTTTGTTTCTAATCTTCTTCCTGAAATTGCAACTCATTTACAGGTGTCTGTGAGTACTTGGTTCACCTCCTCCCCTTCTGTTATTTTGAATATGGCCCAATATTAAGAACTTCATGACTAAGAGGAGAATGGGCGACAGGTAATACAGATGTAGGACTATTGCATATACCACCGGTTTTGATCCAGGTTAAAGACAATGTTGTTTGCGTCGTATTCCTAAATATAAAATTCCCCAGGTGGGAGAATGAGCCCTTCTACAGATTATTCAGGATTTGATACATAAAGGAGTAGTTGAAGAGATGCCTGCCACTATTTTTAATAGTCCCAATCTTCTGATTCTCAAACGGACACCCTCAGGTTCTTCTGATGATCATAAGGATGTGAACACCATCGATGCTCATGACGAGCTGAGCTTGTCATGAGGCACGGCGCTCCGGTGCTCAAGATGAGCTCAGCTCGTCATGAGCCGTGGAACGCTCACATGCTGGGATAATTCCCCTGCTGTGCTGAGCGTTCCACAGGAACGGGTGCACCTGTGACGAGCTCAGCTCGTCATGAGCACCGGAGCGCTGTGCCTCATGATGAGCTGAGCTCGTCATGAGCATGCAGGCGCTGTGCGTGCCCCCGCCCCCAGCACAGTGGGGGAATTACCCCCTGCAGTGAAGGGGCTAACCGTTTTGTGATTGATTTGCATGAAGTTAATAAAATTGTGGTTCCTCAGTTTCCAGTGGTTCCTGATATTACTACGTTCTTCACTGTTGTAAATGAATCTAGGACCCTAGTGTAAATTTTCCCGATTCATGCCCTTAAATAGGTATACTTTATCATATCCTTATATAGGCATAGAAATCACTACCATATTTGGCCTTAGCCTTGCAGCGCAAATACGGCATGGCTATTTCCACTAAGTTCCAAGAATCAACAACGATTTCTTGGAAAAATCTGCCTTCAGCAGCTAGGGACTTCCCCCTGCTTGAATATTGAGTTCTCCAAGAAATCCTGAAATTTTCAAAGAATCTAGCCTTTGAGTGACCTTATTAATTCCAATCATGCGTCAAACTCGGCACCTTCAAAGTGTAAATATGCCTAGGTTTGCCCAGACAGACACACGGTGGTTTGGAGCAGATCGACTATCTACTTGCCCGACGCCCTGCAGCAGCAAGTGCCCAAGGAAGCCGACCCTCCAGCTGATGCACTGAGAGACTCTGTCTTTTCTCCTGCCGAGAAATCCAGCTCCAGAGTTTCCGGGCTACCCTTGCGGGTATCTGGGAAATCGAGTCCTGAGAGAGAGATACAAGACCTCCTTCATTCTAAAACCAAGGTACGGAGCTGAGTAGACCTCTTAGAGAATTCTTGGAATAGATTCCTGGCAGAGAACTACTAAACTTAGGCTACTCCTCACTTACTTCTTCCCTTGTACTAGACTTAGGATAGGTACACCGGGGTAGGCGTATTTTAGAAGCACCGGTTTAGTACTTTTAGTCATTATTTATTACTGTATGTGTTTTATACATTTTATGCACTTTTATGGCTTAGAAACTATATCATGCTTTTACAGTACTACTTTATAATACTGTTCGTATTATATGCATTATACTTTATGACAAGTATTACGATTGTAGCAGTACATTTCTTATGCTTGAGAAAGAAGACTGTTCAATAAATACTTTTATTGAAAACGCCTGTCTCTCTATTTTCTCAGCACCTCTGCTGAAACGAAGCATGCACGATTGGCTGAGTAAAATAGCCATCTATTATTCCCGCGACTCTAGAGATTGATTTCTTATTCTTGGGAAACAAAGTTGTCATGTTTATGCGGTTGTCAGAAACGAATCCCTTCTTGTTTATTCAAGAAAGTTTCTAGTGACCTCTGAGCTAGCTGGCACTCACAATTAAGTTTAAAATATATGATAGAGACCTAGTCAACTTCAGCCCTACGTCTAAAATATAGTATATGCTATTCCAATGTGCAGAGCCTATTGGGAATATAGGAACAACACTACATGACAATGATTCCTTCTACTGCTTCATTCTTTTCTGTTATTGACTTGAAAAATGCATTCTTTAGTATTCCTATTCATCCAAATAGAAGATTTCTGTTTGGGTTTACCCTAGCTGGTAGAACTTTAGATGTTATTGAGCTCCTCAGGGCTATACAGAGAGTCTGAGTATTTATAGCCAAGTATTGAAAGCCAGTTGGATTCCATGTCGCTTCCCTCAGGTAATGTATTGTATTGGTGCAGTATGTTGATGATCTCCTTATAGATTCTGATACGGAGCAAGTTTGCAAAAATAGCGCGATAAAATTATTGTTATATTTGGCTCCTTCAAAACGTCAATATTGTCGACAGGGGGTCACCTATTTAGGTCACCTACTGTCGAACGAGGGTAGGAAGTTGACCCAGAAGCATATCAGTAATATAGTTAAAATGCCTATACCACAAACTCAAAAAATTGTGCACGCTTTTATAGGTATCACTTCCTACTGTCGGCAGTGGATACCAAACTACTCCCTACTAATCAAACCTTTGCTTGCATTAACAACACAAGAAGTGCATGAGCCTTTTCCCTGGATGCCTGAATGACAGCAGTCTTTTGAGCAATTGAAAACAGAGCTATGTTCGGCTCCAGTGCTCGGTACACCTAACTATGTCAAGCCTTTTGTGCTATTTGTCCATGGGATTGCTGGTTGCACGCTTTCTCTTTTAACACAAAAGTTTGGGATAACCAACTGCTGTGTGCTTATTTCTATGCTGTGCTTGATCCAGTCGTGCGAGCCCTCCCGAGTTGTCAAAGAGCGGTCATGGCTGTTGCAACTTCAAAAAGACAATTGGCTGGACTCGTACTTGACATTGATCTCCTAGACATGGTCCCCCTTGCTGTGGACAAGCTTTTCAATACGACCAAGACACAGCACCTCATCAGTGCACGTCTTACTGGCTATGAACTGACTTTGTTTACTAAACACATTACAAATAAAATATGTGCTACTCTGAATCCAGCCATGTTACCTCCCCTCCTTTCTGAGAATGATGCAGTTGACAAACATGATTGCATCTTCCGGACAAAAGAAGAGACAAAAGGATGGGTAGACATGATTGAGGTTCCCTTATCTGACCCACAAGGTGAACTATATGTTGATGGCTCTTGTTTTAAATTGCAGTACCCATGAAGAAGAACAAATGTTCGAAATGCATTGGGTTCATTTACTGTACCGGTCTAAGGAAGGTTGAAAGCATGTGTCAATGTTTTAAGCTTTTGACAGCATTTGGCATTTGAAAATGCAGAATAAATCATTCCATTTCAACCTGGCTGTCTCTGAAGTGATTTAAAAAGAAAAGAATGGAGTACATGGATTATCTTTTTCGCACACTGAAATTGGAGTACTATGGATTACTGTGATTTACCTGGTTCAAATATGGTTCATTGTAAGAGGAAGATTCCTCACTTTCGCAGTGCAGCAGTAAGGGGCAAAAGTGTTGCCCCCCTTAGTTCTAATCTTGTTTTAAATTACCAGATGGCACCACCAATGCAGCCTATGCATGGTAGTAGAGACATCACGGGTCCCTTATCAGTCGGCTCAAGCGGCTGAGCTTGCTGCACCTAAGCGAGACTGTGAATTGAACAAGGAGCTGGTTGTCAATATCTATAATGAAAGCCAGTATGCCTTTGGGGGAGCGCATAATTTTGGGCGGCTCTGGGCTGAGAGAGGGTTCCTTACTACTCATAGCACAAAAATAGCACAAAAATCAAACATAGACACTAACCGTGGGCGGAGATCTCTGCTTTACCCACGGAGTGTGCGGACTTGTGCCTACTCTGTGTTCTGCGGAGAACGCCGAGTAGGCACAACTGTGTCAACTGTGACAGAGCCGACTTACCCAGCCCACGCCTCCACCCCCCCTAGGAAGAATTACATGACATATACATTAAAGGTAAAAAAAATAATACTTACCTTCACTGAGGCCTCCCCGGGTTGCTGTCCTCCTCTTCCTCGGTTTCATGATGATCTGTGCATGCACGCATGCATGCGTATTCCTTGCCCTGGGGGGGTGGAGATGGCGGCGGAAAGGAGTTTCTGTGGAGTTGGTCCCCAACTCCGTGGACCTCCTTGTAGTGCTGCTCCGCCAGCACCGCCCAGGCTAAATGGACACTTCATATGGAGGCTTTTGTCTGCTTTGACACTCACCAAGAAATTAGCAATAGTGAAGTGTATTGCCCACAGGAGGGTCACTGATGATATAGGTAGGGAAAATGCTTTTTCCTATCAGACAGCTAAGGAGACGGATCAGACAAAGATGAGAAGAATGTTTGTAGCAGGTCCAGCTATGTGGGTTTCTGAGGTTGTCATGTTTGAAGACACTCTTGAAAGTGTAAAGGAGATACAAAGTGAAGCCAAGATAGAAGAATTAGCTGTGTGACAGGAACGTACAACGCAGTTGAATGAGGAAGGATGTTGGATTGATAAATCAGGGAAACAGAGATGGATGTTGCCAGACGCATATGTTCTTCTAGTGGTTACTATGGCACTAGCTCATATTAACGCTAAAGCCATTTGCTAGACCCTGTATGTCAGAATGATTATATCTCTAAAACGGCTGCACACTTAGTGAAGTACTGCATGGTATGCATGATGCATAATCTTGGGAATGGTACCCCTACACAGCCTGGCAATTTCGCACTCCCCACATTTCATTTTGAAGTCTTTGAAATGGGATACATCAAATTAGAGAGATGTAATAATTTGATGTATGTTTTGGTGGTTGTATGTGCATTTAGTAAATGGGTTGAGGCATAGCCCACTAAAGTTAATACAGCCATTACGACTGCAAAGGTACTCCTGAAGGAGGTATTTTCTCGTTTTGTCTTGCCCTGAGTTATCTGGAGTGACAACGGAAGTCATTTTAATACAAAAGTGCTAAAATTAATTTGTGAGGGTCTTCATGTGAAACAGAAATTCCATTCTGCTAATCATCTCCAGTCAGCGGGTTTGGTTGAGAAGTACAATGGTACTCTCAAACTGAAAGTAGCAAACATTCAGGAGAAAACGGGGTCCCAGTGGCCAGATGCTTTACTGTTGGCCCTTTTGTCAACAAGAGCGACAGCTCATTCTAGAACAGGATTGTCACCATATGTGGTCATGTTTGGATGCCCGGCAAATGTCTGGGGCGTCCCACATCCTTGCCACTTTTTTGATATTGAGTACCCTGTGATGTTGGATTAGTTTGGCCAGTTAACAGAAAGTTTGCATTCTGTTCACCAACAGGTGCAGGAGTCCCTGCCTTCTACACCAGAGGGATTCTGCCACGATATTCAGCCTAGGGATTTTGTGCTTCTCAAGAACTTTCAGCAAAAAAAGTTTGAAACCGCTTTGTAAGGGGCTGGAGCAAGTTCTATTGGTAACGCGTACTGCAGTAAAGGTTGCTGGCCGTAAGAACTGGATACATGTCGCCCACTGTTGCAGGGTTCCTTTGCCCCTACCCTGTGATCATTGGGTTAAAGATGGCATAGGGGACTCCGATTGTGAACAAGTGCCTAGGTTAGTCCTGTTCAGGGATGCCCAGCTAACGTGGACAAAGACGGAAAAGGAAAATTAAGTTGTGTTGAATGAGGCTGTTCCTCCAGAAATACGAGCAATCCAAGAGCCCCATTTTACGGACCATTCAGTGCCTGAAGCTACCAGGTAAAAATTGCGCCCTCAGCTGCGGGATGGTATATCTAAGGAGAAGAAAGACTACTCAGGGATGGAATGTGTAAGACAGGTTGTATTACATTATAGTAGCAACGGAGCTAGTTTAGATTGGTGAGGGATTTTTGCATTGGATGAACATTGGACAGAGGAGATTGAAGTATAGCTTGAGGGTATACCACCTTGGTCGATGTGGGATACGAGCTTAGGACAGAGCAAGCTCCACCAGGGTTGATCAAGAGTGTCAACGTATTGATGGACAATAGGAGCCTGTACCAGTGAGGCTCTGTCTGACACTGGGAACTTGTATTTTTTTTTTTGCATTTTGCCCCCCTTTTTTCATAATTTGTTATGCATCCCTTTGGTAGGATGGTTGCTGAAAAAGAGCAGCCAGTGATTCCAATTGATCAATATGACATGGTGTGGATGTGGACCCGCAAAAAGAAGATGATGTGTGTTACTCTTGTGATTTTGTTGCTAATGGTATTGGGTGGCGTGTAAAGGGTTTTGGAAAAAGGTCAGGATACACCTTCAGGTATGAAGGGTAAGGTTATTCCTCAGGCCCGAAACAAAAGGACAACACCGACAAATGTGTTTTTAGATACCCATAAGAGATTCTTTATGAAAGGGACAGATTCCTACACCACTGATTCTGTCACTAGTTTATGTACTGCATATCTGTTGTCACTTGTCAATTATACATATACTCATGCATCCCAATTCACTGAAGTGAAAAGAGTTTTTGGTGTTGGTTATCCAGGTCCCTGCTTATATTATAGAAAGCCCCAGGAAATAGGTTATCCGGGGTGTGATAATAATACCTATTGTGATCATTTTTATATGGAACAACATAATGTCACATGAGTGGGTTGGCATTACAAAGAGCTGGTAGTTACTCAGGAGGCTGGTTATTGTCCTGCTTTAACAGTACATATACTTCCTTGTATATCAATTGTTCTGGAATAGTATTGTACAAAAATACAATGTCCTTCGTGAATGAAAAGGATCCAAGTACGTTTGGAATGAATACTAGATATGCTGCAGTAGATTATGAAGGACTAATCTATGCACATCCAGGGTTTTATATTTTGTCTAATGGTACTTATTCCAATGTCTATAATGGTATAGATGATGTTGCTCTGGTGTTACCTTTGGGTGTACCTTACAAGTATGGTAGTTCCAACATAAGATGGGTGAAAAGAACATTGACAGAAGAATTCAGTGAGGGAATGGCTGATATAGAGGTCAACAAGTATAGTAATTAGAGTAATGGAATAACTTTTGGATACATTCTTTCTTCCATACTCACATTTAGTTGAACTGCCATGGCCAGGGGTGAGTATGCCAAAGAATATTTTGGTTGCAGTTTGCAAATTCTGTCTAACACCACCGTAGCAGCTTAATGTGACATTGCCACTCAGTTAGAAAATATGCAAATATATTCCAAGCAGACTAGATATGCAGTTGACATGGGCGTCCGCAGGGGGGGGCAAGAGGGGGCACTTGCCCCCCCCTGGATCACCCGACCTGCCATGTCTGGTGTCCTGGTGGTGGCGTTTTTAAAATACAATTGTTGAGTGGCATTTATTTTTCATTTTTATTTCCATTGTTAGAATGGATGGATGATCGGAACTTTTAATTTTGTGAGCAGGCCTCTTCACTGTATATAATTTTAGGCCAGCAGGCAGCAGCACCAAATCCCTATCATGACATCATGACGGAGTGCTGCGCCACCTATCATACGCTGCAAAGTACCGCGCCCGCGCGTAAGGTCACACAGCCCCGTTTGTTTCCAGGTCCGTGACACCGTCTATATTAGGAGCAGGAATTCGGAAAAAACTGCTGACCGGCAAAATCACAGAGATTGAAGGCCCGGGCTTGCCTGCTCCCACAGCTTGGTTGAAGTAAGTCATAACCTCTCTTTTTTTCTGTTTCTGTCTAGCTCCTCACTGAAAACCGTGACTCCAAGAACTGCTTCTTACTCTGTCATTGTTTCTTAAGAAATAAAATACTGTCCGTAGTTGCAATGATGAAGGGAAGCATTTACTTTAATTTGCAGGTGTATTTCACAACATACTTGAAGTAGAGTTGTGAATTTTGTATTTTTCCAAAGTGAAGCATTGTTCGACAACTAAATATTTACGCTCTGCCTCTGTCACAGTAAAATGGCTTGTGGGATGTTTTCACTGCTAGGCCTTGTCACATCAGAAGGTGAACTACAGAAACATCTCATATTATGCTGCCTACTTGTAGCTTGTTTGGCTCTGGCTCCCGTGACCCCCTTTGCTATCTCTGGAGGGTTAGCACTGTTGGCTCTACACGTTGCGGAGTGGCTTTTGGCAGTACAAATAGGTTGTTTCCCCAGGTGATTTATTTTCTGAGGGGCCAGGGGTGTTAGCAGCCCTGCCACGTTTCCTGGCATGGTGTAAATAGCTGCTCCTAGGTCTTTTAAAAAGCTGAACTTCGAACTTGTGTTCAGTTTCCCCAACAGAGTGAAAATTTGTGATATAAGCGGGCTGCTTTGAGTGGCTCTTGCATTTCTTGTCTGATTTGCCTTGTTTGTAGTGGTTGGTTTCCTGGGTTTTGGTCTTTTGTCTTTTGTTTATGCGTTTCTGATTAAGGTTCTTCTGCCCGGGGGTCTGTTATAATCCCTCCCGATCTCATATTCCATTTTTGTTATTTGAGTGTACTCATAAAAAAAAAATCTTTTTGTCTTTCTTTTGCACTTCTCCTTTTGAGACTGTGACGATCACCTTTCCACTTGTAGGCTGGGGCTGTTGCTGCTGCTCTGTTGCATTGTTTGGTTCCTTTCGGTGGAATCCTACTTAAGAATGGGGTACTTCGTTGGGGTGGAGCTGGGGAGTTGTGTAGAGGGCGGACTCCCTGGTGATGTATACACTGCTACTCACAGTTCGTGGCCTCCCCTCTGGTCTTTGCGCCCTGTGGCCCTTGTTGAATAGCACCCATCCTCATGTCCTTGGTAGCTGCTATATTGCTCCTTTGTTTTGCAACCCTGTTACGGGACACCCGTTTTGGAGTGGATGAAGGGGGGTGAGGTGCGGAGTATAGTGGCGACAATGTGATGCAGGCGGTTGAACTCTGCCTTGGGTCCATGAGCCTAAACCACCTTCCCCATGCTGCTTCATCTGCTTCCTGACTAATCCCTGGCCACAGTGGGCCTCAGTAGTCTTTTGGCTGTCTTTGTTCCCTAACCCCCTGGGCCGGGTACAGCGCATGAAGGCTGGAGAGGTCATTAGTCTGTAGGCCTAGTGGAAGATCTCGTCCCCAACCTGGTCCAACCTAGTCCAGTCCTGTGCCCATTGTGTGCGTACTGGAAACTGTATCTCAAGCTTCGATGGCGCTCACAGAACATGTGTCACACTGGCAGCAGCAGTACAGTTTCTTCACGCAAAAGTAGCTTGGATTATTGCATGAACCTGGCGCTCACAGAACATGTGTCACACTGGCAGCAGCAATACAGACAGTTTCTTCTTGCAAAAGTAGATTGGATTATTGCATGAACCCCTGTTGCCGGGGACATTTGTTACCTGTAACAGGATGGTTAAAGCTTCTGTATATGCATTGGTACAAGAGAAGGGGTGTACATTGTACCAAGGCAAAGAGTCGCACTCGCATAGAGCAGGGTTAGGAATCCAAGGAGGCACAGACTTTGAGCACAAGTGCATCAGATAGAAGTATGAAGGAAGCCACAGAAGGCAAGGGGCATGGGAGTTCTGGTTCATCAGAGAGGAGCCAGAGTGTACAGAAACAAGAAAACCCAGAGCACAAGAAGTTCATGCTAGAAGACATGATGGCATGGGCAAGAAGACCCTTGAGCCAATCAGCTCTAGGGTGCCCAGACAAAAGGAGGTACAGACGTAAAGACATCAAAGTGCTGGACTAGCAACATGCAGTGCAGTTTTGGGGACAGAAGGGGCAGTTATAGGTAATTCAGTCAGACCACTGATCTAGCTCCAAGCTGAGATTTCATATCCTCAAATCACGTTGGACAGGTACAAATGGTAATGACTACAGAATGACAAAGTAGCTGCTAATGGCTTGTCTAGAGTGAAAGATTTGAGGCAACTTCATTCCCCCTAGTGCCGTCTCATATGATGAGGCTCACTGCACTCTGAATGTTTAAGCTGCTCCAGTAGAAAGATGCATCAAAGCTAATGGGCATACCGGCTGCAGCCACCACCCCCCCACTTCCCTTGTGCACTAAACCACTACTTGGCTTCAGTAAAACATGTTGCCTATTACCCTCTCTTCCCTTTCTAGTGCTTAATTCGTTCCCCTGTGAAATCGATCTAAAAAGGAAGTAATACTTTTGTTGGAAATAACTTTTTCTAACATTTTCTAATCCAAAGTGCAGCCTCGGAATGGAGAGAAAAAAAAATGTTCAAAATACGAAAAATAAAAAAGTAAATAATTTAAATAAAGCAAGACAGAGTGGTCAAAAAGTTGCCAGATTGGTTTTATTCACACCCAAACACCTTAGCGCCAACAGACTTTCCCAGTGAAGGCAGAACTACTTTCATTTTTTCTTTCTCGTCTTTGAATAGCATTTTTTTCCCTCAGGTGAGGAAGTTCACCATTCCTGGAGGTACTGCGATACCTGGTTGATACGTGATGTAGAAAACAGCTGATAAGGATCAATGTTTCATGTGATCCTTATCAGCTGTTTTCCTTTTAGTAGTTTATGAAATGTGTAGTGTACTGCAGCTTTATGTTCATGAATGTGGTCTTTTAAAACCATACTCCTTATGTTTTGTATGGATTTAAGCAATGGACATTGAAACGGGTCCCTTCCAGGTCCTGTAGTCATGTCCTTAGCTTTTCAGGCAAAAACACTCATTGATTTATGAATAACGAGTGCAAAAACATGAAGTTAAGCATGTTGATCCTGCTTACATTTCACATACTTTACTTAGTCTTGCATTCCCTGTGAGTGTTTGCTTTTTGCAGGAGGTTCTTACTGTTTTTTCAGACAGAATATGACTGTTGTCTAGTGCATAATTTGAATTGAGTTGCTTCCAGGCGTTTATAGCGGGACACAATTGGATTGCATCTAAAGGCAGTGCGAGTTTCTTTTAGTGGAAGAGTAGGGTGTTCAGTGGGGGAGAAGATCTGGCACTGTGGCCAGAGCTGCCAAATTTGAAACTGGGGAACCAGGTTCAGCCTTATCTCCTAAGGGAGCACATTCCCAAGCTAGACCTTAGAAGGCCCTGCTGGACCTTAGAAGCCCTGGTGTCTTAGCACAAGCAGGTGGACCGTAGCGGTGTCAAATGTGGGTTAATCTTGAAGGCCTGTGCACCATAATCCATATCGAAGTTCACCTTCAGTCTTATGGGCAGGCCTACGAAGCAGCACGCCCTAGTGCAATAGTGACTCTGTCACAGAGGTCACAGGACCCTGAGGCTAGTCTGCCTCACCCATTGGTGGCTCCTTTGACATTGTTTCTGCAGAAGTAGTGCAACTCACCAGGGATCGGCAATGAAGGATGTGCACACACACCAAACTAAGTTTGCAAGCTTTAGGGCCTTTCTGCTTCATGCACAAACACCTTTAACATGTGCTGTCTGCTTTGGGGCCACACAATTATGCAGCAATGGAGGACAAAATTATGTTCCAGCGTTAAGTAAATTATGCAGCCAAAAAAGGGCTGCAGCGTAATGCAGTACATTTTCTGATGCTTTATTAGTTTGACATTCTTACACATACTAACCGTCTTTGCAAAGATTTAGCCTCAGTACCAGTGTAACATACAAATGCAGCAGTGAGAAAGGTGACCAGTCAACCTTTGCAAAGGGTCTCCACTTCGCAGCAACAGAAGTCATGTTTTTTAGTCATTTTTGATGCATTTGAGCTACAAACAATTGTTAGTTAGAATTGTCAGATTATGCAACAGATGATGTATTATGTGGCAAATATGGCAGAACCATAATTATGTGGAAAACATTTGCAAACTACAATATTTTGGCATTCATGTTTGAACTGTTCTTGTGGAAAAGGGGAGAAGTGCTGATGACAAATGGCTTGTGATTCCACTTTTAAGCATATTTGGAACATTATGTGATTGGAAACATATCCCACATTGTGAATGTATTGTAATGTCAAGAACTCATATGAAACCTTAAATAAACATGTGATTCCATTGGTTGAGTCAAATAACGTAATAAGCTGTAACTGGTCAGTGAAATGCCAAACAAATACTAATAATGGGGATGTTTTGCTTTTTCTAGCCCCACTTCTGACTATGCCCACTGATCCAATCCTCTGCTTATTCATGCACTCAGATTCTGTGCCCACAGTTCCTCTACTTCCCTCCCCCCCACACTTTGACCACTGAGAACACTCTTCGGTCCGACAGAGTGTAGAGCCTGATATATTGTGTTTCTGTTGTTTCTGCAGCTAGTGCCAGGAAGAGTCAGGGAGGTGCAGTGGTCCACAGACAGCCAGATGTAGGTATGTCATCTGTAGTAGATACTGGGTAATCGTCTGGACACTGCTGCAGTGACATACATGTCCTGAATGCCTTACTTCCCAGTGCAGTGTAGGATGCAGTGTCCTTCCGCCAAGAGAACTTCAAGGGTTATTATTTTTTATTATATGTTTGGTTATTTAGCAGCTAGTTGTTCTCTATGCAGGGACGCAGCTGCACAAAGTGGCAGGGTGCACTTTCGTGTGTCATACTCTTTTAATGTTGTTCGCCTCTAGGAGCTAGGTCATCCATGCTTGCAGAGGGTGTTGGACTGAGAAAACTGGAGGTTGTCTGCTCTCGGGGTACAGAATCCTGCAGGCTGCCTTCTGTGCTTTGTGAAACTAAGTAAAGCTTTGGTTCAAATGCAACCTTCAATTTTTGGGGTGAGAGTTGAGCTTTGGCTGTGATTTAGGTTTGTGCAACCACATTTTGTGTGTGTGCGCAATGCAGTCTAGCAGTTTCTGTCTCTAATATATAGAAGAGTGTATTAATGGTCATACCACAAAGACATTAGTGTCAGTTACATATAGCATTCAAACTCCAGTGGGTCACCACTTGCATTCATCCTTTTGAGGATGATAAGGCCTGTCCCATCGTGTGTAACGATTCTGACCTATTACAGAGGGGTGGGCATGAGGGTGTTGGAATAGGAAAGACTCTATGACGAGGAGTAACAGGTCATGAACAGTAGATTTATCATACCCTCTGACACTCGTATTATCAGTCTCTGGGTACGTTCTACAGCACAATACAAAGTGCTTATGGAGGAAGCAAATAGAGGTGTTGTCTGACAGGAAAATTTCTGGAGTGATGTTTTTCTTTTGCCACCTTTGTCTGTATGGTATGGGAGTGCCTGCCCGCCTTGGGGTGGGGGGCAGACACGAGTTGTGTGTTTCATATGCGGCCTGCTTCCTGCCCCCCATGGCTCCTCCTGCGCCCCAGTTTTTCTTGTGCCCCACCTGGTACACATCATGTCGGAGGATGGTAATGATGTTATCATGTTGCCCCCCCCTGGAAAAATTTCTGCGGACGCCCATGGCAGTTGATTTTATTTTAGCTAAGAGTGGTGGTGTGTGCGCTGTAGTCGGGGACCAGTTTGTAGTCCGGATAAATAATATGGAGAAGAATATTACTAATTACATATTAGATATCCTTGAAAACATAAAAGGAATGGAAAGTGGGAATTGGAGTTGGTCACAATCGTTAACTGGGGTTGGATTTTTGAGAAAGTCATTTATCTGGTAGTGGTGCAGGTACTTTTCTGCGTCCTTATCCAGTGCCTTCCCCTTTGTTGTTCATATTGCACCACCCTTCTTACCCCTAAAATAAAAATGTCTATTCATGATACTAATTCTGAGATTGTTGTTCAGAAAGAAATAGATGACCTCATAAATAACGACGAGGTGAAATTTCGAGACTTCTTTCCTCCTTGCAGTCTCCCTCCTTGATGCAGAGAATATGGAGTTCAAGTAGTTCTATTAATGGTCTCCTGTTTTTCTGATTTTATATTTCATTTCATTGTTATTGGCAAATGCTTTAGCTCATGCTAAAAGGAGGGTCTGCTAGAATAGAAAAGTTTATGCTCTCGCATTGCTCATTGTAAGTTAGCATTCGCGGCTACATTTTCTAGTACAAGCACCATTTTGAATCATGATCAAAACCAATCCTTTGCTGTTTCTGAGAAAAGACATCTGTTAGGTTTCAATTCTCCGAGGTTGGATTTTGCTTCACTAATGAATAGACTGTTCTTATTAACGCATACCTTTCTTACTAGATAAAGGCCCTCTCAATTCTTGTCTGGTGACTGGGCCGACTAGAACAACCTTGAACTTTGCAGCTTTATGTAAGATATGAGTGCTGAGATCATTTTCTTCTGTATTGCATTTCTTAGTGGCACTTTCCTGGAAAATTCCACTATGGGAGTGTTTTAGGTCAGTTACAAATTGCCCATAATGTATCTTCATGCTTGTTGATTTCAGTCCCTCTGCAGCACTCCTGGCGACTGGGCAGACCAGGCTCTGCTCAGAGTGTACTTTGAATAAACAGTTATTGGTTTGTATTCTTTACTGTCTGACTGACTCTTCATTTGGTATGGAAGACTGAGAGGTGGTCATTAGTGACCCGGGTGACCCTAAACGGGTAACTTCCTTCAACAGTGCAGCACACGCAACGTTGGAAAAGTAGGGAGAAATTAAAACATCTCTCAGTTTCACGCCTTCTTTTCAGCTGTGGAAATTTTTGGGCGCTAAACCATTTCTACTGATGTTTGGAAAAATGGTTTAGTGTCAAAAAGCATGGGTGGTAGTAAGGATACGGTCATGTACCACCCATGTAACACCCCGTGAAGCAAAGTAATGCAAAGTACGTTTTGCGCTGCTTTGCATTACTTTTCCACAGAAACCAACGCAAATACTGTTGGTTTGTGAATCCCAAAACAGGTTTAGCTTTGCAAAAGTAACGGTAACCTGGCAGTAAACCTTTGAGAACCTGGGCCTAAATATTTGCTTCAGAAACCAGTAATCATCCCTATGTCATGCACTTTTTTGTATTGCTCAGTTTGAATATATACTTCACAAAAATGTATGTATGTTAAAAATACCAGTTCCACATTGAGTCTGCTCAGTTTGTTTAGTTCTTGTAGAACATATTTCCAAATTTATGAACACTCCATGTCAGCTGTGTTTACAGACGTAATGATTTTTAAATATAAATTCATCTCCAGTTTCATTTACACAATTCTGTTATTTTTCACACATGGCCACATGGTGGTCATGATTTCGGTGTTTAATTACAGCTTGTACTTGCCACCTGTGTTCAACTGTACATTCTTAAAATCTTGCATGGCATATCCAAAATGTCATGATGTTGAATGTAGCCAGTGCCTATTACATTATATATGCAAATGAAGACTTCGCATGTGTCACATGGTACGAGAGCATGCCAGGAGAAAGGATAAAGTGGGAACACTGTCACTGTCTGAGATTTATCCTCTGTGTTTGTTTTACTTATGCTCCAGCGATACGAGACTAATGAATTTCTTACAGACAAGGCCCAATTTCATTAACCACCAAGTTCCTTCACGCTGGGTTAGTGTATTACCATAAATGTACCAAACCTACCAATCACCAATTTGTATCTTCATTCTAGTATACCAATTATGGCGAATTGGCGATGCAATATTTTTATAGTTGGTATAGCTATGTCTTTGCCGATGTCCATGAATCCGTTGAGTCCCTATGGCTCAATCAACATTAAGTACAAAGAACATCCGTATTTTTATCTTTCTAAGATGGCGGCGGTTGACATCGGCTGTCTTGACTGACTTTGATAGCCCTTAACAAAGACTGTTTAAAACGTCTCCAAGCAGAATCACACAGCTTTCGGCTGTGGTTGCTGTTTGTCGGGCCGACTTCTGGTAAGTCTATGTCTGTGTTTTTGTGGTTTTCTTTCCCCCACACAAGTGGTTATGCATAACGGCACTAAGGTATGAGTACGGTATGAGTAACTAAATCATTGTACCTCAACATGTCCGTGGTTTGCGGGTTTGTTTCCTTATTACCATCTGTTATGTTTTAAAGACATCAACGCAATGGGTAAGGTGAATTACTACACCATTTCATGACTAGCTATGTAACGGGTTAATACTCCTGCCCAAAATGCCGACTAGTGCTTAATCTTTTCATAGGTCACCCGCCATTGGCTCCATTTCACTGGGCATTCTAACACTTGTATGACTCGACATTACGAGATGTTAATTGCCTTAATTCTTTATTTAGTGACTTGCCAACTGAGGTTTAAATGACTGTAAGTGACTAATGGCTTTCTTGGTTACTATCTTTTTAAATACGACCCCATTGAGATGTAGCTTATCAATATATATCATTAATACATCCATGCTGGTTTTTTCTCAAAGTCATGAGAAGTTAATTGCTTCTATTCTTTATTTTGTGCTTTGCCGGTTTGAGGTTGAAATGATTGAAAGTGACTAATGGCTTTCTAGATTATCAGATTTTTAATACATGATCCTATTGAGATGTTGAGTACCAATAGATGTTATTTATACATCCACACTGTTATTTCTTATAACAAATGGATGTGGACCAAGGTACTAAAATTCGATAGCAGCTGTTTTTTTCTATGAACAGATTGACATGCCCCTTGATAGACATTTTGAGATTAGGACTACATTGATTCAGATGCTGTTTTTTGTGTTCCAGCCCAATGTGGCACTGCAGTGTCTCAGTGATTTGATCATCTTTGACCAGGCATGATCTGTTGATTTACATGGACGGTTGCAGCCTCTTTGAAAGTTCTCAAAATATCCTTGGACGGCTAATTTCAATGCCTGCTTACCATATGGTTCAAGTAAGTAGTCATCACACTAAATTTGTTTTAGTGTTTTTAACTGACAGATGGAATAGAATTTAAATTCCTTATTCATATACTTTACAGTCAGCTTTGGAATCCTATACCAACCCTTGCAAGTTAAAAGCGGGTTGCAGTACTTTAAATAGGTGATATTTCTATTCTTTTTGTCTAGGTGATGGTATTCACTTTTTTCACTTTTCTTGGGTGTGAGATACTGTTTGTGGCTGTAATCTCTCTTTTTGCCCACTGACTTTCTTTGGTTTCTATTTTCACTTCTTCACTTTGTTCTGACTTCTGGAAAAGACCTACCTTTTTCTTTTGATAGGAATTTGTTGTGACCCATATGTTTTTTATACTAAACAGAATCCTGGGACGCTCTATTGAATTTAAGTCCTGATGATGACCGTGTAATTCTACGGAGGTCGAAACGCCGTCGACGCATTGTGGTCATAAAATTAATGAAGGACACATTTCTTTTTTTTCATGTTGTTCCCTCTATGTGACATGTATTTTTTTTGTCTGCCACCTGTTTGGTCTGCATCACAAATTGTTTTTGCACCAACACACTGTATTGAGCATCATTGTCTTAAATGTTTTAAATATTTATAAAAAGGAATACGTTTGTTATACTTTTTCAGAAACTATTATTGTATATGGGTCTCTATATTTCCCCTTCCTGCACCGTCTTTTCTTTGCTATCTTAATATTGATTACATTTTTGTGAATATTATAAATTGTGGACGCTTGAACCCTTGTTAGGATTAGACAACATACAATACAAATCATGGATCGTCACAGAGCAAACTACATTAGAAGATAAAATGACAAATTTGTATCAATGACAATGCATAAAGGAGTGGAAAGGCGTAGAGACAAAAGTTTCAGAGACAAAATACATTTGCAATGATTATTCAAATTCAGATTTGTCAGTCTATACTAACCCAAATAGAAATACGAAATCTACTCTCCGGCCATGAGAGCAACAAGGCCCCTCAAGAAGATTTGAGGAGGCAAAGACTAAGGGGCATATGTATCAAAGGATACATTTGCAATTCTCAAATAGCGATTTTTAGAGAATCGCTATTTGAGTTTCGCAAAACACTATGGGGCCGATTATGATCGCGGACGGACTTGTGTCCGTCCGCGATCATTGAGGAGGAGGGGACGTTCGCATGGGCTGCGGAGTCCCCTCCTGTGCGATTAGGATGTGACCGCCAGGGTGGCGGTCACATCCTCTATTTTTAACATTGCGGCGGGTGCAGCTTCAAGCTGCACCCGCGGCAATGTTAAAAATGCACGCATTGCATTTGCATGCAGAAAGAGGCAGGCATCGCGCGGTGCCTGCCGCTTTCTGCATACAAATGCAGGGGGGTACCATAGGTACCCCCCATGTGCCCCCCCCACCCCCCCTTCACCCAGTGAAGTTACACATGCTTTTCCACGGCGGAAAAGCCGCCGCGGAAGAGCATGTTTGCAGGCACATACTAATCTGGCGGACGGTGTCTGAGAGACACCGTCACCAGATTAGTGCTTTTCCTCTGCGGTTGTAAGCCAACCGCGGAGGAAAAGCTGCGGACGGAAACCGGGACCCACCAGCCATCCTAATGTGGCGGTGGGTCTTTGGTGGGTCCGCTGCGGATTTTCCGCATCCTCCGGGTCGGCAGTGTCTTCCGCCGGCCCGGAGGATGCGGAAAATCCGCAATCATAATGAGCCCCTATGTATGTAGAATTTGCAAACAATTTTGCGAATCCTACATATTCCTTAATTGCGAATCGTAAATTGTGATGCGCACTTAAGGAATACCTCCCCATTCATTCCTATGGGCCTAGAGGCCCATAGGAATGAATGGGAAGACATTCTCAATTTGCGGCTGTCAATTAGAGAATCGCAAATTGAGAATGCAATTTCAACGGTGCCAGGGTATCAAAAGGACACGCTGTTGCACCCCTGAAATGTACATATGTGCACATGTGGCACACATACATGCCCTAAGGGCATGTATGTGCGCCACATGGCACTTTGAAAAATGCAAAAAAGTGACTTTTTCTAAGAATTTGCAAATGAACCCCAACTTGAAGTTGGTGGTAATTTGCGAATTATTAAGGGGAAATCGCACAACTTAGGTGCTTTTTACATTGCATTTAAGGAATCACAAATTGCGATTCCTTAAATGCTTTCACAAAATAAGGAATCACAAATTTTGCGATTCCCTATTTTGCGAGGCCCTTTTGGGATGACACATCTCAAAAGGCTTTTTCCCGTTCGCAAACGGGGTGATTCTGAGAATCGGCCCATTTGTGAATGGGAAATGGGCTTCATACATATGCCCCTAAATCAGGAATCAGTAGACAGGATCAAAACAGCAAATTGACGACCGCGACAATCTCCAAACAGTCTGATCATCTCAATCATCAGCGCGCGCAACCTAAACCCCTCCCACTAGGCACCTCAATTATAACTTAAAACCCCAAATGTCCAACCCAGACTTGTATATAATAACGAAGGGATATTCTACATTTGATTGGTTAAGGAAGGGGGTTTATTGTCACACCACTCTCGGCATGTCCATCACACTAAATGACTTTCAAAGAAGAGAGTTTCCCAGAGTTACAGAAAGGACTGGGTGTAAATCAAGTAAAAAAAGGAGGGGGTTCCTTTCTGTATGGTTAGCTTCAAATTTGTGACCAAAAGGACTACACACTAATATCACTCTTTAGTGTTTGTGAGGTACAACCTAATATAACTATCTAGTGTTGTGGAGTGACACGGCTGATTTAGATCTGCACAAAAACCTACAGTATCTTTCGTTTCACAAATGTAATTTTTAAAAAAAAATTTTTACATATGAATTCATTTGTTACATTTAATTACTGTAAACACATTGTATTGGTTCAACATATATCTGTTGCACACAATTTAAATACACTTGTACTAATTAAAATCATTTCATACAAAACAATACGTAGATTTAACAAATCTTAACAAAAACATTTATAAAAAAGATGCCATAGTGAGTCCTTTTGTTGACGCGTTTCGGTGCTTTACAGAATTTATAACACCTTCCTTAGGACAGACTTATTTAAAAACCAAGTTTCTTCAATCTAAAAACAAATACATACAATTAAAATCATATATTTTCTTAGATGAATACAAGATACAGTACAAAAAAGTGTGCAGGTTTGCCACGTGTCAAAATGTTAGCACAGTGGTATTTTCTTACTTGCTAACGAGTTCTAGCGGAGCCTTCAATTTTAGAGGGTTCCACACCCTGGGGAACCGGGTGTCTATAGGTCCTCAGGTTTAGAATGTATTTCTAAATGAACATTCTAAAAGATAGAAAGAAGCTGTGATCAATTTATTTATGATCTAATTCAATTAAGCGACAACACTTATTTGTCTCCCATTACACTTACTTTAAAAAAGGGGAGATGATCTTATAAGTGTCTTTATCAATTGCACACCTTCTGATCAGCACTGGTTCATACGGGGTTGTGTTAATTTTACCCCCGTCTTCAAGAAAAATCAATTAAAGTTGTATTTATATCTCTTCTGACTTGAAGAGAAATTTTGCATTTATTACTTAAACAAATTTAAGATGGGCGTCCACAATGAGTTCCTACATACCGTTTATATTGGTCGATCCTCCAAAGTTTTTTACTTTTTATCTTGATGGAGATATTGCCCCATGAATAGATGTCCAGTTGAGTAGCTATTTTCTTTTAGCACAGTGTCCTAGACAAAAGTATAAATGTCAATATATATCAATCCCTGGTGTTCATGGTAGTAAAGCACCAGTCTCAGTTTTTATGTTTATATCCTTCACATATGCTAACACGATCTAGGTTGTTGTGCCTGTACATCAAGGTTGGCAATGTGAAATGGATATTCAAAATACCATACCTATTCAGGCAATTTGCTTGGCTAATATTTTTCAAAAGAACTGTATTGTTCGGAGCATACCTCCGAAGTGAACCTTAGTTCTCTCACATTATAAAACCACCTCTGCTTAGTTAAAAAAATTATTAATTACAGTTCTATTCAGTCAAGCCTGATCTTATTTCTGTTTTAGGGTCACTAGCTAGCTACTCAGTTACAAGATTTGTCAGGGTTTGGGAGTCCTGAACGGTACAAATACTTATACAAATAGCAGGACTCAAAAACCCTGTATCCTCGCTTCTAAGAACATCACTAGGCACACAATCTTTTGCTCTCCACTATGGCTCCTTACCGCATCATATGGAATCCGTAGCGGTCAACACGTCCTCTCTCCCCTTGCTGGAACGAGTAAGTGGCGTGTGTTCCTAATTTTTATAGGTGCACTAACTCGCCTTAATTGATTAATTAGTGCCAATTCGATTGTTCCTTCGACCGGCCACGTTGTCGGCCATATTTGTAGTTTTTTAGCTGTGTTCATATTCATGTTTATATTCGTTAATTGAGCTTCTGTCATCAGCTCACGTTTTCGATTCAGAAAATGCACTTGCCTTACTTATGGCTTTTATCGAGTGCGTATAGGTATGCTGATTTTTATACCGTCAGCGTCATACTCGTGATATTGCTTAGCGTTCGTTTTAACTAAAATTTTATTACGGGACATAATAACGTTGTTGTTTGAATTAGCCCTTTAATCTATGCCATTCCTATATTAGTACTTAAACACAATCTCGTGTTATACAAAATTATAAAGCACACGTTATTACTCGTACTTTCTACCGATTCCAAGCGGAGCGCATATTTGTAGTTTCTTTCTATTCAGTGAACTACAGAATATCGTTTTAACCGATACACATGAAATGATTCGATAACCTTGCTGTCAGCGCTACTCAGGGGCGTATGTTGTTTTACCCTCAGTTGTGGTTTATAATTCGAGATTTAACGGAGCCGGCAGCCAGCAGCGTTTAGGAACTGCCGAACATCAAAAGTACTTACGCAACTCCCGTGACAGCATTGCTACATTGTGGGCGATACCAGTATGTTTACACAAAAATAAACACAATTTTCAAAGGCACATAAATTACTTTAACTGTGACGTTTATACCAAGTTATGTTATAAAGCATAACGCGTATCATCAGCAGAGATTACAGTTTTTCTTCAAGATCATAACAAAACGAATCGCAATTATGTCAATACCATCGCGACACTACATGTATTTCCAGAAAGTTATACATGCTATTGCAATATTTGCCGTAATATACTACAGTGTTATACATTGGATATCATAACAGTCAAAAAAACAATCATTTGCATATCATAGTGATCATACAGGCAAGATTCAGTTTAACATTTCTGACACTATCCTCTAACTCTTTTATTCCCCGTACACTATGTACCCTACTCTTCTTTTTGGGGCATGTGTTTTATATAGGTAAAGTCTACATTATCTTATGTGAATTTAATTAGGGTAGTCTATGAGATGATCCAATATGTGCACACCTCTGATTCTAGTATCTAGATTTCTGCATATTTGTGCTCATAATTGCTGAGAAGTTATTTAGATCGTACTTAGATACAGAATATAACCAGTTACTTAATCATTCTGTCCCACTCCTCTCTGCAGTTCAGCCCTGAGTAGTATGTTTTAAATTTGGACATATAGAATTGCTCTCTAAGCTTTCGCTTTTTATTTATATCACCTCCTCGAACTGATATTTTTCATCACACTAAATGACCCATTGCTTTATTTATTTATGACAACAACTTGCACCCCAGGAAATATGATTCAATCCATTATCAAATGCTCTCTTCCTTCATTCAAATCATGTAGCAAACTTTGTACTGCTTGTGCCTCTCCAGAGGAAGTGTTTCCTCTGCTCGAAGAATCGAATCTTGTTTTTTATGCAAAGTTCTTGGCAGGTACTCAGCTTTTTCTCTGAAGGACAAACTCTCTGTCCACCTTCCTTTCACTTTTCTGAATTAATTTCATGCATTTTCCTTTTGCTCCTTTTAACCCTATATTTTCATGCAGAGCAGAAAACCATGCTTCTATGAAAAACAAACACAGGCATTATTATTCATTTTTAATGCTTTTTCACTACGCACCAACCCAATTGCTGCATCTATCCATGTGCAACCCGTAATAACATTATTTTCCAAGCAAACATTAATACCATGCACTAAAGCAGCATAAGTCTTTTACTTTTATTTTGTTCAAAGCAGTTTTGCGGCCTAGTTCAGTACTTTAGTATATGCTTGCGTAGTAGCATTCTCCCTCCTGTTAGACACTTTTCTGTATAAATTTTCACCGCACACTGTTAGTAAATATTACTGAGGGGTCAATCCGAGCAGGTTTTATTTCACAAAAACCCCGCTCCATCACTTGTGTTACTGGAACTGGCTAATTAGAATGGTTTGACAGAATTTATGAATTATGTGCGTTCCTTTGTGTGAGAGTTTTATATTTTATTGCCTCTTTTAGATATCCTACACAACCTTTCCACACACAAGCCACAGCCGGTTTTGTTTTTACTGTTCTCCCATGCAGAAACCAAAGAATAATAAAGACGTAGTTTAAGTGTCTTCCCCATTAGTGAGTCTGATGTATAAGTCAAGCATTGATAAAATCAATACTCCTGACCATATCAATCTGATGTGTTGCTTACCTTTTAGATATTGTTTATTGCAGACATTTCCCACGGGAAAAAAAGAAAATAGGCAACCACCTAAACCCATTGGCCATATTCCTGCGATAAAAAAGAAATACATTTTTAAAAATATTGATCATCACATATAATATTAGAAGGGAATGCCTGCTTCCTAGCAGGCAGGTGCCCTTAAAACAGATATTTAAAACAGTTTAACATAAATGTAGATTACAGGAAAATGTGATTCTTAATGGTGCAAAGTAATGGCACCATTAGCTTTGTATCATTGTTACCCAAAGAAATAGTTTACACACTCAAGCTGAAAACAATTAAAAAATAGATATAGATTTAAAACGAAAACATGTTGGCACAGTATTGACCCACTTCCCTTGGCTGTGCGCATGCAATCAAGCTAATTGCCATCACAGACAACCCAAGAGAGCCAGTGGCTGATGTAAGCTGTCTCATAACCACAAGCTCAATGCTGTGGTGGGCAGAAGCAAAATGTAAATTGCTTTTGACCAAATCAATGAATGAAGAGGGCTTATGCAAAGCCACCCTATAAAATATACATAAATGTAAGAAATGTTTACTTATGAATTTGTTTGATTATACGAGGCAAACAAGATCGCTGTACCTATAGGCAGACCTAAAAGTATGTGACTGTGATAAAGACCATTGTAAATATTTTAAATAATATTTTCGATGCAGCATTATGTCAGCTTTTTGATATTTAGTTTACAAATTGATCTAGGATAAACCCTTTTTAAGATTTCAATTAAATAGATTGATGCTTATACTACGGGCTAATATCGCAGTGCTGTTTCAGTTTCAATGTGCTTCAACCCTTTAGTTTTTGTGGGGTCATTGTTGGACCTGACATTCTTGTTTTGGTTTTCCCACAATTTTTTGCCTTGAATCCTCTTATTTTTGCTAACTTCGTTTCTGTTGGCCTTAGGACTCCATGCAAGCTACGAAGTCTCCTATGAGTAAAGCATTCCCCACCCGGGACAAATGAACCCCGTCCTCTAAATACATCTGATCCCCCCTGATACATCCATGCGGAATAGAATGCAATGTATTTGTACGAAACAATCTACCAAGTTTGTTATTCACTTTCTTCACAGAATGATTTAAAGCAGACACAGAATTAGCCCCCCGCCACACCTACCGTGGGATCATGTGGGACCATGCAATTGTACACCCCGGGACCCTTCTCGCCAACCAACTTACAGTGGATAGTATCACCTCGAGAAGTACTCGTCGACCAATGGTCACCAAATCATTGCCCCCAAGATGCACTATGATTATAGATGGCGGTGACCTCGTCCGCCCTAACAAACCCTCCATAAAATTCTGAAACTGGTCAATACAGAGCCCGCCCCTTCCGTAGAAGGTCACCCTGTACCCGTATTCCCCAGCCATGTGAATCATGTCACCTGCTTTGAATACGTCTGCGGCACGCCTCACGTATGAGTGTCCCACGACCCACACCACTCTTTCCTCAGCCGGTGTTCTTTGACCGCTGGTCCCCAGGTGTCGGGTCAACTGCACAGTCTGCCCCGCCTCGTAAGCTTGCGAAACTGTAAACCAAACAAAAACAAGAAGCGTGAGTGCATGACATTAGCTTCACAACATGTGCAACCGCACGTACCGTTTATAACAATTCGAGGACCAACGCCCCAACTGTTTTACTTTTTCGACACTCAGACCCCTGGCTGTGGCCTCAGTAGCAGCCCCTATCCGGAAGGAATGGGTCCCGAACTCGCACGGGTTCAAGCCTGCGGCTGCAATTGCCATCGCAAGCACCCGTTGGAACTGAAACCTCGTCAGTGGGGTGGCGTCGGCATGCCTTAGTAAGCTTCCCCCCTATGCTGCCGCCCTCTGCGCCAAATATTCCTCAACGCATGCCACCGGGCACACGGGAGATCTGGGAATCCGCTGGACTACTACACAGTCCCCGATCGCTCCCTGATCGGTCTTGGACCTGGCAAACGAGACTACCATTGTCTCCCCCTTAATTTGGATGTGCTCGCGGCACAGCCCCCCCCGTCTCCTGCTTGTTCCGTGCTACCAGCTCGCTTACCCGCATAGCCCCATGGAATGCTAATGAAAAAGCGGCTCGAAATAGTACTGTCTCTGTTTGAGACGAACATGTTGCAGGGAGTACGGACATTAATAGGGCCAACCTTTCAAGACCTATCGGGTGCCTTTCGTCCACTCTGCGACCCTCAAGGCGTTGCCATCCTCGCAGCGCCTTCTGTACCACAAAAGACGCTGTGGGGTCCTGGATACCATGAGCCCGTGCCATGAAAGAAATGGCGGCCCGGTGCCTCTGTGCCGTGGCCACTGATTTTCCTGCCTGATGTAAGGATAACAGAAACTTCAGGACATACTCCTCTTGGCCCCAAAGCTCCCCCCCAGCAGAACCCAAAAAGGACCAATAGGAACGGAACGCCCCTTCGTATGCCTTCCTTGTCCTGGGCGCTAAACTCTCTCCCACGAGGTCTTGTAGTCCGGGGCACCGAGAAACCAGAGAGCTTCGGGAAATGGTGCCGCCACCGGGTCCGCTGAGGGTAGGAAACCCCAGAAGGCCTGCATACGGGAACGAGAAAGCGCGTCAGCTGCCTGATTTAACACCCCTGGCACATGTTTTGCCCTAAAGTGGACGTTTAGCCTCATACACAGCAGAACAATTTCCTTCAGCAACCTCAAGATCCATCTGCAGCGGGCAGCCTGACTATTGATACACTCAACAACGGTCATATTATCCGACCAGAATACCACAGAGCGGTCACGAAACCCCTCAGGCCATGTTGTCAGGGCCACCAGAATAGGGAACAGCTCGAGAAACCCAATGTTACCTGTGAGCCCATTCTCGTGCCACCATGCCGGCCAGGTTTGTGCTGACCAATGATTACCAAAAATTGTGCCAAATCCAACACTCCCTGCCGAGTCCGTCCACAACCCCAGCTCCTCGGAGGAAACAGCGGGTTTGCTCCACACAACTCGACCGTTGAAATCCGCCAGGAATGCCAACCATATGCGCATGTCCTGGCGAACCTCTGCCGAGAGCGTTGTGCGGTGGTGGCCTTCCTTAAGGCCAACCATGGCCTGAGCAATAGAGCGGGAAAATGGGCGCGCCATTGGCATTACTCTCAGGGCAAAATTTAGTTGACCCACAACCCGCTGCAACTGATGCAATCTTACTTTCGTCTCGCTAATACATGTTTCAAGCGATGCCTTAAATTTCGTCACCTTTTCCTTAGGCAAGCGGAAGCACTCCTCTTTGGAATCGAGCTCTATTCCAAGAAACTCGAGCAAAGTAGACGGCCCCACTGTCTTACCGGGTGCCAATGGCACGCCAAAGCGTCTCATGAGTTCACAAAATTCATTCAAGGCTTGTGCACACTCTATGTCCCCGGCTGCCCCCAGGAATAGAAAATCATCAAGATAATGCATCGCATGTGTAAACCCTGTTGTTCTTGTGAAAGCCCATTGCAAAAAACAACTGAATCTCTCAAAATACGCACAAGAGATGGAGCAACCCATTGGCATACATTTATCCATGTAATAGCGACCCTGAAACATGAAACCAAGGAGACGCTGATCATCTGGGTGTACCGGGAGCAACCGGAACGCTGACTCGATATCTGATTTAGCCATCAGCGCTCCGGGCCCTAGGCGATTCAAAATGGCGACGGCCTCATCGAAAGATGCGTACCGCACCGAACAAACTCCCGGGTCAATCGCATCGTTCACCGAAAGACCCCTTGGAGCTGACAAATTATGTATCAACCTGAATTCCCCCGGATCTTTTTTGGGGACTACACCCAGGGGCGAACAAACAAAATTAGTACTTGGCGGGTTGTCATATGGTCCAGCAACCCGACCTCGGGCCACCTCTTTACCAATCTTTGCTTGTACCACCGCCGCATTCTGCTGCACCGATAGTTGATTCTTACATTGTGCCTCACCCTGAAAATCCCCCGCCGGGATGCGGAAACCATATGAGAAACCATCTCGCAACACCCCAGCGGAGATATGATCTGGGTATTCGTTTAGCCAAGGGATCATTGTCATGATATCAACCGGGGTAGGTAGAGGCGCCCCTTGGGCTATTTCAGACCTGTTTGGTGCTTCCTCTACTCCCCGTATCACTAGCCTTGGCTCTGCACATATTCTCAGGGTGGGAGGACTGCCCACACCCCGAACATTCGTGCCTGAACTTACAAGAACCCTGTGGCCTAGTACATTTTCCTCTGTTAAAGCCCTAGCAGACCCCTTTTTTTCCTGAGCTGCCACTATTCCTTGAGTTCCGGTCATTACTTGAACCTGCCCGAAAGGGCGCCCCTGACGAATGGCGGGAATACTCAACCACATCACCCATGAAATGGAGTCAAAACAGTCCCACGTCAGGGATGAATCGTGCTCCTTGGATTTACGAAATATATTATCATAAGAAAACCATTTATTCCCTCCATAAGTTTCATAAAATTCCATGATACGTGTCTGGTACACGGCCAATTCCCCCAACAATTCGGGCCTACGTTCCCCCATAATTGCAATGAACATTCCGAACGCTCTGCCCCAATTGCCTATCGATTCATCGACTCTGAAACCAGCCATCCTGGCTCGCCATACACTAGGATGTAGATACTCTTTCTGATTTTTTACATGCTCGATCTCGTAGTGATCGGTCAACAAGGAAAACATGTTCACATATTTGTCTGCCCATATCCTCTCTTTTACCTCGATCGGGATATGCTGAACAATTTTTTCCCTCCTTGAAGGTATCGATCCTTCCCCCACCATCGGCAATGGCTGCTTACCTGAACCTGCCGTCGTAACTGCAGACCCCGCCGTACCAACGCCCGATCCTGGTTGACCCACGGGAGCCTGCGGGGAAACAAAAGGACAAGGTGCTTTTGCGGCATCTCGAGATTGCCGCAACTGCCTCATTATTAGTTTGGCCTCCTCGGCCGTGTCCCTCGGAGCAACAGAACCCTCGTTGTTTCTGCCCAACCATGCCGCCAGCTGGGCGGCCAACTCCGGTGGCATATCCCCTTCGTTCACAGGGGTAACTACGACAGGGATCGGCTGCCCTGCGTCGGGAATCGGCACAGGAGCTTCCACCGGTCTGGGGGGGCTCGCCGGGGGAGCCTCCGGAACTGGATCCTCGACTCCATTTGCCCTGTACCTGGCCCTCTTTCCTCTCCCGGCAGGGACCACCCCTGGCAAAGCTGGCCCGATGATTCTTTTAGGCCGTCCCGTACCGTCCCTGGCCGCCATTTTCCTCTTCATCTCCGCCATGTCTTTCACCAGCATACGGAGCATTTGCTCAGTGCTAACCTTCTTTCCGACCCTTTTGCCCGGCATTTTCTCGCGGTAGATGAAATGTCCTGGACAAGGCTTCTAGCGCTAAAAGAGAAAAAAGAGAAATTACAAATTTCAAAATTGGCTCTTCGTTCCGTCTCGAGCTCACGTGCAACGAGGAGGTGCAGCTTCAGAGCACAGGAACAAGAGGATGCTTCCTTGACTTGTCGCTCCTTTTATCCTTCCTCGGGCGGGCGTAGACCCTCCTCCAATCCGCCTCCCGGGCGTGGCTGGCGGTGTCGGTGTCTAGGACAACCCTCTCTTGGGCGGGAAAAGGCGCGCCCCAGCTACGCCGCTTCGGGCATACCAGCCGGGACACGCCTCCCGCCCAAAATGGTTTCCGGGGGGGATCGGGGTACTCCACTATACGTTCGGGGGGACCGAGTGGTCGCCCCTTTCCAGAATAACTCCTCAGGTTGACATTTGCCTGCCCTTTTTTGGATTTGAGGCCTTTTGACTTTCTTTGGATCACTTTTGGATTAGAAATCAACTTTCACAAGTAAGTTTGTTTGGGGCATTACATTTGCTGTTCTGCAGAAAAACGAGTTTTGCTAAACTGAAAGAACTCAGCAGGTGCAAAAGTTCAAATTGATCATTAGTAACCATTCCCTGTAGTGCTTCCTGACTGGGGCCCCTCCAGAGTTCAGTTGCTAGTTGCAACAATTGTATGACCCTGCTCTGACCCTCACAGCCGGATCATAGAATAGCTACAAGTAGGCCACAAAGGTCCTGGAAAAAAAAATTGCACTGCAACAGAAAGCAAATTACAGATAAGGAAGCAGGTGCCAGACTGGAATTTTAAAACAGTGACACATTAATAAATCAACCCCAAATTAATTCATGTCAGTTGAAGCAGGACAGGTGTGCTTGCTTTTTCCCCCCATAATCTACAGTGATGATGATGAACCAGAGGGTGGCATTGATGTACCAGAGGGTGGCATGGGTGAAACAGAGGGTGGCAGTGTTGAAACAGAGGGTGCTGTGAACCTGTGATGATGAACCAGACGTAGAAACAACATAGTCGCGACCGTTGCATGCCGACAAGTAAGTTCGCAATTGCAAACTGGTACAAAATCCTCGCGAACTGGCAGAAACCCTTGCGAACACTATAAAAACAAAAAATCCACAAATTAGCTAGAATTCGCGGATTTTGCGGATTGCGAGTTCGCAAATACGCAAATTCGCGAACGCCAGATTCGCAAAATTTACCCATGCTTAATTCCTAGTTTGTCATGTACATTGTCGAACGGAGTGCCCAGAGGGACTCTCAGCATCTGCCTTAAAAATCTGTATTTTCACCATCTGAATATGTTCAACCCCCATTTACCCCAGACCTCTCCTCCATACAAAACCCTAGAGGTACAGAAGGACTGATACAATTTTAAAATCACCCCTGAGGACCCTATACCTATTTTGTGTGCGTAATTAGCAATTGCCTTCAGAGATTTTGTCATATTCCTTAGCTTCCCCTATTTCAGAATTTTCCAATTTAATTTATCATCAAGCACAATGCCCAGGTAAGAAAATGATGGACCCTTGGCTAGACTATGTAAGCATGCCTTGTACATTATTGATCTGGACCTTCTATTGCCTATCTCCATCACAAATGATTTAGTAAAATTAGGGAACAAGCTCAACTCATTCATAAAGGAGACAAACCAGTCTATTAGGACTTGCAACGCCCAAGGTGTACTTGCTAAAAGAACGACGTCATCCACGTACAACAAAATGGGCACTAGTCTCCTACCTATTTTTGGTATATCTGTGTGCAAAGATGTCAGGGCAGATTCTAATCCATTTATAAATAGCGTGAAAAGAAACTGAGCAAGATTACACCCTTGGGGCACCCCTCTCGAGCAAATAAAATTGTCAGTGAGTCCTCCTTCTTTAGTGTACCTAACTTTTGCTTAGCTCGTCATGGCCCATGGAACGCTCAGGTGCGGGGCGAATTCCCCTGCTGTCCTGAACTTCCCACGGGAGCCAATGCAGCACAGGAGCGCCGTGCCTCATGACGAGCTGAGCTCGTCATGAGCATGCGGGCGCTGTGCGCGCCCCCCACCCCCCAGCACAGCGGGGACATAACCCCTGCACCGAAAGGGTTAAGCTGTGTTTCCTGATTGTAAAGCAGCAGCTACTTCATGTTTAATATCTTTGGGCTAGTGCTGATAAATCCTCTTTAACGGTAAAGTTGGATCTGACATTACCATTTTAGAAATGCCACTTTCAGGAAGTTGACATTTCTGTAAATGTAAATGTAAATATATTGGCATTTATATAGCGCACTACTTACCCGTAGGGTCCCAAGGCGCTTCAACCGCTGCAAAACCCTTCCTGGCTTCCCTGAGAGATGGTCCCTTAATGGGTATCTCCAGGGTGAGACCAGGCATCCCCGGCGGTCTGGTGGGGCCGTTAGTGAAGATGAGGCAAGCTAATGCCCAGAGTTGCCGAGTGTGATCGCTGATCAGAGTGGGCACCGAGGCGAGAGAATTATCGAATCCGCTGACCCTGGTCCAGAAACCTGCCGCACCGGGAATCGAACCCTGGTCCCGGGCCTTCCTCTGCTCTCGGGTCTGCCGCCTCTAACCAGTGAGCCACACTACTTCACATTTCTCTGCTCCTATTTGGAAAACAGGGGACCCCTACAGTACTAAGTTTGCTAAACGTAGGGAAACGTCACTATTGGAAAACTACACAACTATAGCAAACACTCAATTAATAAATGCCAGCTCTCTTAGAAAAGGGTTAAAACATAACAGAAAAGCAACCTTAAATGTTCTTCTATAAATATAGCAACACATTTTGTTTTGATATCAAAACAAAATTTGTTGCCATATTTATAATAGAACATTTAAGGTCGCTTTTCTGTTATGTTTTAACCCTTTTCTAAGAGAGCTAGCATTTATTAATTGGGTGTTTGCTATAGTTGTGCATTTCTCTGCTCCTAACTTTGCTCTGTGTGCCTGCATCCTGTCTCTAATACATGTCTGGGTGGGGTAACAGCTACTCTTTGTGCATTCCCTCTAGACAGCCACACCGCAGGAAGGGCTGGGTGTGACAGGGGATAAATCCGTATTCACCTGCATACTGATAGCCTTCCTGAGCAGGAAGGGGGAGAGGTGGTTCAAACTTACATCCGAATAGGCAGTGTCCTGCCCTCACACAAAGTACTGATGTACCCCCTCCTGGTAGTCTGGAGCCAGGGCTGGGTTAAAAGGGATCCTTGTGCACTTCAAATAACTAATTTTATTTCAACCCCTACATCACAGGTACTTGTGGGTATAAGTACCAGGGCTCTGGTCCTATCAGATCTGTACACTACCTGACCTGTGAAGAACTCTGCTTGAGTAAAGACTGCAGTGCTGAAAGGATTACCACTTTGCTGTGAATGACTGTTCTGAGAAACAGCTTCTCTGCTTTGCTGAACTGCCCTGCTTGCTGCTGATGATTTCTGCACTGCTGAGGACAAAGTCTTGACCCTCTCAATTGAACCCTGAGTGACTCAAAGGACTTGCTGACTTGCTTCATGTTTTCTGAAGTCCCAGGAACACAAAAGACTTCCTACAATCCTGCCGGTGCTGCTCAACTCTGCCATCTGTGAGTCCTACCCTTGCCTCAGGTGCCCCTCCAGTCCTGGGCCTCAGAAGTGAGTTCCACAGCTGTTTTCTGCAAAAACGGATGCATTGCCTTGACTGCATGAGAATTTCTGCTGCGGTGCTGCTTCAACACCAATGCAGAGAATGTTCAATGGAGAAGAATCCACAGCGTGAGTAGCTCAATGATGACGCAGAGGCGGCTCGATGACGAAGCTTCGCATTCACTTCAACGGGGCTCAATGACGATGCGGTACCCTCTCTGTGCAACTCCACGATGACTTAGTAGACTCTAGACATCGACCGAAGCTCCATCCAAGGTATTTCTTCAGCTGGCCTCCCTGGGTCCTGCAGCTGACCTGCCCTCCATCACGGTCGGCACAAACTGTGACTTTGCACTGGTCCCGTGCGACCTCAAGTAACCTTTTGACCCCTAATGACTTCTCAGCACTATTTTTGGTTTATTCTTGAAAAATTCATATCTTTACTACTACATATTGGAATTTTACCGTTTTGATCTTGTTTTAATCAGATAAATAGTCTCTATTTTTTAAAACCGCTGCAGTCTTTTTGTGGTGTTTTCATTGAGTTACTGTAATTTAAGCGTTTCACAAATACTTTGCACTTTGCCTCTTAAGTTAAGCCTGAATGCTCTGTGCCAAGCTACCAGAGTGTGAGCACAGGTTAATTTGGGGTGTATATCTACCTTACCCTGGCTAGGGGAAGGGTCCATACATGAACAGGGTGCAAACCTCTGCCAACTAGAGACCCAATTTTTAACAAAGACTTAGGGCCAGATGGATATTGCATTGGTTGTAAATACTGCTTGCAATTTGTGACCAGTATCTTTGCAAAAAGTGTGGTAATTTGTGAACCAAAGTATGTTTTATTAGGTAAGATTACAAATTACTGATTTCTAGTGGGTCACATTTCGAATTACCTCATGAATAATAATGAGGTAGGTCACAAATTGCGACCCACTAGAAATCACAGCCATCACAGGGATGGTGGCCTGCTTAGGACACCAGACCACCATGTCTGGGGTTGCTTTTTAATAAAGCAATATTTTTTGTTCAAATTCAGATCAAAATGGGATGTTTTAAAAAGTAAAAGATTAACAACATTTTCTAAGAGAAGGCAGTAGCCTGTCGGAACACTGCCTACTTTTAAAAATTGGTTTTGCCAACATTCACAAAGGGGAAGGGGTTTGCGAATGGGTTTCCACTACGTGTTTGTAGTTGGTAAAGTTTTCATGTTGTGCAACGAGAATTCCATTGCAAAACATTAATACATACTATTCAGATTTGGTATTTGGAAGAGACGCCCTAAACACACCCCTTCCAAATACCTATTTGGACTTCGACGCAAACCCAAACATTGATTTTGTAATATGTTACTCAATGGCAATTTGTGGTTTGCACATACAGAAAAGCCTTTTTGCGCTTGCAAATGGGCCAATTCTGCAAATCAGGCCATTTGCAAATGCAAAACCACTCAATTCATCTGGCCCTTAATTCTAACTTTTACGGGCTAGTTATTAATGTGATCTTGGATGACGCAGCATGTTGTTCCTCGAGTACCCTTTCAGTATTTTGATTCCTCTTTGGTATTCTCCCTTTTCTCCATTCTCTAATAGTGGGAAGTTATATATGCTTTAGTCATGGCGTTCTGCTCATTGGTGGCCATGGTGGTGGTGGAATAAAGCTTTTGGACTTGTAAGGGATCTCCTAAATCCAAGCTCATTCTCGTGTCTTTGTATTCATGGTGTGAGTGTGTTCCATGTTTTTGTGGCTTTGGCTGAGAAAGAAGTCTCATTAATGGTTTTCTTCTTGGATGGATGTATGTTTAGTTGTGATGCTAAATTAGGGCGCAGTGTATCTGATGATCTTCCTTTATTTGAAGATTGGCAACTTCAATGCATAGCTCTATTAATGATGAAGAGAATTTTCAAGGCGGATATTCATGCTATTGGGAACCGGTGGAGGGCCTTCAGAGCGGAAGGCTATGAAGCTAGTAGTACCAGTCAAAACTAGCTGGATGTGTTAGACATCTCGAGGCAAATATCTGCAAAACATGCTTCTAGGAGCTGCTGCCTGGACAGAGAGTCTTAGACTATGAATGAACCTCATGTATGAAGCCACCAATTTTTATTCATTTTCATGATGTCTATAGCACATGCACACAGACACACTACATAATTGTTGTAATCTATAACAACCATGTTTTTTTCACAATGATGTGACCTGTTTACCGTAAATTCTCAGAGCAGAGGTGAGGAGCACACTTTGCATCTGAAAAGTGATTTTTAAAAACACCGGCACTTGTAGAAATTAAGTGTATGTGCTGATACTTTTAAAGGCTGTCTGGTCTCTCTTTGTTGCAATTAGTTCATCCATGCACCACGTGTTATAATAGTTAAATGTGATATTTGAACATGTGACTGATTTTGGAAACATCTGAAATTGGGTATGAATGTGTGTGCTGCCTTCCTTCAGGAAGCTCAATACTCCTCCCTCGGCTGATGATTGGGAAACCGGAGTCCATTTTGTTCTGATGCCAAAGCCTTGAGAAATGCACGTAGAGAATCAACTGAAAGATACATTTTGAAGTTTTCCTTGATAGTTCATTTCTTGGGACGCAGTTAAAAAGGACTGTACTTCTCAACAATAGAATCATTTCCACCAACCATCAGTTTCTCCACAGGCTGTCAATCCGTTGATACCCTACCCGTCTACCACATGAGCAAGATATTGAATTAAATATCAGAAAATGCTTCAAGTAACAATTTTGTCTGACCCAATACCTGAATCAGTTAAAAGAGATTGCTAGCTTTTTCGGACACTCATTTGCCCTGGAAAGTGTTTAGTTATTTAATGTTGCCTCTTTTCCTGCTGAACAACAAGTAGAATGCAATTATATTGTGAACATGCAATAAAGTCGTCTGCAAACCTCACAGTAATGATGAAGGATTACACATTTGCTTCGGAGAAACAGACTATGCGGTAGAAAAATTATATAAAATGTTATTTTTGGCTTATGTCCATGCGCGATATTGACGTTGCTTAAATACATTTAGTAGAGCCACCCATTTGTGGTTGTCTAAGTGCCCGTTCAGTGTTCCTTCCAGCAGCCAAAAAATGAATACGATTAATAACCACAATGAATGTATAGCAAAGTCTATCCGCAAAAAGGTCTGAAGTCCGAGGCCCTGTCTCTCTGGACCTTGCCAATGACGGAGACATTCCTACGTCGTTATTTTAAAAAAAATCCGGGGAAAGAGTTGTATCAAAAAAGGTTTATTTATTGCTTATTCGTTTTACTAGTCAAACACATTTTACCCCAAGAAAGTCGTTGGAGTTTTTATTAGGGACACAATCTGACATGGAGGTATTTTTCACAGAAATGTGGAAAAGAGTATTTCACAGTGATGCGTCTTCTGGCATTACAGCAGAATGAAGCTGTAACACGGGAGACAGGAATCTTCGAGGCTTACAAGAGCTGTGAGATATGAGAGATAATTATCTGGCTGAGAGAGAAGCTTGTTATTTTGTGTTATTTTGTATACTCAGAGTTACAAGTTAAATCATGGAAAGTCAAGGTGAAGAAGCTAGATGAGATTTTTACTTCCCAACCCATAATGGCGCTCATGAATACTGCGTAGCACGCTCTCGGTGTGATGGCAGGCACTCAGAGCAGTACTCAAAGCAAGAAGTACGGATAATTACATCGCAGGAAATAGTCTCTCCTGTTACTGAGATCGACAGAAAGATTGAGTTAATAACTTAATGGCAGAGTTTGGAAATGAAAGCGTAAGCACTCGAAATCTAAGTCCTAATTGCTTTGTGTTTCATCTGATTATACGGGAGGGTCCAGTAATACTCCGTTCTATGATTTAGGTTCAGAGAAAGGGGATTCCTGCTACTGCAATACCAAAAAACCTTGATGATGCCCCATCCTATAGTTAGGGGTAAACTTAGTTACACGATATTTCTGGAGGTGTGGGTGGGGACTCAGGGTTTAAAAGTAAATAAATAATATACAACAGGGCAGCTCCTCCACTAAGGCGGCGGAGCGTCGTCCCACTGCTCTGAAGCCGGTAAAAAAGGAATAATAAAATGAGAATGCATTGTTTATATCATTTTATTTTTCCTTTGTTGCTCAGCTGGTTAGGGGCGGGGCTGGGCTGTGTCAGAGGAGCAGGAGGAGGAGTGGTGGTACTCTGTAAGTGCTAATGACAGTTTGGCCAGCCGCCTTTGGCCCGCCAAACAGTCATGCGCACTTAGCATGTTTTCCACCGGGCTGTGTTGCACAGCTGGTTAGAGAACTGGTCCAGGCTCCCAGTCCCTCTCTGAGTGCCAAACCACGGCGCTCAGACCAATCACAACGCTGCTATCAGCAGCATCGTGATTAGCTAGGGAAGTCTACAAGCCTGGGTGCTTTCTGTTGTTCCTACATCCTGCCCCTAAAGACCTGGAAGCGGGCGAAGAAGATCGAGAGGCGGCAGGTGGCAGACATTAGGTAGCAACCTCCACTGAGTTACAAGTTAGAGTTCAATAACTTGGGGACTGATTTATGAATTAGGGGAGCAGTATAGCAAGTCACTTTGCTGCACTGCAACCTTGTACTATTGTGCAAGGGTGCCTGTATTGCATGCAGGATTGTTTTGGTGCAGGAAGGAGCACCTTCCTGCACAAAAACAATAATGAGAGGCCTTTTCCTCGTTCTATGTGTGCTGAAGTATGCAGAACATATAGAAAGAGGGAAAAAAGAGGAGAAATAAAGATATTTCTCCCTGTTACGCCTCTCTTAGGAAGGCATCTTTTTTTGGCGCATTCCCAGGTTTACCTGTTCTTCTCTGAGAATGTGTCAAAATCCATATATGTTGCATGGGACCACCCACACCACACCCATGGAAATGACTCCTTGGTGCAGAGTAATGCACCGCAGAGATGTGTGCTGTGTTACATTACTTGAGATATATGAAGCCTCACAGGGCCATGCCATGTGGCCTTGCATGGTTTCATAAATCTCATTTTTACTTTTGTGTTGCTTTCATACCTTGTTGCATGGTGCAAGAGCGATGCAGAGTGGCTCATGAATATGCCCCATTCAATCTAAAAAAATAAATTGTCAGAAATTGTGTAAAAAGTTTCAGAACCAAAGTCAAATATTGTTTTTTTCCAATACCTATCAGGGTGGCAACAAAAGGTTTTCCTACCAATAGTACTCAAACTAGCAACCCACAGGCTGTGGTTGTGAAGGAGTCTGGGAGAGAGACCAAAGCTACCACTGTGACAAAAAATGCTGACCGCCAATCCTTAAATTCAGTACAAGTGAATGGTGAGAAATTCAGTGCGACTCCAGCATTGGCTTCTGACATGGCCAATCAGACAGCTAACGTAGCGGCCACATTTCAATCACAGATAGATCCATATGGGGACTTTTCATCACAACCTACAGGGGGGGCCTTTATTTTTTGTTACGCCACCGGTTTGTGATCAAGAGGGTAAACAACATCCCATTACCCTTTTCGGAGAGTCAAGTAGTGTACTAAATAAGGTAGCTTGACGAAGGGTCGAAGACCAAGGAAAGCTACAACAGTTTGTAACCTTTACTCCTTTCTGTAAAGTAGAAGGCTGCCTTGCCATCCTCAATCTGGGTGCTATATTGACCCTTTTGAATGGATTCCCAGAACTGAATCTAAGGTTATGGACTATATAGAATTTTTAGATGAGATTACAGAGGCCACTAATGAATCCAAAGGGTCTCAGTGTCCTTATGGCATTGCATAGTTAATATAAGCAGACACTGCCATGTGATGCTTTAAGAAAAACTTGCACCCCATTTCGACTCCACTGGCTTGATTAAATTAGTGGCCTTTTAAAATCTAAAGTCCAGGGTGGCAAGATTTCAACTGGAAAAATGAATCTGCAAGTACATTGAGATATCATGAATGGTTGGAGAAGAATCATAAGAAAAAGTCTTTATTGCAACATTAAAGATCAGTCAGAAAGTTTTAACTGGGATTGGGTAGCCTCTTCAATACAAAATTATTCGATGTTTACTGAGCAGGTTACACAATTCCACCTTGACTAGGTAAGCTAAGGTGATCAAAGGGTCAAAGATTTGTGTCAAAGTAAGCTAGTATGAGTAGTACATTGAAGGGGAACTTGGGGGGAGATTTACTAAGATTTTATGCTGTGTTTGTGTCACAAAAGTGACGGAAATCAGTGAAAAATCTTTATTTTCTGAATTACTTTCCAGCCCTAAACTTGTTTAGCGCTGGAAATAATGTAAAAGTAACATAAAGCATAGCACTGCTATGCAATACTGGGGCGTACCATGGGTGGAGCATGGGCATTCCCATGCAACCACCCAAGGTTTCTGCAACTAACCCAATTTACTAAATATTTCAGACAGGATCTAGCATCAGAAAACTGCGCCCATTTGTAGTACATACAAGGATGGAGAAATGGTTTGATTTCTCCTTCCTTTTCCAACTGTATACATGTGCTGCACTGTACAGCACACATACAAAGAGGGTGAATGGTTTACATCAGTCTATGCATTGTATTTTGTACTGGAAGGGTACTCTTCCAGTTCAAAACCTATGCTAGACTTACGGAGACAACCTTGCCCCATGGCGCAAAGGTGTCGCCGTAGTGCAAGGCAGCTGATTTTAGCGGGGTGGGAGAACCATATTTCATCAAAATTGGCAATCTCCTCCTCTCTCCTTGTCAAGCAGCACAGCATTTGTGGCTGTTGCACTGCGCTGCATGAAAAAGTGGTAAATCTGCCCCTAAACGCCATATAGGAGCCAGGGTTGATAGGTCATTTAAAGAGATATGAGTGAATTTTCCTTCAAGCAACTTAAGCATCTACACCTTTAGGGGTCGCAAATTTTAAGGAGCAGTCTGTTGCAGCTAAACAAAATCCTCACGTGAGACGAAATGGGAGCTTACTAGATTAATTGAACTTCTGCTGCAGTTTGACAGTTATTAATTGAAAACCATAGTATTTTCAATTTGCAGATGTTTTGCTATTCCTGTAGAGGTTATGTTGGAAATTTGCTCCCCACTGAAATGTTTCCTTCTCTACCCTATTTTTGCTGAACTTGTTTCGTTGACATTAGCACTCTGTGCACTTTACTACTGCTAACCAGTGGTAAAGTGCTTGTGCTTTTCCTTTCAATCATAGTAAAATTGGTATAACCTGTATGGTACATTAAGGGGCATATTTATCAAGGGTTTGAGTCATGTTTTCAGCAGACAATGTGGTGCATGTATGACGCAAACCCTAAAATGCAATTTATCAAGCCATGCAAGGTCACATTGCCAGCCATGAGTTACTTAAAAAATCAGAAGTAACACAATACAGTGCCAATCACTTCATTGTTTTACTCTGCCCCAGGGAAGTGTTCCATGGGCATTTCGTGGGTGTTCCCATACAACTCCCATGGTGTTTGAAGCATTCCCAGATTTACCATTACTGGTTGACCTGGGAATGCTATGCCTCCCAGGCATTTCACAACTTAAAGCAAGCTATTATAGGGCACATTTATCACTGTGTAGTGTCACCTTTGCATCAAGCAGTGAGCGCACGGACGACACAACAACAAAGTCAAATTTATAAAGCCATGCATCTTGCATGGCCCTGCATAGCGGGATAAATCTGGAGTAACGCAAGGCAGCGCAAATCGCTGCCCTGTGTTACTTTGCCTCAGGGATGTGTTCCATGGGTGGAGCATGGGTGTCCCCATGCTCCACGCATTGATTTTGGAGCATTCCCAGATTTACCATTAGTGGAAGACCTGGAAATTCGTCAAAATGTTACGTTTCCCCAGGTGAGGCATAACGAGAAGAAATATCTTTATTTCTCCTCGTTATTTTCATTATACAGCATAAACAGAAAGAGGAATGTGCCTCTGCGGATTGTTTTGTGCAGGAAGGTGCTCCTTCCTGCACAAAAAGAGTCCTGCATGCAAAGGGTGTCTGGATTGGCGCTAGGCAGCCCATTGTGCACCAGCACTGGGAAAAAGGCAGGAATGCCCAATTTTGTGTTAAATACGGTGCGGATAATGATACTTTATTTGATTTAAAAAAATCATAAAAGGGTGGACTTACCACCATGCAAGCGGTATTTACATCATAAAAACAACACAAAATCAACTTTAAATCAAGTTAAGAATTGATATCATGCTATACAAAAGTAGCGGGAAAAAGGTCTAAAAGGAAAAGAATAAAACAAATGATGTGAGTTCTTGCTGGGGACACATTAATTTTGACTCATGATGAAAGGGAAAAAAATAAAAAGTATAGAAGAATAATGGTAGTTCAAACAAGAGGCCCGTTATTTTTAACTCATGATACAAAAAGACAACTGTTTGGAGAAGAGGGGAAGAGAGTGGAAACGTCTGTGGCCTGCCAAAGCCTGGCCTATTGTCCAGAGACCTCTTTGGATGCTGCCCTTTTTTCCAGCTCTATGGCGACGAGATTCAATAATGTTATGGTTTTACATGAGAGTTCTATCCAAGATCCACTTAGGCATCTTATCACCGCCGCCCTGCAAGTTCTCACCTGGGCTTCTCTTAGAAGAGATCGAAGAAGCGTGTTTCTTAGATTTTGAAGTGCCGGGCATATGCATATAAGGTGCAGTAAAGAGACTGCGCCGTTGCCACAGAGGCGGCATTCGGGAGTTGCCCACAACCGTAGCCATTTGGGAGTGAGGTCTTTGGACGAGAAGCAACCCAGCCTTAAAAGGCTTAATTTCCTTTTGTAGTGGTCCCTGAAGCATTCTTTCAAATAATCCTGAAGTTTTAGGTAGGTATATGACGGCAAAACGATCCAGGCGTGGCTTTTGCCAGCCACTGCTGCTTTGTCCATGAGTAGTGATGTTTGTTTGACTGCTTTCTTGATAATCAGTTTGAAGGCGGAATAAGTCATGGGCAGACGCCAAGATTCTTCTATTTTTAATGCCTCCAAAGCTTGCCTCAAGATCTTGTATGTTGAGTCTGGTAGCCCGGCCTGTTTTTCGACTTATAACCAGCAAAGGTGGGCCAGGGATTCGTCTTCTGCGTCCCTCATATGCCAATAATATTTGGCGAGTGCTCCTTGTCTTGCTGGGAGCTGGTTAGTAAGACCGAACTCCAAACGAATTTGGGCTTGCGAGATATGTCTCGGATTGAGAAAAGAGTTTTGAACAGCCTGGATTGGGCGAGATTTAACGCTGTGGCGTCCCCGATTGCCAGTAGTTCAGAGCCGTATGTCAGTGATGGCAGAAATTTGGCGGCTGCAATGTTAAGAATGTGGCCGGTGGAATGTCCGTTTAATTGCTTTTGAACAGTTTTGAAAGCAAATTGAAGCTGCTTAGCTTTGGATTCCCCCTGTTCTAGGTGCTGTTTAAACTTTAATCGGTGGTCCAATAAGATTCCCAGGTATTTATAATGGTCTACCTGGATTAGAGGGGTAGAATTTATCTTCCAGACGAAAGTTTTTTTTTTTCTGGAGCCACAGAAGCATATTATGTTAGTTTTATTTAGGTTTATAGTCAGTTGTGCGTTCGAGAGGTACTGCAACAGTTTGGAGATCAAGCGTTGTAGACCGATGGGGGTTTTTGAGAGGAGCACAATGTCGTCCGCGTATTGGAGACTTGTTATAGGTGAGTGGGCCAATTTTGGTGGGTCTCCCTGGATGGTGCTTAGGTCACTTTCTAGGTCCGCGGTACAGATGTTAAAGAGGCTGGGGGCCAGAACGCAGCCTTGCTTTAAACCGTTGGTTGTATGGAATTTCCTTGTCAGGCGGCGACCATCCCTTTTTTTCACTTGGACCCAGGTATCTGTATAGAGCTCAATAATTGCTCCCAGCAACTTTGGCGGCACGCCCCAGGCTTTAATTTTGGCCCAAAGATTAGATCTTGGCACTTTGTCAAAGGCCACTTTTAGGTCCAGGAAACAAGTGTACAGCGGGGTGGAATTGTAGATAGCTTTGTTAACAAGGAGGGTTAGCGCAGATAGATTGGTCAAGGTGCCCAGTCCTTGCCGAAAGCCTGTTTGTGTCCGGGGAATTATCCCTGTGCTGCTCACCCAGGATTCCAGTTCTACCAACAAGTTGGAAGCGTAGATCTTAGCCTCCACGTGCATTAAGGCTATAAGCCTATAGTTGTTAGGGTCTGAGCGGGACCCGTATTTATAGATTGGATGCAGAATGCTGCCTCTCCATGATTCGGGAAGGTTCCCGGTCTTTAGACTCTGACCAAATAAAGGTGTTAGTTGACAGGCACAAAACGATGGGTCTTTCCTAAATAAGGAGTTGGGAAGCCCGTTTAGACCAGGCGCTCTGTCTGCTCTCAATGATTTTATGGTATTTGACACCTGCTTTAGTGAGAACAATTCCATGTCTCCTGTAGTCTTTGGTGTCGGTAAGTTCCCAGTAATTTTTGGAACTGACATTTTACTCGGGCTGGAACGGGGAAGCTCCACAAGATGCTCGGCGTTATTGTCAGTAAGTGAATTGTACGAGGAATTGTATAATAAGTCGATGTGACTACTCCAGAGCTGGTCCGTCATATCTGAGTTAAACTGGCGATGTTTGCCATTTAGCATAAAGTTTATTTTTGCCCAAAAATCTTTCGAATTCTGCAATTTGCTTGCATGGAGTATGGAGCATGCTAGTTTTTCCCTGTGCATTCGCTTGGCCAGGTTAATCTCTCTTTTTAGTTCTTTTTTTAGAGATTCGATTGTATTCAGCGTGGCTTGTGAGAGCTGGGGATCTTTTTTGCGTTCGGCCCTGAGGAAAGCATTTATTTGCCTTTTTAGTTGGCGCAGTTTCGGTGTGTACCATTCCCCACCTCTTTTTCTTATGAGTTTGCGTCCTCTGTTGTTGGATTGGTGTTTCTTATTGATCTCCATTACGAAGTTTCCCCAGGTTTTGACTATGTCTCTCGGTGTTTCAGATAGTTGGAGCAATTCGTGGCATGATGCCATTAAGATAGAGAGATTTCCTTCGTTCCAGTTTAGCCGTTAAATACTGTGCATTCCTGTTCTTTCCCTGTATCGCAGTGCAGCAAGGTGACTTGCTACACTGCACTGCATTACTTTTTCATAAATAGGTCCCATAATTTACTGATAAACCCCTAGTAACCCCCAGGTAACCAGGACCTGTAAATTCAATGCTACTAGTGGGCCGCTGCACTTTCTGTGCCACCAACTAAAGTAGCCCTGTAAAATATTCCTCCATGCTTGCCTTTGCAGCCTGGGTGTGCAGTTTTAAACTGCCAACTTGGCCTAGCAAAATAAACCTTTTAAACCTCCTTTCTAATCTTTATAAGTCACCCCTAAGATAGGCCATGGAGGTCATAGGGCAGGGTGCATGGTATTTGAAAAGTAGGTATGTATATTTAAAGTTGTATATGTTCTTGTAGTGAAAAGTCTTCAACGTCGTTTTTCACTGAGGTGAAGCTGGTCTTCCATAGACAAATACTGGGTTACCTCATTAGATTTCATAAGTGATTACTTCAAGTTGGGAACATCTAGAGAAATACTACTTCCACTCATTTGAATTGTAATTGAAAATCCTCTTTGACTGTAAACTCAGGTTCTAAATTACTATTTTAGAAATGCCACTGTTAGAAAGTTGGTATTTTACTACCTAAACCAAATATACCCTTCTTCCAGTGTCCAAGGCCACATGACTGTTATTGGCTTTCCTAGGTTGTGATGTGTATTCCTTTCGGGCAGTGGACAAAAGGACCTTGGGTGCAGGGAATGTGTTCTTCCCTGAGCATGGTAGCCTGGGGTTTCTAACCAGCCCCTTCCCAGGGCTTTAAAGGGTAGTCTGAGCACTGTGACCAGCGCCTTCCTGACTTCAGAAGATACGTGCGCTGTCACTGGCAAATGCAGCTCACACCTGGGCCTGCCTGCCTGCGCCGAGGCTCTAATCTGTCTTGGGGAACAAACCCAGGGAAGAGAAAAGAACTGACCGGAACCAGTTTAGGGTTAGACAAAGGGAGTGACCCCACACACAGACTAGCACTGGGCTTAAAGTGGCACCTTCAGAACCGCTCATCAGAACAGACCTGGACCTGTAGAGAAAAAGAATTGCCCTGCTGTCTCATGACTGAAGGAAGACTGGACTTGCTTGACTTGAATCCAGGACCCCAGAAGTGAGCCCAAGTGTTAGTTGGCTGACCTCTTCTTTGAGTTACAGGGACACAGCAAGCTTCCAGAGAGCTTTCCCTTTAGCTTCCCAGCTGACCATTACTAACTGGAGCTGATTGAACCCTGCTGCTGACCTCTGCTTTAGGGAGTCATAATCCCAAAAAGGTGCATCTCCAGGTCCTGAACCCTTGGCTGATGTTAGAGTGTAATCCTCCAATCTCACAACGGAAAAAACTAGACTCCTGATACAGAAATATAGATTCTGTACTTTTTGCGTCAGAAAGAACCATATCCAGGCTCCTCGGGACCATGAATGGGCTTCATCGGTTCCAGCATGGGAGCTGTGCTTGACCACTGATTAGGTCTGCCCAACTACAGACGTCTGACTTCATCCGCACAGGCTCTTCATATCGACAACAAACGAGCCAGGTTTCCCACCAATGCTAAGCTCAACCAGCTCTTTGTGCTTACGATGACCAACCACCATCGTGTTGTTTTGGCCAAGGCCAAGGACTTCAACAACCCAATGTCGATGATCCCCTATCTGGATCCATCTTGCAGCATGTCAGACGACCTTGTCAACGAGTGCTTCTCGCATAACACTGGACTCAAAGCTAGAAAGTAAGCAAGCCACTGGGATCGAACCTGTTCCCTGTGTCTGACACGTGCTCCATTGCAGTTGGCCTGAAAGTTTGACCTTAACTTGGTCCAGTGCAACCAGAAAACCGCAATTGGCACTTTCTGCATCTTGACGCTGTTTGTATTTAATTTCTTTTTAATTAATAACTCTGGTTCTGCTTATTGAATATTCTGCATTTTAATGTCATTTTATTTATTAAAACGTGATCTATTTTGCTAAATTAATTTGGGATTTTCTTGTGTTGTGTTTTCACTTTATTACTTTATTCACTTTATTACTTTACACATTGCCTCTAAGTTAATCCTGACCCAAGCTAGCAGAGGGTTAAGCACAGAGTTTTCATGGAAATTCTCATTCATTGTACTCACATATCCCACATTTTTACTGCTCTGCTAGACTATATTGTATAAAGGTCGTGGGTCTCTGCATGCATGAGTTTTAAAATATGTTCCGGGTTTAAGAGCAATTTTAACAACTTGTAGGCCTAAAATTAAGAATCTTTACAAGACTTCTACTAGTAGTGGTTTGCAGTCCAGTGGGGTGGAGAAGTCCAAGAATTTAAGTGTGTTCCCTTAGGTGGGTGGATGACTTACCTGAATCCTCTCTGGAGGATCTACTAGATGTAGCAAATGGTGGTTCATTGACGACAGCACTCCCAAATTATTGATTTGGGTAATCCCTTTGCCAACCATACCGACTGCTGTGTAAACCAATTTGAGGACTGCAATTTGAAGAACTTTACATTTCCAACTAATGTGTGAAAGAAAAGTAGGCAGTGACACAGACTCATTTGTCAATAATCATTCTCAAAAAAATATATAACCGATATGAAGATCACAGCTTTAAGGATAGAATATCAAAAGGAGACATGGGTCGCTAAACAAAATTGTTGTATTGAAGAGTGATCTGGTATATTTGTAATATTTAAAAATGGTTTAATAGGAATTGCAAAGAATAGTAAATAATGGAGAGAGTAATGATACTCAGCAGTTCGGCAATCGCATACTTTTGAACATATAACCCTTTTTATTCTGTCCCTGTTATGTGACTGTTGATTGGTTGCTAAACTGCCCTTTTTCGTGCGAGTTCCTGTTTACCTTATAGTCCTTTGCTCCACAGAGTCCAGAAGACGTTTGGGTCACTAAAAATATGTCAGCCCCTTGAACTAGCTAAATCCCTATAATCTTGTTTACGGCTGAACCTGGACTTTGTCTTTCTGGTCTCTCTGAACGATTTTTTTTTCTGGGGGTGGGGGGGGGGGGGGGGGGGGGGGCAGGTGGTGAGATCACATTCTGGATGAATTAAAGGGATTAATACTATTACCAAATCACAAAAAAATAGTTCAGGATACACCACCCAGGTACAGGTTGATTGTCTTGTCGATTATGGAGAATTACTTTTGCATATTTTTTATGGAGATCAAATACGGCTACTTCCATGATTAATAGTTGGTTCATGTGAGAAATTCTCTAATTAGGCATTGTTGTTCCACTCAAGATCACATTTTAGCCCAAGCATTAAGGCAGATAGAGTATTAGAACAACATAATTCAACTTTGTTTGGGTGCTTAGTCAACAGAATTGTACAGATTGAGCAGACATGGTGTTTCTTTAAATGATATCTGACTTACACAAATAATATTTTCAATACTAACGTATAGATTGAATGGTTATCAGTGTCTTCTGAAGGGCCACTTTCGCTTCCAAACAAGATCGTCATCTTGGAACAGTAGAACAATGATACACTGTGAACAATACTGTGAACGATACCATCCCAAAATGGCCATCCGGTTTAGAAAGTGGATGCAGCACATTAAAGATGTTTTGAATGGCAAACAATGCCTCCAGACAGACAGATTGGGGAGTTACAAGACACACAACACTCGCAGTTTAGCTGCCTTTTCTCTCCCAGAGAGTCCTTTTTCAATGACAGCTTTGTAACGCACCATGGCTTTCTCTTTTGTGTTCTCATTTGCCGACTTTTCTTTTCTCTCCTTTTTTTTGGCATTGTTTATGCTGCGCCCCTTTTCTCCCTCTCCTTGCTCTCCCTTTTTCTGTTTCTCTCCTTTTCTTCTCTTCTTTTCCTTCTTTCCATTTTCTCCTTTCTCATGATTGCTTGATTGTTGTATTTTTTTTCTATTAGTTCTTTCAATAAAAACTGTTTTGAAACAAAAAAGGAGAAGGAAATTAATGAAAGGGGACCTAGAAAAGGAAAATATAGAAAACTGAAGCACTGGTCACCAGCCCAAAGACAGAAGCACACTCCTTTTCAGGAAGATGTGCACATGTGATCAAACAAAAGGCTATTATTCGCAGGGCAATATGGCGTTTTGACAAAAATGGGCTAAACAATTGAGCCATCCAGCGTACTGCCATTGACAGAAGCAAATTGTGAATGACACTCAAATAGATAGAAGGGGCTGACCTTAAGACCCTCGATGTAAATATGTGTATGTAAAGTCTTTTTTTTATATTTTTCACTACAAGGGCCAGGCAGACAACACCACCTACTAGGCCTTCCTAAGAGGGTCTCGAAAGGATTATCCTTGATTAACATAGTAATTTGTAAGATTCCATTTAACAAATTATCTTTCTGCTGGAATTAACACAGTGAAGCCAATAACAAATGATTTTCACGATATGCAAATTGAGCCTACTGCCATATTTCATAATAAACAGATTAGTCCTAAGGCTTCTAATTGTAACATTTCTGAATGAATAAATCAGGTCTATACCCTTTATCCTTTACCTATCACTGTAACAAATTCAGCCGCACTAATTTGAACGTAAGCTTTCCGACAAAGTAACCATCAAGTACAAAGTAATAAAAATAGAAATATGTACCTAACTAGAGTTGACACAGCAATATACAAGCTCCCCAAAGAGTGCCTAACAGGGATTCTCACAGTGCAAATCCTCCACCCTAGGACTTTGTCAGAGAGGTCAAGAACACCAGACCTTTTGCATAGTATAGTAATCTATGGGAATCCATTTTAAACAGTGTGATAACAATTGACCATTGTAGGCTTTCTTTTACATATAAATATTCACTAAAAACCAAAGGTTCAGGAACGTTATTGTTAGGCTGACATTTCACTCGTACAAAACCAAAGAAATTCAACCATAATAGTTGCCTGAGTTAACTATAACGTGTGCCCCCGCAATGCACTGCTTATGTCCTCACATATTGCATCACTCATGACACAGTCAGTAACATCACTGATAACATCTCAAATGACATCACTGATAACATCTCCTGGCACCTCCTGGTGCACTGGGGTATAAAGTCCACTTTAGTCCTGAATCCCTCAGGACGCAAGGGGACCTCATCGCCCCACCAGCAGTCACCAAGAGGCGTGTTTGAAGAGTGGTGGAAAAAGGGGCATGGCTTCCGACCACCTCTCAGCAATCCCACTGTGTGGGGCTTACTGGAGGTAACAGGTGTGCTAGTCAGCCTCCAAGGACCCTCAACAGCGAAGGGGACTTTATCCTCCAACCAAGAGCGTGCCAGGAGGTACGTTTGCAGAGTAGTGGAGAAAGGGGGCAGAGCCTCCGGTGAGTTGCTGGCTTCGTATTTCTTTTTTATTTTACAAAGGGTCACTGTGTGGCCCGCTTCCCTTGACCCTTTTGTGCCACAGGGGCCCTATCCCCTGGGGTCTGACACATTTAAAAAAAAAAAAGGGAGGGGGGCCACGGGTCCCCTGTCCGAGGCCAATTTCGGACCCAGTGACCCCATCCCACTGGGCATAGCCTTTGTTTTTATTTTCATTTATAAAGGGGAGAGGGGCTTGTGGCCCCCCTCCCCAGGCTGATTTCAGCCCGGGGACCCATTCTCCCAAGGCCTGGCCATGTCTTTCTTTGAATAAAAAAACCGAATGGGGGCCACTTTTGGCCCTGGGGACCAGATCCTCCAGGGCATGGCCATCTCCATGGGGATCACGGTCCTAGCTGGCTCCAACCTCCTGCGGGAGCTGGCATTGCTTTTTACCCCCAGGGATCTGCTAAGATGCAGCTCCCTGGGGTAAGAAGCAAAGTGCTCCACTTTGAACAAGCAAGCACAAAATGTTCTTGCTTGTTCAAAGCTGAGCACTTGTTTGATGTGGGATGACAGGAGCAGTGCTCCCGCCATCCTGTAGCAAACTGCAATGTCCCAGGGGTGGGCACCCCAGGACATTGCTGGAGCCAGTCCTAGAGGGTGGCATTCCCAGGGACCCTAGGGGGTCAGGGTGCTTCTACCCTGCACCCTTTTCTTTTTTTAAAACATTTGTGTTTGTGACTCAGTTCAACCAAGTAACAAGATGGCTGCCAACACTTCCTGGTTTGAAGTGGTGGCAGCCAATCAGATCTCAGGCACGAGATCGGGAGGGTTCATGGATCCACCGCGGCCTCACTTGTGGATGTATGACATTACAACGCATGCTTTTACCACGCATGCCTTTACAACGCAGTTTTTACAATGAAAACCTTTACAATGCATAGCGCTTTGGGGTGCTGGATAGTGAATAGTTTAATTTACTATTCCAACTCCAGTCCCCGTGGACACTAGGGAAGGTGTTGGATAGTAAATTAAACTTATTCCCTATCCTAGAGCGCCCCGAAAGCTGCGTGGTAAAAGTTGCGTTGTAAAGGATGTTTCCCCTCACTTGTATATCTGAGAAATCTTTACATTTCTCAGAAACTACTGAACGGATTTATAAAAAGAAGTTCTTTCTGGACAGTGAGCTGCCTTTTTGCCAAATTTGGTGCAATTCTGTTGGGCAGTTTGGTCTGTGGCCATGTCAAAAGTTTCCTATGGAAATTAACATGGAGAAAAAGAGTTTTGGAGCCCCCCCTTTTCTCAGCCCCTGCTTGATGGATCAATACAACATTTTCAAGACAGTGGCTGACCATTAGTTTTCAAACTTTCACTAGGATTTGTCAAACTGCTCCAAAGTTCTTGGCAAATAAAAAACGCTTTTCCTATGAAAACTAGGTACTATCTACAACTACTGCCGACCGCTTTGGTCCCTCAATACAGATGGATTTGGAGATCTTCCCTCCATAGGTGGTGCATTATTACTGACAGGGCCACGCTGGCAAATATTAATCCAAGTTTCTGTTACCTATGCTGCAAAGATTAAGGATGCACACGCTGAAAGCTTTTCTTCGCTTTACTTTATTTCATTAAGGCACAATGTCCAAAGCGTTTCGGTCTGTGCTCGGACCTTGATCACAGGTTAGACTCATTTGGCCTTTACCACTGTTTATCCCCCATTGCAATGTCCTCACTTCTATATTCTACCCGAGGTGTTATGGGAGATAAAGTTAATTCAAATATTTTGTAGGGGCTTTATTACAAAGTGCTCCTGCACTTCTGTGCAAATATCACAAATGTCTGCTGCTTCGAAAGTGCTAGTGCTTGGAGCAATTGGTGAAAGTTCCATAAAACCAATTTGAGATGTTCCATTGCAGACTTTCTGTTCCCTTTTTAATGAGGCATGTTATGTAACAGGTTATTATTCTAAGGTGTTTATTTTTACATCATATCTGTGCAAAGAATCTTCTTGCCCATTGTGATATTTCAATTTTATGTAATTTGCAACTTCAGGTGTAATTAAAACATATCCCTACCATGATGCATCCCCAGCATTGCCTTTCTAAAATTGTTTGCCCTCCAGTGGGTTTAATATTGAGTTTGGTTTTGGGTTTCTGTCATTCCCTCCTCAAATCGCTTCTGTACCTGCCCAAGATTGATTGCTTAATACTGGCACAGATATTAATACAGATTCTAGTTCAGATTTGAACATTTTCTTGCTCACCAGAGGGCAGCAGTTATGCAAGATTCACATTTTAATCATGATTATCAAATTGCTGGTTATCTTCATTTTTTGTTCATGAATGATTTAATTCTACTTACATTTTTCTTTTTTATTTTGTCGATGCTGCGTCCCTCCATCCGGTTTCCTGGCTCTTGAATTTCTTAATTTTATTCCTGTAACTCATGATGAGGCCTATTTGAAAACCTACTATAAACGTCTGTGTTGAAATTTGAATAATTATGATGTTGCTGCTATTTTTTCTGACCCTTCAGTGGGTTTACTCATATATTTGAGCCTTTCAATTTAATATATATTCATTCTTATGCCCACTTTTCCTTGGAATCTTCTGAGTTGTTACAAGGTGCATTGATGTTTTGCCTTCACTCAATATCACATTAAGCTGAGTCTCTGATTTGATCTCGTTAATTTCACAATTGATTGATATAAGCCTGGCAATTGATTTCTATGTTGTGTTCCTTTGTGCTTGTACTCTCTTGCTTTCTTTTTGTTACTCTTTTTTTCCTTTTTCTTTTTACCTTTGCTCTATTTTTGTGTGTATCTTGAATTATGTTCTGCCATTTTTCTGTTTTCAGAAGATGCTTATTCAAGTCAAGTCAAATGATCTTTATTCGGAATTTGATACATCCATAAAAGTACATACAGTATGAAACACATTAAAAACACATAAAAGCATATTTTTAAAATGTTAGATAAGAGACAAAACTTTCTCAATAAGGTTTAGAGCAGCATATATCACATAAAGTGCAAAGTGCAAAAGTGCAAGATACAAAAGGGTCCTAAAAGTACCAGTATTTTTTAATCACAGATTTCAACTTAGTTTATATTCCCCCTGAGATAGTCATTTACATCCAGCCAAGCATATGATAAGTTCTTTGTGCAAAATATGTCGTGATAATAAAGTGCAATATGCGTTTGGTAACTAAATACTGTAGTTTATCAAGCATGTTCCATGGTTGCCTTTGATCTCACACAGGCTTTTAAAAAGCAACTAACAGTACATATCACCTCATCTGTTGACAGCATTTGTAGAATTCTCATTGCCAGGGTAAAATCCCTTTGGTCATATTTACAGAGAATCGGCATTAAATATTGGCGGGTATACAATTTATAATAGCCACAAAAGAAGAAATAATGCAACAAACTTTGTTTCCCACCTTCAGAGCAGGGACAATACAACTGTTCTAGATTTCTATTATAGCCGAGGGGGAAGCTTAATAATTTGACAATGCTTCCATCCCGGAATCGGAACAAAAGGCTCCGATTCCATCTTCCTATCGAAATTGACAGATATCTACATGGTTTGCTTAAATTTTCATTGCCGGATTCAGCATAGGGCAAATATTTAATAACTGCAGATTTAGCATATTCGGATCTCATCTGTTCCTCCTTATATAAGTCAAGCAATGCCTATTTAACAATATTCTTGTGAGCATGAACAATAGTGTTAGGGGAGCCAAACAGAGATCCCTGGCCCATGCTCAACAGGCTTTTCTTAACGGCATTTAACCAAGGTACATGATGGAATCTTTTGCATAGTAAGCAGTCAGATATTATGGTGCGTGTTAAGGATGCCGGTGGGTTTAGCCATATTTTTATCCAAAAAAGGGCGGGCCTAGATCTAATAAAATCCTCAATATATGGCAACTTAAGCTCATTGTGACAGATAAATGTAGAGGCACAAGGGACTCCCCCCAGCACCCTCCTACAGAATCTGTTTTCCTCCAACTGAACATGTGTGCTATTGCAGTAGCCCCACACCTCTGCTCCATAAGTCCCGGTTGGTTGGCATTGAGTGTGAAAGATGTTTAGCAGAGGGGTGGTGACATCGGCCTGTTTGGGTTGCCGGAGAGATAAAATTGAATTAACTGACTTGCTAATTTTATTTCTCGCATAGGCTGCATGAGGCTGCCATGAGCCTGTGTTAGAGAATAACAGCCCCAGATAAGGGAAAGTGCTGGTGCATTGTAAAGTGTTGTCACCTGATTTGATCGAGGTAATATTATATTTTTTCGGTCCACAATTCATAATAAATGATTTTTTTAAATTAGTGTTTAAACCCAAATCAGACATAAAAGTGACAAACCCAGTGATTAAAATACGTAAAGCATTAGGTGTACGCCCCATTAATACTGCGTCATCCGCATAAAGCAGGGCTGTAATAGGGGAGCCATTTATGATTGGTACATCCTTAGTAATCTTGCTCAAAGTACTGCTCAACCCGTTAATATAAAGAATAAAAAGCAGTGGGGCGAGTACGCAGCCCTGTCTAACTCCTCTGCTAATAAAAATATCATTGGAGACTTCGCCCTCATTATTAATACGTACTCTGGCCTTTAGGTCCCTATGTAAATAAGAAAGAAAGTATACCAAAGAATCATCCAAACCATAATTAAGCAAAAGTGACCACAAACTAGAACGATTAACAAAATCAAATGCAGAACTCAAATCCATGAATCCCAAGTAAAGCGGGGACTTTTTTACAGTGATATACTTGGCCATGATCAGATTCAAGTTAAGACATTGTTCAATGGTGCCCACATGACTTCTAAAGACTAATTGACTGCAATGTAAAACATTATTATCCTCAGCCCAGTTCCTAATCCTTTTAAAAATTACCCTTCCAAGGACTTTCAGCATGTTATCGATTAGTGAAATCGGACGGTAACAGGCAGGGTCCATCCTATCACCTTTTTTAAATATCGGTACGATAACACTATTCGACCATGATTCAGGAATTGAGCTGTCTGATAGATTATTAAATAAATTGCATAATAAAGGGGCCCAAAAATTAATTTCAGATTTGATCTGGTCAATTGAGAGACCATCCGGGCCGGGGGCTTTATTACTGGCGCTCTCGACTATAGGCTCTTCGACCTCGGATAGTAAGATATTCAATGATCCGGCGGTATTAGATGGGGGGACAATATCTGGGAAAGGGCCAGAGGTAGCATAAATTTTGGAGAAATGCTCCACCCATGCCTCACCAGTTATGTTACAATTTATTGGTTTGATGTTTGAACCAAAGGATCTGAGAGACTTAACCTCTCTCCAAAAACCCGTCGTATCTTTTAATGTGGCAGTGCGGGTGAGGGATTCCCAATGATCAACCACTAGAGCCTCAGATCGGATGCATAAAGCGGTTTTATAATTTGATCTTAGATCTCTTACAAGTAGGGCGTCCCTTGGGTTGGTTTTTAGGGCCGCCCTCAGGTCCCTGTTAGCCTTAGAGCATGAGGAATCAAACCAACGGGGGCCATGATCTTTATTGGGCCTAACTGGTTTAGAGGATTCTCTTTTAATAGCCCCGCAGAGATTACTAAAGGCAACAACCACATCAGGGCCTGGAATGTTGGGCGACAAGCAAGTCTCAACTAGCGTCGGGTGTTTATTAATGACTCTGGCTAAAATATCTTTGTTGTCCACCCCTTTCCATATCAATCTTAATCTATCAGTGGATAGTGCCAGATTTTGAGCCCCAATCTCTACTCTCGGTGCATCCTTCCTGCACTGCATATTTTGTAAATATATTCTAAGTGGATAGTGATCACTATATGGGGAACAGATGACTTCAGCTTTTAAAATGATGTCACTTAATGATGGAGAGATCAGCATGTAGTCTATTGTGGAGGCACAGCCCTGACCAATATATGTAGGTGTCAATATATTGCTTCCTTTTGTTCCTGCAATCTCCATAGCATTCAATAGGTCATGGGAGACTAAATGGTCTTTCAACTCCTCTCCATTTCTACATGGTGGGCTATTGCGGTACATATGGGTATTAAAATCTCCTCCAATACAGATACCATCAAAGGACCCATGCTTCTGCCCCTCCATAATTTCATCAATAAAATTAAATAATATCGAAAAATTGCTATTAGGGTGGGTAACAAAATCATTATTGTAAAAATTAATTATACATAGTTTCATCCTGGTAGTATATTTCATAGCCATAAAACATTTGCCCTGTGTAGGGATCAATTTTGTTTGCACCCCGGTTTTTATTTTCGTCCAGATAGATAGGCCACCACTAGGGCGACCCATGGGTGAGGGGGATGCCAATAGATTATAACAGCTGAATCCCTCCATTGTAGGCGTGGTTGTGCACCAAGTCTCTTGTAATATCAATATGTCACAATTGACATTAACCCAATCTGACCATTCTTTAATTTTCAATTTAGAATTAAGACACGCTATATTCCAGCTTACAAGAGATAGTTCGGAATCCTGGACAGTCATTCTTTGGTTTGAACATTTTTGACTAGCTACAGTCCATGATGGAAGTTGTGGAACTTCCTGAGGTTCAGAATTGGGTACCAAAGATAGTTCAACTGGATTGATCACTGATGGTCAGTCTAGCATGTCCAAATCCGAAAAAGGTGCGAATCTATTAAACATCTTGAGTGGAAATGGAGCTGGCTGAAAGTGCATAGGAGGTGGCTGAAATTGCATTGCGGGTGGCTGGAATTGCATTAAAGGTAACCGGGGTTGCATTGGGGGTGGTCTATAAAAATAACTTAGAGGTAACATGGTTGCAACGGTGGAAATAGCAGAGCAATTATTATTTATGTTGATTAGATGTCTTACATTAGCAGGATTTTTAAAATTAAGAACTATGCAGTCACCTTCCTTATCTTTGAATAGAGGCCCAACCCAAGACACCCTGCGAGCCGATAGAATCTCTCTCGAGATGTCATATCCGACACCTTTATGCTTGGTTAGCCAGTCAATACATTTATTTCGCAATTGTACCCACGATTCCCCCTGTTCCTCCCTCAGCGGTGGCACACCTGCAAGGACCAGGACAAAAGGACAGGCATCCGGTGGCAGATGTAGGGCCGGCCCTTGATGCTTAAAAGGCCTGCTTTTCCCAGATTGCCCATTGCCTTTGTTGTTATCTGCGGTTGACCTTGCAGCTGTTGTCGGTTGGATAGAACCGTTATTGTGGTTGGTGGTATTTACGTTAGTAGTTACGAGGGGGGCTGCTTTTCGGGGTGCGGGCGTGGGTGCAATTTTGGAAGGTAAGTTAGATTTTGCCAAGTTCTTTCCGCCATTAACAAGTCGTGGTTGAATTGTGGGTTGTACAATAGGCGATAATAATGATCCGGGGTTACTGGTGGCCCCATCCGATAAAGTGGAAGTTTCCTGCTTTTTCTGTGACAGAGTGTTACTTACAGACTCAAGTTCTTTTAGCAAACGATCAGCTCTAATTTGGTCCAAAGTAATAGTCCCCTTTCTTTTTACTTCCTCGTTTTTAACCAGGTTTTCTAATCTGTCAAGTCTTTTAAAAACATTATTAAACTGTTTGATCATTTGCTTCTCTAGTCGATTAAAAATGGTGTCAACTATAGTTTCTATAAGATTTCCATTCCAAGATGCTTATTGTTTGATGGTGTTTGTTAGACTCGGCGGTCTCTAGTTGGCAGAGGTATACACTTCTGACAAATAGGGACTCACCTCCTCTAGTCAGGGCAAGGGGATCACACACTTAGATAACCCCTGCTCACCCCCTCGGTAGCTTGGCAAAGCAGATAGGCTTATCTCAGAGGCAGTGCGTTAAGCATTTACGACCACATACAGTAATAAAGTGAAGACACTACAAATGGACAAGACACCGTAGTATTATAAAAATACGGATGTTTATATAAGGCTTAGCACAAGACCAAATAATGACAAAAATATACCACAATCTAAATAAATACTCTTGGCAGGAAAAATAATAGTTCAAGTGTAGTTTCTTCTTAGCACAAAGTCTTTAGTAACAAAAGCAACTCTTCTTCGTTAAAGCACAGTTCTTAGCAACCATGTAACCCACACTGGAGTCACACGACGTCGAGGCAAAGTTAATCCAAAGGCTCGGCGTCGACCGCGAGGAGCGCTACGTCGAGCCCGGAGTCACACGGACCCCCAACAACACAGTACCTTAGGAAAATGAAGCACACAACGATCAGCGGCGTCGAGCAATCCGGCGTCGCGTCTTCGGTGTTGATCAGGCCTCAGCAGTCGTCGATGTCGATGATGATGTTGCAAGAGTGAGCAGCGCTCACGGCGTCGAGAGGGCTCGAAGTCGATGCGATCAGCGGCGGTGCAGACACGAGGTCATTTGGAGCTGGAGCCGAACTCACTACTCACTGGCGTCGATCGGGCCCGGCGGCCGGCGTCGAAGAAGCGGGACACTGGAGCCGTTACTCACGATGTCGGGCTGGATTCAGCGTCGTCCGTCGGCGTCGAGATTGCTGGATTCTTTCAGAGGTGCTGGATTCTCAGATTGCAGCGACAAGCACTTTCAGCAACGGTGAAGTCCTTTAGCCCTGTGACTTCAACAAGAGGGTGGCACTCTTCCAGCCCTTGGAGATTTCCTTGGCAAATTCGAGAGTACACACTCAGTTCCTCTCTCCTGGTTCCTTGGCAAAAATAAAGAAGCAACTGCAGGATTCCCCCCAGCAAACAGCACTCTGGCAGAAGGGGTAGGCAAGCCCTTGGATCAGCAGGCTTCTTGTCCTTGGTTTAGGGTTCCTTGGCAGAATTGATCTACAGTCTTGGCTCTGGGGTCCTTCTCTTATACCCCTTTTCGGCTTTGATCCCTTTGTCCATGCAGGGGAACTCCCCCTCATTCCGGGTCTGTGGTGGGTGTAGCAAGGTGGTGACACCTGGCCAATTCACGGTACAAGGCTGGGTCCTCAGACGCCCAGCAGGAGGTGGAGCCAGTATTGTATCGGGCAGTGCCGGCTATCAAGAACTACTCTCCCCCTACTCTCAATGCAAATGCACCACTCACTCCACACTGACTCAGTCAGAACTCTGGAGCCACCCAGCTCCGGTCACACACACACCAGACCAGCAGAAACCAGAAATAGACAAGAAAATAGTCACTTTCTAAAAGTGCTATTTTCAAACCCAGAGTCCAGAAACCATCCACCTAAACGGATGCGTTATCAAACCCCGAGTTCAGGGATACCAAACTCGACATTGCACCATGCTCCCCGAGCCAGCTAGGATCATACCATTAATAATCCCGGCAGCTCATTCTAACTAATGGAGAGCAGGCGACCTTACGATAGTGAAGTACGAAGATGGCGGTAGTTCACTATTAGGACATGCCAACTTCGTCAGGCTTATCCTACCTTATACTTACAATGCACCCTGCCCTCGGGCCTACCATAGGGGTGGCTAACATGAAGTTAAGGGAAGGTTTGGAGGACTGGCAAGTAGGCGTACTCGCGCAGTCCGCGTGACAGTACGAGACTGCACGTAGGTCTCGCAATGACAGACCTGTAGATATACTTTTACTAGGCCGCTCGAATGGGTGGCACAACACGTGCTGCAAGCCCACTAGCGGCATTTGTATTTACAAGCCCCGGCACTCCGCGTGCACGAGACTAGGGACTGACAGTAAACCAAATAAGCCAAATATGGAATTCAATCAATACAGTAATTTAACATAGGGAGCACTTGCACTGCGGCACTGATCAGCAGTGGCACAGTGCCCAGAGAGATATACCAGCAAAAACATCGTAAACAGAGGAGGCAGACAGAAAAAATGGAGGAGAGACTCAAGCCAATGATGTCAGGTCTAATAGTGTTCATATGTGTACATAGAGCTCACCATCTTGATTCAGGCCTTCGGTGTGGTTTCCTTTTGCAAAGAAGATTCTCCCTGTTGCCTCCTCTTTCTGATGGCAGTATTTGCTCAATTGCTGAATACCATAAATCTTCCCAGTTGCTGTTATGTTTTGACTCCATGTGTTTTGCTGTGGGCCTAAACTTGGGTTGTGGTGAGCCTTTGTGTGGCTCGAATGGACAGCCCAGCGAACAACAATCCTTTCCCTAAATGGAAGAGACTTTTGGAGCACCAGAAAATAAGTCTTGGAGTTTCAGAGTGCTAACTCTTACAAAATGTTCTAAGTGCTAAATTTGCCCCAAAAAAAGACACCCACCCACCTCCTGGATACATTTTAGCAGTTTCACCATAACGTTTGAGGTACCTACCAAGCCATATCCAGCCTTGTGGAGCTCTGCTTCTCCACAGACCTTCAACCTCCAGAAATTGAGTCTGAGCGTTACACATTTGACTGAGACAAACTACCTCCTCTTCCCTTGATGTACTCCTGCACAGATTGGCCACAGACTCTGTGCAGGTACTGACGACGAAGACCAGAGCACAGGATTGATTTTTCATCACAGTTAAATGTTATGAGTCAGTATTTGAGTGTGCCTAGGTCATTTTTCCACCCCATGGTCTACCATCGTTTGACTTTCCCAGTGCTTCTGGTCTTTGTTTTTACAATAACCTCCCACACCAGCACCATTTCTCTGTCATCCTTAAGGTTATTTATTTCTGGTTGTCACTAAGTTGGTTTGGAAATTGTGAGTCATATTTCCCCTAGCTGTAATTTTGTTTTGGTGTTGTTGCACCTGAATTACATGTACTTTTCTCTGTGTTCATTCATTTTTTTAGCTACTAAAGATGAGCTAGATATTCCTCTTGGAAACTAAGGGGCATATTTATGAGAACTGATATAATGCTGCATTGCATTAAAACTTGTCCTGTATTGCTACAATTTCTTGTGACATGGATACGTAATATTTATGGTATGGCACACCATGTTGTAATGCCTGAAGCTGCGTCAAAAATTCTGATGCATCGGCGGGAAAGGTGGCGAAATGTTTCAAAACGTAACTGCTACCTACATGATGCAAAGCTGATTTGCGTGTTGTAAAGCACCTTTACATGCTCTAAATCAGTATTGCATTATGTAGGACTGTGTTGTGTGGTGGAAACCTTCATAAAGCAACACATTTCAAAGTAAAATACTTTCTTAATTGAAGAGGAGCAAGAAATTGAATGAGTACCAACAACCAGCAGTGAGGGCAACAGCCCCAAACCCATCCAAGATGACCAGACAGCAGACCAGGGGCAGAGGAAAAGTAATTTCAGTGAAGAGGAGAACCAAATATGAATATAGGAGGTGGCAAAGAATGGCCACCTATGTCACCATCAAATTGCCATCAGGGAAGAAGGAAGCCAATTGGCACTCCATAGTTGATTAGATCAACAGTGTAGGGCAAACAAAAATTCAAGCAAGCCTGGCTGAAGATGGCTGGAATGCCAGAAACTGGTCCTAGGAAGCTTGTTTCCGAACCAGGGAAGGCATGGCTTGGCGCTCGGGCTGGACTGTTCCCATGAAGCACAGGGTCAGAATAATTTGCCTATGGCCATGTCTGAACTGGGGTGGCAGAGTGGGCTAAAGAACGGTGATTAATTAAACCCAGATCTGTTGACTGGGTGTGAGTGTGTTTTTGGTTCAGATGCTCTGTCCATCACCACCCCCTTGTGTACTGCTTTGTCCACCATAAGTTGGCAGGGTATGCTCAGATGTGAGTCCCTTGCTCACTTTGCCACAGGATTCAAGCAAGCCTGGCTGAAGACGGCTGGAAGGCCAGAAATTGGTCCTAGGAAGCTTGTTTCCGGTTCAGGGAAGGCATGGCTTGGCAGTTCGGGCTGGACTGTTCCCATGAGGCACAGGGTCAGACTGATTTGCATATTGCCATGTCTGAACTGGGGTGGCAGAGTGGGCTAAAGAACAGTAATGGATTAAACCCAGATCTGTTGACTGGGTGTGAGTGTTTGATTGGTTCAGATGCTCTGTCCATCATCACCCCCTTTTGTACCGCTTTTCCCCAAAGAGTTAGACACATTGGAGGAGCAGGTGGCATCATTCATCCAAAAAGAGTTGGTGGCAGGAGTTTCCAGAAAGGACGGTGCTGCAGTTGAGAACTGGACTGGGGCAGAACATCATTCATAGACCTTGAAATCTTTGCAGATATGTCAGTGCCAATACAGGTCCCCTTGCACCATGAAACAAGTGTGTTTGTCTTAGGACTAAGCAGCCAAAAGTCTAATGTAATGTAATGTAAAGTAATGTGGTTTCCCAGAGGATTAACTTCTCACCCAAGAGGGTTTCCAGGTGCTGAATATGTGCAGGCTGTTCAAGTAGGTTCACATGAAGAACCAGGTGTACAGTCAGAAGCAGGAAACCGTATTGCACACAGCTGTGTGATGTGCTGGGTGAGTTTTTACAGGTGTTGACAACTATGTACGAGACCATCCTACCTCCTGTTTTGTCAAATGGATATTTGAGGTGGGGGTGAATTTATGTGATGCACTGTAGAGGTCCATAATTGTTTGTTGAAAGCATAGATGGTGTGTGAGGTAGGTGGGCCCCTGATAGTGTAGCTCCTTGTAGATGTCGCTGAGCTTATTGAACTGGCAGTGTGTCTGAATGGAAAGCCACTGAATCTAAAGGAGGGCAGGTGTGATGTGTGTGCCACATGGTAGGCTGAGTTATAGTCTGGCACTGCTGTGTTCAAAGGTTTGCAGATTGTGTAGCAGCTGGGCAGAGGGCATTGGTGTACTGCAGTCTACATGTTATGGGGTCCTGGGCGATGGCCTCACAGGTGTCTGGAGGAAGCCATAAGAAAAAAACTCTCACTATGCAAAATATATTAAGGCAGGTGGAGGTGAAACGGGGAATTGTAAAATCTCAGAGTGGATAGGTGTCCAGGATGAGGGACAGGTGTCTTGGATGGGTGGAGGGTGAGATGTTTGGGCCTAGTCATGTGGGCAACCAGGGGAGGTAAATGTTGCTGAATATCCTCATTACTATCTGGAGAGATTCACCATTTTATCCTCTCCAGAGCCTGTACTAATGAACCAATTTTGGCTCTATGATTTCGGACAGTGAATGAATAGGGCTAAACTGTGCATTTAATATTGTAATGGCATGGTTTCTATCAAAGCTTGACTCTATCAAGTACATGTTGTTTGTATTGATATAACTCCTGACACCAATATTAACTATTATTCTATTTATTAATAAAATGAGGCGACAAAAAGCATTCTCGATTTATCTTGCAATTTATTCATGCTCGTCTGTTTGCACACGTGTTATGACTAGATCATGTTATTTTCCAACTATATGGGATTTGCAAACAAACGTTTAGGACTAGTTAATAGTCTCATTGTGGTCACAAAGACATGGTTGATCGCTAATGTATTCGCTATCTGGTGAGCTGTATTCCTCTTGCAGCAGGCTCTGTGTCTTAGCATAGAGCATGCGCAGCTGAGGAAATCAGGTACTACTGTTGCGCGCATGGTTGCTCCTTGTGTACAATAATGTGAGTTACACAGGCAAGACTTTGCTTTCCTTACTACATTTCCTATCTCCCGTAAGGAAAAACATATACTTCTGACCATGCGCTAACAAGAGCTAGTATTTCCGGTTTGGCTCACAAACGCATGCTCATCTCACGAACGTGAACTTCTGAAAAAGTCAGGTGTTAGGTGTTATCTAATTACAGGGACTATATGGAGAACTTGCTCTTGCCAAACGAGTACCTCCCCTTCGGCTTGGTCTAAGTGTCGGGTACCAACGGACAGGTGAGTCTCTATAGTCCCTGAGCAGTACTTTTGACTATTCTCTATATTATTAAGTATTTTGGAGTCTTTCACATTCTAAATAGTGAGGAGTTTGTCTGCAATTTAACCACACACATGAACCATTTCCTTTTGTGATGTAAGGCATTCTATAACAGTGAAAAAATTATTGACTGTGTTTTAGTTTGCATATATGTAGGTCTTAGGTCTCAACCTTTTGACTATGTCGTTTATTGAGTCCTTTTTTCCCACATTGATATATTAGCCTGTCTTTGAGGTCTATGGTCTGTTTTTAGTTGTGTCAACACCAAGGTTTTTTTTAGGGAGGTGGATACACAAATACTTGATGCCTGTTTGTTCCTTTTACCCTACAATAGAGCGGGGCCTCAGTTACCGAGCAGTTGCCGGATGAGGTGAGGCTTACTCCCACATAAAGATGGGTGAGTACATTAAGAATTTGAATACAGTATCTATTTAGCATACTATATGCCTAGCCATTATATGGGCACTTACCACTTCTGTAATTCTTTGCACAGTAGCTATGCATTGAGACCAAGATCTAGTTGATCAGAGTGTAATAGAGCACAACACTAATTGACATACATTTACTGTTGTTGCAGGAATTAAATTGCACCCCCAGTAAATTGGATATTTTGGCACATCAGTGCCCACCAGGTTCTGGTAGGGTGTATCGTGACAACGATTTAAATATTTGTTTTTCACTGTATATTTCTAATATTTTTTGCAGTAGCGTATACCACTCATGGTCCTGACGAAAGCCAGGTTATTGTTACCTATTAGGCTGAAACATGTTGACCCTTCTCCTATTGCTATAAAATAGTTATTTTTTCAAACTATCAGCTTTTCACTTTTTAATCTTGGCACTTGGATAACACTTATTATAATACTGCTGTGTGTCCCAGGAGCCATTTTTAACTTTCACTAGTTTTCTTTTGCATTGCAATTTTTCAGCACCACTGATTGAGATCACACTTGGGCCGGCCGTCCAGGTTTGAATATGGTGCAGGCGAGTTCCCCCGAGCTAGGGGTGGACTGCACCATATTCACTTAACGATTCCCAGATGACGATGCGCCGCCAGTGTGGTGGGCTGATGGGATTCATCTCAGTATGGTGAGGCTGAATCTGCATTGCTCTCAGACTTCACGTATGTATTTCCTCTAGGTTCTCTGTCTCTATACGGGTTGACCGGTATTCTCCCCTTTTTGTTCTATGAGATTCAGTATAAGCCATTATTCTCACATACAGGTAGGCATGTTTTCAATGGCATACTGTAACTAATGGTGGTGTTTATTTCTCCTGAGAGTCAATGTTTGATCTTCAATGCAGGGCAGGTCAGCAAGCTGCATTGCATTGTGTCATTACACAAACAGGCCCCTTTGTGTATACAGAGATTGTGTGAACAATGTAAAGGTATTACCATGTGAAAGGCAACGATAGTATACATGGCCTCATTTACTTGTAATAACATACCTTATACATATCCCTGTGTACTTGAAACGGAATACAAAATCAGTTTGATTGTCACCAAATCATCTATTTGATTGTCACCAAATCATCTATGCATACATCTATCATGGACCATATGGACATATTTCTATCACTTTCCATTGCGACAAACAACACCTCCTGTAGAGCAGCCTGGCCCAATGGATGATGATACCTTACAGCAACTCTGGACTCTTTTGAATATTCTTCTCTGGTAGTGGCAAAGATAGATGACATTGCAGGGTCTCCAGAGGAACTGTCACCCACAGGACATGCCCCATCTAGCTGTACAATCCCAGCTCCGAGGAGCCATGTTGAATTTCAACAGTGAGTGGTAGGAGTTCATCAGTGAATGGCTAATGAGCTGTGGGTGGGGAATGAGACCCCAGCGGGCTCCGTAGAAGGAGTCTGTAGGTGGGTGAGCCCTAATAAGGTGTAGACAATGCCACTACAGACACCTATTGTTGGCTCCATGGGATTGATGAGTCCTTAGCTGACATAACTGGTGCCATGAAGCAGGAAGCCCAACAACAGCCCTCTACTTTAGACACCAGTGAAGTTGCCATGTACTTGGAGGCCATCTGTAACATCATGGAATCCCTGGAGCACAAGTTGGACTCCTACATGACAACAATTGGTGCCATCAATAGCAACTTTGTTGCTTTTTAGGCAAGCCACCAGACCTTTGTCATTAATTTGCTACCTGCCTTACTGGCACGGACAAATGCTGGTAGGGACAGTGGAACCACATCTTCTGGTCCTAATGTATGTGTGTGTAACAACAAAGAGGAGAGTAAGGGATTTTTTCACCAAGTGTGAATGAAGATTACTCCTGTTCCCCAGGGTAGGTATGTAGTTAACAAAGAAGGAGTATCGCCATAGAGAATCGTAGACTCTTAATGGGATGTGTGTTTGAAAAAAGAAAGAATTCTTCCTTTTATAAAAAAAAACCCTCATTCACCAGCCTAGTGGTGACATGCTTCATCATTGGGGTCCACCCTGAAGACCGAATGCCATCAGGGTGTGCTACAACACCTGAAATACAGTGGAGCTGGTTTGTGAGTGTTTGAGTGCAAAAAGAATGAATTTTATTATTCAGTAACTGGACAATGTTTAGCATTGTCCAGTTACTTATGAATAACATTTATTTTTTTAGTCTAACGAGGACAATTTTTAACATTCATATTGCACTCAAACACTCACAAACCTTCGATTCCTAATGTCTGTGTACCACAGATGTCTCCCATCAATGTCACCAACTGCAGTGGAGGCATAACACCAATCAGAGTAGGACAATGCGGAGTATCCCTGTTTCAGTCGGTGTTGAACTTGGCCCTTTTGGCAGGTTCATCCCCAAACTTTTTGCATTTTCCTAGCCTGATTCTGTAACCTGGTGTTGGTGATTTTAGGCCTCTGCGCACTTTTTCACTGTGGTCCAGTGTAAAGTGCGTGCGCTCTCTGTGTATGTGTGGTGGGAGTGGCCTGCCCTCCCATAGGAATGCATGGGCATATGTGTGTCTATGGTAGTTCCTGATATGTGGGGTGTGCATGGTCGAGTTTGGTATGTGCAAACTCATGAGATTAAATGCTGGCCGATGATGTGCGCAGATTTATTGTGTCTAGTGGAGAAGTGCCACTTTTAGATGTTGGCATGTCTGTGCAGAGAATGTGAATTGACTGTCTGGCTTGTGATTGGCTGGAACTGACTGGTGTGCCTGGATACAGGAGTCAGGATGGGTCTGCCCCGTGGTGAATGGGGAGATCTGCATGTTGATGGCAGGGAGGAGTTGCACCTGGGACCTGAATAGGGCTGGGCCTTCCCTCCACAATGCTGGCTCCGCCCCCTGTGGTGTGTCTGATGTCCCTGGATTGTCCTGTGAATAGGGAGAGGGGCTGAGCAAAACAAAGTGCTCAAGAACCAGTTGCATCTGGTTCGTCCTTTGCCTGCACCTTTGGGGACAAAGGAAATATGTGTATAAAAGAGGGGATGTGACTCCATGATTTTGTTCTTGTTCCTAACTTGATTCTGCCAGTGGCATGCTGCTGCTGGGGCCCAGGGGAAGGCTTGCCTCCCTGGGCCCTGCCCAGCCCATGGATGCCCTGCCCTGCACCGGATTCTGGAGGACTCTTTTGGGACCCTTCTGCCCTCTTCACCTGGGAGGACCTTGTTGCTGGGACCCTTTTTGCTTTAGGGGTCTTCTTAGGGGTCTTGTTGGTTTCTTTGCCCCCCAGCGCCTCGTGAGTGCTTTATTTTTACTTGTTGGCAGAGCGCTGTTGTTTTCCTGGAGGGAAGCGCTCCTGCCCTTTTGCTCGCAGCGCTGGGGTGCCACTTCTCTTCGTGGGGATTCTCTGCCCTTTTACCTTAAGCGGGTGCCCACCCCGCTGTTTATTTTTAAAATGACGGGAGCCTACCCCGTATTGCCGCCAAACCACAGAGATTGCCGCCGTGTCCGCGGACCGCCTGGTTGTGAGCAGGGCTGCCGGACGGAAGAGGAAGTTGTGCAGGAAGTTGTGCAGGAGATAGGAGGTCGGGAGCCTACCCCGCCTCCTCGAGTGCTGGTGACTAGCCCTGGTCCTGAGATGAGGGACCGGGTGAAGAGGCTGGCGTGAGCTGTACTGGGGGGCTCCCAGGCAGAGGGGAGAGCCCCGCGATGGTGCCCGATGCGAGAGAGTCCCAGGTCCCGGATGGAGGGGGCCCGGGGGAATCAGGCATGAAGGTCGAGGCCGCCAACGGCAGTGCGGGGTGCCCAGGAGTCCCAGGGAGCCCCGCAGGAGAAGTGCAGCCGCAGCAGTGAGGCTCTCAAGAGTGAGAGAGAGCCCCGCCTGTTCCATCATCGGAGCACCCGAGGCAGGAGAGCGGCTCCCGTGAATGGTTGGGAGCTCCGGCGAAGCGCAGATGGAGAAGTCCTGCCCCAAAGTGAGTCCCAGTGAGTGGGGGCTCTGTGGGGGTCAGTGCCAGTGTGATGCCCATTATGATGGGGGCATGTTTCCTAGTTCAGAGCCTGCAGGCTCCAACGATGGGCACGATTGTTTGGAGGGCCCAGAGGGGCACACACTTTTCCACGTGTGATGGCTCCAACATCATGGGCATGTTCATGGCGACAGCGCAAGTGTGCCCCATAGTGTGTGGGGTACGCTTCTCCTATCTTGGGGGCATCTGTGAGTATTTAAGGAGCCAGTGGGCTCCTGGAGCATCGTTGATCTCAGAGCCAGAGGGCTCCAATGCTCCCCATGTTTGTCCTGCAGAGCCTAGACGGCTCCAAACCTTTGGCACACTGGTTGTAAGGGTTACTGAGAGCCCCTGCCATAATTATTGCTTTTACAGCTGCCCAGCAAGTAGTGGGCAGCTGCACCGTTTAGGCATTTCTTCCAGGGGACATATACTTTTGACTCTAGGAGTGAGACGCGCTCCTTTCCCCCCACTTTGGCCTCCACAACTGCGAGGCACTTAGTGCCAGCTGCAGCGTTTAAGCCCTGTTCTTGTTCTCAGCTGCCCAGCAAGTAGTGAGCAGCTGCAACGTTTAGGTTTGCTCAGATGGCGCACCCCTGACTGGCGCTGCCCTGGCAGCGTGCCCTGACATTCTGGACACAGGGCATTTTAGCCCTCCTTTGGAGATGGCCGGTTGGCCAGCGGGACTGGTAGATGTATAGGGTGCAAGGCCCTATGTGAATGATGTGCTCATGCAATGTGGTGCTAGGAAATGTTATGCATTTAGTATGTTTTACGTGCCCTCTTTTGATACCTCTAGATATGGTTTAGGCTTATGAGGTTGTTTTACCTATTTAGGTTTGTGTTAGTGAGGTTATACTTCACTCTGTGCTTTACGCCCCTAATGTGAGTTAGATTTAGGAGGTAGGGTCTAATGTGTTTAGACTAGTGAGGAAATTGCATAATGTGTTTATGCTGGTGAGGTTGGCGCAGGATGTAATTTGCGCCTGATGTGACTGTGCATAATGTAAAGTTATGTTAAAGGTTGAGGTAGAGTCGAGTGATTTCCAGTGGTTACTGGTTGGATGTTTATGACCTATGTTACTTTTACCAATTTCTGCTAAGGGCTGATCCTGACAGTGGCCCAAGTGGCCCTGTCCTGTGTAAATAATCCCTTGTGAATATTGCCCGTGCCAGTTAGCACAGTGTATGTTATGTGTTTACTATTCTAATGTGTTAGGAGAATACAAAGGCTATTTTTTATAACCTTGTGTAGAGTTCCTTTTGTAGTGTGCATGTGATGTTGTTGCTGTGTGCGTGCGGAAATGCTTTGCACATTGCCTCCGGGATAAGCCTGACTGCTTGTGCCAAGCTACCAAGGGGGTGAGCAGGGGTTATCTTTGGCGTGTAACTCCCTTGCCCTGACTAGAGTGGTGGTTTCTTCCGGGCTTTAGCGCAAGCCATAGCCAACCAGAAATCCCATTTCCAACAGTCGGTGATCCTACAGATAAATTTGTTAGTGCCTCCTGGTCAAGTTCGTAGTGGTCCTGTGTTTGACATCCTACCACCTCCTTTGTTACCCAGTTCTGTACTGTTTGTGCACCTGTTGATCTTATACACTTGTGGACTTTAAAACAACCCTACCTTCCCCATTGGTAATTTGTGCCTCCTCACTGAAATACCCTCCACCTCCACATGACATGTCTCCAAAATGGACTCTGGACATCTACGCTTTCAATAAATGTTGGCCACAATTCTACAATAGGGCTGCTAAACAATATTGCGAGGAACCTACAATCTTTAATAAAAATCACTCTTTTACACCAATTTGTACTAAACCACAAAGAATGTTGTATGTTTTCTGCTGAAAGGATTATACATACTGTGGTGGAAGTATACACACATAACCTACTTGTTTGCATCGCAGGAAGAGTGAGCTAAAGTCAATTGCACATGCTGTCTTTTGATAAGCACCTACACCAAGTACAACCACTGCAATGGTATCATGAGCCATGTGTTCTCTCCCAATGGAATGTCAGTGTGCAACAACAAGCTACAGTCACTTGGCTGACACACAGTGAGAACCTCCTTCAAATAATAATAATACTTACCACCTATACATGGGAAATGTGAGAACATAACACTGTTCCACTTATCCATATAAATGTAGCTTTCTGAACATGACAACTTTATCATCCTAAAATGATATCCTCACTGCTCACACTGACGAGATTCTACAGTACATAAATCTCCATGGTTGTACCAATAATAAGCAGATACTCATGTCCATATTCCTCATGAATTAGAATCATACCTGTGCAACACAAGGATGCGCAAGGCCTATTTAATATCTTGATTGTCAGTAACCAAGAAATGCAAGAGCTCCATGTCAGGGACCTATGTCAACTGATAACTGGACACAAATGCTCCACTGGGATAAAAAAATATGTTCCACTGCCCTGAGAGGCCAAATATGTGTTGAGAGTGAGTGCAACTACAAATTATACAAATTACATCTCTTGAACATTCTATATACATTTGCCAGAAACAACACAACACCTCCCCAAGGGAAGAGCAAATGGTAGATATATGGTCATGAACCTTTGAAAGGAATTGACCAAAGTGAGCTACATGATGTGTAACACTTAGCAAGTAGTAAATGGGAATAATGATGGGCATTCTCCAGGCAGGTGTGACTACATTCACAATTAGTAACCTGTCAACCACAATGACCCCCTCACACAATGGTGCGCTGGTGTGTGAGATAGTGCAAGCACCAGTGTGTGCTAAAGCTCAGCCAGGGATAAGCACACTGTCGTGACAAAACTAACCCTGGGCGGAAAATTACGCTACACTCGCGGAGTGTGCATAGTTTGCACAACTATGCGCTACGCGAATCGCACATAGCACAGGGCAAAAACGCGAGCAGGCCTTTTTTGCTCGCTTATGAGCAAACAAAATCAACATCCCGGCGAGACTTTTTCCTCATCACGATCAGCAACATCAAGTTGCCGATCGCGAGCTTGGAAAATAAACTTCCAGACAAGATTCTCAATGTGGGGAGGACAGGTTTCTCATTGCGAGTGGTCGCGTATGCTGGTTACCGCTCGCAATGGGAAACTACCAGTCCGCATTGAGAAAGCTGCTGCTCGAGTACAAATCTACTCGAGTGGCAGTAAACAACCACTTGCACTGTGCATGATGCCGTTCGCAATGATTGCACTGTGCGGACAAGCATCTGGCACTGTGCAATGATTGCAAACAGCATTTCCCTACCACACTACGCAGTTCGCGTAGCTACCCGTAGCGTGCGTAGTGCGAAGTGCACTTCGCGTAGCTACACGTAGGGCTACTACGCAAACTATGCCCAGGGTTAGACAAAACTATCCTACCCATATCTGCCCTTTCACTTTCACACAGGGTGCAACAGAAGGAGACTACCTGTGTTGTGCTGTGTGTAAAATCACCAAGTGAGCCCCACTTACAATGTGTAATGTATGAAGAAGGGTCCATATATTACTGAAATTTGAGTAGACTAACAGATGTCCATAGGTCTTTGACAAAGCGACACATACCTTCATAGAGGGCAGGTCAATTGCAACATCATGTACTCAACTCAATGTACACAATGGTACAAACTCTTACATATGAATTGATGACGAACTAGAGAAAGTAGAACAAATTTAATTTATCAAAATTATTATAACTACCTACACCTCCCTAGCCTACACTAACTAACCTACCTCTTGCCTAAACTATCCTAACTTGTCTTAACCTAACTTAACTTTTCTTAAACTATCTTAACAACTATGCACACAGCAAGTTAAATATCAAGAACCCACCCCTTTTAATACACATTGATCGGTACAATACAAACAGCAACTACACCTAAACATATACTAACTATACATGTAAACCTAAACAAAGATATCTTTTGGGGGCATTTTTGGTTTTTAATTGTTTTTAACACACTAAATATCAACCCCCCCACTCACTTAAAAACCTAACAGTAATAAAACAATCTTAAAAACTACTAGCTTATATAATATCTAAAAACTAGCTCTTAACTACACCATACCTATACTAAACCCTAACTACCACTATGCCTAATAACAACAAACAATAAAGCAACATATTAAAACAGGGAAAGGGAATGTCTAAAGGAGAGTCTCACATTTGTGCAAAAATACACTCCATGGCCTCCTTTAATGTTAACATAATTTCCTTGAGGATAGCCTGCTCCTGTTTGATGACATGCATCCCCCTGTGTTCTTCTGCAACTCCTTTAGAAACTGGGATTCTGACACTGTGGAGTTTTTTGTAATTCTGCACGCTATGCGGAGCGCGAAGAGGGAAAAACTCAGCAAACTCCCCGAGCAGAGCGGAATTTCACGCACAAGCCAAATGATATGTCGATAAGAAATTGGACCCTTTTGGTATTGGTATTGCAGCACGCAAGTGGGGTGAAATGTGTTCATTAACATACGTGAAAGGGAATAAGGTGTGCGTGGACTGCTGCTTGGCTAGCCGTGTTTGTGGATGGCGCTTGATGGCTAGTGTACATGGACTGGTGCTTGGCTGATGGTGTGCATGGATGGCGCTTGGCTGGTGGTGTGCATGCATGGCACTTGGCTGGCCGTGTGTGTGGATGGCACTTGGATGGCAGAATGAGTGTACTGGCACTTGGCTGGTGGTGTGCGTGAACTGGTGGTGTGGCTTGCATGGATCCACCTACTTTTTTTTACTCAGATTCCCCTACAAACCTCAAATTTAGCTGAAAAGTAATATTTTCCTAACATTTCTGTGTGGGACAGGTGTAGAATCACTGTGCTGGCACACAATTGCCTAACACCCAGCATTCCCCTCAGTCTCCTGATAAAAATGATACCTCACTAGTGTGGGTGCCCAAAGCAGAGTCAGCCTAAAAACGTATAAATATTCTGCCCTTATAGACCCACTTTGGTTCCCTCTCAATCTCTACAGGTCTTTGGCCCTTTGCTGTAGCCGGCACTTGGCCCACCCATACAAGTAAGGTGTTGTTTTTATTGTGAGACCAAGGGTAACAAAAGTGGTAGGAAATGTGTGCCATTGCGGTAATCCCACAACTTTTCCACATAAAAATGTGAGGAAAATGTGTCTTTTTAGCTAAAATTAAGGTTGAAGGGGGTTCTGGGTAAGAAAATGTTGGGGAGATCCATGAAAGCCAGACCTCCCTGGGCTCCCCCAGGTGTCTAGTTTTCATAAATGTCTGGGTTTGGTAGGTTTCTGTATATGGTTGCCAAGTCCAGGACAAAAAACACAGGTGCCCCGCTATCTAGCACAAAACTACCTGGTTTTGCAAGGATGTCACCTGGGTTTTTGGTCCCGGGCTTGGCTGCCATCTAAGGAAACTTACCAAACCAGACAGTTCTTAAAACTAGACACCCAGGGAGTCTACAGAGGTGTGCCATGCATGGATCCTCCAACGTTTCTTATCCCTGAATTCTAGCAAATCTCAAATTTAGCTAAAAAAATCAAATTTTTCTCACTTTTTTGACTGGGAAAGTAGTGGGATCAACTGGCCGACTCAACTTTCCTATCACCCAGTGTTCCCTCAGGTCTCCTGATGAAAATTGTGTCTCCCTTGTGTGGGTAGGCAAAGTGCCCGTGATAGGAAATGCCCCAAAACGTACTGTGGAGACTTCAAAATTATCGATCACAAAACTAACTGGTTTTCCGAGGGAGCCATCTGTGTTTTGGTCCCGGGCTCGTGGCCATCTAGGGAAGCCTACCAAACCCAGACATTTCTGAAAACTAGACACCCAAGGCAGTTCAGGCAGGTATGGCTTGCATGTATCTCCCAACATTTTCCTACCCAAAATCCCCTACAAGCCTCAAATTTAGCTAAACAAATGTTAGGTGTTCCTCACTTGTCTGTGTGGGAAAGTTGTGGGGTCAGCGGGCCCTCACAACTTTCCTACCACTCAGCATTCCCTCTGGACTCCCGAAGAAAATGGTAACTCACTTGTTTGGGTAGGCTTAGTTCCTGCAACAGGAAATGGCCCAAAAGGTACTGTGGAGATTTCAAAATTATCGATCACAAAACTGCCTGATTTTCCAAGGGAGTCACCTGCATTTGTGGCCCCGGGCTCAGCGGCCATCTAGGGAAACCTATCAAACTCAGACAGTTCTGAAAAATAGACACCCAGGGCAGTCCACGTTGGTATGGCTTGTGTGCATCCCCCAACATTTTCTAACCCAGAATCCCCTCCAAACCTCAAATTTAGCTAAAAAGTCAAATTTTTCTCAAATGTTTTTGTGGGATGACTGCACCAGCATTACTTTCCTACCACCCATCGTTCCCATCAGTTTCCTGTGTAATATAATACTTCCCTTGTGTGGGTGAGCCAAGGGCCTGCGACTGGGAGGAACTAAAATCATAGGGATTGAGGAGATGTCACAGGGAGCTCTAATCGCTTTTTATATATGCATTTTTAGGCTGACTCTGCATTGGACACCCGCACAAGTGAGGTATCTTTTTTTATCTGGACATCAAGGGGAACACTGTGTGGTAGGACATTTGTGCTGGTGTGGTGATCCCACACAGAAATGTAAGGAAATTGTGATTTTTGTTTTGCTAGATTAGAGGTTTGAAGGGCAGTCTGGGTAGGAAAACGTTGGGGGGTCCACGGAAGCCATATCTCCCTGTACTCCCCAGGTGTCTAGTTTTCACCATATGCAATAGACACACAACAGACGATATTCTGCCGTAGCGTTTCCTACAGATATGGTGCAACGGAGGGCAGTCAATCTGATATGCTCCTTTATGATGACTGCAATGTAGGGGCACAGGGGGGCTCCTCAATGTAGGTGTGTATAAATCCAATTCTTTTGGTAGAACATAATGACCCGATTCTTTATGATTACACAGCTTTCAAGGGTGAGTTGAGAAGACTATTTGACAGACATTCTTTTATGCAATCTGTTGATACAAAGTTACTGAATCCTACACAAGGCACTAACGACCTTATGACATATATAGCTAGTTTCAAAATACTAGTTGCAGAAGCAGGGTGGCCTGAGGGCAAATGTCGCACCCTTTTATACAGAGGACTCAGGGGTGAATTACAGGATTCGTTAGCTCAAGTGGTAGATACTCCAGAGGCATGTAGTGCCCTCATTGACCTAATTGTCAAAATTAGATCATCAGTTAAGTGAAAGACATAGGGAAAGAGGATGCTCAGACAACAGAAAACTGCTATATAAAGAGAAAAAAGCAGATCCTGAGAAACCTTCTGAAGAACCAGAACCTATGCAAATAGGCAGCATAAGGGGCCCTATAAGAGAAGAAGAGCCGCAGAGGAGTGGAAATAAGAGCTTAAGCCTGTACTGTGGGAAGCAGGATCATTTTTGTATGATTGTTCTGTGAAACCCAAAAGATGAAAGAAGTTAGAAATGACTAAGCCCAAAGACTGTAGGGACAAGTGCTTCTGGTATTTTGGGTGTAATTGTCTCACAAATTGTAGCACAGGATAGTCCCTTGCTTTTAAAACATCACTTTTTTGTGGCTTCTCACCTCATGTGGGGTGAATTGTAAACTGATGTCCAGATTATGATATATTCAGGAGCTACGGGAAGGTTCATGGACATTCTATGGGCAAAGTAAATGAAAATTCCTTTCTTGACTAAGAACTGTGCAGATGAGGTAAAAACCATTGATGGCAGTAATATAAAATCTGGACCCATAACACATGACACTGGAGACTTGATCCTCGTCATACAGGAATCTTACAGAGAAACTGCATTTTGATCTGATTTAATCACCCCAATTGCATGCATTTTGGTTATCCCCAGGCTAGTGAAACACAATCCTGATATCGATTGAGGTAGTCACTCTCTGTCTTTCCATTCTGTTTTGTGTAACACCCATTGTATTAAGTGAATAGAAAACCAGAAAGAAGTAGCAGCATTTACAGAAAACATGGTATTTGTATTGCCTTATTGCCATCAAGATTTGGCAGAAGTCTTGGATCAAAAGAAGGCGTTTTCTCTTCCACCTCATAGGCCTTATGATTGTAACATTGTTTTGATCACTGGAGCACAAATCATTTGCAGCAGAATCTATGCATTGACAGAGAAGGAAAATATGTATTCACAGGAATATTTGGATGAAATGTTGCGAATTGGGTTTATCCAACCTTCTCGTTCACGCGTTTCCTCACCTCTTTTTTTTATCCTTGAATGAGAGGGTTGGTTAAACTGTTGCATAGACTGTAAATCACTCAATGATATCACCATAAAAAACAGAAACTCTTCACTGTTATCCAATCACTGCTTGAGCAGGTCAGAGAGGCCAATATCTTCACTAATCTTGATCTTAGAGGAGCATATAATTTGGTGAGGGTATAAGGAGACTATGAATTTAAGACAGCATTTTGAACAAAATTCGCGCTTTATGAATATTTGGTTATGCTTTTTGGACTTTGTAATGCCCTGTTGCCTTTCAATTTTATATTAACGAGATCTTGAGAGAACTGATGGATGTATGCACTATCGCCTACATAGACAATATCCTGATCTACTCATCATCAGTGGGGGAATATACAAAATATGTCAGGTCAGTGCTAAAGAAAGTGAGAGACAATAACCTGTTTTTGAAGCATACAAATGTGAGGTCCACAAATGAGAGACAACAAAGTATCAGCCATAACACGCTCCCAGTCACCTCATTCTGTAAAGGAAGTGGAAAGCATTTTAGCTTTTGCCAACTTTTACAAACGCTTTGTTGACAACTTTTCAGCCTTAGTGCCTCATTCACAAAGCTACTATGAAAAGGGTTTATAGTTCAGTGGATCTCCTCGGCAGAAGAAGCCTTTCAAAAGTTAAAACAGGGATTTATCAGTGCATCCATATTGAGACATCCAGATCCATCCCTACTCTTCAAACTGGTGGTATTTGGGGGAGTACTGTCACAAAGAGACACATTGTCCCGGTGTTTATTATCCCATTGCTTTTTATTCCATTAAACTCAGCCCCTCAGAGAAAACTATTCATTAGGCAATAGAGAACTTCTTTCCATAAAGAGGGCATTTGAAGAATGGCAACAGTATTTGTTCGGTGCCTTAAATGAAGTCACTGTTTTTGCAGATCACAGTATTTTGAAGATTTAAAGTCAGCACATGCACTGTCTATGAGACTGCGCTGAACCCAGCATTTCAGTGAATTTGATTTTGTTATTCAATTTCAAGCAGGAAAAAACATGGGAAAGCAGGTGCCTTATCCCGGTTAGGCTATAAGGCCCAAGATACACTTTTGACCATCCCCCTATTATAGCAAGAGAACGCATTTTGGGGGCCATATGTTCTGAAGAAAAATGTAGATGTTCCTAAACAGAAGCATAAGGAATTGAGAGTGCAGAACCTCCTTTACATACAGGGGTGCTTACTTAGTCCCACAGTACCCTTACAGCAGCAAGTTTTGGAATTGTGCCATACACCTATACTCACAGTACATTCAGGGTACACAAAATATATTGATCTTCTTAGGAAGTATTTCTGGTGAAATGTCATGTATGTTCTCAGAGCAAAAATATTCATCAGGGGCCTTCTGGTTTATTGACCCCAATGCCTACTCATCTTAGTCTGTGGCATTCTATTTCCATGGACTTTATTGTGGAACTACCCAAGAATAAACAAGGATTCATAGTAATCCTAGTGGTGATTGACATGCTAAGATGTCCCATTTCATCCCTATGAAAGAGATGCCCACATCTCAAGAGTTATCCTCAGTATTTCTACAACATAAAGTGTGTTTGCATGGCATTCCTTCCATTGGGTTTCTGTTAGGGGTCCCCAGTTTGTGTCTAAATTTTGGAAAGGGCTGGCCACTCTGTTATAAATGGACATTCGCATCTCGTCTGGCAATCACTCTTAAACAGATGGTTAGACTGAGAGTGAACCAGTGCCTTGAACAATACTTTAGGTGTCAGTTGCTGCACTCTTCTTCAGATTTGGATACATTTTTATGGACGGCATAATTTGCTTTTAAAAATGACATGCATTGGTGTTTCTCCCTTTTTCTGGGATTATGGGTTTTATTCACATCTTTTGCTTTTCCCCCTCCTGGTATTTCTTACATCCCAGCTGCTCAAGAGCTAGTAGATCACATACATGGTATACCAATGAATTTCATTGCACGCGCTGCATCACATATTGTGATGCAGTGCCTGCCACAAAATGTGTTTTATTTATTTAAATGTTTACCTACCTCCGTTTATCCATATTCTGGTGTTTACTAGTTGCCAATTGTGTTTCTTCAGCCCTGTTACACTTACCTTTGCGGGCCACGTTGCTCTGCATTCGTCGTCCTCGGGGGGCTGTAGGTTGCTCTTCCTGGAGTTCTTGGATTTGGTTCTTCATTCTCCTGTCATCTTCTCCTTGATATCTTCCTGCAAAACAAAGAGGAAGACGCTTAAATTATTGTCTTCAAAGATAGGTGGTAAAACAAAGAGGAAGACGCTTAAAGTATTGTCTTCAAAGATAGGTGGTAATGCCTTTTGCGCCAGCTTCACTTTGTCATTTAAACACTTATCTGAATACTGTTCTTTGCAAGGTGAAGACTCCCTTTTGCTTGTACCAGCCTTTTTTGTAATCTATACGAAATAAAAAGAATACACATTAGAGATTTTCTTAAACTCATGACATTTAAGAGTTTAAAGTTTCTGTAGCCCTGCACTACATTTTGTGCTATAGTTACATTTTTTTGTTATATGTTAAAAGAACACTAATTGTTCTCATATCCTTGCTTCCAGTCTCGGAGATTGTTTTTTTTTTGGGACTTTTGATGAATGCATGACAGAGTATGCTTTTGGGTGTGAATTGATAGTTATTATTTTATTTCACATAAGAACTATTATCATTTTGGTGTATTCCAAGTATAGATGTTCACTTGCTTTCGGACAGGGGAATTATCCAGGTAGGTAATGTATGAAGAAACAGAATACATGATTAGAGTATACTGATCTTGCACAACATTAAGGTAGGTTCTACACCTACTGATGTCTTTCTTCTTTATCCACAGGGAACAGATAGAGATATCTTGGACCTTGGCTTCCAGGGATAGGTTTTTTCTCTTCCTCCTTTTCCCCTCTCCCCCCTCTCACTACCACGTGGTTTGACATTGTTGGGCAGTCTTGATTATACGGAGAAGTTGGGACCTCACATCACATTTTTCATATCGCTCCTGCAGAAACACAGGTGAGATTTGACTGTGTGATTGTGAAGCCACTATTGAGCGATTTGTGACGTCGCTCATTGAAAGATCTCACCACTTTACGTCCTCTTCTCTATTGGGCTCGCCTGTGGCGTACGCCCGAGTTATCTAAATACGCCGACGGCCTAAGAGAAGTGATGCATCTTGAGGGATCCTTTAAGATCAGTTGGCTATCCAATATAAAAAAGTTCCTCATACCATTGGGATTCAGAGCAGCCTGGGAATCAGGGACCCCGCTGAACAAGACAGTCATCAAAAGTGCCTACTGGGCTTGGGTTGACAGTCAGGAGACTAGAAACCACAGCCTAGGTAGGCTGACCGATGATTTTCGCTTACATAAACAGGTTCTAAGCCTAGAACCTTACCTAGATTTTAATCAGAAACCCAGAGATAGGGCTCTTTACATCCAGTTCAGATTGGGCACACTTCCTGTCTGTGAACACACTAGCAGCTGGAAGCCTCCCTACCAGACACACTCATCTTGCCTACACTGCGATGGAGTGGTTGAAAGCGTCCCGCACCTTGTGTTCGCATGCATTGCTTATACTAATCCATGGAAAAAATGGTTGAAACCTGTTTGTTGTCATTTATGCTGCAAGATGAAGCAACATATGTGGCATATTGACACACATTTTTGGAAAATCAGATTTCATGATACTGTCATGTTTACAGTTAATAACACTGTCTCGGTAAATGTTTCCACCTCATCAGCACCAGTTTCATACTCAAATATTGACATAGGTAACTAAACCATGCCCAGACACGCTTAGCCTAGCTCATTCTACTTTGCTGCTACATCTGTTAAAATGTTGTTTGTAATGTTTGTGCCATGTGTTGTAAAACAAATGTTGATTGTGCTAAATATCTGCAGATTTAGCACCAGATGATGGCTCATGTGCCAAATGCATCAAAACTTTGGATAACCCAACATCACCACAGCTGCAAAAGAAGCATTAAACCTGTGGGCCTGCATACATTGCACCTACATGCACATTAACGTGCATCCTTGTCAATTCAACATTATTCTGTGGGCAAGTTCAGTTGTGTTGGGACACTGACTATAATTTGGTTGCAGGCGATTGATACGTTCCCACACATATCATAATGTTACAACTATCATGGATCACACACATTAACTATACCGAAGTACAAATATGCACACATCACATTAATTGGCTGCATTGGAATCCTGGAAGGTGTCAAAATCTCCCCAAGTGTATAGGACCTGTCCGCCGACAAGACAAAGATTTGAACATTGCATTTTAAATAGTGCAGTTACATGTGGTCTAAATTCCATTATAAGTAATATGAAGTTCCAGTGATTTTAAACATTCAACATGTTTGACACACAAATTTAAATGTTGCATTAATATGGGATGCAGCAAGTCACCTTGGAGGGCGGAGTTTGCTGGATTTTGAACCTCAGAGATATCTAATAACACATGCCTGAAGCATGCCTCAGGTATGTGATGTTGTATGTGCTTCTGGGGAGAGTCATCTCAGGCCTCCTTCACCATGACACTAGGGGGAAACCATTGACCCTAGGCAGACCAAAGTAGTGCTGTGATGGGAAAGGACAGGTATACACCCTATGCAACATTGTAAAGACCATATCAGACTTTTCATGGCACAGGTGCACAAAGTGCTGATTATCGCAATGCATGCTACTCTGCAACATGGTGCTAGAGCCATTCTAATCTGTCGACGTGTGCCGCATAATGCAGCTCACATAAAAAGCTTAAAATAATAGGAGTTACAACATATATTTCCTCCTTACCCATCACCTGTGAAGATTTTATAAAATGTTTGATCAAACCTTGCTCAATCCTGTATGTGAAATCAGGTAATGCTTTTAAATCCACGTGTGTTAAATTCAAACAAGCACCCACAGCCCATTGAAGAGCCCCATGGTGAAGGGTATAGCAACACAGCTATTGCTCCTGCATTGTATTACACACGATTTATGTATGCCCTCCGAAGTGGACAAAATGGACGTGTGTTGCTTACATAATAGCACTTTAATGTTTGCATTGCCTTTGAAGCAATTTGCATTGTGTAAAATCAAACCGCCACATTAAATAATCTGCCCCTTTCATGTTATAACTTTTGTATAAATGAGACTGTAACATTACTTCTACATGCAGATGGTACTCATATATATATACCTACCTGGCCTCTGATCTCCAATCTCAGGATGTCCACCAGATCCACCTCCTGTGCTATCTGTTTAAGCTGGGAGATGGTGCGCTCAACCTCAAATAGCTGACACATGTGCCATCACACCCCCTACCAGCACTCCTTCCTGTCCTTGGGGGGGAGGCAGTGCAGGTTGGCCCTACCCCTGAGGCCAGCATGTTGGGCAGGTAATGCACCAGGAGCCATAGAAGGCCCTCAATCTCTCCCTCACTATAATTTTTCATCTGTCCCGACATGACCAAAATCCTACTAAACCCATTACACCGCAAACAAACACCCCATAACCGTATGCCTACCCCATATATATTAAACCCCTAAATAGATGGACACCCATCAGTACAATGACAATTACTAAGACAAAATACTACAAAAAGACACAAAAGGTACACAATTGACCCAAGACAGGGAAAGACCAGACACCAAGACAAACAATCGCTCCAAAGCCTCAGACACTCTCCAAATCACCTCCCACACCTAACAAAAGCCGACAGACTATAAGTGAGAATGAAACAAACTTTCACACTTCCCAGCATGCAACCTGCCACACCCATTGCATCATTTCATGTGTGTTGCCAGCACTTTTCTGACATTTGCGTCAATTTTTCTGATGCATTGCTATGCAAATGGACATTGCTTGGTGAATGCACTGTGCAGTAGCACTTCTGCAGTACAGTCAGTACCACCCAATGGCAGGGATGCGTGGGTTACGACCAATGCAACTGGTGCGATACGCAGGTTCAGAGCCATACTACAGGACCAATGCACAGGTTCTGACTGGCGCAACAGAGGTCATTCGCAGTATCTGCAGTAGAAGCATGGCGTCTGTTGGTCCAAACACCTTAGGACCAATTTCATTGGTCCAGGACTGGGGTGGCACCACTTGGTAGATCAGAGTGACAGATGTCATTGTCCAGGTGCTGAAGCAGGGTGGAAGGAGGTCGTTCGTGTCCCTGAGACTTAATGCCAGGAGGCCAGGCAGAATGCCCTAGGTGTCAGTCTAGGTTAAAGGAATGCATGTGCAGTCCTTATTATGCAGTCAGGGGACCAGCAGGCAGCATGACGGGACAGCAAGGCAGCAATCCAGAGCAGAATACTCACACATCATTTTTCACATACATTTCCAGGGTACACACCTGGATGTCTCCCATAGTCATATGTGCATATAAAAATTGATCCTGGGACCTATACACCACTCATCTGGATTCCATAATCAGTACAATCTCTCTCTAACTGTGATGTGTGAAAACCCCTTCCTTGTGATGTGTCACTGATGCAACAGACAATTAAAGAAGAACTAGGGCAGGCTGGCTCTATCACACTCCAGGGTGTGTCCCACCCAACTTACAGGACTGCTGAATTATTAAACTCCATCTGGTGTGATTGCAATAATCCTCATATTTTTATCAGGCAGCCATGTGTTACGCACAAAGACAGGCAGGTTCCTCCATGTAATGTAACAGCTTAGCCCCTGCTGCACTCAGGGGTATATGTATGACCCTAGTTGCAAGGCACTTGCACCACGCAACATGCTACATGTGATACACAAATCAAATAATATATTTGTAAACCCGAGCAAGCCAACTTTGCATAGCCCAGAGTTGCTTCTTACATCTCAAGTGAAGCATGGTGGCAATCCATATTGCTGTATTGCCTTAATCTACACTTGGGAGGCATTCCATTGCTGTTGCTTGGGTATTCCCATGCAACTCCCGTGCTTTTAGATGCATTTCCAGGCTTACCAATCTGGTAAGCCTAGTATTGACCCAGAAAGATACACCTTCCCAGGAGAGGCATAACAAAGAGTGCTAAACACTGTTGATCTCTCTTACTTCCTCTTTCAATGTCTGCTTAAATATACAAGTCATCACCCACAGGCATTATGGGATGGCCTCCCTTTCGAACAGTTTCTGCGGCTCCGGAGGAACTGCACGAAGAGGGAGGACTATTTTCTGGAATCGAAGAAGCTCAAAGATAAAGTAAAAGCATGTGGGTCCCCGAACAAGTTGCTTAAAAGATATTTAAAGCGCGCATGGTATAATGATCGATCAGCGCTGCTGGAAGTGAAAGAAAAATGTTCCCAACCACAACTTGTTTGTGTCACAACTTTTGGCACAGCAACCAATGACATTAAAAAATAGTCAAGAAGAATTGGACATTACTCACTGGTCTCCCTGAATTAAAAGAGCTTCTTCTTTTTGCTTTTAAATGTGGTCCAAACATCAGAGACCCGCTTGTCCACGCATATGAAATCCAAGACAGACACACAGTTGATAACATGAGGCAGCTGGCACCAATACTAGGACACTATTGATGCACCAAGTGTGCAGCGTGTGACACCACCAAGAACATGAAATCATTTGAACTGAATGGTAAAACAATGTTGATGAGGAGCTTTTTGACTTGCACCACCAGGAACGTGGTGTATTGTATTCAATGCCCATGTGGCTTTCACTATATTGGAAAAACAACTCAGATGATTAAAAAAAGAATACTACAACACCAGTCGAGAATTTGCTGCTAAGTTGACACTGCTCCCTTGGTTGGACATTACATCCAATCCAAACATTCGGATAAAGATATGCTATGGTGGGTTATCACAGTAGTTAAACCATCCATTAGACAATCCAATGTTGACCGCCTGCTGAAAGAAAAATCAATGGATTTGTAGAACAGATAGCATCAATAAGGGTCTTCATTTGGCCACAGAATGGCACAGCCTTGCTTGCCTTTAAACACAGAACATACCCAGTGAATAATTCCAACCTTCTATTAACAATCCATATGTCAGTCTGTACCTTAGGCCGCATAATGACAGAATCTTGTTTATTTCTAGTCAATGACCATGATTTATTTTCATCATGCAATTATCTTTCGACTTTATCTTATGAACGTTTTGATTTATCTGTGAGGAATGGTTGAATGATTTATATTCCCAAACCACAATGTCATATAACTTTCATATTTATTTCTATATGGAGTAATGTCTCTACTCACTATAGGTGACTTCCGTTGAACAATGATTACTGTAGTGTTTTGTGCTTTTAACCAATAATATAGCGAGCCACACATTAACAGAGATTGTTGGCCGATAACAGAGCTGATAACCAAGTTAGATTGCAGTGTCTATGTCACGCTCATTATTTTTCAAAGTATTCGAGCATATGATGTTCCCAAACCAAGTATTTTAACTTATGAAATTAAAAGCTGCACTAAAAGTCCATATATATTTATATTGTCAGATATTGGTGGCCGACAACAGAGCTGATAACCAAGCCGGTTTGCAGTGCAAATTATGTTTTAAAGTATTCGAGCATATGATGTTCTCAAACCAAGCATTTAAACTTACGAAAATAGACCCGCCCTAAAGGTCCATATATACATCGACCTTGATGGCCTATTGAGAGTTTCTTAAACAATAACAACTTTTTCTAAATATTAAAATAACTGAGAAGCATGAATTTAACCCACGCGTAAGAACATTACGCCTAAATAATGCATCTCTATTTTAACTCTATAGTTTTTCCTGAATGCGAAGAAAAAATATTGGTTAACTTAAGCCCCTTGGAATTAATTCATTAAGAGAGCATTCTGTGAGTAAGCATTACCAATCATCTGTCCTACTTTTTTAAATGAGATATCAATTAGCGATTTACATCCCTTTTTAAAACATACTCTTGGGTGAAGACTCTAACAAGCCCACGTTTTCAATTTTTCTGTTCCTTTTTTTCTGTTACACACTGGTGCATCTATTCTCTTCTTTTATCATAATTTAATTTGATATACAATGTTGAAATATCGTTATGTACGTTGTATTATACAGGGATTACCATCAACCTTCTGTCCTGAAGATGGTCTGACTGTCTGAATGCCATCACAGACCGAAACGTCGGCTACAGCATCTTTTTTTTTGTACATTGATTGTTGGAATTTATTAAAAGATGTCAACATAGCTGTTGTGGTGCACAGTCTAAATATTGAGTTTTTTATATCGACCTACAGAAATATTGAGTTTTTAATATGGAAGGTACAGAATATCGAGGTCAAGAATATCGTTGGACAGAATATCGACCCTATGGTAATTAATATCGTTTTTTTTTAATATCGATGTAAGTAATATGGAAGTCAGTAATATCGATATCAAATATATCGATGTTACTAATCTCGATGTTGCTAATATCGATTTTTGTACTTTTGTTATGTATTTTATTATGTATTTAATATGTATGTGTTATATGTTTTTTGTTAAGTATTTTACTTGTTTTAAATTATATGTGTACTATTTTTATGTATTAATTATGTTATTTTTGAGTAAGCTTTATGTTTTAGTACTGGAGCGGATTGTGGGTTTATAGGAGAATAGTGTGGGAAGTATTTTAATAATAGTAAATTAATTATTAATTTTTAGGAGTTAATAATTAATTTTAATTATTTTTTGGATGTAAGTTCGGTAGCGGGTAGTGGGTTTATAGGGGAATTGGGTGGGAAGTATTTTAATTGTAATTAAGTAATGATTTATTTTTATTTTTTGGTATTCATAAATAAATTATTTTCAAATAATTAATAATTGGCAATTACATTTGTTAATTGTTAATTAACTTTTTTAATTGGTAATTAATGTTTGTAATTGGTAAATAATGTTGTTATTGGTAATTAATGTTTGTAATTGGTAATTAATGTTTGTAATTGGTAATTGATTTTTTCCTAATTGGTAATTCTTTTTTAATTTGTAATTATTATTTTTTATTTGGAAATTATGTTTTATTAATTGGTAATGAATGTTTTATAAAAAGTATATTTTGGTATAAAAAATAATGTTATTATTAAATTTTTTTAAATTGCTAAATAATTTGTATTCATTAAAATGTTTTTTAGAGCAAAAAATTATTTTTTAATATGTATTATTTGGTAACTAATATTTAATAATTAATATTTATTGGTATTTATTGTTAATTTATTATTAATTAATTATTCAATTGTAATTATATTTTTATAATACTTAATCTGTATTTGTAAATGATGTTGAGTTGTTTAAAATTTAAATGATTTATTTTAAAAACAAAAATTATTTCCAAGTATGTAATATTTAATTTCTATGCTATCCAACGTTTTCCCTACTGTTGCACTCACTGGTGTGGGAATAGTAATTTTTACCCCTACGCTATCCAACTTTTTCCCTACTGTTGCACTCACTGGAGTGGGAATAGTTATTTTTACCCACCCGCTATCCAACGCTTTCCCTACTGGTTCACTCTCTGGAGTTGGAATAGTAATTTTACCCACCCGCTATCCAATGCTTTCCCTACTGTTGCACTCTCTGGAGTGGAAATAGTAATTTGTACTCTTCGCTATCCAACGCTTTCTCTACTGTTGCACTGTCTGGAGTGGGAATAGTAATTTATACCCCTAGGCTTTCCAACGTTTTCCCTACTGTTTCACTCTCTGGAGTTGGAATAGAAATTTTTACCTACCCGCTATCCAACGCTTTCCCTACTGGAGTGGGAATAGTAGTAATTTTTACCCCTACGCTATCCAATGCTTTCTCTGCTGTTGCACTCACTGGAGTGGGAATAGTAATTTTTCCCCACCCGCTATCCAACGCTTTCCATACTGTTGCACTCTCTGGAGTGGAAATAGTAATTTTTACCCCTACGCTATCCAACGTTTTCCCTACTGTTGCAGTCTCCGGAGTGGGAATAGTATTTTTTAACCTTACCATATCCAACGCTTTCCCCACTGTTGCACTCTCTGGAGTTGGAATAGTAATTTTTACCCCTACGCTATTTAACGCTTTCCCTACTGTTGAATTTTCTGGAGTGGGAATAGTAATTTTATGTTCTATGCTATCCAATGTTTTCATTGCTGTAGTTTTTTTTGGACTTTAAATAGTAGTTTTATTTATTTATGTATTTAATATTTTTTAATTTTTTTAGATAATGTTGTAATTAATTAACTTTAAAAATATTGAAAGTATAGATATATTTTTTAATACATTAAATATAATTATTTTTGTTTTATTTTATGTGTGTAGATGTATTTGTAATGTATAGTATTTTTAATAATTTATAAGTAATTAAAATAATTATTAAACATTAATATTAAGTAAGTATATATTATATATTTTATGTATATTTTTAATCAAGTTTTATTATTAAATATGTATTATTTATTAATTTTAAACATTACTAAATATGTTTGAATATGTTTTATTTATAAGTGTTATTTACTTTATTTTACAGAAAAAAAAACAATATTTTTAATTACGATATTTTTAACATCGATATTTTTTCTTTTCGATATTTTTGTACTTACAATGTTGTAGATAGGGTGTCGATATACTTGCCTTCGATATTCCAGGGTTGATATTTCTGTAGGTCAATATTCTGTCTGTCGATATTCTTGCAGTGATCCAGCTGTTGTATAGGTTCATTTACGTCACCTTACAAACTTAGGGCCCGATTACGATTGCGGTTAATCCGTATCCTCCGGGCCGGCGGAAGTCACCACCGGCCCGGAGGATGCCGATTCACCGCTTTGTTGTGAGAAATGACCCCCCGCCAGATTAGGATGGCAGGGGGGTCATCTGCGGACGTGGAAACCGTCCGCCGCTTTTCCGCCGCGAGACCGCGGTGGAAAAGCTCTCATATGGTGGCGTTGTCTATTAGACACCGCCAGCCATATTAGGATTTGCCTTCTGATATGCTGCCACGAAAAGGCATACGGTCTTTTTTTTGGGGGCCCGTTGCGGGCCCCCAGGGTGAAGGGGCGGTGGGGGTGCACATGGGGGGTACCAATGGTACCCCCCTGCATGTGCATGCATGAAGGGCAGGCACCGCGCGGTGCCTGCCGCTTTGTGCATGTAAATGCACTGCTTGCTTTTTTAACATTGCGGCGGGTGCTGCTTCAAGCAGCACCCGCCGCAATGTTAAACATACAGGATGTGACCACCAGGGTGGTGGTCACATCCTAATTTGCACAGAGGGACCGCCGCTGCCCCTGCGGACGGTCCCTCCTCCTCTGGGGTGACGGACGGACGCAGGTCTGTCCGCCATCCTAAGAGCACCCTATGTTTGGTTGCTTTTGATCCTCTATTCCCTGATTTATTGATTATATATTAAATATATTTATACTTTGAAGAAGATTTTCGCCCTGTGTGTCACTAAACAATTGTTCTTCAAGATTTGATTTTTTTTCTGAAATGTCACATTTACTGTTTTGATTAAATCTGTTGTGCACAACTATTTTATGGTGTAACCTTGAGAGATACCTTTGAAATAATATCTCTAGAAGCATTAGATTAACAAAATCCCTTGTCGGCAAACTCTCTTTTTTCAAATCTTTATCGCCCAAGCCTCCAAGGGTATATTGGGTTCCCACTCTTTTTGAAATTGCATAACAATTCGTGGCACAATGCAGGTGCAAGCCTCTCATAAATATGCCCCCAGATTACGTGACAGAATCTGGAATATTTTGTCTTTGTAAAAGTTGAGCCACAGCCCACAACAAGATCTCTAGACTCTATATCTTAGCAGTCTACATTCTTATAATTACTTAAAGAATTGGATAAAGCCCTATAGGTTCAGACCGCTGAACCAAGCCCTTAGTTTTCCATTTTAGAGGCTTCATATTGATAAAGATCATCCAGCATAAACAGCCATCCCCAAATACAGCTCAATCTAGGAATCCAGAAAGTATTTTCCATTTGACAACTCTCTCACCACACATTATAGGACTTCACAGCCTAAGCCAAAGTAGGTTTGGTTTGATAGTCACCTGGTCGGCCACATCAAAACCACATCTAATGGTCACTGAGTGTTTTAGTGCTAGAATGAGGAAAGTAATGGCTTGTAGAGGATTGCTTGCCATTGTGGATAGGGCCCATTATAAAAAGCTACCTTCACTGTTAGATGTTTATCTGTAACTAAAAGACATGGCCTTACAAAGGTCGCATATGTTGGGAGAACCATTATAAAATCAGTGCAGGCAGGAAACAAGTTTGAGCTGGTAAAAAACACTTATACAAGAAAAAACTGTCTTTGACTAATCTTGAAGGCTTTTGATGTGGAGTTTATTGAGTCCAAACCTCTTCAACAAGTTATGGTCATGGGGAAAGGTTTAAGATGGTTCTGTGGTCCAGGTAAATGATCTTACGGTCAATTAAAGGTCAGGACTTGTACCACTGCAAAACATGCAAAGTAGACTGCGATAATCAGAGTGTGGGGAAATTGCACTATTTGCCAGATTTTCTCAGGGAGTTGGCCCCAACACTTGGTACTGGAGGGATTGCATATCACACAATCTAATATCAAAAGAGAAGTGGCAAACAAATTCTGATTTCGGTTTAGACTGATGGCCGTATAACTATATCCTCGGCATAAAGAAATGTGGCAGTGCCAACTTAGTTATGCTATACCAGCCTGTGAATGGGTCAGGTAGGACATCGGTTTGGGCAATCTATTTCAGTTTCTAGGAGTTATTACTTAAAATCCCTCTCTACTCAACATGTACAAAATCTTTTGGCACTTGGAGCACCACATAACAAGGTAGGTAAGGGATATCACTATGCCTAGAGTTCATGAGGAAGATGGCTCCCCCTGCTCTAGGAAGCAAGTCATACTTTCCAGCCTCTTGTCTAGAGAGTAAGGAATTACTGCACTCCAAATACAGCTCCATAATTTGTGGACACAGCTAAACATGCTTTTCTTTTATCTGATTGGTATTTTTATTAAGCCTTTAGGGTGACCAATTTGAGCCTTTCTACCAGGTGACTGATTCACCTTTGCAGCATTAACAGTTCATGAAAGTTTGTTTCAGGCTACCATGATTTGCATGCCATTCTACCTTTAAATTAAGAGATGGCGCCTGCCCTAATATCCTGTTTTAATCGATCAATGAAAAATGATATTCTGGGTTAGCACATATTATCAAGCAAATGAGATAAATATTGCAAAACGCTCTTAGCGCGTTTTATTTTATCGACGTCTATCGCTGGATCAAACCTCACTCTTAGCGGCGTATTCTCAATGCTTTGCTAAGATGCAATGTGAAATCCTGTGATAATGCCAGTGCGATACTGAAAAGCTCGCTAATAGGCAAGCGTGGAATTAACATAACAATCCACCTCCCCGCGCACTTTTATTTATCGCTTCGCGGATATGGCTCCACATAGATAATAGAGCGATGGTGTGTTAGCGACATTATTCATTACATTTTAGTGGGGAACGCCTACTTTGCATGTCATTAGCAATAAATATCGCTGACATGCAAAGCGGCAAAAAAAAACGGGTGCTATTGCTGATAGGGCTATAAAAATTAATCATAGGGCCGCTCCTCACTGAAACAGCACTGCAATGCCTATATGGTTCCTGAAAGCGGCTCTTTGCCGGAGTTCTTGCTGGGCTGGCCATTTATAAAGTTTACTTGAATGTAAAAGGCATTTTATGAACATTCAGATATGTGAGGAACGAGGAAATAACATTAACTAAGGAATCCTACCATAATTATTTCCTATTTTGGAGATCCTTTATCTCTAGATTAGGGTACTGACAAATTGCCGTAGATAATGTGACTAAATAAAGGGAAAGAAACATGTTGACCAGTTATACAGAATAAAAAGGAACATTACCTTCCTTTATATTCCACTCTAACTGGTCAACATGTTTCTTGACCTTTCTTTATTCAAATGATGTACAGCAATTCGTCCGGACTCTAATACGCTAATCTAAAAATCTAAGTCCTACAAAATTAGAAATAATTATGGTAGGGGTTCTTAGTAATTTTTTTGACCTCTTTCATGAAGGAAGATGAAAAGGAAAATTGCTAACTTCAAAAGAAACAGAACCTCCTACATAAAAGTTCAGAGACCCAGGCCCTAATTTACATATGGTACCAGGAAAAAGACTATAAGAAATGGAAGTTGAGGTCCCAACATTTATCATCTGCCATGCAGTCATGCGGGCTGTGTGGAATGGGGAAGCTTGCAAGACTTATGCATGTGACCAGGATTGGGGGCCAAAGCAGGCTAGTTTCACTCTGGAAACCAAGACTACCTGCCCTTGAGTACATGCGCCTGCTTGCTTGCCAAGACCAGTGCGCCCTGTGAGGGAGCGGAGAGAGTTGGAGGGAGCAAGGTCAAGTATGGAGTCCAACCATGAGTACTCCCTGTGTGAGGTGTGAGGATGCGGCTGAGCGCCGGTGAGCTGTAGCCTGTGTGAAAGATTCTTTTGGTGATCCCCATATGCTGGGAAACAGCTGCTGTAGACTGAGCCAAGTTTAGCAGTATAAGGGCATGCTACACCAGTACTGCCATGCTGTGGTGACCCTGTATGCTGGAGTGGTTTACCGGTAAAGATAGTGCTTTAAGAAGGGCCAACACTTGTGACTGTCTGGGCCAAGGTGTATATGCTGGGAGAGCCTGCGCTTTCTTAACCCCATACTGTGTCCAGGGGTGGCCAGCAAAGGTAAATGCAGTAGGGCGGGGCCAGGGCGGGTGGGAGGGGGGTAAGTTGACAGACAATGGAATAGGTATAATTAAATAAATAAATAATACCTATTCCGTCATCTGTCGCCTTCCCACCTGCTGTGCCCTGCCATACCCCGTCGCCTCACCATGCTTACTTGTGCCAGCCGCCACTGATTGTGGCAGACCCGTATGCCAGCAGGGGCTGCCGGCTCCAACGTTCCCAAAGGATTTGGGCACCTGCCCTAAGGAGAGACAGCTGCTATGTTATGTTATGTTATGGTATGTTATATGTACCTGTAGAGCGCACGGCTGCCCCGGCAAAGGGGAGTCCGGACGCTGAAGGCAGAAAACTGCACAGCTTGTAGCGGGGAGACAACCTACAGCGGAGAAAAGAGGAATGTTTTGACAGCTTTACGGAATGTCACATAGGTCATTTAGGCTGCGGATGAGAGTAGAGAGTGCATTCCAAAGTTTTGAAGCCAAAAATAGGATGGGGCACCCTCCAGCACGGACCCTCTTCACCCGAGGGACAACCACTAGATGCTGTCCAATAGAACAAAGCTGGCGGGAAGGTATGTAGAATGTATGCAGATTGGCCAGAATACCTGGGGATAAGTTCATGATTTTAAATGTAATGCATAGGGCCTTGAACTCTAAGCGTTTAGCCACAGGCAGCCAATGAAGGTGAAAAATGGAACTAGATGTGGTACTTCTCCTCGGAAGGCCAAAGAGAGTCCAAGCACTGCATTCTTAACCCTTTGCAGTCTGACAATTTCAGACTTGTTAGACCCCAGATAAAGAGAACTGGCATAGTCCAGTCTTGACAGAATCAAAGCCTGGACAATGACCTGCCTAATAGGGGTATCAAAAAAACCTAACAGTGGTTTGAGCCCCCTCATTATCCCAACACAGTTCCCTACCACCTTCTTGGTTTGGGTCTGAAAGCTAAGGGTGGTATTGATCCAAACACCTACGTTTTTTACCACCTGTTTAGGGGCAGGTGACAACCCCATCATGGCAGGCCACCAGTGCTCACTCCACAGCTCAGAGTCTCTACCTACCAGCAGTACTTCCAATTTACTGGCTATGAGCTGGAGACAGTTGGCAGTCATCCACTCCACAAGGGCCTCGAGATCGCTCCAAAACTTACAAGCGTCCCGAGTGATATCATCGGAGAGTGTGACTGCCAACTGAGTATCATCTGAATATGATACTATCGTGCGCCCTCTGTTCTTAGCCACCGTCACCAGTGGTTGAATATACAAATTGAAGAGGGTAGGGCTCAGAGCAGAGCCCTGCGGCACCCCCTGTTTGATGGCATAAACTTTGGAAACAAAGGGGGACGGCTACCTGGACGGTCCTCTCATAAAGAAAGGAAGAAAACCAATCCAGAGCAGAGCCAACTATGCCCACCTCTTCCAGCCGCCTCAGCAGGATTTGTTGAGAGACCGCATCGAACGTTGCACTGAGATCTAATAAAATCAGTGCCGATGTACAACCCTCATCCAGGGCCCATCTCAGATGTTCGGTCACAGCAAGAAGAGTAGATTCTGGGCTGTGACCAGGACGAAGGCCATTCTGAGAGGGGTCTAGTATATTATTTTCCTCCTGATACCCAGTCAAGATGGTTTTGACATAGGCCTCAGAGATTTTGGAGAAACTAGGAAGGAGGGAGATAGGGCAGAAACTTTCTGGTTTGGCAGTGTTCAGGTTGTTTTTTTTTTAGCAGGAGAACCATCCCAGCATGTTTCCAGGGGCTCGGGACAACAGCCGTAGAGAAAGATAGATTAATCACCTGGCTCAACAGTGGAACAAGCACAGTTAGAACTGTCAAAGAATAGGCCAGCTTGAGAGGGTCTCTCGGGGAGCCAGACTTGACTTTGCTGCTTTGCACGGACAGCTTCTCTTGGGAGATTGGAGGGAAAGTGGTCAGAGTGATTAGAGTTGGAGGTCAAGGCACGGGGTCAGAACCTGACGCATCCTGGGGGAAGGATTCATAGATTTTCTCCACTTTCTCTACAAAAGAGGAGGCAAGAGCGTCACATTGCTCGTCTGGTGATATCAGGGTAGCATCCAGAGCCGTCAATGATTTCAGCTCATTCAGTATCGAATAGATGCTTTTAGATGGATTAGCACTGCTCTCGATCTCCTCCACATAGTAGGTAGCCCGTTCCGGCTGGATAGACTTATGATATTGCTTTATCGCTGTCTGATAGAGCTTCTTCAGGTTAGGGTCATAGTCCCTTCTCCATGCAAACTCCAGCCTTTTGCACTCTTTGCGCATGGAGGTCAGCTTAGCATTGTACCAAGGACTTGCCTTGATACTGCGTCTTTTAGACCACTTCACTTGGATGAGAGAATCCAGAACGCCAAGAATCCAGTCCGACAAGGATTTATCCGCAGATTCTGAGTCAGCTGATAATCAGGGCAAAGTAGTGGAGTGGTGGCTTTGGAATTGAGAGATGTCAAGTTTATGCCAGGGGCGCCTGAGTAAGCACTTCTGAGACATCCTACACATGGGCACAGCCCCAGAGGTGTCATTGTTGTAAGATAGTGATAAGACCAGTACTACAGGGAGGGGCAATGGACAGTCAGGGAGGCAAGATTAGAGAAAACTTGGTCCAATAAATGGCCTGCAGAGTGTATAGGACCTTGCGCCAATTGAGATAGCTGACATGCGGCCAAGTCAGCCAAAAAGTTACCCATGTCAGCATCTTGAGGATTGTCCAAATGCAAATTCAAATCCCCAAAGATACTGAAATTGGCCGCTCTCATGGAAAAGGGTCCCACAGCATCGACGAGTGCAGCTCTAAACTCTTTGGACAACCCTGGCGGGCGGTAGATCAGTAAGCCTGACAACGTGTCATTGGCATTAAAAGAAATCCCAAAGCGTGCTGATTTGTACCCAACCAAGGATTCCCTCACGAAGTTGCAGGGGTAAGATGACTTGAAAATCACTGCAATACTGCCCCCTCTAAACTTTCTGTTGAGCGTCTTAATACTGATTCCCGAGGGTCAGCCATGCTATCATCAAACAGCCATGTCTCGGTTAAAAAGAGGGTATCCAGGGCTTCATCCTGTATCCGAATTTGGGCACCTGCCCTAAGGAGAGACTGCGGCTATGATCAGCTAGTCGGACCCACTCTGCAAGGGCACTGCCCTGTCTCAACACTGAGGACTGCCGGAGACATTGTTGACGAGGTCCCACCCTCCCTGGCTCCAGTCGGGTACTAAAGAAAGGATTCTTTTCTTCCTGTTGAGCAAAGCAACCTTATTGTGCCTTCGCAGGCAGGGAGCTGCTCCAACATCTGGGAGACTTCTGGCAGCACCACTCAGGAGGGAGAGGCTGTGCCGCTGGGTGCTTCTGCATGGGCTGAAAGTAGCCTGACCTCTCTGAACTGAATAAAACTCACGGGAGCAAGTTTGAAGGTGCCCCAGGTAAACTCGCTGCTAACGGTGCTAAGTTAGAAAGGGTCAAAAGGGAGAACTTTTGAGTACAGCCTAATTGTGTGATGCAGCCATCATTGAACGGAGAATAACCCTGAACATGTTACACTTTGGAGAGTGAGGCAGGGTTTGCCTCACAACTACTAGACCTTTGACCTCAAGGGAGATTGTGTTGTTGCATTTGAATATCAATGAGTTAGAAATAAAATACTACTTTATATTATAAAAGCAAGTGTATGACTGTGCACTGATTTCTTGTTTGTACTGTTTACATTTTGAATTATGAGTCGTTTCAACTGACCTGTATCTACATCCCCCCAGGAAGCCTTGACGGCTCGACTACCACTACCACTGAAAGTCAAGTGCAGAAGGGGTACTTGGCCCAGTTTAGTAGGATCCATAGTAATTCGGGGCCTTGGACATCAGGAGTAAAAGGCCTCAACCACCAAGGTTGGGTCCAGTAAACCCTGTGTGCTGTGTGGCCATCTGAAAGGGGTTCTAACAAGCGTCTTGCGCTGACTTGCATTACCCGGCCTCAGGAAAGCATTACATTGGTGGAGCAGGGGTGTTCTCTGCATCCATCCACGTGTTTTGACATTTACCCACATTTACTAAAACCAGTAAACCTGGGCCTGCACTAAAATTGTGGGCTTACCTAATCTTGTATTCTCAAGGAAAAACATTGTTATTTCTCCTTGTTACTTCCTCTTTATGTAGCACATCTACAAAGATGAATATGCCGCAAAGGATTGATTGTTTTTGTGTAGGAAGGTATCCCTTCCTGAACAAAAACAATCCCACCCACAATGCAGGCAACCTTGCACCATGGAGCAAGGGTGCCTGTGTTTGCCCTAAGAAGCCATAAGTGCAAAATCACAGGAAGCAATTTGAATAGTGCCATATCCATGTAAATATGGCTCAGTTCAGCTCTATTCCTATCACGTAATGCAGCTCAACAACTTGCCTTGCTGCACTGTATTGTATGAACTGTTCATAAATCCATGTCTTATTGACCAAACAATATACAGCAATGTCAAGCACACATCAATCAACCTACTATTCCAAGGTATAACACTGGACCAGTGGGAAAGTTAACAAATAGTTGGGTGGATATTAGTCCACCACAAGTGATAGTTAGGCCTGGGCGGAATTTCAGTTTTGGTAATTCTGCATTACTTTTTGACAGAAAATTACAGATAATTAATTGATTGCTCCTCCTTGCATAATTAAGAGGATTTTTCCCTCAGATTTCTAATGAGAGCTCACATTTAGCTAGCGTGAGTGGCCGCTACTGCTATTTGTGTTATGCTGCATTTAGATTTGTTTCAGAGCACAAAATGCATCTTCGCAGCCTTTTTGAATTTTGCACTAAGAAATATTGCTAATTGCTGGGAGTAAGTTGGGATACAACCCTACCCCAAGAGAACATTTGGCAAGTGCAAACAGTCTCTCATGCTCACAATTTGTGTCCTGTTGAATTTACCACTATTTCTTAGCAAATAATGCATCTTTGGTTCCATTTTCGACGTGTGGTGGCATTTTGGCACTAAAAAATTGCACTAAATGCAGAATGACTCTTCTCGCATATTTTCACGCAGTTTTTGGATAATTCCATGTGATTGCACTACACTGAATTACAAGTTACACCGAACCTTAGTAATAATGTAATTATTATTTTATGTCTTACATGTTTCAGTAATTTAAACCTGAGTTCAACTGCTGGTAGTTATGGCACAGGCAAACAAAAAATGGCGTAATCCGGGATCGGATTCCTTTCCAGCATTATACCATTTTTTGTTTGCATGTGTTTTCGCACAGGTTATGTGGGATTACTAGGGCTAACACCTGTACATTTTGTGGTAGTTATAGCACAGAGCAGGCAGGCTTTAGTAAATTTCAAAATCATCAAAAAAATTAAAAAGTTGAAAACACAATACAAAAAAATCCCATTTAAATTTATGAAAATAGAAAATAAGTTAAAGAGCAAAATGACATAAAAACAACAAACATACAGTTCGAAGAACCAGAGATATGAAATTTAAAGCCAAAAATGTTTACACGAAACTAGGGGAGATTTAAGGCCAACCCCAATGGGGCACTGGCTGTGCTACAGAAACCAGTTCCACCCCAGTCAAAGGTTTTACCTTCGGCCTTAGTTTCCGAATTGGAAGTCAAAAATCCTCAGCTTGGCAAGGCAGCAGGCTGTGGCTGAGAAGAGCAACACATGTGGGAATAGCACTCTGTTGAGGTCCCAGTCAAGCAGTTGACTTTTGACGAGAAAGCACAGACAAGGATACATTTTAAATTTGTACTGGGGACTTTGCTTGGTGAAAATTTCTATGTTTAGAATTGGGACCTGATTTAGAGTTCAGTGGATAGATTACTCTGTCACAAACATGATGGATATACTGTCCGCTAAGTTACAAATGCATTTTATGCAATGACATTTGTAATATGGCAGATGGGATACCCTTCACGTTTATGATAGAGTAACCCACCCGCCGAACTCAAAATCAGGCTCTAAATCAGCTGAACATAGCTCAATGAGACCAGATACTCTCTCTGTCATGAATTGCCTAATTGCGCCTATGGAACTACGATTCCCAGAATGCCAAAATGAAGGTGGAGTTAAACCTTTATATTCCCAGGGTCCTTCGGGGCGCGTTGTAAGAGTTCACTTTCCTGAATTTAGTTTGCTTGGTTGAGGGTTCGGTTTTCGGGAAAATAGAAGCCTTGTGACCTCGAAGGCGTTCCTGTTGCAGATCAACTCTGGGGATTAGAAGCTGAAGAACGAGCTTGTATCCGTTCCTTCTCGTGTGCGGCTGCCGCGAGGAAGGTTTGTCGTGTCTCGGCGGAGACACGTTTGTTTTGGACTCGTTAACAACGGAAAGCCCGTTCAGCATTTCATTCCTTTGCCCTTCTCGCCTGCGGCTGCCGCGAGGAAGGGTCAAGTGCTCCGGCAAAATCATTTGGTTCGAACTGGGAGGCAAAAGGATTCCGTTCCTGTTTGTTTTGGTAATTGCAGTTCTTCTCGCGTGCGGCGGCCGCGAAGAAGAAAACAGACTCAACAAGGGACCAAAAATAAGCGTATGCTCGGAGCTTACAGATTGTGGATTTGTACATAATTGACTCATGCCTATTTGTTACTGGATGCTACAGTGCTGAGTAAAGTACTCCCCAGACTGGTAAGCCTCAAGGAGGTTGGATTACTTCTAAACGTTTTTTGTAAGTGTTCCTTATTAGTTGGGCCCAGCTAGGAATACTAAGAGGATTCATTTTTGTTCTATCTTTGGATGAACTGATATCTTTTGTTTTGTCTACTCCAAATCAGTACAACCTATTGCCTTGGATTGAAAATTATTCTTTGATGAAGATTCCCAGCGCTGGGTTACTGGAGAGAGTTGTTATAACTTTAGGGGAAGAGAGATAAGGGTACGTGTGGATGAATACATGTCCAGGCATTGACTCTGTGGTATCATTCGAACAAACATTTGTATAGAGAAGTATCTATGAGATAGAGAGGCAGAGGTCACCTCCTGATTATTGGGGTACGTATAGGTTCCTTAGTGAGAATTGAATGAGAGTAGTCCGAATTGATGTTTTAATTCTTGCCTTTCGTCGTTTCAGCTATCCCATCCGTTGCTGTTCCTTCCCTTACCCTTCCCTGACTTATCCCTCGCTTGATTACCTCTACGCTCTGTGTTTATGTTATAGTCAGAGTGTGGGGAAATCAGGAGGTGGACCTCTTTCAGCATCACCCTGATCCCGAGGAGGAGCTGATCGTGACACTCTCCGCTACGTCCAGCTAAAATGAGGTGGAGCAAACATAATCTTTGGATCAGTTGCAATGCACCTTTCTTAGGAGGAGATAACAGTATTAAAGTTAATATATTATCTCAATATTTTCCTATGGAATAGCTAACACTGCTGCAGTGAAATAGCTTTGGGGAGCTTTTTCACCATAAGGGCATGTTTAAAAAGTAACGCATGTAGAAGTTTCATGATAAACACAATGCACCCTGCCTTAGGGGAATTAAGGACTTCTTAGGGAACACTTATTACTATTTAAAGGAGGGTGTAGGCTTGTCAAATGGGTTATTCTGACAGGTTGAATTTGCTGATTTAAAATTGCACAGACAGGCTAAATTGGTAGGCCGGCAGACATGTTTGCACTGTCGCTGTAGTGGGTGGCACAAGGGGGGCTGCAGTCCACTGGTGACATTTAGCTTACAGGCACTGGATACACACCTATTTGGCATATTTAACTTACCTATAAGCCCCTAGTAAATGGTACAAATTTGACATGTTTTAGGGACCAGAGCACATGCACTGATGCCTGGTAATCAGAGTCCCAGTTTTGTAAAGTAAAGTAAAACAAACAGCAAATGGTGGTTACTATGCAAAAAGAGGCTTTTTCCTACAGTCCCCATGGAGGTCTAGAGATGGACGAACCTTACAGTCACTCACTGTTGGGGTGTAAGGAGTGACAGTGAGCCAGTCTCAAGTATTTAGTTAAAATTTAAAGGCATTCCATATTGTGTAGAGTTATCCTACTCACATTGTCAAAAGTAACCATTAGCTACTCACCTAGACCCTCTGCTAGCCCCTGCTTTTTAGTCAACAGTGGCAACCTCCTGGCTCTGATTCTGGCACAGGCGTCATCCACATCAAGTGATCAGAAGCCACTTTTGTGATGACAAGAGGCCTTAACATGTGCCCCAGCCTCTGAGGCATATGTGTTGCTGTTATTTTAGCCTAGCCTGATCATTGTTTGGTTAAATAGTGTACCTTTGGGACTCCAGTACTGTATGCAGCCACTTTTTTATAGTGCTGCATTTCACCCCATACATATGTCCCAATAGATTTTCCTAAAAGCAGACAGTTCCTTACATGACCGTGTAATTTTTCTATGTACTTCTTGCATGGAATTCATGAGAAAATGTTTTCATTAAAAATTTACATACGGGTTGACTGCCTGCAACGTTGTAGAATAGGCTTATGTAGTTCCCTGGGGGACGTCTTCCTATGAAGAGGTACATGAAAATGTCCAACCCGTCGCTTTTCAAATTGAGCACTTGTCGTTTTAAACTTTGGTGTATATGAAAAACCTGGGAGACTTGTATGCCTATAATTTCCAATCTTCTAATTGGCATTAATTGTTTGCTCCCAAAAACGTTCTGATCTTGATCAGTGATAGGAAAAATAAAATTCGTTTTAATTTTTGTATTATTCACATTCATCAAAAGTAAACAACATATCAGCAACAGTCATGCTGAATTTAAAAGTAGTGATACGTTGCACACGTTTGAACCATATACATTATGCATGTGGTAACCCCAACATCGTCACTTCAAAGGTAAGACCAAAAGCAGACCCTAAAGTAACATAGCAACAGCAGTAGGAACCCATTAGGGTAGCAGATTAACACAAAAAGCAGAAGTAGCCGCCACTCAGTTGGAGTATTGCCCAGAATAGCCTACGGCCTCATGTCTCAGTGCAACTCCGAGAGTCCCCTAAACCGACAGAGCTAGTAATGGTTGGTGTCAGCTTTCTTCCCCAGTGCATGGCCGCACTGCATTTAGCCAACAGGAGCGACATGGCCGTGAGTCAGCAATGGATGTTATGTGTGTCTTTCACGTATCCAAGTAATCCAATCGTGGGGCTGTAGGGGTAGGGTGACCAGGCGTCCCCATTTTGCCAGGACGGTCCCTGTTTTTAACCAGCTGTCCCAACAAATTTCAAGAAATGTAGCTCATGTCCCAGGTTTTGGAGAGGGTCGACTGAAAATGGTGGGAGGGTTTATTTATGTTTTACAAAGCAGGGATACTGAACAGTTGTTTCAAGAAAACAATTTAATTAACAGGCAAGCTACTGGGCTTAAAAATTGCATTTTATGTATGTTCTTACTGCCTGTTCTGTAATTCTCTGCTGAGGAGCACTCTCATCACTTGAAGTAAAATTGTAGTCCTTCTATTTCTGTGAAATGTCCCGGTTTTTGGCTATAAAATTCTGGTCACCCTATGTAGGGGGGAAATCAGTGGCCGTGAGGATGATAGTGCAGGCCGCCCCCCAAAAATCTGCCACTTGCAGGCAATACCATACCATATGGAGAAATATGGCTTGTGGCGAGTGGGAACGTTGTCATCGTGAGTCAGGGATCACCCCTATTTTGAAAAGTTGCAGAGGCGAGCGATATAATCGGTGTAGAAATTTAACGTGTATGAGACACAGCAGATAGCTTGGTGATAGCTGTTCTAAATGGCTGCAGCAAAAGGACCATTGCGTCTCTGACAGGGGGGAGACCAGGTCTGCATTCCATTCTCTCGTGCCTTCCGGAAGGTGATTGGTGAGTCACTTTGCATGTGATTATGTAGGCAGCTGATTAGTTTAAATGGTGATGGACAGGTGAGCATGTGTTCTAATGCCAGGAGGCTCGTAGGGGAGGCAGGGAAGGTGTCATGTAATTTGGTGCATGTAGCACGTAATTGATAGTATCCAATAAGGCAAGGGCCCGCAGTGATGCACCATCAAATGGTGGGATAAACTGATTGTCAGGGTACAAGTCTGCAAACACTCTGATATCCCTCTTATTTGCATGCATGACGGGCTCTTTGTCTTGTAGTGCTGCTAATATGGGATTGTAAGAAAACGGGATGGAGGGGGCATATAAAGACGATAGTCCAGCCTGCTTTCTCAAACCCTCTTATGGCCAGCACACACATTCAACTGTGTCAGTCTCTGCACTGGGTGCCTTTTATGGCTGAAACAACGCAGTCGAGAATGGCCAAGGGGAAGCATGATCTCTCTCAATGGCCAGGTGAAGCTGAAACAGTGTAGGGAGGAGCCAGTGGTAGAGAAACTGGGCATAAGCCCACATTGCATAGAGTGACATGTCAAGTGCCCCCAGACTGCCTTGTGAATTTGGCAACATGAGGAGCTCATAGGAGGCCTGTGGTTATTTACCCACCTGTATCAGCGCACCAAGTTTTATCTCAGTCGCTTGAAGAATTTTGCAATGAGTGGGAGGGGAAAATGTATGAAGAGGTAGAAGAATTTGGGGTGTAGGATCATTTTCACTATGTAATTCAGCCCGCTATGGACAGCAGCAATTTGGACCATCTTGTGATTTGATCTTCCAGCAAGTCAACCATAATTTATACGTCAAAGCTACTCCATATCCCTGCTGAGCCATATTCCCAAATATCTGATTGGGTCCATTGGAAAGGGTAGTCAGTGTTGAAAGGTTGTGTAAGGAATCGCAATGTTAACTGCCAAAGAACATTGGTTTTCCAAAAGAGAGGTTTACTGTATTTAATATCCTCCAATATTTGATAGCTATTTTCTTCACTTGGTCAGATATGGTATTATATGTAGTAGTGCATATCTGACTTTTGTTTGGAGTTTTTTTTAAAGTCTCTAAGAGAGCTTCTCTGTTTGTATTTTTTGACATATTTCTAGGTTTTTGTGTAATAGACTCTGAAAAGTATTGTTCTTGTCATTGTATGCCGAGGGCCTGAGCTTGTCTAGTGAAGTCATTTACATTACCTCATTAATTGACTGTAAAGGAGATTGTCTCATAGGATATGGGATGGAAGCTATCCCATTTTAGGAAAAGATTCCCACCTGTAGTTTTTTATAAGTGGCATGACGTGGCCCCCATTTGCTGGAAAGATCTTACCGTTTAAGAAAGAGTTCTTGATTACTAACAATGTGTGTCAAACATAAGTACTGGTTGCATGAGTTTTCACAGGAGATGAATTGTAGGGCGGACTCTTGCTTACCTTCCCGTATGATGAGCACGCCATTGAATATAACTTTGGACATGTTGCATTGATCTCTGTGGAATTTGTCAGGTGACCGGATGCACTTTTTCTTAAAATTATGTACATAAATACCTGCTTAGGTGGGGGCAAAGGTACTGCCCAGAGAAGTCCCATGTACCTGATCCCAAAAGGAAGCCCTCAAATTCAAAACAGTTTTTTGTTGAAGCCAATCTTGAGCATTCCAGAGCAAATGTCTAGGAGTCATATGATCTCATTATTCTTTGTATAAAGGTTCATCACTTGCAGAGTTTCACCATGAGGTAAACTAGTGTCAAGACTTTCTAAATAAAGTCCTATAATTTTTTTCTGGATTAAACTCTAATTCCTTCAGAATGTTCAGAAGATCTTTAGGGGTTGATTTACAAAAAAGATTCCTGGGTTTGCATCACAAACATGATTCAAACAAGAGAAAATGATGTTTTTTGGATTTACTTTCCAGCGTAAAACTTGCTTTATGCTGGAAAGTTGTCTCACAATAAAGGAACGCAGCGCAAAGAGCTGCTTTGTGTAACTCTACGTCAGTTGGGTTTCTATGAGTAGTGCATGGGTATTCCCATGCAACCACAAATGGTTTTGATGCAAAACCCTGTCTACTAATAATAGTAGACAGGGTTTTGCGCCCAAAAATAATGCCATTTTGAAGCGTGTTTTTTGAACAAAAATGCCTTTATTTTTCCGACTTTGCATGTGTGCTGCACTATATAGCACATTCCTGAACAGGAAAAGGTACTACTCTGTCTATGCATAGTATTTTGTTCTGGAAGGATCCCTTTTTAGTAAAAATCCCATGCCTGACGTCACAATGTGGTACAAAACAGTGCAAGTGTGTGGAGCTAGGTCGCATAATTGCGCGCCAGTGCTAGGGAAAGAGCAGGACAGTGCCATATCTTAGAAGATATGCAGCTTTCCTGCTCTTTTCCTCTCATACAACCCAGCACAGCAAATGTTGGTGCTGCTTTGTGTTCCATTGCCTGTTTCTAAATCTGGGCCTTAATTTATTTCAGGTATGTTGTCGTTTTTTTGCCACATAGGTCTGAGAAAGTGGTGGCAGAACCTAGACAGAGGTTCTAGAATAGAGCCTGTGCCCATCACTATTGGGCAAACTGGTGGAGGTGTTTTATTTTGGTGTATTTTAGGTGAGGAGTATATGTACAGGGTAAGTGGTCTGCTTGTACTTAGAAATTCTTCTTCATGTTTGGCTATCCAGTGCCCATCTTCTTCTATTATGTTATCTATCTCAGTGGCAATGGCTTTAGCGGGGCCCATGTTTAAGGTCCAATAGTTCTTTTTGTCTTCTAGAATAAGTCAATAAGAAATGTCTGTAGAACTATGGCGCTTGCCTTCTCAGAAGTTTTTATGACCAATTCTCTGTATTAACATAGCTCTTCTAATTCTCTCTTCTCTCCCCTTGTCATGCTGTGAAAAGTTTTCAAGTGTAAGGTGTCTATGTTTTCTATGTAATCACCAGTGCCTGTTCAACCACTTATATCTCAATTGGAATGGTACTTACGGGAGAGGTAACATTTGATATTTTTCTGGAGGCCAGAATTTTCATTACTGTTATTGTCCCTTTTTGAGTCAGTGAAATCAACTCTCAATGTTATTCGCTATAGGAACTCAGCTAGTTCACAACTTATATGTATCTGGGATTGGTACATACCCAAGGCCTTTGTTCAAAACATTCAATTCTGTCTCAGTAAGAGTGTTTTGATTCATCACTAGGCTGTTGTGAAGCTTGTCCCTGGTGTTGCTTCCTTTGTCATACTTCTGGTGAGAATAGGTGACGTTACAACGCATGCTATTGTCATATGGATACTTCATTACATATATGGCGTTAAGTTAGCATGAGTGTATTACATGTTTAAACAGCCGGTTTGCCTTCGGCTTCAGTTTTGCACACGACACATACTTGTTGTTGTAGCTTTCACCCTAGAAGCGGTGAGGTGGTTTATTTGAGAATAATATGTTATTTCTATGCTATCAGCTTTGCCTGGTACACTTGGTACAACTGTCTGCACACTGAGAGCTGCACACTCCAAGATTAACCTAACACAAGGTTGCTGAGAGGCCTGATCCTCGCACCACATTAGACATAACACAAATAATGTTGATGCCAACATTTTGGGCTCTACGCGGGTTTAAGATAGAGTTACACGGAATGAACGTAGACACTTGGTGCTGCGCATGGAGAGAGCTGGTAGCTGTTGATGTGAACTGCTCCTACTGACATTGAGAGGTATGGGGCCGCCCTGCTAAAGCCCGAATGAGACCTTCTTAGATATAAAATAATATACTAGATAGGGTGCGCGAAATATAGGTGATATCGATTCTATAGGTTTTGCATTATAACATGCTAGCACCTTTTGCTTACTATGGATTAGTGACTATGCTGCTAACTCTGATTTTTATAATCTGCATTTTGGTATTATACAAGATACTGCGTTTGAGAACTTTGCATTGAATAATAAATATTTCAAACTTGCATTTGTGTTCTTTGACTACCAGTTTTGGTTTGAAATGATTATATAATGAAAGAGTGTTCATGTGTTCCACGATTCCTGAGGTATTCTAAAGATCATGTTCTGGTTTGTCTAAGACATGGTTCATTCCATAATGATCCATGAGACACTGTAGCTAGCTAGGTAAGGAGATTTCTGACACTGAGATGAGTTTTGGATCATCCTAACTCACTGAGGTTCTAGATCTCTATGCACAGTTCTGTGGGAGAACGGAAACCCTGCTACATGGCGCCCAACGGATTGGTTGGCCGTATTTCATGACACTCGAGTAGTATATCATTCAAACCTTAACACCTTCATTCCCGTTTCCGGTAAACGGTGGTGTCGGAAAAACCTACCTATTTTTGAAATAGGTCTTTTCAAGCTTGAATTCTACTTTAAACGGTTTCTTTGAATTACTACCCAGTTGTGCTACAAAGTGTTCTTTGTCCTTTTTTCACTTCCGGTGCTACCATGGCCGTGGAAATAGCGCAGCATAGCCGCGTCGCGGTTCGTGACCACTTGAGGGCATATAATGTCCCTGCGGAAGGTTTGGCTGTGGTTCTAGTGGTGAGTGCGGAACATGCGTACCCGTACGAATTGTTTTTTTCCTGGGTGACGTTTCCGGAAGTAAACGCTAATTCGGGCGTCTACCACTCGTACACTGCCTCGGCTGTTCCGGCGGCTTATGCTCCGTACAGAGCACTGGAAGTACCTATCGATGCTTGGCAGCACGGAGTTTGGTTTGGTGGCGTCCTACCCCACTCTTTAACGGCTCCGAGGTTAGGTCCGTTGTCCATTCCGGGCACAGCCTGGCCCGCCTTGGGCGGATTTACTCCTCATCCTAATCGCGCCACTTGTAATGTGGGTGATTTGCGACGTCTGCATGATGTCGCGGTTGACGTGATTAGAGCGCTTGTTCATTACATTGGTCGTAATATACATGGCGCTGCCCCCGCAGGTGCGCAGCTTCGAGCGGAACAGGCTGGTTTGAAAATCAGTCCTGTCATGGTGAATTCCGTTATGGGCAGAAAGCCAGAAAATAAGGATGATTTTCCTTACTGGCTTGCCGAGAAATTCGACCAGCTGGAGGCTGTGTTTCCTAATACGACTCCGGGTGAAAAACACCGGATTCTTACGCTTAGTTTACCGAAGGATTTAGCCCCTGAACTTGCTGACTGTGAAACATGGGGTAAGACTTTTGCAGCGGTTTACTCGAGGTGCTTTGGCACACTGACAGTGTCGAACCTGTCTGCGATCCTCAAACGTGTTCAAGATGATCACGGACCTGAGTCGGCGGTTGAGTTGGGTATGCGCCTGAACGGTTCATTTGAGACAGTTTGCGGTATTATCCTTGCCAATGTAAAAGGGGATGCTGTGAACTTTCAGGTGGCCAATGGTCTGGCGTTAATTCCCGATGCCGAGAAACCCCGTCAGCTGGCAAAAATTATTGTGGCGGCTTATAAAACGGTTGGCCGCAATTCTAAGGGTGCAAAGGTTTTTCTTGAAAAATAAAAGAAGCAGCCCCAGGGACAGTCTTCGGAAACAGGTGGACAGCCCAAGTCAAAAAAACAAAATTGGCCTAAAAAGCAGAATCAGGGTAAGCAACAACAACAACAGACACAGGTTTCGAGTCCGGCGCCTTCACAACCTGCGCAGTCAGAGCGAGTTTATGAATTGCGCGATCGCGCTACGATTAAATCGCCTGAAAGATATCAGGCATCTGACCAACGCTCTCCTCGTTCCTTTCAGGACTCATCGGCTCCGTCAACCGGTGGTGGAGGGGGCGGCAGGGGCAGGGGTGGCCAGCAAGGACGTGGCCAGCCCCGCACACGAAGTGAAGGGGATCAGCGGGACGACTCTACGCCAAAGAGACCGCAGTTTGCCAAGAAGAAAGTCGCTGCCTTAACGGCGCATCGATATGCCCCAGATAGTGAGAACGCGGCTTCGGAATCTGACGTGGGCTCTGACCTTGCTGGACAGCGCGGCGGAGATTACCATAGTGAGAGAGGCCCTCCGTCCACTGTTGAAGGTGACAGCGACTGAGACTTTTATTGTGATTGAAACAGCTGATACACATGTTGCTCCCCCTGAAAGACTTTTTGAAATTGTCCTGTTAATTGAAGGTGACATGCAGCGAACTGTAAAAGGGGTATTTTGGGAAAATCTTTCGGATACGTATGACATTTTGCTTTCGGAGGCTGACTGGCCCCCACCTTTTGTTCTCGCAGCTCCGAGAGGGGAGGAGGTAATCCTCCCTAGTTTCGCGCACACTGTGCCGAGAGTGGAAGCGCTGCATTTTGCAGAGGAGTGGGCTCTGGCGCTTGCGCCGGCTGTGTACCGGAATCAGTGTGGCTGGGATAAATTGTCCCCTAGCCATGAGATTCCGTTACGGTCACAGCCGCAGCCACAACCCCAATATCCCATACGGCGTGAAGCTAAAGCTTCGGTCGCGGCTATCCTTGAACAATTGGAATATCAAGGTGTAATTGAAACGTGTGTGTCACCGATGAATAATCCCCTTTTTACTGTTAACAAGCCGGACGGATCATATCGTCTGGTTTTGGATTACCGGCATTTGAACTCGCATTGCCGTAACTGTGCAGTACAGAATACTCACGGCTCTGCCCTAGTGAATAGTCTTGAGCGTAAACGGTTCAAAACCACGCTTGACATTTCCAATGGTTTTTATGCACATAGATTAGATGGTCTAAGTTCCCAATGGACCAGTTTTACGTGCGGCGGCGTACAAAAAAAGTTTAATCGACTCCCAATGGGGTATAAAAATAGTCCTGGAGTGTTTTCCGCCCGCATAGTCTCTCTTTTAGAGAGTTTCGATCCAGTTGCATGTTCATATGTGGATGATATTTATCTCACAGACGACGAGCTTTGGGTGCATCTGTGTCGAGTAAACAGCATAATTTGTAACTTTGCAGACATGGGTTACAAGTTTAACTTTGCAAAATCGCACATTGCGGAGTACACAGTGTTGTTTCTAGGTTATGAACTTAACCATGAAGGAAAGGGATTGGCTCCTCAGTTCCTGGAGAAGTGCGCGCAGTTGCGCTCTCCGACAACGCTGAAAAAATTACAGTCTTTGCTGGGTTTTTTAAATTTCGGGAGGACATACATTCCGGAATATGCCCAGCGTATCAAGCCTTTATATGCCTTGGTACAACCATCTTTTTCCAAATCATGCTGGCTGCCTGAGCATTCAGCCATTCTGCAGTCCTTGCAGGCTGATATGCTAGCTTCTGACTACTTACAGACTCGTGATAACCAGACCAACCTGGTGATAAGAATTATCCCTGGGACGGTGGGTTTCACGTACCTGACTTTTAATGAAGGGGATACTGTACCTATTGCTTACAAGTCACACTTGTACACTTCAGCTGAACTGCGTTTTTCCACTGTGGAGAAAGTTTTAACGGCTGTGCAGATGGCAATTCTTAAGGAACGTGCCCTGTCGCAGGGAAAGCGCATGTTGGTTGTCACCCCGTGTCCAGCCTTGGAGGCGGTCACGAAAGCCAGTGTACCGAATTCTAAAGCTTTGCACCCTCGGTGGATTCAGTGGGCTACATCCTTGACATCTCAGGATGTCACGTTTATTTTTGACGCCGCTTTACGGTCGCAGGAGTATTTACAGTATGAATTTGTTCATCCTGCTCCTTTAGCAATGCGGCCGTTGGAGGATTTCCATTGTATCATATACACGGATGGTTCGGCGCAGGTTGCGCATGGCTCTAAACACGCCTACGTTTCCGCTTGCGCCATTGTGGTCGGTGCCATGGTGAACGATGAGTTCAAGTCCAGTGTTGTGCACACGCAAACGCTAGGGGACTGCACCGCACAGTTGGCAGAGCTTCGTGCTCTTATGCTTGCATTGGAGTACGCTGATCCTTGTGTGACGACTTTAATCGTAAGTGATTCTTACTACTGTGTCCAGTCTTACAATGAGAACTTGTTCTTTTGGATTCAGAATGATTTTCGTGATTCCAAGGGTAGCACAATAAAACATAAAATGATCTGGGTCCGAGTGGCGGAACTTAAAGAGAAACTGCCGCTCGTGTTTGTGATTCATACTCTCGGCCACCAGCGCGTGGGAGTCCACGCTGTTGGCAACTCGCTTGCTGATGAAGCAGCGAAGTCAGCGGTATCAAAATACTTAGTTGCAGCGGTCACGAGGTCCAAAAGCAAAATAGATGATGACATCTTGGCGGCTGTTGCTGCCACGGCGAAGGGAGGTAAATATCCTGCGGGGTTCCCTTCGAAGTACACATACCACTTAAGTCCCGATAAGGTTCCTTATGTGAAAATTCCTGAAGTTGGAGAGCGTTTAGTTCCCAACTCGGATCGCAGAGCTTCTCTGATTACAGCGGCTCATGAAGGTGTGGCGTCTGCGCATGCGGGCGTCTCAGCCACTGTATCTCAGCTACAACAGAGGTTCTGGTGGCGGGGACTGTACAAACAGACGCGCGATTATGTCCTTATGTGTGACATTTGTCAGCAGATTAAGCCTTCTACTGCTGCGCGTCCGCCTCAGACACAGTTGTGCATCTCTAATAAACCGCTTGGTTGCGTTTATTTGGATCACTGCGGTCCTTTTTCTTCTGATACTGCTTATAAATACATCTTAGTAGCAGTTGACTCATGCACACGCTTTGTATGGGTATGGCCGCATCGAAGCGCTGATTCGCGAACTGTCATTAAGGATTTGCGTGTCTTTGTGGGAATCTTTGCTTGTGGTACTTTCCATTCGGACCAGGGTCCGGCTTTCGCCTCTAAGGCGTATAAGGATGCTATGGTTTCGTTGGGAGTACAGGTGAAGTTTTCAAGCCCCTACAGGCCTGAGGGCAATTCTGTAGTAGAAAGAATGAACCGCGACTTAAAGCAATCTTTGACAGCCCGTGTTATAGGCACTGGTAGAAACTGGCTGACCCACCTCTATGGCGTGCAGCGTGCGCTTAATAATCTCCCTAGAAGGTCTCTGGGTGGGCGGACCCCATACGAAATGCTCTTTGGTATCAAGATGTACGTCCCTGACCTTGATGGTGCAGACTGCCAGGCCCAGGCCGCGGCCTTTGACGTAGATGAACATTGCAATGTTTTACAGGATCTACAAAAGACCAGAGACAGTCTTGCAAAGGAACACTTGCCCTCCACATCGGATGATGCGTTGCAGATCCCGGTAGTTGGCTGGCTACCCCAAGTTGGAGAACTGGTTCGAGAGAAGATCGATAACAAGAAAGAGTTTGGTCCCTCATATCGACCGCCGGTTCGAGTCCTTGGAGTGAAGGGCACAAGAACAGTCATTTTACCACCACTTCCAGGTCGTAAAGAAAACAGATTTATTTCTATTGACAATGTCAAGACACACAGGGTGGCCGATTCTTCATAGCATGACACCGGCTGCATCCTGTCCTTCCATGGTGAGGAACTCTGTGCTGGCTATTACATCTGGTACAGATCAGGAGGTGTCCCTCGAGATGCCTGCTTTATCCAGTCCTTTATTAAATACTATTCCTCTTGCTAACATTGATGAGCTGACCTATGCAGATCCTGCTGATTTATCCATGTCCGATTTACAAGCTCGTTTGGCTAACCAATCCAGATTCTCTTTTGACTCTGATTCGGAACTTTCAAAGAAACCATCGACTATTGCAAAATATGCCACGTTGTTTAAAAAACATTTTCTAATTCCACCTTGGACATATGTTTGGCTGATACTATTTTTATTTTATCTTTTTATGTCAATTGGTTTTGTGTTTTATTTTTTCCGCTTCATCGATGGCCATTATGTGATAGAAAGAACAGGAATTCGGTACCTTAATGGAACATTGGCCCCTCTGTCCTCCTCACATTCAGTACACAGACTAAAGAGAGACTTACATTCAGTACAGATTACTGCTTGGCCAGTCCTTGATGGGATTGTGTGGGATGCGGTTAGGTTTCAGATACATGGCCCCACAGAAGTTATTAATGTTCCTAATGTGCTTAGAGTAAACATGGGAGATGTGATTAAGCAAAATGTCCGTTCTGATGACTGGGATCTTCAGGCTGTAGAAGCATTGTTCTCTGATTTGAAATATTATGCGGCCTTTGATGCTGAGGATTTGTACTTAGATTCTGTCAATTATGGTGATTTGTTTTGTTATCAACATTATGGGAATCATTTCTTACACAAGACAAGTTCCAGGAGGGTTCCTGTGAATTACACTCAGTGGGAACATTGCCCTACTCCCTTACAGGGGAGCTCAAGTACATTTCTGGGAAAATACTCTTATTTTACAGATTTTAATCAATCAAATCCTGAATCGTTTTATTTTAAAGTGAACCAGAAATTCATACCCAAAGTTAGACTTACAGATACAAAATTGCTGTATTCAAAGTCCTTTTTAGATAGGTTATCTGTGGATGGCTATGAGTTATGGAAGGATGCTATTGACCTTAAATCGGTTTGGGGTACCAAAGATTGGCAGGTACAAGGCACTGAGGCTTTGCATCGTGCATGTCTCATCCCGAATCACATGTTGTTTTTAAATTCTACTGTTTCTCAAACAACGTGTTTTGGATTGGCTACATCTAAAAAATTAAATACCCCTACTATCCCTGACTTAGAAGAATATTCAGGTTGGAGTAATTTCACTACAATATCCATCAATGGGATACAAGCACTTTTGCAGAATTCCTCCTTTAATATTTCCCATTTTGATCCGGAGGGGTGGCTTTTGTGGCAAAGAAGCACTGATGCTTGCCAACGTAGATTTTTGGGTTTGTCTGAAGGTTTTACACACATCAGGCCAGATCCCAGGTTTGAAACAGATCACACTGTTACTACTTATTCAGTAGGCAAATTGTGTCAGACATGGTTACAACATTCCACTTTGGCTGCAGTTAAACTGCATCTGTCCCAGTTGAATGAAGATATAGATCTAAATGATTTTATAAAAGGCCCAGCTAGGGGTAGATCTAAACGCTTTCTTTATGCTATATACAATGAGATTTGGAAATTTTCACAAGTTGAGGCAGCAAAACGCCTGAGAGCTATTGATCAAGCAAATTTGGAAAAAGTGCTTGCAGTGGTCGATAACAGTATTAACATGCTTTCTTCCAGAATTTACACATTGGATAATATTGTTTCTTCTGTTGTTGACATTGTACATGATGAAGTGTCCACGTTATACCATGGACAAAATCAATTGCGTTCTGTAATGCAGTTTGCATGGACGCTACAGACTCTTAAGGCTGGTCGAGTTCCCTGGACCTCATTGAACGTTTCATCCCTCTTTGCTCCTTTTAATCTTACTGAGAAACAACGCATGCTTTCAATGCGTGATGCTTCATTTTCTATGCTACATATTGAAAAGCTAGAGTCCTTGCCTTTCTCTGTTGCTGAAACCACTACTGCCACATGGCTTATTCATGGATTAATTACATTACCATTCCCTTTATATAAATTTACTAACTGTATGCGTTATATTGCTATAGGACGATATGAACCGCTAGGCAATGCATTCCTACATGAGGCATGGTCATTACCATACACATACAGATGTCTGAAAGATGGACAAGAAGTGAATCTTAATGGTGAGGAATGCACACAGTCACCTGACCATTCATTAATATGTAGACACATTCAGTTACACGGGTCTTGTAATCAGGACCGCCCAAATTTAGCTTGTGTTTTAAAAGGCACGCCGGTTCCAGCAGTAGTTCCCACATTTACATTATTAGCTAATGGTAGTTATTTGCTTTTAAACAACGAATTATGTTGTGGTTTATTAATTGGTGTGGCTTATATAGTTACTGTATCAGAGCGTGTAGTGTGCTGCAAGAACGTTCTATACCCACCCACGCATGGCTCTTCAGATGTATCCATCTGGCCACGAATCCCAACCTTGGAAGCGAAATTCAATGGTTTAAGCAGAATAAGGGCCCTTTTGTCTCAAAAACAAGTGACCCTGAGTTCGGCCCGGGAAACTTATGTCCTTCACATAGCCAACACCCGCACAGAGGTGCAGGCGCTCTTAAACACTGATTTGCCATTTCATTTCTGCGAGCTGGTACACCAGATTTTGAATGCTTCTTCAACGACTGGCCTTGCACATTTTTTTAAACTGGTAAGCAGTGGCCTCGTGACTACGTTTGAAAAAGTTTTTGGTATCATTCCCACGTTTTTCCACACTATTTTTTCGAGTTTGTTTGGTGGAATACCTGTTTTGCTGGCTGTGGCCGCGGGCTTTCTGTTGGTGTTTTTCTTCATAAAACATGGATGCCCATCCTGCGCAAGACGCCATTCAACGCCTCCTGACCCTGTGTCGTAATCGGATGCTCAATTACTATGGAACATTGCCGCTTGCAGCATTAAGCACGGCCTATAGATTGTCATTTCGGTTCACCGACTTCACGTGTGTCCAACCTGTGTTTCACTGCCTGAGCTGCGAGTTCGATTGGGCCATTGATTTGTGCCTATGCTTGAGGACTGCTCCTGACGTCGATTTTGATCAGCTAATGCGTCCCGTGGTGGCTCACGAGCTGATCTGTTCTGGCGAGAGAGTTATGGCCTTGGCAGCGATAAATGGAGTTCTGGGCCAATGGGAGATCTCTGCCGCGGCGGATGCCTTTCTGACACACAGCGATCTGGTGAACCCACCGAGTTGTCCTCTGACGTTACAGGAGGATCCGATGCTGGAGGAGCACGTATGTTCTTTCCCATTGCTAAATTGGATTGCTGAACTATTTTCGGATGATGGCAGTGATTTCATGCTGGAGGCTGTGGCAACTTTCTTTGCATATACTTTCCAATCGTGAGATGCCTGGGAGGAATGCTTTGTTGTGAAATATGACTTTCCCCTCGCTGGATTGGAGTGATGGACTATGTTCAGCTGATGGAGAGTACAATCATGTGATGTCGCTGGGGATAACGTCAATGTGGCACATGACTTTGGAAATCGGATACGTGCCCTGTTTTTTCTCTTACAAACATTTGAATTGATGAAACCTGGTCCTACGTTTCATATTTTTGAGACCTGGTGGATGACTTTTGGTTCAAAAGTTTTGTTTTTTATTTTTAGATTTGAGGCCACTGTAGGCATTCATACATATTCATTCATACATGATTTTAGCTTATTTTAGCTCAAGATCATTGAACTTTGCTTTCAATTGTTGTGTCTGATTTAGTATTGCCTTTTCCCTTATGTTTGACGGTGCTCGGACCAATGGGGGGGTGTCATATGGATACTTCATTACATATATGGCGTTAAGTTAGCATGAGTGTATTACATGTTTAAACAGCCGGTTTGCCTTCGGCTTCAGTTTTGCACACGACACATACTTGTTGTTGTAGCTTTCACCCTAGAAGCGGTGAGGTGGTTTATTTGAGAATAATATGTTATTTCTATGCTATCAGCTTTGCCTGGTACACTTGGTACAACTGTCTGCACACTGAGAGCTGCACACTCCAAGATTAACCTAACACAAGGTTGCTGAGAGGCCTGATCCTCGCACCACATTAGACATAACACAAATAATGTTGATGCCAACATTTTGGGCTCTACGCGGGTTTAAGATAGAGTTACACGGAATGAACGTAGACACTTGGTGCTGCGCATGGAGAGAGCTGGTAGCTGTTGATGTGAACTGCTCCTACTGACATTGAGAGGTATGGGGCCGCCCTGCTAAAGCCCGAATGAGACCTTCTTAGATATAAAATAATATACTAGATAGGGTGCGCGAAATATAGGTGATATCGATTCTATAGGTTTTGCATTATAACATGCTAGCACCTTTTGCTTACTATGGATTAGTGACTATGCTGCTAACTCTGATTTTTATAATCTGCATTTTGGTATTATACAAGATACTGCGTTTGAGAACTTTGCATTGAATAATAAATATTTCAAACTTGCATTTGTGTTCTTTGACTCCCAGTTTTGGTTTGAAATGATTATATAATGAAAGAGTGTTCATGTGTTCCACGATTCCTGAGGTATTCTAAAGATCATGTTCTGGTTTGTCTAAGACATGGTTCATTCCATAATGATCCATGAGACACTGTAGCTAGCTAGGTAAGGAGATTTCTGACACTGAGATGAGTTTTGGATCATCCTAACTCACTGAGGTTCTAGATCTCTATGCACAGTTCTGTGGGAGAACGGAAACCCTGCTACACTATTACATCGCATGGAGTTGCAACACAAACTTTTGCTCCAGCTTTCTGTCAGGGGGCGCTGGAAGTTGGAATAAATCTAATTTCTATTCCAACTCCAGTGTGTTCAACAGTAGGGAAGGTGTTGGAGTTGAATCCAACACCTTCTACCCACTGTTGCACACCTTTGTGCTGTAACGACATGCGATGTAAAGTCATGCGTAGTAACAGTTTTGTTGTAAAGGCTGTCTCCCTTCTGGTGTGTACTCTCTGAGTGTTACTTTCTCTCTGAAAACTCTTTTCTATTTTTCTTTCTTACCCATGTTGTCCCTGTCCTCTTCCTAAAAAAGTAGTATATGTTAGTTAAGGAAGGAATCTAGAAGCTACGTTTTTTCCATATATATTGGACTACCTGCATCATAGGGGTGTTGGAGGGGATGGTTGATAGAAAGGGTGAGGGTAACTGTTATGTGTCCTCCTTTGACATATCTCTGGCCTTTACCACTTTCACAAATGCCATTCCAATTGAAAAGTTTTAAGTGGGCCTAAAATGACTCAAATCATCACATGTCTTGTTAAAACAAGATAAAATTGTACAAGGTTACATTAAGATATAATTACCTTTTTCTATGGGGACCACAGATTCCAGTACAACTAAATAGTTAACTCTAGTCAGATGTAGTTGAGATAAAAAGATGTTTCGGATTCCATTTATTGTCCGAGGGTTATTATATTATATTTAAAATTGTTATTTCAATATCTGCCATCTGAGAAACAGGATTCAATACAACCAATATTCTTTGCAGAGCTGACCAGTAAAAACAGTGTCCAGATATCAATTGCTGCTATCAAAACCTCTGATTGTAATCTTTCAAACTTTTGTAGTACCACAATCTATCGAAGAGGCATGCAAAGTATCTCAATCTGAAAAAGTACTTTTCTTTGTTACTAGTTAGAGTTGATAGGCAATCCTTAGCTTTTCCGTGGCATTATTATGTACAGTCTTGCCATCCAATATTGCTTCCAAAACATCTTGATAAGCTTAGCAATAGCTGTCTACTAGGAAAAGCTTCTAAACAGCCATGGTAGGGTCATGCAAGAAGCATAGACCACATCATACGAAGCCCTTGGTAAGGTCAGCCGTATAATTTTGTTTTCATAGATGTTAGGATATCAAATCTAAGCTACTCTATGTTATTTTACTGATCTTATGGGTTTTCTGTGATGCCACATATGTGAACATGCCTTCCTGCTTGACCGCACCACTTGGAGATAATAGTAGATCCATTTTTGTAATGATTCTAGGCCCCTTTAACTTTTTGGGATCCTAGCCTGATTTAGACTTTGCAATGACCTTTGGATTTATTCCATCTTGGTAATGCCTGATGGTCTTCTTTATTGAAGAATCTATGCTTCATTCAGTAGGCCTTTATTGTTGACATATTAAGGAAGGAAATCTCTACCTATTAGGGACTGTCCTGCAACATGACTGACACTTTTCCTTATCAAGCTCTTAAAGTGTGAGAGCTCCTGATATTTGAAGCTCATCTTATTGAAAAAAAGTAATCTACAAAAACTTACATTTGAGCTCATGAATGTATACTGTACGCTTTTTAATATAATCAGTATGGTTTTGAACCCGCTATGCTTTACAATGAAAAGGTGCAAACTAATTTCTTTATATCTACATTAGCATATCCACAATCTGGAGTGATGTTACATTCTTATCCATTGCATATCTCTTTAAATGTAATGCTGTGGTCGCATGCTAGTGCATGAGACATGTTTGTTTTCAAGTATGTTCTAAATTCTAATGACTGCAAGCTAGGACTTTTGCTGTTGTAGTTCAGTACAGGCTGAACTGAGTTATCTGATGGATGTTATTCGTGCTGTCAATAAATCAAGATTTATTTTACATCAATTTGACTGGATATTTATAACAATTTTGGCGACGAGGGAAACCACCACTTCACAGCACGAATTCAAGTGGTGCTTTGAACCCATTTAAAGCGTTTTCTTCCTTTTGTGACTTTCTACTGGTATATACCAAGTTTATATATTTAAGCATTTTGATTGTGCCAGCGGCTGTAGTGTAACTTTGTGCTTGGATTGCACCTGCGGCAGTAATTTTTAATATAATAATTACTTTGGATATCTTTAATTACATTTCGTTGGTTTCCTTGATCATAAATCAGCTACAACAAAGCGGCTATATTTTGGGACTTTCGGCAACTTTCCGCTTTGGTTTTCAATATATTTTTGAATTTTATCAAAGCCCACGATGTAAGAAATGTTTGGGGAGCGCAGCTGGAAGAATATATATTAAAGTGCGACATTTGTTTAATTTAAAAAAAAAGGCTTACGTCTTACTTTGGACTGGAATCCTCGCTCTGCAGCTCTCTATGACATCAATCAGTGTACGCTGGTAAGTGCATGCGTGGAGACGCTTTTCACGCACAGCGTAAAACGTCTAGCAGCCATTTTGCTCGCAAAGCTTTTCAGTTACCATAGTTACAGAGTGAATTTGTCACGGAAACATTGATGCTGCATCTAAGTGCTGTTTAATTCGGCAGATCTCTCAAATTTTTGAAGAGGATGTAAGCGGATTTATCTATCTATATTTTGTTTCAACGATTTCTACATTTAAGTGTTGTTTAACTCAGCATATTACTTTAAGTGTCAATGCGGATGTAAGTCAACATTCAGTTGTTTATTATATATTAATTATAATTCAAGGAAGACAATTTAACCATTTATGGTATTCATACTTCATCAGCTACTTTATTGTGTACAAAATGACTCAAAAAAAGACATTTTAACCATTTTATTCATTGAATAAGACACATTTTAGTTACACTTTATTGGTATATATATATATTTATTATTATTTTACATTACCTTTATTATACAATGCAATTTGATCCTCCCACCAAATTTGTTCAAGTAAAAGGTGATCCACCCATGCCATGGACAAGATGGAAAGAGGAGTTTATGAACTACATGAAAGCTATTGATGGTGAGAGGATGGGTTCAAAAAGAAAAAAACAGTATTCTTCTCCATTGTCTTGGCTCAGAGGGTCAGGAAATTTTTAGATCTTTGCCCCAAATTATTTCTCTTAATGAAGGTGGTGGAGATAATATAAATCCTTACACTGAAGCTCTAGCAAGACTTTTATACCAGAAAACAGAAAGAAGACGAGTCTTTTGATGACTTTTGAACTTCTCTAAGATCATTAAGTCTGCACTGTCATTTTGGTACCATCACAGATGAAATGATACGAGATCAAATTATTGTCCATACCAAATGTAAAAAAAACTCAAGATAAACTATGGGTCATGGGGGATCCAAACCTAACCGAAACCATTGCTGTAGCTAAGGCACAAGAACAATCAGATTTATGTATGAACACTGTAAGAAATAATACAGAAAAGAAACAGATTGAGGAGGAAGTTTGTGTAGTAAAACACAAACAAGGAACTAAACAAGAATCCTCTTTCAATAGACCAAAACAATTTTCATCACCAAGGAGAAATGAGTCTTTCAACCAGAACTTTCAGGGCATGTGTTTCAGATGTGGTAATACATTTCATGTGGCTTCTTTTCCAGGTTGTCCAGCTTTGAAAAGAGAATGCAACTTTTGCAAAAGGATTGGACATTTTAGTAACATGTGCAGGGATAGACGTCCTCTATTGCAAAATAAAGGTGCCGTATCCATTATTTCTGAAGAAAATGTAGGCAACATTAGGAATAGTGAGTCTAGTAATGAATCTGGTTTTGTAGTATCTATTGTGGATAACCAATTTGATTTACAACGCAATTCGCCGAAATGTATGTTTACAATTTGTGAAATTGATTTATACCTTATGGTAGACTCAGGATCCCCATGGACAATAATTACTCAAGATTATTTTCAAAATACTTTTGCTCATTCAAAAAAATTAGGAAAGATCAATGAGTCTGATATTGTTGCTGTAAATGTTTCTGGTACAAAGATTGAAATGATTGGCTTCTTCCAAGTTGAAATTCAGTTTAAGAATAGGAAAGCCAATATTAAGTTATACATTTCTATTAAAGGCATCAATGTGTTGGGGTGGTTGGACCAATGGAAGTTAGGTATTATATTAAACCCCAGGGCAAAAGAACCAGTATCTTTGTGTGATGATAGCCTGATGAACACAATTTCAGTAGTTGAATTTTCCAATAACTCCATAGGAAGTGAAAAAGGATGTGAGCTTATCAAACATTTTGATTCAGTTTTCTCTGAAAAGTTAGGAAGACTTAAAAAATGTTCACATAAAATTATATTAAAAAAATATCATACACCTGTTATTCAAAAACTCAGAGGGGTTCCTATCAACATAAGAGAAGGACTCAAGGCCATGTTAGAAGATTTATTGAAGGAAGGCATTATTGAACCGATAGAGTCCTCAGAGTGGGTATCTCCCATAGTTTTAGTAAGAAAATCGGATCAAAAGTTAAGATTGTGTGTAGACCTGACAGCGTTGAATTCCAACATAGTTATTGATTGCCATCAGATCGAATTAACGGAAGAATCTAGAAAGCGTACGGCATTTATAACGCCTCAGGGTCTTTTTCAATATGTACGTATGCCATTTGGACTAGCGTCCGCTGCATCGGTTTTTCAAAGAGTCATGTTCCATATATTTAGAGATATAGATGCATATGTAAAATGTTTTCAGGACATTATCCTTGTTTTTTCAAAAGATCCGAACGAACATGAACACCATTTGCAGGAAGTATGTTAAAGACTACAGAGTAATGGGTTAACAGTGAAAGCACTTAAGTGCAAACTTTTTCAAGAGTCAGTTGAATATTTGGGACATACACTATCGGGTGAGGGTGTTTTCCCCAAAAAATCCAATGTGGAAGCTATTGCCCAAGCTCCAGTTCCAAAAACCAAGGATCATTTATTATCTTTCGCTGGTATGTGCGAGTACTACAACAAGTTTGTAGTGAATTTTGCTAATAAGATGGAACCGTTAAGAATGTTGTTAAGGCAGGGTGTGGAATATACATGGTCTGATATACAACAACAAGCATTTGATGAAATTAAAAGAGATATAGTTAAAGCTCCCACTCTAAAACCTTTTAGATTTAACAAAGAATGTATCATCACAGTTGATGCAAGCCTGTATGGTTTGGGTGGAGTTTTGTCACAAAGAGAAGGCAGTGAAGAATGGAATGTGGCATTTGCTTCGAGAACATTAAATGAATGTGAGCGTAAATATTCTGTAATAGAAAAAGAATTATTAGAGTGCGTTTGGGCGATTGAGCAATTTAGACTTTATGTGTGGGGATCTAAGTTTACATTAAGGACGGATCACAAACCCTTAGTAAATATTTTATCGGTTGGAGGTGGTTGGAACTCCACGGCCAGAATCGCGAGACTAACATCTAGGTTACAGGAGTATAATTTTGTCACGGTATATGTACCTGGCAAAAAGAATGTCACAGCTGATTGTTTGTCACGTTTACCGTGCAAAGTGGATGATGTCAGTGTAGTTAATGAATGTGATTTTGTGTTAGCTACCCAGGATGTGTTACAGGAAAAATTTAAAAGCATTACTGAATCAAATTGGCAAGAATGTGTAAAAAAAGATTTCAAGTGGGAAGAATTGGTAAATTATATTCAGAATGGTTGGCAAAATAAAAACAATATCAAATCGGAATCAATGCCATTTTACAAAGTCTCAGATGAATTGGAATTTGACAGTAGTTTCATTTTCAAGTCAGGCAAATGCATACCTCCAGAGAGCATGCAGGAGATCATTTTACAGGTTGCACATGACACACATCCTGGTATTTTGTCTATGAAACGGTTAGTTAGATTTTTTTGGGGTGGCCAGGTATTGACAGATTCATTGATAGGACAGTTAGAGAGTGTCAAGAGTGTGTGTGTAAGGAAAGAATGTTAAAGGTACATACTCCACCACTAAAAATAGTTAAATGGCCTTCAGAGCCGTGGCAAAAAATTGTGTTTGATATATCGGGTCCTTTCAATATGCTACCAGAGTCCTCACAGTATGCTTTAGTATTAGTAGATTAACATTCCAAGTGGCCTGAAATAAAACTTGTCCCTAAGGCCACCACTGAAGCTGCCATTATTTTTTTAAAGAAATTTTTACTAGAGAAGGATGTTCATCCGTAATGGTTTCTAACAATGGTGTTCAATTGACCTCTATTGAAATGGCCAAATTTCTCAAGGAGTGTAACATTGTTCACAGGATGACTTCGTTATACGAACCACATGAAAATAGCCAGGTTGAAAGGTTTAGTCGAGTTTTGAAGAATTTTGTGGTTGAATCAGTTAAGTTTGGAGTAAATTGGATAAGTGCTTTGAGGGAACGGTTATGGACTTACCGTATAACACCCCACACTACTACTGAGGTGAGTCCTTTTAAGTTGTTCAAAGGTCGTAATCCAGCATCAAGGATGTTACCATGGTGGTTAAAGGAGAAATGCAATCAGTTCTTAGTCTATAAAGATGATATGGATGATGTGGCCAGACGTGTGGAAAATAAGCAGTTTAAAACTAAGGTGTGGTATGACAGGAAATGGAAAACAAAATCTCAAGAAATTCATGTAGGAGAGTGGGTGAGAATTCTTAGACCAGGTTTATTAACCAAAGGGTCTAATAAATTTAGTGATCCTATCCAGATAAGGAAAGTATTTTCCAATTGTGTTATGACACAAGATGGCAAATTTTGGAACATTAAGAAAGTAGCAAAGTGTACTGCTATACATAGTGAGAGAAATCTATCTAATAAGCAAAGTGATTTGATTGAATATGATTCCATTGCTCATAGAGTTAAAGATACCAAATGTGTCATCAATATGCCTAAAAGATATGTTAATTGATTTATTTGTTTTTTTTAATTTTTATCTGTAATAAGAGAGATGTGTTACATTCTCATCCATTGCATATCTCTTTAAATGTAATGCTGTGGTCGCATGCCAGTGCATGAGACATGTTTGTTTTCAAGTATGTTCTAAATATTAATGACTGCAAGCTAGGACTGTTGCTGTTGTAGTTCAGTACAGGCTGAACTGAGTTATCTGATGGATGTTATTCGTGCTGTCAATAAATCAAGATTTATTTTACATCAATTTGACTGGATATTTATAAAAAGTGATAAATGATATTATATTGATATACTCTCACATTTTGAACAGGAAGGAAAAAATTCTATAACTAGAACCTATTTGGTAATAATTGCCTTTCTCAAATTAGTCCACTTCGCTACTCTTTCAAGAACTTCGCTATTCCCAATTTTTATAATTTCATTGACAACTTTGATTTAGTAAATAGCAGCACTATGCGTAATACTATCTCATGAAAAAAACAATTTTTGAAACAGAGTGGACATCATGCATTTCAATGACATGCAATTTATATACATCTCTCCGTATCCTAGTTTATATGTATATTGTATTGTCGTTTATGCTGTTTGATTTTTTTTCTGTATTATTTGTGTTACAGCCTTCATAATGAAGCAGTTGTCATGAAACGTGATGGCTGTCCTGTGGTGCAATACACTGTACATCGTAGTAGGCCATGTTAAGAACATTTTTAATATTTAATTTTATACTGCTAAATTATATTAACTACATTGTTATCTGAACATGCAATACAGTTTGTAATATTAATAAAGATTTTGCTTGTGATAAAGCACAAATAGATGTGATTTGGCTACGCACATTTTGCATCACAACACTATATTTAAATGATACATTTCAAACGTTTAATAATTAACTGGATTTTAATAAATACTACATTAGGTGCTCAAACTACTAGTATGCGAAATGATTTAACAACTAATTGGGTTTCTAATCTGTAGGATTTTTACCAGCAGGCGAAAATGTAGGTATTTATCCTTGCTTTTCAATATTTTCACAGTCCGAAGATTCTTAGTGACGTATTATTGACTTATATCACTCTGTGAAAAAGTAACATTTGGTGTCTGCCGCTTCCACGCAAATATGTATAGATTGCTTTGTGAAAAGATGTTGCCAATTTGAGAATACATGCTAGTATAAAATGCTAGTCTGTGTAGTGTGGGTCCCCAAATTGTTTTTGTTTAGACTGAATGCCATACAAGATGATGAGGTATGGGTCACCGCAGCCTCAGGGTGGATGGTATTTGCTAAAGCAGCGTCATATTCAAGCATAGCTGAGTGCACCCATGTATTTCAGTTTTCTTCTTTCTGTAGTTTAATCAATTGAGACTGTGTGAATAGCTGTATAAAGCAAATAAAAAATATTTGTATAGCTTGTAAAACTGTGACAGAAACGTCTTTGAAATCAATAATTTGGTGCTTTTCATCATTTACTCTACCATGACTTTCCCCACTATGATATGAGGCAGGAAAATGTTTTATAGTGTCCAGAAACGACTTAGTCAAATACTATTTTAGAATAAGGTAGTTGGGATTATGTGACAGTAATGCGATCAACCAAAACATGTTCTTTGAACTCAATCAAGTTGGTTCTCTATCAGGCAATACACATTTAGCTTATCCTCTTGTGATTTGGCCCTGGAAATGTGTTACATTTTTAATATATTGATTATTGGATGTTTGCTAGGACATGTTAGTCTTTAGCACTTCCAACATTAATTTGGATGGATTCTCCAATACTTTATGTATCCATGTAACATCTAAATCCTATTTCATTCATCATATCAGTAAATAGCGTGAGAGGAGAATCTATTGCAAAACATCTTTGAGATTTCAAGACAGTAGGGGCATAAATGAAAGACCTCACTATGGGATGATAAGTGTAGAACTGCTGCTTAGGTTTGAGATGACTTAACTGCAGTGTTGCAGCAATAGCCTTCAAAATGCACTCCATTCATTGGATATGTCTCACAGGCAATAGGATCACGAGTATAAGATATTGTCCATTCACAGTTCTATGTTCATGCATGCCTTTATTATTTTTATTACCTCAGGTACAATAATATTATTAAAGACTCAGCAAGTAGTAAAGTGAGAATCCAAGATTTATCTGCCTGAACCAAAGAGAAGAAATTGTCAGAAAACAAGCCACCCAAACCTTCTTCATGAAAAAGCATCATGTTAAAGGTTTATGCAAGAGGAATATTGTTGGGGATTTTGTGTTTGTAGAATATGGATTACGAACAAATGATATTGGTTAAAGTTGCGATTTTGATTTAGTGATGTTTTTGATTTTCTTACTTTAGCCTCCACATCTGGAAGGAGAATATTAAAAAGGAGTTCAACTGGACCAAATAGCGTGTTCAGGGCTGAGATAATTTTTCGACACGGTTAGTCACTTGTGAAGGTCAGCCTCAGGAGAAATAAGAATTTACACTATGAGCCTGAATCACAAAGGTAAACATTCACTTTTTGGGTAAGTTTATGATAGTCTGCTATTCACAAAGGTATGTTATGAGCAGTATATTTGATGATGATTAAGTATTTATAAAGCACACAATACCCTAGGGTGTCTAGGTCCTAAACCATGAAGGCAGGTGAATGCAGCTAGATGGATTAGGTGTTGTGCCCAAATGGCCATGTTTTTAGACCCTTTGTGAATTTTAGCAACTCTGTTTCCTTTTTGAGAGAGGTTGGTAATGAGTTCCAAATTGTGGTTGTTGTATTTGTAAAGCTTTAACCACCCCATCTGTCCCTTATTATTCTTGGGGGGACAAGTGTGGAGTCTTTGCACATAAAAAGATAGACTGTGCTATCTTTTTACTTGCGGATATTCCTCACTCATAAAAATACTACTCGTGAAATAGCTTTGTGAATAGCAAGCAATCATAAACTCATACAAAAGTGAGATCTAAATATGTGGGTCACAAACATTGCAACAAATTTATCAAAGGCTTGTGTCGCCCTTGCACCAATCAAGGAAACGCAGGGTGATGCAAAACACAGAATGCAATTTACCAAACAACGCTTGGCCACCTTGCGTGTCTCGGTAAATCTCAAGTAATGCAAGGCAGTGCAAGCCTCTGCATTGTGTTACTCCTGGGAGGCGTTAAATGGGTGGAGTGTGAGTGATCTGGCGCATTCACTCATGGATTTTGGCACATTCCCAGATTTACCATGAGTAGTACACCTGGGAATGCATCAAAATGCTTGACCTTCCCAGGAAAGACATAACGAGGAGAAATATATTTATAATTTTTTCCTCTTAACAAGTATGCTGCATTTTTTTTTTTGTGTCTTTTATAGCGCTCGGCTACTCCAAGGAGTGTCCCGGTGCTTTTATTTTTAACCTGTAACAGAGAACACAACGGGGCAAAAGAAAAAGAAACCAGATATCAAAAAAAGAGCAAATCTAGAGAGCAAAAAGCCAAGTTTTAAGGCCCTTCCTAAAAGCTAGCAGGTTGGAAGTGCTGCGCAGTGACACGGGCAGAGTGTTCCACAGCTGTGGAGCCAACAGATTAAAAGACCGGACCCCAATGTGGGCCTTTTTTACCCGAGGAACCACGGCCAGGAACAAAGACTCGGATCTCAGGGATCGGGCCGGATGGTAGAAAGCTAGCCTCTTTTGAAGATATTTTGCTCCAGATGCGTAGAGAGCCGTATGAGCCAACGTCAAGGCATTAAAAACTATCCGCTTCCGGATAGGTAGCCAGTGGAGTGACTGCAGGAGGCCAGATGTTCTAGTTCGCCCGTGGAGGCCAAAAATGGCCAGAGCCGCCGAGTTCTGGACCACCTGAAGCCGATGCAAAAGATACTCCGGCAGGCCGAGATAAAGGACATTGGCATAGTCCAATCTCGAGCCAATTAAGGCCTGAACCGTGATCTTCCTGTGATCTGCCGGGAGCAGAGGAAGAAACTTGTGGAGCATACTGAGGAGGCCAAAGCATGTTCCCATAAGGCCCAGAATCTGGGATCTCAACGTCAGGCCGTTATCTATCTTCACCCCCAGATTCTTGGCTAGCTGGGAAGAACCTGCTAGAGGGAACATGCTGACAGGCCACCATTCCTGCCAATCTGGATCAGACCGACAACCGAAGAAGAGTACCTCAGATTTATTTGAGTTGCACTTGAGGCTGTTTAGCTGGAACCAATTAAAAACAGCCCCAAGGCACCCACGGATACTCTCTCCGTCAAAATCTGCTCCCTTCCCACACGTAAAGAGGAGCTGGATATCATCGGCATAGGATATGATCTGGGCCCCAAAAGACTCTGCCAGTGCCGCCAAAGGGGTCATAAAGATGTTGAAGAGAGTCGGGCTCAACACCGAGCCCTGCGGGACTCCGACCGCCAGTGGCGGCACCACGGCAGAGCAAGGGGGGCGCAGACCGTTTGTCGGCGGCCAGCCAAAAAAGATCTAAACCAGCTGAGCTCTGTCCCCCTCAGACCGATCTCATAAAGTCTGTCGAGGAGACCCTCATGGGGGACGGTGTCAAAAGCCGCCGACAAATCAAGCATTCTGCAGCAACGTAGAGTGTAGAAAAAGCTTCAATGTTTTGTGCAGGATTTTTTCCCTTTCTGCACAAAAACAATCTTGCCTGCAATGGTGGCACCCTTACACGTGGTTCAAACCAGCGCTTACAAAGCAATAAAAAGGGTATGATAAACTGTGATGCTGCATGCAATGGGGCGGGGTCAGTGGGGGCATCAAAGGTGTCGCTAAAAATACTAAATATTCTGTAAGTTTTTTTGATCTTTCACCTTCAGGTAGCTACATATAAAATAATGCGTACTTTACATTAAATATAGGTTTTAAAACGTTTTCCCTCAGTGGGAAATGCACTATAGTACACCATGAAACCTTTATTAGTTAATGTACTACAAAGGTCTGTGTGTAACCAGAGAGCCACAGAATAGTGACTTGTGTATTTTTAGTGCTACAAGGTCACAGCCTGTGACAGACATCACTGTGAATATGTAAGTCATTATTTTAAACTTGCATTACACACAGTATAAAATAGACTGCTGCAGTTAAAATGGTGCTTCCAAAATATAGATTTTAGTAATACCCATGCTGTACGTAATGCAATTCTTTTACATAAATGCCCCTTCAACACCTCATCAGAGTTAGTTCACGCTATATAAATATAATTACAATTAAATGCAAGCACTTCACAGCACAGTTGTGAACGCTTTGCATGGCCACTCAAATGAATGAATCTTTGTCATCACAAAGCTTCAAGTGATTTAATCAATGCCGGCTCCCAAGCATCCTTTACATTTTCATATTACCCTTTATATTTTTGGATTAACTCATTACTCACAAATGCATTTCTTTCAGGCAAGCAGGCAGCCTGGCAGGAAGGTTTGTTTAGCTGTCTGCCCGGCTTTGGTTTCACAGTACAGATGACTCACTGAATGACACTTAAGCTGAAGCATTTAAACTATTAGAATTAACTGTCCTAGGACTGTTGTCTTTTTTTTCAAAAAGTAGGAGAATGATTTCTAATAAATCAAAAAAATATAGGCATGTCATGTCCCTCTGATCCCGCCCACTTCACTCTCTGGTGCAAGGGTGCCTACGTTAGTGCTAGGCAGCCACGACTGCACCAGTGCAAGGAGAGGAAAAGAATGTACCATATTTTAAAAGATTTGGTGCATTCCTGCCCTCTTCCTTTCATGTAGCACAGTGAGGTGTCTTACTGCGTTGCATGAAAAATGTATAAATATTGCCCAAAGTCTACAAAGGACTATGTTTGCTCATAGTACCCAAACAAAAATGGGGTTCTTTGTGGAGACCACAAGCAACAACAGACAACAATAATATCAGGAATTGAGCCCTATTTGAAACCTGGTGTTAATAAAAATAATCTTTAAAGAAATGGCTAAGAGAAGGATTCAATATAGCCTTTCCTGGACATTCATGAGCCATGTATTGTCTGCATAGAGACTTCAACTTCTTCTTCTGGTCCAGTAAGCTTCTCCCAGTGCTTTGTCCATCTCCTGGTCACTTTTTAATTGAATTTGGAGCTGGAAGGATTACTCTCTTTGTCTGCTGCATATATACCATTGGATTTAAGAACTTGTCACTGGAGATTTCACAAGTAAGTTAAAAAAAACTATAATGTACAAGTGTTGTTTGTTTGATAGAGGGCATGCACCAGTATTTATTTGTACGTTTGCAAAATCTTCAAATTTATTGTGTTGGTTGGCCTGCAGTTTCAGTTGGGGTCTTTTTATAGATGTGCTCTTAATTTTTCTACTTTTGTAAAGGAACAATGTTGAGCAGTTCAGAACATTTTCTCCATGTTTGTTAAATTTGCAATATTTATTTATTTTACTATGTGACCTAATCTGCCAAGGGGCCATCCAGTCAGTAGGCCGAGGCCAATACTAGTCATGGTGCATGAAACAACTGTTTCTGTGGTATTGTTGTTTTAAAAACATCATTTAGGGCTGGGATGGCATTGAACTAAATTAAAAATGTGGTGTTTTTTATGTATTTCACTTTTAATATTTGATGTATTGGAAGAATGTGTGTTGTTGTAAAGTTTTTATAGCTCAGTTATTTTTAATTTTTGGTATTGCTGAATTATTGCAAGTATTTTCTTCAGTTTTACCATGACTCCCTTGTCTGGACGGTGAGTATGCTTGCCATTGGCCGCCATTTGTCTTTGTTCTACATGCCATGTGGCCAGGGGACATTGTGTGCGTTATGTGTCTACAAGCCTGAATGTCTTCTCTTTGTTCCTCATGCCTCCTTGCTCAATGTCGTTGTTTGGCCATATGACTGGCAGCCATTTTGTGCACCCAGCCTGTGAGTATTTACAATAGGCTTGCATGTGTCCTTTGTTCCCCGTGTCTCCTTACTCACTAGTTGTTAATTGACCATGTGACTGGCAGTACTGTTGTGCATTCACTCAGTGTGCCTTTGCCATAGGCTTTAATCTGTTCTTTGTTTCCCATGCCTCTTTGCTTGCTGCTGTTGTTTAACCAAGTAGGTGGCAGTCATTTTGTGCATCCACCTAGTGTGTCTTTGCTATATGATTGAGGATCATTGTAGTATATATATATTAAGAATATGATTTTAATGAACAGTGCTTATATAAAACATGCATTTTTTGCATTATTTTTATTTTGCACCTCTTTGCCTCACAATAGGTTTCTTTTCATCCCCCCATACAAACATCAACAATTATTGATCTATTTTTCATTTTCATTTTTTACTTCGATTTCTTATTTTTTTAAAATGTTTGTAAAATGTATTTAATTTTTTTTTTTTTGCATTTTGCCTCAGTTGGTCCATCCATTCATCTACCATAGGCGCACTGCTGCACAACAGCATTCTGTTTTTTTGAGTATAATTGCATTTTCTCCTGAGCATTCTGGCTGCATTGCACTGCAGATAAATCAGCATCATTATTTTTTGTAAAGGATTATTTCATTTCCACCTGGATCACATTGCATGCCATAGGCGCATTCTAACCTTCATTTTATTAAAGGTTATTATTCCATTTACCCATGCAGCTCCCTGAGTGCAACAGGCATCTCCTTCAGAATATGGGGACAAAAAAGAGAGAGCTCTGTCTGTATGCTGTGCTATCCTGTTTTGAAAGTAAATGGTATGGAATGGTGTTAGTGTTTGACTTTAAAGTGGATGATTTATTATTACCAAAGTAACAAACCACACTAATATTACCATTGTCTGTACTAATTCAAACTGCAACAATGCCACGTTTCACTTACTTTTTTTTTGCTTGATTGCTTTTAGGTGTGCAAGAAAAGAAGAGGCATCACCCATAGTACTGCAAAACTGAAGGCCTGTACAGTGACTAAGCATGGGCGGAAAATCCGTTCCGCTCGCGGATTTTGCGGATTTTCGGTAAATAAGCAATCCGCAAACGCTCGCTAATTTACCGAAAATCCGCAAATTTGCACGCGGCTGATTTTTTTTTCTTGGTGATACAATTTTGCGGCGCGCGGCGTTCACTTGAAGTCATTCAGCGTTTGCCGAGTTGTTTTTCTCGATATTTTGCGAGTGCTGCGCCATTTTGGATCTTGCTGCGAGCTCCCGCGGGAGTTTGGCGACCGCGATTACGTCATCGCGCTCGCCACTTTGCACAGCGAGAGTTTGTCAACGTGAGTACGCCGTGATCACGTATCGCGAGAGTTCGCAATCGCGTACCCGTAAATGCGGCGGGCAGCAACAATCTCGCACTCACGAAAATACAAAATTTGCAATTCTGCACAAGAAATCAACCAGCAAGCAGCATAAACCTTCTGAAAATGATGATTTTTATCAGAACAACTCCTCAAGTTGACATTTGCCTGCACTTTTTTTTGCAAGGAGTCCATCTTGGGGGGAGGGGGAGGAAGTGCCCCACAGTCTCCAACTTCCTGTTCCTGTCCAGCAGGCTCCTCCCAGTGCTTTGTCCATGTCCTGGTCACTTTTCATTTGGATCTGGAGCTGGAAGGATTACTTTTTGTGGATGCTGCTGGATATTTGGATTTGAGGAATTTTTTTAACTTTCTTTGGATCACTTTTGGATTAGAAATTTCACAAGTTAGTTTGGGGCATTACAGTTGCTGCAACTACAATTTTGGGATTTTCGATTTTTTGGCTGTTTTGGGGCCTTTTGCCCAGGGGTACACAGTGGTGGGTGGACTGAGTCTTTCTGTGGGGTGTCTTGAATTTAAACATCATGGAGGGCCTGGATGGTTTGGGATTGTGCTGATTTTTCTGTGATTTTCGTTTTTTTGGCCTGTTGTTGTGGCCTTTGTCAGCAGGGGTGGTGAGTGGTGCATGTGCCTAGTCTTTCTGTGGGGTATCTTGAATTTAAATATCATGGAGGGTCTGGATGGCATTGGATTGTGCTGATTTTTCTGTGTTTTTCGATTTTTTGGGGTGTTCATGGGGACAGGCCATGTGGGTGGGGGACATTTTGAGTGCTGCTACAGGCCCTGGCCATGTGCTGGGAGGGAGGGGGTCATTTTGAATACAGGCAGTGTTCTTCGGTCTGCAACCCTTTTGCCTAGCTTTCAACCTTTATGCCCAGGGGTACTGAGTGGTGCATAGGCCTAGTCTTTCTGTGGGGTGTCTTGAATTTAAACATCATGGAGGGCTTGGGATTGTGCTGATTTTTCTGTGATTTTCATTTTTTTGGCCTGTTGTTGTGGCCTTTGTCAGCAGGGGTAGTGAGTGGTGCATGTGCCTAGTCTTTCTGTGGGGTGTCTTGAATTTAAACATCATGGAGGGCCTGGATGGCATTGGATTGTGCTGATTTTTCTGTGTTTTTCGATTTTTTGGGGTGTTCATGGGGACAGGCCATGTGGGTGGGGGCCATTTTGAGTGCTGCTACAGGCCCTGGCCATGTGCTGGGAGGGAGGGGGGCATTTTGAATACAGGCAGTGTTCTTCGGTCTGCAGCCATTTTGCCTAGCTTTCAACCTTTATGCCCAGGGGTACTGAGTGGTGCATAGGCCTAGTCTTTCTGTGGGGTGTCTTGAATTTAAACATCATGGAGGGCTTGGGATTGTGCTGATTTTTCTGTGATTTTCGTTTTTTTGGCCTGTTGTTGTGGCCTTTGTCAGCAGGGGTAGTGAGTGGTGCATGTGCATAGTCTTTCTGTGGGGTGTCTTGAATTTAAACATCATGGAGGGCCTGGATGGCATTGGATTGTGCTGATTTTTCTGTGTTTTTGCGATTTTTTGGGGTGTTCATGGGGACAGGCCATGTGGGTGGGGGCCATTTTGAGTGCTGCTACAGTCCCCGGCCATGTGCTGGGAGGGAGGGGGCCATTTTGAATACAGACAGTGTTCTTCGGTCTGCAACCATTTTGCCTAGCTTTCAACCTTTATGCCCAGGGGTACTGAGTGGTGCATAGGCCTAGTCTTTCTGTGGGGTGTCTTGAATTTAAACATCATGGAGGGCTTGGGATTGTGCTGATTTTTCTGTGATTTTCGTTTTTTTGGCCTGTTGTTGTGGCCTTTGTCAGCAGGGGTAGTGAGTGGTGCATGTGCCTAGTCTTTCTGTGGGGTGTCTTGAATTTAAACATCATGGAGGGCCTGGATGGCATTGGATTGTGCTGATTTTTCCGTGTTTTTCGATTTTTGGGGGTGTTTATGGGGACAGGCCATGTGGGTGGGGGCCATTTTGAGTGCTGCTACAGGCCCTGGCCATGTGCTGGGAGGGAGGGGGCCATTTTGAATAGAGGCAGTGTTCTTCGGTCTGCAACCATTTTGCCTAGCTTTCAACCTTTATGCCCAGGGGTACTGAGTGGTGCATAGGCCTAGTCTTTCTGTGGGCTGTCTTGAATTTAAACATCATGGAGGGCCTGGATGGCATTGGATTGTGCTGATTTTTCTGTGTTTTTTTCGATTTTTTGGGGTGTTCATGGGGACAGGCCATGTGGGTGGGGGCCATTTTGAGTGCTGCTCCAGGCCCTGGCCATGTGCTGGGAGAGAGGGGGCCATTTTGAATAGAGGCAGTGTTCTTCGGTCTGCAACCATTTTGCCTAGCTTTCAACCTTTATGCCCAGGGGTACTGAGTGGTGCATAGGCCTAGTCTTTCTGTGGGGTGTCTTGAATTTAAACATCATGGAGGGCTTAGGATTGTGCTGATTTTTCTGTGATTTTCGTTTTTTTGGCCTGTTGTTGTGGCCTTTGTCAGCAGGGGTAGTGATTGGTGCATGTGCGTAGTCTTTCTGTGGGGTGTCTTGAATTTAAACATCATGGAGGGCCTGGATGGCATTGGATTGTGCTGATTTTTCTGTGTTTTTCGATTTTTTGGGGTGTTCATGGGGACAGGCCATGTGGGTGGGGGCCATTTTGAGTGCTGCTACAGGCCCTGGCCATGTGCTGGGAGGGAGGGGGCTATTTTGAATACAGGCAGTGTTCTTCGGTCTGCAACCATTTTGCCTAGCTTTCAACCTTTATGCCCAGGGGTACTGAGTGGTGCATAGGCCTAGTCTTGCTGTGGGGTGTCTTGAATTTAAACATCATGGAGGTCTTGGGATTGTGCTGATTTTTCTGTGATTTTCGTTTTTTTGGCCTGTTGTTGTGGCCTTTGTCAGCAGGGGTAGTGAGTGGTGCATGTGCCTAGTCTTTCTGTGGGCTGTCTTGAATTTAAACATCATGGAGGGCCTGGATGGCATTGGATTGTGCTGACTTTTCTGTTTTTTTCGATTTTTTGGGGTGTTCATGGGGACAGGCCATGTGGGTGGGGGCCATTTTGAGTGCTGCTACAGGCCCTGGCCATGTGCTGGGAGGGAGGGGGCCATTTTGAATACAGGCAGTGTTCTTCGGTCTGCAACCATTTTGCCAAGCTTTCAACCTTTATGCCCAGGGGTACTGAGTGGTGCATAGGCCTAGTCTTTCTTTGGGGTGTCTTGAATTTAAACATCAAGGAGGGCTTGGGATTGTGCTGATTTTTCTGTGATTTTCGTTTTTTGGCCTGTAGTTGTGGCCTTTGTCAGCAGGGGTAGTGAGTGGTGCATGTGCCTCGTCTTTCTGTGGGGTGTCTTGAATTTAAACATCATGGAGGGCTTGGGATTGTGCTGATTTTTCGGTGATTTTCGTTTTTTTGGCCTGTTGTGGCCTTTGTCAGCAGGGGTAGTGAGTGGTGCATGTGCCTAGTCTTTCTGTGGGGTGTCTTGAATTTAAACATCATGGAGGGCCTGGATGGCATTGGATTGTGCTGATTTTTCTGTGTTTTTCGATTTTTTGGGGTGTTCATGGGGACAGGCCATGTGGGTGGGGGCCATTTTGAGTGCTGCTACAGGCCCTGGCCATGTGCTGGGAGGGAGGGGGCCATTTTGAATACAGGCAGTGTTCTTCGGTCTGCAACCATTTTGCCTAGCTTTCAACCTTTATGCCCAGGGGTACTGAGTGGTGCATAGGCCTAGTCTTTCTGTGGGCTGTCTTGAATTTAAACATCATGGAGGGCCTGGATGGCATTGGATTGTGCTGATTTTTCTGTGTTTTTTTCGATTTTTTGGGGTGTTCATGGGGACAGGCCATGTGGGTGGGGGCCATTTTGAGTGCTGCTCCAGGCCCTGGCCATGTGCTGGGAGAGAGGGGGCCATTTTGAATACAGGCAGTGTTCTTCGGTCTGCAGCCATTTTGCCTAGCTTTCAACCCTTATGCCCAGGGGTACTGAGTGGTGCATAGGCCTAGTCTTTCTGTGGGGTGTCTTGAATTTAAACATCATGGAGGGCTTGGGATTGTGCTGATTTTTCTGTGATTTTCGTTTTTTTGGCCTGTTTTTGTGGCCTTTGTCAGCAGGGGTAGTGAGTGGTGCATGTGCCTAGTCTTTCTGTGGGGTGTCTTGAATTTAAACATCATGGAGGTCTTGGGATTGTGCTGATTTTTCTGTGATTTTCGTTTTTTTGGCCTGTTGTAGTGGCCTTCGTCAGCAGGGGTAGTGAGTGGTGCATGTGCCTAGTCTTTCTGTGGGGTGTCTTGAATTTAAACATCATGGAGGGCCTGGATGGCATTGGATTGTGCTGATTTTTCTGTGTTTTTCGATTTTTTGGGGTGTTCATGGGGACAGGCCATGTGGGTGGGGGCCATTTTGAGTGCTGCTACAGGCCCTGGCCATGTGCTGGGAGGGAGGGGGCCATTTTGAATACAGGCAGTGTTCTTCGGTCTGCAACCATTTTGCCAAGCTTTCAACCTTTATGCCCAGGGGTACTGAGTGGTGCATAGGCCTAGTCTTTCTTTGGGGTGTCTTGAATTTAAACATCAAGGAGGGCTTGGGATTGTGCTGATTTTTCTGTGATTTTCGTTTTTTGGCCTGTTGTTGTGGCCTTTGTCAGCAGGGGTAGTGAGTGGTGCATGTGCCTCGTCTTTCTGTGGGGTGTCTTGAATTTAAACATCATGGAGGGCTTGGGATTGTGCTGATTTTTCTGTGATTTTCGTTTTTTTGGCCTGTTGTGGCCTTTGTCAGCAGGGGTAGTGAGTGGTGCATGTGCCTAGTCTTTCTGTGGGGTGTCTTGAATTTAAACATCATGGAGGGCCTGGATGGCATTGGATTGTGCTGATTTTTCTGTGTTTTTCGATTTTTTGGGGTGTTCATGGGGACAGGCCATGTGGGTGGGGGCCATTTTGAGTGCTGCTACAGGCCCTGGCCATGTGCTGGGAGGGAGGGGGCCATTTTGAATACAGGCAGTGTTCTTCGGTCTGCAACCATTTTGCCTAGCTTTCAACCTTTATGCCCAGGGGTACTGAGTGGTGCATAGGCCTAGTCTTTCTGTGGGGTGTCTTGAATTTAAACATCATGGAGGGCTTGGGATTGTGCTGATTTTTCTGTGATTTTCGTTTTTTTGGCCTGTTGTTGTGGCCTTTGTCAGCAGGGGTAGTGAGTGGTGCATGTGCCTAGTCTTTCTGTGGGCTGTCTTGAATTTAAACATCATGGAGGGCCTGGATGGCATTGGATTGTGCTGATTTTTCTGTGTTTTTCGATTTTTTGGGGTGTTCATGGGGACAGGCCATGTGGGTGGGGGCCATTTTGAGTGCTGCTACAGGCCCTGGCCATGTGCTGGGAGGGAGGGGGCCATTTTGAATACAGGCAGTGTTCTTCGGTCTGCAGCCATTTTGCCTAGCTTTCAACCCTTATGCCCAGGGGTACTGAGTGGTGCATAGGCCTAGTCTTTCTGTGGGGTGTCTTGAATTTAAACATCATGGAGGGCTTGGGATTGTGCTGATTTTTCTGTGATTTTCGTTTTTTTGGCCTGTTGTTGTGGCCTTTGTCAGCAGGGGTAGTGAGTGGTGCATGTGCCTAGTCTTTCTGTGGGGTGTCTTGAATTTAAACATCATGGAGGGCTTGGGATTGTGCTGATTTTTCTGTGATTTTCGTTTTTTTGGCCTGTTGTAGTGGCCTTCGTCAGCAGGGGTAGTGAGTGGTGCATGTGCCTAGTCTTTCTGTGGGGTGTCTTGAATTTAAACATCATGGAGGGCCTGGATGGCATTGGATTGTGCTGATTTTTCTGTGTTTTTCGATTTTTTGGGGTGTTCATGGGGACAGGCCATGTGGGTGGGGGCCATTTTGAGTGCTGCTACAGGCCCTGGCCATGTGCTGGAAGGGAGGGGGCCATTTTGAATACAGGCAGTGTTCTTCGGTCTGCAGCCATTTTGCTTAGCTTTCAACCTTTATGCCCAGGGGTACTGAGTGGTGCATAGGCCTAGTCTTTCTGTGGGGTGTCTTGAATTTAAACATCATGGAGGGCTTGGGATTGTGCTGATTTTTCTGTGATTTTTGTTTTTTTGGCCGGTTGTTGTGGCCTTTGTCAGCAGGGGTAGTGATTGGTGCATGTGCCTAGTCTTTCTGTGGGGTGTCTTGAATTTAAACATCATGGAGGGCCTGGATGGCATTGGATTGTGCTGATTTTTCTGTGTTTTTTGATTTTTTGGGGTGTTAATGGGGACAGGCCATGTGAGCGGGGGCCATTTTGAGTGCTGCTACAGGCCCTGGCCATGTGCTGGGAGGGAGGGGGCCATTTTGAATACAGGCAGTGTTCTTCGGTCTGCAACCATTTTGCCTAGCTTTCAACCTTTATGCCCAGGGGTACTGAGTGGTGCATAGGCCTAGTCTTTCTGTGGGGTGTCTTGAATTTAAACATCATGGAGGGCTTAGGATTGTGCTGATTTTTCTGTGATTTTCGTTTTTTGGCCTGTAGTTTCGGCCTTTGTCAGCAGGGGTAGTGAGTGGTGCATGTGCCTAGTCTTTCTGTGGGGTGTCTTGAATTTAAACATCATGGAAGGCCTGGATGGCATTGGATTGTGCTGATTTTTCTGTGTTTTTGCGATTTTTTAGGGTGTTCATGGGGACAGGCCATGTGGGTGGGGGCCATTTTGAGTGCTGCTACAGGCCCTGTCCATGTGCTGGGAGGGAGGGGGCCATTTTGAATACAGGCAATGTTCTTCGGTCTGCAACCATTTTGCCTAGCTTTCAACCTTTATGCCCAGGGGTACTGAGTGGTGCATAGGCCTAGTCTTTCTGTGGGGTGTCTTGAATTTAAACATCATGGAGGGCTTGAGATTGTGCTGATTTTTCTATGATTTTAGTTTTTTTGGCCTGTTGTTGTGGCCTTTGTCAGCAGGGGTAGTGAGTGGTGCATGTGCCTAGTCTTTCTGTGGGATGTCTTGAATTTAAACATCATGGAGGGCCTGGATGGCATTGGATTGTGCTGATTTTTCTGTGTTTTTGCGATTTTTTGGGGTGTTCATGGGGACAGGCCATGTGGGTGGGGGCCATTTTGAGTGCTGCTACAGGCCCTGGCCATGTGCTGGGAGGGAGGGGGCCATTTTGAATACAGGCAGTGTTCTTCGGTCTGCAACCATTTTGCCTAGCTTTCAACCTTTATGCCCAGGGGTACTGAGTGGTGCATAGGCCTAGTCTTTCTGTGGGGTGATTGAATTTAAACATCATGGAGGGCTTGGGATTGTGCTGATTTTTCTGTGATTTTCGTTTTTTTGGCCTGTTGTTGTGGCCTTTGTCAGCAGGGGTAGTGAGTGGTGCATGTGCCTAGTCTTTCTGTGGGGTGTCTTGAATTTAAACATCATGGAGGGCTTCAATGGCATTGGATTGTGCTGATTTTTCTGTGTTTTTCGATTTTTTGGGGTGTTCATGGGGACAGGCCATGTGGTCGGGGGCCATTTTGAGTGCTGCTACAGGCCCTGGCCATGTGCTGGGAGGGAGGGGGCCATTTTGAATACAGGCAGTGTTCTTCGGTCTGCAACCATTTTGCCTAGCTTTCAACCTTTATGCCCAGGGGTACTGAGTGGTGCATAGGCCTAGTCTTTCTGTGGGGTGTCTTGAATTTAAACATCATGGAGGGCTTGGGATTGTGCTGATTTTTCTGTGATTTTCGTTTTTTTGGCCTGTTGTTGTGGCCTTTGTCAGCAGGGGTAGTGAGTGGTGCATGTGCCTAGTCTTTCTGTGGGGTGTCTTGAATTTAAACATCATGGAGGGCCTGGATGGCATTGTGCAGATTTTTCTGTGATTTTTTGATTTTTTTGGGGTGTATAACTGAACTGATGTTCCTCTGTCTTCCATTGCTTTTAGGTTCACAAGACTCAAGAGAACCACCAGTGCCAGGAAGAAGTCCTGCAGCGGTGTGTGTGTGCAGCATAACGTCACGCGACGTCACGTCTGGCCACAGACAACTCTGCAACTCGTGCAACTGCGGCCTACTGTTCTGACTTGCTCTGAAGAAGATGGCCAGAAAAAAAAGTTCCCCGTAGCTCCTCTAGCAAGAAAGTTGCCTGTAAGGAGCAGAAGAAGCAAGTTACCAAGGAGACTGGTGTGTCGCCCGCCACGTTTTTTGGGAGTAAAAAAAAAAGTACGCCTGCAGCAGCAGCGGGAACTGCTGGGGACCAAGCTGGGAGCAGCACCCCCGCTCCATTGGGCTCAGTGCCACCACCACCACCACGCCAACTTAAGTCCAAGCCCTTTAGTGCTGCAGTGGCACTTAGTGTAGTTGTTCAATCACCATCGACCAGTGATGTTGGCTCATCGCAAGAAAGTAGCAGCAATGTCCCTCAATCAACACAGGTTGTTGTAACTCATCTGACGAGTGTTGAACAACCACAGCCGCAATAACAGCCACATGTGCAAGTACAAGCCCAAGTACATGTGGAAGGAGAGGCAGCGCAAGGAGTTGCGCAAGCAGAGGTGCATGGAGGGTCACAAGTGCCCACAATAGTTCCTCCCGAAGTAGGGGCACATCAGGAAATCGATAATCAAGGCGAGGTATCATTTGAGGAAGCCACTCCTCCTGATGATCATTCATTGTCTTCCACACCCCTAGCAAGGAAGAGATCAAGGGTGAGGTCTACATCTTCTTCAAGCCCACCTCCTTCTGATGATACGGATCTAAATTGGGAATCACCATCACTGCCGTCTGAGAGTGAGGCACACCATGATCTGACAAAGGTAGTTAAGCGTAAAAGGAAGGTTGTCGAAAGACTCATAGTTATGGAGTGTGATGAGGCTTAACAAGAAGTGGCGGATACTCCTGCTGATGAAGACTCTCACAACGACGACGCAGTCATCATAAAGGTCACTGCAGCCCCAGCGGGCATGCAGCAAAAAGACATTTTGACCCTAGCCCGAGAAGCTGCTGAGCGTGATGATGTTGTAGACGAGGAGGCAATGGAAGAAACACCACAATCATTGGAGTTAACTAGTACACCAACACCTACCGCTTCCATATTTCTTACTCGCCAGAAGGGACCTCCATCCACCTCGACCTCAATTAGTGGTGGTGAAAGTGCAAAACATACTGAAGTTCGGCAATCCACATCCTCCACTTCATCTGGCATTAGCAGCAGGACCACCAGCACCAGTATCGCCGCCTCCTTCGGCCCCCAAAGACATTTCAAGTCCGTAGTTTGGGACTTCTTTAGTGTTTGCCCAAAAAAGGAAAACCTCGCCATTTGTAGCATTTGTAAGTTGGCAGTTAGTCGTGGTAAGTTTGGTTCCAACTATGGTACCGGAGGCCAGAGAGGTCATCTTGAAAGAAAGCACGCTGTCAAATGGTTTGCGTACCTACAGGCGATCAAGGAAGCCCGAATTGCACGTAATGCTGTTTCATCTGATGATGACGAGGAGGAAGAAAACGTGTCAAACACTTCACTTACACCCAGTACCCCTGTCAGCAGCACACCCCATGTGAGCCACACTAAGAGTGTGGGAGAGAGTGAGACACCAATGCGAAAAAGTTCATCAGCGAGCGTAACTGGGTCGAAGATATCATCATCATCATCCCGTAAATGCTTGGTCCAGGGCAACATTAAAAAGATGTTGTTTACAGAAGCGCAATATGAACGCAACTACCCACTGACGCGTCTGTATAACACTAAGCTGGCTAAAATGCTAGCTCTGGACCTTCTCCCTTTTTCTTTTGTAGAAGGGGTTGGTTTTCTAGAATTAGTGGCAGTGCTCTGCCCTAAATGGAAGGTTCCTAGCTGGTTCTATTTTGCCAGAGTTGCGGTTCCAGCACTACATGAAGATGTGCTGGAGGTGATTGGGGCAGCTTTGCAGAAGAGTGCTGTTCACACTATACATCTGACAACAGACATGTGGACCAGTGGCGCAGGCGCTGATTACATGTGCATCACTGCACACTGGGTCTCTTTTTCAGGGGTTAAGGCAAAGCTAAACGCAGGTGTTGACCCGGACCTAGTTTTTAAAGCTGCTCGGAAATATGCAACACTAGCCATGTTTGGTTTGGAGAAACGTCACACAGCAGAAAACATTTTGGATGAGTTTAACACAAAGGTCCTTGACTGGCTGTCCCCCAAAAAACGCCAGATTGGTTATGTTTCCAAGGATAATGGCGCCAATGTAGTTAAGGCCATGGAGCTGGGTGACTATTTCAGAGTGCCGTGTTTGGCGCACTGTATGAACCTGGTTGTCAAAAAATTCTTGAGTGATAAAGACAGTCCAGCGTACGAGGTAGTGGACACCTGCCGAAAAATGTGCAACCATTTCAGCCATTCTTTTAAGGCCCGGAAGCATCTGAGGAGCCTGCTACATGAACGTCGAATGCCAGTGAAAGCACTCATCCAGGAGGTGGCAACACGTTGGAACTCAACCTTCTATATGCTTGAGCGTCTGTATGAGCAGTATACGGTACTCGATCACTATTTCTTAAAACAGGGTACAGCTCAGAAGGACCTGAGGATGGGTGCGGCGCAATGGGACATAGTTAAAAGCCTGACACTCATGCTTCGTCCTTTTGAGGTCTTCACGCGTGCAGTCAGCAAGGAGGACTGTAATTTGGGAAAAGCTATCCCATTGTTGTACATGCTGGAGCACCAACTGAAGGAGGTGTGTTCTGTGTTTCAAAAAGATGAAAAAAAACAAGACCCTTTTGTTTTGGCGGAGAAATTATTAGACCGCCTACAAGGTGATGAACGTCTTAAAATGATCCACTCAAACCAGCATTACATTTGTGCTACTATTCTGGATCCACGCTACAAAAAGGCGCTGGCAGGCCGAGCATTCTTTCCTTTTGCTGATGAAGATGTTACAAAGTACAAACATTGGCTAGCCTTGTCAGCCAAGAGGTTTGAAAGAGAATGGCAGAAAATTGAAGGAAAAGGCTGTACATCAGCATCAGCAGGCCATCCCCAGTCAAAACAATCCACTTCTGAACCTGTGGCTGTGGCACAAGTGACCTCTCAGCCGTTAAAGACACCGGCAACCGGATCATCTGCACCAGACACAACAGTAACATTGGAGGCTGAAGAGGATTGGCTAGCTCTGCTTGGGTTTGGTTCTCAAAAGGTCACAGCAACAGCCAAGCAAAGTGGAGGAACCTTGGAGGAGGACCTTTAGTCGATGGTGAAGGACTATCTGAATGACTCAACAGAGGTCTATGTTAATGCTGACCCATTGGCGTGTTGGCATGGGAAAAAAGAATTGTGGCCACAGCTCTCCAACCTGGCTTTAAACTACTTGTCTTGCCCACTCGCAAGCGTGTCTTCTGAACGTGTTTTCAGTGCTGCTGGTGGCATTGTAACTTCCAAACGGAGCCGCCTCTCGCCCAAAAATGTGGAGAGGTTAACAATGACCAAGATGAATCAGAACCTCATACCACCAGATTACAGAGTACGAGAAAGCACGCCGGATGAAGACGAGGTGGACAGCAACGTAGATGAGGGAATTTCTTCTCTGTCAGGTGACACTGAGCTCACCCTGCCTGAATTCGCAGAGTATGATGACGAAGCCTTATTCTTATTCCTGGACCCTGACACAGAGCCCTGAAAATGAGACAATGAATCAATAACTTTCTTTTTGTCCTTATTCACTTTTATTCCTGTGTGTCTTTCTTTCTTTGTTGTGCACAGGTAATATAATTCAAACTTTAATCACCTAATCACAAAAACAAGCCCATCAGCAGAACTGTCTTCACTTGTTTGCTTATTGATTTGAAGGTGCCGCAGTCTGCATTCCTCATGCTCACAAGTTCAGAAAAACATGCTCCTCTATCCTCCTCCTCCAGACTCCTATTTCCATCAAAGCAGAGGGCTGGTTTACGCCCAATGAAGAAAGGCTCAGCACTTGTGGGGGTGTTCTACTTCTTTGCGGGTGAGTTGACGGCTCTGGGGCCATTGCTCGGAAGCTCTAATACCGGATTAAAGTGGTTTGGACCAAATCTGAGGCGGAATTTTTTTTGTGTTTTTGCTGACTTGCTTGCCTTTGAGGTGCTCTTTGGGGGGATTCCGGGTGTTTGTGGGTGAGTTTTGGGGTCTGGGAGCACTGCTGGGACACTCTAATCTTGATTGCATTTGCTTTTCAGGAAATCCGTGGTGGAAAACTGGAGTTATGGCCTAGCTGCACAGCGCGTTTGGACCGAAGGCCGAGAAATATTGTAAGTATGAGATTTTCCATTTGGGCTGTTTGGGGGTGTTGTGCTTTTTGGCGGGTGGGTTGGCGGGTCTTGGGGCATTCCTGGGAAGGTCTAATACCGGATAGAAGTGGTTGGGACAAAATCCACGCTGATTTTTTTCTTGCTATTTCTGACATTTTGCTCAATGTAGCGTTTTCGGGGGCCTGTTTGGGGGGCTTCCTGGTGTTTGTGGGTGGGTTTCGCAGTCTGGGAGCACTGCTGGCTATGGATACTTTAGTTTGCAAGAGGTTTGAAGCAAATCCATGGTGGCAGAGGGGAGTTAGGGCCTAGCTCCAGAGCGCCCGCGGAGTGATTTGGGAAATTGGCAAAAAAATGACTAAGTCCCCATTTTTGTACTTTTGCTTTTTGGCTGTTTGGGGGTCTTCTACTCGTTTTCTCCTGGGTTGACGCTCTGGGGCCATTGCTGGGAAGCTCTAATACCGGATCAAAGTGGTTTAGACCAAATCGGAGGCGGAAATATTTTTGTGTTTTTGCTGACTTGCTTGCCTTTGAGGTGCTCTTTGGGGGGGTTCCGGGTGTTTGTGGGTGAATTTTGGGGTCTGGGAGCACTGCTGGGACACTCTAATCTTGATTGCATTTGCTTTTCAGGAAATCCGTGTTGGAAAACTGGAGTTATGGCCTAGCTGCACAGCGCATTTGGACCGAAGGCCGAGAAATATTTTAAGTATGAGATTTTCCTTTTGGACTGTTTGGGGGTGTTGGGCTTTTTGGCGGGTGGGTTGGCGGGTCTTGGGGCATTCCTCGGAAGGTCTAATACCGGATAGAAGTGGTTGGGACAAAATCCACGCTGATTTTTTTTGTGCTATTTCTGACATTTTGCTCAATGTAGCGTTTTCGGGGGCCTGTTCGGGGGGCTTCCTGGTGTTTGTGGGTGGGTTTCGGGGTCTAGGAGCACTGCTGGCTATGGATACTTTAGTTTGCAAGAGGTTTGAAGCAAATCCACATTGGCAGAGGGGAGTTAGGGCCTAGCTGCAGAGCGCGCGCGGATTGATTTGGGAAATTGGCAAAAAAATGACGAAGTCCCCATTTTTGTACATTTGCTTTTTGGCTGTTTGGGGGTCCTCTACTCGTTTTCTCCTGGGTTGACGGCTCTGGGGCCATTGCTGGGAAGCTCTAATACCGGATAAAAGTGGTTTGGACCAAATCGGAGGCGGTATTTTTTTTGTGTTTTTGCTGACTTGCTTGGCTTTGAGGTGCTCTTTGGGGTGGTTCCGGGTGTTTGTGGGTGAGTTTTGGGGTCTGGGAGCACTGCTGGGACAGTATAATTTTGATTGCATTTGCTTTTCAGGAAATCCGTGGTGGAAAACTGGAGTTATAGCCTAGCTGCACAGCGCGTTTGGACCGAAGGCCGAGAAATATTGTTAGTATGAGATTTTCCTTTTTGGCTGTTTGGGGGTGTTGTGCTTTTTGGCGGGTGGGTTGGCGGGTCTTGGGGCATTCCTGGGAAGGTCTAATACCGGATAGAAGTGGTTGGGACAAAATCCATAAGGAAAAGCCTTTTGGCACTTTTTGTAACTTAGGGTTCGTTAGGGTTAGCCCTAGCAGCAGGATTGCATGTGTTTCGGGGTGTTCTAGATTTTTGCAACTGAGTTCTGGGGTCTTAGAGCACTCATGAGAATGTGTAATTTTGGTTGCAAGTCATTTGAAGAAAATCCATGGTGGGAAAGGGGGGATTTCACATAGTTAAAGAAAGCCTTTGCCACAATTCTTAACTTAGGGCTTGTTAGGGTTAGCAGTATTTCTATTGCATGTGTTTGGGTGGGGGGGTTTTCGAGTCTTGGATCGATGCTGGCTATGGATACTTTTGCTTGCTTGCAAATGGTTTGAATATAATCCACGGTGGGTAAGGGGGTATTTGGGCCTACTTTTACTTTCAAAGTATGTTTTATCACCAGTTTTCTGCTAGGCCTCGTTTTTTGAGATCTGATTGGGGGTCTTCTACATTTTTGCGACTGGCTTTAGTAAGGGTCTGGGTGGGAGCACTGCTGGGAAGGTCTAATTTTGTTCTAAAACACAGTTTGCAGTACACCTAGCTTGAGGGGAAAGATCCGCTAAATTAATTTGCCCATACTTATTTATCCTTCAAAAGGTGACTCAGACAGAGTACGCACTTTCAAAAATATTGTACTGTCTATTAGAAAAATCAAAGTGTGACTTTTTGCACTACACAGCGTGCATACCTTATATTTATTTATCAGTGGTGTTGTAATATTATATCACTTCCTGTTTTTCGTTCAATAATTACAGGCCGGGTTTCAGTCTGTGCAATGGGGAAAAAAGGATGGAGTCAGGCTTCACATTAGCGAGCCGCAATTCAGCATCCGCCAGGCAGGCAGTGGACATGGTGTCTTCTGGTCACCAACATTGATGGACGAAGCGTCAGCTGGAATGGAGGAGTGCCGCTAATAAGAGGAATTGTTTGCTGCATGCAACTTACTTACCAAATTCAACAGGACAACTACAACAATACAGATACAGTATCCATTCCTTTCTTCTATGAGTGTGTGTGACTGCATTTCTTGGATCTCTCTCTGCTTCTAAATTGATCCCTACAGCCATTCTATAGGTTTTACTTCGGCTATTTTTTAAACCTAATTTAATGTAGCCCTGTATTGTCGCATTCTGTCATTCACGGTTGTCGAAAGTACTACTTACTTTTCAGTAACAATGCATTCAGTAGTGCATGCACTTCCTTTATGTCACGTAAACGATTTATGGTTAGCTTTGTACCCAAAAATTTCTTTATCTTCAATTATTGTTTGTTCATGCTGTGCTTTTTTTTTTCTCTCAACAAAAACTACCCAAAAAGAAACCCCCATTCCCATCCATTTTACAAACCCTAACCCTCTTCCCCCGGGATGTGTGGTTTTGCTTGATGTGTGACTAAATGACATCAATAATTCCACACACTTGCTGGGGAGGATACGGTCATAGCAACAGGCTGGTGAAGGAATCCGAGGATATATTCTAGACTTACTCAGCTTCAGTACTATTTCTTGTAGTAGTAGCCAATGTCAAAGAAATTTGTTAGGCTACATTGTGGCACTGTTCTAGTGTACTGTCACCTGCTATATTATCTATTGTACCGTTGTAATGCTACAGTAAGGACAAACCAGGTTTCATTTTCTTTTTTTCCATAGGCATGCAACTGCCACTGTGTCACACCACTAGTACCACCACAATGAGGAGGAAATTTTATCCACCCTGGATTGCCAACCTTAATCGCCATTTCCCGTGGAGCCAGCCCTGGACCTAGCCCTACTTTCAAACACAAATTACAGGTAAGATAAGCGTTTGGTTGGAGGTAGTATAATGGAGTATTAGGAGAGACGAGAGATTGACGGTAGTACTACTAAAGTCCTAGGACTATTCAGGAAAACAAACTTACTGTTAAACCCCCACCCACCAGACTCAAAAGCAGTAAAAAACAGGTATGGTCAGATAAAGTTTAAAAAAGTATATTTTTATAGCCCTAACAAAATAATCTCCCGCAAGACCCTCCCTAACCCCAACGATTGTCCTTCAAAAGTCCCAAAAAAAACCAACTCCCAATTCCCACCCCCCAAAAGTCTCTAAGAAAGGGGCAAGGGACACTACGGCAGGGTGCTGTGGACTTTAGCGGCCAGGGCATCATGCTCCTTGCGGAGGGTGGCATGGTCGAAGCGGAGGCCCTCCACCAAGTTCTTATAGCTTAGGACCTCCTGCTCCAGATAGGACACTCTGAGGCATAAGCGGAGCTGGCGTGCCTTGCAAATCCTGTGGGGGCAGCTGCTGTCTTTGCTGTTTGGCGGTGGCGGTTGGCTTTGGTAGCCCGGCTCCGTACCGCTGGAGCACTGCGCTGGCTGGCAGCCCGTGGGGGCACGGAGGAGGATGCAGCTGTACCTGTGGATGTTGTGCCGGTTGACTGCGTGTCCTCCTCCTCCAGGGCCACCAGCCGCCGATATTCGGCGACAGTGGCATCCAGCCTCCGTTGCCGGGCCATTCGAGCCAGCTCCTTCCTCCTTGATGGTCTGTTGGATTTGGAAGGAGCAACTATATGAAGAAAGAAAGACATAGTATGTAACCAATGCGCCTTAAGATTAACACAAAATGATTGAGCAGAAAGTTGTGTCACAGTACAAGTAGCAAATTGAAAGCACAGTACATAACTATTGAGGACAGTATCTATGTAACCTCCGACTTCTTCATCCTTGCTCTAACATTAGTGGGAGTTTAAGGAACAAATTCTACGAGCACTATGGACTTCCATTACAGTCGACTATGACAGTACACCAGTCTTATTCTTCTTCTTATCTCTTGTTTAGGAAAATTGGTACGTTATCTTATGCAAGGCGGCCTAATGCCAGCGCAGTGAACTTGCACCCGAGAAAAACAGACGCACACCATGATGAGTGAGACAGACTTGCGTTACTGTACCGGTCCAGTACATGCAGGTGGTGAAGCTCTTACTTCTCTATTACGGGTGGCACTGAGAATACTCTGTTAAAAGGGCTACTGCTTAATTAATTTAGCTTTCACCCTACAGTGCAAATGAGTACTAGAAAAGGAAAATGAAGAAGCTAAATAATCTGATTATCTATCACTTCACATGGGATGTATTTGATGACATATGGGATGACTTTAGGTGCTTTGCTTATTATTGAGTGAACAGTGATACACCCACACATGAATGACGTACTACTACTAAACTAAAGTTATTAAGAGAGGTAGGGAGTGTCCACCGTAATAAACGGATATATGCTGTGCTTGCAGTTGCAATACAAACTACTGCTACTATTCATGGTAGTATTTAGACAAAATTACAACTTCTTTTCCTTGCCTTTCCTACACTGGAACGGACGTGCGGGTGCGGTGTTACATGCTCTTCAAAGTAACACTTAGTTTATCCAGTGACCGTCTACTCTCTCTAGATACACATATGCTATCTAAGAGTCAGATAGTACCATGATCCAGGCATCCATCCATTCAAAGTATATGCACACATACAGTTTCTGTTTCACCCACCCAGGCTGTTCTCCTTCCACCCATCCTTGCTTCATCATTCACCCAGCCATGCACCATACCATATTCTTTCCTTCCCAGCCACCTCGGGGACCAAGCAAACACATATCATTCTTCTTTGCCAGTCATCATTACATTTCTTGTCCTTCCACACTTACTTACACCCTTCTTTTGCTTTTTGTTCATCCCATCCATCAAGTTCATCTCAGATCGGATTGGGATTCTTCTCGCCAAAAACTTCACAGCTAAGTCGAAGTACATTTAGAGGAGGCTACTACCTGGTTGATTTATAATACACCCGTGCAGAAAGCAAACTCTGCAGTCTTCAATCTCAATAAGTAATGAATATATAGCTTACCTCTGACCGCCACCACCGTGTTATCCCTCACAGGATTGTCCGGCACTTGCACCGCATCCTCCCCAGAGTTGGTCCCCTCGTCCAATACCACCACCACCTCCGCGCTGGCCCCGCCTCCAGATGTTCCACCTACAAAGTACATTGAAGAATGTTAGAATACACCACTCACTACTATATAATATTTGGTCTAGGAGGAAGAAAGAAATGTGAAAAAACCAGAATACATACAATGTAATAATTTGTGACGGTGTACTCTAAAGTAAAAATGTCCCTTTTTCCAGGGGAGGCTGTTGTCTTGCTGCACTTTTTTGGCACAACTGATGAATGCTTGCTTTTTATTTTTAACACCCACCACTTTTTCTCCTAACAGACAGAAGCTTGACTTCTAAGAACACGAGCAGGATCAAGTTCAAACCAGGTGAGAGCTCGGCTCGACCACAAGAAATGTGTCCAATTAATCGTCAGCGCTAAGCACTTTTCCATTTTCAGTTAAACGTTTACTTTTATGACAAACTTGATTTTAATAAATGTGTTTACTTTTAATAAAGCTTTTAAACTTAAATAGACTCTGTGGTTTTTGGTCCTCCAGACTAGAGTGGATGAGCTAAAGATTTTGGAATTTTTGCAAGCATGAGTCCGTGCCTCTGACATCATTGGGGATCAATCATCGGTGACTTTGGGAGCTAAATGACTCTGCCACACTATCTAGTGAGTAAGGAGAACGGGGGTTCTTCAAAGTCTGATATCACTGAGGTATGTGGAAAGTCTAACAGCACCTATTATAATTGATAAGCTAAGCAATGCATTATTTAGTGTCCATAGTTCTGTTTGTGCAGATTTGTCCCTGCAACAGTAGTAGAATGGATTGTCCTACTATCCAAACCAAAAGTAAACTAGTATCTTATTCTTTCTTGGTGGTCATTCACCTTTTTATTGTTGGCAATTGTCAAAGCATAAACATTTAGAAGACTTGAAAAGACATTATGGACAATCCCAGAGGACTGCACTCAGTGCATAGAGCTATTGCTGACTAGAATGGAGTCCAATGGAATTGCCAAATGTGCAATCTTAGTTAGCTACACAGACAGACTAATAAGAATAATCTAGTAATACAACAGGGAGTCATAGTCGAGGCAGGATAAGAATTTTGATCCAGTCTACAAGAAGATCAAAGACAATTTAGAAAAAATCAATTGAGGAACGCTAGGAAAAAATAAGTACTCTATATTAAAATTAAAACTTACTGGGGCCAGCAAAGGAGCCCTTGCCTGCCCGATCCTGGCCTGCATCCTGAACAGTACCCTCCTCCTCCTCCTGTGTCCTCCTCTTGCCCCTGGGGGGAGCTGATGTACAACATGAAAGAAAGAAAGACCAGAAATCATGGATGATATTTGTCAACCAAATCAAACATTTCAGAAGAACAATAACAAAATATTTTGGCGAAATAGCAAATAGACAACTATTCCACTGGATATATTGACCGATCTCATGTGGTCTACTACGTTATTAGTATTGCTTGATTTGCGGACCGTCAAATTGGAAACTTCTTATGTAACTCACTAAACAAAGTACTAAAAAGGTTTGCCTAGGATTGGCAGGCAGCAGTCCGCAGCACGCAAAGTGACAGACAAAGTCCATCGTGATTGCAGATCAGCGACAACACTAAAGTTTCCTACTACATTAACCAGTCATTAAAATACTCAAACTATCAATCCACCACCACTATTTCTTCTTATCGCCATGTGTACAAAGGAAGGACTGGACTTGAGTCTTTAGGGGCTGATTTAGAAGCCCCTTGCGGCTCTTTTGCTCCATTGTTGCGTGACTTTTGTGATGCAGCGGCAGAACAAAAGAGGCGCAATGGTGCGGCGTATATGAACAACGTGACGCATATGGGAGATGCATCACGTTGTAAAGCCCTGCGCCATCAGGGGGCGTTCCGGCGCAAGGGAGGGCGTTCCTGCGCAGGAATGCATCCTAAAAGTGGCTGAGGGAAATCTACAAGATTTCAATCACTCAGTTTAACGACAATGATGCGTGACTCAAACCCTGCGCCTGCTTGAAGCAGACGTACGGCTTGACGCAGCATTGGGGAGATAGGGCACCCCAGAGCATTGATGGAGCTGCGCCATCGTTGCGACGCAACTCCAGCAATGCGCCACCTTTACGGCACAGATGCGTAACACTTTGGTGACGTTTTGGGCCCATGGTGCGCCGCATTGTATATACGGCGCACCATGGGTGGTGGTGGCATGGCGCACAATTACTGGCGCATCCCTGCTACTTTGCAGGGATGCACCAGTAATTAAAAATCTGAACCTTAGGGGCAGATTTATATTAACTGGCGCATCCCCAGGGATGCGCCGGTTAACGTGCGCCACAGTGCACCACAGCACCGCCACCCATGGTGCGCCACATTTATAATGCGGCGCACCATGGTGCAAAAACGGCACAGATGCGTGACGCATCTGTGCCGGAAATGTGGTGCATTGCTGGAGTTGCGTCGCAAGCGCGACGCAGCTCCACCAAGGTTCGGGGGTGCCCCATCTACACAAGGCTGCGTCAAGACCTACCCCTGCTTCAAGCAGGCGCAGGGTTTTGACGCAGCATTGCCCTGAATGTGACTGAGTGAAATCTCATAGATTTCACTCAGCCACTTTCAGGAGGTGTTCCTGCGCAGAAATGCCCCACCTCCCTGCGCAGGAACACCTCCTTATGGCGCAGTGCTTTACAACGTGACGCATCTCCTAGATGCGTCACGTTGTAATAAGGGTGCATTGTTTGCACCGCAGTTGCGTCAAATAAAGTGACGCAATTGAGGCGCAAAGAGGCGCAACAGCCTCATAAATCTGCTCCTTAGTGTCTAGCATTACGCAGTTCTTTAAAGTACACTCATACATAATTTCACAGGCCAATTAAATGATCACAAAATCGAAAACAAATAAGCATAGTAGCAACACAACTGAGGAGAGCAGTGGACCTGAAATGCACAGAAGATTTTGAAATATAATTTACCTACAATGTAATCAGCTGCATTATTGCTCTTGGTAAAAAACAAAAATTTGCAAGATAATAACACACAAAGCAGGAGAAAACAGAGTAGTAAAGAAATAGCTACTACTACTCACCAAGCCCGGGGATCTCAAGGCCAAGCAGGTCGAGCAGGTCGCGTTCACGGTCCAGGATATCCGTCCAGCGGTGGGTGGCCTGGTTGTAGGTGTGCCGGACCCGAGAGTGGTGGTACATGGCCCGGCACACCTTCTCCCACCGCTTCCGGCGCTCCCGGATCCGGTACCCGGTACCGATCCTGCCGCCTGCCGTGATGGTCCTGGGGAGGCGGCGCTGAACATAAAAAATGAGTGCGGCCACCTCCTCCGGGCTGAAGATCTCCTGGGGTTCGACTGTCTCCCCCCTCAAACGCCCGCACGGGAGCCGGGCACGGGGTGCGGGACCCTTCCCCTTCTCGGGATGCTTCCCGGCTCCCTTCACCATGGTCTGGGCGGAAAGGAAGCTAAATAATAAAGAAAATAGAATAGGGAAGAGAAGAAAAGAAAAGAGTTTAAAAAAGTAGTTTAAAATTAACCAAAAGTAGCAGAAAACACAAAAATATAGGGCTAGAAAAATAGAGGGATAGATAACAAGTAAAATAGATCAAAAAAAACTTCAAACAAGCAAAGGATGGCAGAGATTTAGAGAGGATAGAAAAAGCATGCCCAGAACCATAGCAATGAATGAGAAACAAGATGGCCGCGCCCGTTCAGGACCGCGCGGGTAAGTTCGCGCGAGATTTTCCTTGCGAACACACGCAAAATTGTACTAGCGAGCCGCACACTTCGCGAGATTACACTTCGCGCCCGGAAACGGAAATACGTCAGGCAAACAAGATGGCTGCGCCGTTGAACAACCGCGAGGGTAACTTCACGCCTTGCGCTACAAGCGGCTCGCTAAAACGCACAAAACCTCGCGAACTAACACGCCGCAAAAAACAAATCACATATTCGCACAAATTCGCGGCTTCCGAATCCGATCTCGCGCAAGTTCGCGCCCCGCGAATCCCGCAAAATTGCAAAAAAACGAGTTTTGCAAAACTGAAAGCACTCAGCAGGTGCAAGAGTTAAAACTCATCATTAGTAACCATTCCCTGTAGTGCTTCCTGACTGGGGCCCCTCCAGAGTTCAGTTGCTAGTTGCAACAATTGTATGACCCTGCTCTGACCCTCACAGCAGGCTCATAGAATAGCTACAAGTAGGCCACAAAGGTCCTGGAAAAAAAAATTGCACTGCAACAGAAAGCAAATTACTGATAAGGAAGCAGGTGCCAGACCTGGAATTTTAAAACAGTGACACATTAATAAACTAACCCCAAATTAATTCATGTCAGTTGAAGCAGGGCAGGTGTGCTTGCTTTTCCCCCCATAATCTACAGTGATGATGAACCAGAGGGTGGCATTGATGTAACAGAGGGTGGCATGGGTGAAACAGAGGGTGCTGGGAACCTGTGATGATGAACCAGACGTAGAAACAACATAGTCGCGACTGTTGCGAGCCGACAAGTAAGTTCGCAATTGCGAACTGGTACCAAATCCTCGCGAACTGTTAAAAACCCTTGCGATCAAAAAAAAAATCTGCAAATTCGCGAGAATTTGCGGATTTTGCGGATTGCGAGTTTGCAAATTCGCAAAATACGCGAATGCCAGATTTGCAAAATTCGCCCATGCTTAACAGTGACATCACTCCTCCAATCTCTACTGCTTGTGCAGATTTGTGCCACTGAGAGTTTTAATATGGCCTCAAAGAAAGTTGCTCCCAAGAACATGGGCAGTGAGAAGGATCAGATTTCCTCCAGTGGTGTGCTGACTGCAACCTTTTTCAGGAGCTGTGTGCCTGCCAGACCAGTCTCCAAGGACCAGCCTGGGAGCACCGCTTCTGCATCAACAGCACCTCCCCAACTAATCCTAAGACCATGTCTATTAGTGAGGTAGACTCTGCAATCATGACGAAGCCGATGAGCATTGGCGTTGAATTGGATTTGTCCTTTTTGCAAAGTAGTACCCAGTTGTTTCAGACAACAGAGCAAAGAGGACAGCAGGCACACCCAGCAATAGTACATCTTTTTGGAGCAGAACAGGAAGTCGAGCTTCCTCTTGAGCAGGAGCCTCCTCTTTTAGAATCACTGTTAACAGATCTCCAGTGAGGAAATGGAAGGGTACTATACTACTCCACCATCTTCTCCAAGCACCACTTCCGATGATAATGAAAGGGACATGGAGTTGACCCTGGCAGAGTCAGGGAGATGCCACGAGAGGCAAGGGTAAAAAAAGTTTCTGAAATCCTTAGAATTATGGGAGGGGATGATGAGAAGGATGACAACGAGCTAGTCATTGTGGAAGGTGACACAGAGTATTCCACATTGCTATTCAACCTCTTCCAATGGATGTGGCACAGATAGATTGCCAGCTCCCATTATTGTAAAGCCCCAGCTTAACTTCATCCATGCTCATGACGAGCTCAGCTCGTCATGAGCCGTGGAACGCTCACACGCGTGGATAATTCCCCTGCTGTGCTGAGCGTTTCACAGGAATGGATGTGGTCATGACAAGCTCAGCTCGTCATGAGCACACGAGCACTGTGCCTCATGACGAGCTGAGCTTGTCATGAGCACGGGGCGCTGTGCGCGCCCCAGCCCCCATGCACCGTGGGGGAATTACCCCCGCTGCAAAGGGGTTAAACCGGCACCAACTCCTACCTGATTAGAATTATGCACTGCAGAGAGGCAATCAACGACACACTCACCTACCTCCAGTTCTTCTTCAGGCATTGGCAGTGGCCCAGTAAAACAGTATTTCTCCCCAGTTTGGGACTTTTTTTATGGTTAGCACACAGTGGGAGCACATTGCAATCTTCGCCATATACCACCCACATTTTCATCAAGATAAGACTGGTTAACATTATGGTACTGGAGGCCAAATGATACGTATGAAAAAACATCATGCAATCGATGGGAGGAGCTCCTTAAAAAAATGCTGAAAGTGGTTGTGGTAGTGAAGGTAAGGAAAACCAGGGAACATTAATTCCAATCAAGGTGGGAGGTGATGAGGTAGAAGAGGGTTCCATCTGTCACACAAAGCAGCCCTGTCCCCAGCACTGCACCAGCAGAATCACCTGCCTTAGCGACTTCACAATAGCACAAACAGACACAGAGTCCGATAGAGACACCACAGCATACAGTGACTGCCCCACCATGATGCATACAGAGTCTACCACGACCTACGTCTTGAATGTCACCTTTGTCAATGGCCTCAGAAAAGAAGAACATACAGGCTACTATTATGGGCATGTTTAGGCAGGAGGGGCCCTACGATCGCAGCCACACAACGGCACATTTGTACAATGGTAAGCTGGCAAAAATGTTAGTGCTGGACCTCCTCCCTTTTTCTTCTGTGGAAAGAGTGGTATTCTTAGAATTTGTGGCAGCCATCTGTCCTAAATGGAACGTTCCAAGTCAGACCTATTTTGCCAGAGTTGTTGTTCCAGCACTGCAACACGATGTGCTGAAATTGGTTGGACAAGATTTGAAGCAAAGTGTTGTTCAGATTATCCACCTGACGACATGCATGTGGGCCTGCTGTCAGGTGACTGATTACTTGTGCATCACTCTCTTTCATGGGGGTAAAGCAAAGGCTATCTACTGGTCTGGCCCTGAAGAAAGTTTTAAGAGCATTCAGTAGCATGAAACATTAGTCATGTTCTCCATAAAGAAATCACATTCAGCTGCAAACATATTGGACACATTTAACAGACAGGAATCTGAAAGGCTGTGACCCAGAGGTATCCGAATTTTTTAATTTGTTACGACGCATAATGACAGTAACATAGTAAAGTCTGTGGCCATTTCATAATCCTGTCTTTGGTGCATTGCACCAATCTAGTGGTGCAAGACTTCATCAAAAAAGAAGACACAGTCAGCAACATACTAATCACCTGCAGAAGAATCTGCACTCATTTAAGCTGTTCTTTTTGAGACCGAAAGCAGCGGTCTTTTGTTTTACGTGTTTGCCATGACACATGTATCATCCATACCCCTTGTATCCTTCCCAGCCCTGAGTGATTTGTGGAAATATTTTCCATATGCGACGAAACACGAGTGGGTTGGTTTCCCTCTTGTCGTTGGCTCTATGAACAAGAAAATTAAAGACTGAGCAATATCCGACTCATCAGAAGATTTGTTTCGAAATTGTGGCAATTGTGTTGTAATTCCTGTAATAACTTACATACTGTTTGACTACTTTTATGTGTGCCTAGGATTTTGCTTTAGTTTGTAATTGTGAGGGATTTTCCCACACAAAAACTGAGGGGTTATAGGTCTTATCCCCTCACCTGGCTGCACCATACTTATACATTTTTTCATCCAAACACAAGTGTTAATTAGCAGAGCGCCTATCTCTCCCTGGCCACTAAAAACCCTTCATTAGAGAGCTGCAGTTTTACCAGTGTGCATTGAAGAAGCCTCTACAATTCCTTCATAACATTAGCAACAATGCCTGCCTCCCTCGCATGCCTATCCTTTTATTGCATCACTTAGCAAGGCTACCCCAGAAGATTGTTGATTTACAAGAGTGCCAACACTAAATGCCAATGTGTTTCTCGTGTCAAAGGAATAATTATGTGCCTACTACCTGACCTACCTGTTTTTGGATTGAAAGAGGTAACCACAACTGTTGCAAAAATGAGTGAGTGATGGTGAATGATCATCTATATGGTGGCAGACAGTGAGGGAAGGTGTTCAATTAATACTAAACTTGATTTTGATGAATTGCAATGTTTGATGCATGATGGATGATCCTTTTTCCTGAATGTGACTGGCCCAAACTTACTTAGGGAAAATGTACCTATATGGTCCGTTCCTATTCATTTTTTCTTCATCACCTAGAAGGGCTGTCCAAGAAGATCATTTGATTTGCAAGTCTGCTAAATTCTAATGTGTTACTTGCATCAAAGAGGAGATACAATTGTGTACCTACCACCGTGCTTGGATTGGAACAGAGAACTATTGCACCAATGAGTGATATATTATTGAGTGATTGTGAGTGAAGATTGATGATTCATATGATGGCGGACAGTGAAGAATGGTGTTCAACTAATTTGTAAACTTGATTTAGATGACGTACAATGTTTGGGGCCTGATCATTTTTCCTGAAAGTGGTAGGGCCTGTCACGCATAGTGATATTTACTTGCAGGGTCCACTCCTTTTTGCTGGTTCTTCTGAGACCAAACCTGTCACTGTAGTTAATAAATACAAACCTATTCAAAATACTGCAATTCTGTTTCTTTACTTGTTCTTCAACAGCAGTTGCTCGGGTCTGAACTGGGATGCATTTACTCTGAGTCAGGAGGAGGATGGAAGGACTCAGGGCAGGACTACCTCATCAACCGCTAGAAGAAGGAAGTTATCAACTTCAAAGGAAAACCATGGCTCTGAGACCTAGTAATCAGCTATGTTGAATGGGGAGAGGTGTATTGATTTGAAAAATGCTGATAAGTGTGTATGTTTCACTGGTGGCAAAAGTTAAACTATGCGCCATGTTGTTGTTTGCTCTGTCTCTGAATCTTCTTGGTACACTTCTCATGAAGCTTAGCTTCCTCTTGTCCTTCTCATTGACTCTACAGTACATTTTCGGTTTTAAAATCCGCAAGCCTGCTCCTCTCCTGCATAAACAAAAGGTGAAAGCTGAGCTCAGCACTCCTGCTTACCTACCGGACCGGTACAGACAGGTACCCAAGAATGACAGACATTCCAGAGGAGAATGCAGATGCACCATATAATTTGACAATATACTATCTTTTTTCCTTTAGCAATCATATATTTAGTACTGGTGGGTTCAATTCACTCCTTCATAATTGGATTTTTTCAAAACTAGAAGACAGAATAGTTAGATATCTGAAAACTTGGGTATCTGGGGCAATTTAACTGCACTGTATTATACTCATTCCATTGTTTCCTTTCACAACAGAGTGAGGATGATGATGTGCTGCTCATTGCCCTCATAAATATAGTTCTTGTGTTGTGTTTGTCTTTGACACTCCTTTCCCTAAATTCCCTTTCTCATCCATTCACCAAACCCCTTACCCTTTTCCCCTAGGCTGTGTGAATTTTTTGGAGGCATGTCTTAATATACACCAACTATATCACACACTTGGTGATGCAGATGTACTTAAAACCGACACCAACTCACTGTGGGATCGTCTAATACCTGAGAGCCCACACCAGCCTCACTTACTTAACTACGATGAACATCATTCCTTAACATCAACATTTCAGGCCTTTGTTATTCGTAGATAAAATGCTGAACCTTGTTGACCTCAGATTAAAGACTTTGAGTACATTTTCCCTGACTTGAGGATTTCATAACTTTGGTTCTCAAATTCCATGCTCACTATTGGTCAGAATAATTTACAATTGCTAGTTTTTTGTTATAATATGTGCTATTCTTTCTTTGGAAGTGTCATGGTGGTAGAAGTCTGCCCTCAGTCTTTCCAAAGCTGTAATATAAATGTATATGCATAACCTAATAACTCTCTGTTTTTCTTTCTTTCACTTTAGCTGCCTGTGATCCTTTTGAATAATTCTGCAGTTGGAGATCACCTAGGTGGGAGTGGGACCTCGCCATGATGCCTGTACTGTTATTGCACTACTACTATCATAAAGAAGGCACCTTGAGAAATCCTCTGAAAAGGCGCTGGAACATTGACAGATGGCCGCCAGCCATAGAGATCCATGAGGTGCAGTGAACTACTTTACTCAGTATGTAACTAACTTGTACTGCAAATAAGATAACTTTATTGTTTATCTATGGTTCTGTAGCCAACATAGGGAATGGCAGCATACTCTCCTAACTGGCATCAATTTTAAGAATGGTAAAGACAGGCTGCGCTTAAAGGCATCAGTGCAAAGTTGAAGTAAAATACTCAGAAAAACTTCAGAAATAAAGTGGATTATAAAAGATTTCCCCTTTTCTAACATATATATAAAACAAACCCCACCCTCACCACCCACAACAGGCCCACCCCTCTCCCACATTCTTTCCCCATCCCCAACGAATGTACATAATAAATATAAATCATGTCCAAATTGTCCAAAAATGCCCTGCCCAAATTCCCACCCTCTCCACCCACAACTCTCTCCCACCAAATCCATACATTTTAAAAAGAGCTATAAGCTGGCATTCTCTAAGAAGGTCTCCAGATTTTGGATGTGGGCCTTGAGGCATGCTATTCTGCGGCCCAAATATGACAGCTCGGGCAACAAGTGGCAATGGTGGAGCCGCTCTGAAAGGGGGACTGCACAGGGACAGCCATGGGCAGCTCCAAGCTGCCTGTGACACTGGTGTGGTCTGGAGACTAGAAGCGCAGGCAGTTGGCTGGTAGAACTGGGCCCAGGAGCAGGGGCATGTTCCATGCCCTCCTAGTGTTCTCTGGTAGCCTCCAGTCTCTGATGCTGGCCCACGATCTCCCGCTGGTTTGATGATGTTAGGGGTGGACCAGCAGGAGTAGCTATAGCATGAAAACAAATAAAAAAGAGAAATTGTAAAGAATGCTCCTTGCAAACACATTAGAATTTTTGATGTGATTAGGAAAGTTAGTCACTGGGACATGATTGTAACAACACATGCCTCACATAAAAGCACTGACTGGCTGAAAGAAGGCAGCATAAGATTACAAAAAGAGAGTGATTTATTTTTCATTGTTAAGGATTTCCTAAAAAAGTAAACCACACAGACACTTTGTCTGGAAAAAAGAAAATAAAAAACTCTGTTTAATGAGTAAGGCATCATCCACTATGGAGTACAAGTATTCTAATCTTTTTGTGCTAAATGACTGGAAATGTGCCAGCTAGCGCATCGGGTATACGATGGGGGATACTCTCAAGAACATGCAATAATCATCGCCAAAATAGGTTAACACAAATTTGCATATCGCCGTCTATCGCGGGAAAATAACTCCGTGTTAACGTCTTATTCACAACACTCCGGTAACATGCGATAGTCTCCCGATAACGCGTCAAATGTCCACCATAAAATCACCAGGATGGTTATAAAAATTTAAACCTGAACATGAAAAAAGTTGTGATGTGCCCAACCACGATAAAAAAATCAGCGATAAGCTGCGCCAGGCCTGCAATTCACAAACGTTAGGCAGGAAAAATCACTATAAAAGCAGGAAAAAACAAACAAACAAAACCAAAACAAATGCAGAGCACAGTGAGGTAGCCGGAGCAAGTACAGAGGACAACCAGAACCCCACAAGCCCAACGGAGGACCAGCCTGGGACCTCAGGGTCAAGGAAGGGCAAGGAGAAGAAGAAGAGGAAGACGCGGTTTAGTCCGCGGGAAAACAGGATCCTGATTAGGGAGGTGATAGAACACCATCAACTACTGTTCGTCACCGCCAATGTGCCATTGGCAACAAAAAAAGGAATATGGCTGTCCATTGTGGACATGGTGAATGCAGTTGGAGTGCTGAGGAGGACAATGGGAGAAGTCAAGAGGTGCTGGAATGATGTGAAGCACAAAACCAAGCAGAAACTCAGCAACAACCAGAAGGCAGCAATGCAGACTGGAGGTGGGAGTCCAGCGCCGCAGGAGATGCTGGATGAGATATAGGAAATGGTGTCCACAGTCATCAGTGTGGAGACAGTGGCAGGAGTGAGGGGACCGGACACTGCTCAACATGATGTGACACAACAGCAACAGGGTGAGTAACAACCAGGGACTGGGGGGACGGGGGAAGATGGGCAGAATGGCACACATGCATAATTAAGTATAGCACAGTGTACACCCATAATGACTCTGGCACACTGCAGCACACCTAGAAACAGCAAGTAGGCCCCCGTCGACAATGTGCCCAGATGGGGCCCTTCCCACATATCACCAATTTCACAATCAACCCATGCATATGTGCCAAACACAGCAAAGCGGCGTGTCTGTGAGCTACACTGACAATGCAAGTGACACTGCATGACGAATAGCAAGGCTGCAGTCAATATATCATGACATGTTACACGCCACGACACTGAGGTGGAAGAGTGTGGACCACATCCTAAAACAACACATCTGCGGACAAACCATGCCCCAGACTCCCAACTCCCACCAAGAGCCCAATGTACCCAAGTATGCAACATCTCAGCACTGTATAAGCACAGAAGTCAAAGGCACACCGCCTGAAAGGGATAAAGGGCAGCAAAATCCAAGCTGCAGGGGTGACTCTCCCAAAATGCAACACACACACATAACATTCAGAGTACATCAACATTGACAACAATGTGGTACAAACTGCAATACATTCACAACAGAACAGAGGACACAACCTTTGACAACGACGCCCTCCAAGAGCTCATGGACAGCTTCGGCACCCCACCTACAGGAGAAGGGCAGCCTAGCTGCATCGAGGAGACCTCACCCCCTGCACAGATCACACAGCAGGAAGCACCCACCACCATGGCTGTCTCTGAGGACCCCCACGAACAACACATGGCCTTTCAACGCCGTGTGTTGGGGTGCCAGGAGAAGATAGCTGATAAGGTGCGGGTGGGGTTCGACCTCATGGCAGGCAAACTAGATGCCATACGTTGGTGTCTTAGTCATATCAGGGACCACTCGCAGTCCCTAATGGACACCCACAGTCTGCTCCATGCTCTCCAATGATCCATGGCTGACATCGCTGGAGTCCTGACCCTGAGACAAGAACAACTATCTAGTTAGAGTGGATCCAGCGATGTCAGCCGGGAGTAGGGACACATGCGGAGGATCATGGAGAACATGGAGCGTATGCAGACGGAAAGAACGGCTGCCACGGCTGCACACCAGCGAGAGGTAGCTGGGTTCTTCCATTCCCTGTAGACCCTCATCATGGCATTTCTGCCACAAGGCCTGGCGCGGATGAATGCTACTGCTACCACTCCCTCCACATCTCCACCCCCTGAAATGTCAGTGCCACACAGTGCGGCAGACATTCCACCTCTGGCCCCTGATGTGCCACTGCCACACAGTGATGCAGACAAAACAACACAACCCACATGTGAGGCACATGATACATCAGCGAATGAAGATGGAAATGATTCTGACTCAGTCGTAAGAAGGACGCAGTAGCATTAATCTCTGCCATATGGCCTGTTTCAGCTTGGTTCTGCCCTCTGTGTCTTCCACTGTCCACCGATACACTCTGCGACACTCACCTTGGACAACAACATGGACTTACCAATGACACAGGAATCGGACTGCAGGCTGAACTCTTCCTCTTCCGATGAACTTGTCATTCCCTAAAGGACTCTGGCTGGCCCTCCACGGGCCAAGAATGTGAAGTGGGGTTTACATGGCCCTGTATTTCTGCAGCTTCAACACTCCACTGAATGTGAATAAAACATTCAAATTCATATAGATGGGTCATGTCTATGATCATTCAAGTATGAAAGTATGGCTTTATGTAAGGTCAGTAATTCCCCCTTATGTCCATGTTGCTCATATTGTGGGACTTGAGTCACAGGGTGCAACATTGCCGATTGCGGTACTGGTGGCCTCAACACCACAACAGAGACACACGCATTAGTTATTTACTTGTCCAGCAAAGAACTGAACCACGCCCAGAGCCCCAGGCTCATTGTTCACACCCCTACGCTAGACTGGCATACGCAAGCCCAGCCCACCCCGCTTATGCTTACAGAGGGGACGACAAAGCTAAATGTCCCAGGTCTTCCCGGTAGTGATGTGCTGGTCGCTGGTCTAGTTGTCAGCATGCCACAGCCATTCCCTGAGGGCTGGGTTACACCCACACCACACCCATCCAGCACAGGCTTCACAGGACATGTGCCCTTGCCAATAAAAGGGGCCTACCACATCACATTCCCCACTGCCGGAGGTGACATGATGGCATCCACACCACGAGACTCAATCATAAAGGGTCCTTGACCTGTGTCGCACTGGGTTGTGACTGGCACGGGCCTACCGCCACGGGATGATGACTTGTGTTGCACAGAGTTGGTGGCACCCGATGCACTGCGGCCAGCACGGGCCTACCGCCATGGGACGATGACTTGCATTGCACGGAGTTGGTGGCACCTGATGCACTGCGGCCGGCACAGGCCTACTGCCACGGGACGATGACATGCATTGCACAGAGTTGGTGGCACCCGGTGATCTGGGGCTGGCACGGGCCTACCGCCACGAGATGATGACTTGCGTTGCACTGCTGTAGGGGCCCCTGAAGAGCTGAGCGGGTGTGCAGCCTGCGATGATGCTTAGGCCTCAATCCGCCATCATGCCAATCAATATTTGATTTGAATTGAGTGCCCTGATGGACCGCAGTGTAATCCAAAGGCAGCAGTCAACACACACATGACTCCACGGTGCAGTGCCGCAGGGTGCGCTGGGGGCCTGTGGCGCTGAATCCAGCGATCAGCTGAGGAGGTTGCACCGGCACATGGTGGGCCCTCTTGGAGACACGCCGGTGGCAGAAGGTGAGCATTGAGGCCTGGGTGCGCAGGGGGGGCAAGTCATCGCTGGTTGGCAGACGGGTCTGAGGACCAGGCTTGGGGTACAGCAGGTGCACAGGATCATGCTGGTACCACCGGTCACAGCGGCGGCCTCGTGGCTGGGTGGGGGTGCCGCCCTGGCAGACATGACCCTGCATGTGATGACGAGATGTGCGCAGGTTGGCTGGGGATGTAGCCACGCCTCCAGAGTAAATCTGGCCATTGAAGGTGGTTGGCCAAGTGTGTGCTGGTCTATAGACAGGATATGGCCTGAGGTAATATAAATTTTATGGTCATGTTGTGTTCCCTAGCGAGTACCCCACCGACTCCATGTACGAGTTAAAAGTGCATGTAACTTCCCTCCTGTACCAGCTATGAAGACGCAAATACATTTGCGTCCAACGTTAACTTGTCCTCTTTCAGACCCACCATGAATGGGTTTGATGGTCCGTTCCTAAGTATGCTATGCCAACGTCTTTTTGAAGTGTACTCCTACGTTTTTCAGCCTGGCTGAAAGTAGGCCCTGAATCTCTGCCACCGAGCCTCTTTTCTGGCTTCTGACTGCGAGGGCCTCTGCCCAAGCAGCCCCCGTACCCGTGAACTCTGACTTACTTCTAGCGCGGCCCTCCGTGCTCAGCTCAGCCTGCTGCCTGCCAAGATTGACTATAACCTTCGAGTTATCTGTTTTCCTCCCCGAAGATACATTCCGGCCTGCTAGCTTCAGTAAACATCCTTCCTCAGCTACAGGGCTAAAGGGCCGACCTGTCTTTATGCAAGTAATTCATAGCCTCTGTTGCCATGCTTCCATGGAAGGCCCCATGCCCCCACGCTTCTCATACAGACACTCAGGCGCTTATACACGCACTCACAGCAAGTATAGAATAGCTTCTGCTCTAGAGACCTTTCTGCCCAGATAGCTTAGTTCCTAAACATCAGATATCAGATATGATAGAAGCACAAGTTGATCTGACATGCCAGACTTCTGTCTCTTTCCGTCAGTGTAAATGTCAAGTCCCCTGCACCCCGTCTATCACACGTCATGCAGCTGCGCGCGCATCCAAGCTTCCGATTTCCGCTGACATTGCAACATTCTGTTAGCACCACCCCTTGGTGCCACCCACTTGCGTCACCTATCAGTGACGTTTCTAGCACACACGCCTAGTTTACGCCTCTTGATGATGTACTAGCACCACGTGTATACTGTTATCTTGTCTTCTCTCAGCTGTTACGCCTCTTACATTGAACATTATGATGAAAATCAAGTATATAAGCTATGTATTGTCAATAAACGACGGCGCGCTCATCTATCCCTTCTGACATCCTGTGTGGTGGTCAGAACATGATATCCTGATTCCTTTATGAGGAATAAAACCCTTAGAAACTCTTACACCACGGACTCTGTTTTCCTTCTTTCCGATTGAGTTATTATTGATTAAGTACTTACCTGCATAGAAATTAAGAGAGTAAATTAATTATTTACATCATTTTGGCGCCCGAATAGGGACCCCTCCCCCACCTCACGCGCCGGAAGGTGCGTTGCAATCCGTGTCCCCTGCCATCAGTTAGACGGACAACACGTGTACTGGCAGGATTTCCTGCATCCCCCTCTGACACACGGAGGTGACGAAGACTGCGATCAGTGCCCAGACGAGGCGGTGAGGAGTGCGGAGGATCCCGACCAGAGCCCAGCCGAAGGAAGCAAGGTCCGAGGTGTGAAGAGGCCCACCAGTTTTCCGAAGTTTTCCGAAGTTTTCCGAAGTTTTCCGAAGTTTTCCGAAGTTCCGAGTCGAGTCCAGTCAAGTTTCCGAGGCCTTCTGTTTTCCGTGCTTCCCGGTGAGTACCATTGCTGGGTCGTATCTAGACGGGTTTGGGTACGCAAGTCCGGTCTGCACTGTTTTTAGGCAGTGTATCTGTACTGTTTAGCAGTATATAAAGTATTCCGAATTTCTGCACTGTTACAGCAGTGTATCTGTATCGTTGAGCGGTACATTCAGAGTAGGGGGAAGTTAGCTATGTCTTTAAATGTTTCATGTGATTAATGTCGTGGTATGAATGTGATTGTTCTTGTGTATTATAGTGTTTTTTTGTTTAAATAGTTACAGGCGAAATTAAGTATTAAGGATCAAGCATTTCAGTATCAAGTAGGCACAATGCCGTTTTTTAACAAATTAAAGCAGATAGGAACTAGGAAAGGGATGTTAGAGGAAGAGATTCCAATCCCCCCTAGGGACACTCCAGGTAATTTCATGTATAATAAGCATGGCATAGACGCCATCTTGTATCTAGAGTTATGGACAGATTATACCAAGCACCTAGAGGAAAGATACCGATGGCCAGTTAACGGAACATGGGATGCCGAGTGCATCATAAAGGTAGAAGAAATATTACGGAAAAAGAAAGCTAGACAATCTCAGAAAGACGCCATAGAATTTTGGCGTAAGGAATCACGTAAGCGTGCTGATAGAGCACTCCGTAGAGAAGACAGGCTTAAAGAATCAGAAAAGGCCCAAGAAAACGAATTAGTTACTGAGGGAATTCGAGTAAAAGTAGAACAAATAGATCGTATCCTAAATGGCAAAGTGAACAACATGTATCTTTTGGCCGATGGTACCCCTGACGCCATTTCAGAAATACCGAAAAATTTGCCGTCACCATTAGTTCCAACTAAAGTAATGCATAAGACTACTAAAGACATATTCCTAAATTCATATCTCGAAGATGTAGCGCCAGCTTACACCAATCTGCCTGTTCGTGCCCTGCCTACTGACAGGGCCGGGGGTGGTACTGCCCCCCAAGATCACTCTCAGCCGACACCGAAAAAGACTAGTCCCGTTCCGCCAGCTCCGCCACTTCCCTCACCTAAAACTGATCTACCGAAACCACTTCAATCAGATCCTACTAAAAGACAAATTCAGATACTGACTACACACAGAGATAATGCCCAAGTTTCCGCTTCAGGAGGTGCGACCGCGGGTCTCCAGACCCCGCCACCGACTCACAGATTAAATCTCAGAGGTCTGCAGAGTCCTCTTACGTACAGATCCCCCCGTTCTTCTAATTCATCCCGTCTTGATGCACTAAAAGAAAATATGTCAGTTTGTAGATACGATCCAGAACCTGGACAGGACGACTTAATGGTATTAGCGTCTTTACGGTTAAGATCTGCTACTGATAGTTTGTTATGTTATGCAGGAATGAAGGAGCACCTAGATAGAATATATGAGTTCGTTCAAACGGGAAAGGACCCCGACAGTATTAAGGATGCCCTGGAGAAACAGAAAGTTACCATGCAAGCACTGATACTACGATTTTTCATAAATTGTCTAATAAGAGAACGAGACAGGCCCGGAACAGAGCAGAGTGAATTGGATGCATTGAACAAGTGGGGTCAAAATATAGCCGATGGAAAACATGACAGACAAAATTGCATAGAGGCCATGTATAAAAAGATTAAGAAAGCAGTGATAGCAGTACACGAGAAAGAGAAAGAAAAGGCTCCCTCCGAGGAGGAAGAAGAATCTGAAGAACTAGAACCGACTACAAGCACTATAGCATATGTAGGTAAGGGAACTTATCTTAGGAAGGGTATCCGTCCAGAAAGCAAGAGAGTTTTCTTCTCTGCCTTAACGAATCCGAATTCTGCTGAACATCAGTTCCAGGAAACTGATAAACGGCTTCGAGATCGAGTTGGGTACCATGTACTCAATTCTATGGATGAACAAGAATTAGCCCGATCAGCGGTATCATGGGCCGAAAATGCAGACATATATAATGATGACACCGTAGCACAGACATTTCTGAACCTCTCCCCCGACGAACAGAAATTAGCAGGTATATATATGATTCAGCACCTTCTCATTAAGTACAGAAAACATTATTCCGATCCAGGTCCCTTACATGAGACACTAGAAGCACTACTGATGGATAGATGGAGAGGCCTAAGCACTAAATTAGTTCAAATAATTCTAGAACAACGACGCAGATATGACACCTTTGTAAGTCCTGAATATGTTCCCGCCCCACCTCCAGAAAGGAAAATGTACCATATGCAGTGCGGGGGTGGTATTGAAAGTCAGAACCCCTTGCGAGAAGTGCACCCTGTTATGGGTGAGGATAAAATTTTGAAACGCGTGTATGTACACACGCCTCTAACTAAATTAGAACTGTTAGAAATGAAGAAATTAGTACCGTGCCATGATAAAGACCCTGCAGGTTTTCATAGAGAGCTCAAAGACATGTTACTGATGGGGGACTACACATATGATGATATCATGAAAATGTTGAAAGTATTATTGCCTACGGGTATATTCGAGAAATTAAAGGAAAAGGACTGGGAGGTGGGAGACGCAAAGATTGCCTGGGCAGAAATAGAGGATGAAGAAAAGAAACGGGTTCCAGGGTTAGGCCTTGGGGACAAAACTAAAGCATTACCAGGTTTAATAGTACAGGTCCTGCCCAGATTATTGACAACTAGAAAGGAGGATTGGGACGCAATCTCGTCCTGTAAACAGAAACATGATGAAGATACTAGCGACTTTTATTCAAGATTCGAGAAATGTTTTATTATCAATAGTGGCCTCCAGCCAAGTAGCGAGTCGTACCCACATCTTTTTGTATCAAAGTTAGTCGAGAATTCCCTACCGTTAGTTAAAAATAGAGTGTATAAAGTCGAGAGTACATGGCAAGCAAATACGCCATCCCAGATGTTACAAATGTTACAATATCACCAGAATAGAATTAGGGAAGAACAAGATCAGGAACAGAAGCGCATGAAAGACACGAAAATGAAAATGTTAGTAGCCCAGACGGTCCCATCCGACAGTCACAGGAAAGGTACGACCCAGACAAGTCACGCTGCAGCTCCTGTTAAAGGGACATGCAATTATTGCAAGCAGCCAGGTCACTACGTACACGAATGTGCAGTTCTGAAACATAACATAGCGACAGGTAAAACTAAAGAGAGACCGCATCCGCCTAGACAAGACCATAACCAGCATCAGTCTACACAGAATACACAGCCCATGCATGCATCCGCACAGACAGCACAGACCGTAGCAGTACCACAGCCACAGCCCATTGCTGCAACTCAGCAAGTCTCACAACAGATGTACCAGTATGCCCAGTCTGCTTACCCCGAATATTCCCGATATACATGAAACAGCCTAGAGAGGGAAGGTGGCTTGCCTCTTATCGAGATTCCTGTAGATCAAGAAGGTCCTTATGTACACAGTCAAGTATTGGGGAAAGATAGAAAGTTTTTAATTGACACAGGGGCAAGTCGCACTACAATAAGTCATGACGAAGTTCCAGGGGCACCCCTCTCAGGCTCACAAAATGTTTCCCTTGGTTTTTCAGGACAACCTATTGTAAATGAAGTCTCAGAACCAGTTCCCCTGGCTGTGGGTCCATTATCACGCGTTACAGACCTGTTACTAACAAAATCATGTCCGGAAAATCTGTTAGGAATTAAAACACTGAAGGCTCTAGGGGCTATAATATGCTGCTCCCCGGAGGGAGTTAGACTCTTTCTGCGGGATTTCAAGGGTCATTACGTCCTTCGTGAGTTTGACGTCAGATTGAAAAATGTACCTGATTACTTGTGGGCAAAAGGCCCAACTGATGTAGGATGTATGCACATTACACCATACCGCGTTACCCTCAAGGCAGGTGTTGTATTACCCAGAATCAGACAATACAAGTTACCACCCGATGCTGTAGCGGCTTTACTGAAAATCATTGAAGAGCTCATTGCCCAAGGAGTGGTCGTCGAGACCGACTCCAATATCTGTAACTCACCCATCATTCCGATTCTTAAACGTACTGATCCCAATGCACCGCCAGTATATCGGCTGGTGATTGATCTTCGAGAATTGAATAAATGCATTATCCCACAGTATCCTGTGGTCCCCGATATATCATCTCTATTGACTGCTATTGATTCAGAAGCAACGTTCTTTACTGTAATTGATCTCAAGAACGCCTTCTTCAGCGTGCCTATTGATCCAGAGAGCCAATATCTCTTCGGATTCTGTTTAAATGGACGCAGTTTCAAATTTTCGCGCGCACCTCAAGGATTCACAGAAAGCCCCAGCATCTATAGTCAAGCACTGAAAAGACAACTAGATTGTATTCAAATGCCAGTTAACACCGCTTTACTACAATACGTCGATGATCTGCTGATCACCGCACGAAGTGAGCCCGAATGTGAAATAGCATCACTGACAGTTTTACATTTCCTGGCTGACAAGGGACACAAGGTGTCTCCTTCGAAGCTACAATTCTGTGTTCAGCAAGTTGTGTACTTGGGTCACTTGCTGTCCAAAGTGGGGAGACAGCTCACTCCCGATCGCATTCAGTTAATTGTGAACATGCCGCAACCCAAGACACAAAAGGAAGTGCGGGCCTTCATAGGCCTCACCTCGTACTGCAGACAATGGATTCCCCAGTATGCATTTCTAGCTAAACCACTCATCCAGTTAACGACACAGGAGGCAGCGACTTCGACTGTCCTCCCTTGGACTCAGGAACACACACAAGCTTTTGAAGAATTAAAGAAAGTTTTATGCCAAGCACCAGTTTTAGCGACACCATGTTACAGCAAACCGTTTACACTTTTTGTTACAGAACGTGATGGCACAGCGTTGTCTGTCCTCACTCAAGACCAAGCAGGTTCACATAAGCCTTGTGCTTATTTTTCTAGTACATTGGATTCAGTAGCTCAAGCACTCCCTGCGTGCTTAAAGTCAGTAGCAGCAACAGCGTTAGCAATAAGACAAAGTGATTCAATTGTTTTAGGTCATCAGTTAACAGTTCAAGTACCACATTCTGTAGAGGTTTTGTTAAACAGAACCCAGACTCAACACTTAACTATAGCACGACTGACAGGTTATGAATTAACACTATTCCAGCCACACATAGAAATCAGACGTTGCAGCATCCTGAACCCCGCAACACTGTTACCTACAGTTATGACAGATCCAGCTCCGCATGATTGTATAGAAATAATTAATGCAGTAACTAAGCCTAGACGAGACTTAACAGATGTCCCATTGACAAATCCAGACCTGACACTTTATGTGGACGGTTCATGCATGAGAACAAGTACAGGAGAATTAGTGGCCGCGTACGCCGTAACCACTGAAACTGAAATTAAAGAAACACATCGTATTGACACCCTGTCTGCTCAAGCAGCAGAGCTCATCGCTCTGACCCGAGCCTGTATTCTAGCCAAGAACAGAAATGTTAACATATACACAGATTCCCGCTATGCCTTCGGAGTTGTACACGACTTCGGAGTCCTCTGGCAAGAACGAGGTTTTCTGACTTCCCATGGGGCCAAGATACAACATGGCCCCCTCATTCAAGCACTGTTAGAAGCAATACATTTGCCCTCGGGCATATCAGTCATGAAGTGTAAGGCACATACTAAAGTCACAGATTCTGTTTCCCAGGGTAACGACCTGGCAGACCAGACAGCAAAACATACAGCACTGACTTACACCCAGACTACTGATGTGACAAAGACAATAGTCCAGACCCAGTGTATGGCAGTTAGAGATCCCGCCCTAGATGTAATTGATATCCAGACACATGCTACTCCAGAGGAGATAAAGAAATGGACTGAACTAGGAGGGATTCAGACAGATCAAGGTTGGGTGACGAAGGGAAAATCTATATGGTTTCTCCCCGACTCAATGGTTCAAGTCATGATAAATACAGCACATAGTCCTGCCCATCTTGGAGAGAAAGCCATGTTAGACAGTTTACAGAATCTCTGGTACAACAAACACTTACGAGCAGCAGCAAAACAGAAAGTGCGTACTTGCATGATCTGTTGTCAGTTCAATCCAGGTAAAAGCGTCCCTGTTGAGCAAGGTGGATTCCATCCTCCCGATCACCCTTTTGAAGTCCTCCAGATGGATTATATCCAGATGAATAGCTGTAGAGGATTTAAGTATGTTCTTGTAATCGTTTGTGCTCTGTCCCGCTGGACCGAAGCATACCCAGTCCCAGACTACACTGCTCCGACCACTGCCAGACAGTTGGTTCGTGAATTCTTCCCACGGTACGGTTTGCCCCGTGTCGTGTATTCAGATAACGGACAGCCGTTCTCGTCCGAGCTGATGAAACAAGTTTCCCTCTTGCTAGGATATCAGTGGAGGTTCCACTGTGTCCGACATCCCGAAGCAGCTGGCCTTGTAGAAAGGCATAATCAGACACTAAAAATCCGTCTTGCCAAGATCTGTCAGGAAAAAGGGGTCGACTGGATAGTCGCCCTGCCCGTGGCACTATTCTATATGAGGATGGTCGCCCACTCGAGATCAGGGCTATCCCCGTACGAAGTGGTCTTTGGCAGACCGCCGAATATGTGGGGGACGCCCGTTCCGAAAAAGATCACTGATATTGATTGTAACATGTTGACAGATTACCTTGCCTCCTTGATGTCTGCACTCCAATCATGTCGTTCACAGGTTGCCGCAGCCTTCCCTGACAACACCGATGTAAAGGCGAATGAGGTCCGCCCAGGTGACCTGGTAGTCGTCCGGAATTTCGACCGGAAAAGTCCGCTGGAGCCCCGCTGGAAGTCTCCAAAGACCGTTCTGCTTACCACTAGGACCGCCGTGAAAATCGAGGGGAGAAAGGGGTGGGTCCACACGAGTCACATCAAACTATGCAATGAACTAAAAAACGGACTGAAACAGGACTCTGACTCGTCCACCCCCACCAAAGACTGTGTTGAAGCACAAGACGTTACTGTGCCTAAAAGAGAAAAGACTCCTCAAGAACTTTACCGAATGAAGCTTCGATCTAGCAAGTCAGACAGTTTAATTGTTTAAGTCCTCCCTTAGGTGAATCGGTTAAATAGTTTCTGACATGTATCCCCTAGATCGAGTTAGAGAGAGAGAGGAAAAGAGAAGAACATATTGCAAATCACTTCGTAGTCACTGCATAGTGACACTAATAATCATGTTTATTCTGAGTATTCTAATTATTATTGCCAGCATTCTGCTTCCTATGTACTGGCCTATTTTCAGGCGTGAACAATCTGCTTACAATGTCTCTGCTGAACACACTTTTAGTGAACTTCCTGCACATGAACTCTCTTACAGACTTGCGCTGCGCAACAATACATTCATTAGTATGTTACACCATTCCCATCAGACAAATAATGCTACAGACTGTTGGATATGTGGCCGACTCCCTCCCTACCAGAATTACAAGGGAGCTCTGCCTCTCTTTCCGTACCCATTCACTCACAATGGCTCCTGTGGAGCATGGTTTAAAATAATTAATTCTTTAGATCCTGATATTGCTGTTTTCGATGGGGGCTGGGTTTGGGGAAACTTGAACTTAGTCCTGCTCAACGTCTGTTATCCTGATCAAGAAGGACTTCCCACTCGAATAGGAACTGATCTAGAAAATGAAGTATATGGATTAGGTAATTACACAATTAGCCTTATGATCCTCACTGTTGAATCTGAAACTGCTCCAGTTCTGCCCCATATGTTAGTACTACCAGTCACAGGTGAATTATGTGTTAGCAAGAAAGGTTCAGTACACGTAGGTCATAGTAAATGCACTACTGTGGTCGAGTTCAGTGACCATGGTAAATCGTCCTTTAAAGCTATCAGTCATTCCTACTTTGTTTGTGGTCATACCGCATACATACGTTTGCCTCCAGATTGGGATGGTACCTGTTACATTGCCTTCCTTCTGCCACCTGTTTTCCTAGCTCCTCCTGATTACCATAGAAATACGAATCTAGCACCGAATAGACCCAAAAGAGATATTCCCCTTGTCGACTACACAGAAACAGCATGGGAACAGTACACTGATTTCAATAAAGGATTCTTTTTCTTCCTAGGACCTGTCCAAAACAGTAAATTAATACGCAGATTAACGAGAACACTCGAAGAAGTAGTGAACGAAACTGCCTCCGCTCTAGGTAACTTAACAGAGGAGCAGTCTGCTATACGGACTGTTGTCCTTCAAAATCGTCTTGTGATTGACGTCATCTTGGCAGATAGAGGTGGAGCTTGTAAGGTCATCGGGTCAAGTTGCTGTGTTTTCATTCCACAAAACGCACCATCTGTCTATCAAGCTATCACCCGTTTACATAAAATTGCAAATCAGATACATCAGAATCCAGGCACCTGGACTTGGTCCGGTTGGTTCTGGACTACGTTGACAGCTTGGGGATGGAAGATCTTATCGTTCCTAGGCATTGGCCTTGTTATAGTATTCAGTTGTTGCCTGTGCCTGCAGTGTGGGCCAGCGATATGTGGACTGTGTGCCACATCCTGCATTGAGCATTCCAGTTGCCTCTCAAACAGTCAAAGAAAGAAAGACGAACATATAATGTTACAAGAACAAACTGATCGATTTATGAGGATCGACATATCATGAAGGGTCCGTAGGGAACAAGGAGGGAATGAGGTAATATAAATTTTATGGTCATGTTGTGTTCCCTAGCGAGTACCCCACCGACTCCATGTACGAGTTAAAAGTGCATGTAACTTCCCTCCTGTACCAGCTATGAAGACGCAAATACATTTGCGTCCAACGTTAACTTGTCCTCTTTCAGACCCACCATGAATGGGTTTGATGGTCCGTTCCTAAGTATGCTATGCCAACGTCTTTTTGAAGTGTACTCCTACGTTTTTCAGCCTGGCTGAAAGTAGGCCCTGAATCTCTGCCACCGAGCCTCTTTTCTGGCTTCTGACTGCGAGGGCCTCTGCCCAAGCAGCCCCCGTACCCGTGAACTCTGACTTACTTCTAGCGCGGCCCTCCGTGCTCAGCTCAGCCTGCTGCCTGCCAAGATTGACTATAACCTTCGAGTTATCTGTTTTCCTCCCCGAAGATACATTCCGGCCTGCTAGCTTCAGTAAACATCCTTCCTCAGCTACAGGGCTAAAGGGCCGACCTGTCTTTATGCAAGTAATTCATAGCCTCTGTTGCCATGCTTCCATGGAAGGCCCCATGCCCCCACGCTTCTCATACAGACACTCAGGCGCTTATACACGCACTCACAGCAAGTATAGAATAGCTTCTGCTCTAGAGACCTTTCTGCCCAGATAGCTTAGTTCCTAAACATCAGATATCAGATATGATAGAAGCACAAGTTGATCTGACATGCCAGACTTCTGTCTCTTTCCGTCAGTGTAAATGTCAAGTCCCCTGCACCCCGTCTATCACACGTCATGCAGCTGCGCGCGCATCCAAGCTTCCGATTTCCGCTGACATTGCAACATTCTGTTAGCACCACCCCTTGGTGCCACCCACTTGCGTCACCTATCAGTGACGTTTCTAGCACACACGCCTAGTTTACGCCTCTTGATGATGTACTAGCACCACGTGTATACTGTTATCTTGTCTTCTCTCAGCTGTTACGCCTCTTACATTGAACATTATGATGAAAATCAAGTATATAAGCTATGTATTGTCAATAAACGACGGCGCGCTCATCTATCCCTTCTGACATCCTGTGTGGTGGTCAGAACATGATATCCTGATTCCTTTATGAGGAATAAAACCCTTAGAAACTCTTACACCACGGACTCTGTTTTCCTTCTTTCCGATTGAGTTATTATTGATTAAGTACTTACCTGCATAGAAATTAAGAGAGTAAATTAATTATTTACATCAGGCCGACACAGAGATACAAGCAGCAGTTACTTTGGTGGCCATCCCAGAACTGAACCACGTCAAGAGCTCTGGGCTATTTATTCATGACATACGCCGGCCAAGGCCACTCCACTCACGCTTACAGGGGGGACGACAAAGCTACATGTCCAAGGTCTTCCACACTGCCTGAGGTGACCTGTTTGCATCCACTGTCTACACACTACAAACACCAGCAGTATATGTCCACATTGACATGTCTGTGCTCTGCATACCAAAGGCTGTCTAGCACATCACCCTTACACTTGGCATTATGTACATTCTCATTGTCGGGTCACTTGCCTCCTTCGCATATACTTGGTTCCCACCTCTCCTCACATACTGCAATTGTGTGTCAGAGATGCAATGCCGTGGATGGTTTGTCTACATGGCTGGCCAAGGTTACCACAGTTACTTGTGTTGTCATGTCTGGTAGTTGTGCATGTTCATTGGCATGTTGTATGTGATTTTGCAACGTGTGCATTCCCACAGTTGTGAGTTGTAAGATTGTGGAGTTGAGGTGTTTGGTGTGTTCAGTTGGTACTTACCGATGAGCAGTACATTTCCATAGGTGCCATCCTCAAAGCGCTGGTTGGTGATGGACTTGCGGAAGATGTAGGAATCATGCACACTGCCTGGGAAGTTTGCGACGACATTGGTGAACAGGCCCCCGTGGTCCAATTTTGTCTGCAAATGTGTGTAGTTTCTGTTGCAGTGATTGTGTGCAGTGTCGGCAGGGGGCACAAGTAGTCCATGTGTGCAGTCACTTGCCCCCAACAAATATGTCTCTTTACAAAGCGTGGTGTTACCACTCGGTAGGTAAAAACGCAGTCTTTTTAACGACCGCGTTGTTACCACACATGGATTTACATCGCAAGTCGTTTCTAGGACTTGCACTAGATGGCACGCTGGACTTAGAAATAGTATAAATTACTATTCCTACTCCAGTCAGCGCAACAGCAAGGAATGTGTTGGATTTAAATCTAACACATTCCCTGGTGTTGCGCGCCATCTAGCGCAAGTCGTTAAAACGACTTGCGAAGTAATGCCATGCGTGGTAACAATGCGGACGATGTAAAGTCTGCGTTGTAACCTACCCGCGTTGTATTGCCCGCATTGAAACTGCTGTTTCATGCCCCCAACATGTGCAGGAAGGCAGCTATTGCATAGTTCTCTTGCTTGGTCTTCAGCTGTTCCTGCGCACTGTTGGGGAAGTGAAGGTGCAGGGGTATCTGATACAAACCTTGATGATGAAAGGTATGGTAAATCCTGCATAATTAGACCGTAACAGAAGTTTGTGTAGTCGTAACCTTCCTTTTCTTTCCTACAAAGGTTATGACCACACAAACTTCCATTACGGTCTTTTTATGCAGGATGAATCATACCCGTAAGCATTCCGGTTTGTCCAAGTGCAATACACTGTGCCAGATTACGTTTGTGACTATACGGATGCTTGACCATTGTCACCATTTATCCAACAGGTTTCTGAATACTGACTTTCGGAATAAGGAATTGTATTGTGGAGTTCCCGCAGCATATGCAAGTAATTGAATCCACACGTTGCCCTGATGAAGTTCCCCATTGGGAATGGAACAAGTTAGCAGAGCTTTTTGGATTGTTGGTTTATGTATTTGTATTAAAGAACTGTTTTTACACTACTTTGACTTGTGGATTTCATGACCTTGTGCACCCACCATTTCAGGGACTACAATCTTGGATCTGGAGCATAGAGGCGTCAAGAAACAGCTATCATTGGGGTTGGTTGCTGAGGAACGCTACGAATTTGAACTAGCGTGTGGTGCGGATCCAGGGACCCGCCGTTTCTTTGGTGGACATGGATCCAAGACATGTCTGAGGAAGTATTTTAGGGCTGGCTGTGAGACTCCTCTGACTCTGGCAGTTGTTGGTTGGTAGGTACCAGAGGACAACAGGTGCAGCACAGCCAGCAGCTTTGTGTGCGGAGGGATTTTGGTTCTCCGCTGTGTTGGTTCCGTCAGCCTGTGGGCAATGTGGGTCAGGATGCGGAGGAAGGTTGTCCTTTTGAGCCTGTAGTGGGCACTGGCATCCTCTGGCGTTGAGTCTCTGAGGCAGGTGCATTTTAGGAATGTCCGCTCTCTTGTTCTGCGCTGCCTAGGTGGTAGTCCGGGGGGTGGTCCGGGGGGTCCTGGGGGTGGTAGCAGTAGGTGTTGTGGCCCTCTTGGCTCTCCGAGCTGCATGATCAGTAGCTCCATGACAAGTGTTGGTCTTCAGATGTGGTTCTGGGCTGGGCTCACTTTCAGACTGCTGGTTGTCGTCCTGCATAACACCAGTAAAAGGCAGGTGTTAAATCCCTGCTGCTAACACGCCTTATCGCCAGTTTTTGGATTTCATCGCACATCTGGCTGGTCGTTGAGAAAATCGTGAAGTGGTGTTTTCGGGTGTTTTTGCATGGGAATGCCTACTCTGCATATGATTAGCGTTAGTTGTCGCTCTCATCTGTGGCAATGTTTTTTGCAGCAGCTATCGCTGGAAAACTGTTGATATCGGCAGTTTGCATCAGCTTGTGAATGGGGCGATAAATCTATCGCCACTTTTGCGGTGCTAAAGTGCTGATAAATCGGTGATAAGTCCTTGAGAATATGCCCCTTAGTGTGGCTCTCTACAGTCTGCAGCTGGGGCAGCTACAATGGACTAAAAGGTATCTTTGATTCCAATGGCCCTTCTCTTTTCTAAATGCCTTTCAATTCTACCTTGACACCAAAGAAGTTGACAATTAATAATATGTCACACATGTCATGTATAACATGCGATTAATAGATATCCTGGCTGCAGTAAGTAGACAGTGGGAAAAAATGCACGGTAGTACAAGGAAAGTAACTGGATATATAGATTTTGTTAGGCATGTTTGTCACAGAGTATTCCATCCACCAAACATGATGGAAGTTCAGAGAGTTTTCCTTTCACTCTGCGGAAGTGGAACTCCGCGAACTCTGCCCTGCCCTATTTCTGGGAGTATTCTGTGAACATCATTTCTCCTGCATCAATCATCTGCACAAAGTGCTCCTGACTGTTTAGCCCCTTTTTGCGTTAATGAACTGGTTGTGGTCTATATTTTCAATTATTGATTGTTTTTGCTTGTGCCTTGGGCTTTTTTAAACTCATTTTATCTTGTTTTTTTCATTACGGAAGACATTGTCCGATTTCTTTGGCTAAATTTGAGTGCTGTGATTGACCTTGTTGTAGTAATAACTGAAAAGAAATTATGTTACAAATGTTCATTTAAATGTTATTTAGTATATTGAAATGGTCCTCCGCTTGGTTAAGGTTCTCCTGTTTTTCCAAGGTCCCTCGATTGGGTGAAGTACTGGCCCTCTGCATTGCCCGGTGGGTTTGGAACCAAAAGAAGAAAAAAAGAAAAACCAGGGTCATTCTGACGGAAGATAATGCTTCCTTGTTCAGTGTAGGGAGTGTGAGGGTAGTAACACCCAGATACAGATACCAAGTGAGTTTTTAGCGTGTCCTCCCTCTACAGCGATCCCATTCCTTGCCCGGTCCTAGCAAGCCCCTGGAGCCTGGCTTGTACCTTGTGTAGCCAACCTCCTCCTGGAAAGTGGCAGGGTGATTTGCGGTCCTGTAGGCCTCCTGGTGTCTCATCCTCATCGGGGACTGCGCCTCCGGACACATCTCTCTTCTCCTCCCAGGAATAGGGAAACCTTGTCAGCTTCAGCATCTCCCGCATCTCTCCAGCTGTCTTTGCCTTCACTTCCGCGGCCGTCACTGCATCCGGGATCCTTCTTTGGTCCGGGCCCTCCTGTGATAGGCCCGTTGAAGAAAGTGTCATCTGCCACTCCCCTCGGGGCTCCTCCTGTGGATTGCTGTAGTCTCTCTTAACCCTTTCGATGCTTATGATGGAACGGTTCCGTCATGAGCATCGGTTGAGCTGTGCTCATGACGGAACCATTCCGTCATGACCACGCCGGTTTGCATTGGGGGCTAGCACAGGGGGGGAATCTGGATAGCATGCATGGGGTTAATGGGCTCCTCCACCTGTGTACGGAGGGACAGTACATCAGCCAATGTGTCAGTAGGGGAGTAAAAAGGAGGAAAAAACAGAACAAGGTGGCTGGACAGGATTATTCACAAAACCATTCCCCAATCACACAGCCTATATGTACCGTGTGACCACTGGATTTGTATTCCAAACAAATTTATTTTCTTTTTCACATAATTTACACACACTATTTAAGAAAAACAGGCACAAACAGAACCACTGTCAGATCAAAAGGTTCATATATACAGTATCTACAAACATACACACTTACAAAATTGCAACAGTGAATTAAGCAGATTTGATTGAACACACCAACAAAAACATTAGAATATATAATGGTCCAATTGAATTGCAATTATATATAGTGAAATAAATACATAAACAAAGAACAAGCACCAGTCCTAGGAACTAAAAAAACCAAGAGACAAGCGGGTTTGAGATCGAAAAACCAAGCCTGCCTGTCCACAAGAGCCTGTGGTGTGATGTTTCAATGGGGTTGCAACACTAGGGTCCACAATTGTGATGTAATTTATATCCTAGCGGCACCCTTTATTGTTGCCACAGGGTGGTAGTGTCAAGGGGAGTAAGGCACCATAGTCAGTTGGTCGTCATCCATTCCCCGACAGTATATTCATTCAGTCATATTATTTTGTGTTTTGTTCCCAAAAAAATCATGCGAATATGAAATATGGGCCCTGATGAAGTGATTTTTTACGTGAAAACACATGTTGGCCTTTTGAGACTGAGAAGATAAATTGAAAATATACATTTCTTTGTCCGTCGCAATTGTTTTGTGCACTCTCAGAACTATAACTGCTTACTTATCTGACAACTCAGCCTTCACTGGCAACACCAGAAACACCTGCAGTATTATCTAACTCATACTTGAAATGGCCAATGGGCCTGTGCTCAAAAAGGTAGAGTTACTGTCTTTGTCAATGCTTTTTTCCCAATTATACATTTACCTGTGCATCAAAATGCATTCACACACATCTGGCAAACTTGCATTGCGTTGGCAGAGATCTAGGAAATCAAAATACTCTCATTGAGTCCTGATTCTTGAATAAAGTAAGTATCCTCTTAGATATGACATGACAGGCTATAAGTACTTCAGTCAGGGCACTTGGAGGCCAGTAGGCGCCCATGCGGGACAAATACAAGACTAAGGAGGAAAGCCTCTGAATCAGGAGCAGACAACTGAAACAGACAACAAAGCCATCCAATCATGAGCATGTGGCTGACCCAAAGCCCAATAGAAACAATAGGTCTTGCAAACACACAACTAATGCCTTCTGCAGCAAGACCTAAAAAGCAGGAAACATGAAACCAAACACTCTGTTTCAGAAAGTGTGAGCAAAGAATCAATCTACTACCTCACTTGACCCTGGATCCATCTCTATTTACCTTAAGAAAATAAATTAAAAGCCATCCTTTACTCAAATTCTTCCCTGACAATAAACATTCGCTTCTTTAAAGTGACAAGTACCATCAGGGAAGTGGAATCTTCATTGCCATAAGTCCAAATATTCTTTATTTGTTTCCTTAAAGCCCGGTCTCGCTTCTTTTAATCTGATCAAGATTTGTGATTTGTGATTTAACTCTACATTTGTAGACAAAACAGTACATAGATTGTTTTATTCCAGGTCTTGAGGTCCTGCACACCTCATTATTTTGCTTAACAACTGCTCTGGCAGGTCATCAGCAGTACAGGGAGCCCAGTAATGGATGGAAGGTAGGAGTTGGGTTGTGGGGGATCAGGATGGGAAGTTGTAGCCCTATTTATAAAATCTATTTAGTGGGATCAATTTTGTTTTCAATATCTATTAAAAAACAATGAGACTCCATGGTGCAGGCACACCTTATTAAGTAAGAACAATGAAGAAAACAAGTTTGACTTGGAGCAGGGGAGACTATTGACAAATAATTGAGTTACTATATGTCGTGATATGTACTGGTATATGATGGCATGGTGTATAAAAGCAACATCTCATTTGAAGAACAGTGAGCCCAACATAGCTTTCTGTAGCCTGCCACGCAGTTATTTTCTGATCTCTGATAGTTAAAATATTTGGTAAGCATGATGGCATTTACAGCATTAGGTGCCTTATGCTTATGCTTCTGTGCTGTGTCAGTGTTGTATGAGATGAAATGTTGGTGCGTCATATGTGGCAGCTGATCTGGCCATGCCATCTGCCTAGGGTTGCTTGTATGACTTAAAGTTATATGGCCAAAACCATCATATCTGCAGACAGCTGCCTAAGAGATTGCTGATGAATACAAAGTTAAATAATATTTTGAACATTCCTCCCTTGGAAAACTGTAAAGCAACTATGAAAGCCTGATTTTTTGAAGCGTATATGTTTCAACTTATCAATGAAAAATCAAGCTTAACTCTATATGGTTGCACTAAATCAAATATATCATTTTAGAGATATTAGGCAGCCCACGACCCCAATTCCTTTATCTTCAATGCTTATTTCTGTGTTTCGAATTAAGTTGCATTATGTCCTTACAAAACAAGCACTGATAAATCCAATAGAACAGCCTTTTGTATAAAGAAACAACTTTTAATGGTACACTTGTGATGCCTGTATTTGGGTCCATAGACACTGTACAGTCGACACCTACTCAAACTGTGTGAGTCCTTTTATTGTGAAATGCTAACCAATCTCAAACTGTCCTTTAAATACACTGGCCTTGTTCCATGAATACTGTGTAAGGAAATTCCATTTTTCTAGGAAGAAATGTTAGTAAAATGTGGCTGAGCCCTAAATAAGAGCCACATTATACACATGAATGAAGGATGAGCCTAAATTGTCTCCTCCTAAGAGAGTTTCCTACGCGGGCACAAGGACTAGGGGTCGGGTTGTTTTATTCCTGGTCTTGTGGTTCTGCACATCTCATTCTTTTGTCTTAACCTCTGCTCTGTCAGGTCATAGGCAGTACAGAGAGCCCAGTAACTGATGGAATGCAGGAGGGGGGGTGGGATCAGATTGGGGAGCTGTAGCCAGTAGGGATTGTCACCTGGTTGGTATTATATTGGCATAACCTGTATTTCAATGTCTCTATGGTACAAACATTTGCAAAAGTAATCTAAAGCCGGTATTTTACCCCCTTATACTTTAAGCAAATAAAGGTTTGATAGAAGGAAACACTTTAAAATATGTTCTAAAGCTGGCCTAATGACCTTTAACTGAAAATTAAAGTAAACAAAGAGAGAAAGTGCATGTTAAAAATTAATGCAGACTTCTTCAAACAAAGTTCTACTTAAGAATAAGGTTTGGGAGTTAGTACAATTTTAAAACTTTAGTAGATGACTTGTATTTTTCTTTGGGAAAGGTGGCAACCTTATAGTCAGTAGAGGAAGGCAGGAGAGATAAACTAAGATGAGAGAACATCTATACTACTATTATAAAGAGAGAACTGTGTCCTTTGAGCCAGGTAAACTCGAAAAGTACACCACCAACCACAACACCCAATACAGCGTTGGAAAGGGGGGGTCCTGTAGATGGACATAGGCTATAAAAAAAAAAAAAAAACGTTATTTAAAAATAAACAATAAAAAAAAAGTAGTCCCTAAGAAGTAGCGCTGGTCGTGTGCGCTAACAACGTGGACGTGCGTGCTGACATCATCTAGCGCGGGGAGGAGCAGCGGACAGCAGCGGTAAAGTCAGGCTGAGATACATGAAGCGCGGGGAGGAGCGGAACGTGTGCAGCTCAGAGAAGCGATGGGAGGAGGCGGAACGAGGAGTGGTGAAGTCGGGCTGATGGGAGGAGGCGGAACGAGGAGCGGTGAAGTCGGGCTGATGGGAGGAGGCGGAACGAGGAGCGGTGAAGTCGGGCTAAGGTAGGTGAAGCGCGGGAGCGCTGGGAGAAGGCGGAACGTGTGCGGCTCAGTGAAGGGCTGGGAGGAGGCGGAACGTGTGCGGCTGAGTGAAGCGCGGGGTGGAGTGGAAATGTCGTGGCGGGCGGGGGCCGGGGCGGGATTGCACGCAAGCCTGAAATGATGCCCCCAGCCCCCTTCTGCCCCGGGCAACGCTGGGGCGGGCTGCTAGAATGAGATAAAGGAGATACATAAAACACAGAAATAGATTGGGATGAAGATGCATGGAGTATGAATTAGGGAAAGAAGAGAGACAAAGGTATGGTAGACAGAGAATAAGAGAAAGGAAGTAAAAACAATGATCACGTAGAAGGGGTGAAGGTCGGTGCAAGTGAGGAAACAAGAATAAATGCTGGCTTTGCTTAAAAAGGAAATCACAGTTTGCACCTTCCACCTCATCCGAATGGGTAAAGACTTCAATAGTGGCTCAGTTATCCGGGCATGGGGTCATACCTTCAGACATAAGAAGCCATTGGCATCCGTTAGAGGGAATGAAACTGTAAATTGCTGCCTTCTGTGCACAGCAAAGACCTAATCCCTGGGAGTGGTAGCAGGGATCAACATAAACAGTGCACATGTAGTGGGAAAACAGCCCACACGTACAGCACTCTTTTTAGGGTTGGGAGCACTTAATGCTCTGTTAAGGCCATATTTCATCATCACCCATGCAGTGTGACTGAAAGCACAGGGACTGCACTTTTCGGTCAAACACTATTTTGCTTACTGAAACCGTGGGATTACAGGCAATGTTTTACAGACCCTGCACGGTCAGGTACTCTACTGATGCATTTGTATGGGCCTGTAATGGTGGAGGCTTGTGAGTGCTGTGGTCTTTTTGTCAGAGCTGTTGCATGCCCTCACCAGCTCCATCTCGTAGTCTGGTAGTGGTACAGAGAAGCAGGGAATCAAGTTGGAAGAATTAATTTGATGCAGCAAGATTGAAAATTTGCCATTTGAGTGTTTGGATGTGAGCCCATGTCTGTGTGTGTGTGAATATATAAATATATATATCCACTGAAAAAACATAGGTTTCAGGGACATTATAGTTAGAAATTAGCATATAAAAAACCATAGGCTTCAGGCACGTTATAGTTAGTTGGACATTTCACACGTACAAAACCAGAAAAATTCTTCTGTTATAGTTAGTTCAGCTAACTATAACTTGCGCTCCCGCAATGCACTGCTGATGACGTCACATATTACATCATTCATGAAATGGTCAGTGACATCACTGATGACATCACTGATGACATCTCAAATGACATCACTGATGACATCATCCAGTGACTGTGTGTTTCTGTAAAGTTTAAATATGTTTTATATATATGTCAAGGTGTATTGAAGAATGAGTGGGTGTAAAAGTGTCAGGATGGAGGATTTAGTAGGTGCAATACTGACTGTATAAGTGAGTGACTAAATGTGTCTTACTGAATGCATGGGTTAGTGACTAAACTGTGTGAATGTCTTTATCAGTCTGTCTGTTGTGTAAGCAGCTGCATGGGTTGGTCAGTAGCTGCATGAGTGTCTATATGGGTTATTGATTGGTTGCATGATTATTTGTATGGGACATTTAGGGCCTGATTACGATTGCGGTTTTCCCGCATCCTCTGGGCCGGCGGAAGCCACCGCCAACCCGGAGGATGCGGGAAAACCGCTGCGGACTGAAAAAGACCCCCCGCCAGATTAGGATGGCTGGGGGATCGTTTTTCAGTCCGCAGCTTTTCCGCCGCGGTCGCCTTCCAACCGTGGCGGAAAAGCTTTAACATGGCTGGCGGTGTCTATCAGACAACGCCAGCCATATTAGGATGTCTGCGGAAAGATGCCTTTACACGGCGGCATTTCCGCCGTGTAAAGGCATACGGATTTGTGTTTGGGGGCCCGTTGCGGGCCCCCAGGGGTGAAGGGGGGGTGAGGGGTGCACATGGGGGGTACCTATGGTACCCCCCTGCATTTGCCTGCACAAAGCGGCAGGCACCGCGAAGTGCCTGCTGCTTTGTGCATGCAAAAGCACAACTTACATTTTTATGATTGCGGCGGGTGCTGCTTCAAGCAGCACCCTCTGCAATGATAAAAATACAGGATGTGACCGCCAGGGTGGCGGTCACATCCTAATTTGCACGGAGGGACCTCCGCAACCCCTGCGGACGGTCCCTCCTACTCTATGGTGGCGGACGGACTCAGGTCCGTCCGCCATCATAATCGGCCCCTTAGTGTCTGTGTGTGGGTGGGTAGGAGGTGTGTGATTCTGTGCATAGATGTGTGAGTGGTTGATTCACTGGATGTATGGGTTCAAGAGTGCATGTGGAAACAGCAGTATGGGTGGGTGAGTGTGGGTATAGATGTGTTGGTGAGTGAATGGATGTCTCAGTGGTACATGTCCAAGGAACTACATATGTAAAAGGCTGTATATGTGAGAGTTGGAGTATTTAAATGACTATACGTGAGAGTCAGTGATTGTGAGAGGGGCTGTATGGATGAGTGTGTACTTGTATCAGTGATTATATAAGAGAGTAAGTATGAGTTAGTATCTGTATGAATAAGTGAGGGGGTGTGTGTATAACTGTATAGGTGAGTAAATGGGAGTGTGATTGATTCTTTGCATGACTGACTAGTTGTGTGAGTAACTCTATGGATGAGTGGCGGTCTGTGAGTGTCTGTATAGGTGTATGAGTGCTTTGGATAGTGTAGTATTTATGAGTGACTGCATGTAGGAGTGACTGTATGGGTGAATGAGTGGATGTGTGTGGTATCTCCAGTAAGCACCACAGGGCTGTGTTGCAGAGAGGTGTAAAAAGGGTTGTGGCCTCAGATCACCTCTCTGCAACGCAGCATTGTGGTGCATACTGGAGGTACCTGGCGGGCTAGTTGGCCCCCAGGGACCCCCAATATTAAAGGGGAATTAATCCACCAATTTACAATCTACCAGGGGGCGTGTTTGCACACTTGCTATGTCAGACCCCGCCCCCTCTCTGCACCACTGTGCAAACACGCCCCCTGGTGCGTTGTAAATTGGGGGATGAATTCCCCTTGAGTCCTGAGAGGGTCCCTGAGGAACAACTAGCCACTAGGTACCTCCAGTAGGCCCCACAGAGCTGCGTGCAGAGAGGAGTAAAAAGGGGCATGGCCTCAGAATACCTCTGTGCAACACAGCTCTGTGACTCATAATGGAGGGACCCTCAGTATTCTAGGAGAATGAATTCCCCAACTTACAACGTGGCAGGGGGTGTGTTTGCTGAGTGCAGCAGGGAGGGGGCAGGCCCTCCCACACAATGCCGGCTTTTTTTCTTCAAGGGGGGCTGTGTGGTCCCCCTTCTTTTAGATTATTTGGGGCCTTGAGTACCCCATTCCCCAGGGCCAGCTCTTTTTTTAGACATATTAATTTTAAAAAACGGGAAGGGGACCATGCGGCCGCCCTCCCAAGGCCAATTTCGGCCCCGGGGACCCCATCCCCGGGCCATGGCTACATATTTAATTGCTGCGTGGCTCTCCTCCTGAGGCCATTATTGGCCCCGGGGACCCCATCCCCCGGGGCTGTCCCTTTATTTTACTATTTTAATTACATTTTATTTTTCATCGGGGAGGGGGGCACCGGGGACCCGATTTCTGGGGCATGCCCAATTATTTATTTCTTTGAGGGAGGAGGGCCACGTGGCCCCCCCAGGCCGATTTCGACCCGAGGACACTATCCCCCGGGGCCCGGCCATTCTTTTTTTTTAATTAAACAGGAGGGGTGCCGCATGGCCCCCTCTTGAGCCACTTTTGGATCTGGAGCCTCCATTCCCCGGGGCCAGCCCTTTCCGTTGGTGATGCGATCACAATGCAGGAACCGGCATATGGGGGTTACAGGATAACTCCCCCTATATCCCCTTTTCTGCTCTGTAGGAGTGGGGCACCAGCAGAGGGCAAACAGCGCACAAGAGACTACAACTCCCAGAAGCCCTTGGGATGCTTGACAGGAAACCGGATCCGGAAATGCCGTCCGGTTTGCTTCTATAAAGCCCCTCCCCTTCCTAGGGTTGGAGCTTCACAATTTCGCCTGCATTTCCAGCGATTTCTGAGTAGCAGATAGTGTTCCCCGCTGGACTTCCTGTGTTTCCTCGACTTTCCCTGCCTTGCGGTCCCGCTTGTTTCCTGACGTCGATTTCCGCAGCCATGGACTGGAGCCGTTAAACTGCCGTCAGGATTCCCCCAAGTATTCAGGAGCATGCATAGGGGACTGCAGGGCCGGAGCCCTTCCCTTACGCCAGAGACTCTTTTTTTCTTTTTCTACTTACTTTGGTTTTCTGCCGGATTCACGCTTGGCAAAAAGGGAGCCCTCAAGCTGTGATAGTAACTGCTTCTGGGCTCCTTCCGCTCCCCAGTGAATGAACACAGTGACTTCCAAATTGAGTTTCTGGGGCATTGTACATGTTCAAGGACTCGCTGTGAGTGTAACAGCGACTGGGCTCACGATTTGGTAAGAGAGGTTCCGTGGCAGTATTGAAAACCGCCGGAAACGAGACATTGAGTGTTTGCCTAATTACCTTTTCTTGTATCTTGTTCTGTTGTAGAGCCTACATGCTTAGAGGTCTCATTCACAAACAAACATGTGTGTATTTATGCTTGGATAGAGGTCCGCCATCCTGAGGTCTCTACTAGGCTGTTGTGTAAGGGATTATTACTTGGGGAGTACAATACACGTATGAGCATTCCTCGTAGATTCCTCAGTTTAACACATGGTTTCTTGTCATTCTTCACTATACAGCCTTTTATATGAGGGGTGTGTTCTGCCGCTGTACTGAATCCTAAGACCAGGTGTAGAATCAAGAAACTCCCATCTAGACAGCAGTGTTTATTATTTTATCCACTTCCCTTTTCCCTGGAGTGCTTCCTCGCGTAGCAATGTTGGTACACTCTCTGGGGGGTTGCGCCTAGGGGAGGAGGGGGGCTCCTCTCCATTCCATTGTTCCTGCTGGCAGACTTCTGAGGTTAGTGGCTGTATATGGTTTTGCGCTACTGACAACGTGACAGTTGGGGACCGAGAGGGGAGCTCCAATGCCCCCACGGTCCCGCCAGCTCTCTGCCTCCTGCGGGACCCAGCATTGCTTTTCCACACTGGGAGCTGCTTACATGTAGCTCCCCTTTTGGAAAAGTAATCTCCTTTGGATTTTGGAAGCGAGAGCAGGAAACCTGCTCTCGCTTCCAAAATCCAAACCAGTGTTTGCTATGACAGGGCCGGAGCCCCACGGCCCCGCCCTGCCATAACAAACAGCAGTGACCCAGGGGTGGGCACCCCGGGACACTGCAGAAGCAGGCCCTGAGGGTGGCGGTCACCTGGGCCATCAAGGGCTCCAGGAGGGGGGCCGCACTCCCTTTGTCAAAATAGCCCTGGGGAGGTGGTGGTCCCTGGGGCTGGGGGTCTTCTACGGACCCCTACATTTAAATATAGAGTGCCCCGGGGAGATGGTGGTCTCCAGGGTGTGTGGGGGGCTCGAGCCCCCACACATCTTTTAAATATTTAAAACTGAGCCCAGGGGAGGTGGCGGTCCCCGGGGCTGCGGGGTGGGTGCATGCCCCATGTGGTTTATTTTGAAAGCCCCAGGGAGGTGGCGGTGGGGTGATTGGTACCCCCCATGCATTTTTTCACAGCCCCGGGGAGGTGGTGTTCGCCGGGGCTGCAGGGTCCCCTGGGGACACCGCTAATTAATTGGCAGTGCCCCCGGGACTGGCCCACCCGGGGGGTTTTGAAAACAAAGTGCAGGAGCCCGCACTTCATTTTTTTCTAATAATTTCGGTGGGATTTGTTACCCCATTGCGATTTCCACCGAAATTATTTAAAAAAATGCTTTTTGTTGCCCTGGGGGACTTGTGGGAACTCTGAGCAGGCCTAGAGGGTCCGGGTGTTTCCACCCTTTCCACTTTTATTGTTTTTTAACCTCTCTTCTATTTTCTTGGGACTCGGTTCTCCTGGTTTGGAGTGTTGGCAGCCAATTAGAGTGAAGCTCACGTCCGGGAGGCTTCGTGAACCCACCGCGGCCATAGATATCAAAACTTTATTTTTCTATTTTCTCAGGAACTACTGAACGGATTTACACCCTTTAAAAAAAGGGCTGTTTCTGAACCAAGAGCTACCTTTTTGTTAAATTTGGGGTAATTCAGTTCAGCAGTTGGGGCTGTAGCTTTGTCTAACATTTTCTATGGAGGACAGATATCGAACCCATTCTTTTTCTAATTTCTCAGGAACTACTGAACGGATTTACACCATTTAAAAAAAGGTTGCTTTCTGGACAAAGACCTACCTTTTTGCCAAATTTGGTGTAACTCGGGCTATAGCTTTGTCTAAAGTTTCCTATGGAAATTAACATGGGGAAAACGTGTTTTGGGACCCCCCTTTTTTCTTGGCCCCTACAATGCAAATCACCCCGAAACTTTCAAGACAGGAGCTGACTGGATCGCCCCACGAGTTTTGATAATTTTGCGAAGAATCGTCAAACGACGCCAAAATTATTGGGAAAACAAAAAAATGCACAGTTTAGATGTGCAGGACATCTAACCTGGGCTTCTATTGGAATTCTACAACGCATATTAGCAAGCCCATTATCGCCGTTTTAGCGGAAGTTTCCTGCCACTAAAACAGCAATAATTTTTGGAGTTTCTTGCTAATATGCCCCATTGCTTTTCCAGGCAGAATTGACCACAGAATTCCCAGCTCCACAGGCATCAATGCTTACATTTACCACTTGTTTCAAGCAAGTGGTAAATAAGAATGTGGGGCTGGTGAAAGGTAGGTAGTGGGATGTGGGATTAGCAGATGTGGCCTGACAGAGGGGAGCATTTCCTTCCACCTTCTTTGCCTTGCAAATGGAACTGGTGGTCCACACTTACAACACATTAGCAGTGCAATTGTATGAGCTTAATCTTCTGGCTGGTAACATTAGGTCTGTAATGACTGTTGTGTGCTCTGAATGGAGTTAGCGGGCACAGAAGTGTGGGTATGTGGAGAGAGCAGCAGGAGGTAAGGAGGCACATACACCTGTTACTTTGCTGGTAATCTTTGGATGACTTGGATGTCCGGTCACAACCCACTTTATTCGCTAACACACTTCCGCTGGGGGAAGTACCATCTGGCATGGAAACACAGGGCTAGTGTGTTGGACACCCCTTTGTGGGGTGGTCACTCAACATAACATTCCTCCTTTATCATAAATTTACAGACAGCAATGTGGAAAAACAAACTGGTTGGATGGGCAAAAAAAATAAAAAAGAGAGAGAGAGAGAGATTGAGAGAGAGAGCGCAAGAGAGAGAGAGAGAGATAGAGATAAGCTGCCCATTTCAAACATTTAGTCCAATACGAAACCTCTCAGTTGAGATGACACCGCAGGATTGGCCCGGAGATGATACCTCCATCCTCCTTGACGTTCACTCCCCTCTCTGGGGTCTTCTGCTCTGAGCCTTCTTGAGGAGCTGTCACTGGAGGCACTAGGTAGAGGTAGGTCCTGTCGGTTGGGCAGCCAGGTGTCTTCTACACCGAAATCGACAGTAGATTCGACATCACCCAAATCAGGCGCCCCCACACTGGATGATGCAGGATATTGATACTTCTTATATTTCTTTTGATTGTTTCACCACCTTTCCTGGCAGTACCCATTGTACCTTTTATTGCTTTGATGACCCAGGGGTCCAGTTCAAATGGGAGTGAGAACTTCCCTCGTGGATGTCGTTTTCTCACCAACACCAGGTCACCTGCTGCCAACGACCGACTCTTGGCATGCCATCGCCTGGACATTTGATCATTCTTGGCCCGTCACTGCTGAAGTCATTTGGCAACTTGATCGTGTAGGCTAGATGATGGAGTCACATGAGGGATGACATCCTCCACCATCCAGTGGATGCACAGAGACCCCAGGCTGACCATGGTTGTGGAGTGAGGTGTCAAACGATTTTATTTCAGAAAAGTGTACAGGTTGCATTCCATGTTCTGTTCTCGGGCAACAGCTATCCTTAGGACCTTATTAAGTGCGCGCATAAAGCGTTCCGCTTACCTATTCGCTTGGGGCTACCGGGGTGTGTTCTGGTGGTGCCGAACACCTCAGGATTGGAGGTAGTTAGTGAACTTGTGACTAGAGAAAGGTGGGCCATTATCAGTGCGTAGCTCTCGAATAAGTCCATGGGTGGCTATTATCTTCTCGATCCGTGGTATTGTGTTGCTCGCTGTGATAGATTCCAGAATCTCGACCTACGGATACTTTGAAAAATCATCGCTGTCAACGAGCATGTGTCTCCCATCAGGTAGACTCCCGAAGTTGGCACTTGCTCTGTGCCTGGGGTGAGGGGGTATATCTTCTGTCACAATCAGTACAGGTGGTTCAGCTGGGCCAACAGCTTGACATAGGGAGCAAGACCGGACTGTCTGCTCTACGGCGCTGTCCAAATTGGTAAACCACACCTTACAACGCAATCGTAACTTGGTTTCGACTATTCCTTGGTGGGCGATGTGAGCCAAATCCACCACCCATTGCTGCAGTGTTCTGGGAATGATCAGGCAGGGAAATGGCCAACTCTGTGCGGACATTATGCAGGGCCTTGAGTGCTGTTTGTGCTTCCTCAGTTCTGCATGTCAAATTTTCAAGTAGGAGGTGCCATTTTCCTGACACGACTACCGAGGTCGCTATCTTTGAGCACTCATCCACTTTGGTTGCTTCCATGATATCTTCCAGCGAGATGGGAAGGGTCAGAGAATGTTCAACCACCAGCTTGACGTATAATTCAACCTTGTCCGCTTCATTTTCCTCCTCCTTGGTCACCGGCCTTGCATGCCTGAACAGGAAATCGGCAGGATTGTGTGTTCCTGGGCAACAGACCACATTGAGCGGGTATTCCTGTAGCTGCAGGATCCATTTTTCAATCCTCTGTGAAGGTTTTGACGAGACTCCATGAAAAGTGGGATCAGCGGTTTGTGGTCCATGTAGATGGTAAATGGTTGCAAGTGTGAGTAAATTACCCAGGCAAATTTATAAACCAACTAATACATATAAAGTGGTTTAAACCACATACAGAAAAAATATTCCACTACTGCTTGTACATATATAGAATTCAAATTTAATATTCATTAGAATAGTATCACAATTGATAAAATTGGCATAATTATGCACACAAGATATAAAAAATTATTTTGCATTATAGCATATGCATGACTACAAAATATACAATGATTCAGAGATATAAAAATTTGTTGGATGGTTCACTGTCTCCTGTCTATGCGTTTCGACACTTTAAAGTGCCTTCTTCAGGACTGTACAATCGTGCTGTAAAAAATATTTAAAAAAGGATTTTAACTATACTATAATTCTATGTACAACACAGCTAGTATTCTGCATGTTAATTCTTGTGTTAGATTTTGGTTTTCAACAAACATTTAGATAATACCGCTTATATACCTTATTTACTATCTATTCTATATTATGGTTGCCATATATAATATACTATGTGAGACGGAAAAAATGAGAAACATGACATTCATTTATACATTGATAGCAGATATTAGTTGTATTACATGATGAAAATGAGAACATATTCTTCAGTTACACATTGATATACATTAATAGCAAATACAGATCTTCAGATGTAAACTTATTATGATTGAATCTCATTTGTCTCAGTGGGCGGTTTTATTATATCACCTAATACCCTAGTACCAACAGGTTGTAGAAAAGATAAAGGTCAAAGAAAGAATTGAAGATTACAAGCCCAGGATTAGAGGCCTGGTTAGCAACGAAGGTAATAGCACAGAAAAGCGAATATGTACATATTAACTAATAGGCTTCCTAAAGAAAGTCATTCAACCAAGATTTTTTACTTGTTCTCAGATCATCTTATCAGTTGTCCTAAACATATATTTCTGTGTCTTAAGTTCCTAATTTACATATTATCTCATTTTGGGTGGGCTTTTTTCATATTTAATCCAATTCTGATACGAACCCTATGTACCATCTATTCATATCTCAAGTTTTAGTTACGCTTACCTATTATTAGGGTAAAACAGGATAATCATCTCTGGCTTAAACCGAACAATGTTCAAAGCCGTAAAGGGTTGCCGTAGAGGGATGGTATGGGATTGGTTTTCAAGGATAATAAAATCTGCAATATGAGAACATTGTAGCTAATTATGTGTTCAAAATGACTGCTTGTTAACATACTATGCTCAGGCATTTAGTTATTTGGTTTTTGTCTCGATATAGCTATGCAGTGCTGATTCCCTGATCGCTCTTTGCCTATGTATTTCTTAAAGGTCATCCTGATGTTGGCTTACCGCATTAAAACACACATTCTTCAGTTTTCATTGTCCATAGGTGCCATAATTAATGTTTTTCAGTCCATATTAGAGGTACATCATCTATGGGAAAAGACCATTTTTATTATAAGTTGTCTTTACTCCATGTTTAAAAAGTTTGTACTATTCAAGGGGAGTTTAATTATTTACCCAGAGTCTAATATGCGGGTAAGTGCATCAAAAGTTGTTACCAGCGTTGTATTCAGCTCTCTGAACCAAACAACAAAATATGTGCAACTCACGTTAATTCCCATTTAGCATAGACACGACTGAGTGAAAATTGTCGCATTCACATGTAGCTATCATTTAGACTAAAAACGGCTACTCACATTTTATACATAGCAGTTGGTGTTTTTACCTCTGATAATATTATTCAAACAACGAGGGAACTTGGACGCTGTCACCGCTCAATATTCGTTGTTTTCGGTAGCTCGTTTTGCGCTATATGAGGATATGTTATAAGCGCGGCTGAAACGACAAGAAACGCACAATGTTCCCATTTTAACGTGATCAACCCATGTATGCTAGCGGAAGCTTAAAGTTATTTAAAAACGAGCAGTGGCCTGGGTATTTACCTTAATTTTGTTTTTCAGAACGGACCTCCTGAGGCGGCGTTTCAGCGGTTCCGGTATTTCGGCATAAAGATTAATAGGCGTTTTCTGATTCGTTTATATATACCGGCAGCTGATTGGTTCACCTGACTATGCCGTGCATTTAAAGGTGACATGGTTCCATTTCACCACGCGTCCGCATTAAAACGGTACGAGAGTGTCTGGACATCATTTATTGTCACATTACCGATGAGCATGACAAAAAAATGAGGGAAAGATAGCTAGGTGGCTAACACTCATAGAACGGGCATGCTTAAGAATGTGAATACGCATACCTCTATTAAAAAGAAATTATTTACCATTAATTTTATATAGGGTCTTACTTTATAGGGGTTTATATGAAGGGATTTTATTACATAGTGAGCTTTATTCTGCTTGGTTAGTTTTATCTGCTGCTGTGTTGTCTAGGGTGGGCTTTTGTTATGTAGGATTTATGAGAAGGGATCTTCTTACATAATGAGCTTTATTTTACTTAACCAGTTTTCTCTTTAATCCATCAAGATGTTATTTATGGTGGGCTCATGTTAATAAGATTTCTATGAGGGGATCTTATTACATACTTGACTATATTTTACCTGATTGGATTAGCCATTACTCCCATTTATAAGAGGTATAGAGCATTTTCTTATTTTTATCATATAGCCTTTGACCACATTAGGGTCCTTATTTTACAGTAGTATATGTAGAGGGGTTTAATTATATATTAAGCTATAGTTTGATTGATCCTTGCACCAAACTGAAAGAGGTATAAAGATAGTTCATATTTTCATAATATTGCATTTATCCAAGGCATTTATCTAGGGTATTAGGTGATATAGTAAAACCGCCCACTAAGACAAATGAGATTCAATCATAATAAGTTTACATCTGAAGATCTGTATTTGCTATTAATGTATATCAATGTGTAACTGAAGAATATGTTCTCATTTTCATCATGCAATACAACTAATATCTGCTATCAATGTCTCACATAGTATAATATATATGGCAACCATAATATAGAATAGATAGTAAATAAGGTATATAAGCGGTATTATCTAAATGTTTGTTGAAAACCAAAATCTAACACAAGAATTAACATGCAGAATACTAGCTGTGTTGTACATAGAATTATAGTATCGTTAAAATCCTTTTTTAAATATGTTTTACAGCACGATGGTACAGTCCTGAAGAAGGCACGTTAAAGTGTCGAAACGCATAGACAGGAGACAGTGAACCATCCAACAGTTTTTTATATCTATGAATCATTGTATATTTTGTAGTCATGCATATGCTATAATGCAAAATAATTTTTTATATCTTGTGTGCATAATTATGCCGATTTTATCAATTGTGATACTATTCTAATGAATATTAAATTTGAATTCTATATATGTACAAGCAGTAGTGGAATATTTTTTCTGTATGTGGTTTAAACCACTTTATATGTGTTAGTTGGTTTATAAATTTGCCTGGGTAATTTACTCACACTTGCAATTTGCCCTGACCCAGGAAATTGAAAGGTATCAGGGGGTCCTTGTTGTTTCACATAATGATGATAAATGGTTGACCATACAGGTACAGATGGAAGTGGCGGTAGCCTCAGTGGATCGCTATTGCCTCTTTTCTGATGTGTTAATACCGCTGCTAAGTGTCGGTCAGGGCACAGCTTGCATAGGCTACCGGGGCCCACTCCTGTCCGGTTGCTTTTGTGACAGTACTGCCCAAAGTTCAATGGGGCTCGTATCGACTGACAGCTCTGACTTGCGTGCCGGGTTGAAGTAGACTAAAGTGGTCTCTGCCAAGAGGGCACGTTTGGTGTCCAGAAAAGCTTTTTCCTGCACAGGACCCCACTCCCAAGTGTGGTTTTCTTCGTGAGTTCTTGCAATGGCGCAGTTAGGTCTGTCAGGTTTCGGATGAAACGGCCACAGTATGTCTCCTTATCCAGTAAACTCCTCACACCAGTCACAGTGGTGGGGGCTGGTGCGGTCTGGATGTCACAGACTTATGCTGGATCAGGCAACACTCCATGCTGGGAGAAGTGGTATCTACAGAAAGCTACTTCCTTTTGGAGGAATGCACACTTCTCACGATGAAGGATATATATATATTGCTATCTTGCAATCTGTAGAAGATGTCCCAGAGGTGCAAAACGGAGATATATCCTGAGCTAAGAACAACACATAAAGTTTGTCAAATCAAGTCGAGTAGTCTTCATCTCAAGTCCGGAATGAAAGGCCGATCTCTGCCTTTCATTCCGGACTTGACTCGGTCCTAGTTTTTTGGGTGTTTTGGGGTACTTCCATGACTCTGGAGTCCTTTTAAGAAAATTCCTGATACACTCAACCAGGAACCCTCATACTCTATAATCCTGATGAGACGTACTTATCTTGTCGATATTTTCTTCTTGAGACGACTTATCTTGTCGATACTTTCTTCTTGAGGACAATTGATTGGTAGCCTAGCTATAGCCCTGAAGAAGTCTGTGGTCGATACCACAATAGACGAAACACGTGTTGGCGGCTAGACTGTTTGTGAAGATCTCTATTTCAATAAATGAAGAGATGAAGACTACTCGACTTGATTTGACAAACTTTATGAGTTGTTCTTAGCTCAGGACATATCTCGGTTTTGTATTATGTATGGCATTGAATTATCATCACCAGTTTTGTTGTTGGTGGATGGCCATCACCTTATCCTTTGAGCTTGCCATATTGTATCTATAGATTTTTTTCACCGCTCAGCGCAACTATCACCCAGCCATCCGTTCTTGTGTATGATGTCCCAGAGGTGGTCCATGTGTTCCTCTAAGGTGGGTGAATGTACCAAAATGTTGTCACTTGCATTTATGACCCCTCTTGGGCCTGAGAGCACTCCTCTACTGGTGCCTTGAAAGACTTCTGCTGCACTGGAGACTCCAAAACTGAGACGCTTGTATCTGCGTAGGCCCACATGTATGGAGATTGTTGTTATGGCTCTCGACTCAGGGGTCTAGCAGAAGCTGGTGATAGCCCGCCCATGAGTCCCTCTTTGAAAACCACTGCAAGCCACTTACTTCCCCAACTATGTCATCCACTGTAGGGGTTAGATGACGTTCCCTCTTTATCGCGTGATTCGGCAGGTGCATATCCCTGCAGATTCTGACTTTGCCTGGTTGCTTAGGCTTTTGGGCTGTCATGATGAGAGACACTCAGGGAGTCTGATCATCCACACGCTCGATGAGATCAGCTGCTTCTAGCTTCCTTAGCTCCTCCTCAACTTTTGGCCATAGATGAAAAGCCACTTTTTGGTGTTTGAGAGCAACTGTCTGGATCGACTGATCCACGTGGAGCAGAAGCATGTGATCCCTGAGGCATACTATGCATTCGAACAGGGACTTGAATTCTTCCACCAGGGATTCCACATCTTCCTGGTGCACAGCGATGCAAAGGCTACTAGCTGTAGGTGCTCCACCATGTGGCAGCTCAGCAACATCCCAGACCCTTCCTGGGTGACATAGACCTTGGCTCGGTGGACCTTGACTCATGGGAGATGTTGGTGGTGAATACGCCTGCCAAAGGAAAAGGCGTCATGGAGCCATAAGCAAATACTTGTGTGGAAGTTGGCTGAAGGGTCGACTGTATTGGGAGAGTCCTTAGCATGGATTGTGCCATGATGTTTATAGAGGCTCCTGTATTGATAAGCGCCTGTATCGGATGTCCGGCAACCCTTATGCTGCGTTTCGGGATTCGCCGCTTGGGGCCTCAGTTTGGTTGCAGTGCGTGAATGGAGTGGACCGCTCCCTGCACATCATCGCCGTCCATGTCATCTTCTTCCTCTCCCATCTACGGGGCATCCATGACTTTGACATGTCGGCCTCACTGTTGTCTTCGCCCAGCTGCATGCTTTTCCCAGGTGATTTAGCCTGCGGCACACCGAGCATCTTTTCCCTTGAGCAGGGCACGGACCCTGATGAGAGTAGACTCCCCCACACATATAGCAAGTCCTGGTTGTTGGTGGTAGCTTGCTGCACTCTGGCTTCTTTGTGGAAGGCTTCATAGAAGACTCGGACATCACCGCATTCACAGGTTCAGTCTTCACCTGTCGTTGAAATGCTGCTTCCATGTGCGCAGCGCGCACCTTTGACAGTCTTTGGACTGGCCCATCGTCAAAATGTTGGTCATGGAAATTCCTGGGGTTTGGAGTATGTTCTCTTGCAGCTTGATGGACGAGTACCTCTGAATGAATTGTGGCCTCATTTCGTTGTTTGCATCTGGCAACATGCACATGCTTAGCAGTTCCTTTGGGCGGGTGTAGAATGTATCCACCAACTCCTCGGGGAGCTGCACTGCTTGGCGTAGAAGAAAGCGTTCATAATCTGGGTTGACCAGAGGTTCGAATTGCTCGGTCAGTGCAGCTTTTAGTGTAGCATATGTGTGGGGTAGACCAGCCTCCACTACTGAATTACCTAACTTGTGAATCGCTGGACCACCCAGGTGCAGCAACATGGGCTGTTGGCACTCCGTCTTCAGGCCCACCGCTGCGAAGTACGTCTTGAGACGCTCCAACCAATCCTTCCACTTGGCTCCCTGCACCAACGGCAGACCGTCAAGTACAAAAGGCTCAACTGGGGGAACGGTCGCCATGCTGCGTGCCTAGGTCCTGGCGGGGGGCTCACAGATGAAATGCGCAGAGGAAAAATTGCCACACGTGCCGCTGACTTGGAGTTGGTGTATGCTCTGGGGTACCTCCTTTATAATCGGAAACAGCCGCACTTTTTTAAATCCATGCTGTTTGAACCATGAGCACACCTTATCCGGAAATATTTTTGCCTTTCATTCTTGCATACATATTTTCCTTTTGACAGAGATGAATGATCACTAGAAATAACCCATACTGGGGTTAAAAATCCAACGTAGCGAGACCTGAAATATTCTTGTCAGGTACACACTTCCTTTCATATTTCTTTTACATTCAGAATCCTAGGGAGTCTTCAGATGCTCAAAACCATGTGTAGAAGATATTATACTTACCTTTGATGTGATCCCTTAAATATACCAATATGGTGAACTAAGATAAACAATATACTCTAGACATGATTATTGATAACTTTAATAATAATAAAATAGGTTCAGAACAAAAAATATGGCCACTTATTATGTGTGGCTTCATCAGTTTATGACCAGAATCTCTTTCTTGGCAATATTTTTCTTAGGTATTTGCGACGGACCGCCTCAAACTACACCTCATAATCCATGAAACCCAATATTTTTGAAGGGGTTATACTTACAAGTCACAGATTATTAGGTACTGACTATGACTATTTTGTTAGAACTTACAAATCACCTGAAGAATCACACAATACGAACATATAGATAAATGTTATTCTCATCATTTTCTCTCTCTCATATCCTAATTTATGGCAACCTCTACCCAGACAGGAAATCTTTTACGTGGTCCTTTATCGTATTAATTTTGACATTTCACACAAGAGCGAGGTAGATATTTTATATCCTTCTCTCATATAACTTGCTTTACCTTGCCAGCATGCTCACTTACGCACAGGTTTTGAATACATTTCTTTCTGCTCCTCTTGTGAACACTCTTCTTGATTGGCAATAATTTCACAATGGGTGATACTTTTTGATGAGTTCATGCCTTCTCTTTATATCAGTTCTCCCTTCCTTGGTACTCTAAGAGAACATCACTGCATGTTATTTTTTCCTTGTCTCATATCTTGATAGATGGAACATCACCAAAGAAATCTCTTGTACTGCACTCAATGGAATTAATGTATGATGCGCACTACATGTTATTTGTATGTCTCTGCAGCCTTGAGAAAGTTACATTACAAGTAACAAAACACGTGTCGGTTGTCATTGGCTGTTCTTTGAACGTCACGACCTGGAAGGCCCTAGGACTTGGATTCCCAATGTGGCCGTTATTTCTTGTCTTTCTGTAGTGCTACAATGGCTAGCAAATTGTGCATTTAAATGTGAATTTTGTGTCTGATGTACCATTTGCATTCCTAACACCCTATGTACTGTTTGTTGAATCTCTTGGAGCGAAATGCCCAGAGTTATTCGATGTCCCAAACAAAAAAATCTTCTGAAATTGAAACATAAAATTAAATAGAACAAGACAAGTGTCTGAATCACAAGATTTTTTTTGTCTCTTTGGAGTAATGAGTATAACGGATTATTCAATGTTTGAGTAAAACTTCTGCTATATGGCTACTTTGGCCATCAGATATATATGTATTGATTTAAGTGCAAAATTGCATGAACATAAATTCTAAAGTGCCGAGGTATAACCTATCTTTGTGAGATAATGAACAACAGGTATTTTTGCCGGTTGATTTGACATCCGTGGTAGTAGGATGTCCCCTTTACCTTGAGTGGCACCGTAATATTTGCATATCCCTTACTTGGGAACATATTATTTCTGTACTTTTGGGAGAATTTGATGTGCGACTTGTCTAAACCATCACTACCATCCTATGAAATAGCAAATTTTATGTGGTAGTCAGCACTCAGTTCCTTGCATTGCAAGCAAACTTCTCTTACATTTCAATACTTACTACAGATCCTTCCCTATCTGGTTCCAAAAATGTTTTAAGTGTTTACATTGGTCTGACCTTGAGATGGCCAGCTATGATGATGAGAGGGATAAAATCTTCTCTGAACTACTTACTGGAATAACTAACAAACCTATCGTACAATAAAAAAGCAGTGAACAGTAAGGCCTAAAACAGAAATGTAACAAACTAGAATGACTCAAGAAACAAGAATTGTCCAGATGGTGGGACGCCACCACCCTAAAAAGATACCTTGACATTCGAGAAAATCCCAGAGGATTAATGGTTATAATATTTCCCTCTTTTGAGGATTTAGACCGAGATCTTTCGCAAGAATGGGAGGAATTGATTTTAACTTCCTCTTATAAAATTATGTATTTATTAATCCGTCATGCGAAACGGAAACGAGATAAGTTGTTGAGTGACAATGCGACACTGGAACTAGAAATAAAAAACTTGCATATGCCTGAACCAAGTGAGAAAAATTATGCAATACTTAAGGAAATTCTCAGTGGGTATCCGTTGTATATTAAGGATAAAAAAATTAGGAAGTTTAAATGCGATGAGACTGACTATAGAAATGGGAGAGTGTTTACTTTTGCAAAGAAATTTGGTGAAGTCAGGCCCAAACAACCTGTAAAAGATGTGACAACCAATCCACCTACAATGATAGCATCCACCAGTGTATCTGATCTCTCCAGTGCTCAAAGTGAGAGCCGTATTACAACAGAAACAGAATCTTTGACTTTAGCTGGCAACCAGGACCCAGCCACTTCTTCCTCTTTTTTAGAGGAAATGAACCGTTTCCGCTTGGGCTCCAGAAACACAAACAAGCAGGACGCCCCAAAAAAACAAGAAGAGGGTGGAAGTGGAACAGGTGTCAGACAGGGAGCCACAAATACCAGGTCAGTGGCCCGCAATTCAAGGAACTGAGCCAGCTATCTAAGATGAAATCGAATACTGTAGATTCTGAAACTGTTTGTACAAATAATGTCAATATTGTAAATCTATTGTATTTTGATCATACTGAAAATGACAAGAGAGTGCTTATAGGAGCCTTAGTTTCTGCCCTACTGCAAGACCAGATTTTGTGAACACATGTGGATGTATTTAAATTTGTGAGAAAAGCAAAATTAAAAAATAATTTTGAAGAAAATCCGACTCCTAACGTACCTGTGAATACTCTTGTACCATCTAGTAATGAAACGATCGGTGAGGTCTATAACACGCATGTACTTTTGTCGATAAATGACAGCTCCTTGACTATGTTTGCTACATTGAAAGATTTGAAGGTGGAAACAGACTTGGGTATCGACAGTGGTCTTGTGGTTAAATCTACCTATGTCCCAAATTTTCAATCAGATAACATGATTGATGCCTTCTATAGGGCAGTTACACAGGATCTACATAACTTGGAGGATCAGCTTAGGGATACTCACAGAAGTTACAAATACAATCTCACTACACAAGAACATCAGGCACTCAGAAATCTATCTAAAAATTCACACTGGTCATAAAAGAAGCAGACAAGGGAGAAAACATAGGGGCCCATTATGATGTCGGGCGGATTGCCTCCGCCAGGCTGGCGGTAGCCACCGCCGTCCTGGCAGAGGCAATCCGCCCGGACATACATTCCCGAATTCCCCCCGCCATATTAGTATGGCGGGGGGGACTGCGGCGGACGGAAAGACAGTCTGCCGCTTTTTCGCCCCGGTCGCCTTGCGGCCAGGGCGGAAAATGTTTAATATGGTGGCGGGGTCTCATAGACACCGCCAGCCATATTAGTATGGGCTGTCAGTCATGCCTTTCTGGCATGCGGTCTTCACTCTGGGGGCCCCCTGCGGGCCCCCAGAGTGAAGGAGGGGTGGGGGCTGCACACAGGGGGGTACCTGTGGTACCCCCCACATTTGCATAAACAAAGTGGCAGGCACTGCGCGGTGCCTGCCGGTTTGTTTATGCAAGTGCTGAAATGCATTTCTAGCATTGTGGCGGGCGGTGCTGAGAGCACCGCCCGCCGCAATGCTAGAAATGCAGGATGTGCCCGCCACTGTGGCGGGCACATTCTAATGCCCCCCATGGGACCCCGCCCTTATGGTGGGCGGTCCCAATCCCCACTAGGATGATTGGCGGACAAAGTCCGCCCGTCATCCTAATGGACCCCCTAGTAGTTATGAGAGATGAGGACTATATCAGGGAAATAGATAGACAATTACAGGACCAAAAAGCCTACTGTAAATTAGTCACAAATCCCCTGAAGAGAATCAATAGTCTCATAGAATCCAAACTTAGAGGGTGGCAAGAACTTGGGCTCCTCTCAGATGGAGACGTAAGATATTTATATACACCATCACCGAAAGCACCATGTATCTACATCTCGCCTAAAATTCATAAAACTGCAGCATTCCCCCCTGGAAGACCGATAGTTTCAGGGATCGGCTCTCCCACAGAACACCCGTCAGAATATATCGATCTGTTTTTACAGCCATTTGTACTTAACCGCCCTTCGTATCTTAGGGACACTGGGGATCTTCTTACCAAACTACAGGACATAGAATGGACGTCCGAACTATCATTCGCTACACTAGATGTGTGTGCGTTGTCCACCAGTATCCTCTGGGATCAGGGGTTACAAGATCTAACAGACACTCTTTACCAGAGAGATGCCAATGCATATGAACACACAGAGAGGGTCATTGGCATGACTAAAGTTGTTTTAGAGAACAATGTATTTCTCCATCAAGGTACCTGGTACCAGCAAGCAATGGGAGTTGTGATGGGCTCTAAATTTTCTCCATCAATAGCAAATTTGTACATGGGCAAATTTGAACAGAAACACCTTTGGGCAGAAGGGCCCCCTACTTTGACAATACATATTGTGTATTGGGGCCGCTATATAGACAATATCTTCGTCATTTGGTCAGGCAATAAGTTGGAATTTGAGACTCTGACTACATATTTAATCAACAACAATTTCAACTTGAAATTTACCTCTAATTTCAATTCAAAAGAGATAGACTTTTTGGACATCACGGTCTACACAAAAGGCCCCAAAATTTTGTCCAGACTATTTAGAAAAAAGACGGCATGTAATTCAGTTTTACACGCCATGACTGTCCACCCTAGAGCTCAGATTAGATCAATCCCATTGGGCGAAATGACACGGACACGCAGAAACTGCAGTGAAGATGACATTTTTCACCTTGAACTTGACAATCTGCAGGAACGTTTTGTCAATAGAGGCTATCCTATGGATATGGTTACACAGGCCAGAAAAAGAATCATTAAGACACCAAGACAAAAACTACTAAAAAAGAAACTAAAACATGTTGACAAACGCAACAACAACAAACTTGGATTGATCATGGATTTCCATGTGGAGAACCATGCAATATACAAAATCATATCCAAACATTGGCATCTACTAGCACTAGATAGATCGCTAAGTAAACACCTGACCCTAACCCAAAAATAATACATAGGAGAAGCAAGACACTTAGAGACATACTCTGCACTAGTTACCATCCGGCTAAGACCAGCACGAGTACATGGTTATCCAGTAAACCGAAAAGGCTTTTTTAAATGTGCACATTGTAATATGTGCTCCCTGGCAGAGAATGGCATCAAACAATTCAGCTACAACACGCTGACCAAGTATCACATTAAGGACTTTATAAACTGTGAATCCAAATTCATAGTTTATTGTATCAAATGTCCCTGCAATTTGATCTATATAGGTAGCACCACCCGTACCTTAAAAGAAAGAATTCAAGAACACGTCAGGGCAATAAGCGGCAATGATAGCAGTTACCCTATGGCTGTCCATTTCAACAAGGCTCATCCCAACATGTCCATCACAAAGATCAGGTTTGTTTGGATTGTGCAGGCTTACAACGACCCCAGGGGTGGGGATTGCACCCATACTTTGAGAAAACTGGAAGCACAATGGATTATACGCCTTCGGGCGGTTGACAAGGTATCAACTTTGACAAAGAGCTACACATCTTTCTTAAGGACTAAAATTTGAGCTAGTAAATGCCAATCAGCAAATGTGTATTCGAATGGGGATAGTGTAATTTGAATATGGCCTAGAGGAATTGTGAAACCTGTTTTATAAACAATATACTGTATCTATGGACTGAATATAGGAATTGAAGAATGAGTAAGCTACAAAAATGTCCTGTGTTACCATTACAGTAATCAGATGTGTCAGATAGTATCCCTGATGTATTATGTTTGTACCAAACAAACAATAGGTTGTCACCCAACATACATTTGTTTTGAAAGTGATCATCCCAATAGACCTGATTTCGTCATTTGGTTGAAGATGGTAATGATAAATTGCATTCATGTATTAGAGCTTCAGATTGAATTATTATCAATGCAAAATCTTTCCACTTGTTCTGCAAATATGCACAAGTCTTACTATACACAATAGTGTTTGTGGGCTTTCATTATGTAAATCGAATATATCTCACTAATGCCTTTATTAATAGTCGCTTTGAGCACATACACGTTGCAGGACCACACACATTGGGCACTTCTGAATTGGTCAATAGTTTATGCCCCCCCAATCACAAGTTTGGTGTCTCATGTCCTTGCCCCACTTACCCATTTTAAAGACTTCTGCTATTATTGAGTCGAAAGTACTTTATATCAGTTTATTATTCTTTCAACTTCCTTTTTCCAGACAGGCTTGTGAGAGATGTTACTTTTCTCACATCCCCATCTCCCCGTACTGATATGCATCACTTTATGGCAAAGTAGGGACCCGAGAGGTAGTCCTTCCTCACTTACTTCAATGGGGTTGGCTCAGAATAGTCCCCTTTCTACTACAATTGACATCACAATATAAAAAGTGGTGACACGCTGGAGGCATCCTTCAGGCCTAACCAGGCAAGCAAGCTGACAACAGAAGTCGAGCAAGAGGTCGCCAAGCATCACCAGGAGCACCCACCAGAAATGGAAACTGCACACATTGAGGAATGCTCAATGGGCGAATTACTGGCCCTGGCAAAAACACTAAAAAACGGCAAGGCGCCAGGGAAGGACGGAATAGTCAACCAAGCAATCAAGATGCTCCCAGATACCGCAGTAGACCACCTTGCTGAGATATTTAACGCGTGCATGCAGCACCAGTATTTACCAAATGCCTGGAAAGAAGCAAGAGTCGTCGTATTCCCCAAGGCTGGGAAACCACTGCGAGACCCTGCAAGCTACCGCCCCATAAGTCTGCTATCTGGCCTATCAAAACTCTTCGAAAAAGTTATCCTTGCCCGTCTCGTTGACTTCGCGGCAAGCAACAACCTACTTGCCAAAGAACAGTTTGGGTTCCGGAAAGACCACTCAACCAATCACCAACTCCTCAGAGTGGTGGACATCATCAGCCACGGATTCAACATCAACAAGTCTACTGGAGTAGTCTTTCTGGATGTAGCCAAAGCATTTGACCGAGTATGGCATGAGGGTCTGCTCTACAAACTTATCAAGCTCAAGTTTGCCAGCTACCTGGTCAAGTTGCTGACCAGCTACCTGACAAAACGGACCTTTCACGTGGCAGTGCGAGAAGAATGCTCATCGCCGCGCCCAATTCTAGCTGGAGTGTCTCAGGGGTCAATCCTAGGACCATTCCTCTTCAACATATTCACAAACGACATACCCACCGACCTAAAGAAGACAGATCTTGCCCTTTACGCGGATGATGTTGCAGTCATCTCTCAATCCTTCAGCGACAAAGAAGTGGCAAAAAACCTGGAGACATCGCTTTGCAGACTCTCCGAATGGTACAGCGACTGGCAGATCACCCTGAACTCAGCAAAACCACAGCAACCTTATTTACCAGGAAGCAGAACAGGAAACACCCGCAGATCCTCCTCAATGGGGATGAGGTCAAATGGGAAAACAGCAGCTCCTACCTGGGGGTGACTCTGGACTCTAAACTCAGCTGGAGAAACCACATAGAGAAGACTTGCCAGAAAGCAGCATCCAAACTGGCTGCATTATACCCACTCCTGAAGTCTAAATCGATGCCTATGCAGAGCAAGGTGCGAGTAATCACCGCAATAATTCGACCAACTATGACATACGCTTCACCAGTTTGGAGTGGCTGCCGTCCACAGCTTCGGAAGGACCTACAAATACTACAGAGCAAGGCCTTACGGATTGCAGCAGGTGCTCCCATGTTCACACGAATAGCAGACCTCCACAGAGACCTAGGCGTCGAGATGTTGGACGACCATCTCCTCAAACTCAACAGGACATTCTACAAAGGACTGGATCAAAAAGAAAACCCACTGATCCGGAAACTTGCGGCTATCTCTACAAACCCGTTTGACCGCTACCCGCGTCCCATTGAAGCGCTAACCTTGCGAAACTGAAACAGCAACGCAGCATCCAAAAAAACTCATCACTGCTTGAAGGCAAACGCCGGCAGGTACAAAACTCATTGCTGCCCTGATGGCATAATCGCCTCGGCAAGCAAACAAAAACTCACCGCTGCCAGATGGCATAATCGCCTCGGCAAGCATCCAAAAACTCACGCTGCCAGCTGGCATAATCGCCGCGGCAGGCACCCAAAACTCGACAATATCAGAAGGCAATAGATAGACAAAGACGACACTCTCTGAGGAAACATGCTGACAATTCTGCAAACTACATTGACCGCTACCCGCGGCCCATCACTGAGCTGACCATGTGATAAAACCTCAACTGTGACAAAGAGTCACACTTCAATAAGACAACCGAAACAGCGACTAAAAAATTCTAAATGAATGTGGAGTAATGAGGTGACTACCTCGGTATCCAAAAACTCATCACTGTCAGAAGGGATCTGACAGGAGAAGACAAGACACAGAACATGGCTGTTGCCGCCCACATCCGTAGGTTTTTCCCGGACGCCAGATACTGCGATTCGTTTTTTACAAGTAAGTGGATAGATAGCCTAACTCTGTGAACAACGCTTTATTAGACCACGTTCCTCATTTGAGAGAGATTTTCGTAATTTCCTCTTGTATTTTACTTTCCACTCTAGGGACATATCAAAGCCCTTGTCTGCTGTTTAACAAATAAGTTTCACGTAAGTGAATGCTTTTAAATAATACTTTTCTCTTGATGCACATACTTTTTAACTTTAGACACACAGCGCACAATAATGCTTTGCGTCACTGTGCCTCCGTTTTTTACAGACATGTTTTGGATATACTGGCTTCTCAAATGAGATAGTCTGCGCACATGAAAGTATTGTGGCACTGTACCTAAACGTGCTTTACAGATATACTCTCCGAATCTTGAAGATACTGGTAGGACTCCCGCAACCTTTAAATACTCTTTGAGCATTCTAAAAATACAGAGCAAATGGGGAACTTGAGTATTTAGCAAATTACTGTTGCCTCACCTGACGTTCATATGCATTTGGCTATTTCTAACGCTGTGTGTTCATATTTTATTGAGCTTAATTAGTCTATTTGTGAATGTCTTTTTACCTCCTTTATAATCGGAACCAGCCGCACTTTTTTAAATCCATGCTGTTTGAACAATGAGCACACCTTATCCGGAACTATTTTTGCCTCTCATTCTTGCATACATATTATTTTCCTTTTGACAGAGATGGATGATCACTAGAAATAACCCATACTGGGGTTAAAAATCCAACGGAGCGAGACCTGAAATAGGTACACACTTCCTTTCATATTTCTTTTACATTCAGAATCCTAGGGAGTCTTCAGATGCTCAAAACCATTGGTAGAAGATATTATACTTACCTTTGATGTGATCCCTCAAATATACCAATATGGTGAACTAAGATAAACAATATACTCTAGACATGATTATTGATAACTTTAATAATAATAAAATAGGTTCAGAACAAAAAATATGGCCACCTATTATGTGTGGCTTCATCAGTTTATGACCAGAATCTCTTTCTTGGCAATATTATTCTTAGGTATTTGCGACGGACCGCCTGAAACTACACCTCATAATCCATGAAACCCAATATTTTTGAAGGGGTTATACTTACAAGTCACAGATTATTAGGTACTGACTATGACTATTTTGTTAGAACTTACAAATCACCTGAAGAATCACACAATACGAACATATAGATAAATGTTATTCTCATCATTTTCTCTCTCTCATATCCTAATTTATGGCAACCTCTACCCAGACAGGAAATCTTTTACGTGGTCCTTTATTGTATTAATTTTGACATTTCACACAAGAGCGAGGTAGATATTTCATATCCTTCTCTCATATAACTTGCTTTACCTTGCCAACATGCTCACTCACGCACAGGTTTTGAATACATTTCTTTCTGCTCCTCTTGTGAACACTCTTCTTGATTGGCAATAATTTCCCAATGGGTGATACTTTTTGATAAGTTCATGCCTTCTCTTTATATCAGTTCTCCCTTCCTTGGTACTCTAAGAGAACATCACTGCATGTTATTTTTTCCTTGTCTCATATCTTGATAGATGGAACATCACCAAAGAAATCCCTTGTACTGAACTCAATGGAATTAATGTATGATGAGCACTACATGGTATTTATTTGTCTCTGCAGCCTTGAGAAAGTTACATTACAAGTAACGAAACACATGTCGGCTGTCATTGGCTGTTCTTTGAACATCACAACCTCGAAGGCCTTAGGACTAGGACCTCCAACGTGGCCGTTATTTCTTGTCTTTCTGTAGTGCTACAATGGCTAACATATTGTGCATTTAAATGTGAATGTTGTGTCTGATGTACCATTTGCATTCCTAACACCCTATGTACTGTTTGTTGGATCTCTTGGAGCGAAATGCCCAGAGTTCTTTGATGTCCCATATGAAAAAATCTTCTGAAATTGAAACATAAAATTAAATAGAACAAGACAAGTGTCTGAATCACAAGATGTTTTCTTCTGTCTCTTTGGAGTAATGAGTATAACGGATTGTTCAATGTTTGAGTAAAACTTCTGCTATATGACTACTTTGGCCATCAGATATGTATGTATTGATTTAAGTGCAAAATTGCATGAACATAAATCCTAGATTGCCGAGGTATAACCTATCTTTGTGAGATAATGAACAACAGGTATTTTTGCCGGTTGATTTGACATCCGTGGTAGTGGGATGTCCCCATTACATTGAGTGGCACCGTAACATTTGCATATCCCTTACTTGGGAACATATTATTTCTGTACTTTTGGGAGAATTTGATGTGCGACTTGTCTAAACCATCACTACCATCTTTTATATATGCTCTGGGGTACTTGTCTCGGAGGCAGTGGACGTCTAAGGGGCTGGTGACCTACCTTTAGCTGGAGGAAATCTCCTGTGGATGGCTCATTTCAGCCCTTGACTGTATTGAGACTCCCTGTAGCTCTGTGCTTCTTTGTGTTTTTTTTTCTTCTTTCCGCAGTCTGATGGAATGCACTTCAGTTCATGCAGCTCTCTTGTTGCTGCCCTATGAAGATAGCAGTGTGTGAACGAGTGTATTGGCTTTCATACGAGGGACCCTGCCCACCGTTGAGACAGACTTCCAGTCCTGGAGACTGCAGGCACCAAGGTCCCAGCACCACGCTGGGCCTACGCGAAGCACCAGGGGTGCGCGTGCACACATAGACCACGTGCGCAGGTATCTCGTCAGGGACACAGTGGAACAGTGCTCTGAAGCACGGAAGAAGCAGCGCAACCCTGGCCCTGCTGGGGGTGGGCACTCACTGCTAACCTGGCGGGGCCTGGCACCCGTCAAGTCTTCGCCACACCGCGGCCACTGGAGGCAATTCATGGACGCTCCTACATGGAGTGAGCAGACAGAAGACGCATGCAGTCACAGCCGTTTTGGGTCTCTGGGGAGAGGACCACCACTTTTTGCCAGTTGTTGTGTGCCCTGAATGGAGATTGTGGGCACAGCAGTGTGGGTATGTTCTGAGAGCAGCAGGAGGTAAGGAGGCACATACACCTGTTACGTTGCTGACAATCTTGGTCTGACTCGGATGTCCGGTCACGACCTCCTTTATTCACTAACACACTTCCTCTGGGGAAAATACCATCTGGCATGGAAACACAGGGCTAGTGTGTAGGACACCCCTTCATAAAGGAGCCAAACATGGGGTGAACCACACAACATGACAAAGACCAAGCCACTTATAATTGCGCAAAGCAAAGTCCCACCTGGGAACAGTGCACCACTGAACTTGAGGTCCTTGTGTTCTTAATATAAACACACCACTCATTTATGTAGTAAGCTCCAAACACAGGAAAGAAGTAAGTTACAAAAAGAAAGTGTTATTTTTGTCCGGTAAGAAACAGGAGCCACCTAGTGCAATGCGACAACAACTGACAGAAACAAAGTACCAACTGACTTAAACTGTCAGAATTTCATCTCAACATTCCACAGACAATACCATATCATAGACACAGAGTGGTATAGGAAAGACAATACCAATAAGAAAAATACAATTGAAATACTACATTATTTCACTTCTAAATGGAGAGAAGTGAAAATCAAAATGAAACAATATATCACCCCTCTAACAGTAAAGGAACAGGTAAGGAAAAAATGGGAATTAAAAAAAAATAACAATGACCTAAAAAATTCCAATTGTAGCAGCAATTTTATAATACTTAAATGTTCTTTATCAAACAAGTATAAGGAAGAATAAACAAAATAAAAACGAATAAACAAACAGCAGTCAACAAATAATGTAATGTACCAGAAATGCAAAGCTGGTTTACAAAATCTTAAGATTTGAGTTTTAACCACATGGCTGCTGGGCGTTTCCCCCCCCCCCTGTGCTGGAAAATGCCATTTTAGTGGCACCATGACGAGCTCAGCTCGTCATCAGCACACGACACCCGTGGGTGATGACGAGCTGAGCTCGTCATCAGCATCGAAAGGGTTAAAGGAACAGGCCTTGACAACAACTTCAGTGGACAGACAAAGGGTTTGTTGGACTTTCAGAATCATGGTCACACATGTTCATAATCTTTTATTACCACATTTGCATAATGTGTGTGCGTGAGCTCACGTCCAACTTTGACAACCCTTTCTGCATTTCACCAATTACAACCATTCACTCTCACGTCTTACCACAAACTATGTGCTGCTTTTTCTTTCTTTTTCTCTCTCTATCTCGAACTTGAACAATTTCAGTCTTATATATTCACAGGGGCTGCACCTATAAAGAGACATTGGAATTGGTTTGGTTTTCCCCCATTTTCAACGAGTCTATGCTTTTCCTTTCATTATTATTTATCATATTATTTTTTGATTTTAAATGGCTTTGTGACATGTGGCCTTTTCTTGCGACTTTGGTGAAGGTCTTCGCAAATGTTTCTTTGCGTGTTGGGCACTGCAGTGACACTAACGGGGGAGAGTAGATATGGCTGTTTTTTAGTAGGTGTTGTGTAATTGTTTGTTGTGTTGGTTTCTAATATAGTTTCCAGTACCCGTGTCCTGATGAAGCCTAAAGAAATATATGGCAGAAACGCGACCGCGACTGCGTCGACACCATTCTAAGGAGTCCGCTTACATTGATTATTGTATTTCATCTGTGGCGCCTTTTCTCTCTCTTTTATATTATTGTATATAAAGAATTTATAACTTAGGCGCTGAGAGGACTTCCTTTGCAGCTTTATATCACTTGAAGGTTTTGTGAATATAGTTGATTTAATAATATTTTTCTCCTCTGTAGGGTACACTAGGTTTGTTTATATGTAATGTATATAATGCACTAGTATGATGTATATAGATAAATATGTATAGTTTATCCCTTATTATTTTGTGTGCCACCGTGTCCTGTGATGCGTATATTTGTGTTTGTAAATTTGTGAAATGATATGCTGGACTAATAACTGTATACCACAAGATAAATAAATATATCTCGTGAGAGAAAAAAAAGTTTTTGGGAATGTATCCCTCCACATCCCCCTTTTTTCTACTTTTTCATCCTTGTGATGTATCTAGCCCAGGTTTTGGAGGGTTATTTGGGCAGAACCCCTATATAACTTTTCCTGCATGCTAGAGGAGAATCATCCCATAAAAAAATAATATGAGCAGGGATCAAAATGCAACCATATGTGGGCAATCAAACACAATTTTGGATTAAAACTAAGCAATGTAAATTAATTTCATGGAATGGTGTATGGAAATAGACAATGGGATGGAGATTAAAGCACACTCACTAATTCACCAGCTCAAAGCAATTTCACATGCAGCATTAATTTCTAGGGCCATGTACACCAGTAATGCAGACGGTGAAACAAAACAGCCAAGGATGGCTTCTAGATACATCAAGGCAAAGCATGGCTCACAAAAATACAACAGAGTATTGGGGGGTCCTAGGGGAGTTAGATTATAGACAATGAGAGTACCTTGTCCCCCAACTACTGCTATAAAAAACAAGAGAGGTACTCAAAGTCTATGAAGTGAAGAACTGACAGGACCGGATTGTGTCCAATCTGAATGTTCAGATCAAGTCGTTGATCTTGAACACATGACACTATTATGTCAAAGAGGTGAGGAAAGGAAGATACAAGGTCTAAAGAGTTAGAACAAAGTACCCATCCGCCCACTCAACAGTGGAATTTCGTCATCTGGGTTGGTGAAAAGAAAAGGTGTCCTTCGGGCTCCTCCTCAGGGAGAGTCTGAGGTAGCCTAATATTGGACCCTTAAGACCCACATCCAACCAACAGAGGATAGTGTGTGAGTGGAAGGGGCAAACAAATTTGCAGTGCTCAGAAAAGAAAAGAACAGGAAACTAATCCTAATGATTAAAAATACCTACTTTGATGACATAAGACAACTTTATTCGGTGTGACCATCAAAGTGGTATCGTTAAAAACAGTATGCTGATAGCATGTAAGGAATTGCTATCTATCACGTATGTTAATTGGTCGACATGTTTCAGCCTATACCGGCTTTCTTCAGGACCTATGATATGCTACTGCAATGTATACTTATCGTGAGTTGGGACTGATCTCCAACAATTGAAGGTGTATCTCCTCCTGTGCACAAAAATGTGGGAAACAAAAAAACACTGTGTTAGATACATATGAACTGTATAGTGTTGACCTCACCCTCATGAAATGCAAAAATAGTCTGCAAAAAATAGTCTCCACTCACCCCAATTGAGCCTCTATCAAGCTTTGTGGATGTTTTTCTCAGTCCCATTGTGAAGACCATGCCAACATATCTCCAAGATACCAAGGACATCTTACGGAAACTACCCGATGTCCCCTTCGACATCAATACCGACATTTTAGCAAGTTTTGATGTCGAATCACTCTATACGTGTATACCACAGATTGAGACACTTGAGACGGTCAAAACCCTCCTAGAAGAATTTTCGGTGGACATTGCTACTCCCATCCATTTCATAATGGAGCTGGCAAGGATTGCCATGACCGAAAATTTCTTCGCCTTCGAGGACTCTCTGTATTTACAGGTCTCGGGGACATCTATGGGCAGCAAATTCGCACCCAGCCTAGCGAATCTATATGTTCATCATTTTGAGACCCAACACGTACTGAACAACAACAATCCACATCTTCATCATTTGAAGATGTGGAAACGGTATATTGATGACATCATAGTGGTCTGGCAAGGAGATACACAATCCCTCTTGCTTTTTCAGGACTGGCTGAACGGACAAAATCCCTACCTTCGGTTTACATTGGAACACAGCAAAACCGAACTCCCCTTTCTCGATCTGACTATCTTCCCAGCAGAAGGACATTTGGCGAGTTCTCTATATCGTAAACCCATGGCACGGAACTCATTGCTCAGATTCGACAGCCACCATCTCCGCTCCCTGAGGGAGAATCTCCCTTTTGGCCAGTTCCTCAGGGTCCGGAGGAACTGCTCTGACACTACAGACTTCCGTGCAAAAGCAAAGGATCTCACCAGTAAACTGAGAATGCGGCAATATCCTAAATCTCTGGTTCGCAAGTCTTTCAAACGTGCTGCCAACAATCATCGTGAGGCCCTACTCGAACCACCAGTTGCAAAACCACCCCTCGACAGAATAGTGTGTGTCACCACATATAACACCTCTTCGTCTAAAATACAGAAAATAATTAGACAGAAATGGCGTATTTTAAACAGCTCTGGCGAACACATTTCTCTACCACTGTTCTCTTTCAAGAGAGGGGCCAATCTCAGAGACGCTCTTGTACACACAAGACCTCGGGATGACATTGCAGGATCCACTTCTAACCTGTGGAATCTCCCTCCAGTGCAGGGCCATTATCCTTGTGGCAACTGCTCAGTGTGTGCCCAAACGAGTAAAACCCTGGAAGTTGATATTGGCACCACTATACCCTGGAAACTCAAACATCACACAAACTGTAACAGTGACAGAGTCATCTACCAAATCACCTGCCCTTGTGGCTTAAGGTATATAGGGATGACAACAAGAAAAATCAAACTGCGCATCCAAGAGCACAAAAGCACTATCAGACGCACAAAACAGGCTACCCGCCTGACCTCGCACTTTTTGGAGAAAAAACACCATCCTGATGAACTGAGGTGGTTAATCCTGGAACAACCACACATACCTAGTCACATCACAGACATTTCGTTGTTCCTTCTGAGAAAAGAACAAAGGTGGGTCTACAAACTGAAAAGCGACACACAAGGGCTAAACGATGATATACCCTGGATGCAACTGTAAGCATCCTACTGAATATTTCTGTGTTTACAGTTCACCTCGACTCACGGGTCACCCTGGGCTAACACTCTATACCTGTTTGGTCCCACACAGGGCCTTTCTCAATTCCCAGAGGAGGATGTGAGCATTCAGGTCCGTTCTCTTTGGTCCATACAATTGATCTTCTGATTGAGTTTGGAACCATGCATACACAACCTCGCCCAATTTTACTGCAACGCACAGCCGAAGCACAGGGATTGCACTTTAAATTGGACAAACCCCTGATTTACTGCTTTCCCCCTGTTACATACGATTCGGTTGCAACATGCCGACCGATCCTATACTTTGACACGGCTTGTTACATTCGACAATGTCCTCTGTTACACACCATTTGGTGTAAACGTGGAATACAGATCGGCTTTAATTTGTTTTGTTTTATTTTACTCTCTGTCATTAGTAGGCGGATTCGATACGCCCTACGCAAAACAAACAAAACAACCGGTTTGTATCCATCAAACAGTGCGCGATTGGTTGCAAGCTCACCAATCACGCACCTTTAGTCATAGCCCTTCTTAGACAATTTTGTGACACTCTTAGAGCTACTGGGCGGCCCACGTTCTCCGTGCGTATGCTCTGTCTCCAGTCCTCAGATGAGGTGCGCCATTTAAGCAGTTTTATATTTACTACGAATGACTTACAGAAAGTTTTTCTGTACGTACTGTGTACATCTTTCATCCGCTGCCATACGTTCAAACTCTAACCAATGAGAACGCGCAAAGAAGTCTGCGCTCCTGCAGGCTTAGCTTGCACCGCTGCCATTGGCTAAATGCGTATATCCAATGACAGCGTGGATACTGGGAGTTCCCTCTCAGGTCCGCCACCGGCTGTTATTAACAGCAATTTGCTTCAAGCTAGTCACCTCCCCCTCGGCTCAGGATTCCGCCCGAGGTAACGACGGAGAGGTGAGTTCTTTAGCGCTCCATTCTGCGCTTTCTCGTGGGAGGGCTTTAAACAAGAAATCTCCAACTCCTTTTGATTTAACTCAATGCTTACAACATAAACATGGCGTTTTTCTTGGCCCTCTTTGGACAACTCTACTGGGAGCACAACCTAGATATCCCATTGGGTTTGATGCTACTCTCTGAGATGAATTTCACTTCAGCTTCTTAATCCAGCTGCTTCCTCATGTTATTGGTGTCACTGTCTGTAAATGTCTAATACAAAACGCAGGACTCATTCAGTCACTGCATTACTAATTCCCTTTCTTCGCACTTATCTTTCCAGTGCGTGGCCTCCTCCTAACCTGAGCTGTTGCCAGGCGAGGTGAGGTTTTCTCTCCCTACAATTGGGGTGAGTTTTTTGCAGACTATTTTTGCATTTCATGAGGGTGAGGTCAACACTATACAGTTCATATGTATCTAACACAGTGTTTTTTTGTTTCCCACATTTTTGTGCACAGGAGGAGATACACCTTCAATTGTTGGAGATCAGTCCCAACTCACGATAAGTATACATTGCAGTAGCATATCATAGGTCCTGAAGAAAGCCGGTATAGGCTGAAACATGTCGACCAATTAACATACGTGATAGATAGCAATTCCTTACATGCTATCAGCATACTGTTTTTAACGATACCACTTTGATGGTCACACCGAATAAAGTTGTCTTATGTCATCAAAGTAGGTATTTTTAATCATTAGGATTAGTTTCCTGTTCTTTTCTTTTCTGAGCACTGCAAATTTGTTTGCCCCTTCCACTCACACACTATCCTCTGTTGGTTGGATGTGATCTTAAGGGTCCAATATTAGGCTACCTCAGACTCTCCCTGAGGAGGAGCCCGAAGGACACCTTTTCTTTTCACCAACCCAGATGACGAAATTCCACTGTTGAGTGGGCGGATGGGTACTTTGTTCTAACTCTTTAGACCTTGTATCTTCCTTTCCTCACCTCTTTGACATAATAGTGTCATGTGTTCAAGATCAACGACTTGATCTGAACATTCAGATTGGACACAATCCGGTCCTGTCAGTTCTTCACTTCATAGACTTTGAGTACCTCTCTTGTTTTTTAAAGCATGGCTCACCCCTGCTGTGGTGCCCAAACTTTGTCAATATTCTAGTGTCTTCAGCCAAGTGGCCCTATCCACTCTCTACAAAACAGATGAAGGAAGAGTCAGTATATGGATAAAAGAGGTATCAATAATTTTTCATTGTTATTCACAAAGGTTTACTTGGTGTAGTTTTTCTTATTGACACTTATTAAAGAATGAATTCAGTTCAGTAAATTAAATGTATTCAACAACAGTCAGCCAACACGTTTTTCTCCCCCTATGGTGTGCAGAGTTGGAGCTTTCTCAAGGCTTATTTATTGGTTGATTGGTCAAGACAGGGCAGCTCACAGTAGCAGGTATCTTTTGGTGAGATTCGGTTTCCTCTCTCCGTCCACTTAACTCTGGATCTTGTTAGCGTCCGCCGTTCCTTATGGAGCACTGTGACTCTCGCTTGCAAGCAGCATTGTGCGCACTGTATGCATTTCTATGTTACAGCATGGGTGTGTGCCAGCTGGCCACGCCCACATGCAAACATAGATCTGACTTTACCTTTCATGCTTTGTAGCAAGACGTGATCTTATCGCTTCCATTCTATGCTGTCTGCAGGCCTCTGAATGCATGCATCTGACTGACTATTGCCTATCACTGAGTGGAGCACTATGATGGCTTGCCACCAAGCATCACTGCTCCCTTTACACATATGACTTCGCCTGGTAGAGAATTCCTGCGTTGTTGATGTGCATAGGGTAGTGGTATTACTGTGCCTTCACCCAAAGCCAGGTGCCGTATTGTAAGCACGTGTTACTTTCTCAGTCTTGAATTTTCATGCACTTTTTCCTACCTGCAATTCATCTTTACTTATTGTCTGCTATTTTTCCAATTTACGTTTTACATTCTGTTTCATGAGCATGTCATTTAATAGAACTTAGAGTTGAGAAAGTGCGTACAAAGAGTTACTAATGCGTTTTAGGGGATAAGTTGAAACATTGAATAGAGTTTGGCAGAGGCGAGACATCCGTCAAAATGAAGTGCATAGAAGCCCTGTATATTTTAAATAGGGAGTATGGGACAGCCAGCAATTTTGGCAGATGTCTGGCCTCCATCAAGATATAAATTAGTCCTTATGTTCCTGAGCAATTAGTAATTTGAAATTCGATATGTTCTCACAAATATGTAAATGGTAATCCACCATAACATGATAAAGCATGATTTGCGATTTTCAAGATCAAAACTTTGCAAAAGAAGCCCTAGGGCCTAAGCCACCGGTACCATATGCAAAGATAGTTCCCAAACTACACACTAACAAATGCTTCGAAAAGTGGCCTACCGTTGTCGATATTCTAAGCCAGACCAAAGCCTGAAGCAAGGCTTCAAATCCTGTAGGGATGAGATATGTGTGGTAATAAGGTGTATTGCACAAATGGTGCCAAACGCTAACCATTGGTAATTGTCATTTCTCCTCGTGTATCCTCACACCTTAAGCTCGAGTCCACTGTTGTAGGGTACTTAATTTGCATCACTCACCCGGCCTCAGCCAGGGTAATTAACTATTGCTAATATCCTTGGCAAAGGTCTATAGTCCATAATTAGAGGCTTGCCTGAATTAGTGTTCGCTAATATGAACGTTGTAAATATACATAACGAAAAATGAAAGCACTCGTCAAAAAACCGCCTCCTATAAATATTAGAGTGCCGTACATAAGATGTTTGTGTCCTTCTTAAATGTATTCCTTGATTTTCCGCAGAATAGGCAACTGCTCTAAAATAAATGAAATTTGAAATACATATCTGTAGAGGACATGGTGTTTTGTTCGTTAACTGAATAAAGAAACGAGTTCACAGAAGAGAAGCGAGATGGTAATAACGGACCTAATCAAATTAAAGAATCTCCATACCACATTGGCACATTCTGCGCGCTGCTTGGCCGACCGCCCTCCATGACTCATCACTACTCTCTTCGCAAAACAATGCAGGCTCCGCGTGACCGCGTCACTAATTGGGTTTCTCGAGTAGTAAAGGCTATGGGCCAGTGCTGACTCTCACTCTGCAATCCAGTGAGAAGAAAGAGCACGTCCGTTTTTTGTGTTTCCTATAGTTTATTATGAAGCAGCTCTTAAAACAGGTGCTGGACAGCTCTAACTGCCCTTTTAAGACCTTCGGCCTGGTGTTTTTAAGCCCCATCCGTCTACCGTGCCATTTCTGACTCGCCGCATATTTAGACTGTGACGATGTTTTGTTGGCGTTCCTTAAAGCAGGATGTCGTTGTTTTCTTTTCAGACCTACAGTGTCAAGGGAAATGCCCTTTTAGGAAGGAAAAAACGAAAACAATGTTGCAAGTCTCCGAGTCAAGTCAGCTGCTTTAAAAATAAATAAATGGAAAAGCAACAATGTTAGGCACGGCCACCCCCACTGCTACTGACCTTTGCAGCCCCGGAGATTTCCAGTCAAGGATATCGATTCACAGTACCCCCTTTTGTGTAGTTATGCAACCTGCAGTGGCGATGCACGTCAGGAAGTGAATCACTCGACCATCTTTGAGAAAGAGGAAAGCCATTCTAAACCGAGCATATCACGATCCTCTGACTGTGTCACCTCAAGTGAGCACCGGCGGTGGCCTGAGTTTTGGGTTACTGGTGTCTTCAATGGTGAAAGATGTAGAGCAGCTTTATTTTATCACCTACAAAGTAGTAGATAGTTGTTTGTTACAGGAACTTTGAAGATGTGCTGCTTTTGTCTGGAAATATAGCAGTGCTTGTTGACATATCTAAAGTAAACAACTAGACCTAAAACGATAATGTAAACAAAGCAACATAATATTAAAATAAAAACATACCAAAGCACATCACAACAAAGCAGTGAAAACAGTATGCAACACAAAACTGCAGGAGAACAAAACAAAAATCACATTTCAGTGATGCATCAAAAAATCAACACAGCACAACAAAATGCTGCAGGGTAAATGTGCCCAAATGTTCTTGCGAAACAATAGCACATTCAGGAATTATTTTTAGGTGGAGGAAGTCTGGTTGCAAAAGACTTCATGGGGACAATCTGAAAGCTGTCCTTGGAATGCCTTCCACTCATTACTTACCACTAGCTTTGTGTTTTGTCACTCACTTTTGCTTGCTTTCCGTTTGTTGGCATTATTTGTTTTAGCACCTCTAGCATGTCTTTGTACTTCCCATGGAGCATAGCCTTCGTACCACCTCTCTGACTAGTTCCTTTTATTCCTCTGTGAGGGTTTGCTTTACATGAACTCTTTAATTTTTGGTGAAGCCCTCAAAGAGAATGCATGTGTTTTGCAGCTGTATCTGTTGTATGCTTCTCTCCTCCCAACACTCAATTCTCTCAAAATCTGTGTGCTTCTGAGCACCTTGCGTCCACATTACTGTTTTGGCCATGTGCTTCTATCCGCCTCAACCATATTGCTCTCTCGTTTCCCATGTACTTCTCTGCTTTCTCTGTGTTGTTTATTGTAGCAAACAGTAAAGCCAGGATAACCTTACCCAAAGAGTCTTGAGAGCTAAGCAAAGGTTTCGGAGGCAATCAAAATGATCCTGGGCAAGAGGCTGCCCACAGTGGCTGCCTGCGATCACATGGCAGATTCTTTTCCGCATACAACAACAATACAACTTAATTTATGCAGTGATTGTCTTTAAATCTATCATGTTGCCTCTGGCTGGCTGTTTGTTCACAGAAGCCTTCAGAGCCCTGACTCAGACAGAGACAGAAATATCCTAGGATCCAGTTGATAAGATCACCACAACCCAGATGCCCTGGCTTCTCAGACAAGCCAGCTGACCTGGTAGTAAAACTAATAATTAAACAAGACATGTGTGCTTTCAGTTTTCAAGGAATAGAAACCTTGCAGGCGTGACTGTGTGAGGCACTGACAGCCATCTCCCAGTGATGAAGCAGACACTTCTCTCCTTTCTCGTTCTGGTTCCACCTAGTACTTCATACATCCTTTTTCAGTTGCTAGGCTTTATAGAAAGCATCACCCTACCCCTGACACTACCACCCTAACCACCACTCTTAATATCCACCATCAACACTACCTCAAAACACCACTACATTATCCTAACCACCACCTAAACAGTCAAAACCACCCTACCCTAACCAACACCACCACGCTTCACACCACCACCTTCACCCTACCACCCCACTACCCCACTACCCCACTCTAACTACCACCACACTAACTACCACTATGTTAACCACTATCACCCTAACCAGCCTACACAGACCTTACCACCACCACTCCCACTACCTTGCACTCACCACCCCAATCAACACTGTACCACCACTACCCCAACTGCCACAATAACCAACATTACCCTCCCACCACCACCCATAACACCACCTTACCATAACCACTACCCTAGCCATCACCCTGCCACCACCACTCTCCCACGACCCTGCCACTTTCACCACCACAACACTCTAATCATCACCACTGCTCAAACAACGCTAACACTACTAAAACCCCAGTCACCAGTCTAACCACCACATAACAATCACCACCACCCTAACCATCGAACCACCACCCTACCACTAATATCACCATACTAACCTTACCCTAATCAACACCACTGTACTCTAACCAACACCCTGTCCTGACCATTACCACCTTCACTACCAGTATCCTACCACCCTAACCACCACCAACTACGCTTCATCGTATTTTAAGTAACTTTTGAATCGTTTGAGCTAAAAACTATTTGATTCTGTTAAAATCGACTGATTATGCTGCAGATGATGGATTACCTGGCAAATCTATAACTAAGCAAAAAGTGCAGCTGCAGCACAATCGCATAATTCCAGTGGCTATGCCAAACCACACAGCCCAACCCTAACCACAAACCCTAATCACCACCTTATCATAACCACTACCCTATTCACCACCACCAGTCTCCCACCACCCTATCCACTTTCACCACCACAACACTCTAATCACCACCGCCGCTCAAACCACCACCTTAACACCATGAAAGTCACCAGCACCGGTCTAACCACCACACTAACGAACACCACCACCCTAACCATACTATCACCACCCTACCACTAATACTGTCATTCTAACATCACCCTACTCAACACCACTATACCCTAACCAACACCCTACCCTGACCACTACCACCTTCACTACCAGTATCCAACCACCCTAACCACCACCAACCTCACAACTCTATTTACCACCGCCAAAACAGTGCTCTAACCACCACTACCCTACTTACCACCACCACCCAACCCTGATCACCACCACCCAACCTTTACCACAATCACCTTAACCACTATCACCTCACTCTAACCACTAGCACTTTAACTACCACACCATCTCCCTAACAATCACCCTAATCTCTACCACCCTAACCATCAACACCTCATGGCCCTACCCTACCCTCAACATTCTACCCACCACAACCCCACCCTAAAACTGCCAAAACCTCCATCTACAGTCTAACCATCACACTAACCAATATCACCACCCTAACCATCCTACCACCACCCTACCACTAATATCACCATCCTAACACCACTCTAATCAACACTACTGTACCGTAACCAACACCCTACCCTGACCGTTACCTCCTTCACTACCACTATCCTATCACCCTACCCACTTTCACCACCACAACACACTAACCATCACCGTCACTCAAACCACAACTCTAACACCACTAAAACCACTGTCATCAGTCTAACCACCACACTACCCAACACCACGACCCAAACCATACAACATCCACCATACTACTAACACCACCACCCTAATCAACACCACTATACCCTAACCAACACCCTACCCTGACCACTACCACTATCCTACCACCCTAACCACCGCCAACCACATGTAATCTTATTTTAGGTAACTTTTGAATCATTTGAGCTAGAAACAATTTCTTTTGTTAAAATCTGCATACTATGCAGCAGATGATTGATTAAATGGCAAATCTATAACAAGCATAAATTGCCGCAGCCCCACAATTGCATAATTCCAGTGGCCATGCCAAAAACCACACAACCTGACCCTAACAACCTGACCCTAATAACCACTTAAACACCACTCCCTAAATACCACCTTACCATAACCACTACCCTACTCACAACCCTACCACCACCACTCTGCTACCACCCTACCCACTTTCACCACCACAACACTCTTACCACCACCACCACTCAAATCACCACCCTAACACCACCAAAACCACCACCACCGGTCTAACCACCCCACTAACTTCCACCACCCTAACCATACTACCACCACCCTACCACTAATACCGTCATCCTAACACCACCCTAATCAACACCACTGCCACAACCCTCCTCTAACCACAAACACCTTACTAACCACCACCACCCAACCATGATCTCCACCACCCGACCCTAACCACAATCACCTTAACCACTATCACCTCACTCTAACCACCAACACTTTAACTACCACCCAAACCACCTCCCTAACCATCGTCCTCACCTCTACCTTCCGAACCATCAACACCTCATTGCCCTACCCACCCCATCTCAACATTCTAACCAACACAAACCCACACTAACCACCACCACCACCCCTTAACCACCACCACCCTAACCTCAGGAGCACTGGAATTATATTACAGGAGAGGGCTAAGTTATGCAGCAGGGTTGAGTACATTATGATGCAAAAAAGGCACATTTTGTGGCATAATGCAGCACATTTTAATATAGTATAACTGCTTTATTCATCATTTGTAAAAGTGATAACACTCTCTGGGTATTGGTTGCACCTCATTAGTACCATTTTAACATCCACATATAGCAATAAGCAACAGAAAGCTATGCAGTTCAGAGCATCCACTGAACTGCAACACATTTCATCGTATTTTAAATCGTTTAACTAGTAACATTTTTTTTGTTAAAATCTGCAGATGATTTGGCAGATGATGGATTATGTGTCAAATCTGAACCTATGCAAAAATTGCATTGACTGTGCAATCGCATAATTCCAGTTGCAATGCGTATCCTACACAACCCGACCCTAACCAGAACACCCCACTCACCACTTAAGCACCACCAACCTACTAACCACCACTGTCCTATTATCCACCACCACCCTAATATCCACCACCACCCTACCCTAACAATCACTACCTGACCCTATACACCACCCCACACTAACTACCACCCTAATCACAATCACCCTAGTGACAACCACCCTAACCACCACTACCATCACCATAACCACTATCATCTCACCCTAATCACCACCTGGCCCTAACTATTACCACCTTCAAAACCATTCCCCTAACCACCACTACCATAACCAGAGCCACTCCAAACAACCCCACCACCCTTTCTACCAAAATAACCAACATAACCACCCTTAACAACACCACTCTAAATACCACCACCCTAACCAGCCTACCACCATCTCACCAACCACCACCCCCTGCGTCCATTCCCCCACCACGACCCCCTACCATTACCCCATACTTACCACTACCCTATCTTCAGACTAACCCTCACCATCCTACTCTAACCACCAATCTACCCAGAACACCACCACCATCCTAGCAACCACCTTCACCACCACCAGCTGCACCACCACCTTTCACTCTCCTCACCACCACCAACATGCCACCCACACCAGCCTACTGCTTCCCTAACCAACACCACCCTACTAACCACTATCACCCAACCCTAACCAGTACCACCCCAGCCACCACCACAACTATCCTAACCACCAACACTGCATGAGCCTAACCACCACAACTCTAACTACACCTACTAACACCCTACCCCTCACCAATCGGCAACTGCCCTAACAACCTCTCTATTCACAGCCACCCTAAACACCACCACCATCCTAACCACCACAATAGCTACCACAACCCCACCAACCTCAAGATCAACCGATCACTACCCTCACCACCACCTTAACTACCATGACCAAAACTACCACCAGCTTAACCAGTCTACCCCCACGCTAGACCCACAAACCCTACCCCTACCATCACCACCCTGTCACCACCACTATCTACTCCCACTTCACCCTACCACCACCCAAGTCACCCAACCCACTACCACCCTAACACCACCACCCTACCCAGACCACCACTACCCTAGCGTAACAACTACCACCTTCACGACCCTCATCACCATGGACCCTCACCATCCTCACCATCACCTACCACTACCCTACCAGCCTTACAACCACCACCCTAACCTCCCAACCCAGACAACCACCACCCTTTCACTAAACATGATTTTCAGTTCCTGTAGAAGCTTTTCATTTTTTAACAACCGTTTTCAATGTATTACTTGATTATTGTTTTCAAGAAAAGTTGTGGCTTACGTTTGCATTTATTTACTCTCAAGTAACTTTTTCTCACCTGAAACTATGGATCTAAGTATCGAGTAAAACAAAACCATATCAAAGATTACGAACCATATACATGTTGCCCACAGCTATCTATCAAACTGTTGGCTTTATCTTTGGAAATCCATATGTGAACATTGAGAAGGAACTTTATTGTAGGATGTTGTTGTAAACCCTAGGATGAATGCTCTCCGGGCACATGCACATTTTGAACTTCATATTTGATTGCCTTGCACATTTTAATTGCTGTGCAGTGGGAATAGGAAAATGTAGTGTTAATTGCATTACATGGCATGTGTTTAATGAAGCAACCTACAAACGCCATCAATCCTGCTTCAAAGACTAGTTGTGTGGGCTTTTCCTTCTTCATCTTGTGTTTGTAACTCCTCTGGAACATGGCCTTTTTACTTGTCCTTCCATTGCTTTATTTTCTGACAGTTCTTTTTTTTCTTTCTAATGAAACCCTCCATGAGATAGCATGTTTTTTCCAACTATCTTCTTGTGTACTTCTCTTCACCTCCCCGCTACTCTACACGTTGATCTTGCTCATGTGCTACTCCCCCATGATCCTCTGTGTTGTGATTGCAATTGTGTGGATTACTTTTTTGCCCTTGTGCTTCTCTTGTAGTGTAGTTCCTATTTTCCCTATAGGCCCTGTGCATTGGAATAACATAAACAGCAGTGTAGACGTAGGACTGAGGTCTTCTAGGTCTCTACTGACTATGTTAGACTTAATTTAGGTTTGCGCCAGCTAGCTCAGATGTCACTGGAAACTTTCTTGACTGAATAGGAAGTGATCAGCTTCCCTGGCTCAGACAAGAAGGGATTCAGCTTCCGACAACCGCATAAACATGACAACTTTGCTCCCCAGAATAAGAGTCAATCTCTAGAGTCGTGTGAAACAATAGACAGCTATTTCACTCAGTCAGAAGTGCATTCTTAGTTTCACCAGAGTGCAGAGAAGAGAGAGACGGGCGTTTTCAATAAAAGATATTATTTATTGAGCAGTCTTCCTTCTCATGCAAGAGAAATGAATTGCCACAATTGCAAGACTTGTTATAACGAAAAGTGCGTACAGTAAAAGGAGTATTACGAAATAATACTGTAAAAGCATTGATATGGTTTCTTAGCCATAAGATAGGTAAAATGAATAAAATATATACATTCATATATACATTGGCTAACGACCTCAACTGGTGCTTCTAACTACGCCTACCCCGGTGTACCTGACCGAAGCCTAATACGTGTCAGGGAGTAAGTAAGTAGCAGTTTAAGTTAAGTTGGTTTTGCCAAGAGTTTGATTCAAGAATTCTTTCTAAGGGTTTAGTCAGCACCGTACCTCTGGAATAGAATGTAGGAGGTCTGGTATCTCCCTCTCAGGACCCGATATCCCAGTCACCCGCAAGGGTAGGCTGGAAACGCCGGAGCTGGATTTTCTCGGCAGGAGAAAAGACAGCGTCTTTCTCAGCACGTCAAAGAGGAGGGGCAGCGTCCGTGGGCTTCTCGCATCTGCTGGGCTCTCTGCAAGGGGACAGCTGTTCTGCTCCAGTATTCACCACCACCGTGTGTTTGCTTAAGGCAGCGTTGGTATATTTATACCTGAAAGGTACAGAGTTTGACGTAAGTTTTGGACATAAGACGTCAATAAAGATGTCACTAAGAACTGGTCGTTCTTACAGTGCTCGCAGGAGTTCTATTACTAATCAAAACAAAGCAAACAGGGCTTTCCCAGGTTGCTGGGGGTTTGGTGTGTCGAAAGAACTCGGTGTGTTCTCTAGGAATCTAAGGAAGTGGCTTCTGCTGTGTCATGGACTGCAGAGGCGAGTTAGTGAAATATGGCTCTGATTATTATGCCATTATAGGGATATTTATTGATTATAGCCGTATAGGGGCATACGGTCACAATATTGATCGGGTTCCTAGATAAAACACATCACCCACTCCACGATTTTATGTCCATCAATTACTAAAAACTTAAGCAATAAAGATGCATGTGTATTCCTACCCACCCCAAAATGCATTTTGCATTTGAAGTGGTGTATACGAAATACATGAAAATGCTAATAGGTACTGTACGTTTTAAGCAGAGTAATCATTCAAAAAAATTTTGCATATATATTCAGTTGAACGATTAGCGAAAAATGACACATGAAATGTCTCTCAATACAGAAAAGAAGGGTGAGACTATTTCATCACATATAAATACAGTTGCTGTAAAATGTGCTAGAGGCTGAGGTAATATGTTGTCTCTAGATCTACTAAAAATAGAAGCTCTGTTCTTTATGAATAGTTCTACTTTAAGCAAAGTACGTGTGCCAGAAAAAGGTAAATATTTTGGAATTTTGGGAAAAAATAATTTCATGGTGAGCGGGGGAAAAAATAGTTCCCAACGCTTTTCAGTAGCTTTTGTTTATCAAAGCCGAAGGCCGAATTCAGAGTTCATGGGAACGCTGTGTGCCGGATTGTTTTCCAAAAAGTTATTGTTTCTGTTCAGGGGAGAACATCATTTCAGACAGGCTCGCAAAGAATTGGTCTACATATTCAGGTGACAGTTCGACCAAGTTTGATAATGCTGTAACCTGGCAGTTGTGAGAATGATTGCTATCATCGATTTCAGGATCAGGATCAGCCGGGCTAGTCCAAGGACTTTAGTTATGCGGTCCCGGTAGCGTATTGCTAGAATCGTTTCTTCCATCCTTGCCGGAGTCATTTCTGCATTTTGGCTTGCCATATCGGAGCAGGAGGGTCAAAAATAAAATTCTTGCTACGAGTCCCAAAAGTAGTGGTAGGCCGCCAAAGACCGAATGGACAAAATTGGGAAAGATGCCCAGGACTGCTTCGAAGGGTGTTAACAGTCCCGAAAAAATTGTCTTAAATACATACGAGATACCACTGGCATCCAACATATTTAGGATTTGGCTGAGCAGTTCTGTGAAATGCACGGGGCAATTTGTTGATAAAAGTGTATGTATCTCTGCAGTTGTCCTTGCAACTTGGAGATCATACGTCTCTTTTGATGACGTGATGGGCACTGTTGTCTGTAAAAGAACAGACTTCATTCTGCTTAAAGTATCAATTCGTATAGAAGAGATATTCAACGGAGGCCAAATCGGAGCCACTGAGTCTCCAGGGCCATTTGGATACAATGCTTGCATACAGCAAGTGACCATGGAACTGACGCTTAAGAGATATGCTTTCCCTGGCACCAAGCCACAACAGCTGTGATCCGTTATTAGAACGTAACTCCCGTTAGAAAGCTGTCTAAAGAATGGCTCTATCTGTGTTGCAGGTGTGCCGTGCTGGTGGCACGAAAGGTTATTTGAAGTCCCCTCAAACGCCCCATGCAAGTTAATACCTTGGCACAAAAGTATACCGCTTAGTGATTGTTTACACTCATTACCACTAAGAAATACATTTTTGTTGTTGTCACTATAACATGTATGTGTATAAGGTAATTTCCATGATGTATCCTTTACCCAACCTTTCATACTGGCCTGGTGGTATATACACTAGGCATTTTTTAAATTGGAAAGTTGTTATCGGAATTGTGATAATCCCGTGTATTATCCATTCAATGACAGGTCTTTCTGACATTGTCAATGGTAATCTCTCAAGTTTTTCGATGCTCAGGATTGTATAGTCTGCTCCTTTCTGTGCCAAACTAATTTGTTTATCAGTAAGGTTAAAGATGGAAAACAATGACGTCGTGTTGATTAAACGCCATGGCACATAGCCTGAACGGAGGTTTTGCAACGTCCAGCCTAGCTGTACAATAGAACATAATTAGGACTGGCCATGTTGTAACATTAGCAAGTCCTGGTCTATAATATCAATAGCAGATGATACAATACTGTCCAGTGAATATATACTGGAGGACAGAGTCATTAACCAATTGTCCACAACAGAAAGTGATTTTTCCAAATTAATACGATCAATTTCTCGTATTTTCTCTGCTGTCTCAATTTGAGTCACTTTCCATGCCTCGTTGTAAGCAGCATATATACTGGCCGCTATGAAACGTTTTTGACGCTGTTTGCGTGGTCCCATTATGAAATCGCGCAAGTCAGCACCATCTTTAAGTAAAGACAAGTGTTGCTTAATTTGTGCCAGTGTGGATGTTTGTAGCCATTCAAGGCATAGTTTCCCTACACTGTATGTTGTTACTATCCCTGGATGTTGTCTCTGGGAGTATCTAGGGTCTGGTCTGGTCATTTTTAACCCCTGTAGTTTGTTCAGGAATCTGTCTTGACAGTTATCCGTGTCTGTAGGCCAGATTAACCACTTTTTCCAATGAGGATGTGTTCTGTTTTCATTTAAAATTTGGGATACGTCTACTTCAATATCTGTGGTTGGATTATCAGGTATTGGCTTTGGAATAGACGGTTTGTTAAGGTCTTTAATCTTGGCTAGGCCAAGACAGGTCGTTTGTTGAATTGTGTCATTCAAGAACATTATTTGTTCGGGGATCATGCAGGCTCGAAATAATGCTTCTAGGCCTTGTACCTGCCAATCTTTTGTACCCCAGATGGTTTTTGTTTCAATGTTATTCTTCCAGAAATCAAAACCAAATGTAATAATTTTTTCATAAAATGCTTCTGAATATATCAATTTAGTATTTGTCAGCATAGTATTTGTCCATGTTTTATCTAACAGTTTATGATAAAATGTTTCTGCATCACTTGTGTTAAACCCTGAGAAGTATTGGAATTTCTCATAGAATGTTTTTGAACTGCTTTTAGGTGGAGTAGCACAATGTTCCCATTGGTTGTATTTAAAAACATTTCTAGGTTGAGCAGATTTATGTAAATAGTGGTCTGCATAATGAGTAAAACAGTACATCTGTTCATAATTCGAGGAACCTTGCAAATAATCATGTTCTGTAAATTTTGCTGACAAAACTAAATCCGACATCATATTATTTATACTTTCAAAGTCCCAATCATCATAGAATGTACTTGGTTTTATGAGTCACTTAATGAAACCTTAAACTGATGAGGATATTTCAAGAGTTCGACCGGGCCATATATTTCGTAGTCTGTTTTGTCCCAAACTACCCCGCCGGGTATTGGAATGGCTGTGACATTCACTGATGATAGTTCTCTTTTCTCGATGTGAGATGATTTGTGAGGCTTCAGAACTAAGTTGATGTTCTGACTTGCTGTGTCCATTGTACTGTATTTTCCCTCAATGAATTTTCCCAAGCAAAGTACCATGATGAGCCAAAGGAGGAGGAAAAATACACCTAGCCCAATCCAAAATTCTAACCATGGAGAAATAAGATAGGTTTCTTTGAGTTGATGAAAGAGTTCTGTTGCTTTTTCTTTAAAAGTCTTTGTTGCTGGCGTCACTTCAGTGTCGTTTTGATCTTCAGAAAAGTTATCGAAATTGATGAAGCATCCAGATGCAGTTCTGTCGATTGTTGGAATTGTTTTTTCAATTTGCCTTTCATTAGCACATTCTGATGCTATGTCATTGTAGACTGGTGTTTCATGACGAACTGTTTCAATTTGGGTTTCAAGAGGCACAAGTTCCATGGCATTTCTGCATAGTCCTTTTTTATTCACTGCAGGTTTATCAAATGTTATTAGTCTTTCAGTTTAAACCTCTTGGATACTAGCAAATTTGGGTATTCTGTTACTTCTTGGGAGTCCACTGGGCCTACTATTTATAATAGGCCACATGATTGTGATTTTACCTGGTCGATGGATACAACTCGGTTCTCCTTTTTACCAGCAAGGGGCGGTAGTACAACTGATCTTGTTCCGTTGATTGCTAAAACAGGTACTGCTTTTCTGGAAGAAAGGCCCAAATTCCTTCTTCACCGCTATTTTCTCTCTGACCAGATCCCCAATCTTTGGAATCCAGGCAGGTCTTGCTAGGACAGGTGGTGTGTCTTCAGTGGTTGTTGGCTGTTGCTTTAACTTTATGTTGCTCAGGGCTTTTCTTGTTTCATTTAAGTCCTGTAAAACAGCCAAACGATCTTTGATGTCAAAGCCTTTTTTCTTATCTTCTACCACTGAAGCATGACTATCTAAGTCCTGAACATACATTCTAGTTCCGAACAATAGTTCGTACGGGCTGAAACCTTTTAGAGAATTTCTTGGCAAGTTTTAAGACTACGTTGGACACTTGTTAAATGCTGGACCCACCCATCACCCGAACCTAATACCTTTGCCGTTATAGATTGCTTGATGTCTCGGTTTTTTCTTTCCACTACCCCGTTTCCCTCAGGATGGAAGGGACAAGAGAACCGCAATCCAATGCCCATGCTGGTCATGGCCTCCTTATAAGCTCGAGAGCTAAAAGCAGGTCCCTGGTCAGAATGAAGCATAGCAATTGCGTATGTGCCGATAAAGACTCGAAAATCTTTTATAACAGTTCTGGCGTCAGCCGAGCGCTGGGGCCACATTTTTAAGTGAATATAGTCTTTAAAAAAATTAATAGGACGCTGGATTTAATTTGTAGATAGCCCTATGCTATCTACAGAAATGGCCATGGCATTACTCCGGTTGGCTCGTTACTGCAGTCTCTGTTGCAGTCTGGACAGCTCTTTGCAAATTTATAATGTTGCAGGCTCATCCCCGGCCACCAGTATTCTGATTGTAATTCTGTCAGAGATTCCTTCATCTGTTTGTGCCTCGGACCCAATCCCATGTGTGCGTCTGCTATTAAAAAGATTCTCCGATTCGTGTTTGGAATTACCCTATCCCCCACTCCAGGGATTCGAGCAAAAGGAACGGAGTTTGCATCAATTACGTATGTATAATTGAGTGGATAGTTCACAGGTTGTGCTGCACAGTTGTCTTTTGAAGACTTTTTTACCGCCAGCATGGTTTCCCCGTCTATGTATTTTTCTGAACGCTTTTTTGTGGCTACAGAAGCCGGTTTAGTTGCTTCCGCTGTATCTGTATTAGCCAATGAATTCCCTGCAACGTGAACGCCATCACGTTGATGACTCAGAGTGTGTATCACGTGAGTCTTTTGTAGTTCTTTCTGTAAAATAACTACTTGTTTCCAAAGCATTTTATGCTTGATTGTGGCACCTGTTTCATCTTTGTAATCATTTTTAACCCAGTTCTGCAAATCATTATTGTAAGAATTGACGCAAAAATGAGAATCGCACACGATTAGTGTCGGGAATTCACATTCGGCATTTTCAAGCGCCATATTTAAAGGTCTGATTTCAGTTCGCTGAGCCGAACGTTTTCTCAGTGATTCAGTTTTTGTTATTTTCGGTCTGAATTTACCGCAGAGCCAGCGACCTTTAACAATCGCGCAGGCTGCATTGTAGGATTTATCATCTACATTGTAATGCTGTACAAATCTATCTGTATAGATTATACAAGAGTACTGTTGGAGAGGCAGAATTTCGATTGGCAGAGTACATTCTTTTTATTTTATTTTAAATCATTCAGTTTTTTCATGTTCGGGACAAAATAGTATGTCACGTCTTCTGCAGCAAGAGAATTTTCCCACTGTATCCATTTTGGATCTAGTGCCACTGTTTTTAGATTTACTGGGCTGAATAGCGCCTCGAAGGCTGATTCTGCTGTGAAAACAGTTATTCTTTTGCCTTGGGCTAGTGCTCGTTCTCTCGCTACAGCAGTTTGCACTGCCTTTACAGTATTTTCTGTAAGACTGAATGTTTTTTCTGTTTGTGTGTACAAATGTGATTTGTAAGCTATTGGTACAGTTTCTCCCTCATTAGAGGTCAGGTACGTGAATCCGCATCTTCCTGGGATGACCCGGATTACAAGGTTGCGTGTATTGTCACGTGTTTCTAATTTTGTTTTAGCTAACATGTCTGTTTGCAGTGATCTCAAAATGTCTGTGTGTTTTTGAGTCCAGTTGATTGGTTTAAAATCAGGTTTTATTAATTCGTAGAGAGGTTTAACCCTCTCTGCATAGTTTAGAATGTAAGTTCTTCTGAAATTCAGGAAGCCTAGAATCGATTGTAAGTTCTTCAGCGTTTTTGGTGCTTGGAGTACAGCGCACTTCTCTAAGAAGTTGTCTGCTAGTCTTTTTCCTTCACTTGATAATTCGTATCCTAAAAATAGGACAGTTAGATGGGCAATTCGTGACTTTTTAAAGTTGAATTTGTAACCCTCTGCTGCGAACCCAAGTATTATGGTGTTCACTCTTTTCAAGTGGGTATCCAAGTCGTCGTCTGTGAGATAGATGTCATCGACATAAGAAAATGCCTCATCATCATATATTTGTAGTAACTCTGTTACTCTGGCTGAGAATAGTCCTGGGCTGTTCTTGAATCCCTGTGGGAGCCTACAGAAATTTTTCTGTGACCCCATTATGAGAAAGCGGTCAAGTACCTGCTTTCTGGTGCAATATTTTGACAAAAGAACCCATTAGATATGTCTAATGTTGTTTTGTATTTTTTGCGAACTATGTTGTTCATTAGTGCAGCACTGTGCACATTTTGTATCACAAATGTTTTGCAACATGAGTTAAGGTGTCTGTAGTCCAAGACTAGACGATACGAATCGTCCGGTTTGGAGACAGGAAACAAAGGATTGTTCATTTGAGAGGTGCATGTTTCAATCACCCCTTGGTATTCAAGTTGATCTAAAATCTCCCTGACCTGTTTTTTAGCTTCTTGCTTAATTGGGAAATGCCTTTGTGCAGTTGGTTGACATTTTAACTGGATTTTGTGAGGAGGAGAGTCCTCATCCCATCCTACATGCTTCTTATATAGTGCAGGTGCTTGAGCTACTGCCCATTTCCTTGCATATATATATTTAGTGTGAATTGGAATATGATTTGAGAAGGCAGGCATAATCATTTCTTCGCCATGAGGGCACTCCCTGACAAACCCTGGGGGCCAATCTTTCTCGGCTAACAGGATGTCATAGTCTTTTGAGAGGTTATCCCAAAATAGACCCCTTATTTTCCTAGTCTTATCTCCCTCTATACGCAGTGTTATTTCGTATATCTTATGAGGTTTGCTAACTCTGGTATCTGCAGTTTCTACTTGAATGTATTCATTCGTGTCCACTGTCTCCAGATGACTCATCAGGATCTTGCGAGCTATGCTGATTTCTGCTGCACTGTCTAGCATTGTCTGTGCCCACTCTCCGTTTTTCAGCTGTGTCCTCAGTATTCTCGGCATGTTCGATTACTCTAATACTGGCTACCTTCTTTCTTAGAAATTGTAATTTTTTACTTTGAGCAGGTTCCTTGTCTTTGGACTTGGTGTGCTCTTCCCTTGGATCTGACCGTCCTCTTCTTTCTGATTTCTGCTAAAATGATTGAGAGGGACGTGTATCAATACTTTGATATCTATCAGGTTTTTTCAAGTTATCCCTATTTCTAAGGTTATACCTTTTCTCAGAGTGCTCCCTCTGGGGAGACTGGTGTTCTCGATTCGGAGTTCTTTCTCTCCGCCGAGGAGACCTTCCTCTGGACTGGAAAACCTTTTCTTTGGGAGTGGATTGTTTATTTCCATCCCAACTCTTTTTAGGAGTGTTTAGATTATTTTTAATAAATAATTTTTCAGGATTTTCAAGTAGTTGGGGTTTTACTGGTTTCCCACCCAACCTATCTCTACCTAATTCTTCATAGCATTTTTCTATGATTCTGGCAAGTTCAATTGGTTGATCTGTTATATCTGTTTCTTTCAATTTCTGGCGGATCGCCACAGATGCTGCTTCTCCTTTTATGTTGGCTAGTAATATAGCCGAGACCTGCTTGAAGTCTTTCAGTAATTTCATACCAAGAGTTAAAGCAGGTTCTGGACCGTATTCATTCTGAATTTGTTTTAGCACATCCGGTATTACCGCCATTGACGGAACACCATGTGTTTTTGTGTAAATGGAAGCAAAGACTGTGCCCCAAGTGTCACAGTCCTCCACATGTGGTGCGACCCCCATTGGAAGGCAGATAGTCATCATTCTGTGTTTCTCAATAGGGGTAGTATTCGGGAATACTGCCTCTATTTGAGTTATTTTTTGTGCTAGCCAGAATGGAATTTGTTCCCGTTTTGCGGGTGTTTTTCCAAGACATGATTGTATGTTCTGTGGTGTAATTTATTTGTGTTCCCCTGATGAGGGGTTAGCTGTGGAATATTAACAGCTGTTTGGACTGTTGCAGTCTGCATTACATATTGGACTAACTGTCTGTGTATTTTAATTAATAATTTTAGCTGTGCTAAAAGTTCTTCTCTTGACATTTTATCAATGTCTGGATGTGGTGTGTAGCTGGCTAGAACCGGCCACGTTGCTCCTGGTCTACCTAGTGGACCGAGCCTGGTAATGTGATCATTATGTTTTAGGGCGCCTTTAAACCAGAGCAGGTTCTCTTGGTATTTTAATGGGATTTCAATCTCCTCGAAAGGAGCATATTCTTCCAGTGGTTCCTCTTTTTTGTAATAGTGGAACTCGTGTGTTGTAGCGTTTGCCGCTGGAAAGTTTATCCATGAATAGAATACCTCTGTCTGCCGATATTCGTGTGCCTCTATCACGAAAATGACTGTACCACCTCGTGCTGTCAGTCCGTTTTCTATAAGTTTTAAAGTTATAGTTTTTCTTATGTTGACCGGAATGAGGATGGCATTCTGGTCATTCTGTAGGAAACTCGTGTCGTCCTCCATTAGTTGATTTGCTAATATAGCAGCATCCCTTTCCTCATCACTATCTGGCATTTTTCTGTCAGAAAGGTTTTTTGTTGCAGATCAGGTTTCAAGGAAACAAAAGATTAGGTGCACAATTTTTTGGAACACTGTATCCTTCAACGTTGACTAAACCAGAAACTCTACATAGGAATCTCTTCCTACTAAGTTCCGGCGGATTTTAACCTTTCACCCACTCCAGACGTCTATTGGAGTATTTACGGGAGAAAGGGTCTGTGTGAAAAAACACGACTGAGTTACTCTAACGTCTTGCGTTAGTTTTATCGCCTTACCAAACGTTGGGCGCCATGTAGTGTAGTTCCTATTTTCCCTATAGGCCCTGCGCATTGGAATAACATAAACAGCAGTGTAGACGTAGGACTGAGGTCTTCTAGGTCTCTACTTACTATGTTAGACTTAATTTAGGTTTGCGCCAGCTAGCTCAGAGGTCACTGGAAACTTTCTTGACTGAATAGGAAGTGATCAGCTTCCCTGGCACAGACAAGAAAGGATTCAGCTACCAACAACCGCATAAACATGACAACTTTGCTCCCCAGAATAAGAGTCAATCTCTAGAGTCGTGTGAAACAATAGACAGCTATTTCACTCAGTCAGACGTGCGTTCTTAGTTTCACCAGAGTGCAGAGAAGAGAGAGACGGGCGTTTTCAATAAAAGATATTATTTATTGAGCAGTCTTCCTTCTCATGCAAGAGAAATAAATTGCCACAATTGCAAGACTTGTTATAACAAAAAGTGCGTACAGTAAAAGGAGTATTATGAAATAATACTGTAAAAGCATTGATATGGTTTCTTAGCCATAAGATAGTTAAAATGAATAAAATATATACATTCATATATACATTGGCTAATGACCTCAACTGGTGCTTCTAACTACGCCTACCCCGGTGTACCTGACCTAAGCCTAATACGTGGGAGGGAGTAAGTAAGTAGCAGTTTAAGTTAAGTTGGTTTTGCCAAGAGTTTGATTCAAGAATTCTCTCTAAGGGTTTAGTCAGCACCGTACCTCTGGAATAGAATGTAGGAGGTCTGGTATCTCCCTCTCAGGACCCGATATCCCAGTCACCCGCAAGGGTAGGCTGAAAACGCCAGAGCTGGATTTTCTCGGCAGGAGAAAAGACAGCGTCTTTCTCAGCTCGTCAAAGAGGAGGGGCAGCATCCGTGGGCTTCTCGCATCTGCTGGGCTCTCTGCAATGGGACAGCTGTTCTGCTCCAGTATTCACCACCACCGTGTGCTTGCTTAAGGCAGCGTTAGTGTATTGATACCTGAAAGGTGCCGAGTTTGACGTAAGTTTTGGACATAAGACGTCAATAAAGATGTCACTAAGAACTGGTCGTTCTTACAGCACTCGCAGGAGTTCTATTACTAATCAAAACAAAGCAAACAGGGTTTTCCCAGGTTGCTGGGGGTTTGGTGTGTCGAAAGAACTCGGTGTGTTCTCTAGGAATCTAAGGAGGTGGCTTCTGCTGTGTCATGGACTGCAGAGGCGAGTTACTGAAATATGGCTCTGATTATTATGCCATTATAGGGATATTTATTGATTATACCCGTATAGGGGCATAAGGTCACAATATTGATTGGGTTCCTAGATAAAACACATCACTCTCTATTCCCCATTGTGCTCTCTCTCTTGTCCAGGTGCTTCTATTACCCTTTGCTTTACGTTGCTCTCTTGCATGTGTTGTGTAATTCTCCTACCAACCCCCATGTTGCGCCAGACCCTGCCCTGTCATCCTTGGCCCCCCCAGCGCCCTCCATGTTGCTTTCATCCCTACTGACCTTGTTGCTTTCTTCTACTCACTTTTAAAACTAAAATATTTTGGCACAATTTGTTTTTTCTTCTTTTTTTACATTGACTAATCCAACTTGGGTTAGTAAATAAAAAAACACAACACTCCTACCTGCGCATTTTGCAGATTCATGCATGTGTGGAACAATTGCCCTCAAAATGACACTGCCGTTGTGTCTGGGTCATAGCACCTTTTTTTGGTTTCATTATGAGAAATGCCACACAAGATTGGTAAAAGGCATTGTCAAAGTCAATAATTCAAAAAGTGAGACCTATTGGCTTTGCTAATGCTTGGTTTATTATGTAGTGGTAAAAGGTGTTTAGAGCAAGCACTACCTTAATAGTGACATTTGAAAATGCATTGTAATCCAGCCACTCTTGTTATACCTGTTCAAGTTTATGAATTGCATGAACTCTGCACTAGATTAATAGTTATTTATCAAAGCAGGAAGGAAGATTAAAAGGGACATAACCAAGATTTTTCAGACTTAAGCTGTACCTAGTCACTGCCATTATTTTGTAGACTTTCAGTGCTTTTCTGGGTCACAGGGGAGAGATAATGGCTCACACACATTTTAATAGAGTACACAGCAGTGTTGGCTTCAGCTAGAGACTGCTAATGATTTATTTCCTTTTATAATTTGTCACCATTTATTAAGCAAGAATTGATGTTTTACGAACAGTATAAAGTACAATATTCCAAGTAAAATAAATGTCTGGGTGATGGGGGTAATTCAAAAAGACATGTAACAGCACAAAAAAGAGTACTTCTGTTGTAATCGTTACGTACTCTTAATGTCCCAAAACATATGATACAAGTAAAATGGATAGATTTGGGTGATATTGATATAATTTAATAGAAATAGAGAGGACTGTTGTTATACTGTCATCTTTTATAAATACAAATTATTGTAGTATAATTAGTATAATGTCAACCTGTGTATACCCCACAGACTATGATTACCATCATGCTTGATAAAATAGATGATAAGCCACGCCCACTGAAGGCGGTGTTACTCAATTAAAACAATTGATTGCAGGGGTGAGTTTATGCTTCTTTCCTTATCCAGACCCCATGAAGAAGAGGCGGAGTAGGCTCAGGAGAATGGGCAACAGAGCTGCGAGAGGCCAACAAGCCAGATGGCAGGAATGTTGAGTGTGCGCTTTTGATTTGTATATATATATATATATATATATATATATATATATATATATATATATATATATATATATATATATATATATATATATATATATATATATATATATATATATACGGTTGAAATTGACAAGCCCAGAGAACGACTGGTGATGCGAGAACAGCGCTTACCGCCAGCGCTGAATAATATCCACAGCAATCCTCATTCCAGAAAGAATGGAAAGGGGCGACCACTCGGTCCCCCCGAACGTATGGCAGAGTACCTCGATCCCCCCGGGAAGCCATTTTGGGCGGGAGGCGCGTCTCGGCTGGTATGCCCGAAGCGGCGTAGCCGGGGCGCGGTCTTTCCCGCCCTAGAGTGGGCTGGCCTAGACACTGACGCGGCTGGCCACGCCCTCGGGGCAGGCAGGGGCGGGTTTACGCCCGCCCTGAAGACGGATAAAAAGGGACGCAAGACCAGAAGACATCCTCTTGTTCCTGTGCTCTGAAGCTGCACCCCCTCGCTGCACGTGAGCTCGAGACGGAACGAAGAGCCAATTTTGAGCGTTGTAATCTTTCTTTTGTCTTACAGATACTCTGTCGGAGAAATGCCCAAGAAAGGCGGGAAGAGAATGACGACCGAACAGATGGTTCGGGTTCTCATGAAGGAGATGACTGAGCTGAAGAAACGGGTGGCGGAGAGAGACGGGGAAGGGGGGCCGGAGCGTCCGTCGGCTGGAGCAGCTCCAGGAGGAAGAGCCAAGAGGCCAAGGAGGGGACCAGCTGGGGGAAGCGCCCCGGTTCCCTGTACCCCGCTCGAAGCGCCAACCCCAGTACCGGCGGAGGGGAATCCAATTCCTGTAGTGGTCACCCCGGTGTCCAAGGAGGATATGCCGCCCGAGCTGGCAGCACAACTTGCAGCGTGGTTGGGCGACAGTAGTGAGGGCGCCACGGCTGCCGAGGCCCAGGCGCTGATGAAGCAATTGCGCGAGAAACGGGATGCAGCCAAGGTGTCCGCGCCGGCTGCAGTAGTCGACAAGCCACAAGGGACGGTTGCGACCGCAGATGCAGCGTCCGGTGCAGGTAAGCGGCCATTGCCGATTGCGAGGGATGAGTCAGCACCCTCTCGTAGAGAAAGGTTGGGTCAACATGTGCCTTTGGCAATTAAGGAGAAGATTTGGGCGGGGGAATATGTGAACATCTTCTCGTTGCTTGTTGATCATTATGAGGTGGAGCATGTTAAGGGTCAGAAAGACCTTATGCATCCGAGTGTTTGGCGGGCAAAAATGGCCGCCTTTAAAGTAAATGAGACTATCGGCAATTGGGGCAATGCATGGGGAATTTTTACGTCGATCTTGGGCGAACGTAGGCCCGAGTTGCTTTCCGAGTTGCCGACCTATCAGTCACGAATCATGGGGTACTCGACATCACACCAGGGTAACCATTGGTTCTGCTACGATAATCTTTTTAGAAAGGCAAAAGAGCATAATAAGAGCTTAACCTGGGATTGTTATGATTCTTTGACATGGGATAAAATGAAGGAGACAGGTATGTTGAAAATGCCATTGGTAGGAAGTAATGTTGGCGAATCCTCCCGCCAATATGGGGGGACGCCCTTTCGGTCAGGTACGAGTACCAACGATTACTCGAGACCTGCCGGCAATACAGGAAAAAGGGGGTTTTGCTTCAATTTCAACAGAGGTAAATGTACCAGGCCCCAGGGGTCGTGTAAATTTAAACATGAATGTAGTGGGTGCGGGTCGTCCCATCCTGAGTCCACGTGCAGAGCCAAAACGGGTGATAACGGGGGGAGAGGAGGCGCCAAACAGGTCTAACGTAGTCCGAGGGGCGCCTTTACCTACCCCGATTGATACCTTGGCGATGATTCCCTGGCTCAGTGAATACCCGGATCGTACTTCTGCTGGGGTGCTGCGGAACGGTTTTTCGTATGGTTTCCGCATCCCGGTAGGGGACTTTCAGGGTGTCGAGAAGTGTAAAAATCAACTTTCCGTCCTGCAGCATACGACCGTGGTTCAGGGTAAGATCCGGAAAGAGGTTACTCGAGGTCGGGTCGCCGGCCCGTTTAGTGTACCCCCGGTACAGAATTTTGTTTGTTCTCCTTTAGGGGTGGTCCCCAAGAAGGACCCAGGTGAGTTCCGACTGATTCATAATTTGTCAGCTCCACGTGGTCTTTCTGTAAACGACGCAATAGATCCGGAAGTGTGTTCGGTGCGGTACGCATCCTTCGATGAGGCCGTAGCCATTTTGAATCGCCTGGGGCCCGGGGCGCTGATGGCGAAGTCAGATATCGAGTCAGCGTTCCGGTTGCTCCCGGTACACCCAGATGACCAGCGTCTCCTAGGTTTCATGTTTCAGGGTTATTATTACATGGATAGGTGTATGCCGATGGGGTGCTCTATATCTTGTGCCTATTTCGAGAAATTCAGTAGTTTTCTACAATGGGTCTTCACAAAGAAGACGGGTTTCCAACATGTGATGCATTACCTTGATGATTTTCTGTTCCTTGGGGCAGCCGGGGATCTTGAATGTGGCCGGGCCTTGGCCGAATTTTGTGTATTAATGAAGCAGTTTGGTGTGCCATTGGCACCAGGTAAGACGGTGGGTCCTGCGACTTGCCTCGAGTTTCTGGGGATCGAGTTAGACTCCAGAGAGGGTTGTTTTAGTTTGCCAAATGACAAAGTGTGGAAGTTCAGGGCAGCCCTGCAAGTGTGTCTAAATGGATCTAAAGTTACCCTGCATCAATTACAGCAGTTGGTGGGACAGTTGAATTTTGCCCTGAGAGTTATACCGATGGCCCGCCCCTTTTCTCGTTCAATTGCCCAAGCTATGGTCGGCCTAAAGGAGGGCCATCATCGCACGAGATTATCGGCTGAGGTCCGCCAGGACGTGCGTATTTGGTTAGCATTTCTGGCGGACTTTAATGGTCGAGTCATCTGGAACAAACCAGCCGTGTCCTCTGAAGAGCTGGGGCTATGGACAGATTCAGCAGGTAGTATAGGTTTTGGTGCCATCTTCGGCACAAAATGGTCGGCACAAAGGTGGCCGACATGGTGGCATGACAATGGTCTGACAAGTAATATTGCTTTCCTGGAACTTTTTCCCATATTGGTGGCCCTGAGAACCTGGCCAGAAGGGTTCAAAGATCACTCTGTGATATTTTGGTCTGACAATATGACCGTGGTCGAGTGCATCAATAGTCAGGCAGCGCGATGTAAACTGATTTTAAGATTGCTCAAAGAAATTGTTTTACTGTGTATGCAACTGAATGTGCTATTCAGAGCAAAACATGTCCCAGGGGTAATGAATCAGGCGGCTGATGCACTGTCTCGTTTTCATATGCAGGCTTTCTCGGGTTTCCTTCCCTCAGCGGACCCAGAGCCGGCACCCTTTCCCGAAGCTCTCTGGTCTCTCGGTGCCCCGAACTTCGTCACCTCGTGGGAGAGAGTCTAGCACCAAGGACGAGGAAGGCATATGAAGGGGCGTTTCGGTCCTATTTAGCCTTTTTGGGGACTGATAGAGAGGGGCTTTGGGGCCATGAGGACTGGGTAGTGAATTTTCTGATGTCCTTACGTAGGGCTGGGAAATCGGTGGCTACGGCCCAGAGGCATCGTGCTGCTATTTCCTTTGTTGCCAGGGCCCATAGTATCCAGGACCCGACAGCGTCTTTCGTTGTACAGAAAGCGCTGCGTGGGTGGCAACGCCTTGAGGGTCGCAGAATAGATGAGAGGCGCCCGATAGGTTTGGATAGGTTGGCCCAGTTGTTGGCTACACTCACTGTCACATGTTCATCTCAGTTCGAGGCGGTGATGTTCCGAGCCGCTTTTATGTTAGCATTTCACGGGGCGATGCGGGTAAGCGAACTGGTGGCAAAGAACAAACAGGATGTGGCGGGGGGTTTGTGCCGAGAACACGTTCAGATCAGAGGAGAGGCAATGACTGTTTCCTTTGTCAGGTCCAAGACCGACCAAGACGGGATGGGTGACTGCATAATCATACGCAGGATTCCCGGGTCCTCCATGTGTCCGGTAAAGTGTTTAGAAGATTACCTAGCACGAAGGGTGGCATTATGGGGGGGGACCTTGTTGAGACACGCGGACGCCACCCCACTGACGAAATTTCAGTTTCAGCGGGTGCTTGCGATGTCAATTGCCGCTGCGGGCTTGAACCCGGGCGAGTTTGGGACCCATTCCTTTCGGATAGGGGCTGCTACGGAAGCTACAGCCAGGGGTCTTAATGTTGAACAAGTGAAACGAGTGGGGCGTTGGTCCTCCAATTGTTATAAGAGGTATGTGCGGTTGCACATGTTGTAAAGCTGTAATGATGTACTCACGCCTCTTGTTTTTGTTTGGTTTTCAGTTGTGCAAGCCTACGAGGCGGGGCGGACTATGCAGTCGACCCAACACCGGGTCAGCGGTCAGACATCACCGGCTGTGGAAAAGGAGGTGTGGGTCGTGGGCCACTCATACGTGAGGCGTGCCGCGGACGTATTCAAAGCAGGTGACATGATTCACGTAGCTGGGGAATACGGGTACAGGGTGTCCTTCTACGGAAGAGGCGGTCTCTGTATTGACCAGTTTCAAGCATATTTTGAGGGTTTGTTAGGGCGGACGAGGTCACCGCCGTCTATAGTCATAGTACATTTAGGGGGCAATGATTTGGTCACCACCGGTAGACGACTTCTCCTGGAGGCAATGCTTTCCACTGTAAGTTGGTTGGCGAGGAGAGTTCCGGGGTGCACAATTGCGTGGTCCCATATGATCCCACGAAAGGTGTGGCGGGGGGCTATTTCTATTCCTGCTTTGAATCATTCTGTTAGAAAGCTTAATAACAAAGTGAGTAGGTTGTTCCGTTCCGGGACATTGCATTCTATTCCGCATGGCTGTATTAATGATGACAGTATGTATTTGGGGGATGGTGTGCATTTGTCTCGGGTGGGGAATGAGTTACTCATAGGAGACTTCTTAGCATGGTTAAAAACGTTAAAGCATGACCTTTAGGTAGGAGCTTTTTGGGGGGTCCGGATAGCCGGTCAACTATCCGGCCTGTGGCGGTAAGGTCATGATCGGTGAGCAGTAATTGGAAGATCCCTATGAGTGGGCGTCACCCAACACGGATGGGAGCGCTCGGGAGAGGTGGCCTTTGGCCCCTCAACGGGGAGGCGGTCCCTTCTAAGGATGGGCCGCCGGAAGGAAAGGAAAGGCGGTCAAGGCCCCTTCCTGTGTAGGAGGGGTTACAGCCCCCTCCTGGGGAATTTCCCGGGGCCAGTGACGTCTGCGACGGCAGATGTGGTAAGTTGTGTGGGGTTTGGGGGGAGGTCTACGCTACCTTCTAGATACTCACACGAGTCCTCGAACGACCTTTAAGTGGCGTCGAGTTTATTGGGGCCCCCGTCAAGTCAAGGGAAATTGGTAGTTGCACTTGAGGTACGCCTCAGTGCTGTCGCCCCTCCCAAGTGGGGGGGGGTATTTCTGGTTAGGGATCTTGACACCGGTTACGACCTTGCCGTTGGCCCTTAAACGTTAGGATGTACAATTTCAATATTTCAAGAAAATGTTTGTAGGTTGTTAGTTCGGCTAGGAGAACCTCTGTATTAGAGAATATGTTAAGGTTAGCCAAACATCGCAATGTGGTAATGAAATTGTACATTAATATGAAACTGTTTAATGTTTTAATTTTTTGTTTTAATAAATACGGCCGGGGAGGGTCACTCCCTCCCTCTTCCAAAAACTTCAAGAACTGTTTCCGGTTTCCCTCCTTTGGGGATTGTGTTGAGAGGGGGTGGCGGGTATCTCAGCCATAAGGAAAGGGGCGACCACTCGGTCCCCCCGAACGTATGGCAGAGTACCTCGATCCCCCCGGGAAGCCATTTTGGGCGGGAGGCGCGTCTCGGCTGGTATGCCCGAAGCGGCGTAGCCGGGGCGCGGTCTTTCCCGCCCTAGAGTGGGCTGGCCTAGACACTGACGCGGCTGGCCACGCCCTCGGGGCAGGCAGGGGCGGGTTTACGCCCGCCCTGAAGACGGATAAAAAGGGACGCAAGACCAGAAGACATCCTCTTGTTCCTGTGCTCTGAAGCTGCACCCCCTCGCTGCACGTGAGCTCGAGACGGAACGAAGAGCCAATTTTGACCCACCCACCAGCCCCTGAAGACAGCCAGTTGTTTGTAATAAAATGGGTCAATAATTCTATTTCGTTTGCAGGTTGTGGTATTATCGTGTTGATATTGAGTGTGTAATAAAGTTGGTCGATTTTATGTATGTTTTTTGATTAAAGATATTCGGTTTTTAGTGTCCATTTATAAGCATGCTTATTTTGGTCATAGTGGCCAATGTATTGTTGGTTTAGTTAGCATTGTCGTATTTATTTTGGTGGGGCGGTAAGGTCATGATCGGTGAGCAGTAATTGGAAGATCCCTATGAGTGGGCGTCACCCAACACGGATGGGAGCGCTCGGGAGAGGTGGCCTTTGGCCCCTCAACGGGGAGGCGGTCCCTTCTAAGGATGGGCCGCCGGAAGGAAAGGAAAGGCGGTCAAGGCCCCTTCCTGTGTAGGAGGGGTTACAGCCCCCTCCTGGGGAATTTCCCGGGGCCAGTGACGTCTGCGACGGCAGATGTGGTAAGTTGTGTGGGGTTTGGGGGGAGGTCTACGCTACCTTCTAGATACTCACACGAGTCCTCGAACGACCTTTAAGTGGCGTCGAGTTTATTGGGGCCCCCGTCAAGTCAAGGGAAATTGGTAGTTGCACTTGAGGTACGCCTCAGTGCTGTCGCCCCTCCCAAGTGGGGGGGGGGTATTTCTGGTTAGGAATCTTGACACCGGTTACGACCTTGCCGTTGGCCCTTAAACGTTAGGATGTACAATTTCAATATTTCAAAAAAATGTTTGTAGGTTGTTAGTTCGGCTAGGAGAACCTCTGTATTAGAGAATATGTTAAGGTTAGCCAAACATCGCAATGTGGTAATGAAATTGTACATTAATATGAAACTGTTTAATGTTTTAATTTTTTGTTTTAATAAATACGGCCGGGGAGGGTCACTCCCTCCCTCTTCCAAAAACTTCAAGAACTGTTTCCGGTTTCCCTCCTTTGGGGATTGTGTTGAGAGGGGGTGGCGGGTATCTCAGCCATAGAAGGCACGCACACCGGGGCTGAAGGAATAAGGCTTCTTTATTTAAAAGAGCATCCATCGACCCAGAGAATGAGGACAAACAATCCACCTCCCACGGCAACACCATGGAAGGAAGCACGGACACAAGTGGTTCAGGATTCGGTATCACTTTATTTAATTGTTGTCGCCCTCAATCCCGAGCACCAGGAGATACGCGTTTCTGCCTTCAAGAGGCCTTTGTCAATCAGATTTCTGTGTATATGCTCTCATTTGCCAATGCCTGTTAGTTTATATTGCAAAAAAAAACAGTTGATGGACAGAATGCAGAACAATGTCAGCCAGGATAGCTTGACTCCAGTGGTGTGGAGAGCATGGGACTCACGTCTGAGCATACCCATCCCACTCACGGTGACAAATGCAAAAACAACAGTTGATGGACAGAATGCAGAACAATGTCATACATTCACCTCAGTACATTGATCTGGGCCTAAATCCATCGGTTTTTTGCACTACACACCACTCCAGTTGAGACATGGCTATATGCAAATCAGCCTTGACCCTGTGCCTCATGGGAACAGTCCATCCCGAACTGCCAAGCCATGGTCAGACCCATCACTGTATTGGAGTTCGCAATGTGGGATTGCTGACATCCATTAACCACGTGTGGGACCCTTAAAGACTGTAGGACTTCAGGTACCAGCATGCCTTGCGCCTACTGCCCACAGAGATGAAAGAAATATGTCTGTGATTGGTCGCAGAAGTACCAATGAGAACACCAAGAGCAGTATGTAAAGTCCCTGATTGTACCAACGACTTTTTTGAAACACAATGCTGGCAATGATTAAGGCATTCGCCGAAAGGCATCTGCCAGGTGTTTTATCTATCTGGATGGTGGCAAATAAATCCTTACCTGAACTGTCAAACGCATGTGTCGGACCCGTTTCTTGGCAAAAAGGCGGGATTCGTGGTGGATATATATATATATATATATATATATATATATATATATATATATATATATATATATATATATATATATATATATATTCTCCATTCCGTCGCCTCACCTCGCTCTGGAGTACCAACCAGCCAGGGTAAGTAGCACTTGGACACGGACCAATAAAGTTTCCTTTTCTCCTTTATTAATTAGTGCAGGTAAAGTCCATGACGTTTCGGCTCCACGAGCCTTGTTCACATGACAATGTTGCTTAATCGGTATCAACCTTTTAAAGTGCCAGTGATGATTACATTGACGTCACGTGTGAGTGTTTAAGGAAAGGACATAGAAAACATACTATGTTGGAATTCTCAATAACATTGTAATAACGGGTAACTTGGCTTGTCTTGTACAAATATATCAGTAAAATACCAATAAAATACCAAAGCAGGGGTCAAATACATGGTATTAAAAACTGTATATACATATGTGCAAATATACAAATTGAATGATCCTGGAATGCATTAACCTTGTTGAGTTCATGGTAAAATACATATTATACTCGAGGTTATAGACATTAATATTCTAGTCATTTAATTAGGAAAACATCCCAGGTACCCCCCTGCTCAAAGTATAGGATGTCCGATTCTTTTAAACAGGTTCTAAACATAACATCATAGTAGTATCAATAATAAAGTGCAAGTGCTTCTTTTGGTAATGTACCAAACAGTGCAAATGAGCCCATCAGATGTGCAAATTCCGCATTAAATGTGCAAAATACCAATTTGTTGTGCATATTCCTCAATATGTGCAAAATATCAAGATCTAACTACCATCCAGTTGTGTTGACCAGGTATCTACATCACTGATAATCGATAAGGTAAAAAATCTGTGTACATGAACTAAGCATCCTAGAGTAAAACATTTTTTTCATTTGGTGGTAAATACCCATAAAATGCATCTCTCCCTCTGGCAAATATCGGGGGAAGTATTGGAATACAGTCTGCCACCCTGTAACCAATGGTTAATACCTCTACCCTCCAACAGTAAAAAACATATTGATTTCTATGAGCCTGCTAAATAACCATAAGTGAAAAAATACTGTAAATAATACTAACAGACTGACTGGGATTAAGGACCCAAAACAGTCCGAATATTGTATACGTGTACTCCAAATTTAACAATGATTTCATATAGGTAGCAGCACATTCAGATTAACATATATTTCAAATCAAGTCCCCACTCGACTATGTTCCCACACAGTATCTCCCAGTCGGGTGATTCCTGTAGAAGAGAACTGCTGTGGGGAGTCCCTGCATAATTAAAAGCAATCATGGCTTTTTGCTTAAGGTAAACACGTATATAAGTCCTCCGTGATATTCAAGCCCATTGGTGACTTAGTGTTGAGCAGTAAAATGTATTTGGTCTCAAGCTTTCTCAATCTCGCCTCCCTGTCTCCCCCTCTCTTGCTACTCATGATTGAGTCAATCACCCAGTATTTAAGATCAGTGTTGTCACTCCGGTGGCATTCTCTAAAATGGCGGGCCACCGGGTAGGTGTTGTCACCATTAGTGATGGCCCGCAAATGTTGGAGAATACGTATGTGGACAGCATTTTTTGTGCTGCCCACATATTTCAATGAACAGGGGCATTCCAAGATATACACTGCATATTCGGTTTTACATGTTAAAACCTGGGTGATGGAATGTTGAATATTGGTGAAACCATCCCTGTAAGTTTTTGTATTTTGTCCATGGAGGCAAGCTTTACAGGTCTTACATCTGTAAAAGCCTTTGTTCTCCTGCCACCAGGTAGATTTTACATAGGGTTCAGGGTTGGTAACCACCAAATGGTCTCGCAGCGATGGTGCCCTGCTAAATGTAAGGGAGACTTGTTTGGGGAGAATGTTGCCTATAACAGTATCATGGGTGACCAAGGGCCAGTGTTTGTTAAGGATTTTACAGATCTGTTGGTGTTGTCTGTTGTATCCCGTGATAACCCGAAAACAGTTATTGTCCACTGGGGCATCAACTAATGTATTGTCTGGTTTGTCTTCCTGCCTACTGCTGTTCTTAGTAAGCAGTTCCTCCCGGGAGAAGACCATAAATTTATCCTTGGCCCTCTGTATCAGTTGGCTCGAGTAGCCACGCTCCAAAAAGCGGGTTATACTTTGGTCCTGTGCCCTTTTCAAATCAATAGGATTACTGCAAATACGCCTTAATCGTAGCATCTCCCCATAGGGGATGCTGGATATTAAGTGTGATGGGTGTGCACTAGCAGCATGTAATATGCTGTTGCCAGCAGTGGCTTTTCGAAAAATCCTAGATTCCAATTGGCCATCTCTTATATACAATTCAGTGTCAAGAAAAGTTACACTATCCTGACTTAACGTTGCTGTGAATTTTAAATTCAATTCATTGTTATTGATATTTTCAATGAACTTCAATGCATCCACCTTACTCCCCCGCCAGATCACCAAAAGGTCGTCAATGAAACGAAACCATGCAACCAAATTGTTGCGAATATTGTGACGGTATTCGTGACCCAGGACCAGCTCCTCCCAAGCTCCCATGTGCAAACATGCGAAGCTTGGGGAGAAGCTGGCCCCCATTGCCACGCCCTGTAACTGACGATACAATTGTTGATTAAAGAGAAAAACATTGTTAACAAGGCAAAATCTCAACATATCCAGAAGCATTGCATTGTGATCATGAGCGTCAGAACCCCGTCTGGATAAGTAATGTTCAACCGCATTGATACCATCGTCATGTGAGATACTCGTGTAGAGTGAGGATACATCCAAGGCTATCAGCCAGTCACCTGTAACCCATTCTACATCCTTAATTTTTAGCAAAAGATCCCCTGTGTCCTGCACATAGGAGCCTAATTGTTGCACATACCCCTGTAAAAAATAATCTATATAAACAGAAGTATGTTCCAATAGACTGCCCCTGGCAGAAATGATCGGTCTGCCTGGCAGATGTAAGGGGTCCTTATGAATCTTGGGGATAAAGTATAGGATGGGTGTGTTTGGGCTGTCATTTTTCAAGTATTTGTATTCGGCCTCAGTTAATAACTTGGATGATTTCCACCTTGAAAGTTTCCGATGGTATTCTACTTTAATTGCAGTTAATGTGTTGATCTGTATGCGCTCATAGCATGTGCGGTCATTCAGCTGGGCATAGGCTTCCTTGTCATATTCAATTTTGGACATCAATACGACATTACCCCCCTTGTCACTGTTTCTCCCAATTAGATCCTTCTCCTTGGTTAATCTGGTAGTGAGTGTTTTGTATTGTTGCAACTGTTTATCATATTTTCTTTTGATTTTTCCAGTACGGATGTGTAGATCCTTCAAATCAGCCACCACATTTTCATGGAACATATCCAAATTATCACGAGGCAACACTGGACAGAAAGTTGAGGGTGGCCTAAAGTGAGTGTCAGTTGAGGTCCTGTTGCCCCAATGGTCAAATTTCTCGGGGTTATTGGTCACCACATTTGTATCATCGTAACCAGCCCGTCAGTTAGCCATAATTCTGTTAAAGTCCGTGTGCCCTGTGATTCATCCATCGTCTCGCTCTCAAGTTCCGAGACCTGAGTTCGAGTGTTTCTAGATTTGTCCTTTAAAGTATAGAATTTACGAAGTTTTAATTTTCTTACAGCTTTGTACACATCACATCTAGTGGCTATATATATATCCGAGAAAGAAGTGACTCAAACAGATAGATTCACCAAAGAACAAAAATATATTTCCACTACAACGTTTCAGCTTCCGCCTTCCTCAGGTAGTTTCAAGATGGTAAGCTCAGTGGCTGCACAGATGACACAGCTGAATTTTCAAAAAGCATCATGAATGAAGATTCCATTTGGAATGTGGAATTAATGGTTGTATTGTCAGTAATGTTCAGTCCATCTGGATGCAATGATTTTAAACGGTACATCCAGAAGTTTTCCCTGGAGTCCAGTAGTTCTTCCTTTGAGACATGTTCCACGGGGAAAATCTTCAAATCTGATAGTGAATGATCCACAAGGTTAAAATGATTGGCTACAGGCTGGTCAATTTTCTTATTAATTATTGGTGATTTGTGGTTCCTGAATCGTGTGCGGAGGTCATTCACTGTTTGGCCTACATATTGTTTTTTACAGCTTTGCCGTTGGCACTGAATCACATAAATAATGCATGTTGAGCGACATGTAAGATGCTGCCTTATTGCTTAGGTTCTTCTGGTAACATAACTGGTAACTGATGATGTTTGTAAAAGGTATTCACACGTGATGAACCTTTGAGAGTCACAGCAATGAACCCCTGCATTTGTTACAGCTTGCTTGAGTTCAGCTCTCACAATAAGAGATCGTAAATTTGGAGCTCTGCGGTAAGCAATGACTGGCGGTTTTGGAAAAACCTTTTGCAATTTTTCACAAGTGGACAGTAAGGGAAATGTTTTTTGCATTATATTTCTGTAGTTGGGAGCTGATGGATGATCAACTACAAAGGGAGTTCTGTCACTTTTGTTTCTGGCGTTGGTATTCCAAATAAGTGCTTCTCTGGGTAACTGCAAAGACTTGTCAATTTGTTGCTGTATGATGATATGCAGAGGATAGCCTCGCCTTCTAAATAATATAGCAAGCTCCTGTAGATGGTCTTTGCAGGTTTCCTCATTGCTGCAGATGCGCCTTATTCTGAGTGCTTGGCTGTAGATGATGCTCAGTTTAGTGTGATGTGGGTGACATGAAGTCCAGTTTAGATACAAATGAGCATCTGTAGGCGTGTGGTACAGATCACTTGTAATTTTGTGTTCATGAATGGTGACTAGCACATCCAGAAAAGGGAGATGATGCTTCTGTTTGGTATTGCTGCTGGTAAATTTGATGGTAGGATGGATATTGTTGATATTAGCTGTACATTGTTCCAATGTTCTACTTCCTGCATTCCATATTATAAATATGTCATCAATGTATCGTAGCCATACCAGTGGTTTGATGCTAGAAGTAGCAAGTATACTGTTCTCTAGTTTGCCCATGAAGATATTTGCATAGGATGGAGCCATCCGAGTACCCATGGAAGTACCTTGTATCTGCAGATAGTGTTTACCATTGAATGTAGAAATTGTTGGATTTAAGGATAACTCTAGCAAAGTTGGTAAGCACATTTGTTGATGGTTTTTTCACAGTTCTTTTACTAAGAGCTTCAGATAACGCCATAAGCTTATCCTCATGTGGTATATTGGTGTATAATGATGCAACATCAAATGTAGCCAGAAGAATATCATCATCAAATGTGTAGGTTTGGTTTAATTTTTCAATAATCCGAAGGAAGTGACTGGTATCTTTAACAAATTATGGAAGTTCCTGTACAATGGACTGGAGGTGCAGGTCAACAAATAAATATAGTCGGTGTCATTGCCAGAGATGATGGGACGGCCAGGATTGTTCATTTTGTGAATTTTGCGAAGCATATAAAATCTCCCAGGTCTTGGTTTGGGAAGAACAAGTATATCTGCTGTTGTTTCATCAATGAAGTTTAAGCACCTGTACCTTACCACCATGTTTTTAATTTTTTTATGAAGTAATATGCTGGTTAATTAAAGGATTTGAGAAACAGAATATCATAACATAATATCCTGTGAGTGCTTACTATTTTCCTGAAGAGGAAGTCGTTGGTGATATATAGATCAGAAGAATCATCACACAATTGGCCTCTCATTAGGAATGATCCCACTCTAGGGGAGAAACTTACACGCTCTCCCAACCTGACATTCAGAAAGGCTAGTGCTATGAGCAACACACTGGTCACTAGTAGTCCAGAGGTAAAAACCAGTGACTTATGGATCTTGGGAAGCAAAGGGTTCATTAAATGCGCCACATGCAAGGCATGCAAACAGGGTATTAACAAGACTGATTATCATAGCCCCTTTAATAACAAGCCTATCAAAATAGATAAGAAACTGACATGGCGAACAGAATTTGCCGTATTCATGCTGGAGTGCCCTTGTGGTTTAAAATATGTGGGGAGCACAAAACCCCAATGCCACAAAAGGATACTTCAGCACTTACGCGCAATCAAAAATGGTGACGATTCGTACCCAGTGGCTCGACATTTTGAGGCTATGCATGCCAAGAATCCAGATGAACTAAGATACTATGTGGTGGATTGTAATCCCCCGTTAAGACGAGGAGGAGATAGAAATGCAAAGCTGAGGCAGTTAGAAAACAAAGTATATACTTGAGATGGACACAAAAAGTCCTAATGGACTGAACTCCACTGAAGATTTTTTTAACGTTTTTATGACAATATTCTGTTTCTAAATGTAAATATCTTCGATTATTTGTCATCAATGAATTTATATTTGCCGTTCGCTAAACATGAAATATACGTTTTATTCACCATTTTTTATAAATTTTTAGGGTTGGTACACTTAATAAAACAACACTTTGCACTTTATCTTGGACAAATCCTGCATTGCCCACTGGGGCTTTATCAAGTACGTGGTCCTGCCACTAATGTGTTTGAAGCTGCTATTTTCTGATGTGTGAAAATATGATGCTTTTGAAATATGTTGTGATTTGGCCAATTCAGAACTTCTTGCACAGATTTTAATTAATCGTGTTTATAATTTTAGATTTTTTCTTTTAAGGCTTTTAAATCACACTAAGCTTGATCTTAAATATTTATTATATATATATTTATTGATGTATTTAAACACAGCATTAGCAGGTAATTTGCACACTCAACATATCGTATTTTAGAGGTATAATTGAGATGTAGTAGGCATTCAGTCTGTTGTCCATGTTTATTGCACAAACATTGCACTGTCACTTTAAATAATGTAAGTTTCCCCATGTAACTTGCCATGTGATCAAGGTTTGAGTGGGACCGAAACGCGTCGTGGTGGAGGTGCTGGGTGTAAAAATACAATAAAATATTTCAGCATGACATTGGGTACGCTTCGTCTCTGTGGAGATTGAATTCCTGTTGGTGAGACGAGTAAAAGGAAATATATAAATATTCATATATGTATATATATATTCACTGAAAAAACCATAGGTTTCACACCAGTTATAGTTAGCTGGAAATTTTACTGACATAAAACCAATGAAATTCCACGTTATAGTTAGTTGGACTCACTATAACTTGCGCGTGTAATGCACTGCTGATGACATATTACATCACTCATGACATGGTCAGTGACATCACTCATGACATCACTGATGACACCATCCAGTGAATGTGTGTCTTTCTGAAAAATAAATTGTTTTATTTATGTATATGTAAAGGTCGATGGAAGAATAAATGTTTAAATTATTGTCTTAATGAATGGTTTTTTAAAAAAAATGATTGGTTAACTGGCTTATTAAGTGTATCTTAGTGAATACATATATTAGCGAGTAATGTTTAAATATTTAAATGTTTGTATCAGTGTTTCACTTTGTGTATAAATGGCTACATGGGTTGGTGAGTAGCTACATGTGTGTGTATATGGGCTATTAGATGTTTTTTTAGTATCAGTATGAGTGTCTGTATGGTTTGGTGGGGGTGTTACTTAGCATATAGATGCATCAATGACTGACTCACTGTTTATATGTTTTTTGAAGACAGCATATGTGCAGGACTGTATGGGTGGATGAGTGTGTATATGTGTGTGTTAGTGAGTGAATGACTGCCTCAGTAGTGTCTTTATCAGTAACTACATATGTTTTAACCTAGTATATGTGAGTATTGATATATATAAGTCAGTATATGTGAGAGTGAGAGATTGAAACAGTTCCTGTTTAAATAAGTATGTGTTTCTATAAGTGATTGTTTAAGAGAGTAAGTATGTGTAAGTTTCCTTAGAAGTAAGGTGGTAGTGTGTGTATATCTGTATATGTTAATAAAGGGATGTTTATTAGTTTATTTGCATGTGTGAATATGTGTGTGAGTAACTTTTTGATGACTGTCGGTGTGTAACAGGATGTATAGGTGTATCACTACATATGATGAGTGAGTATATGTATGAGTGACTATATAGAACTGTTGGTGAATGAGTGGATGTGTATATAGATGGTGGAATTACTGAATTGGTTGTTGTAACTGGTATGGGTATATCCACTTTTTTGAAAATGTTAGTTTCTATTTTTGATTGTATGTTTCAAGGGTTACTTTACAGTGTAAGGAGGTCTGTCATTCTGTCACAAGGATGGTGTCATCAGTGATGTCATGAGTGATGTCACTGACCATGTCATGAGTGATGTAATATGTGATGTAATCAGCAGTGCATCACACGCGCAAGTTATAGTGAGTCCAACTAACTATAACGTGGAATTTCATTGGTTTTATGTCAGTAAAATTTCCAGCTAACTATAACTGGTGTGAAACCTATGGTTTTTTCAGTGAATTTAATAAGTTTCTTAAATGCTAATTCCTAACTATAACTGGTGTGGAAGCTATGTTTTTTTCACTGAATTTCATAGGTTTTTTCAATGCTAATTCCTTTCTATATCGAGGTTCTAACCTACGATTTTTTTATAAATTTGCTGTTTTGAGTAAGTATTAATTATTATTTATTTATTTTATTTTTTTAAATCATTTTTTCCTGGGGCGCTCTGGGTGCGCGCTCCGGTAAGCTCTCCGGAAAGCGCACCCAGAGCGCTACTTTCGTTCGTGAAAAAAAAATGAATGAAAAGTAAATATTAACGCAAGACATTTAGTACCATACATATAAAAGCAGGTTTTTTTTAATAAGGAAATGATAATGATTTTGCATTTCCGTGAAACTATCAAAACGTCACTTCGGCGTGCCGCGTAAGCGCCCCCGGAAGCGCCTACGTTCACGCCGCGTATGCGCCCCGGAGGCGCCTACGTTCGCGCCGTGTATGCGCCCCGGAAGCGCCTACGTTCGCGCCGCGTGTGCGCACCCGGAAGCGCTCCGGTGCGCGCAGCGTCAGCGCGTCAAGTCATGTGACCTTAAAATAACACTTTTCATTGGTTGCTAACAGTTTTTTTTACAAAGAATGAAATCCCCTCCCCCCCTCCCACTTTTGTGACTGAAAGAACTGGCTTTTTGCTCTTGCATCTTTCTGGGTTAATCATGGCTGCCAGACCATCCAGCAGTGAAGACGAGCCTGAATTAATCTATGAAGAGCCTCCTCAGCCAAAGGTGAAGGAGCATTTGATTTGGAAATTTTTTTCAATACCACCTGACCAGAAAAAGGTGAATGCTCCAAAAGTGGAGTGCAGGATCTGCAAAAAAAGTCCTGTCACGGGGTGACCCCAAAAAGAAATATTATTTTGGGAACTTTACAATGATACGGCATGTGGAGAGGAGGCACCGCCAGAATTTTGCCCGGGAAAGTGTCAGGGCTCTGGCACAAGAGGTTCCCAGTGATGGGGCCTCTACATCCACCGGAGGAGCAACTACTTCTGTGAGGGGGCGATCGCAGGAGCTCGTTCCAAATATTCAACCTGCTTTCAACAAAGCTGTCCTGAAATGCAGATATTGCGATCAACTCCTTACCTATGGGGAGCAAAATGTCCTGCTCATGGTTCGAGCATTGGAGAACCATCACTGCCGTTCCCAGCCCTAATTTTTTTTGTTTTTTTTGCTCCTGTTGAGCAGTTTCCATTCCCTGTTTTTGTTTATGTTCTTAAAAAAGAAAAAAGAAGAAAAAAAAAGTTCTTTTCAGAACTACCTCCAATTCTCATCAAAGAGCTATATTCTTAAAAAAAAGAAAAAGAGTAAGTCAAGTGGAGTGCATTGATAATGGAAAGAAAATGAGTACGAAAGAACAGAAAAGTATGAGAAGAGAAAGGAAGTGAAGTAGGGGGTCTGAAAGAAGGTGAGTGTTGGGATGGAAAGAAAGGAGAAGGAGAGTGAATATGGGGAATGTGGATATTCAAAGAATTTGTTGAAAAGGAACAGGGGTGTGGAAGGGTAAGAAAAGATGCATTGCTGGAGTTGAAGACTGAAGGCCTCATTTATGAGGCCATGTGTCACTTTTACGCCCCCGGAGCGTCACTTTTTGTGACGCACCAGTGCTGTAAAAAATGCACCTTATTCAGTCATATTTACAAAGTGACGCATCTAGGTAGATGCGTCACTTTGTAAGCCCCTGCGCCACATTATTCCTACGTCAGGTGTAATGTATGCAAAAGGGACGTATTGACGCAAGAAAGGGTCTTAGAGGTGACGCAGTGAAATCTATGAGATATCACTGCGTCACTTTTATGACGCTGTTGCGTCCTAATATTACGCCTGTTTCACAGCAGGCGTGCAAGCCCTTTCACATGGGGCCTGGCCCCATGTGAAAGGATGCATTGCTGGAGTTGCTTAATTTTTTAGACACACTCCAGCAATGCATCACTTTTGCGCTTACAGATACGTCTGAAATACTGACGTATATGTAAGTACTTGCGACATAATGCGTCATATATTTAATATGACGCATGAGTAGAAGACTGAAGGCCTCATTTATGAGGCCATGCGTCACTTTTACGCCACCGGAGCATCACTTTTTGTGACGCACCAGTGCTGTAAAAAATGCACCTTATTCAGTCATATTTACAAAGTGACGCATCTAGGTAGATGCGTCACTTTGTAAGCCCCTGCGCCACATTATTCCTACGTCAGGTGTAATGTATAAAAAAGGGACGTATTGACGCAAGAAACGGTCTTAGAGGTGACGCAGTGAAATCTATGAGATATCACTGCGTCACTTTTATGACGCTGTTGCGTCCAAATATTACGCCTGTTTCACAGCAGGCGTGCAAGCCCTTTCACATGGGGCCTGGTCCCATGTGAAAGGATGCATTGCTGGAGTTGCTTCATTTTTGAGACACACTCCAGCAATGCATCACTTTTGCGCTTACAGATACGTCTGAAATACTGACGTATCTGTAAGTACTTGCGACATAATGCGTCATATATTTAATATGACGCATGAGTAGAAGACTGAAGGCCTCATTAATGAGGCCATGAGTCACTTTTACGCCACCGGAGCGTCACTTTTTGTGACGAACCAGTGCTGTAAAAAATGCACCTTATTCAGTCATATTTACAAAGTGACGCATCTAGGTAGATGCGTCACTTTGTAAGCCCCTGCGCCACATTATTCCTACGTCAGGTGTAATGTATGCAAAAGGGACGTATTGACGCAAGAAAGGGTCTTAGAGGTGACACCGTGAATAAACTGGGTTTTCCCCATGCTTCGTTCCCCGGTCCGCTCCCCGGTGCGCGTACCGGGCGCTCCCCCCGCGCAAATCGAAATTTTTTTTTTGACCCCGCGGGACCCTATTATAGCCCCCACATCAAACCTAGGGTGTCACGGGGAGTCTACCCTGCCCCCTTATAGTCATTTCCCTCTTTTTTTTTGCCACCTCTTGTGTCTCGATCCTACCGAGAAACAAGATGGCGGCCGCTCCGGACTGTTTGGAATGTTTACAGACACCCGTGAACCAATCAGCTTTCCGTGCGCAAGTCGCGTGGCGCGCCCGATGCGCTCCCCGATGCGCGTACCGGGGCGTGCCTATAGATATATATATTTTTTTGAACCTAAATTACTCTAAATCCACTGGAGCACAAATCTTGAGACAAAGCAAAGGCACATCGGGCTACCAGTCCCTACAATTTTGCCAAGTTTGGTGGAAATCCATTCAGCCGTTTGGGCTAAAAGTGAAACCGACCGCCCTATGGAAATTAACATGGGGAAAACACATTTTCGGACCCCCCTTTTATCTCGGCCCCCACTTGTCCAATCCCCCCCAAACTTTCAGGGAAGGAACGGAGCGGAGCGGGCCATTCTCTTGGAGAAATTCGCGAAGATTCGTCCACCGGCGTCGAAGTTATTCCCAATAGAATGTTGTGGTTTTCCTATGGAAAGTAGATCCTAACTATAACTACCTACTGGCGACTACCAGTAGGTAATATATATATATATATATATATCCACCTCAAACGCCCACAGGGAGCGACGGACCTCTTCTCGGGCAGTCACAGTGCTGGGGGCGGGCAACCTCCATTCATATTCCACAACAAACCTCCCATCATAGATAAGAAGTACGCTTGACCAGGGCCTCGTGGGGTAACTTGTGTTTAATTTCGCCAGAAAAACAGCCTTTATCTTCAACCTAACGCGTTTCAACTACTGGCGCAGTCTTGATCACAGGTGAGCTAAACCATTCTGTTTGTGGCGTGTCTTGTGACCTTTATATCTGCCACTCAGACTACTTCATTACATTGTAGTTCTGTCATCGTGCAAATACCAGAATGCATCAGGTAAGCTCTTGTAATGGGACGTTTAAACTGCGTGCTGTTTCACCTCCTTTCCTCTTCTGTGAGCACAATTGCAGTGCGTGTAATATTTCAGAGTCACTTCCTTGATGTAAAACTTGCTCAATTAAAACCGGCTGTCTCCTTCTGTTTATTTAATGCTGACACTTGAAACAATCCCGAAGTCCTTAGTTGCAGCATCAGTGTGCTGTACTTTCCCATGCCTGAAACAATTTCCAGAAATGTGACGGCTGGAAACCTCCGTGCCTTTGCTACTGGAATGTTCGGGCGTGTCCCACTCCTTTTCACTCAAATCCACCTCAAACGCCCACAGGGAGCGACTGACCTCTTCTCGGGCGGTCACAGCGCTGGGGGCGGGCAACCTCCATTCATATTCCACAACAAACCTCCCATCATAGATAAGAAGTACGCTTGACCAGGGCCTCGTGGGGTAACTTGTGTTTAATTTCGCCAGGAAAACAACCTTTATCTTCAACCTAACGCGTTTCAACTGCTGGCGCAGTCTTGATCACAGGTGAGCTGAACCATTCTGTTTGCGGCGTGTCATGTGACCTTTATATCAGCCAGTCAGACTACTTCATTACATTGTAGTTCTGTCATCGTGCAAATATCAGAATGCATCAGATAAACTCTTGTAATGGGACTTTTAAACTGCGTGCTTTTTCACCTCCTTCCCTCTTCTGTGAGCACGATTGCAGTGTGTGTAATATTTGAGGGTCACTTACTTGATGTAAAACTTGCTCAATTAAAACCGGCTGTCTCTTCTGTTTATTTAATGCTGACACTTGAAACAATCCCAAAGTCCTTAGTTGCAGCATCAGTGTGCTGTACTTTCCCATGCCTGAAACAATTTCCAGAAATGTGACGGCTGGAAACCTCCGTGCCTTTGCTACTGGAATGTTCGGGCGTGTCCCACTCCTTTTCACTCAAATCCACCTCAAACGCCCACAGGGAGCGACGGACATCTTCTCGGGCGGTCACAGCGCTGGGGGCGGGCAACCTCCATCCATATTCCACAACAAACCTCCCAACATAGATAAGAAGTACGCTTGACCAGTGCCTCGTGGGGTAACTTGTGTTTAATTTTGCCAGAAAAACAGCCTTTATCTTCAACCTAACGCGTTTCAACTGCTGGCGCAGTCTTGATCACAGTGATCTTGATTAAGATTCTCGAGGTGCACGCACAGTCAAAAAAAAATTGGGGGGGGGGGGAATTCGGGAGGTGCACGCACCCTTTAGCCACCATTTTGTGTCTCCGAGGCAGAAGAGACCCAAAAACAAAAGTGGAGAACGTGAAAAGGGGGCAGGGTAGATACTTCCTGACCCCCTAGGTTTTCTCAAAGGGTCCTTGTAGGACTCTGAAGGCCACCCCCCGGGCTGAAGAAGACGGCTGAAATGCAAGGAAACCAGTCCTCAGTAGCTTGTTTCCGGTCCAGGGAAGGCATGGCTTGGCAGTTCGGGCTGGACTGTTCCCATGAGGCACGGGTCAGACTGATTTGCATATGGCCATGTCTGAAATGGGGTGGCAGAGTGGGCTAAAGAACGGTGATGGATTAAACCCAGATCAGTTGACTGGGGTGAGTGCTTGTATTGTCAACGCTCCGTCCATCATTTCCTTTGGTTTTTCTTTGTTTGCCATAAGTTGGCAGTGTATGCTCCGACGTGAGTCCCTTGCTCACTTTGCCACTGGATTCAAGCAAGCCGGGCTGAAGACGGCTGAAATGCCAGAAACCGGTCCTCAGTAGCTGGTTTCTGGTCCAGGGAAGGCATGGCTTGGCAGTTCGGGCTGGACTGTTCCCATGAGGCACAGGGTCAGACTGATTTGCATATGGCCATGTCTGAACTGGGGTGGCAGAGTGGGCTAAAGAACGATGATGGATTAAACCCAGATCAGTTGACTGGGGGTGAGTGCTTGTATTGTCAACGCTCCGTCCATCATTTCCTTTGGTTTTTCCTTGGTCCTTCTACAACATCAGGACATTACACAGCTTATTTAAAATGTACAAAAGGCTGGACTTATTGTAATGATACTCAATTGATTTTTAAACAACTTTTGCCTTATGACTTACCAAATTCTTACCTAGTGTTTTTACGACCCAAATTTTAGGGAAAATAATTGGGTTGGGAAAATTACTGCTGTTAAGAAAGGGTAGTATGGTGTTGAAAAGTACTTTGAGAGTGAGGGTGATGAGGTTCAAAAATGTTTTGTAGTTGACGTAGAGGTAGTGTAAGTGTATCAGATAGTGGGTAATGTGGCTATCACAGGAGATGTTGATCATCAGTGAGGCAGAGGTGTTTTAGATTTGTTGTAGTTGTTGGAGATGTTGGAGAAATTTTGTATTCCCTTGTAGAGGTTTCTTTTAATGGTATACAGCTCCTTGATAAGATAAAGAATGAACAGAGTGTGATGGGCATACCAGATGATGTTGAGGTTCTGATGGCATGCTCGTTGTTTAAGCTTCTATGTACATGATAAATAGCATTGGGTGGAGGTATAACTATTGTTAGATGGTACAAAAGATGTTGGTGCTTTTGATTCAGAAGGTTGGGAGACGGATGCTTAAGAGTACTATTCAGTATCTCCCAAACTAAGGATTTCACACATACTTTTTGGCCATGAGGAATGGTATATGAAACAAAAAATGACTATTTCGGGTAAATGTTTTTAGCATATGTTTGTACATTACTTTATTTAGAGTGTATAATAAAGAAGTAATAATGTTTTGTTACTTTGTGATTATTGGTAATATCCCTTACTTACGTGAAAAATTGTTGTTGGAAAAAGACATTTAAGATATGTTTTTTTCTAATTGTTTCATTCATAATGAAACATGATGAATGGGTTTTTTAAAGAGAATCTTTTTGATTGTCTTTTTTTGCCCGCTGTTATATGATGAGTACTATTGAACTCTCTGTTTTCAGTGAAATTCAATATATTCTGAGAACAGCAAAATAAAATACATAACATATTGTACAAATTATTTTGTATTGTGAAATATATATTATAACTCAATTTTTTCTTCTCTTCCACAAATATTATATTTATTAAAAATATATTATTAACTTTTTATTACTTACAAGGTGAGTATGCCAAACAAAAAATAATTTCTCATCACTCTCTTACTTCTCTTTCCCTTTTTCACTTTCTTCAGTTTGTCTCTTAATCCACTATGTTTGCTCATGTTACTCTCCTTCACTCACTCTCTTTACTCCCCTTAATTCACCTTAACACTCCTTCTCTCACCATCAGTACCCTTCCTTCAACCTCACTCACCTTCTCCTGCTCCCTCTTTCCTCTCTGTGACCCTCACTTCTCTTTTCTTTCTTCCTCCATCACTACCCTTCTTTTGCTCTATCCCTCACTCTTTTCTCTCTCCCACCTCACTCTCTTTCCTTCACACCATCCCCCATTCACTTTCAGTCACTCCCCTTCTCTTATTCCCTCACTTCATTTTGCTCACTCCCCTTCCTTTATTCCCTCCCTCACTCCCCTTTCCTCCATCCGTCTCTAAGACATTTCCTCTGTCTCAATCACTATAACTGCCTCCCTCTCTCACAGTCCCTCACTCTCCCTCTCTTTCTTTCTCTCTCTCACTGTCTCTCTCTCTCTCTCCACCAATCTTCTTTTTCTTTCCTCTCTCTATCCATAAATTCTTCTGTCTCACTCACTACTTTTTCCTCTATCTTAATATGCTTCTTTTTCCCTCATGTCACTGCCTTTCTCTCAATCTCACTCCTCTTCTCCTACTTCATATTCTCCTCTTTGTGCATCACTTCCATTACCTTTCACCTGCTCCCATTCCCTCACTCCCCCTCGCTCTCTTTCCCTCACTACATCCGTCAGTCCTCTTCCCTTACTTCCCTTTCCTCATTCACTTTTGCTAACTCCCATTTGTTTAGTCCCCCACTCCCCTTCACTCAATTTCTCTCTCCCTCTCTTCCTCTGTCTCACTCAGTGTAATCGCCTCACTCCTTCTCAGTCACTCCCTCTCCCTCTCTTTCTCTCTCACTCTCTCTCTCTCTCTCTCTCTCTCACCCTTCATGTCTTTCTCTTTCTGTTTCCTTCACTCCTACTTTATCCATCAGTCCCCTTTCCTCTCTCTTAATCTCCTTCCTTCTCTCTCATTACCTTTTTGTCACCCTCATAGCCTTTCTCTCACTCTTACTGCCAATAACTCACCCTCAGTACTTTTCCCTCACTCACCTACCCTCACTCCCCTTCCTTCACTCCTCTTTCCTCGCTCCCTCACTCCTTCTCAGTTACTCCCCTTCGTTTATCCCTTCCCTCACTTTTTTTCATCCATTTTTCTCTCCCTGTCTTCCTCTGTCTCACTCACTCTAACTGCCTCACTCCTTCTCAGTTCCTTGCTCTCCCTCTCTCTCATTCTGTCCATCTCTCTCCCTTACCCTTGAACTCCTTTCCTCTCTCTTTATATCACTCCTCCTCTCTTCCGCACTCATTTTCCCTCTCTCTTAATTTTGTTCCTTCTTTCTCATTCATCTTCCCTCACCCTCATACTCCTTCCCTAACTGTCACTGCCCTTCACTCACCGTCACTTCCTTTCCCCCACTCCACTTCCTCCTGTCTGTATTTCTCACCCTTTCACTTTCCCGTTCCCTTTTCCTCACTCCCACTCGCTCTCCTTCTCTCACTCTATTCCTTACTCCCCTTCTCTCATTTCCCTTTACTAACTCCCTCCATCTCCTCACTCCACTTCTCTCTCCCTCACTCCCAATCTCTCACTTTCCCTTACTCCCCTTTTCTCATCCTCATACCCCTTCTCTCACCGTCACTCCACTTCTCTTACCTTCACTCCCTTTACTCTGCTCTACTTCTCCCTCTCCATCTCTTACTTCCCTTCCCTGTCTCCGTTCCATGTTCCCCTTTTCTCACTCCTCCTCCCTCACTTTCCTTTCCTTACTGCCCTTCCCTTACTCTTTCTCTCCCCTTACCTCACTCCCCTACCCTTAGTCCCCTTGTTTCAGTCACTCCTTGACTCCCCTTTCCTCACTCACCATACTACCCTTTCCTCACTCATTCCATCAGTCCTTTCCTCCCCTTCACTCAGTCATTTCAGTCATTCATTTATACACTACACATTCACTCAAAAAAAGTATGACACAGTATATAAGAGATATAGCTCTTCTTGGAGAAGTGAAGTTAGTTCTGAAAAGAACTGTTTTTTTTGTTTTGAAATTTTTCAACAATTTTATATTTTTGGGTAATTTTTTTTAGAACAAAAATAAAAAACAGGTAACAAAAAACTGCTCAACAGGAACAAAAATTATTAAATGAAAAAAATTATTGGTGGGAGCATGTGTGCTGGGTAATCTTCAGCTCCATTAAGTTAAGACTCTGCTCTCCATAACAAAGAATCTCATGGCATATGTTGCATCGGAGGTGGACCTTGGCAAAGTGGGCGAATATTCAGAGCAGTCGATGAAGGAGATGCTCCTGCAGATGAAGTGTTGGGGACAGCAGCTGGTGGGTTCGCTGCAAGGGCTTGGGTTGATGCCCTTGCATAGTTGTTAGGATGTACATTTTTCACGTGCCTTATCATTGTGTGTATACTAAAAGAATAGTGTTTCTTTGGGTCTCCTCTAGAAAGCACACTACCACAGATTTTGCAGGTGACCTTCGGTGCATTTCCTTTCTTCTGCCCCTCTGGAAAGGTAAAAAAGTTCCAGATGAAGGACTCCTTGGTCTTCTTACCATGTGGCTGCTCTTCAACAAACTCCACATCTGAATCAGATGATGATGTGGCCTTTGGCTGCTTTTGCTGTGCCATTTTACCAAAAAAGTTGGAACAAATCAGCAAAGATCCTTCTCCCAGAAAAGTGAAAGAGATAGTGAGGGAAGTGGGTAGGGTTTTTGAAGATTCTGGAAAAGAAACTAGTATAAACCAATCAAAAGTGTTGTTTTCTAGTCACATGACTTTACGTTGCGCACGTCGCATATGAATGACGTTTACCCGATTTTCGAAAATACTTTTAAAAACGTGAAAAGGAGGCAGGGTAGAGACTCCCTGACTGCCTAGGCCTTCTTAGGGGGTCCCTCAAGGGCAAAAAAACATAATTTTTTTTTAAACCACGAGGTGCGCGCACGTTGCACGCACCCTCGAGGCAGAAGTGACTCAAACACAATAGTGGAGAACGTGAAAAGGGGGCAGGGTAGAGACTCCCTGACCCCCTTGGCCTTTTCAGGGGGTCCCTGAAGGACCGCGAAGGGCAAAATGTATGTATTTTTTTTTTTAAACCCACGAGGAGCGTGCACGTTGCTTGCATCCCCGAGGCAGAAGTGAGTCAAAAACAATAGTGGAAAATGTGAAAAGAGGGCAGGGTAGAGACTCCCTGACCCCCTAGGCCTTCTCAGGGGGTCCCTGAAGGACCCCGAAGGGCAAAAAAACACATTAAAAAAAAATAGCAAGGTGCGCGCACGTTGCGCGCACGTTAGAAAAAAAAAGTAAAATAACAAATTTGAGTGCTTTAATTGAAGACTATACTGTTCAACTTTATCCAAATCATAAAAAGTAGCTGTGCCGTTGCATATTACAGGGTACAGTCAATGTATTACAACATATAAAGGCAGTTTGTGGAAAAATAAATATATAAAAAATATAAAAATTGATAGAGAAATTAGCATTTAAAAAACCTTGCAAATTCACTGAAAAAACCATAGGTTTTACACTCGTTAAAGTTAGGAATTAGTATTTAAAAAACTTTGTAAAATCACTTAAAACACCATACATTTCATACACATTATAGTTAGAAATTAACATTGAAAAAACCTTAGAAAATCACTGAGAGAACCATAGGTTTCACACACATCATAGTTAGGAATTAGCATTTAAAAATCCTTGCAAATTCACTGAAAAAACCATAGGTTTCACACACGTTATAGTTAGGAATTAGCATTTTAAAAACCTTGCTAATTCACTGAAAAAACCCTAGGTTTCACACATGTTATAGTTAGCTGGACATTTAACTCATACAAAACCTTTGAAATTCCCCCGTTATAGTTAGTTCAGCTAACTATAATTTGCGCGACCGCAATGCACTGCTGATGATGTCACATATTACATCACTCATGACATGGTCAGTGACATCACTCATGACATCACTGATGACATGTCAAATGACATCACTGATGACATCATCCTTGTGACAAAGTGTCAGACCTCCTCTCAGCGTAAAATAACCTTTCACACACACATTCAAAAATAGAAGCTAACATTTTCTTAAAAATGGAGATACCAATACGAATTACAACAACCTATTAGGTAATTCCAATATCTACATACACATCCACTCATTCACCAACAGTTCTATATACTCACTCATACATGTACTTACTCATCATATGCACTCAAACACCTATACATCCTGTTACACACTAGTACTCATCCATATATTTTCTCACACACATATTCACACATGCAAAAAAATATAAAAAATACATTCACTTGATTATACTGCTATATACACACCACTACACGTACTTCTACAGAAACATACACATATTTAGTCCCTTAAACAATCAAATATACAAACACATACTTATTTATATAGGTACTCTTCCAAACGGTCACTCTCACATATACTCAGTTATATACATCAATACTCACATATACTAGTTTAAAACATATGTAGTTACTCATGAATACAATATTGAGACAGTCATTCACTCACTAACCCACCCATACACACAATCATCCACCCATACAGTCTTGCACACATGCTGTCTTCAAAATACATACAAATAGTGAGTCACTCATTCATGTATCTGTGCGCTAAGTAATATCCCCCACCGAACCATACAGGCACTCAAACTGATACTCAAAAAACCATGTACATACTCATGTAGCTACTCACCAACACATGCAGCCACTTATACACAAAGTGAGACACTGATACATATATTTAAATATTTAAACATTACTCGCTAATACAAGTATTCATCAATATATACTTAAAAAGTCAGTTACCCAATCATTTTTACAAAAAAATATCCATTTAGACACTTATTTACCCATTTATTCTACCATCGACCTTTAGATATACACATATAAAAAATATTTATTTTTCAGAAAGACACACATTCATTGGATGATGTCATCAGCGAAGTCATCAGTGATGTCATTTGACATGTCATCAGTGATGTCATGAGTGATGTCACTGACCATGTCATGAGTGATGTAATATGTGACATCATCAGCAGTGCATTGCGGTCGCGCGAGTTATAGTTAGCTGAACTAACTATAATGGAAAGGGAAGACCACTCGGTCCCCCCGAACGTATGGATGGGTGCCCGATCCCCCGGGAAACTATTGTGGGCGGGCGGCGTGTCCCGGCTGGTATGCCCGAAGTGGCGTGGCCGGAGCACGCCCCTCCCGCCCAGAAGAGGTTGGCCCAGACACCCGCCCGGAAGTTCGTGCACGGATGGGCGTACCTGAGGCGGGCCCCCGCCCTCCCGCAGATGGATAAATAGAGCAGGAATTCAACGAAGCCTCCTCTTGTTCCAGTGCTCTGAAGGCTGCACCACTCGTCGCTCGTGAGCCCTCTGGGGAACAAGCTGCAATTTTGGGAACTTGTAATCTTTGTTTTTTCTCTTTCAGTATCAGGCGTGTGGAAGATCGAGTCACCCTTGCGGGTCAAGTCGGACGGAGTAATCGAAGTCATGCCTGGCAAGAAAGCGGGAAAGAGCTCCGAGATGGAGAGGATGCTACGACCTTGGTGAACCAAGTGGCGGTGATGGACCGAAAGTTGGGTAAAGTGGATCAGCTCGGTCGTGGCTTAGCGGCCATCAGGAAACAGGTGGCGGCCCAGAATGCCCCCTTGGGGCGGCCTAAAAGAGTCATAGGACCGGCCTTGCCGAACGTCGCCTCGGGGGATAAGGGTAAGAAGAAGAAGGGGAGGGCAGGTTCCAGTGAGGTCCCAGTCCCAGGGGTAACTCCATCGAGCCCAGGCGCGGACATCCCCGTCGCGCCGGTAGATAGCCCGGTACCAGGACCGGATGGGGGTTTGCCAATTCCCGTGGTGATCACGCCAATTGGGGATGACCAAATGCCCCCTGAACTAGCACTTCAGTTAGCAGCAGTATTACCATGGTTAAAGAAGGGAGCAGGGGGATCAGTGGCTGCGGGAGACCCGGCTGAAGAAGCCAGATTAATTATTGAGCAGTTACGGCAGGCAAGGGATGCCGGGACGGCAAATGTACATTCTATTCCCCCGCAGGTGGCGATGGGGGTCACGACTGACGGTCGGGCGAAGACAACGGACGCGGCTGGGAAGACGGCAGAAGCCGGTAAGAGAGCGTTGCCATTGGTGGGAGAGGGTCCAGTACCTTCAAGGCGGGAAAGTTTATCGCAACACATTCCCATGGCTACGAAAGAGATGGTGTGGGGAGATAAGTACATTAATATGTTTTCACTTCTGACCGACCATCGTGAGTTAGAGTATGCAAAGACCCAGAAAGATTTGTGGCACCCGAGCGTATGGCGGGCCAAGATGGCGGAATTCAGGGTCGATGGGACCATGGTGAACTGGGTCAGGGCCTTTTCTATTTTTTCGGCAATTATTGGGGAGCGTAAACCAGAAGTGTTGACTGACTTAGCATGTTATCAGAACAGGATCATGAATTTCCATGCAATGTACGGGGGAAATGAATGGAAGGGTTACGATGTTGCCTTTAGAAAAGTGAAGGAGTTTAACGAGGCCTTGACATGGGATTGTTTGGATACAGTGTCATGGCATGCTCAGCTCTTGCCGGGACCGGCGGGTACGTCGGTACCAAGCACAAGTGGCTCTGGGGCATTCCATCAGAAGCCGTCGCAGCCCTTTCGGGCAAGCGCCGGGGGGGATCCCCATCCCAGGTCTGGCGGGAATGGAGGCAAGCGGGGGGTTTGTTGGGGATTCAACAAAGGAACCTGTACCAGGCCTCAAGGAACGTGTAGGTTCCGGCATGCTTGTTCGGGCTGTGGGAATTCCTCACACCCGGAAACCAGTTGCCGATCCAAGACCAATGGTGCGGGAGGAAAGGGGGGATCCAAGCAGGATTGATGTGGTGCCTTGGAAGCAAACATCTTCGCCTGTTGATATCTTGGCTTTGACCCCCTGGCTGAACCAATACCCAGATCATGCGCCGCCGGGACTTTGAGGAATGGCTTTCTATATGGCTTCAGGATCCCGGCGGGAAATTTTCGGGGGAGCCCCTCCTGTAAGAACCAGCTGTCTATTCAGCACAACCCGGCGGTGGCCGCCAGAAAGATAGCGAAAGAGGTTAGCTTGTGGCGAGTAGCAGGTCCATTTGTCTGCCCGCCAGTTGCGGAATTTGTGTGTTCTCCGTTAGGAGTGGTTCCGAAGAAAGACCCGGGGGAGTATAGACTCATCCACAATCTATCGGCTCCTAGGGGGGCCTCGGTAAATGAGGCTATTGACCCTGAGGTATGCTCAGTGAGATACGCATCGTTCGATGACGCAGTCGTGCTGTTGAATCGCCTGGGCCCCGGTGCATTGTTAGCGAAATCAGACATTGAATCTGCATTCAGGTTACTCCCGGTACACCCTCAGGACCAGCGCCTGCTGGGATTCACGTTTCAAGGGAAGTATTACATGGATAAATGTATGCCCATGGGTTGTTCAATTTCGTGTGCTTATTTTGAAATGTTTAGCTTCTTTTTGGAATGGGCGTTCACCGAGGCCACAGGGCATAGACAGGTGATGCAATATTTGGATGATTTCCTTTTCCTAGGCCCGGCGGGCACTCGGGACTGTGCACAAGCGCTGCAGGACTTCTGCACACTCATGCGGGATTTTGGAGTCCCATTGGCGCCAGGTAAGACGGTGGGGCCATCTACCTCACTGGAGTTTCTGGGGATTGAACTAGACTCGGTGGAGGGGTGTTTCCGTCTGCCGGTTGAGAAGGTAGCCAAGTTCAGGGCTTCATTGGTACGATGTCTCCAAAAAGAAAAGGTGGCCCTACACCATTTGCAGCAGACGGTGGGCCAGCTTAATTTTGCCTTAAGAGTGATGCCGATGGCTCGCCCTTTCTCACGTTCCATAGCACAGGCTATGGTGGGCCTTAAAGAAGGACACCACCGCACTAGACTGTCGGCAGAGGTTCACCAGGACATGCGCATTTGGTTGGCATTCCTGGCGGATTTCAACGGTCGAGTTGTGTGGAACAAACCCCCAGCCTCGTCGGAAGAACTGGGATTGTGGACCGACTCGGCGGGGAGCGTGGGATTTGGCGCAATCTTTGGAAACCGGTGGTCAGCACAAACATGGCCGGCGTGGTGGCACTCAAGCGGCCTGACAGGTAACATTGGATTCTTGGAGCTATTCCCCATTTGGGTGGCTCTGATGGCATGGCCGGAAGACTTTAGGGACCGCTCAGTGGTGTTTTGGTCAGACAACATAATGGTGGTCGAGTGCATTAACCACCAGGCGGCACGCTGCAAATGGATCTTGAGACTGTTGAAAGAAATTGTGTTGCGATGCATGAGATTGAATGTACAATGCAGGGCAAGGCATGTGCCGGGTGTACTGAATAATGCAGCTGATGCACTCTCTCGTTCACACATGCAGGCTTTCAGGGGTTATCTACCCACAGCGGAACTAGTGGCGGCACCTTTCCCCGAAGCACTATGGCAGATCGGTGCCCCGGACTACAAGACCTCGTGGCAGCCAGTTTAGCGCCCAGGACAAGGAAAGCTTATGAAGGAGCGTTCCGTTCATACTGCGCCTTTTTAGGGCCGGTAGGGGGTCATAGCTGGGGGCGGGAAGAGTCCTTCCTCCGGTTTCTGGTGGCACTTCATAAGGAAGGCCGATCGGCGGCAACCGCCAACAGGTATAGGGCTGCCATATCATTCATGGCACAGCTCCACGGGATACGGGACCCGACGGGTTCCTTCTTAGTCAGGAAGGCACTCCGCGGCTGGCAGCGCCTGGAGGGTCGCAGACAGGATAAAAGGCACCCGATTGGGTTAGACAGATTGTCCTTGCTACTAGCGAAACTGGATGAGACATGCTCCTCGCACAGCGAGGTAATTCTGTTCCGAGCGGCTTTCGCATTGGCATTCCATGGGGCCATGCGGGTAAGTGAACTCGTAGCGAGGAATAAGAAGGATGTGGAGGGAGGTCTATGCAGGGATCACGTCCAAATAAGGGGCGATTCTCTGCTGATCTCGATAGCCAGGTCAAAGACAGACCAGGAGGCTTTGGGGAGTAGTGTGGTGCTGCAGCGCGCCCGGGGGAGCCCCAGTTGTCCAGTAAGGTATTTGGAGGACTACATGGCACAGAGGTTGACAACATGGGGGGGGACCCTGCTTAGACACAAGGATGGCACCCCGTTGACAAGATTTCAATTTCGGAGGGTGCTGGCAATTACAATTGCAGCGGCGGGCTTGAACCCGTATAATTTTGGGACCCACTCATTTAGAATAGGGGCCGCTACTGAGGCTACGGCTCGGGGTCTGTGTACAGAGGAAGTGAAACAGTTAGGCCGTTGGTCCTCGAACTGTTTCAAGAGGTATGTGCGACTGCACATGTTGTAAAAGACTGATGAAATGCACTCACGCTTGTTGTCTTTTGTTTGGATTACAGTTTCGCAAGCCTGTAACGCGGGGCGAAAATTGGGATCGGCCCAACACCAGAGGACCAGTGAGAAAGGATCACCGACTGGAGATCAAGTGGTATGGGTCGTGGGCCACTCATACGTGAGGCGTGCTGGGGACATATTCAAAGCAGGTGACGCAACTCATGCATCTGAGGAATATGGGTTCAGAGTGACCTTCCATGGGAAAGGAGGCCTCTGTTTTGACCAATTTCAGAGCTTTGTGGAGGAACTCTTAGGGCGGCAAAGGTCACCGCCATCTGTAATCATAGTGCATCTGGGAGGCAATGACTTAGTAAGACTGGGAAGACGGGTGTTGGTAGAGCACATATTGTCAGCAGTCAGTTGGTTGGCCAAGAGGCTCCCGGGGTGTACGATTGCCTGGTCCCACATGATTCCCAGAAGAGTTTGGCGGGGGGGTTTGTCTGTGTCGGCGTTGAACCACTTGGTAAAGAGGGTCAACAACAAGATTGAGAAACTGTTTCGCTCTACTTATTTACAAAGCATTCCCCATGGGTGTATTCGGGGTGATCACTATTATTTGAATGATGGGGTGCACCTGTCAGGGGCTGGGAATGACTTACTCATAGGAGATTTCGTAGCATGGCTAGTGGCATTGAGGAGACATGACCTTTAGGAGGTGTGGGGGGGCCGGATAGTCGGTCAACTATCCGGCCTGTGGCGGTGAGCAGTGATTTCAAGGTCCCTAGGGGGGGCGCCACCCAGTATGGATGGGAGCGCCCAGGGGGAGGCGACCCTTGGCCCCTCCCACGGGGGGGCGGCACCCACTACGGATGGGTCGCCCAGGGGGAGACGGCCATAGGCCCCTCCCAGGGGGAGACGGCTATATGCCCCTCCTACGAATTTCCCGGGGGCCGGATATCCGCTCCGGAGGAAGAGAGTGTGGGGAAGGGGGGGAGTCCACGCTGTCCTTCTTACGGATACCTCGCACGAGGACTCGGACGACTTTAAGATGGCGTCGAGTGAAAGGGGGCCCCCATGACAAGGGAAGTTACAGTTGGCTGCGAGGGTAAAGTCCTCTGCGCATGCGCCACTCACACCGTGAGGGCGGGAATTTGGTAGTAGGGATCTGACACCGGTTAAGACCTTGCCGTTGGCCCTTAATGCTAGGTTGTACAATTTTATCTTAGAATGATATGCATTTGCAGGATGCTAGACTCGGCTAGGAAACCTTTGTATTAGAGATTTGTTAAGGTTAGCCAAAAACTTGTCTTCATCAAAATGTAATGGAAGTTAAAATTGTACATGATTCATGAAACGTTTTAATTTAAAGTTTTAAATTTTGTTTCATATTTTAATAAATACGGCCGGGGGGTAAGGCCCCCCGCCTTCCAAAAGTTCAAACCTGTGTCTGTCTCCTCCCATGGGGAATTGGTGTTGGGATGGGTGGCGGGCATCCCGGCCCATACGGGGGAATTTCAAAGGGTTTGTATGAGTGTAATGTCCAGCTAACTATAACATGTGTGAAACCTATGGTTATTTCTGTGAATTTGCTAAGTTTTTTAAATGCTAATTCCTAACTATAACGTGTGTGAAACCTATGGTTTTTCAAGTGAATATATATATATATATATATATTCACAGAAAAAACCATAGGTTATAGTGGATATATAGTTAGAAATTTGCATTTAGAAAACCTTGAAAATTCAATGAAAAAACCATTGGTTTTAGGCCATATATAGTTAGGAATTAGCATTTACAAAACCTTATTTTACTCGCATAAAACCATTGAAATTCCATATATAGTTAGAAGCGCTAACTATATATCGCGCACCCGCAATCCACTGCTGATGATGTCACATATTACATCATTCATGACATGGTCAGTGACATCACTGATGACATCACTGATGACATCTCAAATGACATCACTGATGACATCACTGATGACAACACCCAGTGACTGTATGTTTCTGTAAAGTTAAAATATGTTTCACATATTGAAGAATGAGTGGATGTATAAGTGTCTGGATGAAGAATTTAGTAGGTGCATGACTGACTGTATGAGTGAGTGATTAAATGTGTCTCACTGAGTGCATGGGTTAGTGACTAAACTGTCTTAATTTGTGCATCAGTATGTTTGTTGTTGTGTAAGCTGCTGCATGTGTTGATCAGTAGCTATAAGAGTGGCCATATGGGTTATTGATTGGTTGCCCAAGTATTTGAATGGGAGGCTGAGTGTGTGTGTGGGTGGCTGGGAGGTGCGTGACTCTGTGCATAGATGTGTAAGCAGTTGATTCACTAGGAGTATGAGTTCAAGAGTGCATGTGGAAACAGCTATATGGGCGGTTGACTATGCATGGGTGTGTTGGTGAGTGAATGGATTTCTCATTGCTACATGAGCAAGTAAGTACGTATGTAAAACACAATACATGTGAGAGTTGAGATATATAAATAACTGAACATAAGAGCCAGTGAATGTGTGAGTGGCTGTATCGATCACTGTGAGCTTGTATCAGGGATTATATAAGAGAATAAATATGTGTTATTATATGTTTGAATAAGTAAGATGTGTATAACTTTATAGTTGAGGAAATGGAGGTGTGATTGATTCTTTGCATGACTGAGTAGGTGTGTGAGTAACTCCATGGATGAGTGACAGTCTGTGAGTGTCTGTTTATACTGAGTGTATGTAAGGTTATATTAGAGTCTGAAGAGGTTCATTGTATTATCACATAAGTGATGTGATCAGTGATGACAAATGAGATGTCATCAGTGATGTCATTTGAGTTGTCATCAGTGATGTCATCAGTGATGTCATTTGAGATGTCATCAGTGATGTCATTTGAGTTGTCATCAGTGATGTCATTTGAGATGTCATCAGTGATGTCATCAGTGATGTCACTGACCATGTCATGAATGATGTAATATGTGACATCATCAGCAGTGGATTGCGGGTGCGCGATATATAGTTAGCGCTTCTAACTATATATGGAATTTCAATGGTTTTATGCGAGTAAAATAAGGTTTTGTAAATGCTAATTCCTAACTATATATGGCCTAAAACCAATGGTTTTTTCATTGAATTTTCAAGGTTTTCTAAATGCAAATTTCTAACTATATATCCACTATAACCTATGGTTTTTTCTGTGAATTTCATTGGTTTTTTAATAGCAAATATGAAAAGCTTTAAAATGTCAAGTACGTGATAGATAAAAACATTTTCGTATTTATGCACGCTGATGTGCTTTGAACGCTGCACCCCCCCCCCTCCCCTCTTTTGTCTTAGTAGTACTCTCTCTTTGCAGATACTGAAGGGTAGTTAACGCAGGCCTTTACCCCCGTTGTAATCCGTCGTGCCTCCTTGTCTCTCCATTTGATTGATTGTTGTCCAAGCATTTACTGTTTTAGAATTGGTTCTCTTTGGATCATTCTCTATTTACAAACAAGCACAAAGTCGCAATACTCTGTTTAGTCTTTGCAGATAGTGAAAAATCGTGTAAAATAATAAAAGTAATCGAGCAAAATCAGTAGGCCACTAATTAGATCTCTTTTTGACCTCGCTAAAATAGAAATATTAGGAACAACCCTTCATGAGAAATACGAAAATAGTGAGATGAACTGAGCTCCACACCATGAGGACTGCAAGACAGCTCGGCTCCATCACCCATACCGCACAAAATAACGACAAACCCTATGCAAATATTAAAAATATAGACAACACACCAGCAAAGAAACAGGGTAAAACATTTTATTAAAAAACTATTTACATAACGTTGTTTTATAAGATGATGTCAGTAGTGGACCGATGTGTGAATAGATCGAAAACAGCACAAGGCTCCAAGATCCAGATGGCAAGCTCCTGGATGTTGGGTGCCATAGTTTAGAGTTCTGAATTTCAGCCTTTTTCAATGCCTGTGCTTTGTTGAATCAAAATGGCGGCTTGACACAAAGCTGACTCAAGCGTTGCTACTGATGCTATGCAGACCAAAACTGGTTTTCAGTTTGTACATTTTTCTAGATTTTTCAATCCAAGTTTGGTTGACTTTGTAGAACGATGGCTTCAGATTTTCAACATACGGTGTGGTGGCGCTGACTGGGAGGGGGCGCTTCGCTCCTGCCCCCTCCCCAAGTAAGATTTTCATACGTGAAAGTACGTTAATGGTTTTGGTCCCTGAGATGCTTCGATGTCACTACCATTCTCAAATAGCATAAGTTCTGGATGTTGGGTGCCATAGTTAAGAGTTCTGAGCACTGCTTGTAACACTGTCTGAAGCTTATTTCCACCTACTGCAGCTTCACTATTCTCAAAGTAAGTGAGTGTCGTTTGTGGACCTGACTGCATTAGAAAACAATGTGATATGTTACCTTCCTAAACAGCTTGACGGAGGCCCCTGAGGGGCGGTGTGATGGCCATGGACTCGGAGAAGACGCTTGGCTCCGACACCCTCCCCAAGTCTTATAGCACTGGTGTAGCCTGAGATCGCCCCCGACATAGGCGGCCGGCTCCCGGGGTCCGGCTGAACTTTTTGCCTTTTGATGACTCTTCAATTCTGGACCTTGTCCCACAATCCGTTTGACCTGAAGACAAGCTGTAGTGGGGCGCCCCTTTATCGTTTTAGTTGCCATTCCGCCCGCTTTTGCTACACTGTGCCTCTTCCGCCATTCAGCTGTTTACCGCCCGCTCTTGCGACTACAGCGTCTCGCTCACCATGTAGTTTAGATGCGCCCGCTCTTGCGGTGCAGCGATAGGCGGCTGCCACAGGACTCTCAAAATGGCGGCCGGCTCTTCGGTTTTGGGCCTGGTCCACTAAAATGGCCCTGGGACACCTTGGAACTCGGACGCTTGTCTGCTAGGGCTTGGGTCCCATTCTCGAAAAGCGTCCCCTCAGCCGTGAAGATTCTACAAAAGTCTTGGGGGCCTCCGACTCCCGCAGGCTTCTGGTGGGGAGCGGCTGCCATGATTGCTCGTGGAATGGCCACGACGGAGCTACGAGATGGTAGTGGTCTCATGCTGACGCCAGCTTTAGTCTGAAACATCCAGAAACACTATAGACTACCAATTCGATCAGTTCCGGTAGCGCCCCAACATGACCCGGAAGAGAAGAACTTGCCCTCCCCTCTTTGACTGATGGTTCTTGTTGCCTGTCCCCTCTGTTGTCATTTAACAGAACTTTTTGGACTGCTGAAAGGGGTTGTGTTGTGAACGCTGGTTGGTGGAGACATTTTGACTATATTCTTGACCTACGTTGTCGCGAAATTCGTTTTATGACACGCCGCGTTAGCGCACCCGGAAGTGATCCGAGGCGCGGCGCGCAGCGCGTAACGTAAGCATAACAGGTCATGTGACTTGTTAATAAAACTTTTCATTGGTTCATTTTACTTTTGTTAATTTAATGATGAAAAGCTTGGTCATATGACCTAAAAATTACGCTTTTTATTATTTTCGAACAATATTTTTTTTTCAAACATATGTTATAATATTCCAGGCTAATGTACTTTCCCGGAAAATTTACAACTGTCTTGCAAGTAAAATATATTCCTTTTTCGAGAAAAAGGGCGTTTCTTCCTTCCATGACGGAGCCGTTGAGTAAAAGAGATTCGGCCTGCTGTCTTAGTCGCCGATACGCCTGATTATCAGATTCTTATCGATCACTTTATGTTGCAGGAGTGGAAAACACAACTGCCCTTGACCATTTATCTTTACTGCGTTCCTACATATTATACCTTTTTTCCGTCATGTAATTGGACTGCTTTATTTCACTTGCCTTTTACTGATTCGAAAACAGTCACTAAAAGTAAAAACTTTACAAATGTAAATACTACTACCGAGTTTTGTTTTAAAAACCTTTATTGTGAAAATGTCAGTATACAAATACGGGCCTATAACCACGTGGGCCGGCCACGGAGCAAACTGAAATCGTATATGATGAGGAGACATTTACACTGTAGAAGAACGTAACGAGCGGGCCATTATTTGACAAGAACAAAGGTGTCTAACAGTTGCGGAATCGGTGGACGTACATTTTGTAATTAAAATACGACAGGGCCACTTACAATAACATTTTCTAGATATACATTTGCGGGCAAGGAGTTACGAGTCCCATTTATACCGGCGCCATTTTGGGCGAGGCCGGGCAGGTCCAAGATATAGTCAAAATGTCTCCACCAACCATCGGCCAGACCAGAACCCCTTTCGGCCCTTTATGCTACAAGATGGTGTCTTCCATTCAGAAAATATTGGTGGCAGCATTTTGAAAGGAAACAGAAACAGCCGTTCTCGAGTTTCACATTGTTACATTTAGGAAGAATGTTGAAGAGTAGTATGTGGTAAATCTGAAGCCATTTTTCTACAAACTCTCAATCAGACTTGAATGGAAAAAAAAAACCTGAAGAATGTACAAACTGAAAACCAATTTTTGTCTGTATAGCACCAACAGTAACGCTTGAGTCAGCTTTGTGTCAAGCCGCCATTTTCATTCAATCAATAGCGTCCCCCTGCACACATTCAGGGACCTGGTCGTGTCTTCAGATGAAACGCATTGTAGGAAAAGAAGCAGAAAAGAAAAGGCAAAAAGTTCCGCCGGACCTAGTGAAGCTGCAGCAGGTGCAAATAAGCTTCAGACAGTCTTCAACTTACTCTGATTCTTATAATAAACTTCAGATAGTCTTACAAGCACTGCTCAGAACTCTCAACTGAGGCACTCAACATCCAGGACTTGCCATTCGGATCTTAGCGCCTTGTATTTTTGTTTTGTTCTTGATGGAGGGGAAACAACAAAAAACAGGCATTGAAAACGGCTCAACTGGAGCAAAAAAAAAATTACTTCTTGGGTGCATTAGGGCATTTATGATTTTCGAATGCCGTATTCATCAGGTTGATGCTCATGTTGCCATAGGACAGCATAGCATTCACCTTCTTTGATCCAGGAGGGATGGAGAAAAACTGCCAGATGAAACTTGAAACTTGGCCATCCAGATCTCGGCGCGTTCGACTCACTGTACCGCAACAGTGACCGCAACTCAGCTGGACACGCCGTCTTTCGGCGCAGCATTGTAGGATGGCCACACCAGTGCGGCAATTTGCTAGACACCACCTCGGTGCCATCCGGATCTCGGCGCGTTCGAGTCACTGTACCGCAACAGTGACCGCAATTCAGCTGGACACGCCGTCTTTCGGCGCAGCATTGTAGGATGGCCACACCAGTGCGGCAATTTGCTGGACACCACCTCGGTGCCATCCGGATCTCGGCGCGTTCGAGTCACTGTACCGCAACAGTGACCGCAACTCAGCTGGACACGCCGTCTTTCGGCGCAGCATTGTAGGATGGCCACACCAGTGCGGCAATTTGCTGGACACCACCTCGGTGCCATCCGGATCTCGATGCGTTGTGCTGCCTTCGGCCTATTCGCACATCGGTCCGCTACTGACAGTGACCGCAACTCAGCTGGACACGCCGTCTTTCGGCGCAGCATTGTAGGATGGCCACACCAGTGCGGCAATTTGCTAGACACCACCTCGGTGCCATCCGGATCTCGACGCGTTGTGCTGCCTTCGGCCTATTCGCACATCGGTCCGCTACTGACGCCGCCTCACGTGCCAACGGATTTTCTACGCTTTTTGTAGCCCTATGCCGCAGAACAGGTCATGTGACTTGTTTATAAAACTTTTCATTGGTTCATTTTACTTTTGGTTTCCTAAAGATGGAAGGCTTGGTCATATGACCTAAAAATAACACTTTTCATTGGTTTAGAACATTTTTTTTCCCAAACGATGAAAGCCCCACCTTGTTTCTGGATCATTCAGACTGAAGCTGGCGTCAGCATGAGAGCACCACCATCTCGTGGCTCCGTCGTGGTCATTCCGCGAGCAATCATGGCAGCCGCTCCCCACCGGAAGACTGCGGGAGTCGGGGGCCCCCAAGACTTTTATACAATCTTCACGGCTGAGGGGACGCTTTTCGAGAATGGAGCCCAAGCCCTAGCAGGCAAGCGTCCGAGTTCCAAGGTGTCCCAGGGCCATTTCAGTGGACCAGGCCCAAAACCGAGGAGCCGTCCGCCATTTTGACAGCCATGTGGCAGCCGCCTATCGCTGCACTGCAAGAGTGGGAGCAACTCCACAACATGGTGAGCGAGACGCTGTGGCCGCAAGAGCGAGCGCAACTCAGCTAGATGGCCGCCACCTGGGGAGGCCCGTTCACGCCGCCTCCCCCCCCCCCCGGGCCGCCGCACGCCAATTTTCGGAGCAGCATTGTAGGATACCAAAACCAGTGCGGCAGTTTACTGGACATCACCTGGGTGCCTGTCGTACATGTTGTGTCAGCCATGTGACACTGGACACAGACCGCTACTGACGAGGCCTCCCCCCGCACCACCCGGGACGCCCCACGCTGTTTTTCTGTGCTGCATTGTAGGATCCCTAAACCAGTGCGGCACCCAGGCGACATCACCTGGGTGCCGTCCAGAACTCTGCACGTTGTGCTGCCTTGGGACTATTCGCACAACAGACCGCTACTGACGAGGCCTCCCCCCGCCCCACCCGGGACGCCCCACGCCAATTTTCGGAGCAGCATTGTAGGATCCCTAAACCAGTGCGGCACCCAGGCGACATCACCTGGGTGCCGTCCAGAACTCTGCACGTTGTGCTGCCTTGGGACTATTCGCACAAAAGACAGCTTCTAACCATTGTTGCTTTTTGTGTTAAGAAATGTTTAAATGTTTTTAGTTTTTGTTCTGTTCATTATCGTTAAAAGTTAATAAAGTTTTATAACCTTAATTTGTTGGAGTGTTATCTATTTTTTGAAAAACGGGTGAATGGGGCCTTGAATCGGGTTATTGTCATGTGTGGGCTTTGGAAGTGTGCTGCTGCAGGATCGGACATTTCAAACTCAAATGCACGTTCTTTTTCTTACCTTTCCGAAGCATGGAGCGCAATAGCAGGCAGAGAAAGGGTGATGCACGTGTTGAACACTACCTGACCTGGCAAGTTGCTGGCAGTGCCCCCCCGCCCGCTGAGGTTCCGTGACAATTGTAAGTGGTGTTTCCGACTCGCACGAATATGGTCGAGTCTAGTATCTATGAACCGCAAATGACGAGTTTTGTAAGTGTGCGCAGTTTCGCTGTGCTAACTTAAACCGTTCGTTTGTTATGTGGGCTTTTTCATCTGTACCCACGGGTTCCATCTTAGATACGGCATCCATTTTGTCTCTTGCCCTCAAGTAGCCAGCGAACGGACGCTGTCCGCTTCGCGACCCTGGGACTCCCAAGATATTTGCGGAAGACACATGTTCTTTGTAAGTGTCTTTATGACGAGGGGGATGCTACTGTAAGGCAGATGGCGCCGCTCGAGGCTCATCTTGCCGCACGGGCTTATTGTCTCAGCCGTGCATCTCATTAGGCACGTCCCTTTGATGCCTGTATCTCGTGCTTCTCGACACTCCCCTTTTACACCCTTTCCGATCTCCCTACTGTCTCCGTCTTCCTCTGCACCTGTCTTCGTTCCTATTTCGATCTACTTTACTGCTGATTGGAATTTGCTAATGGTGGGAAGATGGGTTTTTACAGTTGGGAACCGCCAAATGTTTCCGCACTTATGTTCCGGATCTTGTGTGTTTCAAAGTGATCTAAGCGACCCCTCTGAGAGCGACTTGTGGGAACCAGGTTGTAAACTATTGTGTATCATGTTATCCTATGGGTAAAAACTGTATAAAAGGAGCGATCCACAAATACAATTTGAAGCAGTCTCCCCGAACTACACTCGATGTACTTCTTGTGACTTCTGTGTTCCCTGCAGTAAATAAACCTTGACTCTTTGACGCCGAAGGAAGTGTCCCGTGTCTCTGTGACTTGTACGCCGGAGCAGGTTACCCACGAAGGTTTCAGGTGTTGTGCCCTGGCACCGCTGGGTCCAAAGAACCCAGTCCTTCAGTTGGCGCCCAACGTGGGGCTGCATCAGTGGTACCGGTCCAAGCCCGACGATCGTGAGGAACTTCGTGTGAAATCTCCAAGGGAAGGTGCACCCCGCTTCATCGATCCTGTTGTCGAAATAAGTGGCCCGAAGACTTTTCCCGCGAAGATTCCCGCCTCCTAACGGCTGCGACGGACTGCTGCCCTGACTGTAGACCTGTTTTGGCGCCTGGCGTAGACCTTGGTATAGCGAGACGATTGACGGGCCTTCCTGAGGACGCCATTGATCTTTGAGTTAAGTATTTGTGGGTCGCTCCCAGAGTTCTTGGTTGTAGACACTTTAGCGAGTGTCTTTGTTGTAAACACTTTAGCGAGTGTTTTTGTTGTAGACACTTTAGCGGGTGTCTTTGTTGTACACGCTGTGTGAGTGTTTTTGTCGGTGACACTTTGCTAGCGTACTTTGTTGTTGTTGTATTTGTTTGACGACTGCAGCCGCCAAAGACCGAGGGTTTAGTTCTTTGCTGGGACTTGGTAAATCCCGAAATCCCGTAACCCTTGAAGTTTGTGAAACTCGGCTAGTGTGCAAGATGCCTGGTCGCAGTACTTTGTTCAGTTGCTTTAGACCTTGTGGTGCGGATTCCCTGCTGGAGGACTCGTGTCCGATACCTCCGGTTGGAACTCCTACATATGACTTATATAGCAAACATGGGCTAGGCCCGATTGCTTTTAACGATTATTGGATCAAATATACAAAGAAAGACGGCGATCTTCGTTGGCCACCTCACGGTAGCTTCGAAGCGTCGATCTTAGATAATTTGGAAATAAAGTTGTTCGAACGTAAATCAAGGCCGGCCATGTTTGATGCCTTTCGGTTCTGGCGCAAAGAAGCCCGACAGAAAGAGATCAGACAAAATAAACGTAGTCAGCGAGATACTGTTGCTACTATAGTGAAGAAAGCTGAGCAGTTTCAGCGTGATAAGGAGGATAAGGATAAGGAAGTGTTTGAGAGATTACAGCGTATGTCCATAGACAAATGCTATCCTGTTTTGCCTACGGAGTCGGATAAGAAGGAAGAGGCAGTTGAGGATTCTTTAATGTCCTATCTTATGAAGTCGCCACCTCCGTACGTACAGGGTACCGCAGCTCCTGTGGTCCCTGCCGTACCTGTTCTTCCACCTGTTATTCCTCCACCAGTTCCTCAATCTGCACCTGCTCTTCCGACTGTTCCTGCTCCTTTGCCTATTTCTATTCCTACTGCTCCTCCGCTTCCACATACTCCTGTTCCCGCTACTGCTCACGCTACTGCTCCTGTGTTGTTAACCCCTGTTGCTGCTAACGTCTCTACTCCTTCTCTTGTTAGTCCTGTGTCCTACTCTTCTCCCTCTACTCGTAATCGTGATCCTCCCCTTGCGACAAACTTCTTTCAGTCGCTCGGACCTGTTTTTGGGTCTGCAGGTTCTGATGGTCCACAGAGACGTAGCCAGCTTCCTGGTAATAGAGAACGTGTTGCGCTATACAATATGGCGATGGGTTGGATGATAAACCCTGTTAGAAATCCACCTCGTGTTGTCCTCGAAACGTTTGATCAATTCAACATACCTACTCAGAGATATGTGTTTGATGAAATGTGCAAGTTCTTACATGATCAGATAGCGGCCAATGCGCCTGACGAGGTGCTGACCGCCCTGTCTGAACTCCGGCTTCAGTTCGCAACTGGACTGATAGTCGACACCAATGTCCGACGTGCTATTGAACGGTTGCTATCTCTTCGTCCCGCTCCTATTCCTCATGCATTGTTCGTTGAGGACATTGAACAACGAGATGGGTCTGGCCAATATCCTATGCGTGAAGTTCCGCCAGTTTGGGTACCCGCTGATAATACTAATGCTAATGCTCCAATACCAGCACATTTCCAGAGAGTGTGGATACACCTCCCTTGGAAACGATCGGAAGTGCTTCAGGTGAAACAAACTTTGCCTGATCCTCGCAAAAATCCTGCGGGGTATTACAAAGAATTATCGCAGCTCGTAGACGCTACGATAATGAATCTGGCCGATATCGACATGTTGTTTGGCAATGTCGTACCGCAACCGGTATGGGCCAAGATTCGTCACCAAGATCACGCGAATGAATTAGGTGGTGATTGGGCTGCCATTACAGCGGCAGACGCTGGACAAGTGGCTGCTACTAAACCCGATCAATTGATTGAACTTCTTCCCCAGCGAATCATTACATTAATGAAAACGCTTATGCCAGCTATGAGGGTAAATTGGGACAAGTTGTCAGCCTGTAAGCAGAAGAAAGATGAGAGTGTTTCAGACTTCTTTACGAGGTTCGAGGAAACATTCGTCGATCATAGTGGGCAGGATATGGGTACTGAGGGTGGACAGAGGTTGTTTGTGGATAAATTCGTATCGAACTTATTGCCCGACTTGAGCCATAAATTGAAAAATTCAGAAAGTTCATGGGCCGTTTCTACCTCAGCTCAGATATTGGCTACGGCACAATATTACGAAAATAGAGAAAAAGAGGAAAATGACCGTGCCGATAAAAAGACGAAAGAGCTGAAAACTAAAGTGTTGTTACAACAAGCATATCCGCCGCGTTCTAATCAGAATGCGCCTCAGCAGAATAGATCGCAGTCGCAATCGAATCGATCGCAGCCGCGTAATGATTCATCTTTTCAGAGATCTTCATTAGGGTACAATCAATGTGCTTATTGTAGACAGGAGGGACACATTAAATTTGATTGTCCTGCTTTAAATGATCGTAATAGTGGTAATTCGTCTAGAGGAGGCCGTGGTGGTTCACAGAATGCATCACGTGGTAGAGGTCGTGGTGCTCAGAACGACCGTTCTGATAACTCGTCGAATTCTAATAACTGTTTCGATCAACGTGGATCATCGCAAGGACGATCTGCGCAGTACAATGTAGACGATTATTACGTCGATCAGGGAACCGACGATAGTAATTACTAGGACAGCCAAAGACAAGGAGAGGGAGTGGTATCAGTTCCGGTTGATCAGAGAGGGCCTTACGTCGCAGTTGCTACATCGGGCGTCGTTGAGCCTTTTCTGTTGGACACTGGTGCAGCGAAAAGTTCTATCATGCATTCGAAACTCCCTGGCGCACCTTTGTCTGGCTTAACAAATGTTTCCGTTGGATTCTCTGGCGCCCCCGTTAGCAATCCAGTTTCGCGCCCTTTGCCCCTTAAAATTGGGCCACGTGAGCTCGAAGCTCCATTGATTTTGTCTACTGGTTGTGGCGAAAATCTTTTGGGTCTGGATTTGCTTAAACGCTTGTATGCGACTTTGTATTGTTCTCCTGCGGGTGTAAAGCTTACGTTAGGAGAGAGGGTAGTCTCTCCCATGTACTTGTCCCTCGATAAGCTTCCACCGGAATTGAGTTCTCTTCCTGCATCTTTGTGGGCGACGGGTCCAAATGACGTGGGCCTACTTGATATCTCCCCTTATGTTGTTCAGTTGAAATCGAATGTGCGATTGCCACGTATTCCCCAATATCGTATCTCCCTTGATGGTGAACGAGCTTTGTTAGCGATCATCTATGATTTGATCGAGAAAGATGTCATTGAAGAAACTCGGGGAAACGTGTGCAATAGTCCTGTACTGCCCATTCTTAAACGTACTGATCCTACCAAACCGCCTGTTTATCGTTTTGTTATCGATTTACGGGAGGTGAATAAAATTGTGGTTCCTCAATTCCCTGTTGTGCCTGACATTACGGCGCTACTGACTCTGATTCCAGCTACAGCTTCATGGTTTTCGGTGATTGATTTGAAAAATGCGTTTTTCAGCATCCCGATTGCCGAAGAGAGCAGGGACCTTTTCGGTTTCTCTCTTGGTGGACGTAGCTTCCGGTTCAAACGCGCTCCTCAGGGCTACTGTGAAAGTCCATCGATTTACAGTCAAGCTTTGAAGGGTCAACTAGATGCGTTTAGGTTGCCGGTTGGTGCGGCTTTAATCCAATACGTCGACGACTTACTGGTGGCTGCTGATACTCAGGACATTTGCAAAATTGCTACAGTGTCGTTGCTGCAACATCTCTGTGAGTTAAATCACAAGGTGTCACCTTCTAAACTCCAATATTGTTGTCAAGAAGTAACCTACCTAGGTCACTTATTGTCAAAGGAGGGAAGGAGATTGACCCCAGAGAGAATTGCAGCGATTGCGCGCATGGCTGTGCCACAAACCCAAAGAGATGTGCGTGCCTTTCTAGGTATCACATCGTACTGCAGGCAGTGGATTCCTAATTTTTCATTGCTAGCGAAACCATTGGTGGCTCTTACGTGCAAGGATGTTTCGACTCCTTTACCATGGACGGAAGAATGTCAGAAAAGTTTTTCTGAATTACGTGATTCATTGTGTTCGGCTCCTGTGTTAGGTACCCCTGATTACAGTAAACCGTTCACGTTATATGTTCACGAGAGGGAAGGTTGTGCTTTAAGCGTCTTAACGCAACCTTTTGGTGGTAAGCAACGTCCATGTGCATATTTTTCCTCGACCTTAGACCCAGTAGCTAGAGCATTGCCGAGTTGTTTGAGAGCAACTGCGGCAGCTGCGGTCTCCATCCGACAATCAGCAGGATTGGTCATGGATAATATGCTTACGGTGATGGTTCCGCATGCAGTCGATACTCTTTTGAACCGTACGAAAACTCAGCACTTGACGAGTGCGAGGTTATCTGGGTACGAATTGACGCTCTTGGCAAGCCACATTCAGATAAAACGTTGTAATGTCCTAAATCCGGCAACTTTGTTACCAATTAGTGCAGAGTCAGATGCAGTAACAGAACATGACTGTTACTTGCGGACAGAGGAGGAAACAAAAGGTCGTGTGGACCTTAAAAACACCCCATTGGAAGACCCGGATGGCATCCTGTATGTGGATGGGTCATGTTTTAAATTGCCGAATGGTGATGTGACTACTGCTTATGCTGTGGTGACATTGAATACTGTTGTTGAGACTGCGAGATTGAATCAGAATTCTGCCCAAGCTGCAGAGCTGATCGCTCTTACTAGAGCATGTGTATTAGCAAAAGGTAAACGTGTGAATGTGTACACCGATAGTCAGTATGCTTTCGGTGTAGCGCATAGTTTCGGACGATTGTGGCGAGAACGTGGTTTCTTGACGTCACATGGCACGAAAATACAGCATGGCCAGCTTGTGAACGATCTTTTGGATGCATTGACTTTGCCTGCTCAAGTTGCAATTGTTAAATGTAGTGCGCATCGTAAAGTGACGGATGATGTTGGTCGTGGTAATGCGTTTGCAGATGAGATTGCTAAGGAGACTGCCCGGAACCTTAGCACTCAAATGTATGTGACGAATTCAGTTAGGTGGCCTACAGAATCAAGTATGTGTGAGAATACTATAGAGAGTGTGAAAGCAATTCAGAATGAGGCCACCGACACTGAAAAGATGAAGTGGAAAGAAAGTACGGGAAGGTTGGATGTGAATGGTTGCTGGATTGATTTGTCAGATCAGAAAAGATGGATGTTGCCTGATGCGTATGTACTGGCCGTTGTGCAAATGGCACATGGGTTAGCACATATTAGCGCGAAAGGTATTTGCAAGTTGTTGGCTGATGTGTGGAAGAATGATGGAATTACTAAGTGTGCTGAACGTTTGGTGAAGAATTGTATGGTGTGTATAATGTACAATCCTGGCAAAGGAACCCCAACTCCCCCTGGCAGTTTTGCTCCTCCTTCGTATCCCTTTGAGGTGATCCAATTGGACTTCATCCATATGGAGCGATGCAATAACCTGAAATACGTTTTGGTTGTGGTTTGCGCATTCTCCCGATGGATCGAGGCCTATCCCCTCAAAGACAATACTGCTTTGTCTACTGCGAAAATCCTACTGAAGGAATACTTTCCTCGGTATGGAATGCCTAGAGTCGTGTGGTCAGATAACGGAAGTGAGTTTGTTGGAAGTGTGATGAAGAGTGTGTGTAAGGGCCTTGGAATAAATCAGAAATTCCATAGCGCCAATCATCCCCAGTCAGCTGGATTGGTTGAAGGGTACAATGGCACCCTTAAACTAAAATTAGCGAAGATTCAAGCTACGACTGGACTTTCGTGGCCTGATGCTTTGCCTCTAGCATTACTGTCAACTAGGGCGACTGTACACTCCCGAATAGGGCTCAGTCCCTATGAAATAGTGTTCGGCCGTCCTGCGAATGTGTGGGGGGTTCCTAGGCCAGGAATATTCTCTGATCTTGAGTACCCGATGTTGATTGATTACTTACATGACTTGACTGCTAAACTGAGGTTAATTCATCAACAGGTTTACGACGCCTTGCCGACGCAGACGGAGGGTCCAGGCCACCAGCTCCAGCCTGGTGATTGGGTTGTCACCCGAAATTTTTCGCGCAAGAAGAATCTGGACCCCCGCTTTGTTGGACCTCACCAGGTGCTTTTGGCCACGAGGACTGCCGTTCGTCTTGAGGGACGGAAGAACTGGGTACATGCTACCCATTGTAAGCGAGTCCCTATTCCTTTGCCGGCAGACCCGTGGGTGAGGAAAGGCATTGCGTCAACAGAAGCAGCGACATTGCCGGCGTTTGTACCTTTCAGTGACGCACAACTTGTTGGTGAACACTCAGTGCAGCAGAAAGCCACTGTTGAACATTTGTCAGCAAGAGACTCAAGACCAGACCAACGAACTGATCAGCAGGACGCTGTCTCTTCGACAGATCCTTTGTTCGACGTGCAGACACGTCCCGGGAAACATCGATATTCTTTGCGTTCTCATAATAAGGACAAATAAAAATTTGCTTGCTTTGCTGAAATTGATAACTGCAATATCTTCGTTTCCCATGATCAACTTTGAACATTCGTATCATTGAAAATTGTTTTGTATATATATATATATCAAGCTTCTTCCTTGTATCTTTTTCCTTCCACAGCTGAATTATTGTGCTAATATATACATATTGTGTATTGAGGGCCGTAGGGCCGCGCGCGTACTTCCTTCTGGACAGTAGGTCTTGACGCTAGGTTAAAGGCCGTCGGTTCCTAGGAACTCCTGGGGATTGACCATTGCTGCACAGAACGAAGTGCGTCAAGAAACGTTGCGGACGGTCGTAGGGAAATGGCATTTTCGAAGCTGAATGATTTGGAAGGAGCTCAGGCATATAGAGTCAAGCTGCAGAAACTTAGTCGTACGAAATGTTTTGTATCCCAGTTGTTTGTTTTGTTTTTAACTGCTTCTGCATTTTTGGCGGGTGGGGTGTATTACACTATGTGTTACTTCTTACTTCCTACCCCTACTCCTACTCCTTACCCTAACATTACTTCTACTGCTTCTCCTCATTCCTTTCATATGTTACCGGAACACGAACAGGCTAGACGTGTAGAATTCCGCAACAATTCCTTTATCCAGCTCCTCCATCAGCATCAGTTAGTGGTTAACACTACTAATTGTTGGGTGTGTGGGTTGATGCCACATACTACGGGTAAGGGAATTCCATATCTGGTGTTACCGTATAGTTCCCAAGGGTCAGCTCGAGCATACCAAACAATGCTTCGAAGCGCACTAGGTTTCCACCCCACTCCAGAACGTTCCCCCAAACCGGGTCCTACCTCATGGCAGTGGGTGGTATCGATGATAATACAGGATTTGGAAGATGAGATCTATGATGCTTTTCTCATCCCTAAGGCAGAGGTACAAGCCTATAGGGCACCGAATAGAGGGGAATATAGTACGTTCACTAATGAAAAGCAGCTTAAAAGCTCGCCTCCAATATGGGTCGTACCCCACACTGGTAATCTTTGTATCGTGGGTCGTGGTTCGCAAGCCTCACTTGGAGTAAGTGCTTGCACTGAAAGTTACGTTCTGTCAATGTCCCCGATCCCTGTGCTTCTGGCTGCCAAGGGTACGTACTTCATCTGTCATGATCGTGCATATACATGGTTGCCCTCAGACTTCATGGGCTCATGTTTTGTTGCAAATCTGTTGCCTCCGACGTTTACTGTAGATGCCGATTATCATAAGACTAGAGTTGTACGAGGCGTAATTAGTGAAGAGGATACTGCCGGTCAAGAGGCAGGAGACTTTTTCAAGGGTTTCCTCCCGTTTTGGGGACCTATGGTTAATAGTAGGAACCTGAGACATTTGACTCGAGTGGTAGAATCGACAGCTAACATTACTGCCAGTGCCCTTGGTAATATCACCACAGAACTTCAGGCGGAGAGACTTATGACATTACAAAACCGTATGGTTTTAGATGTTGTCTTAGCAGATCGCGGTGGGGTATGTAAAGTGATCCATTCGAGCTGTTGCATTTTCATTCCAGATAATGCTCCTACTGTCTATCAAGCCATCTCGAAGTTGCACAAGATCTCCGAATCCATACACGTGGATGTAGGGGATTGGACGCTACTTGGTTGGTTTTGGGGCCTGGTGTCGACTTGGGGTTGGAAGATTCTGACGATCATCGGGGTTGTGGTAGTGTTCCTGTTCACGTGTTGCCTTTGTGTGCAATGTGGTCCTGCCTTATGTGGCCTCTGTGCTACAACGTGTATGAGACAACCATCTGTTACCAAGGGGACTCGGTTGGACAAGGCTATGCTACAGCGACATCTTGATGGTCTGATGAATATCGAGTATGATTCCGACTAGTGCTTGCCTACATGAGGGCAAAAGGAGCGTCTGAGGTTCCGTGACAATTGTAAGTGGTGTTTCCGACTCGCACGAATATGGTCGAGTCTAGTATCTATGAACCGCAAATGACGAGTTTTGTAAGTGTGCGCAGTTTCGCTGTGCTAACTTAAACCGTTCGTTTGTTATGTGGGCTTTTTCATCTGTACCCACGGGTTCCATCTTAGATACGGCATCCATTTTGTCTCTTGCCCTCAAGTAGCCAGCGAACGGACGCTGTCCGCTTCGCGACCCTGGGACTCCCAAGATATTTGCGGAAGACACATGTTCTTTGTAAGTGTCTTTATGACGAGGGGGATGCTACTGTAAGGCAGATGGCGCCGCTCGAGGCTCATCTTGCCGCACGGGCTTATTGTCTCAGCCGTGCATCTCATTAGGCACGTCCCTTTGATGCCTGTATCTCGTGCTTCTCGACACTCCCCTTTTACACCCTTTCCGATCTCCCTACTGTCTCCGTCTTCCTCTGCACCTGTCTTCGTTCCTATTTCGATCTACTTTACTGCTGATTGGAATTTGCTAATGGTGGGAAGATGGGTTTTTACAGTTGGGAACCGCCAAATGTTTCCGCACTTATGTTCCGGATCTTGTGTGTTTCAAAGTGATCTAAGCGACCCCTCTGAGAGCGACTTGTGGGAACCAGGTTGTAAACTATTGTGTATCATGTTATCCTATGGGTAAAAACTGTATAAAAGGAGCGATCCACAAATACAATTTGAAGCAGTCTCCCCGAACTACACTCGATGTACTTCTTGTGACTTCTGTGTTCCCTGCAGTAAATAAACCTTGACTCTTTGACGCCGAAGGAAGTGTCCCGTGTCTCTGTGACTTGTACGCCGGAGCAGGTTACCCACGAAGGTTTCAGGTGTTGTGCCCTGGCACCGCTGGGTCCAAAGAACCCAGTCCTTCACCGCTCCTGAAAGAGGGCACACACACACCGCCGCCCCGAGTACTTCACAAATCTTTAAAAGACCATGCGCTTGTTCATGAGGCTTAAATGGTTTATCACCTCTTCTAGAACCCCTGCATCGACCCTCTGACGTTTCATGGAAAAATTACCATGTAACACAATAGCAAGCCCTGTCGGCTGAAACCCCCAAGGAATCGTGGGGCATATTATCAAGGGGGTTTATCTCCGCTTTTTTGGCTTTAAAAGCCATGAAAGCGGAGATAAAATTATCTCCCTATTACCAAGCTGTCGCTAACACCAGTTAGTGACAGCTAAAAGGAGATAGCGACCATCTTGGGCCCCGCTTTGCATGTCAGTGATATTTATCACTAATGACATGCAAAGTGGCGTGCCAAGATGTTAGCGACTGGAAACAGTCCCTAACATCGCTACCTTCTATTACCAACTTTTGGAGATATTCGCGCTAAGCGCGAATATCTCCAAAATCTAACACCTGCCCTGAGCAGTTCTTAGCCATGTTATCCAATGGGAGGTGGATAACATGGCTAAGAGCATTAGGTCAATAATACATGAATATCGCTGACTTTTCTGCGATAATAGCAAGGTTTATCTGCGATAAAAATCGCCGATGTGCGGCGATAATTTTTGTCTCTAAACAAGTTAGAGACAAAAATTATCGCTAGTTGTTCGTAATATGCCCCCGGGTTTTTGCTTGCAGAAATCGGGAGGCGGGAGACTAGCACTGAAATCAGTAGTCACACGCCTAAATCAGGAGGATTGGCATGTCTGAATTCTCTACAGCTGGGGCCATAAACTACATCCGCAGGGTTAGGTGATATCCTGGGACCAGCCTGGCATCTAAAATGGCTGCCGTGCACGACAAAATTGTGCCATTCGAAAAAAAGGCAAGATGGCGCAGCCGCTGGAAGAGATGTATCAACATATATCAGCCTCCTCAGCCACCCTCAGGAAACATAGGGGATTAGGATACGTCTCCCGCACCCCCTTATACCTAGTAATTTAATTAACGAAGCACAAAATGGCGAATTCCCGTTTCGCTACCAGTTTGCGGCCCAGTTCGCGGCCCGTGAAGCGCTTCTACCGTGAAAAATCATTTTTTTTTTTATTTTCCCCACGGGACCCTTTAATAACCCCAACAACATTCCTAGGGGGTGAAGAGGGGGATACCTTGCCCCCTTTCATTAAATTCCCCCTTAGTTTTTCACCTTTTCTTCTCTCTCGATCCTACCGAGAGACAAGATGGCGGCCGCTCCGGACTGTCACGCAGCAAAAAAAAAAAAAAAGCTCACGCACAGCCGCTGGAAGAGATGTATCAACATATATCAGCCTCCTCAACCACCCTCAGGAAACATAGGGGATTAGGATACGTCTCCCGCACCCACTTATAACTAGTAAGGGGATTAGGATACGTCTCCCGCACCCCCTTATACCTAGTAATTTAATTAACGAAGCACAAAATGGCGAATTCCCGTTTCGCTACCAGTTTGCGGCCCAGTTCGCGGCCCGTGAAGCGCTTCTACCGTGAAAAATCATTTTTTTTTTTATTTTCCCCACGGGACCCTTTAATAACCCCAACAACATTCCTAGGGGGTGAAGAGGGGGATACCTTGCCCCCTTTCATTAAATTCCCCCTTAGTTTTTCACCTTTTCTTCTCTCTCGATCCTACCGAGAGACAAGATGGCGGCCGCTCCGGACTGTCACGCAGCAAAAAAAAAAAAAAAGCTCACGCACAGCCGCTGGAAGAGATGTATCAACATATATCAGCCTCCTCAGCCACCCTCAGGAAACATAGGGGATTAGGATACGTCTCCCGCACCCACTTATAACTAGTAATTTAATTAACGAAGCTCAAAATGGCGAATTCCCGTTTCGCTACCAGTTCGCGGCCGCGCTTCTACCGTGAAAAATCATTTTTTTTTTATTTTCCCCACGGGACCCTTTAATAACCCCAACAACATTCCTAGGGGGTCAAGAGGGGGATACCTTGCCCCCTTTCATTAAATTCCCCTTTCGTTTTCCACCTCTTCTTCTCTCTCGATCCTACCGAGAGACAAGATGGCGTCCGCTCCGGACTGTTTAGAATGTTGACAGACACCGGAGAGCCAATCAGCTTTCTGCGCGCAAAGTTCCGATAAGCGAAAAGTAAGCGGACCGGATCGCTGCCCAGAGCGCTGTTACAGATATATATCTTGGTTTGAACGTTAATTTCTCAAAAACTACTGGAGCACATATATTGAGACCTAGCAAAGGCACATCGGGCTAACAGTCCCTACAATTTTGCCAAGTTTCGTGCAAATCCATTCAGCCGTTCGAGCTAAAAGTGAGTCCAACCGCCCTATGGAAAAATGAATGGGAAAAACGCGTTTTGGGACCCCCCTTTTTTCTCGGCCCCCCCTTGACGAAACCCCCCCAAATTTTCAGGGGCTGCTCAGAATCCAAATGTGCCATTTTCCTGAAAATTTCAGCCGATTCCGTCCACAAACGCCAAAGTTATTAGACATAGAATTTTCAAAAGTCCCATAGAGAAAAAATTCTAACTATATATACCTACTGGCGATAGCCAGTAGGTAATATATATATATATATATATATATATATATATATATATATATATATATATATATATATATATATATATATATATATATATATATATATATATATATATATTACCTACTGGCTATCGCCAGTAGGTATATATAGTTAGGATTAATTCCCTATGGGATTTCTGAAAATTCTATGTCTAATAACTTTGGCGTTTGTGGACGGAATCGGCTGAAATTTTCAGGAAAATGGCACATTTTGTTTCTGAGCAGCCCCTGAAAATTTGGTGGGGTTTCGTCAAGGGGGGGCTGAGAAAAAAGGGGGGTCCCAAAACACGTTTTTTGCATTGAGTTTTCCATAGGGCGGTTGGACTCACTTTTAGCTCGAACGGCTGAATGGATTTGCACGAAACTTGGCAAAATTGTAGGGACTGTTAGCCCGATGTGCCTTTGCTAGGTCTCAATATATGTGCTTCAGTGGATTTTGAGAAATTAACGTTTAAATCAAGATATATATCTGTAACAGCGCTCCGGGCAGCGATCCGGTCCGCTTACTTTTCGCGTTTCGAAACTTTGCGTGCAGAAAGCTGATTGGCTCTCCGGTGTCTGTCAACATTCTAAACAGTCCGGAGCGGCCGCCATCTTGTCTCTCGGTAGGATCGAGAGAGAAGAAGAGGTGAAAAACGAAAGGGGAATTTAATGAAAGGGGGCAAGGTATCCCCCTCTTGACCCCCTAGGAATGTTGTTGGGGTTATTAAAGGGTCCCGTGGGGAAAAGAAAAAAAAATGATTTTTCACGGTAGAAGCGTTTCACGGGCCGCGAACTGGGCCACAAACTGGTAGCGAAACGGGAATTCGCCATTTTGTGCTTCGTTTTAATTGTTTTGAGACAAAAATTATCGCCGCACATCGGTCACAATGCATGAATATCGTTGAAAAGTCAGCGATATTCATGCATTATCCAGCAAATGCTCTTAGCCATGTTATCCACCTTCCATTGGATAACATGGCTAAAAACTGCTCTGTGCGTGACGTTTGTTAACGTTCGATTCGATGGAAATCAGGAAGTGTTGAACACCATTTTGTCACTGCGAGTAAATATTTTGTTATAAATGAATCCTTATTGATAAACATTGTCTGCGCCATCTTGCGTTTTTGTCCAATGCCACAATTCTGTCGTGCACGGCAGCCATTTTAGATGCCTTGACCAGGGCCACTCTCTGCACGCCGCCGATTCTCAGCATGGCTCCCCACCCTCGCACGCATCTCCCCCACGCAATGGTCACCCCCGCTCTCTCTCTCATGCATGGGACATATACTTCCCCCATCTGCGCTGCTCTTCTCTGAGAATCACACCCTGTGCCCGCTCGACACCTCCCTTTCACCCTATTCACTACCGCACCCTCTGACACTCCTCTTCCTCTGTGTCCGATTGTCCAGGCCGGACCTAGGCTATCACCTAGCCCCGCTGAATATCGTTGAAAAGTCAGCTATATTCATGCATTATCCAGCAAATGCTCTTAGCCATGTTATCCACCTTCCATTGGATAACATGGCTAAAAACTGCTCTGTGCGTGACGTTTGTTATCGTTCGATTCGATGGAAATCAGGAAGTGTTGAACACCATTTTGTCACTGCGAGTAAATATTTTGTTATAAATGAATCCTTATTGATAAACATTGTCTGCGCCATCTTGCGTTTTTGTCCAATGCCACAATTTTGTCGTGCACGGCAGCCATTTTAGATGCCTTGACCAGGGCCACTCTCTGCACGCCGCCGATTCTCAGCATGGCTCCCCACCCTCGCACGCATCTCCCCCACGCAATGGTCACCCCCGCTCTCTCTCTCATGCATGGGACATATACTTCCCCCATCTGCGCTGCTCTTCTCTGAGAATCACACCCTGTGCCCGCGCGACACCTCCCTTTCACCCTATTCACTACCGCACCCTCTGACACTCCTCTTCCTCTGTGTCCGATTGTCCAGGCCGGACCTAGGCTATCACCTAGCCCTGCGGATGTAGTTTATGGCCCCAGCTGTAGAGTATCCAGACATGCCAACCCTCCCGATTCAGGCGTGAGACTACTTATTTCAGTGGTAGTCTTTCGCTTCCCGTTTCCTGCAAGGAAAAACCCGGGGGCATATTACCAAAAACTAGCGGTAATTTTTGTCTCTAACTTGTTTAGAGACAAAAATTATCGCCGCACTTCGGCGAATTTTATCGCACATAAACCTTGCTATTAGCAAGGTTTATCGCAAATGCGATAAAAAACGGCCGCAATGCATGAATATCGTTGAAAAGTCAGCGATATTCATGCATTATCCAGCAAATGCTCTTAGCCATGTTATCCACTTCCCATTGAACAAGCGCATGGTCTTTTAAAGATTTGTGAAGTACTCGGGGCGGCGGTGTGTGTGTGCCCTCTTTCAGGAGCGGGCGGGGGGGCACTGCCAGCAATTTGCAGGCCAGGCAGTGTTCAACACGTGCATCACCCTTTCTCTGCCTGCTATTGCGCTCCATGCTTCGGAAAGGTAAGAAAAAGAACGTGCATTTGAGTTTGAAATGTCCGATCTTGTAGCAGTACACTTGCAAAGCCCACACATGACAATAACCCGATTCAAGGCCCCATTCACCCGATTTTTAAAAAAAATATAGTACTCCAAGACAGTTACATTTTAAAATTTTATTAACATTTAAATATAACGAACGCAACAAAAACTGTAAATATATTTAACCATTTTTTGAAATTAACCAGAACTATAACGATAACAACAACAACAACAATTATATAACTTTGATGCCTAAATTACGCAAACATTTAGCTAATCTGCTAAAGGGGGGAGTCGCCTGTTCTTTACAATAATCAATAATGAAAAATCCACATCAATAGGGTTGCCCGTTTTCTCGATGCAGCACTATAGTGCAATATACACAGCACCTGGGGTGTCAAGAGTGAACAGGTCTTTCTTTGTTCCTTAAGATGTTATCTCCGAGAATGCTGATGCATTGGTGTCTGTACACTTCTTTGTCAATTCTGTCAAGATGATAACTGCTTTATAAACAGACGATATCTTTGTTTAGTCATTATTGTTAAGTGTGTCTGAAACTACAGTGCCCTTCTGTTTTTTTTTCTTCAGGCTCTACAGAGTTTTGTGTGTTGTTCTTTTGAGCGACAATTATTCCAGAGGTTTCAGGTTCACTTGTTTTGTGCTGCAGTGAGTTAACAGCTTTAGAGACTTCATGTTTATTTGCTATGTCCTGCTGTTCGTCAACTGCTTCAGAGACGTCAGCCTCATTTTTTATGTTTCAGTAGATCCTGGACCTGCCCGGCCGCGCCCAAAATTGCGCCGGTGTAAATGGGACTCGTAACTGCTTGTTCTGTACTGGTTGCCCAACCTTGATATCACGAGATACATATGCAGTTTTGAAGCACATGGCGGAGGCTTGTCTGCTGTAGTGTGGCGCCCCTTTATCGTTTCAGTCGCCATTCCGCCCGCTTTTGCTACACTGTGCCTTTTCCGCCATTCAGCTGTTTAGCGCCCGCTCTTACGGCTACAGCGTCTCGCTCACCATGTAGTTGAGTTGTTCCCACTCTTGCGGTGCAGCGATAGGCGGCTGCCACAGGACTCTTAAAATGGCGGCCGGCTCTTCGGATTTGGGCCTGGTCCAGTAAAATGGCCCTGGGACACCTTGGAACTCGGACGCTTGTCTGCCAGGGCTTGGGTTCCATTCTCGAAAGCGTCCCCTCAGCCTTGAAGATTGTACAAAAGTCTTGGGGGCCCTCGACTCCCGCAGGCTTCCGGTGGGGAGCGGCTGCCATGATTGCTTGCGGAATGGCCACGACGGAGCTACGAGATGGTGGTGCTCTCATGGTGACACCAGCTTCAGTCTGAAACATCCAGAAACAAGGTGGGGCTTTCATCGTTTGGGGAAAAAAAATGTTTTAATCCAATGAAAAGTGTTATTTTTAGGTCACATGACCTAGTCTTACATAATTAGGAAAAGAAAAGTAAAATGAACCAATGAAAAGTTTTATTAACAAGTCACATGACCTGTTAGGCTTACGTTACGCGCTGCGCGGCGCGCTCTGGATCGTTTCCGGGAAGCTGCGCCTTGCGCACCGGAGCACTTCCGGGTGCGCTAACGCGTCGCGTCATATGACGCATTACGCGACAATGCAGGTGCAGAATATAGTCAAAATGTCTCCACCAACCAGCGGTCGGAATACAACCGCTTTCAGCAGTCCAAAAAGTTCGGTAAAATCTTAAGAGCGGGAGCAACTCAACTACATGGTGAGCGAGACGTTGTAGTCGCAAGAGCGAGCGGTAAACAGCTGAATGGCGGAAGAGGCACAGAGTACCAAAAGCCGGCGGAATGGCAACTAAAACGGTAAAGGGGCGCCCTACGACAGCGTGTCTTCAGGTGAAACGGATTGTGGGACAAGGTCCAGAATGAAAGATTCTTCAAAAGGGAAAAAATTCCGCTGGACCCCGGGAGCCGGCCGCCTATGCCGGGGGCGATCTCAGGCCTCACCAGGGCAACACGACTTGGGGAGGGGGCAGGAGCCAAGCGCCCCCTCTCAGTCTGCGCCATCTCACCGCCCCTCGGGGGCCTCCGTCAAGTGGTTTAGGGAGGCACCGTATCACATTGTTTTCCAATGCAGTCAGGTCCACAAATGGACCCCACTTACTTTGAATAGTGAAGCTGCAGCAGGTGCAAATAAGGTTTAAACAGTGTTACAAGAGCTGCTTAGAACTCTGAAGTATGGCACTCAACAACCAGGACTTATGCCATTTATGTAAGGCAGTGACATGGAAGCAACTCAGGGACAAAAAGCATGAACGAACATTCACGTATGAAAATCTTATTTGGAGAAGGGGTAGAATCCAAACGCCCCCTGCCAGTTCGCGCCACTATACCGTATGTGGAAAATCTGAAGCCATCATTCTACAAACTCTCAACGCTTGTTATCAGTGCATGAGTTTCATGCTCGATCGATTGAGCTAGCCGGATCGGGCAATAAAAAGTATAAAATAGTTATGTAAATAGTTATTTAATAAAATGTTTTACTCTGTTTCTTTGGTGGTGTGTTGTGTATATTTATAATATTTGCATAGGGTTTGCCGTTATTTTGGGCGGTGTGGGTGGCGGAGTCGAGCTGTTTTGCAGCCCTCATGGTGTGGAGCTCAGTTCATTTCACTATTTTCGTATTTCTCATGAAGGGTTATTCCTAATGTTTGTATTTTACCGAGGTCAAAAAGAGATCGAATTAGTGGTCTACTGATTTTGCTCGATTACTTTTATTTTTTTACACGATTTTTCACTATCTGCAAAGACTAAACAGAGTATTGCGACTTTGTGCTTGTTTGTAAATAGAGAATGATCCAAAGAGAACCAATTGTAAAACAGTAAATGCTTGGATAATAATCAATCAAATGGAGAGACAAGCAGGTACGACGGATTACAACAGGGGTAAAGGTCTGAGTTAACTACCGTTCACTATCTGCAAAGAGAGAGTACTACTAAGAGAAAAGAGGGGAGTGGGGGGGGGGCAGCGTTCAAAGCACATCAGCGTGCATAAACACGAAAACGTTTTTACCTATCACGTACTTGACATTTGACAGCTTTTGATACTTGCTATTAAAAAACCATTGAAATTCACAGAAAAAACCATAGGTTATACTCCACATATAGTTAGGAATTTGCATTTACAAAACCTTGAAAATTCAATGAAAAAACCATTGGTTTTAGGCCATATATAGTTAGGGATTTGCATTTAGAAAACCTTATTTTACTCGCATAAAACCATTGAAATTCCATATATAGTTATACGCGCTAACTATATATCGCGCACCCGCAATCCACTGCTGATGATGTCACATATTACATCATTCATGACATGGTTAGTGACATCACTGATGACATCACTGATGACATCTCAAATGACATCACTGATGACATCACTGATAACATCTCATTTGACATGACTGATCACATCACTGATGATATCATTCATGTGATAATACCATGAACCTCTTCAGACTCTAATATAACCTTAGATACAATCAGTGTAAACAGACAGTCACTCATCCATGGAGTTACTCACACACCTAGTCAGTTATGCCAAAAATCAATCACACCTCCATTTTCTGAACTATACAGTTATACACACCTTAGTTATTCAAACATATACTAACACATATTTACTTTACTCTCTTATACAATCTCTGATACATGTTCACAATGATCCATACAGCCACTCACACATTCACTAGCTCTTATGCACAGTTATTTATAGATGTCAACTCTCACATGTACTGTGTTTTACATATGTACTTAATTTGACATGTAGCACTGAGATATCCATTCACTCACTAATACACTCATGCACAGTCAACCGCCCATACAGCTGTTTCCACATGCAGTTGTGAATCTATACATATAGTGAATCAACTACTCACACATCTATGTACAGAGTCACACACCTCCCAGCCACCCATACACACACACTCAGTTTCCCATACAAATACTTGGACAACCAATCAATAACCCATACAGTTACTCATATAGCTACTGAACAACATATGCAGCAGTTTGTAGAACAACAGATATAATGATGCACAAATTAAAACAGTTTAGTCACTAACCCATGCACTCAGTGAGACACATTTAATCACTCACTCAATCAGTCAGTCATGCACCTAGTAAATCCTTCATCCAGACACTTATACATCCACTCATTCTTCAATATGTAAGACATATTTTAACTTTACAGAAACATACAGTCACTGGATGTTGTCATCAGTGATGTCATCAGTGATGTCATTTGAGATGTCATCAGTGATGTCATCAGTGATGTCACTAACCATGTCATGAATGATGTAAAATGTGACATCATCAGCAGTGGATTGCGGGTGCGCGATATATAGTTAGCGCTTATAACTATATATGGAATTTCAATGGTTTTATGCGAGTAAAATAAGGTTTTCTAAATGCAAATCCCTAACTATATATGGCCTAAAACCAATGGTTTTTTCATTGAATATATATATATATATATATATATATATATATATATATATATATATATATATATATATATATATATATATATATATATATATATATATATATATATATATATATATATATATTCACTTGAACATAGGTTTCACACCAGTTATAGTTAGCTGGAAATTTTACTGACATAAAACCAATGAAATTCCACGTTATAGTTAGTTGGACTCACTATAACTTGCGCGCCTGCAATGCACTGCTGATGATGTCACATATTACATTACTCATGACATGGTCAGTGACATCACTCAAGACATCACTGATGACACCATCCTTGTGACAGACTGACAGACCCCCTTTCAGTGTAATGTAACCCTTGAAACACATATTCAAAAATAGAAACTAACATTTTCAAAAAAATGGAGATACCCATACCAGTTACAACAACCAATTCAGTAATTCCACCATCTATATATACATCCACTCATTCACCAACAGTTCTATATAGTCACTCATACATATACTCACTCATCATATGTAGTGAAACACCTATACATCCTGTTTCACACCGACAGTCATCCAAAAGTTACTCACACACATACTCACACATGCAAATAAACTAGTGAACATCCATTTATTTGCATATACAGCTATACACACACTACCACCTTACTTTTAAGAAAACCCACACATACTTACTCTCTAAAACAATCACTTATAGAAACACATACTTATTTAAACAGGAACTCTTACAATCTCTCACTCTCACATATACTCACTTATATACATCAATACTCACATATACTAGATTAAAACATATGTAGTTACTGATAAAGACACTAGTGAGGCAGGCATTCACTCACTAACACACACATATTAACACTCATCCACCCATACAGTCCTGCACATACGCTGTTTTAAAAACACATACAAACAGTGAGTCAGTCACCAACCCATGCAGCCACTTATACACAAAGTGAAACACTGATACATATATTTAAAATATTTAAAAATTACTCGCTAATATATGTATTCACTAAGATACACTTTATAAGCCAGTTAACCAATCAATATTTTATTAAAAATAAACATACATTTACACACTTATTTAAACATTTATTCGTCCATTGACCTTTACAAATACATATATAAAACATATTGATATTTCAGAAAGACACACATTCACTGGATGGTAGATTCACTCATGACATGGTCAGTGACATCACTCATGACATCACTGATGACACCATCCAGTGAATGTGTGTCTTTCTGAAAAATAAACATGTTTTATATATGTATATGTAAAGGTCGATGGAAGAATAAATGTTTCAATAAGTGTCTTAATGGATGTTTTTTTTTTAAAAATGATTGGTTAACTTGCTTATTAAGTGTATCTTAGTGAATACATATATTAGCGAGTAATGTTTAAATATTTAAATATATGTATCAGTGTTTCACTTTGTGTATAAGTGGCTGCATGGGTTGGTGAGTAGCTACATGTGTGTTTATATGGGTTATTAGATGTTTTTTTAGTATCTTTATAATTGTCTGTTTGATTTGGTGGGGGTGTTACTTAGCACATAGATGCATCAATGACTGACTCACTATTTGTATGTGTTTTGAAGACAGGATATGTGCCGGACTGTATGGGTGAATGAGTGTGTATATGTATGTGTTAGTAAGTGAATGACTGTCTCACTAGTGTCTTTATCAGTAACTACATATGTTTCAATCTAGTATATGTGAGTATTGATGTATATAAGTGAGTATATGTGAGAGTGAGAGATTGAAAGAGTTCTTGTTTTAATAAGTATGTGTATGTTTCCTTAGAAGTAAGGTGGTAGTGTGTGTATAGCTGTATATGCAAAAAAATGGATGTTCAATAGTTTATTTGCATGTGTGAGTATGTGTGTGAGCAAGTTTTGGAAGACTGTCGGTGTGTTAACAGATGTAAAGGTATCTCACTACATATGATAAGTGAGTATATGTATGAATGACTATATAGAACTGTTGGTGAATGAGTGGATGTGTATATAGATGGTGGAATTACTGAATTGGTTGTTGTAACTGGTATAGGTATCTCCACTTTTTTGTAGATGTTAGTTTCTATTTTTGAATATGTGTTTCAAGGGTTACTTTACAGTGAAAGGAGGTCAGTCACTCTGTCACAAGGATGGTGTCATCAGTGATGTCTTGAGTGATGTCACTGACCATGTCATGATTGATGTAATATGTGATGTCATCAGCAGTGCATTACACGCGCAAGTTATAGTGAGTCCAACTAACTATACCGTGGGAATTTCATTGGTTTTATGTCAGTAAAATTTCCACCTAACTATAACTGGTGTGAAACCTATGGTTTTTTTTGTGAATTTAATAGGTTTTTTAAATGCTAATTCCTAACTATAACTGGTATGAAACCTATGTTTTTTTCAGTGAATTTCATAGGTTTTTTAAATGCTAATTCCTAACTACAACTGGTGTGAAACCTATGGTTTTTTCAGTGAATTTCATAGGTTTTTTAACTGCTAATTCCTAACTTTTTATATGGACTCATACCTATGTGTTTTTTAGTGAATTTCTAAGGTTATTTTTTCGCAAATATCTATAGCTTAGAAAGGTATGTTTTTCTTAAAATGAATCCTATATTGTATATTAATATAATATTTTTTTTTTTTAAGTATATATATATTGTTTTATATTTCACTCCAGAGCGCTCCCGGTGCGCGTACCGGTCAGCGCCCCGGTGCGCGTACCGGGGCGCGTCCCGTCAGCGCACCAACAAAAAAAAAAGGAGTGAGCATGAGGAATGGGGAAAAAAAGAGAGTGGTGTAAAGAAAAAGAGAGCTAGAGGGAGAAACACAGAGGGACTGTGTAAGAGATAGTAAAATTGAGAAAAGGTATAAGAGGAAGTAACTGAGAAAAGGAAAATGAATAAGGGAGCAAAAGAAGAGAAGAAAGAGGAAGAAAACTAAAGCAGATGTTCTAGGAGAATGTGAATGGGTGATGACAGTAAAAGGAAGGAGAGTAAAGGATGAGGAATGAAAGGTAGTGACGGAACCAGAGAAAAGGAACAATGGTGACGGAGAGAAAGAAAATAGCAGTGAGTGTAAGTAAAGAGGAGTGAAAGAGGGTGGATAAAAGTGAATAAGGGAGTGACAGAAAGAAAGAACAGAGAGAGTAAAGGAAGGAGTGTCAGAAAGGGACTAAGTGAAGCAGAAAAAAAGGAAAGAGAGAGTGTGGGTGAGCAGGGGCACTGAAAGAAGTTGAATGTGGTCGGAAAGTAAGGAAAAGAGAAGTAAATATGGAGGATAAGAATAAGTGAGGGAAGCAGAGTAAGAAAACAGGGGTGAGGTAGGGTGACAGAAAAGTAGTGAGGTTAAAACAAAGGATGATGATAAATTACATTTTGTAGTCACACTTACCATATAATTAATGAAAATGTACTTGCATCTTTAAACTACACTTTGTATCTGTGAAAGACAAAAGAAAAAACAAGTTATAATTAGTAAAATATATATTTTAAAATAGAAGAAACAGGTCAAGAGGTAAAAAATCTAAAAAAGTTTACTAAGAAATAAAGCAATAGTGAAGGATACAAAAACAGAAATAAAGTAATGTAGAAAGAGAAAAAAGAGGGAAAAAGAAATAGAAAGAGAACAATTTACTGAAGATAACTAAGATACTAAAAGAATGCGAGATACCAAAACGAAATCAGGAAAGATAAGAAAGTAAAAGGAAAATGAGTGAAAAGGAGAGGAGTCTAAATGAGGAACTATTAATAAGAAAGAGGAATAGAAGATGACTGAGAGTGAGTGAAGGGAAGTCACAGAGTGAAGGGATGAAGGGAATGAGGTTAATATAGAACGATGGAGGAAAAAGGAGTGAGAGAGTAAGTACATAGAAAGACAAAGGGAAGGACTGAGTGAACTGCAGTACAATGAGTGAGAAAGGAAAAAGAGTAAAGGAGCAAAAGAAGGAAAGAGAGGGGAAGAGAACTAAAGCAGTGGTACTGAGAGAATGTGAGAAAGATGAAAAGTGGTGGAAGGGAGAGAGGAAATGCAGACAGTTGAAATTGGATTGAGGAGTTGTGAATGAAGTGGAGTAAAGGAACAGCGATGAAACAAAGTTAAAAAAGGCAGTGTAAGTGAGTAAAGAGAGCTAAATAAGGGTGGAAAAAGGAAAATGATTGTGAGACAATGGGAATACAATATAAATTACACATTGCAAACTATAGAATAACTTATACAATATGTTACATTGTTTATTTTTGCTGTTCTCAGAATATATTGAATTTCACTTAAATTAGTGAGTTCAAACTCTTCATCATATAACAGCGGGAAAAAAAAATACAATCTAAAAGATTGTGTTTAAAAAAAAACATAAAAACTTACAACTCATATATGTACACTAATCTTTGATTCACTTACTTTTCCGTGCGGCCAAATAGAAGATAGTGAAGGTCCTTTTGGTGGAAAAAAAGTCTGCTGTTCTCTATAACTTCCATTTCATCGACTTCCTATGAAAAAAGATCTAAGAACATCATACCTTACACTTTCCTTACGGCCAAATCCTGTCAGATATATGAGTATTTTTTACTATGAGATCCACTTACAGTACCTATATGAGATAAATAATTTTAAACATTAGATTAACTAACTTACTAACTTTTATTAACTATTCCCGTCTTCAAAGGCCAATTACCTTTACTAAAACTTTGGTTTTAAAAACACTAGGTAAGAATTTTTAAAGTCATAAGGCAAGCGTTGTTAATAAGTCAAATGAGAATCATTGCAGTAACTCCAACCTTTTTTACATTTTAAGTAGCATGTGTAATGTCCTGATGTTGTCGAAGGACCGTCATGATAAATAATAGCTTCAGTTGTAAAGGTTCTTCCTGAAATTGATAACTGAGAAGCCACAAAATTTATGATACAAGTTGTCAATTTAGTTCCATCAGTTCTACATCGTTGGAAAACTAAAATGATATACTGACCATAACTTTGTATAAATAATGTGGATAGCATTGGACACTTACAATGGGTACACTTCATATTATGATCTGCTGCTTTAACTAGATTTTTAAATGACACTGATTTACAGTCTGGTAAAGTCAAATATATAAATCTTTCAGTGTCTATTCTAGTATTACTTGATGAACTACAATTGTGGCAGTCATGCTGCCATTGATAAGAAAGGCTGAAAAGATTATCTACATCTACACCTTCATCTTCCAAAACACCAAACATGCCATACCCTCTTTAAACACAGATCTTCCAATGTTCACCAAAGCACTATCTACACTTAAACCTTGAGATTTATGAATTGCTACTGCATATGCCAAACAAACAGGAAACTGTTTTCAGCGAACATATAAGTCTTTTACAAGTATAAATCTAGCAGAACAATGACTGATTTGTTGTACTTGCTCAATACCATCAAATTTTATTTTAAGAAATTCAATTCCATCTCTATTTCTATAACTCACAAAATCAACAACATAACCCATTGCTCCATTTACCAGACCTCTTTCAACATTTAAATTCCTTCTCAAAATGATACGACAATTTAAACACACATTCAGAGTCTTTTCAAAACCAGCTGTTTTAGAAATACTTTTCTCTAATGAATCCAATTGTTGCTCCCATATGCTCTATTTTATCTATTGCTTCCAGTTTCACAATCTCTTCATTTTCTAACTTTAACATTTTGTTGTTGAAGATGGAACATTCTTGCAGAGTTGGCATCAAACATATCCCAGATTTCTTCTCAGTAATTTTTAAAAAAATATTCTCTGGAAGAATGTTTTCATTTGGATACAATTTTGAAATTAATCGAGCATATAAAGCTTCTTTCCCAAGCTCACTTACTTTTCCAATTCTTACATCTTGTAGAATATTTTTATAATCTTCATCCTTTGCCTGTCGCATATTTTGAAGCAGTTCATCATATTTAAAATTTAACCATATATTAATGTTTCCAATGCTTCCAAGGGACTTCCTGGTATCTTCATGCGGGAGCATTTTAAACACTGGTTGTCCTTTTACTGGAGTCAACTGTAATAGATCTCCAAAAACAATAATGTGTTTTCCTCCAAATAACACATCATACTCTGTTCAAAGAATTTCTTGCATTCTCAAATGCACAAAAGCAAGCATTAGATTTGAGACCATGCTTATTTCATCAATGATAAGAAGTTTCATTTTCTTCAAGACTCTGGAAACTTCAGAACACGCATCTCCAGATAACTTGTTATAATGCAATTTATTATCATTTTCAACTGGCAGCATCAGTAAGCGATGTAGAGTATCCCTTTAATGTTATGTGCTGCCAGTCCAGTTGGAGCAGTTACAACACAAGACAGCGGTGAATCAGTCCTTTTCTGCAAATAAGTTGCAATGGCTTTAATCAGAAAACTTTTTCCTGTTCCTGCTTCTCCACTTACGTACAGTCGAACAGGCTTAAATGATGTACATGAGCACACTTTTTTCTCATGTCTGAATCCATGTTCAATCTGTTCTGTAACTTCGTCATATATCTTTTTCTGCTCAACGTTTAGTTGCTTTACCAAATCTTCTAAGTTAACTCCATCCTCTTGAGCTTGTTCCATTGCTCTTTCCATCTCATCCATGGCAGTTACAGCTTCATTGTGAATAATTGGTCCTCCTAGTGGATCCTGACTCAATGAAGTAGAACTCTGACTGTCTTGAGAACTGTCTCTAGCAATCTCTTCAGCAATTGTGGTTTCTTGCTCTATTTCTTCATTCAACATTTGCAGATAATTTAGAAAAACAGGACATTCTATGGTATCCTTAGTTGCATTAAAAGAGTCTTCATAACAGAGAAAATCTCCAAGTAGTTCCTCTTCTGTACGCCATGGCTTAAAGAGTTGCAAAAGAGCTAAATAGTAAAATTCTCTTTTGTCTGGAGCTTCGCAACTCAATTTTCGATGATTAATCAAATGGCCTTTTCTCTGCTTCCTTAGACATCCTTCATACCCAATGACAGCATATTTTCCATTATTGATATATTCTGTGATGTTCCTCTTATAACTGTAGTTTTGCAGAACTTCATACAAACAAGTGTTCTCAAGGTGAGTACTTCTATTTGGATAGTATGTATCCAACATATTTGTCTTCAAAATATCTGTACTGTTTGGTTCTTTCTGCGCCAAATATTCAATTTCTTGTACAGATTTCAAAACTCGGTTTCGTGTTGCAGCAAGACCTAGAATCACCCAAATGATTGTTCTTGATTTGGCATAGAGACTTGCTGATGATAACCGATCAGAACATTCACATGCTCCAATTTCTCGATGCAACAACATCTTCAGACTGAAACTGTAAAATTTCTTGCTTAAACTCTTTTCATGTGAAATGTCCTCCCACATTTCCTTCAGTTCTGTCTTTTCTTTTTTTGTGATGTAAGATGTCACATATCGAGCCACAGCAATAGAGTTGTCAGCAACAAACTGAATATCCATGTTAGCATTCCACATGGACAAAATCACTGGGTTGTAGTCGTTGATGTACTTGGACTCTTCGTTTCTTTTTAAATTATATGTATTTTTGGGAGATTTCCTCGTCACAGTATGTCGTAGAGATGACATCAAATTATTTACTCTTCCCTTAGAAATCACTGGTCGTGGAAACGCAAAACGACATTTCGTGTAGTACTTTTCCTTGTTTTTAAATTTTCGACGACAGTACTTTCCACAACGATGAGATTGAAAACGTAAAACTTGTTGCCTTAAACTGTTTTCTTCAGTAGTTTTTGGAACAGCACATGTTGAATACTCTTCAATGAAACTCATCACTGTTTCATCCGAATCTAATCCAAATTTGGGTGCATCTTTAATCCGTAACAACATATGTATATGAGGAGCACCTCTCGCTTGATATTCCTTCTTCCAAAAGAAATCCAAAACCTCTCCAAGGGGAGGATTTTTTTTGTTGGTAATAAAAGACATCATAGCTTCAAATCTATGATTAAAATATCTGCAAACATTCACTGGATCCAAAGAACACAGTTCTCCAGGTGTTTTCAATTCCATATTTTGTATGTTTCCATTTGCCTCTCGTAGAAATTGAAGTAAGTCGTCCCATGCATACTCAGCACAGCTAAGAGTGAGGAACCATGTAGGAGTTCCTAAGTTTCTTAGCATACATTTCAATTCCCCATGACGACGGAACCAATACTCATTTGTTCCACACTGACATGCCATGAGATTGATTAGCTGAGATTCCAAAATACTGTCTTGCAGATTGACTTTCTCCATAAAGTCCCTTGCTGAAACATTTTGCAGATGAGCTTCACTTTTTAATATATGATTAACTGCATAAGAAATCCCAGACAAATCACTTTCATACAGTAGATGAAACAAATACGGAATGGATTGCCGAAACCTTGGATCTTCAGCATTTAATCTTAAAGTCCGGTATTCAGCTGCAGGAATTTGAACTGGTCGATCGTCATATCGTCCACCACGACCTGTTGGAAATAACTGTGGAAAACAACGAGCTTCCAAACTTTCTTCCCATACACTAATGGGACTTCCTTTTGCTGCTTTCATTTGAAACAAGTTAATTGCATTCCCCATTACTTCTTTGGAATGCAAAGGATGAACAGTATAATGTTCATATATTTCTTCACTTATAGACACATCAACTTTTTCAATTTGGCCAACTGAACAATCACTGTCTTCTTCTGTAGCTGTATCCTCTGCTCCAACACTTACATCTTTATAGTACTCATTGTTTTTGACCAAATACAACGTTGCCTTTTTGACTTTCCTAACATCCACTAAATCTTGCCAGATTTTCTTACTCTTTGTCGGAACCCCACTAACTAGAATAACCAGAGGATCCTCTTCTACTCTTTCTATACCAATTGTATCAATATTTTTCTTGACATCTAGAGGCAAATAAACAACTCTTCCCTTTAATCCTCTTTGTAAATCTGTAGGAGGTAATTTCCCTATCTTAGGCTTCATGCGAACAATAGCTTGAAAAGGATGGACTCATTGAATCAAAATTGATTCATAAGTATTTAAATCCATCAATTCAGAAGGAATATCTATCAACTGAAGATTATTATGAGCAGCTCTAGCAGGCATTCTATTTTCATTTAATTTTTTCAAACAATAATTACAAATACGCTGATCAAAACTCAAATCAAAAGAATTCTCCACCAACAAATAACTTACAAAATCCTTCCATTCACTATTATTTTCCAATTCACATTTTGCATATAAATCAACTAACCTAGTCTGAATCTTATAATGAGTCCGTCGACAACACACACAAGTTAAATTAGGCCTTTCACTTGATTTCACCTTAAACTTGGTAGTTTCCTCGTCAAATTTTTCTGTACTTGAAATCTGTACATTGTCTTCCACATTACCATCCATTACTATATCCATTTCTACACTGTCCTCTTTGTTCCAAAAATAACAAAACTCAATTTCTTCACAAATAGTCTTCACATCTACTTCAGATCCATGCAAAAGAGCACTGTTTAACTGTTTAAGCTTAAGTGCTGGACTTTTTGCGTAATACAACCTTCTCACTAATTTCCTCACCTTATTATGATGCACTGCTAACATCCTAAAATGATGAAAAACACTATGACATACTTTTCTAGAAAGACAAGCCAGTGAATGCCCATGCAAACCTGTGTTTTCTCTCACTCTGCAAGGATCTAACTCTTGCAAGATCTTCATTTTTTGTTTTAGACTTTTCTTACTATATATACGTAAGAAATTTCGAAGCAAATCGATTGAATCCTGTCGCACACTACAAATACTACTGCACTTCCATGTGTACACTGGACCCTTAGTACGTCTCCCTAATACTTCATCACTTAACACCTCTTCTGCATCTCTAGACATAAGTTTCTCTTTTTCCATCACACAACCATCTTTCACATCATATGCTCGACCACTGGTGTCAACTGCATGCACCAAATCATTTTCCTGAAAGTAACTCCCCTCATTAAAAAATGGCTCAGAACTTGAACTATGCATCCATTCTCCAGAAAATACTTCACAAAAATTAGCCCGCTTAATAATTCTTTTCCATCTACTGTTCGATTTGAAAACATCAATTGCCTTATTAAGTATCCTAATCCTATTGATTACTAAAATAAATAATTTTTTCTTAACTTCAAAAGCCTGATCAACAATCTTCTCTACACTTTTCTTTTTCTTGTAAAAAGCAGCTCTCTGTTTATTTTTATTTTCATTTTTTAGCAAATTTAAAACTACCCTATTGCGAAACATTCGTCTACGAATGTCCCTAAATTGATTTAACCTTCTATTGCTATCCATACTCTTATCTCCTGCTCTAATAGAAACATTTTTTGAGGGCCTCTCCTTCCTTTTTAGATTTGCTCTCTGCTTCTGGATCTTCACATTACTATTAACATTACTTTTTGATCTACATAAATTGCGCAGAAAAGACTTAATTGTCATACCAGGAGCTTTTCTGGTGTTTTTTTAAGTACTTGTTGTACAGGATTCTTTTAATTCCTTTGATGATTTTGTTCTTTTACGTATGGTATTTTTTCTACTCCTTTGCCTTGACGGCATTTTTGCTTGCTTTTGAAATGTTGATTTCAATCTGTGGTTCTGAAAAAAATAACACATTAAAGACCACTATTAGCAAACAACAAAGTAATGACAAAAAGAAAACAATATAAACACTAATTTGCAACATATTAAAGTTTATACCACAGCAACTCAGGGCCTTATTTATGAAGGCCTTGCGCCACCAGTGCGTCCCATGTTAAAAGAGACGCACCGGTGCCACAAGGCAATCATAAATAAGGGCCAAATGTAAATACCAATGATTTGCCCCCAAAAACGTTTTTTGAATAACATTTAGGAAACACTGCGCAGAACCTATGTACAACCCCGCAATATCACTTCTGAAACCTCACTGTTTCCCAAAATACAAATCCTCTGTCTTGCAAATGTTCATAGCAAGCATTATCAAAAAGCAAAAAACAAACCAACAGCAAACAAACTCAGGGCCTTATTTATGAAGGCCTTGCGCCACCAGAGTGTCACTTATTTCCCATGTTTAAAGTGATGCACTGGCAGCACAAGGCAATCATAAATAATGGCCAAATGAAAATACCATTGATTTGCCCCTATAATCGTTTTTTGAATAACATTTTAGAAACACAGCGAAGATTTTATTTACAAGCACTCAATTTCACTACTGAACCCTCACTATTTCACAAAATACAAATCCTCTATCTTGCAAATGTTGATATCAAGCATTATCAAAAAGCAAGACACAAAACAACAACAAAAAAACTCAGGGCCTTATTTATGAAGGCCTTGCGCCACCAGTGTGTCCCATGTTTAAAGAGACGCACCAGTGCCACAAGGCAGTCATAAATAAGGACCAAATGTAAATACCATTGATTTGCCCCCAAAATCGTTTTTTGAATAACAATTTAGAAACACTGCGCAGTACCTATGTACAACCACTCAATATCACTTTTGAAACCTCACTGTTTCCCAAAATACAAATCCTCTATCTTGCAAATGTTCATAGCAAGCATTATCAAAAAGCAAAAAACAAACCAACAGCAAATAAACTCAGGGCTTTATTTATGAAGGCCTTGCGCCACCAGAGCATCGCTTATTTCCCATGTTTAAAGTGATGCACCGGCAGCACAAGGCAATAATAAATAAGGGCCAAATGAAAATACCATTGATTTGCACCCAAAATCGTTTTTTGAATAACATTTAAGATACACTGCGCAGAACCTATGTACAACCACTCTATATCACTTTTGAAACCTCACTGTTTCCCAAAATACAAATCCTCTATCTTGCTAATATTCATAGCAAGCATTATCAAAAAGCAAAAAACAAACCAACAACAAACAAACTCAGGGGCATATTACCATATTAGCGATATTTATCGCTAACTAGGCTTAGCAACGATTTTTTTATCGCTAAGCATAGCCGGAAATTATCGCTGAGATAACATGCTATTAGCTACGTTTATCTCCAAAGCGATAATTTTTCTGGCAATAGCGTGAATATCGCTGAGAATACAGCGATATTCACGCATTAGCGACTAAATGTTCTTAGCCATGTTATCCACCTCCCATTGGATAACATGGCTAAGAACAGGTCTGGGCAGGTGTTAGTTTTTGGCGATATTCGCGCTTAGCGCGAATGTTGCCATCGCTAAGCCTGCCTTGCTAATAGGCCTTAGCGACGTTAGTGACTGCTTTCAGTCGCTAACGGGTTGGGAACGCCCACTTTGCATGTCATTAGCGATAATTATCGCAAACATGCAAAGTGGGCCCCCAACCGCTCGCTATCGCCTCAAAGCTGTCGCTAACATCAGTTAGCGACAGCTTGCTAATTGGGCGATAGTATTATCGCCGCTTAGCGGCCGAAAACGGCCGCTAAAGTGGTGAAAATAGCATATCGCCACCATTGATAATATGCCCCTCAGGGCCTTATTAATGAAGGCCTTCCGCCACCAGTGCGTCCCATGTTAAAAGAGACGCACCGGTGCCACAAGGCAGTCCTAAATAAGGACCAAATGTAAATACCATTGATTTACCCCCAAAATCGTTTTTTGAATAACATTTAGGAAACACTGCGCAGAACCTATGTACAACCACTCAATATCACTTTTCAAACCTCACTGTTTCCCAAAATACAAATCCTCTATCGTGCAAATGTTGATATCAAGCATTATCAAAAAGCAAGACACAAACCAACAACAACAAAAACTCAGGGCCTTATTTATGAAGGCCTTGTGCCACCAGAGAGTCACTTTTTCCCCATGTTTAAAGTGATGTACCAGCAGCACAAGGCAATCATAAATAAGGGCCAAATGAAAATACCATTGATTTGCCCCCAAAATCGTTTTTTGAATAACATTTTAGAAACATAACACAGGACCTATGTACAAGCATTCAATTTCACTACTGAAACCTCACTGTTTAACAAAATACAAATCCCCTATCTTGCAAATGTTGATATCAAGCATTATCAAAAAGCAAGACACAAACCAACAACAAAAAAACTCAGGGCCATATTTATGAAGGCCTTGCGCCACCAGAGAGTCACTTTTTTCCCATGTTTAAAGTGATGTACCAGCAGCACAAGGCAATCATAAATAAGGGCCATTTTTTTTTTTTTTTTATCTTTTTATTGAGAGTTTTTTTTTACTGTTACATACAGGGCATGGCAATATTACTGACAAAATAAATCACATTGAGAGAAGAAAAGGAAAAAAAAAAGCAACTAAAACAGCAACAATAATAAAAGGCGCAACACCCAGTTGAAAAAATATATATAATCAAAACTAAGAAATAGCAGTCCAAGTTCTGAAAACATAAATCTAATCAAGCAAAGTTTCCATTCTATAATATTTTCATAACTTCACTTATTTACAATTATATCCTAATCAGCTGTCTCCCTCCTTCCATCGTGTAATGGGGCCCCATATTAACTTACCCAACTTCCTTCCCCTTTTTCCTTTCCGTGCATAGATCTCTTTCTCAACATTATAAGTTGTTATTAATTTGGCCAACCAATTATGAAAAGTGGATGGGATAGGGTCAATCCATGCAGAGGCTATGCATAGTCTCATAACTGATAATGCTACAAATAAAAATTCCCTCCCGCTTGATAATTGTTCATCCTCCACATTTACTCCTAGTAATATTGTTCCGGGAGTTAACACAATTTCAGTTCCTAAAATATTATTTATGAAGCCTTCAATATCTTTTTTAAGTGAATATAGATGAGGGCACATTGCAAATATATGTTTTAAATCAGCTTCCAGGCTTCCACACCTATAACGCTTAATACCCACAGTACCTCCCCATTGTGCTATTTTTGCAGGGGTATAGTATAAATGATACAGCGTTTTATAATGTTGCGCCTGCAATGGTGCCGAGCATAACAAAGAATATCCCTTTTCTAAAGAGATGCCAAAGCTTTCCCCACTGATGTTAAGATTATCTTTCCATTTTTCATTCCATTTTTCATAATCATCCTGCTTTGATTTTATCAGTTCAGCATAAAACCTCTTGATAGTACAATCTTCCTCTAATTGAACCACTTCCATAATAGGATCGCGCCTGAAACCCAGAGCACCCCCCTTTTTATTCAACAGGAAGCTCCTAATTTGTAAGTATTTAAAAAATTGCCTGGTGTCTAGCTTAAATCTAGCCTGTAATTCTGAGAATTGAAAAACCCCCTGTTCCCCCATTACATCCCCTATACTTCTAATTCCCTTATTTTCCCACTCCATAAATGTGGAACCCGAGAAAATCTCTTGTGGAAGATTTGGGTTATCTGAAAGTCTGGTGTATACATTATATTTCCCCAAGCCTTCTCTTTTAACAAAACTTTTCCAAATTGTACATGCTGCTATAAGCGTCTTAAACTTTGTCCTTTTATAGTAACTTGCCTCTGTAAACTTCAAAAACACATTCTCCACTTCTATTCCCAAGGTTAGTCCATAAATTGCCAGTGTTCCAAATTCGCTCCAACCTTCTGATTCTGCCCCTCCCATCAAGCCAGTCATATTTTGAAGAGCTGCTGACCAATAATAAAGCTTTAAATCTGGTACTCCCCAGCCTCCCCTCTCTCTCGGAAGTGTCATGAATCTGAGGGCTCTTCTAGTTTTCCCCTTTGCCCAGATGAATCTATTGATTATATGCTCTAATTTTTTAAATAATTTGACATCAAATAACAAAGGTATAGCTCTGAATAGATATAAAAATTTTGGGAGAACCATCATTTTTATTATTTTCGTCTGCCCCACAATTGACATGTGCAAGTTGTCCCACCTGTCCAGGTCTTTCTCCACTTTCTTAATTAAGGGGGTAGTATTCTTCTCTACTAACAAATCCACATCTGCCAAAATTATTACCCCTAAGTATATGCCTGCCTGCGTCACTCGGTTATCTGTACAGATAGTATACGAGTTTTTAATTATCTGTGTTTTAGATGTATTTAATTTATAACCCGATATCTTTCCAAACTTCATCGCCTCAATTTCCAGATACTCTATAGATTCAGGAGGATTAGGAGTGATTACAGCGATATCGTCTGCATAGGCTAAGATTTTACAGTGCCCGATGAGTGTTGTTAGAGGTGTAATCATCTCAGACGCCTCTATTCTACGGATTAGTGGGTCCATATATATAGCAAACAAAAGCGGTGAACAGGAGCACCCCTGTCTTGTACCCCTTTTTATTCGAAATTGCCCCGTATTCCCAGCATTCACACGCAGAGTTGCTACCTGATTTAAATATAGAATCTGTATTGCTTTAAGATATCCCTGTTTAATACCTGTTCTTTCTAAAGCATACCAAAGATAATCCCAGGAGACCCGATCAAATGCTTTTTCTGCATCAAGTAACATTACTGCCATCGGGTCTCCTGTGACTGATTTAACATCAAATAGAGTTATTACTTTACGTATGTGGTGAGTGGTTCCTCTTCCCGGTATAAAACCATGTTGAGCACTATTAACTATTTTGTGGATTACTCTGGCAAGTCTTAATGCTAATGCCTTGGAAAACACTTTCACGTCTGCATTCATTAAGGTGATAGGCCTATAAGATCCTGGTTCCTCCGGATTTTTCCCTTTTTTTAGTATTACTACCACCTCGGCACTCCCCCATGATTTGGGTGCTGATTTACCCAACTGTGCCTGTTGCATAATCTTTATTAGCTCTTCTTCCAAAATATTCCAAAACACTTTATAAAACTCTATAGGTATTTGGTAAGGGCCCGCTGCCTTACCTGAGGGAAGTTTCCATACTGCCTCCTTAATTTCCTCTGTCTGCAAAACCACCTCTAAACCATCTGCGTCATCCTCCTCCAATATATCCACCGGGATCTCTTGAAGATACTCTTTCATATCCTCTTTATCTCTCCGGGTGTCTCGCCCCGCTAGTTCGTCATCATATAGCTTCTCATAAAAAGTCCTAAATACTTCCCTTATTTCATTAGACTCTGTATACGCCCTACCTGATGTATCCCTAATTTCTCTCACTGTTCCCACCGCTTCTTGTTGCCTTGTCCGGGTAGCCAATATTCTCCCTACTGACTCACTCAGTTCATAGCACTTCTCCCTTTTAGTAGTGTATATTTTCGCTGCTTTGCTAGCTATATCACTCTCTGCCTCGCCTTTTGCTTTCACTAGTTTTATCAAGGCATTATCCATTTGACTCCCAGTCAAAACACATTTTTCTAAATTCTCCTCTGCCTTGAGTACCTTTTCGGACAGCTCTAAATTCCTCAACTGCATCTGTTTCCGTTTTTAAGAATTATAGCTCCTCGTTTCCCCCCGTACCCCCGCTTTAAAAGTGTCCCAGACCACCCCCAATTCCGCGCTATCCCTGTTAAAGAAAAAAAAATCGCTAATCCATTTATTCATATGTTCTATATATTTACCCTCTTTTAACAACCCTCTTTCAAAAGTCCAATTTGTATATTGTCTAGCATTTGTTTTTGTTACTGTTGTAAGTACTAAAGGATTATGATCGCTAAGGATCCGTGGCAGCCTTTCAATATTTGTATTTGATATGGTAGTACTTGAAACAAAAAAAAATCCAATCTTGCACACGTTCGATGTGGGGCTGAGTAATATGTAAAACCTTTGTTATCCAATCTCTTTTTCCCCCATACATCTGAGAGAGCATTGTTTAAGACTAACATTTGTAGTGGCTGATTAACTCTCCTTTTCCGACCTTTATATTTTCCAAAAGAGCCCAATCCTAATTCATCTGCTCCATTTATATTAAGATCACCTGCCAAAATAATTTTCGGTGCCCAGGTAGCCAACTCCACATCTAAGAATTGAAAGATTTCGGGGTCATCCACCGTTGAACCATAAACAGTTACAAGCGTTTTCCACTCCCCATCTATATAACACTCAACCATGGCCCATCTACCCCATTTATCCTGTGCTTTCTTCCTAGTCAAGGTATTTTTATTTCTAGCTAAAATAGCTACCCCTCTTTTTTTAACCCCTTGGCTTGAATCGACTAATAAATGGAATCCTAAATGACTACGGAAATATGCTTGTGTAGCCATAACATGTGTTTCTTGGATACATACAAAATCCACATTCATTTGTTTTAAGGCTACTGATATTTTTGATCTTTTTTGAGCATCATTTAAACCACATACATTCCATGTTACACACCTAACTCCCATAGCTTAATTTATCATATAACTTTTTCCATCTCCAGTCTTGTATGCACCCTAGCCATCTTGTTGTACAACATCTTATCAACTCTCTAGGAACATTATTTCTTATCTTTCTTCCTTCAGATTTTCGCCTCCCTGTCCATTCTCCCGTTTCTGCTGTTGCCCTTTCTAAAATACATCTCTCTCTTATGTGTCCTGCCGTGTCCTGTACCCCCCCTGACTCCCCCCCAGTTCCCTCTTCCCCCTCCCCCCCCCCTTACTGGCAAATAGGTCAACCCTGACCTATGTGTGACAGCCGAGCCCCCCCTCAGGGGATTTTCCCTCAGCCACTCCCCCATGATCCATCTCTTAAAACCTTTTTACAAGGTGTAAAGAACTCGTCCCCATCTTTTTTATTTCTTTGTTATGCAAGCTACTTGTCTTATGCCTTCAATCCGATCGGATTGTGTATTCCGTTCCCTATGTGTTCTCTCTTCTCGAAGATAGGTCAAATACTCCTGCGCAACTATTTCAGAAAAAAATACTCTGAACTGACCATTAAGTCCTACTTTAAGGCGAGAAGGAAACAGCAAATACACTTCACACCCTACACTTTGAAATGGTGTTATAAGTTGCCTCATATGCCATCTTCTCTCCACTGTTGTGTGGCAAAAGTCTGGGCGAGCAAAAAAAGTTATGTCTTTATAAGTTCTTTTCTTCATTGGTTTAGCCTTCATAATTACTTCCTCTCTTAATAAATAATTTCCCACATGCACGAGAATAGCTCTTGCTCTTGAACCCACATTGGCCTTTTTCTGCGTGAGGGGAAATCGATGCGCCCGTTGCACTTCCTTATCCCAATCCCAGTTCTCCATCTCTGGAAAGGCACCTTTCAGCAAATCCACCACAAAGGCTCTTATGTCTCCCCCTTCTTTCCCTTCCTCCACTCCCAGCAATCTTATATTATTTCTCCTCTGCCGGTTTTCAAAGTCTTCCAATTTCCAAAGTATATCAGACTCTGTTTTCTCCTGCCCCTGTCTAGATTCCTGCAGCTTTACCATCTCATCTTCCATTTTGCCAGTCCTCTGTTCAACCTCCGTCAATCTACCAGTGACTTCAGTGTACATTTCATTTCATTTGTGGAGAGACCTCTGTATTTTCTTATTAGCGCGCTTGGCTCTTTGACTCTCCAACCGAGCTTCCCCTTGTATTTGTTTCAATGTAGAAAGTAGGAGATCAAATTTATCTGTATTCGACTCTGAAAAACTTTGGTGTCGGTGTTGGTCCTGAGTCTGCTCCGCGCCATTAGTATTATCTTGGAGACTCTGATGTGTAACTGGCTTATCCCAGTTTATTTTCTTAGCTACTTCTCTTTGTATCGTACTCCCTACTCTATTATTTCTCATGCGAGGTCTCCCCCTGGGCTTATAAGTTTTGGTTTTCGGGTTTCTTTTTAAAGCTATGTTCTGCTCCATCTCTAATCCTGAGGAGTTAATGTCTGATTCTTCGGAACCACTCGATGAAGAGCACTCTGACTCTGCAGGAGAGGTGGAACTTAGATCTATTTCATAGTCCTCCTCTTCTTCCTTGTCATCATCGTTGCTAGGTGGCTCTGCAACAGGTAGTTGACTGATGATATTTATATTTCCTTCCTGATTTGATCTCCTATATTCTGATAGTAAGACATCATTAGATCTAACAGATCTACCAGATCTCGTCAGTTTGAAAGACTTCATTTTATTGTTTTCCTTAGGGATGGCACCAGTGCTTGGGTTAACTGGTACAATTACTGTACTTACTGCATCTATCACATCTACCGCGCTTACTGCTACATTTACTTTTGCTGTATTTATCATGCTTCCTGCGCTTACTGCGTTTACTGCAGTACCAGTGCCAGTGGCTGTGCTTTGCTGCACTATTATTTCACCTTGCTGACCGTTAGGTTCTCCTTCATGCTCGAATATACATGGGGTACCTGCTTGCCTAGAGGGTGTTTCCCCCCCCCCTCTGTAAGACCTGCCTGTGTGTTTAAATATGTGTTTAAATACTCGGCATGTCCTATAATTTCAGCCAACCTTTCCCCTTGTGGGTCACCTTTCTGCTCGATTAGAACTTTAGTCGCTGTCATAACGAGATGTGGTTCCTTTACTTTTTCTTTGACCAAACAGTCTGCTTCTTCTTGTATTTCCATACTTGTCAGCACACTAATCTCCGCATCAACTTGTACCTCAGCCCGATATGAAGCGTTGATCCCTTCGTTGATGCCGTCGTCCACAGCATCGGCTCCTCCCCTGCCCCCATCGTTAATCTCATCTTCCACAGCATCAGCTCCGCCCCTGCCCCCGCCTACTAAAGAGGCTCCAGTCACACGCTCTGTAACTTCGGCTGGAGCAGGGCGCTCCGTGTTCGCTGCAATCTCAGCAGTCTCCTCTCCCACCGCTGCTCCCGACAGCGACACCTCGGTCGCCCCAGCGCACATCGCGGGCTCTGCAATCATCACCGCCGCACACTTTGCCGGTTCTACAGCATCTACAGCATCGACCTCCGTGGGTGCAGTTTTGGGCGCAGTTTCTGCCTCCATCATTTTCCCTGGCAGGGCTGTTAGCGCTGCTATTACTGCCGATGCTTGCTCTCCACGCGGCGGAAAAGACTCAAAGATCAGAGGGTGCCGCAAGATCGCCTCTCTCAGGGACTCAGCACCAGGATCCACGGAGCCCCCCCAGGTAACTCCTTGCGCCGTTCTTCCCCTTTTTTCACTTGCTATGAAGCGCTCTTCCTCACGCTTCTTTGCAGCCTCCTTCCGGGCTAGAGCTCTCTGCCGTGCTTTAGCCCTCAGGTTCGCCGCAGGAATATCGGGATAACTTAGTGGTCCAAGTTCTTCTTCTTCTCTCTCCCGAATCTCCTTCACTGCCCTCTGTACTTTCGGGGCCATGACACCCTTGACAAGCTTGGCACGCTTAACGGCTTCCCAGCTCTCAAGAAGATAGGCAAACGTCTCCTTAATTATAGATGCCGCTGACTCCCAAACGCCGCTCTGGTACCTCTTAAGCTGTACCTCTACAGGCAGCCACACAGGAATTAACACCAGCCTATGAAGGCCCTCGAACATTTCTCTGTCAATATACCAAAAAGAACCGAAGATCTAACGTGGACAAGATCAGCACACCATTACATAAGGTATCAGCATAGGAGAGCGACTTGAGGGCTGCTACCCCCTACGGACTGCCGGCGGCCATCTTCTAAAATGTTATTCAAAAAAACGATTTTGGGGGCAAATCAATGGTATTTTCATTTGGCCCTTATTTATGCAATCATAAATAAGGGCCAAATGAAAATACCATTGATTTGCCCCCAAAATCGTTTTTTGAATAACATTTTAGAAACACAACACAGGACCTATGTACAAGCATTCAATTTCACTACTGAAACCTCACTGTTTAACAAAATACAAAGTGATGCACCGGCTGCACAAGGCAATCATAAATAAGGGCCAAATGAAAATACCATTGATTTGCACCCTAAATCGTTTTTTGAATAACATTTTAGAAACACAGCAAAGATCCTATGTACAAGCACTCAAATTCACTACTGAACCCTCACTATTTCACAAAATACAAATCCTCTATCTTGCAAATGTTGATATCAAGCATTATCAAAAAGCAAGACACAAACCAACAACAAAAAAACACAGGGCCTTATTTATGAAGGCCTTGTGCCACCAGAGAGTCACTTTTTTCCCATGTTTAAAGTGATATACCAGCAGCACAAGGCAATCATAAATAAGGGTCAAATGAAAATACCATTGATTTGCCCCCAAAATCGTTTTTGGAATAACATTTTAGAAACACAACACAGGACCTATGTACAAGCATTCAATTTCACTACTGAAACCTCACTGTTTAACAAAATACAAATCCCCTATCTTGCAAATGTTGATATCAAGCATTATCAAAAAGCAAGACACAAACCAACAACAAAAAAACTCAGGGCCTTATTTATGAAGGCCTTGCGCCACCAGAAAGTCACTTTTTTCCCATGTTTAAAGTGATGTACCAGCAGCACAAGGCAATCATAAATTAGGGCCAAATGAAAATACCATTGATTTGCCCCCAAAATCGTTTTTTGAATAACATTTTAGAAACACAACACAGGACCTATGTACAAGCATTCAATTTCACTACTGAGACCTCACTGGTTAACAAAATACAAAGTGATGCGCTGGCTGCACAAGGCAATCATAAATAAGGGCCAAATGAAAATACCATTGATTTGCACCCAAAATCGTTTTTTGAATAACATTTTAGAAACACGGCAAAGATCCTATGTTCAAGCACTCAATTTCACTACTGAACCCTCACTATTTCACAAAATACAAATCCTCTATCTTGCAAATGTTGATATCAAGCATTATCAAAAAGCAAAACACAAACCAACAACAAAAAATCTCAGGGCCTTATTTATGAAGGCCTTGTGCCACCAGAGAGTCACTTTTTACCCATGTTTAAAGTGATGTACCAGCAGCACAAGGCAATCATAAATAAGGGCCAAATGAAAATACCATTGATTTGCCCCCCAAAATCGTTTTTTGAATAACATTTTAGAAACACAACACGGGACCTATGTACAAGCATTCAATTTCACTACTGAAACCTCACTGTTTAACAAAATACAAATCCCCTATCTTGCAAATGTTGATATCAAGCATTATCAAAAAGCAAGACACAAACCAACAACAAAAAAACTCAGGGCCTTATTTATGAAGGCCTTGCGCCACCAGACAGTCACTTTTTTCCCATGTTTAAAGTGATGTACCAGCAGCACAAGGCAATCATAAATAAGGGCCAAATGAAAATACCATTGATTTGCCCCCAAATCGTTTTTTGAATAACATTTTAGAAACACAACACAGGACCTATGTACACGCATTCAATTTCACTACTGAAACCTCACTGTTTAACACAATACAAACCCCCTATCTTGCAAATGTTCATAGCAAGCATTTCCAAAATAAATGCCACAAACCAATCAAAAAGAATCTCAATCTGCTTCCAAATCTGAGGTAATGCAAGTGACATTATTCTAAATGGTTCAAATATATTTATTTAATGAGGCAAACACTATTAATTACTTCTCAAAAATATAAAAACCATTCTTTTACCCCAAAATCGTTTTTTAATAACTTTTTACAAACACAGCACAAGTCCTATGTACAAGGAATCAATTTCACTACTGAAACGTCACTATCTGCTTCCAAATATTCTCCATAGAGCAAACAAGTCTCTATCTAAATTAAATAAATCATTACTTACCTTTACAAATGCTTTGGGAGATTGAAAACAGTGTCAGACACACACACCAATTTTTCTTTAGCAGAGCAAAAGGTGTGCACTCAATACACTGAAACCAAGACTGGCATAGAAAATCTCTAACTTTACACACATATGCCTTATTTCAACCAATCAAAAGTCTTCCCTCACTATTTTCAAACCAACACCCTTTCCCCTCTCAGACCTTTCTATCTGTTACCATAGCAACTCCCTCCTAACTGAACTCTCAGGTTCAAAAGTTTATTCTACAATGTTGCAAATTAAGTCAGCAAGGATGTTTGACCTCTCAATACACCAGCTTATCCAGGGCATTATTGCTTTTAGTGACTTTTTCTTAACCATTCAAATTGCTTCTTACACACAACACAACCATACACCCTAACTTTCTGTTTTCAACTAACTGAATCCACCAATCATTGCTTGTGATTCAACAGCAGGGAAACTCCACAATTATTTTTTTGTAAACTCCTACTGTTCCAACTGCCATTTCATTCCCACACTTCATCTGACTGCACCTGAACCTTCTCTCATCATGTATTCTGTGTGGATTATTGGACATAGCTACATCCACTGGGCTCAAAGGTATGCAGCAAGCAGAAATTATCACAACCTTGATTTATCAAATGTGGAAAACAATTGGATTGGCCAGAGAGGATTGAGATGTCATCAATTGATACCATTGGTGAAAACCTTTTTGCATCTGCCAAACCCTGACCTCTTAATAGTGCACTGTGGTGGAAATGATTTGGGCACTATGACTGGGGTTGGTCTGGAAATTCTTTTAAAGGACACCTTTGATCAATTGATGACACTTTTTCCACAAACTGCCTTGGTATATTCCAATATATGTCAAAGACAGAAATGGAACTTGTCCAACCAATTTTGTCCACAATTTGAGAAAGCACGGAAACATGTGAATAAATCCGTTTCTGCTTACATGAGAGACTTTGGAATGGGTTCAATATACAACAACAACTTGCGTTACAACATGCAAGACATCTACAGAGGAGATGGTGTGCACTTCTCAGATGAGGGGAATAGAATATTCCTCCTGAATTTAAGATTGTGCATTGGAACCTACTTGTAGGTACCTAAATCAGCCACAGAACCCAAAAGCTCTTTTCAGAGCTACCCTACCTCTGATCATTCAAAACGTTTATCTTTTTCTAACTTTTTTCACTATTTTTCACCAAAGTACGTTCCCCGGTACGCTTACCGGTGCGCGTACCAGGCGCTCCCCCCGCGAAATGTTTTTATTTTTTTTTTATTTTTGGCCTATATGAGCGTCCTAAGCCCCCCTCAGAAAACCTAGAGGGTCAGGAAGTGACTACCGTGCCCCCTTCTACCCATTCCCAACGTTGTTTGTCCTCCATCTTGTGTCTCGATTGTACCGAAACACAAAATGGAGGACTCCCGTAACGCTGCCGGTGCGCGTACCGGGGCGCGCACCGGTAAGCGCTCCCTAAAAAAAGGTGGGAAAGTAATTTACAGAAAAACAACTGGAGACACTTTCATCAAATATAGAATAGACCCTACTACATAACAGTCCCTACCATTTACCCACATTTGATGGAATTCCATTGAGACATTTATGCTGTAGGCCTGACTAAATATCCTGAGGTAAATTACATGACAAAAACACATATGAAGTGTTAGAATTGACAACCAATTAAAATGTTACTTTCATTTTCTACTATTATTTCATGACATTTGATTGGTTATGTACCTGAATATATATAAAGAAAGAGAGAGAAACACAGCCATTTTGACTACCACTTCCTGAAGTACATTTCAAGAGCTTTTTCACTGACAACTTAAACTTCTTTTTGAAAGGTAAGATGTTATTTTAAAAACTGAAGTATGTTGTGCACTTTAAGTTAATATGGAAAACATTTTCTGATAGTTATATACTATCCCTCTGTAATAGTTATAGAATGAGATAGACTTCCCTGTTATAGTTATGGATGGAGTTAGGCTTGTCTTGTATAATTATGAATTCACTTAGGCTTTATCACATACACTTTTTTATATTTCTACTTCCAGTCTGATACCATACACTGCCCAAAGATAAAATCACTGTTAAAAAAAACAAAGTACCTGTCTGAACTTAAACCAAACAGTGCCCTATCTCTACTGGTTTTTTTTAAAATGCAAATTACAGCACAAAAATGGAAGGAGAGCAAAAAATGTCCATCGAAATTGTTCTGGAGAGCAACAATGAAAAAGTTATTGAACCCAATGACTCAGAATTCATGGATGAATCACGGGACTATGAACTACTTCAATGTGTACAATCAGTAGATTTCCTGATTCAAAATGAGGACATTTCCGACAATCAAATATTAGAAGTTCTGTTAAATTTGGAAAAGGAATCTGAAAAATAAATTTATATTTAATAATTCAAAAATTGTTTGAGACATTATTCATTTTTATATGTATTTCTTAAACTAGTACCAAATTGATTACAATGTAAAGTCAGACTTAAAATATACTGTGCAACATTTTTGTGTTACATAGTAAGTTTGCTCATAGTTACTTCCTTTCTCCCACTATATTATCTCCAATGTGTATTTAACATCTCTTTATCATCTCCTGCCTCCATATTGTTTCTGCTTTCCTGACAGACTATGGTATGAATTCCATATACCACAATAACTTCTGAAACAACATGCAAGATATCTACAAAGGAGACAGTGTATATTCAATTTTAGACTCTGCATTGGTACCTACATGTTGGTACTTAAATAAAAAAACAAAAAAACAACAAAAAGAACAATTAATAAACATACAATATTTGAAAAGTCTATGATTCTTTTTTCCCCATAGTACGCTCACCGGTCCGCTTCCCGGTGCGCGTACCGGGCGCTCCCACCACAAAAAATCGAAAACAAATTTACTTTTTTTTTCGGCCCCGCGGGTCCCTTTTAAAGCCCCCACATCAAACCTAGGGGGTCAGGGAGGGTCTACTCTGCCCCCTTATGGTCGTTTCCCCCTTTGTTTTGGCCACCTCTCATGTCTCGATCCTACCGAGACACAAGATGGCGGCCGCTCCGGACTGTTTAGAATGTTTACAGGCACCCAAGAGCCAATCAGCTTTCCGTGCGCAAGTCGCGTGGCGCGCCCGGTGCGCGTACCGGGGCGCGCTTATAGATATATATATTTTTTTGAACCTAAATTACTCAAAATCCACAGGAGCACATATCTTGAGACGTAGCAAAGGCACATCGGGCTACCAGTCCCTACAATTTTGCCAAGTTTGGTGTAAATCCATTCAGCCGTTCGGGCTAAAAGTGAGGTCGACCGCCCTATGGAAATTAACATGGGGAAAACGCGTTTTGGGACCCCCCTTTTATCTCGGCCCGCGCATCATCAGTGATGTCTTGAGTGATGTCACTGACCATGTCATGAGTAATGTAATATGTGACGTCATCAGCAGTGCATTGCAGGCGCGCAAGTTATAGTGAGTCCAACTAACTATAGCGTGGAATTTCATTGGTTTTACGTCAGTAAAATTTCCAGCTAACTATAACTGGTGTGAAACCTATGGTTTTTTCTGTAAATTTAATAGGTTTTTTAAATGCTAATTCCTAACTATAACTGGTGTGAAACCTATGGTTTTTTCAGTGAATTTCATAGGTTTTTTAAATGCTAATTCCTAACTATAACTGGTCTGAAACCTATGGTTTTTTCAGTGAATTTCATAGGTTTTTTAAATGCTAATTCCTATCTATATATAAGGCCCTAAACCTATGTTTTTTTCAGTGAATTTCAAAGTTTTTTTAATAGCAAATGTCTATAGCTATGAAATGTTATATTTTTGACAATGAATCCTATATTATATATCTATTTAAAACAATTGTTTAAATGTATATATATATATATATAATTTTTTTTGCCCTGGAGCGCTCCCGGTGCGCGCCCCGGTGAGCGACCCGGAAAGCGCAGTCTTTTGAAGCGCCCCGGTGCGCGACCCGGGAAGCGTCCCGTTAGCGGCAATGTCGCGAACGAAAACATGATTGTGACGTATTGCGTAGCCACGTCCGCGTGATACGCATGGCGTAAGCGCACCCGGAAGCACTCGAGCGAATACGATCGCCCAACGTAAACATCCGACGCGCTTACGCGACGCGACCCGGGACGCGCCGCGTAAGCGCGTCGGTCATGTGACCTGAAAATAACACTTTTTATTGGTGCAGAACAGTTTTGGTTTCATAATGATGAAATCCCTGGTCTTGTGACCTGAAAATAACACTTCTCATTGGTTCAGGCCTTTTTTTTTTCAAAAGGATGAAAGACCCCACCTTTTTTCCTTATTCTGACTTTGTCCTTTGACTTAGGAAGACCTGTTGTGCAATCTTTGAGGTATATTTTGTACTTTGAAATGACTACAGTAGCAGCAGCAGCTGGAGCATCTGCACCACCACCACCACCACAACCACCAAGAGGACCACCACAAGATTACATTGGTGGTCAACAAGAGGAGGAGGAGGAGGAGGAGGAGGAGGAGGAGGAGGAGGGAAGGAGAAGGTGGCTGGAAGATCACAATACCCCATACCAGCCAAGACCACACATTGTATGGGAGTTTTTTTCGATCCCAGAGGGCAAGAAAAAAGTCAATGCGGCCAAGGTGACTTGCCTAATCTGTGGCATGGAACTTTCAAGGAGGAACCCTAATAAAAAATACTCTTTCGGAAACAACCCCATGATTCGCCACATGCAGCACAGGCATCCGATCAACTATTCTGCTGCAGAGATGAGAGAACTGGCCAGTAACCCTCCCCAATCTACAAGCACCACCTCCAAAAGAAAGCAACCCACTCCATCGGGACCAGAGGCAAGGGAGACGATCCCTTGCATTCAGCCACGGTTTGCGGATTTCTGAATAACATGTATTCATTGTGGTAAGACCATCTCCTATGGTGAACTGAGCATAAAGCTCATCGTCCTTGCTGGGGACAACCACAAATGCCCCAAAAAACCCTAATTTTTCCTTATTTATTTTTTTTGCTCCAGTTGAGCCATTTTCAATTCCCTGTTTTTTTGTTTCTCCCCATAAAAATAACAAAAAAAATATAAAATAGTTCATAAAAGCCAAAAAAAGTACAAAATGTTCCAAAAACACAAAAAAATATAAAACAACAAAAAGAAGAAAAAAACCAGTTCTTTTTAGAACTACCTCCAATTTATAAAAAAAGGCTACATTTTTTAAAAACTCTGTCATTCTTCTTTCCATATGGGCCGCTCCCCGGTGCGCGTACCGGGCACTCCCCCCGCGCAAATAAAAAAATATATATATATCTATATCTTTTGCACCGCGGGGCCCTTTTATAGCCCCACATCAAACCTAGGGGGTCAGGGGGACCTACCCTGCCCCCTTATGGTCATTTCCCCCTTTTTTTTTCCACCTCTTGTGTCTCTATCCTACCGAGACACAAGATGGCGGCTGGTCCAGACTGTTTCGAATGTTTACAGACACCCGAGAGCCAATCAGCTTTCCATGCGCACCTCGCGTGTCGCGCCCGGTGCGCTCCCCGGTGCGCGTACCAGGGCGCTGACATAGATATATATATTTTTTTGAACTTAAATTACTCAAAATCCACTGGAGCACATATCTTGAGACATAGCAAAGGCACATCGGGCTACCGGTCCCTACAACTTTGCCAAGTTTGGTGGAAATCCATTCAGCCGTTCGGGCTAAAAGTGAGTTCGACCGCCCTATGGAAATTAACATGGGGAAAACACGTTTTGGGACCCCCCTTTTATCTCGGCCCCCGCTTTACGAATCCCCCCCCACATTTTCAGGGAAGGAGCGGAGCGGGCCACGAACTTTGAGAAATTCGCGAAGATTCGTCCACCGGCGCCAAAGTTATTCCCAATAGAATGTTGCGGATTTCCTATGGAAAGTAGATCCTAACTATAACTACCTACTGGCGACCACCAGTAGGTAATATATATATATATATATATATATATATATATATATATAGATATTTCCCTGTCCTTGTACCCCTCCCCTCCCTTCTTCCCTAGTTGGTGCATCCTTACAGATAGGCTGTGCAGCCTGTCTTAGAATGTTGAGGTTGCATTTATTCTACTTTGTCAAGCAGGTGAAAGAGAGCAATGAAACAGCAGAGAAAGGAGACACTAAATAAATGCCTGGGACCACAATCACTGCAGTGTCATCTTCAACAACTGTCCCTATGGTTACTAATGCCAGCAGAGCAAAGACCCTCAGAGTCCGCACAATGCTCTATGTGGTTCGCCTCTGGACAGCTCCAATTCTGACTGCTGTAATAGCACAAAATCTTAAAATGGTCAGGGTGGGAAAGGGTTGAGGATAGGCACTGTGGGGAGAGAGACCTGGAATAGAAAATACAACAGGTTACAGGTAGACTTAAACTTCTTGTCACTCCAAGAAAATGATTACTTTACTCTAGACTTGGCCTTGTGTATGAATGGATTGGGTTAGGTCGATACGACCTTTCTCATTCGGGCACTCTGTTCACCAAAGCAACCACAAAAGAAATTCAACTTAGTACCATTCCCAGGTCCATCCCTCTAATAGGCCAGCACTTTTAATATGCATGCCTTCAGATAGGAAAGGGGGCCCTCCTTTTTTCCAAAGTGTTGTTTACCTGGACAGTTAAAAAGGAAATCTTGTTTAATCTTTAGTACTCAGGTTTAAACTATACCTGACATAAAGGTAAATGATATATGCATGAAGCTCATACTTTCTCCCTCAATGGAAGTGTTGAACAATTCACAGGAAGTGACATCATGTTCATTGTGGAAGCAAATACCCAATATGCCACTCAGTATGCTTCAACTACCCTGATGGCACAGTATGTTCCTCACCACACATGAAGTTACCATTAAAATACCACAAATGGGTTCAGTGGTTTCAAGGTGATTTACAATGTCACATTTTGGATAGGTCCACTCATGTTACCAGGACAAACCTGGCTAGTGTTGTTTGCTTACACATCTCACCCAAATTGTAACCTACAAACTCAGCAGGGCACCTGAACAATTTAGAGAAATTAACAGCTGTCTGTAGACATCATGATCCTACAGATACAGCCAAAGGGATGGGAGAAAATGGCAGAGACAGAATATCCTAATTATAGCCCTCAAGAAAAACACTGGATTGTGCACATGTGCCTTGTTATAAGGATGATAATCCCTCCTCAACACTATGCTATGTGGTAAGCATATTTTGTAATCTTTACGTTACCACACACAGTATCCCATCTCTTAGGTCCAGATTTTGAATATGTCAGACACGTTATTTGTTGTGATCTCCAAAAGAAAGCTTATTTTACAAGAGTGTAGTGAAGGAAAATATGGCTTAATGTTAAGCCACACACCAACCAGATCTACACAGTAGCAGCAACCCATTCAAACTAACACTCCACGTAGGAGCATTCGTTTAAACATTCAACTACAATTAAAGGAACATAATCATAATACATCTTCCCCCCAGAAAAATACATCTTCGCACCCAGAAACAAAAAGAAAAATATAAAATCCCACAAAAACAAATTATTACATTCCTTAATTAGCCACACAAGAATATAGAGACAAAATGTGAGTAGCAAAGACTGATCTTGCAATACAAAGTAAATGTTAGCAGTATCAAAGTGCAGGAACAGCCAAGACTGAGTATAGCATAACATTTTTGACATAATCCAGTTTCTTGAGATTTCCTCATTGCCTATCCAGTTTCCTCTGATCTCTCCTAAGGTTTTCCATTTCCACCAAATCTTAGGAACAACATTTTTAAAATGATTTTTGTGATCCACAATACCATCTACATGACGTGCCAACTCTGACATGTGCCATGTTTCTCCTGACTCCAAACCACTACTTTCCTCTTTCATTTGACAATTCTGATAGCACAAACATAAACAGTCTTCCCCTTTGTGGTCATTTGACATAAACACTCTCACCAACTCTCCAATTCCTCTTTTTAACAATGTGCCTAAAATCATACCAATTTTTATACCCCACCTGACAATTCTTTGTCTTGCTGACACTACATGTATCTCTCACTTTACCCCTATTGGTCTCACTTCAGCTGTGCTAGATTGTGCTTAGAACAAGCACTGTGTCTCAATAGCGGCTGGTGTTGGGGCAAAGTTGGGGGTGGGGAAGGTGGGGGTGATAACAATAACAACACCAAAACAAATAGAACTTACCTGAACACCCGTCACATTGCCGCTGTTCTGACTCCACTCAAGCACAGGCTCCCAGACTCCCCTGTGGCCAATCTTAATAAAGCTCTCATGCTGCTGGCAGGATGACTTTTAAGGAAACAAAAGGTCCTCAGCATAAAGGAAATCATGCAAAAATATTATATAGACCACAATAGGCTACTATATATTTCTGTCCCTTGTCCAGCCGGACAGGGAATTTAATAATCAAGTAAATTGTTAAGGGTAAAGGCACATTTTAGCAACAAAGCATTATAATACAGGAGGGCATAGTCCTGTACCGTACAAGGGAGGGGAAAGTGAGAAAGTAATAAAGTGAAAGAATTTCAGGCAAACAGGGTGAGCTATTAGGGCACTGTTTTGAATCAAAATTATCAGCATGTCCTGGAGTAGCACATACATACAAAAATATAAAACGGAGAAACGTATGTCTACTCAAAGGAGTCGACGTATCAATCCCATGCTCAGGTTATATAGGGATCATCTTCAGGACTTAAAGAGTTATTTTTGCCTGATTTGAAAATTAAACGCCTGTTGGGAAGGAAACAGGGAAGAAGAAAAGAAGATAACAAGATATAAGTCAGTTTTACAGAGGATATTGAAGGACATCAGCTTAGCCATTTACTTACAATATTCGGAACCGCAGTGATAAGGTGTAGCTTGCTGGCGTTGGCATTAAGTGCAAACATGTAATTTACATTTAGTGTGCAGTGCATTGATCATAGGAGTGACTATCTGCCTGCTCTGTGAAGGTGGTGAAGGAGCCAGTATGCACGTGCTCTGAGGTGGGACAAGGGGAGGGTGTACCATGCCGCCGTGGTGTGCAGGTAATTTAGGACTACGAGTTTTGGCACACGGAGAGTGAGCGGGGTCCGCATTTAAAATAAGTGCGCATTGCCAGTTGCTTACCTCCACTGAGGGTAATAAGGTGGCGGGAAGGGGAGGATGGTGTCCGTATGGGATTGACTGAGTGGCGCAGAACCTATGGAAACAACACCGGTACCGATTTATATCCGGGGATATTACATGTTTCTAATAGTGAAGGTAGGTGTTTAGGAAGGAAGGATCATACCGAAGGCTCAGGCAGGTGGGAGCCTTAAGGTGAGCTTTCGGCTGTCGCGACCGGGCAGGAAAGTATTAGAGCTTTGTTGAAGCATCCATTGCCAAGTCTTTACGTCCAGAAGATCAGACACTGTGGGGAGGAGGAAGGGTATTAGAACCTGTAAGGGAGCGCTTTTGGGGCAAAAAAGTGCTGAGGCGCTGGAAGTTACCGTGCAATTATTTAGGTTCCATCCACTGTTCAATAACCCGTCTGGCACAGCGTTCGTTCGATGAAGGGCAAGTATTATAGCTCCGTGTGAGCGTCCATTAACAAGTATTGACGTGCAGATTATGTGGCACTGTTGGGGAGGAGGAAGGGGTTAAAACCATTTCGGGAGTGCTTATGAAAACAAAGGTAGTAAGGCGCGGGAAATCACCGTTGGTTTATAAAGTTACAACTGCTGTCCGTCTAAGATAGCAGAGTTTTGGAAGACTGAATGAGGGCAACGTGGGCGGCGATGTCGTCGTTGGATTGCGGTCGGTTCAATGACGGATCCGCTGGGGAAAGGATGGGAAAAGTAGTTAACATAGGGTACAGGAGCGTTTCCATCCAGGGAGTTACTACTAGTGAGACTTACCGAAGATTAGGAGGATGTCAGGATGCGGGCTGTGGGCTGTGCCTTGCCAGATGCAAGCCACAAAGAAGAATGGCAGACATCTTAATACGGGCACTGGCGGTCATGTGACATGGGCCTTGGTGGGGCCAGTGAAGCTTCAGTATAATGCGGCCGCCATCTTAGAACAGTGCGCCGGTACTATTGCTGTGCAGGATAAAAGTGATGGCTGTGCGAATTAATAAAATTATACGGCGCAAGTGTTGGTGATTCTTCCTTCCTAAACACCTACCTTCACTACTAGAAACATGTAATATCCCCGGATATAAATCGGTACCGGTGTTGTTTCCATAGGTTCTGCGCCACTCAGTCAATCCCATATGGATACCATCCTCCCCTTCCCGCCACCTTATTACCCTCAGTGGAGGTAAGCTACTGGCAACGCACACTTGTTTTAAATGCGGACCCCGCTCACTCTCCGTGCGCCAAAACTCGTAGTCCTAAATGACCTGCACACCACGGCGACATGGTACACCCTCCCCTTGTCCCACCTCAGAGCACGTGCATACTGGCTCCTTCACCACCTTCATAGAGCAGCCAGATAGTCACTCCTATGATCAATGCACTGCACACTAAATGTAAATTACATGTTTGCACTTAATACCCACGCCAGCAGGCAACACCTTATCACTGCAGTTCCGAATATTGTAAGTAAATGGCTAAGCTGATGTCCTTCAATATCCTCTGTAAAACTGACTTATATCTTGTTATCTTCTTTTCTTCTTCCCTGTTTCCTTCCCAACAGGCGTTTAATTTTCAAATCAGGCAAAAATAACTCTTTAAGTCCTGAAGATGATCCCTATGTAACCTGAGCATGGGATCGAAACGTCGACTCCTTTGAGTAGACATACTTTTCACCTTTTTATATTATTGTATGTATGTGTTACTCCAGGACACACTGATAATTTTGATTCAAAACAGTGCCCTGATAGCTCACCCTGTTTGCCTGAAATTCTTTCACTTTATTACTTTCTCACTTTCCCCTCTCTTGTACGGTACAGGACTGTGCCCTACTGTATTATAATGCTTTGTTGCTAAAATGTACCTTTACCCGTAACAATTTACTTGATTATTAAATTCCCTGTCCGGCTGGACAAGGGACAGAAATATAAAGTAGCCTATTGTGGTCTATATAATTTTTTGCATGATTTCCTTTATGCTGAGGACCTTTTGTTTCCTTAAAAGTATTTGATACCCATGGTCCCTAGCTACCCACTGGTTTCCCCTTGTCTTTTCAAATGTACTGAGCGTAATCGCTGGATTGCAGGGGTTTTCTCTAACCTCCCACCCTCGTCCCACGAGGTTGGCCACCCTAGTGCCCGAGTACCTATTTTCGCTCTCTCTTTCAGATCTATCCTTCATTTCTCAAGAGATGTCAGCCCATGCTCCATTATATACCGCAGATTACATGAATCATTTATGTTCTGGGCCCTCCTTATTGTCTGACACCCCAGATGTGCCAACAGTGACCAATTCTTCCTTACCTGAGCAACTAGAAAAACTGAAAAAGAAACAAGTTCACCTACAGCTTATGGTGCTAATGCTCACAGATTACTTAAAAGCTGACGTCATGCCGTAACATCCCTGGTATTTTCACGGACAACCCAAAATACGTCTCTAATTTTAGTTACATTGGAACTACATGCTCTAGGCATTGGCTCGCACTAGGCATAGATATAGCCACAGAAACACTGAAATCGCTAGAAACAGAAATTAACGACTTATTGAAGCAGATTAATGACTCAGATCCTACTGCAGAATGTAAGAAGCTACTAGACCAAGTAGAAAAAACAGTAGCAGATTTTCACCGAATTGAACAAAACAAGAAATCTAACAAAATCAAGAAAGATATTAAGAACTATAACATAGAGAACACCTATCCTTACCTACACAAAGATTTCTATACCAATAGACCACACTTTAACCCTAACAGTAGACCCTGGGGCAGATACAATAAACGCCAAAACATAGTTGGATTCTCCGATACCTCGGAGGACTCCTCTGACAGTTCAGACCCAGGCGAAGGAGCAAGCATTCAAAGACGAGGAGGAGGGCCCAGTACAATTTTTTATCCAAGGGCCAACCGGGCACACCTCAAAGGGGACGCGTAAAGAAACCACAACGATGGTTCAATGCCCCAGGCGAGCGCAAAACGAGGAACAACTTTTACCAGTGGTAGACAACACTGCAGGTATTGATTCCTCACTCCCCACCCAACCTACCTCTTGTGAAATAATACCCATATTTAACCTATCCAAGCACATACTACAGGACCAAGAAGTTGAACTTCTGAAAAAAGGCTTATCCTTTGTACCCACAGTCCGTCCTAATTACATGGAGATGCAGACTGAACTATTAGGATTCTTCAGGCTAATTCGCCTCAAGGCCTTTTTTCAGCTGCACCCATCTACTCCAATCAATTCCAATACACCATTTCGCCCCCCGTCCACATTCCTTCCAACTGCCAGTATGATTCCATCTGAGATCATAACATTTGAAAAAGTAGTTCAGAAAGACCTATGTGACCTAGAGAAGAAGAGACTATACACTCCTTACAATATTTCACAAGTTGAGAAAGATGCCATAAGCACGTTAAAGAGTAACCCTTCACTTGTAATAAAGAGTGCAGACAAGTGAGGTGGAATTGTCCTTCAGGACATTGATTCCTACAAAAGTGAAATTCAAGGCCAGCTCGGCAATACAGACCATTACCAGAGATTACCTGGTCACCCCACTAAAGATATCCAAGAGATCATACTTAATCTTACAACGGATGCTCGCGCCGAAGGCTACCTGAGCAAAAAGGAACACTGTTTCCTCAATGTAAAAAGCCCCCGCCAACCAGTCATTTACACCCTCCCGAAGGTCCACAAGAATATCGGCAAACCGCCAGGGAGACCAATAGTCTCTGCCTGTGGCTCAATCCTTGAACCACTCGGGGCTTATGTAGATTTCTTCATAAAGGAATTCGTACCATCCACAGCCTACTACGTAAGGGACAGCATGGCGATGATTAACTTGGTGGAACACTATCCCTATGACCCTGCACTTAACACTCTCTGCACCATGGACGTAGAGTCGCTCTACACTAACATCCCCCAGACAGCAGCTCTTCTGGTTATCCAGAAAACCCTTGACTCACGTCCCCGCCCACCAAGGGGCCCAACACTTTTCATCTTGCAGTTGCTCGAGCTATGTCTCTCTAGAAACTACTTTATGTTTGATAATGTATATTATCAACAAATAAAGGGCACTTCCATGGGGGCAATTTTTGCTCCCAACTTGGCGATTCTGTTTATGGATGCACTCGACACTGGCAGTATCCTAATGGTTAGCAATCCATTCCTTCCAGGGATAGCACTCTGGCGTCGTTATATAGACGACATCTTCCTGATCTGGAACCTTGATATTACCACATTGCATTCCTTCCTTCACTGGCTAAATAACGACTGCGCAGATCTTAATTTCACCCTTGCTTATGATAAAGAACAAATAGCCTTCTTAGACCTGACAATTTTCCATCATGAAAGTGAACTACTAACACGCCTATACAGGAAGCCCAAAGAATGAAACACCCTTCTTAGCTATGATAGCAACCATCCTAGGGCTCTGAAAGATTCACTGCCATACTCCCAATTTCTGAGGATAAGGCGGAATTGCTCATCTAAGGCAGACTACTTTAGGGAAGCCAACACCCTTGCCAATAAACTTAAAACACGTGGCTACCCTAGAAGACTTGTAAAGAATGCATCCAAAAGGGCTTGGTACTGCCCACGAGAGGTCCTCCTTACACCAAAGACACGCGACAAAACAGAGAGGATAGCCTGCGTAACCACCTTTTCTCCTGTCTCTAACAAAATTCGGAAATCCATCCTCAAACATTGGCCAACGATAAATGCAGGTCCAATAAACTTAGAAAGGCCACTTTTTGCTTTCAAGAAAAGCAAGAACCTAAAGGACCACTTGGTCAGAGCAGCCCTACCTGCCCCCACTGCTAAGGAAACCATCGAATCTAACTGGGGACTACCACCGATCTTGGGGCACGCTAAGTGTGGCTGCTGCAATGTATGTGAGTTCACGATTGAGGCCCGTAATTTTAGCCACAATGATGTGACTGTGGAAATAAAAAGCTTTACCAACTGCAACAGCTGCAAGGTCATCTATGCAATACTTTGCCCTTGCTCCAAAATGTACGTGGGTCAGACCAGCCAAAAAGCAAAGACCCGCATATGTCAGCACAGGAGTCGCATCAGATGTGGGACTCCCAACGCTCCTCTTGTTGAACATTTTTCCGAACTCAACCATACCGCTGATGACATCAAATGGACAATTTTGAAAGCGGTCAAGCTACCACAAAGAGGAGGCAACCTGGGCCAACTCCTAAATCGAGAGGAACTTAACACTATTATCCAATTCAACACCATCCACACAGGATTGAACTGAAGTGAGTACTGGACAACGCTTCTGTAACATCAAACCCTGCAAGACATTGTGTAAACCGAACCTAAGCACCTCTGAACAGTACAATGAGCCTATGGGGCCAGATGGATTTGTAACATCTGAAATGTTTTCAATGTAATTCACCTTGTCACCTGCAACGACCCCAACACCCCTTCACCAATTCACTGCTCAAGCCAGTAGGAGTCACACCCCTCTAGTCCGAGTCACTAGGTGTTAAAAGAGATTACACCCCAATGAGCGATCCCCCCTTTCTTAGAATCACCAATACTTGTGCCCTACTGTATTATAATGCTTTGTTGCTAAAATGTACCTTTACCCTAAACAATTTACTTGATTATTAAATTCCCTGTCCGGCTGGACAAGGGACAGAAATATATAGTAGCCTATTTTGGTCTATATAATATTTTTGCATGATTTCCTTTATGCTGAGGACCTTTTGTTTCCTTAAAAGTACTTGATACCCATGGTCCCTAGCTACCCACTGGGTTCCCCTTGTCTTTTCAAATGAGCTGGCAGGATGACAGCAGCATCAGAATTGGCCTGAGTCCCCTCGATTTGCACTCTAAGAGGGACTAGGAGACTGTGCCTGCTGTGTTTAACCTGGCAAAGCAGCTCGGGTTGGAGGCAGCTCAGTGCACATGTCGGTTTGGCCATACTAAAAGGGCTGGCCAAATTCACGTGTACATTGATAGCAGTGCACCTACCCCATCTCCTCCATCCTGATCATGGATTAGCTGCTGCTGGCGGGGGTGGTAGTCCTCCACCATAACGGAGTAGCTGCCGCTGCTGTGTCCTCTCAAACCCTGAGCAGGAGAAATAGCTTAAGAGTTCATTGATGAACCCACAATTTCTCTCTTAGCAATACTTTCAACATGACCTCCTGTTTCAATGCAGATTGGGCACACTGCTTCACCAAATGATTCATGCACTCCCCTAAAACCTTTGCTTGTGGTGCAGAAAGAGCTGTCTTAAAATGTGTAATAGACGGATAATTCAAGAACTCTTACATCTCACACAAAACAAATTGAACACCATTGTCAGCGTGCCCTAATATGCAAATACATTTCTCAAGACCTCGTGACAATTTTGGTGGTCACTACACTGACACAATGGGCACATTCAATTTGGATGTATAGTCCACTAGTATTAAACCTTTTCCCAGAGAGGTAGCAATTCAAAAGGTCCCACTGGGACCAAACCCAACTTTGTTAAAGACTTCATGGGTACTTCTATTGGAGAGAGTAGAGCTTTTCTGATGACTTCGCACGTATGACTCCTGGCACACTAAACACACTCCACACTACTTTCTTAAGCTGTCCATCCATTCTTGACCACCAATAGCTGTATTAAGATTTCTTCCTAAATGTCTCTCATGGGCCACATTCACAATTGTGTTTCTCAACCCACTTTGAAGCACTAATTTATCACCCAATTTCAATGTGCAATTCATTTGAAGATTCCAAATCTCTTTCAAGGATTGTGGCAAAATTAACACATCTGTGGGCCATGAGTAACATTTAGGAAGAAATCTTACTAAAGCCAGAGTAAGGGATAAATATTGGTGGCTAAGAATGGATGAAAAGATAGAGGAAGTAGTGCTAATCCACTGTGCTTTGCACATGTGAGTTGCATACCCTCCTCATTGCCATAGTTGTGATGTCCAAAAGAATGCTTCTTTCACAAGAGTGAGGTGAAGAAAAAGATGCGTTAATGTAAATCCATACATCACCAAAAACGACATAGTGGCAGCAACCCATTAACTAACTAGCCTTCATACCAACACTCCTAGTAAGAACGCAAAAATGTGCCATGTCCATCAAAACCTCAGTCTGCCCACCTCAGTTAGAGAGGGCCAAATGTAAGAATTTTGAGTATTAGTTGAGGGGAGTGAGAATCCACCTCAAATACCAATCACTATTCTTGGCAGGATGAACAACAAAAGTCACTAAATAAACCTGGGGTTAATACTCTGGTAGTTTGGAACAAGGCAGTCAGGCTTAACTTAGAGGCAATGTGTAAAGTAGTTATGCAGCCCTCTAACAGTAATACGTTGAAAACACAACACAAGAAAAATCCCAAACCAAAATATAAAAATAGAGAATATGTTAATAAATACAATTACACCAAAACAACAACAATTTAGTAAGTAGAACTGCAGATATACATTTTCACATATTGATTTTAAAAAAATGGGGCCAAAAAGCACAAAGACCGAGTCAAAGGCAAAAGTTAAGGCTGAGTGTTGGTTAGACACATGGACTAGGTTGGTCCTTCAGACTTATAAACTTTTATGGAGGAAAAGTTGTTGTTGATGAGTCATCTGCGGGGCAAGCTGCAAACTAGATCAGAAACAGGATTCAATGATGGTGAGTTGCTGAAGAGCGGATTCCTGTGAGGTCTTTGGCTCGGCATCAGTGTTGGGGAAGCCCTCTACATTTGCACTTAGAACATTTTCTGGAACTTGAATCTCCTTCAGGAGGGCTAATCAGCATGTTGAGGATGACTGTTGATTCAACACTGATGGCTACTGCTTCAACACAATACCAGTCTCCGACGGTTCTCCAAGCAGAAACCACTTCTTGCACCTTGGGGACATGATGAGGGGTACACTCTAACACCAGCCAAGGGTCAAGGAACTAATCAGTCCCACTTGGTGGTTAGGACTCACTCCATCAGGGGCCAGTAGCAGTAGCAGGGTACAGGCCAAGGCGAGTTGGTACAGTTCAGTTAGGCAGTTACAGGAAAAGGCCTCTGGACGCTTGCTGTGTGTCTGTAGCTCAAACAAGTCAGCCAACTGACCCTTGAAGTCACTTCTGGGCTCCTAGGTCCAAGGCAAGCAGGACCAATCTTCTTTCAGGTTCTTCAGACATTATGCATAACCTTCTTCTGAATCTTCACAGGTCCAAGAGTTTTCTGAGGAAAGGTCTGTGGGGTACACTTTTATCCCCAGTGCCAGGCTTAGTCAACCCCCTAAACAAGTCCCGGTCAGTTCTTCTACCCCCCCCACTGGGTTTGGTGCCAGCCTGACTAGAGGGATGATGGGGAGGTAGCCCTAGGTATGAACTTTATCTGCTAGTGACAAGAAAGGCGTCTTTTGAAGCTAATGAAGGGGCCAGGGACAGCCCCAAGGCCATCCTGTCAAGGTTAAGTGTCTCTCACTCCACACCTGGAACCTTTTGTCCAAATGTGCCCACTGTCTGTGAACAATACACATCTCACCACAGGTGAGTCATCAGGGGTCAGGTGACCGCTGGACACTGACAGGAAAATCTTTTGTTTTTAGGGAGGAAAATGACAACTTTCTAAAATTGTAATTTTAAAAATAGCAATATAAAATCCAACTTGACTATTAAGTTGGATTTTAAATGACTTATAAAGTGAGTCCTTGAACCATTTTATTCCCTACTCCCAAACTGAAACAAAGTATTATAAGTGGTTACAGTTACCCAATTTGTTAGTACCAGTTTGCAAAGGCTTTGGTTTCCGGTGCCATCTAGAGGCGCTACGCATCTTAAAATCTGACGCCAGCGTAGTAATAGTTTGTGCTGTATCAAAGTTTCTAGGCACTATCCGCCTGATTCATCATTCTCCCGTTTTGCGAGGCCCTAATAGCGATTCATAGCGAATCGCTATTAAGGACTCGCAAAACGGGATTCATGTAGGAATCGCAATATTTTTTGCGATTCCTACACATTCTTTATTTGCGATTAGCAAATTGCTAATCGCAAATAAGGAAAAACTCCCCATTCATTCCTATGGGCCAAAAGGCCCATAGGAATGAATGGTGAGTATTCCTTATTTGCGATTAACAATTTGCTAATCGCAAATAAGATAGCGATTTGAAGGGTGCCAGGGGTGTCCAAAGGACACCCTGTAGCACCCCTCAAATGAAATTTTACACAGGTGTTGCACACACACATGTCCAAAGGACATGTGTTTGTGTAACATGCAACTCAGAAAAATGCATTTAAATGCATTTTTCTGAGTTTTCGCAATTTACCACGAGGTCTGACCTCGCGGTAAATTGCGCCTAGAAATTGCGAATTCGCAAATTTAAATTGGATGTTGAATTGCATTTAAGGAATCTCAAATAGAGATTCCTTAAATTTCATTCCTCGCAAAATTGCGAGATCGCAATTAGCGATTTTTACATTTGGGATGCTGAATCCCAAATGCAAAAATCGCTCTCGCAAAGGGCCAGATTCTCAGAATCTGGCCCTTTGCGAGCGCTATTTCCTTTGATGAATCGGGCGGCAAGTGGTCTATTAGAAGATTTATCCTGAATCTAGAACATTAACACTATGGAAAATGCTGAAATACTTTTTAACATACTTTTTTACCAATTTTGAGACCAATATTTTTATCTCCAGTTTTAACGTGTATTTCATATTTTTACTGTGTCTACTATTGTTTCATTAAGCAAACTACTGACTTATTGTCCTATGGTGTGCCTTGCTGTTCATTACCTCTTGGGATTGACCCCTGTCACATTTTTGTGCTTCATTGTCCTGTTTTACTTGCACTCTAGCATCAATTTTATCTAACTATTGTTGCACTATCATTATGTATTTAATAACTTGTCTAATGAATTGTCTGTACTTCTACTTTTATGGTCAAAAGACCGAATAAAGGTTTGAGAGACTGACTGTTACCCAGTGGTTTTCCTTTGGGAGAGCCAGCCTTTCCACCATTGAAAAATGACTTTGAGGGTTTTCTCACTGCCAAGACATGTAAAACATGATGGGGCATATTTACCAGTATTTCACACAATGCATTGCAGCTAGACAACTTCATGCACTGTGTTATGTGGAAGGAATAAAGAAAAAAATTTGATGTATCAACTAAGATATGGTTGAATTTCTTCCTAGAACTGGTTCACATCTGACTACCAAGTGTAAATGCAAGCACCCTTGAACATTATGCAAGGTGATTGCATCATGAGTAGGATTGTTTTTGTACAGAAAAGGGCACCGTTCTGCAAAAAAAAAAATCTTGAAAGCCATTTCCCCATTTGTATGTGTGCTGCCGAATGTAGCACATATATATAGAGGACTGTAACAAGAACAATTTTTCCTTGTTATGCCGAGGTCGGGGAGGAGTACCATTCTGGTCCAATCACAGGATTACAGACCATTGTAAATCTGGGATTGTGTCAAAAAACATGGATGGATGCGTGGGAATGACCACCCTCCACCCATCGAACTTATCCCTGCCACAGGGTAACACAAGGCATCTAAATGCGCTGCCTTGCTTTACTCTGGATTTACTAAACCATGCAGAGCCACACAAGGTGGCTTTGCGTAGCTTAGTAAATCACTGTTAAGGGCTTGTGTTGCCTTGCATCACCTTGTGTGCAAGCCCTCAGTAAATCTGCCCCACCTTATACATGTTCTGCCTTTTAAATACCATGCTCAGTGCCCCGTGGGCATTTAGAGCCCATCTTAGACATAACTTACCAGTATTAAGAATGAAGGTTTAGACCTGGCTAAAGGTTTATTTTTCTAGCTAGTCAAAGCAGTTCTAAAACGGCACACCCAGGTTGCAGTGACAGGTCTGTTTCACGGGGCTACATTATTGGGTGTCACAATGAGTGTTGGAATCCACTACTAGCATTTAATTTACAGGCCCTGGATACAGGTGGTACTATATACTAGTCGCTTACATATAAATTAAATGTGCAAATTAGGTGCATACCAATTTTTACTTGTTTGAAATGGAGAGCACAAGCACTTTACTGCTGGTTAGGAGGAGTAAAGTGCACAGAGTCCTATGGCCAACAAAAACAGACCCATTAACAGAAGGCAAATCGCTGGTGTGACCATGCAGAAAGGGCCCATTTCTAACAGCAGAAGTTAAGTATTCCATCAATGAGGGCACAATTGTCTCACTCGATGGAATCCTTCCTCTGATGCCCGATGGAGTAGGGGCCATCAGAGGACGGACATTACACCAATCGCCCTATTTGGGGGTTGACAGTATAATGCAATTTTTTCCCTGTCCATTCCTGCACTGAAACACCTAGCAGTGAGGGACAGGAAAAAACAATAATGACCTCCACACCCTGGATAAAACCTCCGAGGGTGTGGGGGTCATGAGTTTTTTGTTCTTCAAAAAACACTCTCTTTTTTTGCAAAACAAATTCAGCTATAAAAACGTGCACTCTATTACAGCACCAACCTTGAGGGAACTGTGTCAAAATGTTGCCGGTTGGTCTTGCGTTGTTGCAGATGGGAGGTCTTTGCTACAACAGCCGTTCGGTGCGCAAAAGCTAAGTGAGTGCAGGAATTCAACGAGGGGGTCTCCTATTGCATTGCGTTGTTGCAGATGGAAGGTCTTTGCTACAACAGCCGTTCGGTGGGCAAATGCCAAGTAAATGCAGGGATTTAACCAGGGGGTCTCCTATTGTGTCACGTTGCTGCAGATGGGAGGTCTTTGCTACAACATCTGTTCAGTGCGCGAAGGTCAAGTGAGTGCAAGGATTCAACCAGGGGGTCTCCTACTACGTCGTTTGTTGCGGATAGGAGAGCTTGGGAGGGATATACCAAATTAAATCAATCTGCCTCATGGATTCTAGAGTGTCACAATAGTTGAACAGATTTAGATTAAAGTCGCCTCTCTAAAACATGAATTGTTGGAAAAGAGATTCTTTGACATACCTTCCATTCGTATGATCATTTGTTGCCAAGTAGGGGGATGTACATGCTTTCTTGGAAGGTGTCCACACTCATCAAATGTACACTTTGGAAACTGGTATCCTTCCAGTTAGGTTGTATGTTCCTCTCTGTCTTTTTAAATGTTAGATTTGTGAGTATTATGCTTCAAACAGGACATCTCCCTTCTTTTTTAAACTTGAATTGTTGAATCTAGAGGTTTTTAGCAATATCTAACCTTTTTGTACAGGGGCATTCACACACTAAAAGATGCATACAGTTTGTCAGACAACACTCACAACATGCACAGCTTTATTAAAGAGACCAAAATACCTAACTCAACGAAATGACAAGTCAGGGACTCAGGTAATTGTTTGCCATATACCTAGGTTTATTTCTCAAGTCCAAATAAAAAAAAGTATAAACAATTCACCTAAGATACGTTATGCACAACATGAGCTGCATGAAACAGTAATGAACATTATTTTGATATTTTTCTCCATGGCTTCATAGCATCCATCTGATCAGCACCTGTTTCCTTTGAAGATAACAACACTGCAACTTAGCATTAATATCTTCGAGTTTGGTAATATTGAATCAAATTGGACGCAATAAAATATATATCTTTGTGCTTGTTATCCATCCAAAACAAATGTGTGTACGTTAATTAAGCATGAGCGGATTTTGCGGATTGGCAATCCGCGAATTTTGCGGATTTGCGGATTCGCAATCCGCAAAATCCGCGAATTCCCGCGAATTTGCGGATTTTTTTTTTTTTTGTGTTCGCCCGTGTTTCTGCCAGTTCGCGAGGGTTTTTACAATTTCGCAATTTGCGAACTTACCTGTCGGGTCGCAAGTTTTGCGAACTTGTTGTTTCTACGTGTCCAGCCTGTTTGGGACACTCTTCTTCATCACTGCCACTCTCTGTCACCACTGCCACTCTCTGACTACTCATGCCACCCTCTGGCCCACCCATGCCACCCTCTGTTTCATCACTACACCCTCTGGTTGTCCAGTGTACATTATTTTCGGCAAAGCAAAGCACACCTTCCCTGCCTCAAGTGACCTGAATTAATTTGGGGCTGATTAATGTGTCACAGAATATTTTTTTAGCTGGCACCTGCTTCCTTAGTGCGCCCTGATTAGTGATCTTTTGCACTTGCTAAGTGCTTTCATTGTTGCAAAATTAGTTACAACACCTGCCCTGCCCCAACTGACAATAATGAATTAGGGGCTGATTAATGGATTTTAACTTCCAGCCTGGCTCCTGCTTGTCTCCCTTAGCTGTAATTCAGGACCTTTGTGGCATATGTGTAACTATTCTGAGGTTCAGAGCAGGGTCACATAATAGTTTCAACTGGCAACTGAACTCTGGAGGGGCCCCTCAGGAAGCCCTACAGGAAATGGCTACTAATGATGTGCCTGAACTTTTGAACCTGGTAAGTAGTTACTTTCAGTTTTGCCAAGATCGTATTTCTGCAATTTCGCACTTATTCGCGGGGCGCGAACTCACGCTAACAGTGCGAGCAGCGCGAGCAAAATCCGCTGCTCGCGGATTTGCGGATTTTGCGGGAAATTCGCAAATCTCGCGGATTGCGGATTTCCCGAAAATCCGCAAAATCCGCGAGCGGAACGGATTTTCCGCCCACACCTAACGTTAATATTTGATAATAAGCATTCATGTCACGTTAAAACATTTCCCATGAAGGAAGCAAGCTAATGCAAGTGCATTACTGTTTTGCATCCAATTTTAGAAGGAACTCAGGAGAAGATTTTCAAAGAAGTCATGCAACGCAGCACAGCAACCAAAAATGCTGTGCTGCGTTGCATGACAGAGAGGGAGCAAGAGAGCGCAATATCAACAGAGATCTGACTCGCTACTACTCTTTCCCTAACACTGGCGCTGATTTTAGCTGCCATGCGTCAGGCACACACTTAGTGCCATAGTGCTTGGGTGCATGTCTCATTCTAGCATACAATTTTGTATAGGAATGGTAACCATTCTGTAAAAAATATTATGCCCAGACAAGTTTAAACACTTTTTCTACTGTGCATGTGTGCTACACAGTGCAGCACGCATGCCAAGTAGAAAAGAAAGGAGAAATAAAAACATTTCTATTTTTAACGCATTGCATTACTTTTAGGGTACTTTTGCGTGCAAAAAAATTTGGAAAAACATTTTGTGTTGGGTAGCATCACTTTTGTGACATTAACCCAGTACAAAATATTTGTAAATTTCCCCCTAACTTTGATAAGCAGCCCAGCTTCTGACATAACTTAGCTTCAAAGAGAATTTTCAATTTTTTTGAATGTTGTACTTTACTAAAAACACACATTTCTGTTGTCCTCCCTGTCCCTCACTGAAATGCACAGCACATCACTACAAAAAGCTTGATTTATCTGCTCTGTACATGTGTTGAAAGCGGGCATGGAGTGTAGTTCCGTAGTTCGAGGGTCTGAGGTTCGGTGGTTCTGAACCCGTTCAATAAAGGTCGTCGGAAATAGACGATTTTGGTATCAGCGGACCGCAAATCACGAGTGCGGTGTGTACGAGTGTTTTAGTCATAATCGATTAATGAGAATACTACGTATTCAGGGATTTCATTTGAACCCTTGGGTTCCATTTTGTGTACGGCAGCCATTTTGTGTGGTTGCCCTCACATAGGCCGATGACTACGGCCGAGCGAGTCCTTGGGACACGTACACCTTAGCTGACTCCTGAATGACCTGGCCGAACTGACTCCCTTGCCCGAGTCTGACCTCGCTGAGCCAGTTCCTTGTTAGGCAGCTGGTCAGATAAAGATCAAAGAGCAGGACATTGCTGAGTTTATGGTACACTGCACCCAACTTTCTATCTTGCTTCTCATCTGTTTCTGCTCCTTCCTTTACGACATAATCACTGATTTGGGTTGAGGTTTTATGATGGGTTTGTGCGGCCTGATCCAACAGGATATTGGAATGTGCTTGGTCATTTCTGGTAAGCTGGACAACGGAAAATGGGATTGTCGTCACGCGCTACTTTTGAAATGTCACACTGTGATTGGTTAGTTTGTATGTAATCGATGCTACTTTGGAATGTGATTTTTGGCATAAAAGACCATGCTCCGCTCATTGAAATTGTGCAGTCTCTAGCGAACCACCCGTGTTGTGCTTCGTAGGCTTCTGTTCCTGGTTGCAGCCAATAAACTTTGGTCTTTGACGTCATCAAGAAGTGTCCCGTGTCTCTGTTTGCCGAGTCAGGGGAATCCGAAGACTTCGAGCGTTTTCCCTGGCGCTGCTGGGTTCTAAAACCCGGTTCTTCAGTTGGCGCCCAACGTGGGGCGACTTCAGCGGTACCGGTCCAAGCCCGAAGATCGTGATGAGCTTCGTGTGGAAATTCTGGAGGAAGGCCTGCCACTTCATCGACCCCTGTATGTCGTCTTGGTCCGAAAGTCTTTGCTGCGAGGTTCCCCGCCTTCCGACGGCTACGAAGGACTGCTGCCCTGACTGTCGCCCTGTCTTGGAGCCATAGACGATTTGTAGAGCGAGATGATAGACGGGTCTTCTGGTGACGCCATCGACATTTCAGTTAAGTATGAGTGGAGCGTCTCCCAGTCCTTATTTTGTTTTGGTATCCCTTCGAGGATCGCTTTGATTTGGTACCTGCAGGCCCCAAAGCCGAGGGACTCGTGTATTCACGAGATTATCGTTTTGAGATTTCCCTTGAAGTTTGAAGCTAGACTAGTGAGCGAAGATGCCTGCTCTTAGCAGACTTGGAAAGATATTTGGTTTTGGTTGTTCTAGGGATTCCCGGTTGGAGGATTCGTGTCCGGTTCCTCCGATTGGAACGCCGACCTATGAGCTCTATGTAAAACATGGTGTGGGCCCCATCGGTTATAATGACATCTGGGTTAAATACACGAGAAAAGCTGGTGTCCTACAGTGGCCCGTTATGGTAGCTTTGAAACAGAGATTTTAGACAATCTCGAAGTTAAACTGTTCAAGAAGAAAGACCGGCCGGAAATGTTTGACTCTTTCCGCATATGGCGCAAAGAAACCAAACAGAAAGAAATCAAATTAGCGAAGAAGAATAAACGAGAACGAGGTTTGTCAATGGTGCAAGTTGCTGTAGCGTTTAGGGATAATGAGGAAGAGCAAGAGAGCGATCAGATGCTTAGGATCAGGAAGTTAGCGGTAGATAAGTGCTACCCAGCTTTGCCACAATAAGAGCAAGAAGAAAAGAAAGATCTTGCAAAAGATCCTTTAATGTCGCATCTATTGAGTTCGCCACCCCCTTATGCACAGTATGCTACGGCACCACCACCACCAGTTGTAGTTGTGTAACCTCCGGTTGCTTTGCCACCTGCGATTCCTCCACAGCCAGCTCCTCTTCTGTTGGCTACTATTCCTTTGGCGCAGCCTTCTCAAGGGCCGCCGACTTTGCCTCCTCCTTTGTCTGCTACTCCTACGCCTGTCTATAATACTCCTTCTGTTCCGACTTTGGATTCTTCTCATATTGTTCCATCTTCTCTTATTCTGTCACCTTCTCCTTCTGCTAGACAAAGACTGACTGCTGCAGTTTCTAGTATCTTTTCTCCTCTGTTGGGATCCTTCAGTATGTCTCCTGTTGTTGAGCGTAGACAATCACGTAGTCAGTTGCCTGATGCTAATGAACGGACAGTATTGGATCACATGGCGCGTAAATGGGTTACGTATTCTACACAGTATGATCTTGAGGGTATTATGGATGTTTTCCATCAATGGGAAGCACCAAAGCACCAAAAGTCTTTGATATGATGTGTGTGTTCCTTCATGAACAATGGGTAGAAGAAGTAGGACAAGCTCCTTCTGAATTGTACCAAATACATTCCGAGTTTGCGAAAGGGACCGTTTTGGGTCTCGAGATTGAGAAAGCAGTTGCGACATTGTTGTCATTCCGGAGTGCAACTCCTTCTGAGCGACTGTTTGAGCCTGATTCATCAGTTAGGAGAAAGGCACGTCAGTATCCGATGCGTGTGGTTCCTCCAGTTTGGAGACCTGGTGATCCAGCTGCTAATCCAGCCATTCCGCCATACTTTCAGCGTGTTTGGGTAAATGTTCCTTGGAAGTGTCTTGAAGTCTTAGCTATTAAGAAGTCTTTGCCTGATCCGCGCAAAAATCCAGCAGGGTACTATAAGGAGCTAACTGGATCACTGATATAATATCAACTACCGAAATATCGAGTTCCCATAATATCGATGAAAAAATATCGAGGGACATAATATCGACTTTCTATCTTCATTATGGTAAGTACAAAAATATTGAGTTTAAAATATCGAGTGTTAAAAATATAGACTGTCAAAATATCTTTTTTATGTCTTTAAAATAAGTTAAAACTATTATAATATTAAATATATTTAATATAAACATTGTTAAAATTATTAAATAAATGTAACATTATTACATAATTAATGTTACTTTAAAAATTAATAATAATAATACATATATATATATATATATATATATATAAATACATGTTATTAATAAAACATATAGAATATATTTACCATAGCATAGCAAAAGGTTTAAATTTAATGTAACCACTCCAGTGGGTGCTACATTAAAGAGATCGGTGGATAGCGTAGGGGTAAAAATTACTATTCCCATTCCAGTGGGTGCAACAGTAGGGAAAGCGTTGGATAGCGTAGGGGTAAAAATTACTATTCCAACTCCAGTGGGTGCAACAGTAGGGAAAGCATTGGATAGCGTAGGGGTAAAAATTACTATTCCAACTCCAGTGGGTGCAACAGTAGGGAAAGCGTTGGATAGCGTAGGGGTAAAAATTACTATTCCCACTCCAGTGGGTCCTACAGTAGGGAAAGCATTGGATAGCGTAGGGGTAAAAATTACTATTCCAACTCCAGTGGGTGCAACAGTAGGGAAAGCGTTGGATAGCGTAGGGGTAAAATTTACTATTCCCACTCCAGTGGGTGCAACAGTAGGGAAAGCGTTGGATAGCGTAGGGGTAAAAATTACTATTCCAACTCCAGTGGGTGCAACAGTAGGGAAAGCATTGGATAGCGTAGGGGTAAAAATTACTATTCCAACTCCAGTGGGTGCAACAGTAGGGAAAGCGTTGGATAGCGTAGGGGTAAAAATTACTATTCCCACTCCAGTGGGTGCAACAGTAGGGAAAGCGTTGGATAGCGTAGGGGTAAAATTTACTATTCCAACTCCAGTGGGTGCAACAGTAGGGAAAGCGTTGGATAGCGTAGGGGTGAAAATTACTATTCCCAATTAATTATTTTAAATTAATTACCAATTATATTTTATTTATTTACCAATTAATAATTAATTTATTAATATAATTAATTTACATAATTATGTAATTAAAATTAAATTACTTCCCACCCTATTCCCCTATAAACACACAACCCGCTACAGACAATAAATTACAAAAAATTATTTATTCATCAATTATTTATTTTTAATTAATTACCAATTATATTTTTATTATTTACCAATTATTATTTAGTTAACAATTAGTTAAGTTAATCCAGTTAATCTAGTTAATAATAACATAATTAATTAATTATAATTAAATGACTTCCCACCCTATTCCCCTATAAACACACAACCCGCTACAGAAAATGTATTACTAAAAATTAATTATTTATCAATTAATCATTTTAAATTAATTACCAATTATATTTTAATTAATTACCAATTATTATTTAAGTAACAATTATATTAAATTTACATAATTAATTATTTATAATTAAATTACTTCCCACCCTATTCCCCTATAAACCCACAACCCGCTACAGATTTATATTACACAAATATTATTAAATATTAATAACTTACCTTATTTTCGATATTTTTGTTGTCTATATTTTATCTAGTCTATATTATGTCTAGTCTATATTTTTGATTCGATATTTTTGCTATTCTAGTCGATATTACTCGATATTTTTGTTGTCTATATTTTGTCTAGTCTATATTTTGTCCAGTCTATATTTTTTACTCGATATTTTGTCCTATCGATATTTTGGAATCGATATTATGTCTGTTTACCGAGCTAACTCAGACTGTGGGTTCATGTATCATGAATCTGGCAGATATAGACTTGTTGTTTGGGAATGTTGTTCCACAGCCTATTTGGAGTAAGATTCGTCATACGGATCATGTGGAGGAATTAGGTGAGACCTGGGTTAATCTTAGAGATGCCGATAAAAGACAAGTAGGTGGCGCTAAGCCTGAGGATGTGGTTGCTGAACTCCCTGGTAAGAATATTACTTATATGAAGACTTTGATGCCTGAAGTGCGTGTCAATTGGGACAAGTTGTCTGCGTGCAAGCAGAAGAAAGATGAAACTGTGTCTGACTTTTTCACGCGGTTTGAAGAGACCTTTGTAGACCACAGTGGTCAGGACATGGCTACCGAAGGTGGTCAGAGATTGTTCGTCGACAAATTTGTACATAATTTGCTTCCCGAGTTATGCAATAAGTTAAAGGATTCTGAAAGTGCTTGGGCTGTTTCCACGTCAGCGCAGATTTTAGCTACGGCCCAGTACTATGAAAATAGGCACAAAGATGATGTAGAGAAAGCGGATAAGAAGACTAAGGAATTGAAGACTAAAGTTCTTCTCCAACAAGTTTATCCACCCTGTACTAATAATCAACGCGATTATCAGCAGAATCAGCAATATTCAAGAAACTCGCAAAGGAACGAGTCTTCTCAACAACGTTTTCCGTATGGGCCTAATCAGTGTGCGTATTGCAAAGAAGAGGGCCATTTTAAGAGTAGTTGTCCGGTTTTGTTACAGCGCACAAATGGTGCTTCTGGTGTGAGAGGTCGAGGTGCTCAACAAGCGCCTAGAGGTAGAGGTCGTGGTCAGAACGCGCGTCCTTTGCCTACACAGAATTCTATGAATAGCTTTGATCAGCAGAATGGTGTGTCTGGTAGGACAGCACAGTACTATATGGACGATTACTACGTCGAAGGTGAGGAAGTGGAAGGTAATGATTGCTAGGACAGCCATAGACAAAGAGAGGGAGTTGTTTCAGTTCCAGTAGATCAGAGAGGACCATATGTTGAAGTGATTGCATCAGGTGTGTCAGAGCCTTTTCTGTTGGATACTGGTCCTGCGAAGAGTTCTATTATGCACTCTAAACTCCCTGGCGCACCTTTGTCTGGCTTAAAGAACGTTTCTGTAGGTTTTTCTGGCGCCCCAGTTACGAATCCGATTTCTACTCCGTTGCCTCTTTCTGTTGGACCTCGTAGATTTGAAGCACCCCTCATTTTGACGACCGGTTGTGGTGAGAAGTTGTTGGGATTGGATTTGTTAAAATGATTGTATGCGACCCTGTATTGTTCTCTGTCAGGAGTACTTCTTACATTGGGTGAGAGAGTGATCTCTCCGATGTATAGATCCAAAGATCGACTTCCACCTGAATGGTCTTCCCTCCCTGATTCTCTTTGGGCTACTGGTTCGAACGATGTAGGCCTCTTGGAGATTCCGCCATATGTTGTGACACTGAAAGCGAATGCTAGGTTACCCCGTATTCCACAGTATCGTATCTCGAGTGATGGTGAGCGAGCACTTTTGGTGATCATCTATGATCTGATCGAAAAGGGTGTGATTGAGGAAACGAGAGGTAATATGTGCAATAGTCCGGTTTTGCCTGTTCTGAAGAGGACAGATTCTTCACAGCCTCCTGTATATAGGTATGTGATCGATCTTCGCGAGGTGAATAAGATCGTTGTTCCGCAATTTCCTGTTGTACCTGATATCACCACTTTGTTAACTTTGATCCCGGCTACAGCCACATGGTTTTTGGTGATTGACTTGAAGAATGCTTTCTTCAGCATCCCGATTGCCGTGGAGAGTAGAGATATCTTTGGATTCTCTTTAGGAGGACGAAGTTTCCGCTTTAAGCGAGCTCCTCAAGGCTGCTGTGAGAGTCCATCGATCTATAGCCAAGCTTTGAAAACGCAACTTGATTTGTTAGTTTTACCTGATGGTGCTGCTCTTATTCAATATGTTGACGATTTGTTAGTTGCTGCTGACAATGAAGAGATTTGTAGAGAGGCTACTTTGTCGTTGTTACGCCACTTGTCTGATTTTCATCACAAAGTTTCTCTTTCGAAGTTGCAATATTGTCGACAAGAAGTAACCTATTTAGGTCACCTCTTATTGAAGGAGGGAAGGAAACTGACCCCAGAAAGAATTCAAGCTATTGCGAAAATGAGTGTGCCTACGACACAGAGAGAAGTACGTGCGTTTTTGGGTATTATGTCGTACTGTAGACAGTGGATCCCTAATTTCTCGTTGTTAGCGAAGCCTTTGATAGCTCTTACTGTTAAGGATACTCCAAATCCTACTCCTTGGACTGACGAATGTCAGAAGAGCTTTTCAGAACTACGCAATGCGTTGTGTTGGTTACCCCCGACTACAGTAAGCCTTTCGCATTGTATGTCCACGAGAGAGAGGGATGTGCATTGTCAGTGTTGACTCAACAGTTTGGCGATAAGCAGCGTCCATGTGCTTATTTTTCGTCAACCTTAGATCCGGTAGCAAGAGCGTTGCCGAGTTGTTTGAGAGCTACAGCTGTTTCGATTTGACAGTCTGCTGGTTTGGTTATGGACAATACACTGATTGTGATGGTTCCACATGCAGTGGATACCTTGTTGAATCGTACCAAACACAGCACTTAACTAGTGCTCGGTTGTCGGGTTACGAATTGACCTTGTTAGCGAGTCATGTGCACATTAAGAGATGTAACACGTTGAATCCAGCCACGTTGTTGCCGATTTCAGCTGAGACAGATAATATTGAAGAACAGCATGATTGTTTCCTTAGAACTGAGGAAGAAACGAAAGGGAGGATAGACCTTAGGGATACTCCTCTTACAGAATGTGATGGTACTTTGTGGGTTGATGGTTCATGCTTCAAGCTTCCGAATGGTGATACGACTGCGGCATATGCTGTAACGACTTTGCATACGATTGTTGAAGCTACATGTATCCCACACAATTCAGCACAAGCAGCAGAGTTGATTGCATTACCGAGAGCATGTGTGTTGGCGAAAGGAAAACGAGTGAATGTGTATACTGACAGCCAGTATGCGTTTGGTGTGGCTCATAGTTTTGGACGTTTGTGGCGAGAGCGTGGGTTCCTGACTTCGCATGGGACGAAGATTCAGCATGGCCAGTTGGTGAATGAACTCCTTGAATCACTTACTTTGCCATTTCAAGTAGCGATTGTGAAATGCAGTGCCCATAAGAAAGTTATGGATGATGTTGGTCGTGGAAATGCGTTTGCAGATGAGGTCGCCAAAGAAACTGCGAGAAATGTGATGAGCCGAATGTGTGTTGCAGGTCCGGCGAGATGGGTTCCAGATGGAAGTATGTATGAAGATATGATTGAGAGTGTGAAATCCATCCAAGCTGAAGCTACAGAGAATGAGTTGAATGAATGGAGAGAGAGTAAGGGTAGATTGGACTCGAATGGTTGTTGGACTGATTTGTCTGAGCATCAAAGATGGTTGTTGCCCGACACGTATGTGCTTCCAGTTGTTAAAATGGCTCATGGGATGGCACATATCAGCGTGAAAGGGATTTGCAAGTTGTTGGCCTCGGCTTGGCAGAATGTGGGAATTCCCAAATGTGCAGAGAATTTGGTTAAGAACTGTATGGTGTGTTGATGTACAATCCTGGTAAGGGAACTCCAACCCCGGCTGGTCATTTTGCTCCTCCTACGTATCCGTTTGAGGCTTTGCAGCTTGATTTCATCCACATGGAGAGGTGCAACAACCTGAAATATGTGCTAGTGGTTGTTTGCTCCTTTTCTAGATGGGTGGAAGCTTACCCTTTGAAGGACAATACTGCCTTGTCCACAGCGAAAGCCCTTATCAAAGAGTTTTTCCCTAGGTTTGGTTTGCCGAGAATGATCTGGAGTGACAATGGGAGTGAATTTGTGGGTCAAGTGATGAAGAGAGTATGTGAGGGATTAGGAATAAGGCAGAAATTCCACGCTGCAAATCATCCCCAATCAGCTGGTTTAGTCGAGTGCTATAAAGGCACTTTGAAATTTAAATTAGCCAAAATTCAAGCGAGCTCTGGTTTGCAATGGCCAGATGCTTTGCCCCTAGCTCTTCAGTCCACAAGAATGACTGTGCATTCGCGAATGGGTTTGAGTCCGTATGAGGTCGTGTTTGGCCACCCGGCGAATATTTGGGAAGTGCCAAGACCGACAAAGTTTAGTGAGCTTGAACATCCTGTGTTGCTTGATTACTTGTACGAACTGACGGCTAAACTGCGTGTCTTACACCAACAGGTTCACGATAGTCTACCACAGGCTTCTGAAGATCCAGGTCACGCAATTGAACCTGGCTCCTGGGTGTTCGTAAAGAATTTCCAGCGGAGCAAGAACGAACAGCCCCTCTGGACCGGACCATACCTGGTTTTACTGTCTACACGTTCCGCAGTTCGAGTGCACGTCAAGAAAAACTAGATCTACGGCGTACATTGCAAACAGGCTCCGTTGCCCTTACCGTATGACCGGTGAGTCCGAAAGGGACTTCCAGACTCTGAGACTGAGACCGTGCCTCGTTTTCTGCCATTCAGCGATGCCCGTTTGATTGGAACAAACACTGAGAAATAAAGTGACGATCTTCTGCAAGAAGCTATGCCTCCTTTGAATGGTTTGAACACTACTGAGCCTGAACTCCTTTTCCGAGAACAGACATTGCCTGGAGGAGACCATAATAATTTGCGACCGAGAGTTGCAGGACTAATAAATAAATAAAGTTTTTATGATTTTTCTGTTTGCAGGTTAACTCTCCTCCGAGGAACTACTGATTTTTGTTTTTCGAACTGCCATCCGGGTTCAGCTGTAGGGTCGCGGTTGACAAGTCTTTGGAGTGCAAGCCTGAGACAATAGGTTGACGGTTCTGGTTGGCCTAAGGGAGTTGCCCTGGGCTGACAGAGGCATTCCTTAGCATAGAACAACCTACCACCGCGAGCAGCATATTTAGTGAGGATGGAGTTCTTCGAGTTGGAGAGACCTGTTGAGACAATAAGCTTTAAGAGCAAGATATACAAACTAATGACCCGAAAAAGATTTTTAATATTGTTCTTATTTATGCTACTGAGTTTAATGATATTTTTAATCGGTTATGTGACATTCTCTTTTAAAGTGACGTTTATTCCCACTTTGCAACCTACACCTCCTCCTACTATTTCTTCTCATTCTTTTCACCCTCTGCCCGAACATGAAGTAATTAGAAGATTGGAATTCGCCAATAATTCCTTTATTCAACTTTTGCACCAACACCAGCTAGTTATGAACATGACAAATTGTTGGATTTGTGGCCTAATGCCCCATACGACCGGTAAAGGTATTCCGTACTTGGTTTTGCCTTTCAGCCTTAATGGTTCTATTTGGGCATATAGAACGATGTTCATTTATGCCCATAGTGTCTATCCCCTACGTTCACCAAAAGACAATTCAAAGAATAGTGCTCTAGCTAGAGGTATAGTCGACATGGTTAAAGGGACTAATGCGGTTGAGACTATTCCGAAAGATGAGAAACAACCATATAGTGGTTAGGACGTTACTGGATAAGGAGTTAGTCTGAGTGTTAACCAGCGAGCGAAAAGTTCTCCACTGATTTGGATAGTGCCCCATCAGGGTCGCTATTGTCTGTAGGGTAATGGCAAGAATCCGAAAGCTCAGTTAGGGAAGAGTGTCTGCACTGAGACTTATGTATTTACGTCTCAGACTTCCCCAGCATTGCTAGCAGATAAGGGTACTTATTTTACCTGCTACAACAAAGCGTATACATGGTTGCCCCCTGACTTTTTGGGCACAAGTTTTTTTTCTTTCCTGTTGCTTCCCACTTTTACAGCTGCGGCAGATTACCATAAGATGAGAGTTGCTAGAGGTGTCTTCAGTCAGGAAGATACCGCAGGGCAAGAGTTGGGAGATTTCTTTAAGGGTTTTCTGCCATTCTGGGGACCGATGGCTAACAGCAGGAACATTCGGCAGTTGACTAGAGTGGTTGAGTCCACCATAGTCGAACCTGCCGGTGCCCTTAGTAACATGACTGCTGAGCTTCAGTTGGATCGGCTTATGATACTTCAGAATAGAGTTGCTCTTGATGTCATATTTGCAGACCGAGGTGGAGTGTGTAAACTGATTCAATCGAGCTGCTGCGTTTTCGTTCCAGACAACGCTCCGTCAGTCTTTCAGGCCATTTACAGACTACATAAGATCTCCGATTCTGTACATATAGATAAAGGAGATTGGTCGTTGATGGGATGGTTTTGGGGATTGATATCCACGTGGGGATGGAAGATTCTGATGGTCATTGGGATGGTCTTAGCTAACCTTTTACCTGTTCTGTCTCTGTATACAGTGTGCTCCTGCTATATGTGGCCTCTGTGCTACTTCGTGTGCGAGGAGACCTGTCCAGAGAGAGGTACTAAGTACTAGGATGATGCTACAGCAACATATCGATGATCTGATGAATATAGACCTAGATTCAGATTGACATGGGTTTGGGTTTATTGCCTATGTAAGGGCAAAAGGAGGGTCTGTAGTTCCGTAGTTCGAGGGTATGAGGTTCGGTGGTTCCGAACCCGTTCAATAAAGGTCATCAGAAATAGACAATTTTGGTATCAGCGGACCGCAAATCACGAGTGCGGTGTGTACCAGTGTTTTCGTCATAATCCATCAATGAGAACACTACGTATTCATTGATTTCGTTTGAACCCTCGGGTTCCATTTTGTGTACGGCAGCCATTTTGTGTGGTTGCCCTCACATAGGCCGATGACTACAGCCGAGCGAGTCCTTGGGACACGTACACCTTAGCTGACTCCTGAATGACCTGGCCGAACTGACTCCCTTGCCCGAGGCTGACCTCGCTGAGCCAGTTCCTTGTTAGGCAGCTGGTCAGATAAAGATCAAAGAGCAGGACATTGCTGAGTTTATGGTACACTGCACCCACCTTTCTATCTTGCTTCTCATCTGTTTCTGCTCCTTCCTTTACGACATAATCACTGATTTGGGTTGAGGTTTTATGATGGGTTTGTCCGGCCTGATCCAACAGGATATTTGAATGTGCTTGGTCATTTCTGGTGGGCTGGACAACGGAAAATGGGATTGTCGTCATGCGCTACTTTTGAAATGTCACACTGTGATTGGTTAGTTTGTATGTAATCGATGCTAGTTTGGAATGTGATTTTTGGCATAAAAGACCATGCTCCGCTCATTGAAATTGTGCAGTCTCTAGCGAACCACCCGTGTTGTGCTTCGTAGACCTCTGTTCCTGGTTGCAGCCAATAAACTTTGGTCTTTGACGTCATCAAGAAGTGTCCTGTTTCTCTGTTTGCCGAGGCAGGGGAATCCGATGACTTCGAGCGTTTTCCCTGGCGCTGCTGGGTTCTAAAACCCGGTTCTTCAGGAGGCAGCGTGTCTACTTATTCAAAGGTTCAACAGACCAGCAAGAATCATGAAAAAAAACTACCCCGGTCCGGTTACAATGATGAACATCTGTCTATAGAACTATTTTATACATGCCTTTAAAACCAAGTCTATCAGCCTGTAATACTCTGGCCCATACCTTCTCCCTTTTTAGGTCGAGAATCAGCGCGCATACAGGTCTGCGAGACCTGGAATAGTCAACAAGCCCACTTTATTTCTGCTAGCTAACTAGCATTGGTTCCCTCCTCCTTGGCTCTTCTTTGCTGCATCCTAAGTCGCTCTCGCAGCTGATACCTCCCTTCCATTCAAGGCTAAGGAGCACCGGCCAACCACAGTCTCCTTGTGCTTACTTTGTTTATCTGTTGTTTAGCTAACTTTTGTTTTTAAAGGTTGCTTGTCGCCTGTAGTTGCTTCTGCCCTACCACCACCCTCAAACACAAATGCAGCCCTCCCACACAAAAGCAGTGTTTCCTTTAAACAGACAGCGGGCCATCCCTTCTTTCCACTCACCCTCCAACACACATGCAGCATGTACATGCTGTGTTTTTGTTGAAGCTCCGGACTTCATGGTATACTAGTAAATATGCCCCTTAGTTTTTAAGAAAGCCTTACCGCAATTTTACAGCATAACTGAAAGTGAAAAGCTTTGTAACCATTTTTTACTCATCATAAACTTAAGTGTTCTGTTTTCTTTTTTAACTAAAAATACCAGTCACCATGAATGTTCAGAGTCATGCGGAAGCGCAAAATGTCACCACTGTAAGTTTCAATATATGCTGCTGTGTTTTGTTAAATAAAATATTGCCTGGACTTAAAAATCGCCAAGCTGAACTATATTATGTGTCTGAGTTCTTCCACTGAATATTTCAAAGAAAAAAACATATGCAAATAACACAATCAAAACATCAGAGCTCGTTAAAGGTCCGCTACACACGTTTTGGAATAAATACAGCTGACCGACCAACAATTCAACTTTACAAAAAAGACACAGCTCTCAACTTTAAAAGTAACATCCCGCCACTCTGAATTTTATTAGCTCAGATACAGAAATAGTTGGACCCCCTTCCTAATAAAGCGTGTTAATTTATTCTACGTGAAAACAGTTGCTACGCGGCAATAAATGAACCTTTCTCTGTCGCTTTTGTTGCTTGGTGCAGATTGGCGGAGGTACAATGTAGTTAAGCATGGGCGAATTTTGCAAATCTGGCGTTTGCGAATTTGCGTATTTGCGAACTCGCAATCCGCAAAATCTGCGAATTCTCGCGAATTTGCAGATTTTTTTTTGTGTTCGCAAGGGTTTCTGCCAGTTCGCGAGGGTTTTGTACCAGTTCGCAATTGCGAACGTACTTGTCAGCTCGCAACGGTCGCGATTATGTTGTTTCCACGTCTGGTTCATCATCACAGGTTCCCAGCACCCTCTGTTTCACCACTGCCACCCTCAATTTCACCCATGCCACCCTCTGGTACATCAAGGCCACCCTCTGGTTCATCATCACTGTAGATTATGGGGGGAAAAGCAAGCACACCTGCCCTGCTTCAACTGACATGAATTAACTTGGGGTTGATTTACTAATGTGTCACTGTTTTAAAATTCCAGTCTGGCACCTGCTTCCTTATCTGTAATTTGCTTTCTGTTGCAGTGCAATTTTTCTTTCCAGGACCTTTGTGGCCTACTTGTAGCTATTCTATGAGCCTGCTGTGAGGGTCAGAGCAGGGTTATACAATTGTTGCAACTAGCAACTGAACTCTGGAGGGGCCCCAGTCAGGAAGCACTACAGGGAATGGTTACTAATGATGAGTTTGAACTTTTGCACCTGCTGAGTGCTTTCAGTTTTGCAAAACTCATTTTTCTGCAATTTCGCGAGATTCGCGGGGCGCGAACCTGTGCGAGATCGAATTCGGAAGCTGCAAATTCGTGCAAATATACGATTTGTTTTTTTGCGGCGTGTTAGTTTGCAAGGTTTTGTGCGTTTTAGCAAGCCGCTTGTAGCGCAACGGCGCGAAGTTACCCTCACTGTCATTCACAGGCGCGGCCATCTTGTTTGCATGATGTATTTCCGTTTCCGGGTGCGATGTGTAATCTCGCAAAGTGGGCGGCTCGCTAGTATAATTTTGCATGTGTTCGCGAGGAAAATCTCGCGCGAACTTACCCACGCGGTCGTGAACGGGCGCGGCCATCTTGTTTCTCATTCATTGCCATGGTTCTGGGCATGCTTTTTCTATCCTTTCTGAATCTCTGCCATCCTTTGAAGTTTTTTTTTATCTATTTTACTTATTATCTATCCCTCTATTTTTCTAGCTCTATATTTTTGTGTTTTCTACTACTTTTGGTTAATTTTAACTACTTTTTTAAACTCTTTTCTTTTCTTCTTCCCTATTCTATTTTCTTTAATATTTAGCTTCCTTTCTGCCCAGACCATGGTAAAGGGAGCCGGGAAGCATCCCGAGAAGGGGAAGGGTCCCGCACTCCATGCCCGGCTCCCGTGCGGGCGTTTGAGGGGGGAGCAGGTCGCACCCCGGAAGATCTTCAGCCCGGAGGAGGTGGCTGCACTAATTTTGTATGTTCAGCGCCGCCTCCCCAGGACCATCATGGCAGGCGGCAAGATCGCTCACGGGTACGGGATCCAGGAGCACCGGAAGCGGTGGGAGAAGGTGTGCCGGGCCATGTACCAACACTCTCGGGTCCGGCACACCTACAACCAGGCCACTCACCGTTGGACGGATCTCCTGGACCGGGAACGCGATCTGCTTGACCTGCTCGGCCTTGAGATCCCCGGGCTTGGTGAGTAGTAGTAGCTATTTCTTTACTACTCTGTTTTCTCCTGCTCTGTGTGTTATTATATTGCAAATTTTTGTTTTTTACCAAGAACATTAATGCTGCTGATTACATTGTAGGTAAATTATATTTCAAAATGTTCTGTGCATTTCAGGTGCACTGCTCTCCTTCTCAGTAGCGTTGCTACTATGCTTATTTGTTTTCGATTTTGTGTTCATTTCATTGACCTGTGAAATTATGTATGAGTGTAGTTTAAAGAACTGCGTAATGCTAGACACTAAGGGTCAGATTTTTAATTACCGGCGCATCCCTGCAAAGTAGCAGGGATGCGCCAGTAATTGTGAGCCATGCTACCACAACCCATGGTGCGCCGTATTTACAATGCGGCGCACCATGGGCCCAAAACGTCACCAAAGCGTTACGCATCTGTGCCGTAAAGGCGGCGCATTGCTGGAGTTGCGTCACAACGATGGCGCAGCTCCAGCAATGCTCTGGGGTGCCCTATCTCCCCAATGCTGCGTCAAGCCGTACGTCTGCTTCAAGCAGGCGCAGGGTTTGAGTCACGCATCATTGTCCTCAAAGTGACTGATTGAAATCTTGTAGATTTCCCTCAGCCACTTTTAGGATGCGTTCCTGTACAGGAACGCCCCCTGATGGCGCAGGGCTTTACAACGTGATGCATCTCCCATATGTGTCACGTTGTTAATATACGCCGCACCATGGCGCCTCTTTTGTTCTGTTGCTGCGTCACAAAAGTCATGCAACAATGGAGCAAAAGAGCTGCAAGGGGCTTCTAAATGAGCCCCTACAGACTCAAGTCCAGTCCGTCCTTTGTACACATGGCGATAAGACGAAATAGTGGTGGTGGATTGATAGTTTGAGTATTTTAATGACTGGTCAATGTAGTAGGAAACTTTTTAGTGCTGTCGCTGATCTGCAATCACAATGGACTTTGTCTGTCACTTCGCGTGCAAATCAAGCAATACTAATAACGTAGTAGACCACATGAGATCGGTCAATATATCCCGTGGAATAGTTGTCTATTTGCTATTTCGCCAAAATATTTTGTTATTGTTCTTTTGAAATGTTTGATTTGGTTGACAAATATCATCCATGTTTTCTGGTCTTTCTTTCTTTCATGTTGTACATCAGCTCCCCCCAGGGGCAAGAAGACACAGGAGGAGGAGGCTGCTGTTCAACAGGATGCAGGCCAGGATCGGGCAGGCAAAGGCTCCTTTGCTGGCCCCGGTAAGTTTTAATTTTAATATAGAGTACCTATTTTTTCCTAGCGTTCCTCATTCAATTTTTTCTAAATCGTCTTTGATCTTCTTGTAGACTGTATCTAAATTCTTATCCTGCCTCGACTATGACTCCCTGTGGTATTACTAGATTATTCTTATTAGTCCGTCTGTGTAGCTACATAAGATTGCACATTTGGCAATTCCATTGGACTCCCATTCTAGTCAGCAATAGCTCTATGCACTGAGTGCAGTCCTCTGGGATTGTCCATAATGTCTTTTCAAGTCTTCTATATGTTTATGCTTAGACAATTGCCAACAATAAAAAAGTGAATGACCACCAAGAAAGAATAGGATACTACTTTACTTTTGGTTTGGATAGGAGGACAATCCATTCTACTACTGTTGCATGGACAAATCTGCACAAACAGAACTATGGACACTAAATAATGCCTTGCTTAGCTTATCAATTATAATAGGCGCTTTTAGACTTTCCACATACCTCAGTGATAACAGACTTTGTAGTTGAACCCCCAATCTCCTTACTGACTAGATAGTGTGGCAGAGTCATTTAGCTCCCAATGTCACCGATGATTGATCCCCAATGATGATTAGATTATCCAACGCAGGACAAGAGTACGGAGTCAGAGTCAAGAAGTGTCAGAGGCACGGACTCATGCTTGCAAAAATTGCAAAACCTTTAGCTCAGCCACTCTAGTCTGGAGGACCCAAAACCACAGAGTCTATTTAAGTTTAAAAGCTTTATTAAAAGTAAACACATTTATTAAAATCAAGTTTGTCATAAAACTAAACGTTTAACTGAAAATGGAAAAGTGCTTAGTGCTGACGATTAATTGAAGACATTTCTTGTGGTCGAGCCGAGCTCTCACCTGGTTTGAACTTGATCTTGCTCGTGTTCTTAGAAGTCAAGCGTCTGTCTGTTAGGAGAAAGAGTGGTGCGTGTTAAAAATGAAAAGCAAGCATTCATCAGTTGTGCCAAAAAGTGCAGCAAGACAACAGCCTTCCCTGGAAAAGGGGACATTTTTAAATGTACTTCGACTTAGCTGTGAAGTTTTTGGCGAGAAGAATCCCAATCAGATCTGAGATGAACTTGATGGATGGGATGAACGAAAAGCAAAAGAAGGGTGTAAGTAAGTGTGGAAGGACGAGAAATTTATTGATGACTGGCAAAGAAGAATGATATGTGTTTGCTTGGTCCCCGAGGTGGCTGGGAAGGAAAGAATATGGTATTGTGCATGGCTGGGTGAATGATGAAGCAAGGATGGATGGAAGGAGAACAGCCTGGGTGGGTGAAACAGAAACTGTATGTGTGCATATACTTTGAATGGATGGATGCCTGGATCATGGTACTATCTGACTCTTAGATAGCATATGTCAGGATTGTGGTTATGAGTAGGTTGCTGTCCGCGAAATGCGTACCATTCGGCACTCCACCAAAACAGTACCACAATTCCCAGAGGGCCAAGCGGTTATGCAACGTAACGACGCTAGCCACGCAATCCCCGGAGCTAAAGCAACGAGGCGGCTGCTGTCGGTGCCGATAATTCTTACCGAGCCGGTGCAGAGGTTTGTAGAGAACAGTTGAAGCGGCACAATCGTGAGTAACAGCATTCCGTGAGGAGATATGTCAGGAGTTACCCGGATCGGTGACAGGCTGTTTTGAGTTGTGTCATTCTGGTGCTACACACGGCTGTGTATATTCGTCTCTCTCTCGGGTGCATTAAGTATCCCAAGGAACCTAAGTCTGTTTTCCCTGTTGGCGGAGAAGTGCGGCTGCATTCTCTTGCGGGGAAAAGAACTTTGTATAAATATTATTGTGTGACAAACTCAGGAGCTGAACGAGCGTTCATGAAGTACTTTGGGTTTATTAACGCGCTCTCTGGATAATAGCAGTTTGGGCTCAAACTGCTATCTGTGTACAATTATCTGTGGATCACGAAGGGATTGTAATGACTCTTCATTGCACGTGAACATTGAAAGCATAAACGTATGAAATGACATGAAACAAGGGTGAAGAAACCTACAGTGTTTTGCATATCATTTGTCTGTCGACAACACTTTTTTGTTATCTTTTCTTCAGTGCAGGAGAGAAACTACAGGGGGGTATCTAATCAAAGGGAAATGTCCAGCTCAAGGCAGAACACTGAACTAAAGTGATAGGTGAGGTACTGGACTACTGTATATGCACCCTGTGAGGGAGATAGCATCACATTATGTTATTCATTGTTCTTTTCCAGTTGGTTGCCGTTCCGGATAGTACCCTAGCCTCTCTCTCCTGTTTATAAAGACCTTCTATTTCCCTTTTCAGGTAGGAGTGTAAACATACAGGTGTCTTTTGGTATATACTCGTTGTATGCAGGAATCCAGTGAAAGTTAGGGAGGGGGGTGTTATTCTAAACCCCTTGTCTTTGTCGTTTCAGATCTCCCTCCCCGCTGTCCCCTTCCTTTCCCGCGCTCACGGGACCATTCTGCTAGTCTGTAGTTACCAAGTCAGGCAGCGGGATTGTTGCATGGGTGTGGGTATAGGTCTTTCAGCACAGCCCCGAGGAGTATTGTGACGGAGCCTGACAGCATATGTGTATCTAGAGAGAGTAGAAGGTCACTGGATGAACTAAGTGTTACTTTGAAGAGCATGTAACACCGCACCCGCAAGTCCGTTCCAGTGTAGGAAAGCCAAGGAAAAGAAGTTGTAATTTTGTCCAAATACTACCATGAATAGTAGCAGTAGTTTGTATTGCAACTGCAAGCACAGCATATATCCGTTATTACGGTGGACACTCCCTACCTCTCTTAATAAGTTTAGTTTAGTAGTAGTACGTCATTCATGTGTGGGTGTATCACTGTTCACTCAATAAAAAGCAAAGCACCTAAAGTCATCCCATATTTAATCAAATACATCCCATGTGAAGTGATAGATAATAAGATTATTTAGCTTCTTCATTTTCCTTTTCTAGTACTCATTTGCACTGTAGGGTGAAAGTTAAATTAATTAAGCAGTAGTCCTTTTACCAGAGTATGTGCCACCCGTAATAGAAAAGTAAGAGCTTCACCACCTACATGTACTGGACCGGTACGGTAACGCAAGTCTGTCTCACTCATCATGGTGTGCGTCTGTTTTTTTCGGGTGCAAGTTCACTGCGCTGGCATTATGCCGGCTTGCATAAGATAACGTACCAATTTTCCTAAACAAGAGAGAAGAAGAATAAGACTGGTGTACTGTCATAGTCGACTGTACTGGAAGTCCATAGTGCTCGTAGAATTTGTTCCTTAAACTCCCACTAATGTTAGAGCAAGGATGAAGAAGTGGGAGGTTAGATAGATACTGGCCTCAATAGTTATGTACTATGCTTTCAAGTTGCTAGTTGTACTGTGACACAACTTTCCGCTCAATCATTTTGTGTTAATCTTAAGGAGCATTGGTTACAGACAATGTCTTTCTTTCTTCATATAGTTGCTCCTTCCAAATCAACAAAACCAACAAGGAAGGAGCGGGCTCGAATGGCCCGGCAACGGAGGCTGGATGCCACTGTCGCCAAATATCGGCGGCTGATGGCCCTGGAGGAGGAGGACACGCAGTCTACTGGTACAACATCCACTGGGACAGCTGCATCCTCCTCGGTGCTCCCACGGGCTGCCAGCCAGCGCAGTGCTCCAGCGGTACGGAGCCGGGCTACCAAAGCCAACCACCACCGCCGGGCAGCAAAGACAGCAGCTGCCCCCCACAGGAGTTGCAAGGCACGCCAGCACCGCTTATGCCTCAGAGTGTCCTGTGGAGAAGTTTGGCTCACTGGTTAGAGGAGGCAGACCTGGAAGCAGAGGTCAGCCCTGGACCAGGGTTCAATTCCCGGCTCGGCGGGTCTTGAATTCTAAAAATGTCCACGGACAATTCTCGCTCCGGTGCCTCTGGGCAATAGCTTGCTTAATCTCCACAACGGCCCCTCGCAGTGGGATGCCTGGCTTTCACCTTGTGGATACCCTGCCGGGTTATCTCACAGGGGAATACCAGGACGGGTTCCCTAAGCAAGCGCTTAGATACCGGGTCGGTGATTTACGCTATACAAATACATGTACATTTACATATACATTTACATTTACCTGGAGCAGGAGGTCTTAACATATAAGACCTTGGTGGAGGGCCTCCGTTCCGACCATGCCACCCTCCACAAGGAGTATGATGCCCTGGCCGCTAAAGTGAACAGCATCCTGCCGTAGTGTCCCTTGCCCCTTTTTGGGATACTTTTGGGGGGTGGGAATTGAGAGTTGGGTTGTTTTTGGGACTTTTGAAGGACAATCGTTGGGGTTAGGGAGGGTCTTGCGGGAGATTATTTTGTTAGGGCTACACAAATATACTTTTTGAAACTTTATCTGAGCATACCTGTTTTTTACTGCTTTTGAGTCTGGTGGGTGGGGGTTTAACAGTAAGTTTGTTTTCCTGAAACTTAAGTCTGTGTCATTTTCTTCCTTTAAGTGTAAATGGCTAAATCTTTTCAACACTAAGTGCCTCTCACCGAGTAAGTGAATTCAAGAGTCCTAGGACTTTAGTAGTACTACCGTCAATCTCTCGTCTCTCCTAATACTCCATTATACTACCTCCCACCAAACGCTTATCTTACCTGTAATTTGTGTTTGAAAGTAGGGCTAGGCCCAGGGCTGGCTCCACGGGAAATGGCGATTAAGGTTGGCAATCCTGGGCGGATGAAATGTCCTCATTGCGGTGGTACTAGTGGTCTGACACAGTGGCAGTTGCATGCCTATGGAAAAAAAGAAAATTAAACCTGGTTTGTCCTTACTGGAGCATTACAACAGTAGGATAGAGAATATAGCAGGTGACAGTACACTAGAACAGTGCCACAATGTAGCCTAACAAATGGTAAAGTATTGAAAGTATAACTAGTACTTGCATTGAATTTCTTTGACATTGGCTACTTCTACAAGAAATAGTACTGAAGCTGAGTAAGTCTAGAATATATCCTCGGATTCCTTCACCAGCCTGTTGCTATGACCTTATCCTCCCCAGCAAGTGTGTGGAATTATTGATGTCATTTAGTCACACATCAATCAAAACCACACAGCCCGGGGTAAGAGGGTTAGGGTTAAGCATGGGCGGAAAATCCGTTCCGCTCCCGGATTTTGCGGATTTTCTGTAAATTCGCAATCCGCGAACGTCCGCAAATTTACCCAAAATCCGCAAATTCGCACGCAGCGGATTTTTTTTTCTTGGTGATACAATTTTGCGGCGTGCGGTGTAAGTTCGCAATTGCGAACATGTAGGTGCGGCGGGCAGCAACAATCTCGCACTCGCAAAATTACAAAAATTGCAATTCTGCACAAGAAATCCACTAGCAAGCAGCATAGGCCTTCTGAAAATGATGATTTTTATCAGAATAACTCCTCAGGTTGACATTTGCCTGCACTTTTTTGGATTTGAGGCCTTTTGACTTTCTTTGGATCACTTTTGGATTAGAAATCAACTTTCTCAAGTAAGCTTGTTTGGGGCATTACAGTTGCTGTAATGCTGTTCTGCAGAAAAACGAGTTTTGCAAAAGTGAAAGCATTCAGCAGGTGCAAAAGTTCAAACTCATCATTAGTAACCATTCCCTGTAGTGCTTCCTGACTAGGGCCCCTCCAGAGTTCAGTTGCTAGTTGCAACAATGGTATGACCCTGCTCTGACCCTCACAGCAGGCTCATAGAATAGCTACAAGTAGGCCACAAAGGTCCTGGAAAAAAAATTGCACTGCAACAGAAAGCAAATTACAGATAAGGAAGCAGGTGCCAGACTGGAATTTTAAAACAGTGACACATTAGTAAATCAACCCCAAATTAATTCATGTCAGTTGAAGCAGGGCAGGTGTGCTTGCTTTTTCCCCCCATAATCTACAGTGATGATGAACCAGAGGGTGGCATTGATGTACCAGAGGGTGGCATGGGTGAAACAGAGGGTGGCAGGGGTGAAACAGAGGGTGCTGGGAGCCTGTGATGATGAACCAGACGTAGAAACAACATAATCGCGACCGTTGTGAGCCGACATGTAAGTCCGCAATTGCCAACTGGTACAAAACCCTCGCAAACTGGCAGAAATCCTTGCGAACACAAAAAAAAAAATTCGCGAGAATTCGCGGATTTTGCGGATTGCGAGTTTGCAAATTCGCAAAATTCGCAAACGCCAGATTCGCAAAATTCGCCCATGCTTAATTAGGGTTTGGAAAATGGATGGGAATGGGGGTTTCTTTTTGGGTAGGTTTTGTTGAGAGAAGAAAAAAAAAGCACAGCATGGACAAACAATAATTGAAGATAAAGAAATCTTTGGGTACAAAGCTAACCATAAATCTTTTAAGTGACATAAAGGAAGTGCATGCACTACTGCATGCATTGTTACTGAAAAGTAAGTAGTACTTTCGACAACATTGAATGACAGAATGCGACAGTACAGGGCTGCAGCGTTTTCACTTACCTATCTCTGCACTCAGAGAAACACTTCTTACAATAAATTAGGTTTAAAAAATAGCCGAAGTAAAACCTATAGAATGGCTGTAGGGATCAATTTAGACGCAGAGAGAGATCCAAGAAATGCAGTCACACTCATAGAAGAAAACAATGGATACTGTATCTGTATGTTGTTGTAGTTGTCCTGTTGAATTTGGATTGTAAGTTGCACGCATCAAACCATTCCTCTTATTAGCGGCACTCCTCCATTCCAGCTGATGCTTCGTCCATCAATGTTGGTGACCAGAAGACACCCTGTCCACTGCCTGCCTGGCGGATGCTGAATTGCGGCTCGCTAATGTGAAGCCTGACTTCATCCTTTTTTTCCCATTGCACAGACTGAAATCTGTAATTATTGATGGAAAAACTTTAAGTGATATTAGAACACCACTGATAAATAAATATAAGGTATGTACGCTGTGTAGTGCAAAAAGTCACACTTTGAGTTTCCTAATAGACAGTACAATATTTTTGAAAGTGCGTACTCTGTCTGAGTCTCCTTTTGAAGGATAAATAAGTATGGGCAAATTAATTTAGCGGATCTTTCCCCTCAAGCTAGGTGTACTGTAAACTGTGTTTTAGAACAAAATTAGACCTTCCCAGCAGTGCTCCCACCCAGATCCTTACTAGAGCCAGTCGCAAAAATGTAGAAGACCTCCAATCAGATCTCAAAAAACGAGGCCTAGTAGAAAACTGGTGACAAAACGTACTTTGAAAGTAAAAGTAGGCCCAAATACCCCCTTACCCACCGTGGATTGCATTCAAACCACTTGCAAGCAAGCAAAAGTATCCATACCCAGCATCGCTCCAAGACTCACAACCCCCCCACAAACAGCCCCCCACCCAAACACATGCAATACAAATACTGCTAACCCTAACGAGCCCTAACTTGAGAATAGTGGCAAACGCTTTCTTTAACCCCTTGCATGCTGATGACGGAGCGGTTCCGTCATCAGCTACGGGTGAGCTGTGCTGATGACGGAAGCGTTCCGTCATGACTCTGCCCGCGCAAGGCGGAGTCAGCATGGGCGGGGAATTCCCGCCGCACGCAAGGGGTTAACTATGCCAAATCCCCCTTTTGCCACCATGGATTTTCTTCAAATCACTTGCAACCAAAATTACACATTCCCACGAGTGCTCTAAGACCCCAGAACTCAGTTGCAAAAATCTAGAACACCCCGAAACACATTCAATCCTGCTGCTAGGGCTAACCCTAACGAACCCTAAGTTACAAAAAGTGCCAAAAGGCTTATCCTTATGGATTTTGTCCAAACCACTTCTATCCGGTATTAGACCTTACCAGCAATGCCCCAAGACCCGACAACCCACCCGCAAAAAAGCACAACACCCCAAACAGCCAAAAAGGAAAATCTCATACTTACAATATTTATCCGCCTTCGGTCCAAACGTGCTGTGCAGCTAGGTCATAACTCCCGTTTTCCACCACGGATTTCCTGAAAAGCAAATGCAATCAAAATTAGATTGTCCCAGCAGTGCTCCCAGACCCCAAAACCCACCCACAAACACCCGGAACCCCCCCAAAGAGCACCTCAAAGGCAAGCAAGTCAGCAAAAACGCAAAAAGAATTTCGCCTCCGATTTGGTCCAAACCTCTTTTATCCGGTATTAGAGCTTCCCAGCAATGGCCCCAGAGCCATCAACCAAGGCGAAAACTAGTAGAAGACCCCCAATCAGCCAAAAAGCAAAAGTACAAAAATGGGGACTTAGTCATTTTCATGGCAATTTCCAAAATCACACCGCATGCGCTCTGTAGCTAGGCCCTAACTCCCCTCTTCCACCATGGATTTGCTTCAAACCTCTTGCAATCAATAGTATCAATAGCCAGCAGTGCTCCCAGACCCCAAAACCCACACACAAACACCAGGAAGCACCCCAAACAGGCCCCCAAAAATATGATAGTGACCAAACAGGCAAAAACGTTTTCAAGTCTGATTTTGTCCAAACCAGTTTTATCCGGTATTAGACCTTCCCAGCAATGCCCCAAGACTAGCCAACCCACCCGCAAAAAAGCACAACACCCCCAAATAGCCAAAAAGGAAAAGCTCATACTTACAATATTTATCGGCCTTCGGTCCAAACGCGCTGTGCAGCTAGGTCATAACTCTCGTTTTCCACCACGGATTTCCTGAAAAGCAAATGCAATCAAAATTAGACTGTCCCAGCAGTGCTCCCAGACCCTGAAATCCACCCACAAACACCAGGAAGCCCCCCAAATATGATAGTGAGCAAAAAGTCAAAAACGTTTTCAAGTCTGATTTGGTCAAAACCAGTTTTATCCGGTATTAGACCTTCCCAGCAATGCCCCAAGACCCGCCAACTCACCCGCAAAGAAGTAGAACACCCCCACAAGTGCAGAGTCTTTCTTCATTGGGCGTAATCCAGCCCTCTGCTTTGAAGGAAATAGGAGTCTGGAGGAGGAGGATAGAGGAGCATGTTCTTGTGAACTTGTGATCCTGAGGAATGCAGACTGCGGCACCTTCAAATCAATAAGCAAATAAGTGAAGACAGTTCTGCTGATGGGCTTGTTTTTGTGATTAGGTGATTAAAGTTTTAATTATATTAACTGTGCAAAACAAAGAAAGACAGACACACAGGAATAAAAGTGAATAAGGACGAAAAATAAATGTATTGATTCATTGTCTCATTTTCAGGGCTCGGTGTCAGGGAATAAGAATAAGGGTTCGTCCTCATACTCTGCGAATTCAGGCAGGATAAGGTCAGTGTCACCTAACAGAGAAGAAATTCCCTCATCTACATTCGTGTCCTCCTCGTCTTTATCCGGCGTGTTTTCTTGTACTTTGTAATCTGGTGGTATGAGGTGCTGATTCATCTTGATCATTGTTAACCTCTCCACAGTATTGGGCGAGAGGCGGCTCTGTTTGGAAGTTACAATGCCACCAGCAGCACTGAAAACACGTTCAAAAGACAAGCTTGCGAGTGGGCAAGACAAGTAGTTTATAGCCAGGTTGGAGAGCTGTGCCCACAATTCTTTTTTCCCATGCCAATACGCCAATGGGTCAGCATTAACATAGACCTCTGTTGAGTCATTCAAATATTCCTGCACCATCGACTCAAGGTTCTCGAAGGTTCCTTCACTTTGCTTACATTTTGCTGGGACCTTTTGAGAACCAAACCCAAGGAAAGTTAGCCAATCCTCTTCTTCGCCCAATGTTACTGTTGTGTCTGGTGCAGATGATCCGGTTGCCGGTGTCTTTAATGGCTGAGAGGTCACTTGTGCCACAGGTGCAGAAGTGGATTCTTTTGACTGGGGATGGCCTGCTGATGCTGATGTACTGCCTTTTCCTTCAATTTACTGCCGTTCTCTTTCAAACCTCATGGCTGACAAGGCTAGCCAAAGTTTGTACTTTGTAACATCTTCATCATCAAAAGGAAAGAGTGCTCGGCCTGCCAGCGCCTTTTTGTAGTGTGGATCCAGAATAGTAGCACAAATGTAATGCTGTTCTGAGTGAATCATTTTAAGACGTTCATCGCCAAGTAGGCGCTCTAATAATTTCTCAGCCAAAACAAAAGCTACTTTCTTTTCTTCATCTTTTTGAAACATAGAAGACACCGCCTTCAGTTGGTGCTCCAGCATGCGCAACAATGGGATAGCTTTTCCCAAATTACAGTCCTCCCTGCTGACTGCACGCGTGAAGACCTCAAAAGGACGAAGCATGTCTGTCAGGCTTTTAACTAGCTTCCATTGTGCCGCATCTAGCCTCAGGACCTTCTGAGCTGTACCCAGTGTTAGGAAATAGTGATTGAGTACCGTATACTGCTCATACAGACGCTCAAGCATGTAGAAGGTTGAGTTCCAACGTGTTGCCACCTCCTGGATGAGTGCTTTCACTGGCATTCGACGTTCATGTAGCAGGCTCCTCAGATGCTTCCGGGCCTTAAAAGAATGGCTGAAATGGTTGCACATTCTTCGGCAGGTGGCCACTAACTCGCACGCTGGACTGTCTTCACTCAAGAATTTTTTAACAACCAGGTTTATACAGTGCGCCAAACACGGCACTCTGAAATATTTACCCAGATCCATGGCCTTAACTACATTGGCGCCATTATCTGTGGAAACATAACCAATCTGGTGTTTTTTTGGGGACAGCCAGTGAAAGACCTTTGTGTTAAACTCATTCAAAATGTTTTCTGCTGTATGATGTTTCTCCAAGCCAAACATGGCTAGTGTTGCAAGTTTCAGAGCAGCTTTAAAAACTTGGTCCGGGTCAACACCTGCGTTTAGCTTTGCTTTAACCCCTGAAAAAGAGACCCAGTGTGCAGTGATGCACATGTAATCAGCACCTGCGCCACTGGTCCACATGTCTGTTGTCAGATGTATAGTGTGAACAGCACTCTTCTGCAAAGCTGCCCCAATCACCTCCAGCACATCTTCATGTAGTGCTGGAACCGCAACTCTGGCAAAATAGAACTGGCTAGGAACCTTCCATTTAGGGCAGAGCGCTGCCACTAATTCTATAAAACCAACCCCTTCTACAAAAGAAAAAGGGAGAAGGTCCAGAGCTAGCATTTTAGCCAGCTTAGTGTTATACAGACGCGTCAGTGGGTGGTTGCGATCATATGGCGCCTCTGAAAACAACATGGTTCTAATGTTGCCCTGGACCATGCATTTACGGGATGATGATGACTTCTTCGACCCAGTTACGCTTGCTGATGAACTTTTTCGCATTGGTGTCTCACTCTCTCCCACACTCTTAGTGTGGCTCACAGGGGGTGTGCTGCTGACAGGGGTACTGGGTGTAAGTGAAGTGTTTGACACTTCTTCCTCCTCGTCATCATCAGATGAAACATCAACGTTTTCTTGACTTGCAATATGGGCTTCCTTGATCTCCTTTAGGTGCGCAAACCATTGGACAGCGTGCTGTCTCCTAAGATGACCTCTCTGGCCTCCGGTACCATAGTTGGTACCAAACTTACCACGACTAACTGCATGCTTACAAATGCTACAAATGGCGAAGTTTTCCTTTTTTGGGCAAACACTAAAGAAGTCCCAAACTGCGGACTTTAAATGTCTGTGGGGGCGGCGATACTGGTGGTGGTGGTCATGCTGCTAATGCCAGATGAAGTGGAGGATGTGGATTGCCGAACTTTAGTACGTTGTGCACTTTCACCACCATTAATTGAGGTCGAGGTGGATGGAGGTCCCTTCTGGTGAGGAAGAAATATGGAAGCGGTACGTGTTGGTGTACTAGTTAACTCCAATGATTGTGGTGTTTCCATTGCCTCCTCGTCGACAACATCATCATCACGCTCAGCAGCTTCTCAGGCTAGGGTCAAAATGTCTGTTTGCTGCATGCCCGCTGGGGCTGCAGTGACCTTTATGATGACTGGGTCGTCGTGGTGAGAGTCTTCATCAGCAGGAATATCCGCCACTTCTTGTTGAGCCTCATCACACTCCATAACTATGAAACTTTCGACGACATTCCTTTTACGCTTAACTACCTTTGTCAGATCATGGTGTGCCTCACTCTCAGACCGCAGTGGTGGTTCCCAAGTTTGATCCATATCATCAGAAGGAGGTGGGCTTGAAGAAGATGTAGACACCACCCTTGATCTTTTCCTTGCTAGGGATGAGGAAGACAATGAATGATCATCAGGAGAAGTGGCTTCCTCAAATGATACCTCGGCTTGATTGTCGATTTCCTGATGTGCCTCTACTTCGGGAGGAACAACTATTCTGGGCAGTTGTGACCCTCCAATCACCTCTGCTTGCACATCTCCTTGCGCTGCCTCTCCTTCCACATGTACTTGGGCTTGTACTTGCACATGTGGTTGTTGTTGCGGCTGTGGTTGTTCAACACTCGTCAGATGAGTTACAACAACCTGTGTTGATTGAGGGACATTGCCGCTACTTTCTTGCGATGAGCCAACATCACTGGTCGATGGTGATTGAACAACTAGACTAAGTGCCTCTGCAGCACTCAAGGGCTTGGACTTAAGTCGGCGTGGTGGTGGTGGTGGCACTGAGCCCAATGGTGCTGGGGTGCTGCTCCCAGCTTGGTCCCCAGCAGATCCCGTTGCTGCTGCAAGCGTACTTTTATTTTTACTCCGAAAAATGTGGCCGGCGGCACACCAGTCTCCTTGGTAACTTGCTTCTTCTGCTCTTTACTGGCAACTTTCTTGCTAGAGGAGCTACTGGGGACTTTTTTTGGGGCCATCTTCTTCAGAGGTCAGAACAGCAGGCCGCAGTTGCAATAGTTGCAGAGTTGTCTGTGGCCAGACGTGATGTTGCGTGACGTTATGCTGCACACACACACTGCTGCAGGACTTCTTCCTGGCACTGGTGGTTCTCTTGAGTCTTGTGCACCTAAAACCAATGGAAGACAGAGGAACATCAGTTCAGTTATACTCCCCAAAAACTCGAAACCACATAAAAATCAGCACAATCCCATGCCATCCAAGCCCTCCATGATGATTAAATTCAAGACTCCCCACAGAAAGACTAGGCCCATGCACCACTCACTACCCCTGGGCATAATGGTTGAAAGCTAGGCAAAATGGTTGCAGACCTAAGAACACTGCCTGCATTCAAAATGGCCCCCTGCCTCCCAGCACATGGCCAGGGCCTGCCTGTATCAGCACTCAAAATGGCCCCCACCCACATGGCCTGTCCCCATGAACACCCCAAAAAATCGAAAAACACAGAAATATCAGCACAATCCCATGCCATCCATGCCCTCCATGATGTTTAAATTCAAGACAGCCCACAGAAAGACTAGGCCCATGCACCACTCACTACCCCTGGTCGAAAGGCAACAACAACAGCCCAAAGAAACGAAAATCACAGAAAAATCAGCACAATCCCATGCCATCCATGCCCTCCATGATGTTTAAATTCAAGATACCCCACAGAAAGACTAGGCCCATGGACCACTCACTACCCCTGGTCAAAAGGCAACAACAATAGCCCAAAAAAACAAAAATCACAGAAAAATCAGCACAATCCCATGCCATCCATGCACTCCATGATGTTTAAATTCAAGACACCCCACAGAAAGACTAGGCCCATGCACCACTCACTACCCCTGGGCATAATGGTTGAAAGCTAGGCAAAATGGTTGCAGACCTAAGAACACTGCCTGCATTCAAAATGGCCCCCTGCCTCCCAGCACATGGCCAGGGCCTGCCTGTACCAGCACTCAAAATGGCCCCCACCCACATGGCCTGTCCCCATGAACACCCAAAAAATCGAAAAACACAGAAAAATCAGCACAATCCCATGCCATCCATGCACTCCATGATGTTTAAATTCAAGACACCCCACAGAAAGACTAGGCCCATGCGCCACTCACTACCCCTGGGCATAATGGTTGAAAGCTAGGCAAAATGGTTGCAGACCTAAGAACACTGCCTGCATTCAAAATGGCCCCCTGCCTCCCAGCACATGGCCAGGGCCTGCCTCCCAGCACATGGCCAGGGCCTGCCTACACCAGCACTCAAAATGCCCCCACCCGCATGGCCTGTCCCCATGAACACCCCAAAAAATCAAAAAACACAGAAAAATCAGCACAATCCCATGCCATCCATGCCCTCCATGATGTTTAAATTCAAGACACCCGACAGAAAGACTAGGCCCATGCACCACTCACTACCCCTGGTCAAAAGGCCACAACAACAGCCCAAAAAATCAAAAAACACAGAAAAATCAGCACAATCCCATGCCATCCATGCCCTCCATGATGTTTACATTAAAGAGACCCCACAGAAAGACTCAGTCCATCCACCACTGAGTACCCCTGGGCAAAAGGCCTTAACAACATCCCAAAAAATCGAAAAACACAAAAAAATCAGCACAATCCTATGCAATCCATGCCCTCCATGATGTTTAAATTCAAGACACCCCACAGAAAGACTAGGCCCATGCACCACTCACTACCCCTGGGCATAATGGTTGAAAGCTAGGCTATATGGTTGCAGACCTAAGAACACTGCCTGCATTCAAAATGGCCCCCTGCCTCCCAGCACATGGCCAGGGCCTGCCTGTACCAGGGCTCAAAATGGCCCCCACCCACATGGCCTGTCCCCATGAACACCCCAAAAAATCGAAAAACACAGAAAAATCAGCACAAACCAATGCCATCCATGCCCTCCATGATGTTTAAATTCAAGACACCCCACAGAAAAACTAGGCCCATGCACCACTCACTACCCCTGGTCAAAAGGCAACAACAACAGCCCAAAAAAACGAAAATCACAGAAAAATCAGCACAATCCCATGCCATCCATGCCCTCCATGATGTTTAAATTCAAGACACCCCACAGAAAGACTAGGCCCATACACCACTCACTACCCCTGGTCAAAAGGCAACAACAACAGCCCAAAAAAACGAAATGAAAATCACAGAAAAATCAGCACAATCCCATGCCATCCATGCACTCCATGATGTTTAAATTCAAGACACCCCACAGAAAGACTAGGCCCATGCACCACTCACTACCCCTGGGCATAATGGTTGAAAGCTAGGCAAAATGGTTGCAGACCTAAGAACACTGCCTGCATTCAAAATGGCCCCCTGCCTGCCAGCACATGGCCAGGGCCTGCCTGTACCAGCACTCAAAATGGCCCCCACCCACATGGCCTGTCCCCATGAACACCCCAAAAAATCGAAAAACACAGAAAAATCAGCACAATCCCATGCCATCCATGCCCTCCATGATGTTTAAATTCAAGACACCCCACAGAAAGACTAGGCCCATGCACCACTCACTACCCCTGGTCAAAAGGCCAAAACAATAGCCAAAAAAAACAAAAAATCAGCACAATCCCATGCCATCCATGATGTTTACATTAAAGAGACCCCACAGAAAGACTCAGTCCATCCACCAATGAGTACCCAGGGCAAAAGGCCCCAACAACAGCCCAAAAATCGAAAATTCCAAAATTGTAGTTGCAGCAACTGTAATGCCCCAAACAAACTTACTTGTGAAATTTCTAATCCAAAAGTGATCCAAAGAAAGTCAAAAAGGCCTCAAATCCAAATATCCAGCAGCATCCACAAAAAGTAATCCTTCCAGGTCAAGAATCCGAATGAAAGTGACCAGCACATGAAGAAAGCACTGGGAGGAGCCTGCTAGACAGGAACAGGAAGCACTTCTGTGGGGCACTTCCTTCCTAAAAAATGGACTCTCTGCAAAAATCGTGCTTTAGTGTTCATCAGTAAGCATGCTTTGAATAAAGTTGTTGTGATACTGTCTGTTATATTTAGTCTTTAGTTATTTAGTTATCATTGTCGTATTTATTTTGGTCGGGCGGTAAGGTCATGATCGGTGAGCACTATATTGGAAGATCCCTATGAGTGGGCGTCACCCATTACGGATGGGGGCGCTCGGGGGAGGTGGCCATTGGCCCCTCAACGGGGAGGCGGTCCCTTCTAAGGATGGGTCGCCGAAAGGAAAGGGAAGGCGGTCAAGGCCCCTTCATGGGTAGGAGGGGTTACAGCCCCCTCCTGGGGAATTTCCCGGGGCCAGGACGTCTGCGACGGCAGATGTGGTAAGTTGTGTGGGGTTTGGGGGGGGGTCTACGCTACCTTCTAGATACCTCACACGAGTCCTCGTACGACCTTTAAGTGGCGTCGAGTTTTATTGGGGCCCCCGTCAAGTCAAGGGAAATTGGTAGTTGCACTTGAGGTATGCCTCCGTGCCGCCCCTCTCAAGTGAGGGGGATATGTCTGGGTTAGGGATCTTGACACCGGTTACGACCTTGCCGTTGGCCCTTAAACGTTAGGATGTACAATTTCAAAAGTTAAGTAAATGTGTGGTAGGATGTTAGTTCGGCTAGGAGAACCTTTGTACTAGAGGATATGTTAAGGTTAGCCAAACATCGCAATGTGGTAATGAAATTGTACATAATATGAAACTGTTTATTTTAATGTTTTAATTTTGTTTCATATTTTAATAAATACGGCCCGGGAGGGTCACTCCCTCCCGTCTCCAAAAACTTCAGAACGGTTTCCGGTTTCCCATCCTTGGGGATTGTGTTGAGAGGGGGTGGCGGGTATCTCAGCCATATGTTGCTGCTCGCCGCATCTACGTGTTCGCAATTGTGAACTCTTGCGATGCGTGCTTTGCAAGGTGGCAAGCCGCGATTACGTAATCGCGGTCACCAAACTCCCGCGGGATCCCGCAGCAAGATCCAAAATGGCGCAGCACTCGCATAATATCGAGAAAAACAACTCGGCAAACGCTGAATGACTGTAAGTGAACGCCGCACGCCGCAAAATTGTATCACCAAGAAAAAAAAATCCGCTGCGTGCGAATTTGCGGATTTTCGGTAAATTTGCGAGCGTTCGCGGATTGCGAATTTACCGAAAATCCGCAAAATCCGCGAGCAGAACGGATTTTCCACCCATGCTTAAATATAGTTCAGTGACGTGCGGGCTGCTGACATCCCCTGCGGCAAGAGACCATGGGTCCGATGTAGGTGGCCCAAATACCGGTCGGTAAGGGTGAAATTCGGTACATTTCACCGTATTTAGGCATTCGTGATGTAGGGAAGGATTCGGTATTAAGGAATCGGTAAATACCGATTCCTTAATACTGATTCCTAATTGGCCTTGCATTTAAGGAATCGGTAATACCGATTCCTTAAATGAAATGTAGGAAGCACTTTTAAGAGTGCTTTTGGGCCTTAGGAATTCATTAATTACCACCAACTTCAAGTTGGTGGTAATTACCGAATTCCTTTAAAAAGCACGTTTTTGCTTTTTTTAAAGTGCCATTTGGCACACATGCATGCCCTTAGGGCATGCATGTGTGCCACATGTGCACGCATGCGCATTTCAGGGGTGCAACAGGGTGTCCTTTGGACACCCCGGCACCCTTGAAATACCTCCCGGTATTACCGATTCGGTAATACCGAATGTCTTCATATTAATTCCTATGCGCCTCCAAGCCCATAGGAATGAATGGGTAGGTATTCCTTATTACCGAATCGGTATTACCAAAACGGTAATAAGGAATAGTAATGGTTCGGTATTTTTTACTGAATATTTACCTACATCACAAATACCGAATTCTTAATACCGAATCTTTAAAATTCGGCATTAAGAATTCGGTATTTGGCAATTACCTACATATGGCCCCATATGCTTTGCATAACTCTGGGCACAGAATGCAGCAATTACCAAAACCCAAATCTCTCATTCGACAAAACTGCTAGCTGCAGATTTATAGTTTTGCTTTGTATTTCAAAAAGTTCTTGCCATTCAGTGGTCTTGCTTAGGGGTCCATTTGCTTGACTCAGGACTGTGACCTTTGGCGTGTTGAACATCATTCTCCACAAACGATAACATCATTACAATCAGGCAGCAGATATAGCAGTGTGCAGTTGTTTATATGGCACCATCTAGTGGTGAAAATAAAAAATATATATAATCTCGCAAATTGGCGTCCATGCGCATGTCCAGGTTCATCACAATCCTTCATAAGAATTTTAATTTCAGACTCAGGGCACGGTTGGTGTTCCGTCTGTGCAAGCACCCCCCTCCTCCAATCAGTCTGTGTGCTTCAGTCACCGGTAGGCATGCGAAAGCCTTTTGGGCGCATAGGCACAGCTCCATTTCTATTTTCCAACATTACATACAGTGCCCACCTTCCTTCTACCTCAGGTACAAACAGTCCTGCTCTCAAACCTTTGACACAGTTGCCAGCATTTTCCTAGCCTAGGAGTAGGTATGGGCCTCTGCTAGTCCTACTACAGATGTAGTAACTTTCTTCCTTGGCCAGCTAGTGCTTCATGTGTCATCCTTCCTGAGGCAGATGGTTGATGTCCTATTACAACAGGCGCAGTGCCCAGCATCCTCCTACCTCAGGAACAGTGCCCAGTGCTGGTCCTCATCTAGTTAGTGCCCACCGTTCCTCTACTGTAGAAGGAATGGTGCACATCCCGGTACTTCTCCTGGCAAGATATCCCTAACTATCCTCTCATATCAGAGTACACAATATCTTTAAATGCCAGGGGCTATGACCTTGTACATCCTTCTGATGCCAATACAGTAATCTGTGGATTTCCCATGCCCGTGTCTCAAGTATCAGCAATAGATTGTTAACTCCAAAAACTGAAAAGATGGGTGTTTAAAGATCTACAGAAACAGCAACAAATTTGTACCAAAGCATCCCTCAGCACAACCTTAGGTTCACTCAGCACCACATCTGCACAAGGGCAACACTACCTCAGTAACACTAAAGCACCACCTCAGCACCAGTGCAGCACCACTGCACTACAAAATTCCATTACACATAATACCATGTAATACCATTTAATTACTATTCACACAATTCTACAAAACACCATACCACATATTTCCACTACACAACTGCACGCCCCACAATGCCATACCGAACAATTCCAATGCAACGTATATCTCCCTCACTCTTCCACCAATGCTGTCATCTCTCCACAACACACCCACTGCCCCTCTCAACTCTCCCTCAAACTCCCACTACCCATTTTCATCTTGCAATCCCTCTGCCCGCTCGCATCCCTCCCTCACACTCCCTATCTCCTCCCTATAATACCTGCTCACGCATGCTACCTTTCGGTACCTCCTCGCACTGTGCACTAGTCTACCTCTCGCCTACCCAGGGCCCCCTCGCCACTATCTCTCGCTCTGTCTTTCTCTCTCTCTCTCTCTCTATCATACCTTCTCTCATCCCTCTCTCTCACACACTCTTCCTGCCTCCCTCATGTGGTTCACTTTAGGTCTGTCCATACAATATCTTTCCCGTACTTTTTCAAGGTTTCAGTGCCTCAAAACTATGCTCTCCTCTTCTCCACAGGTGTCTTCTTCGTAAACATACGCTTCCTCTTGATATGTCTGTGCCCCGCTGTTCACTTATTTCATTCTTTCTCACGTACACTTTTTGCTCCTGTCTGGAATCATTTGCCACTTTGTGCGCAAACTAACTATCCCTCTCTATCTTCCTTTCTACCTATTTTCTAAAGTTTTCATCCCTATCTATTCACTATGCTACATGATTCCACTACACAAATATACTATACACCTCACAATACCACCCCACACAATTACACAAATAAGTCTAATCCAACCAACATAATTTCACTCCACACCACATACATCCACAACACTCCAAACAAAAACACAGGGCTCAAAGACATTACCATTTACAATGCCAACAGCTCTATCTCTCACACATGCAAGACCTATTGCATTGCAAATGCTTGTTTGTAGATGGAAATATGTACACCGCAACTATACCGGTGTCTTGAAAAAGTCAGTTTCAATGGCAATTGCAAAATTGTGCCTTCCTGTTTTCCACCAGTTTGCTGTTCTAAACAGCACACATGGAGCAGATTATTAATGTGGGGAATTAAATGTGTTCCTAATTATTTTATTTAGAAAATCCAATGAGGTTCTCATTTTATAATTACAGCCTCTTTTCATCTGTACAGGATCCCTTTGGAAATCAGCAGGACAGCACAGCCACCAGCAACACCTCCCAGTCCTTTTAAGTGAATCTTCCCTGGCTGTCCTCTCTTAATTGGCTGCCCTCGCTCCCTCAGCTGCACCAATCCCATCTGCATGTTGGTCACTGAAACTCCTGAATGAGTGATTGTACTTCAAGAACCACCTCCCATCCTCAAGCGGCCATATCTAGCTGTCTACATCCTTCCTGCCTGAGTGTGTGACTGTATGAAAACACCTTCATTTCACCCATTGTGGCAGTGTTGGTCTTAAAATCAATAAGGCTAATGCTCCTTACTCAGTATCAGTATCAAAATCTTTATTTCAGTTAATTTCAACCATAAAAGATACATTTTAAAACACTTTTCTTTAAAAATTCGAATAGTATAAGTATATAAGTTCAAATCAACACGGTAGGGTATTGAAATAAAATGACAATTGTATTGCCAATTCCAACTTATCGCCGTTAAAAACTTATGTGTTACAATAAAAACAATAAAATTAAGCTAGGCAATTTTCAAAAGCAAAAATGTTTTGGTAAATTTATGACTTTTCTTCCATTTATACATTCAATTATATTTGAGCGGAAATCACAATTATACTATATCTTTGGTTAAGTCGTTTCTGCATCCTAGTATCCCATGGGTACACATAGATTGCAAAATGCAAATGCTGAGTTACTAAATTAATTGCGAAGGTGTACATAATCTTAGCCTATTATAACTTCAGCCCAACTTTAGCTCTTATGAGGCTCACATTAAATAAATATCTCCTTACACTAAAAACAATCGGTTGTGAAGTATCTGTCTTCAGTATACGTTCTGCCTCACTACGACATCTGGTATTCAAGTTTTTACAAACTGTCTTGATCCATTTTTACCTTGGTTTGTCATAAGTGGGACAGAAAAATAATACAAGTAGATCCTTTTCTTTTTTGTCATTTGAGCATAATACGCACAAGTCACTACTATTGCCATCATGAATATTGCCCCATCTTGATATATTGGCATTTGTTTGGAGCACCCCATATCTAAACTTCATGTACAAGGATTTCGCTACTTGAGGGCATACCTCATCCAGAAATGGTTCAAACTGTGCTACATCTTTAAAAAGAAGAAAGTTTGATGTTAACGACCCGATAGAAGAGCTGTGTAGCACACTGTGGTTGATAAGGACCCAAAAAGTGGACTTTAATAATTTCTTACAGGCTAGTGTCAGCTGGGATGGTTCATCCCAGTAGTGAGATAGCCCCAACTTCGACATCCACAATGCAACATGTTTAAGCCATGGGATGTGCCTGCTCTTGTCATTTTTCATGATCTCTTCTAAGCCTTCTTTATAGTGTAACAGCTCAGGAGTTGACCATATCCTCACCTAAAATAAGAGAGGTCTTAATAAAGCGTGAAGATCAGTGCATTTAATATTTAAGTCCACAACAATTCGAATTAAAGGGGTTCTAGTAGGGAGACTTAATAGTTTTCTAAAGAATTTGTTTTCTCCCAATTCTAAGTTCTTTCTACAATATGGTCCCCATATTTCGGCTCCATAAAGGGAAGCTGATTGTGCTTTGTATTTTAATACTTCCAGAGCAGGGGATACTGCTTTCGAAGTACTCTCCCCATGCTTATTTAGTATAGGGGCGGAATTTTGAAGTAAAATTATCTTATTTTTTTTCCAATTGCGGTTTCCAAGACAACTTAGTATCTAATGTGATGCCCAAGTAGCTAAAACTTTGCACTTTCTCTAATTTTTGGTTATTGAGCATTAAATTCTTTTTAAACGATCTGTGTGGGTTTATTGACATGTATTTAGTTTTACTGGAATTAATCTTGAGGCCTTTCATAATACAATATGTATGAAAAGAGTTCATTAGACATTGTAATCCTTTTGGGGATTGTGAGATTAAGATTGTATCGTCAGCAAATAAGAGTGCTGGCACTACATCACCTCCCAACTTGGGTGTGTCATTTTGGCAGCCATTCAAATAATTAGGGATGTCGTTTACATAGAGTGAGAACAGAGTGGGCGTCAGTGCGCACCCCTGGCGCACACCCCTTCTCACCGGCATTGCCTTGGTGAGTTCACCCCTCGGGCCCCATCTTACTTTAGTAATATTGTCATCGTGGAGCCTAATTATTTGTATGAGCAATTTCCCTGGGACCCCTTGTCGTCTCAACGAATCCCAGAGTAAATTTTGGGGTACAAGATCGAATGCAGCCTTTAGATCTACAAATGCAATGTACAAGTGGCCCCCTCTTAATTGTATATATTTCCAGCATAAACATATAAATCTAAATACTTGGTCAATCGTGCTGGTTTTGTTTCTGAAACCTGCCTGAAATTTTGAGAGTACCTTATTATCTTCGATCCACTCATTTAGTCTATTTAAAATATGCCTAGCAAAGAATTTTGTAAAATGTCTATTAAACTAAAAGGGCAATAATTTGCAGGATCATATCGATTGCCTTTTTTTCAAAAATAGTAGTAATTTCTACCCCTTTCCATATTTCGGGTATCGGTGTGCCTGAGACTATTGCATTGTATAAAAGGTTTATGTATGGCCTCCAAACATTAATATTGTGTTTAAATAAATCTCCCGGAATTTTATCAGGTCCTGGCGTTTTCCTGGTTTACCTGCTTCTATTGCCACTATTGTGTTTTTCTAACTAAAATGTAAATTAGAAACCTTTGTAGTAAGCGGCAATTCTTCAACGATGTCTGGTTGCAAACATCCGAGGTCTGAATAAAGACGGGAAAAGTTCTCAGTCCAGGTATTAGCATCCAGGAAAAGATCCTTTTTACACTTCCGGAACGATTCCCCTTTGCTATTATTCACCAAAAACCAGAATGATCCTTGGACTTTACAACACTTGTCAAATCTGCCCAGGTATCATCATCCCATGTTTTTTTGCATTTGCAAGGATTCTCTTGTATTTAAACCTTTTTTCCCTGGTTACAATTAAATTATTGTTTTTGATTGCCTGGATAAGTTCTGCTTTTGCTGTCCGGCAATCTCTGTTATACCAGGGATTTGTCGCTTCATCTCGTTCCCTTCTTCCTTTATTGCTCACCTTGGGTATTTTGCTTATAACCGGAGCCAAAGCATCTACAAGAGAGTTGTGTAGATCTAGCATTGGAATTTCACCTACAGGTAAGTGAATGAAAGATGTAACAATATCTGCGAAGATGTTGTAAATGATTGTCATAGACTGGCTATTTGCCAAAATGTATGGCCACTTTAGGACACGTTGTTGCTTAGTATGGTATCATCCGCATGTATAATATTCTCACTACCACCCAGAGGTGCTGAAAGAAAGGGTTGAAATGTTAGCGACAACATTAGGGGGCGATGATCACTCTCAGTTCTCGGATGTATTTTTAAATTGAGAACATATGACCAAAAGTCTATTTACACCAATATATAATCTATATAACTCCGAGAGGTGCCTCTGCAAAATGTATGTGCATTTGGTCTATCGGAGGGCAGGCGACTGTTACATGCTCTAAGTCCAAGACCTGTAGTAAGCTTCATAATTTGTGCAACTGCTACAGTGCACCACACTTCCCAGTTGCTTTCTATCGCTGGGATGCTTCTTGCCATATCTTTCTCCTCAAGAGATTCTCAAAGCCCAACACTGGTTCGTAATTACAATTAAGGTCTCCACCGACAATCACCCTCGCCTTTAACCCAAATGTGCTCAAAAAGGAATCAAGCTGTTCGATTATTAGTGATTCTTTGGTGGCAGAACTAGGTCTGTTATAAATATTTATTAGGAATAGTTCTTTACCATCCTGTGTAACCAATTTTACACCAAGCACATCTTCTGACGGAATATGCAGTGGGTTAATGTGAATTTCTAAGGTAATCCTTATCCATATTACAAGGCCCTCTCATGGCATGCCTTTTGCTGAGGGGCTAGCGTTCACACTAAGGGGCCCATCAGGATGGCGGGCAGATCGCCCCCGCCGGGCCGGCGGTAGCCACGGCCGGCCTGGTGGGGGCGATCCGCCCACCATCCGTCCCGGAATGACCCCCCGCCATATTAGTATGGCTTATAGGTGTAACCCCTGCCCCCACCCGGTTAGTTGCTTCAGGGATCCCGGTTATCTTCAGAACACCATGAAGCTTTTCTACGTTCTGCTCAAATAGAAAGTGTGTCTGGGCCAAGTGGTCCTTTAACTGGGAAGTACCAGAGTCATTGTTCACTTTTTGGTGTAAGGGTTTTTGTTGTCAATCTAAGGTGTCTAATGATGACAATCCCTCAAATCAATTTGAAAGCGGAGCAAGAGTTTCCACAACATTGACACTATTCCAAGAGGCTGGTCTATAAAAGTATCCTAAGGGGAGGGCATGAACAAGAGTATTTCTAAGGGAGGTTTCCTCTCGAATGTTTAGTAAATTCAGAACCATCTGAGGCCGTCTAAAGTTTATCACCACACAATCACCTTTTACATTCTTTGGGATTCACCAACCCACCCCACCCGGTGAACCGTAAGAATATCTTCGGTATTTAGTGAGTTGAATCTTTTAAATTTGGTTAGCCAATCAACTGTTTTATTCGGTAAATTAGTCCATGACTCTTTCTGTTCTCTTCTTAGAGCAGGCACCCCGGCTAGGATCAACACATAGGGACATGAAGCGGGCAGTAATTTTAGGACATCAGTGTTTGGTATTAAATCTGTACCTCTAGGGCTAAATGTTGCTCCCAAGCCTGTACAAACTCCCAGGTCATCGGGGGCTGTTTGTACAGAATGTCTCTTAACCAAGCTCCCTTGTATATCATGTATGTCCGCTGACCCACCCTGACCACTATATATCCTGGTGTTAACTATTGAGGGGAGATTTGTCATGGAAAAATCCTGGCCTGCATTGTTCATGTAACTTGCTGCCTCCCTACTCGATAGAACCTGGTCTCCTGCGTGTAATGGTAAGTAAGTGGGTTGCTGTTTGGTTTTGTGTGTCTTGGTGCCATCCTTCATGTACACAGAAAGGAACAAGGCCACTACTGTTCTTAATTTTACCTAGTGTAATGTTCAACTGGTCTATCTTCTTGTCCAGGTAACTAAGTTTCTCATTCATAAGTTCTTCAATATGTGTTAACATAACCCTATGTGCAGATTCAATAGACTGTGTAGTAATACGCTCTATGCTCCCAGTGATTACTTCCATTTCGGGGGAATGTGAAACAAAATCTACCTCAGTCTGTGTACTGACTGATTTCATTATTACCATTTGATCATCTATATGGCGGTTTTGTTTTGCCACTAGACCATCCCCTCCAGTTTTCTTTGCTTTCGGTTTACTTAGGCCCGCATTAGTTCTCTTTTTTGCCCGCTGTCCCCCCTCCTTGCTCCTCACTGTCTTTTTTGGCTCTTGTAATCTAGATGTCATGCCTGGACTAGTTGGACTATTTGGAGCGTCTGACATCAGAAGCAGGGGGGTAGTTGGTGCAGGTTGCCATGAGTCATTTGGGACCATTGTTATTGATCTCAACGGGGTTACCTGCAGAGTATCAGTCAAATTGGGTGAGCAGAATTGTCTAAATGTAGGCAAATTGACTGGATCAAGCAATAGCCGTCGTTCCGCTATTTGTATCTCACGAGTTAGTAGGGATTTAGCTCTCATAATAAAAGCATCCAAAGTGGCAGTCACACCCTCACGTTTACACATGTTAGTCATGGTGTTACAGCACCCAAAACAATACGATACTTGGAAATATTTCAATAATTCAGTTCAATGGGTCGCAAAATCCACTCTGATAGTAAGCAGCTTTTAATGCTGACAAGCTTACCGCATAATATATCAATGGTCAGTTTTCAGAAGGGTGGTCCGGTCCAGTCTCATCCGGTCCCGGACGGGTACAGGCGAGCCCGCCCTTGGTCCGGGCTTCGTCCGGGCTGCATCCCGCGCTGCGGGGGAGAGGCTGCGCTATGAGCGCATTGGCCCAGCCTCCCCCTCACTCGTGGGAGCTGCGGGGAATGGCAAAAGCATTGGTGCACTCTGGGGGTTGAAGTCCACACCAGAGTGTAGAGACCAGCGTGGAAAGTGCAACGGTTATAGCGTTGCCCCTGGGACCCTTGTCTCACCAGGGGTACTTGTCAGGATGGTTGTGGCTGTGCATGGCTGCATGAAATCAGCTCCAGGCAGGTACAGAGTCTCCCCTCCTTATTCAAGAAAGCGGGCTCACCTATCAATTTACAGCATCTGTGAATATCAGCAAAAAACGCCATGGTTCATTTCTTCATAACTTGCATTCCATGCGAGTATTCTTTTGCTCGTCTCAGCTTTGCTAATTCAAAGTCTAGATAATAACATGTCACGCCATAACCACTGTTTTATGCAGGTAAATTCTAACTTTATGTCCGCACTAGGGGCGCAGATTCCGGCACGGAGGTGGAGATTCCGGCCCGGAGGTGGAGATTCCGGCCCGGTTGTGGAGATTTTGGCCGGTGGCAGAATCTCCGCAACCGGCCGGAATCTCCACCACCGGCCAGAATCCACCATCGGGCCGGAATCCCCACCATTGGGCCGGAATCTCCGCCTCTGGGCCGGAATCTCCACCTCCAGGCCAGAATCTCTGTTTTTTTTTATCCAGATGAAGACCATGATACTTTGAGTGGTCACTGAGGGCCAAAACATTTTGATCTAATTTGGTTAATGTAGCTGTCTCTAATGTCGACCGTCTCATTACTCAGTTTATTGCCTTTAATCCTGTCACAGAGTAGCTGAATAAAGACTGTTGATAGATAGCTCTGTAGGCAGTTTTAATTCACATTCACCCACACATTAGCACTGCACACCATATATTTTTTCATATACCACACTCACATAGGGTTTTTAGGACAACCCATGCGCTCAAATTAATAAAATATCCCTGAGCTCCTCCCTCGTAGAGAGGGGGTCGTAGCCCGTGCCAAGACTAGGTCTTGATGAGAGGAAGCATGACACCTCTGGTGTGTGAGGGGAACAGTCCGTAAAAAGGGATATTTCCCATTCCCACTTTATTTTTGGTGTAGTCCACATACTTATCAGACTTGCACCCTGGGCCCATGGGCTCGTTGTGTGTTAGACATTTGTGTAAATCCCTGGAAGCTAGAATGTCAGCTTGTAAGGAGCACAACATATCAGAGTGTTCCTGTGTCCAGTGTTGTACTGAAAAGTTAGATTTAATTAAGTTGTAGAATAGCTTTACCCTTTCTGAGTAATCCATATTGTAAGTTCTGCCAAATTTCTAAAATCCGAAGATGGATTGTTGTTTTTTCAGAGTTGTTGGAGGTTGGAGCAATGCACATTTTTCCCCAAAATGTGTCTCCAGGCTTTTGCTTTCACTTGATAACTCATATCCCAGAAACAGGATACTGAGGTAGGCTATTTTTGATTTCTTGAAATTAAATTTGTAACCCACGTTAGCAAATCCCAAAATTATGTTGTTCACTCTAGCCAAATGTTACATTAATTCATCGTCCGTTTGATAAATAACGTCCACATAGGACACTGCCTCCTAATCAATACTTTGAAGTAACTCTGTTACTCTGGCTGAAAACAGCATAGGGCTATTCCTATACCCTAGTGGCAGACAACAAAATTGCAGCTGATACCTTAGCGCTGAGAATGCACTCAAATGTCTAATAACAGGCACTATATTCTGACAGAAAAACAAACATTTAAGATGTCTAGTGTTTTGTATTTCTTTTACACAATGTTATTCATCAGTTCAGAAGTGTGTGCATTCTGTACTGCAACTGTGCGTGTGAATGCATTTAAATGTCTGTAATCTAAGACTAAACAAAATGAACTGTTGGGTTTCATTACAGGAAACAACGGACTATTTATAAGTGAGATGCAATTTTCTATTACATGAACAGGGGTGGGAGCACACTGCTCACCTCCCTACAAGGTTCGCCCCTGACATTATGGTAAATGCAGTCTCTTGTTGCTTGCTTTGCTAAAGTGTTTACGAGTGTTTCACCAGAGTTGGCGCAGATAGTGCTGATATCTAGACATGTGTTTATGGTTCTTTAACGTCATCAGTAGAGATTACAGGCTTCAAATTTGGGGTTTGCTGAGTAGGCTGCCAAACAGCAACAGGTCAAGTACCTCTCACTGGCGCGCGGGTGCTTCTTCCACAAGCTCGTCAGCTCAATGGCTCACTGGAGTACTTTTAAACTGGAACAGGGGTGGGAGCACACCTCTTCACCTCCCAGCAAGGTTCACCCCTGGCATTATGGTAAATGCAATTTTCTATTATACCCTGGTACTCAAGTTGATCTAAGATCTCCTTGACTTATTTATTTGTTTCATGTTTAATTGGGTTCTGTCTCTGCAGTTGAAGGATCATTTTTAACGGGTTCTCTTGATGAGGAGACTCATCGTCCCACTCAACATGATCGCGGCATAGAGCGGGTGCTAAAGCTGATGCCCAATCCTGAGCGTATACATTTTTAACTGATTCTGATATGAGGTCAGAGAAAGCTGGTAACATTATGTCTTCCTCCATTGGACAATTTATCACGAACCCAGGTGGCCAATTCTTTTCAGGCAAAAGAATGGCATAACCATAAGTTAGCTCCTTCCAAAAGTGACCCTTCACCTTTCTTTATATGTCCCCCTCTATTTGGAGCTTTACTTTGTGTAAATGATGTGGGACACTTACTCTTGTGTCAGGTGTTTCCACCGTGATAAACTCACTCAGCTCTACTACTTCCAGAAAATCCATTAGGTTCTGGTGAGCTATTGTGACTTCTACAGTGCTGTCCAGCATCCTCAGTGCCCAGCAGCCTGGACATTTCTGATCTTAATCCTTGATACCCTTTAATTTTTAAATTGAGGTTTTGTAGATTTTTGTTTATCTTCAGGTTTGATGATGTAGTCTGAAGTGTGATGTGTCACCATTTCGGCTTGATTCACTCTTCTGATCTTTGCTCTGACCATCCGCCTCTCTCTGATTGTTCTACCTGAACAATTTGGTTTCATTGTAACATCCCTGATGTAAACCTGTGTGTCTAGGAAGGTCACTGTAGTGTTGCTGATTGTGGCCGTAAATTGTAAATTACAATCATTAATGTCTTTCACAAATTGCTTAGCTTGTTCCTTAGTGCGTTCCCAAACTACAAACAAGTCATCAATGTAATGTAACCATGTTCTCATGCTGTCTTTAACATTGTGGGAATGTGTGACATTTAAGACCAGCTCATCCCATGTGTAGACAGCCATAGCTGGGGGAGAAGCTGGCCCCCATAGCTACGCACCTGGTTTGTTGATACAGTACGCTATTGAACATAAACACATTATTGTGTAAACAGAAAGTGACCATGTCTGTCAACATTTTGCTATGTTCATTCGGATGAGTCACGTTCTTGTTCAGAAAATACTCTAGTGCTCTTACACCATCATTGTGCTGAATGCTGGTGTATAAAGAAGTCACATCTAGTGCCATCAGACAATAGTTACTTTTCCATTTTATATTCTTCAATTTCCTCAGAAAATCACTTGTCTCGCGTACATATGAGGGCAATGTTTTCACATGATTCTGCAAAAAATAGTCCTCATATTGCGAAGTGTGTTCTAGCAGACTGTTGCGAGCAGATATAATTGGTCTGCCTGGAGGTTTTACTGGGTCCTTGTGAACTTTTGGAATAAAATATATTATTGGAATGACTGGGTTATCATTTCTTTAAAAATTGTATTCCTGTGCTGTGATGAGATCTCTTCTTTTCCATGCCAGAAGTGTGTGATAGAATTCAGTGTATACAGTTTTTAGATTGGATCCACTCATTCTCGCATAGCAAGTTCTATCATTCAATTGTGCATACGCTTCTTTTGTGTATTCAGTCTTACTCCAAATCACGATGTTGTCACCTTTGTCTGAGTTGTGTATTACAATTGTTTGTTGTCTTTCAATTTCTTCAGCAATTACTGATACTTGCGATCTTGCCATTTGAATTTATTTTTTGTACCTTGTACTCTGTAGTTTAGTTGTTTGATTTGTTCCACCACATGTGTCTCTGTATCACCCAAGTGTATCAAAGGGGAAACAACCTTTACAACGCAACTTTTACAACGCACTACCATTACAACGAAACTTTTACAATGCAACATCCATTACAACGCATGCATTTACAACACAACCATTACAATGCATGACACTACAACACACACCACTACAACGCATGCCATTACAACATAGTCATTACAACGCATACATTACCATAGCATTACAACACATAGTACCCTTACACTATCCAACACTTACCCTAATGTTGCACCCCCTGGAGTTAGAATAGTAATTTTTACCCCTACACCATCCAACACTTACCCTACTGTTGCACCCCCTGGAGTTAGAATAGCAATTTTAACCCCTACACTATCCAACACTTACCCTACTGTTGCACCCCCTGGAGTTAGAATAGTAATTTTTACCCCTACACTATCCAATACTTACCTTATATGCAATGTAATGTTATGCCTTGTAATGGTATGCGTTGTAAACGTAGTATGCGTTGTAGTGGAATGCGTTGTAAAGGTAGTTTCAAAGTATTCGTTGTAATGGTATGCGTTGTAATAGTATGCGTTGTAATGGATGTTGCGGTGTAAAAAATGCGTTGTAAAGGTAGGCGTTGTAAAAGTATGCGTTGTAACGTCATACATCCGTATAAAAGCACTGAAAAACAGATGTTGTTTGTTACTTAGCTCAATGGTACTCATTTTATCGACCTCGGAAGGTTGAAATGCTGAGGGGACCCACCTGTTGCCAGGAGGTCAAACACAGTGGCCGCATCAGTCCAATTATTCACCACACCCAGCTTATGTCCTGTCTCCTTTTTGTGGAGGACTTGATCCTCTTAGACTGTATAGCTATTGTTTTACAGAGGAAGCTCAATGCACTAGAAGCATACTGTTAAGGAAATTGCTTGAAGATAAGTCTTGAGAAAACAAAGGCTAGAAACTTTGGGAAAAAAATAAGCATTTTTAAGAGGAAATTTGATTGCAGATTAAATCATTGAACCAATATAAATATTTTGAGCTAACTCTTTTTCTAGTAATTTGAGACGGAAAGCCCATATAACAAAATTTAAAACCAAAGGTTTTGTGACAGATTGGGGTCACTTGTTAAATGTATTCAGTTGTAAGGTGGACTCTCATTGGATCCACTTATGGAAAATAAGCATTTAGCCTTGTACAGGATGGAGGTGCAATGCTTAGATCCTAGATACATTTAGGAGTCATTTGAAAATGTAGTTTTAAAATGGATACTGAGCCTACCCAAGGGGTCCATGGTTAAAAGAATCCAGTGGGTATGTAAACTAATATAATTGTACCTTATTCCGGGTTCTCACCTCTTAAGGTTTCTTTATAAACTGTTGATAGATGAGTATGCAGTAAAAATATCTAAGCTATGTTGGGAGGTAATCTACTCTAGCAAAAGGAAATGGGCCAGGACTGTAGTCAATAGAGGTAATGTAATCAAATCCATGTACAGCCCTCTGGGTACAATACGAATTTGGGAGCCGTTTCCTAATAAATTTACTATAAGAGAATCAGCACTAAGGGCTAGATGTAGGTGGGCAAGTACCAGTCGGTAACGGCTGAAAATTGGTAATTTTCCCATTACCGACCGGTATTTAGCCCTTTGAAATGTAGGAGGCTGGATTTAAGGATTCAGTAATTTACAGATTTGTTATTTTAAGGAATCGGTAAATTACCGAATCCTTAAATCATATGTAGGGAGCACTCAAATGAGTGCATTTTTGGGTTAAGGATTCAGTATTTATCACCTACTACAAGTTGGTGGTAAATACAGAATACCTTTAAAAAGCAATTTCATGCTTTTTAAAAGTGCCATGTGGCAGACATACATGCCCTTAGGGCATGTATGTGCGCCACATGTGCCCACATTCACGATTCAGGGGTGCAACAGGGTGTCAATGTGACACCCTGCCACCCTTGAATATGCTCCCCCTATTACCGATTCGGTATTTACCAAATCAGTAATAGTAAATGGCTTCCCATTCATTCCAATGAATGGGAAGGTATTCCTTACTACCGATTCGGTAAATCCCGAATCGGTAATAACGAAAATTACCGAATCTGTAAAATTTACCGATTTTTTATGAATCGGTAAAATTTGGTATTTAGGAATCGGTAAATAGAAATTACCTACATCTAGCCCTAAATGTTTCTGAAGTAATTATCTGAAAAACCATCCATTAGTTTTACACGGAATACACAGGGGCATGCACATATCTTCCCATATACCATCAGTTTATCATATTCCAAGCAAGTTTTAGAAATCCTCAAATTATGGTTTGGATTTAACACAATTTTTTATCCTAGAATTGCAAATAAGCCTGCAGGATACAAAATGTTGTGTGCTAATATTCCTTAATTGTACATTGCTCAAATTGTCATGTTTTTATTGATTGTGTGTTTGTTCAAATCAATCAAGTTACGTTTTTAAACATTTATTCTTAAAATATTGAGCATGGTCTCGATGTGAAGCAATTACACGATTATTACAATGTTGAAATAGGTTTAGAATCCTTCCTTCTTTGTATCAAATATGGAAGGATAGCCGACAGGAATTCGTAAATGGTCAATTTGATGGCTCTATTCAATGCAATGTTTTACGCTTTTATTGCATTTTATTGTTTTTACTATGTTTTATGGACATTTGTGGTGTAAATTGCCAGTCAGAAATGGTGACTAAGGGAAATATTGAGAGTTACACCTAAGCAAAAGAACAGAGCTACACATGAGTAAATGTACAGATGTATATTTACTTTTTTGAATCAGACCTTGCGATTTCAGCCATTTTAGGGTTATGTAATGGTACAATCGCTTCATCTATCACCAACAGAAGTCTGAGGATATAATAAAAAATGTGGCGATATATTCATTTTTTTTCATTATTGGATTTCTTTTTACCAAAATACGCCAGAGTACTAAATGTAGTTACAGTAGATTACCAGGTAGGTGGGACTGGACTATTCCCTATAAGAAAACCAAGGATTAGTGAGAAGAAAAGGAAAAGAAAACAATAATGAAACATGAACATGCTCACAATAACCCTCCAGTGCTCACCCTGCTAACCCAGCCCACTGTCCATAGTCTGACAAATGTATACTTTATGACGCATGAGAGTCCATGCAGGTGTCCTAGCCATACTGTTGAATTTCAGCTTCCAGTTGTATGTCAGCAGAGTGTATAGGCTCTAGAATCAAGCCATGGTAGTCAGCCCATAGCTGCCAGATTTTGGGATGCTTTTGATGGCATCCCCTTGCCTGAAACACAGTGACCTTGAGGCCCATACATAAGTCCATACCTTTCTTCCAGATGCCTAGCATTGGTGGATTTGCATCTTTCCATTGTCGGACAATATCGCATTTAGCAAGGGTAAGACCAAGGAATACTAAATTACTTTTATATCTATTACCACCTATCCCATCCGTGCTGTGTAGCAGAAGTAGTTTCAGGGTCAGTGGACTATCCGATGTGAGAACCTCGGCCAAGCAAGACACAATCCATATCCAAAACTGGGCCAGAGCTCCGAAGTCCCAAACTGGATGCAAAAAGCGCCATCTTCAGACTCACATCGCAAGCATCTCAGAGAACTAATAAGTCCCATATGTTACAGCCGGTGCCTAGTAAAGTAGGCACAATGAAGATTTATATAATCGATTAGTTGAAGGCAGGAGGATATCGCAGCCCCCAGAGGGGACCCCAGAGCCTCCACTCAGTCATCGTCTATATCTCCCAAGTCCCTCTGCTATGCTATCTGGAAAGTATCTAATGTAGTAGGCCTATTTGTAACCCTGGAATGGTAAATCTTTAATATTTGATACTGCCAAGATCACCCAAAAGAGTTTACCCTCTAATGAGGAATGAGGGAGTTCTGCCACAGCTGAGTGTCCCACCTAAGGCATTCCTACCACCCCATCCTACAAAGGGATTTCCTCCATACTAGGGACACCACTCTTGTAGCTTACGGAAGGGATCAGATCTGCTATATAGGAACTTAATCATAGACAATTCAACCATCACCCATCGATCCACTGCATATTCTGAGTCATCTCTGGGGCAATACCACCATTCCTTGGTTATTTGCAGATGTGAGGCTGCATGATAGGATTTAATATGTGAGGCAGAAATGCCTCCACAGTACATGGTTTGGAAGTAGATGCTTAGAGCCACTCGAGAGGCACATCTGACCCAGGACCGCATTGATCTGTCAGAACCATGTGCAGGGAAGCAGATAAGGGTAGCTTTGTGATTGATATAAAAGGCGGTGTAGGGATACCATCTTTAAGATGGCAAAGCAGCTATAGGTAGTTGGGGCGGAGCTCTAACCTCTGTCTTGACACTCTCTGTCAACGGGGTCAAATTATGATCCCATGACACTGCAGGGCTGCGCAACAGGAACACACCAAGGTATTGAAAGCCGTCTGCTACCATGAACAGTCCCACAGCCCATGCAAAGTGGCTCAATAACAAGAGCACCAACTTGCTAACATTGATGTACAACCCTGACGTCTTCCCAAGCATTTCTGGATCCTGACGGGTCAGCAGGTGTTAGACGTAAGGCTGTACATTTCACAGGAATGGATTAATTCGTCATTCCACATAATTTCTTGGGTTTTGGGCATTGTAATGCCCTGTTGGGCAATACATTTACTTGGATACCCTGAGCAAGATGCTCCGCCTTTACTTGGATACTCTGAGCGAGATACTCCGTACTATTGTGGACTATTCACCACACAGGAATAGTGACCTGGGTCACCCCACCTTCGCACCAGGATTGGGTTGTCTTACACTCCCTTCTTTCCTGAAGAAGACTCGTAAGCGGAGGTCATAAGTTACCCTCTACACATACCCCCTAACAAGGGCTTGTACATCCTTTGACCATCCTGCCCCATTATCGTATGTTGCATCCATGCACCTACTGAATAAATGAAAAATGTTCTGTAAATAATGCTGTGGACAGGTCATACTGTACTGGTTCTCTTTTCTAACTAGCATCAACTTAAAACAGGAAATATCTTGGTACTCTGAAGCTTTTGATTTTCACCCTTTTCTTTCCAAACAAGAGCACACCTCTCCCCCACTCCTTTCACCTTGAGCAACCTGTTTATATCTCTAACTTGCATGGTAATGTCCTTACCGTTTTATTTGCATTTTAATTTTGAAAGTATAAAACAATGATTTCATATAACAGAAAAATATGGGTATAGTATATATATATATATTCACTGAAAAAACCATAGGTTTCACACCAGTTATAGTTAGCTGGAAATTTTACTGATATAAAACCATTGAAATTCCCACGTTATAGTTAGTCGGACTCACTATAACTTGCGCGTGCAATGCACTGCTGATGACATCACATATTACATCACTCATGACATGGTCAGTGACATCACTCATGACATCACTGATGACACCATCCTTGTGACACAGTGACAGACCTCCTCTCAGTGTAAAGTAACCCTTGAGACACATATTCAAAAATAGAAACTGAAATTTTTTAAAAATGGACATACCTATATCAGTTACAACAAGCAATTCTGTACTTCCACTATCTATATACTCATCCACTCATTCACCAACAGTTCTATATAGTCACTCATACATATACTCACTCATCATATGAAGAGATACACCTATACATTCTGTTACACACCGACATTCATCCAAAAGTTACTCACACACATATTCACACGTGCAAATAAACTATTGAACAACCATTTATTTGAATATAGAGTTATACACACACTTCCACCTTACTTCTATTGAAAATTACACATATTTATTCTCTTAAACAATCACTTATAGAAACACATACTTATTTAAACAGGAAATCTTTCTTACTCTCACATATACTCACTTATATACATCAATATTCATATATACTAGATTAAAACATATGTAGTTACTGATAAAGACACTAGTGAGACAGTCATTCACTCACTAACAAACACATATAGACACTCATCCACCCATACAGTCCTGTACATATGCTGTCTTCAAAACACATACAAACAAAGAGTCAGTCACTCATGCATCTATGTGCTAAGTAATACCTCCACCAAACCATATAGACACTCATACTAAAACTAATAAAAATATCAAATAACCCATATACATACGCATGTAGCTACTTATCAACACATGTAGCCACTTATACACAAAGTGAAACACTAATATATGTATTTAAATATTTAAACATAACTCACTAATATTTATTTTTCAGAAAGACACATATTCACTGGATGGTGTCATCAGTGATGTCATGAGTGATGTCACTGACCATGTCATGAGTGATGTAATATGTGATGTCATCAGCAGTGCATTGCACGCGCAAGTTATAGTGAGTCCGACTAACTATAACGTGGGAATTTCAATGGTTTTATATCAGTAAAATTTCCAGCTAACTATAACTGGTGTGAAACCTATGGTTTTTTCAGTGAATTTAATAGGTTTTTTAAATGCTAATTCCTAACTATAACTGGTGTGAAACCTATGGTTTTTTCAGTGAATTTCATAGGTTTTTTAAATGCTAATTCCTAACTGTAACCGGTGTGAAACCTATGGTTTTTTCAGTGAATTTCATAGGTTTTTTAAATGCTAATTCCTAACTATAACTGGTGTGAAACCTATGTTTTTTTCAGTGAATTTCATAGGTTTTGTTAATGCTAATTCCTAACTATAAGTTTCACTTTATAAATAAGACTGTTAGCACTCTAGTTGTTCTTTTTAACACTCTGGTACATTCTGTCATTGGGCTACAGTTGGGCTACATCTAGTTGAAATTTGGGCTACATTTACAATTTTTGGTCTCTGGTGGCCATCTTTGGGCTACATTGGGCTACTTTGGGCTACATTTGGGCTACATTTTGGCTCTAACATATATTAAGCCCAATGTAGCACAATACATATTTTTCTAAAGTAAATTTTTTTACAAACCACTTCAGAATAGGGCTACCTGTGCCTACAATTATCCAAATTTTTTTTTTTTAATTTTTGGGGGGAGCGCTCCCGGAGCGCGCCTCGGGGAGCGCCCCGAAAAGCGTATTTCTGAAAAGCGCCCGGGGCGCGCTTCGGGGAGCGTCCCGTGAGCGCCAATATCGCAAACGAAAACATGATCGTGACGTATCGCGTAGCCGCGACCGCGTAATACGCACGGCGTAAGCGCACCCGGAAGCACTCGAGCGAATACGATCGTGCAACGTAGGCGTCTGACACGCTTACGCGGCGCGCCTCAGGCCGCGCCCCGAGGCGCGTCGCGTAAGCGCGTCGGTTCATGTGACCAGAAAATAACACTTTTCATTGGTTCATAACAGTTTTGGTTTCATAATGATGAAGCCCATGGTCATGTGACCTGTAAATAACACTTTTCATTGGTTCAATAATTATTTTTTTCTAAATTTAGAGAAACCCACCCATTTCTCTCACTATTGATTTGCACTTGGAGAGAGCAAGAGGTGTTTTGTGAATTGTCTACTCATTAATTTCCTGATCTACAGCAATGGCTGCAAGGGAGTCATCCAGCAGTGATTCAGATGGATTTGTGCAAGAGGACCCTCCTCACCAGAAAACAAAGAACCACTTCATCTGGAAATTTTATGAGATCCCTGAAGGACAAAAAAAAGTTAATGCTGGTAAAGTAACCTGTAAAATATGTGGCAGTATTTTATCCAGAGGCAATCCTCTAAAAAAATACAGCTTCGGAAATGCCAATTTAATTAGGCATGTCAAAAGAAAACACCCCAACAATTACTCCAGGGAGAGTGTCAGGGAGCTGGCAGAGAAGGCACGGAGAGATGGCAGCAGCACCTCCACTGGTGGAGCAACACCTTCAGGTTCAAGACATGCAAGAATGGTCCCTAACGTCCAGCCGGTATTTGCAGGAATAAAATTTTTATGCAAGGACTGTGACGAACTACTCTGTTACGGGGAGCAGAGCGTTGAACTCATTGCAATAAAGAAACAGGAACATCAATGCTCTCCCCGTCCCTAAATTTTCTCATTTTTTTGCTCCTGTTGAGCATTTTTTGAATCCCTGTTTTTGTTTTTCCCCTGAAAAAAAACCAAAAAAAATATAAAATCGTTTCAAAAAGTATAAAAAAAATATAAAACAAAAAAAACAAAAAAAAAGTTCTTTTCAGAACTACCTCCAATTTATAAAAAAATGACACTTTTTAAAAAAAAAAAGTGTCATTCTTTTTCTCAATCGTACGCTCACCGGTGCGCGTACCAGGCGCTCCCTCGGCGCAAATTTAAAAAAAAAAAATTTTGGGGCCCCGTACGGCTTTTTTATGACCCCCACATCAAACCTAGGGGGTCAGGGGGGGTGTACCCTGCCCCCTTTTGCTCATTTCCCCCTTTGATTTTTACCACCTCAATCCTACCGAGGTACAAGATGGCGGCCGCTGCGGACTGTTTCGAATGTTTACAGACACCCGAGAGCCAATCAGCTTTCCGTACGCAAGTCGCGTGGCGCGCTTTGAGCGCTCCCCTGCGCGCGTACCGGGGCGCGGCTCTAGATATATATATTTTTTTGAACCTAAATTACTCAAAATCCACTTGAGCACATATCTCGAGACATAGCAAAGGCACATCGGACTACCAGTCCCTACAATTTTGACAAATTAGGTGGAAATCCATTCAGCCGTTCGGGCTAAAAGTGACATCGACCGCCCTATGGAAATTAACATGGGGAAAACGCGTTTTGGGACCCCCCTTTTATCTCGGCCCCCGCTTCACGCATCCCCCCCAAACTTTCAGGGAAGGACCGGAGCTCCACGAGGCCATTTTCAGGAAATTTTCAGGCAGATTCGTCAACCGGCGCCAAAGTAATTCCAAATAGAATTTTGAGATTTAACATTGAAAAAAATCCTAACTATAACTACCTACTGGCGACCGCCAGTAGGTAATATATATATATATATATATATATATATATATATATATATATATATATATATATATATATATATATATATATATATATATATATTACCTACTGGCGATAGCCAGTAGGTATATATAGTTAGGATTTTTTTCCTATGGGATTTTTGAAAATTCTATGTCGAATAACTTTGGCGTTTGCGGACAGAATTGGCTGAAATTTTCAGGAAAATGGAACATTTTGTTTCTGAGCAGCCCCTGAAAATTTGGGGGGGTTTCGTCAAGGGGGGGCCGAGAAAAAAGGGGGGTCCCAAAACGTGTTTTTCCCATGCAATTTTCCATAGGGCGGTTGGCCTCACTTTTAGCCTGAACGGCTGAATGGATTTACACCAAACTTGGCAAAATTGTAGGGACTGGTAGCCCGATGTGCCTTTGCTATGTCTCAAGATATAGGCTCCAGTGGTTTTTACGAAAATTAACTTTGAAAAATATATATTGGGCTACATTGGGCTATATATATGTTGGAGCCCAAATGTAGCCCAATGTAGCCCAATGTAGCCCAAAGTAGCCCAAAGATGGCCACCAGAGACAAAAAAAACAAATGTAGCCCAAATATCAGCCAGATGTAGCCCAACTATAGCCCAATGACAGAATGTCCCAGAGTGTTCTAAAGAACAACTAGAGTGCTAACAGTCTTACTTATTACAAAGGTATGGCACACCTGAAGCCATCTTGATTGGAATAAAGTGGTAACTCTTAAAACATTTAATTTAAAAAGGAACAAAATGAGGGGGTTCATTTTGCCATAGAAAGTATGATTAGCGAATATATGATGAAATCCCGCATACCATCAGTCCGCAAAAAAAATCCTGCATGTACTATTAGGCCGCAAATTAAAATAACGAAAACTTTTAGAACGAATATGCCTTTAGCATACACTAAACAACTAAACTACCCTAAACCCTAAAACACTACCCCCAGCATGACCCTACACTACACAAACAGTACAACACTACCCTAAACCCTAAAACACTACCCCCAGCATGACCCTACACTACGCAAACACTACAACACTACCCAAAACCCTAAAACACTACACCCCAGCATGACCCTACACTACGCAAATACTACAACACTACCCTAAACCCTAAAACACTACCCCCAGCATGACCCTACACTACACAAACACTACAACACAACCCTAAACCCTAAAACACTACCCCCAGCATGACCCTACACTACGCAAACACTACAACACAACCCTAAACCCTAAAACACTACCCCCAGCATGACCCTACACTACGCAAACACTACAACACTACCCTAAACCCTAAAACACTACCCCCAGCATGACCCTACACTACGCAAACACTACAACACTACCCAAAACCCTAAAACACTACACCCCAGCATGACCCTACACTACGCAAACACTACAACACTACCCAAAACCCTAAAACACTACACCCCAGCATGACCCTACACTACGCAAACACTGCAACACTACCCTAAACCCTAAAACACTACCCCCAGCATGACCCTACACTACGCAAACACTACAACACTACCCTAAACCCTAAAACACTACCCCCAGCATGACCCTACACTACGCAAACACTACAACACTACCCTAAACCCTAAAACACTACCCCCAGCATGACCCTACACTACGCAAACACTACAACACTACCCTAAACCCTAAAACACTACCCCCAGCATGACCCTACACTACGCAAACACTACAACACTACCCTAAACCCTAAAACACTACCCCCAGCATGACCCTACACTATGCAAACACTACAACACTACCCAAAACCCTAAAACACTACCCCCAGCATGACCCTACACTACGCAAACACTACAACACTACCCAAAACCCTAAAACACTACCCCCCAGCATGACCCTACACTACGCAAACACTACAACACTGCCCAAAACCCTAAAACACTACCCCCAGCATGACCCTACACTACGCAAACACTACAACACTACCCAAAACCCTAAAACACTACCCCCAGCATGACCCTTTACTACGCAAACACTACAACACTACCCAAAACCCTAAAACACTACACCCCAGCATGACCCTACACTTCGCAAACACTACAACACTACCCAAAACCCTAAAACACTACACCCCAGCATGACCCTACACTACGCAAACACTACAACACTACCCAAAACCCTAAAACACTACCCCCAGCATGACCCTACACTACGCAAACACTACAACACTACCCAAAACCCTAAAACACTACCCCCAGCATGACCCTACACTACACAAACACTACAACACTACCCTAAACCCTAAAATACTACACCCCAGCATGACTCTACACTACGCAAACACTACAACACTACCCAAAACCCTAAAACACTACCCCCAGCATGACCCTACACTACGCAAACACTACAACACTATCCTAAACCCTAAAACACTACGCCCAGCATGACCCTACACTACGCAAACACTACAACACTACCCTAAACCCTAAAACACTAGCCCCAGCATGACCCTACACTACGCAAACACTACAACACAACCCTAAACCCTAAAACACTACCCCCAGCATGACCCTACACTACGCAAACACTACAACACTACCCTAAACCCTAAAACACTACCCCCAGCATGACCCTACACTACGCAAACACTACAACACTACCCTAAACCCTAAAACACTACCCCCAGCATGACCCTACACTACGCAAACACTACAACACAACCCTAAACCCTAAAACACTACCCCCAGCATGACCCTACACTAAACAACCACCACAACTCTACACTACACTAACACTAACACAACACTACGCTACACAACACTACACTACACTACACAATCACTAACCCACGAAAAAATTAACACAAACCCACTTACCTCTCTCGTCATCGTGGTTTTCACAACGCAAATGCATTTAGCATACATGCCTTTAAAACGTAATTCTTTGTAAAGGCATGCGCGATAAATGCACATGCGTTTCGAAAAAATGCGGGATAATGGTATGCGAGGTCAATGACCTTGCGGGATAATGGTATGCGGACTGAAAGTCTGCGGGATAAAAAATGCTGGAAAATGGCTGCAAACCATGATTAGCAGCAGACTTCCCTGGTGAGCACTAGCTTTACTACAGTGATCTAATGAGCAACTAGAGTGCTAACATTCAGAATTTATGGCAAATGTGTGAAACATCTGAATGCCTTCTTGATAGAACCAAAGTAAACAAGCATTGAAAATGCAATAGATCTCGCCCTCGTTTAAGTTAAAGCCATTCTGTTTGTAATGAGGTGGCTTTTTAGCTTTGCTTTTATTAGTGTTTTTAAAACTTTCATGTAAATAACTTGCATATGTATGCATATATGTATATGTATGCATGCATTTATATTTATATAGATATGCAGATTATATATGTTTATATATGTATATTACCTACCGGCGATAGCCAGTGGGTATATATAGTTAGGATTTTTTCTCTATGGGATTTCTGAAAATTCTATGTCTAATAACTTTGGCGTTTGTGGACGGAATTGGCTGAAATTTTCAGGAAAATGGCACATTTCGTTTCTGAGCAGCCCCTGAAACTTTGGGGGGGTTTCGTCAAGGGGGGACCGAGAAACAAGGGGGGTCCCAAAACACGTTTTTCCCATTCACTTTTCCATAGGGCGGTTGGACTCACTTTTAGCTCGAACGGCTGAATAGATTTACATGAAACTTGGCAAAATTGTAGATATGGTTTGCCCGACGTGCCTTTGCTATGTCTCAATATATGTGCTCCAGTGGATTTTGAGAAATTAACGTTTAAAAAAAAATATATATCTGTGACAGCGCTCCGGTTAGCGCCCCGGTTTGCGTACCTGACGCGTAACGGAACTTCGCGAAGCGAAGCTGATTGGATCTCCGGTGTCTGTCAACATTCTAAACAGTCCGGAGCGGCCGCCATCTTGTCTCTCGGTACGATCGAGAGACAAGATGTGGTGAAAAACGAAGGGGGAAATGAAGGAAAGGGGGCAAGGTAGACCACTCCTGACCCCCTAGGATTGATGAGGGGGATATTAAAGTGCCCCGCGGGGCAAAAAAAAATAAATAATTTTTTTGCGATTTTACGCCGTAGAGGCGCGTCCCGGTACGCGAACCGGGCAGCTCACCGGGCAGCTAACCGGACAGCTAACCGGCAGCGTAGCTGTCAACATTGTAAACAGTCCGGAGCGGCCGCCATCTTGTCTCTCGGTAGGTTCGAGAGACAAGATGTGGTGAAAAAAGAAGGGGGAAATGAAGGAAAGGGGGCAAGGTAAACCCCTCCTGACCCCCTAGGATTGATGAGGGGGATATTAAAGTCCCCCGCGATTTTTCGCGGTAGAGGCGCTTCCCGGTACGCGAACCGGGCAGCTAACCAGCAGCCTAACGGGAGTCCGCCATCTTGTGTTTTTGGAGCGTCCGGTTCGCGTACCGGGTAACAAGGGGAAAACCAAGAGAAACAGTAAAAAAAAAATTAAGGGAATAGATTTCCAGCAAACTTGACAAAATTGTAGGGACAGTTTGTTTGATGTGCCTTTGCAAGGCCTCAAGATATGTGCACGTGTGGATTTTGTCTAATTAAGGTTAAAAAAAATATATATATCTGCAAGCGTGCTCCGGCACGCTTACGTTACGGGTTTTGTTTGCGCTGCAGAGCCGATACGTCACGGTTATGCGACGCGTCATGAGGCGTCTCACGTGGCTAGGTGATACGTCACGTAATAAAGAATATATTTTACAGCTATAGATATTAGCTTTTAAAAAACCAATGAAATTCACTGAAAAAACCATAGGTTATAGGCCATATATAGTTAGGAATTTGCATTTACAAAACCTTGAAAATTCACTGAAAAAACCATAGGTTAGAGACCATATATAGTTAGCTGGACATTTTATTGACATAAAACCAATGAAATTCCATATATAGTTAGTTGCACTAACTATATATCGCGCACCCGCAATCCACTGCTGATGATGTCACATATTACATCATTCATGACATGGTCAGTGACATCACTGATGACATCACTGATGACATCTCAAATGACATCACTGATGACATCACTGATGACATCTCAAATGACATCACTGATGACATCATGACACACCAATACCAGTTACTACATACGCACTCACTGATTCCTACGTCTACACACACATTCACTCATTCACCCATACAATCACTCATACATACAGTCACTCATTATTACAACACTATCATATGCACTCATACACCTATGCAGACACTCACACACTGCCACTCATCCATGGAGTTACTCACACATCTAGTCAGTCCTGTAAAGAATCAATCACACTTCCATTTCCTCATCTATACAGTTAAACACAGAACACCATACTTCAGTGACATCACTGATGACATCACTGATGACATCTCAAATGACATCACTGATGACATCTCAAATGACATCACTGATGACATCATGACACACCAATACCAGTTACTACATACGCACTCACTGATTCCTACGTCTACACACACATTCACTCATTCACCCATACAATCACTCATACATACAGTCACTCATTATTACAAGACTATCATATGCACTCATACACCTAGTCAGTCCTGTGAAGAATCAATCACACTTCGATTTCCTCATCTATACAGTTAAACACAGAACACCATACTTTTCACACATATACTAACACATACTTACTCTCTTATACAATCACTGATACAAGTACACATTGATATGCACAGAGTCACACACCTCCCAGCTAGCAACACACACACTCAGTCTTCCATACATCCACTCATTCTTCAATATGTAAAACATATTTAAACTTTACAAAAACACACAGACACTAGATGATGTCATCAGTGATGTCATTTGAGATGTCATCAGTGATGTCATCAGTGATGTCATTTGAGATGTCATCAGTGATGTCATCAGTGATGTCACTGACCATGTCATGAATGATGTAATATGTGACATCATCAGCAGTGGATTGCGGGTGCGCGATATATAGTTAGTGCAACTAACTATATATGGAATTTCATTGGTTTTATGTCAATAAAATGTCCAGCTAACTATATATGGTCTCTAACCTATGGTTTTTTCAGTGAATATATATATATATATATATATATATATGCTCTTAGTCCCAAACTTCATTTCCCCCCGTTTTTTATCTTCATTCACAGGCTCCTCCTTACCCAGTGGCGGTTGGCTCCACTGCAACTCGTGATATCGCCTGCAAGTAACAGGGGACCACCAGTCCCAAAATGCTGCACGCTGATGCCTCGTTGCAATGAAATTCGGGGAAGTTAATGTTTATTAAAAATCTTCATGCCCCTCTTTCATCCACCGTCCTCTGCACTTATCTCAGTTCTTTAGAGGCACAGCATCTCTGACTCCAAAAGGAAGTTCGTTGTTGTTAGTCATTTCGAATGACTCATCAGAGGACATGGTGGAGGGCCAGGATAATACTCTGCAACCACGGCTTTACATCAGAAACAGTCCCATGTTTCCTGGCCACAAATTTGAAAGGGTCCTGCATGCGCGTCAAGGGTAACGCGGTAACATCAATTCAAAGCATCTCCTCCAACAGGATTCGAAATGACAGGACACAACGGGGGCTTCTATTCAAGGGTTTTTAATTACAGACCAGCATAACCAGTTTCGGCGAGTTGCTGTCTTCAAATGCTCTTAGTCCCAAACATCATTTTCTCCCGTTTTTTATCTTCATTCACAGGCTCCTTCTTACCCAGTGGCGGTTGGCTCCACTGCAACTCGTGATATCGCCTGCAAATAACAGGGGACTATCAGTCCCAAAATGCTGCACGCTGATGCCTCGGTGCAATGAAATTCAGGGAAGTTGATGTTCATTAAAAATCTTCGTGCCCCTCTTTCATCCACCGTCCTCCGCACTTATCTCAGTTCTTTAGAGGCACATCATCTCTGATTCCAAAAGGAAGTTCGTTGTTGTTAGTCACTTTGAATGACTCATCAGAGGACATGGTGGAGGGCCAGGATAATACTCCGCAACCACGGCTTAACATCAGAAACAGTCCCATGTTTCCTGGCCACAAATTTGAAAGGGTCCTGCATGCGCATCAAGGGTAACGCGGTAACATCAATTCAAAGCATCTCCTCCAACAGGATTCGAAATGACAGGACACAACGGGGGCTTCTATTCAAGGGTTTTTAATTACAGACCAGCATAACCGGTTTCGGCGAGTTGCCTTAATCAAATGCTCTTAGTACCAAACATCATTTTCTCCCGTTTTTTATCTTCATTCACAGGTTCCTCCTTACCCAGTGGCGGTTGGCTCAACTGCAACTCGTGCTATCGCCTGCAAATAACAGGGGACTAACAGTCCCAAAATGCTGCACGCTGATGCCTCGTTGCAATGAAATTCGGGGAAGTTGATGTTTATTAAAATTATGGGGGTATAGTATATATATATATATATATATATATATATATATATATATATATATATGTTACCTACTGGAGGTCACCAGTAGGTATATATAGTTAGGATTTTTTCTCTATGGGATTTTTGAAAATTCTATGTCTAATAACTTTGGCGTTTGTGGACGGAATCGGCTGAAATTTACAGGAAAATGGCACATTTTGTTTCTGAGCAGCCCCTGAAAATTTGGGGAGGGTTCGTCAAGGGGGGGCCGAGAAAAAGGGGGGTCCCAAAACGCATTTTTCCCATGTTAATTTCGATAGGGCGGTTGGCCTCACTTTTAGCTCGAACGGCTGAATGGATTTGCATGAAACTTGGCAAAATTGTAGGGACTGTTAGCCCGATGTGCCTTTGCTAGGTCTCAATATATGTGCTCCAGTGGATTTTGATAAATTAACGTTCAAAAAATATATATATCTGTGACAGCGTCCCGGGTAGCGCTCCGGTTCGCGTACTTTTTGCGTAACGGAACTTTGCGAAGCGAAGCTGATTGGCTCTCAGGTATCTGTCAACATTCTAACCAGTCTGGAGCGGCCGCCATCTTGTCTCTCGGTAGGATCGAGTGACAAGAGGAGGCCAAAACAAAGGGGGAAATGACCATAAGGGGGAATAGTAGATCCTCCCTGACCCCCTAGGTTTGATGTGGAGGCTTTAAAAGGGCCCCGCAGGGCAAAAAACAAAAAAAAAATACGTTTTTTTGCGTGGGGTGCGCCCGGTACGCGCACCGGAAAGCGGTCCGGGGAGCGTACTACAAGGAAACAAGAATGATAGACTTTTTAAATATTGTATGTTTATTGATTGTTCGTTTTGTTGTTTTTTTTGTTTTTTTTTATTTAAGTAGCAATATGTAGGTACCAATGCAGAGTCAAAAAATTAATATACAACGTCTCCTTTGTAGATATCTTGCATGTTGTTTCAGAAGGAATTCATACCATAGTGTGTCAGGAAAGTAGAAACAATATGGAGGCAGGAGATGATAAAGAGATGTTAAATACACATTGGAGATAATATAGTTGGAGAAAGGAAGTAACTATGAGCGCACTACAACATCCAGGAGGCAATGGGGGTGGTGACGCCCCTCTCAGCCAGGTGCTATTAATTGAACTGTGCGCACGTACATGCGCTTTCATCTTACTTTTACACACGCCACTGAGGAAGGGATTTTATTCCTGAAACGCGTCTGGCGTAAGAAGACTAATGAGTGCTCTTTGAAAGTTTCCTGTCTGCAAGCTGCCAATACAATTGTGAGCAAATCTAGTTTCCTGTGGTGGTTCTTTATTGGGGGTTCCTGCGTGTTGGATATATATATATATATATATATATATATATATATGTTACCTACTGGAGGTCGCCAGTAGGTATATATAGTTAGGATTTTTTCTCTATGGGATTTTTGAAAATTCTATGTCTAATAACTTTGGCGTTTGTGGACGGAATCGGCTGAAATTTACAGGAAAATGGCACATTTTGTTTCTGAGCAGCCCCTGAAAATTTGGGGAGGGTTCGTCAAGGGGGGGCTGAGAAAAAGGGGGGTCCCAAAACGCGTTTTTCCCATGTTAATTTCGATAGGGCGGTTGGCCTCACTTTTAGCTCGAACGGCTGAATGGATTTGCATGAAACTTGGCAAAATTGTAGGGACTGTTAGCCCGATGTGCCTTTGCTAGGTCTCAATATATGTGCTCCAGTGGATTTTGATAAATTAACGTTCAAAAAATATATATATCTGTGACAGCGTCCCGGGTAGCGCTTCGGTTCGCGTACTTTTCGCGTAACGGAACTTTGCGAAGCGAAGCTGATTGGCTCTCAGGTATCTGTCAACATTCTAAACAGTCCGGAGCGGCCGCCATCTTGTCTCTCGGTAGGATCGAGTGACAAGAGGAGGCCAAAACAAAGGGGGAAATGACCATAAGGGGGAATAGTAGATCCTCCCTGACCCCCTAGGTTTGATGTGGAGGCTTTAAAAGGGCCCCGCAGGGCAAAAAACAAAAAAAAAAAAACATTTTTTTTGCGTGGGGTGCGCCCGGTACGCGCACCGGAAAGCGGTCCGGGGAGCGTACTACAAGGAAACAAGAATGATAGACTTTTTAAATATTGTATGTTTATTGATTGTTCGTTTTGTTGGTTTTTTTTGTTTTTTTTTATTTAAGTAGCAATATGTAGGTACCAATGCAGAGTCAAAAAATTAATATACAACGTCTCCTTTGTAGATATCTTGCATGTTGTTTCAGAAGGAATTCATACCATAGTGTGTCAGGAAAGTAGAAACAATATGGAGGCAGGAGATGATAAAGAGATGTTAAATACACATTGGAGATAATATAGTTGGAGAAAGGAAGTAACTATGAGCAAAATTATTGTGTAACATAAAAAAGTTGCACAGTATACTATAAGTCTGACTTTACATTATATTCAATTTGGTACTAGTTTATGAATTACATATAAAAATGATTAAAGACTCGAACAATTTTTGATTATTAAATATAAATTTATTCTTCTGATTCTTTTTCAAAATTTAATAGACTGTCTAACATTTGACTGTCCGAAATGTCCTCTTGTTGAGTGAACATAACTTCCCACATTTTATCGTCCTCATAATGAAGTAACAAATCCACAGATTCTACACATTGTAGAAGTTCTTGGTCTCGTGATTCGTCCATGAATTCCAAGTCAATGCTTTCAATGATTTCCTCATTGTTCATCTCTAGGGCAATTTCAAAGGAAACGTTCTGTTCTCCTTCCATTTTTGTGCTGAAATTTGCATAAAAAATAAATATATCAGTAGAGATAGGGCAATGTTGGGTTTAAGTTCAGACAGGTACTTGTGAGTTTATAACAGAGAAGTTATCTATGGGCACTGTATGGTTTCAGGCGTGAAGTAGTACTATTAAAAAGTGCCTGCGAAAAAGCCTAAGTAAATTCATAATTATAACACAGAAACATAAATCAATACATAATTATAATAAACAAGCCTTTCTCAATGTCTAACTCTTACAGAGGGATAGTATATAACTATCTGAAAATGTTTTCCAAATTAATTTAAATTGCATAACATAGTTTTCCGGTCAAATTTATAAAATAACATCTTACCTTTTAAAAACAAGTTTAAGCTGTCAGTGAAAATGTTCTTGCAATGTACTTCAGGAAGTAGTAGTCAAAATGGCTGTGTTTTTCTCTCTTTCTTTATATATATTCAGGTAATAATCAATCAAATGTCAGGTAAAAAAAGTAGAAAATGAAAGTAACATTTTAATTGGTTGTCAATTCCAACACTTCAGATGTGTTTTGTGAAGTAATTTACCTCAGGGAATTTAGAGAGGTCTACATGCTAAATGGCTAAATGGAATTCCAACCAAATTTGTGAAAATGGTAGGGATTGGTATGTAGTATGAGCTAATGTATATTTAGTGAAAGTGTCTCCAGTGGTTTTTCTGTAAATTACTTTTCCACCTTTTTTAAGCGAGCGCTTCTCAGTGCGTGTCCCGGTACGCGAACCTGCAGCGTTACGGGAGTCCTCCATTTTGTGTTTCAGTAGAATTGAGATACAAGATGGAGGGTAAATAATGTTCAGAATGGGTAGAAGGGGGCACGGTAGACGTATCCTGACCCCCTAGGTTTTCTGAGGGTGGCTGAGGAGTCCCATATGTGCGAGAAAAAAGAATTTTTGGGGGGAATTTTTCGCGCGGTTAGCTGCCGGTACGCGAACCGGGTAGCGAACCGGGAAGCGAACATAAGTGAAAATTAGTGAAAAAAGGTACATTCGAAATTTTTAAAGAGTAATTATAGTTAAGGTAGCTCTGAAAAGAGCTTTTGGGTTCTGTGTAAGTTCTAGGTACTTATAAGTAGGTACCAATACACAGTCTTAAATTTTGTATGAAAACTCTGTTCCCCTCATCTGAGAAGTGCACACCATCTCCTCTGTAGATATCTTGCATGTAGTAACGCAAGTTATTGTTGTAGATGGCGCCCATTCCATGGTCTCTCATATAAGCTGAAACAGACTTATTTACATGCTTCCTCGCTTTCTCAATTTGTGGACAAATTTGATTGGACCACCTCCATTTCTGTCTTTGGCATATATTGGAATATACCAAGGCAGTTTGAAGAAAAAGTGCCATTAATTGCTCAAAGGTGTCCTTTAAAAGCATTTCCAGACCTACCCCAGTCAAAGTGCCCAAATCATTTCCTCCACAGTGCACTATTATGAGGTCAGGGTTTGGCAAATGTAAAAAGGTTTTCACCAATGGTATCAATTGGTGACATCTCAATCCTCTTTGGCCAATCCATTTGATTTCCACATTTTGTAAATTGAGGTTGTGTAAATTTCTGTTATCAGCATACCTGTGAGCCCAGTGGATGTAACTATGTCCAAGAATCCAGAAAAAAAACATGGCGAGAGGAGGTTCTGCTGCAGTCAGATGAAGTGTGGGAATGAAATGGCAGTTGAAACAGTGGAGTTTGTAAAGAAAAAAAACTGTGGAGTTTGAGTGCTAATGATTCATTAGCAGTGATTGGTGGATTTCCATTGCTGAAAACAGAAAGTTAGGGTGCATGGATGTGTTGTTTGAAAGATGTAATTTGAATGGTTAATAAAAAATTATTTTATGAAAGATTGCAGTGGATTAGCAGGTGTACTGAGAGTTCAGAGTTCATTTGAAACATTGTTGTGTGAACTTGTAAACATGAGAGGTCTGGCAGGAGGTAGTTGCTATGGAAAAATGGCAGAAAGGGCAGAGGGGGGAAGGGTGTTGATTTGAAAAAAGTGAGGGAAGAGTTTTGATTGGCTGACATGAGAGATATGTGTGATGAATATCAGCATTTCTGTGCCTTTCTTGGTTGCAGCCTCTGGAGTGCACACCTTTTGTTCTGCTAAAGAAAAATTGGTGTGTTTCTGAGACTGTTTTGAAATTCAAAAAGCATTTGCTAAGGTGAGATATCGTTTCTTTATTTTAGATAGAGACTAGTATGCTTTTTTGAGAAAATAAGAAAGCCAGCTGTGCATTTAAAATGATGTTTTGAGTCAAGTGTTTGCATTATGTTTTCAAAGAAGATTTTGCATTCTTTTACAAATTGTAATTGCAGATAATGTAAAGTATTAGTACTGACAAGGTGTGGTTGTACATAGGAGCTGTGCTGTGTTTTCAAATTATGATCAGAAAATCGTTTTTAAGGAAAAGGATGCTTTTAAAATTTATGAGAATTTATTTACTTGCGATGTGATTCCTGCAATGCGTCGCTTTTGCGGAACAGATGCATGATGCATCTGTGTTGTTTTTGCCCCATGGTGCTCCACAGTATACATGTTAAAAGTGATGCATAAGTGGTGCAAGGGCCTTGTAAAAACACCCCTATGTGTGCTTGGTCATTTTAAGTCACTTCCCCCTGGGGAAAGGGTCTTCTAAATATGTCCTCATGTGTACTTTGCAATTTTAAGTCACTTCTCTCTGGTGCAAGTTCTTTGTAAATACGCCGTTATGTGTGCTTGGCCATTTCAAGTGACTTCCCTCTGGTGCAAGGCCAGGGCCTTGTAAATACGCTCTCATGTGTGCTTGGCCATTTCAAGACACTTCCCCCTGGTGCAAGGTCCTTGTAATTACGTCCCCATGTGTGCTTGGCCATTTCAAGTCACTTCCCCCTGGTGCAAGGTCCTTGTAAATACGTCCCCATGTGTGCTTGGCCATTTCAAGTCACTTCCCCCTGGTGCAAGGGCCTTGTAAATACGTCCCCATGTGTGTTTGGCCATTTGTAGTCACTTTCCCCGTGGTGCAAGGTCCTTGTAAATACGCCCCCATGTGTGCTTGGCAAATTTTGATTTTGATTGTTTGAGTTACATAGCCATGTTAAAAGTGATGGAAAAAAAGGTGCAAGGGCCTTAAAAAAACGCTTTCATGTGTATTAGGGCATTTTAAGTCAGTTCCCCATGAATGTAGGTATACAATTGTTTTACATAAAAGGTTTAAAAACGTTTTTTGAAATCAATTAGGTTTCTTGATATGTTCTGCTAGTGCTTCATAGGTTGTTTGGGGCATATTTACAAGGCCTTTGAGTCCGTTTGATGTTATTTTTCCCATTTTAATTTAAGACATTTCCCCGTGGAGCAAGGTCCTTGTAAATACGCCCCCATGTGTGCTTGGGTAATTTAAGTATTGATAGGGTGTGCTTCTACATAGGAAGTAGATTACACCTGCACAATGAGATAACTAAGCTGAAGAAATACAGGTGATGTGATTGTTAAATGTGCAAAAATATTTGCACGTTTTTCAATTATATCACTTGTGTTTCCTAACATTACGAATCACATTGTGCAGATGAGGTTTAGTCGTGTTCAGGGAGATAGAGGAGGTCTGGCCTTTGTTCAAGAGTGCAGTGGAAATGATTCACTTCATTGGTAGGCTTGTACATGAATTATCACCTCTGTACTCTTCAACATGCCTAAATTTCATCTGCAACCCTGAGTAGGCCTCACCTCAAACAAACCTCTAGATAGTCCACACCTTATCGTCATCCTGAATCAATCATTTAAAGTGTTAGGGGCAGATTTATGATGGCTGTGCGCCTCTTTTGTGCTGCTGCTGCGTCACTTTTATAATGCAGCAGTGATTTGCAAGATGTACCATGTTGCAAGATAGCAGCCGCGGGCCGTGGAGGGAGTTATGGTGGGGCAGGGAGGCAGGGAGGGGGAGGGGCAGGGTGGAGGGACCTAAACACTGGCATATGGATTATTGCAGGTAAGTATATAATTTAACGTGCGTCAGGTTTCATGTGGGCGTTTTGTTGCAGGGTGGGCAGTCATTTGCATGAAAGTCCTGTAAAACTAACACAGTAAAATTAAGAAGATTTCACTGAATCATCTTTATGGCATTGCTGAATCAAATCCTTACTGTTATTGATTTACTGTTTGGTAATAGTGGTTAATAACATTTTTTATTATATTTTACCACAGATTCAACTGCAGATCATTTCGAAATTAGACAATACCGTCTAAGGATAGAATCCGAAAGGCTACAAAACGTCAAAGGCAGCAGATTACTGAATGCTTGCAGCAGTCCTCTACAATAAAATCTCGTCAAGTCACGAAGAAAGCTCCGGGTAAGAGAACAAAATCATTCCTTAGAAACATTTGTAGAAACAAAAGTATAACTACAGAACAAGTTTTAGTCCAGAAAAAGAGAGGCAATTTAAACGGAAAGGAAAGGCCAATCAAAAATGTTACTGGTAGAGCAGGAGATAATTCTGTGCATGGCAGTAGAAGGAAAAATCTGTTTAGGGACATTCGTAGACGAATGTTCCGCAACAGGATAATTGGCAATTTGTTAAAAAATTTTAAAAAAGGTCAACAGAAAGTGGCTTTTTATAAGAGAAAGAAAAATGTAGAGAAAATTATTGATCAGGCTTTTGAAATTAAGCGAAAGTTATTTATTTTGGTAATCAATAGAATTAGGAAACTAAACAAGGTAATTTATGATTTCAAATCAAATAGTAGATGGAAGAGAGTAGTTAATAGAAGTAATTTTTGTGAAGTTTTCTCAGGAGAATGGATGCATAGTTCAAGTTGTGAGGCATTTTTTAATGAGGAGAGTTATTTTCAGGACAATAATTTGGTGCATGCAGTTGACACCAGTGGTCAAGCTTATGAGGTGAAAGATGGTTGTCCGGTTGAAAAAGAAAAACTTGTGTCAACAGAGGCAGAAGAGGTGTTAGGTAATGAAGTTTTAGGGAGACGTCCTAAGGGACCAGTGTATACCTGGAAGTGTAGTTCTATTTGCAGTGTGCGACAGGATTCCATTAATTTTGTTTGTGATTTTGTACGGACATTTAATAAGAAAAGTTTAAAACAGAAAATAAAATTGTTGCAAGAATTAGATCCTTGCAGAGTGAGAGAAGTGACAGGTTTGCATGGTCATTCACTGGCTTGTTTTTCCAGGAGCGTATGCCAGAGTGTTTTTCATCATTTCAGTGCATCATAGTAAAGTGAGGAAATTAGTTAGAATGTTGTATTATGGTAAGAGTCCAGCATTTATGCTTAAACAATTATGCACTGCTCTTTTGCATGGTTCTGAAGTTGATGTGAAGAATATTTGTGAAGAAATTGAGTTTTGTTACTTTACAAGTAAAGAGGAGAATGTTGAAATTGACCCAGAAGAAGAAGGTAATGTGGAAGCTAGCTTACATGTTTGGAGTACAGATAATTTTCAAAAGGAAATTGCCACGTTTCAGGTGAAATCAAGTGAGAGGCCTAATTTCACTTGTGTGTGTTGTCGACGCACTTATTATAAGAATCAGACTAAGTTAGTGGATTTATATGCGAAAAGTGAAAGGGAAAATAATAGTGAATGGAAGGATTTTGCAACATACTTGATGGTAGAAAATTGTTTTGATTTGGGTTTGGATCAACGTGTGTGTACTTATTGTTGTAACAAATTAAATCAAAACCGGATGCCTGCTAGAGCGGTTCATAATAATCTGGAATTGGTTGACATTCCTTCTGAATTGAAGGATTTAAATACTTATGAATCTATTTTGATTCAAAGTGTGCATCCCTTTCAGGCTATTGTACGAATGGAGCCAAAGACAGGGAAATTGCCTCCATCAGATTTACAGAGAGGATTAAAGGGAAGAGTTGTTTATTTGCCTCTAGATTTAAAAAAAAATATTAATACAATTGGAGTAGAGAAAGTGGAAGAGGAACCTCTGGTTATCTTAGTTAATGGGGTTCCGACAAAGAGTAAGAAAATATGGCAAGATTTAGTGGATGTTAGGAAAGTCAAAAAGGCAACATTGTATTTGAAGAAAAACAATAAGTACTACAAGAATGTATTTGTTGCAGAAGAGGAAGTAAGTGAAGAAGAGGATAGCGATTTGTGTGCTGGTCAAATTGAAAAGTAGAACCCTCTAAAAATGAAGAAATATATGAACATTATAGTGTTCATCCTTTGCATTCTAAGGAAGTCATGGGGAATGCTATTGAGTTGTTTCAAATGAAACAAGCCAAAGGGAGTCCTATTAGTGTTTGGGAGGAAAGTTTGGAAGCTCGGTGTTTCCCACAGCTATTTCCAACAGGTCAAGGAGGAAGATGTGATGAGCGACCTGTTCAAATTCCTGCTTCTGAATACCGGACTTTACGATTGTATATAGAAGATCCTAGGTTTCGTCAATGCATTCCCTATTTGTTTCATCTACTGTTTGAAAGCGATCTGTCTGGACTGTCATATGCAGTGAACCACATCTTGAAAAGTGGTGTACAGATGCAAAACATCTCGGCAAGTGACTTTATGAATAAAGTCAATGTGCAAGATAGTATTTTGGATTCTCACCTGATTAATCTCATGGCTTGTCAGCGTGGTACTAATGAGTACTGGTACCATCGTCATGGTGATTTGAAATGTATGCTGAGGAACTTAGGAACTCCCACATGGTTCCTCACTCTCAGCTGTGCCGAGTATGGCTGGGAAGACTTACTTGAATTTCCACGAGAGGCAAATGGAAACATTGAAAATATCGAATTCAAGACACCCGGAGAACTGTGTTCTTTGGATCCAGTGAATGTATGCAGGTACTTCAATCATAGATTTGAAGCTATGATGTCTTTCATCATGAACAAGAAAAATCCACCTCTTGGAGAGGTGTTGGATTTCTTCTGGAGAAAGGAGTACCAAGCAAGAGGTGCTCCTCATATACATATGCTGCTGTGGATCAAAGATGCTCCCAAATTTGGAACAGATCCGGATGACTTAGTGATGAATTTCATAGAACAGTATTCTACATGTGCTGTTCCAAAGACAAAGGAAGACAAAAGTCTAAGAGAACAAGTTTTACGGTTTCAAAGCCATCGTTGTGGAAAGTACTGTCATCGTAAATTCAGAAACAAGAACAAGTACTATACAAAATGTCGTTTTGGATTTCCACGATTGGTGATATCTAAAGGAAGAGTGAACAATTTGATGTCTTCTCTGCGACATAATGTGATGAGAAAATCACCCAAAAATACATACAATTTGAAAAGGAACAAAGAGTCCAAGTATATCAATGACTACAACCCAGTGATTTTGTCCATGTGGAATGCTAACATGGATATACAGTTTGTGGCTGATAACTGTATGGCTGTGGCTCGGTATGTGACATCTTACATCACAAAAAAAGAAAAGACAGAATTGAAGGATATGTGGGAGGACATTTCCCATGAAAAGAGCCTCAGTAAGAAGTTGTACAGTTTCAGTCTGAAGATGTCGCATCGAGAAATCGGTGCTTACGAATGTTCTGACCGGTTGTCTTCAGCAAGTCTTTATGCCAAATCCAGGAGTATCATTTGGGCGAGTCTTGGTCTTGCTGCAACGCGTAATCGAGTTCTGAAACCTGTACGGGAAATTGAGTATTTGGCGGAAAAGGAGCCAAACAGTACAGATATTTTGAAGACCAACATGTTGGATACTTATTATCCAAATAGAAGCAGTCACCTCGAGAATGTTTGTCTGTATGAGGTTCTGCAAAATTACATATTCAAAAGGAACATCAAAGAAGATATTGATAAAGGAGTGAATGCTGTAATTGGAAGTGAGGGATGTCTGGTCAAGCAAAGAAAATGCCAATTGGTAAATCATCGAAAATTGAGTGGTGAGTCTCCTGAAAGAAAAGAGTTTTTCTATTTAGCTCTTTTGCAACATTTCAAGCCTTGGCGTGCAGAAGAGGAACTGCTTGGAGATTTCCTCTGTTACGAAGACTCTTTCAATGCAGCCAAAGATACCATAGAATGTCCTGTTTTTCCCAAATATCTAGAAATGTTGAATGCGGAAATCGAGCAGGAAGCAACGATTGCAGCCGAGATTGCTAGAGACAGTTCTCAGGACAGTCAGAGTTCTGTTTCATTGAGTCAGGATCCACTAGGAGGACCAGTAATCGAAAATGAAGCTGCTACTGCTATGATTGAAGTGGAAAGAGCCATGGCACATGCTCAGGAGGATGCGGTTAACTTAGAAGACTTGGAAAGACAACTCAACGTTGAGCAGAGGAAAATATATGACGAAGTTACCAACCAAATTGATCATGGATTAAGTCATGAGAAGAAAGAGTGCTCATGTACGTCGTTGAAGACTGTCCGACTGTACGTGAGTGGAGAAGCGGGAACTGGAAAAAGTTTCCTCATTAAAGCAATTTCATGTTATTTGCAGAAAAGGACTGATTCATCGCTGTCTTGTGTTGTCACCGCTCCAACTGGACTGGCAGTACATAACATTAAAGGTATTACTTTGCATCGTCTACTGATGCTGCCAGTGGAGCATGATAACAAATTACAATACCACAAGTTATCTGGAGATGCTTGTTGTGAAGTTTCAAGAGTCTTGAGGAAAATGAAACTTCTTATCATTGACGAAGTAAGCATGGTTTCCAATGTCATGCTTGCCTTTGTGCATTTGAGAATGCAAGAAGTTCTTAAAACAGAGTATGATGTGTTATTTGGTGGCAAACACATCATTGTTTTCGGTGATCTTCTACAGCTGACACCAGTGAAAGGACAACCTGTGTTCAAAATGCTCACACATGAAGATACCAGGAAGTGTCTAGGGAGTATTGGCAACGTCAATATATGGTTAAACTTCAATTATGCTGAACTGCGTGAAAATATGCGTCAAGCAAAGGATGAAGATTATAAGAATATTCTACAAGATGTTAGAATTGGAAAAGTGACCGAGCATGGGAAAGAAGCTTTACATGCACGATTACTGTCAAATTTGTATCCAGAAGAAGATGTTGTACCTGAGAATATTTTTCGGAAAATTACTGAGAAGAAATCTGGAATATGTTTGATGCCAACTCTTGCAGAATGTGCCATCTTCAACGACAAAATGTTGCATTTAGAAAACCAAGAGATTGTGAAGCTGGAAGCTATTGACAGAGTAGAGCATATGGGAGCAACAATTATTTTGTCTGAGAATTTGAAATCTAAATTGGATTCATTAGAGAAGACTATATCTAAAACTGCAGGTTTTGAAAAGACTCTGAATGTGTGCTTAAATTGTCAGATAATTTTAAGAAGGAATTTACATGTTGAAAGAGGTCTGGTAAATGGATCAATGGGTAATGTTGTTGATTTTGAGAAATATAGAAATAGAGATGGAATTGAATTTTAAAAAATTAAATTTGATGGTATTGAGGAAGTACAGCTAATTGGTCGTTGCTCTGCTAGGTTTTTGCTTGTAAAAGACTTATATGTTTGCCGTAAGCAATTTCCTTTTTGCTTGGCATATGCGGTGACAATCCATAAATCGCAAGGTTTAAGTGTAGACAGTGCATTGGTGAATATTGGCAGTTCTGTGTTCAAGGAGGGTATGGCATATGTGGCATTGTCACGAGTTAGAACTTTATCGGGATTGTACTTGATTGAGTGTGATGTCACAAACATTTGTGCGGATTTAGATTGTGTTAAGGAATACAATAGGTTAAGAAAAGAGTATGCGCCACATTTGCCTCAATATCCTTTGTTTGAGAAACGTGTGGTAGGCCGGAAAGGAAGAAATGTGACCAATAGTCTGGAGGTTGTAGCAAAAAGACAAAAAGTCGATGAACCTGAAATTATAAGCAGAAAGAAAAAGGATTCTGTTCAGGATGTTGTTGGTTTTCAATTTGAAAACAGTTCTGGTGTCAACTGCTATGCTAATGTAGTGGTTAATGTTGTCTTTTCTCTAGAAACTTTAAAAGAACAGATTGTGATCAATTCGGATCAAAGTTTTTGCTGCTTGCTGAATTCTGTGTTAGAGAAATGTAGCACTGATAGAACAAAAATCAAAAGTGTGTCTGAAATTCGAAATTTGTTAGACATATGTTCAGGTCAAACGCAATTCTCTCAAAATATTCAGCAAGATTGTCAAGAGTTTTTAATGTATATGCTTGATGTGTTACAAGATGAAGGTGTAGATGTAGATCACCTGTTTGGCCTTTCTTATCAATGGCAGCATGACTGCGAGAACTGTAGGCTATCAAGTACTAGTAGTGTAGACTCAGAAAGATTTATATATTTAACTTTGCCAGGCAGTAAATCAGTGTCCTTTAATAAGCTAGTAAAATCAGCCGATCACAACATGGAGTGTAGCCAATGTAAGTCAGCAATGCTGTCCACATTATTTATACGAACATATGGCCAGTATGTCATTTTAATGTTCCAACGATGTAGGCCTGATGGAACAAAATTGACAACTTTAATTAAAAATTTAGTGGCTTCGCAGTTGTCAATATCAGGAAGGACTTTTGTAACTGCAGCAATTATATATCATGACGGTCCTTCAACAACATCAGGATATTACACAGCTTGTTTAAAGTCTAGAAACAGCTGGTCATTCTGCAATGATTCTGTTTTAATTTTCAATTGCCTTTCCACCTTCAAAATTCTTACCTGGTGTTCTTACAACCAAAATTTTAGGAAAGGAATCTTGGGAATGTTCTGAGGAATTTCAAGAGGTTATAATGGCTCCTACTCTATATGGCCTTGTGGACAATTGTAGTACAGAGCGAAAACTGTGTTTATAAGCTAATTCAAGCAGCAGATCAAAACAAGGAGTAGAGGAAATGTAAGTCTGCAATGCTGTCCACATTATTTATGGAAACTTATGGGTGAAATGTAATTTTACAATTTCAACTACATAAACTGGATGAAAATAAGTTGTCAAGTCTAATTAAAAATGTTTTGGCTACACAGTCAAGGATTTCAGGAAGAACATTTGTAACTGCAGCTATTATATATTATGATGGTCCTTTGACAACATCAGGATATTACACAGCTTATTTGAAATATAAAAAAGGCTAGTCTTTCGGCAATGATTACCATTTTAGTATGAAGCAATGTTGCCTTTTGACTTGTTTTCAGAAGTGAGAATTTAGGGTAGGTAACTGGATTATAATGATTCTAGGTGTTGCTGTAATTTAGTGTTCTGTTTTAAATTGCTTTGTATGTCTCATTTTTCTTAAAACGATGGAGCTTATCTTTCAGAAAGTGGCGGGCAGAAAATAGTAACAGCACAACAGAGTATAAGCTGTTCATAGGACATCCTTTGACGTCATAGAAAGTAAGTTACTTTTGAGGAGTTCTGATTTGTGATTAAATATATTTTATGGGTTTTTTAAACACAATCATTTTGATTGTGTTTTTTTTCCCCGCTGTTATATGATGAATACCTTCAACTCACTGTTTTCAGTGAAATTTGATATATTCTGAGAACAGCAAAAATAAACCATTTAATATGTATAATTAATTCTGTACTTTGAATTGTGATTTTTAATATGTACTCATCTTGTCTCATGCTCACTCATCTTTTACTACCTTCTATTAATTTTAAAATTTTTGTTCTCTCATTCACAGATTGAAAGTATAAAAATAACAAGTGACTAAGTTAACGACAATTATAAGGTAAGTGTTTAGTACTGTTTACGTTACATCTCTATCACATTTAACTTTTATTAGTTCCACTGCTTCATTTCTTTAACCCTCAGTTTCCTGCCTTTGCTACTTCCCTCATTTCTTTTTCTCTTACTTATTTATACTACTCTTTCCACTCCTTTTCTCAGTCCCTCTTTCAACAGTATCTGTGTGTTACTCTCTCTATTTGTCTTTCTTTTAACATTACTCTCTGTTTACTTACTCTTCTTTTTTTTTTTAAATAATTTTTTTTAGTTCGCTTCCGGTTCGCGTACCGGCGCGCGAACCGGGAAGCGAACCAAAAGAAATAGAGGTTGCCAGAGTGCTAAACATTCTAGCAATTTCTTATAAAGGGGAGGTAGTTCTGAAAAGAACTTTTTTTTAATTATTTTTGTTGTTTTATATTTTTTTAAATATTTTTCTGAACATTTTTATAGTTTTTTTGTATTTTTTGAACGGTTTTATATTTTTTTTGTTTTTTTGGGGGGGAGAAACAAAAATGATTCATTAGAAAGGGCTCAACAGGAGCAACAAAAAAAAGAGAAAATTTATTTTCTGGGGCGTTTTGTACATTGATGATGTTCAAAAGCTCTATTGATTAGAGTTACACTCCTCTCTCCATAGGAAATTAATTATCCGCAAATTATACAGGTAAATTTGATTTGGCCAAAGTTCATCTGTATATTTGGGACTGTCTCCCTTGCCTCTGATCCCGTCACTGCCTCTTCATTGGTGGATGTACTGGCCACAGGTCGGGGGTTATCCACAAGATCACGTATTTGTGCACTACTGTAATTTATCGGGTGCCACCTCTGCATATGGCGATGCATGGTATAATTACCATAACTGTATTTTTTTTCAGTTCCTCTGGACAGTTCATCTTTACAAATCAGGCAGGTAACATACCGGGCGTTCACCTTTTTTTGTCCTTCGGGAAATGAAAAAAATTGCCAAATATAATTTTCTTTTATATGGGACCTCCTTGGCTGTTCTTGTAAAAACCTCCTTGTCCCTTGCTCCTCTTCCTCTTCTTCCTCTTCTTCCTCCTCTTGTTGGAGGATGACCTGAGGAGATGGTCCTCTCTTCCTAGGAGGTTGTGGTGGTGGTGGGGGTCCACTAGCTGCAGCAATCATTGAAGCCATTTGTAAGGTAGTCAATGTAGGTCTTTCTCTCATAAAAATGAAAGTCAGAGTGAGGAAAAAAGGTGGGGCTTTCATCATTTGGGGAAAAAAAATGTTCTAAACCAATGAAAAGTGTTATTTTAAGGTCATATGACCAAGCATTCCATCATTAGGAAACCAAAAGTAAAATGAACCAATGAAAAGTTTTATAAACTAGTCACATGACCTGTTATGCTTACGTTACGCGCTCCGCGCCGCGCCCCGGATCGCTTCCGGTGCGCTGCGCTTCGCGCCTCGGTTCGCGTTCCGGAGCGCTTCCGGGTGCGCTAACGCGGCGCGTCATAAGACGCATTTTGCGGTAATGTGATACGTCGCGCTTATGCGACGCGTCACGATGTTGCTTTCTAACGCGGTACTTGCGCTAACGGAACGTTTACCGGTTCGCGGACCGGGTCACGGAACAAATTGAAGCACATTTTACAGCTTTTGATATTTGCTATTAAAAAAACATTGAAATTCACTGAAAAAACCATAGGTTATAGACCATATATAGTTAGGAATTAGCATTTACAAAACCTTGAAAATTCACTGAAAAAACCATGGGTTAAAGACCATATATAGTTAGGAATTAGCATTTACAAAACCTTATTTTACTCACACAAAACCATTGAAATTCGCATATATAGTTAGTTGCACTAACTATATATCGCGCACCCACAATCCACTGCTGATGATGTCACATATTACATCATTCATGACATGGTCAGTGACATCACTGATGACATCACTGATGACATCTCAAATGACATCACTGATGACCTCTCATTTGGCATTACTCATCACATCACTGATGATATCATTCATGTGATAATACGATGAACCTCTTCAGATTCTAATATAACCTTAGATACAATCAGTGTAAACAGACACTCACAGACTGTCACTCATCCATGGAGTTACTCACACACCTAGTCACTCATGCAGAAAATCAATCACACCTCCATTTCCTCAACTATACAGTTATACACACCGTACTTATTCAAACATATACTAACACATATTTACTCTCTTATACAATCCCTGATACAAGTTTACAATGATCCATACAGCCACTCACACATTCACTGGCTCTTATGCACAGTAATTTATATATGACAACTCTCACATGTACTGTGTTTTACATATGTACTTACTTTGACATGTAGCACTGAGATATACATTCACTCACCAATACACCCATGCACACAGTCAACAACCCATACAGTTGTTTCCACATGCAGTTTTGAATCAATACATCTAGTGAATCAACTGTTGACACATCTATGCACAGAGTCACACACCTCCCAGCCACCCACACACACACACTCACTCTCCCATACAAATACTTGGGCAACCAATCAATAACCCATATAGTTACTCATATAGCTACTGATCAACACATGCAGCAGTTTACAGAACAACAGATATAATGTTGCACAAATTAAGACAGTTTAGTCACTAACCCATGCACTCAGTGAGACTCATTTAATCACACTCTCATACAGTCAGTCATGCACCTACTAAATGCTTCATCCAGACACTTATACATCCACTCATTCTTTAATATGTAAGACATATTTTAACTTTACAGAAACATTCAGTCACTGGATAATGTCATCAGTGATGTCATCAGTGATGTCACTGACCATGTCATGAATGATGTAATATGTGACATCATCAGCAGTGGATTGCGGGTGCGCGATATATAGTTAGTGCAACTAACTATATATGCGAATTTCAATGGTTTTGTGTGAGTAAAATAAGGTTTTGTAAATGCTAATTCCTAACAATATATGGTCTATAACCCATGGTTTTTTCAGTGAATTTTCAAGGTTTTGTAAATGCTAATTCCTAACTATATATGGTCTATAACCTATGGTTTTTTCAGTTAATATATATATATATATATATATATATATATATTTTTTTTTTTTTTTTTTTTTTTTTTTTTTTTTTTTTTTTTTTTATATATATATATTACCTACTGGCGGTCGCCAGTAGGTATATATAGTTAGGATTTTTTCCCTATGGGATTTCTGAAAATTCTATGCCTAATAACTTTGGCGTTTGTGGACGGAATTGGCTGAAATTTTCAGGAAAATGGCACATTTTGTTTCTGAGCAGCCCTTGAAAATTTGGGGGGGTTTTGTGGAGGGGGGGCCGAGAAAAAAGGGGGGTCCCAAAACACGTTTTTTCCATGTTAATTTCCATAGGGCGGTTGGACTCACTTTTAGCCCGAACGGCTGAATGGATTTGCACGAAACTTGGCAAAATTGTAGGGACTGTTAGCCCGATGTGCCTTTGCTAGGTCTCAATATATGTGCTTCAGAGGATTTTGAGAAATTAACGTTTAAATCAAGATATATATCTGTAACAGCGCTCCGGGCAGCGATCCGGTTCGCGAACTTTTCGCGTATCGGAACTTTGCGATGCGAAGCTGATTGGCCCTCCGGTGTCTGTCAACATTCTAAACAGTCCGGAGCGGCCGCCATCTTGTCTCTCGGTAGGATCGAGAGACAAGAGGAGGCCAAAACAAAGGGGGAAATTACCATAAGGGGGCATAGTAGATCCTCGTTGACCCCCTAGGTTTTATGTGGAGGTTTTAAAAGGGCCTAGGAGGGTCCAAAAAAAAAAAAATATATTTTTTTTTTGCGTGGTAAGCGCCAAGTTCGCGAACCGGAAAGCGTTCTGGGCAGCGAACTTTAAGGATAAAAGAATGATAGATTTTTCTAATACTGTATGTTAATTATTTGTTGTTTTTGTTCGTTTTTTTATTTATTTATTTATTTTGATTTAAAAAAAAATTATTTATTATTTTCATAGTTCATTAAAACTTCCAGCATTATATCATCTGGTATCTCGTCAAACATGGATGTTTCTGTCTCTTGTAAGGTTTGAATAAATTGTTCGTCAAAAGATTGATCCATAAAATCTTCATCCACATTTTCTTCAGTTACAATGTCTTCGGATGTAATCTCGAAGGAAACATTAGTTTTTTCTTGCTCCCCTTCCATTTTTTTGCTGTAAATTGCATAAAAAAAATAATTATATTAGAAGAGTTAGGGCACTGTTGGGTTTAAGTTCAGACAGGTAGTTCTGTTTTTTTAACAGTGAAGTTAAAGTAAGTAAATTCATAATTATAGCAGAGAAGTGTAAGTCAATCAATAAATATAACAGAGGAGTCTATCTGTATCTATAACTATAGCAGGGGGACAGTAAATAATTATCAAAAAACGTTTTTACAAATTAATTTAAAGTGCCACTTACAAATTATCAATTTAATTTACAGGGAGGTGAACAGGCTCTTGAAATGTAGTTCAGGAAGTAGTAGTCAAAATGGCTGTGTTTCCTTCTCTTCCTTTATATATATTCAGGTACATAACCAATCAAATGTCAGGAAAAAAAAATTGAAAATGAAAGTAACATTTTCATTGGTTGTCAATTCCAACACTTCAGATGTGTTTTGTGAAGTAATTTACCTCACGGTACTTAGAGAGGTCTACAGGCTTAATGGCTAAATGGAATTTCAATCAAATTTGTGAAAATGAAAGGGATTGTTATGTAGTATGAGCTAATCTATATTTGGTGAGAGTGTCTCTAGTCGTTTTTCTGTAAATTACTTTCCCACCTTTTTTTTAGGACCGCTTTCCGGGAAGCGGCCCGGTTCGCGAACCTTAAGAGTCACGGGAGTCCACCATTTTGTCTTTCGGTCGCATTAAGATACAAGATGGAGGGCGAATAATGTTTAGAATGGGTAGAAGGGGTCATGGTAGACTTATCTTGACCCTCTAGGTTTTCTGAGGGTGGCTGAGGAGGCTTATATGTGCGGAAAAAAACATTTTTTTTAAAAATTCCGCGAGGTTAGCTTTCGGTTCGCGAACCGGGTAGCGCCCCGGGGAGCGTATTTTGTGGAAAATTAGTGAAAAAAGTTAGAAAAAAATAATAATTGTGAGTGATCAGATGAAGGGTAGCTCTGAGAAGAGCTTTTGGGTTTATGGTACATTTAGGTACTTATAAGTAGGTACCAATGCACAGTCTTAAATTCAGAATGAAAATTCTGTTGCCCTCATCTGAGAAGTGAACTCCATCTCCTCTGTAGATATCTTGCATGTAGTAACGCAAGTTATTGTTGTACAGAGAGCCCATTCCATGGTCTCTCATGAAAGCTGAAACAGATTTGTTTACATGTTTCCTCGCTTTCTCAATTTGTGGACAAAATTGGTTGGACCACCTCCATTTCTGTCTTTGGCATATATTGGAATATACCAAGGCAGGTTGAGGAAAAAGTGCCATTAATTGCTCAAAGGTGTCCTTTAAAAGCATTTCCAGACCTACCCCTGTCAAAGTGCCCAAATCATTACCTCCACAGTGCACTATTAACAGGTCAGGTTTTGGCAAATGCATAAAGGTTTTCACCAATGGTATCAATTGGTGACATTTTAATCCTCTTTGGCCCAACCACTTAATTTCCACATCTTGTAAATTGAGGTTAGGTAAATTTCTGTTCTCAGCATACCTTTGAGCCCAGTGGATGTAACTATGTCCAACAATCCAGACCTTAAACATGGTGGGAGAAGGTTGTTCTGCAGTCAGATGAAGTGTGGTAATGAAAGGGCAGTTGAAACAGTAGGAGTTTCTAAAGAAAAAAAAGTGTGGATTTCCAATGCTAATGAATCATTAGCAGTGATTGGTGCATTTCCATTTCTGAAAACAGAAAGTTAGGGTGCATGGATGTGTTCTTTGAAACATGTAATTTGAATGGTCAAGGAAGAAACATTTAATGAAAGATTGCACTGGATACGCAGGTGCACTGAGAGTTCAGAGTTCAATTGAAACATTGTTGTGTGAATTTGCAAACATGAGAGGTCTTCCAGGAGGTGGTTGCTATGGAAAAAAGGCAGAGAGGGCAGAGGGGGGAAGGGTTTTGATTTGAAAAAAGTGAGGGAAGAGGTATGATTGGCTAATATGAGAGATATGTGAAATGAATATCTGTATTTCTGTGCTTTCAATAGCTGCAGCCTTTGGAGTGCATCCTTTTTCTTCTGCTGAAGACAATTTGGTGTATTTCTGAGACTGTTTTCAAAACTCAAAAAATATTTGCTAAGGTGAGAAAAGATTTATTTAATTTAGATAGAGAATAGTATGATTTAAGGAGAAAATGATGAAGAAAGCTGTGTTTTTAAAATGTGGTTTTGTCTCTAGTGATATACTAATAGAATTAGTTTCTTTGAGAAATTGTAATTGCATATTCGGTGTAGCATTCTGGCATGCAGTAACACAAGTTATTGTGGTACGTGGAGCCCATTCCATGGTCTGTTATGTAAGCTGAAACAGATATGTTGTTTTTAAAAACGATTTAAGAAATCAATTACATTTCTGGATATGTACTGCTAGAGCTTCATAGGTTGTTTTGAGCCATATTTATAAGGCATTTGAGTGTCTTTGATGTTATGTTTTCCTTTTAAAATGTAAAGTGTTCCTCATGGGGCAAGTGTCTTGTAAATACGCTCCCACTTGTGCTTTGCAAATTTAGATTTTGATTATGGGAGTTACATAGCCATGTTAATAATGTCCAAACAATGGTGGTAGGGCATTCAAGAAAACGTTTTTCTGTGTCTCTAGGACATTTTCAGTCCTTTCCTCTTGAATGCAGGTATACAATTGATTTATATGCTGTGTTTAAAAACGAATTTTCAAATCAATTACATTTCTTGATATGTACTGTTAGAGCTTCATAGGTTGTTTGGGGTCATATTTAGAAGGCATTTTAGTGTCTTTGATGTTATGTTTACCTTTTTAAATGGAAAGCGTTCCTCATGGGGCCCTGAGCAGTTCTTAGCCATGTTATTTAATGGGAAGTGGATAACATGGCTAAGAGCATTTGCTGGAAAATGCATGAATATCGCTGACTTTTCTGCGATATTCATGCATTGCGGGCGTTTTTTTTCGCATTTGCGAGCAGTTCTTAGCCATGTTATCCAATGGGAGGTGGATAACATGGCTAAGAGCATTTGCTGGAAAATGCATGAATATCGCTGACTTTTCAGCGATATTCATGCATTGCGGCCGTTTTTTTTCGCATTTGCGAGCAGTTCTTAGCCATGTTATCCAATGGGAGGTGGATAACATGGCTAAGAGCATTTGCTGGATAATGCATGAATATCGTTGACTTTTCAGCGATATTCATGCATTGCGGCCGTTTTTAATCGCATTTGTGATAAACAATTACATTTCTTGATATGTACTGTTAGAGCTTCATAGGTTGTTTGGGGACATATTTAGAAGGCATTTCAGTGTCTTTGATGTTATGTTTACCTTTTTAAATGGAAAGCGTTCCTCATGGGGCAAGTGTCTTGTAAATACGCTCCCACTTGCGCTTGGCAAATTTAGATTTTGATTATGGGAGTTACCTAGCCATGTTAATAGTGTCCCAAAAATGGTGCTAGGGCATTCCAGAAAACACTTTCATGTGTCTCAAGGACATTTTTAGTCATTTCTTCATGAATGCAGGTATACAATTGATTTATATGCTGTGTTTAAAAACGAATTTTGAAATCAATTAAATTTCTGGATATGTACTGTTAGAGCTTCATAGGTTGTTTGGGGTCATATTTAGAAGGCATTTTAGTGTCTTTGATGTTATTTTTCCCTTTTTAAATGGAAAGCGTTCCTCATGGGGCCCTGAGCAGTTCTTAGCCATGTTATTTAATGGGAAGTGGATAACATGGCTAAGAGCATTTGCTGGAAAATGCATGAATATCGCTGACTTTTCTGCGATATTCATGCATTGCGGCCGTTTTTTTTCGCATTTGCGAGCAGTTCTTAGCCATGTTATCCAATGGGAGGTGGATAACATGGCTAAGAGCATTTGCTGGAAAATGCATGAATATCGCGGACTTTTCTGCGATATTCATGCATTGCTGCCGTTTTTTTTCGCATTTGCGAGCAGTTCTTAGCCATGTTATCCAATGGGAGGTGGATAACATGGCTAAGAGCATTTGCTGGATAATGCATGAATATCGTTGACTTTTCAGCGATATTCATGCATTGCGGCCGTTTTTAATCGCATTTGTGATAAACAATTACATTTCTTGATATGTACTGTTAGAGCTTCATAGGTTGTTTGGGGTCATATTTAGAAGGCATTTTAGTGTCTTTGATGTTATGTTTACCTTTTTAAATGGAAAGCGTTCCTCTTGGGGCAAGTGTCTTGTAAATACGCTCCCACTTGCGCTTGGCAAATTTAGATTTTGATTATGGGAGTTACCTAGCCATGTTAATAGTGTCCCAAAAATGGTGCTAGGGCATTCCAGAAATCACTTTCATGTGTCTCAAGGACATTTTTAGTAATTTCTTCATGAATGCAGGTATACAATTGATTTATATGTTGTGTTTAAAAACGAATTTTGAAATCAATTAAATTTCAGGATATGTACTGTTAGAGCTTCATAGGTTGTTTGGGGTCATATTTAGAAGGCATTTTACTGTCTTTGATGTTATTTTTCCCTTTTTAAATGGAAAGCTTTTCTCATGGGGCCCTGAGCAGTTCTTAGCCATGTTATTTAATAGGAAGTGGATAACATGGCTAAGAGCATTTGCTGGAAAATGCATGAATATCGCTGACTTTTCTGCGATATTCATGCATAGCAGCCGTTTTTTTTCCCATTTGCAAGCACTTCTTAGCCATGTTATCCAATGGGAGGTGGATAACATGGCTAAGAGCATTTGCTTCAAAGGTTGTTTGGGGTCATACACCATTTTTGGGAAATTATTAACATGCCTATGTAACTCCCATAATCAAAATCTAAATTTACCAACCGCAGGTGGGAGTGTATTTACAAGAAATTTGCACCATGAAGAACGTAAAATAGCATAATAGACACTCAAATGCCTTATAAATATGACCCAAAACATCTTATGAAGCACTAGCAGTGCATATTTCCAGAAATGTATTGGTTTTTATTTAATGATTTACTTCATTGGTAGGCCTTCACATGTTTTTTTACCTTGGTTTTTTTCAGTGAAAATCTTATCTGCAACCATGTGTTGGCCTCACCTCAAATAAACAAAACAGGTGATGGACTGAATGTGGATCAATGACACACATTCACCCCAGTCTAAAGATCTGGGCCTAAACAAATCTTTAGATAGGCTACATCTTATCGTCATCCTGAATTAATCATTTAAAATATTAGGGAGTGATTTATGATTGTTGTATGCCTGTTTTGTACCATTGAGTGTCATTTTTGTGATGTAGTGCTGGTGGAAAACATTTGCTATGTTAAATAATTAGTAGGGCATTAAGTTTTAGATGACTGTTATTTATTTACTGTTTGGTAATAGTGGTTAATAACATTTTATATTATATTTTTCCACAGATTCAACTGCAGATTCTTTCATAGTTTGGAAAATGCCTACAAAAAGTAGAATAAGAAAGGCTAGAAAACGTCAAAGACAGCAGGATGATGTTTTATTGCAGCAGTCCTCTTCCCCAAATACTTGTCAAAACACCAAGAAAGGTCCGGGTAAGACCACGAAATCATTCTTAAGAAATATTTGTAGTAAAAAAAGTTTTGCTCAAAAAAATGTTTCAGTCCACAAAAAGAAAAGTAATTTAAATGGAAAGGAGAGACCCATCACAAATGTTACTGGTAGAGGAAGAGATAACTCTGTGCATGATAGTAGAAGGAAACAACAGTTTAGGGACATTCGAAATCGAATGTTCCGTAATAGGATATTAGTTAATTTATTGAAAAATATTAAAAAGAAAGGCCAACAGAAAGCGGCATTTTATAAGAAGAAGAAAAATGTAGAGAAAATTATTGATCATGCTTTTGAAATTAGGCGAAAGTTGTTTATTTTGGTAATCAATAGAATTAGGAAACTAAGCAAGGTAATTTCTGATTTCAAAACAAAAAGTAGATGGAAGAGAGTAGTAAATCGTACTAACTTTTGTGAAGTTTTTTCCGGAGAATGGATGCATAGTTCAAGTTGTGAGGCATTTTTTAATGAGGAGAGTTATTTTCAGGATAATGATTTGGTGTTTGCAGTTGACACCAGTGGTCGAGCTTATGAAGTGAAGGATGGTTGTCCAGTTGAAAAAGAACAACTTGTGACAACAGAGACAGAAGAGGCGCTAAGTGATGAGGTTTTAGGAAGACGTCCTAAGGGTCCTGTGTACATTTGGAAGTGTAGTTCTATTTGCAGTGTGCGACAGGTTTCCATCAATTTGCTTTGTGATTTTATACGGACATTTAATAAGAAAAGTTTGAAGCAGAAAATGAAGTTGTTGCAAGATTTAGATCCTTGCAGAGTGAGACAAATGACAGGTTTGCGTGGTCATTCACTGGCTTGTCTTTCCAGGAGAGTATGCCAGAGTGTTTTTCATCATTTCAGGATGCTAGCAGTGCATCATAATAAAGTGAGAAAATTAGTGAGAATGTTGTATTATGCTAAGAGTCCAGCAATTATGCTTAAACAATTATGTGCTGCTCTTTTGCATGGTTCTGAAATAGATGTGAAGAATATTTGTGAAGAAATTGAGTTTTGTTACTTTGGTAGTAAAGATGAGAATGTTCAAATTGACCCTGAAGTAGAGGGTAATGTTGAAGATAATGTACAGGTTTCCAGTACAGATTATTTTCAGAAGGAAATTGCCACGTTTCAGATGAAATCAAGTGAGAGGCCTAATTTCACTTGTGTATGTTGTCGACGCACTTATTATAAGAATCAGACTAAGTTAGTGGATTTATATGCAAAAAGTGAAAGGGAAAATAATAGTGAATGGAAGGATTTTGCCACATACTTGATGGTAGAAAATTGTTTTGATTTGGGAGTGGACCAACGTGTGTGTACTTATTGTTGTAACAAATTAAACCAAAACCAGATGCCTGCTAGGGCGGTTCATAATAATCTGGAATTGGTTGAGATTCCTTCAGAATTGAAGGATTTAAATACTTATGAATCTATTTTGATTCAAAGTATCCATCCCTTTCAGGCTATTGTAAGAATGGAGCCAAAGACAGGGAAGTTGCCTCCAGCAGATTTACAGAGAGGATTAAAGGGAAGAGTTGTTTATTTGCCTCTAGATTTGAACAAAAACATTAACACAATTGGAGTTGATAAAGTGGAAGAGGAACCTCTGGTTATCTTGGTTAATGGGGTTCCGACAAAGAATAAGAAAATATGGCAAGATTTAGTGGATGTTAGGAAAGTGAAAAATGCAACTTTGTATTTGAAGAAAAATAATAAGTACTATAAGAATGTATATGTTGCAGAAGAGGAAGTAAGTGATGAAGAGGATAGCGTTTTGTGTGCTGGCCAAATTGAGAAAGTAGAGGTGTCTAATAGTGAAGAAATATATGAACATTATAGTGTTCATCCTTTGCATTCCAAGGAAGTCATGGGGAATGCAATTGAGTTGTTTCAAATGAAACAAGCGAAAGGGAGTCCCATTAGTGTTTGGGAGGAAAGTTTGGAAGCTCGGTGTTTCCCACAGCTATTTCCCACAGGTCAAGGAGGAAGATATGATGAGCGACCTCATCAAATTCCTGCGTCTGAATACCGGACTTTACGATTGTATGCAGAAGATCCTAGGTTTCGGCAATGCATTCCCTATTTGTTTCATCTCTTGTTTGAAAGCGATCTGTCAGGACTGTCATATGCAGTGAACCACATTTTAAAAAGTGGTATACAGATGCAAAACATCTCGGCAAGTGACTTTATGCATAAAGTCAATGTCCAAGACAGTATTTTGGATTCTCACTTAATTAATCTCATGGCGTGTCAGCGTGGTACTAATGAGTACTGGTACCGTCGTCATGGTGATTTAAAATGTATGCTGAGGAACTTAGGAACTCCAACATGGTTCCTCACTCTGAGCTGTGCCGAGTATGGCTGGGAAGACTTACTTGAATTTCTACGAGAGGCAAATGGAAATATTGAAAACATTGAATTCAAGACACCTGGAGAACTGTGTTCTTTGGATCCAGTGAATGTATGCAGGTACTTCAATCATAGATTTGAAGCTATGATGTCTTTCATCACAAATAAAAAGAATCCACCTCTTGGAGAGGTGTTGGATTTCTTCTGGAGAAAGGAGTACCAAGCAAGAGGTGCCCCTCATATACATATGTTGTTGTGGATCAAGGATGCACCTAAATTTGGAACAGATCCGGATGACTTAGTGATGAATTTCATAGAACAGTATTCTACGTGTGCTGTTCCAAACGCAACGGAGAAGAAAAGTCTAAGAGAACAAGTTCTACGTTTCCAAAGCCATCGTTGTGGAAAGTACTGTCGTCGTAAATTCAGAAACAAGGACAAGTTCTACACCAAATGTCGTTTCAACTTTCCACGACCGGTGATTTCTAAAGGAAGAGTGAACAGTTTGATGTCTTCGCTGCGACATAATGTGACGAGGAAATCACCCAAGAATACATACAATTTGAAAAGGAACGAAGAGTCCAAGTACATCAATGACTACAACCGAGTGATTTTGTCCATGTGGAATGCTAACATGGATATACAGTTTGTGGCTGACAACTGTATGGCTGTGGCTCGGTATGTGACATCTTACATCACCAAAAAAGAAAAGACCGAACTGAAGGATATGTGGGAGGACATTTCCCATGAAAAGAGCCTCAGCAAGAAGTTGTACAGTTTCAGTCTGAAGATGTTGTCGCATCGAGAAATCGGAGCTTACGAATGTTCTGATCGATTGTCTTCAGCAAGTCTCTATGCCAAATCCAGGAGTCTCGTTTGGGCGAGTCTTGGTCTTGCTGCAACGCGAAATCGAGTTCTAAAACCTGTCCGGGAAATTGAGTATTTGGCAGAAAAGGAACCAAACAGTACCGACATTTTGAAGACCAACATGTTGGATACATATTATCCAAATCGAAGCAGTCACCTTGAGAATGTTTGTCTATATGAGGTTCTCCAAAATTATATATTCAAGAGGAACATCAAAGAAGATATTGAGAAAGGAGTGTATGCTGTAATTGGAAGTGAGGGATGCCTGGTCAAGCAAAGAAAATGCCAATTAGTAAACCATCGAAAATTGAGTGGTGAATCTCCAGAAAAAAAGGAGTTTTTTTTATTTAGCACTTTTGCAACTTTTCAAGCCTTGGCGTGCAGAAGAGGAACTGCTTGGAGATTTCCTCTGTTACGAAGCCTCTTTCAATGCAGCCAAGGAGTCCATAGAATGTCCTGCTTTTTCTAAATATCAAGAAATGCTAACTTTGGAAATTGAGCAGGAAGCAACGATTGCAGCCGAGATTGCCAGAGACAGTTCTCAGGACAGTCAGAGTTCTGTTTCATTGAGTCAAGATCCACTTGGAGGACCTATTATCGAAAATGAAGCTGCCACTGCTATGAATGAAGTAGAAAGAGCCATGGCACATGCTCAGGAGGATTCAGTTAACTTAGAAGACTTGGAAAAACAACTCAACGTTGAGCAGAGGAAAATATATGATGAAGTTACCAAGGAAATTGAGCACGGATTAAGTCATGAGAAGAACAAGTGCTCATGTACATCGTTGAAGCCTGTCCGACTGTACGTGAGTGGAGAAGCGGGAACTGGAAAAAGTTTCCTCATTAAAGCAATCTCTTGTTATTTGCAGGAAAGGACTGAGTCATCGCTGTCTTGTGTTGTCACCGCTCCTACTGGACTGGCAGCACATAACAATAAAGGTATTACTTTGCATCGTCTACTGATGCTGCCGGTGGAGCATGACAACAAATTACAATACAACAAGTTATCTGGAGATGCTTGCTGTGAAGTTTCAAGAGTCTTGAGGAAAATGAAACTACTTATCATTGACGAAGTAAGCATGGTTTCCAATGTCATGCTTGCCTTTGTGCATTTGAGAATGCAAGAAGTACTTAAAACTGAATATGATGTGTTATTTGGTGGGAAACACATCATTGTTTTCGGAGATCTTCTGCAGCTGACACCAGTAAAAGGTCAACCCGTGTTCAAAATACTCACGCATGAAGATACCAGGAAGTGCCTAGGGAGCATTGGCAACGTCAATATATGGTTAAACTTCAATTATGCTGAACTGCATCAAAATATGCGTCAGGCAAAGGATGAAGATTACAAGAATATTCTACAAGATATTAGAATTGGAAAAGTGACCGAGCATGGGAAAGAAGCTTTAAATGCACGATTACTGTCAAATTTATATCCCAAACAAGAGATTGTGCCTGAGAATATTTTTCAGAAAATTACTGAGAAGAAATCCGGGATATGTCTCATGCCAACTCTTGCAGAATGTGCCATTTTCAACAACAAAATGTTGAATTTAGAAAAGCAAGAGATTGTGAAACTTGAAGCTATCGACAAATTAGAGCATATGGGATCAACAATTATTTTGTCAGACAATTTGAAATCAAAATTGGATTCATTAGAGAAGACTATATCTAAAACAGCGGGTTTTGAAAAGACTTTGAATGTGTGTTTAAATTGCCGAATCATTTTGAGAAGGAATTTACATGTAGAAAGAGGTCTGGTAAATGGATCAATGGGTAATGTTGTTGATTTTGAGAAATACAGAAATAGAGATGGAATAGAATTTTTAAGAATTAAATTTGATGGCATTGAGGAAGTACAGCAAATTGGTCGTTGTTCTGCTAGGTTTTTGCTTGTTAAAGACTTATATGTTCGCCATAAACAGTTTCCTGTTTGCTTGGCATATGCGGTGACAATCCATAAATCGCAAGGTTTAAGTGTAGACTGTGCATTGGTGAATATTGGCAGTTCTGTGTTCAAGGAGGGTATGGCATATGTGGCATTGTCACGAGTTAGAACTTTATCGGGATTGTACTTGATTGACTGTGATGTCACAAACATTTGTGCGGATCTAGATTGTGTTAAGGAATACAATAGGTTAAGAAGAGAGTATGCGCCACATTTGCCTCAATATCCTTTGTTTGAGAAATGTGTGGTAGGCCGGAAACGTAGAAATAGCAGTAATAGTAGGGAGGTTGTTGCAAAAAGACTAAAAGTCAATGAACCGAAAATTGTTAGCAGAAAGAAAGTGGATTCTGTTGAAGATGTTGTCGGTTTTCAATTTGAAAACAGTTCTGGTGTCAACTGCTATGCAAATGTAGTGGTTAATGTTCTCTTTTCACTAGAGAGTTTAAAAGAACAGATTCTGTTGAATTCAGAACAAATTTTATGCTGTTTGTTGAATTCTGTTTTCGAGAAATGTAGCACTGATCGAACAAAAGTAGAAAGTGTGTCTGAAGTTCGTTATCTGTTAGATGAATGTTCAGGTCAAACAGACTTCTCTGAAAATAATCAGCAAGATTGTCAGGAGTTTTTAATGTATATGCTTGATATATTGCAAGATGAGGGTGTAGATGTAGATCACCTGTTTGGGCTTTCTTATCAATGGCAGCATGACTGCGAGAATTGTAGGGTATCAAGTACTACTAGTGTAGACTCAGAAAGATTTATATATTTTACTTTGCCAGACAGTAAATCAGTCTCCTTTAATAAGCTAGTAAATGCAGCGGATCACAACATGGAGTGTAGCCAATGTAAATCTGAAATGGTGTCAACATTACTTATACGTAGATATGGACAGTATGTCATTTTAATGATGCAACGATGTAGGCCTGATGGATCAAAATTGTCAACTTTAATAAAAAATTTTGTGGCTTCTCAGCTTTCAATATCAGGAAGGACTTTTGTAACTGTAGCAATTATCTATCACGATGGTCCTTCAACAACTTCAGGACATTATACAGCTTATTTAAAGTCTCGAAACGGCTGGTCATTCTGCAATTATTCCGTTGTAACTTTCAAAAAAAAATTGCCGTTTGACCTTAAAAATTCTTACCTGGTGTTTTTAAAACCAAAATTTTAAAGAAAGAATCTCGGGATTTCCTGTGAAGAATTGCAAAAGGTTCATGACGTTGAGGGAATGTAAGTCTGAAATGCTGTCTAGATTATTGGTCCAAAACTTTAATTATAATGTCATTTTGTAAAATCCGACTATATAAACCTGATGCAAGTAAGTCTGCTTCATAGTAAGCAGTATCAGTGTCATAGGAAAAGGAGAACATGAGTGACAAAGAAGGGTAAGATATTAGTAGTCCAGGATTGTGAAAATTATCTTAAATGTTTTCTTTTTGAAAGTTACGAAAATAGAAAATGACGGGATTTGATTGGAAGAATTACAAGACTTGTGAATAGCTGCAACATGATTTGGCCAAGTGGAAACATGTGGTAGAATGTGAGAAGTCTTTTCTTGTATGTAACATATTTTTCGAATCGTTGGAGGTTTTCTTTCAGAAAGTGGCGGGCTGACAATATTTATAGCACAACACAGTGGACGCTGTTCATAGGACATCCTTCGACGTCATTGAAAGTAAGTTAATTTTAAGGAGTTTTGAATTCAGATTTCTTATGTTGAATGGGTTTTTTAAACACAATCATTTTGATTGTGTTTTTTTTTCCCCGCTGTTACATGATGAATACCTTCAAGTCACTGATTTAAGTGAAATTTGATACATTCTGAGAACAGCAAAAATAAACCATTTAACATGTATAATTAATGTTCTGCTTTTTGTACTTATGATATACATTTAGAAATGTGAGGTAGATATGGAGAAACTGAGTCTTCTGTAAGTGTCAATTTTAATGCTTACAGTGCTGTACTTCTGGGTACTGTTTTTTTAAAACAAAAATGAATAGGCCTCACCTCAAAGAAAGCTCTTGAAAGCACACATCTTATTTGCATCCTAAAACAATCATTTAAAATGTTAGACACAATTTTATGATGGCTTTACATCTTTTTTGCGCTGCTATTGCATCACTATTGTGAGACATTAGCAGTGCAAAAGAAGCACCATGTTCCAAAATAGGCCTCAGTTCATCAACATCAAGATACAGTTTGTTTAAAATATATATGTTTAGGATTGTGTAGGGGACGTAGAGAAGCAGAGGCTTCTGTAAATGTCAAAGTTGTTGAAAAACTGTTTGTTCTTGAACCTTTTGCCTTGTCTTTTCTAATTTTTAAATACATGTTTTAATATTTTTGGAAATGTTTGTTCTCTCTTTTACAGATTGAAAGTATGAAAAAATATTTTAAAAAGGTAACAAGAATTATAAGGTAAATGTTTTCTACTCTTTTTACCCGCAATGCACTGCTGATGATGGCACTGACCATGTCATGAATGATGTAATAAGAGGACATGACTTACTTCATTGGTAGGCCTTCACATGCATTATCTGCTCTGTATTCTTCAACAAGTGTAAAATTGATCTGTAACCCTGAGTAGGTCTCACCTTAAACAAACCTCAGGACAGATCACACCTTATCGTCATCCTGAATTAATAAATAGATCTATTAAACAGTATCTCTGGTTTACTCCCTATAGCTGTCTTTCTTTTAACATTACTCTCTGTTTACTTCCCTTATACTAACTCTTCTTTTTTTTAAAAAAATATTTTTTTGGTTCGCTTCAAGTTCGCGAACCGGGCAGCGAACGGGAAAGCGAACCAAAAGAAATAGAGCTTGCCAGAGTGATAAACATTCTAGCAATTTTATTTGAAAGGGGAGGTAGTTCTGAAAAGAACTTTTTTTTTTGTTTTTGTTGTTTTATTTTTTTATTTTTTTTCTGAACATTTTTTGATTTTTTTGGTATTTTTAGAACAGTTTTATGTTTTTTTGTGTTTTTTATGGAGGGGAAACAACAAAAAAACAGGCATTGAAAAGGGCTCAACAGGAGCAAAAAAAAAATTACTGCTTGGGTGGGTTAGGGCACTTACGGTTTTCGTACACCATATTGATCAAGTTCACACTCATGTTCCCATATGACAGCATAGCACCACAATATATACAGGTAAACTTCATGTGTTTAAAGTTTGGCTGAATGTTTGGCACAGTTTCCTGTGCCTCTCTTCCTGTCAAAGATATAGTTGACGTTGATCGGGCCACAGGAGTTGTCGGGGGATTATCTTGTAGGTCCCTCAACTCTGCCCGGCTGTAGTTTAAGGGATGCCACCTGGCCATATGGCGATGCATAGTATAGTTGCCCATACTATACTTTTTCTCTGTGCCTCTAGACAATCTGTATTTACAGATGAGGCAGGTGGCATATTTAGCATTGACCTTCTTTTCCCCTGGAGGGATGGAAAAAAACTGCCATATGAAACTTGTTTTCCTTCTAGAAACACGGGGCAACTCCTGTATAAATTCTGGTTCATCTCTATCCTCTTCTTCTTGTTCCTCCTCTTCCTCCTCTCTGTTGGAGATGAATTGACTTGGTGGTCCTCTCTTCTTATGAGGAGGTGGAGGTGGTGGTGGGGGTGCACCAGCTGCAGCAAGTATAGAAGCCATTGCTGAACTCCAGGAAAATGGTCTTTCTCTCACCAAGATGAAAGTCAGAGTGAGGAAAGAAGGAGGGGTTTACATGATTTGGGAAAAGCAAAAGTTCTGAACCAATGAAAAGTGTTATTTTTAGGTCACATGACCTAGTCATACATCATTTGGAAACCAAAAGTGAAATGAACCAATGAAAAGTTTGATAAACAAGTCACATGACCTGTTCCGCTTACGTTACGCTGTGCGCGCCGCGTCCCGGATCGCTTCCGGTTCGCGGTCCGGAGCACTTCCGGGAGCGCTAACGCGGCGCGTCATTAGACGCATTACGCGACAACGTGATACGTCGCGCTTCCGCGACGCGTCACAGTTGCGCTAACGTAACGTTTACCGGTTCGCGGACTACGTCGCGGCATCAAGATGAGCTAACGGAAAGCTTCCCGGTTCGCGAACTGGAAGCGAAGAAAAAAAATATTGAAAAAAAAATTATTAATAAACATCTAAAATATATTTTAAGATTTAAAGAAGAATACATTTTACAGCTACAGATGTTAGCTTTTAAAAAACCAATGAAATTCACAGAAAAAACCATAGGTTATAGACCATATATAGTTAGGAATTTGCATTTACAAAACCTTGAAAATTCACTGAAAAAACCATAGGTTATAGACCATATATAGTTAGGGATTTGCATTTACAAAACCTTATTTTACTCGCATAAAACCATTGAAATTCCATATATAGTTAGTTGCGCTAACTATATATCGCGCACCCGCAATCCACTGCTGATGATGTCACATATTACATCATTCATGACATGGTCAGTGACATCACTGATGACATCACTGATGACAACATCCAGTGACTGTATGTTTCTGTAAAGTGTAAATATGTCTTACATATTGAAGAATGAGTGGATGTATAAGTGTCTGGATGAAGGATTTAGTAGGTGCATGACTGACTGTATGAGTAAGTGATTAAATGTGTCTCACTGAGTGCATGGGTTAGTGACTAAACTGTCTTAATTTGTGCATTATTATGTCTGTTGTTCTGTAAACTGCTGCATGTGTTGATAAGTAGCTATATGAGTAACTATATGGGATATTCATTGGTTGCCCAAGTATTTGTATGGGAGACTGAGTGTGTGTGTGGGTGGCTGGGAGGTGTATGACTCTGTGCATAGATGTGTGAGCAGTTGATTCACTAGATGTATGGGTTCAAAAGTGCATGTGGAAACAGCTGTATGGGCGGTTGACTGTGTGCATGAGTGTATTGGTGAGTGAATGGATATCTCAGTGCTACATGTCAAAGTAAGTACATATGTAAAACACAGTACATGTGAGAGTTGACATATATAAATAACTGTGCATAAGAGCCAGTGAATGTGTGAGTGGCTGTATGGATCATTGTGAACTTGTATCAGGGATTGTATAAGAGAGTAAATATGTGTTAGTATATGTTTGAATAAGTAAAGTTTGTATAACTGTATAGTTGAGGAAATGGAGGTGTGATTGATTCTTTGCATGACTAACTAGGTGTGTGAGTAACTCCATGGATGAGTGACAGTCTGTGAGTGTCTGTTTACACTGATTGTATGTAAGGTTATATTAGAGTCTGAAGAGGTTCATCGTATTATCACATGAATGATATCATCAGTGATGTGATCAGTAATATCAAATGAGATGTCATCAGTGATGTCATTTGAGATGTCATCAGTGATGTCATTTGAGATGTCATCAGTGATGTCATCAGTGACGTCATTTGAGATGTCATCAGTGATGTCATCAGTGATGTCACTGACCATGTCATGAATGATGTAATATGTGACATCATCAGCAGTGGATTGCGGGTGCGCGATATATAGTTAGCGCAACTAACTATATATGGAATTTCAATGGTTTTATGCGAGTAAAATAAGGTTTTGTAAATGCAAATCCCTAACTATATATGGTCTATAACCTATGGTTTTTTCAGTGAATATATATATATATATACCACAACAACAATGGCGAATTGAGCCCGCGCCGCTTTTCTCTGGCGGGCCTCAACGGGGTTTCGCCTTACCCCTGTAAATCCACCGAAAACGTTGTCGTATCTTAATCAAAAAGACAACAAGTTGAGGCCCATTTGCATTTCACGGTGAAATGTATTAGCGTTTCACACCCAACGTGTTTCGCAGCCGCAGCCGCTTGATCACGAGTGAATTCAAGTGTTAACCAATAAAGTTATATACAAGTGAAAAAAACTTTCATCATGTGACTTTAGATCGACAGTGAAAACATACTCTCTCACAATCGGTTATTGCTGATATATCATCACTTCTTATCATAAACAGTGTTAATTAATTCACACATTTGCATTCTTCAAAGTTTATCAGGCTCATGAATGTCGTTCTGTTCTCAATTGTTTTGGTGATCGTTTGACTCAGGAACTACAAGTCCCATAACCCCCAAGCCGGTTACATCAAAACGCTGTCTTTAAATTTCAAACAATCTTTAGCCTTTGCTCAGATGCCACTGTATGCATCAAATAAACCAAAATATTCGGTTCCAATTATCAATCGGTTACGACTGCTGTCATTAACCCTTTTATCATTGCACCCCAGTGGGCTTGTGCTCATATGGCTGAGATACCCGCCACCCCCTCTCGACGCAATCCCCAAGGATGGGAAACTGGAAACTGTCCTGAACTTTTGGAAGGCGGGAAGGGAGTGACCCTTCCCGGCCGTATTTATTAAAATATGAAACAAAATTAAAACATTAAAATAACAGTTTCATATTATGTACAATAGGAGGAGCGGTACCCACGTGACACACTTGAAAAGCGGCAGGAAAGAACTTGGCGATGCTGCACGAGTCTGATGTTGGGCGCTGAAGAAGGGAATGCCCGAAATGCATTCGCCGCCATTGGACTATGAGCTTCGATCAATAAAGTCTCTCCAAACTTTCCCCGTGGGTTCCTTCTCTTTTCTTTGAAGGGAGAAGCTTATCAGACATTTCCGCGCTGGCCAGCAGCGCACTTCAGGATACCCCCGTCACAGTTCTGGGTCCGGAATTGCAACTGGCATGCCTCACGGCCTCTCTGGTGGCTCGGTTACGAGCACTTTCTGGCACCCGCCCTGGCGAAAGGACAAAGGAAGCAGATGAGGTATTTTACCTCTGTAGGGCTGATTGCTGTCCGCATCGCGCCCCTGCAAACAGACTCCTGACGCTTGTGGATGTGGCGGAATTGGGGACTCGAGGAGGGTCCTGTTGTTTGGAGACTCAGAGGAGTGACACATCGAGCCTGCTAGCCTACGGGGGTGCCGCCATAGAGGACCATCTACCCATCCCCGCAATTTTCACCTACCTTCACTGCGCCTACACTGCATTGTGGGTGTTGCAGTCCTAGGATGAAGTCGGACTGTAGCAGGTGAGCATGATTGCTAATGGGGGAGGAGCGGTACCCACGTGACACACTTGAAAAGCGGCAGGAAAGAACTTGGCGATGCTGCACGAGTCTGATGTTGGGCGCTGAAGAAGGGAATGCCCGAAATGCATTCGCCGCCATTGGACTATGAGCTTCGATCAATAAAGTCTCTCCAAACTTTCCCCGTGGGTTCCTGCTCTTTTCTTTGAAGGGAGAAGCTTATCAGACATTTCCGCGCTGGCCAAGCGCGCACTTCAGGATACCCCCGTCACAGTTCTGGGTCCGGAATTGCAACTGGCATGCCTCACGGCCTCTCTGGTGGCTCGGTTACGAGCACTTTCTGGCACCCGCCCTGGCGAAAGGACAAAGGGAGCAGAGGAGGTATTTTACCTCTGTAGGGCTGATTGCTGTCCGCATCGCACCCCTGCAAACAGACTCCTGACGCTTGTGGATGTGGCGGAATTGGGGACTCGAGGAGGGTCCTGTTGTTTGGAGACTCAGAGGAGTGACACATCGAGCCTGCTAGCCTACGGGGGTGCCGCCATAGAGGACCATCTACCCATCCCCGCAATTTTCACCTACCTTCACTGCGCCTACACTGCATTGTGGGTGTTGCAGTCCTAGGATGAAGTCGGACTGTAGCAGGTGAGCATGATTGCTAATGGGGGAGGAGCGGTACCCACGTGACACACTTGAAAAGCGGCAGGAAAGAACTTGGCGATGCTGCACGAGTCTGATGTTGGGCGCTGAAGAAGGGAATGCCCGAAATGCATTCGCCGCCATTGGACTATGAGCTTCGATCAATAAAGTCTCTCCAAACTTTCCCCGTGGGTTCCTGCTCTTTTCTTTGAAGGGAGAAGCTTATCAGACATTTCCGCGCTGGCCAGCAGCGCACTTCAGGATACCCCCGTCACAGTTCTGGGTCCGGAATTGCAACTGGCATGCCTCACGGCCTTTCTGGTGGCTCGGTTACGAGCACTTTCTGGCACCCGCCCTGGCGAAAGGACAAAGGGAGCAGATGAGGTATTTTACCTCTGTAGGGCTGATTGCTGTCCGCATCGCGCCCCTGCAAACAGACTCCTGACGCTTGTGGATGTGGCGGAATTGGGGACTCGAGGAGGGTCCTGTTGTTTGGAGACTCAGAGGAGTGACACATCGAGCCTGCTAGCCTACGGGGGTGCCGCCATAGAGGACCATCTACCCATCCCCGCAATTTTCACCTACCTTCACTGCGCCTACACTGCATTGTGGGTGTTGCAGTCCTAGGATGAAGTCGGACTGTAGCAGGTGAGCATGATTGCTAATGGGGGAGGAGCGGTACCCACGTGACACACTTGAAAAGCGGCAGGAAAGAACTTGGCGATGCTGCACGAGTCTGATGTTGGGCGCTGAAGAAGGGAATGCCCGAAATGCATTCGCCGCCATTGGACTATGAGCTTCGATCAATAAAGTCTCTCCAAACTTTCCCCGTGGGTTCCTGCTCTTTTCTTTGAAGGGAGAAGCTTATCAGACATTTCCGCGCTGGCCAGCAGCGCACTTCAGGATACCCCCGTCACAGTTCTGGGTCCGGAATTGCAACTGGCATGCCTCACGGCCTCTCTGGTGGCTCGGTTACGAGCACTTTCTGGCACCCGCCCTGGCGAAAGGACAAAGGGAGCAGATGAGGTATTTTACCTCTGTAGGGCTGATTGCTGTCCGCATCGCGCCCCTGCAAACAGACTCCTGACGCTTGTGGATGTGGCGGAATTGGGGACTCGAGGAGGGTCCTGTTGTTTGGAGACTCAGAGGAGTGACACATCGAGCCTGCTAGCCTACGGGGGTGCCGCCATAGAGGACCATCTACCCATCCCCGCAATTTTCACCTACCTTCACTGCGCCTACCCTGCATTGTGGGTGTTGCAGTCCTAGGATGAAGTCGGACTGTAGCAGGTGAGCATGATTGCTAATGGGGGAGGAGCGGTACCCACGTGACACACTTGAAAAGCGGCAGGAAAGAACTTGGCGATGCTGCACGAGTCTGATGTTGGGCGCTGAAGAAGGGAATGCCCGAAATGCATTCGCCGCCATTGGACTATGAGCTTCGATCAATAAAGTCTCTCCAAACTTTCCCCGTGGGTTCCTGCTCTTTTCTTTGAAGGGAGAAGCTTATCAGATATATATATATATATATATATATATATATATATACCACAACAACAATGGCGAATTGAGCCCGCGCCGCTTTTCTCTGGCGGGCCTCAACGGGGTTTCGCCTTACCCCTGTAAATCCACCGAAAACGTTGTCGTATCTTAATCAAAAAGACAACAAGTTGAGGCCCATTTGCATTTCACGGTGAAATGTATTAGCGTTTCACACCCAACGTGTTTCGCAGCCGCAGCCGCTTGATCACGAGTGAATTCAAGTGTTAACCAATAAAGTTATATACAAGTGAAAAAAACTTTCATCGTGTGACTTTAGATCGACAGTGAAAACATACTCTCTCACAATCGGTTATTGCTGATATATCATCACTTCTTATCATAAACAGTGTTAATTAATTCACACATTTGCATTCTTCAAAGTTTATCAGGCTCATGAATGTCGTTCTGTTCTCAATTGTTTTGGTGATCGCTTGACTCAGGAACTACAAGTCCCATAACCCCCAAGCCGGTTACATCAAAACGCTGTCTTTAAATTTCAAACAATCTTTAGCCTTTGCTCAGATGCCACTGTATGCATCAAATAAACCAAAATAATCGGTTCCAATTATCAATCGGTTACGACTGCTGTCATTAACCCTTTTATCATTGCACCCCAGTGGGCTTGTGCTCATATGGCTGAGATACCCGCCACCCCCTCTCGACGCAATCCCCAAGGATGGGAAACTGGAAACTGTCCTGAACTTTTGGAAGGCGGGAAGGGAGTGACCCTTCCCAGCCGTATTTATTAAAATATGAAACAAAATTAAAACATTAAAATAACAGTTTCATATTATGTACAATTTCATTTCCACATTACGATGTTTGGCTAACCTTAACAGATCTCTAATACAAAGGTTCTCCTAGCCGAACTAACATCCTACAAAACATTTGACTTGAAACTGTACATCCTAACGTTAAGGGCCAACGGCAAGGTCGTAACCGGTGTCAGATCCCTAAACCAGAAATACCCCCCTCACTTATGAGGGGGGCGACCGCACAGAGGCGTACCTCAAGTGCATCTACCAATTTCCCTTTGACTTGACGGGGGCCCCAATGAACTCAACGCCATTTAACGGTCGTCCGAGGACTCGTGTGAGGTGTCTAAAAGGTAGCGTAAACCCCCTCCCAAACCCCACACAACTTACCCCATCTGCCGTCGCAGATGTCCTGGCCCCGGGAAATTCCCCAGGAGGGCCCGTAGCCCCTCCTATCCAGGAAGGGGCCTTGACCGCCTTTCCTTTCCTTCCGGCGGCCCATCCTTAGAAGGGACCGCCTCCCCGTTGAGGGGCCAATGGCCACCTCCCCCGAGCGCTCCCATCCGTAATGGGTGACGCCCCCCCCATAGGGATCTTCCAATTACTGCTCACCGATCATGACCTTACCGCCCGACCAAAATAAATACGACATTTAACTAAAAAACTAAATTACAGAACAACCATAACTATTTCACGTATGATTACTGATCAACACTAATGCAGAATTACTTTATTTGAAAAAACATACTGTAAATGACCATTCTTTATTGCATACTCAAAATAACACGACAATCATCACAACCTGCAAGAAATAGAGTTACCACATCAAAACTTTATTTAAAACAACTGGCTGTCCTCAGGGGCTGGTGGGTGGGTCAAAATTGGCTCTTCGTTCCGTCTCGAGCTCACGTGCAGCGGGGAGGTGCAGCTTCAGAGCACAGGAACAAGAGGATGCTTTCTTGGCTTGTAGCTCCTTTTATCCGTCTTCGGGCTGGGCGTAAACCCGCCTCCGCCTGCCCCCCGGGGGCGTGGCCGGCGGTATCAGTGTCTAGGACAACCCACTCCAGGGCGGGAAAAAGCGCGCCCCGGCTACGCCGCTTTGGGCATACCAGCCGGGACTCGCCCCCCGCCCAAGATGGCCTCCCGGAGGGATCGGGGTACTCCACCATACGTTCGGGGGGACCGAGTGGTCGCCCCTTTCCATATGGCTGAGATACCCGCCACCCCCTCTCGACGCAATCCCCAAGGATGGGAAACTGGAAACTGTCCTGAACTTTTGGAAGGCGGGAAGGGAGTGACCCTTCCCGGCCGTATTTATTAAAATATGAAACAAAATTAAAACATTAAAATAACAGTTTCATATTATGTACAATTTCATTTCCACATTACGATGTTTGGCTAACCTTAACAGATCTCTAATACAAAGGTTCTCCTAGCCGAACTAACATCCTACAAAACATTTGACTTGAAACTGTACATCCTAACGTTAAGGGCCAACGGCAAGGTCGTAACCGGTGTCACATCCCTAAACCAGAAATACCCCCCTCACTTATGAGGGGGGCGACCGCACAGAGGCGTACCTCAAGTGCATCTACCAATTTCCCTTTGACTTGACGGGGGCCCCAATGAACTCGACGCCATTTAACGGTCGTCCGAGGACTCGTGTGAGGTGTCTAAAAGGTAGCGTAAACCCCCTCCCAAACCCCACACAACTTACCCCATCTGCCGTCGCAGATGTCCTGGCCCCGGGAAATTCCCCAGGAGGGCACGTAGCCCCTCCTATCCAGGAAGGGGCCTTGACCGCCTTTCCTTTCCTTCCGGCGGCCCATCCTTAGAAGGGACCGCCTCCCCGTTGAGGGGCCAATGGCCACCTCCCCCGAGCGCTCCCATTCGTAATGGGTGACGCCCCCCCCATAGGGATCTTCCAATTACTGCTCACCGATCATGACCTTACCGCCACAGGCCGGATAGCTGACCGGCTATCCGGACCCCCCACAACAACTCCTACCTAAAGGTCATGTTTTAAACTCTTCAGCCAAGCAATGAGGTCCCCTATGAGTAACTCATTCCCCACCCGGGACAAATGGACCCCATCTTCAATATACATACTGTCCCCCTTGATACAACCAAGCGGAATAGACTGCAGTGTATTTGAACGAAACAGTCTACCCAACTTGTTATTTACTTTCTTCACTGAGTGGTTCAGAGCAGAAACCGAAATCGCCCCCGCCACACTTTTCGTGGAATCATATGGGACCATGCAATTGTGCACCCTGGAACTCTCCTCGCCAACCAACTTACAGTGGAAAGCATTGCCTCGAGAAGCAGTCGTCTACCAGTGGTCACCAAATCATTACCCCCAAGATGGACTATGATTACAGACGGCGGTGACCTTGTCCGCCCTAACAAACCCTCGAAAAAGGATTGAAACTGGTCAATACAGAGCCCGCCCCTTCCGTAGAAGGTCACCCTGTACCCGTATTCCCCAGCCATGTGAATCATGTCACCTGCCTTGAATACGTCCGTGGCACGCCTCACGTATGAGTGGCCCACGACCCACACCTCCTTTTTCGCAGCCGGTGATGTCTGACCGCTGGTGCCCAGGTGTCGGGTCGACTGCACAGTCCGCCCCGCCTCGAAAGCTTGCGCAACTGAAAACCAAACAAAAACAAGAAGCGTGAGTACATCATTACAGCTTCACAACATGTGCAACCTCACATACCTCTTGTAACAGTTCGAGGACCAACGCCCCAAACGCTTCACTTTTTCAACACTCAGACCCCTGGCTGTAGCCTCAGTAGCAGCCCCTATCCGAAAGGAGTGGGTCCCGAACTCGCCGGGGTTCAAGCCCGCGGCCGAAATTGACATCGCAAGCACCCGCTGGAACTGAAACCTCGTCAGTGGGGTGGCGTCAGCGTGTCTCAACAAGGTCCCCCCCCCATGATGCCACCCTCTGCGCTAAATATTCCTCTACGCAAACAACAGGGCACATGGAAGACCCGGGAAACCTCTGAATGATTATGCAGTCCCCAGTCGCACCCTGATCGGTTTTGGACCTGACAAACGAGACAGTCATCGTCTCCACCTTGACCTGAATGTGCTCTCGGCACAGTCCCCCCATCATATCCTGCTTGTTCTTCGCCACTAGTTCGCTTACCCGCATAGCCCCATGGAATGCTAGCGCAAATGCGGCTCGGAATAACACTGTTTCATACCGAGATGAACACGTTGCAGGGAGTACGGACAATAACAAGGCCAACCTATCCAGACCTATCGGGTGCCTCTCATCTACTCTGCGACCCTCAAGGCGTTGCCACCCACGAAGCGCTTTCTGCACCACGAAAGACGCTGTCGGGTCCTGGATCCCATGGGCCTTTGCCATAAAGGAAATGGCGGCCCGATGCCTCTGGGCCGTAGCCACTGATTTGCCTGCCTGATGTAAAAACAGCAAAAATTTTACGACAAGCTCTTCCTGTCCCCAAAGCTCCCCCCCAGCAGAACCCAAAAAGGACCAATAGGAACGGAACGCCCCTTCATATGCCTTCCTTGTCCTGGGTGCTAAACTCTCTCCCAGGAGGTTTTGTAGTTCGGGGCACCGAGAGACCAGAGAGCTTCGGGAAAGGGTGCCGCCACCGGGTCCGCTGTGGGCAGAAAACCCCAGAAGGCCTGCATACGGAAACGAGAAAGTGCATCAGCCGCTTGATTCAGCACCCCCGGGACATGTCTTGACCTAAAGAGCACATTCAACTGCATACACAATAACACAATTTCTTTGAGCAGTCTCAGAATCCATTTGCAACGTGCTGCCTGACTATTGATACACTCAACCACAGTCATGTTATCAGACCAGAACACCACAGAGTGATCCCGAAACCCCTCCGGCCATGTTTTCAAGGCCACCAAAATAGGGAAGAGTTCAAGAAAAGCAATGTTACTCGTCAGCCCGCACTCGCGCCACCATGACGGCCATTTTTGAGCCGACCATTGTGTACCAAATATGGCGCCAAAACCTATACTCCCCGCCGAATCTGTCCAAAGCCCCAGCTCCCCGGAGGACACCGCTGGTTTGTTCCAGACAATTCGACCATTGAAATCCGCCAGAAATGCCAACCAAATGCGCATGTCCTGGCGAACCTCTGCCGAGAGTCTCGTGCGGTGATGTCCTTCCTTCAGGCCGACCATGGCTTGTGCAATCGAGCGGGAAAAGGGGCGGGCCATTGGCATTACTCTCAGGGCAAAATTCAACTGGCCCACCACTTGTTGCAATTGATGCAGGTTTACTTTCATCGCTCGAATACATGTTTCAAGGGATGTCCTGAATTTTAACACTTTTTCCTTGGGCAATCGAAAACAACCTTCTACTGAGTCGAGCTCGATCCCCAGAAACTCGAGCAAAGTTGAGGGACCCACAGTCTTACCTGGCGCCAATGGCACACCAAAATGATTCATTAAGACACAAAATTCATGTAAGGCCTTTCCACATTCAGAATCCCCGGCTGCCCCCAAGAACAGAAAGTCATCGAGATAATGCATAACATGCTGAAAACCCGTCTTCCTTGTGAATACCCATTGTAAAAAACAACTGAACTTTTCAAAATAGGCACAGGATATAGAGCACCCCATCGGCATATATCTATCCATGTAATAGCGACCCTGAAACATAAAACCAAGGAGACGCTGATCGTCTGGGTGCACCGGGAGCAACCGGAACGCTGACTCGATGTCTGATTTAGCCATCAGCGCCCCGGGGCCCAGGCGATTCAACATGGCGACGGCCTCATCGAAAGATGCGTACCGCACCGAACACACTTCCGGGTCTATCGCATCGTTCACGGAAAGACCACGTGGGGCTGACAAGTTATGTATTAGCCGAAACTCCCCCGGGTCCTTCTTGGGGACCACCCCTAGAGGGGAACAAACAAAGTTAGCAACTGGTGGCAAATCAAATGGACCGGCGACACGACCTCGAGTCACCTCCTTCCCAATCTTTACCTGAACCACCGCCGTATGTTGCAAGACCGACAGTTGGTTCTTACAGTTAGCTACACCCTGAAAATCCCCCACTGGGATGCGGAAACCATATGAAAACCCGTCCCGCAACACCCCAGCGGAAGCATGATCCGGGTATTTGTTGAGCCAAGGAATCATTGCCATGGTATCAATCGGAGTAGGTAAAGGCGCCCCTCGGACTATTTCAGACCTGTTTGGCGCTTCCCCTACCACCGTTGTCACCCGTCTTGGCTCTGCACATGGACTCAGGATGGGATGACTGCCCACACCCCCCACATTCATGTCTGAACTTGCATGACCCCTGGGGCCTCGTACATTTTCCCCTGTTAAAATTCCAACAAATCCCCCTTTTACCTGTGTTGCCACTCGGCTTCGAGTGGTTCTCGTTACCTGCACCCGTCCGAAAGGGTGTCCCAGAGGATTGGCGGGAAGATTCACCCCCGTTACTCCCTGACAACGGCACTTTTAACATTCCTGAACTCTCCATTTTCTGCCAAGAAACGGAGTCGAAACAATCCCATGTTAGAACTGGGTCGTGCTCTTTAGCTTTTCTAAAAATATTGTCATAACAGAACCACTGATTACCCCCGTACGCCAGAGAATACTCCATGATACGTGACTGATAAATAGGCAACTCGGTCAACAATTCGGGCCTGCGCTCACCCATGATGGAGGTAAAAATGCCCCACGCTCTGCCCCAAGTACCTATGTTTTCATCAACCTTAAAGGCGGCCATTTTTGCGCGCCAAACACTCGGATGCATGAGCTCCTTTTGGCTCTTCACATGCTCCATCTCGTAATGGTCGGTAAGCAAAGAAAACATGTTCACATACTTATCCGCCCAAATCTTTTCCTTAGTTTCCAGTGGCACATGCTGGGCAACTTTCTCCCTTCGTGAAGGTACAGACCCCTCCCCCGCAATCGGCAATGGCCGCTTACCTGAACTAGATGCTGCACTTGCTGCCGAACTTGGGCCTGCTGCACTTTCAGCCGCCGGAACCTGTGGGGGAACAGAAGATGGTGCCTTCGCAGCCTCTCTAGATTCCCGCAGTTGTCTCATTACTGCCCGGGCGTCGTCAGCCGTGGCGCCCTCACTATCTTTTCCCAACCACGCTGCTAATTGCGCCGCCAACTCGGGAGGCATATCTTCCCCGTTTACGGGGGTGACCACCACGGGGATCGGATGCCCCTCCTTCGGAACCGAGGTTGGCTCCTCAAGTGGAGTATCGGGAACCGGGGTTTCCCCCCCAAGTGCCCCCCTTTTGGACCTCTTGCCTCTCCCGCTAGGGACTACTCCTGGCAAAGCTGGTCCGATGACTCGCCTCGGTCCTCCCTCCCCGTTCTTAGCCGCCATCTGCTTCTTCAAATCGGCTACCTCCTTTATGAGCATGCGGAGCATCTGATCGGTCCCGACCCGCTTTCCGACCTTCTTGCCCGGCATTCTCAAGCGAAGATATCTGTAAAACAAAGAGAAAGATTACAACGCTCAAAATTGGCTCTTCGTTCCGTCTTGAGCTCACGTGCAGCGGGGAGGTGCAGCTTCAGAGCACAGGAACAAGAGGATGCTTTCTTGGCTTGTAGCTCCTTTTATCCGTCTTCGGGCGGGCGTAAACCCACCTCCGCCTGCCCCCCGGGGGCGTGGCCGGCGGTATCAGTGTCTAGGACAACCCACTCCAGGGCGGGAAAAGGCGCGCCCCGGCTACGCCGCTTCGGGCATACCAGCCGGGACTCGCCCCCCGCCCAAGATGGCCTCCCGGAGGGATCGGGGTACTCCACCATACGTTCGGGGGGACCGAGTGGTCGCCCCTTTCCATAATGTCTGTGGTCTCATTGGAACCCTTGTGTCACATTCCCAACACATTCCTGAGTGCCCATTTATAGCGTCCGCTGACCTTCTCTTGTAATTGCGCCCTAGTGGGCTTATGTTCATACTGCTTTTCTAAACCATTAGCACAGTACCTGGGCATTCATTATTCCCTTAATCCATTGTTCCGTCCATGGATTTTTAATAATCAATCTTTCATCAAAAGAAATTAAAAAAATATCGCCCCAGTGGGCATAAATCAATTCTATGCGCAAAAATGGCCTCTTGTAACCGTGTTCCATCACCCAGTTTATGATATCAGGTATTGTGAGCCTTTAACATTCAGGAATGCTTAAATCTTCCATAACCTGTAAATGAGAGAGCAACCCAGCTTTGCGTGTCTTTACCTTGGCTGGTGGGAGGAGCAGGTGGTCAGTACCCATGAACTGTACAAGAGGCACGTCAAAAGTTGGAAACGATTTATTGACGATGTCTTTTGTATATGGGAGGGTACAAAAGAGGAAGCTGATGAGTTTGTTGAAATCCTGAATACAAATGAGCTGAATTTGAAATTCACCCATCAAATCAGCTCGAAAACAATGGAATTCTTGGACGTAATGCTTGAAGTTGAAAATGGGAAGATTGAAACAGCCCTACACCGTAAAAGTACAGCAGGTAACAGCATGCTGCATGCCCGGAGCTGTCACCCCAATAGTCTAATTCAAAGTATCCCTTATGGAGAACTATTACGTGCGAAAAGAAATTGTAGCACTGTTGAAGGGTACAAAAATGAGTGTACCATTATGATCAAACGATTTAAGGAGAGGGGATACAGTGACCAATGTATAGCTACTGCTTGCAGTAAAGAGGAAATAAGAGAGAGAACAAATTTACTGAAGGTCAGGGAGAGTGTTTCTTCACAAGAGAAAGTAAGATTTGTAACTACTTACAGTAACAAAGCATGCAAGATGAGAAAATGTCCGGAGAAACATTGGAATATATTGAGAACAGATCCGGACTTAGAGAAAGCAATAAGCAATTCGCCTCAGATGACATTCAGAAAAGCGCAATCAATTAAAGACATGGTCAGTCCAGCAATGTTACCCAAACAAGTTAAAATGACAAGTGGAAAAGTGCAAGGGTTCTTTATTTGTGGGAAATGCAAAGCCTGCAAATATAGTGCCAGTTGCAAATCTGTTAAATTATCTGCCAAGTGTAGTCCCTTCAAAATCCAGAAACATGTATCCTGTGAGACTGAGTATGCAGTTTATGCCCTTAGGTGCCCATGTAATTTGTACTATATTGGTAGTACGATTCACAAAGCCAAAAAAAAGAGTTCTGGAGCACCTAAGGGCAATTAACCATCATGACAAGCAATATCCCATTGCAAGACATTTTTTCAAAGAACACAAACAGAATACAAGCCTCTTATCATTTGTGGTGTTAGATTGTAGACCGCGAAGAGATATAGGAGGTGACAGGTTGAGGGAACTGAGACAATTGGAATCAAGAATGATAATTAAATATCATACACTGTACCCATCAGGGCATAATGGAGATGAGGCACTAGCGGTCCATCTTGGTTGAGAAGTAGTCTAGATTTGTTTTGTTGAAATTGTTTTAAAAATTAGCTGCAAAGACAAGTATATTGAAAATCCGAATTTTATATGATCTGATTCAAGTATATATTTTAATGGGTTGCTCTCTCATTTACAGGTTATGGAAGATTTAAGCATTCCTGAATGTTAAAGGCTCACAATACCTGATATCATAAACTGGGTAATGGAACACGGTTACAAGAGGCCATTTTTGCGCATAGAATTGATTTATGCCCACTGGGGCGATATTTTGTTAATTTCTTTTGATGAAAGATTGATTATTAAAAATCCATGGACGGAACAATGGATTAAGGGAATAATGAATGCCCAGGTACTGTGCTAATGGGTTAGAAAAGCAGTATGAACATAAGCCCACTAGGGCGCAATTACAAGAGAAGGTCAGCGGACGCTATACATGGGCACTCAGGAATGTGTCGGGAATGTGACACAAGGGTTCCAATGAGACCACAGACATTATGAGCACAAGCCCACTGGGGTGCAATGATGAAAGGGTTAATGACAGCAGTCGTAACCGATTGATAATTGGAACCGATTATTTTGGTTTATTTGATGCATACAGTGGCATCTGAGCAAAGACTAAAGATTGTTTGAAATTTAAAGACAGCGTTTTGATGTAACCGGCTTGGGGGTTATGGGACTTGTAGTTCCTGAGTCAAACGATCACCAAAACAATTGATAATAGAACGACATTTATGAGCCTGATAAACTTTGAAGAATGCAAATGTGTGAATTAATTAACACTGTTTATGATAAGAAGTGATGATATATCAGCAATAACCGATTGTGAGAGAGTATGTTTTCACTGTCGATCTAAAGTCACATGATGAATGTTTTTTTCACTTGTATATAACTTTATTGGTTAACACTTGAATTCACTTGTGATCAAGCGGCTGCGGCTGCGAAACGCGTTGGGTGTGAAACGCTAATAAATTTCACCGTGAAATGCAAATGGGCCTCAACTTGTTGTCTTTTTGATTAAGATACGACAAAGTTTTCGGGGGATGTATATATATATATATATATATATATATTCACTGAAAAAACCATAGGTTTCACACCAGTTATAGTTAGGAATTAGCATTTAGAAAACCTATTCAATTCACTGAAAAAACCATAGGTTTCACACCAGTTATAGTTACCTGTACATTTTATTGACATAAAACCATTGAAATTCCCACGTTATAGTTAGTTGGACTCACTATAACTTGCGCGTGTAATGCACTGCTGATGACATCACATATTACATCACTCATGACATGGTCAGTGACATCACTCATGACATCACTGATGACACCATCCAGTGAATGTGTGTCTTTCTGAAAAATAAACATGTTTTATATATGTATATGTAAAGGTCGATGGAAGAATAAATGTTTCAATAAGTGTCTTAATGGATGTTTTTTTTTTTTTAAATTGATTGGTTAACTGGCTTATTAAGTGTATCATAGTGAATACTTATATTAGCGAGTATTGTTTAAATATTTAAATGTTTGTATCAGTGTTTCACCTTGTGTATAAGTGGCTGCATGGGTTGGTGAGTAGCTACATGTGTGTGTATATGGGTTATTATATATTTTTTTAGTATCTTTATAATTGTCTGTTTGATTTGGTGGGGGGTATTATTTAGCACATAGATGCATCAATGACTGACTTACTGTTTGTATGTGTTTTCAAGACAGCATATATGCCGGACTGTATGGGTGGATGAGTATGTATATGTATGTGTTAGTGAGTGAATGACGGTCTCACTAGTGTTTTTATCAGTAACTACATATGTTTTAATCTAGTATATGTGAGTATTGATGTATATAAGTGAGTATATGTGAGAGTGAGAGATTGAAAGAGTTCTTGTTTTAATAAGTATGTGTTTCTATAAGTGATTGTTTAAGAGAGTAAGTATGTGTAAGTTTCCTTAGAAGTAAGGTGGTAGTGTGTGTATAGCTGTATATGCAAAAAAATTGATGTTCAATAGTTTATTTGCATGTGTGAGTATGTGTGTGAGCAACTTTTGGAAGACTGTCGGTGTGTTAACGGATGTATAGGTGCCTCACTACATATGATGAGTGAGTATATGTATGAATGACTATATAGAACTGTTGGTGAATGAGTGGATGTGTATATAAATGGTGGAATTACTGAATTGGTTGTTGTAACTGGTATAGGTATCTCCACTTTTTTGAAAATGTTAGTTTCTATTTTTGAACATGTGTTTCAAGGGTTACTTTACAGTGAACGGAGGTCAGTCACTCTGTCACAAGGATGGTGTCATCAGTGATGTCATGAGTGATGTCACTGACCATGTCATGAGTGATGTAATATGTGATGTCATCAGCAGTGCATTACACGCGCAAGTTATAGTGAGTCCAACTAACTATAACGTGGGAATTTCAATGGTTTTATGTCAGTAAAATTTACAGGTAACTATAAATGGTGTGAAACCTATGGTTTTTTCAGTGAATTTAATAGGTTTTTTAAATGCTAATTCCTAACTATAACTGGTGTGAAACCTATGGTTTTTTCTGTGAATTTCATAGGTTTTTTAAATGCTAATTCCTAACTATAACTGGTGTGAAACCTATGGGTTTTTCAGTGAATTTCATAGGTTTTTTAACTATTAATTCCTAACTTTTTATAGGGCCTCATACCTATGTGTTTTTTTGTGAATTTCTAAGGTTATTTTTTCGCAAATATCTATAGCTTAGAAAGGTATGTTTTTCTAAAAATTAATCCTATATTGTATATTAATATAATATTAATTTTTTTAAGTATATTCATTTTTTTTTTATATTTCACTCTGGAGCGCTCGCGGGGTGCGTACCGGTGAACGCCCCGGTGCGCGTACCGGGGCGCGTCCCGTCAGTGCACCCCCCAAAAAAAATTAAAAAAAATAATAAAGTAGTGAGCATGAGGAATGGGGACAAAGAGAGTGGTGTAAAGAGAAAGAGAGCTAGAGGGAGAAACACAGAGGGACTGTGTAATAGATAGTAAAACAGAGAAAAGGTATAAGAGGAAGTAACTGATAAAAGGAAAATGAATAAGGGAGCAAAAGAAGAGAAGAAAGAGGAAGAAAACTAAAGCAGAGGTTCTGGGAGAATGTGAATGGGTGATGAAAGTAAAAGGAAGGAGAGTAAAGGATGGGGAATGACAGGTAGTGACGGAACCAGAGAAAAGGAACAGTGGTGACGGAGAGAAAGAAAATAGCAGTGAGTGTAAATAAAGAGGAGTGAAAGAGGGTGGATAAAAGTGAATAAGGGTAAGACATGGGGAGTGACAGAGAGAAAGAACAGAGAGAGTAAAGGAAGGAGTGTCCGAAAGGGACTAAGTGAACCAGAAAAAAAGGTAAGTGAGGGAGTGTGGATGAGCAGGGGCACTGAAAGAAGTTGAATGTGGTAGGAAAGTAAGGAAAAGAGAAGTAAATATGGAGGATAAGAATAAGTGAGGGAAGCAGAGTAAGGAAACAGGGGTGAGGTAGGGTGAGAGAAAAGTAGTGAGGTTAAAGCAAAGGGTGATGACAAACTACATTTTGTAGTCACACTTACCATATAATTAATGAAAACTTACTTGCATGTTTAAATTACACTTTGTATCTGTGAAAGACAAAAGAAAAAACAAGTTATAATTAGTAACATATATATTTTAGAAAAGAAGAAACAGGTCAAGAGGTAAAAAATCCCTTGTCCCATGTTAAAAGTGACGCACTGGCGCCACAAGGCAATCATAAATAACACCCAAATGTAAATACCATTGATTTGCCCCCAAAATCGTTTTTTGAATAACATTTTATAAACACAGCGCAGGACCTATGTACAAGCATTCAATTTCACTACTGAAACCTCACTGTTTCACAAAATACAAATCCCCTATCTTGCAAATATACATAGCAAGCATTATCAAAAAGCAAGACACAAACAAACAGCAAAGAAACTCAGGGCCTTATTTATGGAGGCCTTGCGCCACCGGTGCGTCACTTTTGTCCCATGTTAAAAGTGACGCACTGGCGCCACAAGGCAATCATAAATAACACCCAAATGTAAATACCATTGATTTGCCCCCAAAATCGTTTTTTGAATAACATTTTATAAACACAGCGCAGGACCTATGTACAAGCATTCAATTTCACTACTGAAACCTCAGTGTTTCACAAAATACAAATCCTCTATCTTGCAAATGTTCATAGCAAGTATTATTATTAAAAAGCAAGACAGAAATCAACAGCAAAGAAACTCAGGACCTTATTTATAAAGGCATTCCATCACCGGTGCATCACTTTTTTCCCATGGTAAAAGTGACGCTCCAGCGCCACAACGCAATCATAAATAAGGCCCAAATGTAAATACCATTGATTTGCCACCAAAATCGTTTTTGGAATAACATTCAAAAAACACAGCGCAGGACCTATGTACAAGCACTCAATTTCACTACTGAAACCTCACTGTTTCACAAAATACAAATCCCCTATCTTACAAATGTTCATAGCAAGCATTATCAAAAAGCAAGACACAAACCAACAGCTAAGAAACTCAGGGCCTTATTTATGGAGGCCTTTCGCCACCGGTGCGTCACTTTTGTCCCATGTTAAAAGTGATGCACTGGCACCACAAGGCAATCATAAATAACACCCAAATGTAAATACCATTGATTTGCCCCCAAAATCGTTTTTTGAATAACATTTTAGAAACACAGCGCAGGACCTATGTACAAGCATTCAATTTCACTTCTGAAACCTCACTGTTTCACAAAATACAAATCCCCTATCTTGCAAATATACATAGCAAGCATTATCAAAAAGCAAGACAGAAACCAATAGCAAAGAAACTAAGGGGCTTATTTATGAAGGCCTTGCTCCACCAGTGCGTCATTTTTTTCCCCATGTTAAAAGTGACGCACCGACGGCACAAGGCAATCATAAATAACACCCTAATGTAAATACCATTGATTTGCCCCCAAAATCGTTTTTTCAATAACATTTTAGAAACACAGCGCAGGACCTATGTACAAGCATTCAATTTCACTACTGAAACCTCACTGTTTCACAAAATACAAATCCTCTATCTTGCAAATGTTCATAGCAAGCATTATCAAAAAGCAAGACAGAAATCAACAGCAAAGAAACTCAGGACCTTATTTATGAAGGCCTTCCACCACCGGTGCATCACTTTTTTCCCATGTTAAAAGTGACGCTCCAGCGCCACAACGCAATCATAAATAAGGCCCAAATGTAAATACCATTGATTTGCCACCAAAATCGTTTTTGGAATAACATTTAAAAAACACAGCGCAGGACCTATGTACAAGCATTCAATTTCACTACTGAAACCTCACTGTTTCACAAAATACAAATCCCCTATCTGACAAATGCTCATAGCAAGCATTATCAAAAAGCAAGACACAAACCAACAGCAAAGAAACTCAGGACCTTATTTATGAAGGCCTTCCACCACCGGTGCATCACTTTTTTCCCATGTTAAAAGTGACGCTTAAGCGCCACAACGCAATCATAAATAACGCCCAAATGTAAATACCATTGATTTGCCACCAAAATCGGTTTTGGAATAACATTTAAAAAAACACAGCGCAGGACCTATGTACAAGCATTCAATTTCACTACTGAAACCTCACTGTTTCACAAAATACAAATCCCCTATCTTACAAATGTTCATAGCAAGCATTATCAAAAGGCAAGACACAAACCAACAGCAAAGAAACTCAGGGCCTTATTTATGAAGGCCTTGCGCCACCGGTGCGTCACTTTTTTCCCATGTTAAAAGTGACGCACCGGCGGCACAAGGCAATCATAAATAACACCCTAATGTAAATACCATTGATTTGCCCCCAAAATCGTTTTTTCAATAACATTTTAGAAACACAGCGCAGAACCTATGTACAAGCATTCAATTTCACTACTGAAACCTCACTGTTTCACAAAATACAAATCCTCTATCTTGCAAATGTTCATAGCAAGCATTATCAAAAAGCAAGACAGAAATCAACAGCAAAGAAACTCAGGACCTTATTTATGAAGGCCTTCCACCACCGGTGCATCACTTTTTTCCCATGTTAAAAGTGACGCTCCAGCGCCACAACGCAATCATAAATAAGGCCCAAATGTAAATACCATTGATTTGCCACCAAAATCGTTTTTGGAATAACATTTAAAAAACACAGCGCAGGACCTATGTACAAGCATTCAATTTCACTACTGAAACCTCACTGTTTCACAAAATACAAATCCCCTATCTGACAAATGCTCATAGCAAGCATTATCAAAAAGCAAGACACAAACCAACAGCAAAGAAACTCAGGACCTTATTTATGAAGGCCTTCCACCACCGGTGCATCACTTTTTTCCCATGTTAAAAGTGACGCTTAAGCGCCACAACGCAATCATAAATAACGCCCAAATGTAAATACCATTGATTTGCCACCAAAATCGGTTTTGGAATAACATTTAAAAAAACACAGCGCAGGACCTATGTACAAGCATTCAATTTCACTACTGAAACCTCACTGTTTCACAAAATACAAATCCCCTATCTTACAAATGTTCATAGCAAGCATTATCAAAAGGCAAGACACAAACCAACAGCAAAGAAACTCAGGGCCTTATTTATGAAGGCCTTGCGCCACCGGTGCGTCACTTTTTTCCCATGTTAAAAGTGACGCACCGGCGGCACAACGCAATCATAAATAAGGCCCAAATGTAAATACCATTGATTTGCCCCTAAAATCGTTTTTTGAATAACATTTTAGAAACACAACGCAGGTCCTATGTACAAGCATTCAATTTCACTACTGAAACCTCACTGTTTCACAAAATACAAATCCTCTATCTTGCAAATCTTGAAAGCAAGCATTATCAAAAAGCAAGACACAAACCAACAAGAAAGAATCTCAATCTGCTTCCTAATTTGAAGTAACACAGGTGACATAATTCTAAAACATTCAAATATATTTCTTTACAGAGGCAGACACTATTAATTGCTTCTCAAAAAAATAAAGGGCATTCTTTTACCCCAAAATCGTTGTTTAAATAACTTTTTACAAACACAGCACAAGTCCTATGTACAAGCATTCAATTTTACTACTGAAACTTCACTATCTGCTTCCAAATCTTCTCCATAGAGCAAATAAGTCTCTATCTAAATTAAATTAATTAATTACTTACCTTTACAAATGCTTTGGGAGATTAAGAACAGTGTCAGACACACACACCAATTTTTCTTTAGCAGAGCAAAAGGTGTGCACTCAATACACTGAAACCAAGACTGGCAGAGAAAACCTCTAATTCTACACACATATGCCTCATTTCAACCAATCAAAACTCTTCCCTCACTTTTTTCAAACCAACACCCTACCCCCTCTCAGACCTTTCTATCTGTTACCATAGCAACTCCCTCCTAACTGAACTCTTAGGTTCAAAAGTTTATTCTACAATGTTGCAAATTAAGTCAGCAAGGATGTTTGACCTCTCAATACACCAGCTTATCCAGGGCATTATTGCTTTTAGTAACTTTTTCTTAACCATTCAAATTGCTTCTTTCACACAACACAACCATGCACCCTAACTTTCAGTTTTCAACTATCTGAATCCACCAATCATTGCTTGTGATTCAAGAGCAGAGAAACTCCACAATTATTTTTTTGTAAACTCCTACTGTTCCAACTGCCATTTCATTCCCACACTTCATCTGACTGCACCAGAACCTTCTCTCTCCATGTATTCTGTTTGGATTATTGGACATAGCTACATCCACTGGGCTCAAAGGTATGCAGCTTGCAGAAATTTTCACAACCTTGATTTACCAAATGTGGAAATCAAGTGGATTGGCCAGAGAGGATTGAGATGTCACCAATTGATACCATTGGTGAAAACCTTTTTGCATCTGCCAAACCCTGACCTCTTAATAGTGCACTGTGGAGGAAATGACTTGGACACTTTAACTGGGGTAGGTCTGGAAATGCTTTTAAAGGACACCTTTGATCAATTGATGATACTTTTTCCACAAACTGCCTTGGTATATTCCAATATATGCCAAAGACAGAAATGGAACTGGTCCAACCAATTTTGTCCACAATTTGAGAAAGCACGGAAACATGTGAATAAATCTGTTTCTGCTTACATGAGAGACTGTGGAATGGGTTCAATATACAATATTAACTTGCGTTACAACATGCAAGACATCTACAGAGGAGATGGTGTGCACTTCTCAGATGAGGGGAATAGAATATTCCTCCTGAATTTAAGACTGTGCATTGGAACCTACTTGTAGGTACTTAAATCAGCCACAGAACCCAAAACCTCTTTTCAGGGCTACCCTACCTCTGATCACTCATAATGATTTTCTTTTTCTAACTTTTTTCACTATTTTTCACCAAAGTACGCTCCCCGGTTTGCTTCCGGGTGCGCGTACCGGGCGCTCCCCCCGCAAATTAAAAAAAAAAAAATGTTTTGGCCTATATGAGCCTCCTAAGCCCCCCTCAGAAAACCTAGGGGGTCAAGGGCTGTCTACCGTGCCACCTTCTACCCATTCCCAACGTTGTTTGTCCTCCATCTTGTGTCTCGATTGTACCGAAACACAAAATGGAGGACTCCCGTAACGCTGCCGGTGCGCGTACCGGGGCGCGCACCGGTAAGCGCTCCCTAAAAAAAGGTGGGAAAGTAATTTACAGAAAAACCACTGGAGACACTTTCATCAAATATAGAATAGGCCCTACTACATAGCAATCCCTACCATTTACCCAAATTTGGTGGAATTCCATTGAGACATTTAGGCTGTAGGGCTGTCTAAATATCCTGAGGTAAATTACATGACAAAAACACATATGAAGTGTTAGATTTTACAACCAATTAAAAAGTTTCTTTCATTTTCTACGATCATTTCCTGACATTTGATTGGTTATGTACATGAATATATATTAAAAAAAAGAGAAGGAAACACAACCATTTTGACTACTACTTCCTGAAGTACATTTGAAAAGGAATTACACTGAGAACTTGAACTGCTTTCTCAAAGGTAAGTTGTTATTTTGGAAAGTGAAGTATGTTGTGCACTTTAAGTTAATTTGAGAAAAAATATTCTGATAGTTATGTACTATCCCTCTGTAATAGTTATAGATTGAGATAGGCTTCTCTGTTATAGTTATAGATTGAGTTAGGCTTCTCTTGTATAATTATAAATTTACTTAGGCTTTATCACATACACTTTTTTATATTTCTAATTCCAGCCTGATACCATACACTGCCCAAAGATAACTTCACTGTTAAAAAATCCAAACTACCTGTCTGAACTTAAAACCAACAGTGCCCTATCTCTACTGATATATTTATTTTTTATGGAATTTACAGCAACAAAATGGAAGGAGAACAGAATATTTCTTTTGAAATTGTTTTGGACAACAACCCTGAAGAAAAAATTGCTGAGAATGATAACTTTGATTTTATGGATGAGTCTCTGGACCATGAATTAGTTCAGTGTGTGGAATCAATGGAATCACAGAATGAAAATGAGGACATTCCAGACAATATATTGTTAGAAGTTTTATTAAATTATGAAAAAGAATCAGAAGAATAAATTTATATTTAATAATCAAAAATTGTTCGAGACATTATTCATTTTTATATGTAATTCATCAAGTAGTTCCAAAATGTTTATAATATAAAGTGAGACTTATAGTATACTGTGCAGCTTTTTTGTGTTACATAGTAAGTTTGCTCATAGTTACTTCCTTTCTCCCACTATATTATCTCCAATGTGTATTTAACATCTCTTTATCATCTCCTGCCTCCATGTTGTTTCTGCTTTCCTGACAGACTATGGTATGAATTCCATATACCACAATAACTTCTGTAACAACATGCAAGATATCTACAAAGGAGACGGTGTATATTAAATTTTAGACTCTGCTTTGGTACCTACATGTTGGTACTTAATAAAAAATAAAAAAACAACAAAAAGAACAATTAATAAACATACAATTTTTGAAAAGTCTGTCATTCTTTTTTCCCCATGGTACGCTCCCCAGTCCGCTCCCCGGTGCGCCTACCGGGCGCACCCCGCGCAAAACGAAAAAAAAAAAAAAAAAATGCCCTGCGGGCCCTTTTATAGCCCCCACATCAAACCTAGGGGGTCAGGGGGGGTCTATCCCTGCCCCCTTATGGTCATTTCCCCCTTTGTTTTGGCCACCTCTTGTGTCTCGATCCTACCGAGACACAAGATGGCGGCCGCTCCGGACTGTTTCGAATGTTTACAGACACCCGAGAGCCAATCAGCTTTCCGTGCGCAAGTCGCGTGGCGCGCCCGGTGCGCTCCCCGGTGCGCGTACCGGGGCGCTGCCATAGATATATATTTTTTTTTTAACCTAAATTACTCAAAATCCACTGGAGCACATATCTTGAGACATAGCAAAGGCACATCGGGCTACCAGTCCCTACAATTTTTCCAAGTTTGGTGGAAATCCGTTCAGCCGTTCGGGCTAAAAGTGAGTTTGACCGCCCTATGGAAATTAACATGGGGAAAACACGTTTTGGGACCCCCCTTTTATCTCGGACCCCGCTTGACGAATCCCCCCTAAACTTTAAGGGAAGGACCGGAGCTCGACGAGGCAAATTTGAGGAAATTTTCAGGCAGACTCGTCAACCGACGCCATATATATATATATTACCTACTGGCGACTGCCAGTAGGTAATATATATATATATATATATATATATATATATATATATATTACCTACTGGCGATAGCCAGTAGGTATATATAGTTAGGATTTTTTTCCTATGGGATTTTTGAAAATTCTATGTCGAATAACTTTGGCTTATGAGGACAGAATTGGCTGAAATTTTCAGGAAAATGGAACATTTTGTTTCTGAGCAGCCCCTGAAAATTTGGGGGGGTTTCGTCAAGGGGGGGCCGAGAAAAAAGGGGGGTCCCAAAACGTGTTTTTCCCATGCAATTTTCCATAGGGCGGTTGGCCTCACTTTTAGCCTGAACGGCTGGATGGATTTACACCAAACTTGGCAAAATTGTAGGGACTGGTAGCCCGATGTGCCTTTGCTATGTCTCAAGATATAGGCTCCAGTGGTTTTTACGAAAATTAACTTTGAAAAATATATATTGGGCTACATTGGGCTATATATATGTTGGAGCCCAAATGTAGCCCAATGTAGCCCAATGTAGCCCAATGTAGCCCAAAGATGGCCACCAGAGACAAAAAAAACCAAATGTAGCCCAAATATCAGCCAGATGTAGCCCAACTATAGCCCAATGACAGATTGTCCCAGAGTGTTCTAAAGAACAACTAGAGTGCTAACAGTCCTACTTATTACAAAGGTATGGCACACCTGAAGCCATCTTGATTGTAATAAAGAGGTAACTCTTAAAACATTTAATTTAAAAAGGAACAAAATGAGGGGGTTCATTTTGCCATAGAAAGTATGATTAGCGAATATATGACGAAATCCCGCATACCATCAGTCCGCAAAAAAAATCCCGCATGTACTATTAGGCCGCAAATTAAAATAACGAAAACTTTTAGAACGAATATGCCTTTAGCATACACTAAACAACTAAACTACCCTAAACCCTAAAACACTACCCCCAGCATGACCCTACACTACACAAACAGTACAACACTACCCTAAACCCTAAAACACTACCCCCAGCATGACCCTACACTACACAAACACTACAACACTACCCTAAACCCTAAAACACTACCCCCAGCATGACCCTACACTACACAAACACTACAACACTACCCTAAACCCTAAAACACTACCGCCAGCATGACCCTACACTACACAAACACTACAACACTACCCTAAACCCTAAAACACTACCCCCAGCATGACCCTACACTACGCAAACACTACAACACTACCCAAAACCCTAAAACACTACACCCCAGCATGACCCTACACTACGCAAACACTACAACACTACCCTAAACCCTAAAACACTACCCCCAGCATGACCCTACACTACACAAACACTACAACACAACCCTAAACCCTAAAACACTACCCCCAGCATGACCCTACACTACGCAAACACTACAACACAACCCTAAACCCTAAAACACTACCCCCAGCATGACCCTACACTACGCAAACACTACAACACTAACCTAAATCCTAAAACACTACCCCCAGCATGAACCTACACTACGCAAACACTACAACACTACCCAAAACCCTAAAACACTACACCCCAGCATGACCCTACACTACGCAAACACTACAACACTACCCTAAACCCTAAAACACTACCCCCAGCATGACCCTACACTACGCAAACACTACAACACTACCCAAAACCCTAAAACACTACACCCCAGCATGACCCTACACTACGCAAACACTACAACACTACCCTAAACCCTAAAACACTACCCCCAGCATGACCCTACACTACGCAAACACTACAACACTACCCAAAACCCTAAAACACTACACCCCAGCATGACCCTACACTACGCAAACACTACAACACTACCCTAAACCCTAAAACACTACCCCCAGCATGACCCTACACTACGCAAACACTACAACACTACCCAAAACCCTAAAACACTACACCCCAGCATGACCCTACACTACGCAAACACTACAACACTACCCTAAACCCTAAAACACTACCCCCAGCATGACCCTACACTACGCAAACACTACAACACTACCCTAAACCCTAAAACACTACCCCCAGCATGACCCTACACTACGCAAACACTACAACACTACCCAAAACCCTAAAACACTACCCCCAGCATGACCCTACACTACGCAAACACTACAACACTACCCAAAACCCTAAAACACTACCCCCAGCATGACCCTACACTACGCAAACACTACAACACTACCCTAAATCCTAAAACACTACCCCCAGCATGACCGTACACTACGCAAACACTACAACACTACCCTAAACCCTAAAACACTACCCCCAGCATGACCCTACACTACGCAAACACTACAACACTACCCAAAACCCTAAAACACTACACCCCAGCATGACCCTACACTACGCAAACACTACAACACTACCCTAAACCCTAAAACACTACCCCCAGCATGACCCTACACTACGCAAACACTACAACACTACCCTAAACCCTAAAACACTACCCCCAGCATGACCCTACACTACGCAAACACTACAACACTACCCTAAACCCTAAAACACTACCCCCAGCATGACCCTACACTACGCAAACACTACAACACTACCCTAAACCCTAAAACACTACCCCCAGCATGACCCTACACTACGCAAACACTACAACACTACCCAAAACCCTAAAACACTACACCCCAGCATGACCCTACACTACGCAAACACTACAACACTACCCAAAACCCTAAAACACTACACCCCAGCATGACCCTACCCAAAACCCTAAAACACTACTCCCAGCATGACCCTACACTACGCAAACACTACAACACTACCCAAAACCCTAAAACACTACCCCCAGCATGACCCTACACTACGCAAACACTACAACACTACCCTAAACCCTAAAATACTACACCCCAGCATGACCCTACACTACGCAAACACTACAACACTACCCAAAACCCTAAAACACTACCCCCAGCATGACCCTACACTACGCAAACACTACAACACTACCCTAAACCCTAAAACACTACGCCCAGCATAACCCTACACTACGCAAACACTACAACACTACCCTAAACCCTAAAACACTATCCCCAGCATGACCCTACACTACGCAAACACTACAACACAACCCTAAACCCTAAAACACTACCCCCAGCATGACCCTACACTACGCAAACACTACAACACTACCCTGAACCCTAAAACACTACCCCCAGCATGACCCTACACTACGCAAACACTACAACACAACCCTAAACCCTAAAACACTACCCCCAGCATGACCCTACACTAAACAACCACCACAACTCTACACTACACTAACACAACACTACACTACACAACACTACACTACACTACACAATCACTAACCCACGAAAAAATTAACACAAACCCACTTACCTCTCTCGTCATCGTGGTTTTCACAACGCAAATGCATTTACCATAAATGCCTTTAAAACGTAATTCTTTGTAAAGGCATGCGCGATAAATGCACATGCGTTTTGAAAAAATGCGGGATAATGGTATGCGAGCTCAATGACCTTGTGGGATAATGGTATGCGGACTGAAAGTCTGCGGGATAAAAAATGCGGGAAAATGGCTGCAAACCATGATTAGCAGCAGACTTCCCTGGTGAGCACTAGCTTTACTACAGTGATCTAATGAGCAACTAGAGTGCTAACATTCAGAATTTATGGCAAATGTGTGACACATCTGAATGCCTTCTTGATAGAACCAAAGTAAACAAGCATTGAAAATGCAATAGATCTCGCCCTCGTTTAAGTTAAAGCCATTCTGTTTGTAATGAGGTGGCTTTTTAGCTTTGCTTTTATTAGTGTTTTTAAAACTTTCATGTAAATAACATGCATATGTATGCATATATGTATATGTATGCATGCATTTATATTTATATAGATATGCAGATTACATATGTTTATATATGTATTTTACCTACTGGCGATAGCCAGTGGGTATATATAGTTAGGATTTTTTCTCTATGGGATTTCTGAAAATTCTATGTCTAATAACTTTGGCGTTTGTGGACGGAATTGGCTGAAATTTTCAGGAAAATGGCACTTTTTTTTCTGAGCAGCCCCTGAAAATTTGGTGGGGTTCCGTCAAGGGGGGGCCGAGAACAAAGGGGGGTCCCAAAACGCGTTTTCCCCATTCATTTTTCCATAGGGCGGTTGGACTCACTTTTAGCTCGAACGGCTGAATAGATTTACATGAAACTTGGCAAAATTGTAGATATGGTTTGCCCGACGTGCCTTTGCTATGTCTCAATATATGTGCTCCAGTGGATTTTGAGAAATTAACGTTTAAAAAAAAATATATATCTGTGACAGCGCTCCGGTTAGCGCCCCGGTTCGCGTACCTGACGCGTAACGGAACTTCGCGAAGCGAATCTGATTGGCTCTCCGGTGTCTGTCAACATTCTAAACAAACCGGAGCGGCCGCCATCTTGTCTCTCGGTACGATCGAGAGACAAGATGTGGTGAAAAACGAAGGGGGAAATGAAGGAAAGGGGGCAAGGTAGACCACTCCTGACCCCCTAGGATTGATGAGGGGGATATTAAAGTGCCCCGCGGGGCAAAAAATGTTGCGATTTTACGCCGTAGAGGCGCGTCCCGGTACGCAAACCGGGCAGCTAACCGGCAGCGTAGCTGTCAACATTGTAAACAGTCCGGAGCGGCCGCCATCTTGTCTCTCGGTAGGTTCGAGAGACAAGATGTGGTGAAAAAAGAAGGGGGAAATGAAGGAAAGGGGGCAAGGTAAACCCCTCCTGGCCCCCTAGGATTGATGAGGGGGATATTAAAGTCCCCCGCGATTTTTCGCGGTAGAGGCGCTTCCCGGTACGCGAACCGGGCAGCTAACCGGCAGCGTAACGGGAGTCCGCCATCTTGTGTTTTTGGAGCATCCGGTTCGCGTACCGGGTAGCGTCCCGGTAAGCGTAACAAGGGGAAAACCAAGAGAAACAGTAAAAAAAAAATTAAGGGAATAGATTTCCAGCAAACTTGGCAAAATTGTAGGGACTGTTTGTTTGATGTGCCTTTGCAAGGCCTCAAGATATGTGCACGTGTGGATTTTGTCTAATTAAGGTTAAAAAAAATATATATATCTGTAAGCGTGCTCCGGCACGCTTACGTTACGGGTTTTGTTTGCGCTGCAGAACCGATACGTCACGGTTATGCGACGCGTCATGAGGCGTCTCACGTGGCTACGTGATACGTCACGTAATAAAGAATATATTTTACAGCTATAGATATTAGCTTTTAAAAAACCAATGAAATTCACGGAAAAAACCATAGGTTATAGACCATATATAGTTAGGAATTTGCATTTACAAAACCTTGAAAATTCACTGAAAAAACCATAGGTTAGAGACCATATATAGTTAGCTGGACATTTTATTGACATAAAACCAATGAAATTCCATATATAGTTAGTTGCACTAACTATATATCGCGCACCCGCAATCCACTGCTGATGATGTCACATATTACATCATTCATGACATGGTCAGTGACATCACTGATGACATCACTGATGACATCTCAAATGACATCACTGATGACATCACTGATGACATCTCAAATGACATCAGTGATGACATCATGACACACCAATACCAGTTACTACATATGCACTCACTGATTCCTACGTCTACACACACATTCACTCATTCACCCATACAATCACTCATACATACAGTCACTCATTATTACAACACTATCATATGCACTCATACACCTATGCAGACACTCACACACTGCCACTCATCCATGGAGTTACTCACACACCTAGTCAGTCCTGTAAAGAATCAATCACACTTCCATTTCCTCATCTATACAGTTAAACACAGAACACCATACTTCAGTGACATCACTGATGACATCACTGATGACATCTCAAATGACATCACTGATGACATCTCAAATGACATCACTGATGACATCATGACACACCAATACCAGTTACTACATACGCACTCACTGATTCCTACGTCTACACACACATTCACTCATTCACCCATACAATCACTCATACATACAGTCACTCATTATTACAACACTATCATATGCACTCATACACCTAGTCAGTCCTGTGAAGAATCAATCACACTTCGATTTCCTCATCTATACAGTTAAACACAGAACACCATACTTTTCACACATATACTAACACATACTTACTCTCTTATACAATCACTGATACAAGTACACATTGATATGCACAGAGTCACACACCTCCCAGCCAGCCACACACACACTCAGTCTTCCATACATCCACTCATTCTTCAATATGTAAAACATATTTAAACTTTACAAAAACACACAGACACTAGATGATGTCATCAGTGATGTCATTTGAGATGTCATCAGTGATGTCATCAGTGATGTCATTTGAGATGTCATCAGTGATGTCATCAGTGATGTCACTGACCATGTCATGAATGATGTAATATGTGACATCATCAGCAGTGGATTGCGGGTGCGCGATATATAGTTAGTGCAACTAACTATATATGGAATTTCATTGGTTTTATGTCAATAAAATGTCCAGCTAACTATATATGGTCTCTAACCTATGGTTTTTTCAGTGAATATATATATATATATACATATATATTACCTACTGGCAGTCGCCAGTAGGTAGTTATAGTTAGGACCTAGTTTCCATAGGAAATCTGCAACATTCTATTGAGAATAACGTTGGCGTCGGTTCAGGAATCTCCGTGAATTTCTCAAAGAAGATGGTCCACTCCGCTCCTTCCCTGAAAGTCTCGGGAAGATTCGTCAAGCGAGGGCCGAGAAAAAGGGGGGTCCCAAAACATGTTTTCCCCATGTTAATTTCCATAGGACGGTTAGACACGGTTACAGCCCGAACCGCTGAACGGAATTACACCAAATTTGGGAAAACGGTAGGGTCTAGTATGCAGATCACGCTTTTGTTTAAATGGTGTAACTCCCTCCGGTAGTTGCTGAGAAAATTAAAGTTGAAATCAAATATATATCTATAAGCGCGCACCGTGCGCGCACCGTGCGTGCACCGTGCGAGCACCTTCCCGTGCACGAGGTGCATGCTGATTGGCTGCCACTGTCTGTCAACACTCCAAAACAGAAATTTATGGCAGCCATCTTGTGCCTCGGTAGACTGAGGCACAAGAAAGCAGAAAAACAAACGTGTAGAACTCAAAAAGGGGGCAGGGTAGAAGCACCCTGACCCCTAGCCCTGCTCATTGGGTCCCACAGGGACCCCGAAGGCAAAAAAAAAGAAAAAAAAATGTTCGAAAAATTGCAGGGTGCGCGCATCCTGCACGCACCCCGCGATTTTCCCCCCCAAAAAATATATATTTTTTTTCCCTTAGGGGTCCTTGTGGGAACCCCTGAGCAGGCCTAGGGGGTCAGAGTGCTTCTACCCTGCCCCCTTTTTGAGTTCGAAAACTTCCGAGCACAAGCTGCATGCTCATTGGCTTCCAACACTTCAAACCAGGAAGTGTTGGCAGCCATCTTGTGCTCGGTAGACCGAGGCACAAGAAATCAGAAAAACAAACGTGTAGAACACAAAAAGATGGCAGGGTAGAAGCACCCTGACCCCCTAGGCCTGCTCATGGGGTCCCACAAGGACCTCCAAAGCCCAAATTTTTTTTTTTTTAAACCTGGTATGTTTATTTAAAAATTACCCCCCAGGGGGACCAAATTGTGGGGGCATAGTGATAAAGAAGTGTGGGGGGGCCCAATCACCCCCCACACTGCCCCGGGGACCGCCACCCTCTGGAGAAAAGCAATGCAGCATACAGGAGGCTCCTGGTGGGCTAGTTGCCTCCCAGGGACCCCCTGTATGCAAGGGGAATTAGTTCCCCCTCTGCAAACACGCCCGGGGGCTGCGTTGCAGAGAGGTGTAAAAAGGGGCATAGCCTCATTACACCTCTCTGCAATGCAGTCCCCTGGCGCATACTGGAGGTTCCAGGTGGGATAGTTGGCCCCCAGGGACCACCAGTATGCAAGGGGAATTAGTTCTCCCTCTGCAAACGCGCCCGGGGGCTGCGTTGCAGAGAGGTGTAAAAAAGGGTGTGGCCTCATTACACCTTTCTGCAATGCAGCCCCCTGGGGCATACTGGAGGCTCCAGGTGGGCTAGTTGGCCCCCAGGGACAACCAATATAAAAGGGGAATTAGTTCCCCTTCTGCAAACGTGCCAGGGGGCTGCGTTGCAGAGAGGTGTAAAAAGGGGCATAGCCTCATTACACCTCTATGCAATGCAGCCCCCTGGCACATACTGGAGTTGCCAGGTGGGCTAGTTGACCCCCAGGGACCCCCAGTATGCAAGGGTAATTAGTTCCCCCTCTGCAAACGCGCCCGTGGGTTGCGCTGCAGAGAGGTGTAAAAAAGGGTGTGGCCTCATTACACCTCTCTGCAATGTAGCCCCCTGGGGAATACTGAAGGTTCCAGGTGGGCTAGTTGGCCCCCAGGGACCTCCAGTATGCAAGGGGAATTAGTTCACCCTCTGCAAACACGCCAGGGGGCTGCATTGCAGAGAGGTGTACAAACATTTTGTATCAATTTATATTAAAAATATGTAATGTAATTCAAAAAATAATATATCTAAAAATAAAAAATGTACAATAATGTAGTAAATCAGTATAAAAAATATAACAATTATTACATTAAAAAAATTCATTTACAAAACTATTGAAATTCACTGAAAAAACCATAGGTTTCAGCCATGTTATAGTTAGGAATTACCATTTAAAAAACCTTTGAAATTCACTTAAAAAACCATAGGTTACAGCCACGTTATAGTTAGGAATTAGCATTTAAAAAACTTTGCAAATTCACTGAAAAAACCATAGGTTTCACACATGTTATAGTTAGGAATTATCATTTTAAAAACTTTTAAAATTCACTGAAAAAACCATAGGTTTCACACCGGCTATAGTTAGCTGGTCATTTTACTCATACAAAACCTATGAAATTCCCCTGTTATAGTTAGTTTAGCTAACTATAACTCGCGCGCCCGCAAAGCACTGCTGATGACGTCACATGTTACATCACTCATGACATGGTCAGTGACATCACTCATGACATCACTGATGACATCTCAAATGACATCCCTGATGACATCACTGATGACATCATCCTTGTGGAAGACCTCCTCTCCTTTGATACACACGATCAAAAATAGAAAGTAACATTTTCAAAAAAATGGAGATACCAATTCCAGTTAGAACAACCTATTCAGTTTTTCAAAAATCTACATACATATCCAGTCATTCACTAACAGTTCTATATAGGCACTCATACATGTACTCACTCATCAAATGTACTCATCCACCTATACATCTTATTACACACCGACACTCATCTATCGTTACTCACACATGCAAATAAACTATCAAACATCCATTTACTTGCATATACAGCTATACATCCACCACTACACTAATTTCTACAGAATCGTACACATACTTACTTTCTAAAACAATCACTTATTGAAAAACATACTTATTTATACAGGAATTCTTACAATCTCTCGCTCTCACATATACTCATTTATATCCATCAATACTCACCTATACCAGTTTAAAACATATGTAGTCACTCATAAAGATACTTTTGAGACAGTCATTCACTCACTAACACACTCACTAACACACTGTAGCGACAGGGTAATTTTAGTCTATTTTCAGACTGGTGGTGACTATAATCTACTACCATTTCAGTCCTAGTTGTATTTGCGTTCATTTGTAGGGCTTAACTATGCGCTTTGACAGGGTTTAGTGCCTTTTTCAGTTTTCTCTGGCCTACAGGCCCGAAAGCTAAAGAGAAGCCATTTTGTATTTCTGCCTCAACTGTCCGAGGCCCTTGCAGGGTAAAAGTAGTGTTTAGAATTCATCCTGTTGTTCGCTAGAGAGGAACCGGTCATGACTGGCCCTTATCGAAGGAATGTGATGGTCTCCCCGGCTCTAGACGCAATACGCAGGTGGCCACTGTGGAAGGCGAAGGGAGCCGGGGACTGGTACAGGAATTCGGTGAGAGTCAGCCTAATACAGGAATTTTCTATAGAGAAAGTGAGCTCTATATTATCAAGGAGCAAGTAGAGAGCAGAGAGAGAGCAGCGTGTGGAGTAGACAGAAGAAGTTGGTCCAAATGCTGGCGCATAGAGATTGATACCATCAGCTAATCGAAATCCTGAAATGAAGAGAGAGAGAGATTGAGAATCCTGTAGTGACATTGTACAGGAGTGGCAGAGACTAAGTCCAGAAGAGGGTTCGAATATCCTGGAACTATGGCAGCGTAGATGAGGCGTAGCGGTGCAGACGTGTATTCGTGCGCCATAGAGGGAGAGCAGAGTCTCAAGTACATTGAAGACAAAGCGAGAGAGAGAGGGATCAGCTCCGCTGCTGAAATGGAAAGACACATGTCTAAGGTGAGGCGTTCTGAGCTTAGTGTAGAATACATCTAACCATTCATTTCTATCCCCTTTTAGGTTATAGGTAGCGACTAACTTAATTCATGTGTCTTTTGCTCATTCTGTCATGCTTGATTGTAGAATAAAGATTTCATAATGAATATCTTTGAATGTTGTTTTTATGAATGAGATTAACCTTTCCTTTTAACCAGGTGCTGACATACAGAAGGATGGGATATGCCCTTCTGCAAAGGTAGCTGATGATGAGGGGAGAGTGTGAACTTCATTTGGGAAATAACTCTTAAAGATGAATCCCCATTAGTATCCCCATTAGTGTATATCGTCGGGTGACGTTAAAGATATCGTCTGGTGACGTTAAAGACATCGTCGGGTGACGTTAAAGATATCGTCGGGTGACGTTAAAGATATCGTCGGGTGACGTTAAAGATATCGTCGGGTGACGTTAAAGATATCGTCGGGTGACGTTAAAGACATCGTCGGGTAACATTAAAGATATCGTCGGGTGACGTTAAAGATATCGTCGGGTGACGTTAAAGACATTGTCGGGAGACGTTAAAGATATCGTCGGGTGACGTTAAAGATAAGAGTCTTACGGAACTATAAACATAGCGTTAAAGATATCATCTGGAGACGTTAAAGAATATAAGATGAGGTAATTATAGGATAAGATATGGAATCCATTAGGTGTTAGTGGTATCTTTGATTATACAGGCTTGTAAATAGCTTCTTTTCACTTTCTCAGGTGAGTAATCTAGGTATCTTGTAAATAGTGGCCTGAGAAGAGTGTTGTTACGTGACGACTGGGTTAGCCACGGTTGGTGACCTGCCTGTCCTAAGAATCCGGTCGTTACGCACACCCATACACACACTCATCCACCTATAAAGTCCTGCACACATGCTGTCTTCAAAACACATACACTCATGTAGCTACTCACCACCCCATGCAGCCCAGCACTTATATACAAAGTGAGACACTGATACAGATATTTAAATATTTAAAGATTACTCGCTAATACACCTATTCACTAAGATATACTTAATAAGTCAGTTATACAATCAATTTTACAAAAAAAACATCTATTTAGAGACTTATTTGCCCATTCAATCTTCCATCGACCTTTAGATATACATATATAAAAAATATGTATTTATTTTTCAGAAAGAGACACATTCACTAGATGATTTCATCAGTGATGTAATCAGGGATGTCATTTGAGATGTCATCAGTGATTTCATGAGTGATGTCACTGACCATGTCATGAGTGATGTATTGGTGCCTCTGTGTAATCCCATGATTAAGAGGCGTTTGCTGCCTCGAAACGCGTTGGGCGTGTAGTATTCAAGTGAAGGAACACGGGCGGGCTCCCGGAGCCAAACCAAACCGGAAGGTATAGATCAGCGAGTGTGCCATCTCAAGCGCAGTGGTGTTGGTGGACATTATGAGGCACGGCGGCCAAGGCCGTGGGAGATGAGCACCATTCTCGGTTGTCATGAGAAGGCTGTGGAGAAGGACAACCGATCTCTGGACGGCACGCTGAACTATGCGAGAGAATGCCTGCCCATGAACTTTCCGTCCTACTGAAGGAATTACAGTTTTAATGAATGTACACAAAGGCATGTCAGCCTACTGAAGGGAGTGTAAATGTATATCACCGGCAATGGACTGCATTTCCCCAAATGCAACATGTAACATCATAAGCCACGCCCACTGAGGGCGGTTTCACTGGACCAATAAAAGAAAGTGACGAACTGGTGATAGAATTGGTGCCTCTGTGTAATCCCATGATTAAGAGGCGTTTGCTGCCTCGAAACGCGTCGGGACTGGAGTATTCAAGTGAAGGAACACGGGCGGGCTCCCGGAGGCAAACCAAACCGGAAAGTGAGTGTGCCATCTCAAGCGCAGTGGTGTTGGTGGACAATATATATATATATATATATATATATATATATATATATATATATATATATATATATAAATATATAGAAAACACGAATCTTCAAACAGCACACTCCCGCTGTGGAAACGAAGACACGGACCCAATGGCTGCAGTAAAGGAGATTTTATTGGAAACCTCTCTGGTTACGCGTTTCGAGCAGCTTGTGCTCTTGGTCACACACCGCGCACCAGGTCAGCAACAAATTTATACCATTTTTTTGAAGTGATGCTCCACCCATTTCTGTGAGTCACATGGTGTAAACATAAAAAAAACAAGTTTTTGTAATTTAGTATGCGTGCACACCTATTTATACAAATATAAAAACAGTGAGCTTGGCACTGAAACAAAATAACTGCATGAATGCAAATACCCTAATATATAACATAATTAACATGTACAGCATAGAAGTCCTATGTATGATTTATCTGAGAGTCAATATACAAAGTACTTTATATACACCTAGAAAAATATACTATGTATATACATTGTTCAGAGTGTGTGAAAAAATATATATATATACAAATATATACTCTATCTCTATATACAATTCTACATATGTTATATACAAAATCATGACTCCTTGTATCAATATCATAATCTTAGGGACTTATCCTAGATACATGAATCATACTAGTATGAATTACTCACGACTAAGATATATACATGTACATTATGCGTGCCATCACTCATATACCAAAACCCAATTGTGATTCCTACCAATAAGAACTGAAGTGAAAATAATGTGAGCTGAAAACAGAATACTGGTTGATTTCAAAAATTCATTAATCAACAATTCCTACATAAAGTTGGTACAGAGAGATAACTATTTACAGGGAGCAAATGTATATCAAGATCTATACAACTAGAGAATCTTGACTGGACTTCTATACGGTGCCACGTCGGCGCCATCAAGTGTCAGTTGTTACGTTCAGAGAGACCTTGAAAAGAAAGTATGAAAAAGACCACATGTGAATATTCTCTGGATATAATACTAGAAGTTGTTATCAGATAACCAGAAAGGATGCAGTGATAGACAAAATTACAACAGATGGTGTAAGTCTTCAGTGGTGTTTAACCCATTCGGGTATTTGCTGTCTAGTTCAATTATATATTCGGTTTCTTTTTTTCGTAACAATTTTTCTCTGTCACCTCCTCGGGTGAGGGGTGCTACCACATCAATAACATAGTATGTTAAGTTGGACAAATCATTGTTATGTGTGGACTTGAAATGACGTGCTACCGGGTCAGTACTGTCACTATTAACTATGGCATGTAAGTGTTGCAAGATCCTGGCGTGCACCTGTAGCTTGGTACTGCCCACATAACGAAGGCCACAGGTGCACGTCAGGACATATATTGCAAACTCACTGTGACAGTTATAGTATCCTCGGATAGCTTTCCTCCTAGAACTAAACGGTGTATAGTAATGAGACGTGTTGACACCGAATTTACAAGCCCTACAAGAGGAACATTTGTAGAAACCTTTTTGTTTCAACCAGGCACTGCCACTACCCAGTTCTGGACTGTTCTTAACTAGACAGTTATGCATGCTAGGTGCTCTTTTGTAGGTTATGGTAGGAGCACAGGGAATGATATCGCCCAGGACACTATCAGTTTGAAGGATAGGCCAGTGTTTCCTAACAATGGACCTTATTTGTCTTTCTTGTTTTCTGAATGCCAGTATGAGGCGAGGGGCAGGGTTATCTGACTCCAATTCTACCATTTCAGATGTCAGGAGTGATTCCCTTGGTTTAGCTCGACAACGCCTAAGGGCGCTGTTTAAAATTTTATCTTTGTAGCCCCTTGCTTTCAATCTATTCATAGTGTTTTGTGCCTCTTGTTCAAAAATTTCTGGAGTGCTGCTGATCCTTTTAACTCTCAACAGTTCCCCATACGGAATATTGGCTATTACGTTTTGGGGATGCTTGCTGCTAGCGTGTAATATACTGTTACCAGCCGTAGGTTTACGGTATATTGATGTAGTAACAGTATTATTTGCAACGATGACATGGACGTCCAGGAAATCTGCTTGCACTCTGCTGATGTTGGCCGTGAAGAACAGATTGTCATTATTCAAATTGAGTGCATCCACAAAGGATCGAGCACTTTCCTCATCCCCCTCCCAAATGCAAAACACGTCATCAATAAACCGTTTCCAATATTGAACCTTATGAAATCCGGGAGTGTTGATGAGACTGCGCTCCTCCCACCAGCCCACATGTAAACATGCGTAGCTGGGGGAGAAGCACGATCCCATCGCCACGCCTCGCACTTGTCTCCATACATTCTTTGCAAACATGAAATAATTGTTATGCAGGCACCAATGCACTAACTCACATAACATCTTGTTGTGTGCATAGTATTCACATGATCGTGACCCAAGATAGTGTTTGATGGCGTCCAAACCTTTAGAGTGATCTATGGAAGTGTACAATGACTCGATGTCTAAAGTCAGTAAACACCAATTATCTTGCCACTGGATGGAATTCAGTTTGTTAAGAAAGTCCCCCGTATCTTTGAGATAACTGGGCAAGTCTTTGACAATGTCCTGCAGAAAGAAATCTATATAACGTGAGATGTTTTCTCCCACGCTGTTAATGGCCGCTATTATGGGACGACCCGGTGTAGGAATTTTCTGCTTATGTATTTTAGGGATCAAATATAGTATCGGTATCACAGGGTGTTCTATGTGCAGATAGTCAAATTCAGTTTGAGAGATCAAATTGTTTCTTTTGTAGGACATTAGCATTTTTTTCAAATTGTCTTTGGCTCGTTTGTATGCCATCCCATTTGATCTTTCGTAACATGCGGGGTCATTTAACTGTCTCATGGCTTCAGCCGTGTATTCATCCTTTTTCCACAAGACTATATTACCCCCCTTGTCAGACTTATTAATAACAACTTCCTGATTTTGACTCAATTTCTTCATTAAGGTATTGTACTGTATGATCCTAGCATTGTTCTTATGTGTTTGCGCCTGCACATTGCGGTTTAACTTTTTCAGATCTTCCGTCACGCATTCGTGATATATATCTACCGCATCTTTTGGCATGACAGGCAAAAATGTGCTTACCGGCTTGAAAGGACTTTTTCCAGCTCCTTTTTGGCAAATGTCCACATTCATCAATTCTCTCTGAGTGTTCGGAACACCTCCATCACTAGATGTCGAATCCACAGCCTCCCCTAGATCACACAGGGTAAGCAGAAGTCTGGCATCTCTTGCTGCTGGGGCTGTGACGGTAGTACTGCTGTTGATGGTCACATTAGCATTACGCTCCTTTGTTTTGGTCGCAGTTTTAGAGGCGAAAAACTTTCTGAGTTTTAGTTTACGGATAAACTTGAAGACATCCGCTCTCGTGTTGGTGTAATTAAAAGAACTTTCAGGACGAAAATTGAGTCCTAATGCTAGTAATTGCTCCTCTGCTGTGGTTAGGGTTACATCGGAAAGATTTGTAATGGTACAATCCTTTATTGTTTCTTCTTGTTGAACCATTGTTTCTTTTTCTTTTGCTGCTGTTGCGGCTGCTGTGGCTTTCCTCTTTTTGCGTCTTGCATGGCGTCTTGCGTTGCGCCTCTTGCGTTGTGATTCTTTTTGAGTCTGGGACGCAATGTTTGCAGCCGGTCCTCTACTAAAAAATCGATCTCTTCACCGATTTCTAAAATTCTTCCTGGTTGGCCTTCTATGTTACTGATTTCCGAAAGGGACGTGCTGGATGTGCTTGCCAGAGAGACTGTATCAGGATCCGAGTTTTCAATCAACTCCTCCTGTTGATTGGGTCTAACCATGCTGCCTCCACCTCCGCTCGCTGCAGCTTGCTTGGTCAACTTGACTTGCTTTGCTCGGTCGTACTTTCTGGCAAACGTATAAATCTGCCCAGTCTCATAATCTTTTAAGTCCCTTGCGAATTTGTGCACTTTTCTTATCTTGATGCGCTCTTCATGTTTGTGCAGTCTCTCGCTGATTTCCTTGCGAGTGTTGGTTACCAGTAATTTGGTGTCCAGGTCTGTAATAGCATCCAGCTGCTCATTAATACCCTAGATTTCCTCCAGCAGTTTTTCACGATCTATGACCGCATATTTAATGAGCACTCTTACTAAGTTCATCGAAGCGTCCAAGTTTAACTCACCCCACTCCTTTAACATCGCCGGGTTGGGGTCCTCGAAACTGGGTGCCAGCATGATCCGCAGACCACGCGGAACCCGACCAGCTTCAACATATTTGGTGAGCGACTTGTGCTCCCACCATTTGGTGATTTCCGACTTGGTTTTCTTCTCAAGGACTTTCAGCAGTAGTTTAGCGTCCTGTTGTGCACCGTTAGATTGACTGTTTACCGCGTTGGTATTGGGAGCACTTTTCCGTATATTGTTGAAAAGCGTCTCAGCGGCATCCTCCCTCTCTCTCTCCAAACTTGCTGACATTGTGCGACTGGAGAGGTTTAACTATAAAAACATGTAACCCGGCGGCTCGCGCCGCTGCCGGTCTCTTTACCTATAAATATATATATATATATATTCACTAAAAAACCATAGGTTTCAGGGACATTATAGTTAGTTGGACATTTCACTTGTACAAAAACATAGAAATTCCCCTGTTATAGTTAGTTGAACTAACTATAACTCGCACCCCCGCCATGTACTGCTGATGACGTCACATATTACATCATTCATGACAGGGTTAGTGACATCACTGATGATATCTCAAATGACATCACTGATGACATCATCCAGTGAATGTGTGCTTGTATAAAGTTTAAATATGTATTATATATATGCCAAGGTGTATTGAAGAATGAGTGGGTGTATAAGTGTCTGGATCGAGGATTTAGCAGGTATGTGACTGACTGTTTAAGTGAGTGATTACATGTGTCTTACTGAATGCACGGGTTAGTGAAAGATACAGACATTCACACAGTTTAATTTGAGTAGGTAAATGAGGATCTATATGGGTTATTGATTGGTTGTCTGAGTATCTGTATGGGTGCCTGTGTGTATGTGTGGGTGCGTGGGAGATGTGTGAGTCTGTGCATAGATGTTTGAGTGGTTGATTCACTGTGTGTACGGGCTTAAGAGTGCATGTGGAAACAGCTGTTTGAGTGCGAGTGTGTGTATGGTGTGTTGGTGAGAGAATGGATTTCTGAATGTTACATGTCCACGTAACTACATATATAAAAGGCTGTATATGTGAAAGTTTAAGTATACAAATTTCTATACATGAGAGTCAGTGATTGTGAGAGTCGCTGCATGGATGAGTGTGTACTTGTATCAGTGATTGTAGAAAAGAGTAAGTATGGATTTGTTTCTGTTTGAATAACTGATGTTATGTGTGTATATCTGTTTAGGTTATTAAATGGATTTGTGATTGATTCTTTACATGACTGAGTAGGTTTGTGAGTAAGTCTGGCTGAGTGGTGGTGTGTGAGTCTCTGTTTACATATATGAGTGCTTATGATGAGTGATTACATCTATGAGCGATTCTATGGGTGAATGAGTGGATGTGTATGTAGACCTAGGAATCAGTGGGTGTGTATGTAATAACTGGTACAGTGGGTGTATGAAAGGTTATATTACAGTGTGAGGAGGTGGATCAGATTTCATGTGGATGATGTCATCAGTGATGTCATTTGAGATGTCATCAGTGATGTCACTGACTATGTCATGAATGATGTAATATGTGACGTCATCAGCAGTGAATGGCGGGGCGCGGGTTATAGTTAGTTCAACTAACTATAACAGGGGAATTTCTATGGTTTTGTATGAGTCAAATGTCCAACTAACTATAACTGATTGGGCAGTTCGGACTGGACTGTTCCCATGAGGCACAGGGTCAAGGCTGATTTGCATATGGCCATGTCTGAACTGGGGTGGTGTGGAGTGCAAAAAAAATGATGGATTAAGCCCAGATCTCTTTACTGGGGTGAATGTATGACATTGTTCTGCATTCTGTCCATCAACTGTTGTTTTTGCATTACGAAGAAAAGCAGCATAAAATATATGTGGCATTTCGATCCAGAATTCATAGGAAATCGACCAGATAGAAAATATCTAGGTTTTGCAAAAGAACAGATGATAAGAGGAAGACCTTATATCATGTACGGAGATAAAAGGAAAATGTTGTTTGCCAAGACAGTTACAAATGTCTTTAAAAAGGATAAGTCAACAAAAACCAGAGAAGGGATTATTATTCCACCACCGAACACGCCAGCATCATACATGATGGTTGAAAGGGGCTACCATACTTGTATATGGTTAGAAAATTGGATAGAATACACAAAAGATGATGGAATTTTGGCATTTTCCAGAAAATGGTACCTTTAATGGTAGAGTTTTGTATAATTTAAGAACACGTATGAATGAATTATATCCAAGACCTAGGTTAACCCAATATGAGGCATTGGAGGAATGGGAAATAGAGGCTTTTGAACGAGACAGAATCAAAAGTGATAAAAGTGATAAAAGCATTAATACATTTTATCCTAAATTTCCTAAAGAAAAAAGAGATAAGCAGATGAAACAATGGAGACAGTCTATGCTGGTGGAAGGATTACATCCTGTCCAAGCATTAGAAGAACAAACAGGGAGTAAAAGTACTGCGAAAACTAAAAATTGAATGTCAAGTACTGATCCAGAAGATGATTACTTGGAGGATTTATTAATGAAAAATCCGCCACCTTATAATGAATTGTAGAATCAGACAAATGTTAGTGCCCCCTTCTTAAAACCACCTTTAATTCCGCAAGTATTACATGAGGCATCATTAGAAAAAATATTACAGGAAAAAGAACGAGAAGCAATAAATAAGCAAATGAGTGAGTTAATTCAGAAAATTACACAGTTAAATGTCAGTCCTGAAGCCTTGACAATTCCAGTAACTATAGGTCCAGTTGTTCCTTTATATGGAGAAAAACAGACCAGTCCCAGTCCCAGACCTCCTGTTCTAAATACACCTGTAGTACAACCAAGGAAAGAAACATTAATAGTGGATGACCAAGCAAGTGAATGTGGGTCCGAAATTTCTTTAATGGATTTACCGATAAGAGAATCAGTAAGTAGTTCAGTTAGGAAAACCACACCTGTAAATACTAGAGAGGTACAAATAGAAAGCTCTTCAGGTACGAGAAGTGCAACTGTAGTTACTCCAGAAGAAATTGAAAGATGGTCTCGAGAAATGGAAAAACCAAAATCACAGTCAAAGACATTGGATATTTTTAAATTAAGAGTTGAACTAGAAGAAATGATTGCTGGAAATGTGAGATTAGATCGATTGAATGCATTAAATGAAGATGAACTGTTATTTATATGTCGGAGTATTACCCGGAATACAAAAACATTTCATGAGAAATTAACGAGTCTGGCAAATGAAATGGGAATTAACATTGGTAAATCAAAAGTGTTCCAGAAACCATATCGAGCTGATTTTGCTGACAAAGATTTAGAAAATATGAATGTGTCAGGCCGTAAATTACAAATTAAAGAATTGCTAACATTGTTGCAAAAATTGGGTGACGTAGACAGATGGAAAGCTAGATGGCTAAAGAAAAAGGAAGAAGCTCAAGGGAAAAGAACTGTATCAGAATTAATGTTGAAAGATACAGATAAAGTGGAAAGGTTGTGTCCAATGAGAGAAGTACCAGGTGGAGGTTAGGTGCATGTTCCTTGGTCCCGACAAGATATATTGTCATTTACAAATGACTTTCTAAAACTTAGAGAGAAACCTGTAGATTTGTACAGACAGGTCGAAAGATTGTAAAAGTTTCAAAAGTGCTATTAAAGGATCTAGATGGATTATTTGACATATTTGTTGTTCCTGTCGATTTATGGACAGAATGTAAAATTGCAGTAAACTGGCCAAATGATGAGTATCCTAGAGACCCGAAAACAGGAGCACCATCAGATGAGGTGATGAGAAAGTATAATCAGGTTATACTGTATTTGAAAGGGAAAGTACCACCAAAAGAGACAGATTGGACTAGAATAGACAGAACTACCCAGAACAAAGCTGAATCTGTGCATGCATATTATGAACATCTTTTACAGGTTTTTAAACAGTATAGTGGTTTAGAAAATATTGACACCAAAGATATGATGCATTTTATCTATTGGTTTGTGTCTGGATTAAGACCAGAAATTTCGCAATGGATTAAAGATAATAAAATCTGTTGGCAGGCCAAACCTGTAGATGAAATACTGAAATATGCAAAATATTGTGAAGATGAATTGGACAATAAACAAAAGAATTTGGAAGAAAAAGTAATGTGGGCACAGGTAAAATTAGTGGAATAACAAGAACAACAATTGAAAAATATGCAGACTAAAGGAGATCCAAATGGTAATAAACCTAGAGCTAAATGTAATCGAGAAGAAGCTAAGAAAAAATGTCCTTGTCATGGGTGTGGCAAGTTGGGGCATTGGAAGAACGAGTGTAAGGCTATGCTAAATAATAATATTAATTTGAATCCACAGTCGCAGAATGAGGTATCGAAAAAGCAGCAAAACAGGTAATGCAAAATCAGTTACCATTAGCGCCTATGCCAAACCCTGGGAATCATCCAGCATACAGTGTAGATACCACCAGTTAGGAAGGAAGTGGTAAAAAGGACACAGTGACACCCCAATTTCTTTTGAGCGACTCATACTTTGATGAAGACAGTTTCTGATAGTGCCTGAGGGGGGAGGACGAGGAGTGCGTACTTGGCACATCCTTGCAGGTAGATCAGACAAGTCCATACATTGAGGGAAAAGTTGAAGGAAATTATGTTACCTTTTTGTTGGATACTGGCACTACCCGTTCTACTGTGAGAACAGCAGACGTTCCAAACCTACCCCTCTCGGGAGAAGAGATCCAAGTAGTGGGGGTTTCCAATAAAAAAATGAGTACCCCAGTTACAGAACCAATAGAAGTCAAAATAGGCAACTTTAAAGAAATGCACAAATTTGTTGCATGTGACTCCAGTTCTGTAAATCTATTAGGCAGGGACTTGCTGTGCAAAATGAATTGCACTATCTTTTTTACACCAAATAGTGTTGAAATTCAAACCCCAGATGAAGAAGGAATTTATAAAATCATGTTAGCAAAACAAGAAATAACTGGAAAACCAAAGTTCACCATAGAAGGCTTGCCAAAAGAATTACAACATACAGTAGATCCTAAAGTGTGGGATTTCACAGGAAAAGATGTAGGATTAATGGTAAACGTTGACCAAGTAAAAGTGACATTGAAAGAAGGTGCAGTTTATCCAAATATACGACAGTACAAAATGAGCCCAGAAATAAAAGCAGGAGTCGCACTCGAAATAAAACGTCTAGTGGAAGCAGGAATTTTGCAGGAAATAATGAGCAGTCCTTGTAATTCACCCATAATTGGCATCAAGAAACCGAGGGGAAAATGTAGGGTCATACAGGACCTCCGCAAAATAAATAAAATTGTTGTCCCATGTTGTCCAGTTGTACCAAACCCTGCTGTGATTCTGTATCAAATTCCATGGGCAGCAGGCTTGTTCACCTTAATTGACCTTTGTCACACATTTTTTTCAATACCACTGCACGCAGATAGTAAATATCTTTTCTCGTTCAAATTCGATGATCATATCTACGTTTGGAATATCGTCCCTCAGGGGTACAATCAATCAATCAATCAATCATTGCATTTATATAGCGCACTACTTACCCAGAGGGTCTCAAGGCGCTGGGGGGGGGGGGTCTGCTACTGCTCGAACAACCAGGTCTTGAGTTGCTTCCTGAAGGGGAGGTGGTCCTGGGTCAGGCGGAGGTGGTACACAGAAAGTCTATTGATCTTTAATCAGATCTTGAAAAAATGTCTTGAATCTCTAATATTGCCCGGACAGTCAGTTTTGGTGCAGTATATAGATGACCTATTAGTGCCATCTAAGAATCAAAAAGACTGTGTTACTGATACAATTGGTTTACTGAATCATTTAGGAAAAGGTGTACACAAAGTATCACCTGAAAAATTGCAATATTGTACTACATCAGTGAAATATCTGGGGCACCAGATAGAGAGAGGCGTCAGAAGGGTTACTTCTGAAAGAATCAGAATAAATCAAAACATGAATCTACCTAAAACACAGAAAGAAATCAGAATGTTTCTTGGAGTTGTATGTAACTGCAGGCAATGGATTGTGGGATTTGCAGTTTTACCAAAACCATTGACACAAATGACAAGAAAAAGAGCAAAGAACCCAGTAGAATGGGATGATGAAAGCATGTCATCTTTCCTAAAATTACGAGATTGTCTGTGTTCAGCTCCAGCATTGGGAATTTCTGACTATACAAAAGATGTTGCGTTATTTTGCGATACACAAGACAATTGTGCACTTTCAGTTTTGACTCGGACTCATGGTCTGATGAGACGCCCTGTTGCATATTTCTCCTATACTCTGGATCCAGTGGCAGCAGCATTGACAGGATGTCTGAAAGCAATAGCAGCAACTTGTGCGTGTTTTGAGCAAAGTGAGTCCATTATCATGGGACATCCAGTAACAGTGTATGCCCCACATGCAGTTGTGATTTTATTGACCAGGACAAAAACTCAGTACCTAATACCTAGTAGGCTGACTAAGTATGAACGGATTCTTGTAGGTGCAGAATATGTGACAATTGCTAGGTGTAATATTCTGAACCCAGCAACATTATTACCTGAATCACACTTTGCAGAGGTCAAGAATGAAATTGAACATACTTGCATTGATCTTACAGAATACTGTACTAAGCCACACCCAGACATAAGAGAAGAGCCACTAATAAATTCAGAACATGAGCTATTTGTAGATGGTTCATGTGTGCAACATGAGGAAGGAGGTTTGAGTGCTGCTTAGGCAGTTTGCAATCTATGGGGTCCAGTTGAAGCATCATATTTACCTGGAGCATAATCTGCACAGGTAGCAGAACTAATTGCATAGACAAAATCTTTGCAAATTTGGACAAAAATCTGAAAGTAACCATTTTTACTGATTAGCCAATATTGCTATGGAGTTGTGCATGGTTTTGGCCAACTCTGAATGCAAAGAGAGTTTCTTACTTCATCAGGTACTCCTATAAAAAATGGAAAATATGTGAAAGATTTGCTAAAAGCAATCCAATTACCAAAAACTGTAGCTGTGGTCAAGTGTGCTGCTCACCAATCTGGCAATAACAAAGTGACAGCAGGTAATCGATATGCTGACCAATTAGCTCAATATTGTGCCAAAAATAAAATGGCAATAAACACAAAAATTGAACCAAAAAGAAACAGCTGCCAACTAATGTTGCTTGAGAGAGTGAAAACCTGGGAAGAAGTGAAAGATTTGCAAAATGATGCAGAACAGGAAGAAAAGGAAGAGTGGGCAAAAATAGGATGTCAAAGAAGGGCCGGAGATTGTGTCATTGTTTACCTTGATGGGAGGCCTGTGTTGCCAAACTGTATGCCTGCTTCTATGGCTAGGATGTATCATGGTGATTCTCATTTAGGGCAAGATGCTATGGTAAGACTATTCAGACAAACCTGGTTTAATGCAAGGTTTAGGAACATTGCAGTGAATCTTTGCCATAGGTGTTTGATATGTCAACAAATGAATCCTCGGAAAAGAAGTGTGGTTTTGTCAGGAAAGACTGGAAAGGCAGAAGGTCCTTTTATTCGACTTCAGATTGATTTATTTCAATTACCCCCTTGCAGAGGAATGAAATACTTTCTTGTCATTGTCTGCCTATTTCCAAAATGGGTGGAGGCTTACCCTACAGGTAGGAATGATAGCATCACAGTAGTAAAATTACTACTTAGAGAACTCATACCACGTTTTGGTTTTCCATTAATGATTGAATCAGATCGAGGAAGACATTTCAATAATGAAATAATTGGTGTAATCTGTGAAGCATTTAAAATTGAGCAAAAGCTGCACTGTGCATACCGCCCAGAGGCTTCTGGAGTGTTAGAACAACTGAATAGCACAATCAAATCAAAATTGGGAAAGATTTATGAATCAACTCGATTAGAATGGCCAGATGCTTTAGCTCTTGTTCTGATGGGACTCAGAAGCATTCCAGACAGAAAAAACAGGCTTCAGTCCTCATGAAATACTTATGCCAGGACATAAGTTGAGAAATATATCTGATGATTTAGTACTAGAGTACTGCAAAGAACTAGCTGACCAAGTGCGTTCTATCTCTCACCAGGTTGGAGAAGACGCCGTCACCAGGCAAACAACTCCAGCACACGATCTGATTCCACGTGACTGGGTTGTAATAAAGGAGCATACACGGGAATCTTGCCTAGCTCCAAGGTGGGGAAAACCAACACAAGTGATATTGGTTACCACTACAGCAGTAAAGTGTAAAGGAGTTCCAAATTGGAGCCATGCAAGCCATACAAAGAGAGTGGCTGCACCTGATGAAACTGAAGCTTAAGGTTGTGCAGCTGAGGAGTCTCAATAAAGTGTTTCCAAAGTAGTTGATGATGAACAACCGAGCACCAGTCAGAATGAATGGATTCCAGTAATTGACATTCCTGCAGATGTTGTGAGAACCAGAAGCCAAACATACTTAGATAGACTGAGTGATAGTGAGGATGAGTCAGGAATAGAAGAACTTACTCAGATTACAAAGATCAAAGCCAAAAGTAATTCTGAGGAGGAACAGATAAGGAAAGATCAATATACTCAGACATTCCAAATACCTGTCAGAGTTTCAGAGTCTGAGAAGGGACACATAGGTAAAAGGGCGAGAGCTCAGGAAGAAGAAGAGCAAGATATCGAGATACCTGAGCAGGATCAGACAGATGTAGACAAATGTGTTCAGGAAGAAGAAAACAAACCACATCAACGTCAATTGTAGCACATACCTGAACAAGGACAGCTTAGTATCCAGGCTGAAGAAATAGGAGAAAGACCTGGACCAAGTCAGATAGAGAGGGATACAGATGATGAAGGTACACAAATTGTGCCACAATTGAATGAAAACAAAGGAACAATTGAAGAAAAACAAAGCATAGTGCCAGCTAAAAGACTCAGAAAAGGAGACAATTGGCCTGGTTTTGTTAAGAAATTAAAATTTCGTCCTAAATCAATAAATGAAAAACCAGAACAAGTAAACGAAATATCAAGTCAAACTGAGCTTTCCACAGAACAAACAGAAAGAAAAAGTCAGCGATTGGAAAGACTGAATAATAAGTTCAGAGGTCCAGAATGGACTTATGTCATCCTTGAAGATCTAGAAAAATGAGAATTGAGTGATGATGATGATGAAATAATTGATGAACCAAAAGACGAAGAAGACCAACTTGAAATTTTCACAAGTTGAAATTCTGTGAAAAAGTCTCAAAGAGGGGCTAAGTCTTCCTAATCGAAAAATGGCTGATCATACTATTAATGGTAAACCGAAAAGAAATTGCTTAAAAACATGCTGTAGAATATGCACAAGTAGTTTAGTAATAGTACTTATAATATGGTTAGGACTGACCGTAGCTATTCCTTATCTAATGAGTAAAAGTGAGGAGAATGATACTAACATTCATGAGAAGATAGATGCACCTGAAAAATTAGAAACACATGGAAATATAGACAATGTTAGGCGGCAAAGAATAGAAGTAGAAGCATCAGATGAGGAAGGATTGCATTACAATAAAGTTAGAAATAGAACACATTTGAATGTATTTGCAAATCTATTAGTACACTATGTAGAGGCAATGGAAATAAGCGATTGCTATGCATGTATGGAGCTACCATTGTCTGTAACAGAAGGCGTCACTTATCATCATTTGTCCCTGACTTATGGTATTTTAGCTAGCTTATTCTAATCTAGATGTGATTTTCTCTGAACTTCCTATTCATAATAACCTGAATTCCATACATAGTAAATTTAACATAGCTCGTTATATGGGAGAATATTTTCTAAAAATAGGTACAATATATATAGCTGAAGCACACAAGAATAATTTAACATGCATTTTACATGAAGAAGAGAAGATATTATTGAATTTAGTTGAGAAAAGGAGAGAGGATTTCCGAAGAAAAGCTACAGAACAAAAACAAAAGATTCCTAAATGGGCAGAAAATAAAGAATACACCTTGAATGGCAAAACTCATGCTGCTATGTTACTGGACTTTGAAAAGAAAAGGAAACTCTGTCTCCACAGGGAGAAAATAAGTTATTATAACAATATATTCATTGGCTCCAGTGAATGTGAACACAATTATAAAGTAATTGGGGGTTGGGGTTTCAAAGATGGAACTGAACCGGTATTTCCTGGAATTTATCATATTTGTGGGAACAAAGCATATTACAAATTGCCTGATCATTGGTATGGGAGTTGCTATTTTGCATTAGTATTCCCAAAGGTAAACCACATAAATAGAATCACTGGAAGCAATGAAGATACTAATGGACTAATACGTAATAAAAGAGCTAGTATAGCAGAAATTGTAGGTAATATATTTAGTGCATTGATACCTTCAGTGGGAGTGGTTTTAAATACTGAAAGAATTTGCAAATTGTTGACAGTAGTGGATCGTTTATCAACTGACACTGCTGGAGAATTTCTGATGATCAATACTGAATGAGTTGCAGTAAGATCAATGGTTTTACAAGATCGACTTGCTCTTGATACATTGTTGGCAAAAGAGGGTGGAGTCTGCAGAATGATAAGGGCACAACATTGTTGCACTTACATACCTGACAAAAGTATAGAACTGAAAAGGTATGTAAGGAATATTACATATTTAGAAAAATAACTTAAACCACTGGAGGTTGATAGTGCATGGAAAAGACTAACAGATGGTCTTTTCTCTATAGGTAGTTGGTTTCCTAATATAGGGGAAAGTTTTGTATGTAAAATACTGATGCCAATGGTGGGAATAGCCCTAATGATTTCAGAAATAATAATTTGTTGTAAATGTTGTAAACATAAGAAGACATATGCAGTAAATAAAAAAGAAAAGAAATATTAATGAAATAGAATTAGAAGAATATAATGGACATTTATACAAAAAGGTGAAAGACTTTCATATGAAGAATGAAAGAAATAACAGAAAGTTTGAAGAAATTGAAATGGGTGAAGTGTAAAGTTGGATTATGTTTCATTAATTAGTGATGATAAAAATATCATCAAAGAGGGGATTGATGGAGCAAGGTTTTACACGCAAAGTGACTTGCTCATGCTCAACCTTCTCGTAATAAGATTAATGTACTAATTAACATGTTTTTGTCTTATTAATATTGCATTACATGACATAATAGGTATCTAAGGGAAGCTTGTCAATGTGCTTTTACTAATAATAATCCGTTGCACATTAATGGATGCTGCTACGCGGGATTTTCTACTGCACATACGTCTGTCATGCCCACGTGATATGCTTGGAGGGAAAACTTCTGCTTCTGTTCAATAGAACTAAAATGGCCATTATGTGTCCTAACGTGCAAGAAGCTTGCAACGCTGCCTTGCTAAGCTGTCTGTTTCTCATAATCTCTAACGCAATAGTATAAAATAAAATCATGGAAGTAGAGTAGAAAGAAGTGGCATACAGTGCATTCATTTATTCTGTGTCTCTAAAACTGTTCTTTTCTATTTTTACATGATAAACTGAATAGGCCTAAATGCTTTGCTGAACTCCATCTTTGGGGAGACTGCGCCTGTGCAACAAATGTCTTCAAGCCACAGAAGCTGTATCCTTTAATCATGGCCAAGACAGACATGGAAGGCGGAGAAGAATGAATTTCTTGCCTTGACAGAGGAAGCTGAATTGATAACATTGTTTATTAAAATAAAAACATTTGATACATTTCACTACCGGGAGGAATAAAAAGAACATGGGTTGATAAAGTTATGGGAGGGGATGTCATGAATACATGATTGACAAGTTGCCTCTTGAAAAATATGGTGCGATGACTACTCCTCGTTCTTGTCCAATAAAATTGTGGGATTTACACATTTGCAACATTTGGAAGTGGTACACTGACCTGAAAAATAGTGTAACTATGGTAGGCTTAGCTAGCTATATTGTTTCGACTTGTCCGAATAGCTAACCTGTCACTGACCCAACGCACTCAATAGGTGATCAGGAGCAGAGTTGCTGGCGGAGCACTCTGTCAGAAGATTCTATAACCCAATCGGGGTTCTGGGGAGGAGATCGATGATACGGGGTTCGACTGTTAGCTGCAGAGAGAGTTTACAACGCTGGCGTTTTGAACTTTAACTGTGGTGCTGGTCTTAGCCTGTGGTGGTCCTATCCTGATCCAATTTGGTCCGTAACCTGTACTAATTCTGGCTTGCACCTGTTCTCTTCTGCTGGCATCTGTACTTTGGGATTCTATTTCTTTGACTCAGCCTATGACCAGGGTTGGTCATCACACTGAAATAGGTAACTATTAAGTGTGGGTTTGTCATTGTACTGTTTTCCCTTTCTCTTACCCACCCTCTGTTTAAATGATTAACAAAATTTTCTCTCTAAATCATTTGAAATGGTTATGTTTTAAAAAATCTGCATTAGTCTAAACCACAATAAGAAATTAATTTGAGTTTTCATGTTTATAAATTACAAAAGATTTTACTTAGATAAATATTTTAAACCTTTCTTGAGTTTGTGGGTATTTATGAAATGTTGAATGTTATTATTTCTATCTATTTCTCTCTAACTCCCTTGATCCTCTAGGACTTTAAGTATTAGTGACTTGAATTGGTAAGATAAATGGTAATAAATCCAAATGATAAAAAAAACAATTGATTAAAGTGTGTAGATTTACCTGTTTAATATATATAGATATATGGGCCCATGTGAGTATGTTGAGCAGGTGAGCCCGTGCTCTATCAGTATAATCAGGAAAGATCATGATGCAATGTGAATTAAATAGTAGTGCTTCTTGAGTTCTTGCCAGTTTAAGGATGACTCTCTATCTGAAAGTCAAGAATGTTGGCAATGACAGGCCGTGGTCGGGCACAGGCAGAGCTCTGTGGGTCCGCTCAATGATGAAGCCGGAGTAGAGAGAATCTGATGGTATCCACTGGGTGATCCAATAGGCAAGTAACTTGCTCATATCCTCTCACTCGCAACCCCCAGGAAAACCCATGAAGTGAAGGTTGGTACAGCAGGCCTGGCATATGGCATCCTCTACTTGTGCAGCGAGTACTTTGGTCATAGTCTAGAGTGTATTACCTTTTTGTTGCAACATCGTAACTACATCGTCAACATTAGAAACACAAGTCTCAGCCTCAATGATGTGCTTCACTGCCTTCCAGAGGTCCTGGTGCAGCAAGGTTACAACAGACCCAGCTATCCCAATCTTCAAGCCCAACATGTCCCCGGATTGAAGGATAGCAGCCAACAATGCCACGTTGTCTGGTGTAATGCTTTCAGCCCCACCAGTATCAGCCCCTACCACTCCAGCCTCAGTGAAGAGGTCCATCATGCTTTGTTTAGATGCGGGGCCAGAGGGTTTGTCTTTGATCATTGTCGGGACTCTATAGATAAGAGGATCTCAACAAGAAAGTTCAAGATCAATGGGGTACTCCTGTTCCCCAAGGCATCTATAATGAGTACCCCCAGGGATGATGCGAAGTGCCAATAGGTGCAGGGGTACCCTGGCCAAAATATATTGGGCAGGCCAGCAAATGGCGGGGACAAGCAATGGTCACCATCATGGGATGGTGAGGACCAGGGGGGCCGCTCCTGACCCCAAGCCGCAGGGAGACCTGGCCCAGCTGCCCCCACAGTCAGGACTACGTTACTCCCTTCCCCTAATGGGATCCTCACCTGGTAGTGGTCGTGTAACCAAACACCAGGAATATTCTTTTGGTAGGCCTGGTGCAGTCTTCAAGAGTCCTCTGCAGGCCGCGTTCGGTCACCCCAGCCAGAGATCACCAGGCCCGCAGGGCTGGACGAAGCCATGAAGGATGATTTGGGCAACAGCAGAGCGAAAGGTAGGGACTTCCACTTCTCCGCTCACAGCCCCTCAGCAATGACGCTGCTTCCTCACCCCAGCCACCCAGTGGGCAGATGCACTGGCACCCCATGCGGCCGCCGCACAACCAGACACCTCCAGGAAGGCCCACCACGCTGCAGCATATCCGAGAGCCCAGGCCGCAGCATATCCGAGAGCCATCGGAGAGGCCCAGAACACTGAGTCCCCACGGCTAACAGAAGCATACAGCGCATATCCATCTGGCCCTAGGCACCAATCGGGCCACCTCCTAGAGCCTGAGGTGTGAGTCTGAAGGTGGCAGGCCCAACAAGGCCAAAGACTTTTTTTGTTGTGGTCATCCAGCCGCCCATCTCTGTGTTGTGAGACTGTTCTTCAAGGCCCCTCTGCAGTGCCCGCTCGATCTTGGGCCGCCACCCATGAGGTCCCCATCCTCTCCAACTCGGGGAGTAGTGTTAAGTGATAGATGGCTGCAAATTCCAGCAGGATAATAAAAGTGGCTGCCGGAGTTCACCTAAAGTGCGTCCGCCATGTTGGACTGCTAGGCCAAGCCCTGATATTTTCATTTTTTAACAAATTTGCACATTATTTTGTTGCATTTCTCCAATGGGAAAACCTAAATCATGGAATGCCACTGCAATGTTGTATTGTATGACTGGAGTAGTCTGATAATGCATAATAAGTATGGTCATTTACAGTGGAATGTAGTCTGCATAATCAATTATGTAGTGTTAACACAGATATGTTAACACAGATATTAAATTGCAGCAGAATCAATTTTTATCATGCGCTGTTCATATGATGACATATCAAACTCTGGACCAAATGCAAACTATACAAACTATATATTTTCTATGTTATTATAACCTGGGAAAGCTATTGGTGCAAGTCAGACCTTTCTTACCCTAATTGTCAGGCAGATAAAACACACAGAACAGGACGTTTGTCAGATTTTTAGCACTATTTTCATAACATGTTTATTTCCTACAATGTCCCTTGCACAACAATACCTGATCCCAGTCTGGATCCCTCTGGGTCTCCTGTGTGGTGGGGATCCAGACAAATATGGGTTTGCTAAGGGTTAAGGATGCCCAAAGGCAAAACTTGCTTGGGTGAAGTGTCTTTGTAAAATGTTGAAAGCAACTGAAAGTTAAATGCTGTTTTGGGGTACCTGTCTTTTGGTTGCAGATATCCCCCTGGGCTGTATGGAACAATGGAACAACTATATATTTTTCAACATCTGCACATCTTAAACTTTTTTTCAGTGGATGCCAGATCTCTAGCACCCTGATTGATATCGATCATATTTGTCCTCAAATTAGCAAACTCAGGACTAAATAGAAATTATATATACTATAGATTTTCTAATTCTGTACCTCTAAGGAATGTATAGGTGCTGGCCAGACCTATCTTATTCTGACTGCTGGCTGACAAAGCATTCTGAATATGGTGTTTTTCAGATCTTTTGTGTTTTCCCTCCAGTCTCCCTTGCATAGGAACATATCTGTACCAATATTTGATTCCAACCTCTACGCCTCCGAGGCTCCTGGATGTGGGTGTAACAGACATATTTGAGCTATTTGTGGTCTCATGGCACCCACAGACAATTACATAAGAAAATGCATTTGTAAAATGTGCACTGTAAACATATCCATACCATAGTCCCAGAGCCCTTAAAACAGAAAGTATGGGAGTATGCATCTCTAGTGAGATAGGATGTCTCTGCATAGATGTAACTGTGCACTCATTGAGATCATCCATGCTATGCTTATCACATGTGTGCAATTTCATTTGTCACTAAGCACATCTCCTATCTATATTTCGCTGTATGCCAAACACTCTTGGACTCAAGGTGACCTCGCAATGGAATAAGTGATTCACAAACATTTTCATCAATGTTGAGTCATTTCGAGTAAAAACCATCATATTCAGCACCAAGATGACACGCGCCCACATTGGAGGTTGTCTGCATCCTGGCAGATCCACAAAAATGCTGAATTAAAAAAAGGGCTACTGAATATCAGAGGCACATCGTTCTGAGGACTTATACATTCACCTTGGACATTTTCATCTTGGCTTGCCGGCCTGATCCCTATGATGATAGTCATTTTTTTAATGACCCCATATCTCATCAGAGTCACAGACTACACATGTGCAGAACGTCTTGCACTCATGACTCCACGAATGCATTTCATTTCAGAATCAAGCTTCAGTATTTTTGCCGATCAATCTTCAATTTGGCTGCTATACTTTTGCATGTATGTGTTAAGCATGTGCAGGGCTAGTTAATGTCTGCCTTGTGTCACTCACCCGAGCTTACCTATTGTTGTATCTCCTATGGCTTGTTTCAGGGCACTATTGCCCACATGCATCATTGAGAATTGCATTCGCAAACGGTGCGAATCGCAATTTTCGGCCGTTTGCGAATGCAATTCTCAAATTTGGGATGCATCATGCTTTTCGCAATTTTAGGAATCGCAACCATGTTGTGATTTATAAAATTGCGATTGCATTTAAGAAACCGCAATTTGAGATTTCTTAAATGCAATGCATGAACATTTTTAATTTACGAATTCGCAAATAGGAAGGGGTAAATTAGCATGAAGTTGACCTTCATGCTAATTTGCGAAAACTTTCAAAAATGCACAAAAATGAATTTTTGAAAGTTTCATGTTACACACACACATGTCCTTGGGACATGTGTGTGAAACTTGCAATTAAAGTTACATTTCAGGGGTGCGGGGGTCTTCTGCACCCTTGAAAATGCATTCACAAATTGTGATTTGCAAAATGCAAATCGCAATTTGTGAATGCCTTCCCATTCATTCCTAAGGGCCTCTTGGCCCATGGGAATCAATGTAAAGGGATTCCTTAATTGTGATTCGCACATTGTGAATTGCAATTAAGGAATTTTTTTAAATCGCAAATAAAAATGTGATTTTTTGATGCATAGCAATTTGCGATTTCTTAATTGCGATTCCTTAATTTTCGCAATTAAGAAATCGCAAATGCTAACTTTGATGCATGTGGCCGTTTGAACCTTACCTTAAGGCACTCTGCCGAAAGGAGCTTTTGTGGTGATTGCTGGAATTCTACTTTGTCCAGATCCTCAGGCGTAATAGTCTCTGTGACGGTTTACATCATTTGCCTTACTTTTTTATTGATGCAAATTTTTCAGTGGTCCCTGCCCCATCAGATGATGCTCCTGGCCATGCTTCCCAACCTGCAACCGCATCTCACTGAACACCTGGATATATAGCACCAACGCTCTCTCACAATGTCAATCTTCCCAAAAGAGATGTTGGTGCCTCTCTGCATCTTTTCATTAGACTTCTGGTATGGTAAAATATTACTTTAAACAAGATTTCCAGAAAGTTGTCAGAGCTGGTGCACCTGTGAGGGTTCTGGAATATACACCTTGTCACATGCTATGCCAGGTTTTCATCCATAAAAAACTATGTAGTTTATAACTTCCATACTACCTAAAAATGTTCCTAGGCTGTTTTCAAGACATTTTTCTTATAACGATTATGTAGACACTCAAATTAGACTACAAATGTTGTCAGTTTGTAAAGTGATGCTTTCTTGTATGATTGTAGATACAACTGTCATAATCTAAAGTGTGAAGAGACACAGTAGAAACATATCGATGTTTGCACCTACATCAGACAGCACTTTTGCACGTTAGGCATTTGACTTGTCAATGAGTAGTGTTGGAATGATGACTGACGTGAGAGTGAGCTGGTGGATGGCAGGGATGGGTTACTCATCGGGCGACATGTACCAAAGGGGTCTGAATGCACATGCACCAGCCATATATTGTTAAAGTTTGAGTGCTTACCCTCCACACAAAGGGGCTCATTAGGATGGCGGACGGAAGTGCCTCCGCAGACCCAGAGCATGCGGAACATGCCTATTTTCCGTACGCCCGTCGCGGACACTCCGGCCGCCAAATCAGGATACGAAATACGGGCCAAAATCCATCCGCTGCGGTAGAACACGGTCCGCCGCACAACCACACCCAACCACGCGGCGGACGTAACCTATCCAGAGACTCCGCCGTACGGACTGACGTCTAGGACCGTCCTCCAAATCAAGATGGCGGAAAATACACATAAAAGCGCAGCGGAAAAACAACCTGCCTGAACACTGCGGATGCTCCACAGCGACCATACCCACCACGAGCCGCTCGCCGACATGGACCCTGCACTACAGGCTTACCCGATACTCTTCGCGATCCACTACGTCCTAGTCTTGGCCCACCATCGAGGACGACGCAGGTAGGCTACAAACCATTCGCTGACTGGAAAGGAGTACCTGCAAGGGCCGTGACGTAGGGAGGGGGGAGTCACATGTCCCGAAATGGACATATTCTTGTGTACGGCAACGCCTCCAAGGGTCGTGACCCAGGTAGGGGAGAGTGACATGTATCTGAACCCACCGCCCTCAAGAAAATACAAATCCACACCAGCATCACACACGCAAGAATGACTCCGACAAACCACGACACATGAATCACAATTTTATTTACGCTGAATCGGAGTAACATCACAGTCTAGGATGGAGCATGGGCAGTGTGGACACCAGAGCAGGTACATCAGATGCTGTACATCAGTATGAGGATAGCAACAGGGCAGTGTGGACACCAGACCAGTAACATCAGAGTCAGTACATCAGTATGAGAACAGCAACAGGGCAGCAACAGGGCAGTGTGGACACCAGAGCAGTAACATCAGATGCAGTACATCAGTATGAGGATAGCAACAGGGCAGTGTGGACACCAGAGCAGTTACATCAGATGCAGTACATCAGTATGAGGATAGCAACAGGGCAGTGTGGACACCAGAGCAGGTACATCAGATGCAGTACATCAGTATGAGGATAGCAACAGGGCAGCAACAGGGCAGTGTGGACACCAGAGCAGGTCCATCAGAGGCAGCACATGAGAGGGCACAATGCAGTATCAGAACAGCAACAGGGCAGTGTGGACACCAGAGCAGGTACATCAGAGGCAGCACACGAGAGGGCACAATGCAGTATCAGAACAGCAACAGGGCATTGTGGACACCAGAGCAGGTACATCAGATGCAGTACATCAGTATGAGGATAGCAACAGGGCATTGTGGACACCAGAGCAGGTACATCAGATGCAGAACATCCGTATGAGAATAGCAACAGGGCAGTGTGGACACCAGAGCAGGTACATCAGATGCAGTACAGGAGAGGGGCTAAGTGCACCAACAGTCCATGGCAAGGCACAGGTCCATCAGAGGCAGTACAGGAGAGGGGCTAAGTGCACCAACAGTCCATGGCAAGGCACAGGTCCATCAGAGGCAGTACATGAGAGGGGCTAAGTGCACCAACAGTCCATGGCAAGGCACAGGTCCATCAGAGGCAGTACAGGAGAGGGGCTAAGTGCACCAACAGTCCATGGCAAGGCACAGGTCCATCAGAGGCAGTACATGAGAGGGGCTAAGTCCACCAACAGTCAATGGTAAGGCACAGGTCCATCAGAGGCAGAACATGAGAGGGCACAATGCAGTATCAGAACAGCAACAGGGCAGTGTGGACACCAGAGCAGGTACATCAGATGCAGTACATCAGTATGAGGATAGCAACAGGGCAGTGTGGACACCAGAGCAGGTACATCAGATGCAGAACATCCGTATGAGAATAGCAACAGGGCAGTGTGGACACCAGAGCAGGTACATCAGATGCAGTACATCAGTATGAGAACAGCAACAGGGCAGCAACAGGGCAGTGTGGACACCAGAGCAGGTACATGAGAGTCAGTACATCAGTATGAGGATAGCAACAGGGCATAGTGGACACCAGAGCAGGTACATCAGATGCACTACATCAGTATGAGAACAGCAACAGGGCAGCAACAGGGCAGTGTGGACACCAGAGCAGGTCCATCAGAGGCAGCACATAAGAGGGCACAATGCAGTATCAGAACAGCAACAGGGCAGTGTGGACACCAGAGCAGGTCCATCAGAGGCAGCACATGAGAGGGCACAATGCAGTATCAGAACAGCAACAGGGCAGTGTGGACACCAGAGCAGGTACATCAGAGTCAGTACATGAGAGGGGCTAGGTGCACAAACACTGCATGGCAAGGCACAAGTCCATCAGAGGCAGTACATCTGAGGGCACACTACAGCAACTTACAGCACACTATCAGGTGGATTGCGTGAAGTACCCGCATCGGACAGACTGCCAGCACCAGAAACCGGAGTGTGACACACAGCCACAGATGTAGTGACTGACACGTGAGCCACAGACCCAGATACACTGCCAGCACCTGATACAGGAGTGTGAGACACAGCCACAGACCGAGTGACTGACACATGGCCCATAGACCCAGATACACTGCCAGCACCTGATACAGGAGTGTGAGACACAGCCACAGACCGAGTGACTGACACATGACCCATAGACCCAGATACACTGCCAGCACCTGATACAGGAGTGTGAGACACAGCCACAGACCGAGTGACTGACACATGGCCCATAGACCCAGATACACTGCCAGCACCTGATACAGGAGTGTGAGACACAGCCACAGACCGAGTGACTGACACATGGCCCATAGACCCAGATACACTGCCAGCACCTGATACAGGAGTGTGAGACACAGCCACAGACCGAGTGACTGACACATGGCCCATAGACCCAGATACACTGCCAGCACCTGATACAGGATATGTCTCAACTGATACCCTGCCACTAACAGACACATGCGAGTCAACTGCACCAGCGCCACTGGGACCACTGAAATGATGAGCCACAGGGCTGTATGGTCCAGGAGGCAGGGTGGCTCGGGGAGCGGGAGATAGTTGCAATTGTGCGACATCGGATTGTGCATGTGTCAATGCTGTGTGTCTACGTTTCTTTTGGACATGTGCCTGCGCCCTGGACAGGACAGGACTTACAAGTGGACCGGACTGAGAAGAAATTTCACCCACCATGGGAGTGGCATCTGCTGGGGGGGGGAATGCTCTCTGGGGACGTGCTGGAGCCTGCTTGTCGTTTGCTGTGTGGCTGCCTTGTGGCCTCTGCAACATGTGTCATGGGGAATGCTACTACAGGGTCCACCTGCATCCGTCCCTGACGGGCCCTGATGGGAGTGGAGGTAAGGGGTGACTCCACTGCGGAGACATCTGTATTCCGTTTCCCAGAAAACAGCTGCCTCAGTGCAACAATGGGTGATGTATGCCTGTCCCTGACAGCGCCACTGTCCATGGGAGATGGCTTGGGCCTTGGATGTTCAATTTCCGTAGGAGTACTGTTGTCTGCGGACTTTCCCTGTTCCCTGGATGGTGCCCTGTTCCAGGCAGCAGACTTGTCGTGTGTGGTGTACATGTCCCCAGGACACACCTTCTGCCCGTGTGTGTCCCTGCCCCTGGGAGTGTCCGTGCTCTTCTTAGGTGCGTTTGTCTTGTGACTGTCCTTGCCTTGTCCCTGCCCTTGGGAGTGGCTCCTTCCTTCCCAGTTTCCCTGCCCTTGGGAGTGGCTCCTTCCTTCCCAGTTTCCCTGCCCTTGGGAGTGGCTCCTTCCTTCCTAGGTTCCCTGCCCTTGGGAGTGGCTCCTTCCTTCCTAGTGTCCCTGCCCTTGGGAGTGGCTCCTTCCTTCCTAGGTTCCCTGCCCTTGGGAGTGGCTCCTTCCTTCCTAGTGTCCCTGCCCTTGGGAGTGGCTCCTTCCTGCCTAGTGTCCCTGCCCTTGGGAGTGGCTCCTTCCTTCCTAGTTTCCCTGCCTTGGGAGTGGCTCCTTCCTTCCTAGTTTCACTGCCCTTGGGAGTGGCTCCTTCCTTCCTGGTATCCCTGCCCTTGGGAGTGGCTCCTTCCTTCCTGGTATCCCTGCCCTTGGGAGTGGCTCCTTCCTTTCTGGTGTCCCTAGCACTGGGAGTATGCGAGCCCTCAAGAGATTCATTCGTCTTCTCAATGTCCTCGTACAAGGTAGTGTCACTGGAAGTGGGAGTGAGTCTTGGCTTGGTAGTACCTTGTGTGTGGGATGGCTGTGCAGCATGTGTGGCCATTACATCCAACCCCTCTTTAGCTTCACGTGTGTGTACTCCACTATATCTGACGTTGCCCTTGTGAACAGATTTACCTGACCTAGGGGATGGGGTCTGAGGCCTCCGTGCCTTGAGGTGCTGGCTGACGCTGCTTCTAGTGCAATAACCTGTATTAGAGTCCTGGTCAGAATATTCACTCCCCCCTGAGACATCCAGTGTTGTAGATGGTGGAACAGAAGTAGCACCCAGTCCATGCGACTGTACGATGGCAGACGACACACTGTTAGCCAATGACTGCACTGTCCTGTGTAGACCAGCCAGATCACCATGCATACCTTCCATGAATGCCACCACCTGCCCCAACTTCCTATCGTGGTCTTGGAAAGCATTAATCATATTGGTCTGCCCCACACACAGCTGTCGCAGCAGATCAACAGCCTCTGCACAAAGAGCATTTTGGCTCACCGAGGCTGGGGCAGCGGTGCCGACTCTGAACGCCACTCTGCTCCCCCTACTCCTGCGTGCACGAACAGTACATGGTGCAGTTGGCGGCAGGGTGGGCCCTGTGTGCTGTGTCCCGACCGAAGGTGTTGATTGCCCACTCCCAGTCTGTGACAACAGTGCTGACTCACCAACACTGTCGGAAGATGATGACGATGTTGTCTCCACATGCGAGTCCTCCGGGACGGTCCTGTCCCCCTCTCCGGCGCTGGCCCCTTCGGTGTCAGTCTGCGTGTGCGCGACGTCTGATCCGGATGCATTGCCTTCTGTCATCTCCGCCGTCTGTGGCTGAGTGCCCTCTGCCAAAGCTGAAATGCACAGGAAATTGGTGTAAGTCATGGGCACACTCACGTACAGTACTGCTACGGAATCCCTAAAGCCAATGATGACAATGTCCATCGATCCCCCAACCTGCACACGGCCCACCCCAACCAGTCATCCTCACAGGAATTAAGTGGCGTTGGCCGTAATACATGTACAGCATGTGCACACTGGGCATGAGGAATTACATCTGCACACAAGTGTTGCCAAGGGGTGACGGAGCACTACAGCATGTGCATGAAAACTGAACCGCTTAGCGGGTGGCGTCTCAACATGCCGCATCGGAAAGTTAAATTTAACTGCGGCAATGTCACCAACATGCCATTGGAACGAGCCCCACGATCGACGGAAGTCCATAATGTGTGTAGTCAACTATACATGCATAGCACTCACAAGCAACATACACTGACAGTATGCTTACCGCCACGTTGCTGTTCATCCACACGCAACCGCTCGGACAGGTCAGGATGCGTCACAGCTATGATACGGTGCATGAGAGGGGTCATTGAGCGTCGGGCCAGACGTGCCGTCCTTGGAATCATCCCTAGTGTCACTTCCGCTACATTCTTGCTCAGTCTGGAAATGTCGTCCCAGCGTTTGTGGAAGTGTGTATGTCGTCTATTGGACACCCCCGCTGCTCGTACTTCACGTGCAATGCTCCTCCACACGTACTTGCGAAGGTGCAGCTTCACCCACCATGATGGGAGACAAAAGGGTGGAAGTCAGTGGACAGTTGGCCAGTCACACAGATAGGAGCAACACATTTCTCTCTGCAGCCATGCACATATCGAATCTTTTGTTGGTCACACATCACACCGCCAAGTTTCTAGAGCCCAGGTGTCATATGACACCTCATGCACAACAACTTATCCCCCACTGCACTTACCACCTGTCCGGGTGCGCCGTACAGGCGTCCGTAGTTGCGGAGCCCAGCGTCCACGAGGATATCAAGCTCTGCGGCGGTGAAGGGACAAGACCGGATCTCTTTGACTCTCGACATGGCAAGGTCACGGAGTATGGCACTAGAGCGGCAGTCGGTGGTCAGCTCCGCAGCAGCAGGTGGAGGTGATGGTCACAGGCAGCAGTCGGTGGTCAGCTCCGCAGCAGCAGGTGGAGGTGATGGTCACAGGCAGCAGTCTGTGGTCAGCTCCGCAGCAGCAGGTGGAGGTGATGGTCACAGGCAGCAGTCGGTGGTCATCGTAGAAGGTATGCTTTTGGACATCACACATATATAGGGCCCTGTGGCCATGTCAGTGGCATACGGCGCCAGCCATTGGTCAGCCGTGAAAGCGTGTTTGGAATTGGGCCAATGATTGGCCCTGGTGTTGCGGTGAACAGCATACGGTACTTGCTATTGGCCAACCGTGGCCCATGTCCACACCTCCCATTGGCTGCACGTGCACAGACCGTCACGCTCACACACCGGCAAGTGCATGTGCTAGACACCGGGACGGATGCATCATTTGCAACAAAGTTGTAACAGTGGCGCCACCATGGCGGGACACGTATTCGGCGGGGGAGGTGGAGGCCAAAACATCCATAGGCTGATGTCAATGCACATGGCAGTTCATGACCCCCCTTACAGTGACATTGCATCAGCCAGCCTACACCGGCCGGCCCAGGCCTGCTCATGACCGCCGTTCCGGCCATGCCAACTACCGCCGCTTCAGGCCCCCTCCACTACCGCCGTGCCAGGCCCAGCCCATGACCGCCGTTCCGGCCATGCCAACTACCGCCGCTTCAGGCCCCCTCCACTACCGCCGTGCCAGGCCCAGCCCATGACCGCCGTTCCGGCCATGCCAATTACCGCCGCTTCAGGCCCCCTCCACTACCGCCGTGCCAGGCCCAGCCCATGACCGCCGTTCCGGCCATGCCAACTACTGCCGCTTCAGGCCCCCTCCACTACCGCCGTGCCAGGCCCAGCCCATGACCGCCACTCCGGCCATGCCAACTCCCGCCACTTCAGGCCCCCTCCACTACCGCCGTGCCAGGCCCAGCCCATGACCGCCATTCCGGCCATGCCAACTACCGCTGCTTCAGGCCCCCTCCACTACCGCCGTGCCCTGGCGGGCCTGGCACGGCGGTCATGGGCTGTGCCTGGCACGGCGGTAGTGGAGGGGGCCTGAAGCGGCGGGAGTTGGCATGGCCGGAACGGCGGTCATGGGCTGTGCCTGGCACGGCGGTAGTGGAGGGGGCCTGAAGCGGCGGTAGTTGGCATGGCCGGAACGGCGGCCATGGGCTGGGCCTGGCACGGCGGTAGTGGAGGGGGCCTGAAGCGGCAGTAGTTGGCATGGCCGGAACGGCGGTCATGGGCTGGGCCTGGCACGGTGGTAGTGGAGGGGGCCTGAAGCGGCAGTAGTTGGCATGGCCGGAACGGCGGTCATGGGCTGGGCCTGGCACGGCGGTAGTGGAGGGGGCCTGAAGCGGCGGTAGTTGGCATGGCCGGAACAGCGGTCATGGGCTGGGCCTGGCACGGCGGTAGTGGAGGGGGCCTGAAGCTGCGGTAGTTGGCATGGCCGGAACGGCGGTCATGGGCAGGTCTGGGCCGGCCGGTGTAGGCTGGCTGATGCAATGTCACTGTAAGGGGGGTCATGAACTGCCATGTGCATGGACATCAGCTTATGGATGCTTTGGCCTCCACCTCCCCCGCCGAATACGGGCCCCGCCATGGAGGCGCCACTGTTGGAACTTTGTTGCAAATGATGCATCCGTCCCGGTGTCTAGCACATGCACTTGCCGGTGTGTGAGCGTGACGGTCTGTGCACATGCAGACAATGGTAATGTTGAACGCGGGCGGCGTATGGCCAGACGTAAACAGCAGAAGCAGTGCACCGCCATGGCGGCGTCAATGATTGCATGTCAGCTGACGATGCACCTTGTTTCATTGTCTGCAGCTGCATGATGACGGTTGTGTGCGTGATTGCGTGACTCCACACTTCATGCTCTATCCCATGTGTGTCCATACCATGCCCATCGGTGTGCCACTAATGTCCGTCACTTTTGGGTCATGTCACATGTCTTGTTGGCAGTGATGTTGAGGTAAGACAAAGTGCATTGCACATGTTGCAACACATCATGTAGCTAGTGGGTGAACATTGCTACGTCAATCCATGTTGTTGTGACATTCAGAGATGTCACACATATGCTAATTGAACACTGCCTATTACATGTTGGATAGAGTGCGATGACATGTGAATGAGTTGCACAGACATGCGTTGTATGTGAATTGACTTCCATTCCATTTACTCCCACACAGGAGGGCTCCAAATGTCCATCGCCCATACACTGTGCTGGAGGATATGGTGGACGAGGAGGTGATCAGGAAATTCAGGCTTGATCGACGTCGATTGCTGGAGCTTGTGAATCAATTGTCTCCTCACCTGCAGCCGCGAAGAACCTATCCAGGCTCCATTTCACCCACCCAAAAGGTGATGGCGGCACTCCATTTTTTTGCAACAGGCACATTTCAGTACACTGTTGGACATGCCGGGGGAATGTCACAGGCCATGTTTAGCACGGTACTTCGGGATGTACTGAGAGCCATGATGCTGTACAAGAATGACTACATACATTTTCCACAGGCGGCAGAGTTGGCAGCGGTCAAAGCTGACTTCTATGCACTGGGTCGCATACCACACGTTGTGGGTTCCATTGATGGCACGCATATTGCGATCATTCCACCACGAGCACGTGAGCAGGTGTTTAGGAATCGGAAGCACTTCCACTCCCTAAACGTGCAGGTGGTGTGCCAGGCCGACAATATTATCTCACATGTGTGTGCAAGATTTCCTGGCTCTGCACATGACGCCCACATCATGCGGAGCAGCATTGTCCCCCAACTGATGGCAAATCTGCGTCCGGCACAAGCCTGGCTTGTTGGTGAGTATGCTGTGGTGACAGGAGTGATATCTGTGTGGCTTTGTGTGGCCACATGTTCAGGTAGTGATGTTTCTCTCTCTCTCTCTAATTTCCACAAACACAGGCGACTCGGCTTACCCAAACAGGCCTTGGCTTCTAAGTCCAATACGCAATCCCACTACAGCAGGAGAAATGCGATACAATGATGCCCATGGTAGGACACGTCAAGTGGTGGAACGAACATTTGGCCTGCTTAAGTCTAGGTTTCGGTGCCTGGATAAGACTGGAGGGGCCCTGCCTTACGCACCAGGCAAAGTATGCAAGATTGTGATTGCCTGCTGCATGCTCCACAACCTGGCTGTGCGCAATGACATTGAACTGATCTTGGACCCAGATGAACAGCAAGTTCCTCGCCCTCCCGACCCACCCATGTTGACTGATGAGGATAGTGGTGAGGAGGAAGGTGTGGGCCAGAGGTGGCAGCTCATTGAACGCTACTTCCCTTGATTGTGAGTGTGCCCCTCTTGTGCTGCTTATGTATGCCCTGTGTAGGTTTGCTGCTCTTGTGTCATTGTGTTGGGCATCATCTATGTGTTTTGTTATGTGATGTATGCATGTGTGTTTGTCTCTTCATTTATGAGTACATGCACTTCTCCATGATGTGTGTAGTGTCATCCATTCGTGTAGTGATGTGTGTGGTTTGTTGAAAGTTGCACTGCAGTGATTTGGGATGAGTGTGATGGTGTTTCCTAACGTCTGTTTGCGATTTCTATGTTTCCCTAGGTCACTCCCTTGCGGCATGATTCTGTACCAGTTGGATCCCTGAACCTGGTTACGTCTGTTTCTGATGCAATCATGTGAATAAACATGGAGGCAACACATCATTGAGTGAGTAAGTGTTATTTATTTACAGATTGTGCATAGGTGTAGGTGCATATTTACAAATGAGTGAAGGGGTGGGGGAGTGAGAGTCCAAGGTAATGGCAGATGAGATGTCCGTGCAGACACCACATAGGGTGTTGTCTGCCTAGTGCAGCAGGCCTGTGCCAGGTGGGACCGGATAGTTGGCAGGGTGGATGGCAGGCTCAGGTACTCTAAAGAGTCATTGTCGGCACCTCTTGGAGCATGTGGCAGGAGCTCCGACACTGCTCTCGCCCACTTCCTGCCTCGGACGGCCCCTCCGTCTTTGTGTCGGGACGGAGTCAGCTTGGGGCGCTGGCTGATCAGGTGGCACATCCGCCGCCAGGAGCGCAGGTGGCGGTGTTGTTGGCGGTGGCGTTGTTTGAGGGGGGGTGTGGTGGGTGGTGTTGGCGGATATCCTCGTGCTAAAAATGTCCACGAGTTGGCCAAGCCGCCTCTCGATGGCCCCCAACATCGCTGTGTTGTCCACAAAGTACTGGTGGGCCCGGTAGGCATGTGCCTGGCTACGTACATAGCCCGCCTCCACCCGGACTAGTGCTTCAAGACACTGTTGCACGGCATTGGGTGTAGTGTCATCATGCCTTCTTTCCGCTGTGCTCCTGCCTGCAGGATCGGCCCTTGCATTAGTGGTTTGCCTAACTCTCTCTCTGCATGGCTGGGATGGCGCTGGCCCAGCGTTGGCCAGTGGGTTGGGCAGGGTGGCAGGGGCAGAAGTGGTGGTGGAGGTGGTGCTGGAGGTAGCTGTGCAGGTCACAGTAGCCGGTGTTGTGGTGATGCCAGAGCCCGTAGTTGTTGTTGGTGCAGGTGTGACCTGCGAGCCAGAGGTCCCTGGCTGGCTGCTTGATCCGGCACCATCCTCTGCCCCGGAGGTGGCTGGACAATCGTCCCCTGAAAGTTCAGAGTGTGGGGATGCTGGAGGCCTGGTGTTAATTGCAGCAGTCAGATTAGGATCCCCTGCAAAACAAAAATGTGAGGATGAGTCATGTTGCCTAAACGTGTACATTTATTTATATTTGACATTCAGTCGGCATTGGCACCCACCCCACCCACCACCACCACCCTCTCTATGGACATGGGGGCCTGTTGGGAGTTGTAGTTCCGTCCCCTCACACACCCCACCCACCACCACCACCCTCTCTATGGACATGGGGGCCTGTTGGGAGTTGTAGTTCCGTCCCCTCACACACCCCACCCACCACCACCACCCTCTCTATGGACATGGGGGCCTGTTGGGAGTTGGACTAGTGACCCCTCACAGACCCCACCCACCACCACCACCCTCTCTATGGACATGGGGGCCTGTTGGGAGTTGTAGTTCCGTCCCCTCACACACCCCACCCACCACCACCACCCTCTCTATGGACATGGGGGCCTGTTGGGAGTTGGACTAGTGACCCCTCACACACCCCACCCACCACCACCACTCTCTATGGACATGGGGGCCTGTTGGGAGTTGTAGTTCCGTCCCCTCACACACCCCACCCACCACCACCACCCTCTCTATGGACATGGGGGCCTGTTGGGAGTTGTAGTGCCGTCCCCTCACACACCCCACCCACCACCACCACCCTCTCTATGGACATGGGGGCCTGTGGGGAGTTGGACTAGTGACCCCTCACACACCCCACACACCACCACCACCCTCTCTATGGACATGGGGGCCTGTGGGGAGTTGGACTAGTGACCCCCACACACCCCACCCACCACCACCACCCTCTCTATGGACATGGGGGCCTGTAGGAGTGGTTTAGACGTTGGTGAGTATGTGGACTGCATGCAAGGCTGGGGTATGTGAGATGTGTCTTCAGAGTTGTGTGAGGCACACCGTGTTGTTGTGTTTGTGGTGCTTGGTTGGTACTTACCAGCCTCTTCTCCATCATCAAGTCCATCGAGGGTCTCAGGGTGCAGGATGGTCAGCACCTTCTCCTCCCACTCGGTGTACGGTAGGGGCTCCGGGGGGGTTCCACCGCCTGTGTGGTTGGCCCGGAGGAAGTTCTTGGCTCTGATGGACTTCACCCGGGTCTTGAGGTCGTGCCACCGCCTCTGGATTTCATGCTTGGTCCTGGGGACGGTCCCGGAGGCATTGACCCTTGTGACGATCCGGTCCCACAGGCTGTTCTTCCTAGCTATGCTAGTCTGCTGCACTAGGGATCCAAAGATGTGGGGTTCAACACGAATAAACTCATCGACCATTACCCTGAGCTCGGTGTCGGTGAATTTCGGATTTTTCTTGGGTGCCTTGGTGCTCGGGGGGTGTGTTTGTGTGTGTGAATTAGGAGGTGCTGGTGTGTGGTGTTTGGGTATGGTGTGGTGGGTGTTTGTGTGCAGGGTGTGTTTGGGTGTGGGTTATGTGTTTGATTTAAATTGTTTGCTGTTCGCCAAGTGTTGTCTCCTGCTAGCAGCTATGCTGTGATGCAGAGGATTTCTGGAGTGGGTGGGAGTTAATTTATAGTCTGTGTGTTGGCCCTGTGTGAATGTTGATTGGCAGTCAGGTGATAGGTGGGTGTGTTGGCAGGTGTGGTTTATGCAGTTCTTGGGGGTGGGTCATTGTGTCTTGTGTTTGGTTTAGATGTGTCAGGTGGGTGTTCGTTCATTTTCCGGTGTTTGGTGATGAATTCTGTCGGTATGTATGCCATTGGTTTGACTGTAGGGATGTTGGACCTCCGCTGTGGTGCACCATTTCTCCTAGCATTGGTACCGCCGCGGACGTGGATCGCGGTGGCTACCGGGGTACTTGCGGAGTTATCCTAATTGCGGACATGGACACTACGCAGGTATCGTGGGAAAGGTTGTTGTTCTCCTGGTCATGTGCGTACGCGGCGGTCGGTGTTTTGTAGGTTCTGTCCGCATGGCGCGGCCTCAGGTGTACTTCGACCGCCGCGGACGGAGATTGTTGTGCTCCGTCCGCCGCGGTTGGCGTTTCTATCACATTTGATCCAAATCGCTATTGCGGTTTTTCCGCGGGCAGGTCCGGAGTATCTTGCCACCTTCCTCGGCGGACGGAACACGTTTCCGTCCGAGATCCTAATCGACCCCTAAGCCCTTTTCTTTGATTTTTTTAGGGAAGATCATGGTTAGGCTTTTAAAACCTTTTCACCACAAATAATATCCAGACTAAATGTATGAATGTGGTGTTTCTATAGCGTGTATCAAGGCAAAAGGCAGTGGTCTGCTGTAAAGGGTCAAAGACAAGCATAAAGTCAACAAGTGATGGGAGAGGGGGCTGGGTTGTTTGTGGTTAATGCATTGTTATGTAGTGTTCTTTAAAGAGGTGCATCTTCGACTCTTTCCTAAATTGGAGCAGTGTTGGAGTGGCCTTAATGGCAGATCCTGGAGACTTAGCAGAAATGTCTTGCTATCTTACTTTGTTTTCTTCTTTTGCTCTTTTTAGTCTGCAATCCGATGATGTCCTGGCTGCAGGTATGTCAAGAAGCACAGGGGATGTTGAACTTGTCTGCAAGATAAGCAGGGATGCTGGTCGTGAAGGTTTGGTAAATTATGTGGCTGTTTTTGAAGATTTTGGATGTCCCTGACCTAGCTTTGTCCACAAGATGGATAGAGGAGACCTACCTACTGAACCTGGGAGGAGACGAGGCTCCTTTAGGAATTCAATTCAACCTTTTGCTGAGAGGAGCTGCTGATTTTTCTTCCTGATACCAAATACCATGCCCTTATCACCTCACATAATTGAGCTGCATAGCATGACAGAAAATAATAATGAGGTCAATGATGGAGATAAATTTTATACCAATGGCAATTTATCCCTAGAGAGATTCGACTTCATATTGGAAATATGACTCAATCACTTGGTATTACTCAGTCTAATTAATATCAAGCATATATATCTAGCTCTTTTGTCATTTTGCCATAAAAACATTTTTTGTGGCGGTGTGACAAACGTTTTCAAATCAAACATGTATCAACAATAATTGCATACACAACAAACATAAAGTATGCACAAATTAACAAAGCGTTTCGTCCATTCCGTGTGCCTCAAAGATGTATTTGCACATTGTAGGTGGTGCAGAAATTATTTCAATGCAAGATCCACCTTGAGGTAGGTGTACTGGCTAGGCAAAAACTGGAAAAGGTTTCTGCCTTGCCCAAAATCCCAGTTTAAGCCACAAAATATTTCCATGAAAGACTTCTCCAATTCTAAAGTTTGACGTGTTTTGCTCATGCTACCTTGTGGCCTCTTCAGGACCAAAGAATGACAAGAAAATGTGCATCATTCATAGCGAATAAAGCATTGTAGTCGGAGAACATGTAGAGGGCAGTGCACTATGAAGTGCATATATCTGTGAGTGCATGCCACACCATCTTACCACTCAAAACTAAGCAATAGTAGAGGTCAAGAAAACGGGGAATCTCAGAAAACAAAGACATGACTTTCACTGGGCACATCAGTACATAAAAATATCAATCGGCAATATACCACGTTGGTATCTGAAAGAGATGAGTCCCAGCAAGCACCAACAATGTAACCAAAGACTTCAAAGGCCTTCAAAAAAATGGGGCCGAGTCTGTGCTGCATCACCGTGTGAACTAAGAATCTCCTGCTATTCACTTGGTGAAGGGTGGTGTTCCACTCTCTGTTGTTCAAAGTGAAAACGACTGCTTAGATGAAGCCAGCCTTTTGTCTTTCCCATGGTTACTTTTCAATATGACCCTTGACGACCAAGTGCAGAACTCACATATATTTTTGCCTTTTGTTGCAGGTGCTCCAGGCTGGAGAATATGTTTCTGTGAGAATCACCACTCAACACAAAGGTGGTGTCTGAAGAGCAGCTTGAGAGGGCACATGAATAGAAAATCACCCAAAGTCAGTTCTGAAAGTGCAAACAGTGGATCAACATCCAGGGCCAGACTGGCTACCAGGCATTTTGGTGTGCTGCAGAGCTGGGGGCTAATTTCGTTGATGGGGACCTGCATGTGCTGAACAAAATTTGTTTTGCTTTTTTTATTTCAAAGGGCACGCAGGTCCCCGTCAATGAAATCAGCCCCTACAGCAGAGAAATTAGCCCCCAGCTTTGCAGCACACAAAAACGTCCGGTAGCCAGTCCGGCCCGGTCAACATCTCCTGTTTGCTTTCATTGTAAAAAGAAAAATGGGACTCACAGTCCTAGTATATAGTTTAAGCCATCTTTGAAAAAGAAGAAGAGATCTCAATGGAGTATCCAGAGGCCTGCTGTGCAGCCAGAGGAGGTGTCTGTCTGACAGTCAGTTGCCCAGAAGGGTGTGACATCAACTTAAGTCTCCCACTTGCAGCAAGAGCAGATCACCTGTCCTTTGTGCCTAGAATCAGCCTGACTGGAGAGAGGTGTCTGCCAACTGTGCAAGAGGAGTTACTAAATTGAGTGAGGTGCAGTGTGGCCTAGTGTGGTGGATCTGCAGGAGCAGAGGACAACAGAGAGCGATCTCTGCTTCCTGGTGTAGTTGTGCTGCACACTTTCCTGTGATTCTCAGTAAGCACCATGAAAACGTGGCATGGTCCAGCTGCTACGACTGACGTGAACAGCAGTGGTGGTGCAACCTCGGCCTCTACACCAAAAGATCAAGTGGAGTGTGACCTAAGCTGATGTGCCTAGTGATAGTGCGAACCACTTTATCAAGAGAAAGGGTGTGGTGCAACCCAAGTCACTGTGCCACGAACTACCAGATCATGGTGTGACCTCAGCTGTGGGCACCCCACCTACCCAGGGTGGCCCACTCGTTGCCTCCACTGCTGTCACTGACCCAGCTGACCCATGACTGCAACCTTCTGGACCTGCCAAGCCATTAAATACTGAAACGCACACAACTGGGACAACAGAACCCCAATGGCCTCCTAAGAAGCCTTTGATCAAATGAGCAAGCACAAACATGACCCTGAGGAAGGCCTAACCGGGAATTAACCCTGGGCGTAGTTTGCGTAGTTTGCGTAGAAGCGCTACGCATAGCTATGCGAAGTGCACTTTGCACTACGCAAGCTACGCGAACTGCGTAGTGCGGTAGGGAAAATGCTGTTCGCACTGATTGCACAGAGGCAGATGCTAGTCCACACTGTGCAATCATGGCAAACTGCATCTTGCACAGTGCAAGTAGTCGTTTTCTGCCGCTCGAGTAGATTTGTACTCGAGCAGCAGCTTTTTTAACGCGGACTGGTAGTTTCTCATTGTGAGCAGTCGCGAGCACACGAGACCACTTGCAATGAGAAACCTGACCTCCCCACGTTGAGAACCTCGCCAGGAGGTTTATTTTCCACGCTCGCGATCGGCAACTTGATGTTGCTGAACGCGAACGAGGAAAAAGTCTCGCCGTGATGGTGATTTTATTCGCTCGCGGTCGCCAACTTGACGTTGAGGACCACGAGTGAGCAAAAAAAGCCCACTACACTACGTGTTTTTGAACTGTGCTAGGTGCAATTCGCTTAGCACATAGTTGCGCAATCTACTCACACTCTGCGAGCGTAGCGTAGTGTTCTGCCCAGGGTTACTGGACATCCTGCTAATACTCACCCCAAGAAGCAGGAGGGGAGCTGCAAATCCAGCAGGATGGGCACCAGGACTCAGTTCAAATAGCAGCTGCACATTGTTTATTGGGTGGGAAACTGCACAAGAGTGTTTGTGGTAAAACTGCACCTCAGATTATTCTTGCCACATCATGCCAAAAGAGCAGGTTTACAGGGGGGACCCGGAATCCTACAAGGGAGAGCCGCCAATGGACTCTAGTGCCACAACACTAACTTGAGTCCTGAATATATCTGTGTGTGGCATTCAGTCCTAGTGTGTAATAAACATGTTTCTCTTTTTGAAAGACAATTATTCAGTTGGACAAATCTTTACCAGGAGATTGTGTGCATGTTGAATATTGTGCTCTAGAGCCCCCAAACTACCTGCCCGAGAAGTTTGTGACTGCTCTCCATCACTACGGCTGGAAGGATTCATTCTCTTCTAAAGTTAACAGCAGTGAGAGCCTTTTTCCTATCCTCTGAGGTGGTCTTAAACTTGTGGGAGCACAGCCAGTCTTTCTGTTCCTGGGAAATTCCTTCCTCTGATTGCACACAGAACATCCCTGGAAATCAAAGATTAATTCATTTTTTCTGGTTTATAGTGTCATGTTTTTGTCTCACAGTGGCAGGGAAGTAATGTCAACCATCTATACAGAAGTGATGCAGCACTTAATTTATGGGGGAGAGACAATTGGGTTTAAGTGCAGACGAATTAGGCTTAACTGCATCTTCTCCAAAGTTCAGCTTTATCTCTTGAAAGCAAGAATTTCAAAATATTTTCTGAGATCTGCAATTAAGGTGATGGTCAGCATCCCTTACTTTCACTAGTGTTTGTTGATCACTACTCCTGTTGTCAGCTGTGGCAGAAGAGGTCAGAAGCCCAGGAATAGATTTTAGCCAAAAAGATATTTGTTTAAAATAGAATCCACACATGGAACGCCTTGGGTCACATGTTATCAGTGGCTGTGGCCTGGTTCAATCTTGGTCAAGGTGATGCTTTCTTCCAGGTACCAGACTTCCCAAACTAGTTGCTACCAGTTAGATAAGCAACAACATTCTTAAATCATTGCATTGGTAGGTTGTGGATTAACTTGAGACATATGACTCTACAACTGATGCTACAATGGTCTATGTAGGGAAAGGGAGAGGTGTGAGCAACCTAGAGACATGCAGGCAAACAGAGAACATAGCTACCTCAACCTACACCAGAGGTCTTCAAACTGTTTTGCTTTGAGTCCCCCTAAGCAAAATGTTTTGAGGTCGGGCCCCCCTACAAAACTTTAAGGCAATGATTAGTGGAGCGGGAGGGACATGGCTGTGTGCAAGGGACGGGCTTATGAGATGATGTCAGGAATACTTTTTCTATAGCTCATTAACCACACTAAGTATGATACTTATAAAACAGCAAATGCATCAAACAAAAACATGTGTGGTCCAAAAAATACTGCTCCCCATTATTGGGGTGTTGTAGCCCCTCACACTCTTGAACCCAAATGCAACTACACCTGCTGTATTGTTGATAACAGCAGTGCTGGCTAGCAGGCTATCTCCTCTACATCTTTCACCTCTTCCCCACCATGCCTGCCCATCTCTTCGATTTTGAATGAGGTTCTCTGTTCCTTTCAGAAAAAACATAAAGCTCCCACACTATGTCTCTCTTTTTTCTGCAAAGGTGCCCTCGGTCCTAATGCTAAAAAGGAAAATAAGCTCCCATGCCTCTTTTTTAAGGTAGACAGTGATAACTGTGATGCAGTGGGCCCCTCACACCCATAGGCCCCAGTCCTTCTGCATCTGCCTAATTATTGATAATCAGCAGTGGCCACTTACACATCTGGCAGCAGTACCTGCTTCACTAATGAATGGCCTTTTTAAAGAAAAAAAGGCCACTTATATTACCGCATTTACTACGTAATCCATCATCTGCTGCTTAGTACTGCATATCCAATTCTTCAGTGCTGTAAACTAGTACTTACAAACATTCTATTCTGGAGGAAAGATTTATGTCTTTTCGATAGTTCTGCTTTATTGTGCAGTACAGGAAGAAAAATACATTCTTGTTGCACACTTGTGTTTTTAAGTGAACCTAGTTCTATGTATGTTGTGGTTTATTTTGCTGCACAATTCACTTCTTTTGTGGTCTTCTGCCATGGTTTTTAACTATGTTGAGCATGGATTCAGCAGCCATTTAATCTCCCAAACATACTTTGGGATTGGATCACCACAGACACCTTGCTGCTGTTTTCATAAGGCGTTTGAGCTCAGGTACAAAAAAAAACATCTGCTTATTGCCGCTCAGAATAATATGTCCTCACAGCACTCAAAAAAACATTAACTGTTCCCTTGGCCGCTAAACAATTCCCATCCCCTTTACCAATTTCTTCTTTAACTTCATCTTGACAACTTCCGTTAGTGACGAACCCTTTTGTCTTTTCTCCTGACTCCAATATTTCTATGCACCAAATCAGCCTATCTGCCCCTGAACCAAGCCTGCCTTCCTTTCATTCCACCATTCTCCTCTTACTTTCCATTGCTCTTTTCCCTGTTACCTCTAAACTCGTCCTTGGTGCCTTTTGATGAGCTTGACCTCTACAACTAATACCTCTTTCTCTGACTGCAGCTCTTTCCCAGTGCTCAACCTACTGCTGAAGCCTATTGTCCCTGTACCAGAGTTGGCTAGTAGGCTCAGTGTTTCCCTAGAGTAACTGCTTGGTTGTGAATTGAGTGCTGTGAAGCAATTACCACTCCCAAATCTCCCGGGGTGAAGAGGGCAGTACCTACCAATCCACCCAGTGCCCTGCAAGTCCCTCCCAGTGTGGTGTGCATTTAAACCTCATAGGAAATAACAATTGAATTTACCAATACTGTTGTTCTGTAATTACCACATTTTTTATAATAATGATTCAAGCAGAAAAAAACTGCTACCACAAGATTCGGGACTAAGGAAATTTCTGTAATAAAGGCCTCTGGGCCGGCCTTAGTCCTGGTGGCACCCTGTGCGACAATGTTTGGTGACCCCCCTCACCCCCCAATGACCACCTCGCCACGGATTCCCTCACTACCAGCATTTGACAATGCCCCCCAAGTCTCCATTACCACTGTCATTTAGATTAATCTAGTTTTATAGCACCACTCCTACCAGTTTAAGGTGTCAGAACACGTTACATCACACATACGTTGCACGGAGACAATCATACAGTGTTAATTCGTGTATGGGAAATGTTACATAAGACAGCGGCCTACAAGCTGTAGGAGTCTCATGTCATGCATACTGGTGGGCAGTATAGTTTAAGAGTCCTTGGTCTGGAAAGCACAAATTCAGAATCTAAAATGTAACACCATTGTGAGTGGTTTGCTTTAATAAGGAGACTTGATTTCTACCCAAATGAACCCTTTTTGCAATACTAGGATAAGGAAAAACTGGACAAAAAAATATGTAGCTGTAATATATTCCTTGCAGTTTGCATGCAGCTCTTTGGTGACGGTTAATAGTGATGGAGCAAGGATTTGCACGTGAAGCGCCTTGCCCCGTACAAGAACCTCGCCAAATGTATAACATTACTAAAAATCATTGTTGTCGTTTATTACACGTTTTTCCAAACACGCGGGTGTCCCCGGATGCTTGCCTGTATGTCTTTTACATATTAACGAAGCTTGCACTAAGGAAAATGGCTGCTTCGCTGAAATTCAGTCTGCGCATGCGTCGGTCATACCCATGTGATGTGACGCACTCGCATTCTGGAGGGAGTTCTGTGCACATGCGCATTGTTGCTAATATGGCCGCTTGACTCTCACCACGCTCTCTGCTGTTTGCTGCTGCTTTAGCCTATCTATCTTTTCGCACTAAACCTTAATGCTATAGTCATTATAAAGTAAGGGTTGGATAAGATTTTTCATGGTATACAGTGTGATCATTCTGGATGTGATATTAATTTGTTTCCGCTTACTTTTCATGTACCGCGTCTTTTGGGGCTGGGAGTTCTTAAGCTACGCCATCTTTGACACTCCTCTGGGGTTTGCCATGTGACCTGGGAGAAACTCGACTGCGCAGAAGCTAAACCAAGCCAGCTGGCTCCTGAAGCAAAATGCGCCTGAGAACCCAGCACACAGTGTGGACAATCACCTTGAATTTAACAGACTTTGTTGCAACCGTCTTATGCGCTCATATTTTCTGTTGTACTCTATGATGGGAACGTGAACCCGGGGGGCGGGTATGCAAACCTGAATATTAAATCTGGGAAAGCTGAATTTTAGGAGGTGGTAATGATCGCACCACCTCTCCTGACCAATCAAAATATGGGAAACTGTCACTTGCAACATTAGTGGGTGGTCTGAGGGACCCCAGAACTGTATAATTGCCCTAGTTTAGCTTATGGAAATCGTCCGACTTGTCCGAGTAGCAGACCTGTCACTGACCCTACGATCTCAATAGGTGCTCAATCTGAAAGTGCTGCGGAGCACTTTGTCCATACTTTCCACAAGCTCCTAAGGGGTGGAAATTCCTAAGTGCTGGCGAAGCACTTTGCTGGGAGATTCGAAAATCCAATCGGGGTTTCTGGCGGATTACTTGCAGAAAGGGGTAACGCAGGCGTTGCTGTCCGAAGCTGCGGGTGTTGGTCGTTTCCCTGGGAGGCCCAGTCCTTTGACCGAACCTGAGGGGTATCCTGTCCAGATCTGTCCGTGGGTTGTACCTGTTCGCATTCTGGTGTGCCTTTTCTGAGGGTCCTTGTCCCCGTCTTCCCAACTGACCCGTGGCCAGGGTTGGTCTCAAATCTGAATTAGGTAAATATCGTTTGTGGGTTTGCGTATTCTCTGTAGCCTGTTTTCTCTCTCTCTCTCTCCCATCTCTCTTTGTATAATCTATTAAAGCATTCTACCTGTGATATTGCTCTATTGCCGTTGAAACATCCAGTATATGTGTCTGATTTAGTTGGGTTCCTTCTCTCCCCCCCCTCCTTTAGGAGCTCATTAACTTTGTCATAAATAATAGCTTGTTCCCATTTTTCCCTTTCCTTTAGTGGTTTGCAGTGAACATAGTAAGAATAGTCTTAAGTGATAAGGATAAGTACATGTTTTAGGTCCCTCCACAACTCTTGTCTTAGTATAAAATTGCAGTGATTAGTTCTATGCCAAACCCCACCTCTAGTTTTCCCATATATCTTAATGGTCGTGATTTTCTTCGTGCAAAGTTACCTATTGGTGTTGATATTAATGTTTGACATAGTGTTCTGCATATCGCTTATTGTCTTGGCATCTTCTTTTTGAATTTTCATATAAAGTGTCAAACTTCATCAGGTGTCTGTGGTCATTTTACAGAAAAGTGGATAAAATATATGGACGTAAAGAAATGTTTTAAGGTCCTGTCTACTATTTTCCCTTTTAGCTCTAGGTCCATCGAAAGTTTGTGCCTGCGGTAAGTCAGGTGCATGGTAAGCAGAGGTAATTCTGAACCATTGATTACTCATAGTAGCGTGCCAGGATCTCACCCGGTTCACGAGAATCACTGATTGAAATCAAATGCACGCCGGGGCCCAGTGCGTGTAAGAAATTGGTGACCCGGGTGAACTGCGCGCTCTATCAGTAATTTTCTGGCAGCCAGAGGATGGTTTGGACTAGTTAGATTAGGTAGACAGGGAAAGTTAAGAAACAAACCGTGAAAATATAATGTGATGCTGACTTTTACTATATTGTTTGAAATTTTTTGAAATGTTTTAAAATTTTATATGTAAATGTATATGATTTTTACATTGCTGCTATAAATGTTGAATTAACCCAGAATTGTTTGTGGATGTTCAGTGTAGTCCGAATCCCCGGGGAAGTATTTTAGCTAACGGTGAGCAGAATCCGGTTAGCTGTTGAAGTCACTAGGGTCTGAATCATTAGTGCAGGGTTAAATGAATAACTGGAAGCACTAATTAGGATCTTTTGTTATATCTGAATAATTGATAGCTACGAGTCCGGTATAAAACTTTCATTGCGATATCACCTAGTAAGGGTCGCATACGGAAGGAGTAGTAGGGTCTCCGAGGCTTGTCTGGTAAGTAAAATAGTTCACTGGTGAAATCCCGGCTCAGTACATATCCCTGACGACAGTGGATGAGTCGGAAGAATAACGGGTTCTATATTACTCGAGTGTGAGGTTAGGCAAAGAAGTCTACCCAGAGTGAATGAGAAGTAGACAGAAGTGGTTTACTTGCAGTGAAAGGAAGTTTTTCTATCTTTTTAGAACACTCAGACATAGTGGCAGACGTTGTGTGTTAGTAACTAAGTTTTTCAATCGCACTTTAGGAAAAGTTAAAAGTTTCCGTTACCTTGTAAAGGAGGGAGTCAGTCGGAGAGCTGCTCTGACGTCACTCCGTGCCGCGCTGGTATTGGTCAAGACAGCGGGCGTGTAGTGAAGCTGAATTTGTGAAGGAGGGGTGAGTGCCGCAGAGTGAGACTCTGTCTCGCGAAAAGGCCGCGCACCCATTGGCTAAGAATTTTTGTATTAACTGACCTGATTGGGTAGTGCGAAATAAAAGTCGCGCTAGCATTGGAAGCACAAAGGTAAACAAAATTAATCAAGCCGAGTTCGAAGAGAGTCCCGAAGATTATATGTGGTATCCAGATTTTATACCAAATCCAAAGTACCTAGGATTTTATAAGGATCAGCTTATGCGAGGTAGACCACACATGATGTACGGAATAAAGAGGAAATTGTCTTTTTCTGACAAAATAAAGAATTTTTTCAAAGCCGACAAGCCCATTAGAACGAGGGAGGGTGTGCTCATTCCCCCGCCGAATACCCCTGCTTCTTTCATGATGTTTGATAAAGGGTATCACACTTGTGTCTGGTTAGAAAATTGGGCAAAATATACAGTAGATGACGGAGTTCTAGCATTCCCTGTTGAAGGTACTTTTAATGGTCGGATCCTGTTTAACTTAAGGACCCGCATGAATGAATTGCACCCTAGACCTAGGTTGACCCAGTACGAAGCTCTGGAGGAATGGGAGATTGAGGCTGCAGAGCGAGATAAACCAAGGATGGATAAGGGAGTGAGTAAATGGTATCCTAAGCTTCCAACGCCAACTAAAGAACAGAAAATGAAACAGTGGAGGCAGTCTATGATAACTGAAGGGCTGTTCCCGATGATGGGGGTGGTTGAGGAAAGGAAAGGAAAATGCAAAGAAAAGACCCATCACCTAGCTCCTATGGGGGACTTGGATGATGACCACTTGGAAGATTTGCTGATGAAAAATCCACCTCCCTATGATGCAGATTCAGAACCTGTGCCCTCTCGAAATCCCTTTGCAAAGTATCCCAGATGTAGGAGGGATAGTGATACAGATGGAACCGGGACAGACAGTAAAACCAGTGAAAGGGACGGGTTTTGCAGACCCAAACCCACAGTCCGGAATTATCAGCCGTTCGGAGAAGATCCTCCGCGACTGGTCACTCCGACCGCTCCGAATATTTATCCGTCCTTAGTACCCCAGGTATTGCATGACAAATCTACTGGAAAGGTATTAGGAGAAAAAGAGAGAGAGGTCCTGACTAAACAGCGAGATGAGTTAATTCGAACCATTACCCAAATGCAGCCCCATCCTGATTCCTTGACTATTCCAGTAACCATTGGTCCAGCTATTCCTCTGTATAGAAATGACATGACCGGTCCCCAGCCTCCTGTTCTCCCCTCGATGCTGCCTACTTCTAGCATTCTGACCTCGAAAAAGGAGATATTCATAGATGAAGATCAAGAGAGTGAGTGTGAATCTGGGAGTTTGATGGATCTGCCCATAAGGGAATCAAGGGCCAGTGTAATAGGGACTAGAAGTCAGCCCAGACCAAAGGAGGTGGGAATTGAAAGTGCAACGGGAATTAGGAGTGCCACTTTAGTTTCCCCTGAAGAATTGGACAGATGGACAAAGGAGCTAGAGAAGGAGGCCACTCCCCAACCTAAAGCATTGGAAATATATAAATTAAGAATAGAAATAGAAGAAATGATGGCTGGAAACGTAGGAGTTGAGCGCCTAAGCTCGTATAACGAAGAAGAGTTGCTGTTTATCAGTAAATATCTGACCCGGAACGCTAGGTCGCTCCATGAAAAGATAATGGATACAGCAGAAGAAATGGGAATAGATGTTAGTCGCTCCAAAATCCTTCAGAAACCTTACAGAGTGGATTTTTCAGACAAAGATTTAGAAAGCCTGAATGTAATGGGAAAACAGATCCAAGTAAAAGAATTGTTGAAACTTCTGCAGAAGTGGGGCGAGGTGGGGAAGTGGAGAACCCGGTGGGCAAAGAAAAAGGAAAGCAGCAGGGCTGGGTCAGTGACTTCGGAATTCTTATTAAAGGAAGTAACACCAGCCGAAAAATTGTGCCCCATGAGGGAGGTCCCGGGAGGAAAATATGTTCATGTCCCTTGGTCCCGACAGGATATTGTGTCATTTACCAATGACTTCCCGAAATTACGGGAGAAGCCAGTTGACTGGTACAGGCAGGTAGAACGCTTCATAAAAGTTCAGAAATGTCTGCTGAAAGACCTGGATGGGTTTTTCGACATTGTGGTCCCTGTAGATCTATGGACCGAATGTAAAATAGAAATTGATTGGCCTAATGATGAATATCCCAGAGATGAGAAAACCGGAGCTCCCTCACCTGATGTAATGAGGAAATATGACCAGGTCATACAGTACCTTAAGAAAAAGGTTCCCGCAAAGGAAACAGATTGGACCCGAATAGATAGAACCACCCAAGAACGTGATGAAACTGTTCACTCCTATTATGAAAGGCTACTGCAAGTGTTTAAAACATACAGCCGTATCGACAATGTGGACCTGAAAGACATGACACATTTCAGTTACAGGTTTGTGCTAGGATTAAGGCCTGAAATTTCCCAATGGATTAGAGACAATAAAATCAGTTGGCAGGGAGAACCAATAGATGCTGTCCTGAAATATGCAAAATATTGTGAAGATGAAATCGAAAACAAAAGGAAGGCCCTCAAGGAGAAGGTAATGTGGGCACAGGTGAAATTAGCCGAACAGCAGGAAAAGCAGTTAAGTAGATTGACTTCTGATAATAATGCTCAGAATGCCACTGCGGGGGGAGGAGGGAAGCCCCGCACTAAAATGAGTAGAGAAGAAGCCATGAAGAAATTCCCGTGCCATGGGTGCGGCCAGATAGGGCATTGGAGAGACGAGTGTCCACACCTGCAGGCCGGTAATGCCCCTGTAAATGGTTTAAATCCACAGGTGCCGAAAGAGGGGACGAGAAAGAACCAGCAACAGGTAAAGCTACCCCCAGTGCCTCGCGCTCCTAGACAAAATTTTAAGAATCAGGGTCAGCAGAATGAAAGGGCGGAAGTATGGGAAGTCGAGAATGAAAGAAACGCAGTCATTCCACAGTATTTGTTAAATGATACCTTCCTTTGTGAAGATCAAGATTGACGGGGCCTGAGAGGGGAGGATGAGGAGTGTGTGCTTGGCGCCTCCTTACCGGTAGACCAGACTGGACCATACATTGAAGGAAAGGTTGAAGGAAAAGATGTCACCTTTCTGTTGGACACTGGTGCTACCAGATCTACTGTAAGAACAGTGGATGTTCCTAACCTACCCCTCTCGGGAGAAGCAATCCAAGTAGTGGGAGTCTCAAATCAAATAATAAGTACTCCAGTAACCGAACCAATGGAAATTTCTATAGGAAATTTCAAGGAAATGCACAGATTTGTGGTCTGTGATTCCAGTCCCGTAAACCTGCTAGGACGTGATTTGTTGTGCAAGATGCGTTGTACCATCTACTGCACACCAAATGGTGTCGAAATTCAGACCCCCGATGAAGATGGCCTATACAAACTGATGTTAGTTAGACAAGATGCTGATATTAAGACTTTGACAATTGAAGATTTACCTGAAGAGCTTCAGTTAAGAGTAGTACCAGAAGTGTGGGATTTCACAGGAAAAGATGTAGGCCTGATGGCAAATGTGGACCCAGTTAAAATAGCAATAAAAACGAATGCTAAATACCCCAAAACCAGACAGTATAAGATGAGTGCAGAAGTAAAAGCAGGAGTGGCGACTGAAATTACCCGGCTGCTCGAAGCCGAAATCATAGAAGAAGTGATGAGCAGCCCCTGTAACTCGCCTATCATTGGGATCAAAAAGCCTAGTGGGAATTACAGGGTAGTGCAGGATCTGCGCAAGGTAAACCAAATTGTTGTACCTTGCTGTCCTATTGTACCCAACCCTGCAGTAATTCTCTATCAGATTCCCTGGAATGCAGAATGGTTCACTGTCATTGATCTGTGCCACGCATTCTTTTCCATCCCATTGCATCCAGAAAGCAAATTCCTTTTCAGTTTTGAATTCGACAGCCATATCTATGTCTGGAATCATGTCCCTCAGGGGTACACCGAGAGTCCATCGATTTTCAACCAGATACTGAAAAAGTGCCTTGAATCCCTAGTGCTACCAAGAGAGTCTGTTCTGGTGCAGTACATAGATGACCTGTTAGTGGCATCTAAAACCCAAACTGACTGTGTCACTGACACCATTGCCTTGCTGAATCACCTAGGAAAGGGAGGACATAAAGTGTCGCCTGACAAATTGCAGTTTTGTAAAAACTCAGTGAAGTATCTGGGGCACCAGATAGAAAAAGGAATCAGGAAAGTAACTACTGAAAGAATCAAAATAATTAGAGCAATGGAACTGCCCAAAACTCAGAAAGAAGTGAGAATGTTTCTAGGAGTTGTGGGTTACTGTAGACAATGGATTGTAGGATTTGCTGCACTGGCCAGGCCCCTGATAAACATGACCAAGAAGGGAGTAGAAGACCCCGTCAGCTGGGACAGTGAAAGCATGAATGCGTGGGTAACATTGAGAAATTGCCTATGTACCGCTCCTGCATTAGGTATGCCGGACTACTCTAAATCTTTTGAACTATTCTGTGACACCAGAGAAAATTGTGCTCTTTCAGTTCTGACTCAGGAGCACGGATTAGTTAGACGCCCAGTGGCCTATTTTTCGGCCACCCTAGATCCGGTGGCTGCTGGATTACCGGGGTGTCTGAAGGCAGTTGCTGCTACTTGTGTCAGTCTGGAACAGAGTGAGAACATTGTCATGGGACATCACGTCACTGTATATGTTCCTCATTCTGTTGTAATCCTGCTAACTAGAACTAAGACCCAGTACCTCACACCTAGTCGGCTGACTAAGTATGAAAGAATCCTGATTGGTGCTGAAAACGTCACCATCTCCCGGTGCAATGTCCTAAACCCAGCGACACTGTTACCTGTCCCCCTGGATGTAGAATCAGAAGAAGAAGGGGACCATAATTGCGTTGATCTGACTGAGTTCAGTACAAAGCCCCGTCCAGACATTCGTGAAATAGCGATACTTGATGGGGATGAGACAATGTTCGTGGATGGCTCGTGTTTAAGACATGAGAATGGGGGCCTGAGTGCTGCCTATGCTGTGGTTACGTTGACGAAGACCATAGAGGCATCATACCTAAGCGAGGTGAAATCTGCACAAGTGGCAGAGCTCATCGCGTTAACCAGAGCCTGTAAGAGGGGAAAGAACAAAAGAATAACTGTATACACCGACAGCCAGTATTGTTACGGGGTTGTTCATGACTTCGGCCAGTTGTGGTTGCAAAGAGAATTCATGACTTCCTCCGGCACCCCTATCAGAAATGGAAAAGTGGTGCATAACTTACTGGAAGCTATCCAATTGCCCAAAGAATTGGCTGTGGTCAAGTGTGCGGCTCACAGATCAGGAAATGATGATGTGACCGCCGGTAATAGATACGCTGACCAAATGGCACAGTTTTGTGCCCGACATCAAATGTCTCTCCAAATTGCATTGTGGAGTGGAAACAGCTGCCAACTTATGTTGTTTGAGAATGTGTCAACGTGGGAAGAACTAAAGGAGTTGCAACAGGCAACAGACAGGCAAGAGAAAGGCAGGTGGGCAGCAAATGAATGCAAGTTGAGAGAGGATGGTGTGGTGGTAAATCCGGCTGGGGTGCCTGTACTGCCTGATAGCTTGGTAGACCCCATGGTCAGAATGATACATGAACCAACACATATGGGAAGAGACGCTATGTGTCGGGTGTTTGAACAGGTGTTCTGTAACTCAAAGTTCAGGAACCAGGCGGAAAGGTTTTGCCAGAGGTGCCTAGTGTGTCAGCAATTTAATGCAGGAAAAAAGACTGTAGTAAAACAGAGTACAATTGGGAAGGCAGTAGGTCCCTTTGTAAGAATGCAGGCAGACTTTGTAACCATGCCAAATTGCAAGGGATATAGATATATCCTAGTCATAGTTTGTCTGTTCTCCAGGTGGGTGGAGGCTTACCCAGCAAAGAAAATTGATGCCCTAACTACAGCTAAGCTATTGCTCAGGGAATTGATACCTAGGTATGGAATCCCAGAGACTATCGAAACGGACCAAGGTGGGCATTTTGCCAACGATGTGCTAGAAGAACTCTGTAAAGCATTCAAAATGAAGAAAAGACTACATTGTGCCTACCATCCAGAGGCTTCTGGAGTAGTGGAACAAATAAACGGCACCCTGAAGTCCAGGTTGGGAAAAATGTGTGATTCCACAAAAATGAACTGGATAGAGGCTTTACCCCTTGTGCTGATGAGTTTGAGAAGTATCCCGAACCGAAAGACTGGCCTGAGTCCCCATGAAGTGTTGATGGGAAGAGTGATGCGGCAGGCATGGGTACCCGGACACAAACTGCTAATCATTTCTGATGATATGGTGCTAGAATACTGCAAGCAGCTGGGTGACCAAGTGCGTTCTCTCTCTCAGCAGATTGGAGAGACAGAAGACGAGTGGCCAAAGACTCCAGCACACAACTTGCGACCAGGAGATTGGGTGGCGTTAAAGAAACACACCCGGAGCAGTTGCCTGAAACCCAGGTGGGGAAAGCCACGACAAGTGATCCTCGTCACTACCACTGCTGTAAAGTGTGCTGGTGTACCGAAGTGGATCCACGCCAGCCACACGAAGCGGGTAGCTGGAGAAGACGCGACTGTAGCTGAAGGCAGCTCAGCTGATGAGGCTTCCGATGAGGAGAGTCCAGAACTAGCTGACATCGAACTGCCGAGCACCAGTCGAGACTTTGAATGGTATCCCGCCGACGACCCGGTTCATGATCCAATACGAACCAGGAAGTATTCCTACTTAGACAGTGAGTGGGATAGTCCAGGTGAGCTAGAAATAGACGAAGCAGATCAGGTCTCCGAGAATCACGTCACACCTGATCAGGGCGTAGGCCAAGTAGGGTCAGATCAAGGCATCGAGACTCCTCCTGGAACTCCGGAGTCTGGAAAGGGACAAATAGTAATTAGAGCTGACGTTCATGCAGAAGAAAACGAAGAGATCGAAGCGCATGAACAGGAACAGATAGAAATAGATCAATGTGCTCAGACACCAGAAATAAAACCAACTAAACAGAAAAAGAAAGTGCGGTTTGAATCTGAGCAGGGTCAGACTAGGGACCAGGCAGAAGAGATAGATGAAAGACCTGGAACTAGCCAGTCAGGTAGGGAAACAGAAGTGCCACAACAAAAAGTAAAAAGAGTGCACGAAGAAGGGCAAGTTTCCTCAACTACTGGGAGGAAAGGAGGCAGAAGTGCACCTCGATACGTAAAAAGACTGAGGCTCAGACTAAAGACAGCCGCAGAAAACGACAAAGACCGAAAAAGGGCTCAAAGTGAAAGAAGGACAGCCCAAGGAAAATCGCTGAGAAAGAGCGACAGAATAAAGAAACAGAGCAAACGGTATCGAAGCCCTGAGTGGACTTACTTTGTGTTGGAAGAAATAGACGAACCACACCACAGTGGCAACAGTGAAGACGAGTCCATTGCTGATCGGAGCTCTGACGAAGACCCTCCTTGATAAAGCCCAGAAGTGAGCCTTTGGTGCAAAGAGACGAAGAGGGGCAGCGAAAGCCACCTGTAAGCTAAAATGTCTGATCCGAGTGTCTCTGGGAGATCCAGATGTGGGTGTCTAAAAACTTGCTGTAAAGTATGCTTATGTAGCGTAGCTGCGCTAATAGTAATATGGATAGGACTAACAATCTTCTTACCGTTTATGATAAGTAAGAATCCTAACCTTTCCCCTACTGAACCTGAGACAGTAGACGTAGGGGCTGACCCGACTGCAGAAACACCACGAAGCTTAGAAAGACGCGACAAACTAGTAGGCTCGACACACACACGACCTAACTTAGAAGCATCAGATGAGGATGGACTACATTTTCACAAAATGAGAAACAGGACACATCTAAATGTCTTTGCTAACTTGTTAGTGCATTACGTAGAAGCTATGGAAATAGAAGACTGTTATGTCTGCATGAAGCTACCTACCTCAGTAGCTGAAGGTGTGACATATCATCACCTACCGTTAACCTATGGAATTTCCTGTAGTATTTTAGCTAGCTTGTTCTATAGAAGCACCTTGCAATACTATTATTCAAATGATGACGTAGTTTTTTCTGAACTTCCTGTTAGAAAACACTTGAACCGTGTACATACTACAAGTGACGTGACCCGTTATATGGGAGAATATTTTCTGACTATAGGTAATATAGATTTAAATGAAGCAAGAGAATCTAATCTGACCTGCTCTCTGCAAGAGCAGGAAAAGATGTTCATAAAGATGGCAGACAGAAGGAGAGAAAAGTTTCAAAAGAAAGCAAATGACGAAAAAGATAAAGTCCCTAGGTGGGCTAAACACATGGATAACACCTCGCAAGGCGAAGCTAATCCTGCCTTGTTGCTGGATTTTGAACGAAAGGGGAAACTTTGTATCCATAGGGAAAAGACAGAGTACTATAACAATGAATTCATCGGTTCCAGCGAGTGTGAACATAATTACAAGGTAATTGGAGGTTGGGGTTTCAAAAATGGGTCAGAACCTGTGTTTCCCGGAATATATTATATATGTGGGAACAAGGCTTATTTCAAATTGCCGGATCACTGGTATGGAAGCTGCTACTTTGGCATTGTTTTCCCGAAAATATACCATGTGAATAATGCAGCTGGAAGCGATGAAGAAACTAATGGCTTAGTGCGTAGTAAGCGCGAAAGTGTAGGTGAAGTTATAGGTGATATTTTCAGTGCACTGATACCTGGAATGGGGGTAGTTCTGAACACCCATAGAATCTGCAAATTGTCTACAGTAGTGGACCGGTTATCAACGGACACTGCTGCTGGATTCCTGCTGGTCAATACTGAAATGGTTGCGATCAGATCAATGGTTTTACAAAACCGTCTTGCCCTTGACACCCTATTAGCGAAAGAGGGCGGGGTCTGTAGAATGCTGAAGGCGCAACATTGTTGCACTTACATTCCAGATAAAAGTATCGAATTAAAACAATATGTGAAGAACATAACTAATTTGGAAAAGGAACTCAAACCATTGGAGGTTGACAGTGCCTGGACAAGACTGACTGGAGGTCTCTCCTCTATAGGTAGTTGGTTTGCTAACTTAGGTAGAAACGTGTTGTGGAAAATACTGATGCCAATAGTTGTGATAGGTATAATTATATTGATTATTTTTATCTGCTGCAAATGTCAGAAGTGCAAAAGGAAATACACAGTAAATCAGAGAGGGGTGAAAAGAAATATTGATGAACTGGAATTAGAAGAGGTAAAGAATACAATCTATAAAAAGGCGAAAAATCACCACTCTCATAGAGAAGCTGAAAGAAAACTGAACAATAAATTTATTGAAATTGACATGAGTGATGTGGATGAGTGAGAAAAAGTTGGCATCTGTTTCCATTATGTAGTGATGATAGTAAATATCATCAAAGAGGGGATTGATGGAGCAAGGATTTGCACGTGAAGCGCCTTGCCCCGTACAAGAACCTCGCCAAATGTATAACATTACTAAAAATCATTGTTGTCGTTTATTACACGTTTTTCCAAACACGCGGGTGTCCCCGGATGCTTGCCTGTATGTCTTTTACATATTAACGAAGCTTGCACTAAGGAAAATGGCTGCTTCGCTGAAATTCAGTCTGCGCATGCGTCGGTCATACCCATGTGATGTGACGCACTCGCATTCTGGAGGGAGTTCTGTGCACATGCGCATTGTTGCTAATATGGCCGCTTGACTCTCACCACGCTCTCTGCTGTTTGCTGCTGCTTTAGCCTATCTATCTTTTCGCACTAAACCTTAATGCTATAGTCATTATAAAGTAAGGGTTGGATAAGATTTTTCATGGTATACAGTGTGATCATTCTGGATGTGATATTAATTTGTTTCCGCTTACTTTTCATGTACCGCGTCTTTTGGGGCTGGGAGTTCTTAAGCTACGCCATCTTTGACACTCCTCTGGGGTTTGCCATGTGACCTGGGAGAAACTCGACTGCGCAGAAGCTAAACCAAGCCAGCTGGCTCCTGAAGCAAAATGCGCCTGAGAACCCAGCACACAGTGTGGACAATCACCTTGAATTTAACAGACTTTGTTGCAACCGTCTTATGCGCTCATATTTTCTGTTGTACTCTATGATGGGAACGTGAACCCGGGGGGCGGGTATGCAAACCTGAATATTAAATCTGGGAAAGCTGAATTTTAGGAGGTGGTAATGATCGCACCACCTCTCCTGACCAATCAAAATATGGGAAACTGTCACTTGCAACATTAGTGGGTGGTCTGAGGGACCCCAGAACTGTATAATTGCCCTAGTTTAGCTTATGGAAATCGTCCGACTTGTCCGAGTAGCAGACCTGTCACTGACCCTACGATCTCAATAGGTGCTCAATCTGAAAGTGCTGCGGAGCACTTTGTCCATACTTTCCACAAGCTCCTAAGGGGTGGAAATTCCTAAGTGCTGGCGAAGCACTTTGCTGGGAGATTCGAAAATCCAATCGGGGTTTCTGGCGGATTACTTGCAGAAAGGGGTAACGCAGGCGTTGCTGTCCGAAGCTGCGGGTGTTGGTCGTTTCCCTGGGAGGCCCAGTCCTTTGACCGAACCTGAGGGGTATCCTGTCCAGATCTGTCCGTGGGTTGTACCTGTTCGCATTCTGGTGTGCCTTTTCTGAGGGTCCTTGTCCCCGTCTTCCCAACTGACCCGTGGCCAGGGTTGGTCTCAAATCTGAATTAGGTAAATATCGTTTGTGGGTTTGCGTATTCTCTGTAGCCTGTTTTCTCTCTCTCTCTCTCCCATCTCTCTTTGTATAATCTATTAAAGCATTCTACCTGTGATATTGCTCTATTGCCGTTGAAACATCCAGTATATGTGTCTGATTTAGTTGGGTTCCTTCTCTCCCCCCCCTCCTTTAGGAGCTCATTAACTTTGTCATAAATAATAGCTTGTTCCCATTTTTCCCTTTCCTTTAGTGGTTTGCAGTGAACATAGTAAGAATAGTCTTAAGTGATAAGGATAAGTACATTTTTAGGTCCCTCCACAACTCTTGTCTTAGTATAAAATTGCAGTGATTAGTTCTATGCCAAACCCCACCTCTAGTTTTCCCATATATCTTAATGGTCGTGATTTTCTTCGTGCAAAGTTACCTATTGGTGTTGATATTAATGTTTGACATAGTGTTCTGCATATCGCTTATTGTCTTGGCATCTTCTTTTTGAATTTTCATATAAAGTGTCAAACTTCATCAGGTGTCTGTGGTCATTTTACAGAAAAGTGGATAAAATATATGGACGTAAAGAAATGTTTTAAGGTCCTGTCTACTATTTTCCCTTTTAGCTCTAGGTCCATCGAAAGTTTGTGCCTGCGGTAAGTCAGGTGCATGGTAAGCAGAGGTAATTCTGAACCATTGATTACTCATAGTAGCGTGCCAGGATCTCACCCGGTTCACGAGAATCACTGATTGAAATCAAATGCACGCCGGGGCCCAGTGCGTGTAAGAAATTGGTGACCCGGGTGAACTGCGCGCTCTATCAATAGCACTCAGCTATATATTAGTATTTTAACTTTTAAACTGCAAGTAACAAAAAGATCTCTCTGAGAAAAACCATAACCCATTGACCTATTTATAGTGTATGTACTTTGTGATCTGAATCGGACATGTTCTGTGCAGCAGGCATATTAACCTTCTGTGCTATGATGAGTCAAAAGAAACTTCCACTTCCAGACAAAGCTCCAGTCTCTCCCCAGAAAGAACATTAATCACTGGAGTTATCCTGGCATTTTTATTGATACTTTGAAAATTGCTGGGGCAAAGTATGTGGCATCAGGTGCTTAGAAAATTATTGATGTTTATGCATCATAATAAAAACATCCAGTTGTTAACTCAGTGATATTTAATGGGTTTTGAAGCACTTATTTTGGTACTCTTGCTGTTAGAAGGATGTTGGTTAAATACATTCTTCAGCAATCCTCACACAGTTCAGGAATTGAAATGGAGCACAAATAAAAATACCTAAATGTCTTTTGATTTTAGCAACCTTTTTGACCCTGCCAGCACACTTCCTGACCTCCGCCCCCATGGCATGCTGATCACTATTCTCACAAGGGCTCGAAGTAAATGAAGACAGCCTGGAAATGCAGCAAATAAACATCGCTGCACTTCCAGGCCATCTTCACTTACATGCAATTGCAGAGGCATTCACGCCCCCCTGGGAACCCATCCACGCCCCCCCCCCCCCCCCCCCGGGGGGCGCGCCTCACAGTTTGAAGACCTCTGACCTACACCGTCTTTCATGTCAACCAAAGATCCTGGTGCTACACATACTTACTAGAATTAGGTCTGGGCTGTGCTAACAACTGATGCACTTCATAAACACACACTTCTCACACTCTGTTAGGACGTGAGAAGCCCAATTCATGGCAAACTGAAAGGATTTTATCAGGAAGATGGAGAATCAATGGTCATCTTTCCCAGAGTGGGTATCTGATGAGAAGGTCTGTACCCCATTCCCATTTTATCAGTTATCACTAAACATACCTCATATGATTGCCTGGACATGGATATGGTAAGCTTCCATGTTACCATGAGGGCAGCCATGGTTGGACACTAATTCCAAAGGAATCAAGTACACTGCTGGTAAGCACATACAAACAAAACCATGCAGAGCTCCAGCAAGAGGACCCAGAATGTGAGTCTTCTGTGGTACAAACAACAGGCTATGCCAGACATTATGAAATCAGGAGCTGGAAAGCACAGCATTACTGCACTCTAGACTTTTAACTCCAATAATATTGCAATCCTTATTCACATAATCCTGGCTATGGGTCTGATTTTCCTTGCTTCGTCCCAGTAGAGAATCTGTAATCACCCTCCAAAGTTCCAAACCTGTTTTTATTAATCAGAAACAATATCACTAGGGACATTGAAAGTTGCTGTGTTTCACATGACATAGAACAAAGATTGTAGATTAAAATAGCCCAGTGCATACATTTCCCACCAGCCTAGTATAAATTGATTATTGGTCACGTTCCTTCCACTCTTGGGGCACTGCTGATATGAAAAGTATTTGAGAAGGACCCCTCCAACAAGCTCCTACCATAAAAGTCCTCCAGTGCTCCAGACTTATACAGCTTTACCTGTCTATTTCTCCTTAGTACACCTCTGTTGGAAAGGTGTACCATTTTGAACCAATTATAGGTTTACTATCCTTAGTAAATCTGGGATTGCATCAAAAATCTATGGGTGGATGCATGGGAATGCCCATGCTCAATGCCTGGAACACCATCCTAATGCAGTGTAACACACAGCAGCGATTTGCTCTACCTTGCATTACTCTGGATTAACTAAGCCACACAGATTCACGCAAGGTGGTTTTGCTTGGCTTAGTATATCTCTCTTTACAAAAAAAAAATGTTTTATTGAGCAGAGCTTTCAGAGAAGACATTCCATATTGATGCAATACAAGAGTCCATCATCAACATATCTCACATCTCACAGCTTATAAAACAAGGTACAAGAAATTTCAAATCATTCTACAAGATATTTCCAATTCCGGAAAAAAATGTTGGTTGCCCCAGTTCATTTAGCGTAAGCTTCTTTTAATTTTTTAGTACTTAGCATTTTGTTTATCCATTTCTCAAAGACAGGTATTTCCTGTGATCTCCAGTTTTGTAAAACTAAAGAGCGAGCAACCAGCATAGAGATAGCAAGAAAAGACCCCTCACTTTTATATAGTAAAACCTCCCTAGAGGTAATCCCAAACAGGACTGCTTCTGCTATTGGATCAAATGGTTTTTGAATCGCCTGACTAAAAAAATCTAAATATTTTCTCCCAGAATACTCTTAATTTGGGACACGAGAAGAATAAATGCCTCCAGCCCCCTTCAAAAGGAGTACAACAGTGAAAACACCTATTTTCTACCTCTGGATACATTTTATTTAGAGCCGCTGGCGTATAATAAGCCATCCAGTGTGAAAGAAAAGCCATATTTTTATATTTAGCTGCTCTGAGAGTTTTGTTTGCTGAGGTAGATATTTTAAGCCATTCTTGGAGGGAAAAAAACACATTGAGTCTCAGGCGCAACCTTTTCCAAATGCTTCAACACCAAAGGAGATTCGTCTTGTGTTTGCATTAAACAATACCAATTACCGACCCCGCTCAAATTGGAGGTAAACAGAGTGATAGCAGCCCTTGAGGGGGAATTGTTCAATAACAACTTATGTTTCTTAAAAAAATAAACTATTTAAATGAATTCGAAGAATGTGGGCTTATTACTCCCATTGCCTCTGGCCTGAACTTCTTCCCACGTAATCATCCTCCCCTGAATAATGAACTGGTTAACTACCCCTAGACCGACATCATGCCAAGTTTTCAACTGAGCTGGATGAAAAAGGAGGCCCAACTCTCTACATTCATTACACTTTAAGGAATAAAACCCGGCAAATCCACTCTGCTTAAAGGCGGAGCGAAGTCAGTTTGAAAAATCCACCTTGTTTTTTTGGAAGCTTGGCAGTTTTTAGAAATGTGGAGATTTAAGTTCCTGCTTCTTGGCAGTGGCGGTTCTTTTATATGGGCAGAGGGGCTACGCCCTCGTCCTTTTTCTGCCCCCTAGTTGTGCTTTTTACTTTACAATTGAGTAAATATATTCCTGCAAGTAACCTGCTTCAGCGCTGTGAGCTCCTCAGCCGGCAAATCTAGAATTGGTGGCGCATGCTCAGAGTGCATGATTTGTGCCTGCCATAAACCTGGCAGGCACAAATCATGCACTCTGAGCATGCGCCACCAATCCTAGATTTGCCGGCTGAGGAGCTCACAGCCCTGAGACGTGTGACGTCAGCACCTCGGCAAAGACATTGAAGTCCTTGCTGAAGGACCTCCCCCGCCGATAGAGATAGCCCTGAGCGCTGTCTGCTTCAGCTCTGCAGAGGCCAGGGCTATATGTCAATCATAGTTCATGAAGCCTCCCTGTAATGTTAACCCCTCCCTTCCCTGCCCTGTGACCAATGAAACAAGAATGGGTTAAAGTGGAAAGAAAGAAGCTGCGTCATGATTCCTTACATCTCCGGTGAGTGAAAATTAAAATGTACATATTTATGAAGTGTTCGAAATGAGCGAGCTTTAAAAGATATTAGTAGTGCTGAACTGTGTTCATGCCCTCGTGTCACGTATTTAAGAGGCCGTAAACTGTAGCTAGCATTTAGTTGCCAAATTGAAAGCACGTATGAAATCCTTTTTGAAAGGCGCTTGTTAGTAATTAATAAGTTGTCATCCGAGGCCAACATTGGGTGCTGACGGCTGTGGTTCAGGGCAGAGTCAACAGATCTCATGACCATAGAGAGCTGGGAAAGGCAGGAGGCGGTCCGGAGACTTTGTTGGGGTGGGTGGCTGGATATGCATGCTCAAAACCTCCATTATTATCTTTTTATTACTAGTTGGATTTGTAAGGGGCTTGGGTGAAGTCACTGTGCATATGGGCTCTTGGGATTTTTGAAAGGCATGGCAGGGTCTTTAAGTGGCTACAGCAGGGAGTATGACACCGGGGGTCACACTGCTCAGTGATTTGTAGTGGTTGGAAGATTATTGTCATCCCTGGTGTCGCGCTCCATGCTGCAGTCAGTTGAGAGAGAAGCAAGCCAGCCATGCAGTAGACTAAATGAGTGCTGGCTCTGTAAATAGTGCTGATGTGTGTAACGGTTTGAGAGTGTGTTTTGGTGTGTAAGTCCACCTATCTCAGTGTGTATGGCTGCTGATGTGTTGTTTAACTGTGAAAAGGGCCTAAGTGAAGCGTTATTAAACACTTTCATATTGCAATTATGAAGGTACATTCCTTCTGCTTCAAAGTAGGTCATGTAACTGGTGCTCACATAGAGCGCTCCAATATTTTTGATTCAAGATGTGCTGTCAATTACAGGCAATAGTTTAAAGACAAATTCATATATCTTAATTGTGGGACATTCATCAAGTGTAAATTCAGTTCTACTACTACTAGGGTACGATTATCCGCCACACCACTTTAAATATTCACCAGCCGCCACTGCTTCTTGGATCATCTTGTTTATAAAGAAATTATCAATCTGTTTAGTTTTGACTAATAAGCATGCTGTGCAGTCCAGAAATGCAGATTCATAATATAAATGAACATTCTGCAGTGCTAAGCCACCCAATTGAGTATCTAATTGTGACACCGAGAATTTAACTCTGGCTGCCTTTTTATTCCAAATAAATGATCTAACCATCAAATCAATTCCTTTAAAATAGCTAAGATTAATTTTGATTGGCATATTGGAAAAAAGAAATATCAGTAAAGGTAATATAGACATCATAAGGAGCGTCCCTCGACCTATCAAAGTTAACGGAAGGCTAGCCCATTTTTCAAGTAGTTTCTGGATTTTAATACTGGTGGCCTCATAAGTTAGTTTCGCCATATGTCCATATTGGGCTGTAACATAGATTCCCAGGTATCGTATGGGATCTGTTTTTAAAGCCTGCTGTTTCAAACTCTCTGGCAAAAACTCTACCCCCATATTTAAAGTTATAATGTCTGTTTTACTGGGATTGATTTTATACCCCCCTATTGATTCATATTTTTTAAATTCCACCAAAATCAGTTCTATATTTATTTTATCGGTAGACAGGTACAGAATGGCATCATCAGCGAAGAGTTTTAATTTAGACATGCCACTAATCATAGCGTTAATGCCGAGATTAGCACATATTTGGATTGCTAATGGTGCTATAAAGAAAGCGAACAAAAGGGGTGAGAGGGGGCAACCTTGCCTGGTCACCCGATTATTATTGACTGACCCTATTTGATCACCATTAATTACTAACTGAGCCTGTGCCCCTTGGTAAATATTTTTCAACACTGAAATAACTTGGCCCGGAATCCCAAACCTTTGGAGCCCGAAAAATAAAGTGTCCCAATAAACTAGATCGAAGGCTTTTTCAGCATCCACCATCATTATGCAGCTTTGTCTTATTACCGTTAAAATAATCAAGCGCTTGTATCAATGAGCCTGTATTTGAAGACATAGTACACCCGGCTACGAAGCCTGTTTGATCGGTATGAATTATTTCCTTTGCCAACGGAGTGAAACACATTGCCCAGATCTTCATCATAATTTTATAGTTGGCGTTCAAGAGGCTAATCCGTCTAAATGAATTCACATTATTTGATGGTTTGACCTTTTTTATAAAGCTGACTACGATCGCCCTCTTAAACTCCGGAGGCACCAAGCCACCAGCTTTGATATAATTAAAAAGCTTCTTGAGGAATGGGGTCAGCTCTTTAACGAATGTTTTGTAAAATTTGATAGGAATACCATCTTCCCCACAAGCTTTTGCCCCGGCCAATGATTTTATCACTGCTGTGATCTCAGGTCCGGTAATTTCACTTAAAAGCTGGGTGACTGCATTCTGTGATATTGTAGGTAGTTGTACTTTGATAAAATACTCATGAATTGCTTCCCTATTAGTAGAATATTTTGTAGTATATAGTTGTTGGTGGAGTTCAACAAAGACCTGGGCAGTATCACCTCTTTTAGTTGCCACAAAAGTCAACTATTCCCAGAATACAAGCTGATTCCTGATGAGCCTTTGTTGACCAGGCTAATATTTTCCCCATCATTTGGCTCCCTTCATAAACCTTTTGTTGGTAAGACTGGGAGCTATTAATCTCTTCAAGAATAAAATAATCTCTCAATGTCTTTATAGCCTCTTCCCATTGCTCCCATGATGAGGAAGTTGACCATTTTGCAGCGTGTTTATGAGATCGCTGCAATTCTGCAATTTTTTCTGATCATACCCTAGTTTTCCCTGCTAATGCAGCTATCATCTGCCCTCTGGCTGCAGCTTTAAAGCCACCCCAAACAGAAAAAATATCTGCCGTCCCTTCATTAATATTAAAAAATTCTACAATCCACCCCCTAAACTGCTCAAGCCAGATAGGGTCTTGCAGAAGAAGATGGTCCATCGGCCACCTGGACCTATTACTCTTCTGGATCCCAATGTCTACATCGGCCTGAACATAAGAGTGATCAGAGAAGGCATTTGCACCAGTTACTGCAGCTCTGAGGGACAAAGAGCGTGAAATCAGTAAAAAGTCGATTCATGAGGCTGTCTGATATTGGCGGGAACAACAAGTGTATTCCCCAGAGTTCTGATTTAACAAACGCCATGAGTCGATTAAATTGAGGTCTTGAATTGCGGCGTCTAGGACTTTTTTTGTCTTGGGTTTAAGTTTCTTCTTATTTATATTAGAAGTATCAGGTTTGAGATCCTGCATAAAATTAAAATCTCCCCCTAACACGATTTGGCCGGGGACCCGTATCAAAAGCTTGTGAATGGCCAATAATCTGGATGCCTCATCTACTATAGGCCCAAAGTAGTTGATCAAATTTAAAACCTGTTTTTTAATTTTAACCAGGACCCAGCTCCACCTCCATTGGGGATCTCGCTGTACTTGTGAAAATTCCCAATCTAATTCATGTGAAAAGTAGGTTGCGACCCCTCTGACCCCCATCCCCGCTGAAGTGAAGAAGGTACTGGAGAAAAATCCCGGTATAAAGAATTTTGGTGAATTGTTTTTCAAATGAGTTTCTTGGATAAAAAGCATGAGAGGTTTTACCGTAACAAGACACCGGATTAAACATCCATACTTCTGTCTATTCAAAATCCTGTTAACAGTTAATGAAACTATCCGACAATTTCTAGTTGTGCTCATTTTGCCATTAGAGAATAACAATCTTTACATTCAAAATTCTAATTGTCAATATGTTTACTCAATATTTGATTCCTCTGTTTGCTACTGCTCTTTTTTCTTGATCCCCCCAGAACCTCCGACCCCAATGCCAAGGGCTCCCAACCCAAATCATTCACCTTCCCCGAAGCTAGGGGCTCCTGCCCCATGGCATCCACTCCCCAAGTTATGTAGACCGCCCCACAATCCACATTTCCCCCTCTCTGAACTAACTTAGTGGTACCCTGGTACAGTACCTGGGTTGACCTATCTCCCCTCATAGTGGAGCTGAAGAAAAAAAAGAACAGAACAAAAAATAACACAAGAACGGCAGAGAAGAAGACACATCTAGGATCACTTCCCTACTGAAATTACTTTCAGCAATTCCTGGGCTTCCTCAATTTGTATACTCATGTGGAACTTCCTCTGCACAAGAACTTTTAGTTTGGACTGCTGCGCAATGAAGGATTGGGCTCTATGAGCTTTAAAAAGATATAGTAATTTTACAAACTCCTTGCGTCTATGTGATACTGTAACAGACATATCCGAAAAACTTCTATATTTAGTCCCATCATTTATATCGAATTGTCGCAACTGGATAGCTTTAGTCAATATCTTCTCCTTGACGCGAAAGTCTGAAAAATTGACTAAGATTGTGCGAGGAAACTTCATATTGAGTGGAAGATGCACTGGTACACAATGTGCCCGGGTCACTGTTAGATCATCCGAGAACTTTGGAATCACTTTTTGCTAAAGAAATGTCTCCACCTATTGAAGTGTATGGGCTCCTATGGACCCTTCCGGGACCCCAACAATTCACAGATTTGCACAGCATGAATGATTTTCAAGTTCTTCAATTTTGTTTTCCAAATGTATTTTTATGATGAATGGCAGAATTTACTTGCTGGAGCATAGCATTCATTTGATCCTATAGATGAAATATCGTGGATTCTGCTTCCTGAATTCTGATGGGAAAGCTTGCCACCACCTCTTCGATTTTTCCCAAATGTATATGAAGTGCTGCTATCTCAATTTCTTGAGATTCCTTCATGTCGTGCATTTCTTCAAGTATTAGATTAAGCATGGTCTTGATGTCGATCTGGCGTGTATTAGTGTTTTCACTTTGATTTTCTGCATCAAGTTCCACTGCTATTGGCTGCGCCCCATGTTTGCCTCTTGGCGCTGGCGACTCTTCTTGCTCTAAACTGTCATTTTTTATTTATTTGTTTTTATTTTGCCTTGAATATTCTCCTTTGATGAAGCGGGTGGAGCCCTGACCGTAATCAGAGTTGATGGGGATTTTGTATCAGTGTCTGTAACTGAGACTCAGCTAATGCCTGGACAGATCCTGCAGGCTGATATAAAGTTGGTGTTTTACTATTGAGGAGCAAGAACGACTGAGCAACCACAGCCAGTGGACTAGTTTGAATGAGAGCAGGCCACTTTGATCAGAAAATGAGTCTCGAATTGTAAGCACTTGATTTAATCCTTCAGTAGGGAAGGAAGATGGAGATGGAAATGACATAGTTGTAGAGGGAGGAGATGGGTGTGACGGTTGATTAGATAGAGGTGCAATATTTATTACAGACTCAACAATTGGAACACCTGATACACTTTGAGATGACTGCAAAGAAACTTTAGGGGATAAAGGTAGCAGATTCTTTTTGACAAAAAGGGGGAAGTCTCTGTGATATTTTGCCTCTTGCTTTTTTTCAGACAAAAGAGTCTCTTGTCCAGTATTTTGTTGCTTGTCTTTTCTCGCTGGCTCTGTGGTCTCAATTAAACTAGTCTTGTGTAGATCTTCCACCATTAACTGATTTTCTAAGATATCCGTCTCTGAACCTTCGGAGCTGAAGCTTAGCTCATCATGAGACACTTTATTGCCAGCTTTTGCTGCTGCCTGACTGAGTTTGACTTGAACCAGGTGTTTTTTAGTCTTCACAGTTGCTGGAGTCCAATTTTGCAGCTGATGCCACCAATTTCAATTGTTTCCTCTTTTTGGCAGTGATAATAATAATAATTCTTTATTTGATTTAGATGCCTAAGCGGTTCTTGGATAGAACTATCATGCAAAACCTTAAAATTTTTGAACCTTGCCGCCATAGAGCTGGAAAAAAAGGGCACTATCTGAAGAGGTTCCTGTACAATAGGTCAGGCTTTGGCAGACCACAGACTCTTCCTCCCTTCTTTCCAATGGTTGCTTTTACGCAGCACAGTTAATGATAACGAGCCTCTTGTTTGAATAACCATTATTCTTTTATACTTTTTTTTCTCTTCTTAGACCTTTTTTTTTCAGCTACTTTTTCAGAGCATGTTATTAATTTTTAACTCGACTCAAAATTTATTCTGTGTTGTTTTTATGATGTAAATATCTCTTGCATGGTGGTAAGTCCACCCTTTTATGATTTGTTTTAAATCAAATAAAGAATTATTATTATTACTTTTTGGCAGTGTTCCCCCTTTAAAACAGCAGTTACAGCCTTAATTGTCTTTTAGTTTTTTTATCTTTTATAATATTACTATTGATAAAAACTTACTGGGACTTTAACTTTTACTTATGCGAGAAAAAAAACTGCTGCTCACCCGAGTCTGCCTCGAGAAATCTGCAAATGCGTCCCCTCAGCTCTTAGAGTCACTGAAGCCACTCTTCTTCCACAGCCAGGATACACTGCATTTCATTCAGCACAGGAAACTGCTGTTTCCCTTTCCCTTGCCGCTTCACTCCAGTTCACCCATAAATGGAAACAGGTCCGGGCGGTTTCAGGATGCCACGGCAATCCCATGGCTCCTGTGCTTCCCTCCTTCCATGAGTATAGGCTACGGTCCGTCCGCCAAATGTTGTGTAGTGCCTTCACGCTGGAAAACGAAAGAAAGAAACCTCTCGCAAATTGCAAACTGCGAGCCACGATACGGTGAAGGGAGCAATCTCTCACTCTTCCCCCGGTCTTGCCGCTCCAGCGTAGAACAGGTCATCGCACAGCGTTCTCATCAGCAGTGCTCCATTACTGAGGGGAGGAGCAATCCGTCACCTGGGCAAGGTGAAGGTGGCGTTCTCCTCCATAGCCTGAAGCCAGGTGACTTAGTATATCTCACTTAATCCCATGTGTTGCCTTGTGTGAAGCAACAGCGAACCAAAGGCTTAGTAAATCTGTCCCCTAGTCTCTACACAAGGCAGTATGCTGGCAATATACAGTGTGGGTTCTCGTGGCACACCCACATGCAGAAATCACCCAGGAGCTCACTTTTGATGGGATTGAGTGCAGCTATAAGGCAGATGTGCCTAAGACGTTAATGTTTATGCTACACTAGTCCTATAGGAACTGGCCCTAGGAATAGTAAATGATTTGGCTCATGTGCACTGCTGTCTTTGAGGGATTGTGGGTGTTTTGTGGCCTTTTTAGCTGGTGTAATGTTTGACTGGGTTGAACCCCTGCTGTGTACGTTAACGTATACCCAATCTGCTTTTAAATTAAGCCTTTCCCCTCGTTTTGAGGTACAATTATTTGTTAATTATTTATTTAGATATTTCCGATTCCTGCATACTACTGTACTAGAAAGAAAAGTAAAATGTGCACTAATAAAAAATAAAGGAGGGCATATCGAAAATGTACTGTTAAAAGCATGCAAAGGAAGTGTCAAGGATTTTGAGGTTAATACTGGGGTGTGGTTGAAATTAATTGTGTTAGAATTGGGACAGTGGTATTATGACAGACTGGTTTGGGGGCAATAATCAGCTATTGCTGGCTTTTAGGTGGGGCTTCAGTTCTGGCACCAGCAGCTACTTTCCCATTCAATTCTGGTGAATCGTTAAATCATGTTCCTGCTACACTGTGAATGAACGAATATTGGAGATGGCGGGGTGCACAACGTGAAGGCAAGTAGGTTAATCAGGAGGTACTTCTGAGTTATGGGTGCTCACTTAGGGTGGTGTTATCCGTCTAGAACACCTTCAAGTATCGGTATTGTCGTGTATGCGGAGCCCCGCAAGAACATCCCCTGGTGGAGCACACCACTTGAGATCACACAAAGGTGCTTCTGTTTAGAGTAGTAAGTCTTTATTACTTCATATCCATGGTAGTTTTAAGATTAGTTAGCTTCGATATTCAACAGCATATCGGAAGTGTTATAATCCATTTACATTTGAACATTGAGCTCCAATGCATTTCGGGCGTAAGCGGCCACTGAAACAGTGTAATTAAGGGTAATGAAATACAACATCCCATGAAAGGACACAATATCAAACTCCATGTAGACGCCACATGTAACTCCACCAATCTGATCTACGCCCTCAAATGCCCATGTGGCAAACTATACATAGGGAAGACTGAACGCAAAATTAAAACCCGACTGAATGAGCACAAGTCTAACATCAGACTTAAAACTGAAAAATCCAGCATTGCTCTTCACTTTATGGAAGCACGCCATACCATCGCTCAATTAAAATTCATGGTCCTAGAGAACGTACCCAAAAAAGAAGGCATAGACAATACAAAACTGTTACTGAAGAGAGAACTTGAGTGGATTTACCTCCTACAGACCCTCAAGCCCCATGGGCTCAACGATCGTACAGAATTTAGTTGTTACTTATAATAGTTGTTACTTATAATATTGACTGTATTGCTGCTGCTTCTCCGTTCCCTTTACCCCTGTCCTCACCCTTGTTTACGTTTGTTTACTTTTGTCTATCCCTGCTTACTTGTGTCTATCGGCGCACGCATGTATGTTTTCACCACTTGGTGTCTCAGTTAGGTTTTCACCACTTCAACATGGCCCCCGTTTTTCACGGGCGCGAGTCCGTCATCTCTGTTGACTTAATTATTTAGCCGATCGTCTTACACGCGGCTGTGACAGCAAACGGATGACTGCAGGAGAACGTCTAAGGACGCCACGCTTTACTTTGAAGTAAGAGGCTGATTTATGATAGCTTAGAGACTCACAGTTTAATCGTATCACTGGCGGTAATATTCCCACCATTTTCCCTACCCTGCACCTTAGCTGCGCGCACTTAATCTAGCAGCCCACACATAAGAGCACGCTGATAGATTCCCTTTACCCTCTCGAACATAACACTGTCCCTCACCGCTATTTTTTCTCCGCTTCCTCCTCAGCTCTCCGTGATAAAGGGCGCTTACGCCCGAAATGCATTGGAGCTCAATGTTCAAATGTAAATGGATTATAACACTTCCGATATGCTGTTGAATATCGAAGCTAACTAATCTTAAAACTACCATGGATATGAAGTAATAAAGACTTACTACTCTAAACAGAAGCACCTTTGTGTGATCTCAAGTGGTGTGCTCCACCAGGGGATGTTCTTGCGGGGCTCCGCATACACGACAATACCACCACCTGCTACACTGTGCCAGCAGACTTGTAAGGGGTGATTGTGCACATTCAATGTGTATCCTGTGCCATTCCAGCTAAGCTATTTGTAAAGGACTGAAACTAGCTTTCGTCTATATACACAAGGATCTCTAGAGCAAACTCTTTAGCTATGGTATTAGCATAAAACTATGTGCCCTGTAGTTTACACTTGTTTCACTGCAGCAGATATATTAACGTTCTAAGTTATTTATGGTGATTTAAACTTGTGAGCTGCAGGTTACACATAGATCTTTGTATCACCCACATTAATCATCACCACCATCTTGCCAGTAAATAATGCTGAGGCTTGCTGCATATCCACATCTCTCTGCTGTAGTTGTCATAAGATCCTAAACTATCTCCAAATGTGGTCAGATTACAAACAATAATGTTGTAAAGAAACAGGCTTTTTACAGGTCCGCCCCTACACGTTTTACCCCCATTTGGACAACTAGCTGCTGATTATGCAACTTTGAGAGTACACTGAGGCCTGCTCACCAGATCTCAGTGCCAGTTTTCTGATCGATTACAAAAGGTATATCAAATTGAATGTACCCATTTGGTAGGTGCTGACTTACTTATAAGTCCCTAGCATATGGTGCCCCGTGCACCAAGTTCATGTAAAACAGATTATCCACCTAGGTCTGCAGCACTGTTTGTGCCACCCTGAGTGTGACAAAGGACAAACTTGCTCCCAGCCTGCAACTGCCGACTGAAAGGGCAATGTTTGCACTGCTAGCTCGACTTTGCCATTTAAAATAATGGAAAGTCACCACTCTCTTAATAATAAGGAATAAATATGTATATAACTACTCTCCATGAGTGGTGTAGTCATTGGCGAGTGCCCAGGCTGGGTAGAACACTACAACTGTTGACGAGTAGGGGATAAATAACCCGTAGTTTGACAGTGCTCTCCCAGAGAGTTTGCGGTGGTCCAGCAAACTGGACGTGCGTTCCACATGTGTACCGTCTAACTGCAGAATTGACACTGCTACCTGTGGAGTCTCAGCACAACGCCAAACTGTGTAAAGTTTTAGAGGATAAAGAAAGCATCATTGAAAACCTATGCATTGATGGCTGAGAATCAAATGAAAATGGTGCAAACAGAGGTGCCGTGCCGCTAAACAAATTAATACTATATGTCATACGGAATGATAGTGCTATTGACGAATGCAACCAAGTTTTGAAAAGCAGTGTATGTGATAATCCCATGCAAACTAAGCTGCGATCTGATGTGCTATTAAACAGAGATCAAGCAGGTGTTTACAAACAGACATTTAGGTGCAAAGCCAATTGAGTATCATATTGTTATCTACTTACCAAATAACTCAAACACAAAAAGACTTGTTTACTTTCTGAAACACCTATAGAGTCATCCGACCACAGCCTGCTGTGAAGTTGTCCCAAAGGGAGGGCTATAGCTGTGCTTGCAGAGCTGTTCATAAACAAAGCAGCCCACCACCAAAGCTGCCCAGTGGGGGCTCGGAAAAACCCTTCAGATCTCATCTAAATAAAGAGCTCCAATGGAGAGCAAGGGCAAGGCCAAAACTCCTCCAACTGTCAAGGTTGACCCTGAAACCAACAAGTCACAAGGCTCTAGAGATGGTTTGTGTGAGTAAGTTCACCAAGAAACATTAGAGGGACCACTGCTGTCCGCCAATGGTTATATTGTTGCTGCTTTCTTAAAACCGTCATCATCGTTTGATACTGCCAAAAAACACAATATTGGAAAGCGATGAACTGCTTGGATAGAAACTTTTGAGGATTTCATAGATGCATTAGCTGAAACAGATGACTAAAAGATTATCAAGCATCTGCAGAACATGACTGGTGAATGTGTAAAAGAAGCCATAAAAAGATACAACTGAATGGCAAAGTGATGTACCAAAGAAAAACCAAAGGAAATGATGGACGGAGCATTGACAATACAAGCACTCACCCCCAGTCAACTGATCTGGGTTCAATCCATAACCGTTCTTTAGCCCACTCTGCCATCCCATTTCAGACATGGCCATATGCAAATCAGTCTAACCCTGTGCCTCATGGGAACATTCCAGCCCGAACGTCCAAGCCATGCCTTCCCTGGACCGGAAACAAGCTACAGAGGACCGGTTTCTGTGTACCATCCAGTGTCAAATGAAGATTATAAAAGATACATCTTCAGTCAAGAGGGCTATCGAGTGAGTGAAACCATAGCTGAATTTGTTCAGAGACCGGATTTCCTTATAAAGCACTGAAAGTTCAATTAATTTAATGATGAGGACGCTACACGCCTCAGGGTTATAGATGAATGTCTGTCAGATTCCTGTTGAGGATAAATGCTGAAGGAAACTCTGGACTTAGAGCAAGATCTCACGGCTGCCTGAGCTGAGGAGTGCACTAATCGACAAGCGATGGACATGGCAGCCAGAGGTGCCCAGACTGCGTCAGTCATGAACATGAAAAGTTAGCCAAAGGTCAAAGCTGACGGATGCACAGCAATGTCTCATCAGAAAAGAAAATATGTTTCATATGTGCATTGTTATTACCCCATGACAGTAGATGTCCCTTCATTGGACAGACGTGCAATGGATGTGTCAAAGAAAAACATTTTGTGGCGGTTTGCAAGGCGAAGGGAAAAGTAAGTGTTTCATAGAGTGAAGACAAAATGGCTGACCGAGTGCTACATCAATGGCGTTCAACACACCCCAACAAGGCCAAGAGGTCACACCAACTGAGTCAAATTGACACCAAAAGAAGTCGATCATCATCAAAATCATCCTCAAAGAATTCCTTAGTGCCTGTTTCAAGTGAAAGTGACAATGATATTATACAATGTTGATGTTTACTTTAGAGGAGCATGCACATATGGAACTAGTTGAATGTGAGCATAAACACATACGAATGAAAGATCAACATGGAAAAGCACTAAAGACACAAACATTGTCCGAAGCTTACCATGAAGATAAATGGGTGTTTGATACATTTATTATTGATTGAGGTGCATCATAAACAGTATGCCTGAGGAAAATACTGTGAATTGTCTCCCTTACCATAACTTACATCATCAAAAACTAAAGTACATACATAGGCTGCTTTGTCACCTTTAAAAAGTCAGGGTTCATTTGTAGCTACAATGAAAAGCAAAAGAAAGCGGTACAAGTGCCCATTCATATATTTCACGGTACAGCTTCAAGTGCCTATCCGCTGAGTTTTAACACAGCTGCCAATATGGGACAAATATCTGTGAACTACAATATAAATGCTCATCATGCAATAGTAAGTCAATTTCATGGGTTAGGACATTTTAAGACTATGAAAGTACAGTTACATATTAATGGGGATGTGTGCCCTGTTGCCCAAAGACACAGATGGATTGCATTTCACTTGCAAAAAGCTGATGAAAGTCAACTCAACTTGTTGTTCAAACATGGCATCATTAAACACTCCACTGGTCCAATGCCATGGGTTCCCCTATAGTAGTAGAGCCTAGAAGAGACAGTGAAGGAGCTGTAACCATTTGCATTGACATGCATCAGGCCAATAAGGCAACTGAGAGAGAATGAAATTCAGGTATGCACGTTGATAACTCAATGCACAGTTTTTCTCTCAACTCGACTTAAACAAAAGATATCACCAAGTCCACACCCTGAACATTTCTCAATGGCCTATTTGTCTACAGGTCTGATTATCATCATATATTACATTACTGTGCTCTGAACCACTCCATACAAGGGCACTGAGACAGTAACAATTGTCAATAAGAGCGGTCATGGATGTTGCATTGACTGTTAACACATGCTCTCACATACAACATAACTTTTAACAACTTTGCGCTTGGTCTCTGCACCACATTAATTTAATTTAGGCATTGACTTTAAACAATGTGCCTGCAGGAATTCTCCAATTGACATAGCACATTATTTAGGGCCTCAAGGCGCCCCCATTGACACTTCATGATGGCGGCCACTGTATTATTGACGCACACAGACGCGCTGGCAGTCCATCACAATTGACCTTGATATACCCTCACGGTGCTCCTGCATGCTATTCTATGCAATGTAATCTTTATTTTTATATTTGATATTCGGACCACATATCCATTGATTTTATTGAGGCATTGACTGAGAATATGTGCCATTAGTGAGACTCCAAGTGACTAGGCACTGTTTCCAAGGCCACTATACCTCTTCATATGCACTCCAAGATGGCCACCGCTTTTACCTTTATGCATGCAAATGCATGTACACTAGAGGTCCATATTATTTGGCCAGATACACCACCACTAAGCTCACAATTCTGCCCATTGCTCGTTGTGTACCCATGCCTTGACCGTGTCCTCTAATCTCGGGGCCATAACAATAACACCTGGCTCTAATTTCATGAATCATGGGTACTCATATACTGCTTTCTCCCCTCTGCTCACTTCCGATTCAGGTGAGCAGAGGAGGGTAGGTCTGTGGCATTCTTCGCGCAGGACCAAATGAATAGCATTGTGACTTTGAGTCTTACTTTGGCATCACCTTCCTGTGCCTCCCAGGGGTCTCTTCCTGGTCTCCTTGATTTATTATACCTCCCAAAGGTCTCTTCCTGGTCTTACAGATTTAAGATACCTTTATTTTTATTATTGTCATTTTTTAGCAGTTTAGCAGCTGTGCACTACTCTTTGCTTTTGACATAAGGGAAACTACTGATTGATCCAAAAGGTAAGATATTTTGCTCTCACCTGAGGACAACTCAGCATTTATTATATTCTATATGGAGTAACGGTCGGAGGTGGGAGTAGCTGCCGGGTGGTGATTGTGGAGGGGGAGGGACAGGGTGGGGGGTAGTAATCAATGGATTACGGAGGATTACAGGTAAGTAAACATATAAATAAATAAAAAGATTTTTTTGCGTGCACTGCATCGCATTTGGGGATGCAGCGCGCAACAAAATTTGTTTTATTTATTTATATGTTTATTTGCCTGTAATCCTCTGTAATCCATAGATTACTACCCCTGCCCTGCCTCTACCCCTCCCCACATCACCACCTGGCAGCTACTCCCACCACTGACCGCTACTGTCTATATGTCTTAAAACAAGCTTGACTTCCGTTTGTACCACGAGTGTCCCCTAGCCTGACCTGTTCTACGTGTGGTTGTGTGTACACCTCTTCACGTTGCGGCGACTTGTCATCACAAATATTAGCATGAGCATGCCTAGCATCAGGAGACATAATAAAATATTGTGCAAAACTTGAGAATCACCTGTCCATGTACTATGACAATTGGTTTGCCTAATGCTTCTTATATTTCTTTTTTTATTTATCCAGGACAATCATTGTATAATGGTATTGTCCTATAGAGGAGTTCCCAACACTACATATCACTTCCTAGGGGAAGGATAGGGATCTTTTCTAGGTACTGAGGAAGTACCAAGGATGAGGCTAGACTATAAGGTGCAAAACATATTGACCTTGCCACACCCACTCATTTAGGCTATTTGGGTTCATTGAGCATTTACAATAGCCTCCCGTTGTCTATTTTAACCCTCTCAAGGGAACCACCACATTAAAACTTAATTTGGTATCCCTTAAACAATTTTAGCTTCAGTTGCCTTATGTCACACACTCACCCCACTCCGCACATTCTTCACCCTTGCACATGCATACTTCATTATGGCTTAAAATAAAAAGATCTCCGATAAAGTAACCCTTCACGGAGCCCGTAGGGCATCCTGGCCCTATGAGGAGCAGGCCCTATGATGAAGCATGACATCCTTTTGGATATATGAGGGCAACAACAAATAATCCTAAGGATCCTCTTGGATTCGTCCACCACTTCTTCTTCCTTCTTCTTCCTTCTTCTTTCGGAAATAGGACCAGTACCTCCCTACATCAGTGCCTTTCGGCCAGATTTACCACTGACTCATGCAGTGCAGTGCAGCAGCCACAAATGCTGTGCTGAGTGAGAAGGAGAGAGCGAGAGAGCACCATATTTATAGAAACATGGCACTCCCCTCTCCCTAGCACTGGCGCTGAAATCAGCTGCCCTGGGCCATGGACATACCTTTGCACCATAGTGTAAGGTTGTCTCCATGAGTGTAGCATAAGTTTTGTACTGGAAGAGTACCCTTCCAGTACAAAATACTATGCATAGACTGACTTCAACCCTTTTCCCTCTTAGTGCTGTGAAGTGCGGCATACGTACAAAGTCAGAAAAGGAACAAGAATTTAAAGCATTTCTTCTTTGTTGTTCCTGCTTCAAAAGGGCACAGTTTTCTGACAATAAACCCTGTCTACTTTATTTAGTAAATAGATATAGCGTAAGAAACTTTAGTGGCTGCATGGGATTGCCCATGCTCCGCCCATTGTACGCCCCTTGGCGCTAAGTAATGCAAAGAAGTTCTATGCGCTGCTTTGCGTTACTTTCACGTTATTTCCAAAGCTAAATAAAGTTTCATGCTTGAAAGTGAATAAGAAAAAAATATTTTGTGCCGGTTTGCATCACTTTTGTGATGTAAATACAGAGTAAAATCTTAGTAAATCTCCCCCTTAGTGTTTTCAGGGTGTGGGTACTGGGCCTTTATTTGCTCCCAGTCCTTCTATCTTTTTTATATAATTTTCAGAGTGTCATTGCTATGCCCTGGTACCACACCTAAGACGGCTGAAGCTTACAGAAATGTCGTTGTGAAATCAAGCACACCGGCTGCCATGTCATTAGAACAAATTGTCCCTGCCATGTGCCAAGATAGGGACATGCTGAAATTGAAATACATCATTACTCATCAATCTTGGAACCAGCACTTTCGACCACTCACCAATGAACGTGAGTACTTAAAATTCAGAAATGTCAGAGACAAATGTCTGTAACTCAGGAATACCTCATCTTGCAAGGTTTCACAAATTGGCATTCCAGTAAGCCTACAATATCAGGTAATTGAAGTGGCTCATGGGGGACACCGAGGAATAATTGCCACAAACAGAGCTCGTTGAGACACATTCTGGTTTATTTATCCCGATGAAAGGGTTGAAAGAGAGTTAAAAGCCTGTAATTTATGCAACTATCTCTCATCCCATGTTATTCAACACTCTTTAAGCATGTCAAAATTGCCTAACCTTGCTTGGGAAAGATTTGCTATTGATTTCTTTCGTTCTCTTGAAAATAGACATAATTTTACACCTTGTATGCTCATGACGGCTCCCGGCCGCCATGCGTCACGGTGGGCAAGTGCGCACGACTGCCAGGAGCCGTCCGAATGCCGCCCAATGTTTATTTCTCCCGCACAGCGCGGAAAATAAACTTGCGTCCAAGGGGTTATTGGTCATTGTTGATGAATAGTCATGGTTTCCATTGGTAGAGGATCTTTCATCCATCACTCATGAAAAGGTGATTGAAAGATTAGATGGCATCTTTGAGATATGGGGTGTCTCCGTGATCATGAAAACAGACAATGGCCCACCCTTCAGTAGTCGAGAGTTCAAAGACTTTCTCAGCTATCTCAATGCAAAGTATCAGAAAATCGCTTCTCTTTGGCCCCAGATTCAATGGCCATGTCGAACAATTCATGAGTACTCTAAAGAAAGCTGTGCAGTGTGCTACATAAGAAAAGCTTAATCTCAAGGTTGGTTTGAATACCACTCTCTGAACTTACCGATTGACCCCTCACTCATCTACAGGGGAAAGCCCTGCAACCTTAATGTTTGGGAGAGCTAAGATGACCAAGTTACCTCAATCGACCAACCTCAGATCGAAAACTGAGAAGCACATTTGCACAGAAGATCTTGGTCACAAATGAAAAATGATCATTTTTGCTGATCAGCAACATCATCCAATATCCCTTTTAAGAGAGGAGATTAGGTACTAGTTCGACAATCTAGAAAATGAAAATCTTATGCTCCCTTCGAGGCTGAGCCCTTTACTGTTACCACCACCAAAGGACACATGGTCACTGTCCAATGTCCACAGAAGTCCCTTACGAGAGATTTCTCACTTCAGATGTGTGACTCATCACTCACTAAATGTCACCATAGAAAATAGGTCCGGAGAGAGAGTTGATGATCCTATGACTGCTGTTATTTCTAACTCACCTATGCAGATCACAGACACTTCAACTACCAGCTCCAGGATTCCAATGACCCGATCAGGACGTGTGAAGCAAGCACCACAATGGCTCATCGAACAGTTATAAGTGCATATATATTTGTAATTATTTATGTATTTACTTATTCATTTGGTTATTTATTTATTTATTGTAAAAAGTTATAACTTTTTATTCAAAAAAGAAGGAGATGTTGTGTCATGTAAATAATGAGGGAACTCTTTTGTTTCCTGTTGGAGTCTGTAGACCTGTGACATACGTGTTGGAGGGTAGTGAAGTTCTTGTATAAACACTGAAGAATAAAGATGTGTATAACTGCACTCCATGTGTGGTACAGTCATTGGTGAGTGCCTGGACTGGGTAGGACACTACACCTGGCACTCAGACACCTTTTTGCCCACCTGGGGAAGATATGTGAATGACTCCCAGGCTTAGGAACAAAGACAGTTTCCGCAGAGCGAGGCATGACCTCCTCTGCCAGGAAGGCCACTCGGGTGTTATCCCACAAAGCAAGCTTCAAAGGGGAAGCCACTTTTGAAGGGCTGCTCATGATAAAACTCCTGAGCAGGCTGCCTTTTTTTTCATGGAGACAAGTTGAAGACAGGGATAAAAAGGTAAAACCCGTCCTTAAACTGGTCAACCCATTGGTGTGTAACCCTTAGGTAGCAACAACTCTGAGGTGGGCTACCAAGTTCCTCACAGTTGAGAGAAGTTACCGATATTTTGAAAGCGGACTGAATATTGCACTCTGGGATTGTGAAATGCCAGCCATAACCAGCCATTGCTTAGTGACCATGTTGTCTCCTCAGGGCACTTTCCCGGGGGAAAATGGGCCCCCCTGGCACCCTTAACCTCAGTTAACATGGGATTTGAAGAAAGGATTGAAGAAGGACTGCCCTGCTGCCATTGATACTGTATGAAGTGAGGCTTCACCATCAGAAGGACTGCATCTGCTGTAATTTTAGCTAGTTATGTTTGGACTGTGCCTGTGGCTACCGGCTCAGGGTAAATGTGCTTCCTGGCACTCTATCAAAGCAATGACTCCAAGGATATTTGGCTGATCCCTTGGAACTAACTCCAGGGACAAAAGAGCTAAAGAAGACCAAACTGGCAAGTGTGTAACCACTGCAGAAGTGTTGTCGCTACCTGCTGCTGGATGCTCAAAGTAATTAATCCACAATGGCCAAACGTTGCACCTGAGCCTGCTGGACCTGGGAGTGCCATAAGAGTCTGGATTTGTCTCCCAATAGAGACACTACCCCACCAAAGATATTCACTGTGTCACAAGATTGGTAGCCCATTCACAGATGGGGGGGTTCTACTTTTGCAAAGAGGACTGTGTGGGACCCCAGGTTCAGTGGCCAAAATCACCCAACTCAAAAGTGGACCAGGGACTCAGCCATAAATCACCCCGGTCATCTGCACAATATCAGGAGCATCTTTTCACCCTGAATCCACAGCATCAGGACCAATACATTGTGGTCTATGGCAGTCATTTCTCAAAGGCTGGAACTGGACAGGAAAAGGCTCTGGTGGCCAGGTAACTGTCCAAAGTAACCTCACAGGCCTCCTAGAACTTTGGGCACCCAAGTTGGGTTGGAGTTGCCAAACAAACTCTTTCAAACTTTTCAAAATTTTAGAAACATTTGTTGGCCAATGCTTATTTGCGGTTGAACTATCAGTTATTTAATGCTTTAAAGATTCCAATCTCTGGAACCCTGAAGTGGATTTTGATGATCAAGGACTCTAAAAATTCATAATACTATGCTATATTTATATAAGTTGTTGTCGTGTCACTTTCTTATTCCCTTATTTGGTGCTGTTAAATGATTTACACTAAGTTCCTTTGTCAAGCCTTGGTGCTCAAAGCCACAGCTACCCAGGGCTGAGCAAAGGTGATACAAACAAGCCTGACTGGATCCAACACCGTTTTTGCTAGTGTATTCCACGATAAGTCCTCACAGCCATATCATAAAATACACCCAAATCCTCACAAATGTAAAATAGAAAAACATTATTATGCTGTATGTTTTGGCTGTGAAATACTTAAAGGCGCAGTATGAAAAAAATGCTTATGTTCTTACTCACTAACTCTACCTCTTATCATTCCTCTCCCTTCCTTTTTTGCATGCCCTCTTTATTTGTGGATTCCCAATAGCCCACTGGCAGCCGTTTGGGAAGCAACTTGTAGTAAGCACTGCACTTGTTCAAGACAGGGCATCGTCACTGTGGTGCTACAGTCTCTTAACCTAATTGACACCAACTTCTAAGCTGGGAATGGGCTCAGGCACAGGGGTAGCACCACATTCATTCATCTTTTTCTGTGTCTTTAGACAGTTTGGTGCTGCTGTTTGTATTCTGCCATGTAATGCCTTTAGCAAGTTGGTTTGTTTCTCCAAGAAGTGTTAATGTTAGATCATTACCAGTGAGATGCTGGCATCTGCATTTCAAATGCCACCTCTGATCTCTCACTCACTGGGCAGATTAACCTTTGATAGTTTACCAAAAAAAAAAGGCAGACAATCCGGAACTACATTTTATTTTCTATTTCACAAGTCTGCCAAGTAGCACAATGACATTTCATAGCCTTTTTGCGAGGAGGCAGGCCAACATAAACATAAATATGATGAAGTGCAGTAAATTCGGCAAACAATTGTTAAAATAGCCTTGTGCTTTAAACTTAAAAGGCAGTTGTGAGTAAAATGCTGTGTATCCTTTGTCACTGCAAACGAGAGTTTGTGCTCTGTCTAGAAGTCTAAACTCCCTGGCCAGATGGTATCAGCCTGCACATTTTAGAAACAGGTTCAGGAAAAAAATTGCCTTCACAAAGAGTGCTTTCGGACAAAAGTAGGTATTTAGGCCCAGTGCCTGGTACATTGACAGCCTAATCATCTCCCAGCCCTTCCGCTGCATAATCTAGTGCCTCTACCTTTTTTGAAAAATGATAAATTTGACCAGAGCACAGTTTAGTGTGGTGTTACATGGGTCCAAATAGGCCAGCACTGCTTCACTACAGGATCTTGTGCCCCTGGCAACCCACCCTCTTCGTAACAACTCCCTCCACTCCTCTTTTGCCCAGTTAATGAATTATTGTGTTATAAAATGTTTACATGTTTTAGGTCCTGTTTAAAGTTTAATTCATTTATGTGCTTTGTATATTGTAGATCTCCTTGTAAGATCTAAACCTCCAAAAAACTTGTAATAACTATTTTGGAAATAGTTATTTTACAACTTACCTTTTACCTACCTACAGGCTATAGAAGCCCATTTGCATGACTGCCAAATGTCACTCAGGGGCTGAATAGCCCCATCGATGAGGTGTGAACTTCTCCTCAGACCGGAGACAAAGGCTTTGAGTGTGGGGAGGTGTTCTGTTCCTCTGGCAGGATGATCATCTTGGGTGTGCCCATAAACTTGATTAACTTCAAAGAGGTTTATCATGTCACAGGCAAGTGCTATTGGATACCTGGGCACTGCTCACTCTTGTCCACCTAGTCAAGCACCAATTCCAGTAGGAGAGGAGCTACCACCTAGAACTGGTTTGAAGTGACCACACAGAAGAGGTTACTCATTTCCCTGACCAGACCTCTGGGGTGGGCACAGGCACTCAGCATAAGGAAAGAAAGGCTCTGGAATCTTGATTTTACGTAGAGAGGCGCACTGTGGGATTATTTGTAGTACGGCACACATGAACTACTGCAAAGTGGGTAGTACTGCTTCAGCTGGACGTCGCAGAGAAGGAATGCAGCCTCATGAAGTCCTATTTTGCTACAGCTTTGCCCCGCTGGAGAAACCTGAGCTCCAATAAAGTGACTACGTCTGAATGTAGAAAGATTCACTGGGTGAAGGCTCTGTACGTATTTGGCTGCTGAGGGACATTCCTATGGCACAAATTCTGAATTTCTCCCACTTAGATATTTCCTGTCAAAAGTCAACACTTCACCAGGTGTATCTGGCCCACGCTCTATCGCGGTCGGCCTGAAATCCTTGCTACTTCCAAACTAAGCGCAACCAGATGCCTGCAGTTGGCTCTTAACTGCGTTCACTTAAAACTTTAAAAAATCCTATCTCTGGTTCCCCTAATTGGATTTGTGTTATTTAGGTGTCATTTTGTTCAATAAATTATTGCTATTTTTATAAATTGGAGTAGGATTTTGTTGCATTTCATTGTTGACTTTTTACCGGTTTTGGTACTTCTAAAGGCTTTCACATTGTCTTATGTTAAGTCTGCCTGCTCTGTGCCATAGCTACCAGGGGCTAAGCTCAGGTTTAAATTACTGAAACCTTTACTGAACCTAACAAAAATAGTGACATTAATATTTGTGGTAAACTACCATTCACCCAGCTAATAATGCTGGGGTTTGTGTTGATTCATTGTTTCCGGTTCAGGGAAGACCTGACTGGCAGTTCAGGCTGAACTGTTCCCATGAGGAACAGGGTCAAGGGGTCAAGACTGATTTGCATATGGCTGGGTCTGAACTGGGGTGGTGAAGTGAGCTAAAGAACGATGATGGATTCATCCCAGATCTAATAGTGACTGGGGGTGAGTGTCTGAAATGTTTCAGCACTCCGTCCATCATCTCCTTGTGTTTGCTTTCTTTGTTTTCCCGCTTACCGTGAAGTAATGGTAATCTAATAGGTGCTCAGGACAGGTGTTAGAGTATTTGTGCATTTCATATTTTTATGTATCTTTAACAACACGAAGAACGTGGATTCACTTTGATTTGTACATACACACACTGATATGGCAGTATTACATTTAAAACAAATTTTCTATGTCTTCTGGAATTGTGTTTTTCTGGTTTAAGCTAACCAGCCTCTCTTAGGTCTCGACACCATCATGTTCGAAGTGGATGTTTCCTCTTGCATGTTCACTGTTCGTTATTTCTGCAGCACTCAGTTAAAGCAGAGCCATATTTGCTTATTTCCATTGATGATCTTGGAGAGACCTTTCCAAGATGGACACAGTAATGTTCCATTTTCAAGGTCCTTCCGCTGGCTCACTGTACTGTATTTATTCACAACCGTTTGCTATTGTTCTTGTAACTAGTTTGTTCTGCCACGTCCGGATAACATTTGCATGGAGTGGGCAGAATCAGTATTCATGTGGTGAGATCGTGCTTAGATGGTAAGATAATATGATGGTTTTGCAGAAAGTAATGATTTCTTATGCAAGAAAACTATATATGAACCCCCGATAGATTTTTGGGGTGAGCCAAGGCTTTTCTGCGATGCTGCACTAGATGCTGCCAAATTTCTTCTTGATTTTGCTGATCACTTGGGACTTATACCTATTCTGAGTTGCACATTATTCTGTATTGTCCAATTTACTGCAAGCCTTACTGGCTTTGATCCTTTATGCATCCACACCTTAAATTTATTTACTACGCCTTTCGAATTTTTGTACTGAATCTTTAAGATTTCTGTTCCTGCTCTAGAACTTGATTATTGACTCTGTCCTTAATTATTGACGGTATTTTATTATCACTGCAAGGTGCCTTATCTCGTGGACACTATGCCTCTGGAAATTGAGTCTCCTATTTATCCTCTCATGAGTTTGCAAATTAGGTAATATGTTGGACTGTACCATTTTTGGGACTACCCTCGCCCAGACAGGCACAGGTGCCAATCTTTTGGAAACGGTTTTGAATGCGTGTGCACCAGGGGCTGTGCAAGCCCAGCCTTGTGTAGCACCCATTCAAAATGTAGAGCATCACTGCTGATAGAAGTTGTTGGTTAAATTACCCACAGGCAAATTATTACACTGCAGAAATACCACTCAATGTGTGTGTATATTACCACTTCTCTTCTGGCTTTCCATTGATGCATAGTCTGACAGAATCTGCATCTTTGTTAGTTCTTAGTGTAACGTAAGTGAGGCGAGAATGAAGGTGTTTAAAATGGCTATATGCAGCTTAAGTTTAACAGTAACGTGTCGTGAAGGTGTTTTAGGCTGCGTATTGTGGTGAACATGTGCACACCCACATGCCTGTGTGTGTTTGTGGCTCACTCCAATCTTCCCATTAAGGTCAGAGGCGCACGAGTTCTACAGTTATCACTTTCTGTGAACATGACCTGGCATCTGCCATTATTAAGCCACGATGCCTGGAAGGCTTGGGTACCACTTCGCTACGATGCCAGGGGTTCTTGATGTGAAATCATGAACCCTAAAGCCCCGGATGACGTCACAACATTGATCCATCGTCCAATTAGCCCTTTATCGCCTCACGTTTACTACTCTGGGTCAGAGGCCGTGAGAGGGATTCGAAGTCAGGCACCTAGCAGGGCTCTTGAGGCCTTCTTTGATTTCTATTGCAGCCTCTTCCTTCGTGAGTCCCGAGACCAGGTGCAGTGCCATGGATACCAATTAAACTGCCACCCCAGAGTCTCCCTGAGCGGAAGGGTCTACAGTGGAAGGGAGGGGGAGCGGAAGTACTTGAAGTATGGCGGATTGTGTTATCATTAGGGTTCTGTTCATGAGGTGAGGGCTGATTCCTGATAGCAGGTGATAACCACTCCCCCTCTCCCCCGCTTTGGCGGGCATCACCACGTCGACGTACACTGCTTATACAGTACTCAGAAGGAGGCCTGTTTTGGCGAAGCTCTTAGAAAAGGCATTCCTAAAATTACGGCTTATATCAGAGCAGGCAACTGGTCGCAGAGGAACCTCAGATGCGAAGAAGAGCGGGATCCAGCATAATAAAGAGCAATGGTACGTGATGGAGCGCCATCTATCGGAGTGCTTGGCTTTACATCACTGCTTTGCAGGAGCAGAAAAACAGGTGCTTTAGACAGTAAAGTGAAAGTGAAATTGGGGAATGTATTCCGGGTGAGGGGCAGTAGGTCTCTATGCAGTGGGGATGTCCTACACGAAGGCTCGGCGGATGCTGAATTAAGAGCGCACCAACTGTCATGCCTGTCACCATATTATAATTAGAATTAATGCCAGTGCAACTCAGCTGCATATTTAGCGTGTAATGGGATATTTAATAACAAGAATACAGGACCAATGGGTAATTTTTTGCATGGTGCTTTGTGGAACATATGTAACCACTGGGCTCTGCTTCAAAGGTTAGAAGACAAGGAAAATAATACACGGGAAATAAACTAAATGTACCTAGTATTCAGGACTTTTAGTGGGCCGGGTTCTGCCAGTGCTCAGCTCCGGCAGTTCTTAAAAGCAGGTGCTGAGACGGGTCCCTCGCGGGATCTCCATTTTTTGTCCTCACCCTCAAGGTGAAAAAAAGAAATCTTAACCCTGCAGTAGGACGGTACCACCCTCCATTGCCTTTGAAGTACCATCTAAGAGACTTGGTATAGTTCTTTCACAGTCTCGTGGAACGGAACCATTTTCAATATTCTATACAACGAAGTTGTTGCTTATTTATCGCATGCAACTAACAACCACTGGCAAAGCCAATAGTCCTGGCTTGTTGTAGGTGTAATGTTACTTGTATTATGTATCTGGATGCAATGACAGAAGAAGCAGCAAATTACCAGTCACTATGCTAAGCAGTGGCGCAGCTTTTTATTACTTTTTAAGCCACGCTCCCTGATTACTTCAGTCACGTCCCTTTGGGAGACATTCTAGTATTCTAGTTTTTTCCTCCCACTTAAAGCCTAGCTAGTATTACCAGCTGTTTGATCAAGTGGGACAGCCTAGATTTAAACTTGTGTGTTCGGAGTCTGCAACGTTGGTGGTTTTGGTGGTTTCAACTCCTCCAGCAACGCGTAGTCCTGGTTTCTCGTGTCCCTCGGCAGGGATGTGTCAAAAGAGCCCGGGCCAACACAGAAGCAAAGGCAATGGTCCCCGTATCCAAATTTGATAGTAAAAGTCAGCTACGACTGGACTAAAAGGGGCCACTAACACTTGTGTGTTCAAGTGTTACTGCACTGCACCTGTTGCACTGTTTGTAGGCCTGTCCTTCAACTCCTACTTGACTGAGAAACCACGCAGCGCACAGCGGCAGCTTGTCAAAGTGACGTGGACATATATCGTGAGGGAGTTTGGGGCGGAGAGCTCTTCAGTCGTGCGACCTCCCCATTCCCTGCAGATAACGCCAGCCACAGGACTCTCGCGCTGAGCCTCTTGGGAAAACGCGCTTCCCTCAGCCAGGATTTTTTGCTGGGGCAGAAGCCGGGCACGCGCCCCCACAGGCCTGGAGTCTGGTGACCTGTGGCTGTCAGTCGTTGCTCCCGCCCCCTGGAGGGGGCGGGGCCTCGCCGCTGCGCCCTCTGTCTCTGCTCGCGTGCAGAGACGGAGGGGGCGGGGCCTCGCCGCTGAGCCTTCAGTCTCCGCGCGCGATCACAGAAGCTTCACCTCAGCTCAGCCCACGCGCTCCGACGCAGATGTATGCGCTCGCGTGTACAACCTCCAATCCATCTCTCTCCCTGGGAGAGGCAGGCAGGTATTGATCCGGGCGGCTCCTGCTGGACTCATTCCGGGCACGTTTTCCAGAAGACGCCGCCGTAGGGGTGGGGGGAGGCGTGCGAGGGATAAATGAAGACTCCACGCATCCCACGCCCTCGCCTGTTGCAGTCCTGTCTGGAGGGTGGGGGTCAACAGAGCCCCTGGGCTCCAAACCATGGCTCGTCCACACACAACGCCCCATAGTACACGAGAAAAGCGCAGTGCGCCCTGAAGGCAGTTTCAGTGGTTTTGCTAGAGCGGACACTGCCTGAGTGGATGAATTGGTTGATGTGGTTACTGCATTTACAGGTTCTGGTGGGGACAGAAAAGAGGCCCGGACCCCAACATAAAGGTGGCTCATACTAACGAATCACACAGCTAAAATCGTGGCCCACATTTGTCAATTAAGGCAGTTTCGAACTTGTAAAGACGTTGTGCATAGGTGTTTTACAAGGTGTGGGAGCCTGCGTGTATGTGTGATTGCTACAGGCAATGTGTGCAATGGCTGTAGGGGGGGGGGGGGGGGGGGCAATAGTAAATACCGGCCCAGGAGACCAGAAAAGAGGCCAGCAAGGAGCCAAAAGGTCGCCCTGAAGGCCAGTCTTACTCTGTGGGTGTAGCATAAGTAAGGCGTCCTCACTCTGGGCGCCCTCCCTTCAAAGGACTGACTGACCCCGTCTCCTTGAAGTGGTGTCTAGCACATAGAAGTGCAAAAGGCCGAAGGAGGCGCTTCTCAACAGGGGCCGGGGAGGTGGGCACCCTAGTAGCCCCACCTACGGCTCTAGATTCTGGTAGCAAGTGAAATCCACAGTGACATTTATTTTGAGAGATGCCTTTGTATGTAGTGTTGAACATTTAACTCTGTGTAGTGAGAATTTCAGCGTCCCCTCTGCATATTTTCCAGAGGGCACGTGTTCGTGTTATACCACTGGGGGCAGTGGGAAGGTGGCAGTGGAATTTACTCTGCCAGACTGGACTTGTCAGAAAGGCTTAGTCAGGGGGCACTCTGCTACCACAGTTCCACTACGCGTCCTGTTTCCCCTCCCTCTTTGTATCATTAATATAGGAACTGTTTCCTTCCCTGGTAGTTTCATGTAAGCGAGTAGAGAAAGGCCTTCGCGCCCACTTCCGGGGTGCCCTGTGCAGACTGAACCCCGTGTCATGAATGGTTTTGGAGTTGGCAGGGATTGACCGTGAGCAATAGAACAGAGGGCCTTTAATGTAGAACGAATGGTTGGCTTCTCTTGAAATAGCCTACGTACAGTAGTACACCCGCCTTCTTGTGACCACTTTCTCACAACAGCGCCACCTAGCCCCTGAAAGCGGTAACCTTTGAATCACGTGTCTGGGTGTGCAAACAGAGCCCTAAATCTGCCTCCAACTATTAAGCAAATTTGTTTTAGTTATGTACTTCTTTATAGGTTGATGGGACTGACATTTGTGTAGCCCCGTTATCATTCGGTTGTTGGATTTTGTGGCCAGTAAGTCAACATTTGTCTGCGTGCAAAAATCACGTAATGGTCGTTTCTGTGTTGACGCCCTCTTATTCTTGAGACGGGGAAAAGGTAAAACAATTAAATTAAACATTTTTATTTTTTCACTCAGATTGTTCACCCTAAAATTACACGCTCTAAAACGGATATCTAATCCACTTTACGACGTATATAGATCCACCAGTGATATCTCTTTTCCCCAAACATTAGACGAAGTTGCGTTGTTTACAAAAATTTATTCATACAAACTTTACACACTTTTATATAACAATTGTAACGTCCTAGTTAACGATGTCATGTGTGTAGTCATACTTTGATTAAATTAAGTTTAATATTCAATTAAACACAATAAGTTCTTCAAGACTGACAACTATTGAGATCATCACAGCTTTCGCAACAAAATATGATTAATTGTAGTAAGGCTATTGGCGTTTTCTGAAAACGACACAAAAGAGTTAGCTAGAGGGGATGACTGGTGATGTTTGCAGCTAGCCAATGAACGTTAAATCTACTGAGATCAAAAGAGAGACAGGTGGAGAGGAAGGGGGAAGAGGGTGAAACTGGAGCCTACTTCATAACCACAATGGGGACACACACAGCAACAACTGCCTAAAAACTACCAGCGAACAAAGAGTTAAGACTAAAAATGCAAGCCGATGAGTTGCAGCATTGTAGGGCCACTGAAATAGCCATCTGTGATTGGTGGCGATTTAAAAGGCGAGGGAAGGCACGAGAGCTGCCCACTGCATCCTGCGTCACACTGCCTGAGAGGAATGCAAACTGAAGGTAGGAGTGACGTCACCCACTGAGCTCTGGCAGAGATGGGAGACTGCCTAGGTGTGCGTAACACTGTCTGCAATGAGCAGCGACTGGTGTGGGCCAGGCAATGAGGGGAGGGGCTGGGGGTGCAGACTCGATCCCGCCGAGGCGGTGATAAACGACTCGTCCCTTTGGTCAGGAGCACGAAAGACCCGGTATCATTTACCGTCTCTCGGGGTATTTTTTTTTTTTTTTTAGTTTTCTATTTTGAAAGCAACGGCACTGTTTTCTTCTAGAAGAATTTTAGTGAATGGAAATGTAACAAAATAAACACAAACGCTCACACGCACGCATACACAACCACCGCACGCGCAAGCATACATTTTACGTGTCTATATGTACGCGGTCATGTGCATAGTTACATAAATACGTGTGTGTATGTTTATAAAACAACCAAGTATAAACATATATACACATATCTTTTATACACACATGTACGCACCCATACAAACATATGTACATGCATACATATGTATCAGCATGTTTGTGTTTATACGCGCACACACATGTATTCATGTATACATTATGCATGTATTTACATATATGTTCACACATAAGCAGGTGTGCATGTATATATACACTTATGTATACATATGACCAAATGGCCATGTGTGTACATGCATATAAACACGCACTTGTTTGTGTGTGCGTGTATAGACAAATAGATGTGTCAATATATACATTGATATGTTTATATGGTCCTCTGTGGACATTGCCAATATGAAAGATAGGAGTCTTCCCTATTAATGTCCGTGACTGCATTTTATTTAAATAATATTTTTCACCAAAGACTACGGTATGATTTAAACATATTTAAAATGGTATTGTCTACGATTAGTAGTGAACGAAAATTGAACATGCTAAATAACAACCTTTGTTTTATGGAATATATATATTTGTTTTTTTTACTTTACAATAAGCCATAATGTAGAAAAATACATTTTGTTTTTACTTACAACTCAATGAACAAAGAACAAAAACTGTTTTGTCGTAGTGCATACGTATTTAGTGATATAGCTACAACAGGGGTCTCCTAAACGTGTACAGTAAGAACTTGCATAAATCAAAACAGAGGAATCAGTGGAAATCTGCGTTTGTACAGTTCTTAAAAACAATAATGATGCATAAGAGCGTAAAACACATTGGGGGGAGACGTGGGGCAACAGAAACATGAAGCGGGCCGGGGTCCGGACAGCTCACAGAGGCGAGCATCGGGGCGGGCGGGTTCACGGAATGAGAAGCATGGACAGCACTGGAGAGTAACACGTTGTACTTTGCACCAAGTTCCTATATCGAGCTGTCAAGGCCAATTGAGTGCTGGGCCGGAAGTGGTCGCTGTTCTATGTGTGGTCACCCGGGGCGCCTAAACTTGATTGGAGGGACTATCGTCTGTGGGTGTGGCCAGGGTGGGGGCGTTGTCATGGTATTACTTGCACGCCTCCGTGTTTGTGCTACTGTGTCAGCTCATAGACCCCATGGAGGGCGGAGCTGGTTTCTTTTATCGCCCCTGGAGTTAACATGGTCTATTCCGGGTCAGTGGGTGTTCAAAGGAGATACTAGTACACATTCGTGGAACCAGGGAAAAAGATAGGTGCCGGGGGCATTGAGTCAAGCTGAGCGGGGCAGTTCCCCTTGGGATAGGAGACTTTGCTGAGGCTCCCCGGGTGTGTGAATTCTACAGGCGTCACTACCGCCGCGTAGCAGGGCATCAAAGCTATGTCCGGGAGCAAACAGGCAGTCCTAATGTCTTAAACCCTGTCTTGGACAAAAATACTATCTTTTGGATTCTACTTACAAAAATAGGCGTCATATTCAAAAACAATGATTGTCCTTTTTCTATTTATTTTATACAAAAACATAAACAGCTCAGGCGAATTTATTTCTTCACGTGCACACTTTATATGCATTGTTCTTTCTTATTTATATATATTTATATATATATCATATATAACTCAATGATTGGTCCACAAAGTAGATCTGTGCGTTCTCTAGTGCGTTTGTACAAAAAGAAAAACAATATTGTTATCAAAATATTCATTTAATGGCTTTACTTCATACATAAATACATGTTTGGAGATAACACAGGAGCGATGATTGTTCAGTCAGTTTGGAGATGACTCTGGTTTTGGGGCTGTGTACACAGGGTGGCTGTCTGCTCATCGCTACAAGTATGCTACGCGCCGTCCTTTGTTTTTAATTCTTTGTTTATACCTTTTGCCCAGGACGGCTGCCAAGTACTTCTTGACGGCCATCTGCTTCCGGTAGCGGCTGTAGCTGTCGGTGAAGATGCCGTCCGAGTGCCGTTTGGAGAGCGGGTCGGAGTCCTGCTCCAAGCTGCTGCTGGCCGCCCTGCGGATGGGAGGAAGCAAGGGCTTGGTTACAAATAACTCTGCAAGTTCCTTCCTGTAGTTCCCCCACCCCTTGTCTGACAGTCTTCCACCTTCTACTCTCTGACTCCTCCTACTTTTACCCACCCTCGTACCAGCTGTGTGTGTACCCTCCCAGCCTCACCCCTTCTACCTTCTCTTGGGAGCTTCCTACTTTCTGGCTCTGAAATCTACTCTCTGTCCCTGGATGACTCAGTACTCCTGTCTGGCTCCTCCTACTTCCTAGCCCCGCCCCCTCGTTCTGTCAACGGCCAACACTTTGCTGTCTCCCTTTTTTTCCTGTCTCTGCCCAATACTTTCTTCAAGAAGCTTCCTGTGTTCCGTCTCTGCTTCATTCCTTCTGCTTTGCGTCTAGTATTCCGTCTCACGCTTGGACCTGTTGTCTCACGCATGTTACTTTCTCTCTCCGCTTCCTATCTGAAGGCTCATACGTTCTGTCACTACGCAATAATGTAGTGCCTAATGTAATGTGCCTGAATGTGTGTTTGCGCTTGTGATAGCAGCCCTTCCAGACGTCAGTCTCATCTGTCACTACCAACACTGAAGTGTGAATCGCTTAAATACAGTCACGCGAGTTCAAAGGCCCTCGCCACGGCCGTCAATTTCAACCCCAGACCCTACCACCAAAGCATTGATCAGTGAAGCCGAGTGACAATAAAACCAATCACAGAGCTGCCTTATCGACCGATTCTTTAGCATGCCAAGGACAGCAGCGCATCCACCAGTCGTTAACGAATGCCCAGTAGTCATCACTGAGGAACATTACCCATATGTTGTTATATCAGACACTGCACTACAAATCCAGCCAGCGCGGCCACATGGGAGCTACTCAATGCACCGCTAGCTACTATAAATCCCACCACCTGCCTACATTGCCAATCACGGCAGCACACAGCGATGTGACACTGTCATTGTTACTGCACATTGGCAAACACCACTCTTCGGTTTCAGCTGCTAATTAATTTTAGTAGCGCTAGACCATTTCAGCACAGTACCAACACAGGTAACACATTTCTGCAGTACAACATCACCCCCGCTGCAATCCTACCACGAAAGGCGACAGTGAAATGTCAACCATTTAACCATTTTGTCCCAACAGTAAAATTCCAGACACTGTATGACTATATCAAACGCAGCAGTGACATATCAACTGCTCCTGTACAGTGCTTACTCCTGCAGTAGATACACCACAAGCAGACTAAAACCAACCACTCGAGTAGAATAACCATTGCTACAGCATACTAACAGTTGATTCTCTACAAGGCCATTCACTCTGGGGCATTATTATCAGCCATTAAGGAACCCTTTAACCACCAAAAGAACATTCCAGGCACCAAACTGCAGCATCAATCACCCAAGTGAAAAGTTAACAAATACAGCAAAAATGGCACCTCAAAAGGAAAACATATATAACAGAGGACAAAACTAACCACTGCTATCGTGCTCTAACAGTTAATACTCCACTTTAGTCAATGCCACACAAGGGCATGAATTGCAGTGCATAATAATAGCATTACAATACCGACGTCTACAGTGCAAATAAAGCCACCGGATCGGATGCCAGCTACTCAATCATGGTCTCAATTGTGACTGCGTCCTTCTCACCCTCCAGTTTAAAGACCATCATCTACGACTAGTCAGTCACCTAGCTCTAATGGCAGAAGCCCAACAAGTCAACTCGCTGTGAACCAGCCACACTCCAAACAACTCAGCGTATGCACTGCCCTACCATACCAATGAGTGAACCAGCCACACTCCAAACAATTCACCCGTTTACTGCCTAAAATACCTATGTGTGAACCAGCCACACTCCAAACAACTCAGCGTATGCACTGCCCTAAAATACCTATGTGTGAACCAGCCACACTCCAAACAACTCAGCATATGCACTGCCCTAAAGTAGCAATGTGTGAACCAGCCACACTCCAAACATTTCACCCGTTTACTGCCCTAAAATACCAATGTGTGAAACAGCCACACTCCAAACAACTCAGCGTATGCACTGCCCTACCATACCAATGAGTGAACCAGCCACACTCCAAACAATTCACCCGTTTACTGCCCTAAAATACCTATGTGTGAACCAGCCACACTCCAAACAACTCAGCATATGCACTGCCCTAAAGTAGCAATGTGTGAACCAGCCACACTCCAAACAATTCACCCGTTTACTGCCCTAAAATACCTATGTGTGAACCAGCCACACTCCAAACAACTCAGCGCATGCACTGCCCTACAATACCAATGAGTGAACCATCCACACTCCAAACAATTCACCAGTTTACTGCCCTAAAATACCTATGTGTGAACCAGCCACACTCCAAACTACTCAGCGCATGCACTGCCCTACAATACCAATAAGTGAACCAGCCACACTCCAAACAATTCACCCGTTTACTGCCCTAAAATACCTATGTGTGAACCAGCCACACTCCAAACAACTCAGCGCATGCACTGCCCTACAATACCAATGAGTGAACCATCCACACTCCAAACAATTCACCAGTTTACTGCCCTAAAATACCTATGTGTGAACCAGCCACACTCCAAACTACTCAGCGCATGCACTGCCCTACAATACCAATAAGTGAACCAGCCACACTCCAAACAATTCACCCTTTTACTGCCCTAAAATACCAATGTGTGAAACAGCCACACTTTAAACTACTCAGGGTATGCACTGCCCTAAAGTAGCAATGTGTGAACCAGCCACACTCCCAACAACACAGCGTATGCCCAGCCCTAAAATACCAATGTCTAACCCAGTCACACTCCAAACAATTCACCCATGCACTACCCTAAAATAGCAATGTGTGAACCAGCCACACTCCAAGCTACTAAGCCCGTGCACTGCAGTTAAACACCAATGTGTGAACCAGCCACACTCCATACAACTCAGCTTGTACACTGCCGTAAAATGCCAATGTGTGAACCTGCCACACTCCAAACAACTCAGCTTGTACACTGCCGTAAAATGCCAATGTGTGAACCAGCCACACTCCAAACATCTCAGCTTGTACACTGCCGTAAAATGCCAATGTGTGAACCAGCCACACTCCAAACATCTCAGCGTGTACACTGCCGTAAAATACCAATGTGTGAACCTGCCACACTCCAAACATCTCAGCGTGTACACTGCCGTAAAATAACAATGTGTGAACCTGCCACTCTCCAAACATCTCAGCGTGTACACTGTCGTAAAATAACAATGTGTGAACCTGCCACACTCCAAACATCTCAGCTTGTACACACACTGCCGTAAAATACCAATGTGTGAACCTGCCACACTCCAAACAACTCAGCCCGTGCACTGCCGTAAACTACCAATGTGTAAAATCAATTTAAACCACCAACAAATCAAGCTGCCACCTTCTCCATGTAACCAATGTCTAACGTCATTGTGGGAAACCCCTGAGCCCAATGACTAATGTTACAGGCCTGCCTAGAACTGCGGTGAAACCTACTTTGGACTAAAACAGACACAAAAAAATACAGTCAACATAATGTCACGATTTTGTTCGAAACTCAGTCAATCATTTATTGGAGCCACCTGTGCACACAATAAATATGCAATGCGTTCTACCAGGCTTGGGCCTCACAATTCGCAAAAACGCACACCACCCTAAAAAGCACGCTGATGTTCACCACCTAATAAACGCACACCTGTCCTCCGCACAATGTGTCAGTCCCCCCGCGTACACAACGTCATTCTCCCAACCTCAGTCACGACCCAAGACCTCCTCCAGCTACAGCCATCAAGACCACCTGAAGCACGACCGTGCCACTATGCCTGCGACAATTACACCATCAACTACTGGGCCCTGTCAAACGACACCAATGGCTGCTCACTACACTGCGCTCCTTTCATGTAATGTACGGTAACCCTAGGAGGAGCAGCAGCGCCTCCCTCCGGCGCACATGAAGTGCGCCTCTAACAGGACGGGGCATTACCCTACAAACGTTATTGCTCTACAGAGGCATTTCATAGTGCATAAGTGGAATAAAGCACAAGAAAGAACCTGCGGCCATTTTGAAGTGTTGGGTGTTACTCACAGCCTGTGGACGTAGGCATACGTCATCAGACGGCGCCATATCCCATGAACCCCTTCACTTGCGCACGTGTGTGCCTGCTGCGGTGAGGTGAGGGTCAGAGAAAAGTATCTCAGTCTATCTAGAAGGGAGCACTTCCGCTCACCTATCTTGACATGAATAGGTGTGTGCCTGCGTGTCTTGGTGATGCAATATCTTGCCATGATGCCATTAACGATTAATCATACATTTATTGAAACGTTTATGTTGTGTGTGAATATACTTATGCATCAGGTGATATGACATTCATTCTTGCAGATTATATTTTGTGTTCTTGTTAGAAGCATATGATTTGCTTTGTTTTCTAAGACGAATGTGCGCAACAGGCGTTATTGTCTGTGTATTTATCGATTTATTTTCCTTTCTCTCGTTATCTTTCTTTTTTCTCTCTGTACGTTGCGGTCTTTTATATATCTCTTCATATATTCACATGCATCGGTCGACGGTGGGTATTTCATAACGTATGTTCTTTATGTGCTAGTTCTATTTTTAAAATGCATATTGTTTTATTATTCGGTGCCCTCATTGTTCTAAAGTAGAAATATAATTTCGTAATGGGGGTGTTTTTAGAAACATAAGAAATGTGTTTTAATATATATATATATATATATATATATATATATATATATATATATATATATATATATATATACACACACATATATATATATTTATATATGTGTGTGTGTATATATATATATATATATATATATATATATATATATATATATATATATATATATATATATATATATATATATATATATATATATATATATTCGCTCCCGTATAAATAGACATCAAACAGAAATGAAGAATGTACCAGATAAAATGAGAAGACTAGTTGTGTAGATGAACTCTATTAAAACTGATCGACAGACTGGATGACAATAAATCCAAGTCATGAATAATTCATTATGGAAATGTGATCAGTTCTCCCATGGGATTTATTAAAACGGTAACTTGATATCTATACATCTTCAGCTGAGGGTGCGGGTGATGCGCTTTAGTCCTGCTGTGCACTATACATGTGACTGATTGTAAGAGGTAAACCCTTACCCTACGCGTTTGGCCATCAGAGAATGCAGGTATTTCCTCGCAGACATTTGGCCCAGCACTTTCCTGTACGCTTTGTTAAAGAGCACGTCGGCATGTCTGCTGAGAAGAACAGATAATATGGGGAAGGGGAGAGTCACAGACAAAAATGTTAAATACCGGTTCTGGCAGAGGGGGGAAGCGGCGCGGGGGCGTGTATGGGGGTGGGTGTCTATCTGGGGCTGGGGGAGGGGGTGATCTTCGAGATTGCCTCCCTGACATACATCTCAGCTGCCCTGGTATTCCGATACACCCTAGTAAGGAGTTGTAGGTTCTAAGTCTGGGAGGCTGTAATGCACATCACACACATGTGAGGCTTCTAGATCTGCCCCAGCAGGACCTGCCCCTACACACCCCAGACTATCCTGGCCCTGGCTGCGGAAATGCACCCCCTGATGCCCCTGCACCCCATGGTCTGCTCGGATGCACGCGCCGTGCAGCTCCCTGGCATGCAGTGAGAGCGCGCGCACCGCGCTGCTCCCCCAGTACGCTCGTGACTGCCTCTACCCTTCTGAGTCCCATCCCTTTCTGGACACCGCCCATCTGTCGGAGTATCCCTAATTGCCTTCTGAGTACACGCGGCACAGACACACCTCCGCGAGACGTCAGACGTGCAGTGACAGCTCTCTGATGTGCACGACAGGATGCGGTGCGCTTCTAATGACCAAATACCCTCTCGCCGCATAGGTGTGGTTTCCATCTCTCTGTCTGTCAGTCTGCCTACCCGTCTACCGCCTCCCCACACACTCAGTCACCTGCCCATCCACGCGCAGATCTCTTCACCTGTGCCAAATAGTCACACCCATCCACGAACCTTGATCAAGCACTAGTGTATTGCCCAACTCACGCACACACGCTCACACACGCGCACACTGCATGCTAGAAGGCCTTTGGCTGGTTCACCTGAACCACCCCCTCCACCTCCCCTCCACTCCCGCCCCACTCCCTCGATAGTCGTGCAGACAGCCCCGGAGCTTCACCTCTTCTCCGGCGGGTAGTACAGGGAGTACATGTCGTCGAGCATCGAGGCCGGGCTGCCCATGCCCAGGGGCTCGTTGTCGAAGGCGAAGTCGGGGAGAGAGTTTCCGTCCTCGTCATAGAGCTCGTCTTCAAACCTGGGGAGAGAGTGGCAGAAGGCGAGGGGTAAATGAACAGCGTGTGCCTCCTGACTAACGCGGATGTGTAATCCCTGCTGTCCCTGGCAGGGGCTCAGGCTTTTTAATATAAACATGATAGGCCGAGGACTGATGGGAAGAGCCCCCCAGAGACCCCGGCCTCCATCTGAAGGTGGGCGTGAGAGAAATAACAAGCGCAGCCCATCTGCGCGCTGCCCTGGGGCCGGGCCAGGAGCCGCAGCCAAGTCTGGCAGCGCGCGGGAGGCCACCAGCTTACCAGCAAGTGCACAAAGAGCTCGGGAGACCCCCTCCCCGCCGGGCTCGGGGCGGCAGCCGCCAGCACGCCCTTCATTAGGGCTCGCTGGCGGACGGGATCAGAGGGTCGGCCCCGGAGGGTCTGTAATTAGAGGGTGAGGCGTTTACAGAGGAGACACGCTTGGGGGCTGGATTGGGGAGGGGGGGGGGGGTCCCTGATCAGGCTCCAGATATTACTGTGTGTGTGTTGCTCAGTGAGCTATGGGATGGGATGTCAAAGGTGCCCTCGCCCCGGCTGCTGTCACGGGGGCTCATGTTGCGCCAGTGTCACAGGAGGCTTCAGTGCCCTCCTGTGTGGCTGATTCTTCCAGAGGTTTGCCCTGCTCTCTGTTGTTGGGGTACCTCTGGATTGTAGCTCTTGGCTCCCCACCAGAATTGTCCTAGCACTCCTGGGGGTCATCCCACCCTCTCTGGGGGGCTCCCATGCACTCTTTAGGGTGTTCTGGCTTTGCTGGCCTCCTCAGCGGTACTCTTGACTGATCTGGGACTGCTCTCTTCCGGTTTGCCTGCGCGCTCCCTGGTGGGGCCTTGCTCGCTCTGGGGTGGGCCCTAGCCCCTAGGCGGAGCTGCTTCCTTGGGGTAGGGCATGCCCTTTTCAGAAGGTTCTCTCTCAGGTGTGTCATCTTCTGGGGCTACAGGTGATCTCTGCCCTTGATCGGAGGTGGTCTCTCGGGTCAGTCCACTCCCGGGGCGGGGGTGAACCTCTATCTTGAGTGACCTACCCTCTCTGACAGGCTTCCTTAGGGGGTTCCCTCTAGTTTCTGCCTTCTCCATGGAATGCAGTCTCACAGGGCCTGTTCTCCCCAGGGTCCGCCTCCCCTCAAGGTTTCCCCTGCAGGGCCCCCCCTCAGGGCATGCTCCCCCCTGACGGGCCGGGCTCTGTAGTCGGCGGGATGTAGGTCACAGCGAGCTATTTCTGTCGGCCTAGCTCTGGCAGGCGCGTTAATAATAGATGATTAGAAAGTGTTTCTTTCTTGCTAATTCCGGCGCTCGGTGGAGCCGCGCCCCCAGAGGTCCAGGCTTGAGGTGGAGACCCTGGCGGGGAAGGGCGTGTGCAGCTGGACTCAACACAAGCAGTATCTGTGCTCTTCAGTGTCAGTGCCAGCCATCAAGGCTCGCCTGCGGTCACACGATACTATGAGAGCCCAATGCACAGAGCCAGCGCATTTCACAATTTGTAGTAGATATACATAACTGGCCTGTGTGGTGGAGAGGCTGACTGGGTTAGAATCCAGGTGGACTGACATAGTCAACGAGGATGGATATAGATAGATAGATAGATAGATAGATAGATAGATAGATAGATAGATAGATAGATAGATAGATAGATAGATAGATAGATAGATAGATAGATAGATAGATAGATAGATAGATAGATAGATAGATAGATAGATAGATAGATAGATAGGTAGGTAGGTAGGTAGGTAGGTAGGTAGGTAGGTAGGTAGGTAGGTAGGTAGACAGACAGACGGAAAGATGGACAGATGGATAGATAGATAGATAGATAGATAGATAGATAGATAGATAGATAGATAGATAGATAGATAGATAGATAGATAGATAGATAGATAGATAGATAGATAGATAGATAGATAGACTGTGATAATGAGCTATTTGCACAATCTCGCCGCCTGCTTCCCGTCACATTTGCCTCACATGAAGCCACAATACAAAAAAGATAAATGAACATGCTTTGAATTTGCACAATTTATTCTCCTCAATGTGGTTAAAAATTGAACGAATACTGTCTATTACGAAGCCTAGTTTGAGGAGAAAATACCCAGAGGGTGATAAAAAGGAGAGCGAAATATTTCAGCTTCAGATGAAGACATCACCATTTCTATCACCCACAGGCTGCAAATAACCCGCGTAAATACGAGTCAAGTCGCATTCGCGCCTAGTGGAGGTGTCAGCACCCGCTGCACACCCGGTTGTGAATGAGGAATAACGTGCGAACGGGAGCTTCGTGTACAATTACTATTTGTGTGCAGGTTTTCAGGGGTTTCATCTGGTGATAATAGCACCTGCACGTCTCGAAAACGCTCAACCTGCGCTCACCCTCCAGATGCTGAAAACAAGTCATCTCATCAGAAAGGGCGATTAAGATGCGCGCAGCGTTCCCGTGTACCATTAAAAATTCAGGTCTTGGTTAAAGCTCGCGTCAAGAGAGGGCTCGAAGGGCTTCATGCGTGAAGATGTATGTTGTATTAAAAGACAAAGGCTTTCCCCTGAAACGGGGGTCGCGCAGCCCCCCCCCCCCCCCCCCCTCCGCGCCATGGATAGTTAAGGAAGCCCCTTTGTTTCACGGACTTGACGTGCGTGTCCTCTCACCCCCCAGGCACCATTCAGCCACGAACAGCCTTCCTCGAGCCCCTTGGCGCCTCCCTTCTGAAAGAGCCGGTATCTTGCACCCTTCCCGCCACAGATCTCAAAACCTGGGCCTAACTAGGGCGTCCAGAGCGCCATTGGCAGTTTTATTTACTTAATATCCGACGAATCGGACGAGAAATCTGAAAGGCGGCAGAGATTCTGTAAAACGCACTTGCTGGGGTCCTTGGAACGTGCCTTCTGCATCACAAGTGCCTCGTTGATGTGATTAAAATCGGCCAGCGTTGGCCCCTGCTGCCAGGAGTCCCTGCGGACTTGGGGCAGACATGTGTGTTGATTTAACGCACTGCACTCCCGAGGTTGTCAATCGTGGGAAACCAATTAAGCGGCCACTGTCTGTGACGGGTCCACAGGACCACCACAGGGCAACATCACTCAGAAAGCCAAGTGGCCTCGACGCCGCCTGTCCCTGCACGGGAAGGTACCAGGCGACTCCAACATTCGTTTTCAGTTTCCTCCGGCTCAGGGCGCTACGGCGTGGGGTCTTTCTCACACGAGCCGCAGCCGTGGCATGAACCCGAGGTCCATTTCAGCACCTCAGGATCTGCTCGGTCTCCTTCAGAGACCCTCAATTCTTACATCAAATGGAAACACATTGGCAAAGACATGTTGGTAGAGTTCCGCGGGCGAGAATGAACGTTGATCCCCCATTTCGCATTTTCTACCATGCTCTATAACGGGTTTATAGGAAAACGCCCTTAACCCTCTGCTCCTGGTATTCCTTGCATTGAATTGTCCCGCTCTCTTCTCTCCCCAGTGGGTACAGTCTCTAAAAACAACAAAACTGAGACCTGGCCCAGGTCACGCCGGCAGCGGAGCGCGAGGCACCTACCTTAGCGTGGGGAACTTGAGGGCCGCAGGTGTGCAGTGGACGCTGGCGTGCATGATGATTCCATAGGCGACCAGCAAGGCGAGCAGCGCTCGGCAGCACATGGCCATTCTGCGGACGAGAGAAGGGACAAGGGAGAGCCGTCACTGGCCACATCACTTACTGTAGCGCACAGAGGTCGCAGGGACAGAGACGGGAGCTTAGTTCCAAGACAGGACCACACAAGAAGCACCATGCAACAGCCCCACGGTTCGGATCTCCATCCTCGGGCAGTTCAAGGGCTGCCGTGGAAGCCACATCTTCCTCTCACACTGTCTGAAGTCCGGAGCTAGCCAGCCACGCGCATTCTTTAAGTTCCTTACCATCAAACTCTTGTCCGGCGGTCAGGGGGAGGCGGGCAGCTTCAAGGCAGGCGAGCACTCGACGACCCGCTGGCTTCCACGGCTGGTTACAGGCAACAGAGCAGAACTCGGAGGAACCGCAGGTGCAAGAGCGCTTGAAGGAAAGTTTCAGAGTAGAGAGCGAGGCCAGGGGGGGGGCTGGGTAGAGATAGAGAAGGAGAGCGGGAGGGTTGGTAAGGAACGACGCAGGGGGTGGAGAGAAAAGGGAAGGCAGAAAGAAGGTGAAAAATAAGGGGGGGTGGAGAAAGATGCACGAAAATAAAGAAATGGAAAGGAAAAGAAACAGGGTAAATGAGAAATAAACAAAATAAGAATAGGGGAGAAAAAAAGAAAAGAAAGGAATAGTAAGTAAGCAAAGAACAATAGAATGAAGAGAAAGGGAATGGAAATGGGAATAAAACTGAAAAAAATAAAGGGCTGGAAGAAAAACAATACCAAAACAAGAAGAGTAAACGAAGAAAGAATAGCTGGATAAAGGAAAAGCCTGAAGAAAGAAAGAAAAGAGAGTAAGAGAGAGAGAGAGAGGCAGGGAAGGCAGAGGCAGGAGGGTGGCTGAGCCCGGTGCAGCCTCTTGTGATGAGCCTGGGCTGAGTTACTGACGGTGAGATCAGATCTTCTTCTCCTCCTCCAGCACAAGCAGCAGCTTCTCTCCTTGCTCCTTGGAGGCAGCTCCCTCTCTCTGTTGCTTCCTCCTTCGTCTGCTGCTGCTCTCTCCCTTCCCTTTGACAACCCCTCAGAACTCGAGATATATATATGCAATTAGCCCCCCAAAATCGGCGTGCCGGCACTGCCTTCTTTAGTAAAAGCTCTCTTTGTAAATATTTCTCCCCCTGTTACCTTTAAATGCGATTTATTGTTTGTGCCAGTGTTGCGCTCGGATTTTTATTCATGAATCAAACGGCTTCCCCTTTTTTCTCCCTCTCTCTCCAGCGTGTAAGTCACGTAATGATCGGGTATCAGGACCGACGTCATCGCCCCAATTCCTCCAGGAGCTGAATAACAATTCTCATCTTTCCTGCTCGGAGACGCTGACGAGAAGCAGAAGTTTTCCCCTCTCAGCGCAGTGACTTACTCTCACTCTCTATCTACCGTCCTCCCTGACCCCCCCCCCCCCCCCTGACCCCCCTCCCCCGCCCCCTCTCTTTTCTGTGGTTTCGTGATGCTGGGCTGTGATTTCATTCCTCTCTTACCGGTGATTAGGTTTCATGAACTTAATTAGGATGACACATGAAAATGTGAACTTTTGTGGGGGGTTGGACGTCCTCTGTAATGAGACTTTTCAGGCAACGACGTGTGTCAGTTTCGGGTTGAGGATGGACTAAGTATTGCAATACGAAACACTTTAGGGTTTCTTTGCTCTTGCTTTAGTTTTAGACACATTGACTGCGTACCCGTCACTGGGCATTGACATCTGTCAGGGAGGAACCGCCTTTGGAGGAAATTAGTAACTTCTCTGGGCACAGTGCCCGGTAGAAAGGGTGGGGAGAGAGATGTTCTGCAGAAGGTCTTGGGTGGGAGACGGAGATGCCCAGTGACAGCGCAGCCTGGGCTCACAGAAAGCTGTCCAGAGCCCACGGTGCTGAAACATGAACCAGGTTGGGTGAGCGCTGTCCTGAGGTGGCGGTGCTGAAACATGACCCGTGTTTGGAGGGAGCTATCCCAGGGCCAGCGGTGCTGGTAGATGATTCCTTTTGGGTGGGCGCTGTCCCAGGGCAGTGATGCTGAAATGACCACGGTTGAGAGGGAGCTATCCCACGGCGGTGGTTCTGAAACATGACCCATGTTGAGCGGGAGCTGTAGCATGGGCAGCGGCGTTAAACATGACCTAGGTTGGGAAGGAAGCTGTCTCTGGGCTAAAGGTGAGGACAGGTGATTCAATTTGGGTGGGTGCTGTACCACGGCGACGGTGCTGAAACATGGCCCAGGATGGGGGTGAGCTTTCCCCAGGTCAGTCGTACTGAAATATGACCCGCTTTGAGAAGGAGCTATCCCAGTAAGGTGGTTCTGAAACATGGTCCACGTTGAGCAGGAGCAGTCCGATGACCAGCTGTGCTAAAACATGACCTTGGTTAGGAGGAAGTTCTCCCAGGACCAGCCGTACTGAAACATGTTAGGGGTTGCTGGGAGCTGTCCCGGGGAGGCGGTACATAAACGTGGCTCAGGCCGGGTGGAAGCTGTCCCGAGCCCCATGTGTGAAACATGACCTTTGCTCATCTGTCTGTGCACAAGGCAGGGCGGGGTATCTGGTTGTCTCGAATGGAAAGAGCAGGGACACAAAAGTAAGTTCTTTTATCAGGTACTTATTTGAAGATTTGGGATTTCTGGAAATGGCCTAATTAGAAGAAAGACCGCTGCCGGTCCTTGAGAACCGCGGCGATGTGCGTCAGAACCGCCCCAGTGTCATGACAGCTACGCGCAGACGGCGTGGCTCATGCTGCGGAGATAGTTTAGGAGGAGAGTTCCCATTGCACAAATCATCCCTTTCAGTATGCACCCCAGGAAACACATAATTCGATATCATGCCATTTTCCAGGCTTGTTTTCTTTTTGGAGGGGGGACATGCAACCGGTTGATTTTGACAGCGTTTTACATTGATATATTTCCTGGAGCACCTTCGGTTCCAAAATAACAGACCATGTTTGAAGCAAATTGCATTTATAATCCCAACATTGAGACTGAGGCGTAGTGAGATCAGGTTTTCAGTTCCATAAATTCGATTATACTCTTCTAAACCCGGAGGCATGCAATTTTTATACGACTAATTCAATTTGTGTGTAATTTGAGAATCTTCTAGGAGGGATATCCCGCAGCTTCGTCTTTTAGCAGAAGGGTCCATGGGGCGGATTTGTTACTCGCCGGGCCCAAGGGAATGGAAACTGTTAGGGTCAAGCGGAGAAAGTCCACCGGGCAAAGAGGCATCCTGAAGGAATCCCTCTGTCGGGAATTCTGATTCGCCACGGTTATTTTCCTGATAGTGACGCGGCAGTAGGATAATGCCTCGGGAACCCCCCCCCCCCCCCCCCCCCCACCCTCCCAAAAGCTTCCCAGCCAATTGAATTATGCACAAAACGATCATTTCTCAGAATGTACTACGGTAAATATCCCAGAAGCCAGCACGTCCGAGTCCTCCCTTCTCGCATCCTTTGCTCGACGTCTGCACCGGTTCGACATTCTTCCGCCGGTCACAGTAAACAAGGCACAGTGCGACTAAATTGCTTTTGAAAAAGTGATTTTTTAATTTTTTAGATAAGAACGGAATTATAGCGTTAATCCCATCTATGTACCTAGCGGATTTTCTTGAAACAATACGTCAGTATTAAACGTGTAACTACAGCGCCCACGAAAAGGTTGCATATTTAACACATCTAAAACTTTGGAACTCAATGGAAATAAGAAGACACCCTAGGGGCGCTGACTTCACATTACGTACTGCCTTCACTTCCGGGGGCGGGGCTTTTTACTCAGGTAGAAGTAGCGATACGGGAGGGCTAGCCTCTTTTTTGTGGTTATCACCAAAACAAAAAGGTGCGCCGTATTATATGTCCATATTAGCACCACGTTGGAACCTTTCCCTGAGCTGCATGAGTAAATGTCACAGTTTGGTATTCAGAATAAACGGCCCACACGCCCACACGTGTGCAACCTCAGAGACTAAAACCTTAGTATAGGCACGCAGCGCCACCGCGTGGAAGCCGGACGATTTCCACCTCTTTTCGATCAAACGAACACAGCTCTATTTCAAACCGGTATTTCACATTTTTTTATGTTGAGGGGGGAGGGAGGAGAACATTAGCGTATTTTTAGTCTAAAACTGCTAGAAATAAGTGCAGCAAGTATATTATTGGACGGGACATCTGTTATTACAAATGAGAACGGACAAAAATAAGTAGTGATATCAAATTCCCGGAGTCCGTGATATTTATTCAGCACGTTACAGTGTTGGGAACATGACCTCTGCTAATGACGGTAACCGCGCTTCAATTGAATGCAATATTTCCGAGCTTGGCATCTGCGCCCTCCTGCGCCCCCCCCCCCCCCCTCCCGGCGCGCTAGGACCACACTGAAGTATCTTTGCTGTGACGTGAGCCTATGAGTGTCCGGAAGCCTGTACAAACTCAGCTGGGGATTCTACCTCTCAGCTTTTCACATGCGATTCACTGGGCTGCCTATATGCATAGTGCTCCTTGAATGTGGTCTCAACATCACTGTGCATGCTATTAACCGCCGCATACGTCATTAGCCAACCTATAAGAAACTCGAGCAGCACACATCCACTCTCACTTGAATAGCTTGCAGTCTCCTGTGGGACATACGTGGACGCTTATTGTAAGAAATATACGTCACGTTTATCCCTCTCGCGACCCTGTTTTTTTCTCAAAGGAAGGGGCGGGGCTTCTACAAGTATTGCTCACTGTTACACTGTGAAATATGTTGATTCTACCAGGGAACACAATGACGATTGTTCCCGGGTGGCCTTGCTGAGTACACCAATAGAAAGAGACCCTTTCCTTGGCCCACATTCACTGACTCATATGTTCCATTCCTTATAACTTCTATATGACTTCTAATTGAACGGTAAAACTTTTATCACCAATTAACATGTACATATTGTCACTAAACACCGACCCCTGTATTATGTAAAAAAAAGTCTGATTTATTACACTTTTGTTCATATATAAAATGTATAACATAATATATATATATATATATATATATATATATATATATATATATATATATATATATATATATATATATATATATATATATAGATTCCAACCGGAGGTTGATGCGGCGCTTCCACAACAAACCCAGTACGCAGACACAGATGGATAAATCCACAGCCAGACTTTTTCAAGGTATTGCTTCGTCCTTTATTTCATATAACGTGCAGAGGTGCAACACACTGCCAAACAGACGCGTTTCGGGCGTGAACGCCCTTGCTCACTGTCAGCGGGTAAGCGGTATATGCATGGTTTAAATACATTGGTTGTTTGTTCAAAAACGCGCCAAAAAACCTCATTCAGTAACATGGAACTAAAAAGAGGACTGAGGCTACAACCTTTTACACTATATGTGATTAGTGGTTCGGCCATATCACAATGGAGCCAAGCTAGAAATTTTTGTGCAAATACATTGAAAAATATACATTACAGAATCATCCCATACTTTCAGGGACTGTGGTACGACTTTTATCAACCCATATATATATATTGATTCCGTTTTCCCGTTGCAGGGAGTTGATTCCTCATGCACTCTCGTGTTTTTCAGAATTACGCCACCTGTTCTTTATATCAAATATCCAGTTTATTCACTTTTATCACAGCAAGCCATCAACACCTTACGCGTTTCGGTCTCTACGGAGACCTTGCTCACAGGTAATCTGAATCGACACATTTTACACTTTTAAATTATGTGAGAGTGCTCATCTGTTACATCACTTCCTGTTCACTACACAGGATTTCTGAGACATGTAGTTTTATCTAGGAACATTGTTATCATGTTAGCCTTTTATCGCCAATTCATATGTGCTTGTCATTTAGGTCAGATTATTGAGCCACATTGGTATTTCAACATAACCATAATGAGTGCATGAGGAATCAACTCCCTGCAACGGGAAAGCGGAATCAATTTCAACGCGGCAGGTCCTGCCGCTCCTCGCGTGCGCCGCCACAGAGCACCCGGAAGCCTAGAACTTGGATCAAACGGGAGGCATATATATATATATATATATATATATATATATATATATATATATATATATATATATATATATATATATATATATATATAGAGTTGAAAGGGCTCCCGACCAGAGTTTCTTCCTCCCAGGAACCACACAAACGACTCGCACTCCAGGGTCTGTGTTTGAATTGCGTTTAATGGCATATATATATATATTCTTTTTTTTCTGTTGTGGGGGTAGGGGCTTAAATTAAATATTTTTGAAACCTATGGTATGGTGTGCTGGTCGTTTGTCTAGCCAGACTGGAGTGGACTGTTTCGAAAAAAATTATATATATATATATATATATATATATATATATATATATATATATATATATATATATATATATATATATATATATATATATATTCCTCAAAAGTTTCTCCACGTTTAAGGCAGCACTCCAGGCAGGTAAATTTCAACAAAACTTTTATTTTCCAAAAGTGGCAAAGCGGCCCGCAATCCCTGTCCCTTCCCGACGCGTTTCGGTGCTAACGAGCACCTTCATCATGGGCGTGGCATGTTGAGCGAGATAAGGAGCATAATGTCACTGTTTATATTTACCCAGCACATGAAAATTAACAACCTAGGCAACTTAAGAATAAGAGTACCTTAATGGTAAAGAATTATAAAAAGTCAGCTACAGCTAGCTAAAAAACGTAATTTTATTAAACAGTTCATACAATTAAAAAAAGACATTTATAGAGTATCAAATCACAATTAAAAATACACAATATATATTTAACATCAACATTTCTTTATGCAGATTGAAAAACAATAAAAAAGGTAGGTGGCATAAAAATTCTGTCTCTACGCGCGTTTCGGCGGCCAGCGCCTTCTTCCTGGAGCAGCCACACAATATTAATAGGAAATTTCTAAGAAGCTGTTCTAGATAAGTTCTCTTTCTTAGGTTTGATAAAGCTGATTGATTTAGTAATAAAACATTTAGCGCCCGCCAACTGGAACGCTTTGTATGGATTGATGTTCGATAGTATTGCTCCCTTGGAGTGTTCTAGTTCTCTAATAAAATATATATCAATTTTCTCATAGTTTCTTGTGATCAAGTTTCTTTTTTAGAAGTGGTTTATTCATGAAATGTTGATTTGTTGGTTTCAACAGCCACTTTGTTAGCCTAGCTCATCACTTTTCCCGCGCTTACCGCCGTGAGAGATGTATCGACCCGCCAACGGACATAGGGAGCCCTGCCGACCATCTTCAGGCAGGGAGATCTTTTAACCCCAATTCCAGATATATGAGGAACAAGAACTACCCTACAGCTTGCAGACCTGAAAAGAACAAATGCCACATTGTTTAGGCTAACAAAGTGGCTGTTGAAACCAACAAATCAACATTTCATGAATAAACCACTTCTAAAAAAGAAACTTGATCACAAGAAACTATGAGAAAATTGATATATATTTTATTAGAGAACTAGAACACTCCAAGGGAGCAATACTATCGAACATCAATCCATACAAAGCGTTCCAGTTGGCGGGCACTAAATGTTTTATTACTAAATCAATCAGCTTTATCAAACCTAAGAAAGAGAACTTATCTAGAACAGCTTCTTAGAAATTTCCTATTAATATTGTGTGGCTGCTCCAGGAAGAAGGCGCTGGCCGCCGAAACGCGCGTAGAGACAGAATTTTTATGCCACCTACCTTTTTTATTGTTTTTCAATCTGCATAAAGAAATGTTGATGTTAAATATATATTGTGTATTTTTAATTGTGATTTGATACTCTATAAATGTCTTTTTTTAATTGTATGAACTGTTTAATAAAATTACGTTTTTTAGCTAGCTGTAGCTGACTTTTTATAATTCTTTACCATTAAGGTACTCTTATTCTTAAGTTGCCTAGGTTGTTAATTTTCATGTGTACTATTTTCCCTGACCTAGGAATTTCCAATTTCAGTCATTCAGGGGGTCCTTGCTAAATACACAAAAATATATTTACCCTGCAGCCCTTCCAGGTAAGCGGCATGCTGGTTTTTGTAGTTCATGCTATTTGCCGTTCCAGTACGGCCAATTGATCTCCCCAACTGTCTTGTTACTGCCGATTGTGCCAATATTTAGCCCTCCGGCCGCCTTGCCACCTTTCATTTAGGACACCTTCCTGATGACCGAGGCTGCTTTCGAATCTTCAGCCGCGAAGACCTGTCCAGTTTCAATGGCGGTGCATGCCTCCACGGCCGGAGACGCCGCGTAAACATTCCTCAAAACTTGCCAGCAGCCGAGTTGAGGCGCTAGACAGAGTATCCAGATCTTCTATTGCGACGAAATCCTTGACTAAAGAAATATCTCCCTCCATGTGACTAATGCACCTGGTTGATAGGACTGTCATGCTGCGTATATTATTGTCTTGATAAAGACCCGCCGCAACTGAAAACTTCTCCCGGTGTTAGAGAGGGTAAAAAGACTCGGCGATCAATTGAACACCCTAGTGGTAGAAACTACCTTAAACTCACAACTTTTAAAAGGTCTGGTAGCCCATAATTTAAATACTAAGACTAGTGGACATCAATTGACAAATAAGGCCATTACAAAAGATACCTTATCCGGTATCAATAAGTCTAGTTGGAAGACTGAGTCAAGTAAAGATACCTTATCTGGTATCAATAAGTCTAGTGGGAAGACTGAGAAAGCAGCTACAGACATTAAGGTGACGGGGTCTAGAGAGCCAGCCACTTTTTCACCCAATATTCAAACATCGGCAATCACTCAATCAGACACCAAGGTTGCTAATACAGATAAGGCACAACCCCTAGACAAACTTACAAAAAGAAAAGGATGCCACATTGACTTACCTCCAGAGGCGGCACCATACGTTATATTGCTCACGGGCGTTCCAGAGCTCGCAGAAGGGAAGAGTGAAGGCTACACTGAGTTAAAAAATAAAGCAATATACTGGCTCAGACAAAACAGGCCACTGCCCCCCATATAGTCGGAGAACTAGTGTTTGTGAGAAGATTAGCGTGGGTAGGATCTAGACCTAAAGACATTGCAGGGGATGTAATCATCATTAATTTCAGAGACCGAAGGGTGGTACCGCACATTGCCGATTGGTATCAGGAGCGAGGATGTAGTAGCTTAGCATCCCGAACCCTGACCTACTTTTATCCAGAGGCATTGATTATCCCCCATGGTCCGTGGGGTGTCCCTACTTATCCCAAACATACCCCCTATCCCCCTTATCCCTCGAATAGGAATCAACGGAGACCCACCTATCCGGTTTTTAGGCATGCAAAACGGCCAAAATTACAATCGGGTGATACTACACAGCAAGGTTCTCACTTACCATACTGGCCAATTCCTCTATCAAGCCGTTACGAGGCTCTCTCAGGTCTAAATGACTTAGATTGACACCAGAGAATCATTGTGCCAAATAACTCGGTAAGACCAACTACCCCGCCGATATTAGTGACTAACCAGCGGGGGAGGGTTGGATCTGCACCGTCGGCAGGGGAGCTGAAGATTTCAACCACCCTCATTGGGAAAGAGGCAGAAGATGATGAACAACTAGTTAGTTTGACCGTAATGGATGATCCATTCCTGCTTCCCCGTTACGCTTCTGAATCTCACACTACTTGCATATCTAAGGTAATGCAAGATAACTTTGCCTTACTTAATAGATCCCCCAAATGAAGAGAATCTATGTATAGCTTCCTTTCTTGGAACGCTGCTGGCGTAGCGGATAAAGTGACTCAGCAACACTGGATAGATGTTGTCGCCGGGCACAACGTTATTTGCCTACAGGAAACATGGTCCTTGGAGGAACACCATATTAGAGGGTACCAAACTTTCCATACCCCAGCGGTACCCAGTGCCCAGGGTCGAAACAAAGGGGGCCTGTGTACATTTGTATCCACCACCGGGGGCACTGAAGTAAGCAAGTTTTTGTCCACTGAGTACTATCAGATATTGAGGTTAAAACTGGGCCTTTTGCATAACATGATTGTATTACATTTTTATAATAATTTGCCACCTGACATGAGGGAGACCATAATTAACAAGCTTCTGTCGACCTTAATCACTCTACATGATCACTTAGTAGGAGAAAAGGTTATGTTCTGGTTGGGAGATTTCAATTGTACGATCTGTCCCCATAACTCGATGGGCTTGCGCGGCCTATTTGACTATAGGGAAGATTGCCCCACCCATTTCAATCATACGAAACTCGGTACTATTCTCAATAACATACTCTTTTATTTTAATTTATCTTTTATAAACGAGACATGTAGACCGAGTATACCATTCCAACCTACTTTCAATGGGAGGGGTAGTAATACCACAATTGATTTTACACTTATCTCCGCATCCCACGCTGGGTTGGTAGCAACTTGGGAAATGTGTCAGGCCCCCTATTCTGACCACTATCCTATAGTCTGTAGTATAAAAGTGAAAAAACTGACACGAAGGGCCGCGGCCAATACATCATATACACCAGAGATAAGATTAGCCTAAAAAAATGGTTATACTATTAAATGGGAGAAGGTGGAACCCACAGGCTTCCTGGAAAAAGTAGTCGCTACAAACGCCGAAGACATACATATTTGTCTGACACAAGAAGAGGATCCAGAAAGAGTAATGAATTCTTTTGCTAAGATACAAGCCGCCGTAAAAACCCTATCTGACGGGGGTAACAAATGCCCACAGGTGGTTTGACACTAAGTGCACCAAAGCACTAACATCTCTCAAAAAGGCGCTGCAGACAACTCCAAAAAATCCTGACTTAATTCGCAAAGCCAGAAAGTCATACAAAAACATAATAAAAATGAGAAAAGCCACCCTAAAGAAAATGGTATGGGCAGCTTTAAAAGAGGCATCGTTTAAAAGAGACAACACAGCCTTTTGGAAGGTGGTAAATGACCCCTTTCTCCAACCAAAGAGGCCGACTTCATTGATATTGCAATCACGGGCGATCTTTGGGTTGCTCATTTTAGACATCTTTATGGTAGATCCACCCCTTGTGACATTGGAATCGCCTCTACTGATGGGGTTAATAACTCCCCCGAAGGTAACCACCCTAGCCCATTCCCATTAGTTATAACTTTCAGCTGTCACTAAGTTATTAAAGGCATAAAAGATAGCTCATCAGGTAAGGCACCGGGCCCGGATGGCGTGCCAATCAATCTCTACAAGGCTGAGATAGATCTGTGGGCCCCCATGATAACGAATGTTTTAAATAAAGCGAACCAACATGGCCTTATATCCACCAGGTCTGACGCTATAGTTATACCCATCTAAAAAAAAGGTAATAAGAATGATCCAACTTGCTATCAGTCAATTTCATTGCTGGACCCGTTGGTGAAGGTGACAGGTTGAATTATTTTAAATAGGATACAAACCTGGGGGGAGGAAAATCAAGTTATTTCCAATCTACAGTATGGCTTCAGATCAGGAAAGGGGACTATGGAACAATGTCTAAACCTGGACCTTTTTATCTCGAAATACACTCAGGCAAAGAGCGGGAACCTTTTTATTTCTTTTATTGATTTAAGGTCGGCTTTCGACTGTGTAGATCACGAATTCCTATGGCTAACACTTAGTGACATGGGGATCGATAGTCAAATCCTTTTATATATATTAAGGAACTTTACAGAGACACAGGGGCAAGGGTGAGGTATGGCCGCAGGGGGGAGTGTTCAGACAAATTCCCTATACAGAGGGGGGTCAGGCAGGGGTGCATTTTGGCACCCTTGTTATTTACCTTATATTTTAACTCAATTGGACAACATCTCAGGGACTCTCAGCACGATTACCCTACCATCAAAGGGACCCCTATCCCAATACTACTATAACCAGACGATGTGGCTTTAATGTCACAGACTTGACTTGGGCTACAGAGGACTGTGGATAAATTTAACACCTACATGAATCTCTGTGGTTTAAGAGTCAACATATCAAAAACCTACACAATGGCTTGCGGGATTGGCAGAAAAAGGGTGCCCTGCCCAATTTTCCTCGACGGTTAGAGAATTGAAACTACGGATAGATTCTCTTACTTAGGGGTAAATTTTGACAGGAGGAGCTCTTGGCAGGCAGCGGTGAATTCAAGGCAATTAGCTTTTGTGCGCTCCATTGGTGCTCTGAGAAATCTTGCAACCAAACTAGGGGGGAAGCCAAGTAAAGAACTAATTTACATCTATAAAGCTAAGTGCGTTTCAACCGCTACTTACAGTGCTGGTCTGTGGGGAACTGAAAATGCCCAGGTGATCCAAAGCTGTGAAAAACAGTTCATTGCCCATTTACTGGGTGTCCCCAAAACCTCATCCTCGTATATGTTGCACATCGAAGCAAGCCTACCTTACATATTAGACACCATACGGATCTCCCCCATACTCCTTTGGCATAAGGTTTGGGTTACCCCCGAGACTTCACTTAATAGAGATCTAATAAATGATTGTCTCTCCCTTGATGGAGTTTCCAAAATTAAATATTTACACTATGTGAGAAACATGTTCAAGGAGATAGGCCACCCGGAATTCTTTGAAAGGCCAATCACTATGGAGAAGGTACGAAGAGGCTTGCTCAAAAAGATGGCTCTGGAGCACCTTGTCACATCTAGGTGGAACGTTGAAAACTTAAAAAATACCACCATCAGATATCAGCAAATTACCTCTCATGAAGGGCTACAAAAATACCTTATATCAGTTAGTAGCCCCTATGCCCGCATGTTGCTCACTCGCTTTAGGCTAGGCACCTTTTTTCGCCTGGTCACCTTTCTTCATTGTAATAATTGGTCTATGGCTAATCTTGTATGCCCCTGTGATGACATTTCCCATCAATCAAACATACACTGTGTGCTATTCTGCAAATTTTATCAGGCACCACGTAGGCCGTACTTACTACCTATCCTTAAGGCATAGGGGATCCGAACCTGCATGCTAGCCTTCCTCAAATTGCAGCAGCTCGAAGAAGACCATGCAATCCATGCGGTAAACTGTTTTTTAAACCTTCTTGTAAAGTTTCGGAATACAATGTGATGTTCACAAATTGCTTGATGTGAAATACCGAATTTTCTGTCTGTGAAATTAATTATTTCGATTTGGACTGGTTTTATAATACGACGTATTTTGTAATAAGTGTTTTTATCATGTGTGCTTTTATGATTTTGAACTCTAAATCGAATAAAGCCTGTTTCGATTTGATTTGATTTGATTAGACTTAGAATCTAATGATAACCCTCGAGTCGGGTGCCGCTCGTAGTTGCGAGGTAGCTGGACACTGGATCGACTTGTCCCCCATCTGTGGAAGGAGGCAGCGGGGCTTGAAAGGGCGGAGACATCACCATCGGCACAGCAGCGCGACTGCAAGTCCCAGGATTCCAAGCGGCTGCTGATACGCCGCACCTGGAGACTCTTCCCGGCTGACCACGCCTACCCGCCCTGAGCGGCCAAAACCGCGACTCGCGGCCCCCGCTTCGTGGGAGCCGCTCGTAGTTGCGAGGTAGCTGGACACTGGATTGACTTGTCCCCCATCTGTGGAAGGAGGCAGCGGGGCTTGAAAGGGCGGAGACATCACCATCGGCACAGCAGCCGAACTGCGAGTCCCAGCATTCCAAGCTGCTGCTGATACGCCACACCTGGAGACTCTTCCCGGCTGGCCACGCCTCCCCGCCCTGAGTGGCTATAAAACTACGCCCACAGACGTGCATCGCGGGACGCGCGCGGGCGGCCGCAGGGCTAAGCCCGGCAAAGGGCGGGCCGTTTTAGGCCGTTAGAGGACGGTAGAGACCGGACCGGGCCACCCCTCTGACACCTCGCCCTTTCCGTCTTCTATTACTGTTTGGTTCCTGTCCTGAAGGCGGTTGTTACATAATGGCCAGTAGAGAATCCAGAAGTAAGGCTGCTCATGTGGTTTCAGGCACTATGGACAAATTTCTCTCTAAGGCAAATTCTGTGGTCAATAAGGGTCTTAATGTATTAGAAAAACAAATTGAGGAGGGTGCAGAGAACTCGTCCATGGCTTCTCCGGGCTCATCAATTAACGCCAGCACACCTCTATTGCTTGACGCTACCCATCTGTCTCTTATGGATAGCATCGACCAGACCATAGAGTCAGTCCTACAACAACTAAGGACACCATCAACTCCGCACAGGGACAGAGACTCAATACGCTCGTCTGGGGTTGTAGAGCTCTCTCCAAACGCTGAGTTGGTACAGTCTGAGGCCCAGGAGGAGAGCCCTGTAGTAGTAATAACAGAACATAAGAGTAGTAGAGGGGATCTTGCGTCCAAAAGGAAGAGGTCAAGGATGCCAAAAGGCGCTAAAAGAGCTAAAGTTGATCTAATAATGCCCACCCATGTAGATAATGTAGACAATGTGGGCTCTCCTGGTGTATCACCCACAAGAAATGAGATGGAAACACCTAGCATCCCATCTGCCTCCTCCTTACCTGTGCATACTGGGCCTTTCATCTTTGGCGGGGTCCCCTCTAACACCGCAGAGCTCCTTATCAGCTCACTCACAGATATCTTCAAAAGTCTCTTGAATCCCCTGTCCGTCAAATTAGACTCAATAGAGGCCAGACTGAAAGCCATAGAAAAACTGAGTACTAATAATGGTGTTGAATCTAGGTCAGGAGTAAATTTACAAGGGGCTCATGGGTCAAGTGCTGGGATTATCCATTCATCTACTGCCATAACCACTCTGGCTCCAAATCCACCACTAGCCCAGTCAGGGGAACTATCCAACAACAGCGCAGTACCTGTCCCCCAACCTGTACCACTAGTATCTTAAATGATGAGGCCCCCGGTACCTGCTCCTAGGAGGTCAAAACAATCTGCTCCGCCAAATCTATCTAATCAGGAGAGATCAACCAATGGGGCATCTAACGGTCCTAACCAGCCGATTAGCCCTAACACCAGGCGTAAGGCAGTAAATTTGCCCCCTGAGGCGGCAGCCTACACCGTGATCCTGATGGGGGTACCAGAGCTTACCGGTGGCATAACGGAACTGCAGGATTCCCTACGCAACAAGGTAATCAGCTGGCTAAATATCCATAGGCCACTCCCACCTAACCTAAAAGGAGATGTTCTTATGGTCAGAAGGGTCCCATGGGTCGGGTTCATCTCTAAGAAATGTGTGGGGGACTGTATAATTGTTATCTTCAAGAGCCCACAAGTTGCCCCCTACATTTGTAACTGGCTTGGCAGCTCAGGTAATACCTCTATCGAATTGGTCCCTCTCTCATACTTTTATCCAAATGCACGTAATTCAACTTTGAGGAGGGACGATGGCAGGACTAGAGTGGGCTTTGCAGTGGATGGGTCACGATACAGGCCCAAGCATAATGTTTTCCCTGCTTATGGTAACTATATGCATCCAAACAGATTTTCCTGCCTCGACCATGTCGATTGACCACAAAAGGGTGCGTCCCCACAGGTAAATCAAAATATTGATAGTGAATAGTAAGTCATGGGACGGCGAGAGGTGTTTGTGAGATTACCACCCGAAAACTGGAACCCCCCCAAGGAGTAGTCCAATTCCTGATAGCCCCAGGGGCCAAGTAGCTACTTTACCCCAGAGTACACGGGGTACTAATTTAATATCTGTAGCCGTGTGTGCTCCGATTCCCACACTAGCTGCCCTAACTGTCCTGGAAACTGCTGATCCACCCATGGACATTGCATCAGAAACATCTGATGGGGCAGGATTAAGGGCTTGCATTCAATGTTTGAAGATCCTCTCATGGAACGTGGCGGGGATTGTAAACAAGGTGCATAAAACTGACTGGGATGTCCTAATAGGAAGCAGTGATGTCTGTCTCTTCCAGGAGACGTGGGCTAGGGAACCACTGAGTAGAACGGGTTATGAAATTTTTGAAATCCCGGCCAGGTGGAGCGGCAAGGGGAGGCCTTCGGGTGGTTTGGCGATTTGGGTAGCTAGTCACATTGGATGCTATGCGGAAAATATACCTACGTTTTCGCAGGACATCCAGTGTGTGCTGCTCAGGTGGCCTGGTCCATCAACTTTGGCAATTATTAATGTATATTCTCGCTCAGTTGGTGTGGCCATGGAATCATCCACTCTTGAAGACCTATCATCCTTTTTAGGCCAATTGTCAGGTGACTATAAGATAGTGATGGGAGGGGATTTCAACTGCCACTTCGAACCCCTAGAAGGATTAAAGGAGGGCGCCCTCACTACTGAGGATGATTTTTGGGGAGTTCCACCATGCTCATCTCCCCACCCTAAATCCTGGTCCCCGCTCGCAGTGCAAATCATGTCCCTTACTTTAAATTTCACAATAAGGGCCTGTAATGGACCTACTCCGTCCGACAGGCCATCACTGTGTACCTTCAATAGGAAGGACCATGAGTCGAGGCTGGATTATATTTTTATAGATATTGGTATGTGGTCCAAAGTCCAGGACTTCAGGGTGGTACCTAGAACGGATAGTGACCACAATGCGCTCCTACTGGAGATGCAACATCCTGCACCTGTTGCTGGGTCGTCAGCTTCTACCTCTAGCGATGACCCCGGGAACTTGGTTCTCACCTCAAACAGGCACAGAGTAAAATGAGGGAAGCTGTTAAAGGCGGACAGTAGCATAAATAAAATATATGAAATAGCACTCCCCATGTTTAAAGAAGTGGACAAACGAATTGAACAACCTAAACCCCCAGACTATAACAAGAAATTAGCTCAAATTCATGCCGAACTAGTGGGAGATCTTGCTGAGGTCTTGTACCCAGTGGTAGCAACACGTAGAAAAAAGACTCGAACCCCATCCTGGTACAACTCCTCATGTAAGAAAATAAAGACTGAGCTAATTGCCACAATTAAAGCAGGCTCAAATAAGGTTAAGGTCGCTGGACTTAGGCGGGACTATAAGGCAGCCATGGCAACGGCAAGGTCGGATTGGGATTGGAACCGATGGCATGACCTCTCTAATGCTTTATGTGAGAAGTTGGCCTGGTATATAATGCTCACTAATTCTAGTGATCACTTTGTACCATGCCAAGCAACCCTTATGATGATTGGTTGTAATTCAACCTTGTAGACCAGTTATCCTAGTGGTAACGTGGACAAAGCAGTCTTAGGCTAAACTCTGAAAGGCATGTGAAGCCAGCTGTATTACCATACACAACCCCCTTGAATACCAAATGAAAGGACACCACACAGATATATATTAAAAATATATATTGATTTATTAACTATAAAATCCCCTGGACTCTTTATGAGCACAGAAGCACAAGCGTTAAATCACAAGACAGTTTAAAATACACAAAAGTTGCACAATATGGATGAGCCCTAGGGGCCACCTAAACCATATACTAAGAAAGTGGTATAAGAGATACCAATAGGAAAGGGAACAGGCCTAGGGCCTTGGGAATCACTGGAGCTATTCGAGACTAGCAGTGACTAAGTCGGGAAAGGCCCGCGGGACTCGGGTGCAGTGTTCAAAGTGCACGCACTTTCCAATGCAAAGTCTATGGTGCGTAAAAAGTACAAAGTTAAAGAGTTAGGAACCTTCCGAGTGACCTAGAACGCTGAAACTTAAGACACAGGCCCTTGAGATGTGTACCAGTGTAGGAACACTGGCGGAGCTGAGTTACCTCACCCACAGGAAGCGGGTGCACAGGGTCAAAGTAGTGTCGGGTTTCGTCACGCTGGTAGATGGTGCTTGGAGCTGAAGATGCTGCAGGCGGCTCGATGTGAAGAGTTCCGGTGGATCCAAGGGTGGATCTGAAGTTGTGAAGACCTGAAAGCAGAGGGGACAATGTTCAAAGTCACTAGCCAGTGACTACCGTGGAACCAGATTGGAACCAGGCGATGTCGGGTGCAAACAGGCATTGTCAGGTAGCTTCTCTCTGCAGCCACGTGGACACCGGGGGTCGAGGACGTCCAGGAGTCGGTCACAAGCTGTCCCATGCAGGCTTCTCGCTGTTGGCGGTGTCGGCGACCTGATCGGAGCAAACAGGCCTTGGCTAATGCAAGCCACGCAGGAATCGAAAGATGCTTAACACTCGGATCAGCAAGGTCAGAGCGAGTGCTCCTTTTCACAGGAGCTTGGGTGAGTCTAGAGCAACCAGACCCGCTGTGTAGTTTGTCGTTTTCGTCGCCAAGATGGCCGCTGACCACGTGGCTAGTGGCCGGGATGGCGCGTCGAGTGGCACAATGCAAAAGAGCCCCACGCAGATCGTGGAGATGCTGGGGGGCTGATCTTCGGTGCAAGGGCTGCTCGATAATGGGGGTTCTCAGTCCCCAAAGCACAACGTCGAGGATACCTCAGAAGCTGCGCAGTCAGCTTTTCGAGTGTCTTCCAAGAGGTCTGGTCCCACGTCACTCGGTGCCTCCACGGGTCCCTTCTTTGCAGGGACTGTGGATCGGGCTCTGAGAGGTCTGGGAGTCTGGTTCTTGTCGGGCTCTGGGCTTGGTCTCCGGCGGGAGGCGGCGACAAAGCAGACGTCGAGTTGCTGGTTGGTACCTGTGTTCACAGGGTGGCCACTCCTAGGCCACAAGGGAGATTCTCTCCAGTCTTCTGAGCAGCAGAATGTCGAAGTCCAGTCTTCTTCTTTGTTTAAAGTTGATTCAGGATGATCTGCTGTGCAATGGCACTGCTCCCACTCTTATTCCCAATCTGAGGGGTGGATCACCTACTAGGTCCCTCCTCTGGGAGGAACCAGGAAGGGGGGCGGTTACACCCCCTTTCCTTTGTCCAGTTCCGCGCCAAGCCTGGGTCTGGAAAGTCCCAGGACCGGTTTGGACTGGCCTATGCACGGGGACACCTTGTGTGCCCCGGGCATGTCTGATTCTATTCAGCCCTGTCCTACCCAATACACAAAACCCTGTCTGGGGTGGTGCTCGCACCTCCCAAGGCAGGAAACCCTTTGTCCAGGCCACCATCTGCCGAGTTTCGGTCAGCAGCAGGAGGCCAGACTCGTGTCTGTGGTGGCAGCATCCATTTTGTGATGCTGAGGCTCTGGTTAACTTTAACCGGGGTTAAGGCTACACACATGTCGTGTCCCTCTAGAAGGGTGGAATGCTATCCCCGTCGACAGAACTGTCGAGGGGATAGTATTCCAATTCGTATGACACCTTACTCGACATGTTTTGATAAAGCCAAACCAAAGATAGCATTTAACCGCGAGGATTATAATGCACTTAAGAGTATATGGTATGGCAATATCCCGGAACAGCTTAGGGAGTGGTTCCCGACAGCTGCAGACAGGCTTAGCTCATGCTAGAGCACCATCTCACAAATTTCCAAGCACTCTGCCTCCAGGATTGATGAGGCCTTCCATAGGAGTGGCTAATAGGAACATATGTGTCCAGTTTAGGGTTAGGCACAGGCATACTGTACCTAAGCAAGAGGTGGTTACACCAACTTACCCCAGCTGAGTGATCAGCCAGTTGTGTCAAATATGGAGGCCAGGCCAGGGGTGGCACAATACATGCTGCAGCCCCTGGTAGGCCTTGGAAACACCTATGCCCTGGGTACCTAGGGTACACTACTACAGGGGCTAATAAGGTGAACCAGTTCCAATTTGTAATGCACCTAAAGTGCATTGGCAGTAATTTAGAGAGAGAACAGCAGGCTGTGGGTCTGATTAGCAGGCCCACAGCCACATTAAGTCATAAACCAGTGAAGCAAAAAGCAAAAATTTGGGGTGACCATAGGATAGCAGACCCTACTCTCCTACACAACCCCCCCCCCAAACGCAGGGACATTAGACTAACCTTGACCAGTTGTGTCTTCATGTTCTAAGTGGAAGTACCTGGAGAGACCATCTGCGTTGCCATGGTCAGTCCCTGGGCGGTGCTCCACTGTAAAGTCCATCCCCTGTAGGGAAATGGACCACCTGAGTAGTTTGGGGTTTTCACCCTTCATCTGATTAAGCCATAAGAGGGGCTTATGGTCGGTCTGAATCTTGAAGTGAGTGCCAAACAAGTATGGTCTCAACTTTTTCAGGGCCCACACCACAGCAAAGGCCTCCCTCTCTATAGCTGACCAACGTTTCTCTCTGGGGGTCAGCCTTCTGCTAATAAAATCAATGGGCTGGTCCTGGCCATCTACATTAAGCTGTGAAAGCACTGCTCCCACTCCCAACTCAGAAGCATCTGTTTGGACAATGAACTCTCCTGAGTAGTCAGGACTCTTCAGGATAGGTGCAGAGCACATGGCCTTCTTCAGGTCATCAAATGCCTTTTGACAGATTTCTGTCCACTGAACCTTTTTGGGCATCTTCTTGGATGTCAGATCATTAAGAGGAGTCACAATGGACCCATAGTTCTTAACAAACTTCCTGTAGTACCCAGTCAGGCCCAAGAAAGCTCTGACCTGAGTCTGGGTGGTTGGAGGGGGCCAGTCCTTTATGGTCTGGATCTTACTCTCCAGTGGTTGAACTTGGCCTTCACCTACAAGGTGGCCCAGGTATACAACCTTGCTCTGCCCTATCTGGCACTTTGTTGCCTTGATAGTGAGGCCTGCCTTTTGCAGAGCCTCAAGCACTTCCTTCAGGTGGACCAGGTGATCCTCAAAGGTGGAGCTAAAGACAGCAATATCATCCAGATAAGCTGCGCAAAAGTCATCCAACCCAGTAAGGACTTGATTCACCAACCTTTGGAAGGTGGCAGGTGCATTTTTCAAACCAAAGGGCATCACCACAAATTGATAATGCCCACTAGGGGTAGAAAATGCTGTCTTGGCTTTAGACTCCTCAGCTAACCTGATTTGCCAGTAGCCAGCTGTCAAGTCAAATGTGCTCAAATATTTGGCAGAAGCCAACTTGTCAATGAGCTCATCTGCCCTTGGAATAGGGTGTGCATCTGTCCTGGTGACAGCATTGAGTCCTCTATAATCCACACAGAACCTCATCTCTCTCTTGCCATCTTTGGTGTGAGGTTTGGGGACCAGAACCACTGGGCTAGCCCAGGGGCTCTCTGAAGGCTCAATGACACCTAATTCCAGCATCTTTTGCACCTCAGTCTTTATACAGTCCCTGACGTGGTCAGGTTGCCTGTAAATCTTGCTCTTTACAGGAAGACTGTCACCAGTGTCCACCACATGTGTACACCAGTTAGTCTGACTGGGGGTCAATGAGAACATATGCCTGTATGCCTGTAGAACTTGTCTGCAGTCATGTTGCTGATGTTCAGTGAGGCTGCCACCTAAGGCCACACCATCAACTGAGCCATCCTCAGGGTTCTGAGTGAGCAGGTCTGGGAGAGGGTCACTCTCTTTCTCCTGTCCCTCATCTGTAGCCATGAAGCCATGAGCAAGCCCATGTCTTCCCTGCTGACATATGCCTTCAATCTGTTAACATGGAGCACCCTGTGGGGGCTCCTGGGAGTTCCTAGGTCCACCAAGTAGGTAACCTCTCCCTTCTTTTCCAGAATTGTATGGGGTCTCGACCATTTGTCTTGGAGTGCTGCTGGGGCCACTGGCTCCAACACCCATACCTTCTGTCCAGGCTGAAACTCAACAAGGACAGCCTTTTGGTCATGCCAAGCTTTCTGTAATTCTTGGCTAGCCTCAAGGTTTTTGGATGCCTTTTCCATGTACTCTGCCATCCTGGAGCGGAGACCAAGTACATAGTCCACTATGTCTTGCTTAGGCTTTTTGAGAGGTAACTCCCATCCTTCCTTCACTAGACACAGGGGTCCTCTTACAGGGTGCCCAAACAACAATTCAAAGGGGCTGAAGCCAACCCCCTTTTGAGGGACCTCTCTGTAAGCAAACAAAAGGCAGGGCAGTAGGATGTCCCATCTTCGCCTGAGCTTTTCAGGTAATCCTTTAATCATGCCCTTTAGGGTCTTGTTGAATCTCTCAACAAGCCCATTACATTGTGGATGATAAGGAGTGGTGAACTTGTAGTTAACACCACATTCCTTCCATATAGCTGTCAAATATCATGACATGAAGTTGTCACCTCTATCAGATATTACCTCCTTAGGAAACCCCACTCTGGAGAAAACTCCAAGTAAGGCCCTGGCCACAACAGGAGCTGTTGTGGTCCTAAGTGGAATTGCCTCTGGGTACCTGGTGGCATGATCCACTACCACCAGTATGAATCTGTGCCCAGATGCTGTAGGGGGATCCATTGGACCTACAATATCAATCCCCACTCTTTCAAAGGGAATCCCCACCACAGGTAGTGGTATTAGGGGGGCCTTTGTTGTTCCACCTGCTTTACCACTGGCTTGGCAGGTTTCACAGGAGCGACAAAACTCCTTAGTGTCTTCAGACATGTGGGGCCAGTGAAAGTGAGGGACAAGCCTGTCCCAGGTCTTATTCTGGCCTAAGTGTCCTGCTAAAGGAATATCATGGGCTAAGGCAGTGGTTCCCAAACTTTTTTGACCCGTGGCTCCCTTGACCTAATTGGCAGTTGGCCGTGGCTCCCCACCATTTTTTTACCGGCGCACCGCGGCGCACCACGGCACACACTTTGGAAACCACTGGTCTACATGAAGAATCAAGCCTAGACGTGATGAAGGATTATGTGACTGTGTGTGCCTCAGCTGAGGCTTGCCCAATTAATGTCCGGTGCCTGTCAGTGTTCGTGAGTCAGCTGACTTTATTGATTTAGTATTACCTTTCCTATTTAACTGCATGTCTGCAAATGTGCACAGGACTATAATAAAATACTTCCTCCAAAAGACTTGTTTAATATTATGATTGCACATTTATATAACAGTACGATCTTACAAGGGCATTAGTTTAGTGCGCCTCCATTTCTGATTCGGAGCAGTTTAAAGATCATCTTGTAGTTTCTTATTGCTCAGACGGCTGTAATTTCTGATATTTATATGTTTGCCTAGTTTTCTTCATTGCTTGATTTTGATTGGGTGAAAGTGTCACTCATAGTCGTTCAAATTCACTCATAATTACAATGAAATCATGAAAATGTCACACATAACAATCTGAAACCTTGGCAGCTATGTAAAATGCACACCTGACATTAGCTGTTATCACAGAGCCCCCGCCCTGGCCGGCCTTATCTGCACAGTCAATGGAGTCCAGTAATTAGCAGCTCGTTAATGAGGCGGCAAAAGCAGGCAAGGCGCTGGGGCTGATGAGCACAGCCCTGGAGCCATTCATATGCAGAGGGCGAGGGCTGGGATCAATTGACCTGGCAGCACAAAGGAGGGGGAGGACTTGTGGCTGCAGTTTTCAAGACCCATATCCTGCACGGCGTCGCCCCTGGCTTCTCATCACGGCGCACCAGGGCGCCGCGGCGCACACTTTGGGAACCACGGGGCTAAGGTAAGAAGGAAACCCCTAAATTGTAGAGGTATAACCAACCTCCTGGTTGCACCAGGCTTGGGGTCTCTACCCTCTGTGTAAAGGAGTCCTTCATCCCAATAAACTTTATGGGTACCTTGAGCATTCCCAGCAGCCTCAGCAGCAGCCTGCTGTCTGAGGGGTTCAAGAGAAGGACAGGTTAACTGAGCCTGCCCCAAGTCTGCCCTAGAAGGTCCCCCTGTCCCCAGAAACTCAACCTGATCAGGCTCAAGTTCTTCAGAGACAGTTCCTTCAGGGGTCCCAAGACCAGCTTCCTGTGAAGCCTGATCCTCACTTGCAGGCAGTTGGGAAGGCACAGCCTTAACCCTCCTGTTCTTCTTCTTGGAAGGCACTTGGTCCATTGTTCCAGGATCCAAGACCTGAGGTTCAGAGAGGCACTTTTTGGCCTGTGACCTGGTCACAGCAGGGACATGTGATGATATCCCTAACATCTCTGCATGAGTCCTGTACTCAACTTCTGACCATAGAGAGTTCTCCAGGTCATTGCCCAACAAACATTCTACTGGGAGATCAGCACTAACCACAACTCTTTTTAGGCCAGTTACCCCTCCCCAGGAAAAGTTAACAAGTGCCACACTATGTGTAGTAGTGACATTGCTGGCATTGGTCACCAGGTAATTATCACCTGGCATGTATTGTCCAGGGTCCACAAAGTTAGGTGTCACCATTGTGACACTGGCACATGTGTCCCTGTAAGCTTGAGCCACTTTGTTATTGATCAAAGGTGTCTGTCTGTATTTGCCCAGGTTACTGGGACTTATGTCAGGGGTCAAATCTATGTCCCCTTCACAAATCAGAACAGCCTGTGTAAGGGTTCTGACTAGGTCAGAATCTCCTTCAGTTCCCAAGGTGATAACCACTACCCCCTTGGTTTGTGGACCAGCACTGCTAGCTGTACTAGTGGGTGCAGTTGCCTTAGGGGCTGCAGTGCTGGGGGCTCCACCCTTTTTACACTCACTTGTCCAGTGAGAGGTGTTTTTACAAGTTTTACACCAGGGTTTCTTCTGACCTTCTTTCTTCTTCTTCTTGGAAGTTTGGGACCCACCCTCTGCATCAGCAGTTTGGGGCCCTGTTGAAGACTTCTGGTCTTTAGCTTTCTGCTCCCCACCCTTCTGGTCTGTTTTCTTCTGGTCACCACCCTGTTTCTGGTTCTAGTTCTTTTGCTTAACTCTGGTTCTTACCCATTTATCTGCCCTCTTTCCCAATTCTTGGGGAGAGGTCAAATCTGAGTCAACCAAATGTTGATGCAACTGCTGGTTCTGACAATTATTTAAAATTTGTTCTCTCATCAGCAAATTATACAATCCTTCATAGTCTGTAACCTTGCTTCCCAGCAACCATCCCTCCAGAGCCTTAGTGGCACACTCAACAAATTCAGACCAGTCCTGAGTCTGTGTCTTCTGGGTATCTCTGAACATTAACCTGTACTGTTCAGTGGTTAAGCCTAACCCATCAATCAGAGCACTCTTCAGGACCAGGTAGTTTCTAGAATACCCATCACTAACTGTGAGGAGTCTGTCTCGGCCTCTAACTTCAAAGGAGAGCCACAAGATTGCTGCCCACTGCTCCTGAGGGATCTGCTGTACTCTGCAGGCTCTCTCCATTGCAGTGATCCATTTATGGATACCATCCCCAGCTTTGTAGGGGGGCACAATCTTGCTCAGGTTTCTATTATCAAAAGACCTGTCTTTATCCTTGTGGATATTGCTGCCACCAGTGGGTTCTATTACCCCACTCTCTCTAGGCTGTCTTGCTCTAGCAAGTTTCTCTTGGGCCATGGCAACTTCTAATTCTTGTCTCTGGATCCTAAGCTCAGCCTCTCTCATTTTGGCCTCATGTTCCCTTCTCTGAAGGCTAGTCATCTCCCTTCTGGAGTGACCATGAGAACCTCTAGAAGCATGGGAGTTGTTAGAGTCACCTGAGTGAGTCCTTCTCCTCCTAGGCTTCTGGTTAAGTCCACCTGGGGGTCTGAATGGGTTGTTACCTGATTCAGTCCCAAATAGGCTTAAGTTAGCCTGGTTCAGTCTACTGACCAGCACCTGACTATTTCTGTCATCATCTGACTCACTGCTCCCCCCCTCTTCTGTCTCTTCTTCCTCTTCCTCCTCCTCATCTACCTGAGGAGCTCCAGTGATGGGGGCTTCCTCATCTACCAGGATGATAGGGACAGGGGTGTCTACAGTGTCATCCTCTGAAGGATGGCCTCCTTCAGCATCCCCTGTGGGGTTTGCCTTAGAGGGCTTTAGAGTCTCAGACTGGTCTAAGAGCTCTCTTAGGTGGTCTGTAGTAGGGGAAGGCCCTGTCTTCAGACCCCTTAAGACACAAAGCTGTCTTAATTCCTTAAAGGAAAAAATAGCAAATTTGGATGGTGCCCTTGGAGGGTCACTCTCAACAGAGACATTCCCAGTGGAACCCTCTGCTCCAGACATTGCTCTAGTGTGGGTGGATGTGTTGCAATCTACCTACACTGGTGTTTACCTACTAAACCTATCTAGTAGTTGTAGTCAGGGTGTGCTACTCCCTTTGCTCTACAACAACTAAGTTCAGTAGAACTTAAGTATACTAGTCTTGTTTTATATGTACCTAGCAGGTACCTGTATGATCTTTCAAATGATAATCTCAAAGATTGTAATGGTAAAACAACAGCAAGCTCAGATCCCAATCCGCTGCTCACCAATGTGAGAAGTTGGCCTGGTATATAATGCTCACTAATTCTAGTGATCACTTTGAACCATGCCAAGCAACCCTTATGATGATTGGTTGTAATTCAACCTTGTAGACCAGTTATCCTAGTGGTAACGTGGACAAAGCAGACTTAGGCTAAACTCTGAAAGTCATGTGAAGCCAGCTGTATTACCATACACAACCCCCTTGAATACCAAATGAAAGGACACCACACAGATATATATTGAAAATATATATTGATTTATTAACTATAAAATCCCATGGACTCTTTATGAGCACAGAAGCACACACGTTAAATCACAAGACAGTTTAAAATACACAAAAGTTGCACAATATGGATGAGCCCTAGGGGCCACCTAAACCATATACTAAGAAAGTGGTATAAGAGATACCAATAGGAAAGGGAACATGCCTAGGGCCTTGGGAATCGCTGGAGCTATTCGAGAATAGCAGTGACTAAGTCGGGAAAGGCCCGCGGGACTCGGGTGCAGTGTTCAAAGTGCACGCACTTTCCAATGCAAAGTCTATGGTGCGTAAAAAGTACAAAGTTAAAGAGTTAGGAACCTTCCGAGTGACCTAGAACGCTGAAACTTAAGACACAGGCCCTTGAGATGTGTACCAGTGTAGGAACACTGGCGGAGCTGAGTTACCTCACCCACAGGAAGCGGGTGCACAGGGTCGAAGTAGTGTCGGGTTTCGTCACGCTGGTCGATGATGCTTGGAGCTGAAGATGCTGCAGGCGGCTCGATGTGAAGAGTTCCGGTGGATCCAAGGGTGGATCTGAAGTTGTGAAGACCTGAAAGCAGAGGGGACAATGTTCAAAGTCACTAGCCAGTGACTACCGTGGAACCAGATTGGAACCAGGCGATGTCGGGTGCAAACAGGCGTTGTTGGGTAGCTTTTCTCTGCAGCCACGTGGACACCGGGGGTCGAGGACGTCCAGGAGTCGGTCACTAGCTGTCCCTTGCAGGCTTCTCGCTGTTGGCGGTGTCAGCGACCTGATCGGAGCAAACAGGCCTTGGCTAATGCAAGCCACGCAGGAATCAAAAGATGCTTAACACTCGGACCAGCAAGGTCAGAGCGAGTGCTCCTTTTCACAGGAGCTTGGGTGAGTCCGGAGCAACCAGACCCGCTGTGTAGTTTGTCGTTTTCGTCGCCAAGATGGCCGCTGACCATGTGGCTAGTGGCATGGATGGCGTGTCAAGTGGCACAATGCAAAAGGGCCCCCCTGCAGATCGTGGAGATGCTGGGGGGCTGATCTTCGGTGCAAGGGCTGCTCGATGGTGGGGGTTCTCAGTCCCCAAAGCAAAACGTCGAGGATACCTCAGAAGCTGCGCAGTCAGCTTTTCGAGTGTCTTCCAAGAGGTCCGGTCCCACGTCACTCGGTGCCTCCACGGGTCCCTTCTTTGCAGGGACTGTGGATCGGGCTCTGAGAGGTCTGGGAGTCTGGTTCTTGTCGGGCTTTGGGCTCGGTCTCCGGCGGAGGCGGCGGCAAAGCAGACGTCGAGTTGCTGGTTGGTACCTGTGTTCACAGGGTGGCCACTCCTAGGCCACAAGAGCGATTCTCTTCAGTCTTCTGAGCAGCAGAATGTCGAAGTCCAGTCTTCTTCTTTGTTTAAAGTTGATTCAGGATGATCTGCTGTGCAATGGCACTGCTCCCACTCTTATTCCCAATCTGAGGGGTGGATCACCTACTAGGTCCCTCCTCTGGGAGGAACCAGGAAGGGGGTCGGTTACACCCCCTTTCCTTTGTCCAGTTCCGCGCCAAGCCTGGGTCTGGAAAGTCCCAGGACCGGTTTGGACTGGCCTATGCACGGGTACACCTTGTATGCCCCGGGTATGTCTGATTCTATTCAGCCCTGTCCTACCCAATACACAAAACCCTGTCTGGGGTAGTGCTCGCACCTCCCAAGGCAGGAAACCCTTTGTCCAGGCCACCATCTGCCGAGTTTCGGTCAGCAGCAGGAGGCCAGACTCGTGTCTGTGGTGGCAGCATCCATTTTCTGATGCTGAGGCTCTGGTTAACTTTAACCGGGGTTAAGGCTACACACATGTCGTGTCCCTCTAGAAGGGTGGAATGCTATCCCCGTCAACAGAACTGTCGAGGGGATAGTATTCCAATTCGTATGACACCTTACTCGACATGTTTTGATAAAGCCAAACCAAAGATAGCATTTAACCGCGAGGATTATAATGCACTTAAGAGTATATGGTATGGCAATATCCCGGAACAGCTTAGGGAGTGGTTCCCGACAGCTGCAGACAGGCTCAGCTCATGCTAGAGCACCATCTCACATATTTCCAAGCACTCTGCCTCCAGGATTGATGAGGCCTTCCATAGGAGTGGCTGATAGGAACATATGTGTCCAGTTTAGGGTTAGGCACAGGCATACTGTACCTAAGCAAGAGGTGGTTACACCAACTTACCCCAGCTGAGTGATCAGCCAGTTGTGTCAAATATGGAGGCCAGGCCAGGGGTGGCACAATACATGCTGCAGCCCCTGGTAGGCCTTGGAAACACCTATGCCCTGGGTACCTAGGGTACACTACTACAGGGGCTAATAAGGTGAACCAGTTCCAATTCGTAATGCACCTAAAGTGCATTGGCAGTAATTTAGAGAGAGAACAGCAGGCTGTGGGTCTGATTAGCAGGCCCACAGCCACATTAAGTCATAAACCAGTGAAGCAAAAAGCAAACATTTGGGGTGACCATAGGATAGCAGACCCTACTCTCCTACACTTTAGAACTAAAAGACTCTAGAAAATGTTGGTCTCTGGTAAATACTGGTTAAGGAGAAGCCAAAGCAGCAGTGGAGCCCAATATTGCCTCCTCTGTCTGGGAGGCCCACTTTGGCACACTGTATCAAGATACCACCCCATTAGTTAACGATGCGGCCCTTGAGGACTCATTGACCCCTGTAGCTGGCCTGGAATTTACCCTTGGCGAGGTAGTCAGTGCAATAGAGAGATTGGCGATGGGGAAGGCCCGGGTCTAGACAGACTACCTGGTGATCTTTTCAGATACCACCCCGAGATCTGGGGCCCGTACCTCCCTATCCTTTTTAATGCCATCATAGGAGGTATGGAGATCCCCTGCACTTGGCTGGGGGCGGAGATTGTGCCTATTTATAAGAAGGGTTCTCCTCTGCTCCCGGGCAACTACAGGCAGATCAGTCTTATAGACGTCCCCCAAAAGCTATTCGCTCGCCTTCTCCTGAACCACCTTTTAGATTTGATAGAGGCCAATGAAATTCTGAGTCCCCTCCAGGCTGGCTTTAGGAAAAACACGTCCAGCATGGACCAGATTTTCCGCCTCGTCCTGCTGTACTGGAAAATGGTGAGGATTGAGGGGGGGAGGCTGTACATGGTGTTCGTGGACCTGAAGTCAGCCTTCGACCTGGTCCCACGCAAGAAACTGTGGGAGGTCCTGAAGAAGTTGGGGGTACCCGCCCAATTACTAAATGCCATAATCAGGCTCCACGACAATAATTATGCGCAGGTCAGGTGCGGGAGGGATGGTGCCCTGTCATCAAGGTTCCCTGTTCATAGGGGGGTGAGGCAGGGTTGCGTCTTGGCGCCGACCCTGTTTTGCCTTTTTATCAACAGTGTCATATCCCATCTTGACAATGTTAGGGACAATGACGCTCTATGCCTGGCAGGCAGGAGGGTGCCGGCTATCATGTTTGCCGAAGACACCCTCCTGCTTTCCAAATCCCAGATGAGGATACAACGGATTTTGGAGGGATTTGGTCTTTTCTGTAGACAACATGGTCTAGAGATCAATACAGAAAAGACCAAATTCATGATATTCAATCCATCCACTAAAGCCAGACCTAACCCTACATTGGGTTCAGCCAGCCTTGAGAGGGTAACAACTTTTCTGTACCTGGTGGTAACGCTACATGAAAATTTAGCCTGGGACCCCCAGATGGTAAGATCTCGGCTTAAGTTATCCCAGCTGTCGGGCGCAATTTTGAAGGTTGTAAACACCTCAACCTTCAAGCCCATTAGCCCGGCAGTTGAAATGTATAAAACCCAAGCCAAGGCGGCCGCAACCTATGGGAGCAAATTATGGGGGTACAAAGCAGGGCAAGAACTAGTGGAAAATAATTTCCTCAGACGCCTCCTGGCCCTTCCTTGAGGCACACCGCTCCTGCCCCTAAGATTAGACATGGGCCTCCCTTCTATTGCTGAGGAGCTTGAGTCAAAGCCATTGAGGTTCTGGCATAGGCTTTGGTCTACCAACAAACTCGTTCACTATAGGCAAGACCTTATTCATGTCATGAACCTGAACCAACACGATAGAATCCCCTGGCTTGCTTTTGTAAAAAAAGAATTGTACTCCTTGAATTTGTCCGAGTTATGGGAGGACCCTGAACAAGGTTGCCGAAGGGTTTCCCGCAAAAGACTGGTACAAACCCATAAGGAAAAAAGATTAGCACTGCTGTTGTCTGCACGAAACAGCAGCACTCTAACTGACTGTTTCCTGGAATCCAAAAAATCCTATGCATTTGAAAGTTTTATGGATTTTATTTTTCCCATTTTATCGAGAAAATTGTTTATACAATGGAGGCTAGGCACTTTGCCCATTAAAACCTTCACTTGTAAATGGCTAAAGGGTAATGACAAAATTTGTCCATGCTGTAACATTCTGGAGGAGGACGAAATTCACATCATGTTTGTCTGTCTTGCTTACAATAAACCCAGAAAATATTGGCTGGCGCCGCTTTGCAGAAATTTGGGATTCAGGAACTATCTGCATGCGTATAGAATACTGAAAACCAGTACTCAGTCCCATATTGTGTTTGCAGTTGCTAAATTTTTAATGGCTATGTGGCAGATAAGGAAAAAAATCCTCTAATGTGTGGACAATGCTATGAACTGTTTTTAACCCCTTTTATGCCTTGATTATATGGGAAGCAATTGTATGAATTGTATGAAATGTGTTTATAACAGTTAAGCTTTTTTTATTGTGCCTTTCTATTGCATCTTTTATGGTCTAAATGACCGAAATAAAGAATTTTTGGATTGGATTGGATTGGATAACCCTCGAGTCACAAAATAACATGACGATTGAAACATTGACTACCTTCCTGGCGTGTTTACCATAAGCAGGAGCATCCACTAAACAGTCAAGTAAAAATTGGACCGATTACAATAGTCATCTCAGTCAAACAGTACAAATTTTAAGGAAGCAGCTGAGAAAGGCACTTAGGACGGCTCACCACCAAAGTCCATGGTCAAAAGCATGGGAGCATGTACGTCTATTAAAGATAAAATACAAAAAGCAAATCTGGAGCAACAAGAAAATTTAGGAAAATAACTTTTGGACAAAGTTATTATATAACGAAAAGAAACCAGATGCCAGAGCTTTTTGGGATCAGGTGAATTCCATTAACAGAACTTCAAAAGTTACAAACGTGACCTGTGCCACCCAGCCAGCCTGGGGACAGCATTTAATCTCCAAATTTTTGCTTAAAAAAGTCGACCAGTCAAACTTTGCTCCAATTACTACAAAGGAAATGCTAAAACCAGTAATGCTCTTAAATAACTTTAGTACCAAGAAAGATAAGTACACTATAATCACCAAAATAACAGGAAACAACACACTGCAGACTGAGGGTACACCACAATCAAACTTTCCCCATACTGAAGTAGAAATTTTACAAATCATGAGAAAAAGTCGGCTTGATAGTGCACCAGGCCCGAATGGAGTACCACAGGCTATTTACAAACAAGATCCCAACTATTGGGCAAGTAAGATGCACAGTTTGTTCCAGCTGATCGGCATATCCATTTGTATCCCAGAGAGCTGGAGAGGTGCAATAATTAATCCAATATATAAGGGAGGGGAGCGCACAGACCCTACAAACTATCGACTGATCGCGTTAATAGACACAGAGGCCAAATATTATGCATCCTTGATCGTAACAGATCTGATTAATTGGTCCAACGAGAACAAAATAATTCCTCTAAACCAGTTGGTTTTTCGATAGGGCGCTGGTACAATTACAAATGCATTAGCAATAGGGCTACTCGCCGGCAAAAGTCTATGACAGCGACAAGCACTACACCAGGGGTACTCAAAGTACAACCCGCGGGCCAGTAGCGGCCCGGCAAGCCTTCAGTGGCTGCCCGCGGAGCTTGAGGCACATCGCACTTGTGCGTTTTTTCTTTTACTTCAGCAAATACCTGGGGGAGCAGCAGTGCGTAATCAGAGAGACTGCTCTGTGGGGGTCGGGCGATTCCAGACACAGTCAAGAGTGGAGCTGCAGGGGCGCTAAGAGGTGAACCAAGCCTCATTAACAAACACATGGTTGTTTAAAGACCTGTGAAGTACTGGGGTGCCCGGGAGGCTGTGTCAGCCAGGCTGACATACAGGGGGGGCGGGTGGATGGGGGAGGACAGCAGAAACTGAGAGCCGGGTGAGGTGGGAGGGCAGAGCAGGGAGTGAGAGCCCGGGTGAGGGAGGTGGGAGGGCAGAGCAGGGAGTGGGAGCCCGGGTGAGGGAGGTGGGAGGGCAGAGCAGGGAGTGAGAGCGTGGGTGAGGAAGGTGGGAGGGTGGAGCAGGGAGTGAGAGCCCGGGTGAGGGAGGTGGGAGGGCAGAGCAGGGAGTGAGAGCCCTGTGAGGTGGGAGGGCAGAGCAGGGAGAGAGAGCCCGGTGAAGTGAGAGGACAGAGCAGGGAGTGAGAGCCCGGGTGAGGGAGGTGGGAGGGCAGAGCAGGGAGTGAGAGCCCGGGTGAGGGAGGTGGAAGGGCAGAGCAGGGAGTGAGAGCCCTGTGAGGTGGGAGGGCAAAGCAGGGAGTGAGAGCCCGGTGAGGTGGGAGGGCAGAGCAGGGAGTGAGAGCCCTGTGAGTTGGGAGGGAAGAGCAGGGAGTGAGAGCCCTGTGAGGTGGGAGGGCAGAGCAGGGAGTGAGAGCCCGGTGAGGTGGGAGGGCAGAGCAGGGAGTGAGAGCCCGGGTGAGGGAGGTGGGAGGGCATCAGAGAGTAAGAGCCAGGTGAGGTGGCAGGGCAGAGCAGGGAGGTAGAGCCGGTGAGGTGGGACAAATAGAGATAGAGACAGATAAAGACATATAGAGACAGATAGAGGCAGAGACAGATAAAGACAGGGACAAACAGTGATAGAGACAGACAGCGATAGAGACAGACAGCGATAGAGACAGACAGCGATAGAGACAGAGAGAGAGAGAGAGAGTCAGACAGAGAGAGAGAGAGAGACAGACAGAGAGAGAGACAGACAGAGAGAGAGACAGACAGAGGGAGAGAGGGAGACAGACATAGGGAGGGATGGAGACAGAGGGAGACAGACAAAGGGAGGGAGACAGACAGAGGGAGGGAGACAGGCAGAGGGAGGTAGGGAGACAAACAGAGGGGGAGGGAGGGAGACAGACAGAGGGAGGGAGGGAGACAGACAGAGGGAGGGAGGGAGACAATCAGAGGGAGGGAGGGAGACAGACAGAGGGAGGGAGGGAGACAGACAGAGGGAGGGAGGGAGACAGAGGGAGGGAGGGAGACAGAGGGATAGAGGGAGACAGACAGAGGGAGGGAGACAGAGGGAGAGAGGGAGACACAGAGAGAGAGACAGAGGGAGACAGACAGAGACAGACAGACAGAGGGAAACAGACAGAGGGAGGGAGGGAGGGAGACAGACAGAGGGAGGGAGGGAGGGAGGGAGACAGAGGGAGGGAGACAGAGGGAAGGAGGGAAACAGAGGGAGGGATGGAGACAGACAGAGGGCAGACGGAGGGAGGGAGACAGAGGGAGATGGACAGTGGGACACAAATAGAGGGGGACAGATGGAGGGAGACAGAGAGAGGGAAGGAAAGAGAGGGAGGGAGACGGAGAGAGAAAGAGAGGTAAGACAGAGAGAGACAGAGGGAGACAGAGAGAGAGGGAAGGAGGGATCAAGAGAGAGAGATAGAAGGAGGGAGACAGGGAGAGATAGGGAGAGAGAGAGAGAGAGAGAAATAGAGATGTGTGTGTATGCTGGTCTGTTGGCTCAGTGGATGAACGTGTCAGCTGCAAGGGCCTGTGTTCAACTTCATGGTCACAGTTTTTTTCTTTCTAGCCCTTCCCCCCTGACCGCACCTCCACTGGTGCGGCCCTCGGTCACAAACCACACTGTAAATTTGCCCCCGAGAGAAAGTTTGTGAGTACCCATGCACTACACCTATGCTTCGTGGATTTTACGGTGGCATTTGACCATGTCAGTACATGCACACTGTGGGCTAAATTGAAGCAGCAGGGTCTACCGGACTCAATTCTGAATCCAATGATGGATCTCTACACCGACACCTGGATGCAGGTCAAAATCACCAATGGCCAGAGGCTAACAAGGAAGATCTACACAAATGAGGGTCTAAAGCAAGGATGTGTCTTGGCCCGCAGCTGTTCAATCTATTCATGGTTGATCTAACACCAAGGCTAGAAGGGGTAAATTCACATCCGCCACGACTGGGCACATTGCCATTAACACACCTGTCCTACACAGACGGGGTTGTCCTCCTAAGCCAGACGAGAATCGGTTTGCAACGATCAATAAACGAATTAGCCGACTTCGCCAAAACAAACCTCATGGAAAAAACACAAAAAAACAAAGGTCATGGCCATAACTCATAGTCTACCCAAACAAACGACATTTGCAATTAATAACGCAAAATTCGAAGTGATAACCCGTTACAAATATCTTGGGATATATTTGGATTGAAGGTTTTAATTCTCCACCCATTATGAGGCCATACAAAAAAGGGTACCGCTCTACTGTTTGCATTTTGCAGTATATCCAAATCGTTAAAAGGTCCACTGTTCAGTCCACTATTCGCAATAATTAAAGCAACATTACTCCCAACCATTGCCTAAGGAAGCCTGGTCCATCATGGAAACATCACAGCAATTTTAGACAACATCCAAACGCGGGTGTACAAAAGAGTATTTCGTCTGCCACGTGACTCCTCACCTGCTCAGGTACGTCTAGAGTTTGGACTACAACAACAAGCACTGCATAGAAGGTATGAGGCAATCAAAATCTGGTACAAAATTTGGCATAATCGTGATCTAGAAATCAATTCAGCACTCCTGGAAACCTTGCAAAACGATCCAAAATCACACTATGCAAAGTACTGAAATGCCTCATTGCAAATAACCAGGATGGCAGACCTCTGGTATTGGAAACTACCTTTGACTTCTTTCCAGTTAATTGTGAAAAAGGCAGCAAAAACACACTCACTAATAGAAGACAAAGCAATGTTGAGTTGATGTGTGCACGCATGGATGGTATTACACTCCTACACTAAGCTCGAGCCAGCAACATACCTGGGCCTTGCTTTTTCCCCTCACCTAAAAACCACATTCTTAGAACTATGCATGGGGAAACTACACTCCAATGGAGATCTTCCTTACTGGAAGTCCCAAGGCTCAAAAGTATGCAGCCTTTGTGGGTCACCAATACTGGACTTCATACATTTAATCTGTATTTGCCCAGTGTTAGGGCACCACCAGTGGTATTTGTTGAGGAGACTGTTTAATGAAAGAGGGGATACAGAGGGTACCTAATAGATTTGATGCCTATTGTAAAGAAAGAAGGCTTCAGATTAATCTCCAAAAAACGCAATTTATGGTGTTTAACTCAGCCAAAAGTTCCCGATCAAATCCATCTCTTAATGTTAAACCCCTAGAGAGAGTATCTGCTTTTGACTACTTCTGCATAATCATCACAGAAACAATGGGTTGGGGCACTTAAATAAAAAATGTACTCTGAAATTACCACACAAAACAGGGGACCTAGCAAAGGTTTTTTGTAAATCCAGTCACAAACCTGTGAGCCCAGCAATAGAAATATACAAGGTTCATGTCAGGGGAGCGGCATTGTAAGGTGCAGAGATGTGGGGTCATTGCTGTCCTGACAGTCATACGAAGATCGAAAACACCTTTTTCAAGCAACTGTTTGGTCCCCCCCTGAGCTCCCCACTAGTGCCGCTCCGCTTGGACCTAGGGGTAAGGGCCATAGCTGAAGAAGTCAGCCTTAGACCTATTTTATTTTGGTGGCGTCTATGGGCTACCCCAGAACTTGAGGATCATAGGGACGAACTTAGAGAGGTGATGAGCTTACCAGGGATAAGGAGATTACCCTGGCTTCTACATACCTTAATGAATATGGGACGGGCAATATCTGGGACAACCCAGAAGAGGCATGTGCCATAGTTTCCAGGAAAGAACTAAAGGACTGTTACTGGGAGCACAAACTAGCACAACTCCAGAGTAATCCCCTAGTAGGCAAGTTAACTGCAGCTGTTTTAGAAACTAAGGATTTGTATAGCCTAGAGCCTGCACTGAAGGATATCAAGCAGGCAGGAGGCAGGAAGCTCTATCTCCAGTTCAGACATGGGGTGCTGCCACTCCACTCCTTTACAAACAAATGGGTGGGCTCACAAACGCAGGGGTGTATGGCTTTTGACTGTACCATAGAAACAGTCTATTATGTGTTTTTTTGTTGCCCCGGGTATCTCAAAGAAAGAAACCGGTGGCTGGTCCAGATCTGCAGAAACTTGGGAACTAGGTGCTGTTCTGAGGCATACAGGATATTGAAAAATGACATTAGCCTCCCCATTGCTTATTCGGTAGCAGGCGTTCTATTCTCTATGTGGTGCACTCGTAGAGTACTCCTAAAGTCAACCCAGGAAAAGTAATAGTAAAATAAGAAGAATAAATTAAGTGAATGACGATGATCCAACCTCTGCTCACCCCTTGTTTAATGATGATATTCCAAATATATTAATTGTTTAATCTGGAATTATTGTTATGGTTTAAGTTATTTGTGTTCAATAGAATTTTACCGTTATACCGGATCAATGCCTTTGAGATTCGAACGTTTGCACCAGAGTAGTTAAAACTTTGATTCATTAAATCTCGCCTGGTGAATTGTTTGTATATTTGGCACATGCGCTTTATAATCATCATTATTACCCCCTATTTCTGATTGTTACAGTGACTTATATGAAGTGAACCTCCTACCACTTAGCTGCTACCATAGATTGTACTGTATTTTACAATGTTTTAGGCCATAACTGGCTACTTTATCTCATTTTTATAATTGAACGTATTTGGCTTTTTTATATTTATTTTAAAGTAAATGAAATGTCTGCTATTTTATCTGTGCTTTTATGATCAAACTGGTTGAAATAAAGTTATTGAATGAATGAATGAAAGAGGTATCCGCACCTGCAGATCCGCAATACTAAAAAGTCTGGACTCAAAGGATCCGCAATTAATCTGCCAACTGATAACATTTTTAACCTGTTTTGAGAAGTTAATGAAACAATGGTACAGGCCACAAACATCATTTAGCTGCCCCTCTCAGTCTTTTAAGAGTTATACAGTTGTAAATAGAACTAGTGAAATAAAATGTTAATGTATTGCACAAAGATGTGGTGCTCTAGTTGTTTACACTCACTCTTCCTTTTACCTTACCTTTTTAACATTGGGGTATTTTTAAAATGCAGAGACATTGGATCTTATGTATTGGAACATTGTGAAAGTTTTAACTAACTATACAATAAATAATTTTTCACTACACTTCCACTCATGTGAAGCACAGTGATTAAGGTTTTATTCAGATTCATCATTTCTTGGGTATTCACAAAAATGAAACATCGCAACAAATTGCTTCAACATTTTTTTCTCGTTTTTTAAAAAATTAAATCAGAAGAGTGCACATTGCACTGCTGAACTTATTAATTTGATAACATCTAACATGTATTATCCCAATTCCAGTGGAAGCTGCAAAAAGTAAACATTTCTCATGAAGACACTGTTTATCTGCTGTTCTTGGAGTCAAGGGTATTGATTTCTGAAAGTGGTGAGCCTTAATACTTGCTCTGAATTGTAGAGAGTGAAGGCAGTGAGCCTGATATCTTCTAGGGAGGGTTCTGTAGTGTCTCCCCGATAAACATTTTTTTAAAATGGGACAGATAGTGCATTTTAAAGTGGGTTTTTCACATTCGTTTGCTAAATTGATTTAGACTCTGCTTTCCTTAAATATTCAGGTCTTTCATGATGAGCCAGTTCAATTTAACATGGTGCCCCCAAGAGTACACCCATTTTATCAAAACGTAGTAGGGGTGCTCCCATATAACAAATATATCTCCATTGTGCCAGATATAACATATTGTCACAAGTTTCTAGATATGCCATATGTGACCCTTAAAGTCCAAAAATTGCATACAATATGCCACTGACAGAATTTTGTCATTAATGCCCTCCATAAATCATGGGTGATTCTAACAAGAACATTTTTCTCTAGTATGTCATGACCAGCACTTTGTCACAATTTCGTCCCTCCTATATACCATGGTTATCCTCCTTTATGCCAAAAATTACTTTCAAACTGCCGCATTTTGACACGGGTGGCCCCTATGCCAAGAATTTTCCTCGTTACACCAGTAATTTTCCATAGTTGCCCCTATGCCACAAATTACATCCAGCATGCTGATTTAAGTATTTTGTCATATGTGCTCATGCAAAGAACTGCCTTCAGTATGCCGGTGCCAGAAGTTTAATGGTTACTGCACCTCCTGGAAAGGGTGTGTCCCCCTGGGCACAACTTTCGTCCTGATTATAGGATCAGCAGTTTATATAATTAAAGATAATCAAAGAAGAATGTTCAATCATAATGACTGGATTAGGATATCCAATGCATTTCGGGTATCCTACCCTTCAACAGGGGTCGATTGATCCCTGATGAAGGGTAGATACCCGAAATGCATAGGATATCCTAATCCAGTCATTATGAGTTAAGGTTCATCGCTCTAATTGTATAAAGCGAAACCACAAGAATTCCTACAAAGAACAAATAAAAACAAGGATTGAACATTCATCTTTGATTATCTTTATTTACAACCAGAGGCTCCTATAATCAGGACAAAAGTTGTGCCCAGGGGGACACACCCTTTCCAGGAGGTGCAGAAAGCATTGTTCTACAGTATGTCGTGAATGGAAGACGCCACCCCAGGAGCACACATAATATTGATTACCTTACTCACAACTTTTTTTAATCATGTTGTGCTTATTTATCCTTGGTGCCAGAAGTTTGTCATGGGGTCTCTCTAGCTCAAGAATTACTTGACTTCTGGTCACTTAACCATACCTTCCAGACAAGATTGTTCTTTGGAACTTAGGAAACAAGCTCCTATGTTTACTCATGGCTGTTGTCAGGCTGTGGATCCGGCTGTAGTGTGGGCATGTGTACATTGTGGTTTTGTGCCTTCGTGTATCTTACCCTTGAGTCAGGAGGCGAGTGTAGTGTCTTCAGAGGTCTTAATTCCTGGTGCTAAGAGGCTTTCTCAAGCTCCTGTGAAAGCCCTTTTTCTATTCTTTAAATTGACGCTCTCTGTTGAAACATAAGTTTGAAATGTACAACTTAATTTCTGATTATCTTCCAAGTACAATGTTCCTGATGGAAACTTGGTTATCTGAAAATGTAGATCCCGATGTCCTATTGGCTCGTTTTTTCACTCATCTTTAGCATTTAACCTCACTCGAACAAAGTCAGACATGTAAGTTCATTTCAGTTATGTTTACCATTCTTATAAAACGATTGCATAAACAGATGTGACCGTGACAAATCCCTTACCTGTATTCACATGTATGAACATTTTTTGTGTTTGACTTTTTTCAAGATAATATTTTTAAACATGTGGTATGTTTATTATTTTTTCGACAGCATTGTTCCCTGATGAAGGGCCACATATAGGCCCGAAATGCATTGGATAGGATAGAATGTACATGATGTCTCGAACATGAATATATGATTTATGAAATAAGTGAAATGAACTGATTTTCAGAACAAAAAGAAATTTATGAAGAATAAACAAAGACTTTCTAAACTATATGTAACATTGTGTGGAATCCTCTGATATCATTAGAGGAGATATTGGTGTTCCTACAGGGATGGTCCCAGTGACCCACTGGCATCACGTGTTTACTATTGGCCCTTATGACAGGGTTTGCAATAGTTAGAGTGAGTGTTGTTGCTATTATTTTTAAGCAATCTCTTACTTGTACCTTTTCTAAATTGACTATAGTTGGCTGTGAGGCATCTCTTTTTTCTCTGATTTGTACTAGCAATGTCTTCTTGTCATAGGTTTTGATTTATCGGCCACCTGGACCTGCCTTGAGCTTCATCTCTTCCCTAGCTGATGTTCTCCCTTCTCTGGTTTTATTTTACTCTAATTTTACTGTGATAGGGGATGTCAATTTCCACTTTCGAGGATCTCTCTTCTCCTATGGCACCAGCGCTAGGTGTGCACATTTAGCAGGGCTTCAACTGTTGCAATTAGTTTCTTAGCCTACTCATAAGGGTGGGCACACACTCAACCCTATTTTTTCAAACTCAAGTGAGCTTGTGGCTGATTCTCCCCTGCCTCTTCCTTGGTCTGATCACTTGGCGAACCCTTTTCAGTTTACCCTGCCTAAAGTCTCTTATAGTTTGATTTATGGTCAGAAGTTTAGATCAAGGAGATTGGCCAAAGTTACTCTGAGCAATTTTACCAAGGCCCTGGCCATAACCCACCCCATACTTGACAACTGTGTCTCCACTGCTAATATGCAAGTGGAAAACTGGATTTCTGGGTCTTGGGATTGTATTGCTCCTATAATTGAGAGGGTATTACATTGAGCTAATCCCTCAGCAGACTGGTTCAATAAGGAACTTGCCATGCTTAAAAGCAACTGCAAAAGCTGTGAGCGTATGTGGCATAGGAATTTCGATTAGGCTAGTAAAGAGATTTACTATCTAGCCTTGTATTGTTGTCATATTAGGCATGCAAGTCGGGCTTTTTATGCAAATAAAATCGAGTCAGCACAAAACTCTTCCAGAGAGATATTTGTGATTGTTAAATCTTTATCCTAAATGGATCATGTCTCAGCAGATGTCACCTCATCTGAGGATAGTTGCATTAGTCTGCATGGCTATTTATCTGATAAAGTAGTAGGTAGCTACTCTTCCCTTCCAGGGGGTTGCCAGAAATGCTCCATGTCTTGATGTCTGGGTTGAGCCTGCTACAGACCCTGATAAACTCTCACACTTTAATCCTATTGTGCTTTCAGAGGTACAGCCTTCCATGGCCTTAGTCAAGTCTGGTTCTCCTCTCGATCCGGCCTCTACTGGCATCCAAAGCCTAAGGTCAAGAACATAAGCATGTAGTTTGACCAAAATCTTTATGATCCAAGCCCTGGTCATCTAGATTACTGTAATATTCTTCATCTGGGTGTTACCCAATTATAGCTGCTGAGACTCAAACGGGTTCAGAATTCAGACGCTCGCCTGTTATTAAAACTTCCTAAATGCGCTCCCTTAGGCCCCAGTGCTTCTCAAACTTCACTGGGAAGCGTATTGCTTTTAAGGCCCTCTGCTACTGCTACAAGATTTTCAGGAGACCAGTGCGACCTATTTGTACCATCGTATCACACCATATTCTCCTTTGAGGCATCCGAGGTCCTCTGAGGCCTTGTCAGCCCAGGTCCCACGGGTATAAAGAGTTCACATGGGTGGGAGCTCTTTTAGCTAGCTTGCAACCACATTTTGGAACTCTCTCCCTCTGCAGTTAAGGCTTTCTGAGGCAGAACTTCTGTTTCAGAAAAATCTAAAAACCTAGTTGTTTGCTAACTAGATATCTGCTGTTATTGGGCTATTGGGCTTTGGGTTGGTGTATTTGACCTTCGTGCTGGGGCACTCCTATCAGAGTAGCTGTGCGCTTTATAAACTGCTTTATTATTATTAAGAACTACCTTCAGTATGCATGGGTCAAGGGCATACTCATAATTATAACACCACCTTCTCACTCATGCTCACTTATAGTCACTCATTCACAATCACACTCTCATTCATTCTCACCAACTTGCACTCATTCCTTTGCACTCACAGTTGTGCTTGCTCATTGCCACTTACTCTCACTCATTCTTGGTCACACTCATTCTCAATCATTCTAAGCCACATATTCTTACGGTTTTGCAGTTACTCCTTTTCCCCCCTTAAATTCTCACTCACTGACTCAAGCATACTCAATGACACTTAGGGGCACATTTGCTAAAAAACAATAGCAACTGGGGGTAGCCCAGCAACCAAAGTTGATACACTGCACCTAAGTGCACTAGGGGAAGAGGGCATTGTAGAGCCATATCTGCTAAGATATAGCACTACTGCGCTCTCCTCCAGCACACGTGCACAAGCAGGCTGCCTAGCACCATGAATACATACCTTTGCACCATGGTGCAAAGGTATGTGCATGATGTCTATCATAAGTTTCGTACTTGATAGTTAAACGTCCAGTACAAAGTACAAAATACTGTGTCCACACAAACTTTGACACTTTTCACACATTGGTTGTGTGCTGTATAGTGCAGCACATATGCAACACTGCCGTATTCCAGAAGGGGCTACAGACACTTGTGCTGCCACTTCTGTAATACCGATAATGCTGACAACACTTTTCCACTGTGCCTGCCCTGTATTACGGAAGCGGAACAGAGGAAGACAGACAGCATTTTTTTCCAAAATGTGTATGTGATGCAATTTTAGGCCCTGAAGGTTGAAGGACCACACGCCCTGCAGCTTCTATGCATAGATCATCAGCTGTGTGACCTCTCATAGTGCCTCATCAAACTAGTCCTATGCTGAATAGTGTAAAAAGTAAACAAATGCTATTTAGGAAATGTGATCAAATTAAATATATGGAGTCTTGTCTTCAAAATTGCACTTTTTTTGATAGCTGTCTAAACTTTCTGCTATTATGTACACAGAGACTATCAATTTGTCTGAAAATCATATTTTGTTTGTGAAAAAAACTTTAGAGATGTCCATTTTAAAATATTCCTGTCGAATGAATTATTTGCATAATTTGCAATAATCCACTGTTGAGAAGTGTGGCTCAATGGTTAGAACGGCAGACCCTGATGCAGAGATCTGGCCTGGGACCAGGGTTCAATTCCCTGCCTCGGCAGGTCTAGGGCTCAAAATTCCACTGACCAGATAATTCTCGCCTCGGTGCCTATTCCAATCATGGAGTCCCACTCTGTAAGCTTGCTTAATCTCCACAATGGCCCCCACAACGCTAAAGGATGCCTGGCCTCCACCTTGGGGGTGCCTAGGAGTGGACGCCTCACAGGGAAAGCCAGGATGGGTTCCACAGCGGTATTCGTACAAGCGCCTTGAGACCCTTGCTGGTGAGTAGTGCGCTATACAAGTATCAATTTACATTTACACCGTGCGTATATATTGCCACATTGCACAACCCATGGTAGCCGTTCATTGAACTTAATTATGATCAGTCCCATTGCAGGTAGACGTGATTAGACAAAGAATATGATCACTATACCCAGGGTCACTGAAATTATGCAGCAGGGGAGGACCAAATTATGCGGTAGGGTTGAATAAATTGTGCAGCATGAAAAGGGAAATTATGTGGCATATTGCACCACATTTTGTGACATTATTACTTCATTGTTTGATTTTGTTATACTTGGTAACACTGTCTGAGCATAGGGTGCACCTCATTAGTTCAAAACCCAAAAATAGCAATAAGCAGAAGAAAGGTGACAAGTCGACCATTTCGATGGGATTTCAACTGTGCAGCAACAAGATATGCAATATTGTTAGTAACTTTTGATCAGTTTGACCTTCAAACATTTTTTTAAAATCTGCAGATTATGCAGCAGATGATGGATTGTGTCGCAAATGTGACACATCCATAAGTATGTGGAAAACACTGGGGAAAAACTGTACTATAGGGAGCAACAGGTGACCAGGGTGTAAATATCACATTTATTCGCATATGAGGAGAGTGCCGGGAGGGATTTTAGCGGGTGGGGGAGGGAGTAGGTATGTTAAGGGATTGTTCAGTTGCAATGGTTCCGGACGAAAATGGAAAATCAAGGATACTAAGTACCTGTAAATACTGAGCAGACATATGAATGTGACATTCTGATTATTACTATGCCCGAATATGTATGTAACTGCTCCAATTACTATGCTAATAAACAGATTTTCAAAAAAAAAAATGTGGAAAACACAACAGCAGCACAATTACATAATTCCAATGGCCCCGACTCTGGGAGTGTGCAATGTACTAGAACGAGATATCAGAGTATAATCTGTTCACATTGTTAAACGTGCTGTACTGGTGAGAATAAATTCAGCCCAGCACAATATCTTAAATAAGATAAACTGGTTACTTAGTTTACCACAGCAACTGGCAGATAACAGACAGACACACATACTCTAGTATGCATTGTAATTGAGGTTCAGAAGGACGCTCACAGCCCTGGGCCCTGGTGCCACTGCACCTGGTTCATCATTGGCAGGTAACACCCAATCCCCACTCCCCCAATTCACACTGCCTAACTGCAGCTTCCCTCAGACACGAGCTTGGGGTGCCACAGTGGCATTCCATTCAGACCTGACTATTTTAATTTCCCAGGCAGTATAAAAATAGAGAAAATTCCCCAATAGATGGCATTTTTTCCCCTTTCTATTGTGCAGTTTAAACAGAATTTATAAAAACAGTAGACTTGAAAATGTGTTCTAGAGGTTTATTAAGACCCCTGACTAGGGTTGCCACCTGGAACGTTTTCTTCCAGCACCCCTGATATTCCACAAAAAAGCAAATTCACCTAAAGCGGCTATTTTTTAGCCCTGTTCTGTACATACTTCAAACAGATAACATAGTTAGAAAGCACTTTTAAATGTGTTCTGAGCTGCAAAGATTCCTGACTAATAAAAAGTAGTAAATACATACAAGAGTCATGTTGCAAATTAATACATTCAATATTATTCATAGTCCTATTTAGTATCATGTCTAGACCTATGCACACTCTTAAAACTACAACAAATGGCTGTTATTCGGAAAGGTGCAAACCCTACCTCTGACTGATAGTTAATGTAAATGTAAATGGAGTGAATAAACATTGCCAGGTTAGGCCGACGACACGGAGGAAGCAATTCTCAGACGCGTTCTCGCTCAAAGGCCTCTTCTGCTGACTGGGAGGGTCAAAGGTCATGGCTTGGGGGTGGGAGGAAGTGGTGGAAGGAGGGGGCTGGCTCACTAGGGCAACCCGCTAGAACCGGGCCTGGGTTAAGGAAGAACAACTTTTTATGCTATCGATTTAGTGACGTGTGATCCCTCTCAGGGATGCTTTTTATTTGATTTTAGAAGAGGTTTGGCGGCAAACCTCTTGCCACGATAAAGCATTAAGACAAATTAAAATAATAAACAGAAAAACAACAAAACGAGGAAAGGAAACGTAGAAAGAAAGGCTGCATAAGAGGATGGCTGAGAAAATAGGGAAATTAAGAGGTAAAACACCTCTGTCTTCCGGCCTGCACCGGCCGCATGTCAGCCATCTTAGAAAGAGTCCTGCATTGGTTTCTCAGGTGCCGCCCTTCGATTCAAAGGAACCACTGCTGTGATTGACTTTGTGTTGTTTTTCTAGCTTCCTACAGCGTGCCTATGATTCTCAAGGCTGCCGTCAGGAAAGAGTGACATATTTTGAGACCACGAGATCAAAAGCACACAGCAGGAAGATCATGGCTGTGATCATGTGTCATGCATCCCTTCTCCTCCAGACAACAGATCTGTACTGACAGCCGCAGTGGAGTAGTCAGTTCAAGGAGAAGTAAGGCAAGCGGCTCCAAGATCCCTTGTTGCACTAGCATGTGGATCCGCCTATATTGTCCATGTTGTCAAGTCTTTTGCTAATGGAATTATGTCATGGCAGAAACTCACCATTCGGGAGGGTTTGTCAGGGTTGAAATGTATGGCCATTTTGGGGCGAGAGAAGGGTTAAGGGAGAGCTGAGAATTTCCTCATCAATTACTGAAGTGAAGCCAGAGGCTGCAGGGTAAGAGAGGGGTTGTGAATGTCTTTCCTAAGGTATGCAGAAAGAATATCGATTTGGAAATGTCGACTTACACAAATATAGAGTTGGAAATATCGCGACACAGAAATATCAACAGCAAGAATATCGTGGTCAAGAATATCGACTTGAAGGTAAGAAATATTGTTTTTAAAAATATCGAACTCATGAATGTCATTTGCAAAAATATAGTTGTTTAAAACATCGACTTGTTAGTTAGTGTAAAAGAATAGTAGTGAAACGTCATGCCGCATCTGCAACTACAAGATAGAAGATATTTGCCATATTGTTTGTAGTTGCTTATCTTTATCAGCTGAACGCAGACGTCTGTTAAAGCAGGACTTTAATCGCCAAGCCATACAAACATGCCACCAAGTAGTAACCTGCTTGCAGGGAGAAGCTTTACAATTTACTGGAATGTTTTTAAAGTTTGTAGACATAGCGGAGAGGGAACTGGTTAATAGTGCCCAGTAAAGTTCTATTAATGAATCATTCTATTAATTAATGAAAAAAACACCTTGAAAGGCAGATAGATAAATTACCTAAAAGGGCAGGTAAATCTTAAATGAATGAATCAAAGTTTTTAATACACAAGTAAATGGAACACCCTGAAATAATTAGGGCTTCACATTGGCAAGCCTTGCGAAGATTTCCTAAAATGGGAACTTTGTACCTTAACACTTGCTAGTGGTAGGTTCCCTAAGTAAAACCAGGTGTTAATAATAAATGGACTGGGACGCAATCTACCAGATTGAAGTTGGAGGAATTTCCCTTTCTGGATCCTGACGCCATTGCTTGCCGAGTGAGAGCGGGAGAAGCCTTTTTGCCCACTGCCTGCTTAGGGAGAGCTGGGGGACTCCTGCAGACACTGACCATCCGTTCCCCGAGTCACCCGCGGACCGCGCGATGCTTGCCTACATCATCCAGCAGGCAGCGCGGTCTCGCGTGAGGTGCCGGCCGGAGGCCCCGCCCCCTGGACCGTTAAACTCCTCACCGGCCCAACGCGCAGCGGGATGCGCGCGGGCTCAAGCCCGGGCCAAGGGCGGGTCCGTTTAAGCCCGTTCAAGACCGGCCAAGGACGGGACGGGCCACCCCCTTAACATCTACAACTCCAAAGGTCAGTGAGTCCCTTGCATGTTTGGCAGCTATTATCTATAGCGTGGTTTGGTGTAAAACCCACTGACCCATTAGGATAGTGTGAACCATGACTACATCCCCAGCTGAAGCTGGAAACTGTGGGAGAAGTACTGGTGGGTCCCTCATGGGCACTCTAGACAATTTTCTGATAAGAGTTTCTACAGCCCTGGCTAAAAATACCGAACTCACTGAGAAGAGATTATCGTTAGACCCACTTTTGGATAAGCGGTCCTCATTGAGCAGTCTGGCGAGAGCAAGATCACCTACTCCCCTTGAGATTGATTTACATGACACGGGGTCTGTCACTGAGGGGAGGGATGGAAGTGTTATTATATTGCAGGAAGTAAGCCCCGATGCTGGACTGAATTCATGTAATCCTGCCAAGAAGCAGCCTTCCCCCAATATGAAAACTAGATCAGCCAGATGTGCAAAAGTTGGAGTGGTTCAACAGGCACAGGGCCCAAAACCCAAAAGGAAATGCACAGGGCTACAGCATCAAGTGGCAGATGGAAAAGGGAAAAAAACTAAGGAGGTCACGACCAAAGAGAACTTGTCAATAAGTGTCTCAAACATATCATCACTGGTAAAGGATGGGCCAACCGTATTGCGATCTAGGGAAGGAGATGCCCCACGTGTATTGGATGTCGCCTTTTGGAAAAAAATGGAAAACACTGTACATAAGTTTACCCTTCCCATATACGAAAGACTGGACCAAATTGAAAATAGACTGGTGTGTTTGGAACTTTTGCTGTCATTAGCACACGCATGGGGGGTTCAGGGAAGAGACCCAATTGGCAGGCAGTCAAATGGGGGGGGCAAGGTACTCTAGGCACTAGCTCTGATGCTCTCATCAATCCTAATGTACCCACTAAAGGAGCTCAAAGCTTTCTAGCAGAGAATACATCAGCTTCTCGTACCATGATCCCACAGAGAACTTCAGAGGGGGCACCCCATATAGAACGGGCAAGCAAGGATAAAGTTGTGAAGGGCACTAGTCCTTCAAAAAAATCCCAAACAACCCTTAAACCCCCTACACCTCATGATGTGCAGAAGCAACAAACAATTGATCTCCCCACGGATTCTGCCCCATATGTGATAGTTCTGACAGGGGTGCCACAACTAGAATATGGCAGAGGGAGTCCTACAGGGAACTGAATAATAAGTGTATTTTTTGGTTAAATGTTAATCGGCCACTGCCTAGCGACGTTTGCCCAGAAATATTATTTGCTAGGAGAGTAAACTGGGTGGGAAGAAGGTTAAAATCAACTGAAGGTGACTGTATCATCGTTAACTTCCGGGACACAAGATGTGCTGAATTTATTTGTAATGAGGGACAATTCCGCCCATATACCCAAATCCAATCATTTCCCCTAAGGTACTTTTACGCCCCTTAACAAAATACAGAATGGGGTACCCCTCTAGGAGGTGTGGCTCCAAACTATCACAAACCAGATAACACCAGATTACAAAATGGGTTTGGGGCTCTATCAGGGTTAGAAGACTGTGACTGACAGCCAATCACACTAGAAGGGGAAACTAGAAGTAGTTCACCAAAAGGAATAATAACTGTGGGTAAATCTATTGAGGGAGATCTGTAAAACTGAATGAGTGGAACACCGTAGATCTGCTCTCTTGGAATGTGGCGGGACTTTCAGCTAAATTTCATAATAAGGAATGGTTGGACTATGTAAATAAATGTAATGTCATCTGTGTGCAGGAAACATGGGAAGTTGACCCAACTAACTTTAATCTTGAGGGATATAAGTTGTTTGGGATTCCGGCTGTAAGATCTAGGGCAGGTAGAGCGAAAGGAGGTCTCGCTCTGTGGGCGCATCTGACTCTAGATGGGACTTGGACAGATTTCAACTGGAAATCAGATTGTATGCTCGCAGTTCAGTTTAAAACCAGGGATCTCAACCTGATTATAGTTAATTTTTATAATATTGGAGGTTCTAAAGGGGAGGAGTTGGAGGCTCAACCGGGAATCCAGATTGAAAAGACGGGAAATGCCCAAGCTCCCTTGTTTTTAATTGCAGGTGATTTTAACTGCCATTTATGCCCTCGGCTGATTCCCTTTACGGAAAATTGGGCATCGTGTAATCTAGTGGAGGGGGCCCATTTTGACCATACAACAGATGGAGTTAATCTCAACGGGACTATGAATAACTTTGATCTGTCCCATTCCATGCATCTTTTATCCTTTAACCCCAAAAGTGGGGTCAACCCAACCTTTAAAGGTAGAGGATGTAGCTCATATATTGACTTTGTCATTGTTTCCCGCTTACTCAAAGAGAGAGTTTTACGATTTAACATCGATTGCAGTGGCTTTAGCGATCATAACCCTCTTAAAGTGAGCATTGCAGTGTCAAAAGTGAATAGAGACAAAAAGATGAGACCCCAAGGCGTTAGGGAGACGGTTACAGACCAAGGTATAAGGCTAAAATGGGCTAAAATGGATAGTGTATGTTTTTATAAGTCCCTAGTCTCCAAAGGGAAACAGCAGTTGGAGGTATGCCTAAACCCAGAGTACAAAGGGTTACAGGTGGTCGAGGCATTTGAGGAGATAGGTAGGCTAGTGGATTGCCTAATGCATGTGACAGGGAAAGGGAAGGAAAAGCATAACCAGAGATGGTTTGATAGGGGATGCTCTCTGGCCCAGAGAAAGCTTAGAGCTGCCCTTAAACAGAAACCAAGAGATGGTGTAAGGGTTGCACTCTGTAGAACACACTACAAGCAAGAAGTAAGGTGCCGTAAGCTAGCTCTTCAAACTGAAACGTGGGAAGATCTACGTGAGGCTGCGGAAAAACAAGATCTCACGAGGTTCTGGCAAATAATTAATAAACGTTGTTTTCAAGATGAGGATAGCCCCAGCATTGCAACAAATGTACTCCCAGCACAATGGGTGGAACATTTTAGTGCTCTATACAACAAAGGGACCACAATGGAAGATAAGCAAGATGAACATAGGGATATTGTAGCTGAGAAGATCGAATTTACCCTAAAAGAGATTGAGGGAGGCATAAAGGGCCTTACATGAAATAAAGCCCCTGGTCCCGATGGGATCCCACCAGACCTTTTCCTAAAAAACATAGAACTATGGGGCTCGGTAGTTACAAGAGTTATAAATGAGGCCATAATATCGGGTTTACCCCGCTCATGGTCAACAGCGACCATAGTACCAATTTTTAAGAAGGATAGCAGAGACAGCCCTAAATGCTATAGACCCATTTCTCTAATTCAGAGGTCTTCAAACTTTTGTAGGTTAAGCCCCCCAGCTGATTTTTTTTAGATGTTGGGCCCCCCCACCACCTGACAGAAATGTCTGGACTCGACCGCCACACGCACATTCCGGGCATATTCAGCGAATAACATTCAATACAATAAGATTGTTTAGTAAACTGCAGGTTTGTGAGTGGGTGGGTGTGGTGAAATGAGAGAGGCTTATTACACAGCTCAAAACACCACTTTCCAAGATAAAATGTGTGCAAATTGTTTTTACGAGGATGCTTTGTTTTACATATGACATGGATTGATAAGAACACCACCAACATAAATGTGACAGGTTTGCCTGTTTTTCAGAGACGGTCAATCTGTGAATGGATTTTTGCTACTGCCATCCTCAGGTTGTGCTCCACATCCAGGCTTGAACAAACTTTAATACCTCAAGTGCTGAGAACCCAATCTCACATACATAGGACAAGCTGAAAGGCAAGAGAGTTTTGATAGCAGCTTCTCCCAAAGCTGAATATTCTGCAGACATTTTCAGCCAAGACAGGGACTGTAAGGGGAGACAGTGTTGTCAGATGTTTCGAGACCTCCCATGCTCAGAGCTGGTAGACGAGAAACAAATTTTCTCTAGAAATCATTAACAAACTTCTTAGGCAGCATTATAATGGGATACTTGCCCACCAACCAGTTATGGAGCCGAAGACAGTTGAAAGTCTACAGAGAAGGCGCTGAACAAACCCCTCATTGAGAATTCCTTAGTGGTACGATAAGTTGCTTGCCTGAAGCAGTGGGGGTTTGGTCACGTCAGGCTTATGTTTAAAAAATAGAACTAATAATAAATTAAGGATGTTGTCTAGTTTACTTCAGAGTAATGTTGTCTGACAGACTTTGTGACGGCAGGGACATGTTAGGGATTTTGGGTGCCCTGGGCCAAAACTATTTTGGGGGCCCCTGTTCAGTACAGGTTTGAGTTCAAATGATGTATATTCAGCTCTGCCATACCCTATTTAGCCAGGCTACTAACGGTGCACAGGCACTGTAGTCAAAATTCTAAAATAGTTTACAGCTAATAAACGGAGATAGTGATGAGTTTTCACTGTTGTAACAAAGCAGCCGCCCACTAATTTTACAGTGAATATTATCTGTGATATCCTCCAATTTCTCATATGTGAGGTACTGCTTGGATCTAACTTTTTTATGGTTAACTTTTTTATGGTTGTTGCATAAAACAAACACATTTCTCTACAAATAGTAATAGACTGCCTCACATCAATTACATCAAAAAGAAATTAAACAAAACGGTATTTGCAAGAATCGGTTTTAGGAATTATTCCAGTCCATCAGGGCAAACACAGAACTGTCTCTATCGAGGGGCCCCTGGAAGGCTGGATTGCAGTGCATTTAGATGTCTCCTTTTGTAATTTGGGACGAAAACCTTAATGGGGCACGACATGCCCATACTTGTGTACAGGGGTGAGTGAGGCGACCATATGAATTTGGGTGCGCATGTTAGTGCAAAGTGGGACGAATGAATGTATGGTTAGTGGTGGGTTTATTGGAGTGAGATTGCAGATTGAACAGTGAGGGGGACAGGTGAGTGAAGTGTTACAAGTGCAGGTTGACTAGTGTGCTTGTGTGACTGCAGGGTGAGGTACAGGGTGAAAAGCGCAAGTGCATTGTGAGTGCAGAGTGATCACTGTGAGTGGGTGGTTAGTGGGTGAATGGTGCGAGAACATGGTGATCAGTGTGAGTGCAGGGTGAGCGGGTGAATGGTGTGAGTGCATGGTGATCAGTGTGAGCGCATTGTGATCGCAGTGAGTGCAGAGTGATCACTGTAAGTGGGTAAATGGCGTGAGTGCATCGGGTCAGTGTGAGTGCTTGGTGAGAGTGAAAGTGAAGGGCGAGAATGAGGAGTGAGTGGTCTGAATGCAGGGTGCATTCCCAGGCACTTGAAGTAACTCAGCATGTTATATACGGCAGCGTAGGGTTTCCAAAGTGTTAAACTATTGATGAATTACAAATGAATCGACAAAAAGAAGGGGTGACCTGGAGCTTGTTAACATTACAAATGAATACATACTTATTTATAACTATATTTAGCAATTTGCAAGCTGTTTAAACAACACATGGCTGGCTGGCATTTTGCGCGCCTGCCTGTGCAATTTTAAAAGAAACTTTCAGGGACGGTTTAAGGATTTTGTGGCCTGTGGGCCAAATGTATTTTCGGGGTCCCTGTTCAGACCAGCTTTGATATTATGATCTAGTCTCAGCTCTTGCATGCCTTCTTTGGTCAAATACTAAATGTGTGTACATCGGATATTCAGGGATAGTGATGTGTGTTTTCAGTATGTAACACAACAGCAGTTCACTAATATTACTGCAAATAATCTGTCACACCCTTCTATTTCTCATATGTGAGGTCATGTCTTGATCTAAAATACACTTTTTATATGGATGTCGCATGACGCATAAACACATTTTGTCTGCAAAATGTCTGTAATAGACTTATATACATTGAAAATGAATAATTGAAAAATGCTATTTACAACATTATGTTATAAAATGATTCAAGGTCATGAGGGCAAGACTGTAGAATAGTGCTGGCTCTTTCACCCGCCCCCCCCCCTGGGTCCCCCCCCCCACACACACACTCCCACCTTCTTTGAAAGGCTGGGGCCCTGGGCCAGAGCCCACTTTATTTTTTTTTATCGGAGTTTTATATAGCGCGAACTTGACCTGAATCAGGTATCAGAGCGCTTTACATAGCACAAGTTGCATTACATGAGGACATATTCATTTTCTTTGTTAGGCAAGGGAAGATTGAGTGATTTGCCCAGAATCACAGGATGTTCAGCTTCAATGCCGAGACTCGAACTCTGTAAACTTTGTCTCCCTTCTGGGAAGAGCTAACTCTCCCAGGAGGGGGTTAATTCACAGCGCTGAAATGTTTCAGCTGCAGTGGGAGGCAAGGGGTCTCCTCTTCTAAAACCGAAAGCGTGTCTGTTTGTTTGCTTTCGTTTTTAGCAGAGGAAACTCCTTGCCTCACACTGCAGTTGAAGCTGTCACCTCCGTGAATTAACCCCCTCCTGGGAGATTTGCACGGAGGACAGAACAAAGGTCAGAATGTAGTGGAGATCGCGCCCCCCCCTGTGAAGGTGTCACGCCCCCCTACGGGGGCGCGCCCCACAGATTGAAGAACACTGCTCTAATTGATGTAACAGCCAAAGTAATGGGTAGGGCTATCCTGAACAGTTTAATGGAATGGGAAGAAGAAAACAGCATCCTTACAGAAGTCCAGTATGTCTTCCGGGCCGGGAGGTCCACGACAGATCAGTGTCTAAACTTATATTTACTGGTCACGAAATATATAGTTTACTTAGCCTTTATGGATCTGGCAGCAGCTTTCGATTGTGTAAATCGATCGAAGCTGTGGGGAATATTATCTGATCTGGGGGTTGATGCTGGCCTTATTTCTATTCTGAGAAACCTTCACCAGAATACATCCGCATCAGTGAGGTATAATCTGGAGGGTGACCAGACAGACCCTTTTAAATGTACAAGCGGGGTGAGGCAAGGGTGCATACTTGCACCCTTCTTATTTTCCGTTTACATTAATGGGCTAGAACGTTTTTTATTAAATCTGAAAGCAGACATGCCCAGAATAGGAAGCAGATCCGTTCCAGTTCTGCTTTATGCGGACGACGCGGTCCTGCTGGCCCGAACGCCAGTAGGACTGCAACGTCTGATTGACGGATTTGTGGAGTTCATGTCTAGCCTTGACCTATCTGCCAACCTGAAAAAATCATATATAATGGAGCTAGGCCCAAAACATATAGGCAAACATTTTATTTATAAAATTAGTGCCACAAGTCTAGCAAAAGTGCAGACTTTTTTATATTTGGGCATTTTATTCGATAGAAATCAGAATTTTAAACCGCTGATCGATGAACATGGCAGTAAGCTGGCAGTGAGCTCAGGAGCGGTTATGAACTTTGGGCGCAGACTGGGCCGCTGGGCTCCCGAACAAATGCTGACCATGTACAATTCGATCACTGTTGCAAAGGTTGTGTACGGGGCAAAGTTATGGGGAATGGGTAATGCAACCAGCTTACAGACCAAGGAAAACAATTATTTAAGGAGGTTGCTTAAAGTACCTCAATCTGTACCATCATATATAGTACATGAGGAACTTGGTTGTAAGCACCTGGAGGACAGGGTGAGGAACAGACTCCTGATGGCCTTGCTAAAATTATGGGTCAATCAGGAAGCCAATCTCTCGCGGTTGATTATTACAGATTGTTTGGGGAGTGAGAAAGGCATGTCTCTTCCCTGGTTAAAATATGTGAAAGGGGTTTTGGAAAGCATTGGATTTGGAAATTGTTTTCAAACCCACAGAGTATTACAAAACACGATCAAGTAAGAGTAATTGACAAGCTCTCCAAACTTACCACCCGGTCACGAGAAATGAGGGAAAGTAGTAAGCATACTGTACAGGCCTATATGACAGTGAAACTCTCCAGGGGGTTGGAGCCCTATCTCTCCCTTGTGTACAACCCCCATGACAGGTTTTTACTAACTCGTTTTAGACTCAACTTGCTACATCATATTTTATCTGAACCTGCGGGATTCACTAATGCCGTTGAGTCAAAGGGTCCCTGTGGCTGCGATCATCGATTTCCACAGGACACTCTTCACTTTGTATTATTTTGCCCCTTTAATCAAGCACCTAGATGCTGTTTTCTAATACATCTTTTTAAAAAAGCTAATTTAAGATCAGCAAGAGATGCCCTTGTTTTTTTAAAGGAGTCAAAAGACCCCCTGACATTATTTTGTGTGATTAATTTCTTGAGGGTTGCAGAAAGATTAAGGTCTACTAAATGAATTTGATTTTTGATATTGCTAATGGAGAAAATATGGATGTGGCCGAATAGTGTATATTTGATTAGTTTATTTCTGCTTCTTTCATTATGAAATGTTTTTATAGTGTGAATTATGTACTTTTATTGTGTTGTTGAAATACCGCATAAAGAAATCTTGACTTGACTTGAAATGGACTGGGACTCTGCATGCTACATATTATGAAGGGTAAGATCTACTCATAGGTGTCGATTCCAATGTCGCGAAAAGTGCCTTACCAATGCCATTTGTAGACTTACCTTACGACCGATTCGTATCCGGAGCTTTTTCCTACGGCCCAGCAAGTACGATGCGTATAACAGGAAAACATCCGACCGAATCATCCGCTCCAATTCGTGCAGTATGTCAGTAGTGAACAGGCTCAGGAAACACGGAAATCAAGTCGTACGGAGGTTCATCCTGAACAATTTCCGGATACCAAGTGCGATGCGTAATCAATACGCATTGTACAGGGTGCCGGCTCCAGCACAACACAGCATTCGGACGAGGCGTATGAAAGCTCAGAGTCGCGTCAGAACACGATCAACATGTACGAGATAGAACAGCCATGTATCCAATCGCGCATGTCTTCCCTACACTGTATGCCCATCGTTACCAACGTGCACAAAGCAGAAGGTAAGTCAGGCACCTACCACACACCCAAATGTCACGAGTGCACGAAAGGAAACACCACCATAGGGGGGTGGATGCCAATCCAAAATTGCATATCCCACCCATAGGGGGTGGATGCCTATCACTCCCAGTATTGTCCATTCCATAGGGGGGTGGATGCCTATCACTCCCAGTACTGTCCACCCCATAGGGGGATGCCTATCACTCCCAGTAATGTCCACCCCATAGGGGGGTGGATGCCTATCACTCCCAGTATTGTCTACCCCTTAGGGGGGTGGATGCCTATCACTCACAGCATATCTCACCCATAGGGGGGTGGATGCCTATCAATCCCATTATGGTCCATCCCATAGGGGGGTGGATGCCTATCACTCACAGCATATCTCACCTATAGGGAGGTGGATGCCTATCACCCCCTGTATTGTGTACCCTATAGGGGTTGGATGCCTATCACTCACAGCACATCCCACCCATAGGGGGTTGGATGCCTATCACTCACAGCATATCTCATCCATAGGGAGGTGGATGCCTATCACTCCCAGCAATGTCCATCCCATAGGGGGGTGGATGCCTATCACACACAGCATATCCCACCCATAGGGAGATGGATGCCTATCACCCTCAGTGTTGTCCACCCCATGGGGGTGGATGCCTATCACCCCCAGTATTGTCCAACCCATAAGGGGATGGATGCCTATCACTCCCAGTAATGTCCACCCCATAGAGGGATGGATGCCTATCACTCCCAGTAATGTCCATCCCAAAGGGGATGGATGCCTATCACTCACAGCATATCCAACCTATAGGGGGTGGATGCCTATCACCCCTAGTATTGTCCACCCCATAGGGGGGTAGATGCCTATCACTCACAACATATCCCACCCATAGGGGGTGGATACCTATCACCCCCAGTATTGTCCACCCCCTAGGGGTGGATGCCTATCACTCACATCATATCCTACCCATAGGGGTGAATGCCTATCACTCACAGCATATCCCACCCATAGGGGGTGGATGACTATCACCCCCAGTATTGTCTACCCCATAGGGGTTGGATGTCTATCACTCACAACATATCCCAACCATAGGGGGTGGATGCCTATCACCCCCAGTAATGTTCACCCCATAGGGGGATGGATGCCTATTAGTCCCAGTAATGTTCATCCATAGGGGGGTGGATGCCTATCAGGATGCCTATCACCCCCAGTGTTGTCCACCCCATGGGGGGTGGATGCCTATCACCCCCAGTAATGTCCATCCCATAGGGGGGTGGATGCCTATCACTCACAGCATATCACACCCATAGGGAAGTGGATGCCTATCACCCCCAGTATTGTCGACCCCATTGGGGTTGAATGCCGATCACTCACAGCATATCCCACCCATAGGGGGGTGGATGCCTATCACTCACAGCATATCCCATCCATAGGGAGGTGGATGCCTATCCCTCCCAGTAATGTCCATCCCATAGGGGGGTGGATGCCTATCACTCACAGCATATCCCACCCATAGGGTGGTGGTTGCCTATCACCCCCAGTGTTGTCCACCCCATGGTGGTGGATGCCTATCACCCCAGTAATGTCCACCCCATAGGGGGGTGGATGCCTATCACTCCCAGTATTGTCCACCACATAGGGGGTGGATGCCTATCACTCACATCATATCCCACCCATAGGGGGGTGAATGCCTATCACTCACAGCATATCCCACCCATAGGGGGTGGATGCCTATCACCCCCAGTATTGTCTACCCCATAGGGGTTGGATGTCTATCACTCACAACATATCCCAACCATAGGGGGTGGATGCCTATCACCCCCAGTAATGTCCACCCCATAGGGGGATGGATGCCTATCAGTCCCAGTAATGTCCATCCATAGGGGGGTGGATGCCTATCACACACAGCATATCCCACCCATAGGGAGGTGGATGCCTATCACCCCCAGTGTTGTCCACCCCATGGGGGGTGGGTGCCTATCACCCCCAGTAATGTCTACCCTGTAGGGGGGTGGATGCCTATCACTCCCAGTATTGTCCACCCCGTAGGGGGTGGATGCCTATCACTCACATCATATCCCACCCCTAGGGGTTGAATGCCTATCACTCACAACATATCCCACCCATAGGGGTGGATGCCTATCACCCCCAGTATTGTCTACCCCATAGAGGGGTGGATGCCTAGCACTCACATCATATCCCACCCATAGGGGGGTGAATGTCTATCACTCACAGCATATCCCACCCATAGGGAGGTGGATGTCTATTACCCCCAGTATTGTCTACCCCATAGGGGTTGGATGCCTATCACTTACAACATATCCCACCCATAGGGGTGGATGCCTATCACCCCCAGTAATGTCCACCCCATAGAGGGATGGATGCCTATCACTCCCAGTAATGTCCATCCCAAAGGGGATGGATGCCTATCACTCACAGCATATCCAACCTATAGGGGGTGGATGCCTATCACCCCTAGTATTGTCCACCCCATAGGGGGGTAGATGCCTATCACTCACAGCATATCCCACCCATAGGGGGGCGGATGCCTATCACCCCCAGTAATGTCCACCCCATAGGGGGTGAATGCCTATCACTCTCAGTATTGCCTAGCCCATAGGGGGTGGATGCCTATCACCCCCAGTAATGTGTATCCCATGGGGGGTGGATGCCTATCACTCCTAGTATTGTCCACCCCAATGGGGGATGGATGCCTATCACTCCCAGTAATGTCCATCCCACAGGAGGGGGGATGCCTAGCACTCACGGCATATCCCACCCATAGGGAGCTGGATGCCTATCACTCCCAGTAATGTCCATACCATAGGGGAGTGGATGCCTATCACTTCCAGTATTGTCCACCCCATAGGGGTGTGGATGCCTATCACTACCAGTAATGTCCATCCCATGGGGGGTGCCTTTCACTCACAGCATATCCTAGCCATAGGGAGGTGGATGCCTATCACTCCCAGTAATGTCCATCCCATAGGGGGTGGATGCCTTTCACCCCAGTAATGTCCATCCCATAGGGGGGCGGATGCCTATCACTCCCAGTAATGTCTATCCCATTGGGGGTGGATGCCTATAACTCACAGCATATCCCACCCATAGGGGGCAGGATGCCCATCAACACCAGAATATACACACATCGGGTGACTCAGCAAACCACCCCTCAACCATCTTTGCATCATTGCATGTTTGCATGTTAGAAATGCTCACAACACAAATTGTGGCAGTGAACATACAATGTGACTCACAACACATGTGTGAACAAAATGTCAATGTGTGTCACTAAAATCCTACATCCCATGATCATTGTGGTAATGGGGTCTAAACCCCCATCACTACAGTGACCAAAAGGTGATTGTGGGATTCAGAAATCCAGCATCATATGATCATTGTGGCAATGGTGTTTAAACCCCCCATCACTACAGTTACCAAAAGTGGATTGTGGGGTCACAAATCCAGCATCCTATGATCATTCTGGTACTGGGGTCAAAACCCCAACACCACAGTGACCAGAAGGTGATTGTGGTGTTCAAAAAATCATGCATCTGGAGATCATTGTGGCAATGGGGTCTAAACCCCCCATCACTACAGTGACCAAAATGTCATTGTATACATGAACATTGCAGCATCTCCAAAATAGCATGCATGATACGGTGGCCAAATTGCACAAGCAATGTTGTAGCAATGTAGTTGTGTTACACTCACACATAGATATTTAGAGGGAAATATTGCTGTGTATCACAAGGACACCCTCTGCAACATGCAGACAAGCAATGGCAATGAACCCTGCCAATGACTCCATTGTACAGTTAGACAATGCGCAAAGTGATCACCATGATGTATACACACATATCTACACCAACAGACACGCATACTAAGGAATACTGTGGAGACTGTAGATGTTAGATTACCAAGTTCCATACAATGTCAGCAACGGGAGACACCAGACATGATGAATGTGCAGGCTAATGAGCCAGGAGACGCAAGGCCACTAGGGAAAACCCCCCCAAAAACATACTGACAATGGGCCGGAAAACACATAACACTGCAGTGGTGCAGTTGCACGAAGTTGCAGTCCATTCTGACTACCTATTTGGAGTCGAATGGAATATTGGACGAATCTCAGAACGGCTTCCGTGCTAAACATAGCACGGAATCTGCTTTGCTAGCCGTTACGGAACATCTGAGGGAGGGGCTGGACCAGGGTGAGACATCTGCCCTGGTTCTGCTGGACTTGAGTGCGGCCTTTGACACGGTCTCCCACAGGATCCTGCTTGCGAGACTGTGGGATATCGGAGTCAGGGAGAGAGCCTTGGAATGGTTCGCGTCGTTCTTATCTGACCGTTCCTTCCAAGTGCACGCCCCGCCGTACTCATCCAGCATACACCCCCTGGACTGTGGAGTCCCGCAGGGCTCTGCGCTCAGCCCCACATTGTTCAATGTGTACGTCTTCCCCCTGGCCATGTTGGCCAGGGACCGCAACATCAAACTACTATCATACGCGGACGATACACAACTCATTTTCTCCTTTTCTAAGAACAGAGGGGCTGACCAAATTAAGTTCCAGGAAGATATCCTGGCTATATCGCATTGGCTGTCACAGAACTAACTCCAGCTAAACTCTTCTAAGATGGAGATACTGCTTGTAGGTAGGGACACCCAGAAATGGGATGCACATTGGTGGCCTCCCACTCTGGGACCCTCTCCTGCCCCCAAAGAGGTTGTCAAAAACCTGGGTGTGATGTTGGACCACTCACTCTCCATGGAAATTCATGCCAAGAGAGTAGCAGGCACCTGCTATGGTCGCCTGCGCTCTCTTAAACCTATCCTCGGATTCTTTGAGCCCTGCATCCGCCAGATTATAATTCAGGCCTTAGTCTTATCCAATCTAGACTACTGTAATGCCCTTATGTTAGGTTCTAACTTGACGGTGATAAACAGACTACAGAGAGCCCAGAATGCCGCGGCTCGCATTTTATTTGCACTGCCAAAAAAATGCCACACCTCTCCTATTCTCCATCGGTTACACTGGCTACCAGTTAAACAACGTATCCAGTTCAAAAGTCTATGTCTAATTCATAAAATCTTGTATAACACCGCCCCTCAAACCTTGCAGGGACTTTGTTCCTTCTATGTCCCCTCGCGTGCCCTTCGCTCAGCCGACCTGTCACTGGCACGCACAACTAAGATCCGAAGGTGCCGAGCTGGTGGTCGCTCTTTTAGGCATTTGGCGCCAAAGCTGTGGAATTCGATCCCTCTTGGGGCTCGTGCCACTTCTAACCACCTGCTGTTCCGTAAACAGATTAAAACTTGGCTGTTCTCTTCCATCTAACTTCACCTTTTCTGTTGTGTTGCACTGCTCTTAGGTATGTCCGCAGCGCTGGGACGCCCCGTTGCTGGGGTAGCCATGCGCTATACAAGCAGACTTAACATAACAAACATAACAAAGACACCTTCACAACAGCAAGGTCATGATACACATCATCAACAGCATGTACATTAGATGCAACACCATCGGATAACAAAAAACGGCTTCAATCAGCTATGAAATATTGACAAATGTACATGCCACGATGCAAAAAGGCCAATGGCCAGTACTCTAAGGAGTCCAACCAGGGTGACGAGTGACAACTTGTCATTCATTGATTGCCTGCACTGCTATGGACTAGGGCCATATTGCACCTTGGAGGGGCCTACTTAGTGACATCCCAGGCACTGCAGGGACAGGATCCGGGGACAGGAGAATGTGGTAGGGGAGGTGTGGTGGGTGCAGGAGTGACGCCAGCAACTGCAGTGGAGGGGTCTGAAACAGTGGGTGCTGTCACCACCGCTGGGCACAAGTCAGTTGTGGTGTCCTACTGCACCACTGCAGTGTGCAGGATAGATGTTGTGGACAGGCTCACAACTGCAGTGCCCAGGTCAGACGGTTGGGATGTGCCTCCTCCTGCAGTGCCAACATCAAGTGTGGAGAAATGGGATTCAGATGAGGTGGGTAGGACAGAGGGAGGAGACATGGCCTCCACACCAGTGGCAGGAACAGGCTGAGCATGTGAGGTGGGGGTGGAAGTGCATGTGGAAGGGGGAGGGCCTAAGCATCTTGGGGATGTGGTATGGGTGTGTGGGTGAACCTGGTGCAGGGAATGGCATTAGAACCTGTGTATTGGCGTCCGGGGGCTGCAGGACAGAGAGTGTGAGGTGGACGTCTGTGCTTTTGGTGGTGTCTTTCCATTCCTTGTCCGGGGAGACTTGCGGGTGGGGACCTCAGTGTCCATGGGCCTGAGGGAGGGTGTCTGTTTTGTAGGGGAACTCCCCTCTGTGCGTGGTGACTTCCTCTTCCCCTTGTAAATCGGAGCAGATGGGTCTGTGTGGAAGAGGCCAAGGTCACAGAGAAAGAGCTGCTTTAAAGTGGGGGTAGTAGGCAAAGGAAGGGAAGGTGTTTTGGAGTTAGAGGCATCTGAGGAATACGGAGTGCTTGTGGATGCCTGTATGTGTGTCTGTGACCAATCCCGCTTGTGTCTGCCATCAGTCCCCGGAGTGTGTGTGCTTGTGGATCTAGATTTTGGCTTGGGTGTCTGTGTGCTGCTTTTGGCTGATGTAGTTTTTGCATGTGCGGGTGTGTGTATCTGTTGGACAGGTAGGGGAGTGGTGACTGTAGATGTGGCAGAGGTAGCAGGGGTGAGGGCCTGTTGGAGGAGGGACACTGCTGCCATCTGTGTGGAGGCCATGGAGTGAATGGTCCAATGTAGGGCAGACATGTTAGCTGAGATGCCCTCCACATAGGACACCAGTTGGGTCAACAGATTGGTGTGAGAATGGAGGACACACAGCATTAATGTCTGCCCTACATTGATCCACAGACTCCACACTCAGGGCAGCAGGAGAGACGGGGCAGGGGGTGCGGTGCCTGGCAGAAAGGAGACATGCTCCCTTACACGGGAGCCTCCATGGACAGCTGATATGGGAGCAGATGGGAGGGTAGAGATGGTGGTTGTAGCAGGGCCAGACACGCTAGGTGTTGTCTGTGGGCTGCTGGCACCCGCCTCTACAAGGGAGTCATCACTGAAGCTGGTGTGTTCCTCAGCCGAGGTGGACATAGCCGAGGTCTCCACAGTGTGGCTCCCTCACCCTCCGTGCCACTGGGTCCCTCTGAATCCTCTGCAGCGGACCCTGTCTAGTGCTGTGGCTCCTCATGGTCCGTGGAGCTGTCTCCTCATGTGTCCGTAGATGTAACTGCAAATCAACAGGGTAAACTGAGAAACATCAGTCACCTGCATTGACATCACACATCACACATCACAGTCAGTACACCACATTACAGCACATGTTTGTGCATCATTTGCAGTAAATTCTCTAAAGTGCTGACACATATTTGTAAAACACACATGTCAGTCTGCCAGTAAACCATGCCCCTCATATCCTACAATGCCATGGAGACATCAGTTTGGTGCATGTAGCCAGACACTACTCATTTGTGCATACAGAACCACATAGACAGTTGTCTGAACTGCAGGATTTGTGATGGAAATATGTCAGTGCACACATATACCATCTCCTGCCACTGACTTTGTACTTGTGTCAGGGAAAGGGATTGCCCAAGTAATTGTCAGTTATATGGATATGCTTCCTTCACCATACACCATGATGTGCCGGTGTTGTTGCTGGACAATGCCACAATTGAGTGCATGCTGGACAACTTCCATCACTGCAGGATATACTATAGCAAATGAAACAAAATGCTACAGGGTAGTGTCTGGGTAATTAGTCATTGCTGCCTTCTGTCACTGGGGCAGTGCATCATAAAACCAACACTCTGCACTGTATCTCAATCATGTAGTTGTGGGGAATGTAGTAGTAATAAACTTTATTCGGCAAATTTGATCACCATAAAAGAATACATATACATAATACATTTTCAATTCTCCCGCTAAAACTATAAAATGATACGGCGTATAAAAGAAGAGTCCTGGGTTAAGGAATGCACCACAGTCACTAGTTTACTACAAGCGGTTACAAGCATCAGACCGTTGGTACCCTAGAATGCAATATCAGTAACCGGGAGCGCGTCACCCATGCACTGCCCAGAAATGTTGCCACCCCGATATCATGATGGTGGATGATGAATCTGTAGAAAGTACACGTAATGCCTGACTATGACACCTCAACCCCAGCTCCCTACATACAGGTTTCAGCCAGATTTTCCGGGCCACTTTGTAGGCGGGGCAGGCAAAGAATAGGTGAGCCACAGTCTCCTTTGGTGCTGCGCAGCCTGGGCACGAACGCAATGGGGCACCAGAGTTGGACCACCTCGTCGTGAAGTCATACACCGGGAGCGTCCCATACCTCAGTTTTAGATATAGCGCTCTATCTAGGGGTTTGGTTATCAGGTCGAGGAAGGGTTCCAGTTTTTTCACCCATTTAATTTGCAAGAATCGATCCGTGAGTGAACCCCCATCCAAACCACTCAGTGCCTCGCTCTGTGCCCAGTCCCAATATAGCTTTTTAATCACTTCCTTGGGCGGCGGCATTTGGGACCCCCAAGCATCCCTTAGTCCTAATTTGAGAACCAGGTTTCTCACATTATTCAGCCATCCTATTTTTTTCCAGTGTCAAGCAAAAGAAGATCATCCAACCCTTCAGCATATTTAGCAAGCTCCTCAGTCCTTCTTAAACGGGTCCAGAAGAGCAATGGGCGTAGCCTCACCAGATCCTTAAGGGCTCTTCTGCCCATATCTAGTCTCAGGGGGATCAATGGGGTGGAAGCGGGAAGAGCCACCACCTTCCTCAAAAAGTTATTTTCTGCTGTGGAGAGATCTGAAACAATTTCGAACCCCCAGAGCTCGGAGCCATATAATGCCGCCGGAAGAATCTGACCCTCATGAATCGCCATGGCCGGGGAGACAGGTTTACTACTTGACTCGCGGAGCTCCCTCAGAGTCACCCCAGATACTCTTTGGTGGCTGAGTAACATTTTGGCCAGATGGTCCTTCCAGGTCATTCGACTATTTATCCGAACTCCAAGATAGTCAAATGAATCGGCCAACTCCTGGGGAGCCCCATTAAGCAAAAAGTTATTTTTAAATCTTTTGGAGGGGGAGAATGCCATCAGTTTAGTTTTCGAGGTGTTGATGATTAAGCCTCTATTAGTACAGAAGGAACTAAATCGGTTCAAGAGTTTTTGCAGACCCACTGGGGATTTGGAGATCAATAAGGTGTCGTCGGTGAAGAGTAAAGTGGGGATTCTTTCCCCCGCCAGGGATGGGGCATCCGACTCTTCCTCTTTCAGATGGTCCACCACTCCGTTCACGAATAGGGAGAAAAGAGTCGGGGCCATGACACAGCCCTGGCGTACTCCTCTCCTCACAGGGACCCTATCCGTTAACTGTCCCTGGGATCCCCATCTGACCCTCGCATAGTTCCCCTCGTGGAGCTTTACGATTAGACTCAGAAGTCTATTGGGAAATCCCATCTCTCCTAGGATCTCCCATAATTTAGCCCGGGGGACCAGGTCAAAAGCTGTCCTGAGATCTATGAAGGCCATGTATAAACTGACTTTCTTGATGGTAACTGCCTTCCAATAGATAACAAAAAAGCGAAAGACCTGGTCCATCGTGCCTACCTTTCTTCTGAAGCCCGCTTGGAGGTGGGAGAGAATACTAGCCTCCTCCATCCAATCGCCTACCATTGAGATGATGACCCTGCCAACCACTTTCTGGATTATATCTATCAAACTGATAGGTCTGTAGTTCGCAGGATCATCTCTTGCCCCCTTGTTAAACACTGTTACCACCTCTGCCCCCTTCCAAGAGTCTGGCACCGGGTGTCCCCTAGCAATCAAATTCATAATTGTGGCGATTAAATTGGCCCAAGCCAGCGGTTCCGCGATCAACAGGTCCCCAGGGATCCCATCCGGACCGGCCGCCTTCTTGGGGGTTAGGTGTCTAATCGCCATCGCTACTTCGGTGGCCGTAAATGGGAGGTCATCCACCCCTGAGGTATCCCCAACGCCAAAACTAGCTACCCCGGGGCTGTTTAACTCTTCATTACCTCCATATAGGGATAAAAAGTGATTAAACCATTGCTGACTGGTTATGTGAGCTGCTAATGGTTGCGATTTCCCCTGCCTGGCTCTGTTAATCAGATCCCAAAAGAGGTTCGGGTTCCTCTTACTGACAGCATTGGATAGGTCTTGCCAGTGCTGTTCCTCCCACTCACGTTTAGCCAGCGATAGTGCTTTCAGGTAGTCCTTCCTGGCCGCTCTAACCAGCAAAGGATCCCTAGAAAGCAGGGCTTTTGTCAGATTTTTCCTTTTGCCCTTACACTGGTCTGAATACCAAGGTTTATTTGAGATGGGAGGTGTGATAATTTTTCTGTGACTTTTCCCTTTGGAGGTAAAAAAATGACCAACTTGTTCGATTGTAGCTTTATAAGCTGAGTCAAGGGAAGTGTACGGAAACATACTAGTCTGGTTTTCACAGTCCCAGGCCTCCAGGTCAGAGTACAGGCCCTCCACCAGGGATTTAATGGTTCCTAGGTCGTCCTCCTTCAGGTTAGCTTTGTCCCATTTCAATCTGCGGTTGTTATTGTATGGGATGATCTCTTTGGTTTTCTTTATGGGGGCATTCACCCTCCTGTCTTTAAGGATGCCCCAATTAAACTTACAACACAGGGGATTATGGTCGCTATCCTGACTTGGGAGCACCTCCATATCAATAAGGTCTGCCCATAAACTAACATCCATTAGGATGTAGTGAATTCGGGACGGCCCAGTAAGTCTGTTGAAGGTCAGTGCACCTGCCCGGTCGGATATGGTCCTGCCGTTAAGGGCTCTTAACTTATGGTCCCTAGTTAGTGCATTGATTTGGCTTGCCCTAGCTGACCATTTTCTAATAGGGGGCAGGGATAGGGTTGGGATGGACCATTTTGAATCTTCGTCTTCAATACCCAGGGGGTCATCTCCGAGGAGGGGTTCAAACGTGCAGTTAAAATCCCCCCCACGATGATTTTTGCTGATGAAGGGCAGTTAACTAAGGCTGAATCCAGAGCAGATAAAATTGAAGAGGCGGTGTCCCCAGGTGCCCCTCTGGCTTACACGTTAAATAGATCAAGCCTACTTCCCTCTGCGTTTCCTCTAGAAGAGAGGTGGAGTATGTCACTACACTCCAAATTGTGGCGTGTGACCTCCCAGTCTAAATCTATTTTTATCCAGACCATGAGGCTTCCCGCCGGTCTACCCTTCCCTTTACTTGCTGCTGGCAAAAAGTGGGTGGTGTACCCCGAACTTCTCGATGAAAGTGTGCCATTCCGGTATATCCAACTTCCTTTTTAACCCCGCTACGTTCCAAGATAGCAAGTTTATTACCCTTGGGCACTTTGGTGTGAACCCCCTTATTCACCCCCTCATTAACCACCGCGGTCATGTAGCTACCCACCTCCTGGACCAAGGGATTAGGATTTGCAGGGCAGCTAGCCATGCTGACCATACTCCCGGCTACCGGGGAAGCCTCAATAATGGTGTTAGTTATGGGAATTTGAGATAAGGGTGGTCTAACTTGCCCTGTGTCTATACTGCCACGGAGTCGTGGAGCCTCCTCACCAGGGAGACTACTTCTCTTCCCCCTGGGCACTGAACATCAATCACAATCTTCCAGCCCAGAGAGCTGTGAGAACCGATTGTAAGTGTCCAAGGGGGTAAAGGGTCTTAGATGTTCCATCTTGGTGACGTGGTTCATTGTGTGTCTATGGGGCACCGTGGACCAGGCAGAATGGTGATCAGCCACCAAGGCAAAGTGTTGCCCATACTGGGGATAGATGTTGTTATAAGGCAAGGTAGGGGGTGGCCTATAGGAGTGGAACTTATTTGGATATTTAGGAGGAGGAGCCTCTGACCTGGGATAGAAATGCGTTAGGGCCCGAGGGATGATACGAGTGTCCCCGTTTCCAGGTGGCCAGTTTAAGATATAATCTACTGCCCGAGGATCTCTAAAGTTAACCACCACTAGGTCCCCCTCTATATCTTTAAGTCTGCTACCCAGCCAGTTAATCCGTCTGACATGGACTATATCCCCATCTATATTGGGTGCTATGGGCCTATATGTCCTCAACCAGTGAATGATTTTGTTTTTAAGATCAACGTATCCCTCCTTCTTATTTTCTGCTAATGGGGGGACCCCGGTCAAGACCACCACAAAGGGCACTGCTTCTGGGGGAATCTTCACTTGTGGCACCTTTTTCCGTGGGTCTCTAGTATATCCACCTTCCCCTTGGTCGTTCTGTTTATTACTTGTCAGGGCCTTTGAGACTGGCTTTTTGGGGTCACCACCTGTTTCAGTTGCTGGTGTGTTTAGATGTTTAGGAGGGGGTGGATTTTGGGAGCAAGGGTCGACTCTACCCTGGGGCTGTGTCTTGTGTTTGGCCGGCTGAGATGGGGCAGTTGGGATATTAGGAACGGTGGTAGTGGGGAGCCTGGCCGGAGGTGTGGAATGCACCACCCCACTCCCCTGGGCTTTGGTCAGAGTAACCATGCTGTTTATAGCAGTCTCCAAAATGGTCAGTTTAATTTCAACCTTTTTAATGGACTCATTAATAGGTAAAAGGAGAGATCTCAGCAGAAACTCCTAGTTCCCTATTAATGAGGGGGGAGGTGGAATAACTGATGCTATAACCCCAGCATTGCTGTCAGGCACCACGGCCTGTGCAACTGCTTCAGGTGAACTGTTTTCCAATGGTGGTACTACTGCTGGTTGAAGATCCGGCCCCTCTGCTAGGGCACTCTCAATTTGATTGAGGGTTTTTGGCCCTTTACCAAAATCAGAATGCGGGATTTTAGCTTTACCTAGTGCCACCCTTAGTTTCCTCCTTTTTTTACTTGGTGGTGGGCGGTGAATCTGGGCAACAACTAAATGCTTAGGTTTCTGTTTCCTAGGCTTGGCTGTGACAGTGGTGCGACCGGGGCTAGGGGTAGGGGAAACAATTATAGTGTTATCCGAGGGCAAGCAAGGTGTGGATGAAAAATCACGAAACAAAAGGGGAACACCTTCTTGACTAGCATTATCCCCACTCAAGTCTAGTGAGCCTCTCTCCCGGGTCAAAGCAAGAGGAGTACTGTCAATGAGGGGTCTATTTTTCATGCTCTCAACTGAGCGACGCCGCTCAGCCCTGCGCTCCGCTAAGATAGAGTCCTTATCACCCTCACTCCGAACCTTGGGGAAGTAATTGTCCAAAGATCCATTGCGTAGTCTTCCTTTCTTCCCAGTGGTTTCCTCTTCTGTCAGCATATCCAACGTATGACAAGGCACGGGCCACTGTACTACAGATGTTAAGGGATAGGCCCAGCCCAGCCTACTTTGGCCTACGAGGACCTCAGAGGGCCCGCCCTTTGCCCGGGCTTCGCCCCGAGCTCCGTCCCGCGCGCGTCCCGCTGCGCGAGACGGTTAGGATGATTTTATACTCCTAGGTAGAGGGGGAGGCGGGGCCGCTGAGGGAAGAGGCTGCAGGTGTGAGACTGCCTCGCAGTCCCGCAGCGGTGTGGGCGGTGAGGGCGGGTCCTTCCTCTGACGGCGGCAGCTCCCTCAACAGAGCCACGTCCCAAGCAGCAAATGGGGGTCCAGCTTCAGCGCAAACCTCACGGAGCAGCCCAGCACACAACAGGTCAGCCCACAACTCGGACTGAGTAGCACCCGCTCAGCGGGTGCTGCGAAAGTTATTACAGCACCAGGCGGGGCCGCTGCGGGAAGAGGCTGCAGGTGTGAAACTGCCTTGCAGTCCCACAGCGGTGTGGGCGGTGAGGGCGGGTCCTTCCTCTGACGGCGGCAGCTCCCTCAACAGAGCCACGTCCCAAGCAGCAAATGGGGGTCCAGCTTCAGCGCAAACCTCACGGAGCAGCCCAGCACACAACAGGTCAGCCCACAACTCGGACTGGGGAATGTAAGACCTGCATCTGTCAAGTGCACATGTTGCCCCACTGCTACCCACATGTTATGGCTACTGATGATCCCACGTCATACAAATGCCACAGTAGAGTGACAGCAAACAGAAGTCTGTCAACATGATCATCACATGACAATGAAGTATAGGTGCCTGCACTTACATTTTGGATACACCATCAGGCACAGTCAAGGGATTACAAGCTGATGTTTGACCCCATCGTGTAGATCCAACAGCTACATGTCAGCTGGCTGCCCACCCAAAAATATTTGACACCCCAGGAGTCTAAAAAGCTAGCCCACTCCACAATGAGACAGAGGCTGACATCTGTTTGCACATTGCACAATGCATTAAATTTACTTGGACACACATGATTAGGAGAACTGAGTGTACACCATGTCCGGAGTAGGCATACGTGACCTGGGCCATGTGGAATATGGGATTAGCCTGAACAGTAGGCATGTGTCCATGCATGTTTGACACACATGACGGACATACTTCAGAGATCACAACATTGTCACACCTGCTGCATGTGTCTTTGGGAAACACCCCAGACACATATTTGCGAGGCAAAGCATCAACTAGGACTCGTATATATATGGCCCACACAGAATGCATATCACAAATCTGTCAATGTGCAGACACATGTCAATTAATTCCCCACTCATGAAGGCAAATACAGACATCAACCTTGAACAACAGCAGGTCCCCCGTGAGACATGTCAGTGACTGAAAGGGACAAACCTGTGTATCAGATGAGGAAGGGCCATTACAGAATTAATGGACATGATTCTAGATCTAGCCGACAAGGCATGCACTTTCCCCCTCCTTGCTGTTGTCTGGCTTCAAGGAAGACCACTGGCAGAATCAGTCGCATGTGGGGGGTCAGGGTCCGGTGTCCGCCCCTACTGCGAGGAGGCAACAGCTTCAGCTGGACTCTAGCAATGCGTCTGGTCCAGCCACGTAGTTCCTGCCACCTCTTCTGGCAGCTGCGGATGAGACGCCTGTGGAACCCCACAGATCGAACTGCCCGGGCAATGGTCAGTCAAATCTCCTGTTTCTGATGGGCATCGACCTGTGAGGATGACAAAGTTAAAGAACCATTAACAGACATACAACATGTTTTTGCATCCCACAGTTGGATAAACATGTACTTTTCACAAGGGCATCTGAATGTACACAGATAGTGCAACTATGTGAATGGACACTTGTCCTGCATCACCAACATGGAAGCATATCCTGGGTAGTATGACTGTCTCAAAATGCACTCTCACAGCACAGTACCTGTTCACTGCAGGTACCTGCACACTTTGGGTGAGACAACTACTGAGTGAACAACCTAGCCACTGCTTCACACAATGCCATTAGTGCCAGTCAGACAAGATGCACAATGAGAGAGGATGTGGACTGCACACTCACCTGCTCCCCTGATTTCCCATACAGCTTGTTGTACTGTGATAGAACGGTGTCCAGTCTCCTCTCCTGTGAAGGCTGGGGCCCTCTCCACAGTACGTGCCATTCTTGGAGCCAGAGGATAAAGAGACATCAGTAGTAGCAGAGATGTCTTTAGGCAAGTGAGCTCTCAGGGCAAGAGACAGCCTTATATCTGTGCTGCAGAGGCAGAATCGAGGGTCCCCTCAGGCGTTGGTCCTTTTGGACCTCTCGGCCGCCTTCGACACGGTGGATCATGACATCCTTCTCCACCGTGTCGGACAGGCAGGCATCAAGGGACCCGCCGGGGAATGGATCAAGTCCTTCCTCTCGGGCCGAGCTCAAACAGTCCATTTAGGCCCCTTTACCGCCACCCAGGTCCCCACCACCTGTGGAGTCCCCCAGGGCTCCTCTCTGTCTCCATTATTGTTTAATTTATATCTGCGCCCACTTATCCACTCACTGAGCTCTTGGAATTGCACTGTCCTCAAATATGCTGACGACATGCAAATCATCTTCCCATTAGATTCCCAGGATGCTGTACCTAACTTTCAGGGAGCAATGCTGCATATCCAACAATGGATGATCTCCAACCAGCTCAAATTAAACCCTGAGAAGACGGACCTCCTCCTGCCTGGTACCAGCCCTTTATACTGGGGCCCTCACTTCTGGCCTAAGGAGCTTGGCATTCCACCTAAACCTTTGAATTCGGTAAAAAGCTTGGGCGTTACCATCGACACTGATCTCTCCCTTAAAACTCATGTTGGTACCACCATCTCTGCCAGCATGTTCCAGCTACGCAAAATTCGCAAGATTTCCCACTTATTCTCCCACGAATCCCTGGTACAAATTGTCATCTCCCTCGTCCTCTCCCGCCTGGATTTTTCTAATTCAATCTACTGGGGGCTACCCAAGTCCCTCCTCCATCGTCTCCAGCTGGTGCAGAACCAGGCAGCTAGACTTATCTGCAAAACTCCCAAATGGCAATCCGCCAGGCCTCTCCTGGCCAAGCTGCACTGGTTGCCTATCGAACAGCGAGCTGCTTTTAAAATTGGCTGCCTGGTATACAAGGCCCGGCAGTCCAAGGGCCCTGCCTTTTTAGAATCCCTTCTGAACCCTCATTGTCCGGTTCGTAACCTCCGTTCTGCCCATCTTCATCTTCTCACCACGCCAACGGCCAAACTAAAAAAACTGGGCGGCTGTAGATTCAGCTACTTGGCACCTAAATTATGGAACTCCCTCCCTTTTCACATTAAAACTTCTGGTACCCTACTAAGCTTCCGAAAGAGCCTAAAAACATGGCTCTTCTCAAAACTCATGTAAACTATGACTCTCATCTCCAATCTCAATCACAGCGCCAGGAAACCTTTGGTGTCAGTGCGCTCTATAAATACAGCATAAGATAAGATAAGATAAGAATCGGTTCAATGCATCCAAAGCGATAGGTCTGACTCATTCGCATCTTATGAATTAGTCCAATCCATGAGATAGGATGCATCGGACACACCTACCGCAACGTTCAAAATATCTGCATCATGACAGTATAGATTTTGATACATTTGTTTAAAAAGTAAACCGAATCGTACCGTACACGAATCGTGCACGATGCAAAATGCGCGTCTGTCACCATGATGACCAACAGGCAATCAATGCAACCAGCTCGGTCAGAATGGGGCAGAAGCGTATTTTGAAAACTCACCCACGTCGAACAGCATTGAATCAAGCATGCAATCTGTCAGTCTGGCTTGGTCAGGATGTGGCAGATGCGTATTTTGAAAACTCACCCACATCGAACAGCATTGAATCAAGTATTTAATCTGTCAGTCCAGCTCGTTCAGGATGTGGCTGACGCGTATTTTCAAAACTCAACACTTCCAACAGCATTGAATCAAGCATGCAATCTGTCAGTCCTGCTCCATCACGAGTTGGCTCATGCATCCATGCAATGCTCACTCATCAACTCAGACAATGTATGTATGAATAATGGCATGCTGTAGGCCCTGTGTGGATGGAGTTCAGCACATGTCAAATGGGACAGAGACAAAAGGCAAGACTACTCACATTATGATCCTAGCTCACAGTGCAACTATAGCAGTGTTTGTGAGGGACATGTCTAGTGTGAGTGACCACTTCACACATCATCCTCCTATGCTTGGCCACTGTCCCAGGGGATCATTGTGTTGTGTAGGTCATACATCACATCATGACAATGTCCACACCATGACAGTGTTGTGCATGGTGGCAAGCTGTCTGTATGTAGTGTTGTTGTTAGGTTGTAATACCTTGTCCATGTCTGGATACATTAAATTCATGTGCTAGTTGAACTAAGAATCCATGGCTGATACTTAGTTGTGTGTGTGTTGTCTCTATCACAATTGATCACATGGGGAGTGACAGAGAAATGTGAGTATTCACAGTACAGCACTGTAATCTTTTGTAATACATGACATAATTTTGTGTATGTTCATGCTCACATATCAGCCATCTAATGAGAGTGCCATATATAGAAATAGCAATAGAAACAAATTAATGCAACATCCTGTCAGTCAATGCTAATGGAATTCTTAAAAAACGAAAAAAGCACTGTATTCTTTTGTAATACATGACATAATTGTGTGTATGTTCATGCTCACATTGCTATAATTTTTGGATTAGGTCAACCTCAGACATCTGACTTCACTGTGTTGTCATTGTAAGTGCGACGCAATCTGTTGATTCTATAGTAATTGATGTTTAATTTAGCGTGTAATATGTGTACATACTTTGTCATGTGTTCTCCAGGGCACCAAATGTCCACAGACCCTTCCCAGATCTTGAAACCATGAAGGAGCGTGAGTGCATGAGCAAATACAGGTTCACAAGGGCATTCATTTCGGTATTGACAGACCAGTTGTCACCACACTTGCTACCTGAACGCACATATCCCTTTGCCCTGACCCCCAAGGTGAAGGTGAAGGCGGCCCTACATTTTTTGCCACTGGTTCATTCCAGTTTACTGTGTCTGATACTGGTGGGATGTCCCAGATGTTGTTCAGTCAAGTGCTCCGGGATGTGTGTGAGGCCATGTTGAGGTTCTTCAACCTGTACATACATTTTCCCACACCGCCACAGTTCTGTGCCATTAAGGATGGCTTTTATGCCCAGGGACACATGCCACATGTGATTGGATTGATTGATGGGACACATGTGGGTTTGGGTCCACCACGAGCCCATGAACAGGTTTACAGGAATCGTAAACATTTTCATTCAATCAATGCCCTTGTGGTATGTCTGGTGGACCAGATAATCACTGATGCATGTGTGGGTTTCCCGGGATCTGCCCACGACACATACATAATGTGGATGAGTCGGATCCCCCAGCTGATGTCCCAGCTCATGAATGAGCGTGCCTGGCTTGTTGGTGAGTCAAGTTGTCAGCGTCAGTAGTGTGATCATTGTCTGTCATGTTGTACACTGTTGTTGCTCAACTGATCAATTATATTTGATACATGTAGGAGACTCTGGATACCCAAATATGCCCTGGTTGCTGACTAACCCTGGGCGTAGTTTGCGTAATAGCGCTACGCTTAGCTATGCGAAGTGCACTTCGCACTACTCGAGCTACGCTTAGCTATGCGAAATGCATTATGCACTGTGCAAAATGCTGTTCGCACTGATTGCACAGTACCAGATGCTTGTCCGCACTGTGCAATCAGTGCAAACCACATTTTGCACAGTGCAAGCAGTCATTTTCTGCCGCTCGAGTAGATTTCTACTCGAGCTGCAGCTTTCTCAACGCGGACTGGTAGTTTCTCAATGCGAGCAGTCGCGCGCATACGTGACCACTCGCAATGAGAAACCTGCCCTATCCACGTTGAGAACCTCGCCGGGAGGTTTATTTTCCATGCTCGTGATTGGCAACTTGATGTTGCTGATCACGAACGAGGAAAAAGTCTCACCGGGATGTCATTTTGCTTGCTTGCGGTCACCAACTTGACGTTGAGGACTGCGAGCAAGCAAAAAATGACCGCTATGCTGCTCTACACATGTTTGCACTGTGCTACGTGAAATTCGCGAAGTAGCGCAAACTTCGCAAACTAACCAAGCGTAGCGTAGTACTTCGCCCAGGGTTATTGCTGACACCACTCAGGAACCCGGTCACCTGACAACAGGGCAAATGGTGGGACCAGGCGTGTGATTGAGTGCACATTTGGGCTGCTGAAGACCAGATTCTGCTGCCTAGACTGGACAGGAGGTGTCCTTCAATATTCCCCAGAGAAGGTGTGCAAAATCATTACAGTGTGTTGCATGCTTCACAACAAGGCTGTGAGGAATAAGCTACCGCTCATCCAGGATGACAGGGGCCAACGTCCTTCATCATGGGAGGATCCAGGCCTGGGGCACCTTGCCAGTGATGAGGAGGAGGAGCTGGATGTCAGGAGACAGCTCATTGACAATTTCTTTCCTTGAATGTAAGTATGCAAAGATGTCTGATGATGCCTTTCCTCAGCGTGATGTGTGTATGTAGGACAATATGTTGTGATATGTGTGTGGGTATGCTAATTTACAGGGTCATTGCCGTTGTACAGTGTATGTCAAGTTATGATGGTCCACTACATTGTTGAAATTACTCCTAGCTTTTGGTCAGAATTTACAATGGACAATAATGAGTCAGAATCAGAAAGTACTTTATTCGGTTAAAATCATTAACCATGAAAGTAACAACAACGTAAACAGCATACTACATAAAGAAACTGACTTAAAAATAGACATACTGTTATATTTCATTTTCACTAATAGTTTTCCTTAATTTCAAAACATGTTTAAAATAGTTTAAAAGAACCACAACAGTAAAAACAGTATCCGTTCTCTGACATTCAAGTAATGCTAAACGACATCTTTTTAAATTCATATCTTTGATAAAGGGGATTAAAAATTTTCGACGGGGAATAGAATAAAATTTACAGAAAAATAAAATGTGAATGTCGGATTGGGAGGAGGAATCATCACAGGGGCAGGTAGGTAAAGTCTGTGACCATAAATTCATCTTTGGGAAAGATAAAAGTCTAAAAACAAGATTCAAACTAAAGCGGGTTAAAAGAAATCTATCATAATTTGACATTAACAGGGTCAAATAGGGCTGTACTTTTACTCCAGTCAGTATCTGGTTATGCCAAGCAACTGTCTTTTTACTGGCCTCTGCTCTTCTTCTTTTATCCATGAGGTATTCCAGACTCAGTTTTTTCAAAGATCTTCTGGGTATAGTTCCCATGGATAATGGATCCTCGTAGTATTCGCAGTGACCAATATCAAACATAAATTGTTTAATATATGCTAACCATTCGACCCTAGCCGAATTTTCCATATTCAAAATATCCTGTATCACAGCCCGGTTAACTACACATTCATTAGTAGTCCACACCCTGTGCCACACAAGAATGGGCTGTATTCTAATTAAATCCGATAAATAAGATTGTCCCAACTCTACGTGGCAAATGTAAGTAGAAACACTCTGTGGTACAGATAAAACATCCCGCAGAAAGTTGTTTTCTGCAATTTGCAGTGGATCAATATTACAAAAGCCCCAAAGTCCCGCACCATAAAGGGCTACGGATATACATGTGGCATTGTAAATGGTCAAGATTTCTTTTATTGGTTTTTTCCCCAGCTTTTTCATGAAAGTCCTAACGGGCATTAAAGTTTTTTGGAATAGAAGAGTTCTGGCCTTTATGGCAGTTAACCATCCTCCCCGTTCATGAAACAGAATACCCAAATAGGGAAAAAACGAAATATTTTCCAAGGGAACGTTATTTAAAAACATGGTTTTCGATTTTTTACCAGATTTTGTGCCGCAGTTCATGGAATATGTTTTACCACAGTTAATTTTCAAATCTAAACTTAACATGAACTTTTCAAAGGATACTAACAGTTTCTGTAATGCCAAGGGGGTTCGAGCCATTAGGACAGCATCGTCCGCATACATGAGCTCAGGGATCGACCTCTTCCCCACTCTAGGCATGTCGCTGCACTCTTGCAGAAGACGATGTTCAAGTCCATTAATATAAAGAAGAAATAGGAACGGGGCCAGAACGCAGCCCTGACGTACTCCGCGCCCCACTCCAAATCTTCTAGTACATTCTCCCCCACGGCCATAGCGGACTGATGCTGTAGCACCTGAGTATAAATCTCTCAGGAAGCAAATTATTGCATCGTCAACGCCCATCCCTTGCAAAATATCCCACAGTTTGGTATGCGATACGCAATCAAATGCTGAAGACAAATCCACAAATGTAAAATATAACCGTTCCCCTTTAACCCTAATATATTTTTGTTGGATGATCATTAAATTTAGGCATTGTTCCACGGTTCCTAAACCTTTCCGGAAGCCGTACTGTAGGTCACTCAAAATTTCATTATCATCAGCCCAATTCTGAAGTCTTGCCAGAATTATTCTCCCAACTTTTTTTACAGATGAATCAAGAAGGGAACTTGGCCTATAACAAGCACAATTTTGTCTCTCACCCTTCTTGAAAATTGGCACGATTATCGAAGTCAACCAGGAAGAATGCATACTGTTGGCTAGCGCAGCATTAAAAAGCTGTGCCAACATGGGACCCCAAATCTCCACGTTTGCTTTATATAAATCTGCAGGGATCCCATCTGGGCCAGCGGCCTTTCCACCCTTAGTTGCATTTAATCCGATTAAAACTTACTCCAGGGATATCACCAACTTTTCCTGGCCCATTACACCATTCACAGATTTAAGAACATTAGTCGAACATTTGACATCCTGCGAGTTAGATAAAGTTGAGAAGTGTTCCACCCATTCCTCTTCGGTAATCGCCGTCTCAATACGAGCCTTATGTCTGTCGAAGAGAAAAGGGGCATTAACTGCCTTCCAAAATGCAGATGCATCTTTAGACTGTGCAGCCTCGCAGAGTTCTTCAAGGGCCTCCTTTTTTATAACATTTTTCCTATCTTTCAGGGCCTTATTATAGGAATTCCTTAACCCTCTTATTACTAAGTGATCCCGGGGTGATCTATGAATGGCATTTTTCAAGTCACTTAGTGCCCTGGTACAGGCGGTATCAAACCAGCTTTTGGTACGCCTAGTTTTATTTCCTAGCTCCACCCACACACTTTTCTAAATTTCTAGGGCTATTTTATCAAAATGCTCTAAGATCTGTCTGGAGCAGGCCGATCCCCCTAGGCAAATAGAAAAACTATCTGAACAGGTATTTAACAATTTTGCCAGAAACTTTTCTGGCATAACCTTACCCCATTTTAGAGTATACCCATTTTGTCTACCTAAAATCAAATCAGAGGCTATGTCTCGAGTGAGGGTATATTCAGGACATTCATAAAAAAGGTTCTCGACCTCTAATGATAAGGGCTGATGATCACTTAGGGGCAACTCTAAAATCGTTAAGCTATTGATTTTGTTACCACAACTATTTGATACGAGAACAAAATCAATAGTGGACATTGCTCCTCTGCCAACAAATGTCGGTTTAAATGAAGTGGGGTTCTGAGCTATTTCATTCGCAAAACCCAAATCATACATAAATACTAGTTCATTAAGTAGGTCCCCAATCAGGGAATGTTCAAAATGTGTTAGATGTGTATCTTGTTCTAACATTAGGCCACACATCCCCTTTTTTCCCCTTGTACAAAGTGGACAGTTAATATCACCCCCCCATAAAATTACCGTTTCCTTATTTGATTTTTCTGTTTCATGTTGTATGTTTTCTTAATCACAATTACAATAAGTCCCTTGGTACATATGGTTATAAGTTGAAAGTAATTCGAATTAGAATTAAAAGTTACTTTCTCATATTTAAGCTTGTTAGAGAGGAATGTTGTTAAACCTCCCTTCGCACGGCCATGTAGACCGCCCTCAGCTGAGGTAAAGAAAGTTCTATACCCACTCAAGTGGACGGGCTCTGTGGTCCATGTTTCTTGAAGGACCACAACATCCCGCTCATTTAAGATTAGGTCCAATGATGGATTGTCTATCTTATTGTTTAAACCAGCTACATTCCAGGATAGGAATGTACAGGGATCCTGTTTTTTATTTCTTCCTACCTCTTGCTCCATAAAGATATCACAATCTATCTCCTTACATTGAGGTCTCACTTCCCCACTGTTATTCCCAGTGTCATCCTTCTGAGCTATAATAGAACTAGAAGGAGGAGGAGGCTCCTCGCCAGCACCAAAATTTATATTACTGGACAGTTCTGAGAGAAAGATTATTTGACTTTCCTCCCCTAAGGAGGGCATTATAGGGTCAATAATTGGATCTGCCATCATGACAAGTTGTATTGAAGACTGTACTATGTCTCTCCTTCACAAGCTCCGTTGGCTGTTGTGTAGGTACACACAACCCTGTTCCATAATGGATTTTGAATTTGGACCAGAAACTCTCTGACAGACAATCTTTTTGGTCAGATTTGTCATTAATTTTGTTTATTTGGAAGCTTGGAACTGTAATCAGTTTGCTTTTGTGTTGAGCAGAGCTTCTGCCTGTGTAATAAACCTGTTACACACATTGACGTTTGCCTTGTTTGTTGCAAAAATATTCTACAACCGTTTATATAATGTTTTTCTGCCATGGTGTTAATTTCACTAGACAATGGTCTTTGTTTGTGCGGTTCAATGGTTTAATTTGACAACAGGGTGTGCAATGTTTAAATATTGCATGTGCTATGTGTGTTGTGCTGACCTTGCATGTCTATCTCTGGTATGTGTCATGTTACATTTCTTCATGAGGTGGTAGATGAAATGTAAGCTGGTCCCTAGGATTGCTAAAGTAACCGGAGCCAAGCTAACATTATAGCTTTGGATGTGACATTTTAGCACACATTCTTTCTATGATTGTTGTGCAAGATGCCTTTGAGTCCACATGAGATCATTTGGTACTGTTGAAGCGCTGCGCCACAAGTTTGAAAAACAAGAGTCTTTGTAATGGTAGATCTGGTCAGCACAGATAGTTTAGCCATGAAATGCTGCACTTTTTAACACATAAGTGGAATACTTGCATTACATTGACGCACAGGGCAATAATCTACACAGATTGAAGATCTACATATGTGCCCCAGTGCTTTGCTGGGCATATGCTGTAACCAGTACTCCTACTTTTTGAGGTGATGGGTTAACCCGTATTGCCACAGAGTTCTTCAATGGTTTGTTGAGTATGTCACCATCAAAGGGAGGGTAGTGCTTTCCACATGAGGGCCCGATTCACAGAACTAACTTAAGACAAAATCCTAAACTTACTACTTTTGGTATTCACTGAAGGCATTTAGTAGTAGTAAAGTTAGTATTTTGTCTAAAGTTTGACTTAAGACAAGCTTAAAACAGACTTAAGACAGACTTAAGACAAACTTAAGACAAACTTAAGACAGACTTAAGACAGACTTAAGTTAGGATTTTGTCTCAAGTCTGTCTTAAGTATATCTTAAGTCTGTCTTAAGTCAAACTTAAGACAAAATCCTAACTTTACTACTACTAAATGCCTTCTGTGAATACCAAAAGTAGTACGTTCAGGATTTTGTCTTAAGTTAGTTCTGTGAATCGGCCCCGTAAATTCTAGAACTTTACACATAGTCTGATTCATGATTTGGTGGACATGCATGGGGAAGTGAGCGTGAATGTGTGTATTGCTGCCTTGCTTCGGAGATGTTGTTAGTGCTGGCTACTGGGTGGTAGAATCATTGTGCATCTTCTGTATATTTTGTTGAGCTAATGAGACACTAGAGGTAGTGGGTCATTGGATTGTGTGTTCTAAGGTGCAACTAATGTCCAACCATCCTTCGACAACGGTCTAATTTGTCGTGCATACTTCTGTATGAGAAGAATCCCTTACACAGAACTCATGCACCTCATTGTGAGACAGTGCCAGGTGATACTGATCATGATTTAATGAGTGTGTACAGTGTATTATTCACAGATGACACAGGGATTGTGTGAATTTGAATGTATTAATGTGCATGTGAACAAATCTAACAGGTAAAGGTGATAGCATTCCTAAATTTAAAAAGCACAGTTCATAGAGGAGTTGAAAGTGTTGTCAGATGAAAATTCTTCCGGGCAAAGTCCACAGTCACTTTGCATTTAGTCCAACTTATGCGCTCCATCCCATGTGGGAGAGTCCAGGGACTATCAACAAGGTGAATGATTTGCACACAATGGAGGATATCCAGAGCATTTATGTCATTCCTGGGGGATGCATGTCCATCAGTCTCTCACTTTCCATCCTTCCTTGCACGGCCCCTCCTCTTCTTTGGTGGGGTGGGACGCTCAGTATCAGGCTGCTGCGGTGGAGGTGACTCTACGCCTGACTCCTCCTCCCTCCCTGTTGCCGATGTTGAGGCAACAGGTGTGGACTGCAAGCGGGGAGGTGGGGTAATGGTGGTGGTTATCTGGCGTAGGCATTTAAGTATGTTCCTATGCACCACATTGAGATTGTCTATTTTCAACCAGTTGTACTCCATACGGTCCATGTGTTGGTCCTCACGGTCCATATGGTTGTCCTTCTGGTCAAAATGTGCAGCCTGCTGATGTTTTATGTTCCTGAGGATCCCAACAGCCTGGCCAAAGTCTCCGGTGCATTCGCAATATACATCGAAAATGTGTTCTAACTCGGGGTCAGCTTGATCTCTGACACCAGCTGTGGGACGTGTCCTCCCACCACGTACCATTACACCACTCCTTACCCTCCCCTCACAGACATAGCCTGGTGTTGCATGCAGCTCCTGCCAACTCCAGATTGGGCTGTCTTGCTGTGCTCCCAGGGTTTTGTTGTCTGGCTGTGTCTGTTGGGATCCGGGTCGCCTGGATGTTAATGGATGTTGCAGGAGTGGTTGTTGGGGCTGCTGATCGTACTGGTGCAGCATGCTGACCCATACCAAAGGTGCCAGGTGGGTTCCCATCACTCGAGGAGGTGTGAGAGTCATCCCCACTGGAGGTCTCAGTGTCTCATGTTGTGCTGGAGCTGCTGGCAGACTCAGAATCTTCTCCAGATGATGCCCTCTGTTCTGGAGTGCTTGTGGGTAGTAGAGAGACCCAATGTTAGTGGTGTATTTTCAGATGTTATGGTGTCATACCCAGAGAAATGTATAGATGTTGTGGATAATGTAGCATTTCCTTCTTATTTCTACTCATCAATCGTCACAGACACTGAGATATTTGTTAATCAAACATTGTGATTTTGGAAACATGTGCTTTACTGAGCATGTCCAGCTCTGTGGATGAATGTGCATGTATTGTTATCCTTGACTGTTCGTAGTAATTGTTTGTCAAGTGTCACACTTCGCATGAGCCAGTTGTGTGGTTATGTGACACATCAGTGTTTTCACTATGACATACATACTGTAACAAATCTGATGTTTAGCATGAATTGTGCATCTATGTCTGCCTTTGTGAATCATTGTCACTGTTACATTGCATAGGTGACATGCAAAATCACTCTCCTGAGTATGTCAGCATTTGATGTTTTTGCTGGGATAAATGTGTTAATGTGAACAATCAATGACATCACATGTGTAACCTCGAATGCAATAGCAATGCTTTTTTTCTGACAAATGCATTGTTACATGGCAGTCACTTGAAACACAGGTAATTACATTAACATGCTGTAGGGGATTCACTAACATGAGTTGTTGTATAATGCGATAAAAGTATGATCTGACATTCCCTAATGTTTCCCACACTGGACTTGTAATGGTAAATAGTATAAGTTTGTACTCCTGAGCAGAGCCTACACAAGTTTGTGTGATGTTTGGCATTGTGATGTTCTGCTATGTCACAACATGGTTGTTGTTATGCCTGTGTTGTTTTAGCATTGTCTGTAAACGTATGCAATGTGAGAAGACACATTTGTGTTAATATTTCTCATCACTTTGCACACATGTGAATATCTTGCTGTAGTACATTTTATTGCTGCATACATTTGCACATGATCTCTTAATGTACATTCTACTTGTTCTCCATGGACAGAGAAGTTTCCCAAGGATGGTCATTTGCCTTTTCATGGTCAGAGCTGTGAGGTACAGTGTTTTTAGTGCTTGAGTTAGGCTGTGTTGACTTCTACCCCACTTTCCAATGGCAAACAGACTAGCTTACTCATCATTGTCAGAGGATCAAAGACAGTGAGGGTGGTAGTTTTCAAGGATGTTGACACTGAGACGGATGTTGAGTTACGATGCAAAACACAACAATGCCTTGTACACATGACACAATGCTAGAGTGTCAGCCATCTTGCATTACACCTCACATCTACTGTCCATGGGCATTGTCCCTGATGTGTGTTTATCTGTGTGTGTTTTCCGTTCCTTGGCGTGACTGCTAATTAGAGTGTGTCCTGTCCTTCACACACATTTGTAGCATGCACATTGAGGGCACATGTGACTGATCTTTACCTGTCAGTGTGTAGAATGCACAGTAAGGTTATGGCCTGTAGTTGTGTGAGTAGGCCAAGGACTGGCAATACATTTTCCAAATTTTGTACATGATGGCCCTACGTAGACAGTCTTGACAGGGCATTTGCATTCACTCTCAGGGACAGCATAGTGTGTTTTAGTGGGGCGGGGAGTTGGTGGTACTAGTGTGTGCTGGTGGTAATAGTCATTGCTTCCACTTCTTCTCTCACCCAGGACAAATGGGCCAGCATGTTCCAGGGTGCCATGACAGTGTGTACCAAGTTACATTCAAGATATCTGACAGTGAGGCCTGCAGTCATGCTGTACACGACTGCCAACAGGGCCTTGTGTTCCCCACACCGATGGCCAGTATCAGCCATATTTATCCACAGGTAGGGTTTTATAGTATAAAGGGCATTTGCATTCACTCTCAGGAACAGCATAGTGACAGGTGTGTTCTAGTGGGACGGGGTGGGTGGGACGAGTGTGTGTTGGTGGCAATAGTCATTGCTTCCACTCCTCCTCCCACCCAGGACAAATGGGCCAGCATGTTCCAGGGTTCCATGAAAGTTGTGTATCAAGTTACATTCAAGATGTGTAACTGTGGTGTCTTTGGTTGTGTATTTGGGGTGAATTTAGACTATTTGTACATTTACTCACCTGGTTCTGGGATTCCAGGTTATCCAGTTATAGCCTCCTGTGGAAGGAGGTCCTGCACCTTCTCCTCCCAGGTGGTGAAATCCACCAGTTTATGTCGTCCACTGCCAGTCTTGGTGCTCAGGGCATGTTCTCTGGCAATGAGCCGCTTTACGATCCTGCGAACGTCATAATACCAGTTCCGGAAATCCTCTTTTGTGCACACGGTAGGTGAATGTGCATTCACCTTGTTGACAATCCTCTCCCACATATTGGTTCCCTGGGACTGGGAGGTCTGTTGGGCCAAGCTGCCAAATAACTGTGGCTCAACTCGGATGATTTCATCTATCATCACTTCCAAATCAGCAGCTAGGAACTGGGGACATGGTGATGGGTGTTGGTGGACATGTGTGTGTGTGCGAAGGTGAGGGTGAGTGTGTGTGAGGTGCTAGTTGTGTGGAGGTTGTTTGGTGGATGAGATGTGTGTGTTTGTGGGGGCTAGATGAGTTGTCTGTCTAGTGGTGTGGTCTGCTTGCATGTCTGTCAAAGTAGCAAATGGTGTTGGGAAGTTTTGGCTCCCTTTATATAGGTTGGTTTGTGGGTGTGTCTTATTACTTGAGATTGTTTTTTTTGGGAGGTGACAATGCGTTTTTTGGTAGTCTTTTTTCTGTTTCCATTGCATTATTTTTTTCACTTTTTGAACCTTGTTTTGACAGCACCTGATGCTTGTTCTTGTTTAAATTGTTTTGGACGAGTCTGTTCCATCCATACTGGGCTATGTGGCATTGTTTCAGTCCGAGTCTGTCGGGTCGTGTAGATAGCTGGCTATGTGGCATCATTCGCGTCCCAGTCTGTTGTGTTGTGTAGATGCTTGGCTATAAGGCATCGTTCGCGTCCGAGTCTGTCGGGTCGTGTAGATGCTTGGCTATGTGGCATCATTCGCGTCCGAGTCTGTAGGGTCGTGTGGATGCTTGTAGATGCTTGGCTATGTGGCTTTGTTCGCATCTGTCGGGTCGTGTAGATGCTTGGCTATGTGGCATAGTTCGCATCCGAGTCTGTCGGGTCGTGTAGATGCTTGGCTATGTGGCATTGTTCGTGTCCGAGTCTGTCGTGTCGGGTTGAGGCTTGTCAATCTTGAATCTTGCGCGTACAAGTGTATCGCGTCAGGCTCCTTTCCTGCTGACTCAGACGTATAATATAATTTCCTGCCGAGTCGGTCGTAAATTTCAAACATCGTATCCTACTCAGCTATTTGTAAGGAGTGTACGGTTCGGAAAAATTGACGGGTCCATGTCAGGTAGTACGTTTTCTGGCCGAAATCAGAATTGACCCCATAATGTTAAAATAAATGAAACATAAGATCTTGCATTTGGTTTGTTGAGCTGCACTGTGGTTTCACAAGCTATAGCCTTGACATAATATGCATGAACAAGACGGTTGCTTGCACACTGGATGTCTTTGAAAAACCAACTGTTAATCAAATCCACACTGAGAGCATTATGATGCTGTACCCTCACATCGTATTGCGGAACTGTAATCTGATTGTCATAACCAATTAGAACGCATCTTCTGTAAATATAATGTCTTCTCGTGTTTCAATACCATCCTTACGCTTGACCGTATATCCTCATGAAGGTGTGGTTCTGGATCAAACACTGTGTTACCTTACTTTATTGGTTATTTGTTATTTGTTATTTGTTATTTCTTTTTCTTTGTCCTCAGCAATGTAATGACATGATTGTATGTATTATTTATCCACACTTGCTTTCTTTTCCTTTCCTCTTTATTGTCTAATAAAAACGATTTGAACACAAAAAATAAATGAAACATATACATATAAAATATAATATATATATTTACTTAATAATTTTCATAAATAATTATTTTAATAACTTACAAATTGTTAAAAACATTTTTATCAATTATAAATACATACATACACATTCAAAAATAATATAAATAAAAAATAAAAAAAATATAGATAACACATTTAAAAACTACAATATTTTTAATATTTTAAAAATAAATTAGAAACAACATTAACTAAAACTATACAGAAAAATATTGGATAGCGAAGAGAAAAAAACATACTATTCCCCTCTAAGAGTGCAACAGTAAGGAAAGTGTTGGATAACATAGCGGTAACAATTACTATTCCAACTCTAGAGAGTGCAACAGTAGGGAAAGTGTTGGATAGCATAGGGGTAAACATTGCTATTCCCACTCTAGAGAGTGCAACAGTAGGGAAAGTGTTGAAAAGCATAGGGGTAAAAATGTATATTCCCACTCCAGAGAGTGCAACAGTAGGGAAAGTGTTGGATAGCAAAAGGGTTAACATTACTATTCCCACTTCAGTGAGTGCAACAGTAGGAATGTGTTGGATAGCGTAGGAGTAAACATTACTATTCCCACTCCAGTGAGAGCAACAGAAGGGAAAGTGTTGGATAGCATAGAGGTAAAAATTACTATTCCCCCCCCCCCCCAGACAGTGCAGCAGTAAGGAAAGTGTTGGATAGCCTAGGGGTTATAATTGCTATTCCAACTCCAGAAAGTGCAACAGTAGAGAAAGTGTTGGCTAGCGTGCAGGTAAAAATTATTATTCCCACTCCAAAGAGTGCAACTGTAAGGAAAGTGTTGGATATCATAGGGGTAAAAATTACTATTCCAGAGAGTGCAACAGTATGGAAAGTGTTGGATAGCGTAGGGGTAAAAAATAAAATACTTACCAATTAAATATTTTTTTTTATTAAACAATGATTTATTAATAAATTAACAAAAAATTAATTATAAATACCAATAAAAAATAAATTACTAATTCCTTTATTAACATTAGATTACTTCCCACCCTATTCTCCAATAAACACAGAACCCACTCCGCGTAAAATGTAACACAATTGATATAATTATCAATCATGCAATTAATAAAAATTAATTACCAATTAATAAGAAATTAACACTAAATTAATTATCAATATCAATAAATAAAATGTTATGAACATATATTACCAATTAATAATTAATGAACAATTCATTAATTAGCAATACCAATAAATTTTAATACATATTTACTTAATTATAATAAATTACTTCCCACCCTATCCCCCTATAAACACACAACCCACTCCTAAACTAAATTAACACAATTAATATATGTATCAATTATATAATTATCAAAAATGAATTACCAATTAATAATGAATAAACAATAAATTAATAATCAATACCAACAAATAAAAATTATGAATTAATTTATTTTAATTAATTTACTTTTCACCCTATTCCCCTATGAACCCACAGCCCAATCAAATAATAAGTAAAACAATTAATACGATTATCAATTATTTTAAATTCATTACCAATTAATAATTAGTTACAAATACATCAATTATTAATACCAATAAATAAAAAATTATAATTACTTATCTACAATGAAATTAGTTCCCACCCTATTCCCCTATAAACCCACAACCCGCTCCAATAAAAAAGTGTATACAAATAATATAATTATCAATTCATCAATTAATAAAAATTAATAACCAAATAAAATTTAATTAAAAATAAATAAATTATAAATACAAATTATTAATTACGTATTTACAATTAAATTACTTCCCACCCCATTCCCCTATATACCCACAACCTGCTACAGAACTAAAATGCTAAATTAATTAAAAATAATAATTTCTAAAAATGATAAATTAATTTACTATAATTAAATTAATTCCCACCCTATTCTCCTATAAACCCACAACCCGCTATGGTGCTAAAATACAAAATTTACCTATATTTAATAAAAAAATACAAAATATATACATAAAAAATACATACTAAAATACATAACACTAACATAAACATCGATATTATCAACATTGATATTATTGCTATCGATATTACTAACTTCGATATTTAAAAAAAATATATTTCTTACCTTCATGTCGATATTCTGGTCACCGATTTTCTTGATTTCGATATTCTGTCCCCACAATATTCTAAACTTGATATTATGGTAGGTCGCAATAAAAAACTCAATATTACGTCTGTGCCCCACTGGCTCTCCTCTCTTTCAACTTTCATGTTGTCCATTGCAGACTCACAAAGTGTTCTCCTCAACAGTAGTCAACGGCTGATAGACATGCATCACATCACCACAATATTCCATGGTCTATTTCTCGCCTTCCAAATGTTTAAATTTGATGAGGATGCACATTGAATCTGGAAATTCCCACATTATCTGACATCACACTCACCCCTTGTAGTACGGAAACAGCACAGAGGAAGATACTCACTGGTGAAGTTGGGGTTCTTGAAGTTGGCTATCTCAGGTTCTGTATATGAAGAGGGTCCAGCTACAAGATAAAACAAGTAAAGCACATAAGTTCACTTACTACACATGTTTGATAAGCAACAACAGCACAATACATATGCAAGGCTATTGGCTTGTAGCCCTTCAGTTGCAAGTGTTCAGATGACACACTTGATATGCCTGGATGAAACACATTGTTAAGACTAACCCTGGGCGTAGTTCGCGAAGTAGCGCTACTCATAGCTACGCAAAGTGCAATTCACACTACGTGAGCGACACATAGCGGTTCGCGAACGGCGTAGTGCGCTGTACACGATGATTGCATGGTGCTGGATGCTTGTCTACACTGTGCAATCATTGAAAACCGAATCTTGCACAGTGCGAGCTGTCGTTTTCTGCTGCTCGAGTAGATTGTTACTTGAGCGGCAGCTTTCTCAACACGGACTGGTAGTTTCTCATTGCGAGCGGTCGGAAGCGTACGCAACCACTCACAATGAGAAACCTGACCTCCCCGAGTTGAGAATCTCACTGGGAGGTTTATTTTCCACGCTCGCGATCGCCAACTTGATGTTGCTGATCTAGAACTGGGAAAAAGTCTAGCAGGGGTGTCATTTTGCTCGCTCACAGTCCCCAACATGACATTGAGGACCGTGAGCAAGCAAAAAAATGACCGCTACGCTACGTGTGTTCACACTGTGCTACGTGCAATTCGCGTAGTGCAAAGTAGCGCAAACTTCGCAAACTACGCGAGCGTAGTGTTCCGCCCAGGGTTAGTTAAGACTGGCTGAGTGTGAGAAGTTGACCTGGTATATGTTGTCCACTAATTAAAGTGGGCACCTTGCACCAGTCCAAACGACCCTTATGAAGTATGAGGTCAAAGATAACCTTTGGAAAGCTATCCTAGTGGTAGCTGTGGAGAGCAGCCTTCAGGCTTAATCTTGAAGGAATGTAAAGCAGCTTGTTTTACTAGAGTATCACCTTTAGTATTAATTCAATGAAAGGAGAAGCACACAGTAGTTATAAAAATATGTATTTATTTATATAACACTCTCTAGTATCCTCTACACGAGGGTACAACACAAATCACACAATACTTTAGCAAAGAAACAGTTGAAAGTAGCACAATACAGTGTGCTTCCGGAAGAGACCAAACCATACACTAAAATAGTGGTATAAGAAATACGACTCGAGTCGAGGCAGTGTCTAGAGCATGTAGAATCACTGGGACCCCAAGGAACCATCCAAGGTTAGTAAAGAGGGACGCCACAGAGGACAGGTGCAGTGTGGGAACACTACCACTGGCTCTGTACAATTCTATGGGCAAGTTGTGGTTACGGTTCTAAAGTTTAAAGACCCTTCTCGTGGACTTCTAGGAAACCCTTTGGAACCTAGGAGGTTAGAGAGCCACCTCACCCGTGAATACCGGAGTACCCGCGTTACCTATCCCAGGGGAGCCGGGTGCATAGGTCTGAGGTGGTGTCCAAAACCGCAGTTGTTCTCAATGGAGGACTTCTGAAAAGATCCGCTGCCGGGAAGGAAGAAAGTGTCAGTTGGAATCCAAAAGTAGATTTAGAGGGGACAGAGTCTGGGTCACTTCAGGGTGACCAAGGGCTCAGTAGACGAATGCACACCAATGGCGGGTACTTCAGGTGCGAAGAGGGGATGCTTGACTCTGCAGCCACTGGGACCAGGAGATGTCAAGGACAACCAGGATCCGGGTACAAGCTGTCCCATTAAGAATGTCCAGTGCTGAGTGGTCGGGTTTCAGCTGGAGCACCAACAAGCCTTGGCAACAGCAACCCATGCAGGAAGGTCAAGCAGGTTACGGTGTGGACCAGCAAGGTCCAGGGAACTCACCAAGCAAAGGGGCATCAGGGCACATCAAAAGCAACCAGGGAAGACCAACAGAATTCAAATTGATCCTCAGGAGGACCCACAGGCTGAATGCCCAGGAGTCACAAGGACACCTCAAGCACGATCACAAAGTACCAGCCCACGGAGCACTAGGTGTGAGGAGGCTAGAGGTCTTTGATGGAAATATTGCTTGGAGTTAGGACTACACAGAGTTCAATGCACAAGCTTGGGAATTGCTAACAAGCATATGCACTTGCAAAAGTATGCGGTGCACAGGGGTTCGGGTTATGCAGTCCCCATGAGAGATACTGGCCTCAAACTTTGTGAGAGGGCAGCACACATCAGAACCCACCTCAAGTGTTGCTGGAGTCATCAGAGTCCAGGGGAGCTCAGGAGCAGCAGACCAGTCAGTTGTGTAATGGTGCCTGCGAATGCAGGGGAGTGACTCCTTCACCCCAAGGGAGATTCTTCAGATGTCCTTGATGCTCCACAGGTCCTACACAGAGACTATATGGGGCATGGGCACTGACAATGCTTTGGACGCAGAGGGGGATGAAGTTGGGCCCGGTCGATATCCAGGAAAGTCCACAGTGTCCAGACGGTCAAAGGTTGGTGGTTACTTGATCAGAATCTTGTCCATGTCAAATCTAAGGTCCTACAGCCATTTAAGCACTTAAGTATTCACGGGAGAGGGTTGGACAGATTCAGGGGACCCTCCCAGGGGAGTGTCAGGACAGTGGGGAGGTTACTCCCCTGTCCTTTGTCCAGTTTCATGCCAGAGCAGAAGCCAACTGCCCCAGAACTGGTTTGAACTGGACTTTGCAAAGGAACAGCAAGAATGCCCCAGATGCAGAATTTCAGGCACTTTGAAGGAACACCCAGGATCTTCTCCCTGTGCTCCGGAACATCAGCATGTTCCGGGGCACAGGGAGAAGCTCAGTCTCCGGTCTGAAAAAGGAGCAGCTCATCGTTACTGATCTGGCCATAGAAGTTGGCTCTAATGGACAAAGTATATTGGGTAAGCCACCGCGGGGCCATGGGGGAATGCCAGAACCAGGGGGAGTAGAGACTATAATGCTACAGGCACAAGCTGTTACTCTGGGTAATGTTGGAAATGAGAGTCCGGGGATGCAGGGTTTGCATACTGACAGACCAAATGAAATCACGAACCAGCAGGAGGAAGGTTCCGGGCAGCACCCAAGTACAAGGGTGACAGAAAGGGCACCTATATGTCTGGCTGTGTTGCAGACAACCCCAGAGAATGGTCTCCGAATGCTGCAGAGGGGCTCTGCTCATGCAGGGGCACCCTCCCACATAAAACCCAGCACCCTGCCTTCAGGATTGTCAAGGCCTGCTATATGTGTGACTCATAAGTTTTAAGTGTAGTGACCTATAGATATAGTAAACCTAAACCTAAAGTAAGTAGTGCAAGCACCAGCTTACACAGGCTGCAATGGCAGGCCTGGAGTTCAATTTTGCATGGCCTCCCATGGGTGGCATAATACATGCTTCAGCCCATTGGAGGCCTTTGGGGTACCTAAGCCCTGGGCACATGGGTACCATATACTAGGGGCTGACAAGGGTACCCCAGTATCCAATCTGGAGTGTACCTAAGTACATGCATAAAATTTTTAGGAGAAAGCCGAAAGACTGGGGTCCTGATTAGCAGGATCCCAGTCATACTAAATACAGTGTAACATCAAGTAGGTGGGGGTAGCAGATACTACTTCCCTACACTGATTCAAACATACACGTGAATGCCTTACACATGCACCTCTTGGCCATTTTGCATAGCCGTGAGCTGACCCGCATCACTACTTAAATACACAATGGCAGCTGATTTGGATGATGCTGTGCACCGACAAAATTCACATTCCATACCCATTAAGGTAATGGTATCTGGAGGCCCTCTTAAAAGCAGGCACCAGTAAATGAGTAAGCTACAATCATCTTGATTCAAGCGTGCTGGTCCCCTAGGTAACGTGAGTACTGTTCCTGTCAGTGCTGCTAAGTGCATGGGATTGTACACTTATGTTCCATGCCTCCCAAAGCCGATTATTACATATTGGCTCATTGACATGTATGGTGTCGGGAGAGATATGTCTTATTCAGGCAAGCATACCCTTGAATACTGTACCATGTGAGTGGGCTCCCATCTGACACACGTTTGGGCTCTCATACTCAAGTAATCTACCATATGTGTTACATGTGTTGAGACAGCGATGGTGGGTCTGGCCTCAATAATAACCCTTGCATGAGACCATTTAAATGCAGCATGCGGGATTTTCTATGTAGTCAGAGGTATATAGTCAAGCAAGCCAGTGCAAAGCACAGCGTAGCTATAGTGGGCATCAAGGTACTATACCCATTACACATAGAAAAATCCCATTGTTCCAGAGGAAGTGGCAGGATCACAAGCCCCAGTGCAGCTTACGGCATCCGCCTGCTCTTGGCTCCTGCAGCGCTGGACGCCCATTGTTCAGGAGGAGGGGGCAGGACCACAAGCCCCAGTGCTGCTTGCAGCAGCCACCACCAACACAAAGGACTCTCACGCTCGGCCACGTGTACTTAGGCTGCTGTGGGCTCCCGCAGTGCAGGACGTGCCAGGGCGCGTGCCCGGGTAAAGACAGGGCCAAGAGCGGGCCCGTATACACCTGTAAGTGGCTGGTAGAGGCAGGGCTGGGCCAGGCCCCTTGGTACACCGCAAAGATCAAGGTCCTGTTTTTCATTTGTTTGTTATTCCCCCCTTCGAACCACTTTGTATTCAGAAGCTTCCTGATGCACTTTTATGATAACTTCCTGTAAGTTGAGTGAGTGCTATGCCCTCTCTTGTTTGTTCAAAGAGCCTGCATAATCTGCTGCCGGGACACACTATCCAGCTGACCTAAGCCTTTAAAGTCTATTGTAAGGTAGATTAAACTCACCATATTTCTGTGACTTCTTAGTTTTTTATTGTAAAGGCTCATAACTATTGGCAAAAGGAAAATGACTGTTGGGGCAACGGGGTGACACTGTAACTACCATAGACTCCTTTTTAATTAGGGCAGCTAATGTCCTTGCAAAGGAGATACCCCTGACTGAGAGGAGGCTGTCTCTGGAAACTGCGAAAATTGCACAGGTCTTGACTTAATGGTCAATCACAAGGCCGGAGGGGTAATACCTAATTCTGATTCACCACCTGCTGCTGTATCATCTACCATGAAAGAAACAAAACACTTGCCAGTGCTGAGAAACTTATTTTTCAAAACCAACTAAAGAACACAGCATACATGAAAATAGCATGGACACTTGCTTTATGAATTGCAACTTTTGTTTTTAATTTTCTTCTGAAGACTATTTTAGTTTTTAGTCATTTTTAGTTTTGTGCATGGGAATACAAAAAAGAGTTTATATACATTTATATACAAACATGAAATAAGACAAATTGGTATGTACAATGAATCAGACAAACTCACAAACAACACATTCTTGGCCGTCCATTCATACTACTCCACATCCATACTGGTCCCGGTGCCAAAAAGAACCTATATACACAATCTAAATTCAAAGGGATGACCCGGGACCGGGTCGGTCGACGCGTTTCTCCTCAGGACCAAAAAGTAACTCTATTGTTGGGTCATGGCTCCAACCGTGATTGCAGACAATTGTATTCCAAATGAAGGGGAGAGGGAAGTGCTGGGCGGTTGTGCGTGATTGCTGAGAATTAAGTTCCCAATGGATCGGGCTCTGTCGTGAAGTTTCGCGCTGGAATGCGTGGCTATGCACCGCGTTAGTTTTCGAAATCCACTGCAGTTCGTACTTTTCCACTCCTTCCCCTTCAGTCTAAGTAGACTTAATTCTCAGCAATCACGCACAACCGCGCAGCACTTCCCTCTCCCCTTCATTTGGAATACAATTGTCTGCAATCACGGTTGGAGCCATGACCCAACAATAGAGTTACTTTTTGGTCCTGAGGAGAACCCTGGCACTCACAGGGTTTGAAACGCGTCGACCGACCCGGTCCCGAGTCATCCCTTTGAATTTAGATTGGAAATTTCTCGACAAACCACAGAAAGACTGTTTGCTTTCCTTTTAAACTGTTACAAACAATTGTAAAATACGACAAAAAAGGACTCTTCATTTGTTGTGTATATAGGTTCTTTTTGGCACCGGGACCAGTATGGATGTGGAGTAGTATGAATGGACGGCCAAGAATGTGTTGTTTGTGAGTTTGTCTGATTCATTGTACATACCAATTTGTCTTATTTCATGTTTGTATATATATGCATATAAACTCTTTTTTGTATTCCCATGCACAAAACTAAAAATGACTAAAAACTAAAATAGTCTTCAGAAGAAAATTAAAAACAAAAGTTGCAATTCATAAAGCAAGTGTCCATGCTATTTTCATGTATGCTGTGTTCTTTAGTTGGTTTTGAAAAATAAGTTTCTCAGCACTGGCAAGTGTTTTGTTTCTTTAGTGTAGATTGGCTCAGCCTTGCTGAGTTTAGGAGTCAAGACCCTTTTTGTTTCCTGTATCATCTACCATGGTCTTTAATGTCAAGACTGGCCAGACACTGGCAGAAGATGACACAGTCCTGGATGGACCCCCAATTAAAAGGAAGAGGACTGGATGTAAAAGAGTTTCTCGGACTCTACCACAGAAAAAAGCACTACCGTCAGTTAATATTGATTCTAAACAATTTCTAGTTATTCATTTACCCAGGTTGGAATCTCTGTTTAACATGCTGAAAGCACCCATACTGCTACGGTTGGAAGACATAGAGGCAAAGCCAGTACCCGGAGCCCAAACCTTGATACAGAGTCCGTGGCCCAGGGATCAGTTTTATGGTTGGGCCCACAACCAGGGGACTGATTAGTACAGGGGTTCCATCTGTTTTGATCAACAGTCCAAAACAGGTGTCTCAAAATATTATGTCACTCACTCAGGGGGAGGCCCAAGGGTCTGGGACTACCCATGCTATCAACAATTTGGATACCTCCACTCAGGTGGTCTACATGCAAGGGGCACGATCATTAAAGGGGAGTACAATCAACACATCTACCACAAATAGATCCTTAACTGCTCAAGTTGGAACCCTGAGTTCCCTAGAGCTGCCCCCAGAATCAGCACCATTAGTTGCAATCTTATTGGGAGTTAGACCAATCACGGAATGATCGAAAGAATCCACTTTGGATCTTATGCATAAGGTCACTCATTGATGTGACACTAATGTAGTAAATGATCAATATTTGTCTTCCCATATTATTATAGCCAGAAGAGTAGGTTGGGTGGGTCACAGGGTAAGGAACAAGGGTGAGGGGGACTGTGTTATAGTCAATGTAAGACATCCTGCCCACGCTAAAGAACTTGTTTAGTGTCATCTTATTGGAAGTTCTAAAAACCGATCAAGGATGTCCCCGTCAGCATTTTTATCCCACTCCTTCTTTTTTGACTACCCTGGATGACCTATATTTAGGCTAGTAAGGTCTGCCTAGGACACTAATGGCAGATTTGTACTAACTCTAATTACCAGATTCAAACCATTGCTAAGTCTAGATGGGTTAGAAGACATTGATTGACTATTGCCAGCTCAGATTGAGTTGTAGGGCCTAAGGCCTGTGGGCCGGGTGGGTAATGCACTCATCTTGTCCCCTAAGCCAGCATCTATCTTACCCCTAAAACCAGCACCTATGAATCCAGGCCTTTCTTGCATGAAGATTCTGTCCTGTAACATAGCAGGACTGAGGTCTAAAAGAGATGATGTGCTATGGCAGAGGCCCCTTTTACGTTGTCATTTAATTGCCTTACAGGAAACATGGGATACAACCGAGAGTTTTTCTTTGGATGGTTTCACCTCATTTGATAAATGTGTATCTCCATTAACAGTGGGCATATCCAATGGAGGCCTTCTTTTCATTGGTCTCACTTAAATTAACCTGCAAAACCAGAATGGTAGTTTGTCATTCACCCCACTTGTTAGCAATTGAGCTGTTGTTTAAGAACCACCCCCCGTTAGTAGTACATTTTTATAAATATTTTACTAGAAATTTTTATATAGAATACTTAGAAGCATTAGAGGGGTTCCTTGAACAATATGGGGAGAAGAAGCATTCTTATTACGAGGTCATAATCCTAGGTGATAGTAACACTCATCAAAGTCATCTTGAATGTACTTCTGTAAAGGGCCATGTAGATTCCTCACCACAGGCAGCTCACTTTGAGCACTAGGAATAAGGCAATCACACAGAAGAGCTCCTTGCTGCCAGCAATCTGTCCTGCCTAGAACAAACAGAAATTAAAGTTCCTGTTCCCACCTATACTGGTAGGGGTTGCACCAGCACTATTGTTTTGATAATGCTCTCTGTACATTTAGTATCCGCAGTACACAAGTTGAGTGTTTCCTGGAGCTGCCATAGCGATCACAATTCCGTAAATCTTGAATTGGTGTACTCCCTTGATTCATATGGAGGGGAGGGAAGGGAAGGGGCATTCCAAATTCTGTCATTGGTACAACAGATCAAGCGCATAGGCTGAAGTGGGAGAAGGGGATATCTGAGACATTCCTTGACAATCTGTACTGTGCAGTTGAGATCTCACTCTGAATACGAGAACGCAGGATAGAACTGTTGTAGATGCTTTTCATAAGTTAACCAAGCAGATAGTTAATAGTCTAACCATTGCTTTAATTCCTGGTTTCCTGTGGGGGCTTTCATAAGGCACCGCGCTCTGAAGGACTGCTGAAATCTAGAAATCTGAAACAGGAATCACAGCGAGCCCCTTCCACTAGCGGATCAACGCACACCTGTGGGAGCTGCAAGAGCCTGCTGCTGCCGCCACGCCTCGCGGGTCCCGCTTCGCGGTCAGCAGCGGCCATTCTTTCACTGCAAGGGGCTTGTAATACACCGACCGGCAGGGCTGCGAGCTTGGAGCGGCGGACTCCAAGGACCAGGAGTCCCCGCGCGCCCGTCTCCACCTGGGCTGCTCTCCCTGCCGGCCCCTCCCCCACCTCATCTGCCTAAAGCGGCGTTCTCCCGACCATCAGTGGATTTCTTTTGCCGACCAGGAATCACAGCGAGCCCCTTCCACTAGCGGATCAACGCACACCTGTGGGAGCTGCAAGAGCCTGCTGCTGCCGCCACGCCTCGCCGGATCCGCTTCGCGGGTCCCGCTTCGCTGTCAGCATCGGCCATTCTTTCACTGCAAGGGGCTTGTAATACACCGACCGGCAGGGCTGCGAGCTTGGAGCGGCGGACTCCAAGGACCAGGAGTCCCCGCACGCCCGTCTCCACCTGGGCTGCTCTCCCTGCCGGCCCCTCCCCCACCTCATCTGCCTAAAGCGGCGTTCTCCCGACCATCAGTGGATTTCTTTTGCCGACCAGGAATCACAGCGAGCCCCTTCCACTAGCGGATCAACGCACACCTGTGGGAGCTGCAAGAGCCTGCTGCTGCCGCCACGCCTCGCCGGACCCGCTTCGCGGGTCCCACTTCGCGGTCAGCAGCGGCCATTCTTTCACTGCAAGGGGCTTGTAATACACCGACCGGCAGGGCTGCGAGCTTGGAGCGGCGGACTCCAAGGACCAGGAGTCCCCGCGCGCCCGTCTCCACCTGGGCTGCTCTCCCTGTCGGCCCCTCCCCCTCGGTCACCAATCACACAGCTACCAAGAGAACCAACAGCCCCGCTGCGCGGGAGCGCACGGGAGGGCGCCGGGAGAAGCCCGGGACAAGGGCGGGACCGTCTGTGGCCGTCAGGGGCCAAAGGAGGCCGGGCTGGGCCATTCCCCTGAGAAGTACTCCACGGTTCCTTTTTCAGTAAGTGATATCTGATATATTGTGTCCTTGGTGAAGTAGGGCAATGTCTGCCTCAACAAGTACTGCCAGCGCCCGTTAGACTACTCCACCGGTTGAGACTGGTCCACTGGCAATTGGCCCTTTGGATAAATTCTTTTTTAATCGCTCATCTTCAATTGACAAAGAGTTATCCTTGGCCGAGAGGCGCGCAGAGCGCAGACTATCAATTGAATTACTTAAAAATTCTACGGACAAGCACCTAATTCTAACGTATCCCACCTTGGTAACTCCATTATCTTCTGTAAATCTTCCAGCTGCCAACGAACAACCCGAAGGACAGGCACAAACAATAAACAAGGAAATTGTTACAGAATTGAACAATTCCAGTGGGAGTTATATTCACCCTACACTGCTCTCTGAATCTGGTGGCCAGGTTATCCTGGCTCAACCCAAGCTTGGGTCTAAAAGGAAAAGAACAGCCCCACCGAGAAAATGTAAAATTGTGGCCAAACCCCCCCAAAAGCATAGGAAGCTACACAAAACTGTGAATATTAGAGAGGCTGCTATTGAAGAAAACCATAGCATAGAAAGCGTTCCGAACGCAAACCTTGCTCCCTTGGATAGCCCAGACTCTGAAGAGAATATTTGCTCTGAGTCTGCCTTACCAATTAACGATAAGTTGCTATCACTTGCAAATCTGCTCCCTGAGCTAGAAAAATTACTTAGACTAATACTTACCCCGATAGAGGATAGAATTGCCAAGCTTTCTGATAGGTTAAACAACTTTGAGCAGGCAACATTAGATAACTTCTATTCTACAAAATCTTTGATTAAAGCCAATGCTAGGGAGGATGTAAGTACCAAGCTCCAGGGCAATATTAACCTTGTTACTCAAGACAAGGGAAGAAGGCCTCAAAACAACCCCCCTTTATCTTCTAAGTCAAGTAACATCACTGTCAACACAACTACCAAATCTACTGATTTGGTACACTCAGGCCCTGTTCAACTTCAGCCTAACACTACAAATCCACCTCAGTCTATGGTACTCCAGTCACAAAATCCATCTCCTGTTGCTGGTCTAGGGGTTACCGCATGCCCCCCAGCAGGTAAAGCTCCAGTACCTACAAAAGTAACCAACAAGCAGATAGTCCCAAATAATCCTGTGGTCGGGAAAGGGGCTAATGTATGTCCTCCAGCGGGTAAAGCTTTAGTACCAACCCAACCAACTAATAACCAGTTGGTGTCGAAACCTGCACCCCGCCCTGTTCCTACAGTTTCCAATTCGATCCCACCTCCCTTGACAAAGCCACCACACAGAAAACCCCCAGTGAATCTTACACCGGATTCCTTCCCATATGTAGCAGTCCTTATAAATGTTCCACCACTACCTATAGGGCAGAGAGAAACCTTCCAGATGCTCAAAAACAAGATCATGCACTGGTTAAGGGAGAATCGACCTCTCCCAGGAGACATCGATGGGTTAATCATAGGGGTAAGGAGAATAGACTGGATAGGGTACACATCGAAAAGTCTGGGTGGGGACTGTATTGTGGTCAACTTCCAAGATCCAAGGGTGGCGGGATGGATAACTAGGCAGGGATGGGGTACAAACAAGGGTGGTATTGGAATTGTAGATCTTACCTTTTTTTACCCCCGCCCAACCAGTGTACTGACTAGCCTGCTCAATGAACCCCTAAACCCCCCCACTGTACCATGGCCAATCACTTCCACACCAGCTCCACTATTTGGTCAAAACTATACCACATGCACAAACTATAATCCTCATGCTGGATGGCAGGACCCGGGATGGGGATGTTGACAAATCGCCAGAGAGCTGAACAGTAGTAGTGGAGGGAACAATAATGAGTCCAAAGGGGCCTGTGAAGATCATGCTGGGACTACTGCTACAATCTTAACTGTTGGTTACATAGAGAAGGGGAGTTTTGTTGCAGAGGGAGGTACTGGGATGGAAAATACAAATGCTAATGCTGTGGAATTACCCTTAAAAACAGCTAACATGATTTTTGACCCCATTGATGATCCTGGGAAGGTCGCCAACAACATCAAAAGCCCAATGATTTCCCAAGTGTGCTCCAACATTAACAATCATGATGGGACTGAGTGTAGCTTTAGTACGCTCCTATCCTGGAATGTTGCAGGGTTGGGTAGTAAGTTAGACTCCCAATCTTGGGTGGAATATATCAGTGGGTTTGATGTTTGTTGTTTCCAAGAAACCTGGGCTTGTGACCCCCTCTTTTGTTTTGGTTATTTAAACTTTTCCATACCAGCATCGAAAGGCGGAAGGGGTCGGCCTATGGGAGGCCTTACTGTATGGATAAAACAGGACTTGGACATTACCATCAAAATGTTGAACCTGGGAACTAGCGATTTACAACTGCTAAGAATCTCCACAGATAAGGGTCCGTCAATGGATTTGTACAATGTTTATGTAAGAGGCGGTAATGCAACCAATTCTTCTACCTTAGAGCTGTTGTCTGCCTCCTTAGAGACCAAGTCCCAAGATAGCAGGGTAATAATAGCCGGGGTGAACAGACAAAATATCGACTCCAAAATATCGACTGGACATAATATCGACTTTTAAATATAGACTGGACAAAATATCGACTGGACAGAATATCGACTACAAAAATATCGTTTTTAAGGTAAGTGAAGTAATATCGACTGTATAAAATATAGATAGCAAAAATATCGAATTTTTAATAATATATAATACTTTATAGTGTATTTTTATGTAATAATATGTGTGAAAAGTGTGTATTAATGTTATAAAATATTTTATTAAATGATTTTTGTTTTTATAATAATTGCGTAATGTAATTCTGTAGCGGGTTGTGGGTTTATAGGGGAATAGGGTGGGAAGTAATTTAATAATAATTAATTAATTAATATATGTTTGTAAATATTTTTAATTAATAATTAATTGATAATTAATTAATATTAATTAGTTAATTAATTAATATAATTTAGTCCATATTTTTATTAGTAATTAATTGGTATTTAATTAATTGTAATTAGTGAATTGCATTAATTAGTAAATTTTAAATATATATAATTTTGTGTTATTGTAAAGTAATTAATTGGGGTAAAATAATATTAATTATTAAATTAATTACAGCTAATGTGCTAATATATTTACTTTATTGTTATTGTTAATTAATAATTAATTGGTAATTAAATAATATTGATTAATTTTGGGTAAAGGAGTATTTTTAGGGTTCTGGGTCAGTTTTCAGTTTTTGGGTAAAGGGGTATTTTTAGGGTTCAGGGTCAGTTTTCAGTTTTTGGGTAAAGGGGTATTTTTAGGGTTCAGGGTCACTTTTGGGTTTTTGGGTAAAGGGGTATTTTTAGGGTTTAGGGTCAGTTTTGGGTTTTTGGGTAAAGGGGTATTTTTAGGGTTCAGGGTCAGTTTTCAGTATCTTATTTAATTATAGTATGTTACTATATATATATGTTTTAACAAATAATATTGTAAAAAATGTTTTAATTACTTTCATTTATTATTTAATTATTATAAGTTAATGTAAGTATTTTTAAGTATATTTTAGTAATTACATTTTAATATTAATTTAATTTAACACTGTTTTTTATAAAGTCGATATTTTTTACAACTATATTATTGTAAACGATATTTTGTACTCGATATTTTTGTACTTACCTGTTTGTAGATACAAACTCGATATTTTGACTGTCGATATTTTGTCCACGATATTTTTGCAAGTCGATATTTTGTCCCTCGATATTATTTCAGTGATCCAATAGCCGGGGATCTTAACAGGACTTTTGAACCTTTAGACTGCACAAATGATCCCTTAGGGAAGGATGAGGACAATCTTTGGGGAGTACCATCTTAATGTTTAAACCCCGTCCCACGGTGGACAAAAGACATCCTATTACTAAATGCTATTTGTATGGAACATGGTCTAAGAGCTCTGAACGGGAGAACCTCAGGCGATAAGGAGGGTACTTGTACCTTTGACAACGGTAACAGCAGGAGCAGAATTGATTATATAATATGTAGTCTCCAGCTGTGGCAGGGGGTTATTGATATGGCCATTAGACCTAGAGTAGAAAGTGATCATAACCCCCTTTGTGTGACCCACAGGTGGTGGAATGTTGGAGTGGGAAACTTGCATCTAAGGAGTGATCAGCTCCCAGTCATGAGCAACGACGAACGTAGGCTAAAATGGCCAAGGGTGTTGGCTAATGAGGAAACCATGACCTATATCAACCATGAGGTTGATAGTGCAATTTCCGCAATGGAGGCGGCAGATCCAATAGTTCCTGGGGCTAGGGACATCACCGATATTCACAATAAGTTATTTTCCCTCCTCAAACCATGTTTTTTGACCAAGAGTAAGAAAGGGAGGAAAACCCAGGATGTTGGAAGGTGGTTCAATCGCCAATGTAGATCTGCACGACTAGAATTGGGACAAGCTATTAGGAACAGGGACCGTGCTGCAATAAAAGAGACAAGGAAACTGTACAAATTGGCCATTTTCCAAGCCAAAAGGAAATGGGACGAAGACCACTGGGCCGAGCTAAAAGAGGCTTCTAGTAATAAGGACTCCAGGACCTTTTGGAAAATTAATAAGTGGGGTAGAGGAGGTGGCCCAGCAAAGCCTGATAGTAATGTAGCTGAAGATGCCTGGGTTAACTACTTCAGACCACAATATGCCGAAGTCATGCACCCCGGGGTAGATGAGGGCATAACGCCAGTCTATGCTATTGACAATTTGTTCGCCCCCAAAGAAGTAGAAATCGCGATTAGTTCCGTGAAATGTGGGAGAGCACCAGGGCTAGATGGGATAACCCCGGATATCTTCAAGTATGATATGACGAGATGGGTGAGGTATATCTATTTAGTAGCAAACGCCCTAGCCAAGGGAGGAGTGGTCCCCGACCTTTGGAAAGGTGCAATTATTATTCCCATTCACAAGAAGGGAGATCGCTCACTGCCTGCCAACTATAGGCCTATAAGCCTAATAGCAACCATGCAAAAAGTAGTGGGAAGAATGGTTGCAAACCAGCTTATGGACTGGGTCGACGATAACAACGCCCTTTCCTCATATCAAGCTGGATTTAGGCGAGCAACCAGCACCATTGACCAGGTCTTCCGCTTTACCATACTGCGGTGGAAGACGGTGTTATTAGGAAGAGGCTGCCTGTATGTCGCGTTTGTCGACCTGCGGGCGGCATTTGATCTAGTCCCCAGGTTTAAGCTATGGTTGGTCTTGCAAAAGCTGGGAATTCCTGCTGATTTGCTCACACTAATTATGCGTCTACACGAATCCAATTTCGCAAGAGTTCAGTGGGGTGGGAATGGCGAGTCAACTTCGGATTTCCCCGTGGAAAGGGGTGTCCGACAAGGCTGTTCCATGGCTCCCTTACTCTTCTCATTATTTATTAATGGGATTGTCAATCGAATGTTGGAAGCAAGCGTAGACGCTCCTTCGTTAGCGGACGTCAGGGTCCCGATCCTGATGTTCGCTGACGATACCCTTATCTTGTCTAAAACCCCTGCAGGGCTGCAACGCGCACTAAATAGTTTTGATATTTTTTGCACAGAGCACGGGCTTGAAGTAAACGTGGGGAAAACGAAACTAATGGCCTTTACCCCACGCCGTAGAATCTATCCCAAGGTAACCCTAAATAATAGCAAGTTAGATACTGTTAAGGAGTTCCCATATTTAGGGGTACAGATAGCAGAGGGCGCTGGTTGGTCGCATCATTTGGAAAAAGTGGCCATAAAACATCAACAGCTTTCAGGTGCCTTGAGGGGAGAACACCGCAAATCCAAGACAAAACCGATTAAACCCGCACTTATAGTGTACGATGCAAAGGTCTTAGGTGCCACCTTATATGGTGCGGAGTTATGGGCTTGGGACAATCTTGTGGCCCTACAGACATCTGAGAATAAGTTCCTCAGAGGGATTACAGGACTTCCTCAGAGCACCCCCCTAATACCACTGTTCCTGGAGCTAGGTAGACGCCAAATTACTGATAGAGCGCGATTGCGCCCTGTTCTCTACTGGAGACGTCTTTGGACGACTCCAGAGATTAGACAATATGCCGAGGGTTTTCTTTGGATAATTAAGGAAGACATCTTCCACAAGATAAAATGGCTTAAAAATCTAAGGGCCATGTTAATTAACCTGGGGTTTTCCAATCTTTGGAATAACCCTGTGGAAGAAGACTTCCCAAGCAAAGAAGCCCTCAAATCACAATATTGGGAATGGGTGGGTGGTAATCTGCTGAAAGACGTTAGGTCCGACTCTATGGCTGGCCGCTTCCTGGAGACAAAAATTTTTCCTATCCTAGAAAATTATTGGGATTCTATTACGGTACCAATGGAAAGGAAGCTAGTCTTTCAGCTAAGATCCGGATCTATTCCCCTAAAACAACTAACGGCAGGTTGGCATAGGTCGACCAATAGGTTATGCCCAGTTTGTGAAAATGCTGTGGAGAGTGTAGGCCACTTTTTATTTGTATGTAAAGCCTACTCATCACCCAGGAGATTATGGCTCACACCTGTATGCAAAAACCTGGGGACACGTGACAGTGCAGTGGCTTTAAGAATTTTGTGTACAACAACTCAGGAATCAATAGTTATTGGGGTAGCTAAATACTTGGGATGGGCCTGGGCAATCAGGCGACGATTTCTGGGGGGGATCAGTTAACAAGGTTTTCCTTTTATTTTTTATTGTCTATAAATGTAAAACTACTTTGTCACATGTAACTTTTTTACGCTAATATTGTATGAGCCGCACAGAATGCCTACATGTCTTTATATCTGCAAATGTTATGTTTTTATTCTGTAATGTTCAATTTTATGATGTGCTTTTATGAGAAATTATCTCGAATAAAGCTTGTACAACTCAACTCATTAAGAGCAGCTGTAAAGGGGTCAGGGGTAAACAGTGGTTTGAAGGTGCCTATTCCAAGGCTCACATAAATGTAATGCTGACACTAAAACAAATCCAGAGGGATGAGGTTTTGGTTAGGTCTTGCAGGAGTGCCTACAATCTTGCAATCCATCAGAGGAAGAATTCCATTAGGGAACAGGCTTGGGAGGCCCTCGGTCAAACAAATGTACTGTCAGATAGCACAAAGTTCTGGGCAGTGGTTAATAGCCCCCGTTTTTCTGATTCAGCAAATTCCCGAATAGATTGAACCATAGCTGCAAAGAGATGAGTCCACCACTTTGAAGGGATGTATAGTGGTGATGATTTAGAAGGGTCAACGTATGATGGGACCCTGGCTCAGCGAGTGCGCCATTGCACTTTAACACAGATGAAGTGCACAAACCTGTCCTAGCCACAGCCTGGTGTAAAGCACTGGGTCCGGATGGGGTTCCTTTGGACCTGTATAAGGTTGACCCTCTGGCTTGGGCAAGGATATTGATACAAGTTTTTAAAGCAACCTGTCTGTGTGGTTTCCCCTCCTCTTGGGCTAAGGCTATTTTTTTACCTATTTTTAAAAAGGGTTAGAGGGACGACCCTGCGTGTTATCGACCTATTTCTCTTTTGCATTTGGCCGCTAAAATCATAGGTAAAGTGAATTTGGACCGCCTAACCTCTTGGTTAGATCATTAAATGTTATTTCTGGCCTACAGCATGGTTTTAGGCAAGGTAAAGGAGCGTTTGACCAATGCATTAACCTGCACCTGGTGGTGGGCAAATATACAATAGTGAAGAAGGGAACCTTGCATATGGCATTTATGGACTTAAGATCGGCGTTCAACCGTGTTAACAGATCCAAACTGTGGTTAATTCTTTTGGATCTGGGTGTGGACGCAGACCTGGTGGCTTTTTTACACTCCACCCATAATAACACCACTGCGGTGGTGAGATACAATAAGGATGGTGGCATATCAGCTTCCTGGGAAGTCAAGAGAGCGGTCCAGCAGGGGTGTATTCTGTCCCCCTTGCTTTTTATGCTCTAAATTAACAAGTTAGGGGACTTACTCTCAGCTAGCACTAAAGACATCCCGAGAGCAGGCTCCAAACTGGGTCCCGTGCTTTTATATCCAGATGACGTGGTGTTGTTTGCCGGGACTACCGTAGATCTCCAAAACCTTTAAATGCTTTTATTGATTTTATGGACTCACTCGATCTTCCCACTAATTTTCCCAAATCCCACACCATGGTGATAGGAACTCTGAAGGCTGCTAAGTAAAAGTTCTTTTGAGGGGGTTGAAATAACAAAAGTTTCAACCTTCCCTTTACTGGGTGTGCTGTTTGATGATTAGGGAACTGGGTTGCACAAAGAACACATAAAAAGAACGTTCTGGTAAGGGCAGTGGGGGCAATCATGGACTTTGTAAAAAGACTAGGGACAAAGCCCGTACCAGCCTTATTAAAGGTGTACAGAGAAAACTGTATCCCTATGGCCACTTACGAATGTGATGTGTGGGAATACAAGGATGTGAGAGAAATACAGGGTCTGGAAAACAAATTAATGTGCAGGCTCCTTGCTGTTCTCCCCTGCACTCCAGCCTTTATGTTGCTTGAGGAGCTTAGCACGGGCAACATCTCTGATATTATTGCTGTTGCACCCTTAATGCCCAGCCACCAATTTAACCCAACTTGTTATAGAGGATTGCACTGCACTTGAGGGGGCTGTGAGTATCCCCTGGTTAAAATACATTTTGGAGCAGATGAGGTGTCTTGTTTGTCCTGATCTGTATACTAACCCAGGCCCTTACGCCCGATAGATATTAGGAATATCAAACATTTGTTTCTGGCCAGGCATCAGGGGGTAAGTGGGGTAAGGAATTAGCTAAGCCCATGGTGAGAAACAATATTACACTGAGTTTGTGCCCATAGATGCAGCCTTATTTGTTAGTGGTCATCAACGTGCACCATCGCTTTGTGCTAACCAGATTCAAACTGAACCTTATACACTGGTTATTAGCCTATTGTAAAGGCTACATGAAGCCGGGTGCTCTACAGCCATGTCCAAGTGACAATTTTTCTGATTGGACACTTTACATTTTACCTTCTTCTGTGAATTTTTTTGACCACCTGCGTAAAAAAGTTATTCTCCTGTTCCTTATATCCGGCCAATTTGTTCAAGTAGGGCCTGCATTATTATATTTACAAATGTTTTCTTCCCCTATGGTCTGTTTTGGGGTCACAAGTTTTTTTACAAGGTCCGTAAGACTTAGGAAGAAGATGCTTATAGTGTAGTTAGGTTGAACTCGTCTAATGCTTTGTGGGAAACATACGTGCCGATCTTTGTGCATGACATGGCGTGATTATGTAGCTGGTTTTCTCTGCGTATGCTCTAACACTTTTACACTTTATTTGTTGAATTTTATATTTAGAGTGCGATTTTGTATCTGTTTTTAATAAAGATCTTGTATCCTACTTTGTATACACATCCCTAGACAAATTGATTCAGGCTAATCGGATTTTCTATGTATGTATGGTAACTTTTTTTTAATTATTGAATTTTTAAGTGTTTTATCTGGGTGCTTTTATGGCTTTTAGTCGCCAAATAAAGAATCTTTGACTGACTTGATGCATAAGAAATGGTGTTCAAGACCAGTGTAACGTGTACTGTCACATTCAGAGGTGAGCTAAGCAATGTGGACCATGGCAGGCCTCATTCATGAAGGACAACTCAGGGGAGGTATGCCAAGGAGTATCATTGGCATACCACTGTGGGGCTTCTTTTCAAGGCTATAGCGCAACAGTGGCATATATTTTGACATTGTTAGAAGTGAAATGGCAGCAGTGCAACTGCCTTGTAAATAAGCCTCTTTATGTATGACGTATGTTCTCTGATGCGTCATCACAACTGTACATGACAAATGCCTGCTGAGAAGTAAGAAGCTCTAGCGTACATCTGCACTACCTGCCCTGTCATCACATGAGTTGTCTGGAAGGGCAATGGCAATGTACATCAACTACATGCTTCTCTGGGACTCATCTCTGTCACCCACGGTAACAGTTAGAATAGTGTGAGCAGCACAGTGTCACAAACAGCACTGGTGCACATCTTGTGCCAGGGCTCAATGCATGGCGTAGGAACCTTTTCCATGAGGGCATAACCAATTAGAAAAAAACATTATTGTGAGCCATATTAACGTTTTCACAAATCATCAATGGGAGCATGAGAAACATAAGAGAGCAGACGCATCATATGCACTCACATCACGTACTGCAGTAGGTCACACTCCCTGCAAACCACCTCTCCCCAGCGATGTTGAATTGCTGGGTGTCACAGTCCCCTCCATGAATTCACCGCATCTGTTGGGATATGCTCTCCCATCTTTGCATCCTTATTTTTACTGGGTAACCCTGGATCACACAGCCCCCAATGACTATCATGTTTAGTAGATAATAGCAGACTAGCCACAGGAATGTCCCTAAATCTTTGCACATTCATTGGATAGCTACGACTATGGCCTATCATGATCCCACTCACAATAAATGATCCTAACACTACAAAAAAATAAAAGAACCGTAATACCTTTACAACAAATATACCCGAAGAGACAAACACCTGACAACACACAGTCAGTAAATGACAATATACCACAAAAACACACAAAAAGTACTTAAGGGACACAACAGGGACAGCAGACACAATGCAAAAACTCCAAAAAACTTTAAAAACACTCTCCAGCACAATTACTACAGCGCAACTCCCAAGCACAGACAGTAAAACTGTGACTTATTGTGACATTATGAAAGTGAAAGTAATTTCCAAGTTTCTGGTTTGCAGCATTATATCTCTTCCCTTTATCCATTACTTCACTTTCTGGGTGGTTTCTTTATATGCTACTGCTCAATGCATCTAACAGCTTATCAACGGTAAGAAATGTTTATATTGTGCATCCTCAGGAAGCGTAATTTTTAAAATACGCGGCTGCAGAATTATTCACGCTGAATGGTCTAGCGTCACTTTTCTTACGCGAGAGGTCTACAATATTTGTTGTTAAGTTCTGTGATATGCAGTTCATATAAATATTGACAGTGAATGCAGTTTTGTGTGTGATGGGTAGAGTTGACCTGTTTACACTGTACACTCGTCATATGTGTGTAATTAAATTTTTTGTTGTTGGATATGTAGACTCTGCTTTTGGGAGTGTGTTCCCATGCACAGCCTATGTGGAACACTGCAAAGTCGTCATACAAATAAAGGCCTCTACTGTCAGCCACAAGTATGAGCCCTAACCCATGGCTTGCATCAGGAGAAGTGTTACAGCAAACAAATGATGGACCGAACACACTTTTTGACCTAAGTGGGATGGGTGTGCCAGATGTGGGTCCCTTGCTCACTGTGCCACTGTATTCAAGCTAGCCTGGCTGAAGAAGGGTGACATACCATGAAACCGGTCCCAGGATGCTTGTTTCCGGTCCAAGAGGGTCCTGGCCTGGCAGTTCAGTCTGGACTGTTGCAAACGGGGCACAGGGTCAAGACTGATTTGCATAAGGCTGGGTCCAAACTGGGGTGGCATAGTGGTCAAAAGAACAATGGATTTAACCCAGATCTTTTGACTGGGGGAGAATGTTTGCATTGTCAGCATTCCGTCCATCATTTGTTTGCTGTAACACTTTTTGCCCTAAGTAGGATGGGTATGCCCAGACATGGGTCCCTTGCTCACTGTGCCACTGGATTCAAACTAGCCTGGCTGAATAAGGGTGACATACCTTAAAAGCGGTCCCAGGATGCTTGTTTCCAGTCCATGGAGGTCCTGGCCTGGCAGTTCAGTCTGGACTGTTACCATGGGGCACAGGGTCAAGACTGATTTGCATAAGGCTGGGTCCAAACTGGGGTGGCGTAGTGGGCAAAAGAACGATGGATTTAACCCAGATCTTTTGACTGGGCAAGAATGTTTGCATTGTCAGCATTCCGTCCATCATTTGTTTGCTGTAGCACTTTTTGCCCTAAGTGGGATGGGTTTGCCCAGACGTGGGTCCCTTGCTCACTGTGCCACCGGATACAAGCTAGCCTGGCTGAAGAAGGGTGACATACCCTGAAACTCATCCCAGGATGCTTGTTTCCAGTCCAGGCAGGTCCTGGCCTGGCAGTTCGGTCTGGACTGTTCACATGGGGTACAGGGTCAAGACTGATTTGCATAAGGCTGGGTCCAAACTGGGGTGGCGTAGTGGGCAAAAGAGCAATGGATTTAACCCAGATCATTTGACTGGGGGAGAATGTTTGCATTGTCAGCATTCCGTCCATCATTTGTTTGCTGTAACACCAGCATTAGGAGAGGCACACACAAAGTCATTGCCCACTGTCTACATTACCACACCATGGTCATTGTGGCTGGCAACTCTATCTGCTACAGGGAGTTAGCATGCACACTATTTAATTTGTATCAGATGATATTCAATGCTGTTTCATACACATTGCTACATACATAATCTGTGTGACAAATAGTAGTGGATCATATTGGAATTGTAGTGGTTTAGTGTGAGTATGGAATACAAATGTTTACATGGTGGTAGGGCTCTGGCATTTAATTACAGATAGATGTACAATGTGTAATTTTTCATCAATTTTTCCTAAGCTGTTGGACAATCATGCTTCAGAAAAAAAATGATTGATGATATTGTCCCTCCGGCATATTGCTGCAACTGATGATTTAGTTTGCTGAGGCTCCTCATCTTACTCCTCCTGTTCATCCAGCATTTCCCCATCCCCAATCTCATCTGGCCATGATAAATGTGCCCTAGCAAAGATATTGTGCAAAATGCAGCAGACAAAGATAATTTTACAAATCATAGGTGAGAAGTAGAGCAATCTGCCCCCAAATATGTCAAGGATTCAGAAGCGTAATTTCAGTACTGCGAATGTCCACTCAGTGATGGACCTGGTGTGGCATAGGGCATGGTTATAGGTCCACTGGGCTTCAATTTGTGGGATCTTAACAGGAGTCATGACCCACGGCATCAGAGCGTAACCTTGGTCTGCTGCAAAGAAAGGAGGTGTTGTAATAGTGAAGGCTCACGATAAGGGTTAGCACATCATTCATTTCCATTCTGGTCTGTGTCCAGCTTGACCCATACACTTTGCAAACTGTCATCAACATGTTATGACATTGTGTGGCAAACAGGCAAGTTGGAATTGGCAATGGCTGACATAGAGCTACACATACAAGTGTGCTGTCCTCTGAGATTCACTTACTATTTGTCATTCAGCTTATTGCCAATGTAATGCAGGTGATGATTTGTCACCAATGAGGGTACTCTTTTTTCCATTGTGTAAGCACATGTTTCACAATCATCTATTGTGCCAATTTTGGCTACAATAGCAAATCCTGAACTGATACCTGTCTGATTGGACAGTAAGTAACAGGAGCTGGTGATGTGTCTTACTGCTGTCACACATATTTTGTATTGATAATCTTGACAAACCTTTTTCTATGTGTTCAGCCATGGGAGGATAGTGGGTGTATGTAAATATGGGACATAGTAGTATGCACATGGCAGTGCATAGAGTCCACTATAGTGACAGTACACAAGTGTAATTAGATATGTGGTAATGTTGCACTGTACAGTGCGACAGGTAGACTGCATACGCTACAGTGCCACATGTCTTGGGGCTAGTGTAGGCTATTTCTTCCACATGATTCAGTGTCCATGGTTGTGTGTCTGCACAGGCAGAAGTAGTGCAGCATATCTCCATGAAAGTCACATTAGTCACTGAATATTGTATTGTTGGCTGTCAATGCGAATGTCGTTTGTGCGTGAGGGGGCACCTTGCTGCATAGTCTGGCACCTTGGATGACTGCAGTAGTCATGCCCAAAACATAAATTATGCATATTGTGCATATTGGATGTGATGTGTGATGTAATGTAGAATAGTTGAGTTGATCCAGTGAGGTTCATATATGCCCATATTCCTCAGTTTAAAAGGTGTTGGGTAGATCTTCATGCCTCCTGCCCATGGACTTGACATGCGATCAAAATTTGAGACAGGTATTGCCTTGCTTCAACAATGTTTTTCAAAACCTCATTGAACTACTGTTTACATATTTGAGAGTGTTTGGCACAATTGATTGCACACATAGGGCCTCATGTAGCATTTGTAGCCCCTGAGCATCAATGGATGTGAAAAGGTTTAGCTAACCAGCATCCAACATGAAGTTTCTGTTGACATACAGCATATACAGTTTGTCCACATTCGCAACATCACATTATAGTGACTAGTGCCTACCCTACCCGTTGCACCATGGTGCACCTGTGTCAGCTTTGTGTCCAGACATGATGTCATGCTTTAAGGGACATATTGCAGAACCTATTTCATACAATCTGTGCTATTCCCTCGTTCAATGTGTCATATGGAATGCTAGACACATTGTAATTCGTTATGAGAATGAGACACGTGATTATGTATCCTCTTTTCACTTCCCTTTGCAAGGGACACTATTTGTACACTGTCCCATGGTCCCTGTGCATAAGATGTGTGTAAACATGAGTGATCTTCATTCGTGGTAGATGGGAAAGGCCACCTCAAGGCCCATGGTAGACTACCTTAATGTAGAGTGAATGAGAGATGCACTTTGTTGTGGCTTCCAGTACTGCAAACCTATGAGGCATTGCTATGTCATGCAGACATACTTAACATTGCCACATTGACTTGATTTGGGTAGCTGCTCCACCAGAGAAACATGATGGATGATACTCCATCGGCCTAGTTGACTTGTACATGAGGGCCACAGTGGCTTAGACAGTGTCGACATGTGTGACTTGTAGGAATTATGTTGTGCATATGCCATGTAGTATGGGACAAGTATATCGGGCCACACCAACAATGTATGCACTGTCTCATTCAACCCAAGACTGATATGTCAACGTTTTCCTACATGATTGAGTGCCTTGTGGTCTGTCATGTGCTTGAGATGTACTTACCAGCAAGCAGACCATTCCCATAGGTCCCATTCTGAAAATGATAAATGATGGGGGAATGCTGGAAGATGAATTAGTCATGTGCACTACCCGGATACTTTGCAAGGACGTTGATGAAAAGGCCCAGATGGTCCACGATTGCCTGCATGTTCCTGGAATAGGTGTGCTTACTGTTGCGGTAGATATGGGATGTAGGAGGCACAAGTTGCAAATGTGTGCAGTCCATTTCCTCCAACAAGTGGGAATCCTACAATGTCATAAAAGCCTTGCTTGTTGTCCTGTTGTTGCTGAACTGTGTTGGGGAAATAGAGGTATCATGGCGTGGGGCTAATGATGGCATCCAGGACGGTGGGTTGGAACCTGGAGAAGGATGCCTGGGATACTCTGCCACTCTGTCTGTGGTAGGTTGAAAAGTTCCAGGCACCAGCAAGTCTAGGACAACCAGTAGTTTGGCCTCCGGAGGGATGTTGATGCAGCGCTGCGATCTTGGCTGCAGCAATGACACAATCTGGTGCAGGAGGCGGACAACAGACTCCATCCTTAGCCTATAATGGGCAATGACCTCCTCCTTCCTGAGGTCAATGAGGGTCATCCTCACTTTTCCTGCACTGCCTCTGTTTTGGTGGTGGTCTCATTGTTGCTGATAGCTGCAGTAGCAGTAGATCCATGGGTAGGTAGCCAAAATATCTAAATTAAAATATCGATATACAATAATATCGATGTTTTAATTTCAATGGTATAGAATATCGATGTGCAATAATATCGATAGACAAAATATCGATTTTAAGGTATCTATGTTATTAATATCGAAATTTTGTTTAGTGTTATGTATTTTATTATGTATTTTATATGTTTGTTAAACATGTTTTTTAATGTATGTTTAGAAATTGGTAATTTTGTTTACATTTTGCGTTTTAGTATCAGAGCGGGTTGTGGGTTTATAGGGGAATAGGGTGAGAAGTAATTTAATTAAAATTAATTAATTATTATGTTGTTTTAATATTGTTGATTAATAATTAATTGTTAAATAATAATTAATTGGTAATTAATTAATAGTAATTAGTTAATTAAATAATTAGAGTTAATGTAGTAATATATTTTATTTTTTGTTCTTGTTAATTAATAATTAATTGGTAATTATTATTAAGTGATTAAATGATAATTACATTTTTTTTATGTGATTTATTTATGTGTAGTGGGTTGTGTGTTTATAGGGGAATAGGGTGTGAAATAATTAAATTAAATTAATTAAAGAGATTGTATTTATTTATTGGTATTTAATATTCATTAATTATTAATTAATTAATTGGTATTTTTTTTTATTAATTTAAATTCATTATAAAGAATTTATTAATACATTTTGTTTATTCTTGTACATTTCTTGTTAATTAATTATTAATTGTTCATTAATTATTAATTGGTATTTAATATTTGTCAATTTGTTAATTTATAATTACATCAATTTAATAATATTAATTGTTAATAATTGATTAATTGATATTTAGATTAATTGTGTTTTTTGTATGTGTAGTGTATTGTGTGTTAAAGGGGGAGTAGCGTGGGAAGTAATTTTTGGTTATTTTAGTAAATAATAATTATAAATATTTGGTATTTAGAAATATATTTTTGTAAATAAAATATTACATCTTTTTTTCTTTAAAAAAATATGTGATTGATAAGGATGTTAATATAATGCCTACGCTATCCTGCGCTTTCCCTACTATTGCACCCTCTGGAGTGGGAATAGTAATTTTTACCCCCACGCTATCCAACGCTTTCCCTACTGTTGCACCCTCTGGAGTGGGAATAGTAATTTTTTCCCCTACGCTATACAGCGCTTTCCCTACTGTTGCACCCTCTGGAGTGGGAATAGTAATTTTTACCCTTACGCTATCCAACGCGTTCCCTACTGTTGCACCCTTTGGAGTGGGAATAGTAATTTTTACCTCTACGCTATCCAACGCTTTCCCTACTGTTGCACCCTCTGGATTGGGAATAGTAATTTTTACCCTTGCGCTATCCAATGCTTTCCCTACTGTTGCACCCTTTGGAGTGGGAATAGTAATTTTTACCCCTACACTATCCAACGCTTTCCCTACTGTTGCACCCTCTGAAGTTGGAATAGTAATTTTTACCCCTACGCTATCCAACGCTTTCCCTACTGTTGAACCCTTTGGAGTGGGAATAGTAATTTTTAACCCCTACGCGATCCAACGCTTTCCCTACTGTTGCACCCTCTGAAGTTGTAATAGTAATTTTTACCCCTACACTATCCAACGCTTTCCCTACTGTTGCACCCTCTGGAGTTGATATAGTAATTTTTACCCCTACGCTATCCAAAGTTTTCCCTTCTGTTGCACTCACTGGAGTGGGAATAGTCATTTTTACCCCTACGCTATCCAACGCTTTCCCTACTGATGCAATATGTGGAGTAAGTATATATATTAATTTATATGTAGAGTTTTTAATTTATTTTAAATGTATATGTATTAGTTATTATTTTTTAAATATGTTTTAATGTTTATATCTATAATTTGTTAAATTATGTGTATTTTTTAATTATTTTTACATTATTATTAATACATTTAAAAAAACGATATTTTTTACTTCGATATTTTTGTACAACTATATTTTTTTTCTCGATATTTTTGTACTTACCTTTATGTAGATAGAACTTTGATATTTTTGATGTCGATATTTTTGCTTCGATATTTTTGTGTGTCTATATTTTGTCTGTCGATATTATGTCATAGATCCGATCCATGGGATAGTTGAGCTTGCCAAATGTCTTTGGGTCTGTTATGCATTCCTACCAGTGTGCTAGCGTCATTTTTAAGACCAGCTTTTTCCTCGTGGTAAAAAACATCAGCTAATGGAACCTAGAGACAGTTTTTGAAAAGTAGCGTTTTTCCGAAAATCTTTGTCCATATGGCAGTGTCAGTTTTAGGAGTGTTTTTCCGAGGGAACACCTACCTTGCATATCATTTTCGTAAAATGCCGCTAGCAGAACTGGTGTTGTAAAAAATAGGAGCTAGCAGTGAAAAAGTGATTCTAATGTGCTCTAGCGCATTTTTTAAATATGGTGCTAAAAAAACTGCTGCAGTGGTAAAAAAAGTGACGCTGCGGCGGCGTTAACTCTTTGTAAATATGCCCCCTAGTGAACATTGTGAGGGAAGTAGTGAATTCCCGGATGCCACAGCTTTCTTTGGGAGTCATGGCCACAGGCAAGTGTGGGAAAACTAGGAGACTAGCTAATTCTCACAGTGGTGATGATGGTAAAAGCATGGAATGGAGAATACATTATTGGGACCCAGATTAAAAGTGCATTACAAATGATACCCTTACATAGAACATAAAGAAAATAATCTTCACCAACTGGATTGCACATAAGTCTCAAAGCATTGAAATACAGAATAATTTTGCTAAAGAAATATCAGACAATTGGAAACTTTAGGACACAGTGCAGAAGCACTACAGAGCGCAGCACGCTCATAGGAGCTCGGAAAACGAAATTTTAAAAATTGTGATTTTATGTTTGTGTAAATTGTGAATAGCTGCCGTTTTTACTGGCTTTGAACCACTACCCACTCACCTGCACGATAATCGTTAATTACCGCGTTTGGAGCGGGTCATTTTCCCCGAAGCAGCACTGCAGCGGCCATCTTGGGTTGGGGGGGGCTGCTCAGAGGAGCTGCACACGGTCTAGTCGTCGCAAGGACGCCAGACCGGTATTTAAACGGGGCAAACTAGGTGGCCTGTGATTGGAAACTTTAGGACACAGTGCAGAAGCACTACAGAGCGCAGCACGCTCATAGGAGCTCGGAAAACGAAATTTTAAAAATTGTGATTTTATGTTTGTGTAAATTGTGAATAGCTGCCGTTTTTACTGGCTTTGAACCACTACCCACTCACCTGCACGATAATCGTTAATTACCGCGTTTGGAGCGGGTCATTTTCCCCGAAGCAGCACTGCAGCGGCCATCTTGGGTTGGGGGGGGCTGCTCAGAGGAGCTGCACACGGTCTAGTCGTCGCAAGGACGCCAGACCGGTATTTAAACGGGCCATGGTGACGCGCGGCGGGCACGCGCGGCGGGCTCGCCGGAGCACCGCCGGAGTCACGCCAGAGTCCAGCCCGTCTGCGCCCGTCCGCGCACAGACGGGCGCAGGGGCTGGGACGGCTGGTCAGCGTCACACTTACCCCCCCGGGGAGCTGAAATCCTTGAATAGAGGTGAGCCCATGGTAGACCAGGCGGTCTCAACGCTGCTTAAACACTATGGTATATCCCGGAACGGTAGGTGTACACCTGCCGTGGGGAAACATCCCATCTTAAAAATAGCTAGTCTGAACACCCGCTCACTTCACTGCCACCATCTGGAGGTATATAACATGCTTCAGGACAGTGAGATCGATGTCCTGACCCTCTCGGAGACCTGGACGGATGAGAACTCACTGCTGGACATCATTGCCGCTGTTCCAAGCGGATATGATATAATGTGGCACAACCGCCCAGGGGGCTCACGGGGGGGCGGGGTAGCTATCCTTTACAGGAAGACCATGACAGTGGAAAAGCTAGTAACAGAGACGATCGACCTAGCCGATTTGATCGGGGTAAAGGTCACTGTAAACAATGTGTGCTGGGTGATTTTGTCTGTCTATCGCCCGCCCAAGGCAACCCCAACATTCTTTGACCTCTTTTGTCCTATCATATCTGACTTCAGGTCAAGATATACAAAAATCCTGGTAACAGGGGATTTTAATTTACACTGGGACAAACCCAACTGGGACTCACCCATGCGTCAGCTAGACACTTTAATGTCTGCCCTGGGTTTTAAACAGGTGGTGGATGTTCCAACGCATGTAAAAGGCCACACTCTCGACCTCATGTGGACTACAGACGCTGCCCTAATATTTAGGGAGGCAGCGCCCTGTGTCTGGTCGGATCACCATTTGGTCTCATGTGAGGTCCCCCTTAACAGTGGGGCTGTTTGCAGCCCACATGGGTCTAGAAAAACGCGGACATGGGCTGAAGTCAACCTGCTGTCTTTGACCAAGGCTCATTTGGCACCTCCCCAGGCCTCTGAGTTGGACTGTAACCTGGACCGAGAATACTCCGACCTAACGAGATGTATGACTCGAGCGATCGATCAGATAGCGCCAGTGAGAACACAGCAAATAAAGGGATCAGGGAAAGCTCCCTGGTTTACACCACTCTTAAGGGAAACCAAAACAAAGCTAAGGAGACTAGAAAGGTTATGGAGGAAATCCAAGCAGGACGTAGATAGGAATATCTATAAGGCCTCCCTCCACCAATACAAAAAACTTATGATCCAAGCTAAAGCGGACTACCTTGAGTTGCGCCTAAGCAAAGCCACTAACATCCAGAAAGAAACCTTTAAAGTATTGGCCGAGCTGAGTAAAAAGCCGGACAATGCTAAGACCCCTTTTGACTGCAACACCTTCCAGACCTACTTTCTGGAGAAGGTGAAGATCATTGTCCAAGAGATGGAGAGTGTGGCGGCAACAGGGCCTGCGACTAGCCTAACATCTAAAAATGCGAATGACTGCTCCTTTGATGTGTTTCCAGAGATGGATTCACTAATTCTGGAACAACTGATGGGCAAAATTAAATCTGGCTCCCCAGCTGATCCGTGTCCACCTGAGATCTTTCGCATCGCACGTCCCTTATTAGAGGAGTATATCATCTCTCTCCTCAATAGATCGCTAGGCATGGGATATCTGCCGAATGAACTTAAGGAGGCGCGGGTAAGACCTCTATTGAAAAAGCTGGGGTCGGATCCTGCTGTGTTAAAAAATTACAGACCCATCTCCCAGCTTCCCTTTCTCTCAAAAATCCTTGAGCAGCACGTTCTTCAGTCCCTGTCCTGCTATCTGGAATCTCACCACCTACTCCATGATAGACAGGCAGGGTTTCGAGCCCACCACAGCACCGAGTTAGTGATGCTCTCGGTGCTGGATGATCTAAGAGGTCGAGCTGACTGTAAGAATGCGAGCGCCCTGATATTATTAGACCTATCAGCGGCGTTCGACACTGTCAGCCATGCTTTGCTCTTGGATAGATTGAAGAACTTTGGGATTAAGGGCTTGGCTTTTCAGTGGTTGGAATCCTTCCTTATAGGAAGGACCCAAAAGATACAACTGGGGGATGAAACATCAGAGGTGGGGATCTTGGAGTGTGGGGTACCGCAGGGGTCTGCCCTGTCCCCGCTTCTATTTAACCTTTACCTGCAACCACTGATTGCTTCGTTAGCTGCGATGAACTGTAAAGTTTTTAACTACGCTGATGACACGCAGCTACTGCTAAGTATAAACGACACCACGGAGGCACAACTCCAATCCCAGAACATCCTGAGGTTCACGGTGCAATGGATGACGGATAACCTTTTAAAAGTCAATCCTGACAAAACTGAGATCTTGGTTATCCCATCCACTTCTTCACCTTGGAGTGACCTTTACTGGCCTATGGAGTTGGGCCCTGCCCCAAAACCAAGCCTGGCTGTGAAAAGTTTAGGGATTAAACTGGATGCCGACCTGTCAATGGCTGCTCAGATCGCATCGGTGGTAGGCAGCTGTATTAATATCATTCGGCAACTGCGGAAGCTATCCCCTATCCTTTCAGAGCCCATGATGCGATCAATAGTGGCTGCCACCATCATTTCCAGAATCGATTACGGAAACGCTCTCTATCTTGGCTTACCGAAAACCCTTACCAACAGGCTCCAGGTCTTGATGAATGATGCTGCCCTCTTGATCTTTAGACTTCCTAGGAGGTCTAGAGCCACTCCCCTACTACAAAGCCTACATTGGCTTCCAATTAAAGAGAGAGTGGAATTTAAGAGTTTGTGTACAGCTCATAAGGCAATTTACGGTAAGGCCCCAGCCTATATCAAGGAGCGCCTGCAGCTGTACTGTCCGACGAGATCACTTCGGTCCTCGGACTCGCAGCTGCTGACCTGCTCTCGCTATAGGCTGGCGACGAAGGGAGGGAGAGCTTTTTCAGTACTGGTTCCCCAGTTGTGGAACAGTCTGCCTGGAGGGTTGCGCGAGGAAGGAAACCTCCTAAGATTCCGAAAGAGCTTAAAAACGCTATTGTTTAGGAGAAGCCTGAGCATAGCATAACCGGAATGCTGCTCTTTGCTCTGACTTCGTTATGTTGTTGTCCTGTACCATCTTTTCCTGGCGCTTAGAGGCCTGCAGGTGATTAGGCGCGGTATAAAATTAAAATAACAATAACAATAACAATAACAATTTTATTCACCATACCCCTCCCTTAGACCAGTTAAGAATTTTCCATATTTAGAAAGTGTACAGACACTAAAAGCCCTCTGAATACTGAAGGGTGGATTTAGAGTTGGGGGTGAAGAACATCAGTCAAAACGTGGCAGATGTCCGGTACTACCCTACTTAGGGGCTGATTCCGTTCCAGTAAAAAGCGCTCCGAATAGCCGTTCGTAGCGTTTTTCCTGTACGAATCGTACCCTGCAACGTCCCCCGTACGTACGACGAAGTACGATCTGTACCAGGAGCTAGACTCCGTACGAATCGTACGGAGACCGTACAAATCAAATCCCTGTACAAGTCTCACTCGGAACCCGCTGTACGGGACATCTGTATGGTTCGCGGCTGGTTTATACGACCCAGCAAGTACGATACGTGTCGGGTACGCACCGTACGACCATTTTTCTACGGGAGCTGAAAACAGTCGTAAAAGCAGAGTTCGCCCTGAAACAGGTATGGTACGCCCCCCGTGTATGGCGCACACCCCCCATGATCGCAGGGGTACTGCGCGTACTTCTGCGATCATGGGGGGTACGCGCCGTATACCCAGCGTACATGGGGTACACACCATACCCCATGCACGCAGGGTGTACGGCGGGTACCCCATGTATGCTAAGTGTATGGCACGTACCCCCCATGATCACAGGGGTACGCGCTGTACCCCTGCGATCATGGGGGGTACGCGCCGTACAGTGTGTATGTGATTGTGCGCATTTCCGTACGAATCACCCTTACCTGACGTTGACCGTACGACTCGCGTCCTGATACCCCAGTCTGGATCATACTCGTCGGGTCGTACGGCGTGTGTGCGAGTCGTATGGAGACGGCATCGGATGCGATTCGTACGGACGGAAATTTTACCGGATCGGAATCGGGCCCTTGGAGTGCATAGGCATAGGATTAAACTTCCTTAATCCTAGGTTGTTTTATCCAAACCGTCAGTCAAACAAGAAAGACATCTAAGGACTGCAGATGAAGAAAAACAGGCATTGGCAAAGCCAATAGGTCCGGCATTGGCTGGCAGCTATTAGGTTTGTCAATGTCTGTGTTGCTTTTAATGTTTATTTCAAAACTTTGTCAAAGAAGCGGCAGGGCCTGTATTAATCCAAAAAAGTGGCTAAAAGCAAAAATATTTTTTGGCCTCAAAAAGCACACATTGTCATAGTTGGCACTACAGGGAACTGCTTTGTGTGTTGATGCCCTCCTTGTGGAAGGACAGCATGTTGTCCCTCACAGTGAAGTTAGCCAATGGCTGAAGCGTGATGATCCTCTGTCTGATTCTGAATTGGGTAGAAGATACATTTAAATGGCATAATATTAGACCAATGAATGAAGAATGATGACTGAAGTCCCTATAAGTAAGTGTATTATACATATTATTTTAGTAAATTTAAAAGGTCCTGGCTAACAGCAGAAGTAAAGAAAAAAGTGTGGGTAACTATTTAATAAACTTCTTTATACTCCATTATCCTTACGTCATGTCCCTTATAATTAGGATTGAGGGGCAGTTGAGCTAAATTGGACAGTTGGAAAGGTAGATGCTCTATGGACTCTTGTAGAAAGTCAAGAGGTACAGCTCTCACAGATTCAGTGGCTGATGGGTTGACTACTGATTATGAGGATTTAATCATTGTGAATATAGGACATGGCTATAGTCTATAAATAGTACTTAAGTGTGGAATAAATAAAACTATTTGCAGATTCAAGTTTACTATTTGCAAACTATTTTCACTTTTTCTACATATTTTGTCTTAAGAAATAAAAAATGTAAAAAAACAGATTTCTTAGGTCTCGATAAATGTATATCATACACACTTACGTGGGAACAAGACTGTTTCCCATCACTGCATTGTTCTTTTCTGGATATCTGTAATTTATTATCCATATATTTTACAGATGAAATGTAGACGTTAGGTTGATCTTTTTTTATGTTCCTGCTTTTCTCCAAAACTTATGTATGCATTGGACTAAAAATCGGAGTGGGGAGGCTTGATAGTGAACAATTTGAGACAGTAGAGTGTGTGTGGGGGGTGTAGTGAAATCTAGAATAAAGCGTAGGTGTGTGTCGACTCCTTTGCTATTTAAACCTTTGAGAGGAGAAATTTCCTGTTCTATGGTAATGATAGACTGAGATTGAGCAGCTAATTAAACTTAAGCAGCATGCTATACCTGTCATACATAAACTGAGATCTACCCCCCATAGTGTAAGAGATGATCTTAATAAATTATTAGATAAAATGGTCTCTGAAAATAATATTGAATCTACTGATTCTTCACAGTGGGTCAGTCCCATTGTAATTGTCAGGAAGAAATATTACAGCATTCGCCTCTGTGCAGATCTTCGCTCACTCAATCAAAATATCCTCATAGACTGTCACCCCTTACCCAAAATTCAAGACCTTCTAACTGGCATTGATGGCTCAACGTTTTTTACTTTGCTTGATCTGCGCAGCGCATATCACCAGATTCCCCTTGCGTCTCAGTCCACTAGTTTAACAACATTTATCACCCCATAGCCTATAAATATCTTAGATTACCATTTGGGCTAGCCTCTGCGGCGAGTGTATTCCAAAGGTTTATGGACTCGCTACTTAAAAATATCAAATGTGTGCAAGCATATCAAGACGATGTGTTAATTTTTTCTAAAATGTTCAGAAACCAAGAGACAAGGATGCCTTAGAATATTTTCTGGGTATGCCTGAATACTATTCCAGGTTTATTCAGGGGTACTCACAAATTGTTCAGCCTTGACGTGAGCTTCTCAATGGCCTGGGTAAGTAAAAATGTAGGTTTGATACCATTCGAAGAGATGGAATGGCCGAGGTAATCTACCTCTGACTTAAAGAACTTGCATTTGTCTTGTCCTAGGGTGACTCCTGCATCCCTAAAGCGTGAAATAACTTCTTTAATTGTTTTAACATGTTCTTCCTTGCTTTTAGAAAAAATTAACACATCGTCTTGATATGCTTGCACACATTTGATATTTTTAAGTAGCGAGTCCATAAACTTTTGAAATACATCAACAGACCATGTAAATATAAAATTTACATGGTCTGTTGATGTAGACAATTCTTTCAATTTGATCAAGAAATCAATTCTTGATTCACCAGCATTGTCTTCATTCACCCCTGGTGTTAAATGTTCTATTTCTGTGGACACAAGTCAGTTAGGCTTGGGTGCCATTTTATGTAAATGGTTTGGCTCTAATGAGAAAACCATAGGTTTTGCTTCAAGGTCCCTCTCTTCTGCTGAGAAAAATGATAGTACGATTGAGAGGGAGGCACTCGCTTGCTCATGGGCGGTTGAAAAGTTTAAAAGTTATATATGGGGCTCAAATTTCATTTTATTGAGTGATCATAAGCCACTTTTACATTTGCTGAATGGCAATGGAACGGGGAAGGCCTCTGCAAGGTTGGTACGCATACTCTCCAGACTACATGAGTTTAACTTTACCATTCGCCACATTTCAGGAGGCTTAAATGTCAGAGCTGACTGCCTCTCCAGGCTTCCCCTGGAAGAAAACTCTGCTATGGCAACAAAATATGATGAAGTAGAGTGTGTTGTTGCTTCAATTGATGAGTCTATTTCAGTTTTTCCTTGCCTGTCACAGTCTGATTGGCTTAAAGCATATGTGAATTATCAGACTTTGTTTGCAGGCAGTTAAAAACATGATTATTTGTGGTTGGTCTAAGGAGCGTTCTTTACCAGGTTCATTGAAATCATATTCTCAGGTTTCAGCAGATCTGTCTATTGTTGATGATGTTTTAATGCGTGGGGATCAGTGTATTCCTCCTTCTTCAATTCGCATGAAGCTGGTTGAAGCTGCACATGAAGGTTATCTGGGTATAGGAGGTACCTCAAGGAAACTTAAAGAGCACTTTTGGTGGCCTGCCCTTGATAAGGATGTTACTCTCTGGGTTGACAAATGTGATGTATGTTTATTATCAGATAAGCATTGGAGGATTAACAAACCACCCTTACATCCTGTTCCTGTACCTGATGAGGCTTGGTGTAAGATTGCAATTGACTTTGCAGGCCCATTTGAACGTCTGACAAGCAATGAGCATTATATCATCGCTCTCATCAACTATCATTCCAAATGGGTTGACTTTGATTTTTGTGATTCACCCAGTTCTCTGTCTGTCATAAGATTTCTTAATAGAGTGTTTCAGTCAGAAGGATGCCCAAAGGAGATAGTTACAGATAATTGGTCACATTTCTGTTCTCAACCATGCAGGTTTATTTTAATACTCGTGGCATTAAACATCTCAAAGTAGCTCTTTATGTTCCATATTCAAACGGACTGATTGAGAGCATGAACAGATTCATTAAAGAAGGAATCCAATCAGCCGTAGCATGCAATCTTCCAGTTGAGCTGTTCTTGAGAAAGAAAATTTGGTCATACTTAGTCACACCTCACTCTACGACAGGGATTTCTCCTTTTACACTTCTCAAGAAGAGAAATCCTAATGGAAGTTTTTTCCCGAGTTGGTTAAAGTCTCTCAGAAAAGATAATTCATCTTGTGTGGCTTGTCATGACAAACGCATCTTTAAGTAAAATGTTTTGCTTAAACAGGATCTACAAAAAAAGTACTTTGACTCTTCTTCAGTCTGCAAGGACTTCCAAATTGGTGATTGGGTCCTTTTCAAAAATCCTAACAAAGCAAAAAAAGGCTTATCAAAATTTTCGTTACCCATTCAAGTTGTCAAGAGTTCTAAAGGTTCACTTTTCCTAGAAGGAAAAGGGTGGTGGAGTAAGGGAGCAGTTGTCAAAATTTCAGATGTACAAGCCAAAAGAATACTTATTATCAAATCTCCTTCAAATGACTATGATTGTGCACATTTCGCTTTGTGCTCTCCTTCTGACAATGTTTCTAATCCTGTTTTATCTTTGGTGTCTGGATCATCCTCTGCTTCTCAACTTTCACCAGTGAGTCAACCAAATTCATCCTCATCAAATTTATAATGTGAATCATACAAATGTCATTGCAACTGTACTATTCCCTCTAGGTTCAAAGACTGTTACATGTCTTAATTTTATATTCATAATTTTTAGTTTTCTTTTCATTTACATGAAGAGAGATGATGTAATGAGGCTAATCCGCCTCTCTTCATTGTAAGTCTGTTTTCTATCTTCTTTGTGAATTGGCTGTTCCATACATGGAACAGCTTTGCATGATTCCATGTTCTACATTCCACTTTACTTGTAGAGAGTGTATCTTCAAACATGTTTATGTTTAAAGATGCATGTCTCGTGATGCCGCTCTCCAGTTATGCTCACAGCTGTTGCTCAAGCATTCACCGGTTGGCCTGGCTGGAGAACGGCAGCACTCCTGTGTTTTGCTGAATCAGAAGAATTAAACCTACATTTGGATTTTACTTATTTGTACCAGCTTCTTCTTCATGTATTCTTTATTTGGAAATTGAGCACTTCATACACATAGATAATGCAAAATGTCATGTCAAAGCATAACAAAACAGACAGATTCAATCCCTATTCATGGCTGGCATCCTGATCTCCCTTTTTTCTCCAGTACGATTTTGAGAATTTTCTATAATTTCATCATGACAAGTTAGGTTGTTTGACTCCTCATTAAACTGAACTTCCTCTGAACTCTCACTAGCATTTTTCTAGGAACTGTCAGTACTCTGGAAAAGTTCCCCTATTCATGTTAATTCACTCCCACAGTGCTACCACTAACAGCTTCCACTTTTGCAAGTTCTCTAAACTTAGAATGCCCATCCTGTCTGAGTTAGTTCTTTAATGTGAACCCAGTTTCCAACTTGAATTTTGTGATCCTTCCATTTTCTTTTGTGCTACTTAAACAGTGAGATGTATATCCCTATCTATGACTGTCTCATGAATTGAACGAGACTGACATTCCTTCAACTATGGAGATCACATCCCACATGCAAGTAAACAACCACTCAATTTGAAATGGTGTTTTTCCCCGTAATAACAATAGGACTTGTTCGATGAGAAAACAGCATGCTGTCTACAGCCATCCCTACAACCATCCTGTTCCTAACTGCCCTTTCACTCAACTAGGGTCTGATTTATCTTCTCCACTAAACCATTTGCTGAGGGTTGTGGAGTGCAATTCTTTTGTGAATCTTCCCAGATTTTGTTAGAAAATCTTTCATCTCTTTTTGAGACAAATTGCACTCTGTTGTCCAACACCAATTACTTTAGGAAACCCTCCCATATAAAAATGTTGCTGAAAAATGAAATTACGTTGCTTATGTTGGGCTCCTGGACAAACTCAACCTCCCACCACCTACTGTAATAATCAACCAAAACCTGCTCATAACTGAACCTGGACGATAAGGATTTAAAAAGCCCAATAAAATTAACAGCCATTTGGACCATGTTCTCTCGGGAAAATTCACAGGATGAAGTGGTGGTGTGACAACTTTCAAAACTTGTTTCCTTGTTGAGCAAATCACACACTCTTGAAATGTTTGAACAATGTCATTGTCTATACTGGGCCACCAATAAGCTGAGCATATTTTCCTTTTGCTGACGGTCTGCCCCAAATGGCCTTCCTGTACAGCTTGTATGATCTTGGTTCTTAAAGTCAAAGGAGGTATACATTTGCCTCCCCTCAGGAGTACGTTCTCTTTCTCTAATGTCAGCTTGTCTGCAATTCTAAAAAAATGGTTGCAGAATTGTTGATAAACATTTCTCTTTTGGCCACCCCTCAATTACATATTCATGCACCATCCTCAAAACGTCACCCTTTTCTAAAAAAACAACCATTCACCTTGACTGAAAATCCCTTCAAAGCGTACGTCAACTGCAGCTATAAGACACTCTTTATCCTCTTCTTTCATGTCACCCTCTGCAGTCGTTAAAGGTGACCTAAACAGATAGTCTGCCCTAATGTTTTTACCACCTTGGATGTGTTGTATATAGAAATTGTATTGTAAAAGTTAAGCACTCAATCTGGCTTACCTTGGTCTAAGATCCTTGATAGCATACCCCCCCAATATTCCAACCAATGGCATATGGTCTGTGGAAAAAACAAACTTTCTCCCCCATATAAAACTCTTAAATCTTTCAACTGACTAACAGCATGCCAGCAATTCCTTTTCAATAATAGAAAAAAAATCATTGTCCCTAAAAGCCCTGGTAGTAAGCTCTACTGTTCTCTCCACTTGATGCACCGCTTGAGATAACGTTGCCCCCAGTTTACTGTTACATGCATCAACGGTGATCAAACAATTAGCTGTAGGATCATACGGTGGCAAGTTTTGCAGAACCGATCTCCTCCTTCAGCCTAACAATTTTTACCTGGCAGTTCTCATCCCATTGAAAAACGTTGTTCTTTTTAAGTAGTTCGCTCAAATTTTCTATTTTATTTGCAATGTTTTTATTGAATTTTACATAGAACTCATAAACCCCCAAAAAGATGCAACTTGTTCTTTATTGCCAAGTATGGGAGCATAGGTAATGACATAATCTAAGCCTCTACGTGGTCCTACCCCATGCTGTGAAATCACATGACCTAAATACTTAATACTTGGTTTACCAAACTAAAATGTCTTCAAATTTGCAACAATTCCTGCCTATTTTAAACTTACTAGGACCATACACACAGTATCATTGTGTTCCTGCATGTTTTAGCTGCTACCAGTATATCATTTTGGAATGTAACCACTCCACTGATGCCCTTCAACACCAATTCCAGGATGAGTTGAAACACTGTGGCAGTGGACGCTGACCCGAAGGGCATCCTTTTGAACTGAAATGTGCATGTTGGAGAAATAAAAGCAGTGAGGTGTCTGCATGATTGTTATAGCACCATCTAGTGGTAAGCAGAATCTAAATTGAGCTCACTAAAAATCCTTCCTCCAGCAAAACTTGCCAAAATGTCATCATTCCATTGCAGAGGATGAAAATCTACCCAGATTTACTTATTCAAACTACATATATCAATGCAAACCCTCAAAGCTCCTGATTTTCCCTGGCAATGACCAAAGGAGAAAGCCACAATACCGATTCAATGGGCTCAATATCTCCTCCATTACACATCTTTTCAAGAATTTTCGCTGAATCTCCCTGATGTTCAAAGGCATATTCCTCAAATTATGCTTAATGGGTGCAGCATTTTCCTGAACTTTAAACTTTTTGCTGAAAACTCCTGATCTATCCCAATCTTCATTCGAAAACTTTAGGAAAGTTATCAATCCAAGTGTTGTTTATGTCTACATCATTCTCTCTCACACTAAAGAAACTTGAACTTCCTTACCCAGCCTTAAAGTCATAGCAAATAATCCTTGGTGATACCATCCCAAAATGTTGAATCATTGCCTAGCAATATAAACCTTCACACAAATAACCTTCTCCTTAAACTGCAATGTGGTCTTGAAATGTCCTACAACTCTATTCTTTTACCTTCAGTAGACACAGGGCATCTGTCTGGCACCATTAACTCTTTGTCTGCCCTTGTGTTCTTGAACAAAACTTCTGTGATGATTGTTATTTTAAAACCTTACCACCAACACATATGTCTGTGTAAGGATCTCTACTCTCAGTATTGGTGATATGGGATGAAGAAGATCCGAGGTCCTTTGTTTTATACAATAACTCAAAAGTGTCATCATCACAGTCAGACTCATACAAAACATTCACCCTGTCTTTCTTAGATTTGCATACTTTGGCAAAACGGTCAATATTCCTGCAACTTTTGCACATAGCATTCTTTGTAGGACAAGGACTATGACTGGAGAATTTTGAGGAAACCAACACCTGAAAGATGTTTTTCTGTTTGAAAAACTGATTCTTATCTCCTTTTGGGTATTTATATTTTTTCTTTGAAAAAATTGACTTAGTATTGTTTTGTTCTTTTGACTACCACCACCACTGTCAGCAAATACATGTACCCCAACTCTTTCTTTGCTTATCAACTCTTTAGAGGCCTTAGGTGATATGTCTATGCTTTTAACAATATTAATTGTTCCTGCTAATGATGGATTTTTTAATGTAAGTAATTTTTTAACCTGTTTGTCCCAACATCTGAATACTATCTGATCTTTAATTAGTTGGCTTGTGAAATCTTCAAACTCACAATGTGCAGCTAAAATGTGAAACGCTGCAACATATGCATCTATCGATTTCTCCTGGTGCTGGTCTCTCATAAAAAATGTATGTCTGTTGTCAATTAAACTTGGTTGAACATCAAACTTTCTCTCCAATTTTCTAATTGTGTCCTGATATTCGTCTAGTTCTTCCTCTTTCATCTGATCCTTCATGTACCGGAGGTAGGTGTTCATGGATGGCTGGCCCCTCAAAACCTAAATTATGCTCCAACAGAAATCTTTTCTCTCTGGTCAGTACCTGTTTCCGCCTCTGGCACCCAAATACGCTGTATAAGCCCGGAACCATCTTTTCCACTTGATTGGTGGTTCTCTTGGAGTTTGCAAGAGAGGCAAGGGTGATTTCACTGACTGCTTATTGGAAATTACCCTGAAATCTTGACTTGACTAATTGGACCAAAAAAAGAATTGCCAGATGAGCAGTAATGAGCACATCTATGAAGAAAACTACACAGTAATAATTTAAAAAAAACTGTTCCCTAGATATGTCGATGGAACTACTCAATATGGATGACTTAGACAACAAACCTCATCATGGTAATTTCAAAATGACGTACTGCTTTATGGTAATGCCTTATGTATTTTACATTACAGGAAGTATGATACAGTGTGAATCACTGATAATGTACCAAGTGTGATTATCACTTGGTAAACAACCAACACACTTTGACAGCTAAAATCAACAATGTGTGTTTCACTGATAATTTTCCAAGAATGCGTGTCACTGATTTACTGGGGGATCACAGCACCACGTCTTGCCAAAACAAATTTAATAGTGTGCGTATGACTAAGACTCATCCGTTGCTCATTAGACAATTAACCTTGTCCATCGAAAGTGCACATCATTGATCTGCCACTGTATCCATCAGTAGCTGGTTGTGGCACACAAAATCCATAGATCGATGCTAACGACTAAATCAAAAGTAAAGTGTGTGCATCACTGACTGACAGAGTCACTGTCAGCGGCAAGTCGTAAATTGAGCCCAAAGGAAAATCCTCCTGTTCCAAGATGGTGTCTACGTTATGCGTATGACATTGCAACGATACACATAACCAAGAAACAACACCAGAAAGGAACTGTGGGAGGCAAAGCCTGTTAGAAGAAGGACGCATGAGCCACCCAACACAGAATGGAATTGTGGAGTTGCGTTGAATCACCCTTTGTGATAAAGGTAGTCGTGAGCTCACAGCTGAAACAGAGTCATGCCAGTACTACGTGTTGGTAATGGACAGCTTGTGGCCTCAGCAGAACAGTGTGCACTTTAAATTAAAGTACAAATCAAGACCCACATGCTTAAGCCGGCACTTCACACAGTCAAATCTTGACAATCTGTGTTAACCGTGACAGTAACGTTCACCTCTCAGCGTAGTATCCCAACTACTGGGTTGTCAGCCAGAGAGTGCGCTGAATTGCGGTTTTCTTCACTGATTAAACACAATCTTCCAGTAGTAATATGGGGTCCCTCTGACTTAAAAACTTGCTTGTCGCCAATTTGTAGAAGTCAGTTTCACCACACAGAACCGTGTTTGTTAACTGCAAAATGTCTTCATGTCCATACAGTTACTTCACCAGGATACAACTATCCTAAGAGTTTGAAATATAACATTTTCTATGAGTACTTAGAATGTTGTTCTTTCAAGAATCACGCGCTGCACGAAGCAGGCAACATGCGAAGCATGGAAGCACAACCTGAACACAAATCACCATAATATGGTTTGGAATGTTACCAAGCTGCAGATAAGTAATGTGACCATCCATTTTTCATTTCTGAGTATTACATGTTATCAAAATTAAATCTGTATCATAGTGGCAAACTGGTTTCGAATGACCAATGGTACACTTTGATTCTACTTATCAGGAACATTTACACTAGTTATGTGATATGTTATAACTCCTGGCTATGCTCGGCTGCATTCCATCCCAATAAACATCTCAGTCTGGAATCACTATGACCACACTTCTTAATTGCTGTTCTGCAAGCTCCCACACAAAACACACGATAGGAGTGAACTAGCTTGTGTATAGTAAACTCTTCGCCACCACTCTGCCACACACTGCTAGTGATTTTACCCGAGCTATGCCCATTTGAAACACACCAGTAACAAAAAGGGGATGTAAACAATCATAGTATATAATGGTGTTTCTTTAACCTCACCAGCTAATACAATTAACTATCACTAAAATTAGAATATACTAACTTTCAGACTTCCCTCCTTTATCTATTGCTAAAACAGAATTTGTGTTCCCCTGTTCACACACCATTAGCTGCCTGTGGGACCAATCTGAAAGTGAGCTTATATTCAAGCTTAGTGTTCCTCTCTAACCATGTACTGCTAGGTCTCATCTCATGCTGCCTTTGACCTGGCTATGGCCATGTCTGTGCTGAGCTCCAACTTAGATATTTTGCTGGCTTTGTCCTTGCCTGCTGCCCTCCACCTTAATTTTCTCTTTGGTCCATTATTCGTGCATGATACATGCATGTACTCCCCCTTATCATCCCTCCTTTGATCCCCTCTGCACGTTGTAAGAACATGCCCTTTTTGAGTGGTTACCCCACAGTTTTTGCTAGATGTTATTCCTGGTGTATGAACTCTGGACATTGGGGTGCTGCCGTCCTGCACCATCTGTATGTGCTTGGACCTTTAAAACATGTGTACAACTGGTTAATCCCTGATTGGCATCTTAAATTTACCAGTAAGTCCCTAGTATATGGTACCTTGTGTACCCAGGGCCTGTAGCATAAATGGCACTAGCGGACTGTAGCTCTTACTATGCCACCATTAAAGTTACCATGCAAAACAAGACTCTAGGCCTGCCCCAGCAGCCTAGCATGGCAGATTCAAAACCACAATTTCAACATGTTAAAATCACCCTTTTAACGGGCATAAACCTTCTTTTTTAATACTTACAAGCAATGTCCCCTCTATTTCTTTTCCTTTGTGGGCAGCACTAAAGGTGCTTCATGCACTACAGTCAAGGCTGTGTGCACTGAAGACAAGCAACAACTTAATATACAAGTATGTGCATCGTGCCCGCTACCAAAATATGTGGCAAAGCAAGGGTACCATCGGCCCAAATCTAAGCCAGAAACAAATTGTCCTCCCCTCACCTTTAGGTTGGTATTAAAGGACACAGGTTACAGGGGTGCAGTGGGCTCCTTGCACATCTGAGCCCCAGTGCAGGGGCGGCCTTAGGCATGTGCAAGCTTTGCACCTGCACAGGGCCACCAAACCCCAGGGGCCACCACGCCAATATATATCCTTAATATAATAATCCTCTGAGGATGGATACATATTTGCGTGGCAGCCCCTGGCAGGGATTTGGCAGCCTCCGGCTCTGTTCCACTTCCAAACACTCTGACCCCCCTCTTCACTGGCATCCGTGCTCCGCCCTGCCCGGACCCCCTCTTCCGGGGGCCCCTACCTACGCTCCCTGCCCAGGGCCGCCATGAGCCTAGAGCCGCCCCTGCCCAGTGACACTGAATCTTGTGACCAAATCATTCTATGTATATTTCCTCTCTTCACTACCGTTATGAATCTCTTATCTTCTCCGCTCACATTTTCTTATCCCTATTCACTTCCACTCTCTCTCTCTCTCTCAATTATCCTTATCTCGTCCCTCCTTTTTAAAGTGTTTGTCTTCTCCTATTGCACATCTTTATCTTCCCGATATTTCTTTTTCCTTTTCCACTCCTCTACTTCTCCCTCATCCTGCCTCCTCTCTACAGTCTACATCCTACCATTCTCTCTTCGCCAAATTCTCTATAATCTCCCTGTCTTCTCTCTCTCATCTCCCTGTCCTCTCTCTCATTCTACCCTTTCTCAATCAAATCTATTTATTGACTATGCATCTCTCCTACTCATTCCGTTCATTATCTTTGACCTCCTTGGTTGTCACCTTTGTCTACCTATCCTCTTCTTTATGAAAATCTGCTTTATTCAAGTTTCGAATTTTCAACATTCTAGGAACATAGCTACAAAATACCCCCCCCCCTTGAATGACAACTCTTACCCAGCAATCATGTGCAAAGCCACTTAACTACTGTACTAATGAATGTTGTTCCCGTGGCGATTACTCTCCAGTGGTTGGGATTGGCCCCAGTGGTTGGGGTCAGCTTTACTAATAAGGCTCTATTTCCTCCCAAACAAACCCCTTTTGCAACATTAGGATAGTTTTTTTATTTTGTAGTTTTATGTAGCTTGAACATGATCCGCCCAGGTATCAGAGCACTATGCAAATAGCAATCAAGCCATATATAATGGGAAAGGAGAAAAGCAAATGACAGAGAAGAATAAGCATGGAGCGACACATAAACAGTATATCATTAAGCAAACAGTTCCAAGATCCACTGGGGTCCACAATATACTGGACACGCTGAGATGATTCGAGATTCCTGTAGAACGAATCTATACATCAGAAGCTTTTTTGCTTCTTTTTTTGAAGAAGGCAGTCAATGGGTTTGTCCTGGGTTTAGATGGTAGTGAGTTCAAAATTCTTTGGGCAAGGTCTGAGCAGAAGCGTTTGTCAGTCTTTTCTCTGTTGAACTTCTGTGCTTTCAACAGTAGGGAATTAGGGCTTCTTAACCCCTTCACTGCAGCGGGTACTCTGCCGCAGTGCTAAGGGGGCGGGGGGGGGGGGGCGTGCGGTGCGCCAATGCTGGTGACGGAACCGCTCCGTCACCAGCCACAGTTGCGCTGTGCTCATGTCAGAGCGGTTCCGTCACGGCCCCGGCCACTCAATAGAACGCTCAGCATAGGCGCGGAATCCGCGCCGTGCAGGCGTGCCGAGCGGGCCGTGACGGAACCTCTCCGTCATCAGCACACGCGACCGCGGCTGATGACGGAGTGGTTCCGTCAACTGCAGGGGAGGGGCTAAGGAATGACTACCCCCAGATAGCTCAAGTTTTTTGGCCAGGTAGACAGGAGTGTTATGGTGATAATGATAGACCGGGGAAAAAAACTATGTTTTAACCTATACCAAGCAGTTATGAACTGCAAGAAACAAAATAATCTCTGTGACAAAAGCAGTACCCTAATGAACTATTTACATACATACAATTCTGTGATTTGCATGGTACACTTTCTTTGCATCAGGCCCATTGACCGTTTGCACTACTTTATTATGTCAAAATTGCCACTAGGCAAAGATCCATCCTTCTCCAGCAGGAACATTAATCACCAAAGTAATGTTGACATTTTCATTCTTGCCTGAATGCTGCTGAACACACAGCACAATCCTAAAACCAGCTTTGCTTCAAAGGCATCCTAAACTCACGTATGTGAAGGAGCTCTTGTATGTCATATTGAATTTAAAGAGTCTCGATAAAAAAGTATTTGCTAAGTCTCTAAACAAATACATCCGGTTCAACATGTTTATTTCACACTGCCCCATATTGGCCTCCTGAAATGCTCCATTCTTAAATCATAGGAAGCAGCAACCCTTTGTCTTTGGTGCATGTCCTGAGCCTCCTACAGCGCAGTCTGCCACACATGCAAGAGGAGTTTTCACACCTGGTTTGTGGCATTGGCAAAATGTCCTTTTATTGTCCCTTTTTGTCCTGGAAGTGGCCAGGGCACTCCCAGAGACAATTTGGATGCACAAAGAGGCAAGGCTGTTGCGGGCAACTGTGAAGTCTAAAGGTAACATAGCTTACAAGCCACCACTAAGGTAGGCCCTAAATGCTGGTGTTTGCACAAAATATCAGAGAAAAACTATTGTGTTGACAAGAATATACAGGATAGAAATACTGTGAAGGTATGTCTCAATGGGTAAGCAAACTTCTGCTAATCTTAACTTCACATCTATGTACCTTGAAGATATATGTATATATTGCCATGGTTCATATATGTGGAGTTAAAATCAGTAAATCTATACATACTTCATTGCACTTACCTTCTCAATATTTTGGTCCTAGATATTTTTGAAATAATGGTGCATATTTACAAGGGGGTTGCACCACCTTTTTTATGTTCCATGGTGCAATGCCCTGCACCATATTTACAAAGTGGCATTGAGCCACTTTTTGTGGCTTAACATGTTTTGTAAATATGGTACCTGTGTGAAAGGGGTGTGAATGGAGTAGCCAGGCACGCTATAAATCATCTTATTATTTTTATTCTTATTATTCCCCATAGCAAATGGGAGACAATAATGAAGGCAATGTTGCCAAACAAAATGCAGCTCTGAGTGCTGGTGCTAAATGGGATTAATGAAAATTTCTTTTTTTAGGATAAACCCTTTTATGAAAAGGGAGGGGTTTAATGCTACAAAACAAATGCAAAGGTTCCCTTTTCATATGTTCTTAAGTAAAGAGACTGGAGTCTCTGAGGGATCCTAGTGAAAGACAATGGGTGAACACTGGATTTTATCTAAGGTTGCATATGGACTAACAAATTTACAATTTTACAAGGTTAATATACTTCAGATATTTATATCAGGCATCAAATTGAACCAATGAGAGTGTGGAGACAGAAAAATTGGTTCAATTTGGGATTACTTATTGATAAATCCTGCTTAACATACCACTGCAGGAACTCAATCTATTAAATCACTCATCAAGCTTGCTTCCCCAACTGTGGCCTATTTTAGATGGTTCATTTGGCCAAGGCACTTACACAAATATTTTGAAGCCACCAGAATCCCAGGCAATTCTATAAAATGCTCCCTATATGTAGTTCTATAAAATTCTCCCTAACTATTACATTATGACAGAGAAGACAGCTTTTACACTCTTTCAAAAACCTTCCCTGCACCAGGAATGAGGATGAATGCAATGATATCAATACATTGTTAGATACTCATTTCAATCCCGCTTACACACAATCTGTCTGTCGGCAAACTAAAGATAAGGAGGGTGAAACAATCCACAACTTCCAAGCACGATGACGTGAACTGGCCGCATTTGCATAAACGAGGACCCTGTCAAGGGAATGAGGGCACAAATCATTCAAAAGTGTATGGCTTCCATCCTCCCACAGCGTATCCTTTATGAACCAGGAATGTTGCTGCACACCAGGAGCTGGATAGAGGTGCTGGTTAACAAAACTAATCACCTATTTATAGCAATCGGGTATTTCAAAACAAAGAAGGCAAAGCCACAAATTTGCAAGATTGTCAGGCCAGTGGCCCCCATCATTGCTGGTGCATTCCACTTCAGGCCTGAGTGGATGGACTTAAGAAACTGGAGAGGCTCCATGTGATTGAAAATGTATTAGTTTCCAGCAGTCCCTATGACAGTGAGCTCTTAGTCAAAGCATCCTAGCACCATGAGCAGATGCATCAACATGTGATAATAGATGATGTTTCAGAGGATCTGAGTGCTGCAAGATGGTTTTCCAACCTACACCTTAATGCGAGAACCATCCACTGGTGCAGGGGAAGAATGAAGCAGTTACATAGCCACATTCTTGACCCACATAGATTTACAGAGACAAAGTCATTGAGATTAGGGGTGTCACCTGCTGGTGGGGTATTCCTAAACACCATAAAGGAAGCAATGGTTGTCCTGAAGGGCTCTGTGAATATCAGCGATAACATTTTAATCAATGCAAAGGACATAACAGATCATTGTCAATTATGAGCCACAGTAGAACAAATACCACATTGCAGACTTACATTCCAGTGACAGAAATTCAAGTTTAGAAAGAACGGCATGTAATTCTTTTGATATATTTTCAAATGAACATTCAGAATAGAAAGTTGAAGACATTGCCCTTCGTCTCAAAATGTGTCAGAGGTACATAGTGTCTTAGGCATGGCAAGTGGTTCTTTCCAAGCTTCATAACACTGATAGGCCCTCTAAAATATTGTCAAGAAGAAAACAGCATGGACATGATCTGGTAGACACATGGCTGCATTTCAGAATATACTGGAGGCCAGGTGACAAAACAGGCTCATGGAGTGTTTCGACCCAAGGAAGAATTGAGATGTACTAGTAGAGATGGCATTCCAGAATGCACTTGGGCGGTCTTACTACAAGATAACAGCAGAGGTTTATGGACTTCCCTGTTACCTTTGTCAGAACAGCCCAGGTAGATACCAAAACACAATACTCCTGATTAGAACATTTTAATTCTAGATGTCCATGACTTTCCTGCCATCAAATGGGTATGTTCTCTATCTCTGTATTAGCAGAAATTCTGTTTCCTAACTGACTACAAGCCATTATTGCTATTGTACATGGGTACATCTTCCAATGGACCTCTCAAATTGTGAAGTGAGCAATTCAACTGCAAAAGTGCTCATTTTAAACCATATGTTAGTCTAGTGTGGGCAATCTGGTGGATTATTTGTCACAAAGACACAAAAACATACCCCCAGGAAAGGAAGATAAGCTGCATGAAATATGTCAATCAACAGTGGTTTCATTATAGTGCAAGGGTTACTGTCATTAGCATTTTTAGGATCTCTAAATTGTATCTTTCAAAAGGATGCTGAGTCCGAAATGGCATGCTTTATCATAGAGCCCACTCCTCACTCATGATGGATAGTGAAAACACAAGTGGAGGGAGCATAAGTAAAGAAGAGAACTCGTCATCACTGTGTACTTCTATAAAGAAGAGGTTTAAGGGACCAAAATGCGAAAGTGTGAAAGAAAAACTATCCTTTTATCAACTAATACTTTTATTTACCATATTTTGTAGTGGAATATGAAAGATGGAGAATAACTCTAGCAGTGTGTTTGGTCAGCATGTTTTAGCGCCAATCTCAAGCGTTTGAGGAATGTGATGGTTCCTTCAGGTATGGGATCCCTTAAAAACATTACCCAATTGTACAATGAAAACAGCCTGTAAGGGACTATTGTGAAACGTATTGAAATAAAAGAAGTATCACTCAAAATTTGCAAGCAAAACCTACCCAACTGTTTCAAAGGTAGTTGTTGGGAAATCTACTAGACGGATGGCACACCCTCATTGACAAAAGGCATAATGTCAATGAATAAAGGTAAAATCAAATATGGATTGTTCGGTCTTACTGGGACCGAAACCATTCAAGAAATATTAAGAAGGTTCCATGTGCCAACTTTATCTCAAATTTCATAAATTAGTTACACTCAATGAGAAAGAAGCCTTACAGTGGTTGTGTGGAACTGTATTGCATCCACATCATCATCATCATCAAGCTTTATTCAGCCACAAAGATCATAAAAGCACAATAAAAAAACACAGTTTAAAACTTTCAGAACACATCCACATATAATCCAGTAATTACATAAAAGAAGGGTGCCCCACTCTGTGAGAGGAAATGGCTTCTTTCATCCATCCCTGCATACCCCAAACATTTTCGATGGATACAATTTATGTTGCAGGACCCAGCGGGGACTCCTCCGCTAAGGCGGAGGAGCATCGCCCCACATGAAAAATAATTGATGCGTGTACTTACTTCACCTGTGTCATCATTCTTAACATTTTAGCGACGATCTATGCTGTGTTGGGGGCAGCTCCTGATCCTCTCCCCTCTATTCTGCGCCACCAACTACATTTTGGAAGATCTACTCTACATACTCTTCATTCCACACACAAGTAAAGGAAACTGTTTACCCTATCAGTCATCTTACGGTGAGTTCTTATCTTCCATCGTCGCCTGCTTTATTGTTTCTGCATTGTCGTTTGCTGTGTGAGACTTTTGGATTCCGGTTTGGCTTGGAGAAGACTGTTTCTGTGTGTGAGGACAATCCCTATGAATCCTCTGTCACACTTGTCCGTGGGAAGCTTTGCCAGTGTTTCACGGTGTCTCCCTGTTTCAGTAGTCTTTCATTCCTAGCTCCTTTGCCATTGATTTGCCTGCTGGCCGTCTCCCACGCTGACAGGCACAGCTGTTCCGGTGTTTGGAATGATTTCCATCTGCATCTCCTAGCTGTGTGACAGTTTGTGGGCCACTTCAGCTGGTCAGTGTTCTTCGCAGAGGACAGCAGCGGAGCCGTCCTTTCCTGTAGGCTGATCAAAGTCTGCGCTGAGGAGGGTGTTTCTTCTCAGCTGATCAACATTCCACGCTGGGGTGAGTAACTGAGCGATCTCTTTCTGCCAGCTGAACGACATCTGCACTGAGGAAGGTGGAGTGTTCACCAATTCCTGTGTGTGTAAGACTGTGTCAACTGACTGACGCTGAATGGAGCAGCAGTATCGTCGATACCCGTCAGGTGATTGGGTTCCACATTGAGGAACACAGCGAAACTGCGGAATCCCTTCTCTCCAGAGCGTTTCTTGTTAGCGGACTGACGGTTCTTTGCTCCGCCTCTACCACCGCGTTTGCATGGGGTCGCCGGGAGTCCATCAGCGACGCCACAGTGGTGCCTTCTATTCGATGATGGGCATAGCTTTCACTGATTTTTGCTGATTCCTCACACTTTGTTGTAGGTGTTTACACAGTGTGCTGGAAACTGCTATATTCTTTTCTGGATTACCATACCCCGCCCACACGGTTAACTCTCTGCACCTCAAGTAAACAATTAACTCTTTATTGCCTGTCTAATCGCTGATAGGCACATCTTCCAGAAACAATCATTTAACTGCCATTACCTTCTCCATTTATCCACAAAGTAGAAACTCCTATCCCATGGTCTCATTTGAATATCAATCACAAAACAACACTTATTCTATCGTTCTTAAGGATACATCTATTGCTGTGAAGTTTCTATTTTGTCATTTTTACTTTTACTACAATCTATTGTATTATCCTCTGTGATATTTTATTACAATAGTATTGCCATCAACAATTTGTATTAAGTAATTATACTGCTGTGTTCTCCTTTTACGCACTTGCTACTTCTCTGTTCTTTTCTCTATCTTCTTTTTTTCTTCTCAATCTTTAGTCTATTTCCTCTATCTCCTTTTACCATAGCTTCCTTCACAATGGCCCACCCTCCTTCTTTCTTGAATTAGGTGGGTGACCCACTCATTCCTTGGAAAAAATGGGTTAATCTTTTTGAATCCTATTTAATAGCTATTGGAGGTGACAGATTCTCAAATGTGCAAAAGCAACATATTCTTTTACATAATTTTGGCAAACATGCCAGAGAAATTTATGATGATTTACCTGATCTTGCTGAAGGAAATCAAAGTACCAATAAAGATGCCATGGGTGATACTCAACAAGATGTTTATTATAACACACTTAAGAAATTGGAGATTCAGTTTGGGGATAAGTTGAATATAGTTCGAGAACGACATACATTATTTTCTAGATCTCAAGGAAAAAATGAAAAAGTGATTAATTACATATCCGTTTTAAGAGGTTTAGCTGCCACATGCATTTTTGGTACACTGAGTAAATGTTTAATTAGAGATCAGATGGTGAGGTGCACCAGTGATAAAAAAAATCCAAGAGAAGGTATTGGCTGATGCACCTGATCTTAAACAAGTCATAGACATTGCAAAAAGCATAGAACATACTGCCTTTTGTATGAGTAAAATGAGAGAGACAGTTGATGTCAAGCCAGTCTTTGATAAAAATGTGTATAAAGTATTAGGGAAAGAAGATAAAAACCAATCTGTAACCACTGAGAATTTTAAGCAAAAGAACACATCGACAAAATCCAAATGTTTCAGGTGTGGGATTTCAAATCATTTAGCCAATAACATCAGGTGCCCTGCCAGAGGAGTAGTATGCAGGAAGTGCAATAAACAAGGGCATTTTTCCAAAGTTTGCAGAGACATGAAAAGAAATTTCACTCACTTGGTCAATTATGAAGTAGGTCATAGTGAAGATATAACTTTTCACATTGCAGATAATCTAGAAGTCTACAAAAACAATTATCCTGCATGCCGTATACTCTTAGATAAAGTTCCTTTTACAATGTTTGCAGATTCATGCTCCCCGTTTACCTTGATTAATGAATCGTATTTTGTAGAGAAATATAAGAACAAGAGCTATACTCTTCTACCACCTGACGTCAACCGGTGGTTACATCAATGACCCCATATCATTGGTTGGAATGCTGATTATGCAGATTGGTTTCAAGAATAGATCCACCATTGCGAATGTGTATATAACAAAAAATGGTTCCAACCTGCTAGGGTGGACACACCAAAAAGATTTAGGGATCAAGTTAGATCCCAATGCCCCAGAACCGGTCTATCGCGTAGATGAGTCCATGACTGATAATGACATATGCAAGAAATTTCTGTAACTTTTCCAACAATTTAGGCTTACTCAAGGGTTACCTCCATAAGATTAAATTGAAGGATCAGTACAAACCTTTTGTACACAAAGCCTGGGACAGGCGTAGCTATGGCCCAGGCCCGTAGTCCTCATTGTGGGGTTGACTCTGTGGTACATTGGATTCCCCACTGATATACAGGCAGTGTTCGACATCCTAGCACCAGTGTTCACCCTTTTTTTCCTCCTTTTTTTTTCTTTTTTTTCCTTTTCACATTCACAATTTATGTTCAGGTTTGGTGGTGGATGATGATGAGAACCTGAGGTAGTAGGCGAGTACCTTCCTGCTTACCCCCATGGTATTACTTCCGTGACGCACTACAAGTCCTCTCACACATTTTTTCCTTTTGTATCTCCTTTCACTCACTGAAAGTACTCTCTTCATATTAGGGGAGGGAGAGTGTGGAGGTGACATCAGTTGGAATCAGCGCAACAATTTGAATTTAAAATTTTGTTTCAAAGTGGTGACCCAGATCTGTAAAGTACAGATGGTATAATCTTAACCGCTGCCCCTACAGATAACATAATATCTATGTGGGGATCTGAGAAGTAGTTTTACCGTGTGAACAGGTCTGATGTTGTGTATGAGATCATGAGTGGGGGATGACCTGTTCTCTACCCCTATAGCTCCTTTGTGTATAAGTACACAAAGCCAGGTCTGTACCATTGCTGGTACGGGATCCTTTAAAAAAGGAATTGGATAAGTTGGAAACCAATGGAGAGGCTTGCCCCCATTGTCATAGCATCTAACGAAGGGGGTAAGAGCATCAGGTTGTGTGTCGACCTGAGAGATCTAAACGTGAATATTTGGGTGGACAGACATCCGCTCCCCAACATCAAAGAGATGCTTAACGTCATTCAGGGAGCAAAGTACTTTAGTGTTCTAGGTCTTTCGTCAGCATACTACCAGGTAGCCCCATCCCGATTCCAGAGCTCTTGCATCTTTCATAACCCCATTTGGTGCATACCATTATCGCAGAAGGCCCTTCAGATTAGCATCAGCTGCTGCAGTATTTCAGTGTATCATGCAACACATATTGCAGGGAACTGATAACGTTTTATGTTTCCAAGACAACATCCTTATGTACGGTGAGTCCAAAGAGGAACATATTAGAGTCCTTGAAGAGGTTCCGAGGAATTAAGTAGAGCAGGATTTACCACACAGATTGACAAATGCAAAATTGGGGTGAAATCTGAGGTGTACCTTGGTCATACCATTACCTGTAAAGGTATAAGTCCCAAGTCCAGTCTTCTGGATGCAGTTAAATTAGCACTAGGGGGGGGCGTGTCCAAGATGGCGACGAAGTAGGACGTATCTTCAGGTCCCTCCGGCGCCACGATTTACAAAGCTTTGTCCAGCGTCCTCTCGGGAGCGCATCTTGCCTTCAGATTGCCTGGGGGAGTCCCGCGGGGTGATTCGGACCCGAGCGGAGTTCCTGCGGAGTCCCTAGCTGCCCGGGGAGCTGATATAGCGGAAGGCCTGCTGATAGCCGCTGGGCGCGGAACCTGAGGCGGGCAGACCAGTGGGACGTCGGGGTGCCGCAACCGGGCCCACAGGTGCTGTCTGTGGAACATCGGGGATCTCCCTGCCCCTGGAATGGAACGCAGAGGTGTAGCATTCGTGGCGCCTTAAGTCCTGGAGGACGGAGGGGACGGCCGTCGGTGAGACGTGGGTCCCCGGCGAACAACATCACCCGAGGTCGGGGTTGGGCAGCCTAGCGGTTGCGGCCCCCACTCGGCCGAGCTCTTGAGGACTTGCCCTCCGGACCCCGAGACACTGTGGTCCCGCGAACGAGCCGACCGGTGTGTTGCGGCTGGTGGCGAGAGGTGAGACCCGGCAGCCTGATCTAATCGAGGCCGAGGATTGGGGGCCTAGCCGATAAGACACCGGCAAAGCAGAGGACTCCAGCGCGACCACGGATGACAGGAGGTTAGAGCGCTTGCCCCCGACGTCCCCCACCGAGTACAGAGGAGGCCTGGGGGCGAACCACGAGTGAGACACGGGCCCGGTGATAGGCCCCCCCTGGTCCACGTGGGGAGTTAGGCCGAGGCTGCTGCGTGGGGCTGGACGAGACGGGGCCTGCATTCGTGGCCTCAGCCCTGATACACTGCCTTTGACCGTGGCCCTGTTCCTCTCCCCGCCCGTCTGCAGAGTTCTGAGGGGAAGACGCCAAGACACAGCTACGACCTACCACCATTGGGTTCCTACCGGTCGCCTGTGACTGCGAGGGGCCTGAGACTAGACTCCCCGAGGACGGGGACGGTGAGCGGGCCTGCCCGGGGCCCTCCCCTGACGGGAGTGCACAGAGTGGTGAAAAGGGCGATTTGCCGAAGCAGTGGATCAGACTCAGCGTGATGGCGGGCAGACTCCGCAAGGGACAAGAGAAAACGGGCAAGGACGGCCATCCGAGGGGGGGGCTCCTCGTCGACGCCGCCGGGTCCCAGCAGCTCCCCCAAACAAAAGGACGGCGATGCCCCGGCTACCAAGGCCTTTATGTTGGAACTATTTGCAGCAATTAAAGAAGACATATCCGAACTACGCACCCAGCTAGCTTCGGATCTCTGCGAGGTCCGTAGGGATGTGGAGGGCATAGGCAAAAGGGTGACAACGCTTGAGGAGTGCGACTTGGGCCTAGCAGGTGATGTCCATCAGTTGCAGCAAGACGTCCTCAGGCTTACAGAACAGAACCTGGATCTCCAATCCCACACTGAGGATTTGGAAAACCGCTCCCGCCGGAATAACATCCGTATCCGGGCGGTGCCAAGCGGAGGAGAGTCCGGAGACCTGCGGGGCTACGTAGAGGCCCTTTTCCTGCAGATCCTAGATGAGGCAGACTTAAGTGAAATCCGCATGGACAGGGTTCACAGAGTGGGCCTATCGAGAGGAGCTGGGGCGCCGCCACCGGACATCTTGGTGTGTGTCCACGATTTCCAGCTCAAGGAGCCAATATTGCGAAAGGCCAGAGGGATCGACTCTCTACAATTCCGAGACCATCAACCCCAGCTTTTCCAGGACCTGGCGGCCTCTACGCTCCAAAAGCGATGTGAGTTTCGACCGGTGACTTCCTTTCTGCGTGAGCAAAATGTGTCTTACTCATGGGGTCACCCGTTCAGAATCGTCTTCAGATGGCAGAACAGACTGGTCCAGATCAGGTCCTTACAAGAGGCCAAGGACCTCCTTGGCTTGGATGATACTGCTCCCACCTCGAGAGACGGGAGCCCCCGACGGAGGCAACGACGATGATCTTCCTCTTGGCAGAGAGTGGGGAGACCGACGACGGCGACGAGACTGGACCCCGCATCGGGACTGCAAGAGAGGGGGGCAGCAGTAGCGGCGGTGGCTTCGTCGACAGTGAACTCCTCACTGCACAGCTCTTCAGCGGCCTGATCCTGAGAGTGACCTCATCTGGGCGCCGGGGCCCCCCCCTTTCAGGTACTATGGACAATGTGTTATTTGTGGAACTGCTCCGCGGGGGGGCCCTGGAGCTCCGAGGACTGCGGACTAGACTTGTTAGGTTCGCATCTGACAGCGGCGCCACACTACTTGGTATCCTTTACAGTCTTTTTCTTTTTCTTTCTGGTTGGGGTTGTTTGGTTTCTGGGGACCTGGGGGTCGGGGTGGGGGGCAGGGGGGGGGGAAGGGGAGGGAGTGGTGGTAACAGAGGGGGAAGCGTGTGTGTGCGATGCGACTTGATGTGTGATGGTTGGTTAGGGCGGGCCACGAGGTGGGTCTTTGACTATCCTATGTGCTTCATTGGAAGGTCCCCTCCACTGACGACTATGGCTCCCTTGGTTCATGGGGTGCCGGGAGGTGGGAGGAGGGGGATGGGGATCTCGCCTAAGCATGAGCGGATTTTGCGGATTGGCAATCCGCGAATTTTGCGGATTTGCGGATTCGCAATCCGCAAAATCCGCGAATTCCCGCGAATTTGCGGATTTTTTTTTTTTTTGTGTTCGCCCGTGTTTCTGCCAGTTCGCGAGGGTTTTTACAATTTCGCAATTTGCGAACTTACCTGTCGGGTCGCAAGTTTTGCGAACTTGTTGTTTCTACGTGTCCAGCCTGTTTGGGACACTCTTCTTCATCACTGCCACTCTCTGTCACCACTGCCACTCTCTGACTACTCATGCCACCCTCTGGCCCACCCATGCCACCCTCTGTTTCATCACTACACCCTCTGGTTGTCCAGTGTACATTATTTTCGGCAAAGCAAAGCACACCTTCCCTGCCTCAAGTGACCTGAATTAATTTGGGGCTGATTAATGTGTCACAGAATATTTTTTTAGCTGGCACCTGCTTCCTTAGTGCGCCCTGATTAGTGATCTTTTGCACTTGCTAAGTGCTTTCATTGTTGCAAAATTAGTTACAACACCTGCCCTGCCCCAACTGACAATAATGAATTAGGGGCTGATTAATGGATTTTAACTTCCAGCCTGGCTCCTGCTTGTCTCCCTTAGCTGTAATTCAGGACCTTTGTGGCATATGTGTAACTATTCTGAGGTTCAGAGCAGGGTCACATAATAGTTTCAACTGGCAACTGAACTCTGGAGGGGCCCCTCAGGAAGCACTGCAGGAAATGGCTACTAATGATGTGCCTGAACTTTTGAACCTGGTAAGTAGTTACTTTCAGTTTTGCCAAGATCGTATTTCTGCAATTTCGCACTTATTCGCGGGGCGCGAACTCACGCTAACAGTGCGAGCAGTGCGAGCAAAATCCGCTGCTCGCGGATTTGCGGATTTTGCGGGAAATTCGCAAATCTCGCGGATTGCGGATTTCCCGAAAATCCGCAAAATCCGCGAGCGGAACGGATTTTCCGCCCACGCCTAATCTCGCCTGGTTGCCCGGAGCTAGGGGTGGAGGTCCTTGGGATTGGGTGGTGGGGGACTCGGACTGCAGTGCGAGAGCCTCTCCCGGCAACCTCCAACGAGGGGTTTAGTGATGACAGGTATGGTCTGCGGCGGGAGGATGTGTGGCTGATCCGCAGTGCATGGGAAGAATGAATGTGGCCCGATATGGGCCTCCTGGAGGAGCATGAGGGGATGACGGCTCTGTAATGCCTGTGATCATTGGCACATGGAATGTTAAAGGTCTAAATTCCCCACAGAAGCGCCCGAAAATCTGGAAATACGTTGTTGACCATCAGTTAGATGTAGTGGGCCTCCAAGAGACACACCTGGCCCGCAAAGATGAATCTCGGCTGAAACATAAACAATTCCCTCTCATCTATCGATCCTCCGCAGCTGCAAAGCACAGGGGGGTGGCTCTGATGTTTCGCTCCACCCTACATTTTCAACCGATGGGGGTCCGGAACGATAGGGAGGGACGTTGGTTGATGGTCAAGGGAGTATTACTCGGCAGGCCGTGCACATTCCTGGTCCTCTACGCCCCCAATGTAGGCCAGAACGGCTTCCTACGGGACCTCCTCCGAGAGGTGGAGGGATTTGCGGAGGGCGAGCTCGTGGTCCTGGGGGACTTTAATTTGGTGTGGGACAGAGACCTGGACTGCTCACAGTGCCTGAGGTCTGACGCCAGAGTTTTTGCCGCGGAGACCCAGGACAAAATCGGTGACCTGGGCCTTCTTGATGGATGGCGTGCCCTCCACCTTCAGGTGAGGGACTACACTTTATTCTCCCACGTCCACCAATCTTACTCTCGATTGGACCATATCTTTGTGAGTCAATCCTTAAGGGGAGATCTCCGAGAGTGCAGTATATTTCCTTTATCTGTCTCAGACCACAGCCTGCTGGCGCTTGGTCTGACTTGGTCCCCCAGGGCGACAACCTTCCGCAAATGGTACTTCCCAGCGTCCATAACCTGGGACGACACATACTGCAAGGAACTGCGGAAGAGTGTCCACGATTTCTTTGATCTTAACCCGGTGGAGGACACTTCCATCCTCACGACTTGGGACGCTTTCAAAGCTACCATACGGGGTAAGTGTATCGCGCTTAACTCCGCACTCAACAAAAGGAGACATACTGAGCGGGAGGAACTGGAACGGGAATTGGCGGCACTTGAACAGGCGCACAAACAGAACCCCTCTAGAGTGATGCTACGTCCTTTGACAGCCGTTCGGGGTAAGCTTAAAGCCCACTACAACAACCGGGCGGAACTTACCATACTTAGGCTACGGCGACTATCCTACTCCCAGGGGAACAAGGTGGGGAAACATCTGCCCCGCCAACTTAGAGACAAAAGACAGAAGGAATATATCGGTGGTATCTGGGACTCAAGGGGCACTCTGGTGCACCAAGATGGGGACAAAGCAAACCTCTTTGGAGATTATTACGCCGCACTCTACTCGGGGGAGGCTTTATCACCGGCCGCCCAAGAGGAATACCTACGAGCGCACCTGCTCCCTCAGGTTTCCACGGAATGGAATGATCTCCTTGCATCCCCCATTACGGAGGAAGAGGTTAGGGAGGCGATCAGGGCGCTGAAACCACTCAAGGCACCGGGCCCGGACGGCTTCACCGCGCTGTTCTACCAGACTTTCACCTCGGACATTAGCGGTTTCCTGACACGATTGTTTAACACAATGGGTGACACAGGGACGACTTCAGACTCCATGGCAGAGGCGGTTATATCGGTCATTCCAAAACCTGGGAAGGACCCTGCGGCTTGTTCTTCATACAGGCCCATCGCCCTGCTTAGCATTGATGCCAAATTGTACTCTTCCATCTTAGCGCGTCGACTGCAGGACTTAATGTCAGCCCTGATCCACCCTGATCAGTCCGCTTTATCAAAGGCCACCAGACGCATGACAACACCAGGAGGGTGGTTCACCTCATAGAGAAGGCCACCCGATTTAAGATCCCAGCAGTCTTAGTAGGCCTTGACGCCGAGAAGGCCTTCGACCGTGTGGACTAGAACTTTCTATTCCGGACCCTCGAGGCGTTTGGGTTTTCTCCCGCGTTTCTCAGGATGCTTAGGGCAAACTACAACAGCCCCCGCTCGAGAGTCGCGGTGAACGGCCACTGCTCCACCTTCTTTCCGCATTCTCGCGGCACTAGGCAGGTATGCCCCCTCTCCCCGCTGCTCTTTGCCCTGAGCATCGAGCCATTCGCGCTGGCGATCAGGGAGAACCCTTCACGGGGGAGCAACATAAGATCTCTCTCTTCGCGGATGATGTCCTGCTGTCCCTGGCGGACCCCGCCCGCTCCCTTCCTGTGGTCCAGGAAGCCCTGGACAATTTTGAGAAGGTTGCGGGATTCAAAGTCAACTTGCATAAATCATACGTTCTCAACCTTACGCTTCCTGCGGCGGAAACCGACCGCCTTGGACTCTTAACGCCGCTTCCATGGTCCCTCACTTATTTAGTGTATTTGGGAGTCCATCTGACCCCCACTATCGGGAATCTATATGCCGCTAACTTTCCACCACTTCTGACGAAGATTCAGAGTGATCTGGGCCATTGGAAACCCATGTTCATCTCATGGTTGGGGCGAGTGCACGCGATCAAAATGTCCCTATTACCTAAACTGCTGTACCTTTTCCAGGCCCTTCCCATTGTTCCCGAAGGTGATTTCTTTGGCCGCTTCCGGACCATAATGTTCCGGTACATCTGGCAAGGGGGTCGTGCCTGATTCTCCTTCGCTACTCTCCGACGCCCTCAGAAGAAGGGTGGAGTGGGCCTCCCAGATATGCACTTGTATTATAAGGCGGCACAGCTCCGAGTATTGGTAGAATGGTCACAGCCCGAGTCTGAGAAGCACTGGCTCCACATGGACCGATCGGTGGCAGGGAGGACAATTTGGGATCTAGTGTGGAAGCCAAAGAAGGATAGGCCTAAGAATGCATATGCCAGCACCCCCACAGGTACCACTTTAAAGGTCTGGGACTCAGTCTCACATGATGAGCGCTGGACGTCCTTCCCGTCCCCTTATACCCCTATCCATTTTAATCCCGCCTTTCCTCCTGCGGAGCGCGAAGGCCCCTTCGACGCTTGGAGGGCCGGAGGCTGTTACGCCCTTACTCACCTCTTCCATGGAGATGCGCCCCTCACGTTCGCAAACTGCATGAGAGACTACTCGGTCCCTCCACTGGAACGATTCCGCCATGTCCAGATGCTGCACTGGGCACTTTCGCCACCAGTTAGAGACGCAGCCACCAGGCCGCCCACTGTCTTTGAGGCATTCCTCGCAAAGACTTCCAGCATGCGGGGGACCATCTCCTTCCTGTACGACCTCCTGCTCTCCACCGCGATATCTCCGAGGCCACGCTATATGAGCCTATGGGAGGATCTCCTGGGCCGCCCCATTGAGGATGCTGAATGGTCCCGTCTGTGGCACGACATCGCGAAGCACAACCATTCCCTAGATCTCCGGGAGGCCCACCTTAAAACCACACTGGACTGGTACATGTACCCAGCCAAATTGAAGAGGATTTTCCCGGATTCCTCAGATAGATGCTGGAGGGGCTGTGGAGCGCTGGGTGATTTCCGCCACATATGGTGGGACTGCCCAATCATTCGCCCCTACTGGGAGGAAATCCTCTCCCACATCAAAGAGATCTTGAGTTACCCTATCAAAGTTACACTGGATCATGTTCTGCTAGGCCTTCGCGATCCGGATCTCGAACACCAGACACAAGCTGATAAAAAGATTCTATGCTATGTACGGGAGCGGCCAAGTTGACATTGGCCGCAGCCTGGAAAAAGAAGGAGGCCCCGGCACTCGCGCTATGGCATGCAAGGCTTTGGAGGCTACTTAGTATGGAAAGGATGGCGGACATTTTCCGGAACGACTTCAAGAACTTTTCCTTCCGCTGGGGACCTCTGGTCCGCTTTCTATCTAGCGGCTTACCGTCTGCGGTCTGCCCTCCCTCCATGCGAGACCTGCATCTTTTTCAGACCTGAATTACTTTGGTTGACTGACTTATGAATGAATGTACGTTACCACCACTGGGGAACGGGGTGGGTAAAGGGGGGGTGGGCGGGCAGGGGTGTTGGGGGGGAAGTTTGGTGACGCCAGCACAATGTAATCGCAGATGGGTACGGGCTGCGGCTAGAGCCTCAAGCTAACTACTTGACGAACTAACGATAATCCTCTTCGAACTGAAACCTGCAGCGGACCCTGGCCTCTGAGTCGGATCTGAACTAGGCCCTTCTGCCGGGTACGAACTGTGATCCTTGGTCCAGAGTTTAATGCTTAATCACTAATAAGGAATCCGTACGCCCGATACCATGCCCTCTGCGAGGGAAGTTTAGCGGGAATGTCGCTTGTTGTGGTTCCATAATTTCGAAATGTCAATAAAACCAACTTTCACAAAAAAAAATTTGCACCAGCACCTACCAACAAGGAAGAACTTAAGTCATACTTGGGCTTATTTGAATACATGTCCAAATATGTAAAAAAACTTTGCTGACTGTGTACATTCTCTCAGGTCTTTGTTGAAGAAGGGTACCCCTTTTGAATGGTTGATTGTCAGAATGAATTCTCACATATCAAGCAAGCCATCACGGAAGCACCCCTTTTGAGCATGTTGAATCCCAATTCCAAAACCACCTTAACCACTGAGGCCAGCATGAATGGATTAGGTGCTTCACTCACACAAGTTGTTGATGGAAAAGAGAAAGTAATAGCCTTTGCATCCAGTACACTTAATGTCCCTGAGCGTAACTACTTCACCATAGAAAAGGAAGCTCTTGCCTGTTTTTGGGCAATGACTAATTTTAATGTTTTTCTATGGGATATGCCATTCACCATAGGAACTGATCACAAACCTCTTCTACCATTGTTCCCCACCAAATGCATCGAGAAGGCCACCCCGCATCTCTAAATGCATGTTGGGTCTACAAGGTTTTAATTACTGTATTATATTTGTACCAGGTGAAAAGAACCAGGTTGCAGATTGTTTGTATAGACTTCCAATTGATGTAGAAGATTGTTACACTAAACCCTCTGATTATGCCATTCTTTCTATTGATATTCCTGCCATCAGTAAAGATGAGTCGGAGAAATGTGCACAAGACGACAACACCCTATTGTCCCTCAAAGAATTCATTTGTAAAGGGTGGCCTATGAACCTCAAATAAGTCCCTGAGAACCTTAAACCTTTTTGGATTGTAAAAGATGAATCATCTATTATTGGTAACCAAATACATAGGTGCAACAAGATCATACCACCTAAAGGCATGTAGGAACGCATCATTCAGATTGCTCAAGAGGGCCACCCTGATAGGAGTTTAACAAAAAACAACATTAGAAATTATCACTGGCCACAATATGGACTCTATGACAGAAAAGGTGGTAAAGGATTGTTTGGCCTGTGGTTCCAGTGACAAGACCAATATCATTCACAAGGCTCCTCTCCTTCCTATCCTGGTTTCCTCCAAACCATGGGACAAATTAGGACTTGACATTATAGGTCCCCTCAATTTGCTTAATGTCTCCCAGAGATTCATGTTCGTGTTAATTGACTATCATTCTCACTGGATTTGACCTAAATCTGTCACAACTATCACCACTTCAGGAGTTTCTAAAGAACACATTTTCCAAAGAAGGTATTCCCAACACCATTGTCACTGACAATGGAGTTCAATTTACTTCTGAAGAAATGAAACTGTTTCTGAGAACCATATCCATCACTCACTTAAAATCTCCCCTCTATTGTCCTGAGGCCAATGGGTTGGTCCAAAGGGCCAACAAGATGATAAAGGATACCATCCAATCGGCTTGTGTCTCCAAGTATTCTGTCGATGATGCCATAAGAAAGATGTTGGGGTCCTACCACACTACTCCGAATAGTGTTCCCGGAGTATCTCCTTACACTTCTCTCAAGGGAAAGAATCCAGGCTATAAACTGACTCCCAACTGGCTCAATGGGGGATGTCCCATTTTGGTTGACAAAATGACAGTCTCAGACAAAGTTAAGAGTCATCAAGCTGTGTACAAATCCGAGTACGATCAAAAATGGGGAACGAGCAACAGAGAATGGCACATTGGTCAGTGGGTTATCAAAAGACCTAATGTTAATCGTTCTAAAGTTTCAGCATTTTCCAAACCTTTGAGCATTTAACATGTTAATAACAACTCAGTGTTACTGGAAGATCGTAGCACTTGGAGCATGGACAATGTTGTGGTTTGCTCCAAAGTGTGCACTTCTGAGTTTAGCAAATTCGAAGGATCAGAAGAGTTTCCTCCCAGCGCCAGATCGTCTAAGGATGTCAGGCATCGTCATCCACCCAGTTGCAAGCAGACTATGAGATTTAACTCTATCTTTGTTGAGGACATACTCCCACACTGCTCTGTTGTAACTTTATTGTGGATATTCATCTTCCTTTCCTTGTTTTTCCCTTGCAAGGGAGATGTGTTGTAATATGTTTTCTTAACTAGCCCTCCTGCCCTTCACCCTATCTTCCCCTCTTCCACTATCCCCTCCCCTTCCTTTCCAGTTGGTACCTTCCATCCTTAGAACCCTGTTGTGATGCTCTTCTTAGAATATTAAGAATCCTGCCTGTCAGTTGGTGCTAGAGGATCAGCAGAAGAAACATGTATACTTACTTTACCCGTGTCATCATTATTAACATATACAAATCTTGACTTTCCTAGTAGTCATTACAATGTAACATAGCCTGCGTAAACGCCCAGTCAGATAAATGGACTCCTCACCACTGCAAATAAGGGTGTTTTGTAAGTTCCCAAAGGGAGGTGAGCCCTAGGTCAAGTTCAACTCTGTGTTCCATAAAACTCCATGATGCATTTTTCACAAGGGCAATGTCCCAATACTGGTGAAAAATTAGAAAGTGTTCATTGTTCATCATCCGACAATCTAGGTCTGGAGTGAGTAACATCTCATATTTTCCAGCACCTTTTGAAAGTGAATTGAGGTTGTGTCTATTGATGGTTTTATTCATGTAGATATTAATTGAAACAAAAGTTGATACATAAGTGTTCCTTGTGACTTTTAGTATGGTTGCCAGAAGGGCTTCCATGTTGTTCTGTGCTCTTTTCCTAGCACTGTGAGTAATGATCATGGAATATTTCTTCTAGTGTAACTTATAGGTCCGTTTAGCCGCCTTTTTCACATACCTGCAGGTGCTGGAGCAGGATCTCAACCTCCAAAGTTTTCCAAAAGGTAAGTTCTTCTGATGTGCTTTAGGATGTTGGCTGTCAAATTGTGATAAAGCATTATAATCAGTGCATTGAGTGTAGACCACAATTGTCAGAGTACCTTCTTGTAAAAAAATAAGTCAAGCAATGGTAGTTTTCTTTCCTCAAATGTACTGCTTAGATGGGGGTGAGGGTGTAAGTTGCCCACCCAGTTGTAAAATTCAGTGAAACACTCTGTGTTCCCCCTCCAGATCAAGATGTCATGAGTGTAATACCTCTTTTGGTGGACACGTTGTCTTTATGGATTTTCATAATGAAAAATATGCTTGATCTTAAATTTGCACATGCTTAAATTCGACATAGTGGGAGTGTGGGTACTCCCCATTTAAGTAATCATGATTTGCAGGAAGAGTTTGTGTTCATATTAGAAATAGTTTTTTCTCATGATGCAGTCCAAGGTAAAACATATAGGTGTTATTTGTTGCCAGATGCTCTTCCTCAGGAGCTCTTCAACAGCAAAAAGTGCACTTTCCTGGGGTATGACAGTGCATCGAGCAACATCATTGAGGTGTGGAAAATTTTTGAGGTATCGTCAAATTACATGTTCACCTGGAGCATTCGTGCAACCTTAGTATCCTTCAGGTAGGATGGCACCTTTTTAATGAAGGGGCAAAAGAAAAAGTTGCAAAACTGAAAGTGGTTCCAATGGGTCTTCAAGATGGGCTTGGTGACCTGTGTGAAACTTTGACAGAGAGAAAAGTTGCTTCGTGTGTTGTGCTCCACCCTGACTTTTCCACCTCTTGGCCATCAATAGATTTTTGTATGGAATCTATCTGTAGAGCCCCCCTTAGTCTTTTTTCAGCTTCTCTCATCCAAGAAGAGCCATATGCATTCTTCTAGTTACATTTTAGTGGGAGGGTTAATATCGCCCTCCACTATATGCTGGTTTAACATTAATGGAATTATCTTCAGCCAGATTTTGCCTGCCTTCATTGGATATGGCCATTACATCTTTCAGTACTGCTTCTTCAAAGGTATCCACTTCTGATTGAATACATTGCGGAGGGGGGATAATGGTGAATTATGTCCGCTGTTCTGAGGCTCACTACAGTCAGTTTCTCTGCTCTCAAAGAATCCTTTGGCAGAATTGTTTACGAAAATTGTGACAAATTAAATCTCAAAAGAAAGGTGCCTGGGGCTTGTGTACGAACAAAATCCAAACCCTTGATGTGTATAAGTGTGAGGTCATTATTACTTAGGTATTTACTAGACTCGAGTCTACTTAATTGTAACTTGTTCACTTGACTGAATCCAGGTTTTTGTTGATGTATTTGGGGCCAATTGCACCTGTGACTGATTTTAATTTTTTGTCTTGTGTTTTCCTCTTCTTATATAAGGAGGTCAAAGGTTTTCGGATAGGAATGGTGAAAAGGGCCCTTGAAAGGAAATAGCCTCTGTAGCTTTCCTTACTTTCTCGGGGTACTTTATAATGACTGTTGAACACGGAGGGAGTTGGAGGGGGGAACAAAACTTGCAAGTATACTGTTGAGCAGAATTTTCTTTCACAACACTCAGTGACCAGAAGCAAACGGGCTGCATCTCAAGCACAGGATGCTGAAGGTCAAGTCAGGTTCCTACAACAGGCTGCATGCCTCAAGGCAACCTGAGTCCACAAATTCTGAGAGAACTCCAGTCAGAGTGAGTGCCTCCAACAAGGTGTAGAGAAGGCCAGGAGTCACTCTAGGAATACATTTGCTGGCAGGGACCCAGCATTAAGGTTATTGCAGTAGAATTGACTTGGCAGTGCTACGGAGGGTAGATCAAGTAATAAGCATATAAGAGAACCTTGTTCTGAGAGTTGCACATTTGTCATAACACAAGACCTGAGAAATTCTATAGTACAATTAACACACCAGTGACACCCAGGATTTCTTAAAATAAAGGACTGCATTAGAGAAAATATGTGATTTCTTCATTTTAACAAAAGAGCAGAAGACATAAACCATTGAGGTTGGAGTTCCTACAGTCCTGGTCATCACTGAAGAAGAATACTGGAAGCTGTGGATCCAGCTGAGCACAGACTTTTGTATGTTCTTAGACGATGATACTTGATTGACGTTTTTTGTGCCAACACAAAGTATCCCATATTGAAACTAACACAGCCAGCTTCATTTAGCAATCTGCATGCTAAAATGGATAAAATAATTGCTGCATATAGAATCCCACTGGGCCTTCCATCCAAGGTCAAGGCATTCAAATGTAACTTGGGAAAACGGGGGACTGAACACCAATGCATAATCCCGGTGTTAAAAAATGAGTCATTAATTGAGTGGCCTGCACAAGTAATGGGTCTACATTTGTCCTTCACTGGGAACCAAACACCTCCTTCTAGCGCTTAGCTCTCACAGGGTAGTGAAGCACTGCAGTCCAAGGCCTACCCAAGGGAGGTGGTGTGGGCTAGTAATCAGAATTCACAGATACCTAATAACTGATGTCAGTCTGTGCTTTTCCTTTAGAAAAAGGAAAAGTATATTCATTACACACACACACTACCCAGTACTATGCAGCTATTTTCAAATATATACAAGCTGGAGGAATTACTTTTCGATGACATTACATAATCAGTCTTACCCCATCCTATGGGGGCGGGGGGTCTAGTACCACAGCTCACATGTGTAAACATTGTCTTGTCTCTAAATACCAGGGTTGAACATAGCTTGGAGCAACCTCTGACCTTGTTCACCAGGCAGATCACTCCCCTCACCACCACGCAGCCCCCTGTGTGACCGTGCTCCGCCGCCTGCATCGCCTCTAGCTGTCGTCCTGGTCTCCATCCTTGTGCCTGCTGTTTGTGCCCATCCTTCGATTGGTCTTCTGTCCATCTTTCTGTGACCCCCCGTGCCCGCTTGCCCCTGTGCCCCCTCGCTTCCCCCGCCTCCCCTGTCCTCGCCGTTTTACCGCTGTTTTTGACTCCCTGTGCCTGCTTGCCCCTGTGCCCCGTCTCTTCCCCGCCTCACGTGTCCCTGACGTTTTCCCGCCGCTGCTTCTATGCGGCCCTGCCCCCTGCCCCCCCATTGACCGCCCGCTTCCACCTCCCAGCCGCTCCTCCCTCCCTCTGCTCACATATGGAGGCCAGGCAGCGGTAGAGAGAGTGACCTCTGACCCTGTTCACCAGGCAGGTCGCTCCCCTCAACGCCACGCAGCCCCCTGTGTGACCGTGCTCAGCTGCCTGCATAGCCTCTAGCTGTCGTCCTGGTCTCCATCCTTGTGCCTGCTGTTTGTGCCCATCCTTCGCTTTGTCCTCTGTCCATCTTTTTCTGACCCCCCGTGCCCACTTGCCCCTGTGCCCCCTCGCTTCCCCCCGCCTCCCGTGTCCCCGCCGTTTTCTCACCACTGCGTCCCTGCGGCCCCGCCCCCCTGCCCCCCATTGGCCGTCCCGCTCCCACCTACCAGCTGCTCCTCCCTCCCTCTGCCCACGTATGGAGGCCGCGCAGCGGACACGCTCAGCAGGCGCACTGCTGACGCACCGAAGGCGCGCCAAAGGCATGCCCGTCTGCGCCTGTCCGCGCCTGGACCGCGCCCAGCGCCAGAATCCCTGGACCCCGCACCCCCCATAACGCCAGACTGCACTACGACTCCAACACCCTCCATGCACTCAACACTGGACGAGACCATCCCTGCCACCGGGTCACCCCGAAGCGCACCCAAGGGCCCTTCGCCTGCCGGAACTGCAGATTCACCAGCATCCAGCCCGCCAGACCACCAACCAGAGAACCCAACCACATCCGCTGCACCCTCCTCAACATCCGCTTTGCCCGCAAGCACGCCATCGAACTCTGGGACCTCCTAGACTCCACCGCCCCCAATGTCGCCTTCCTGACGGAGACCTGGCTAAACGCCACCTCAGCACCAGACATCGCCATAGCCATCCCACAGGGCTACACGATCTCCCACAGAGACGGCACCAACGGAGATGGAGGGGGAATCACCATCATCCACAAGGACACCCTCAGAGTCTCGACCAACACAGACGACACCCTCACCACTGCCGAGCAGATGCATTTCCAGATCTACACCGAACCCAACAAGACCCTCCGAGGAACACTCGTTTACAGACCACCCGGACCAAGACCACAGTTCAGCGACACGATCGCCACTTCGTCAGCACCCACGCCCTTGCTTCCACGGACTACATCCTCCTCGGGGACCTGAACTTCCACCTCGAGAATAACAACAACGCCAATTCCACCGCCCTGAAAGACAACCTCACCAACCTTGGACTCAAACAGCTCATGACGACACCCACCCACGCCGCCAGACACATGCTGGACCCCATCTTCTCCACAAGCCCCCATGTCTCCTTCAACCACATCACCGAACCCCACTGGACCGACCACAGATGCGTCCACTTCACCTTCAGGAAACCCACCACACACCACCGCACCCAACTGCTGCCACCCTGCTGCTGGGGCAAGTTCACCAAGGACCACCTGACTACCACCCTCGTCCTGAGACCACCCGCCGACCCCACCGACCCCAACACCGCCGCGACCAACCTAAAACAGTCGATCAACGACTGCGCCAACACACTCGCCCCTCTCAAGACCTCCGCAACCAACCACACCAACAAGAAAGCCGCCTGGTGCACCGAAGACCTCCGGATGTCCAAGCGCACCTGTCAGAAGCTGGAGAAGAAATGGCTCCACGACCGAACACCAGTTAGCCACACAGCCCACAAGAGCGCCGCCCGCAAACACCACCAACTCATCAGGACCTCCAAGAGGACCACCTTCAAGGACCGCCTTGACAACAACGCACACAACTCCAAGGAGCTCTTCAGCATCGTGAAAGAACTCTCCAACCCCAGCTCCAACACCAACGACATACCACCATCACAAGACTTGTGCGACTCCCTGGCCACCTTCTTTCACTGCAAGATCACCAACATCCACCACAGCTTCAACCCCAAGACCCCTGCACCCACCACCAAATCCACCACCCCCGCGACCACTACCCGCACAAGCCGCCTGACCGCCTGGTCCAACGTCCGCGACGAAGACACCATCAAAACCATGAACTCCATCCACTCCGGATCCCCATCCGACCCCTGCCCTCACCACATCTACAACAAAGCCAGCACAACCATCGCGCCCCACCTCCGGAAAACCATAAACAGCTCCTTCGATACAGCAACCTTCCCGGAAAGCTGGAAGCACGCCGAGATCAACGCCCTTCTGAAGAAATCCAAGGCGGACCCCAGGGACCTCAAGAACTTCCGGCCCATCTCCCTGCTCCAGTTGCCGGCGAAAGTGACAGAGAAGATTGTCAACAAAGAGCTAACCCGCTACCTCGAAGACAACAACATCCTGGACCCTTCCCAATCCGGTTTTCGCAGCAACCACAGCACCGAGACCGCCCTCATCACCGCCACTGACGAAATCAGGATCCTAATGGACAAAGGAGAAACAGCCGCCCTCATCCTCCTGGACCTGTCAGCAGCCTTTGACACAGTCTGCCACCGCACCCTATCAGCACGCCTCCATGACGCCGGAATTCAAGAGAAGGCCCTGGCCTGGACCACATCCTTCCTCTCCGGCAGAACCCAGAGTGTCCGCCTCCCACCCTTTCGCTCAAAAACCACTGAGATCATCTGCGGCGTCCTACAGGAATCCTCCCTCAGCCCGACACTGTTCAATATTTACATGGAACCGCTCACCCACGTCGCACGTCAACATAACCTCAACATCATCTCCTACGCCGAAGACACCAAGCTGATCATATCCCTCACGTAAGACCCCCACACCGCCAAAGCCAACCTCCACAGAGGATTGAAGGCCGTAGCCGACTGGATGAAGGACAACAGACTGAAGCTGAATTCAGACAAGACGGAGGTCCTCATTCTCGGACCCACCCCATCAACCTTGGACGACTCTTAGTGGCCCACATCGCTTGGCACAGCCCCGGAACCCACAGACCACGCACGCAATCTGGGGGTCATCCTCGACTCCACCCTCTCCATGACCAGGCAAGTCAACGCCGTCTCTGCATCCTGCTTCAACACCCTCCGAATGCTCCACAGGACCTTCAAGCGGATCCCTCCAGACACGAGATAAACCGTCACCCAGGCCCTCGTCACCAGCAGACTCGACTATTGAATGCCCTCTACTCAGGAACAATATCAAAGCTCCTGAGACGACTACAACGAATCCAGAATGCCTGCACGTCTGATCCTCAACGTCCCCCGACGCAGCCAAATCATACCCTACCTGAGAGGCCTACACTGGCTCCCCATCAACAAGAGGATCACCTTCAAACTCCTCATCCACGCACACAAAGCACTGAACAACACCATACCCACATACCTCAACAACCGCCTCAGCTTCCACATCCCCACCGAAGCCTCCGCTCAGCCAACCTCGCCCTCGCCACAGTTCCTCGTATCCAAAAAAACACCGCCGGCGGCAGATCCTTCTCCTACCTCGCCGCCAAGACCTGGAACGCACTCCCTACCAGCATACGACAGACTCAGGACCTGCTGGCCTTCAGAAGACTTCTCAAGACATGGCTCTATGATCAGTAGCGCCCCCCCCTAACCACCCCCCAGCGCCTTGAGACCCTCACGGGTTTGTAGCGCGCTTTAGAAATGCAATGATTGATTGATTGATTGGAGTAAGAGCAATTACTACTGGCACCAAAGCGAGTGGCTGTTGACTTCATTATCTCTATTAAACAAGAAAAGAGTGTTCTATGGTTTACAAAACGACCACAAAAGGAGCAAAAGAAACTAGCCTCACTTAGGTTAGTTAGGAAAGCCCTCACTCACCAACCTGGTGGTGACATGCTTCATCATTGGGCCCCACTAAAGAGGCAGAGTGCCTCTTTAGTGTGCTTCGACGCCAGGTCTACTGCGGAGCGGGTTTTTTTGTGAGTTCAGGCGTGTAGTGAGAATAAATAATATTAAATGGTGGTGAGGGATTAAAAAATGACCTTCAGTGTATCCAAAAACTATTTATTAAATGATAACTAGGACATAAGTAAAAACATTAGTGTAGGAAATTAGTCCACAATTAATTGTGTGGGTATTTCCAAGATTATCTACTGTCAGTCAACATGTTTCTGCCTTGAAACGGTGTAATTTTACCAGGCATTCATCAGGACTATAGAAGTGTATTAAACCCTGGCGGTATGAGCGCGCTAAGGCCCACCCTAACCTAGGGACGTGAATAGTGAAAAAAAGGGTGATAAAAAAGTGCAAGAAGGAAGAGGGATCTCCTCCTAGTTACTCCTGGTTTAGGAAGCTTACCAAATTTGGTTTCTGCACTTGTTAGGTGTATTCAGGGTACACCATGGGTCTCGGGAGGGGGGTGGTAGCATAATTAGCACACCGCCCTCGACGACAGGCACCCTCAGTATACCTGCTGCAACCTCGACCAGACCCCGACTTCATTAACTCAAGAAGCATTTAATTAGGGGAGCAAATGCAAAAATTACATATAATCATGGCAGAGAGTACTTAATGCTGGCAAAAAAGCATGCATACTTTGATCACGAGTGGCTATCAATGTCATTACTTAAATAAAGCATTACCAAGAATAAATGTCTAAGCATGCCAGGGAGTATCTGTACTTACCCTAACTGTTATTTATAAATAATGCAATTCAACTTTTACCAGTATAAACACAACCCTATGCAATTATAGAATTCAGAATATATTTTGAATACATTCAATATACAATTCTGGCCTTTAACTTAGTCCCTAAAGGGCATCACTTTAACAGAATCACAAATGTGCAGTTTACACCTTTTACCTCAAGAGGGTGTCCCTCAACTTGAAAATTCACGTGGACTATTTCTATTTTCAGGCCACAACCATTGTGGCCATAATCTTCACCCACAGATGGTGCATCATTCTGACACTGAAGGAAAAAGGTTACTGCATAGGAGGTGCTTTTAAACAAGGTAAAACCCTTGATGGGTTATCTTTTTAATGTCTCCCTAAATTTAGGATGATACCTAATTTGGGAGGGAGGCTGCACTTCTTCTTCAGCTCTCCCCTCACTGTTGCTTCAATTTGGTGGTGACCCCATCCTCCTGCTGTCACCACAAGCTAAAAATTAGTGTTTCCAAGAAAAAACATGCAGGCGAAACTGACAAGCCCAGCAGGGCATTATGGACCTCTCCTCTCTGGTTTGATGCATAGCAGAGCAGCTGATCTCGAGCTGCTTTGGGGAGAGCCATGCTGGATTTCCTTTCCTTTGTTTTGGAAGTGGCTTTATGCCACGTTACTCTCCTTGGGGTGCCTGGTCCCAACTAGTACCCCGCATGCATCAGGACAAGTTACAGAGCAGCTCAGAGAATCCACCCCAACTGCTCTCGCCAGCTTCCCACGCGGCCAGCACACTCGAGTGCTGCAGTGGGAGCCGTCACTTTACTTTTGTCTGTCTGCTCCTGCAGGCAGATGCATGCAGTGCTGCCTGCCTTCTCGGGTCCTGCACCCCTTCCTCTGCCCATGGGGAAGCACGACGGTGCTCCCTGCACCACTGGTGCTTCCCGGTGCCCAGGGATGGGGTCCTGGTCCCCCTTTGACTTTGGCAGGTAGAGAACAATGGCACTCCTCATCTTTACCTTCTCGGGACCCAGAGATGGTGTCTTGTGCCCCTCCTCCTTGCTCAGGGAAAGCGCAATGGCTCTTCCCCTTAACTTCTTCATTCTTGGGGCATCCCCCGGACCTTGGCTTACTCCGGGAGCATGGCTGAAAACGGCGGCAGATCCAAATGCGATTCATCACTGGTGCCTCATAAAAGGTCAAAGGTTACCCAAATTCATGAGGGCATATCTTGGCCCCCTTTGGGCCGCTTTTGATGCTTTATGGTTTCCTTTTTCTCCTGGTGGCGAACCCTAGCCACCTGGAGCACTTTCTTCAGGTCACCTGGCCTCAAAGATGCCAATCTTTGTAGGGGGCACGTTTCACTGACTCCCTGCGCCAGTCTTTCACTTGGTTGTCTCTCTGGGCAGCGCTCCCTCTTTGCGCAAACGCCCAGTCTTTGCTCAACTGGTCCTCAGGGGGTGCAAGCTTCCTTGGTCCTGGGGAGTAACCCACTGGTTCTGGGGTCAATCAGAGTCAGAGCCCTGGGGCCAGATGGCAGTCATGGGGTTCTTCCTTCCAATTATCCATGATGTCAGCCTCCAGTCACAACTTTCAGCAGAAAAGCATATCCAAGAGAGAGCTCTCTCCCCTGCGCAGTAACTTTTAAGTGGGGGTGGGAGTGTTCAGCAGGGCTGAGCCTCTGGCCCATCCTGATGTGACACATCACCTATCCACCCCTGTCCGAACTTCAGTGCATAGTCTTCTAGGATTGCTCAAAATGGCATCACCAAGTAGTCACTTGCTACATGTGCTCTAGAGGGTCTTAGCTCCACCCCTCGCTGACATCACTGCCAGGGCTTCCCACACCAAATCTTCAAAAGAGCCGCCCCTCTGGGTTGGCTCCAGAGGTCTGGACTCTCTTCTTTGTTTAGTGGGCTGGGGCTGGCCATCTTTCTGGCACAGTATGACAGCTGGCTGATTGATGCAGATCAGTTCAACCCAAACCTTCCTCCTTCATAGTTGACTTAAGCACTGTTAATTGCTTCCTTTGATGGGTAAGGTCTTTGTTTCTGCAGCTGGGGAGAAAAGTAATTAACCCAATCTAGCAGGGTCCCAAAAGGCATGGACTCTGATCCTGAGCCAAGTCAGAGAATTATGACATTCCTAGATGACCTGTAAGGTGTACAGATATGCTTTTGAACTTCACAGAATTGTTCTTTTCATAGGTGCGACTCTGGAGTCCATGGCCCCCAGGAAACTGGAGCTGCACCTAAAGGCAGCCTTTCCCATAGGAATATAAAGGAGTGTCCCAACAGCAAAGACAGTAAAGCACACTGACTTTCCCTACAGGTGTAGACCCACATTATAGGGTCTATTCCAGGGCACCACCCAACTCTGCATATTGCCTTTTGCACCAGGCTGCTTGTGCGCATTTCCGCAGCTGTGCATGACAGGAGTATCCCACATGCAGTCTTCACACATGTACACATTTGTGTGTTCAGGTGTACCCAGCCCAGTGCCCCTTACCCTGTCTGAATCGCAGCTGCCTTATCATAAAAGGTGGACACTGTTGGTAAACACGTGCTGTCCATTTTACCATGAGTTTACAGTGGGTGAGTCACAGGTTATGAGGCACTCCCACAGTAAAAGTTCTAAACCAGGTGATCAAAAAGTAAAAAATCCAGATGGATTACATGGTCTGAACCACCTTCTCACACCCTATTTGGCCGCAAGCAAATGAAAAGGTTGGGTGCAGTTCATGCAAACCTTAACTAAAGAAATATGGATAAGCAGAGTACCGGAAGAAAAAATTAATTGGGACATAGGTCAACTCTTATGAATGTACTTAACCCTTAAATAAGTACTCTGTGCACAAGGGTGTCTCTAATGTTTAGGAGAGTCATCAAATATATATTTCAATGGCTCCCCTATCTGTATATATGCCCTAGATATCATAGCAACCCCACTGAGGCAACAGAGGAACAACGATAAGGCAAGCCAATGGGGAGGAGCCTTGTCCTCGTGGACCTCCATGCGGGAGACCATGTGCCTGCTAATAAAAGACTTGCATCCTGGAGATAAGTTCTGCACACATTTTGAGAGTTACTGTTTGAGTGTCAGTACTGAAATTAGCACAATGGTGACTGGAAGAAGGGCTAAGAAACAATTACCTGGAATATGTCATAGATCAAAGGCTCAGAGGAAACAGCCCCCCCCCCCTCACAGAATGTGACCAAAGAGCTGGAATTTCACTAAGGGTAGATATAGGAGCTGGTAGGGAAAGGGAGCTGGAGGCCAATCCAGCATGGTCCAAAATCATTCACACAGTGAGCCAGAGATGCAGGACAATGGAAACAAGAGTGACATGAATGCTGCTGGATTTGCCAGGGGAGAACCAAATGATATAAACCATGACCACATCCCCAGTGAGCTAAATGACTTAATGACTATGAGTGAACATCTAATTTCAGTATGTTTGTCGTATATGACAGAGAGCTAGATTTAACATTTATTCACACAGTGCAGTGCTGCAGCAGCAAATGCTGTGTTGCATGAAAAGGAGAGAGGAGGAGGAGCGCCATATTTATAGAAATATGGCACTCTCCTCCCCTTTCTCTAGCTCCGGCACTGAAATCAGCTGCCGTGTGCCACAGAGACATCTTTGCGCCATAGTTCAAGGGTGTCTACTTGAGAATAGCATAGGTTTTGTACTGGAATAATAGCCTTCCAGTACAAAATACCATGCTTAGACTATCTTTAACACTTTTCCATCTTTGTATGTGTGCTGTAAAGTGCAGCACATGTACAACGTCGGAAAAGGAAGGAGACCTGAAAGCATTTCTCCTTCCCTGTGCCTACTTCAAAACGGCACAGTTTTCTGATGGTAAAATCTGTCTACTTTATTTAGTAAATAAGGTTTAGCATCAGATAACTTGGGTGGTTACATGGGAATGCCCATGCACCACCCATGGCATCCCCCCTTGGTGCTATGTAATGCAAAGCAGAGCAATGCGCTGCTTCGCTTTATTTTCATTTTATTTCCAGCACTAAACAAGTTTAGCCCTGGAAAGTAAATCGGAAATAAAAGATTTTGTGCCGATTTGCTTCACTTTTGTGACTCAAATACAGCGTAAAATCTTAGCAAATCTCCCCCTGAATTTCTTTCCACAACCAGATGTCAGGTCGTAGGAAGGAAGAGGTACAGGAAAGTGATGTGGTCAGCTGGAAGGCAGTCTGACCTGGGCTGACAAGTTGCACAGCGGCGTTGGGACCTTGGAGCTGCAGAGACTATGGTGTGGCACGGAATAGAGACAGGACCCAGGACTCATTGGCTGCACATGGCGGCCCAGGACACAAACATTGGTTCGTGACCCAATGCCTCTCACACCTTGATGATTAAAGCACTGTTTTCATTCATATCTCAGATTATGGAACTGGAGGATTGTGGACAGGTATTACTAGTAGGAGATCTTAACTCTGAACTATCTAACCACACACTAAGGGTATTTCCGTCCCCTATACTACCAGCAAAAATAAAAACAGACAAAAGAGGGTACATCCTCTTGGAGGTTCTAAGAAAACAAGAATGTTGGATAGTAAATAGTAGAATTGATGATGATGCTCCTGCTAAATAAAATCATCAGTCGACTCTGCCCACGATTAACTGATTGCCTCTTTCAGGTTTTCAGCTTGATCTCCGAAAATAATTTAAATGACATTTCCTTTAGCTACCCAGATCCTCTTATTTTGGTTAGATTTTCTATTGACAGATGTGAGGTCATGGAACTACAAAGGGCACACAGTGAAGTATAATAAATCAAACAGCAGAATTCACTGGGGGACTGAGTCATTGCATTGCTTGCCTATCCACAGTAATTGCAAGCATTCAGATACTCTACAAAAATATTCGTACATGAAGGAATTTGTGGACAAAGACAATCTATCACTTAAGAATCATGTATGTAGGAAATGCCCCTAATTGGTTGTCCCATTTAGCAACGAGATAAACAGGTTAATTAGAAGACAATTCCTTTCCTTTGAAATTGAAAGAAAAACATTTATTGGCCTATTGAAGGAGAAGAACTAGATTCGACACCCAGCTTGAAAAAGGAGGAGCGTTATTTGCAAATTGACAGGTTCGAGAGAAGTCACCACTCTCAAAGATACATGGAAATTCCTGGAGATTATTTCCTAGTGTTCTGGTAATAGAGTTCAATTACTCCCAATTCCAATTAGCAATGAGGAATTGGTTAATTATATTTCTGAGCTTTTTGACCCTAATCATGATGAAGAGATATTTTGTTGGTATTCTTTATTATCTTTTGATTCACAGTTGTCCTACAATGAAACACATTGAAAATGATATCCTGGGAATGAGAACTTCCAGCCCGATAGGGTCGGATGAGATCCCCATATGAGTAATAAAGAGGAAATCACCGCTGTGGTCGGATTTCCTAACTCCAGTGTTTGATTATGTTGCCAACACTGTGTAATCCCTGCTTCCTGGAAAGGGAGTGTTAGATTCCCATGGAGCGCCAGGTTAGTAAGACCATCTCCACCATGTCCACCTGCTTTAGCATTATTAGTGTGCTTCGGAAAATTTCTCCTTTTATTTCCTTTGAAGCAAGCAAACAGGCTGTGGTTGCACTGGTAATGTCCAGATTGGACCATTGTAATGCCCTATACTTGGGCATTAACAAGGGTCTTCTGCAACGTCTGCATTTGGTGAAGAAGGCTGCAGCCAGACTGGTGATGAATTTCTCAAAATGTCATCCAGTCACAGCTGCAAATAGGTCACTGCACTGGTTGCCTTTAGATCAAAGGATCCTTTTCAAGTCCCTCTATCTGACTCACAAGGCCTATTATGGCTTAGGTCCTGATGGCATCAAGTCGATGTTTCAGCGATATGTTCCTAGTAGGTCTCTCTGCTCCTCTAATAAAATCTGTTAGTGCTCCCTAAGTTTAGAAAATCCAGGTGGGGAGGTAGAGCCTTCTCGGTGACTGCGGCAAGACTGTGGAACTCCCTCCCGGAAAAGCTCTCTGGTCAACCATCAGACTCCATCTTTCGCAGGAGCTTAAAAACCTGGCTCTTCTCACATAATTCAGTATGAGAGTGCTGTCTACTCTGCTGCCTCTGTTAGCTGCATTTAGCGCCTTGACACCCTTGGGCTTAGTTCATGCTGTATAAGTTTAATACTTATTTACTTACTATACACATTGGGGTCGAACAACCAGCGGAAAGATCTGTGCTCGCTGTGACCTAGCTCTAGGACACCCCCGCGCCGCACGGCCACCAGCTGCTGTGTGCGTGTTCCCTGCCTGCTGCCTCGCTAGCCGAGCTCCGACGCGTGGCCACGCCCCCTGCCTCCTTGCAGCGTGGTCCGCGACCTGCCCCCGTAGTCATTGATGTTTTCTACTGTTTTTAGTGTTTCCCTGTAATTTGTTAACTTGTATTTGCTTTCTGTATTGCCTGTTGTTTTGCCCCCTGCGTCCTCCCTCCCCGCTTCCCGCTTCCCGCCACCGCCGCTAAGCCCCGCCCCTTTTGCCTTCTGGACCCTCCCCGCTCCCGCCTCCCAGCTGCTCCGCCCCCCCCGAGCACTTGGCCATATATGGCGACCGTGCGGCGCAGGTGAGTGTGACCTAGCTCTAGGACACCCCCGCGCCGCACGGCCACCAGCTGCTGTGTGCGTGTTCCCTGCCTGCTGCCTCGCTAGCCGAGCTCCGACGCGTGGCCACGCCCCCTGCCTCCTTGCAGCGTGGTCCGCGACCTGCCCCCGTAGTCATTGATGTTTTCTACTGTTTTTAGTGTTTCCCTGTAATTTGTTAACTTGTATTTGCTTTCTGTATTGCCTGTTGTTTTGCCCCCTGCGTCCTCCCTCCCCGCTCCCCGCTTCCCGCCACCGCCGCTAAGCCCCGCCCCTTTTGCCTTCTGGACCCTCCCCGCTCCCGCCTCCCAGCTGCTCCGCCCCCCCCGAGCACTTGGCCATATATGGCGACCGTGCGGCGCAGGTGAGTGTGACCTAGCTCTAGGACACCCCCGCGCCGCACGGCCACCAGCTGCTGTGTGCGTGTTCCCTGCCTGCTGCCTCGCTAGCCGAGCTCCGACGCGTGGCCACGCCCCCTGCCTCCTTGCAGCGTGGTCCGCGACCTGCCCCCGTAGTCATTGATGTTTTCTACTGTTTTTAGTGTTTCCCTGTAATTTGTTAACTTGTATTTGCTTTCTGTATTGCCTGTTGTTTTGCCCCCTGCGTCCTCCCTCCCCGCTCCCCGCTTCCCGCCACCGCCGCTAAGCCCCGCCCCTTTTGCCTTCTGGACCCTCCCCGCTCCCGCCTCCCAGCTGCTCCGCCCCCCCCCGAGCACTTCGCCATATATGGCGACCGTGCGAACGCGCAGCGGTCACGCGCAGCGGGCGCGCCGATTGTGCGCCGAAGGCGCGCCAAAGGTAAGCCCGTCTACGCCCGTCCGCGCCTGGACCGCGCCCAGTGCCAGGACCCCTGGCCCACGAAGACCCCGACCGACCCGCCTGACGTACTCCGCCGCCGCCCTCACCGCTCTCAACACCGGCCGACTCCCAGAATGCCATCAAGCCACTCCAAGACGCACCCACGGACCTTTCAGCTGCCACGCCTGCAGGTTCTCTTGCAACCGGACCAGCCCCGCACCAGCACCCGCCAAGTCGAACACCACCAGCACCCACCTCAAGTGCATCCTGCTCAACACCCGCTCCGTCCACAGACACGCCATCGAACTCTGGAACCTCCTAGACGACACAGCCCCTGACGTTGCCTTCCTCACGGAGACCTGGATGAACGCTTCATCAGCTCCCGACATCGCCATCGCTATCCCAGAGGGCTACAAGATCGTCCGGAGGGACCGAAACGCCAACCAGATGGGAGGAGGCATCGCCATCATCCACAGGAACACCATCCGTCTCACGACCAGCATCGACAACACCCTGACCAGCGCCGAACACCTGCATTTCCAGATCCACACCAACCCGAACACCACCCTCAGAGGCACCCTGATCTACCGACCCCCTGGACCACGCACGCAATTCAGCGAGGACATCGCCGACTTCGTCAGCCCGCATGCCCTCCCCTCCGCTGACTACATCCTCCTGGGAGACCTCAATTTCCATCTGGAGAACAACAACGACCACCACACCAGCACCCTGCTCGACAACCTCGCCAACCTGGGACTCAAGCAACTGGTGTCCACCCCCACCCACCTCGCCGGACACACACTCGACGCCGTCTTCTCATCCAGCACAGACATCAACTTCAGCCACGCCACAGAGCTTCAATGGACGGACCACAGCTGCATCCACTTCACCTTCAAGAGAACGACGACCCACCAACACCAGCAACAGGCCGCCCGCAGAAGCTGGAACAAGATCACAGCAGACCAACTCGCCACCTCCCTGAGCCAACACCCTCCTGCCAGCTCAGCGAACCCCAGCCAGGCCGCCGACTACCTCACGAAGTGGATCAGCAACTGCGCGGACGAACTCGCCCCACTGAGGACCCCGCCTAGCAGACCCGGCAGCAAGAAGGCCCCTTGGTTCACCGACGAACTCAAGAGCTCCAAGAAGAACTGCCGAGCCCTCGAGAAAGTCTGGAAAAGGGAACCGACAACGAACAACAGGTCCTCCTACAAACTTGCCACCCGGAAACACCACCAGCTGATCCGCGCCGCCAAGAAAACAGCATTCAAGGACCGGCTGGACAACAACGCACACAACTGCAAGGAACTCTTCAACATCGTGAAAGAGCTTTCCAACCCCAGCGCAGGAAACAACGACATCACCCCATCGCAAGACCTCTGCAACTCCCTCGCCTCATACTTCCACAACAAGATCGCGGACATACACAGCAGTTTCAACAACCAACCAACGCACACCACGACCGACCAGCCACCCCCCCCCACCACCACCCTCCACGCCTGGACCCCGATCAGCACCGAAGACACCATCCGCACGATGAACTCCATCCACTCCGGATCACCGACCGACCCCTGCCCTCACCACGTCTTCAACAAAGCCGACGCTGTCATCGCACCCCACCTGCGAGACATCATCAACACCTCCTTCGACACCGCCATCTTCCCTGAAGGCTGGAAACACGCCGAGCTCAGCGCTCTCCTCAAGAAACCAACAGCGGACCCCACCGACCTCAAGAACTACCGCCCCATCTCGCTTCTCCCGTTTCCAGCCAAAGTCATCGAGAAGACCGTCAACAAGCAGATGGCCGCCTTCCTCGAGACGAACGGATCCCTCGACCCTTCACAGTCCGGATTCCGAGCCAAACACAGCACCGAGACCGCCCTCATCGCCGCCACCGATGACATCCGAGCCCTGATGGACCATGGAGAAACAGCGGCCCTCATCCTCCTAGACCTCTCCGCGGCATTCGACACGGTCTGCCACCGCACTCTAGTACGGCGCCTCAGCAACATCGGAATCCAGGACAAGGCGCTGGAATGGATCATCTCCTTCCTCGACGGAAGAACACAGAGAGTCCGCCTACCACCGTACAAGTCAGAGGCCTCCGAAGTCATCTGCGGCGTCCCCCAAGGATCATCACTGAGCCCCACCCTCTTCAACGTCTACATGAGCCCCCTCGCGGCCATCGTACGCAAACACCACCTCAGCATAATCTCCTACGCCGACGACACCCAGCTGATCCTCTCCCTGACCAACGACCCCGCCGCCGCCAGAGCCAACCTGCACGAAGGGATGAGAGAGGTAGCCGAGTGGATGACGACCAGCCGCCTGAAACTGAACTCGGACAAGACGGAGGTCCTCATCCTGGGCTCCTCACCCTCCGCCTGGGACGACTCCTGGTGGCCTCCCGCCCTGGGCACCGCACCCAAACCGACAGACCATGCACGAAACCTGGGCTTCATCCTGGACTCCTCCCTCGCCATGACCAGGCAAGTCAACAGCGTCTCCTCGGCGTGCTTCAACATCCTACGCATGCTACGGAAGATCTTCTGGTGGATCCCAACAGAGACCAGGAAGACCGTCACCCAGGCCCTCGTCACCAGCCGACTGGACTACGGCAACGCCCTCTACGCCGGGACCACCGTCAAGCTCCAGAAGAGACTCCAGCGGATCCAAAACGCCTCAGCCAGACTAATCCTCGACATCCCACGATCCAGCCACATCTCCGGACACCTGAGAGACCTTCACTGGCTCCCCGTCAACAAGAGAATCACCTTCCGCCTCCTCACCCACGCACACAAAGCCCTACACGACCAAGGCCCGAGCTACCTCAACAGCCGAGTCAACTTCTACGCTCCCAAACGCCACCTCCGATCAGCCAACCACGCCCTCGCCGCCGTCCCCCGCATCCGAAGAGCGACCACAGGAGGAAGGTCCTTCTCCTACCTGGCCGCCAAGACCTGGAACTCCCTCCCGTCCGACCTGCGCCTGACCCAAGACCACCTCTCCTTCAGGAAGAAGCTGAAGACCTGGCTGTTCGAGCAGTAGCGGCACCCCCCCCCTCCCCCCAGCGCCTTGAGACCCTACGGGTATGTAGCGCGCTTAATAAGTGTCACTGATTGATTGATTGATTGTGCAAAAAACAGTTTGGATCTTCTCTGCACTTGGGTGGATGGGGAAAATATAATTCGAACTGAACAGACTGGTTTCATTAAAAATCACTGTACATTAGACAATAACGCAATGCTTCACCTGATCACCAAAAAATTGTGTCTGCATTAGTGGTCTACCAGACTTTGCAACCTTTATAGATTTTTCCATGGTGTTTGATTAGGCGCATCACCCAATGCTGTGGAAAAATGTGCATAGGTTAGGTATGTGAAGCAATCTGCTGCGATTATTCATTACCCTACACTCCTAAACTTGGTGGCAAGTTCTTTTAAAGGGGACCACAGCTTATCAACCATGAGCTATACTCATAATGTACCGAAACAGGGTTGTCTTTTGGCCCCCATATTGGTTTCATTATATAGCTCTGGCTTGCTTCTGGTTTTCTATGGCAGTACTGTAGATCCCCTAAGAATAAGGAGTAGTCCCCTGTCGTTAAGCCTGGGTGGTGAACTCCGCTCCGTTCGCCGAGTTTGTAGAGTTTTTCACACTCCACTCTCTGTGGAGTTTGCAGACTTCCAAAAAACTCCGCTCCATGCAGCATAGTGGAGTTTTGTCCTCGCTCGTGCTCACCAATGAAAAGTTGGTGAGCACGGCTGGATAAATTCCAATGCTATACCACTTCCCAGCGAGATTTCTCAACGCGGGCGCTAGCGGATGGTTGCTACCGCTCACGTTGAGAAACCTTCCGTTTGCGTTGAGGAAGCTGCCGCTCGACTAGAACTTCTACTCAAGCAGCAGCAGAAGCAGCATCCTCTTGCACTGTGCGATATGCTGATTGTGCTGATTTTACAGCACGGTTCAAACCCCCAGCACTAAAAATCAGTGCGAACGCCGTGAGGTAACTCACTCTGCCATTTGCGGAACTCCGCGTAGCTTGTCAGGGTTTTTTGTCACTTCGCGGAGTTCCATGTTATGGAACTCCGTGAACTCCACTCAGGCTTACCTATTGTGCATGTTGTACACAGAGGATATTTTTATCTTAGATTTAATAACAAAGGACCTTCATAATTGCTTACCATCTCTCCATCAGTTTGCTAAATCACATTTCTTCAAAATGTATGTTTCCAATACTAAAGTGATAGTTTTAAGAGAAGTTGAAAATAGTGAAGTACTACCCCTATTTAGGATATATAATTGTGGAGCTTGAATGAAACTGAGCAAAAATTACTTAGCTTTGGTAAGGCCACTTTGCAAGCCAGTGGTCTAAGGGCATCTTTTAATGCCATTGGTACCAGGCACTTTGTACATTTATTATCTATCTTGTAAAAGTCCCCTTAACTTGATTGTATGCTGTAGAAACAATAGATATTTTAAAAAATTGGATTTTTCTTCAAACAAAATTGAAGGTCAAATGCTGAGAAAACTATATAATATAAATATGCTTGATGCTATACAAGCTATTAGACTAGAATGCTCTGAATTTGTTTGAGTTCAATCAGGAACCTCGTTACATTGTTAGCTTTACAGTTAAAAAGATTTTTAAAGTAGTCTGCAGGGAAATTAGGTCTGAGTATGGGCTCAAACCTTCGCTCAAAAAAGGGAAAATTGTGTAATAACGGCCTCCTTTATTTTGAAATAACCACAAAAATATTAGACCTAGAACCATGATCATGGAATCCACATCTTTTTGATGTTGTTACAATTGAATATGCTCCCTTTGAAATCCTTATCAGCTAGTTGGTCAAAGCACAGGATAGGCACAGAGGATGTGATTATTGTAACAATGGTATACAGGATATCAGTCATGTATTATTTGTATGTACTGCACAGCACTTACAGCGTTGTCAACGAATGAGGCACTTGTTTTAAAAATATAATGTATGCACCATGGATGAAACCCACCATTTGCTATTCTCCCAAGATAATGTTTTTAAAATATGTATTAAAGTGCATTATATTCATGAAATATGTTTAAATTATTTTGTGGACCTCTTTTGAGATCCAAATCTTGAATAACGAATACTTGTGTGTGAATTTATTTTACTTATTTTAATGGCTGTTTGCTAGTTTAATGTTACTGCTTGTATCCAAATTAAGGCGAGATGTAGTGTCTCACTCAGCACGTTCAAAATGGTCACATGAACACAGCTCACCTTTTACATCAGTTGTGGCATGTAAGGACCAACATATTGGTAAATCTCACCTGTTGCTTCCTCAGGAACGATATGCAAGTTCAGAAGAAAAGGTCCCACCTTTCCCTACCCATCAAGAATGCCCAACAGTGTCAAAGCAAAACTGGTGTAATGGAGGAAGAGGGGATACAAGGGAAGAGAAATTAAGAAGTGTCCCACAACGTACCCAGTGAAGCAGATAAGGTTCAATACAGTCATATCTGTTCCCTGTATACAAAGAGCAGAGAAGGATGATTAATGTATGTACTAGTTTTATTTCAATGCTTTATAATTCTATGTAAGAGTATATGTTTATGTAAAGGTCTTTGCTAACTGCTAAACTCCCCTCTTCCACTATAAATCAAGCTTAGTACACACAGGAACATTGAAGCAATCTATAAGAACGAGAATGGAGAATAGAGACAGATTTTGTACTCCCACTTTGGCAGACTGTTGTAAATAAGTTGTAATAGGCAGCAGGACACTGCTTAGTAGTTTCAGGATAGATTTATCAAGTTACAGCAAAGCAACACACCTCACCAGCTGACCAGACCATTAACTGACAAGTGTGGAACATTCAAGTACAATATAGAATGTAGACAGGAATTCCGGGAGGCTTAGTAGGTAGGAACATAGAGAAAGGTATAATGGCAACAGGTGGCCATGTTGAGAGGAGAACTAGTTTACTACACATCCTCCTCCTTTATCTAGAAAAGACAAATGACCGCAGATGTCCATGTTGGGAGGAGCATATGTTTACTACACAACCTCCTCCTTTATCTAGAAATTTATTACACACCCATCCTCCTCCTTTATATTAGAAAGAAAACTAAAGATCGAGAAGGCAACCGAGCGTTAAAGGGCAAGTGTTGAGAGTGAAATGTGAGGTGAGACACACCACCCAAAACAACTAATAGGTATCACCACCACCTTTTCCCCTTAGACAGACCAAAACAGGAAAAGTCAGTCCACTTTCTCCTATCAGCCCTTGACCAGCAAAAAACATAAAGAGACAGTTCACTTTCTTCAACCTGTTTTGTGCTCCAAGATGAAGATAAAAGACAAACTGAAGATACAATTTGAACTACAAGTCCCGGTCTGGTTGTGGATCCCTCTAACAAGTTATTAACCTCTTTCTTGAGTATTGGATCCGTTGCTCTGGTTGAGGGCCTCAGAATTAGATTTAGTTTTTGGACTCTAAGTTCAAGAAAATAATTTTCTGGATTTTCTTTCATTTTCTGATACTGGACTCTTTATCTCAGTACTGGGGTACTGAGACCCCATTGCAGGAGCTTCTTCTTGGTTCTGGAAATGCTGTACAAACCGCAGGACATTTGTCCCCTCCTGGTTCACAGACAAGGTTAAGAGATTCCTGACCAGCTTCCAGATGTGGAACTTTAGACCCTGTTCTGGGTCCTCTGACCCACTTCTGGTCGCCATACCAGTCATGGGCTTTGTACTCTTTTTGACGACCTTTGTCCAGTCCTTGTCCACTCTTGGACGACCATTGTCCATTCCTAGTTGTGGAAAGACCTTTGTCCCCTCTTGGACAGACTCTGTACACTCCTTGTTCAGGAATGACCTTTGTCCCTTCTTGGACGACCTTTGTCCACTCTTTGTTCTGGGACGACCTTCGTCCCCTCTTGGACAACCATTGTCCATTCCTTGTTCTGGGATGGCCTCTGTCCACTCCTTTGTCCTCTTCTAGTTTTGGGACCTTAGTCCTCAGCTAGTACTGGGAGCTGTGTGTCCAGGTGATTTCAGGGCGTTTGTCCCCTAATGATTCTGGGACCATTGTCTCCAGTTCTCTGTCGTGGTTGAGGACTAGCTTCCAGTTGTAGGACGATTGCCTCTGGTTTGGGTCAAGCAGCCCGCTTATGGGCCAGCTTTCAACTAATAGAACTTTTAGCGCCGCTCTTGGGCTCTCTGTATAGAGCAGGTACTAGTTGTGGAGCGTTTGTTCCAGTTGCATGTTCTCTGACCTGATAGTAGGTTGCTGTCGTGGTTCTAGGCTCACTGCTCTGTTTTAAGTTCTATGCTGCAGTCTTGGGCTCTCTGCCCCCGAGGTCTCTGCCCAGGTCCAGGGCTCTCTGTTCCAATTTTGAAGTTTCTAGGTTCTCTGGCACAGTTCTACACTTTACTACACTTTTGCTTCTAGGTCATTATCATGGTTCCGAGCTCTATGCTCTAATTTTAAGTTCTCTGCCAATTCTCTGTCCTTGTTCTGGGACCTGGTGCTGGTTTAGCTCTTGGTTTTACATCTGTGCCCCTCTGACTTTCACACAAAATGCTTTAGATTTGCCTTGACTTTCAAATACACGTCCATCTTGTGACCGTCCTATTGCTGTTCACATGAGAAGGTACCACACATGAAATATTTCAAAAGTCCACAAGGTGGCAATGTTGTCAGAGATTTGACGCTGTACCAGTCTTCCAACACAATTATGGGTGAAATGTAGCCCTTACCCAATAAGTATGTGACTACTATACCCAAGTACTTTGACATCTCAGCTTCAATACTGAAATTGAAGGCAAACAGTCTTGAGACTGTAGAGGTAGCTGAAGATGGATATCTGGTTATTTGGCATTAAGTTAAGTGTGTTGCGATCTCCTAGGCAACACCACCTTGACTGAAAGCACTCTGTTTTCTCTCTCATTCGGTACCACACAAACGCATGGAATTCCTTTGGAGCACAGCATTCAGGCAGAAAGCAAGGAATTGGCAGTAACTCAGCAATTACTCACTGTTCAACTGCTTGTGGCAGTGACTGGGTTTACCTTCATGCCTTCTTTATTTGCGCTCCGAGGTGTTGTGTTCCCGTAACCATGGGAACAAAGCAACAAAATGGTTGCTCAACGTTGTGCTACATTGCGCAATGACACACTCAAAGTCCTTCTCGGGTCAGGGGGAAGACAATGCAAGGATTCAGGCAGTTCATGACGTGTGACAGTGAAGATGCGGACTCTCCACTAATACTCACAGAGAATTCTACGACGTCATCAGAGTGAGACTGACCGATCAGGGAAAGGATCTCTCAGCTGAACAACGGTAATGCTCTCATCACTCCACTCCCGTCACACAATGTCTTGCTCGTAAGCGCTTTACTCACGGTTGGAGAGTTACGTGAGCAGTGCACTACAAATGGATTTCTTTGACTTCCAGCATGTCACCCACCTCTGTTGTCTGGCAGCGGCTAGGGTTATTTGCAATCGGTCTTGTCTTTGTAGGCACAGGTTACTGGTTGCTTTTGCTCATGTTATTGGCAGCCAAAGGGAAGATTTGATTTATTCTTGGTTCATTTTTTTCATTAACTTGCGGCTGGTTTCTTGTTTTTCCTCTTTTTAGTTTGTTGCTTTACTCGTTTGTTTCTGGCTGCAGTTAGGTGGCACACAGCCTTGAGTTCTTATTGGTTGTCTTGCGTTACTGAGGTTACTGGTACAATTTAAAAACCTAGTAGGCAGTAGTTTTGACTAAAGATTAGAGTACTTGCGGCAGGTTTCCTTTAGTTTTCAAGGCGTTTCACAGATTTCTGGATTCTTTACTCCTTACTTCTTGCCGCAGTTGGGTGAGAAGCCTTCATGGGTTCTAGGTGCGAGGTAGGCTTGTGCTGCACTGTTCTTCTTGGTCTGGTCAGCCAAGATCGTCGCCAAAATGTTGTAAATACGTTGTAATAGGCAGCAGGACACTTAGTAGTTTCAGGATAGATTTATTAAGTTATAGCAGAGCAACACACCTCGCCAGCTGGCCAGACCATAAACTGACAAGTGTGGAACATTCAAGTACAACATAGAATGTAGACATGCATTCTGGGAGGCTTAGTAGGTAGGAACATAGAGAAAGGTGTAATGGCAACAGGTGGCCATGTTGAGAGGAGAACTAGTTTACTACCCAGAGCAACTATGAAAGTATAATTACATGTAGCAACAAAACACTCACCTGCTATTAGGATGTAGCAATAAGTTAAGTATAGCCCAAAAATTCATAAATTCCGTGGTCCCAGGGCTGCTTTATGCACACACGGCAGCTTCACCCCTGCTGCAGCCTGCAGTGGAGGCAGAGCATTTGTGACACAAATAGGCAGATAAGAGTGCACACGATCAGTTCTGCTAAGTCAGTGGGAGCCCTGCCATGGAAATTAAGAGGCTCACCAGCAGTGCCTGCTGCTGCATTCAGAGGATTCCCACCTGAGCAGGCAGCAGATTTGGAACTGGAAAGCTGAGCATGACAGCAGTCGTTGAGCTATTAATAGGCTGTAAACTCTAAGGTGCACATTAGCAGTATCAAGTTGTGCTGCCAGGATGAGTGAAGTCTAAGAGAGTTGTGGCTTCTGGTCCTTCACCATGCTACTACCTGAAAACTTTGAATTAGCAAATGTCAGAATGGATATGCATCCATATCACAATGGGAAATGTGACGCACTCTTTCATTGAGTACCTTTTTGTGACAGACTCAACTACATCATGCCTGGGGTATGGTTAAAATCTAATTGTGCATGTCTGCACATCTTAGGCCAGCACTGCATTTCAATCTGCTAACCACAGAGTAATGTTGCTCCAATCAAAACATAATGTGACTGTAATATTTCAAAAAGTAAAATAGCCATTAACTTACCCCATCACAAAGATTACTTTCAGACAGTTCTGCCATCAAATCACTAACAGAGGCTCTCAGGTGTAGCAAGTGCCGAGGTACAATGACCTTCACATTTGGAACCAGGATCGCTCACAGGGAGATCACAGATGGTGCATCGAATGTGAGGGCATTTGTGTTCTCACACTGTAGGTCGCTACAACTGATAGGAGGATTGCAAGTCAAGCTGGGCTGTGGTTAGATCTCTGGTCTCAGAAGGCTTGATCTCCCTGAACTACCCTTGTCAATGGAAAGCATCAGTGAACAGCATCAATGAACTCAGGTGCTGGTATGGAAGGACAAACACTAGATAGTTCATCTAGTGTATTCTCTTTTTCTATTTTGAACTTTTATGATGCTGCTTCTTGTTTTGAATTGTATTGTACGGATGTCAAAGTATTACTGGGCTGGACTGTACCCATGAGGCACAGGGTCAGACTGATTTGCATATAGCCATGTCTGAACTGGGGTGGAAGAGTGGGCTAAAGAACGGTGATGGATTAAACCCAGATCTTTAGACTGGGTGTGAGTGTTTGATTGATTCAGATGCTCCGTCCATCACCACCCCCTTTTGTACCGCAGTCATTTTAGTTGCCCACACTGGCTTTTTAGGAGTCAATCAGTACATTTGACTCCTTTTATCATTGTTTCTTAATGTAATTGATAGTTTGAAAAATATTTACCTCACTGTTATCTTCACAGGGGTATACACCATATGCCTATCACACAAGGAGAGGCTAAGCAAGTACCACTTAAAAACATCTTTAATGGAGGAGCTGTTTGAATATGACATTCATAACTTGTGAGAGGGCATCCACTGTAGATGTGTAATGTAGGTGGGGTATTATTGTCAACTCAATAGACATACTCAATTTAGCTGATAATACAGCTCCAAGTGAATCACTACCTAACCCTAGTAGCAATGGTACAAGTAGTGGGCAACACCCTTGAGGAATGTGTGCTAGGTTCAAGCAGTACCAACCATTAAGGTTACCCCAACTGTAGCAGGGGTCAGTTACCTGATTGTGATGTTCCATTACATATTGGCTCTTCTGGAATACAGACAGGGGTTAAAGAAAGAGAAAAGGGACAACAGCATCAAGGAAGAAAGAAAGGGGAAGACAGACTAGAGTAAGAAAGGCTAGTAGAGGAGGACGGACTAGAAGAATAAAAAGAACTAATGAACTGGGACCCACAGACGAAAGACTAGTGATGGATACCTTCAATAAAAATGGTGGGGTGCGAAGGTGCTTGACTCACCATAATTGCAGAGCTTCAGCAGGACTGCTGCAGAACTTATCCTTAACACAAGCAGAAAAAGGAAGAACTTCCTTCAGGCTTGTGGAACGGAATTTCAGCCAATCCTTGAGCTGCTTTCATTCTATGAAAACAGCCCCAAGATTGGTGAGAGCATGCTCCCCCAGCACTCATTTTGAGGCTGGGGACCTGTGCCAGCAAGGGTCTTCCAAGTGGATGTCGGGCTGGTCGTCGCAAGATGGCAGGCCAATCCAACATGCGCACTGTAGACCAGTGCACACATTCTGCACTTGCAGGCTTCAGCCCAACCCCCAGCACTGAAAAGCCATTTTATTTTTTTGTGTTTGCCTGTTGTGTTTGCAGCAGGTGGGGCAATGCCCCTCTGCTCATGAGGAGGAACCGCCCCTTGGAAACATAGGAAGACTCAAAGAGGGGAGGTGGTCGGAGAGCTACGGGAGACATAAACAACCGGTGGAGCTACCAAAACACTAGGTCAGGACAGCACTAGAACCTGAGAAGAGAAGGTGTATGGCTTCTCAGAAGAAACCCCAGAAAAGACAGACAAGTGAATGAAGGAGTGGTGGACACCTTTGAGTGCTGGATGATCAATGCTCCTGCCACATTTAGGGAGAGATGTGACTTGGCCAGGAATGCTGGCCGCAAGGTGAACAGGACCAGTGCCTAAAAAAGGAAATGAAAACCAGGAATTAAAGATGAACAGGGATGAACTCTAAACGAATAATGCAGAGAACTGGTGCACATATTGGCACAATAAATGGTTCATAGTAATATGCCCTCTAGAGTGCTATAAAATTGCATGGGTGTAGTGTATACCAATTTGTTTTATTAACTTTGAAAGGATCACTCATAGTGTGGCATGCCCTATGCATAGATGGGGTCAGTACTATTCCTTAAAGCTGAATTACAACCAGCCTACCAGTCTAGGATGTACACTTGAATATGAAGAAATAAGAATAAGTATCCTGGAAAGACTAGGAATAGATGCCAAGATGTATAGAATGTGGTTCAGATGAGAATTAGAAAGGCCTGGAGAAGCACCCACAGCACTGTACTATCACATTAAAGACCTTGTTAAAATGTGTCTCAAACCAGTGACATCCTCTAAATAGGAAATTCTAGAAACAAATATTTGTTACACGCTCTTAGTACTCTGGTACATAAGTTGGTGAGGAAGCATAGTAATTTAATCATAAAATCTGCGATTGAAATCGCATATATTTTTTCATGGGTGGAACTACTGTAGACCGTAAAGGGAAGATATTGCTTCTTAAGGAGTAAACCACTTAAATATTCTCTGCCCAGAACATTAAAGGACTATTTACCATGTAGGCAAACTGCCCCTATTACCAACTCAAGGTCGATTTTGTCAGAGAAAGCAAGAAGGGGAACCCTAGAAAAACGGAGTTACTGGTAAATCCATATATTATATGGGGGAAATAACATTTCAAATTATACTACCTTATAAGAGTGAATAGTAGATAAGTTCGAGCACCAACAGATATGGTTAGGAAACAGTATATCATATGGCCTCAATGTGTGACTTCGGAAACCCTTCTCCAAAAGAAAGTAATAAACATAATATGTGTCCATGGAGATCAAAAGAAATATCCCATTGCCGAAGAAAAAAAATGAAAGATATGCCAGGAATATAGGAATGGGCTCAATTATATGTCACCCATTCAATTAGTGAAATCCTTATATTAGAAATTGGTAGACCAGGGTTTGATACCCTACTAAAAGACAGTTTAGATCACCCCAATGATTGGTTAGCAGAGGATCCCTACACATGAGAAGACCTTTCACCTTCACGGGGAAAAATAAAAAAAGTCCCAAAAATAACAGTCTAGAGAAGGTGTGAAGTCCCTTGGTATATTTCATTTTCAAGGATCAGACTATGTGGGGTGTGGATAGGGAAGATCCCATGCTGGCATGCTTGGGCCAGTTTGATATAAAGAAAGGAATATTTAACAGTAGGTCTTCATTTTGTAAAAGTAAATTGGTTACTCTATAGATATGGGAATAAAGACCAGTCTTTACTAATAGTTGTCCATTAGTGCTTTCAATACAGTATTATATTGTTAGCACACACTCATTTGTTAACTAGTCACTTTGAAAGAAAAAAATGGAATAAAACATACCTAATAACTTTTACTGGCCTGAAGTGTTTTCCCGAAGCAGGTAGTGTGCTGGCCCATATTTACAAGGCCACGCAAAGCCACCCTGCATGGCTTTTTATGGCTTTGTAAATACAGCGCCTGCCACGCGGGACATGTGTTTGCCACACCCTGGAGAATGCCCAATCAGAAACTGGGCCAGGAGCAGGCCCATCTGCAGCCAGACAAGGCTGGGCTAGGCCCCCACTCTTGGCCCCATGTGCGGACAAAAAAAAAATGAAAGTCTTGAAAGTTTGGTAAGCAAAAGATGCCAAAGTAGGCCTCTGAGTTTATAAAGCTTTTTTTCTGTCAATTTGTGACATTATCTTGACTGTCCCCAGTGTCTTATCTAGAAATGGTTAAGAGGAGATTAACTCAATATAAAAATGGAGGGGGTAATGTTTCTCACTGCCCTTCCCATCGCCTCGCACCTTTCTTCAGCCATGGGGGCCATTACCACCGAACTCGAATTAGTTGAGGACTGTATAGAATCCATAAAAAGACTGACAAAAGATTCTATCATTCAACCAAATGTTCAATCTACAGAAGTTATCACAGGATCAAAAGATGTAGTAACTACTAAGGCCCATGGCTTAGTGTCACCTGTGAACTGCTTAACACAGGGTGTCAATACTGCTAAAACAATAAACCCCTGTATAGTGCATAAACAGTTAGATGACATTCTTTCTGAATATCCCCCCCCCCCTAAAACCAGAGTTAATTAGCCACCTTCCAAGAGTAAGATAGGGGAGCGGAAAGCACAGAGAGATGGATCAATTACACCCAAAGAAAAGAAAATCAGTACTCCCAACAGGGGCTAGCGAGGAAACTGCGGGTTGAGTCAGTCTGAAGGTCCTAACTTTCTCGAAAGGATTGACCTTATTGCAGACATACAAGAGACTTTAACAGGGACATCTGGGGCAGATCAAATCCTTGGCTGAATGAGTACAAATACTGACAAAGTTGCAGAGTAGAGTCTTGCCAAGCAACTCTAGATCATAGTGACCCAACTATTCTGAGCCATGGCGGAAGATATTTTTACTTTCTTGCTTCTAAACTCTGGAATATCCTTCCATTGCCGATGAGGCAATCTCCATCAGAGCCTCAGTTTCTCAAAAACCTTAAGACTTGGTTTTTTTAGGCTCATTCTTCTTCATGTTTCTTCAGTTTGCTTCTGACTGCTCAGCGTTGGTACACGCCTTACCGGAGTAGCTATGCACTTTGTAAAACGCGTATTCCTTCATTTATTCATGGTCTACACAATATAACACCTTAGTTACTTTTTTTCTCCCATCCGTTACACATGCTTCAAATAGCACTAACCATAAAGAGAAGAGCAATGCAATACTGGCCGAATTGTGGGAACCGCACACCCTATCCCCTCTGAGGAAATTCACAGTATGCAGTTGCAAGTTCCCCAGAAAGGCAGCCAAATGCTATATCTTCATCTCCCCCCAGAGTGCACCTCATATATTATGATTCTGGAGGGGGTTGCAACCCTTAATAAAGGCGCTTAAGAGAATTGTGAGGTATTAAAGTGATAGAGCGAGCTTTAGAAAATATTTTATTCTGGCTCGTGATGTCACACTCTCATAACCTGAAATAATATTTTAATGAGTGTTTGCATGATTTGTTTGATTAAACCAATCTAGATTAAGTTTGCACCACACATGAACACGCGGGAAACTAATTACATGTGCTCTTGTTGCATTTGCAAGTCTGTTTTTGTAACACATTATTACCTCCTCGTAAGTCTTCCTCGCCACATGATTTACATAGTGAGCTTTAGCTCCACAACAGAACCCTCCAAAGCAAAAAGAAACCACCTCCCACCCCCTCCCAACATGGCCGACCAGTCCCACCTGACCTCTATAAGAGGCGGGCCGGCCCAACCAATTAGCCTGTTTTTTTTGTTCTGCACGACTCTCTCCAGAGCACGGTACAGGTAAGATGGGCCGGCGTGAGCTGGCCCTGGGGTTTTAAGGTGGTGGACCTGCTCTAGCGGTCTCTGGTGCCTTATGCCTAGAAATCCCCCCCCCTCTTCCTGCCCCCGGTCCTGTGGGGCCGGTTAGGTGCTGCTATAGCGTGCCAGTGGTTTATAGGGGGGGGGGGCGGCAGGGGATATGGGGTGTTTGGGCATCCCCGTGTATCCCCAGGTCGTTACCGAAGGGCCCGGGCCACTGTGTGGGCTTTTTGGGGTCCAGCGCTCCGTTGGGCGTTTATGCACCTATGTGTGCTTACATGGATATGTGAATTGCAGGTTACGCCCGTCGGGTAGCTGGGCTGCCCGATGGGTGTTGTGTTTTCATAGAAATACCAGGGCTGTGTGTATTGGCTCTGCGTGGGGCTTATCACTTACAGTGTAACAGCTTTCGGGTTGTAATTCTGCCTGTCGTGAAATCATGCACCTCAGTTTGTAACGGGTGCTCGTGCTTCACATTATGCCATTGCCTGGAACAGCGTTTACTTGTTCTCAGGGCTGCAAGCGCTTCTGCACGACGTTAAGCGGATTGCAGGTAACGTTTTTTTCGCTGCATTATATGGCACAGCGGAAGACATTGTAGGACTTACTCGGCGGGGGCAGGCGCGGCCTCCCTCGTTTGTCCACGAGTCCTCGGACCGGGTGCTCCCTTCGGCCCGGCCTGGGTCTCAGTACATCGCGGCGCCGGCGTCCGAGAGTTTTTTTTTTTCTCCGCTACTCTCTCCTCCCCAACGGCCCGCGGCGGCTTGCCGCGCTGGGGTTGGCTCCGGCGGGCTCCCGCCTCTTGTGGGCGGGGTTGGAGGGTGCCGGCGATTGCCTTGGCGGCCGTGCACGCCGGGGTTCCCCTGCGGGCGCTGCGAAGCGTTCTGCCTTCGGCAGGCAGCGGACAACGCGTCGGGCTCGGCTGTGAGTCCGGTGTTCGATCCTCGACTTGGATTGGTCCAATGAGCCGTGGCTCGAAGGTGAGGCTTGTGCCTGTGGAGGGGACAGCCCCCACGGGCCAGGGTTCGGATCCTGCCTGTGCTGTAGGAGTGTCCCAAGGTGGGATATTTTCAAGGGGGCTTGTCCATTTTTACTCACTTGACGTGTGACTGTGGTCAGGTTTAATTAATTTGACCTGCTTGAAGTAGACATGTGTGGTGTGCTACATTTCTTGTCCTTGCCTCGTGCAGTCACTGACTGCGAACTTGCAGACGGTTTGCCCCGAGTACTGGGGGCACTTCACCGCCTCGGCGGGTGCTCGTCTGTGCTGCGATGCCTCTCCTCAGGTGGCGGGGGTTCAACCTCCTCTTCTCTCACCTTCGGCGGGGTCTCCTGGTGTTGCCGCGCAGCCCCATCGAGGTCCTGGCGCGGCGGGTGGCCCTGCCCCCTCGTCGCCCTCTCGGTGGCCCCGGGGGGGGAGTGTATGGCCCGGGGGGAGAATTGTGGCCCAATGGTTAGAACAGCAGTCTCTAATACTGTGGTCTAGCCCGGGACCGGGGTTCGTTTCCCCGCCGCGAAGGGGGCTTGGGCTCAAAAGGTCCTGATGATGTTAGTTGGCTACTTTCTCTCCAGGGGATGCATGGCCTCCTCCTTCAGGGTGTCCAGAAGGGGTCGCCTTGGGGGGAATGCCGGGAGGGGTTCCGCGGAGGCGTTTGTACATACGCCTTGCGACCCTTTCGGACGTGTGGTGCGCTATTCTGGCGGGGAGGTCGCGCACGTACGGGGTCCATTCCGGCGTCCTTGTCGGCTTGTCCTCTTTGAGGGGCGTCCCGTCCTGGCAGGGGTGGGGCCCTTCGGCCATTCCTCCCGAATACGGGATGTCGGTCGCCACAGGGTACTGTCTTGGGGGCTTCCGGGCCCCGGCTTCGGCGTTTCCCGGTCTGGTACTGGTGGGGCCGCTCCCGTGTTGGTCATCCCGAGATCCTGGCTTCGGCCGTCCCGCTCCAGGGAGTTCCCTGGGGGGGGGGTGGGGCTGTCGCCTCCATTTCGTCCCATCTTGGGCCGTGGCTGGCACGGTTCTTGGGCTCTTCGGGCTGGCTGGCCTTGCGGATTCTACGCGGAGTCCCTCCTTCTCGATAGGTTGGGGTACCTGCCCCTTCCAGGGTCGGCCCTGAAGGGCTTGCCAGGAGCCTGTGGCCATGCCACCCAAATATCTCCTGATCTCGTCCGTACTCGGAAGTTGTGCTGGGTCGGGCCGGGTTGGTGACTGGAAAGTCCGCCCGGGATGACCAGGTGCTGTTGGCTTCGGCCTACGATTGGTTCCCGCCCTCGGTTGCGGATGCTTCCGTTGGGTTTGCCCTCTGGCCCGTGGGGTCTAGGGCAATTCCGCCCTGCCTGCGCCTGATCTCGTCTGATTTCTGTATTTCGGCAGTGTCGGGACCGGTTGGTTCCGGGTGGGGAGTCTGCCTGAAGTTCCCAGGGGCTGCCGGCTAGGGGTACTGGCACCTGGCCCGCCTGGTGGTTCTTCTTCACCGGGCAGGGGTCGGGGTGTTCCCCGTCTGGATGTCTCCCCTCCGTCGGCTCCCTGCTCTGGGGGCGGTAGTCCCTTCGGTGCCCGTCTCGGGCTTGTCCTCCTTCGACCCGTCCTCCCCTCTGGTTCGGTCAGGGGGGGGCGCCCTTGGGCGCCGGGTCGATTGGGTCTCCGGCAGTCGCGCAACACGGAAGTTGCTGGCGGCCCTCCTGGCTAACAGGGTGACCTGCCGTCGTTTGCGCCTGTGCTTCAATGCCCCCAGGTCTTGACAGGCGTCCTATCCTTGCTCGGGGATTGTTTTCTTGAGCGGAGTAGCCGGTCCTGGCCCTTCGGGCTGTCCTGTCCACAGGGTCCGACTAGGGGGAGGCGGATCGACTGAGTCGGATCTTCCTTCGTTGCCTGGTATCTCCCGGACCCCGGTGGGCTACAGCGCCTGGGGCCTCGTCTCGGTCTGCCTCCGGTGACTCTGTTCACGGTGAGGGTCTCGGCCCGCCTGCCCGGATTCTGGTGCTCGCTTCGGCAGCACATATACTATAATTGGAACGCTGCAGAGAAGATTAGCATGGCCCCTGCGCAAGGATGACACGCATATTCGTGAAGCGTTCCATAGAATCCGCCTGGGTCCTGGGGGTGCCCGGTCTTTTGCGAGGCCATTCGGCTGTTGTGCGCGTTTCCCCCGTGCCCTCTGTTATCGCGGATTCTCGGCTGGATTCGCTTGGGCAGGCCGGGAGGCTCCGGGGTGCGCGCCTCGGCGGCACGTGGTCGCTTTTTGGATCATTGCAGGGGTGGATATCTAGGGAGCTTTGGCTCACGAGTGAGTCTTGTGCCTTTGGTGCTGACGGCCCTCACTGGCCTGGGTTCGATTCCGGCCGGGGCGGGGAAGGTATCCCTAGGTGGCAGTTTTTTGCCTGGCACCCGCGTGTGGTTGACGCGCTTGTCGTGGTGCGTGCCGGTATTTGGACCCGGCGGGGTCAACCGCCCCGGGTACCCTCTCCTTGGGCGAGCTGGCGGTTCGAGCCTCCTGGCCGATCCTGGTTCTTCCCGTGCCAGGGTTGGGTCCCCCGCTCTCGGCGTCAGTGTTGAGCCGGCTCTTGTCGGCTGGCCCGCCTACTTCTGCAGGCCTGATCCTGTGCCCGGCGCTGGGCGCCCTTCTCGCGTTGGCGCGGTCGGCTTGGTGCTGTCCCCGCCTCCGTGGTCCCCTTGCGGGTATTGGTTTTCCGGTCTGAGGGGTGTTCCTGGAACGTGGCCCCTGCTTGCCGGTGGGCCCGGTGGGCGGCCTTGCGGGCCTTCCTCAGTCCGGGTTCGAGTCTACGGCCATACCACCCTGAAAGCACCTGATCTTGTCTGTTCTCTGCAGTTCAGCGGGGTTGGGCCTGGTTAGTACCTGGATGGGAGACGGCATGGGAATACCTGGTGCGGTGGGCTTAAACGGCCTGGTTTCCTTGGTGGCTCGCTTGGCTCCGATGTTGTTTATCCTTCGCCCACGGGCGCTCTGCCGGTCTCCCCCTTGGGTGCTCGCTTCGGCTGCACATATACTACTTTTGGATCGTTCCTGAGGACATTTGCGGGGCCCCTGCGCAAGGGTGGCTCGCAAATTCGTGAGGCGTTCCTCGGGTGTTTTCTCTCTCGTTCTACGAGCTCTTCGGGGTCCGCCCTGTTGGGCCCCGGCCCTCGGTGGCTTTTGCGGTGCCTCGCCTTTACGGTGGTTTTCCCTGGTGGCGATGGTGTCTGCGGGGCGGATGGGCGTGCGGGGGTCGTTCCTCCGCTCCCCGCCCTTCTTGCGGGTTTTGCCGGACGGGGTTGTTCCTCCGGCATGTCCCCCATGTCCTTCTCGGGGTTCCTGGCCATGGGGCCTCGGACTCAGGTGGTATCTCTACCGCTTTTCCCGGCCAACGAGGTTCCTCCCTTGTCCGTGCTGGTTGTTCGGCGTGCTGTTTTGGCTTCTCTTGGCCGCACGTCTTTCCTTTCCCGGTGGGATGGCCTGTGTTATGCCTTTTGGCCCGGTTCGTTCGGGCCGCTAGCCCTCGTTCCTCCTTGGTTCGCGGGCTTACACAGACTGGCATCCTTCCCTACGCTTCGCTGGGTTCGGTGGATCCGGCGGGGGCCCAGGGTCGGTCCGCGAGGTGTGGCTCTGTTCCCGGGGCCCCCTTAGTGGGTGTCTCCTCTGTGGAGTTTTATCTGTCTTCGGCGTGGTCATCACCCGCCTGGTACGTGGGTCTCTAGCAGTCCCGGGGGGGACGTCGCTGGGGCCGTTCTGAGTGCTGGAGCTGCGACTCCTGGTTGGCCTCCTTTTTCTGGAGGTCTTGATTTCAGGTTGCCTGTGGTCCCTGTTTTCTTTTCAGTTGTTTACATCAACCTTGGGTTGGTTTCTCTGCATCACCATGTGGTGTTGTGGTTATGGTGGTCAATGAAGCCTTGTTGGCTTGGGTATTTGCTCACTATGTAAATCATGTGGCGAGGAAGACTTACGAGGAGGTAATGCCCCGGTTACTTACCGGTAATCTTCATTACTCCGAGTATAGTCTTCCTCGCCACATGAGTTCCCTCCCCCCCTCCCTGTTTGGCTATCGGCTTCATTGTTTGCTTGGTAGATCAGGCTAATTGGTTGGGCCGGCCCGCCTCTTATAGAGGTCAGGTGGGACTGGTCGGCCATGTTGGGAGGGGGTGGGAGGTGGTTTCTTTTTGCTTTGGAGGGTTCTGTTGTGGAGCTAAAGCTCACTATGTAAATCATGTGGCGAGGAAGACTATACTCGGAGTAATGAAGATTACCGGTAAGTAACCGGGGCATTAATATTGTCCTGTTTGTTATGTCTGTCCTATTGTCTTTGTCACTATTAATATGCAGCTGATCATTCATGGCATGTGCTTTTATATGTGCTTACATGTATGTGCTATGTTGTGTTTGTCTGTCTGTGTATCATTTAATCATCTTTTTACTCTTTCAGAAACATAAAGCTGGATTACATGAAGAATGGTAGTTATTATATGTGTTGCTTTATTTGTTTGCTTCTGCTAGTTGTCATTTATTAATGGGTTAATTACTAGCAGGGAAAGGGTGGGTAACAGAAGGGTTTGTTTTACCTGAATTAATTATTCTTTTGTGTTTGTTTAAATAATAGTTTTCTGAAAAAGTGATGCAAGCTGAAAGTGGCGCAGTGACGCAAGCAAAAAGTGGTGCAGAAAATTGACGCCTTCTAAAAGAGGCCTGCTGATGCTAAGCCACAGGAGAAAGTTTATTTTGAAAAAAAAGATGACAAGCCTACAAACTTTTATTATGAAATCTTTAAAAAAGGAACTGCTAAAGTCAACTCTGTGGAGTGGGTTTGGATGTGCCATGGAAAGCTCAGAACGGTCAGGCTCAAGGCTGAAAGGAAGAGACGTGACAAGATTTTGTATTGCTTGAACATTTTTGCTACAAAATGTAGCAGATTAAGGAACTGTCGCCAGGATTCTGTGCATGAACAATGACTTTGTGTAAAGCCTGGTCTCGTGGTGGAAGATGTCACAGTTTACTGTGGCGTGAGGTGATTCAGCCAATGGAGAGCCAGAATTCAGCTGTTGGAATGTGAAAAATAGTTAGCTCAGCTTATTTTAGGGTATAAGAATAGGCTTTAGCTGCAAACTTTTGGCTTACGCTCTTGATTCCAGAAGGACGTGTTCTGCTGTCCGATGATTACACGTAAGAAATGTAACTTTTAAGACTTTGTTTTCAGGCGATGAGGGTAGTGACAGAGAGATAGTTAGGTTTTGGAAATGCTCTTCCTTTTCACTTATTTCTGCTAATAAATAATATTATCTTGAATTAAGCTCTCTTTATAAAATGCTAAATAAAACTTACTTATGACTTTTTCTAATGCATTACTTAATAAAGTTCCAAACCTAAGTTTTCTTAAATATGTTTTAATAAACTTTTTTAAATGACAAGCTGGTCTTGTTTATTATGAATGTCTTAAATAAACATATAGTATCCATTCACCTCACTCTCTGTGTTTATGGGCCTGGTATTGATTGGTAAGTGTGATAGTGGATTGTGACATCATTTATAAAGAATTTTAGTTTTTGGGCTCCAACAAAAGTATAAAGTAGCACATCGGTGCCTGAACATGTAAGGTGGCCGACAGACAAAGTGGCTAATGGTATTAAGGCTTGTAGAGTAGACTGAGTGAGTCCCTCACCAAAAAAACCTCTAAGGAGGACTGTGGCGCAATCAAGTTCAGGGACCCACGAATAATGAGGTCTCTGCTGAACCGACTCAAGCATGCAAGGAACAAATGGGGCAGGATACGTGCTCTTATCCTGGGCAGCTTTTATCATCCACCCCTCAAAAGGGTATATGATCCCATTAGGCACAGGCCAGATCCCACAGCAGCACATTTGTCCTTGGCCTCAGTTGCTACAAAAATTTGTTTCATGTCATCTGGTTTATGTGACATTGATTGACTTGCGTCTGCTCCAGTCTGCCATTTCATTGCACCACTAAACGTGCCCCACATGAGCTTGCTAGTAGGCCTGGGCAGTGAACTCTGCTCTGTTTGCAGAGATTGCAGAGTTTTCCACACTCAGTGGCGCTCACACTCACCAATGTCAAGCTGACGAGCACGAGCGGAAAAATTCTGCTTCCCGATGAGATTTCTCAATGCGGGTGGTCGAATTTATCAATGCAGGCAGTCGCGGATGGTCGTGACTGCTCGCAGTGAGAAACCTTCCGCTCGCGTTGAATAGAAAATCTACTTGAGTGGCAGAAAGGAAGCAGCCTCCTCTGTCTTGCTCATGATACCGTTCGCACAGATTTTACAGTGCAAGACAAACACTCGGTGCTGAAAATCAACGCAAACGGCATGACCAAACACACTCCGCTCCTTGAAGAGGAGGGTACTCTGCCCAGGCCTAACCGGGATACCCTCCGAATGATAGTGCGCTCTATAAAGCTGCATAACATAACATGTCATCTACACAAAGCTGCATTAGGCTCAGCTGTACATGTATATTGGAAATGTCCTACGTTAAACGTGTGTAATATGTTAAATAGCACATAGCCATAACAAAGTCATAGGTAAATGTGTAACTTACTTGTTGCATACCTTGTAACTTATTTAGGTAAGCACTTTGTGAATGGGATCCTGCTTATTAAGGGCCTTTGATCTCTATTGTATGAACTCTCTCCCGCTCACCTCAGATCGTGCACCCAATATACACTCTTCCGTAAGGCGCTTAAAAACTTTTCTCTTGTCACAAGCCTTTTCTCCATAAACTGCTTTTCTCTATCTCCCCTCGTTTTTCCTGTCCTCTTGGGCTCAGTACTCTATAGCGCCATGAAACCGCCAGGTGAACGTGCGCGCTATAAATATTTTAAACTCAAACTCAACTCAAACTCTCCTATGGATATACAGTACTCATACGTATATAATGCTATGTATTCAGTAAAACCGACCAGTGGGCAGCCTATGAGGAGATAATTAACAATCCTAATGTAAACGGTGCTGAAATAACAGTCTAACAAAAGCCCCGGTCCACATCCACGGTTTTGCAAAGTGTTTTCAGCAGGAAATACATCATGTCAGTGCAAGAATTTGATTAATGATCTGCGTGGCCATGCTTAACATATCAGATAGGGTGGACTTCAGCACGGAATGTGTGATTTATGAGCATGTATCGGGCACGCTTCCTTGTTTGCAGCAGCTATGACATTTATAAAAATGACAGAAATTATTTATTTACCTGCCAGCAACCTTAGGGGGGAGGGGGTCAAGTGGTAAAGGTGCATAAGATAAAGCACCCAGTAAGAAAGTGACTGAACAGATACAAAATGAGCTTAGGAATAATCGTTTAACTGACATTTCTACGTATGTAAAGGCAAGTTCTTAATTGAACTTAGTCAGATTCACGTGTATTTATGCTTGGAAAGAAATCAAAATAACTGTATATATAGACGGTGCTATAAAACCAACACCAAAAAAGATGGAAAAATAGCCGAGACCCTTCACAGCTCAACAGACTATTTCAATATTCAGTGACAATCTGCACCAAAATGCACACCTTTCAAAGGTTGTGAGTAGAAGTGGCACTTTCTCAAACATTTTCCTCCGCTTATTCCTGTTTCATTAAAATGTGAACTAGAGGTACATACAAATGTGGAACACAATTCGATGAATTTCTTTGAATACCCACAGTTAGATAAGGGGTTAGAAAAATGCAATATCACTTTAATGTGCACCCACAGAGTACTGGCTTTCTCCTGGAAAGGCCTTACATTTTTTTTACCTTAAAAAGTGGCTGCTTGGTACGCTTATGGGGCCTCGTTTACGAGGCTGTGCGTCACTTTTACGCGGTCGGTGCGTCACTTTTTGTGACGCACCAGTGGCGTAAAAAATGCTCCTTGTTGCGCCATATTTACAAAGTGACGCATCTAGGTAGATGCGTCACTTTGTAAACCCCTGCACCATATTATACCCGCGCCAGGTATAATGTATGCAACGGGGGCGTATTGACGCAAGGAAGGGTCGTAGAAGTGACGCAGTGAAATCTATGAGATTTCACTGCGTCACTTTTAGGACGCTGTTGCGTCAAAAACTTGCACCTGCCTCACAGCAGGCGTAAGACTGACGCAGGCCCTTTCACATGGGGCTTGCCCCATGTGAAAGGACACATTGCTGGAGTTGCGTTACTTTTGTGACACACTCCAGAAATGCGTCACTTTTGCGCCATACAGATACGTCAGAAATACTGACGTATCTGTAACTCCTTTCGACATGATGCGTCATACATTAAATATGACGCATCAGGAATGTCGCAAGGAGTGTGCACTGAGAAGTGACGCAACGCTGCTTTCACACAGCGATGCGTCATTTCTCATAAATGAGGCCCATGGTGTGTACAGTGTGCCCATCCTTTAGTTTTTAGTAATTATAAATACAATTTTCAATTACATAGTGCATACTGCCCCTGACAAGGTATTAAAGCATACAGCTGAATGGAGATAAGTAAGAATATAAACAAATAAAACGAATCACATTGCTCACGCTGCATATTTATTAAACACTTGATAAGATGTATAAGGTAGATATCAAAGAAGATAACACAGACCCAGCAACCAAAACAAACATTTCTCTGTGTGAGAAGCAGGCCTTGGACGGGGTGAGTCATTGTGCCAAGAAGTACCCATCCTCACCCCCAAACACCTCCTCAAAAAAATAAAAAGCTTCCAGAGGCTGGTGCGAATGTCCTGGGGTGTTTTCACACCCATTAATGGACATCGGCAGTTCAAAGACTTCAAAAATGAACTGAAATCCACAACTTGCAGTGTTTTTCAGCTCATTTCCCTTGCCAACCTGTGAAATCAGCACCTCAGGGGACGACCATTTGAAGGGAGCCAACAGTGTGTGTCCCACGGTAGCACATTGTGAGTTGGCAGGTCTGAATTACCACAGGTTATAATCGCGAAATGATTCCAAGTGACATGAAAAATATGCTGCAGGCTGTGATACCATATCCCTCCATCGGAAGAGGGCTTGGACAGAATTAATGCAAAGTCGTGGAGGCCTCTTCACCAGTGCTTAGTTTCCCAAAAATAAGTACTAGCGCCCGTGTCAGGAGGCCACTGCAGCTTGCACCACACATTGCCCCTGCCATGCTGCCAAAGATAGTAATAACACAACCAGTAATCACTACACTCCTACAAGTGTGAAAATTCAGACTATTTCATGTGCCCAAAGCCATCAGAATGGATTGGGTGGCAGTCAATAGTCATTTTAATGTATATTGAATCATTAAACAACTGTTTTTGTGCTCACCTCTAAATTAGACAGACAGTGCCACCATATGGCAGACCGGTACAAACCTGTGTTGACAATTAAGTGCGGACGAGTACTGGAAACCACCGGCTCAAATTAAACACTGGTCTTCAGTCACTATTGATTAGAAACGTCTAAATCATTAAGGAAGTCTGAAAGATCCACTCATTTTCTGAAAACTGTGAGGCAATGTGTGAGTAGTTTTCAAAAATATATCCTACGAAACCTGATAACTATATCTAAACTTGATATTGCGCTATTGAATATGGATAATAGCAGGGAGTCACCAATTAAAAGGCTCATGTTTAAATTATAAGACTCCAAATAGAAATGTGAGGTTCATTTAGGTTCTTTTAAAGCTGTTTAGTTGAATCTGATTTATAAGCCTTTAATAAATGAATTTTCCGAATGCTCCTAAAGTGAAATGAATGCTATAGCTAGTAGTTACTGTGATGCGCTCATATTGCTTGCATATTTTTCCCATGAGGCGATGTTTCTTATGTTTTATGTGTTGTATTTTGTGGTGCGGTGCATTGCAATTTACATGTCATGTAATGCGATAACCTGTCCATGTAATGTAGTATTTATTATGGTAACGCAATTTAATAAAAGTAGAAGTGTGTGTATTTATAGTTGATAATCTAAATAATGACCTCAAATTAATCCCTTAGCTCCTGAGGCTTTTTGCTCCACAGTGCTGTACCTTTAGGTGTATTTGTGCCACTTTGTGCTTATGCCTTGATACCTTTTGTGTTAAGAAAGAAAAGATATCAATGTCAAATTTGCATCCTTTTTCCCCACATGCTGGGGATTTTAAAAGAGCCCAGATTCATTTTGGTGGATAACATTTCGAAAATAACCAAAAGAAAGGAATAAATTGGGATTTCTCAAAAAAATTGGAGTTAAAAAAATCGTAATTTCTTTCTTAAAATTCAAATCTGCAAAAAGTTTGCGATGCTCCAGTCACAATCTTACTAGCTTACAAGAACACGCAGAGTTCTTTAAAAAAATATCTGAGATTTCATTGTTTTAAGTAGTAGATCGTTTTTTTCCTAATTGTTTTGTGGTTTCTACTTTCTTGTAGTGTGTGCTGGAAACGTGTGTGGATCCAGAAAGCTGTACATATCTAATGATGTAGACAATATATCAAATTCAGGAGGAGGTCATTTCTGCTATTCACTCATATTTTCCCCCAAAAAGTAATTTTTGAAATGAAAAAAATAATGAAAATAAATATGAAAAAAGTCTGAGAATAAGTGTAAAAAATAGCACTTAGTTGCAATGTTTTCATCTGAAGTCTTTTGCAATGGCTGACTCTTAAAAGCAACAATGTTACATACATAAGACAGTTGCAGCAATATATAGTTCTTAGGTATTGCCTGTTTGGGCAGCCAACAGACGCAACAACTGAGCTGCACCTTATAATGATATTTCATTGCGTACCGATCATGGATCAATTAATAGATTAACATGTAATGAATGAAAAACAGGTATGAAAGAAAACTAGCCATGTTTTAATATTCTCTAGATACTGGGTTTATGAATAGTGGTTATTTACGCAGCTCTGGATTTGGGGTAACCCACACGAAAGTATGATTCAGAGTGCATTTTCCAAAATGTGTTCTTACTTGCACACTGGATTACAGTTGGAAGCCAAAAATGGAAAGCAACTCAATTGATAATGACAATGTTCTATAATTCTGACTTCCCACAAACCTGACCAATAAGATGTACCCACTTTTGTGGCCAGGACTAGCACCCTATACAGGAACGGCCTCTGAATGCAATTTGGAGATACCAAGCTTTCGTCTTGAAAATGTGGCCATTTTGGCAATGTTGGAAGCTGCAGTATTTAGGGCCTGGGCTCCCACCATCCAGGGAAACCTTCTAAACTGAGACATTTCTGAAAACTAGCTACCATGAGGAGTCCAGAGTAGGTCAACTTGCATGGATCACACTCTGTTATATTGCCCAGAATGCCCTGCAGTCCTCAAACTCCAGCTAAAATCAGACATGTTCCTCACATTTCTGTGAATTAAAGTTCCAGTGTCAGTGGGGATCCATAAGATTCTTACCACCCAGCATTCTAACTCTCCATCTGCTAAAAATGGTATCACACTTGTGCTGTTGGACCTAATGCAGTGCTCATGACAAAATAGTTTGCCAAATGCAATATGAAAACATCATGTTTTTGCCATGAAAATTGTCAAAGTTTAGTTATATAAGTAGGTGTGGTATATAGGCCTAGGCATGTCAGCCACCTAGAAAAACCTGCTAAATATTGGAAGTGTTGAAAACTGGACACATTCAGGGGAGTGTGACTTGTGTGGACTTTATTTTACTTGCATTTCTATGAGATAAAGCTCAGGGAATCAGTGGGGATGCACAAAACCACCCAGCATTCTCCCATGTCGCCCAATAAAAAACGATACCCCACGTGTGGCTGCCTGGATGGAAAATGTGTGTTTTCATAAAAGCTTGAGCCGAAGCCCAAGTTCTCCTATCACACCCAACGTTCAATCACTTTTTCATGATACCACCCCCCAGATTTGTCCTGTTTTGTTGACTTTAGAATTCAGTGCACTATACCCCTGCTAAGTGCTTGTGTTCTGCTTTCAATTTGGTTAAATTGACACACTTCTAATTGCTCTATTTAACTTACCTATTAGTCTGTAATATATGGTACAAAATGTATCCATAGCCTGGAAGTTAAATGCCATTAGTCGGCTTTAGCATCTATTGTGCCACTCAGTTCTGAGGCAGTGCAAACCTGGCTTCTGGACTACCTTTGCAGCCTGACTGTTGCAGTGTAAAAACTGCAATTTAACTTGTGGAAATAAACCCATTTTACAGGTCATAATCTTCCTTATAAATATTAATAAGTCAGTCCTACGTAGGCCTTGTAACCCACAATACAGGGTGCATGGTATTTTAAACTAGGGCATGTACAAATTTAAAGTTAAAATGCCCTTACAGTGACTAGCACCCAAACGTTATTTTCATTGCTCGAAGGCTGGCTGGACCATGCAGAATCACTTGGAAGTAATATTAAATATTAGTTCTGTTGTTTCAGGTTAGGAAACAGGTAGGAAAAAACAACTCTTTATATTATTTATTAACAGCTCAATTCAATTGTGAAATCAGATTGTTATTAAATGTAAAAGAAAAGTAACTTTTACAACGTTACCTTTTCCCTGCCTGAACCTTTCCATTGAGAAATACCTCTCTGTCCACCCTTTCACATAGATAATCAAAGGGAAGTGTCAACAATTAGTAAATAAAGCTCCCTTCAAAGGGTTCATATCTTCCTACTGGAACTTGTTTCATGCATGATGTAAACTAGAATTTCTAAATTAGCAAAGATATCACACTATGAATTAACCACACTGCGCAAGGTATTTCAGCTATTGTGAAGGGCAGTTGTTCTAACTTCTCAATCTGTGACATTGTGTAAGTGCAACTTTTTTCACCATGAGTCACTGCCTACGTTTCAGGTTTAATAGCAATAATAGGTGCATAGAGTTAAAATAATGCCAAGGCACTTGGCCAGATTCCAATACCTGAAGTGTCCAACTAAATTGCATAATAGATTTAAGCTGCCTTTGCCATGGTATAATGAAGACATGCAATTTTTTATAATATCAATTACAGATGACAAAATGCTATTGAAGCTGTAAATGTAAAAAGACAATGTAATAATGCTACTATCAACAACCGCAAGTACTTTATCCAAATTATCTTTATTAATTGGTCTTAAACATGCAGCAGCTTCTATCTGTGACAATTTTAAGATTTCTTTGTAAGTGGAATAAATTAATCTTTTAGAACATGGAGAGTTAGGGCCCAACAAAATAATTTGATAGATCCACGTCATCCGACAGAAGAGAGATGTTTCTTAATTGCAGACAGTGTAGAATGGTCCAACCATTGTTGGCAACATTTCCCGACTGAATACGTGCTTACTATTCCTGAGTGTTCAGATTGAGAGCAAGAGGGTCGGGTCTGCTTGCCTTAAACCCCGGTGTGAGATAAAAAAATAAGCATATCAACCATTTGTGTCCACAGGTCACATAACCACACTACTTGGACTGGAATGTGTGGAGTGTAATATACCCCTCTCAACCATGCTATTGAGTTGTTCTTCACTGTAATTGTGTTAAATGTTGTTAATTGTCAAATTGGGCAATGGAAGGATAATTAGGTGAAATAATGTTCTTAAAATCAACGAGTCCTAGGCATGTAGGGGCATATGTACAACAGAATGGCGTAGCCCAGTGTTATGAAACAATTGGTAGTGCTGCACTCTGACATTATGGAAATGTAGGGATGCACTGTATTTATAATAATATGGTGCACCCCTGAGTTTCTCCTAGTGCACCCTTGCACCATAGTACAAGGGTGCCTGCATTGCACCGTAGTGCAAGGGTGCCAGCATTGCAGGTAATGATTGTTCATGTGCAGGAATGTGTTCCTTCCTGCACATAAACAATCAATAACGGTGATTTGTAACTTCTATGTGTGCTGCAGAATGCAGGACATGTAGAAGTTGTGACTTGTAATTTTCTAATGATTGTTTATGTGGAGAAAGGGACACCTTTCTGCACATTAACACTCACTAATGGTGATTTGCTCTTTCTATGTGTGCTGCAGAATGCAGCCCACATAGAAACATGTGCGCCAGGTTAAGATTAGGTTTTAGGAGGGTACGCATCTGGAACCTTCTTTAGGGATCTGTATCCTAACAAATGCCATCGACCCTAACAGGCGGTAATCCACAGCAGAAACATGTTGATACGGCAGACAAGGTAATTGTGTCGTTAATTTCCCATATACCCTTATTTGAATCTCTTTTTTAATCCTTCCAAGTGGGATCCATATTAAAGATAGCGGATACCCACTTGGACAGTTTTAGAATATTTTTTTCCGCATGTGGGATCCCTATTCTATGATTTCTATCTTTTCTAAATTCTCTCTTTTTCTCAGCGCTTCTCCCTGAATGTTGGTATGCACCAGTGAGTCGCAGTGGCTCTATGATGAAGAATACGACTCATTGAGTGAGTGAGGGCAGTATATACATCCCTTTGGGATTCACAAATTGGTTCATCATTTTCATTTTCCATCTCTTCTTACAGTTAGGTGAGCGCTGGTGTTTTCTGGTAGTGGTAAAAATATTTTTTTGAACTAGGAGGGGACCGGCTGGCCCATGTCCTAGAGGCTAATACATGAAATAAAATTGTATTACCCTTGTTTTCAAGTCCTTCTCGTGAAGTGAGCATTATTTTTAAGATTAGGTTTTTCCTGGTCTTATTTTTGGAGCTGCCCCATGTTTACACCACCGTTGTAAAAGATACAGAGTCAAAAAGCAATGAATGTTGTGACAGAACAACCACTGCAACACCCATTGGCTACCCCTTTCATGCTAAGTGCTGCGTTAAAGTGCCATTATTTACAAGGAAGTGTTAGGCCACGTTAAGTGGTTAATGCCACCGTGTGAATAATGCGAAGGGGTTATCACCATCGGAACATCATAAAAAGTGATGTTCTGATGGTGATATGTACTTGTAAATATGCCCCGTAGTCTGTTGAACAGTGTAATTTGGAAAAACGATGTATGTTGGAATCAAACACACTCTAAATAAGGTGTCTGTTCCCTGAATCTGACAATATTTAGTATCCCAAATTGATTTCAATTCAACTGTATTTTTCCAATACTTATAGCCTTTCACTGCTACCTATGTGACAAACAAATCTGCATATATTAGCTTGGTTTGTGTCAGCACATATTTCTTTGGTGGTATGGTGACAGGTTTAAAATAGAAAGGTTTTGAATCAAATGAATCATGGAAAGAAAAATATGGTAATTTATCCCTATATTTTTTTGAACTCCCTTCTAGGGGAGTTGGAAAATGTTCTCATTGTATGTACTCAAAAAGTGTGTGTTAAACACAAGCGCTATGTAAATAATGAGGTGTGTAATGATGATTACAGAACATCTCACCATGATTAGCAGAATGTATACACAATTCCTCACTTTCAAAACTGTATAATATTGCATGGAGTTAACATTGCCAACTTCCCAGTCATCAGAATGTAACCCAGGTATGATAACATCAGCCATTGAGAACTTCAACACATAAGAAATCTGCAGAATTTCTGTAGGACTGAAAATATCGGGACCTTATCCCAAACAATTTCATCAATTCTGGGACAGCTGGTGTTCAACCAAAATATTGAGTCGGTAATATTGACTGACACAAATATCGTGACATAGAAATATCGTGCACAAGAATATTGATTTTAAGGTGAGTAATATCAATTTTTAAAAAATAGAAGTCATTATTATCATTTGAAAAAATATACTTGCTTAAAATATCAATTTTTTTATTACTGTTATGTATTTTAGTATATATTTTAAATGTATGTGAGTTTTTTTGTATAAATATAGTTTATGTTTTTTTAATATGGGTTAAATTTTATTTGTTATAACATTTAATTTAATAAAATTTTGCATATTTTAGTTCCGTAGCGTGTTGTGGGTTTATAGGGGAATAGGGTGGAGGATTTTTACCAATTACACAGCATCTCTATAAATCAGACTGCAATAGTAATTGGTTCCAGGGGCTAACCTCCCAAACGCAACAAATGGTTGCATTTCTAGATGGCATTCACAGTTAAAGATATGCCAAAATAGCAGCCTTGCACTCACCCCAGCCTCCCAACCACCCAACCTTCTGCTTCAACTCTGGTCCCTTCAGCAACCCAAATCCAAACTCCCACTCCCACCCCAATCCCACCCACTTCTTAGCAGGCACCTACTCCAACAGAAACAAGTAGCATAATCACACACACACACACATAAACACAAATATCGCACACAACTATTGAAACTACACACAAGCACCAAAACCACAACACCCACAACCACCAATACACCCAGAAGCACCAGACCACTACCACACCCACAAATGCCACAGCCATCACCACCACAGCCACAACCACCACAACCACCAACACAACCACCACCACAAACACCGCCATGCCCATTAGCACCACAGCCACAACCACAAGCACCACAGCTACAACCACCACCACACCCTCAAGCACCACAATCACACCAACTACAACAACCACAGCAACACACTCATCAGACCCAAGACACCCACACAAAAGTACACCTACATACAAATGAACACCAACCAAAAACAAACACACACTCACCAGAATATCAAACACCAGCTACAAAATACGCCATAAACATACACAACAAACACCAGACCTACATGGAACTGCCAAACATATAGACACAGCACAGCACCCACCCCAGCTCTCTCTACCTCCAAAAGCCAATCCTCTACCACGCCTCTTACCTTACTCCTCCTATTGAATTCAACCTCTTATCTGTCCTTAACACCAACCAAACTTGAACCCACCCCTCCGCAAAAAAATCTTTTAGGTTCCTACTCTGTGTCCAGTAGATGCCCCTCTTGAGGAGGTTACCCTTTCAACTATGGTTAGGAGTCAAGCTATGGACAACAAAGCCACAAGGTGTTGTTGTGGAAAACTCTGTCTTTCCTTTTTTTATTAAAAAAAAGTACATAAGAAAATTATCTCAATTATAAAAAAAAAACTTTTCTTTTTACAAAATTTGTCCTAACATTATTATTAGTTGACAATGCATTGATTATTAAAAATGTTAATGATTACAATGGGAAATTTAGATTCCTTCGTACATTTACTACAGAAAATACAAAAGATTTTTTAAATGACCTATTTTTAATGTCCAGACATTAGGAAACATTTTTTATTGGACATTAACATTTTGGTTTAAGCATTCATCATGATAATGGACAATTACACCAAAAACAATAATGTTAGTGTGTATACAGGGGTCTTTATTTTAACTTAATAAGTGAAAAAACAACATATGCATTACACCTTAAAAAAGAAATGTAATAAAATGGAGATAAAAAACTCGACAAGGGGAAACGTTACGTAAACATATTAAAAAATTAAGTTTAGCACTAACATTGATTTAAAAAAATGTTTTGCCTTGTTTAATGCAATTACTGCAGTATATTAAATTGAAATTATAAAATAAAATGTGTAATGCATATGTTTATAATTTGATAGTTTGTGAAAAATAATTAAACACACCTGTATGTGCACATTAGGAATTTTGATTAGTCAAATTTTGTGTGAGTGTCCATAATCATGCTCGAAGCTGACACCAAATTTGAGGGGAAAAAAGTTAACACAGGTCAAGTTCTTTACATTTCTTAAATGATTCCATTATACACATATGCATTTACATATCAGAAAAAAATTGCTTGCAGGAGAAATACAAAAATGCACGAGTCCAGAGCAAATAGACAATTCAAATGAAAAAAGTGATAAAGAAACTTACCTCTGATTACAGTAACAACAGGGTTGATTTGCTTCAGGGTCAAGTAGCAGCAACAAAAGGACTTGCACGATTGGGTTCATGATGAAAAGGGAAGTGGAAAAAGAAAACGGGCATGTGTTTATCTTATATCCATTTGAAACAGCCAACTCAGGTGTGGAGGATTACCCACCATAGTTACCTCGACTGAAAAAGCACATCATAATTAGCCTGGTGGAAAAATTGGCTGAAATCCCTCCGACATCCACTTTTGCCTATGGCGCCGTCGACACAGGAGGAAAATTCTGGGGGAGATGGGGGGACTATTATTGACTATCGTCCATAGACCAACCCGCATCTAAATCGAGCAAGTGGACCACCTAGTAGGCAGATAAGTAAACTGATGGAAAAGTGATAGTGAGACTAGATCCGCCAAAATCTAAATCAAGACTTAAGTCTGTAGGTAGAAATCTTGACCAGGGGAAGTCCCAAAACATAGCCACCCAACACAAAAACAAAGTTAGCGCAAAATTTGAATTTCTCCTGCCTAAACCAACAGCTTCAATTGGTCGTTGCCCAGCAGCTACCCAGCTCCAAGAGGACTTTGGTGGATACAGCCTGCAATCTTGGCCTGCCAGATAATTTCAACTTCCATTTCAAAAACTAAATCAGAAGGTAAAATCTTTGACTGAGCATAATCCACTTGGTGTATCTGACCCACACTCCACTGCGGTTGCCCTTAAATCATGCCTAGATCCCCGTCAATGAAAGATAGTGACTATTAATTTGTGCTTTACTTTTTCTTTATGCTTTTTCCTTAGATTTTTAATAAATAGGGACTGGAGACATGACTTTTTGGAGTCTTATTATTTTATATGTATTTTACTGCTAATACTTTGTACACTTTCCTAATTTAAGCATGTTTGCTCTGCAGTGGTGGCTGAAATAATGTAGAGGTGGTGGGGTGCATGGAGGTGGTGCAGAGGGGGAGCCTGTGGGGGTTTTAATAATAAAAAAACACTTACCTGGAGCTACAGCCGTCTCTCACGTCACACCTCTGTGTTCTGTTCCTGGTCCCAAGCTCCCAGCATACACTTGGACAAACTCCCCGTGCAATCCCCACACTGAGCACCACAGGGATTGGTCTTAGCAGGCTGAAAAGATGCCCTGCTCAAACTAGGAGTCTGTGGGTTTCTCCAGAAATATTCAATACAGCCTAGCTGGAGAGACCTAAGTGTGCATGTGTGTTTGAACGGCCTGAGACAGCCGGCCAAATACATATGCAACTTAGAGAGTGCACATAAAACTCCTCCTCCCACCCTCCCATGGCTCGGTCTCACCCCTCCCAGAACTTGCTTTCTCAGACCAAGCTAATGAAAAATAAAACGAATTTGGTAATCATTTTCTTTTTCACCTGCTGGCTTGGAGCAAGTGGGGCAACTCTCCTCCACCATTACTGAGGAGCCGCCCCTGCTGCTCTGTACTAGAGCTCCTGGGAGTTAACCCAAGTTTAACTTTGTGGCCTTATTCCTTGTGGTAGATTCCCTTCCACCCTAATTAATAATCCACTTGCTTACAATATTACATTAGTGAGTGTCAGTCAATAAACTCAATTATCTTAAACTTTATTGCTGAAACTAGATACGAGCATACATTTTTATTGTTTGGTCAATTAAAACCTTAACAATATATACACATATAAAAGATAAGTTAAAACATTAAAAAGAGAATATCATTGTTTAACAAGTATTTTACCACATTATTGGCCTTTTTCTGAGGTCAGACCTGAGTTCAGGTTTTTGTGAGCCTGTACAAAAACTTTAAGAAATGTGATCAATTTACAATTTAATTGTGTGTCCGATGGATTTAGGCTTGCAACTATTGCGGCTCTACAGGTCCTGAGGCCTCTATCTATAAAAGTTTGTCTCAGAAGGGTGGTACGAGCATTGTAGAGTTGGGTGCATATGCAAATTACATGAATAAAATCTTCATTGTGGTAACCGCAGAGTCGACATGATTTTGGCCCTTTATATAACCAAATGAGGGTAATTTTCTGAAGCGTATAGCCATGAATTGCTTTTTCAGGTAAATAGAAAATGTTGTATGTAAATAATAGGCCGGTGCAAGTGTCTTATAATTGTTGATCACCATCCACGCATGTGACCTTGCCCTGAAGATGATTTTGCTAGTTAGCAAGGAATGATTTTTTACTACTTTATTTAGTGCATGTTTAAAGGACAGGTATGGTTTTTTGTTCCATAATTCTTTTGTTCAAGTTGTTAACAAAGGTCTGTTTAGGTATTGATTATAGGGTGATTTTCTGTTGCTTTCTACTTCAATCCAGAGGGCTTTATTGATTGGTGATGAAGCCGCGTTCAGTTTCAAACTGTACCAAAGCTTTACAGTGGCATACATTCTCCTAATTGTGTCATTGGTTAAGCCAAATTCAAGACAAACTTGTGCCGGAGAGGCTGAACGTTCTACTTGAAAAACTTTTTTATACGTGGAAACCACTAGATGGTTTAAAAGCTCTGCATCTTTGCCGTAAAAAACGGCACTAGCATATTTTATCATGGGTAGAATTTTCACTGACACTGACATCACCGCTAGTAGTGGTTTATGTGATGGGTCTTTCAATTTTTTTGCTAATTGACTTTCAATAACCATTGTTTTTGTTTTTGAAGTGTTTATCTCAAGTTTGTTCTCTGAGATATAGTTTGACATTACATTTAAGCTTCTTTGAAGGCCGATCTTTGTTTGACTCATTACCACCGCGTCATCAGCGTACGAGAGGTGAGTGAGTGCTAGCCCTCCTAGTTTCGGTGGATGAGAGTTAGTACAGTCTAACCTCTGAGCAAGGTTGGACAGAAACATATTAATGTGGCGCCAAAACACAACCCTGTTTGAGGCCTTTTGTTGTGATTAGCTTTCTTGATAATCTGGTGCCATCTTCTATCTTAACTCTTAACCATGTATTTGAGTAGAATAATAATATTGCCTGTAGTATCTTTTCGGGAATATTCCAAGTTCTCCGTTTTTTCCAAAGGAGGTGACGGCCTACAGTGTCAAATGCAGCCTTTAAATCTATATAACAGAGGTAGAGTTGTTGTGTCCTCTGTTTGCTTTTATTTGCTATTAAGTGGGGCTAAAATGTTTGATATTGTCCCTATACCTTGCCTGAACCCAGTCTGGTTAACTGGAATAAGCTTAAGGTTATCTGTCCATTCCTTAAGATCTTCCAAAATGAGTGTGGCATGATATTTGGCTTCGACGTCCAGGAGGGTGATTAACCTAGAATTCGATGGATTCATTCTGTTTCCACCTTTATAGATAGGTGTCAATATCGAGCCTTGCCAATTCGATGGAATACAATTTAGGAGCTCTATTTCTTTGTAAAGTTTGAACAAATACTTGCTCCAGAATGATGGATTAATTTTTAAAAATGGCTTGTGGGATTCCATTAGGTCCTCGTGCGCCGTCACCTCTACCCTTCTTTATTATACATTTTATTCTGTCTACTAACCGAGAGGGCTCACTGTTCTTTACATTTGGAGAGTTGGTGCCAATATTCTCTGGAGTTTTGGATTTTACTTCCATTGGCATAAGACTTTTTTTCTCTTCTATTACGTTTGCTGTCCTCTCCTGTGTTGTTCATATCACTATCTTGTTGTATGATGGTTTCAATTGTTTAATTTTCCTCAGGATGCTCCACAGTCTTTGCCTCTAACATGTCGTCGATTGTTATTTCTGTAAATTTTGTAGTTAAAACTTTGGCCCACTCATGTTCTTGAATATTTGATTATAACTTGTTCATCGGTCATTGTAGTTCATTTATGATTTCCCAGAATGTATTTGGGTTAGTTTTCTTCGCACTACTAAGCAGTTCAGCCCAGAATTTATCATTGCTTGTTCTTTTTTCCTCCCATTGCCTGACCTTATCCCAGGCTATTTGGTTGTGACAAATTCTTTTTAGCCTCCTAATGGCCTCTTTAAGTTTGCTTTTCAAATCTCTCAACCCATACGTTGGTTTGTGATTTATTTCCTTTCTAATGTTTTGTTTTTTGTTCTGTTATTGTCTTGTTGTCATTAATGTTGTGAGATTCATGGTACATTTTTCCCAGGCTTGGATTTTGTTCAACGTCTCCAGTTTCGTTTGCCATTGTCATCATCTGTAAGTTGGACTGTAGTGCCTCTTTCGTTTCATTAGACCATTTTAAGCATTTCAAGTCAATCATATGGATAGATCCTTCTATTTCTGTATTCATACGATGTTTGGCAATTTTTAACCTGAAATGTATATGCTGGTAGGAATGATCACTCCTAGTTGTGTACTCTAGGGAGAAGTGGGTTAGATATGGCATCAATGCTACTGAGATATCTGTATAATCCAATCTTGATCATGTCTTTGCTCCATGAAATGTGTGTTTTGGTGGGATATCGTCCAATGATCTTCCGTTTATCACTCTCAGGTCAAGGAATTCCAGGGCATTAACTATTCAGACATCCTGTGGACAAAGGTCCAATATGAATTTGAAAACAAATGCAAAAACCTACCACCTTTATCTCTATCTCTTCAGACTTTAACAAAGACTGATTGATAAGGAAAATGTATGAATGGTTAGACTTGGAACAACAGTGGATGCAATTGACAATGCAAAACATAGCAATACTCAAATGGAGGTTTTTACTCTAGACACTGAGAGGAAATTTGATTGAAGTATGTGAATATTGTCTAAGTTATTCAACAAAATTGGCCTGGGATCAATGATGAATAGATTAGTATAAGCTAGCTATCAAGATCCAAAAGCAAAAATAAAGTGTAACAGGAATGCTCAAAGGTAATATTCTTTCCTTTCTTTAGGAACCAGACTTGGTTGCCTTTTCTGGCCCAACCTGTTCACTGTCTCTATGGAACCCATCATTTAACAAATAACATTTTTAAAATGTCTATATAAGGGTTATGTTATCAGTGGTCACAATAAAGTAGCCCTCTTTGTGGATGATACATTATGTTTCATTACCCATCCGGGGCACTGTGTACCAGAACTACTAGTAGCCAAATTACAACAATATACCATAGATGATGACTGTAAGGTCGATTACACCAAATTAATCAGAATGAATATATCAGATCATTGAAATTACAATGACGGCACACTGTTATAAGTTGGCTTCTTATGTTCTCAAGACCTGATTAAATATTTGGGAGATTTATTTGCCGTCGTCATTACAGAACTTATATGATTGTAATATACCACATTTGCGGATACCTTATACAAAAATCAGTACCGTTAGCATGCCTCACAATATCATGGTCGATGTTAAAATGAACTTTTTTGCGTTGTCTCTTATACATCACACAGACACTCCCAAATTGTTGATGTTCACATATCTAAATAAGTAATTTAGGTTGGAGAAAGCTCCACCACATTAAACGGTGGGCAAGAGGGTGGTAATGGATTCATCAATGTTGGAAAAGATATTCAGTCTGCAAAAATATACCCAGCAAGACAGTCTCATGTAAAGCTCTGGGTGCTGCTAGAACAGGAGAAATGCATGAGCTCCAGCGCAACATTTCTTTAGTTATCACCCAAAACCTAAATGACTCCATAAAAATGAGCTCTTCATCTCAACTGAACACCGAGGACCCGTCAGAAAGGAAAGGAATGAATACAGCATACTGTAGTAATGATGACACTCTGTAACCTGTAATCCAAGTAGGTTTATTCACAAGTAGGTCCTTATCAACAGGTAGGTCATCATTAACAAGTATGGTATGTACGTCCTGTAGGGCAGCATGTAGGTGGAAATCAACAGCCCCATCAGGAGCAGCCTGCTAGCTGCTCAGCCCTTCTCACCAACTGTCACTCCTCATCCAGTCACCCAGACATTCTACTCCAGGTCCACTCACCAACATTCCATACAGAATGCATACACACAGGCTGAGCAGCTAGAGCAGAGGAATATAGGGAATAAAACATCATGCAAGAATACAACACATGCACATATCTGATTGCCTCATTTGTACAGAACCCACATTTCCCTTCAAGTTTATTCAATGGAAGATGTCGGAGCTGGAGACAAAAAGTGTCACTGTTGTGGGTGATCTATATCTCAATGAGTCAATAAACAGCAGAAATTCTGATATGCAGGACTTCAGCCTACATCTGTCTGATAGTCACACTCTCTCAGGTCCCTCATTCGGAAAATTCCAACCTATGCAAAGAGAATGGAAGTAGAGATGTGACTGCAATAGAATTGTTTTCAAATAGGTTAGAATTGTTTAGAGAAAGCCATCAGCCAAGTAAATATCATTGCATGGAAAAATGTTACAAGGATCACATTCTTGCGACCCCAGAAAAAAGTGATATTATCAGGTTGGGACTTGCAAAGACTCCAGCTGCACACAATATAAAGAGAACTCCTAATATCATGGTGCTCTGATATTTCAATCCAGTGCACCTGAAAGCTATATTTGGGTCTTCAGACAATTGCTGAAAGGTATGTGATGAGGCAGAGATCATATTGAGTATGGGGTGGACATGTTAAAACATCCAAGATTATTGAAAAATAGTAATTAGTAATTAAACCTTTAATAGAAACTGCTGGATGTGCTGTGAAACTTGTCCCACTGCTATTGCTCGGTTAATTTGGTGATGACCAACGTCAGTGGAAAAGTTGATCACTTACATGCTACTTCCAGCACACCTATAGATTATTCTCTTCTGAGGGTCAGAAGACTCCACACCAGTGAGTCATCGGTGGAGCAAATTTTGGGCAATGTATACCATGGACAGACTGATTTCCATTAGTCATGATAGAGTACCGAAATTTGAAACATGGCATGCTTTAACAAAGAGTCAAGAGACAAATGCCAATTTCTAACATGATAAGGTTTATGCCAAATGTAGACAATAGGAATGTGTTGCTTGTCTTCATCCGATCAGGATCAACAATGTGTTCACTAGGTAACTTCAACATGTTCAATTTCAATGTGTATATATAAAGGTATATCATATGGTTGATGCCATAGTGATAAGAGTGCATCTATACTAACAAAGTGTCATAGAAGGTTCTACTGTTTAGTCGCTGTAACGAGCTACTATGAACAGTTTGAAAATGTATTTGATAACCTACCCTGACTTTAAAACCTAAATAAAGTTGTTAATAAATAATAGCACATAAAATCGGCAAGTAATAATTGAGTGAAGCCAGGCCGGCCCTAAATACAGAAATATCTATATTTTTTCAAACAGTAAAACAAATTTAATCACAGAACCACTGCTAATTTTAGGATTAATACCCTATTAAGATATTAAACAATAAGATCAAGCAACAGAAATTATTTGAAGCAAATGTTTGTAATTCAAAGGAGTATGAAACATTACTGGCCTTATAAATGATTTAATCAATAGCAATTACATGAATATTCCCATGCTTTCAAACCTTTCGTTAGGAGCATGAAAAAACCTGCAATTTTATCTCAAAACTGTAAGTTTGTTCTTAGGAAGCAAAACATGATACTGTATGGGAGAATTCCTACCAGTAGGCCTGCACACGAGGAGCAAGAAAGTGATTTTAGCACTTAGCCTGGCCAGCTCCCCTACCAAGGGTCCCAAGTCCATGCTTGATGTGTTGCTCCAGCCCAGGTTTTCCATTTGAGTAGAGGGGCTTGTAGTCTTGTTTATTACATTATAAAACAGGGCTACAAGTCCCAGAATTCTTTGGGAGTATCAATGCACCCATGAGTCTCTGAAGGACGTATTTGAAATGCAAAGAAATCTAAAGTGTAGAATGCACTTCTAGCTTTATTAGAAGAAGAGGATATAAAAAGAAGCTGTGGCCTCGGCTTCTATGCTTAAAGGAACTAAAAATATGTATGGAAAACATTGTGTTACTAAAGGGCAGGCGATCTCCTAGAAAAGAAAACATATGAACTGCCTTTTAAAGTTATTTTAATGATAAGTAATACACTAAGACAACAAGACAGAGAAAACACAAAATCCTTAATAGAAGCATGTTAGTACTCATACCAACGATTAGACAAGAAATGTTGGCCGCCATATGCAGGGTTGGGCTGCATATAGCATCTTCACTCATCAGCCAGGCTAGCTTGAATCCAATGGCGCAGTGAGCACGGGACCCACATCTGGGCAGGCCCTTCCCACTTAGGGCAACAAAAGCAAAAGGAACAATTGATGGACGGTATGCTGAACAATGCAAACATTCATCCCCAGTCACAAGGATCTGGGTTTACTCCATTGTTATTTTGCTCACCACACCATCCAAGTTTGGACCCAGTCATATACTTTACTGGGGAGAATGTATGACATGGTTCTGCATTCTGTCCATCAATTGTTCTTTAAGCATTTGTCAACCCAAGTGGAATGGGTATGCCCAGATGTGGGTCCTGTGCTCCCCATGCCACTGGACTGTTACGATGAGGCACAGTGTCAAGACTGATTTGCATATAGCTTTGTCTGAACTGGGATGGCGAAGTGAGCTACAGAACGATGATGGATTCAACCCAGATCTATGACTGGGGGGTGAGTTTCTGAAAAGTTTCAGCGCTCCGTCCATCATCTCCTTGTGTTTGCTTTGTTTGCCCTAAGTTGGCAGGGTGCGCCCAGACGTGGGTCCCTTGCTCACTTTACCACTAGAGTCAAGATAGCCTGGCTGATGAGAGGTGAAACCCCAAAACTGGTCCCAGGATGCTTGTTTCCAGTCCAGGGAGGACCTGCCCTGGCAGTTCGGACTGAACTGTTCCCATAGGGAGTTGGGTCAAGAATGATTTGCATACAGCTGTGTTCAAACTGTATTGGAATGGGGAGCAACCAAACAATGGATTTTGGGCCCAGATCTCTGTACTGGGGTGAATGTATGACATTGTTCTGCATTCTGTCCATCAATTGTTCTTTTTGCATTTGTCACCTCGAGTGGAACGGGTATGCCCAGACGTGAGTCCCGTGCTCTCCATGCCACTGGAGTCAAGCTAGCCTGGCTGATAAGAGTTGAAACCACGAAACCGGTCCCAGGATGCTTGTTTCCAGTCCAGGGAGGACCTGTCTTGGCAGTTTGACCGGGACTGTTCCCATAGGGAGCAGGGTCAAGACTGATTTGTATATGACTGGGTTCAAACTGAAATGACATAGAGAGCAAATAAACGATGGATTTAGGCCCAGATCTCTGAATTGGGGTGAATGTATGACATTGTTCTGCTTTCTGTCCATCAGTTGTTCTTTTTGCACTTTTTAGAAAATTCCCATTTTCCTGCCTTAACTCTTTTTGCCTGCAGCCTCTTCCTGGGACACATGACTGGGAGGAATAGAGAAAGTCCAATTGTCAACTACACCCAGAACGCCACACAATAGGACTTCAAAGGGAATTCTCTAGAACCTTCTACTTCTTCAAGGTAGGCATCAGATATAAATATTATAAATATTGGACCCTCAGACTGAACTCTTCAGATCTTTTCTGGACCTGTGGACACTGCCAGGAAGTAGGACTGCCCAGCTTTGCAGTCTGCCCTGCTGACCTGCTTTGCCATACCCGAACTCCGTTTCCGTTTCAAAAACTTTATTTCGATTTCATGTAGAAACCATAAAAGTATACATAGACAATTTTAAAAAGACATTTGAATTAATCAACCATAAAATCACAATACATGTTTACATAATTTTTTAAAACCAAATTCCATCAGTATCTATTTCTAATCACCAAAGCTGATCTAATAAAGTTTAAAACGGCATTACAAATACGTGCAGTTGACAAGGATAACAAGCGATCATACGCTTCTTCATAATAACGCGTTTCAAATGATTCTAATAATGGTTTAAGGAAAGTGTTTCTTGGCACTTTATACAAAGTGCAAAAAAGCAGAAGGTGGAGAGTATTTTGTGAGACCCTATTGTTACAAGGGCAGTAGGGTAACTTCTCCCACCAACCCCCCTGCTTTGGGAAGGCAAACAAAAAGTGTAAGGTGCCAAGGCGAAATCTTGTAAGATAAAAACGCCATTGCGTGTTCGTAATATATGACAAATAAAACTGGGGAACTAGTTTTCCCCTTACACTTAACACATGGTCATTTGTCTTAAAAGAACCTAAACTATTACTGAAAGCATTTTTAATAATCTCCTTGGCATCCCTACCAAGCAGTTCGGGATTTGTAAACATCTTACCTAAACCTATATTATTAAAAGTCTCTCTAACATATCGTAGCCACGGGATTTGGGTGTAATAATCAAGCTTAAAACAATCTTGAATAATATCTTTTGTTAATTTCAGTTCTTCAGATTGCCAAACCTTAGCCCATAGTGTTAAAGGGGCAATGTGAATAATATCACTTATAAACTCGATTCCAACTTCTCCATGGCAAAATATATTAGATGTGCCCATTGGGACAGATAACAAACGTTTAACAAACTTGTTTTCCACAATTTGTATTTTTTCACAGTTATGCGAGCCCCAAACCCCTGAACCATAGGTCAAGGCAGAAACACACTTGGCTTTATATAATAATGTAATTTCTGCTACACGTCGCTGGCCTAATTTGCTAGCAAAGCGGAAGAGGGCTTCAATTAGCTGTGCAACCTTCTGAACCCGTGCTATCAGCAGAGGCTCCCAGCTCAATTTTTTGTTAAAGAGATTACCCAGATAACAAAAGTGAGCTGCCCAGTTGAAACCAGCCTGCCTGTGTCTCCCAGGTCACCAAGATCTCCAAGGGTGAGTCAGCTGACCTCCTTTTCTTAAAGCCACAGAGACACAACAGGCTTCTCTGACCAAACATTTTGACGCCGGACCGCACATCTTCATGACTGCTCCGCAGGCCTGATCCATCTCAGTGCTGACAACCAACCCAGTCCAATGCAGCTTCTCACAGCTCAGATTCAGAACTGTGCATCACCTCGTCGACTCCCCAAGCCTGACGCATTTCAATGCGGACAACCAACCCAGCTCGATGCAGCACTATGCTTCTCAATGCAAGTCCTTGCTGCTTCACCAGCACTGGCCCAGTACGATGCACCTCAACCCCAGCACTGATGCATCACTTCACAAGTCTTCCTAAGCCCCATAGGCTTCCTCGAAGACAGCACAGGCCCTTGCATCACCTGCTCACATTGTTGGTCATTGATTTTGCTGCTCAATTCAGGACCTCGTGTCGCAAGCTCCACATCAATGGTTTCTCAACGCTGGCCAGCACAATTCAATGCAAGGACTTTGCATCTCTCAGCAACCAGGAGGGATATAAAGTACTCTTGTTCAGCAGGCCTAACTAAGTCCCTATATCCAGCCCGTCCTCCAATGATGTCTGCCTGAATTTGTGACTTTGTCCCAGTCCTGTGCGACCCGATAACAACAGTTGGCACTTTGTGCTTTTAGGCACTGTTTTTACATAAATCTTTTAAAATGCAAAGCTTCAGTTCTACTGATTGGATTTTTGTCATTTAGGTGTCAAATAATTTATTACATTTGACTTTATTTTTAAATTGGTGTGGGATTTTTATTTTGTGTTTTTTCTGTTTTACTGTTTGAAGTGCTGCATGATTGCTTTACACATTGCCTCTAAGTTAAGCATGACTGATTTGTTCCAATCTACCAGAGGGTTCAGCACTGGTAAATTTGAGGTTAGCATGTGACTTCACCCTGACAGAAATTGTGGCTGCTTCTTGAGTAGGATTTTCACTGCTCTCAACCAGTAATTAAATTTTAAAAAGAATTCCATCACCCGAACACACATTTTCGGTACATAGGTACAGCCTCAGGGCAGGGCTCACAGCCCCAAATTTCATGTAGATCTGGGCCTGAGGCACTGCTCTACACACCCTAAAATGTTAAGAGCACTCGCATGAGGCAGTATTGAGACAGATACTAAACTTTACACAAAAAATGAGAAGTCAATATGTAAAGGACATCAGATATCTTATCCTAATAATGCTAATCAGTAGACATTCAAATGGGCTTGGGAGAGCATAATGTAACATTCGAGAGGAAAAGACAGTGCACTAGCCTTAGACTTCTGGTGTTCTTGTGATATTTATAGCTGGTCTGAAGGTCAGCCCAGACACTGAAATATTTGTATCCAGAAACGTTTTCAAATTGTAGGGTGTGTAGATGCCAACAGAATGGGAGCCTCTTATGCCCATTGGAAAGAATTTTGGTCTCACTCTGTTTTACCCTTGGATTGTTCAACTCGTATGTGATCGCAGGATCTAAAGAGCACTGCACACCAGCTTTCAAGTATCTGCAAAAATGTATTTCATCCACAGAGAGCACCAGTTCAGGATCCTGCCTACTCTACCCATCCCACGACATAGTTCATCAATTGAAGATGCCCCCACCTACTGTTAGGAGGAAAGGTCCAATTTTGCTCAAAGTGAGTTATATGTCCACAGAGTTTAAACTAAAATGCAACTCACCAAAATACTCCAGAGGAACATTCCCAATTCTCAAAAAATCTGGAGACAAAATATACAGCGGATTATTTTATGCCAATTTTTTTGTAAAATAAGTCACTGACCCCCCTGTCAAGTGTCCACGGTTATTTTGTATGCCAGTAATAAAAAAATCTTGGAAGCAAAATAGCATCTTCTCATTCAACCACGTCTTCTGCAAGCAAAAGAAAAGTATCAGAAAGAAAAAAGTCAAACAGCTGTAAATTCAAATAAATACCTTAAACCTGCTATGGCCTGCTATGTTCCGATGTCAGTGTCATAATAAGAAATGGGGCCTGAGTTGAATCTTGCGGACAAGTACTCCTCCACGTTGGTAACAGGGTACCCAGTTTTCAAACTCTAAATCGGACCCCTTGTCTCCTACTGAATGGTTAGACTATATACATCCTTGACGTTAGAAGTTATATTCCTGTATGTGTTATGTTAACAGTATTTATATACTAGATGTATGCATGAGCGTCTTGGCACTCTTGAACTCAACATTACATAACTCAGTTCCAAACCTAGAAGAGTATTTTTTTAATTAAAAAGCCACTCTTTTAAAAGCTTTCTAAAGTGGGGTGAAACAGCTTCAAACCACAGAGAAAGGGGCACCGAGCTCCACATCTAGCTGCGGCAGTAGAAAAAGCTCCGGTCCTGCAGGTGGTGGATTTTGAGTAAGGGACACTGAAAAAGCAGAAAAACACACTTGTGCTCGGATCATAAATGTTTCTATATGTAGGTTCATGTACCACTGACACAGGTTTTAAATAATTCTATCATGTATAGGGAACCAATAGAGGTCCCTCAATATGGAAGTGGTGTGATCCTGTCTGGCAGAGTGGAAAGAAGATGGGATGCAGTGTTTTGAACAAGCTGGAGAAGTTGGACTAGCCTAGAAGGAGAAACCAGAAAGACCGAGGTGGCATCATTCAGTCTGATTGGATTGGAGAATAAATTACAGGAATATGAAAATTGGAATCCAAGTAAGGGATATGGTGTGTTAACATTGCTAGCTAGAAAAACCCCTGTTAGCCACTTTGGGGAAGGAGGAGTCAAGATGGATCATGAATGTCTAGGGTTTCACCAAATATTTAGGAGCCTATGGGGGCATATTGAAGAAGGCAGAGGAATCTTCTGCTAGCTTTCAGTGCCTGAAGGATCAATCAGAACTTCAGTTTTTAATGGATTCTGTTAAAGAAAACTCAGTGACATCCATCACCATGTAACATCGAGCAATTATTCAGCTCATCGTAGTTGGAATCTGATGAGTGAGACTTTGATGGCAGGAGGTTGCACTGATAAACTGTGTGCATCAGCATACATGAATAATTGTGCCCCCTCTAGCCAGAGTAGCCTGTCTGGGATCTTGTGTAGAGACTGTAAAGCAAGCCTGATAGTGTGGAGCCTTGAGGACCACTGCAATGTGAACTTAGATTCAAAAGGAGACAGTGCTGCCAACTGTACTGTGTTGGTAAGAAAGGATTGGTATTTCAGGACAGGTCTTCAATTGGCTTGAGGCTCTTGTAAGATTTTGAGGTGAATGGTGTGAGCGATGAAGTTGATCACAATGGAGAGGTCTAAGAGAATAAGGGCACTGAAACTACCATAATCTACCACATGTCTGTAGACAATATTTGTCCAACTGTGGAGATGAACCTCAGCAGGCGCAGCCCTTTGCTCACGTCCAAATAACTCTGATTCTCAATCTTATTCTCTCCATATGCATTGCCCTCTCCTCAGATCCATCTCTCTCAATCCATCTATGCTCTCCATCTCTCTCTCTTTTACTCTCTCAGACTACATACTACAAAGGCGCTTTGTGAATCAGGCCCAATGTGTTTTTCAATTTCTAGAGAGCATACGGAATCTGCACGGTTGTATCTTTTAGTTCCTCTGGCATGGAAATTGTAGAAGGACAAATATGTCAGCAGATCCTTTAGCTACACAAGGAAAAGGCAAAAAACCCTTCTGATTTTCATTATTTTGAGCACCATCAAATATGCAAAATACAATTTGAGAAGTAGACACACATATAACAGATTAGCAATGTCAGAATAGTTGTTGCACAACTCACATTAGACTGCCAAGTCAGATACAAGTATTTCCATAATCTGTAACAGTAACATGAGCCAAGGCTTGAAACACATATATCAAACATTCAAAAAGTGCTTTCACACATGCACCAAATCACTGACCACAAAATATCCCAAAAGAATAACAGAGGTCCCTGAGCTAATAACAGGGATGTCTATGTCTGGACAGGTTCCAATAACGGCTTAGCTAAAGTGAAAGGGTTTGTTGGAATTGAAAGTCAGGTGAGAGACATATGGATGTGGTGGGTAATAACCGTTGTGCATTTTTAGTGCATTGAATTCTGAAATAATTGCATTGCCTCAAAGTATACACCCATGAGAGGAAATGTATCACTTTACTGCAAAATTGTGATGGGATACCTAGGAATTGCTTCATCAATGACCGGCAGGTTTACCCCACTTGGCCCTGTCCAAGGAAGGCATCTGTTTGAATCTGAAATAAAGATGTAAATGCGTGTTGTGAAGACCCATTGTCTGACTCCAAAGTACTGATCAGATTTGTCTCAATATCAACCTTAAATGTCTCTTTCCAACATTTTACTTCAGGACTGGCAATGCTTTTTGCGTGTATACTACATGCATTTTCTGAGGACTATGGGCCAGATGCATTAAAGGGTTTTGTCCATTCTGTGTCTATGGGAAAATGTGTTCATACATGTATCAAGCTACAAGAGATGAACCGGAAATTCCTCACAGAAACCATTTTCCCTTTGTGCATCAGACTGTTTGGTCCCTGTGGGAACTCAGTCACAGTTCACTTTAATAATGTGGCTTGCCTCTCTCGTAGCATGGAACTGCAAATCCCTACAGAATCTTGAAGCTAACGAAGGATCAACTGAGGTTGTTTTTACAGCAAAGTGGCCAATGGGAGTCCAGTGGACGAGTTTGCTCACTAGAAAGATTGGAGACACTTGTTAAAAAAGCTCATTGTGCTATACCCAGAAGGTTAAAGTGAGTCTGTTTTTTCCACCAGAAACCACCCTAAACACAGAGATCTTGGGAGACGCAACCAAAATTCTAGAGTCCCTGCACCACGGGCATGCTACAATTGAATGTTTTGTGGTCTCATTAGTTGACCGCTTGGTGCACCAAGTAAAAAAAATTCAACATTGTGTAGGCAAGCAGAGGTCAAGGAATTAACCATTTAAGTACCAAAGGAGAGCGGAAAAAAATCGAAAATGTTTGTAACTGTCAGCTAAAGAAAGTAATAAAACCATGGAATCTACCTGCCCTCTCAATGGAAGATTTCTGTTGAGTTTGAAGGCCAGAACTTGTCAAACTTTCAGTGGGGTTGTGGCGGGGTTACTTCCCTACTGGTAGGATCGAAGCATTATTAAGATCCTCGCTGCCTTCCATTGCCAACATCTCCAGCCAGTTTGCAATGAACGTCAAACATTTAGCAGTCACCAAACTTGTATATGGTTAATAAAGAAACTGAGATTGGAATGAGACAATCTTCTGACTCTAACAGAGAAGAGTCTGGCTGTCTTCAGCACCTGTGTGAAATGGAAAGCCAATACGCAGAGGTGAGCATTGATTGAACGTAGGCACTGAAAGAAAGTGATTGACGGCAGTGAGAAGCCCTCTGTATTCTCATATTTAATAGGATAAGTCTTGGAAGGGAAACATGGCAAAAATAAGCATTAAGGCTGATCTTTTAGAAATGAGGTGAATCAGAATACCGCTGTTCCTTCAACACCTGTCAACTCCAGTCACGAGATCCAAGGTCTGTGGTGCAAGGTGGCACAGAGAGGGTTAAAAGTGGCAGAGGAGATCACATGCAATAAGGCACAGGTCAGGCTGCTTTGCCACCAATACAATACCAGAGCCCCCAATACGTCTAATGTTAACTTGCTGACAATCTTGGATATGGTTTCTCTGGCAGCCCGTGTCTCCTTTCGCTTTGGCAAGGAGATCGTCCTAAAGTTGGCCGGGTTATTAGGCCAAATGAGGGCCTTTTTAGCATCGCCACCTTGGCAAGAAACATATGCGCGTAACAACCTCCATTTGGATTGAGAGTGGAAACCTGTATTGCAAGCAGTAAACTGTGAGATAATAATATTATGTTTAGTATTGTGCTCTGTGACACGGTTCTGCCATTTCTGAGGTTTATAAACCGGGGCAGTCACTTTTGTCTATTTTATTGCCACTCAGTCTATCGACCTTAGAACAATGAAAGGCCGAGTTGACCTTACTGAAATTTTAAATCCGAGTTCATCGTAACCTGCGGATCTCACCAAACATTACCAGTGAGTACTTCACTCGCTGAGCATTTTGTGATACGTGGCATCTTTGTGCTCACTATGCTGGGTTTCATTTGGAGCCTTCATCCTCCAGCTGGACTCCCAACGCGTTTTTCTGAAGCACATTTCAACAGACGATTGCTGTATTTTTAACGTGATCTTCGAGCAGAGGAATATATGGCCCTGAGATAGAACAGAGGAAATTCGTACTTCAAAATACCTCCGTAAATTGATAATAACAAGCAAACATTAAAACTGCACGAAAGAACCATTTTTATATCACTACACAATAAGAAGTTATTCAAAGCTCACACCAGTTTTGTTTGTTGGCAAGGCCGATAACATTGATAACCTTGAACTAAAAAAAAAAAAAAACATTAAGGTTATTTGATATTACTCATACAAGAGAACGGGAACATTTCAGAGAATGTATCCGCGGCACAAAAGACGTCCTTCGGAATAACGTTTGCCATAGTGGCTGTTTTAGTGAATGGCTCGACATTCGTCATCCTACGCAACGTGACGCACACAATGAGCTGGCGTATTTGTTCATTGTTATACGGATGTGGAAAAAATGTTTGAGTCACTAATCCTTCAAATATTTATGTCTTTTCACCGATAGAACTGAAGTCAAACTATAATCTATGGCATCGTGTCACTGCGAATGGTTAGCCGGCTGTATTACTCTTGCGCTCGATGACAGCAAAGTCGATACACATTCATCAGTACCAATAAGTGTCTCTGCAGAAGTTGTTGCATTCTTGGATCCAAGGTAGAGTACAATGACATAAAATCATTTGCGATTTAGACGGAGCACGAGCTGGGCGAAAAGTAGTTGTGTGCAAAGCTGCTTTATATATAGCAAAATTCCCAATATTAGTTGTTTATGATTGTTGTAAAGTTCCTCGTTGACCTTAGACCAATAGACATTTTACCTATTTGGTTGTCTCTTTTTTAATGACACATCAAAGGTAGAAGAGCATAAACGAATCCAAAACTTCTAGCGATTGCTTTATTACAGTACTGGGCTCGCTCGTTACTTTCATTGTGAACGTGACCATTGTTGTCCGATCACTGACACTTTTATTGGTTCCTGATGGGGCGCATCAATAGCACATCAGCTAAAAGTGTGCATCCCACAAAGCTATACTCTACCTGGGTGTGAATATTGTTCTGCATTTCCCCAAGCTGCCACTAGAGGCTCACGTTCAAAGACATCAGGTCAGCCACTGACTCTCTGGAAACCTGCTGTGTCTTTGGACTTATTGGAAATGGCCCTTTCTGCAGGATCACCCCAAACGTTTTACCTTCCTCCTCCCCTTTTTACTGAATTTGTTTTTTTGGCCCTAGGACTCTAGAACTGGTTAGCAGTGGTAAAGTCCCCAAAGTGTATGTGCTCTCTACTTAGAACATGGAAACATAGGCTTACCCACAATTGGCATATTTCCTTTACTTATAAGTCCCTAGTAAAGTGCACTACGTGTGCCAGTGCATGTAAATTCAATGCTACTAGTGAACCTATAGGACTGATTGTGCCAGCCACTTAAGTAGCCCTTTAAACATGTCTCAGGCCTGCCATTGCAGAGCCTCTGTGAGCAGTTTTAAACTGCCGTGTCAACCTGGCCAGTTAACCCTTATGCCAAACCTTTTTTTTAATACATATGTCAACCCTAAAGTAGGCCCTGGACGACCCAAGGGCAGGGTGCACTGTCTTTAAAAAGTGGGACATGAACTTTTAAGTTTTACATGTCCTAGTAGTGAAAAACTCTTAATTTCGTTTTTCACTACTGCAAGGCATATCTCTCCTGTAAGATAACATTGTGATTACCTTATTACATTTTATAAGTGGGATGGGCCCTAATAATTTCAGTAAGGCTAGGTCACCTTAAATATATTCCCAACATTTGCCAGTACTGAGAAAATTATTTTCCACACTTATTTTTTCTGAGCACCCTATTTAATATCAGTCATCAGTAATTATCATATTTTTAATTTTTCATGAAAACTGGATGTGTAATAATTGAGTGGAGATTGAAACACATCGGCAAGTGAAGGTCGCAGTTTCAGGCATGTAACCGATGGATTTGAGAGTGCATATCAGTTCTGAGTCCTGAGGAAAACCCAAGAAATAAAACAATGGTTCAAAATGTGTAGATGATCACAACACAAGCATTGTAGTATGGTCTGATACCAAATAATCCAAGTGGAGGCTTCAACATTCAAATCATGTATTTATTCATGTAAGGACCCATGACCAGTACTTCTCTCATGAAGTCTTCTCCTTGAATAATCACATAGTTATTCCTAACAGAATATTCTAACACTAAACTCTAGAACATGGGTATTCACAAACTTTATTTCGGGGGCCAAATTTACAGTTTGTGTCCGAGGGCCGCATCGGTGGGGGCGGGGTCAGTGGGGGAGGGGCGGGGCTAGAGCAACAACATAAAACTGACCATGAGGTTGATCACAGGTCCCTGCAGCGGACGCCTTCATCCACTGAGCCGTCCCGGCATACACACATCTCTCTCTCTCTCTCTCTTTCTCTCTCGGTCTACCTCCCTCTCTATAGCTCTCTCTCCTCTCTCTAGCTCTCTCTCCCTCTCTCCTGTCTTCCTCTGTCTCACTCTGACTTCTCACTCCCTCTCTCACACTCCCACTCTCTCTCTCCCTCCCTCTCTCTCTCGCTCTCCGTTTCCCTCCCTCTCACTCCCTTTCATTCTCTTTCCCTCCCTCTCCCTTCATTTCCCTTCCTTTCCCTCCCTCGCACTCCCTCTCCCTCCCTCTCCCTCCCTCTCCCTCCCTCTCCCTCCCTCTCACTCCCTCTCCGTCTCCCTCCCCTTCACTCCTCTCCGTCTCCCTCCCTCTCCGTCTCCCTCCCTCCCATCCATTTCCCTCCCTTTCCCTCCATTTCCCTCCCTTTCCCCTCCCTTCCCCCATCTCACTCCCCATCAGTCTCCCTCCCTTTCCCTCCCTCTCTATCTCCACCTCACTCCCTCCCCTCCCTGTCCGTCTCACTCCCTCTTCGTCTCTCTCTCTCTCACTCCCTCCCTCTCACTCCCTCCCGCCCTCCCTCCTTCCATCTCACCCACTCCCCACTCTCACTCACTCCCTCCCTCTCACTCCCTCCCTCTCACTCACTCACTCCCTCTCACTCACTCACCCCTCTCACTCCCTCCCTCCCTCTCCCTCCCTCCCCCTCACTCCCTCCCTCCCTCCCTCTCTCTCCCTCCCTCTCACTCCCTCCCTCTCACTCCCTCCCTCTCACTCCCTCTCACTCTCTCCCTCTCACTCACCCCTCCCTCCCACTCACTCCCTCCCTCTCCTCCCTCCCTCCCTCTCTCTCTTTCCCTCCCTCTCCCTCCCACCTCACTCACTCCCACTCACTCCCACCTACTCCCACCTACTCCCTCCCTCCCACTCCCTCCCTCTCACTCACTCACACTCACTCTCACTCACTCCCTCTCACTCTCTCCCTCTCACTCCCTCCCTCTCACTCCCTCCCTCCCTCTCACTCCCTCCCTCTCACTCACTCACTCCCTCCCTTTCACTCTCTCCCTCTCACTCCCTCCCTCCCTCCCTCCCTCTCACTCCCTCCCTCTCACTCCCCCTCTCTCTCACTCCCTCTCACTTCCTCCCTCTTACTCACTCACTCCCTCTCACTCCTCCCTCTTACTCCCTCCCTCCCTCCCTCTCCCCCTCACTCCCTCCCTCTCACTCACTCCCTCCCTCTCACTCCCTCCCTCTTACTCACTCACTCCCTCCCTCTCACTCCCTCCCTCCCTCTCACTCCCTCCCTCTTACTGCCTCCCTCTCACTCCCTCCCTCTTACTCACTCCCTCCCTCTCACTCCCTCCCTCCCTCTCACTCCCTCCCTCTTACTGCCTCCCTCTTACTTTCTCCCTCTTACTCACTCACTCACTCCCTCACACTCACTCCTCCCTCCCTCTCACTCCCTCCCTTCACTCCCTCGCTCCCTCTCACGCCGTCCCTCTCACTCCCTCACTCCCTCTCACTCCCTCCCTCTCACTCCCTCCCTCTCACTCCCCTCCCTCCCTCTCACTCCCTCCCTCTCACTCACTTTCCCTCCATCTCACTCCCCCATCAGTCTCCCTCCTTTTCCCTCCATGTCAATCCCCATCAGTCTCCCTCCCTTTCCCTCCATCTCACTCCCTCTCCGTCTCCCTCCCTTTCCGTCTCCCTCCCCTTCCCTCCCTCTCTATCTCCACCTCACTCCCTCTCCCTCCCTGTCCGTCGCACTCCCTCTCCGTCTCTCTCTCTCCCTCCCTCTCACTCCCTCCCTCCCTCCTTCCATCTCACTCACTCCCTCCCACTCCCTCACTCTCACTCACTCCCTCCCTCTCACTCCCTCCCTCTCACTCACTCACTCCCTCTCACTCCCTCCCTCCCTCTCCCTCCCTCCCCCTCACTCCCTCCCTCCCTCCCTCCCTCTCTCTCCCTCCCTCTCACTCCCTCCCTCCCTCCCTCTCTCTCCCTCCCTCTCACTCCTCCCTCTCACTCCCTCCCTCTCACTCCCTCTCACTCTCTCCCTCTCACTCACTCCCACCCTCCCACTCACTCCCTCCCTCTCACTCCCTCCCTCCCTCTCACTCTTTCCCTCCCTCTCCCCTCCCACTCACTAACTCCCACTCACTCCCACCTACTCCCACCTACTCCCTCCCTCCCACTCCCTCCCTCTCACTCACTCACTCTCACTCACTCACTCACTCCCTCTCCCTCTCTCCCCTCACTCCCTCCCTCTCACTCCCTCCCTCCCTCTCACTCCCTCCCTCCCTCTCACTCACTCCCTCCCTTTCACTCTCTCCCTCTCACTCCCTCCCTCCCTCCCTCTCACTCCCTCCCTCTCACTCACCCTCTCTCTCACTCCCTCTCACTTCCTCCCTCTTACTCACTCACTCCCTCTCACTCCCTCCCTCTTACTCCCTCCCTCCCTCTTACTCCCTCCCTCCCTCCCTCTCCCTCCCTCACTCCCTCCCTCTCACTCACCTCCCTCCCTCTCACTCCCTCCCTCTCACTCCCTCCCTCTTACTCCCTCCCTCCCACTCACTCCCTCCCTCCCCTCTTACTGCCTCCCTCTCACTCCTCCCCTCTTACTTACTCCCTCCCTCTCCCTCCCTCCCTCTTACTGCCTCCCTCTTACTCCCTCCCTCTTACTCACTCACTCACTCCCTCACACTCACTCCTCCCTCCCTCTCACTCCCTCCCTCTCACTCCCTCACTCCCTCTCACTCCTCCCTCTCACTCCCTCCCTCTCCCTCCCTCCCTCCCTCTCACTCCTCCCTCTCACTCCCTCACTCACTCCTCCCTCTCCCTCCCTCACTCACTCCTCCCTCTCCCTCACTCCTCCCACTCCCTCACTCCTCCCACTCCCTCACTCCTCCCACTCCCTCACTCACCCCTCTCTCTCACTCCCTCCCTCCCACTCACTCACTCACTCATCCACGCTCACTTACTCACTCCCTCTCACTCACTCCCTCTCACACTCCCTCCCTCTCACTCCCTCTCCGTTCCCCTCCCTTTCCCTCCCACTCCCTCCCTGTCACCCTCTGCCATCTCACCCTGCCTGTGTGCCAGCTGGAGCGCACACACACTCACAGCCGCACCCGAGCACTTAGCAGGTCTTTAAAAGACCATTTGCATGTTAATGTGGCCTTTGTATTACACCTCTTCTTAGGCCCCTGCAGCTTTACTCTGGCCATTGCTAGGATCGCCCGGCCGTCAGCTCCCACAGAGCAGCAGAGTCTCTCGCGCTGCTGCAGACACTTAACAAAAAAAAAAGTAAAACTCAGGAATGATATCTCGGGGGTCCGCGGGCCGCCAGGAAAGGCTTGCCGGGCCGCCACAGGCCCGCGGGCCGTACTATGAGTACCCCTGCTCTAGAACATGTATGGAATCACATAACATCAACATTCCTAAAAGTGACAGACATCTTACCTTCATACATATTACACACCTCCCTCTTTTTTTTTAAGATTCAACATAAAATAAATAATAATAAACGATTAAACAAATATCTAAAAAGAATGAACATATAAAAAAAATATCAATAGTACACATACTCTCTGGAATGAATAAGAGCAGATCTTAATTGTGTAATACATCTTGTAACATTTGCTCCACTTTGACAAGCAATTTCACTGGAACAAGCAGGTACAGATCTGGAAACGTGAAAAAGAAAAAGGGAATGGCCCAACAATCCAAGGATATATGCAAAAAATTCGTAGGCAATCTTAACAGTAGATAAACAAGTAACTAGACCCAAATGCAGAAGGAACAGTCAAGGAAAAAATAATTATTTGTATAAAATAAACATGTTTTTAATACACATAGTAAAAATCATATAGAAAACTGAAACTAATCAGGCTATATGACAAATCAAATAAAAACATATAAAATTAATACATATAATAACACAATTTACAACACTTTATGTAAAAAGACACTATGAATTACTAAAAAGTGTCCAAGGACAGAGTGACGATAAAGTACTCGACGCGCGTTTCGTCGAAAACACATTCTTCAGGAGCCACAAGTAACAATCTGAAATTATACATAAAGAATAAAATAAGATACAGTTCTTGAGTGGCCTACAATCACAGGTTAAGTACATCAAATAAATCAGTTACATAACAAAGACTAAAAAATGTTACAATACATATTACCTATTACCTATTACCTAATGCTCTTGGGTCCAAGATTATTACTTTGTTTCTCACATGTCATATGATAGACATATTCTAGAACGAGATTGTGTAGTACTCACAAAAACCCCTTAGAACTCAAATTCTCGAATTTATCGTCAAACATGACTATGTATACCATATTCATAACAAAGTCATAGACCAATAAACACCCCAATGTATATAATAATAGCAACTTACAAAGGGAGACAGGAAAAACACAAAAACACACAGTTGGTATCTTTGTGTAAATAACAGGCAAACGATGTACCTGGGCACAGGAAACAAATATGTCATAATTAATAATAATACTATTGATGCAAGGTATATGTAAAACCAGATGAGCACATGATATCATATAGATGCAAAAAACAGATGGAGAAAACTGCACACTGATTTATAAATAATATGGTTGATACTGAGACAGTCTGTACAAATGTATATCTTTGACCTGAGAGATTCATACATGAGCAATATCAGATAAATGCCAAGTGCGAAAGGTACTATAGAAGTTCATGTGCAAACAGTTTCATCATACCTGTGGAATCGGTATGTCGTATCCTTGCTAAAAACTTTATATCCGTTGAACGGTGGAAATAACCAGGTATACAATGAAAGTTATAAAGAGTCTGAAAAGAAGAGGCGGAGAAGAAACCAAAATTGTCACCACATCCCTTTCCAGGACAATCTATTTGCTAAGGACATAAAATGATAGAAATAGGAAGAATACCTTAGGGAATGATGTACCACATATAAAGGCAAACTCTGGATTAATCTGAAGATGTAGAAATTGATATTCGGTTATTTCTTAGACATCGTGAATATCTGAGGAGAAGACATGTGTATAAATAACAAAAATATATCGTATCTGATGGTTCTAGAGCAACATGTACGTCATATCCGTAAATTGCAAGATTACCTGAATATAATAAAACATTCCGCTTGGGGTAAATGGCACAAAGCCAGAAAACGCAGCTGGAGAATGCTGGCTCGCTGTGTCCCAGCTGGTAGCTGTAAAATAAAATAGCGTCCACGTCAGGTCTGTTTAGAAACGGGATGTAATAATAGTGATGTTGTCACTCGTCGAGATAAGACTCACAAAAAAAAGAGACCAATTACATCGACTCGTTTTTCTAGAGCCCCGGTGAATAATATCCGAGATATGTGTTTTACTTTAAAGATTCTAGCCTCAATGATGTATTCTAATGGATCTGCCTATGAGGACAATACAAGTACATATCAGATATCTGTGTAACGGTTTCCATAAGATGTGAATTATTCAATCGACAGGCCGATAGATTTACCTGAGTAATAAAAGACCTATACTGCCATTTATCAATGTCACAAAACTTGCAGGCGCGTAGATGGGCGATGTTATGTCTTTGTATATCACAAGGTTGATAACAGGGGTGCTTCAAGCTCATAAGGTCGATGTTAAACGGCAGGTCCCCATGTACGGTGGATCCTGGTAAGGCGTCTTGCCGCGTTTCCACTGGGGTCTGGTTTGAAAAACGAGCTTGAAGCACCCCTGGATACGACATTACAGGTTATGAACCCTCGAACGACCGAATTCATTTCAAGACTAGGCCCAATAGATAACAATCTGAGGATCGATTTAAGGATCTATATTCACTAGTTGCACTCGACGGAGTACATTGGGCATTTTCATTAAGGGGGTGAGAAACTCTAGGCCGTCCTTTCCGTTGAGGCTGTACCCGTGGGTTGTATGAAAACTACCACGTGGAACCCATTGTACCAACGGACGTATATAAAGTCCTGATAAATTTAAAATTTGATCGCACATGAAAGAGACAAAATTGTGGTCTTGAAAAAGGTGTTCTTATGAGACAATACACCAAAACGCGTCAACGCATTTGCTATATATGTCATGGATTATGGACGCGTTGTGATTCCTCTGGATTGACATACCGATGATTATTGACTGAAATCACGGAACTTGGTGTCTCTTTCTGGTTTTTTAAATATTTCTGTTAGCCTGATATAATTGTGATTTTTTTGTATATATATTTATGTTTATGTGTTAATTTATGGTTTTTAACTGAATTGCTGATATCAATAAATTGTATAGATTGTTACAACATTTTTGTTTAGGTGCCTTTATAAGTCCCTAGGTAGGAAGTTCAGTAATCCAGCATTACGATCAGTCTGAGAAAGCACAGTAGTATCGTCGCAGTGAGTGGTGTTTGCATGAACGGATGAATGAAATGTATCTTTGATCCCAAGGGATATTGTATTTCACTTGACAGATCTGGAAACTTCTGACACATTCCTACTATATGAATCACCTCTATCAGTTCAGTTCAGAAAAGTCTTTATTTCGATTATTCATCTTAAAAGACATCAATTAAGATGAAATACATAATACAGGTGGGCGCAAGCAGAGTTTACGCCATAAAACTAACAATAAGAAGTTTGCCTATCATAATAAGAATATAAATACATATATTTACAATTTTAAAACATTTAATTAAGACTGAATTAAATATGTTACACGTTAGAATTTTCCTTTATCTACAACAACAAGGAATAAAAACCACTACATTTCTATTTCAAACCATGCCATACTCAAGGATAACTTATAACTGACTATAAGGACCCCCCCTTTTTCTCCTGAAGGGCCCAAGACCAACTCAGGAACTTAGCCACCCCTATGAATGCGATGTCGTTGCAACCAGTTTTCAATAACCTTTTGGCGACCATCGCGGAACTGGTTCCCATAGTTCTACATAGCGGTTTAAGCCACATATTTCGGGGTTGCTGGTAGGCAGGGCAAACGTATAGGAGATGGCCAGTGTCTTCAATATGGTCAGGGCAGAATGGGCATTTGTCTCCGGTGCCTGATATCCATTTACATGTGAACTTCCTAAGTGGGAGTGTCTCAACTCGGAACTGGTGATAAAGCTTATGATCTCTAGGTTTCGTTATTAGATCCCAATAACATTCCATACTGGGCTCATCTTTGAGCTCACAAAAGTCTCTAGACAGGGATGAGCTAGTCAAAGCAGAGTACCTCCTGATTTTAATAAGTTTCCAGTATGCTGCTCTGTAAGTTATTTTAGGTGAGAATTCTGCAGACTCTGGACTATCCCACAGGTCTCCCATCCCCATGCCAGTGAGCAGAGATTTGATACTAATCAACCATGTTATTTCGTTCGAGCAGTCCAGACCTCTTTCTTCATTCAGGCCCCTTGCAAATAAATGTAATTCTGGAGTAATCCAGAGCCTTCTCCAGAAAGCCAGTATCCTATTCCTTGCTATATCCTCAATTGCATGACAGCCAAGGTCTAACAGGAGAGGGATACGCGGGGTGGATTTGGGGAGGCCCACGATTGATCTTAAAAATTTGTTCTGGGTTAATGCTAGTTGGTATAGAATACTTGCTCCCCAGATCTCAGCGACGTATAAAGTTGCAGGAATGATTTCCATGGAGTACATTTTAACAACCGGGGCTATAGACTTGGTTTGTGACTGCCTATGTTCCTTAATCATTGCACCTGCTAGCTGAGAGTGTTTCAGTGCTAGTAACTTCAGTTGGGGAGCCCAGCTCAGTTTTTCACCAAAGGTAACCCCTAAGTAGGTGAAGACGTTGGTCTGCTCCAAGAGCTTCCCGCTCATGAAAACACTTGAAGTAATGGGCCTAGCCCCGTGGAGAACTATGAACTTGGTCTTCTGTACATTGACCACCAGATCATGATCGCAACAGAATTCCTCAAACAGAGACAGAGCCCGCTGGAGCCCCTGTCTAGTCTTAGATAAAATCAAGGTGTCATCTGCGAACATGAGCAGGGGCACCCTTTGGCCAGCTGGCACATGCGCGTCCGTAGGGTAGTTGTCAAAGTACTGCACCCCCCCATTTATGAATAATGAAAATAGGGTGGGTGCTAGCACGCACCCTTGGTGGACGCCCTTCCCCACTACAAATTTCTCTGTGACCTCCCCGGGTTTCCCCAAACAGACCTGGGCATAATTAGAATTGTGTAGTCTTACTACAAAGGTAACCAGTTCCTTGGGCATCCTCAGACCTAGCAAGACATCCCACAGTTTGGATCTTGGGACTAGGTCAAACACGGATTGTAGGTCCACGAAAGCAGCAAAGATCATACCCTTACCCAAGAGGACCTCCTTCCAATAGAGCAGGACAAGTCTAAAGGCTTGATCCAGGGTCCCCATGTGGGCCCGAAACCCTGCTTGTAGTGGGGAAAGGATGTTTGCTTCAAGTATCCAACACTGGATCCTTCCCATAATAACTCTTGCTACGATTTTTTGCAAGGCATCGATAAGGCTTATGGGCCTGTAGTTGGCCGGCACGGAACGATCGCCTTTCTTGTAGATCAGAATGATTTCCGTGCCGCGCCAAGATACGTGAATTGGGGCTCCCCCTGCTAATTAATTAATTAAATTCGTTATATATGGAATCCAGAGATCGGGGTCCTGCTTAAATAAATCTGGTGGTATACTATTGGCCCCAGGGGCTTTGCCACTTGGGATAATTTTCAGGACAGCCTCAACCTCTTTAGTGCTAAATAGCAAGGGGGCTTCTGAGGTCAATTGCAGGGCAGGCGCTTCGCTTTCCGTGCCCTTCTGGAATTGGGTTTCAAAGAAGGCAACCCACTGCTGTGGTTCCACATTGTTATTTGGAATAATAGACCTCTGCCCATTTCCCCATTTTATCAAATCCCAAAACTGGGTCATGTTCCTGCCTTTCCATGCTAGTAACAGGTCCTGCCAGCGGCCCTCGTCCCAGTCTCTTTTTGCCTTTTTTAGGGTGATTTTATAAGCTGTTCTAGACTGTTGGATGGTACGGTGGTTCCTTGATTTAATGGCTGCCACTAGAACCTTGTGTGCAAGCCTACATGGTTCATTATACCATGAGTTAGGTTTAAGGATGGTAATCTTCTTAATTTGCTTGGTGTCAATGAAAAATCTTTTCAGCCAATTAAAGAGCTCATTGTGGATCCCTGGTAATTTGGCGTTCAGGACTTCTTGTGAGCCACATTCGTTAAGTTTCTTTAATGACCCTGTTACTAGTGCCCTAATCTCTAGCACCTTTCTTTCATTAAGAGCGACCTTGGCCCACCTAAACCTTCTCATATCATTTCCCAGGATGACTGGGTTGGGGCAGGTAGCGGCCTCCAATGGGAGTGTACCCCAAAAGCTCCTGTCACTCAGAGTAAGAACCAGAGGATTGTGGTCACTTTCGGGGCGACCTTGGACTTCCATATCTAGAACTAGATGCCATGTCTCCAGATTCACTAATATGTAATCGATACGACTTTTAGAGCGCCCGCTGTCAAAGGTTGCAGCACCCAAGGCATCGGACGTTGTCCTTCCGTTAACTGCCCTGAGACCCCAATCGAGGCACAACCCTTTTACTTGTAGGGCTGCCTTAGTCCATTTTTTAATACACTGGAGGTCCAGCTGTGGCACTCCCCAGAGCGTATCCACCTCATCAGTAAGCCTGCCATCTTCCATGTCCAGGGGTTCAAAGCAGGTATTAAAGTCACCTGCAATTAATAGAATTGCATTGTGTGCTCCTTTAGCTAAGTGGGTCTCGAGGGCTGCTATGACCTGTGAGCACCTACCACCAGGCTGTCCCCTTGCATAAACATTAAATAGGAGTAAGTCAAGGCCTTTTGAAGATGTAACTTTCATGACGAGGATGTCTGGGTTGTCTAGATAGACCTCCTCAACCGTTAACCCCACTACTTGCCTTACCCTACAGGATAGTCCTCCCACAGATCTCCCCCTAGGGTCCTTTATTGCTGGTTTAAAGAAATTTAAATAGCCAGCGTGAAACACAGGAACAGTTGTCCATGTTTCCTGAAATGCCCAAATGTCTACACCTTCAATGTAGAAAGACCAGTCGGCTGATACAGCCTTGGACGCCAAACCCGCTATATTCCATGATGCTATGGCCATAGAGCACTTCTGAGGGTAAGAAACGTGGCACCTAGTAACCACTACGTTTATCAAAGAGTGGTTGTCAGACGCCAGGACCGCAGGAGTTTGAGAGGGAGTAAGGACTTTGAGGGGTGCTGGAATTGGGCTGTCGAACATCGTGGTTACCCCTACTAGCTCCTCAAAACCTCCTCTAGCTAAACCCCCCTGTGCGTCCAACCCCAGTCAAACGATTTCTTCAAGTGTAGAAAAAGCCTCAAATCGATTATTAAGCTTAATGGCAAGGTTAGACCTAAGGCAATCACCCTGTAGGACACAAGAATCCCTCGGTCTGGACTGCATATGCTGTTTATAAAAGAAACCAAGGGGAGAACACAAATGGCAGCCCTATCAGGTGGGGCATAACCTGCCATATCGAGAATATGTTAAACCAGACCAGGAGACCTGAAGCTCAAGACCAAACAGTCTCCTGGGATGGTTTTAGTGGCATGACAGACACATTCGATACGTCTTACCATTTTAAACTCCTGAAATTCGGCATCCCCAATACCAGTCTTTTTATTCAAGAAGTGGAGGGCCTTATTTTTGTGTTGACCAATGCTCGTAAGAGCCCTGTACAAGGGGGGGACATTCACTAAGATTACTGTGTGGGGGGTAGCTTTGGGCGGTAAGTGAAGGTAGGGGTATTTCTCTGGCCCGCCATCATTCCCAGTATTTTCCTTCCTCCGTAATCCCTCTATCTCAGTTGGCCTTTATATAGGAAAAAACTTATCAGTACATGCATCCGTAGTGGGTATGCTCCTGGGTCTCCCAGCTAAATGTTCCCCTCCTGCCAATAACCGGGCTGCAGCCTTATCGCCACCCTGATCCCTATGAATTTCCCCTACTCTAACTGGAATAGCACTTGATAAGACCTGCTTACTAGGCTGAACCGGGGTCACTTGGGGCAGGCGTGCCAGCGCGGCTTCAATCGTTGTTAGTCTAAGATCAACTGAGTCTAGTCTTTTAAGGAGTGGCTCAAGAAGGGCTGCTAATTGCTCTTTTAATATAGTACAGATGTCATTTTTATTTAACGGGGGAATGGTGGTAACCGTGGGGGGGTTGGCTTTTGATTTAGTGTTAGGATTGCCAAAGACAAGTACCCCACTCGAGCCACCCGGTGCTGGAGGAGACTTTTGTGCCTTGGTGCCCCGCCCCTTCCTTTTTTTATTTGAAGGTTCTTTGTTGGTAGTACCCAGAGTCTTCATCCCTCTTGTCGTTACCATGGACGGTCTGCTTACAGTACTCTGAAGCTGTGGGGAGGGCTGTTCTAATATGGTGGGGGCAAACTTGGTTACCTAAGCAGGGAGTGGTTATTAGAAGCAGGAACGTCTGGGGATGTCTGGAAGATGGGTAACTGAGCACATGGTAGTGAACTTCTCCTTAAAAAGGTGGGGTCAAGGGAGAGTCTGCATTCAGTTGCCTCAATGTCGTGAATTAACACTGATTCTGCTCTTAGAAGACAGGCATCAAGCGTACCCACCACCCTGTCCCCACTCTCCTTTTATCCATCGTATAGGAATTCGTGCTGAAATTAATACCCCACTGTCAAAATCCCCTGCTGCCAAGAGCAGCAGTCCAAGAATTAAGCAAAGCTTACTGTTCAGGAGTTAAAATGTCAGTAAGGTGGCCCAGCCCGGCCTCGTCTGGCCGCGTACGGTCGCAGACGGTCCAGCGCTAGTCCCGGGCTTAACCCGGAGCGACCCGCGCGCGATCCTGCAACACGGAGGCTTTCCTCCAATTTATGCGCCTCCGGGCGCGGTCTAGGCGGTGGCGGCTTCCGCCGCAAGGGCTCACGGGGCTTGTATTCCCCCCTCTCCTGTGTGGCCACGCAGCGTTGGTGTGGAGCTGCAGCGGTGGGAGGGGGACCGGGAGACCAGCAGCAGGACGAAATGGACAGCAGCAAGTAAGATAAATGGCCCCACAAGAAGGTTTCTGCCGAGCACCCACTCCGCCTGGGCTCTCCTCCAATTTATGCGCCTCCGGGTGCGGTCTGGGCAGTGGCGGCTTCCGCCGCAAGGGCTCACGGGGCTTGTTGTCCCCCCTCTCCTGTGCGGCCGCGCAGCGTTGGTGTGGAGCTGCAGCGGTGGGAGGGGGACCGGGAGACCAGCAGCAGGACAAAATAGACAGCAGCAAGTGAAATAAATGCCCCCACAAGAAGGTTTCCGCCGAGCACCCGCTCCACCGGGGCTCTCCTCCAATTTATGCGCCTCCGGGCGCGGTCTGGGCGGTGGCGGCTTCCGCTGCAAGGGCTCACGGGGCTTGTAGTCTCCCCTTTCCTGTGTGGCCACGCAGCGTTGGTGTAGAGCTGCAGCGGTGGGAGGGGGACCGGGAGACCAGCAGCAGGAAGAAATGGACAGCAGCAAGTGAAATAAATGCCCCCACAAGAAGGTTTCCGCCCAGCACCCACTCAGCCTGAGCTCTCCTCCAATTTATGCGCCTCCGGGCACGGTCTGGGTGGTGGCGGCTTCCGCCGCAAGGGATCACGGGGCTTGTAGTCCCCCCTCTTCTGTGTGGCCGTGCAGCATTGGTGTGGAACTGCAGCGGTGGGAGGGGGACCGGGAGACCAGCAGCAGGACGAAATGGACAGCAGCAGGTGAAATAAATGCCCCCACAAGAAAGTTTCCGCCGACCTCTATCAAAAACACGTTTGACATTTCTCAGAGCCAGATGTTCCTGATGCTCTGTCTGACTTGATTCTGTTAATTTATCAAGATCAAACCAATCCTGTCTATGACAAGGTGTAGTTGAGTTAACTCTCTGTAGAATATTATTAGCTTGTTCAGAAGATACCTTAACCAATGCATTACTGTTCCACCACCACTTTTACAGGTTCAGAACATTTAGACTGTCCTTTACTGACTTTATTGGGTTTTTTAACCAACACCCAATCACCATCTCTAGGAATACCCTCTTTAACATGCATTTTCTTATCATAATTTTTCTTTTATCTTTTTTGCTTTTCCTCAACATGTTCCCTCACCTTCCGCAAATCATCTTATGAACCTGTCCAACTTTTCCCAACAACCAAGATGGAGTGATTGATGAAATATGTTTCCTACCTCTTAATAAAATAAAAGGAGCAACATCAGTAGTACTCTGGGGAGCAATATTATAATTCCAGATCTTGAAATTCAAAACTTCTAATACATTCAAATTATTTGCAACTGCAGTCTGAATCCCCTCTTTTATTAACCTATTAGCTCTCTCCACTAAGCCATTAGAGGCTGGACTATACAAAGGTACTCTTATATGCTTAACATCTTGTTTTAGAAGAAAATCCTCAAATATTTCAGAAACAAAATGAGATCTGTTATCCGTGACAACTTCTTTCACCCTTCCTTCAATCTGAAACAAAAACTTTAAGAAAGCAACAGCCGAAGCCGAATCTGCATTATCAACAAATGAAAAGTTAAGCCATTTCGAATAGTAATCTATGGCTACAATCAAAAATCTCTTATCACAACCAATTATATTTAAAGGACCAGTGAAATCTAACCCAATCTTTTCCCAAGCATTATTAGGCCACTTGACTGGTAGAAGAGGACTATTCGAAGTTTTCCAATGCTTGTCTGAGCATAAGCATTCTGAACAAGTGTCCACATGTCTCTTTACCTGACCATCAATTCCTGGCCACCAGTATGTCTGTCTTATCTTCTTAACAGTGCCAGAAATCCCTAAATGGCCCTCATGGTCTAAGGCAACAATATTAGATCTCAAACTGGCTGGTGGAACAAACAAATCCTGTCTCATTACAATATCATTCGCTACTGTCAACTCAGATGAAACTTGAGCAAAACTTCTCAGTTCCATGAACACATTTCTATCATGTGGCCAACCCTTAACCAGGAACTTCTTCACCTGAGACAAACAATCATCATTTTCACAGCAATTCAACCATTCTGACTCAGAAATTTTGAACTGTTCATTAAATTCATGAACCGTGAAAACATACTCCACATTATCAACATTTTTACCAGAGCACTCACTCAAATCATCAGAGTCAGATGGTAACCTGGTCAATCAATCAGCTCTTATATTTCTTCCTCCGGGAATATACTTTATCTCAAAATTAAATTCCTGTAGTTTTGACAGAATGTGAATCAATCTACACGAAGCCTTATTTGAACAACTGTCCCCTAACATGAATATCATGGGTTTATGGTCTGTATGTAACTCATATCTAGGGCCCCATATATACATTCTGAATTTCTCAGAAGCCCAAGCACATGCCAACGCTTCTCGTTCTATAGTGCTCAAATTCTTCTCACAAGAATTCAACGTGCGAGAGGCAAAAGCAATTGTAGATTCCTTGCCATTAATAAACTGACTAAGAACAGCCCCAAACCCTCTAGCACTGGCATCGACTGTAATAATAAATTTTACTCCATGTGTAAATGGCTTAATCGCTGGAGGAGTCACAATAAGCTTCTTTACAGATTCAAACACTCTTTGACATTCTTCTGTCCAAATATACCAAATATATTTCAATTTTTTTTACAAAGATTCCTCAGCGGTTGTACAATAACTGCATATCCCTGAAAAAAGCGAGTATAGTATTCGCTTAAGCCTAAAAAGGCACGCAAAGAGTCTTTATCAGTGGGAACACTTGCATCATTAAAGTCTTAAGCAATGAGACCTTAGGTTTTATTCCCTCTGAAGAAATGTTATGCCCTAAATAGTTAACCTCCTGCGTCAAAAATTTACATTTACCAATATTAACAGTCATGCCATTAGACCCTAGCTTCTCCAAAACTTCATCCAACAAAACAATGTGTTGATCCAAGCTCTCAGTATGAACCAAAATATCGTCCTGAAATGCTTGTATACCAACACGATTACCAAAGATTTTGTCCATAAGACATTGAAAAACGCTTGTGGCTGATGCCAGCCTAAATGGCATGCATTTATACATGTACACACGAAATGGTGTGACAAACGTGGTTAAGTGTTGAGAGTCTTTATGAAGAGGTATCTGATGACACGCAGAGCGTAAATCAATTGTTGAAAAATATTTACTACCACCCACTCTAGCTAACATCTCATATATCCTAGGAAGGGGATGGCAATCAACAAGGATATTTCTATTCAGGATTCTCAAATCTGCACATAAGCGTATGTCGCCAGAACTTTTTCGTGCGACGACCGCTGCAGAAACCCACTCAGATGATTCCACCTGTTCAATAATCCCTTCTGCACACATATTCATGAGCGTTTTTTTTAGATCTTCCTGTGCAGACAAGGGTACAGGTCTTACTTTTTGTTTCACAGGAATAGCATTACTCTTAAGTTTGATGGTGTGCTCAAATTCCTTAATCACACCAATCTTATCAGAAAAGACAGTAGGAAATTAATCATGCAATTTCTTAGAAAACTCATCCAACTCAGGAATCTCTTGAATAGAGAAAACTGGCATGTCACCAAGTACCACAGGTTCATCATGCCCAGGTCTTAGGATGATCCCCAATTTAGCTTGGTTCTGCCAACCTAATATATCCCTTCCGTTGACTGCAACATAAACCTTGGTGTAAATGTTCCTAGCTTTGAATAAGATACTATAATCAAAGTGCCCTTTCATGATAATATCAAATTCCCCAAAGGCTTTAGGGTTGATAGTGGTAGGTTTTAAAAGTTTCTGTGACCAAAACTTATTAAAAGTTATCTCAGCCAAAATCTTGATCGGTGACCCAGAGTCTGCAGTGACATTCAGATCTATAGTGCCAATTTTCGTATCACAAATAGGACCTTTACAGCGTTTCACAGAGTCACCTATTGCATTAATTTCCAGAGAAGAAATAGAAATATTGTTAACGGCTTCAGATAAGATATCATTCTCTACATCCAGTTGACTGACTCTAACTTTAGGTTTAGGTGCATGGCAAACATTAAAAAAGTGTCCAATTTTCTTACAATGATTACATTGTTTACCCTGGGCAGGACAATTAGGATTGTTACCCAGGTGAAACTTAGAACCACATCTGTAGCAACTCCCTCTACCTTTACGTTCTTTTTTTTTTTATTTTAATTTTTTTATTGAAAGTTCACAACAATATAATGTACTCTATACACAACAATAGATGTTAATACAGGAAGATAAATATACATAATAAGAGTAAAAGATCAGCTGATATAGCATAGGGCATTAAATACAATAAATACAATAAGTTGATAGTCATGTCTACGTTAAGTAATTAGAAAAGCTATAAACCCCCACATTTTAGCCGCCTCCATGCTGCCTCGGGCGCCCAGGTCCTTAGACCCATTTCCCTGGATTGAACTCCCTCCAGGGCATACAATTCTGACTCGATGTCGTGGATCCCTAGCATCCTGCACATCCACATTTGGAAGGTTGGGGCCTCGACATCCTTCCATGCAGCAGCAATTAATATTCTAAAAACAGCTGTCGATATAAAAACGAGCGCCTCAGACTCTGTACTTAAACCCAGTTTAGCATCGCACCCAATTATTAAAAGTGTAGGGGATATGTCTATTTTGACAGCTAGCAGCCCCTCTAAAAACCTTTCGATTTCCTTTTTAATAGGCCCTAATTTCCCACAGCTACAAAACATGTGCACAACGTCAGCCGGCCCATTCCCACACCTAGGGCAGTTGTTATCTGCCCTCCTTCCCCAATCATACAGTTTCGCCGGTGTGTAGTATAAATTGAAGAGAGTCTTAAAGTGCTGTGCTTTTAGATTTGAGGACGGTAGAAACCTTTTGTCCATTATGATGGCTCTATCCAGGTCAATATCAGGATCTCTCAATTTATCTGCCCAAGCAGCCTCTGTCTTGAGCATGTCGTCGGATAGCGTTTCCAAGAATAGCCCGTATATTGACCTGATTCTGCAAACACCACCCTTCATATAGTCTAATAGTGCACAGTCTTTTGATATGTTTATACACGGTCTTTTTGATTTTATTGTATTGGCCAACTGCATATATTTGAACTCTTGACAACCCTGAAGTGAATATCGAGACTTCAGAAGTTCGAGGGGCCTCAATGCATCCTTTGTCATCACTTGACCTAGTGTATTGATTCCCTGTCTTTCCCAGTGTCTCCAAGGGCCATCCCTGCTTAGATGCGGGAATACTCCTGATTTCCAAAGTAGGGTATGTTTATTATATTTTGGGATGCTCTGATTTTTCTGTACAGAGGACCATAACCCCCAGGTGTCTTCCAGTATTTTATATCCTGATGCCTTATAGAAGCGTTTATCATATTTTCTCAGCAATACCCCGTGTGCTTCACTCCCTAGAGCCAGCTGATAAATAGATGGAATATCTCCCTGGCTGTGCTGCATATCCTCGGGAAGAAGAGTATAGCCATTTCTGTAAGGAGGCAGGCCCAATTGTAGAACTTAAGATTAGGTATTCCTAGCCCACCCTTTTCCTGGGGAAGAGACATGTATTTGATTGATCTCCTCACCTTGCCATATTGCCAGACGAAGTTCATAAAAATTGCCTCCATTTCCTTAATCAATGTGTCTTCTATTTTAAAGGGGATAGACCTGAATTTATATAGGATATTCGGGAACATTGTCATTTTAATTACATTGACCCTGCCTATAACTGACAAATGGAGAGTATCTATTCTTTTTAGGTCCTGTTTCATCTTTTCCAGTAGTGGCAAAAAATTGTCTTTAATGATATCCCTTGGCTGGGCATTGATTGTTATTCCTAAGTATACTACTGAATCTACATATCTATCGTCCCGTTTGACTATATTTCTTGAACACAATACCTGTGTTTTTGCCACATTGAGTCGATATCCGGATAGCTTCCCAAAGTCAGAAGTGATACTAATTATTCCCCTCATGGCACTGTCGGGGTCAGTAGTGGTTATGGCTAAATCATCCGCATATGCGAGGATTTTGGTGTGAAATCCATTAATGACGACTGGCTTTATATTAATACTATTCTTTATAAGAGTAATTAGGGGGTCTATGTATAATGCGAAAAGGATGGGTGAGCACGGACAACCTTGTCTCGTGCCTCTCGTAATATAGATCTGCCCAGAACTCTCACCCATAAGCTGGATGCTAGCGGTTGGATTAAGGTACATAGCCTGGATTGCCTGCAGGAATCTGGGACCAAATCCTCTATCTGCCATCACTCTCCACAGAAAACTCCACCTAACACGGTCGAACGCTTTTTCCGCGTCAAGGAGGATCATTGCGACCCCCTCCCCCACCAGCAGCATGGATATTGAACAGGGTTATGGCTCTTCTAATATGGTCAGTAGTATCCCTGCCCGGGACAAAACCATGCTGCCAGGGAGAGACCAGAGTCCCAATAATCCTCCCCAACCGTGTAGCCATGATTTTTGCATATAATTTGTTATCGCTATTTATTAACGATATGGGCCGGTAAGAACCGGAACTTTCCTTGGGTTTCCCTTTTTTGTGGAATACCACTATATTAGTTTTGGTCCAGGATTCCGGTATAACTCCGGTAGTCATAACCCCATTAAATAGATCTAAGAGAAGGGGTGCCGTTTCTTCCTTCAGATATTTATAAACCTCCAGGGGTATGGCATCAGGCCCTGCTGCCTTGCCTGCTGCTAAGTCTTGTAGTGCCTCAGAGAGCTCATCCATAGTAATATTCTGCTCCAAGGTTTCTTTCTCACTGGACGTGAGTTTAGTGCCTGTATCCGGCCAGTTTATACCCAGGTCAGCTATATCCATCTCTTCCTTATATAGATCCTGATAAAACCTCCTAAAGACTTCAAGAATTTCAGTTGGTTTATTAAAGATCTGATCCCCTTCTTTAATTTCAGTGATAGTATTTTTAGATGTGGCCTGTCTTATCCGTAACGCTAAAGCCCTACCTGCATTCTCCCCTGTTTCATACTTTCTGACTCTCTGGGTTTGGTATTCTGCTGCAGCTTTTTTAGCCAACTGCCGTTGGATGTCTGCCTTCATGCTATTCAGCCGCTCTAAACTCTGTGTACCCTAAATCCCACGGCATACGTCTCTCCTATGTTGTTCCTCAGCCTCTGCCAGTTTTACCAATAGACGTTCTCTGTATTCCTTAGCTCCCTTCCAAATCCGACCCGAGTAACTAATTGTTTCCCCCCTCAGGCCAGCTTTGAAACTGTCCCAGAACATGGCCCGGGATGCGGTATATCTATTCGCATCAAAGAAAGACTGGGACCAATTCTTTATATGCGCTATATAATTTCTATCCGCTAAAAGCTTTCTGTCGAAGGTCCAGGGTCTAATTTTCCCCCTTTGTTTATTAACAGTCATTGTAAGGACAAGGGGATTGTGATCCGATATTAACTTGGGGAGCATTGCAATTTCTACGTTAGGAAGACAAGTTGCTGATATCATGAAATAGTCCAGTTTTGTATGCTTATTGAAAGGGTGTGAGAAGTATGTGAACAGGCTCATCTTTCTTTAGACTTCCCCACACGTCCCTCAGCCCATGGGATTGAATTATTGAGGATACAGCTCTGAATACCCGGGGCTTGCGACCAGTATATGGGGTATCCCCTATAAAGTCTGCTGAGATGTTAAGATCACCTCACATTACTATAGGTGCAGGCCAGTTAGTTAGTTCCCTCTCTATGTGATCCATCACCCCCGGATCATCCAGGTTGGAACCGTATACTGAACATAGAGTTATGCCTAGGTTGAATTCACATATTGCCCATCTTCCCAATGCATCAGACTTAGATTTTCTTGCTCCCCCCAGTCCTACCCTTCCCACAATTGCTACCCCCTTTACCGTTGATGTCTGTGAGGAACAGGACAGAATTTCATACCCCCTTAGATTTAGCCAGTGTTTCTTTTTCCAAGGTAGGTGGGTCTCTTGTAAACATATGATGTCGGCCCCTATTATTTTGATAAACTCCTCAAACCTACCCCTCTTTTTCCAATTATTCAGTCCGCCTATATTTAGGCTTACTACCCTAATCCTAGACATAGCCCTGTAGGGAACAAAGCCAGCATGCTAACCAATCAAGAATCCTCCTGAACTTTTCATGAGTATGCATATCTACTTTAAACATTTCATTTATATTGATAAACACGTTTATTGCATGAACTTTCTTTTTCCTTTTTGCTTTCCCCTGTCCCCGCCCTCCCACCCCACTCCAAACCTTGTCCCCCCCTAACCCCCCTGACCCCAACCCCAACCCCCTCCCTAGTGAAGCGCGCAGACTAAGTCTGTGCATGTGATGGGTGCAACCCAGCAGTGGACACTATGAGGACGACTTGTTAGACCTCATCCTCAACCTCATAAACGGACCATGAACCAACCTATCGTGACACCCGTGGCTCTGTGAGACTTAAACTCGGAGGTCATACACTGCCCCCCTATGATCTATATGCTGCCCCCCTTAGACTACAACATTCTTTTATATGGATCATTTGAAAACTAATAAGAAAACACACTCTGCTGGTTACTATATTGTATATACGATGATCCTATGCTGTATAAGTAATGTACCATACTATATTGAGTCTGGATACACAAATAGGACCTTTACAGCGTTTCACAGAGTCACCTATTGCATTAATTTCCAGAGAAGAAATAGAAATATTGTTAACGGCTTCAGATAAGATATCATTCTCTACATCCAGTTGACTGACTCTAACTTTAGGTTTAGGTGCATGGCAAACATTAAAAAAGTGTCCAATTTTCTTACAATGATTACATTGTTTACCCTGGGCAGGACAATTAGGATTGTTACCCAGGTGAAACTTAGAACCACATCTGTAGCAACTCCCTCTACCTTTACGTTCATTGTTCTTTTTATACACATTTTTATGAGATACCATGCACACATTAGTTTCATTATTAGGTGAATTAATATCAACTGTAGCAACTCTAGAAATATCTGAAGAAACATTATTGGTACTTCCTGACAAAATCTTAGAAGATACTACTGAACGCTCTATGCTTCTAGCAATTTCCATAACCTCATCTAGAGAGGGATTTTTGCATGTAAGAATTCGTTCCTGTATTTTTTTATTAAAACAATTAAAAACTAATTGATCCCTCAAGGCTGTGTCTAAATAATCTCCAAAAACAAATTTAGATGCTAAAACCCGTAAGATAGCCAAATAATCCTCAATGGATTCATCAGATGACTGCTTTTGTTTAAAAAATTCATGCCGTTCAACAATTACCGAAGGTTCATCCACATATTGTCTACCTATCCTTGTAATAGCCTCTTTAAAAACATTCAATGTTTCATCTCCCCGAGGAGTTGGAACAATGTGAAGATTATCAAACATATCTTGCCCTGCATTACCCAGATGATTAAACAGTAAAGCCTTTTTCCTAGAAGCCGAATATTTACTTGCATCAATAGCTTCTAAATAAATTTTCAAAAAAATTCCTAAACCATTTGTGTCAGGGCTTGACAGGCTTTCCAGGCAACTCAAGGAATGGAGGAGGTTGCATTACATTATTGCTATTGCTTGTAGCTATCTTACAATAATGTTTGAAGAAAAATAAATAATGTCAAATTACTAAAATAATTTGTAAAACTGTTCACTAATATGTGAAACAAATATGTGAAACAAAGCTAAATTAATACAGTGTTACAGTTCAAATGACAAGAGTTCAATAAAACACTTATTTCCAAAAAGAAATACATATTTAATGTGAATTCCTTAGCAAAATATGCTCAATTGAATAAAACCAAACTTCCTTCTTAGCGCGATGTTCAATCTTTAAGGTTGTAGTTCCATTTGTTGATCCGTGTACACTGTTGCGATGTTCACTCTTTAAAGTTGTAGTTCCATTTGTTGTTCCGTGTACACTGTTGCTAGCTCTGATGCTCCGTTTCTTCTTGTTGCTAAGGAACCACAATAACAAACCAAAATGGCGGCGGTAACGTGAATTGTGCATTGAAAGACGCGATGATGTCACAGAGTTAGAATCTTGAGAGCCGCGATGATGTTACGATGATGGAGGATCCAGCAAGTGTGCATACCCAATAAGAATTCCAAGTGACAATGCGCAACCAGGCCAGTAAGTATATTGTGCAATGCCGTTTCAAAAAATGCAGATGCTTGAAAGATGCCTGTAACTGACCGGACTGCTGCTCAACAATAGCAACCGATAACTACCGCACCACCGCTCGATTCAGCGGTCGATTAAATCCGCATTTAACGCCCAAACGTATACCTTGCAATGCATGCAGCTAACAGCATTTCAGCAGCTTTCTCCACATTCCGGTACCCTTCTGAGCATCGACTTCAAACACACGTGTAGAAATCGCCGTAAGCAATAAAATAGCTAGGCAAATGCACATCGTGTAATAAAAATAAAACGCTCTTCCGAAGAATATATCCAGAATAAATATGCAAATACTGCGGTATCCAAATATGGTTAAAAAAGTCAAAACTCACAATTTCAAAATCGTCTGTGGGTCCAGTCCATCCATAAATCCCGTTGCCAATAAATGTGGTATGGTCTGATACCAAATAATCTAAGTGGAGGCTTCAACATTAAAATCATGTATTTATTCATGTAAGGACCCACGACCAGTACTTCTCTCATAAAGTCTTCTCCTTGAATAATCACATAGTTATTCCTAACAGAATCTTCTAACACTAAGGGCCCAATGTAGGTAATTTTAATTTACCACTTCTAAAATACCGAATCATACCGATTCGGTATTTAAGAAGTGGTAAATTAGAACGGGGGAAATGTAGGTATTTCAGATTCGCTAAATACCGAATCGTTAAGATTCGGTATTTACCGATTCTGTAAATACCGAATCGATAAAGCCCATTGATTCCTATGGGCATTGCCGCCCATAGGAATCAATGGGCATTACCGAATCGGTATTTACCGATTCGGTAAATACCGATTTTTGCAAGGGTGCAGGGGGTGTCATTTTGACACCCTGTTGCACCCCAATTCCGGACTTGTGTGCCATGTGGCACATAGACATGCCCTAAGGCATCCCCATCAAAAACCCTCAGTTTGGAACCTGGCAAAACATGGACACATCGCCAGTTCACTAACTGCAACTCATCCAACCTGGTGTACCTAATAACCTGCAGATGCGGCCTCAGGTACATTGGGATGACCACCTGCAAAGTCAAAACTAGAATGACTGAACATAGGAGCACCATTCGGTGCGGTAAAAACATAAGCAAACTGACTGACCATTTCCTGTCTCACAACCACACCCCCAATTACTTCACATGGACTGTCATTGAGCAGTTTGAAGCAACGGAAACAAATGAAAACAACATCCTCATGAAGGAACAATGCTGGATACACCGCCTCTCTACCCACACAGACGACTTAAATGACTCCATCCAGTGGAACTCTCTCACCCCATGAGTATCCACACCCTGAGTAACAGCATAGCACACTCACAGTTCCCAGCTGAGTCCCCATAAATTATAAAACCAACACACCATGCCACGTGGTCCTTCCAACTTCATAACCTTCTCAGTGTCCAGTGCACCCCAGCTTAGCCACCTATTCAGCCATTTGGCCAGCGCTACAATATGCATGTAAGCACCATGCAATTACACTGACATTTTATTAATGATATGTGATTCCAAATAATTTTGTAAACCCTATATTGCCCAAAGCACATTAACGCTGATCTTTTAATCGAAGTAACTTTGCCCTTCGACATTACCAGCAGTAGCTTCAAGCGCATTAAAATGCATGCGCATACACAGAAGGACTCTTTGGACGGTTTCTCACCCGCGGCGCGCATGCGCGAGAGTCACTGCTCCCATGCGCACCGCAGCAGGAGGACTAGGCACCCAGCACGAGCCCGCACCTTCTTCTATTTTTACCAATACCCAGGTGCAGACAATCAGACAGGTTATTTAAACCCAGCCGGCGGCCCCTTCATTTCACTCGGGCACCGCAGAAGGCCGACAGGTCCAAGGAGGATCCAGACCGAGTAAATCCACCAAACGACCGCTACGAACGAGGTAAGCTGCTGAAATCTTTTTCCCTACAGGTCGGATTTAACCGCACGCTTTCATAAACTTTTTTCAGGGTCTTTTTCTCTGCCAAGTTTTACAGACCACTAGCCTGTGTGAGGATAATGTACTTTTCTTACCTGTACCTCACCCTGCAAATATCCGCTGTTTAGCCCCCCCACAACAATCGTTTCAAATGATAAAAACCCACGCCAGTTATGTCATTGACATGACCACACTTTAGCCTCATATAGGTCGAGCACACACTTTACCAGCCGGCAAATGTTGTGCAATCAACCTACTATGCTAATATGACTCTACCCTGTACGTCTGTCTATGTCCTATATGTTTTATGTGTAGCAAAGCAAGAGGGAATCCCCCTTTAACATATAACGCACCTTAGGGAGTGCGACACATTTAATATAAAAAAAAACACAATAACTATAATTTAGCATTTTATTATATACTTGCATTTTTATCACATACTCAATGGTCCTGATGAAAGCCAGTTTCAAAAGGCCTGGCTGAAACATGTAGACCACACAGGACGCAGAAGGTAAAAAACCCCACTCCAGCACGTCCGACTGCCTTTTAGTTGCTAACAGGGGCCCAGTGATTAAAGTTTATCTATTTACCCTCGGGTACTGGGACCCACTGTATAGCTTTTAAACCTTCACTTACTCACTCATTATACCGCACACTCAGCAATCATACCAGCTCCGCAGTATTTCTGGCGTTGGGGCACACCCGGGACACATTCGGTGTCACTGTGGTGGGTCCGATGATGAAGCATGCCACCAACTAGGTTGGTGGGTGAGGGCTTCATGAACAAACCAAATGGTTTACTAGCACACATACCTAATTGAGTCTTCCTCTCACTACTTAGCTAGTCCTTATTGATATCTACACAATAAAATAATATTGTCAGCATATGTCAAATACTTTATTTGTTTACTTCCTAACTTGGGGGCCAATCGCTCCAGAGAATTTTAACATTGATAAATCCACAATGTACAGTGAAAAAAGAAGCGGTGCTAAAATGCAACCCTGTTTCAGTTCATTGGCTGTTGCTATCTTTAGTGATAAGGCGTTTTTGTCAAATTAAACTGTAGCCAAGTTATGTCATGGAGACACATTAAAAATGTAAATAGTGGGACTGATCCCATATTTAGGCAATTTCTCCCAGAGGTTTCAGTGATTAACTTTATCAAATACCAACGAATAATCAATGTGGTGTGCATATAAATGAAGTTTTCTTTTTAAGGTTTAGTCGACCTATAATTTTAATGCAATGATAATTTCAACAGGCGAGCATCCTTGCTTGAATCCAGATTGCTCCACAGGAATTAAGTTACAAGCCCATCGAATTAAGCCATCACATTAGAATCTTGCGAAAAGTTTTCCTTCGGCGTCCAACAAAGCCATAAGACAATAACACACTTGGGATCTGCTTTGAATCCTTAGCAAAAAGTGTACAATTGCCCTTCTCCATGAGGGAGGGAAATTTCCTGATTCCAAAATCTGCATAAACCAATCATGAAGTAACTCACCCCAAAGCAGATGGTTGGCTTTAATCAAGTCAATAGGTAGCCCATTGGGACCCGCAGCTTTAGAGGGACAAGATTTCTTTATTAGCCCCTTTATTTCCTTTTTTGGAAATCTAAAGGTCAGTCTTATTATAACTTGATGGATCAAAAAAGGTGGGGTTGCAACACGCATATAGATTTTCTCAGTACATTTTTCATTTCTTGTAAGTTATGTAGAAATGGTTTGCCAGTTTTAGACTTGGTATCCGATCTGACCAAACACCAAAATAGTCTCAAGTTGTGGGATTTAATAGAATGATCCAATTTTGTCTAGTCCAAATCCTGTGAACTTCTACTGATTTCCAGAACTGCAAGACAATACGCTTCTTTTCTCTTTTATTGCAAGGTCTCTAATTCTAGTTCTCTGATTCTTTAATATTCCTCTCAATAATTTCTGATTATTTGTTTGTTTTATAATTATCAAATAGTCTTCATTTTTGGGAAGAATCTATGATCTCTTAATTGTATTAGTGGAAATAAAATATATCAAATTAACATAACAAATTCTACCAATCATGAATCCAGTTAGTAGGTGGTTGTGAAAAAATAAAGATTTATAAACTCTATTTATTTAATAATGTTAGTCTGTGATTATAACAAGCATTCTACTTAATTGATTTTAGATTGAAAGAATTGCTACTACCATCTAACTATCGATCATATGAACTCCTTGTTTGATCATTAAAAGCCTAGGTTATCTGTAGTGGGCTGTGGTCGCTTTCTTTTTTTGGGATGGTCTAATAGTCTTGACACAGAGGAAAAGTGCTGCAGTCTACAAGAGTGAAATCAATAATACTTTGTGAATTTGCAGAGAGAAAATTCGGGTTTGTGGGTTGGTCTGACACAAATCTTCAATTTAAAACACAGAATCTTAGATCTGAGAAGGGTCCACACATTGCACGATTTTTTAGCCTTGGATTTTCCCACCAATTTCCCATAGTTAGTTCTGGAATGGCCCAGACAGAATCTGGGCAGTCGTTATTCAGGGAAGAAGGCCATTGACAGAAAAATACATTGTTATTGAAATCCTCAGTTATAATTACCATATTTAAGGCATTCTGATCAAGAATTAATTCCAGTTCGTCTAACACTGCTTGGATGCCGTTTTTTTCTTCACTCTTGAAGGCAAAAAATATACCATTACTATTAGAATTGGTTTAAGACTGAGACCCTCTTAAACCGTTATTAGCAGACAGGCCCTTTTTGTGTTAATTAAGGAACTTTTCATATTAACACAATTGTGAACTAATGTTACAACCCCACCCAATGGGTGGCGCATGGGTTTACTTGAATTTCGTGTGTGTTAAAATTTGGAATGTTAAGGGGTTTCGTTAGCTAGGTTTCCTGAAGACAAATGACTTGATATTGATTTAAAAATATTATCAAACCCTTACCGCCAAGGTTTGAATTCCTTTCAATGATTGTAAAATTCCAGGGTCAAATTAACATCTCAGTGAAACGTATTTCTGATTTCCCCATAGCTAGGAGTGACCTGAAGAAATCATGTTTTGAGAGGGATGATGTATTGGCGGGTTGACAATCGTAACTGTGCGTTCAGCCTTCAGGATTTTGGCAATATTGATCCCCAAAATTAAATCTTCAACAGAGCATGAAAGGCCACAAAAATGGCTTATTTTATTAATAGGCCTGTAAAATATGAGTCTCTCTTGTAATATAGATGGATGTTTTCATTTTACTGGTTTTGATAATGTAATATCCCACAATGCTAACACAGCCTTTTTTGCCAGTGTCTTTTGTATAATGTATTTAATCACCCAAATTGTTCTTGTGGACTCATTATGAGTACTAAAATTGTGGATGAGCTTAGGTGTGAATGATGGGCCAACCATGTCCTAATTGGCCATCCTGGGCAGAATGGGAGGGAGGAGCTGACACTTGCACCTAAATAGGCTGGATGTATGACGTTAAAACGCATACTTTTACCACGCATACCATTACAACGCAATATTTACAACGCAGGATCTTTTACAACGAATACCTTTACAACGCATGACATTACATCGCAGATACTATTACAACGCATGCCATTACAACGTAAGTATAGGTAAGTATATTATTTTTTTATATTATTATATTATTATTTTTTAAATGTAATTAATAAATATTTAATTGATTTTATTTATTAAATACATTTTTTATTAATGTCATTGTTATTTTAAAATTATATATATATACTTTTTTTTAAATGTTAAAATTACTAAAATAAATTTATTTAATTTAATTTAAGTATTTTTATAAAACTGAACCCTTAAAATACCCCTGTACCCCAAAACCCAAACCCAGCCCTGAACCCTAAAAATACCCCTGTACCCCAAAACCCAAACCCAGCCATGAAACCTAACAATACCCCTGTACCCCAAAACCCAAACCTAGCCCTGAACCCTAAAAATACCCCTGTACCCCAAAACCCTAACCCAGCCCTGACCCTTAAAAATACCCCTGTACCCCAAAACCCAAACCTAGCCCTGAACCCTAAAAATACCCCTGTACCCCAAAACCCAAACCTAACCCTGAACCCTAAAAATACCCCTGTACCCCAAAACCCAAACCCAGCTCTGAACCCTAAAAATACCCCTGTACCCCAAAACCCAAACCTAACCCTGAACCCTAAAAATACCCTTGTACCCCTAAACCCAAACCTAGCCCTGAACCCTAAAAATACCCCTGTACCCCAAAACCCAGCCCGAACCCTAAAAATACCCCTGTACCCCAAAACCCAAACCCAGCCATGAACCCTAAAAATACCCCTGTACCTCAAAACCCAAACCTAGCCCTGAACCCTAAAAATACTCCTGTATCCCAAAACCCAAACCTAGCCCTGAACCCTAAAAATACCCCTGTACCCCAAAACCCAAACCCAGCCCTGAACCCTAAAAATACCCCTGTACCCCAAAACCCAAACCCAGCCATGAAACCTAACAATACCCCTGTACCCCAAAACCCAAACCTAGCCCTGAACCCTAAAAATACCCCTGTACCCCAAAACCCTAACCCAGCCCTGACCCTTAAAAATACCCCTGTACCCCAAAACCCAAACCTAGCCCTGAACCCTAAAAATACCCCTGTACCCCAAAACCCAAACCTAACCCTGAACCCTAAAAATACCCCTGTACCCCAAAACCCAAACCCAGCTCTGAACCCTAAAAATACCCCTGTACCCCAAAACCCAAACCTAACCCTGAACCCTAAAAATACCCTTGTACCCCTAAACCCAAACCTAGCCCTGAACCCTAAAAATACCCCTGTACCCCAAAACCCAGCCCGAACCCTAAAAATACCCCTGTACCCCAAAACCCAAACCCAGCCATGAACCCTAAAAATACCCCTGTACCTCAAAACCCAAACCTAGCCCTGAACCCTAAAAATACTCCTGTATCCCAAAACCCAAACCTAGCCCTGAACCCTAAAAATACCCCTGTACCCCAAAACCCAAACCCAGCCCTGAACCCTAAAAATACCCCTGTACCCCAAAACCCAAACCCAGCCCTGAACCCTAAAAATACCCCTGTACCCCAAAACCCAAACTATATATAAAATTACTTTAATTTATTTAATTTATTTTTAATATTTTGGTAATTACAAAATAGGTTAAATAAAATGATATACTTACCTCTACTTACGTTGTAATGGCATGCATTGTAATAGTATCTGTGATGTAATGTCATGCGTTGTAAAGGTATGCGTTGTAAAGGATCCTGCGTTGTAATGGTGTGTGTTGTAACAGTATGCGTGGTAAAAGTTGCGTGGTAATGGTTGCATACCAAATAGGCTGCATCTTGTCCCCACTTAAAGGGCTGCATATCCCTATGTACTGAGCCTGGATCCAGGGCGAGAAGGGAAGGGACTCTGTGCAGTTCAAAGACATCTCTTTGAAGTCTCCCCTACGTCAAAGGCACAACTGGGTATAAGTACTGAACCTCTGCCACCACACACTCAGTACACTTCAGGGCCCGTGTAAACTCTGCCAGGAAGAAGGACTGATGTGCTGCTACAAGGATTGCCACTCTACTGGACTGCTACTCTCCTAGATTTCTGCTTGCAGTGCTGCCCGCTGCCCTCTTGCCTGTGAGTGAGGACTGGACCTGCATCCTCCAACCCAGAATCAAAGTGACTCCAAGGGCTTGCTGGCTTGCCTCCTTATTGAAGTCTCAGGGACATAAAAGACTGTCAACTCACCTTGCTACAGCACCTGAACACTGCCATCTGAGATTTTTGCCCTGGCAAATGGTGCTAGTCAAGTTCTGGACCCTTGGTAGTGGGTGTAAAGTGCTTCTCCAGCTAAAATCCACTCATCAACACTGTTGCACCATCCAGAACCAGCGCATCTCCATGGGCGCATCTTCCAGCTGCGAGGATCAAGAACATTACAGCACCAACAGCCTGGCGCATTGCCTCCATTTCCGAAGCATCTTCACCTTTGCGCGGCTCAGAGTCGACTCATTGCATACATCCTTAGGATCAATACCAACACATCACCTCCTTTGCGCCTCTCATCGAGTCCTCGACGCAACCACAAAGCAGCATACAGTGCAGCAGGCAAAGGCTGGCCCCTGTTTCCAACCTGCACTCAATCATGGTCAGCCTGAAATTTTGGATTTGACCCAGTGTAGAGCAACCGGATAACCCCACTTGGTGCTTTCTCCTTACAGCACTGTATTTCCATTTATTCTTTATAAAGTTCATAACCCTGATTATACTAATTGGATTTTTGTCATCTTTGCCTTGTTTTATTCATTAAATTAAGCTATATTTGTCTTACTAGGTGTGGAATCTTTAATGTGGCGTTTTCACTGCTTTACTGTTTGTAGTGTTGCACAAATACTTTATGTATCATCGAAGAAGACTAGCTACATGTGACTTTATGGGTTAGACTCTGACCTGTTTTGTCAGGTGGCACCTTGTCGGTGTGGTCATGAAGCCCTCACCCACCAACTTAGGTGGTGGCATGCTTCATCATTGGGCCCACCCAGTGTCACCTAATGTGTCCCGGGTGTGCTACGATGCCTGATTACAGCTGAGCTGGTATTTTTCTGCGAGTGCAGTGTTGGGATTGAGTGAAGTGAAAGATTAAAACGGCTTGGCGGGACCCAGTACCCGAGGGTAAATTAAACTTTAATGACTGGGCCACCGTCAGCGGTTAAAATAAGGCAGAAGGATGTTTGGTGGTTAGTTACGACCTCCTACATCCATTGTGGGACGACATGTTTCAGCCAGTGCCTTAAAATTAATCTGGCTTTCCTCAGGACCTTTGTAAAAACGTGCTGGTGTGAATTAAAAAGGGGGAGCGTTATGCAGACTATGTGTTACACTGGCTAAGGTGTTTTTCTAGGTGTGAGAGGGGGATTCCCTTCTCATGCATACGCTGGGGATGCATCGGAGTGTGGAGACGGCGCCACAGGTACACGGCAGGCTTTGACCAGAACGGCTGGTCAACCCTTTGCCGCTTCACTCCAGGATGCATCGGCTGTAATCCCCAGCATATGCATGAGAAGGGAATGCCCCTCTCACACCTAGAAAAACACCTTAGCGAGTGTAACACATAGTCTGTATAACACTCCCCCTTTTTAATTCACAACAGCACGTTTTTACAAAGGTCCTGAGGAAAGCCAGATTAATATTAAGGCACTGGCTGAAACATGTTGACCCACAATGGATGTAGGAGGTCATAACTAACCACCAAACATCCTTCTGCGTTATTTTAACCGCTGACGGTGGCCCAGTCATTAAAGTTTAATTTACCCTCGGGTACTGGGACCCCCCCAAGCCGTTTCAATCTTTCACTTCACTCAATCCCAACACTGTACTCTCAGAAAAATACCAGCTCCGCTGTAATCAGGCGTCGTAGCACACCGGGACACATCAGGTGTCACTGGGTGGGCCCAATGATGAAGCATGCCACCAACTAGGTTGGTGGGTGAGGGCTTCATGACCACACCGACAAGGTGCCCCCTGACAAAACGGGTCAGAGTCTAACCCATAAAGTCACAGGTAGCTAGTCTTCTCTGATGATACATATAATCCCACGGGGACTTGGACTAGCTAACTAGTCCTCTCTCTCTCTTGATATGCGTGCACAAATACTGTATGCATTGCCTCTTAAGTTAAGTCTAACTACTCTGTGCCAAACTAAAAGAGGGTGAGCACAAGTTAGAGTGTGTTTAGGAATTATCCTAACTAGGATTGTGGTTCCTGCTTGGACAGGTGTGTACCTTTGTCAACCACAAACCCAATTTCTAACATGACTATATTGAAAGCAAACAAACAAGGTACACTTTATCAATTTGTGCACTGATTTTGGTTATTGGATTGCATGGGGCCTGGAAATAGTACATGTGGAATAAGAAAACATGCCCCGTGGGAGTGAGTGTGCAGAAGCAACTTCAAAGGTTACAAAATACTCAATAACTGTTCGTATGTGGTCTGACTGGACAAATTACTGAGACAATTTCATGCACATCATATGAACTATGCTGTGAAGAATGGAAGCAAGCTACCTTGGCCAAAATCTAAGGGGAGTAAGTAATGGTGGAATAACTCTAAAAACACACTTGAAAGTATAAGCCTAAATTTACATGTGAGATTCCTAATATAATGTTAATGCTCAGTTCTTTCCACAACTTTTATAAAATTTGTGTCACAGATATTAACTTGTTTTCGGTCAACTGCAGATCGGCATTTTCTGAGTATCTAGGAAATCCATATTTACTTGCAGACCCATAGATGTCAATTCCATGATATGACAGAAGTAGTCGAATTGAGATCAAAAATGGGTTAACCACTAATGGCATCACCAGGTTGACTCGTATGCTCCAAACTAACCTCTTTATAAAAGCCTGTTTGCTGACTAGAGGTTAGTGGAAGCAGACATCAATTCCCAAAAATGTCAAGAGGAGCAGAAGTGACATCACGTGTCCTATGGCCTTAAAGACTTCAGAAACCCTTTGACCCTAGTGTAATCAATGAAAGTGATGTAATTTGATCATTGACCCTAGCAAGTAATATCAATGATTGGAAAAACATACAATAAGTAATAATGGGGGAAAACAGAAAAGAATAAATAGATTAAAGTGTATTTCTGTTATCAATCATAAAAGTAAATATACTGTTGCCATGGTTTAATTAGGCTGCCACCACAAAAAGCCAAAAATACAACAATCACAGTTGAGCAGCAGCCAGGTTAATCCTAAGCACAGGTTAACTCTCAAGCACAGATTTGGATGCGAAGGCAGCACTATAATGTGCTAACCACAACTATCATTGACCTGGGACCAGCCATAACAACAATACACAGTCTTAAAAGTTCAAATGTATATTCAAACACATGACCCTATATGCCCAGTTTGTCTCAATACAGTATAAGCTAATCAGAGCCAATCTGCAACCAGGCTGACCTAACCTAGCCAAATATGTCCAACCACAAAATAGTCACACACCTCACAAAGAATTTATTTTCATTTTGCCTATCACCTGCCCCAAGAGACTGTATGCAAAGGAAACCAGGAAAAAATGTCTCTTGACAATTGATATCTGTATCACAAGGTGTTACCCTACAGATCACATTTTATTGACTTCAAAAGGATGAAAGACTAATTCACCCTGTTGTAGATTCTAAACTGTTTGTACAAATGAAAACAAATACAAAATGCTTATCATAAGCAAGCTTTCAAGAAGATGTAACCAGGGCAGAAAATTCAGTTAAGTTTTCAGACTCACCAGGCACCTCCGCAAAACTGCATCAGACTGCTGTCTGCAATAAAAATGTTTGTAAAGTCACAGCAAATTATGGTACTCTGGGTGTAATGTAATAATGATGGTAGATTCTGTGATATATAAAATACAAGCCAACTAAAACAATGACGTTATGATGTTCATTGTGCTAGTGTGTTGTTAGTGCATGGAAAACCACGCTACAAGAAAAATGAGCATTAGCAAAACCAAAAAGCCTGATTGTAATTGCTAATGCACACAAACCTAGGCACGCACAAATGTTCACTTGTGTATGTCTGAGCTTGCATGCGTTAGAACATTATTGCTACACAATGGTTTCGCCGATTATGTTTTATTTCATGTGGCATAGTCCATTTAATCAGAATGATGTTTGAATTGATGCCGAAATTGTTGAAAGTAGTTATCTGTGCACTATGTTGGAAGGATGAACTCTGTTGCATCTCAGGTAAAAATGTGTTGGTCAACAGAATCTGCAGTGTAGTATCCATTAAAGGGACAGCACCAACATAAATATTTATCCGCAAAGGTAGTAGCTTCAGGGGGGTGTATGTGGTGGAAAACCTCCAAAATATTTTCTTAACCAGGCCCTGCTGCCTGTCAAACATGTTAGATGAAGGTGGAGTGCACCTACATGCAGGCCCAAGGGTCGAGGGCACTAATCTGATTTAAAATTCGCAAGATCAAATAACCAATTTCTGTCACTCACTCCACTCTCCTGTGCTCTTTGGGATGATGTGATCCACACACAGTGTCTGTGCTTTGCAACCCTGTCAGCACTAAGGGGGTCATTAGGATGACGGGCGGACTTAGTCCGCCCGCCATCCTATCGGAATTCGGGACCGCCCGCCATACGGGCGGGGTTCCTGTGGGGGGTATTAGGATGTGCCCGCCACAGTGGCGGGCACATCCTTCATTTTTATCATTGTGGCGGGAGGTGCTCTCAGCACCGCCTGCCACAATGCTGAAAATGTACATTTGCATTTACATTAACAAAGCGGCAGGCACCGCGTGGTGCCTGCCGCTTTGTTAATGTAAATGTAGGGGGTTACCACAGGTACCCTCATGTGCACCCCCCACCTGTCCTTCACTCTGAGGGCCCGCAGGGGGCCCGAAGTGAAGACCGCATGCCTTTCTGTGGCGGCTTCGCCGCCACAGAAAGACATCTGGTATGGGCAATGCTAATATGGCTGCCGGTGTCTAATAGATACCGCTACCATATTAAACCTTTTCCGCCCCGGCCGCAAGGCGACCGGGGCGGAAAAGCGGGGGGGGCGGTCTTTCCGCCACGGTCACCCCCGCCATGCTAATATGGCGGGGGTGATTAGGGTAGGATGGTGGGCGGATCGCCCCCGCAAGGATGGCGGTGGCTACCGCCAGCCATGCGGAGTCGATCCGCCCGCCATCCTAATGGGCCCCTCTGTGTGGTGTTGGGGGCACAATGCTCCAGTAGCTAAATGTCTATGCACTATGAGGCCCTATGGCGAAAATTGCAGTGCAAATATGAACAGGTACTCACAGTTCCCTAGAGCATGGATGATTAGTGTAAGAAATTGAGTTGGTGGTTGACTGGGGTGTGAGCCCTGGTCAAGCGAGAACCACAATCCTTATCAGGGTAAGGCAGCGGCAAGCCCCATATTAGACTGTGCATAAACCTCTGGTAGATTGGCACAAAGCAGTTAGGCTTAATTTAGAGATAATGTGTAAAGTATTTGTGCAACAGTAAAACAGTGAAAACAACATACAAAAAGAATCCCACATCAGGTTAGGAAAATAGAGCTAAACTTAATAAATAAAACAAGACCAAACTAAAAAAAAATCCAACTATTAGAACCGGAGATATTGTATTTTTAAGATTTTAGCAAAATAGCCCCACAGGGGTAAAGTGCCAACTGTGGATATCTGGTTGCACTGGTCCGGAACACAGTCACCAGTTCAGGCTGACCGAGGTGGTGCACAGGCTGGCTACAGGGACCCAGTTAGGCCTGCTGAACAGAGTACCTTAAATCCTGGGTTGCGGAGCATTGCATGGGTCCACATCAATGATTTATTAATCAGTTGAGGTGATGCTTTGGTTCTGAGATGCTGTGGTGTAAGGTCCTGTTGTGTCGACATCAAGGATCCCATCGACCAGGCTGGCAATACCAAGTTTGGCATCAGAGATGTGGTGCATAGTCAGGGCAATGCATAGGTTCTGAAGAGCTGCGAAGCTGTGATGGGGAGTCAGTAATCGAAGCTGCCATCAGCAGAGTGTAGTCCAGCAGAGTGGCAGACCTCCAGCAGTACAGCAGTCTTTCTTCCTGTTAGAGTGTCAACAGATCCAGAAGTGTACTGAAGAGTTGGTGTTTGAGGTCCAATGTTGTACCCAGTTATGCCTTTGAAGTAGGGGGAAGCTTCTAGAGGCATGCCTTTGAAGTGCACAGTTGCCCTGCTTTCCCTGCTCTGGCTCCAGACTAACTACAAGGGGTATGCAGCCATTTCCAAGACTGTATCCATCTCCTCCCTCCCATGCTGTCACTAATGGCACATCCACTCACACTTAAGCTCTCATTGTGTCTAGGTGGAACACAAAAAGCCAAACTTCCAACTACACTCAGTCAGGTGACCAGAAACAGGCTGCAGGCACCAAATGGCTAGGGCAAGAAAATGGCAACATTCAAAAAGTGGCATTTTCAGAATTGTAATTTAAAATCTCAAATCCTAATTTAAAATTCTATCTTATGGTGAAGTCAGATACACCAAACATGAACTGATTATCTCCTCTCATTTGGACATTACACTTGAATAGTGCATCTGCAAACTTATCCTATGAGAGAGATAGGACTTGCAGAAGAAAAATATAATGTAGTCGTTTTTCAATGTCAGGGTATGTATAACTCAAAGGTACATGTCCTGTTTTGAAATATATTGCACCCTGTCCTCTGGGCTGTCAAGGGCCTACTCTAGGGGTGACTTTTATGCATTAAAAAGGAAGGGTTGGGCCTGGCAAAAGGCTTGTTTTTCCAGGTCGAAGGGGCAGTTTAAAACTGCACACAAAGTCTCTGCAATGACAGGCCTGAGGCATATTTGAAAGGCTACTTAAGTGGATGGGACAGTCAGTGCTGCAGGCCCACTAAAAGCATTCCTTTTACAGGCACGGGGTGCATGTAGAACTACTTTACTAGAGACTTACATGTAAATTAAATATGCCAATTGGTGATAAGCTATTATTTAAAAGGCTTAGAGGAGACGGTGCAAGCACTTTAGCACTGGTAAGGAGTGGTAAAGTGCACGGAGTCTTAATGCCAGCAAACATGAGATCAGGAAATAAAGGAGGAGGAAGGCAAAAAGTTGGGGGAAGACCACCTAAGGCTGGCAGGTCTAACAATTAGTTTGTATAGCTCTTTATGCTAGGTCACTGCTAAGCACTGTAAGTAAAGAGTGCCAGAGATGTATGTTTGCAGTCTTGGAATTGGAATGTGCATGTCAACATTTTTATTTTTAATGTCACCCCATGTTATACTTCATCCCCAGGCGGCTCACTAATTGGAATGTGCATATAATCTCTGAGCTCAAAATGAACCACCAGATCAACTCAGTCTCGTCCTCCTGCTTCCACACCCTCCGCCTCCTACATAAGACCTTCAAATAGATCCCCTCGAACACAGAAAGACCGTCACACACGCCCTTGTCACCAGCAGAGTCGACTTCGGCAACGCACTCTACGCCGGAATGAACAAAAACCACACGCAAGCTACAGAACATCCAGAATACCGCTGCAAAACTGGTCCTCAACCTGCTGAGACACTGCCACATCTCCCAGCACCCATGCACACTCCCCTGGCTTCCTATCGAGGCTAGAGTCACCTTCAACATGCTCACCCACGCACACAAGGCCCTCCACGAGACCGGACCAGCATACCTGAACAGCCGACTCAAATTCCAGGCACCCCAAAGGACCATACGATCAGCCCAGCTCTCCCACGCTGCGGTCCCCCGGAACAGAAAGATCAGATCGGGAGGCCGTTCCTTCTCCTTCCTCGCAGCCAGAACCTGGAAAGCCCTTCCGCTCCACCTCAGACAGACAACATTGCTCCCTATCTTCGCAAGAAACCTCAAAACCAGGCTCTTCGACAGACCCCCTGCTTGATGGACTGGAGCCTGCATCCCCCCCCCCCCCATCCCCAGCGCCTTGAGACTCTTACAGTTGAGTAGTCGCGCTTAACAAAAGCCTGATTGATATCATCCCTTTATTTCAGCACTACCATATGTAATACTGCATTCTGAGATGACATGCTTCTTAGAATGTGCATGCCACTCCTTTATGTTCAGTGTCACAGCATACCTCATTCTGAGATAAGCACTTCTTGAAATGTGCATGTCAACCCTTTATTTCATTGCTACTACATGTTATACCATATTCAGAAATAGTTCACTTTTTGGAAAGTGCATGTCAAGTGCTTTATTTTCATTGCCACCGCTTGTTATACCTCATTCTGAGATCTCACCTTTTTCAATGTGCACATCATCCCTTTATTTTCAGTGCCATCTGATGTCATACCTCATTATGCGAAGGTATCAACCCAGGCCAACTTTCACAGAAAAAATACTGGCTATATTTTGCAAAAACTATAACACAAACTATAACACAAACATTAATACTGTTAAAAAAGGATTTTAATTATTTTGAGTAATTGAGGCAGTCTGAGTGGCTCCTTCGTTCCTTCGTCAATTGCAAACTGCACCGTATTTGATACCGCCAGGCAGTGAAAGAATTATCGAGGCGGGTTCTGGTTTTTAATGGGAAATAAAGTTCACAAATTCCAGAAAATGAAGAGTGGGATGTGAGCAGTCATTGAGGGTTCATCCTATAATTTGAAATAATTGGCAGAAAAATATATTGTCCTGAGGAAGACACTACAACGTGTCGAAACGCGTTGACAGACTACAGCCGTGCCAACATATACAGGACAACAATATTGTCCCTTGAATGTTTTTTAGAACAAATGTTTTATCTTTGATTACCAACAAAGAATTTTTAACTGTATCAATTATCGTGTATACAAGATATATGTGTCTACATTTCTTTTTTTATCAAAATAATTAAAAATCCTTTTTTAACAGTATTAATGTTTGTGTTATAGTTTGTGTTATAGTTTTTGCAAAATATAGCCAGTGTTTTTTCTGTGAAAGTTGGCCTGGGTTGATACCTTCGCATTTGAACTTTTTCCCTGACCCAGGTACTTTATCCTCATCAGGGGTTCCTTGATACATTACAAAAGTCATACCTCATTATGACATGGCTCCCTTCTTGTAATGTGTATGGCACCCCCCTGTTAGTGCTACCACGTTATACCTCATTCTGAGATGGCCATGTGGCACAGAGAGCAGCACTAAGCTCAGCAGCATCAAAGTACATGGATCCATCTGAACCCCCACATTATGCCTTCACACATGCGTCCACCCACACTGCATAGAAATATGCATATACTTCATGCACAAACTGATAGTTAATTCACCCACAAATACACACACTGATCATTGCTCACATTTGCACAAACACCTATCAACACACATCTCATCATTTAAACACTCATCCAAACTTAAATTTGTGACCCATCATGTACCCATTCATATTAATCCATTTACCCACTCAGCCATCCATACACCTATCAGTACACACAACTATACTGAAACATACACATCAAATAGGTAAGGGTATTTGCACTATTGAGGCAGACTGTGCAGTACCTGATGTATGTAGGAAGCTTGTTTTGCTGATGTAGTGCTAGAACTTGCATGTACCTGTCCTGTGAGGGCTTCTTGCACTGTTGATGGTGTACTGTGCCTGTTTGATGAGGGAGAGGCTGGCACATCTGCTGCTGTGCTGTACCTATTTTGTGAGGGTTGAAAGCTGAAACTGCAGAGAGTATGCCATACCTTTTCTGTGAGTGGGCACCTTGCACTCAATCGCTGTGCTGTATTTGTTCTGTGAAGGAGGGAAACTTGCACTGTTTAGGCCCAGCTGTACCTCTTATGTGAGGGACACTTACACCACTGAATTTCTGTTGCACCTATTTTGTGAAGTAGGGAAATTTGCAATCACCCTTTCCATTGTCTCAGTAGCATTAGGCAAGCATGTGATGGTATACATACCTGCTGGTGCCAAGCTGTGCCTCTCGGTATGGGTGCAAAGCAGGTGACCTTGAATGTGAGCATCCAGTGTGTGCCCTCATCCTGTTTGAGGATCAACAGGACTGGACTCATGCCACTTTTTTCAAAGAAAATTCCTGGACATTTGTGCATGTTTTGTGTTTCTGGAAGGACAATGAGATGGCACTTAAATACCAGGTTGTGTATAAATCTTAGTATTAGCTGTTAACATAGTAGTGTGTTTGTGTTCACTTAAAAATCGTTTAAAATCATAGCTCTAAAATACTTTTCACATGTTTTCATATTGCAGTTTCTGCTTTTAGTTTCTATTTACATTTTTGTTCCAGTCTTAGCAGGAAAATACTGGCCAGGTCAATCTGTGGGCACAGTTTAAATCCTCATCAACCAGCTTGGAGATTTAATATGCCTGACCTAGAGCGCATGTAATGTTGGATGTTAGATTTGTATTCTAAGCAAGATAGCTTAGTTGCTTAATGCTTTTGTAAGTTAGATCCTTGTATATCATGTGGGTCAGTAGTTACAATGATAGTAAAATATATTTTTGAGTTATGCACCCACTGCAAACAGCTGCATGTAAGAATCAAGGCTTAAACTAGATTCTGCAATTTGGTTCAGTTGTAAAGTTATAAACACCATCAAGTGCTTATAAAACTCAGGGGCATATATACAAGCCCCTATCGCCACGGGAACGTCACTCTTTGTGACATTCCCATGGCAATAGGGACCTTGCCTTATGTACGAGGCAGCATTAAGCCACTTAACGTGGCTTAACGCTGCCTTGTACATAAGGTCTCCTTTCACGCTATGTTTACCATGAAAGGGCGTGCTGTGGGTATTGTAGTGGCCGTTCCACCACAACACCCATTGTATTTGATGCTGCCCCCTATGTACAAGGGTGGTGTACATAGGAGGCAGCGCCAAAATTAAGACCTTGAAAACCCTGGTGGCGAAACGAGGAGAAATGAATAGCTTCTACTCGTTTTTGCTTTTTCCATTTGTGCTGCCTTGTGTAGCATACATGGAAAAAGCAAAATGTCATGGATTGCTTATGTACATATGTACATAAACAAAATGCCATTTTGTAACTTTCATGAGTGCTGCATGAAGCAGCACACATGAAAGTTACAAAATGGCATTTTAGGATTACTTATGTGCAGGAAGGAACACCTTCCTACACATAACCAATCCTCACCTGCACACAGACACAGAGGCACTCTGGTGCAAGGGTGTCTGCGTCGGAGCTAAGTTGTGAAACTCAGCGCCATCGCAGGGGGAAAAGCAAGGCTGCACCACATTCTTGTAAATATGGTGCAGCCTTGCTTTTCTGACGTGGTGGAACATGTCGTTAAGCCCAGGAGGCTAACCACACACTTTGCCACTTCGTTGTACTTATTGCACTCAGTTGTATAGTATGATATAAATGATGATTATTAGTGCAATTACACAAAGACAAGTTTCTCATGGGCCACCTGATCGGGTTCCTTGCCGGGCCTACCTGTGCAATTTGTGTGGTTCCCTCTGTTCAGCCTCGTCTGTAAACGATGGGGGAGAAGAGGGAGGGAAAATCTGATAACATTGCTGTGACATCAAGGGCAGGTCTGTCCAAGGTCCGGGACAGTCTGATTTATTTCCGACAATTTATCATCAACTTTATTTTCGATCACTAAGATCATAAAAGTTCATCACACATAAATGTTACACATGAATATACATACAATCATGTTAAAAAATAGAGCACAGGAAAAAATCACGGACAAAAAATTGTCTCATGGTGGCCACACTTAAGTACACTGAAGTACAAAAATCAAATCACATTAGCAGCTGGATACATTAATAGTAAAGGTACTTGATCCAGGTGCTGTGCCGTATGTTAATCTTGACCAAAATCCATGTTTGGTCCCTAGGGAGCAGAACGCATTAAATTATCTCAGCATGAAATAGCCTATACAATTTTAGCTAAAATTGATTAATGAGACAAGCTGTTTCAACAGGAGACAAATACAAAATACAATTTCAATTAAAGTGCCCTGTGCTACTGTAGCTTATATTAATCAGCCACACTCACACTTTTCAATCAGGCTATATATAAAACCGAAGTAACCATTAGCCACATACAATAAAATAAGTCAAGATAAAAAAACATCCAATTTCAGCTCAATTCGCTCAATGTGCTGGGGAGTATAATACCACTTTTTGCAATCCCAGGAAATTTTTCAATATATTGTAACTGCAAAAAAAAATCATTAAAATGATCTCGCTGTCAATCAATCATACAGTTGCATGAATTCCCCAGAGAAAGGTATTACATCCATCTTACTAATGAACTACAAAAGAGCACATACCTAATAGTAAAAACATTATAAAAACCAAGAAAGGCTGTAGCTACCTACATTAGGTTTCCTCTATGTAAGCTGGCAAAAACTAGTACAGTGTCAAACAATTGGTACACTAGGGAGAACTAGTATATTCACAGTTCCCACATCAACTGTTCACATTCTTAGAATGCACTTAGAGTGCCTAATCCATAAGGTCATCAAGTATTTAGACATGACAAAAACCACTACTCTACTTGTATCACTACTGAGTATTTTATAAGCAGTAGTAGTAATAATCTTTATTCGGCAAAATTGTTCACCATAAAAGAGTACATATGCACAATAAATATTCAATTCCCCCGCTAAAACAATAAAATATAATACAGCATAAAAACATATCCTGAGGTAAGGAATGCTCCACAGTCACTAATTTAAGTGAAGGTATCTTCGGTTACATGCATCAGTCCGTTGGTAACCTAGAATGCAATTTCAGTAACCGGGAGCGCGTCAGCCAAACACTACCCAAAAATGTTGCCACCCCGCATATCATGACAGTGGATGATGAATCGGTGGAAAGTACACGTAATGCCAGACTATGACACCTCAACCCCAGCTCCCTACATACAGGTTTCAACCAGATTTTCCGGGCCACTTTATAGGCGGGACAGGCAAAGAATAAGTGGGCCACAGTTTCCTTTGGTGCTGCACAGCCTGGGCACGAACGCAAGGGGGCACCAGACTTGGACCACCTCATGGTGAAATCATGCACCGGTACCTCAGTTTTAGATATAGCGCTCTATCTAGGGGTTTGGTTATCAGGTCTAGGAAGGGTTCCAGTTTTTTCACCCATTTAAATTCCAAAAACCGATCCGTAAGTGAACCCCCATCCGAACCACTCAGTGCCTCGCCCTGTACCCAGTCCCAGTAAAGCTTTTTAATCACTTCCTTGGGCGGCGGCATCTGAGACTCCCATGCGTCTCTTAGTCCTAATTTAAAGACCAGGTCTCTCACATTGTTCAGCCATCCAATTTTTTTTTCCAGTGTCGAGCAGTAGAAGGTTATCCAACCCTTCAGCATATTTAGCAAGCTCCTCAGTCCTTCTTAAGCGGGTCCAGAAAAGCAATGGGCGTAGCCTCACCAAGTCCTTAAGGGCTCTTCTGCCCAAATCTAATCACAGGGGTATCAAAGGAGTGGAAGCGGGAAGTGCCACCACCTTCCTCAAAAAGTTATTTTCCGCTATGGAGAGATCTGATACATTTTCGAACCCCCAGAGCTCGGAGCCATATAATGCCGCCGGGAGTATCTGGCCCTCATAAATCGCCATGGCCGGGGAGACAGGTTTACTACTTGACTCACGAAGCTCCCTCAGAGTCACCCCAGATACTCTTTGGTGGCTGAGTAACATTTTGGCCAGATGGTCCTTCCAGGTCATACGACTATTTATCCGAACTCCAAGATAGTCAAATGAATCGACCATCTCCAGGGGAGCCCCATTAAGCGAAAAGTTATTTTTAAATCTTTTGGAGGGTGAGAATGTCATCAATTTAGTTTTCGAGGTATTGATGATTAAGCCTCTGTTAGTGCAGAAGGAACTAAATCGATTCAAGAGTTTTTGCAGACCCACTGGGGATTTGGAGATCAATAAGGTGTCTTCGGCGAAGAGTAAAGTGGGGATTCTTTCCCCCGCCAGGGATGGGGCATCCGACTCTTCCCCTTTCAGATGGTCCACTACTCCATTCACAAATAGGGAAAAAAGAGTCGGGGCCATAACACAACCCTAGCGTACTCCCCTCCTCACAGGGACCCTATCCGTTAACTGGCCCTTGTACCCCATCTGATCCTCGCATAATTCCCCTCATGGAGTTTTACGATTAATCTCAGGAGTCTACTGGGGAATCCCATCCCTCCTAGGATCTCCCACAATTTAGCCCGGGGGACCACGTCAAAAGCTGTTTTAAGATCTATGAAGGCCATATATAAACTGCCTTTTTTGATGGTAACTGCCTTCCAATAGATAACAAAAAAGCGAAAGACCTGGTCCATCGTGCCTACCTTTCTTCGGAAACCCGCTTGAAGGTGGGAGAGGATACTAGCCTCCTCCATCCAATCGCCAACCCTTGAGATGATGACCCTGCCGACCACTTTCTGGATTATATCTATCAGACTAATAGGTCTGTAGTTGGCAGGGTCATCCCTTGCCCCTTTCTTAAACACTGTTACCACCTTGGCCCCCTTCCAAGAATCTGGCACCGGGTGTCCCCTAGCAATCAAGTTCAATATTGTGGCGATTAGATTGGACCAAGCCAGAGGATCCGCAATCAACAGGTCCCCAGGGATCCCATCCGGACTGGCCGCCTTCTTGGGGGTTAGATGTCTGATAGCCATTGCTACTTCATAGGCCGTGAATGGGAGGTCGTCCGCCCCTGTGGTATCCCCATCTCCAAAGCTTGCTACCCCGGGATTGTTTATCTCTTCATTACCGCCATATAGGGCTAAAAAGTGGTTAAACCATTGCTGGCTAGTTATGTGAGCTGCTAATGGTTGCGATCTCCCCTGCCTGGCTCTGTTAATCAGATCCCAAAAATGGTTTGGGTTCCTCCTGCTCACAGCATTAGTTAGGTCTTGCCAATGCTGTTCCTCCCATTCGCGTTTAGCCAGCGATTGTACTTTCAAGTTGTCCTTCCTAGCCGCTCTAACTAGCAAAGGATCCCTGGAAAGTAGGGCTTTTGTCAGATTCTTCCTTTTGCCCTTACACTGGTCCGAATACCAAGGTTTATTTGTGATGGGAGGTGTGGTGTTTTTCCTATGGCTTTTCCCTTTGGGGGTAAAGAAGTGACTAACTTGCTCTATTGTGGCTTTTTAAGCTGAGTCAATGGAGGTGTGCGGATTCATACTAATCTGATTTTCACAATCCCAGACCTCCAGATCCAAGCACAGGCCCTCCACCAGGGATTTAATGGTCCCTAGATCGTCCTCCTTCAGGTTTGCCTTGTCCCATTTCAATCTGCGGTTGTTATTGTATGGGATAATCTCTTTAGTTATTTTTGTGGGGGCATTCACCCTCCTGTCTTTAGAGATGCCCCAGTTAAACTTGCTACACAGGGGGTTATGGCCGCTGTCCTGACTTGGGAGCACCTCCATATCAATTAGGTCTGCCCACAAACTAACATCCATAGGATGTAGTCAATTCGGGACGGCCCAATTAGCCTATTGAAAGTCAGTGCACCTGCCCGGTCGGACATGGTCCTGCCGTTGAGGGCTCTTAACTTATGATCCCTAGTTAGTGCATTGATTTGGATTGCTCTAGCAGACCATTTTCTAATAGGGGGCAAGGACAGGGTTGGAATGGACCATTTTAAATCTTCATCTTCAATACCCAAGGGATCGTCTCCGAGGAGGGGTTCAAACGTGCAATTGAAATCCCCCCCCCCACAATGATTTTCACTGTTGGAGGGCAGTTAGCTAAAGCTGAATCCAGAGCTGATAAAGTGGAAGAGGCGATATCCCCAGGTGCCTCTCTGGCATATACGTTAAATAGATCAAGCCTGCTTCCCTCTACGTGTCCCCTAAAAGAGAGGTGAAGTATGTCACTACACTCCATCTCATGGCGTGTGACCTCCCAGTCCAGATCTATTTTTATCCAGACCGTGAGGCCTCCCGCCGGTCTACCCTTCCCTCTACTTACTGCTGGCGAAAAGTGGGTGGTGTATCCCGATTTATTTAAGGGTAGTAGGCTCCAGGTTTCCTGGAACAAGCAAACATCGAACTTCTCGATGAATGTGTGCCATTCAGGTATATCCAGCTTCCGTTTCAACCCCGCTACATTCCAAGATAACAGGTTTATTACCCATCAACCCTTGGGCACCTTGGTGTAGACCCCCTTGTTCCCCCCATCATTACCCACCGCGGTCATGCAGCTCCTCACCTCCTGAACCAAGGGATTAGGGTTTGCAGGGCAGCTAGCCGTGCTGACCATACTCCCGGCTACCGAAGAAGCCTCGATAGTGATGTTGGTAATGGCAATTTGAGTTAAATGGGATCTATCTTGCCCTATATCTATACTGCCACGTGATCGTAGAGCCTCCATACCAGGCAGACCAATTCTCTCCCCCCTGGACAACGAACATCAATCACAATCTTCCAGCCCAGAGAGCTGCGAAAACCGATTATAAGTGTCCAAAGGGGTAAAAGGTCTTAGATGTTCCATCCTGGTGTCGAGGTTCATTGTATGTCTACGGGGCACTGTGGCCCAGGCAGAGTGATCAGCCGCCAAGGCAAAGTACTGCCCATACTGGGGATAAATGTTACTGTAAGGCAAAGTAGGGGGTGGCCTATAGGAGTGGAACTTATTTTGGTATTTAGGAGGAAGGGCCTCTGTCCTGGGATAGAAATACGTTAGGGCCCGAGGGATGATTCGAGTGTCCCCATTTCCAGGTGGCCAGTTTAAGATGTAATCTACTGCCCGAGGGTCTCTAAAGTTAACCACCACTAGGTCCCCCTCTATATCTTTTCGCCTGCTACCCAGCCAGTTAATCCTTCTGACATGGACTATATCCCCATCTATATTGTGTGCTATGGGCCTATATGTCCTCAACCAGTGAATGATTTTATTTTTAAGTTCATCATATCCCTTCTTCTTACTTTCTGCTAATGGTGGGACCCCGGTCAAGACCACCACAAAGGGTACTGCTTCTGGGGGAATTACCACTTGCGGCACCTTTTTCCGTGGGTCTCTAGTATATCTGCCTTCCCCTTGGTCGTTCTGTTTATTACTTATCGGGGCCTTTGACACTGGCCTTTTAGGGTCTCCACCCGTTTCAATTACTGATGTGTTTAGATGTTTAGGAGGGGGTGGATTTTGGGAGCCGAGATTGGCCCTACCCTGGGGCTGTGACTTATGTTTGGTCGGCTGAGGTGGGGCAGTTGGAGTGTTAGCAACACTGGTAGCGGGAAGCCTGGCCGGAGGTATGGGATGCGCCACCCCACTCCCCTGGGCTTTGGTTAGAGTAACCATGCTGTTTATAGCAGTCTCCAAAATAGTCAGTCTAATTTCAACCTTTTTAATGGTCTCATTAATAGGTAAAAGGAGAGATCTTAACTGAAATTCCAAGTTCCCTATTAATGAGGGGGGAGATGGAATATCTGGTGCTACAACCCCAGCATTGCTATCAGAATCCACAGCCTGTATAGCTACTTCAGATGATCTGCTTTCCAACGGCGGTGCTACAGCTGGTGGAAAATCCGGCCTCTCAACTAGGACACTCTCAATTTGGATAGGAGTTTTTATCCCTTTACCAAACTCAGAGTGCGGGATTTTAGCTTTACCTTGGGCCGCCCTTGATTTCCTCCTTTTTTTACTTGGAGGAGGGCGATGAATCTGGGCAACAACTAATTGCTTGGGTTTCTGTTTCCTAGGCTTGGCTGTGACAGTGATGAGACCGGGGCTAGGGGTAGGGGAAACAATTATAATATGATCCGAGGGCAAGCTAGGTGGGGGTGTAAAATCACGAAGCAAAAGGGGAACACCTACTTGGCTAGCATTATCCCCACTCATGTCTAGCGAGCCTCCCTCCCGGGTCAAAACAAGAGGAGTACTGTCAGTGAGGTGTCTATTTTTCATGCTCTCAACTGAGCGACGCCGCTCAGCCCTGCGCTCAGCTAAAATGGAGTCCTTATCACCCTCATTCAGTACCTTGGGGAAGTAGTTGTCCAAAGACCCATTGCGTAGTCTTCCTTTCTTCCCAGGGGTTTCCTCTTCTGTCAGCATAACCAACGTTTGTCGGGGCACGGACCACTGTACTGCAGATGTTAAGGGGTAGGCCCAGCCCAGCCTACTCTGGCCTACGAGGGCCTTAGAGGGCCCGCCCTTTGCCCGGGCTTCTCCCGGGACGCTCCCGCGTGCTCTATATGCTTCTAAGTGCTGCATGGTGCCAATATTCCAGCAATCCAGTCCACCCATAGATTGTAATAACATGGGCAAAAAATAAAACATGAATCAGTGTTTCTGGTCCCCTTAGGCATGCTGGACATAGGTCATCTGGTAAATCTTTCACTTCCCAACTTCTACAGATTTTTTCAAGGGTAGGGTTCTGCATCTGAATTGACGATACAATGTCCGTGCAAGAGCCGGGGCAATATCATCAATAGATTGTACGTACTGTGGGCAAGGTACAATATCTGTCAAATCGAAAAAAAGTGATCCCTTGCACCTTTTCACTGTTTCCACTACTATGAACCCCCAGTGTATTTCTTTGACCACAGCTCTAGGGATCAAGCACATCTTCTCAGGTAAGGTCCAATAGATTTCCAACCCCAACTTCTATAAGAGTACATCAATGTATCTATACCAAGGTATCATTGCAACACATACCATAAGATCTCTTAGGCACACCCAACAAGGTTCAAAGAGTTTAGGTAGACAACAACCGGTGCCAAAAACTTGGGAGTCTACATTCAGTTTTGTGTGTAATCCTCCTTTGGGCCAAGTCCAAGTAAGCAGGAGTCACAGGACTGCTCATATGTTTATTAGATCTTCATTGAATCTCGCTACGCTCAACTGTTGACAAACTATTCATGTTCATACATCCCCACAATTCTGCCCCATACAAAACTGCACCAAAGGTCTTGATGTTGTAAATCTCTACGGTTGGGGCCCCCTTCTTGATGATGTATTTCTGTGGATCTTGGCTATACTTGTATTCAGCTGGATTAAAGACATGTGTCTTTTCAAATTGTGGGATACAATTTAGGTTGGGGTAAGTCTTAAACTTAGGTAATCAAAGTTGGCTACCAAATCAGTGTGGTTTTTACTCATTAGCATGCGTCTCTTACAATGATTCTCTTCTCGAATTGAGAGAAGCATGCATTTTGTCTTAGAATGCTAAATCCAGCCCTCGCTCATCACCGAAGGAGTTAAAGTAATTTAATTGCTTTTGGAGCCTCTGGGCTTAGTTTGATATCAGGATATCATCGACGAAGAGAGAAGAATCAGCACCCTCCTCCCCCTACTTTCAGAGAGTCACACCCATTCCTGTTCAAGTAATTGACCACCCCATTGATATATAATGAAAACAGGGTGGGGGCAAGGACACACCCCTGCCTGACTCCATGGTTTACCCATCAGTCAATTGCCCATCTTTCCCCCATCTTACATGGGCAAGGTTATCCACAATCAATCTCACCAAGATGTCCAATAGTTTTGCAGGGATACCCATTACTTCCAGAAACCTCCAATGTTTATATCTAGGCACCAAATGTAAGGCGGTTCGTAAAGCAACAAAGGTAAAGTAAAGTTTGCCCCTATTGAGCATTAATTCCTTCCAAAAGATGAAAATAAAGCAGAAAACATGGCTGATGGTACAGACATTGGCTCTAAAGCCCACCTGCAAAGCAGACAAGACATCATCTTCCATGACCCACTCCTATAGATGTACAAGTACCAGTTAACAAACATTTTTTTGTAAGCAGTTGATCAGGCTAATGAGCTTGTAGTTCCCAAGAATGGTCCACTCCCTCATTCTTGAAAATTGGAATAAACTCCCCTATTTTTCAACAAGATGTGGGGATTCCATACCAGAGAGTATAGTATTTGACAAAAGATTAAAGTAAGGGTCCCACACTTCCAGATTTGCCTTATATAGATCATTGGCAATCCCATTGTGACCCAGAGCTCTAGTGGCAATATATGAGTTAATCACAGCTATGGTTTCATTTAAAGGGAGCTTAAGGGCACTAAGGTTACCTAGTTCACTCTCAACTGAGGGACCTCCATCTCCTTTCCCCATATTGTTGCCACATGAGTACACCCTACTAAACTGGGCCATCCACTCTAGAGGTTGAACATGAAGTTCTAAAGTGGTTTTCGAACCATTCACTCATACCACAGCCATTCTCGAAATGGACTTATTGTCTTTAGCTATCAGGGTTTCATGGAGGGAGGTCCACAGGATGCTCTCCCGTTCCCATTTTGCTTGGGCAAGGTCCAACCTATATTGGGTCCTGCACCTGACCAGATCTGGGTTAGAGTTGGATTTTGCTGCAGCTAAGAGCTCAAGTTTGGCTATCCTACATGCATGGTTAATCCAAGCCAAACTATTGGGCATTTTCTTATCCACTCGACTGACTTGACCCAAAGGTCCCTAATCTGTGTATAAAAAACTTCATGCGTAGTTTTCATTTTCTCCTTCCTAAGCTCCTGGGGGAGGGGATGTAAAAGTTAAATCTCTTTCTCTAACTTGATCTTGACTGTTTCCAGAGCTAAGGTGCTCTTTACCACCTAATCTCACTAAATAGTCTTCCAATCATTTGTCCTTGAAAGGGTGCCGAAATCTGTGCTACCAAGGAGTACAGGTTTGGCTACTGAACTGCCTAGTACTGTCAGGGTCAAGTTGTTATGATCGCTATCAGTCCTATCCACAACTGCCACATCCTGTACAGCCGCCCATAGCATTAAGTCAACTAGGAAAAATTAAATTCTGCTCAAGTGGCCTGGTCTATTATAGATCATTTTACCATGCTGATCCGAGGGTGTTCTTTCATTTGTGGCTCTAAGGTTAAAATGTATTGTTAATGATAAAACCTGGACTGCTTTAGGTGACCATTCGACACTCAGGAAATTATATTGCAGGATTTTCGATTGCCTGTCTCACTCCACAGTCAAATCTCGCAGGGGTAGCTTCAAATGCAGAATTAAAACCCACTGCCATGTGCAGTACGCTATTCCCAGTGCGCTCAGAGAGAGTGAATACTAGCATTTCTTATACCCTGGCCTCTAGGTTCCTTGCTCATACTCAATTGTATGCATTAAAAAGTCTTGAAGACAGCCTTGATGGGAGCACCAGACTAATTGCCAAACCATCAGGGGAGTCAATAGGAACAATTTTAATTTGGCTTTTACCTATATTGCTAGACCCCCAGAGGGACTTGCCTTCCCAGTCTGAACTGCATTTAAGCAAAAGGTTGTAAATCCACTCCTAAAGATGGGAGAAAGGGACCATGTCTCCTGGAAGGAACAGATGTTGTGGGTATCTATGAATTGCCCCATTCTAACTCTGATAGCACTGAGTAACACACAAAAGTGTAGGGAAGGGGAGAAGTATATAAAAAAATGTATATACATAGAAAACAAAGGCATGTGTCCAATGTGTAAAAACTGCCCTCACTCACAAAATTGTGACATGCTTCATCAAACAGCGTGCTACAGACTAAGCATGGGCGGATAATCCGTTCCGCTCGCGGATTTTGCGGATTTTCAGTAAATTTGCAATCCACGAACTCTCGCGAATTTACCGAAAATCCGCAAATTCACACGCAGTGGATTTTTTTGCTTGGTGATACAATATTGGGGCGTTCACTTACCGTCATTCAGCGTTTGCCGAGTTGTTTTTCTTGATATTTTGCGAGTGCTGCGTCATTTTGGATCTTGCTGCGGGATCCCGCAGGAGTTTGGCGACGCATCGCGAGAGTTCGCAATTGCGAACATGTAGATCGGCGGGCAGCAACAATCTCACACTCGCGAAATTGCAAAATTTGCAATTCTGCACAAGAAATCCACCAGGAAGCAGCATAAACCTTCTGAAAATGATGATTTTTATCAGAATAACTCCTCAGGTTGACATTTGCCTGCACTTTTTTGGATTTGAGGCCTTTTTGACTTTCTTTGGATCACTTTTGGATTAGAAATCAACTTTCACAAGTTAGTTTGTTTGGGGCATTACAGTTGCTGTTCTGCAGAAAAACGAGTTTTGCAAAACTGAAAGCTCTCAGCAGGTGCAAAAGTTCACTCATCATTGGTAAGCATTCCCTGTAGTGCTTCCTGAGGGGCCCCTCCAGAGTTCAGTTGCCTACGTACAGTTGCTGTTCTGCAGAAAAACGAGTTTTGCAAAACTGAAAGCACTCAGCAGCTGCAAAAGTTCAAACTCATCATTAGTAACCATTCCCTGTAGTGCTTCCTGAGGGGCCCCTTCAGAGTTCAGTTGCCTACTTGCAACTATTCTATGACCTTGCTCTGACCCTCACAGCAGGCTCTTAGAATAGCTACAAGTAGGCCACAAAGGTCCTGGGAAAGAAAATTGCACTGCAACAGAAAGCAAATTACAGATAAGGAAGCACGTGCCAGACAGGAAGTTTAAATTCAGTGACACATTAATCAACCCCAAATTAATTCATGTCAGTTGAAGCAGGGCAGGTGTGCTTGCTTTTCCCCCCCATAATCTACAGTGATGAATCAGAGGGTGGAATGATGTACCAGAGGGTGGCATGGGTGAATCAGAGGGTGGCAGTGGTGAAACAGAGGGTGCTGTGAACCTGTGATGATGAACCAGACGTAGAAACAACAAAGTCGCGACCGTTGCGAGCCGACAAGTAAGTTTGCAATTGCGAACTGGTACAAAACCCTCGCGAACTGGCAGAAACCCTTGCGAACACAAAAAAAAATCCGCAAATTCGCGAGAGTTCGCGGATTGCGAGTTCGCAAATACGCAAATTCACGAATGCCAGATTCGCAAAATTCGCCCATGCTTACTACAGACCCCCTGCGCAGAGCAACGTCGGGGGTGGAGCAACATGGAAGGGAAGACAATACAAACAAATACCACGTTTTGGGATCACCGAAGAAAAAGTGCAGCTAGTGAAGATTAAAACTAGCTCAGATTTGTACCCACTGCCAAATTCATTCTGATGCCATCTGGCTAGATTTAAAATGTGAAGGATGGTGGTAAAAGGAGAAAATTAAGATTCCTTCACCCCTCCTTTACTGCCAAAGTGCCGACATGTTTCTGCCATCGAATGTGTGCCCAAAAGAAAGGTTCACTCTGCCTTTGTCTGGACCCTTCGGGACTCAAAAAGGGGGGACCCCTCCGATCCTACTTCCAGTATCTTTGGAGAATGCTCCCAGTTATGCAGAGATACCTTGAACAATACACAAATCATGTTCTGTGAAAAACAAAAGAAAAATAAACCCAGTCACTCATATTGACCAAAAACACAATCATTCCAAGGTAATTGAGACAGGAATGTTCTACCCCTAATCTGCTAACACACACAAAAGTATGCACATAATTAACAAGCACGCAAGGATGTTTATAGATCTCGGTGTGAGCTATAAAGTCCAAAAAGGACATCAACCACACAATGTGCACATAGTCTACACATCCACAATACCCATACAGCTTGTTCCAAGGAACCATTCATTTAAAAACATCCAAATATCATTGTTGTTTTACAATAGTCAAAGGAGACTCACCGAGTTGCATAGGTAATTTATCTAAAACTGGCGAGGTGTGGGGGTGACCACCTGTAGTCACACTCTAGAGGAGAAACAAACACATGTATGTATGTATATACTCGGTGTCATACGTATACTTAATCACTCGTGTGGAGTAAAAATAGAGACTGAAAAATGGTTAATCACACATGTGGAATAAATATGGAGATGGAAAAATGGTCCAGAGTCTCCTCGGAATTCCAGATAAAATCTTAAAAGTGCCCGCAGCGCTACGCGGCCTTGATCGGAACTGACAGGAAATAAGTTGAAATATTCCTGTTTCTGATATACTATTTACAACATAGTCATGTGGAACAAAATGGTCTAAGAACCATAGTGTGTTGCACTGGGGAGTCCGGCAGCCATGTGTTATGTCATAACCATTGTAAACAGTCTAGGTTCCCCTGCAAGAATCCCGGTCCTAGGTTCCCAATAAAAAGAATGAAAGTTAGTTCAAAGTGAAGTGAGATCAGGTCATTGACCGCCCCCTTTTTCCTTACTACATCAAGGTTGGTGCACCGCTATGTGAAGTTCCCAGGTCCGCGCGCGTAGGTGATGAGGCTCTCTGTTGCCTGTACCTTAATGCATACATGCCAACATTTCAGAAGAGCAAAGTGAGAGACTTAAAAAAAAATTGGGAGAATTTGGCCTTGAATCAGGTTACTGGCATGCATGGGCTTTGGAGGTGTGCTGCTGCAGGATCGGACATTTGAAACGCAAATGCACTTTTTTGTCTTACCTTTCAAAAGCATGGAGCGCAATGGCAGGCAGAGAAAGGGTGATTCTTGTGCTGCGCACTGTCCTGGCAGGTTGCTGGCAGTGCATGCACCCCCCCCTCCAGAACTTGACAGGTCTTTAATAGGCCATTCCCTTGTTAATTACGCCTTGTTGGTTTTTCACCTTCTAGAGCCCCTGCATCGCCACTCTGACTATTGCTGGAAGAATTAACACGTTACACAATAAATACCAAGCCCTGTCAGCTGAAACCCACAAGGAATCGGGTTTTTGTTTGCAGGAATCGGGAGGCGGGAGACGAGCCTTGAAATCGGTAGTCTCACGTCTGAATCAGGAGGGTTGGCATGTCTGTTAATGTTGTGGCGGTTCCGGTCATGTGCGAGAGAAGCTTGTGACGTCACCGCGTGGCCGGTGAGGAATGGATGCCTCACCTCAGAACATTTTTCTCCTTGAAGGTAAGAGCTAACTGAGCCTAATTCACTTATTGTTTCCAACACATGCTCCATCACAGTCCGCAAAGCCTTTTTTGTCTCTTTCTGGTGCAGGATGGGTGTGGCTAACCCGCTATATAAATCTTACTTAGTGGCAGGTGGTGGCAACTACAGGGCCCTCCTCCACAGACCAAAACATATTATCTGATGAGAGTGGGGCAAAGGGTTGTTCTCCCACCATGTGCTATATATCAAATCAGAGCACTTGTCCATCGTCTAAGAGGTATTCCTGATGACTTTTTTTAAACATTTGAATATTTTAACTGCTGCACTAAACTTAATTTGTTTATGGGGGAGGGGGTGTTTTTAAACTTTTTATGCTTGATTCATTTTTGGTGCTATTGAACTGTGTCAGTTAGACCAAGCGAGCACTGCGCCACTTTGACTTGTCCATCTTTAGAGAGTGGTTAGTGCTCTAGTGGTTGCTGGCATTTCCTCCTGCTCACGGCCCGGGCCTATTTAACTGCAGCCGTGGTGCAGACGCACAGCTGACAAATCCCACCTGTGCCTGAATGGGACCAGGGGCCAGAAATGTTGGTCCTCTTACATCAGATAGCATCACTTACTCTCGCGCCAAAATTAAAGCACTTCAGCCTGCCCCATTAGAGGAATGTCTTTCTACCATGAATCTGACCACTGGTATCCTGTGTTGCCCTCATTGTAATTTTAAGATTTTAACTCAGTGTGCAACTCTGGAAATCAATAATATGATGCCCACCTCTCGCTCAGATACCTTTACTTTCAAGGGCCCTAAGGCTTCTGCCCTGCTTGAACCTAAAATGACTTCCTTTAACATCTTTACCATTCTAACTGAAACCTGTACTTCGAACATCATTGCCAAGCTTCCAACAGCTTTTCTGATGATTAGACTGGATTATCTGGACAGGAAAGGCGGGATTGTGATTGCTTTTGAAGCCCACTACCAAGCTAACAATGTAAAATGAAAAATATTTACATCCCTGACTGAGTCTATAATGTTCTCCCTGTGCCTATTTAATAACTTTACTTTGTCTGGATACCTGAACTATCATCCGCCTGGATCTGTAGGCAGATGGTGCTCTCATGTTTCGGAAGCCTTCTCCCCTTTAATTCTTAAATGCTCCAACTTCAATGTTTTAGGTGATTTTAACATTCACTTTGATAACCCCACTTGTAGGACGGCCTCCTCTGTGGTGGAGGGCTTTCGAGCTTTACATGTTCACCTACTAAATAATGCCCCTGCTCATGTTGCTGTACACTTGCTTGATCCTCCCTTTTAAAACCTGAGGGTTTTCAGGTACACTGCCCAATTCCCGTATCATGGTCAGACCGTTGGGCATTACCTTTTTCTATCTTGATCTCCTCTACATCACAGCCCAGTATTTTGGCCCAGTCACCTATTATTGGAAGTGGTCCAAACTCAATATTTCCACTCTCAGCTCTATTTTGTGTTCCTCCTCTATCAATAACTGGATTTGGTCATATCTTGATTCCACTTCCCCTTAAACATACTACACACAGTGGATCCCATCCCTGAGCCCCATGGTTTATTGATGCTTTATGGGAAAGTAAAAAGAATTGTAAACACCTTGAAAGTTTTTGGCATAAAGCCTTTTGGGAAGATAACAAATTTTTTGGCGGGCCATAAAAAAACTATCATAAAAATTGTCATTCTACCAGAGCCCTTTACTACTCTGAAAAAATTACTATGGGACAAAATTGTTCAAAAACAAAACTTCAAGTGCTTAAATCTCTATCAGATCCAACTAGCACTTCCCCCTCCATATTACTTTCACAGTCACAATGCGAGGAGCTGGCTTGTTTCCTTTGCAAGAAAGTGGCTGAAATTCAGCCCTCTTTATCTCCTCCCGCCAACTCCTAGTTCTTAGCCACAAATAGATAAAGACACAACTTATAGAGTGACTTCTCACTCTCAGCTACAAGTAGGAGAAGTGATCACTTCTGGCTCTGCTCTTTCCTGTTTTTTGAGCATTTTTCTGCGGTTGATCACCTGATATTTACCAACCTATTGAACTCCATCCTCTCCTCTAGCCCCTCTTCCACCTTCGCATTTGTAGGAAGCTGCTCTTTATATGATATATCAAAAAGAAGTGTACTGTCCAAAGAGTCCAGGTCTTCCATTACTAGTGGACAAGGGCTTGCTCTGGCAATCCCAAGGGGCTCTTTTAGGGGGTAGTATTGTCGAGCAGCCTTAGGCTTATCAGAGGGGAGTGTTAGACATCTATTGTGCACACACAGCAATAAAAGAATACCCACAACTCAATAAAGAGATCCACACCAATTAATGAAAATTACATTTCTCTTTATATAACTTTAGGCATCAAGATCATCAAAATCAGGTAAGTACTTTTTAAAAATATAATGTTTGAAAAAAATCTGCTTTCTGATACTTTAAATCGTAATTGAAGCACTTTGCGGCAATTTTACCCTAGGAAGGAAACATACGCTGCATATAGTCACTTAACAGCAACTTACAGGACCCTTCTCCTGGACTGAAGGTGAGTATGGGACAATGTCAAAGGAAGCCACAACAGTTCACTTCAGGCAGCACTGGGGCAGAGGTGTCTTAAAGCTGCAGGAGTCTCATTCAGGTCTATGGAGATCGATCCGTGGGAAAGAGGGTGCAGGCTCGGACTGGGGGACCAGTCAAGCTGAACCAAGAGGGGGGGGGGCTCAACTCTTTCAATGCTCGGGGACATGCAGACACCTTTTGTTCTCTTCTCCAGGAGCCAGGGGTGACGGGTTCGGAGGTGTCTTTAGGCATCTGATTTTCATCACCAGGAGCACTCTCTGTAGAGGGGTCTTGCAAACAGAGGATGCAAGCGGCATCAGGAAGTCCACTGTGGGCAAGTACAAGGTGGTATTTGTCTCTGGAGGCCCAGTAAACACACTAGCACCATTGGGCCACTTCAGCTCGGGCTAGGACGCACAGGTTCAGTGGTGCATTGTGGTGTCGTTTTTGCTGCGTTTCTCCAGTCTGTTTTCTTTGGCGTGCCTGCAGGATGCAGGGAAGTAGCTCCGATGCTCCATGGGTGTCCCTGTTTTTTTTTAAAGGGAGGCAGGCCTCCCAGGCTTTGGCGGCACAGCAGCTGCAAGACGAGATGACTTTTGAAACACTCTATTGGGAACAGCAGACAGGCCGGCAGGGCTGGTCCTGGGTCAAATGCTTCTTCCACAGTCTGTGCTTTAGCATCTCTTCAGTGCCCTTCTTCTTTGTAGGTCAGCAAGAATCTGATTTCCTGGTGCCTGAGCTTCCCTAAATACTGAATTTAGGGGCGTTAGGGGAGTATAGGATAGTTGGCAATGGGCTACTTACCCCTGGGGTCACTACGCCCCCTATAAGACCATTTGCTGGAGGAAGTGAGCATAACCTTGTCTCAGAGATCACAAAGATGTTCACTTCTGAATTGCTGTATCCACTTCAGGTAGCCCAGGTCAGGGGTGGTGCTCACCTGAGGATGGTCATGGCTGTCTTGCCTAGCTAATTTTCCCACCTGTCCAGGTGCCCAAGTCCTCCTAACAAAAAGGGTTGATTTCCTTTCATGTGAGAGAAGCCGATTTCTATACCAAAGGCAGTGGGCCTGAAGCACCCCGCCCTTGGAAGACTAATCCACAGGTTATCCTGTTGGCAGGGGTGCCAAGCACCCTTTGCTTGAGCAGACTTGGTTTATGGCCCCTGAAGACCAAAGCCCCTCAACCTTGAGGGTCAGAAACCTTTCTCTGGTGGCAGACTGGTAAAACCAGTCAGTCAGCACACCAGTATCTGGTAGGTTTGCTCCCTGGATGCATGTAGTACTCAAAACGACACTGGCAATAGTGAGGGTTTCTTAAAGCGAGATGTCTTATACCAAATATTCCTATTTTCAGTGAAGCCCTCATGTAGCTGGGGAACTCATTTTTACTATGTGTCCAGCACATGTTTTTAAAATGGCTTCCCTGAACACTTGTGCTGGCAGTATATAAACTAACCAGTTCGGAGGGATATCTGCTCATGCAGTTATGCCCTCACATGTAGTATAGTGCACCCTGCCTTAGGGTGGTAAGGCCGGCTGTAGGCGTGACTTACTTATACTGCATGCTGTGCTGGCAGGCAAGTCACCCAGGCTGTGTGCCATGTCATGTGTTCACTTTTGTCTGCATCAAGACACGCAGCCTGCAGTGGCAGTTTGTATGAGCTTGGTGAGGGATTCCGGAGGGGAGCACAATCCGTGATGCAGCCCTTGGGGACCCTCTTTAGTATCTCAGGCTCTAGGTACCAGGGGGACCATTTACCAAGGACTTACGAAGGGCACTAAAGGTATTGTCAATTGAAGAAAACATTTGCACAGTTTTGGGACAGAGATCTGGCACTTGGAACCTGGTTAACAAGAACCCAGTGTACTTCCAGTCGAAATCACATCAAATACCAGGGAAAAAGTGTGTGTGGGGAGGGGTGATCATGTCAAAAAGGGCACTTTCCTTCAGTATTTGAGCAAATTATTCGCTCAACATCTGCAAACAGTGATCCATCTTTTGAATTCCTCACTAACTGAAGGCTGAATTCCTAAAACTTGGAAACATGAAATGGTAAATCATTTGATAAGAAAGGCCAAGTCTTGATGTTCTAACTACAGGCCAATCTTGCTTCTACCAATACTTTCGAAAATTCTCGAGAAACATGAATCTGCAAATCTCACCATTTGTTGAAACAAATGGTTTTCTCCATCCCTCTCAATCTGGTTTCAGGGCCCCATCATAGTACCAAGTCTACTCTGTAGGAGTCATAGAACAGCTTAGACTTCAATTAGATAAGGTTGGCATTGCATATTTGATTGCACTTGTCCTCAGTGCCTCGTTCGACACAGTATATTACAAGCTACTTCTTCAAAGATTGGAGGATATGGGTATTTAAAACTGGGTCTTGAGTTGGATAAGCTACTTTTTACAAGACCGCACTTTTCTGGTCTTTACCATAGCACATAGCTCTAACCCTATTCGCTTATCTTCTGGCATATCTCAGGTGTCGGATCTCAACCTGACCCTATTTAACATTTATGTATGACCCTTGCCGAACATAGTAGAAAGCTGCAGTTTTAAACTCTTTTCCTATTCAGATGATACTCAGATTATTGTCTCCCTTTCACCTATGGAAAACCGCAGCTCTGATACTCTGAACATCTGCCTCATGAAAGTGGCAGCTTAGATGAATAACAGCTCTCAAATTAAATGGGGATTAGGCTGAAGTTCTGCTCGTGGGCAATCATCCCTTTCATTCTGGAGACCAAATCTTTGGTCTGGCACTCTTGGTACTCCTCCACCTTTGGTCTCTGTAGTTGAAAACTTTGGTTTCTGGCTTGATGAAAAGCTTTCAATGAATCATCAAATTACTAAAGTAGCCTCCATCAGCTTTGGCATCTTAAAATGGTTAAGAAAAACCACTGGCTTCTACCAGTCTCTACCCAAAGAACAGTAATGCAAGCATTGATCATCTCCAGGTTGGACTATGGTAACATTCTTAATCTGGGGATCCCCAGGATCTCACTCAGGTAGCTTCAGGTAGTCCAAAATGCAGCTGTCATATTACTATTACACCTCCCTAGCATTCTGCTACTTCCACTCTCCTTTGAGATCTCAACTGGCTCCTGACTGAGAAGAGAATTCATTTCAAATCACTGTGCTATATCCATAAGGTTATGTCGAACCCAGGTCCAGCTTCTCTTAGATCATTGGTGGCTCCCTATCATCCTAGCCCTTACCTACGTTCATGCAACAGCATCTCATCACAGTTTCCCAGAGTGAGAAGAACTCTCAGGGTGGCCGTTTTTTCTCTTATCTGGGCCCCAAGCCGTGGAACACTTTGGCTGTGCCTATAAGATCTTTTGGGTTTTTGAAAGCTCTTAAAGACATGGCTTTTCAAATCCATGCTTCTATGTTAAGACTCTGATGGGCTGCCAAACAAATGCTCAGCACAGGAAAACACTGACTGGGTAGCTATGCACTTTACAAAATAATCAGTATAATGATAATAAACCCCAGTAGAATGAAAGAACAAACTCGTTCAGCACACAATTCCATGCCACAATCTCCATATCTTTAAATGTATGATATTGTTACTATATTTCATTCTCCCTATTAAAAAGAAGAGTTAAAATGAGTGACAGGTTCCTTACTATGTAAATAATAAAGTCTTTATTCTGAGCATACCCAATAAAGTCTATAAGTATATAGTTGTTGAGACTTCTTCTTTTAATTCCAAGTGTCCAATTCCCTTTTTGAGCAAAATTACATCCAGTAATATATCGTTACACTTCAGTGGGTACAATCACAACCACATTAACAATGTAGCCAAAACGTGTTTCATCTTGGGGTCATCACCCAACGACTTTCAGGACTACAAAAATAACAAATGGAACCCATAAATATCTATGGCATTGCAATTTTCCATAGTTAATCTAATATTAGGAGTCAAAGGACCACCGTGATCTTAAGTACTCAGGAAGAGAAGAAGGGGGGCGGAGGTTGTGGGGAAGGAAACTCAAGCAACTAAGTTGAGCCACAGGAGATAGAAATGATAATTTAATCCAAAACCTATCCATGTCATCATGGGTGAAGAAATCAAAAAATGGTGATATAAAGCCAGATAGTGTAAGGTCAGAATCTACCAGCATGATAATGCATAAGTACAAATAAACTCACCAAAAACGAATTAAGAGAATGTCAATGTTCTCATCAGAATCTAAGACAGCACGTAACATCATATAAACGACGTAAATATAAGGTCTTATATATTTTCCTTGCTTAAATTTTGGACCACGGGTCAGTGCCATAGCCACAAATCTCAAGAAACAGGCAATGCAAAATATATATATTTTAGCACAATTACGAGGTCACATAGTTTTTCAATTCCAAGTTTCCAATTTCAAGTTTGTCCAGAATCTAAATTAAAGGTTAATGCTGTTACCACTCATATCTAAGAATAGACTCATCGAGTAAAAGCTAAGTATTAAATTCATTAATCACGTCACGTCACCAACATAGTGTGATACAAAGTACTGTGTTCATAGTAAGATAGACAAAAAGTAAAAAGAACGCCTACAAACAAACTCGCTAAGTCATAATGTATGTGACTAACAGTAACCATTCTTTGTTATGTATATCTCCAAGATAAACAATATCTCACCTCTTATCAGACGGAGAGTAGTCCTAGAGAATGTATCAGCATTTCGTGCATGCATCAAGAGCATCTGTCCTAATAAGCCAGAAGCATGTGAATGTCCGCCCTCTCTGGAGAACGTACTAAAAAGTCACTATCCATATTGAGGCCCTAGTCAACAGCAAGTAATTTAATAATCCAACAGGCCTCACATGGACTCAGTTTAAGTTCCTGGTTGCCTCCCCTCTCATTAGATATTATCACAGAATCTATACCCTGAAACTTAAAACCAAGTTTTTTGCTTTGAGCTGCACATTTTTTGCATGACTTCCAATTGGGTATCTCTCATCCAGATTTATCAAAGACCGAAAGTGTTCTGCTATGCATTACTTAAATGGACGTATTGTACTACCAACATACATTGTTTCACATTTACAGAGAATCCCATAAACAACATATTTAGTCATGCAATCAATATGCAAACTTATTCAAAACCCACGGGATTGATTGTACTCAAATTCCTAAATTCCATTTACTGCCAGTTTACACATACTGCAATTACCACAGGGGAACGACCCTTCATTCAGTTTGTTTAACCAAGTATTCCTAGGCATCTGTACTTTTGGATAACTTGGACTAACCAGATTCCTTATTGTTTTGCCCCTTCTATAAGTAATATTTACAACAAGGGGTGGTGAGGGACAGAGTCTCTGAATTAAGCAGAAAGCTCTCACCCAGTCAAAAGATCAGGGCTAGATCCAACACCGTTTTTTAGCTCACTGCACCATCCCAGTTTCAGAACCTGGCTGTATACAAATTAGTCTGTTCCTGTCCCAGTGCATGATGGGAACAGGGCAAACCAAACTACAAAAGCCAATTCTTACACTGGGAAGGAAACAAGCTCCCGGGGACCGGTTTCTGGCATTACAGCCGTCTTCGGCCCGGTTTGCTTGAATCCTGATGGTGCAATGAGCAAGGGTCTCACATCTGAGAATACCCTTCCACGCTTAGGGTGGACAAAAATATTTACAACAAGGGGTGGTGAGGGACAGAGTCTCTGAATTAAGCAGAAAGCTCTCACCCAGTCAAAAGATCAGGGCTAGATCCAACACAGTTTTTTAGCTCACTGCACCATCCCAGTTTCAGAACCTGGCTGTATGCAAATTAGTCTGTTCCTGTCCCAGTGCATGATGGGAACAGGGCAAACCAAACTACAAAAGCCAATTCTTACACTGGGAAGGAAACAAGCTCCCGGGGACCGGTTTCTGGCATTACAGCCGTCTTCGGCCCGGTTTGCTTGAATCCTGATGGTGCAATGAGCAAGGGTCTCACATCTGAGAATACCCTTCCACGCTTAGGGTGGACAAAAATATTTACAACAAGGGGTGGTGAGGGACAGAGTCTCTGAATTAAGCAGAAAGCTCTCACCCAGTCAAAAGATCAGGGCTAGATCCAACACCGTTTTTTAGCTCACTGCACCATCCCAGTTTCAGAACCTGGCTGTATGCAAATTAGTCTGTTCCTGTCCCAGTGCATGATGGGAACAGGGCAAACCAAACTACAAAAGCCAATTCTTACACTGGGAAGGAAACAAGCTCCCGGGGACCGGTTTCTGGCATTACAGCCGTCTTCGGCCCGGTTTGCTTGAATCCTGATGGTGCAATGAGCAAGGGTCTCACATCTGAGAATACCCTTCCACGCTTAGGGTGGACAAAAATATTTACAACAAGGGGTGGTGAGGGACAGAGTCTCTGAATTAAGCAGAAAGCTCTCACCCAGTCAAAAGATCAGGGCTAGATCCAACACCGTTTTTTAGCTCACTGCACCATCCCAGTTTCAGAACCTGGCTGTATGCAAATTAGTCTGTTCCTGTCCCAGTGCATGATGGGAACAGGGCAAACCAAACTACAAAAGCCAATTCTTACACTGGGAAGGAAACAAGCTCCCGGGGACCGGTTTCTGGCATTACAGCCGTCTTCGGCCCGGTTTGCTTGAATCCTGATGGTGCAATGAGCAAGGGTCTCACATCTGAGAATACCCTTCCACGCTTAGGGTGGACAAAAATATTTACAACAAGGGGTGGTGAGGGACAGAGTCTCTGAATTAAGCAGAAAGCTCTCACCCAGTCAAAAGATCAGGGCTAGATCCAACACAGTTTTTTAGCTCACTGCACCATCCCAGTTTCAGAACCTGGCTGTATGCAAATTAGTCTGTTCCTGTCCCAGTGCCTGATGGGAACAGGGCAAACCAAACTACAAAAGCCAATTCTTACACTGGGAAGGAAACAAGCTCCCGGGGACCGGTTTCTGGCATTACAGCCGTCTTCGGCCCGGTTTGCTTGAATCCTGATGGTGCAATGAGCAAGGGTCTCACATCTGAGAATACCCTTCCACGCTTAGGGTGGACAAAAATATTTACAACAAGGGGTGGTGAGGGACAGAGTCTCTGAATTAAGCAGAAAGCTCTCACCCAGTCAAAAGATCAGGGCTAGATCCAACACCGTTTTTTAGCTCACTGCACCATCCCAGTTTCAGAACCTGGCTGTATGCAATTTAGTCTGTTCCTGTCCCAGTGCATGATGGGAACAGGGCAAACCAAACTACAAAAGCCAATTCTTACACTGGGAAGGAAACAAGCTCCCGGGGACCGGTTTCTGGCATTACAGCCGTCTTCGGCCCGGTTTGCTTGAATCCTGATGGTGCAATGAGCAAGGGTCTCACATCTGAGAATACCCTTCCACGCTTAGGGTGGACAAAAATATTTACAACAAGGGGTGGTGAGGGACAGAGTCTCTGAATTAAGCAGAAAGCTCTCACCCAGTCAAAAGATCAGGGCTAGATCCAACACCGTTTTTTAGCTCACTGCACCATCCCAGTTTCAGAACCTGGCTGTATGCAAATTAGTCTGTTCCTGTCCCAGTGCATGATGGGAACAGGGCAAACCAAACTACAAAAGCCAATTCTTACACTGGGAAGGAAACAAGCTCCCGGGGACCGGTTTCTGGCATTACAGCCGTCTTCGGCCCGGTTTGCTTGAATCCTGATGGTGCAATGAGCAAGGGTCTCACATCTGAGAATACCCTTCCACGCTTAGGGTGGACAAAAATATTTACAACAAGGGGTGGTGAGGGACAGAGTCTCTGAATTAAGCAGAAAGCTCTCACCAGGTCAAAATATCAGGGCTAGATCCAACACCGTTTTTTAGCTCACTGCACCATCCCAGTTTCAGAACCTGGCTGTATGCAAATTAGTCTGTTCCTGTCCCAGTGCATGATGGGAACAGGGCAAACCAAACTACAAAAGCCAATTCTTACACTGGGAAGGAAACAAGCTCCCGGGGACCGGTTTCTGGCATTACAGCCGTCTTCGGCCCGGTTTGCTTGAATCCTGATGGTGCAATGAGCAAGGGTCTCACATCTGAGAATACCCTTCCACGCTTAGGGTGGACAAAAATATTTACAACAAGGGGTGGTGAGGGACAGAGTCTCTGAATTAAGCAGAAAGATCTCACCCAGTCAAAAGATCAGGGCTAGATCCAACACCGTTTTTTAGCTCACTGCACCATCCCAGTTTCAGAACCTGGCTGTATGCAAATTAGTCTGTTCCTGTCCCAGTGCATGATGGGAACAGGGCAAACCAAACTACAAAAGCCAATTCTTACACTGGGAAGGAAACAAGCTCCCGGGGACCGGTTTCTGGCATTACAGCCGTCTTCAGGGTTCAAGCAAGCCGGGCCGAAGAAGGCTGAAATGCCAGAAACCGGTCCCCGGTAGCTTGTCTCCTTTCTGGTGAAGAATTGGCTTGGTAGTTTAGTCTGCCCTGTTCCCATGATGCACTGGGCCAGGGACAGACTGATTTGCATATAGCCAGGTTCTGAGCTGGGATGGGGCAGTGAGATAAATAACGGTGATGGATCAAGCCCTGATCTTTGGACTGGGTAAGAGTGGTCTGTTTAACTCAGACACTCTGTTCATCACCACCCCCTTTGCTAAATCGTTTTTGGCCACTATAGGTGTGGCAGGGTATACTCAGACATGAGTCACTTTCTCACTGCTCCATCAGGATTCAAGCAAGCCGGGCCGAAGAAGGCTGAAATGCCAGAAACCGGTCCCCGGTAGCTTGTCTCCTTTCTGGTGAAGAATTGGCTTGGTAGTTTAGTCTGCCCTGTTCCCATGATGCACTGGGCCAGGGACAGACTGATTTGCATATAGCCAGGTTCTGAGCTGGGATGGGGCAGTGAGATAAATAACGGTGATGGATCAAGCCCTGATCTTTGGACTGGGTAAGAGTGGTCTGTTTAACTCAGACACTCTGTTCATCACCACCCCCTTTGCTAAATCGTTTTTGGCCACTATAGGTGTGGCAGGGTATACTCAGACATGAGTCCCTTTCTCACTGCTCCATCAGGATTCAAGCAAGCCGGGCCGAAGAAGGCTGAAATGCCAGAAACCGGTCCCCGGTAGCTTGTCTCCTTTCTGGTGAAGAATTGGCTTGCTAGTTTAGTCTGCCCTGTTCCCATGATGCACTGGGCCAGGGACAGACTGATTTGCATATAGCCAGGTTCTGAGCTGGGATGGGGCAGTGAGATAAATAACGGTGATGGATCAAGCCCTGATCTTTGGACTGGGTAAGAGTGGTCTGTTTAACTCAGACACTCTGTTCATCACCACCCCCTTTGCTAAATCGTTTTTGGCCACTATAGGTGTGGCAGGGTATACTCAGACATGAGTCCCTTTCTCACTGTTCCATCAGGATTCAAGCAAGCCGGGCCGAAGAAGGCTGAAATGCCAGAAACCGGTCCCCGGTAGCTTGTCTCCTTTCTGGTGAAGAATTGGCTTGGTAGTTTAGTCTGCCCTGTTCCCATGATGCACTGGGCCAGGGACAGACTGATTTGCATATAGCCAGGTTCTGAGCTGGGATGGGGCAGTGAGATAAATAACGGTGATGGATCAAGCCCTGATCTTTGGACTGGGTAAGAATGGTCTGTTTAACTCAGACAATCTGTTCATCACCACCCCCTTTGCTAAATCGTTTTTGGCCACTATAGGTGTGGCAGGGTATACTCAGACATGAGTCCCTTTCTCACTGCTCCATCAGGATTCAAGCAAGCCGGGCCGAAGAAGGCTGAAATGCCAGAAACCGGTCCCCGGTAGCTTGTCTCCTTTCTGGTGAAGAATTGGCTTGGTAGTTTAGTCTGCCGTGTTCCCATGATGCACTGGGCCAGGGACAGACTGATTTGCATATAGCCAGGTTCTGAGCTGGGATGGGGCAGTGAGATAAATAACGGTGATGGATCAAGCCCTGATCTTTGGACTGGGTAAGAGTGGTCTGTTTAACTCAGACACTCTGTTCATCACCACCCCCTTTGCTAAATCGTTTTTGGCCACTATAGGTGTGGCAGGGTATACTCAGACATGAGTCCCTTTCTCACTGCTCCATCAGGATTCAAGCAAGCCGGGCCGAAGAAGGCTGAAATGCCAGAAACCGGTCCCCGGTAGCTTGTCTCCTTTCTGGTGAAGAATTGGCTTGGTAGTTTAGTCTGCCCTGTTCCCATGATGCACTGGGCCAGGGACAGACTGATTTGCATATAGCCAGGTTCTGAGCTGGGATGGGGCAGTGAGATAAATAACGGTGATGGATCAAGCCCTGATCTTTGGACTGGGTAAGAGTGGTCTGTTTAACTCAGACACTCTGTTCATCACCACCCCCTTTGCTAAATCGTTTTTGGCCACTATAGGTGTGGCAGGGTATACTCAGACATGAGTCCCTTTCTCACTGCTCCATCAGGATTCAAGCAAGCCGGGCCGAAGAAGGCTGAAATGCCAGAAACCGGTCCCCGGTAGCTTGTCTCCTTTCTGGTGAAGAATTGGCTTGGTAGTTTAGTCTGCCCTGTTCCCATAATGCACTGGGCCAGGGACAGACTGATTTGCATATAGCCAGGTTCTGAGCTGGGATGGGGCAGTGAGATAAATAACGGTGATGGATCAAGCCCTGATCTTTGGACTGGGTAAGAGTGGTCTGTTTAACTCAGACACTCTGTTCATCACCACCCCCTTTGCTAAATCCTTCTATAAGTAATACTTGGCTGTCCAAATATATATGGATTATGGATTCTGTCTGTTGTTAATAGGTGCCAATGACGTTTGAGTATGTTATTTTTGGCCCTCAGGACAATGACTTTATTATACCCTCTAGCCAGTAAACGTTTTTCAATGTCTTCAGCATTAAGTGCAAACTCCATGTCATTACTACAATTCCTGTGTGCTCTAAACATTTCCCCAAAGGGGATAGCATTAATCTGAATCTTAGGGTGTGAGCTCTTTGCATGTAAGAGTGCATTGCAAGCAGTAGCCTTGCTATACATCCTGCTGTTAATCTTCCCTTGATTAATGTATAGTTCAATATCTAGGAAGACAATCCGATTTTTGCTCTGTACCATAGTAAAAGCCATATTGAAGGCATTATTGTTCAATTATTTAAAAAAAATTCCAACTGGTCCTCGCAACTGCCAGTCCAAATAAGAAGCCAGTTATCAATATAAGATCTATAATAGACAATAAAGTCCTGCCACTTCGCTCACGATGGGCCCCAGATGCTTTCTAATCTACACATTTTGAAATGTGGGATGGCCTTTCCCTTTATCCTTTTGAGCACTAAGAGAATTATTGGAATGTTTATTTGCTCAACGATCTTGCACAGATTTTGACCAAGCCACGCTCATCTCCATACTATGTAGTTCATCACAGTGTAAAAGAGATTTATGGTGCAGGTAGTTTAAAACTTTCTTTTACTGGAGTTTTGGGTGTCTTCTGTCATTCATGTTGCTAGATATTTTTCAGCCTTTTACCCTGCATCAATAAACTGCATATTCTGACCTCTGCAGGGTAAAGTCTTCCACTAGGCCAGCTCTCGCTGCCCTCCCCATGCCTAGTCTGCTCATGTTAGGTCTCTGGTGGTGCCAGGACTGCTCTCCTTGGCCTCGGCCCCCCACATTGCTGTGCAAAGGAGCTGGACTAGAATAAAATGGTCCAGACTATCTCTTTGTGGCCCTATGCTGACTAGTCCTACTTTTCTAAATAACTCAACAGTGATATTCCTAACTCTGTCCATTAACCGGTCCAGTAGGACGAGGTCAACCAATTGTAGTTGGGTACACCACTATACTGGTTGGGAAATCTCAGACTCACTTACCCCTAACATTATTGACTAAGATACTCCCCTGTTTTGCAGTCATTACTGTAGCCATTTGTAAGTGTTCATCTACGTTCTACTTGCAAAACTGCCTTTTGCCAACATGAGTTTCTCATTCCACATGTTCCTTTCATAATCCTATCCCCTACATTTACTGCACCAGGACTGTAACTGCATGGAATTAAAACTGTCTTGACCAAAGTGTACACAGCTGCTAATTTCACCAATTTGGGAAGTTTGTCAATGTGAGAAATTGGCTTGTTGGTTGACTAGGGTGTGAACCCGGGTCAAGCATCAGCCACCATCCCTGGCAGGGTTAACCCCAAAAAGTAACTAAATTAACCTGTGCTTAACCCTGGGTAGCTTGCCACAAAAAGCAATCAGGCTTAACTTAGAGGCAATGTGTAAAGTATGTATGCTGTGCTTTAACAATAATAAACTGAAAATACAACACAGGAAAAATTCCACACGAATTAAAAAAACATAAAAGTTTACTCTGGCACCAAAACTGAAAAAATCCAATCAGTATAACCAGTATTATGAATTACAATTTTTTAGTAAAAACTAGCTCCTAGAAGATCAAAGAGCCAACCGTGGACATCTAGTCACACGAGACTGGGTCAAAGTAAAAAAATATCTTCGGATACCTCAGAAGGTCCACGAAGTTGTGTCCTTCCTGGACTCCACCCATTCCCCTTTTATTCTCTGAGTTGCCCGTATGTGAGAAAGTGATTATTTGGGAGAATACAACTGGGTATGTATCCTCTTGCTCTTTCTGAGTGAGAACACTAACAAGGAACATCACACAATTTTGCCTGTTTGCACTATTTCCCACAAAAACAATTTTTACCGAAGATTTTTCCTGAAAAACTTTAATTATGCCTTGTAGAGTGTTATGCCTAAACCCAGACTATTGCAATCTCTTTTAAGCACAAATCAAGGATCATCACCATCAAGGACTTTCTAAGTGTCTACCCAAGAGAGAAACTCATTCTTGCATCCAGGCATCAAGACGTCATTCTTGTATAGTCCCATCAGAAACAAATTCTTGTATCCAGCCATCACATGGATGAGGTAGGTGCTCAAGAAGACTATCTTTCCTAAAGTGCAAGTGGCTGAAAGAAGTCTGGAAAACTGCATGTGCGGGTTTTCTTGTGCCCCCATCCCATAACATAAAAGCAGCAACCCAAAAATAACCCATGTAAGACAGCATATGCCTGTTTATTTTTTCTGACCAGTAGTGTGCTTGAGGACATAGCCACATTAGACAAAAGGCCTATAATTTGTCTATGTCAACCACATAACATCACCGCCGCAGGCAGGCCAGCCAATAATTGCCAACAGATCAATCTGTCTTCATTTGTGAGCGGCCAAATAGCCACAAAGAGGACATTTACATTTTAAAGCGATATCCCACACATATGAAAAGAAAGGATGAAAAGAAGAACCAAATGCTGTGCAACCTTTGCCTCTTCGATGCTATCAAACACCGCACTTTGAACACAGTTCTAAAAAAAGCCTTTAAAAACATTGTGGTCTTAGTGTAACTGCTGCAATTCAACTACATGCACTAACGAGAGAGAAGTTAAGCCACCCAGTTTATTATCTGGGAGTACAGTGATTGACAGCAATGCTACATAAGGAATCTTACCACACTATTGAACGCTGAAGTGAATAATACTCTAACAACGTTTTATAAAGTAAAAACAGTGCAATGACTTTATAATTATTGCACATCATTCATGTTTTATTTGGATTCGTGCTTCTGAACTTAGGTCTGAGCTTAGATTTGAATACATGCCACGTGATGTTGTGTACATATTGATATATACATTTACCAATGTCCCGTGGATTGTCTTTGTAATAGATATTGCGTGCAGAGTGGATGGCAGGCTGCAAGGACCTATTTGCTTTCCCACCTACTGATTACAGTGGTTAGCAAGGCTAAAGAGACTTTGCCTTATACTGATGAATACATTGCTAGAATTTTGGACGGACTTTCTTTCTTAAACAAAACTACACCCTCTAACATCTTTAACAACCGATCTGACATTGCGATACTTAAAAAGAAAGCAGTCTGGACTGAATTACATTGCAAGTTAGTCACAGAGTATTTGAAGGCAGATGTGATCCCCTTGGGGTTACAAGTTAGAAATAAACGCATAATTTTCACACAAAACAAGAGCTTTAAAAAGAATTTCAGCTATAACGGTAGCACCTGTTCTACACTAAATGGTGTTGGGGACAGATATTGGCTTGGAAGAATTAAACGAACTGAACCGTCATATAAATAACTTAGAAGAGAAGATTTGAAATAGTACTCCCTTAGAAAACGCTAAAGCAGTTCTAGACAACTTAAAAAAACGAACAATTCAATCCAATACAATTGGGTAAAAATATTGGTATGATCCAGAAATAAAAAACATGTTTCAACATACAACAGGTGTACCCATAATTAAGACCATACTTCTACACTTCCTCGGGTCCCCAATCTGCTTATAAACTATCAATATTTTCAGACTCATCGGTGAGCCCTAGGGAAGTACCTAGGAATCCCACACCAGGAGAAAATGATACATCTAGACGTTTTTTAGAATACAGACAGCAGAGATGAGGGAGACAAAGAGGAAGAGCCAGGGCAGAATTTGGCGAGGCCACAATTACCAATCAGTGGAGAAACAGACACTTAAACAGTATTACAGTTGGTAAATCCCTCTGATGCAGCACAGATTCCCCCCATTGTCAACATATCTAAGTACGCCCTTGCTACACATGACAGTAGTGTACTGTGCAAGGGTTTAGGATTTATCTAGACTGATCAATCTGAATTTAAGTTAAGAGGTGAACTCTATAGATTTTAAAGAACCATCAGGCTTAGTCATTCAAAACAAAAATAAGCCTGACATGAAGTCTAGTGACAGAGGAATACTGCACCAGCCCTCCCATGCAGTTTTATCCTCCTACTTCACCTCATAAGTGCAAAAATCGTAGCCTATGAGAACATTGGGGCATATTATCAAGAACAGCAATACAATATTCGCCACTTTAGCGGCAGGAAACTGCCACTAAAGCGGCGATAATTGGCTTGATAATATGCCCAGCCAAAGACCTGCCCGCCTGCGCCCGTCCGCGACAGGACGGGGCACAGGGGCCATGGGGGATGCATCAATCGGTCTCCCAAGGCATTCCTCACGAAGGCTCACATACACACCACAGGTACTGCGGCAACTCAAATCTGCCCCACTATCGGGCTGCAAACGGGATGTGTTCCCTGAGATAGAAGGCCCTTTTTCCTGCTATCATTGCCACAGTCAGTTCAGTACTCTAATAAGAGACGATATTGAGGCTAAACACTACCAACCATGTAAAACGCCTAGCAATACTGAGAATGATTCTACCCAGACTCCCTCGGGGAGGAAAAACATCCTTTGCAATATTAGGTCACTCTCCAAACATACTGCCGAAGTATGGGACCTAATTTCCTCAAAACAGCCCGATCTGTGCTATCTCACAGAAACATGGTTAAAATCACACTCCACCCCTGCTATAACCCTAGGAATTCCTGACGGCTACAAAATAGTCAGACTGGACCGGCCTATAAAAACTGGTGGTGGGATAGCCATTGTGCACAAACAAGGAATTAGCATCACGATATTAGATGAGCTGAGTACCCCTGAAATTGAACTACTAATTTTTAAAATAGTATGGTCCCCCAAAGAAAGTCAAAAAGGTGCCCTAATATACCGTCCTCCGGGGCCCTGCACAAATTTCTCCAATAAGCTGATTGAGCTACTGGCCCCTCACATAAATAATGAAAGCAACTTCATACTAGTAGGGGATTTTAATGTACACAGCGAAAAGCTGGATTTTAATGAGGCACAGACCTTACTAACAGACCTATCCTTACTAGGACTTATAAAACGAAATTCTGGGCCCACCCATCAGGCTGGACACACTCTTGACCTGATTTTATCTACTTTCCTGTCAGTTTCATGTCTACCTGGATTTCAGGTTAACTGGACTGATCACTTTATAATGGAATTCTACACCCCGTATTCTAACTCTACTCCTGCAAGCACTATCTCCCTACCTAGTGTACGCAGACAATGGCACAAAGTTACTGCTGACTCCTTCAAGGGAAAATTCAAGCCCTTTGCCATCCTCCCCACTGATAATGCTGAAATAGCACTTGGAAAATTTGAACGTGCAACTAGGGATGCGATAGAAAAAATTGCCCCCATGAAGCAATTTAAACCCAGACCTGCAAAAAAACAGGAAGTCTGGTTCTCGGACCATTTAAGGACGTTAAAGTTAACCGCCAGGAAGCTTGAGAAGAAGTGGAGAACTTCTCATTTGGTAGAGGACAAGAACAAATATTGGGATTCACTATCCATCTACCACAAAGCCATCCGGGTAGCACGAAAAACCCATATTACGGCACAAATTACAGCTGCAGGGAACTCACCCAGGGTCCTCTATCAAATCCTTCAAACATTTGTTAAACCTACAGCATGTGAAACATCTGAGGTAGCGTCACAGCAGTTGTGCAATGAAATATCTCAATTTTTTACAGAAAAAATAGACAAAATTTATGAAAAAATAATTTGCACCAACAAGACCATCACTACTGATACAGCGCCTCTCCAAATAGATGCCGACCTGAAGCAGAATACTCATTCTCTTGATACCTTCCCTCCTATTTCGTCTGATAACATCCTCTCTTTGATCTCACAGATCAAAAGTGGTAGCCCAGACGATACTATCCCAGCGAGGATAATGCCCGCTCTAGCTGACCAACTCCACCCCATGATTGGAGACATGGTAAACCTCTCGCTAAGCACAGGCAATGTCCCAAGAGAATGGAAACGAGCCATTGTTAGACCAATCAGGAAAAACACTGCGACTCCGTGGACCGAATTGGCTAATCTGAGGCCCATCTCCTTACTACCTTTCCTAGGGAAACTGACTGAGAAGCATGTCAACCACCATCTCTCCAGCTATATCGAACTTGCTGGGGCTCTGGACTACTCTCAGTCAGGTTTCAGACCCAAACATAGCACTGAATCCACCCTTCTGTCAGTCACTGATGACTTGCACATGTACCAGGACAAGGGCATCTCAGTAATCTTGGTTCTTTTAGATCTGTCTGCAGCGTTCGACACCGTGTCACATTCCATCTTGACTGAGCGGTTGTCGAACGCTGGCATCAAGAACAAAGCCCTTGCCTGGCTAAGGAGTTTTTTATCCGATCGCACCCAGACTGTCACCATGGGTGCATATCGTTCAGCGGAGATGGAGATATCAAAAGGGGTGCCCCAGGGTTCGTGTCTAAGCCCGACCCTCTTCAACATTTATGTGGCACCCCTGGCTAGAGTGATGCGTAGGTACGGGTTTATCCCAGTATCCTACGCTGATGACACCCAGCTCCTCTTCCCCTTTAAAACCCTCTCCGCTGAAGTAAGAAACTCCTTCTCATTAGGCATGAAGGCAGTGGCGCACTGGATGTCCTCCAACTGCCTTCAGTGCAACGTCAGCAAGACGGAAGTCATGCTGTTTGGAGAAGCCAGGATGCTATGGGCCCCGGACTGGTGGCCACAGGACTTGGGAGCAGCCCCAGAACCCAAGCAGATAGTGAAAAACCTGGGGGTCCGTCTGGACCAAGAACTATCACTAAAACAGCATTCCAACTTCATCTCGGGTTCTTGTTTCCATACCATCAGCCTGCTGCGTAAGGTCTTCCCTTTACTGCCAGATTCCTTTAGGAGGACGCTAGTACAGGCACTCGTGCTAAGTCGGATCGACTACTGTAATGGCCTGCTGCTTTCTGCCAATGAAGGCGTGTTGGCTAAGCTCCAGGTCATTCAAAACACAGCAGCCCGCCTGGTTCTGAATGCTCCGCCAACAACTCCATCTAAACCCCTCCTTGAGCAATTACATTGGCTCTCGATCCGGCAAAGAACAAAATTCAAGATAGCCTGCCTGATACACAAATGTCTCCATGGACAAGGGCCTGCATATCTGGAAAACAAATTTATTCCCTACATTCCATCTCGAACACTAAGATCAAGCAATAATCTGCTCCTAGTGGTGCCCCGCGCCAAGAAAGCGAGGCATGGGAATAAAGCGTTGTCAATTGCAGGACCCACATTATGGAACAGACTCCCTCTGTCCCTAAGACAGTGTACTGAGCACTTAAAATTCAGAAGGCAACTGAAAACCGTCTTATTTAAAAATGAGATCTAGCATCTGCTCCAATTTACATCTTCTGTTTAGTCGGCACCATAAGCGCAGAGATACTCCATCTGGAGTTGATTCAAGCGCTATAAAAACCAGCAAATAAATAAAAATAAAATTTCCCATAGCAGCCCAGGTTAACACCAGAACCTAAAGCGGCGATATTTTATCGCCAGTCTTGATAATATGCCCCATTGTTTTTAAACAGGTCAAGGAGTTAGAGAATAGAAACAGATCCATTCCTTAAAATATTTTAAAAAACAAAAAGGGCAATTCAACATGGAACATGAGTATTACCATGAACCCGGCTGATAAGGGTGGAGCTATATTAATACAGGATACTTCTGATTACGAGAATGAGATACACAGACCATTAAGAAACCACAGGCACTATGAGAAACTGGATGCAGATGCTTAGAGAAGAAATCAGGGAAAAGTCAAGTGCATACATTCTGAGGCTCCTAGTGAGGGCACTATTAATGACAAAGAATATGCTTAACTGAACCAACTAATCCAAGGACACCAGTTATATTTACTTTACCCACGATTCACAAACACATATCCAAACCGCCAGGCTGTCCCATAGTATGTGGTTGTGGCTCTGTATTGGAGCCTTTTGTGTAATTCATTGACCAATACATCAAAGAGGAAGTCCCGAAGATACAGTCATACATTCATGACAGCATGCAATTCAATAAATTCATTAACATGGTGAATGAATAAGAATTTCAACAGTGTACTGACATACTGGCGACCTTCAATGTTGAATCTAGGTATACCAACAACCCTCAAGACGAGGTCATTGAATTTATTAAGAATGTGTTCAAAAAACAGACGTGGACGATGCACTGTATGAACTCCTCACAGTATTAGTAGAGGTCACCCTCAGAAGGAACTCTTTTTTGTTTGAGGAAGAATTTTATATACAGAAGAAGGGAGTAGCTATGGGAGCTTGCTTCGCTCCTAATGTGGCTAACCTGTATGTCTGAGAGTTTGTGGATAGAATATTATATGACAACTTCAATCCCTACCATGCACGCATCAGTAATTGGAGAAGATATATTGATGATTTTTTCATCTGGCATGGTGAAGAACATGAACTCACATCATTCGTAACATGGTTAAATAACCAGAGTCAGGATCTGCATTTTACTATGCACCATAGAAATCAGGAGATTACCTACCTGGACCTATTAGTCAGTAACACAAATGGAAAGTTGTATACCACTTTGTTCAATAAACCTACAGACACCATTTTCCCACTGCATTATAACAGTCACCATCCCAGGGGGCTGAGAGATAATTTACCTTACGGACAGTTCCTGCATTTACGTAGGATCTTTACCCACAAAAAATGATTATTTCAGAGAGGCAGAATCATTGGGACAAAAAATCTTGGAAAGGGGATACCCCAAAACAATAATCCCTAGAACGATAAAGAAAGCATGATGCAGCCCTAGACAACATTTACTCACTCCCAGACAAAGATGAGCAACAGAATAGAATTGTAATGGTCAGCACCTTCCCTCCATATGTAATGAAATTAAGAGTATAATCAACAGACACTGACCCCTACTGAGGGATTACATGTGATGAAGCCCTTTTATCTGCCTTCAAGAGGAACAAAAACATCAGAGTCTTTGTAGTAAGGGCGTATAAGGAACCACCAACAGTAGTGACACCAGATCATTATGGGGCCTCCCAAATTTATTAGGACATTACCGATGGTTGGGTTGCATAGTGTGCAAATTTACTGGCGATACTAAATGTCTGAGTATGACCAACAGGGTATTTAACTCTCCAATTGTAACACAAGGAATATGATTCAAGCAATCGAATGTCCCTGTATGCAACTCTATGAGTGCCGAACTACACACATGGTGAAACAATGTATTTAACAGCATAGAAGCCAGATAAGATGCCAACCAGAAGGCAGTGGCGTAGGAAGGGGGTTGCAGTGGGTGTGGGCCGCCCTAGGTGCCATCACTGAGGGGCATGACAAAATGGCAAAAATATGTGTTTTACACACATATTTTTGCAGTTTTGTCAAGCCGGGGGTGACAAGTGTCTTCACTGAAGGGGGTGACAAAATGGCAAAAATATGTGATTTAAACACATATTTTTGCCATTTTGTCAAGCCGGGGGTGACAAGAACTTTTCCACACCGGGTACCACCTGAACTTGCTACGCCACTGACAGAAGATCCCCCTTGGTACGACATTTCTTTGGACACGGCAACACCGCAGATGATATCTACAGGCAGGTGGTCAAGGTGATCACCTTGTCTAGTAGGGGAGGTGATATCACAAATTGACTGAACATCAGAGAATGCATATGGATGGGCCTCTTGAATAGCACCAATGAGGGGCTCAATGACATTACATGCGCAGGTTGTCCTTGGCTCAGTTTTAAGGTACAACTGTCAGCATTCTTATGGAGTAATTTCTGTCTATGTGAATTAGATTAAAAGTGCTCATGTTGACTTTAATATCTAATTTTACGATCTGTTATACAGCAATGTGTGATTTGAACCTGGTGCTTGACTAAGCCATTATGTAACCACAGCGATAAAAAAGTGTTGATTATTTGTCTTTGGCTGCATTTGCCCATTTGCATGTGGACCAAGGCAGTAGCCCATTATAGACATGGGTAGTCCTATTGCATTGTATCCAATACATTGATTGAATGGCCCGGCTGTTGCTTGATTCATAGGAGTCTCTCACACACAGTGTATCTGTTTTGGTTTGACACATTGATCCACCAGAACTTTTTTGATTAGTGACTTTCTTTTTACATTTCCTCTCGGGCATTGACTCCCAGTTTTAATGTTAATGGAAGGTTTGGCATACTACTGTGTCTTGTTGGCATTTAAGTACCACGATTGGATAGGGGAATTACATGTAATATTGCCAGAATGCAGCCACAAGTAAATTCAGGTTGGGTGTGCATTCACACATTAGTACAGGTGTATGATGTAGAGTACTAGTACACTGCCAGAATGGATGTTTGTCACTTTATTGCAGTCCTCAGAGCCTCATACACAAGATATTGTTATATTCCCGAGTTAGGCTCATGTAACGAAGCAGCTTATTTGTTACATTGTTTTCCCAAATAACATTTTCAGCTGTGACCTTTGCACGCACGGCAATGTTGCATTAGTTTCTCTGAAACTAAACTTGTTTTTACATCTAGCTTCACACAACATAATCACAACGCCCTGAACATGTTGTACTGAGGAGATTTGAATTTTATGGTCAATTGTGTCCCCTAACGTAGACCCCAACGGCTCCATGTACGTGCTTCAAGTACATGTAATTTCCCTCCATGACCAGATATGACGACGCAAATACGTTTGCGTCCAACGTTAACTTGTCCTCTTTTAGATCCACCATGAATGGGTCGATAATTCCGTTCCTAAGTACGCCGTGCCACTGTCTTTACATGGTGCACTTTCATGTTTTCCTGGCTCTATTGAGTTAGGCCCTGATTTCTGCCATCGAGCCCTTTCTGCCTTCTGCCTCAAGAAGCTACAGCCTGGATCTGCATCCGTGACCCTTACCCTACTCCCTGCGTGGCGAGCGGTGCCCGGCTCGGCCTGCTTGCCTGCTAAAGACAATTTAGCCTTCAAGTTATCTGCTCCGCTCCTCGAAAATACATTCCTGTCTAGTGATTTAGGTAAACATCACCCCAGCTGCAGAGCGAAGGGCCCGGCTTTTCTGTCTCCGTGCAAGTAATTCATTGCTCCAGTTACCATGGTAGGCCCATGGCCCCTCGCATTACACACATGCACGCATTAGCAGTAGCATAGAATAGCCTTTACTCGAGAGACCTTTCCTTCTAGATAATACAGTTCTTCAAACACAAGATATCAGATATGATTGGGTTTAGGTTGTTCTGACACGCCAGACTTCTGTCTCCCCTTATAGGGCTAAATGTCAAGTCCCCTTCACCCTCCAGTTCCACGTCAATCACACGTCATGTTGCCTGCGCGCGCATTCAGCCATATATTTCTGCTGACACTGCAGGATTCCTCTATGAATCCACCCACTTGTGACACTTTCATGTGACGTCTCTAGCACACACTTTCGTGTACGCCCTCGTGCACACCTTCTGTTACGCACATATGTTCTTATCTCGTTTTCTTTCAGCTGTTACGCCTTCTGTATCCATCACCATTGTATGCATTTACTATATATATTGTGCACTGTTAATAAAGCATTGTCTATCCCTTCCTGAACCTTCGTGGTGATGGAACATGATACCATGGTTCGAACCATTCCATTACATGGAATAAAACCCTTATAACTCAGACTCCACGGACTCTGCCTCTCATTTTGATTGAGCTATTTTATTGAACTTATACCGCATAGAAATTAAGTATACGGTAAATCTTTATTTACCACATAATTTGGCGCCCAAATAGGGACCCCTCCCCCACCCCACGCGCCGGAGATGCGTCGCAGGTTCTGCCCCCGACTACAGCTGTGACGGACCCCATGCGCATCTGCAGGATTTCCTGTGTCTCCCTCAGGCCTACGGAGGTGACGGAGACTGCGGCCGACATCCAGACGAGGCGGTGAGGAGTGCGGAGGATCCCGACCAGAGCCCAGCCGAGAGAGCAGTGTCCAAGGTATCGAGAGGCCCACCAGTAGAGACGAGGCGCATGCGTAGTGCACAGCAGAAGCAGTGACGTCAGTCCAGTCCAGTCCAGTCCAGTCGAGTTTCCAAGGCCTTCCGTTCCGTGCTTCCCGGTGAGTACCGTTGCTGGGGACGCATCTAGACGGGTGCATTAATTTGTGTCCGGTCAAGACGGGTTTGGGTACGCAGACCCGGTCTGCACTGTTTTAGCAGTGTATCTGTACTGTTTAGCAGTATATCTAGTATCCAGTTATCCAGTTATTGTTCGTTCTGAAATGTTTAAATGTATTTTAATGTCGTGGTATGAGTGATTGTCTGATCTTCATTACTGTGTTCATTGTAATAGTTGTGTCCAAGTTCGATTAAGTATCAAATATCAAGTATCGAGTTACAGAATGCCTTTATTCTCGAAATTACGTCAGATAGGAACTAGAAAAGGGATACTTGAGGAGGCTGTTCCCATCCCACCCAGGGACACTCCTGGTCATTGTATGTACCACAAGCACGGCTTAGATGCCATATTATTTCTCGACTTGTGGGTGGATTACACCAAGGACTTGGAAGAGAATCAGAGATGGCCCGTTACAGGGACATGGGATGCCGAGTGCATCATGAGAGTAGAAGAAGCGTTGTGGAAAAAGAAAGCCAGACAGTCACAGAAAGATGCCATTGAATTATGGCGTAAAGAAGCACATAGACGAACAGAGAAAACACTCAGAAAAGCAGAGAAAAGTAGAGAGGATTCTGAAAAAGCCAAAGAAAAAGAACTATTGGAGGAAGGAGAACGAGTTAGAATGGAACAACACGACAGACAGAGTAATGCCATTGTGACAGGATTGTATCCAGTCCTGGCCGAGGCCTTGCCCAAGGTGACCCCGGAAACCCCCCCGAAAGATCTGCCCCCTCCCTTGGTTCCAACCAAACTACGTCATAAGACCGCAGCAGACATTTTCCTTTCCTCCTATTTAGATGATGTAGCTCCAGCATATACTAACATACCCGTACCGCCCGTTAATAATGCACATCTGCCCGCTCCGGCGGATCAACCTGCTGTTCAGGTTACGCCACCCCCTCGTTCCCATGTTACACTTCCCCCTGCTGTTCCTTCTGCGACTGGTCCCGTCGTCGGACCTGGGAATCCTTTCCCCCAGGGCCTACCTACTGTACATACTTTACCAGCTACATTACCGCCCGTAACGACGCAGCCAACGATGGCTGGCGGTCAGTCTGACGGTCACGCTTCAGGAGGTGCAGCAGGAGGTCATTTTCGGACCCCGCCACCAGTACATCGAATGACTGTTAGGGAATTAGCAATGCAACGTACTCCGAAGCCAGCAACAACTGAAAAACTTAAAGAATATCTCACAGACTGTAGATATGATCCAGTACCAGGTAAAGACGGTCGCATGATGCTAGCATCGCTACGTATACAACGAGCTTCAGACTATTTAGTGTTATTGCCAGAAATGACGAACCATCTAGATAAAATATATCATTTTATACAAACGGGAGAGGGTCCTGAATGTATTTCCGAGGCCATGGCATATCAGAAAGTAGACACTCAAGGTTTAATATTACGATTCCTCATAAACTGTTTCATAAGAGAACGAGATCGGCCTGGTGTAAACAAAGAAGAGATGGATATACTAACTACATGGGGTCAGAATATAGCAGACGGAAAACATGATAAACAGAAGTGCATAGAGGCCATGTACAGAAAGATCCGTAAAGACATAGTAATATTTCATGAAAGAGAGAAAGCTACAAGGGAAGCAGATACAGACAAGAATGAATCCTCCGAGGAGGATGAACCGGAGAATACAGGAATAATAGCATATGTAGGTAAGGGAAGACCCTTTAATAAAGCAATACGTCCAGAAAGCAAGAGACTTTTTCTCTCTGCTATGTCAAATCCGAGTTCTCCTGAACATATGTTCCAAGCTACCGATAGAATACTTCAAAACCGAATGGGGTACCACGTACTCAATTCCATGGATGAACAAGAACTAGCCCGGTCAGCAGTACAATGGGCTGACAAATCTAGCACATATAATGATGATGCAGTAGCGCAAACATTTTTGAATCTCTCCCCAGACGAACAGCGACTAGCTGGTATGTACATGATTCAACATCTCATTACATTGTACAAAAGTCAACATTCTGACCCAGGTCCCCTACCTGATGTATTAGTAGAGTTACTCACGAATAAATGGAGAGGCCTAGGTACCGATTTAATTAAAGTAATTTTAGAACATCAACACAGATATAGTGCCTTCCTGAATCCACAGTTTGTTTCAGCTCCACCCCCAGAAAGGAAAATGTTTTACATAGACAGACAGAATCCCTTACGAGAAGTACATCCAGTCAGGAATACGGATGATACCCTTACACGTGTGTATGTATATACGCCCATAACTAAAATGGAATTATTGGAAATGAAGAAAATAGTGCCCAGCCATGATAAAGACCCTGCAGGTTTTCACCGTGAAATTAAAGACATGTTACTCATGGGAGATTACACCTATCCCGACATTATGAAAATATTGAAAGTATTATTGCCTGCTGGTATTTACGAGAAACTCAAAGAAAAAGAATGGGAGGTGGGAGACCAAAAGATTGATTGGGCTGCATTGGAAACCGAAGAAACCGGTCGAACCCCAGGTTTAGGTCTGGGGGATAAAACTAAAGCATTACCAGGATTGTTAGTACAGGTTTTGCCAAGATTATTAGCAACTAAAAAGGAGGACTGGGATGCAATCTCAGCCTGCAAACAGAAACCCGATGAAGACACTAGTGACTTTTATTCTCGTTTTGAGAAATGTTTTATTATTAATAGTGGCCTGAAAACAAGTAGCGAGTCATACCCACACCTTTTTGTATCCAAATTAGTCGAGAATTCATTACCTCAGGTTAAGAACCGTGTACTGAAAGTCGAGAGCACATGGCAAGCTAATTCGCCTTCACAAATGTTACAAATGTTACAGTATCACCAGAATAGAATAAGGGAGGAACATGACCACGAACAGAGACGTATGAAAGACACGAAAATGAAAATGCTAGTTGCTCAGTCAGTCCCAGGTGACGGTCATAAACGGGGTACAACACAATCACAGTCCAATACCTCAGCAGCTCCTGTTAAAGGGACATGCAACTATTGTAAACAGCCAGGTCACTATGTAAACGATTGTGCAGTTTTGAAACATAACATAGCCACAGGTAAAACTAAAAAGAGACCGCGTCCTCCTAGACAGGACCAGGCCCAACAACCCGTTCCACAGAATATACAGCCTATGCAGATTCCACAACAGACCGTAGCTGTACCACAGCCACAGCCCATTGCCGCAACACAACATACAACACAGCAGATGTACCAATATGCTCAATCTGACTATCCCGATTATCAGCGATACACATGAAACAGCCTAGAGAGGGAGGTTGGCTTGCCTCTTATTGAGGTTCCTGTAGATCAAGAGGGTCCTTATGTACATAGTCAGGTATTAGGGAAAGATAGAAAGTTTTTGATTGATACAGGGGCAAGCAGGACAACAATCAGTCACGACGAGGTTCCAGGGGCACCCCTCTCAGGCTCACAGAATGTTTCCCTTGGGTTTTCAGGAAAGCCTATTGTTAATGAAGTATCGAAACCAGTTTCCCTTGCAGTTGGTCCATTGTCCCGTACTACAGATTTATTGCTCACGAAATCATGTCCAGAAAACTTACTTGGAATTAAAACTCTGAAAGCTCTAGGAGCTGTAATTTGTTGTTCTCCGGAAGGAGTAAGACTGTTTCTGCGTGACTTTAAAGGTCACTATGTGTTGAGAGATATTGATTCCAGATTACAAAATGTTCCTGCACATTTATGGGCACAAGGCCCCACTGATGTAGGTTGTATGCACATTACTCCATATCGTGTTACACTCAAGCCAGGAGTAGTACTACCACGCATTCGACAATACAAGTTACCACCAGATGCTGTAGTGGCTTTACTGAAAATCATTGACGAGCTCATTGTACAAGGAGTGGTTGTAGAAACCGACTCCAATGTTTGTAATTCCCCTATCATTCCAATTCTTAAACGTACTGACCCAAATGCACTTCCAGTTTATCGATTAGTTATCGATTTACGGGAACTGAATAAATGCATTGTACCACAATATCCTGTGGTCCCCGATATTTCGTCTTTATTGACTGCTATTGATTCTGAAGCAACGTTCTTTACTGTAATTGACCTCAAGAACGCCTTCTTTAGTGTCCCCATCGATCCGGACAGCCAATACCTTTTCGGATTCTGTTTAGATGGCCGAAGCTTCAAATTTGCACGCGCACCTCAAGGATTCACAGAAAGCCCTAGCATCTACAGTCAAGCACTGAAACGACAACTAGATAGTATTAACATGCCACCCAACACTGCCCTACTTCAGTACGTCGATGATCTACTGATCACCGCCCGTAGCGAACCTGAATGTGAACAAGCATCACTGACGGTCTTGTTTTTCTTGGCGGACAAGGGACACAAGGTGTCTCCTTCGAAGCTACAATTCTGTGCTCAGCAAGTGGTGTATCTTGGGCACTTGCTGACCAAGTGGGGTAGGCAGCTTACACCTGAACAAATACAGTTAATTGCACATCTTCTGCAACCCAAGACACAGAAAGAAGTACGAGCTTTTATTGGACTCACTTCCTATTGTAGACAATGGATTCCACAATATGCATTCCTAGCTAAGCCACTCATACAGTTGACAACACAGGAGGCAGCGTCTTCGACTGTCCTCCCTTGGACTCAGGAACATACACAAGCCTTTGACGAATTAAAGAAAGCCTTATGTCAAGCACCAGTTTTAGCAACACCATGTTACAACAAGCCTTTTACACTTTTTGTCACAGAACGCGAAGGTACTGCCTTGTCAGTACTCACCCAGGATCAAGCAGGTTCACACAAACCGTGTGCTTATTTTTCTAGTACATTAGATCCAGTAGCCCAGGCTCTGCCTGCATGCTTGAAATCTGTAGCAGCAACAGCTCTAGCGATTAGACAAAGTGATTCCATAGTATTAGGACACCAATTGACAGTACAAGTTCCACATGCCGTGGAAGTCCTTTTGAACAGAACACAGACTCAGCATTTGACTATAGCACAACTGACAGGTTATGAATTGACATTGTTTCAGCCACACATAGAAATCAGGCGCTGCAATACATTGAATCCTGCTACACTCTTGCCATTAAGTGAGACAGACCCTTTGGCACATGATTGTGTTGAGGTCATTACCATTACGACGATACCCAGACCATACTTGACAGATATCGCATTACCAGATCCAGACCTGACACTTTATGTGGATGGTTCATGTATGAGAACAAGTACAGGAGAGTTAGTGGCCGCATATGCAGTCACGACAGAAACTGAAGTCAAAGAAACACATCGTATTGACACCCTGTCAGCACAAGCAGCAGAGCTCATCGCTCTGACCCAAGCCTGAATTCGAGCCAAGAATAAGAAAGTTAACATATACACAGATTCCCGTTATGCCTTCGGAGTTGTACACGACTTCGGAGTCCTCTGGCAAGAGAGAGGTTTCTTAACTTCTCACGGTGCCAAGATCCAGCACGGACCCCTCATTCAAGCTCTGTTAGAAGCAATACATCTGCCTACAGCCATAGCCATCATGAAGTGTAAAGCACATACGAAAGTCACAGATACCATTTCCCAGGGTAACGACCTGGCAGATCGAACAGCCAAACACACAGCTCAGACTCATACTCACACAACTGATATGACAAAGACAGTAGTCCCGACACCGACACATTGCATGACAGTTAGGGATCCCGCCCTAGATGTAATTGACATACAGACACATGCTACACCAGACGAAATCAAGAAATGGACTGAACTAGGAGGGATACAGACAGAACAGGGATGGATGACAAAAGGAAAAGCCACATGGTTTCTCCCCGACTCTATGGTTCAAGTTATCATTAATACAGCACATAGTCCTGCACATTTAGGAGAAAAAGCCATGCTAGACAGTATTCAAAACCTTTGGTTCAATAAGCATTTACGAGCAGCAGCAAAACAGAAAGTGCGTACTTGCATGATCTGTTGTCAGTTCAACCCAGGTAAAGGCATTCCCGTAGAGCAAGGTGGATTTCATCCTCCCGATTACCCTTTTGAAGTCCTCCAGATGGATTATATCCAGATGGAACGTTGTCGAGGATTCAAGTATGTCCTCGTAGTTGTATGTGCACTTTCCCGATGGACAGAAGCATATCCAGTCCCAGATTACACAGCTCCGACCACTGCCAAGCAGCTGGTACGTGAATTCTTCCCACGGTATGGTTTGCCCCGTATCGTGTACTCAGATAATGGTCAGCCATTCTCGTCCGAGCTTATGAAGCAGGTATCACTCCTGCTAGGATATCAGTGGAAGTTCCATTGTGTCCGACATCCCGAGGCAGCAGGTCTCGTAGAGAGACACAATCAGACCCTGAAAACGCGCCTTGCTAAGATTTGCACCGAGAAAGGTGTAGACTGGATAGTTGCATTGCCAGTTGCACTCTTTTACATGAGAATTGTAGCTCATTCCAGGACAGGGCTATCCCCGTACGAGGTGGTCTTTGGCAGGCCACCGAATATGTGGGGGACGCCTCTGCCTCGTAAGATCACAGATGTTGACTGTAATATGCTGACAGATTACCTTGCCTCCTTGATGTCTGCACTACAATCTTGTCGTTCACAGGTAGCTGCAGCCTTTCCCGACAACACCGAGGTGAAGCCACACGAGATCGTCCCTGGAGACCTAGTGTTTATCCGGAATTTCGATAGGAGGAGTCCGCTGGAGCCCCGCTGGCAGGAGCCGAAGCTTGTTCTGTTAACCACAAGGACTGCCGTTAAGGTGGAGGGCCGCAAAGGCTGGCTCCACTCGAGTCACATCAAGAAATTCCATGGACTATCGCCAAAAACAGACTCCCAGCCCTGCCCCATACCAGAGACTGATACTAAACTTCCCCTGGTAGAGAAAACTCCTCAGCAGGAAGACAAACTGAAATTGAGATCTAGCAAGTCAGACAGTTTAATTGTTTAAGTCCTCCCCTAGGTGAAGCGGTTAGACAGGTTCCTGACATGTACCAGTTAGATCCCAATAGAGAGAGAGATAGACAGAAACAGATCAAGAAACAGAAGTATTGTAAATCTCTCCGCAGCTATTGTATTGTTACATTAGTGATTATGTTCTTTCTGAGTCTTACGATTATTGCCGTAAGTTTATTATTACACATGTACTTTCCTCTCTCCATACGTGCACATTTTTTCTCAAATGACACTGTCGAGCATACTTTCAGTGAATTGCCCCGTCACGAGTTATCATACCGACTCGCGCTGCGCAACAATACTTTCATCAGTATGTTACATCATTCTCATCAGACCAGCAACGCTACAAATTGTTGGATATGTGGCCGACTCCCTCCCTATCAGAAATACAGGGGAGTTCTGCCCCTCTTTCCGTACCCGTTTACACACAATGGTTCCTGTGGCGCATGGTTTAGTTTGATAAATTCCTTAAATTCTGATTCCATAGTTTATCAGGGAAATTGGGTATGGGGAAATCTGAACACAGTTATGCATAAAGCATGTTTCCCTGACAAGGAGGGTCTTCCACAAAGGACAGGGACCGATCTAGAAAACGAAGTGTATGGATTAGGTAATTTTACACTTAACCTCATGATTCTGAATGTCCAGTCCGATACAAGACCAGACTTACCCGCTATGTCAGTATTACCAGTCAAAGGTGAATTATGTGTCAGAAAAAATGGTTCAGTACACCTAGGTCATAGTAAATGTACTACTGTGATTGAATTCAGTGATAAAGGCAAGTCTACATTCAAAGCTTCCCGTCATTCCTATTTCATTTGTGGTCATACAGCTTATGTTCGCTTACCTCTAGATTGGGATGGTACTTGTTACATTGCATTCCTTCTGCCACCTGTTTTCCTAGCCCCACCTGATTATCATAGGGACTCCCATCTAGTACACCATAGACCCAAGAGAGATCTCCCGATTGTCGACTATACTGAAACAGCATGGGAGCAATACACAGACTTTAATAAAGGTTTCTTTCCCTACTTAGGTACTGTCTCGAATAGTAAACTGATACGTAAATTAACCAGAACCCTTGAAGCAGTAGTGAATGAAACTACTTCCGCCCTAGGCAATCTAACAGAGGAACAGTCTGCTATGAGACTTGTTGTTCTTCAGAATCGTCTCGTTCTTGACGTCATCCTGGCCGATAGGGGCGGAGCTTGTAGAGTCATCGGATCGAGTTGCTGTGTTTTCATTCCAGAAAACGCACCATCAGTATATAGAGCCATAACCCGTCTCCATAAGATTGCAAGTCAGATACACCAGAACCCAGGCACCTGGACTTGGTCCGGTTGGCTCTGGAGCGTGTTATCAGCCTGGGGATGGAAAGTCCTATCCTTCCTCGGAATAGCCCTTCTCATAGTATTCAGTTGTTGCCTATGTTTACAGTGTGGGCCAGCGATTTGCGGCTTGTGCGCCACATCATGTATTCCCCATCCAAGTCCACGTTCTAAATCCCGTCTGAAAAAGGAAGAGCAAATGATGTTATATGAACAAATAGATAGACTAATGAAGATTGATATATCATGAAGGGTCCGTAGGGGACAAGGAGGGAATGAGGTGATTTGAATTTTATGGTCAATTGTGTCCCCTAACGTAGACCCCAACGGCTCCATGTACGTGCTTCAAGTACATGTAATTTCCCTCCATGACCAGATATGACGACGCAAATACGTTTGCGTCCAACGTTAACTTGTCCTCTTTTAGATCCACCATGATTGGGTCGATAATTCCGTTCCTAAGTACGCCGTGCCACTGTCTTTACATGGTGCACTTTCACATTTTCCTGGCTCTATTGAGTTAGGCCCTGATTTCTGCCATCGAGCCCTTTCTGCCTTCTGCCTCAAGAAGCTACAGCCTGGATCTGCATCCGTGACCCTTACCCTACTCCCTGCACGGCGAGTGGTGCCCGGTTCGGCCTGCTTGCCTGCCAAAGACAATTTAGCCTTCAAGTTATCTGCTCCGCTCCTCGAAAATACATTCCTGTCTAGTGATTTAGGTAAACATCCCCCCAGCTGCAGAGCGAAGGGCCCGGCTTTTCTGTCTCCGTGCAAGTAATTCATTGCTCCAGTTACCATGGTAGGCCCATGGCCCCTCGCATTACACACATGCACGCATTAGCAGTAGCATAGAATAGCCTTTACTCGAGAGACCTTTCCTTCTAGATAATACAGTTCTTCAAACACAAGATATCAGATATGATTGGGTTTAGGTTGTTCTGACACGCCAGACTTCTGTCTCCCCTTATAGGGCTAAATGTCAAGTCCCCTTCACCCTCCAGTTCCACGTCAATCACACGTCATGTTGCCTGCGCGCGCATTCAGCCATATATTTCTGCTGACACTGCAGGATTCCTCTATGAATCCACCCACTTGTGACACTTTCATGTGACGTCTCTAGCACACACCTTCGTGTACGCCCTCGTGCACACCTTCTGTTATGCACATATGTTCTTATCTCGTTTTCTTTCAGCTGTTACGCCTTCTGTATCCATCACCATTGTATGCATTTACTATATATATTGTGCACTGTTAATAAAGCATTGTCTATCCCTTCCTGAACCTTCGTGGTGATGGAACATGATACCATGGTTCGAACCATTCCATTACATGGAATAAAACCCTTATAACTCAGACTCCACGGACTCTGCCTCTCATTTTGATTGAGCTATTTTATTGAACTTATACCGCATAGAAATTAATTATACGGTAAATCTTTATTTACCACAGTACAAGGTATCATTTCACACTATGTACAAATGTCATTACTATCTTCATCCACGGGGCGACAGGGCTACCATTATATCTATAACATCACTAGTCTATGCACACATCGCAAGGCTGCTTTATATTATAAAAGATGAGCATCCTGATAGATTGGAAGAGGAGGTACTTTTGCTTACACCGAGGGTCTTTGCATGAGAGAAATCACCACACAGTGGTCTGACATCTCTCCAGTTCGTGGCCAAGATGGGTCCTTCACTCTATCCCATTGGGGGATTCTTGGCTCTACAACTACACACACTCTAGGTACAGTTAGAGTAGGGTCCACATAGTAGGAGTACGCTAGATTACTATCTTGTTTATATGACTGCATATATACATTGCTTTAGCACCATGGTAGAACTTCATCTACTATTCATGATTTTAGTGCTCGTAATCACGTTTACCTGCTTCTGTCTACTAATCATTGCAGCACATATATTTTACGCAAGAATATCATTGGTTCAATAAATATTATTGAAAACGTCCCACTGTGTATTCTCTGTATATTTCTTTGAGAATAAGTGAGCACGAGTGACTGAACTAAAGGTTCTGTACTGTTTCCACAATCCCTGAGGGGTCAGGGTTGTCATGTTCAGTGGTTGCCAGAAACTATTCGCTCCCTGGTAGGTTAGGGGGGCTTACAGTGGCACTTTGAGTTAGCTGTTCTATAGGCCAACATATCCTGTGTGGGTGTCAGGAGTCAATCTAGACATCAAGCCCTTAGTTTATGATGTCCAAATAATGTGCAGATCCTATGGATTGGTGGGAACAACACAACAATATGATTCCCATTAGTTGGATTACTATTCACAGGGGTGAACTAATGGAGGTGGATCATGTGTTTTGTATTATTGTAGGTAAACTCTTGGCCTCTTTTGATTTTGTCCTAGAAAGATTGATGGACAGGTAGGCAGTGTCAACACCAAGGTGGTGAGTTAACGATTGTAGTGGCAGTCACCACCCTGTCCGTTTAGAGTCTTTTAAATATTTCTGTTGTGGATTGTACTGGCACTTAGGTTCTTCAGCTCTATGTTCTCTACTTTTTTAGGTGTTGGAGTTGGATTACAAAGTCCCAAAGACACCCATCAAATATATTGGGTTCTGGACGTCTACAAAATGCCTCCATTTGGCTGACACCTGTAATAAACACAACATGCTTGTTAATTTCATGGAAGCTTCCCTAGATTTACCTAGACCTGAAGGTTTATACAACCATTGGGGATTGTACAGTGTCTTTGTGTCATGAATGTTATTCATTTAATCACTATGCGTGCACTGTGTCTCCTGCACTATTGATTTACCTTTTGCCCAAAATGTTTTTATATGTATGAAGACTATAGATGCATGATTGAAATTCCTTGTCCAGCACATTATTATTCATTATTTATTATTGCCCACTTATAGACTTACGTTTGCATTGAATGTAACAAAGTGTAGTACAGAGCTTATATACTTTTGAATACATTCTCTGGATCTGAATGAGTCCCATGCAACTTTTTGTACAGATTGATCTAAACTTACTTCACCCACCCAGTGTGAGCCTTGACTTGCACAATCTCACAACCCATAATAATGAAAGCCTACAAAGGAGGCACTTGGCTCCAGTGAGGTTGCATTTGTATCTGGTCCCAGAGGTTCAAGAGACCCCCAGCAATATTCATACAAGCAATGCCTATTTGCCCTCAGGTTTCTCCGCTAGGATAAACCCTATATCTGTCAACTTGCCTTGTTCATACCTCCAACCATAAACCTTTACTCAGCTGCAAGGCCCCAACCTACCTGGTGTCCTGCCCTCCCATCCATATTCTGCAACATAACATACATCACCTAACAACCAGTAGCTCGAATACTAGCTCCCCCACAACCCCAACGAACATCTCATACCTGATGCCCTGCTTTTTCCTTTGGCTTTCTGTTGGTCCCAGTTTCTCCATCCTTATCCCGTGTGCACTGCAAATGCTATTGGGCCCTGCCATGAAGGAAGATGGGAGGGTGGGAGCAGAGGTGGAGGGTGACAAAGGTGGAGGAGAACAACTAGGCTGGGACCTTCTTCATAAGATGAGTTCCAGCCAAATAAAAAAGTAGGTGCAGTGGTGCTGAGGTTGAATATTTTCTAGAAGTTGTTGGGGTAGAACAAGTAAGCTCAAAAGAAACAGATATTTTCTTCCTACACATTCATTGATCAAACAACATTTTACAAGTTGTTTGTGAAAAGCCATTTTTTTACAAAGCAGCTGATTTTTGCATTTGTTTAGTGAATGTGAAAACTGTAATACCTTTCTAGATTGCTTAGCTATAAAGAGCTCTCCCAACTAGATACAACTTTAATTGCACCAAATAATAAGTTTCAGTTTTGGGGGATCACAAACCTTTACTCCTGCATGCTTAGCATGTCCCAAAGAAATGTCAATCACCTACCAACATGAGGGACAATCAATCACACATTCAGTGCAAATCGTTTTGCCACCTTTTCATTTGCAAGCGTTGTTCTTCAAGACAGCTCAAGTTCCACAAAGCAACCAATGGAAGTAGTTGGCCAAGAGCAATATTTCTGAAATGTCACTATAGAACTACAGCAGAACTAGCTTCCAGAGGGTTTATCATACCAGATTCTTTGTCATCCCCTTAAATAACAAAGAAGATGTCTAAAAAGTACGTGCTTCTGACACAGAGAAAACGTAACAGTTTTCTATAAGTAATCCTATAACCTTTATTTAATTAATTAAAGAACCATGACCAGAAGTTGTGAAGCATCATTTTAGTCTACAGGGAACTTCAGATATGGGATGACTTACCACAAGGAAATGCGGAAAAGACTCAGAAATTGATTCCAGCAGGGCCGGCCCTAGGCATGTGCAAACTGTGCTCCTGCACAGGGCCGCCAAACACCAGATGCCGCCACGACGACCGACGGACGAGCCGAGGATCGGATCGGAACTTGGATCACTGGGGCCCCCTGGCAGGATTTGGCGGCCTCCGGGCAATGGCAGCGACGTGTGTGAGCATTGTTGTTTAAATTGGTTTCACTTGCCCAGGCAGCCAGCCAGCAGACAGTTGGATCCCAGGGCCGTCAATCTTAGCCCTACGACGACGTGACGGCCCTGGGACAGCCCCCGCGCGCTGTGCGCAGTGCGCAATTTAGCCGCTCAGCAGTGACGCGTCACGGTGCTGTGGTCACGCGGCTCCGACCCGCCTCACTGGGAGATTGAGTGCGTCAGTGAGCGGTGCGTCGATTCGTCACTCATCGTCGTGTTTGAGACTGAGAATCAAAGAACAAATAATTAACGTCGTCCTGTCGCCGGCCACCCGATCATCGACAATAGACAGAGAACACCTGTCCACTAGTCCGGCACTACTATCTCGACTCTTCCCCGAGTCCGACCCCAAATAACGCCGGTTAGAGTCTGACTCTGTCTCTGAGACGAGACTGCTCTGTGCTCACAAATATATTTATTTATAATGTAATAATTATAATCGCCTGCCTGTCTTTCCAGTTGAGCTGCAGTAATGAATATGACAAGTGAGTGTTAATAACAACACATGTGTCACAAGGAGCTTTGATTCACTCAGAATCCTTCAGCACAGGGAGCGAGGGAACCCTCTGGTAAGCAGACCTGCAGAGGGTGCATGCTTTCGGGGGCCTGGGGGGCTCCAGCTACAGGCCAGGCTCCGGATTCTACTCCCCGTATAACCCCCTTCCCCATAAAGTACAGGCCCAGTCACATTGGAGAAAGCCTGCTCCGGAGTTAATGCATGCACGTCCTGCCGCCAGCGCACAGTGTGATCTTATGAATGTCACTGTGTTACCCCATCCACAGCAGCTGCTTTTCAAACTGTGGTTAAAAGTAGTAAACACCACAGAAAGGAAACGATGACTCTCTTCCGTGGTTAGTTGCAAAAATGTTGCAATCGAAAGTCTGGCTGAAAGAAGGTGCACACATTAGGCAAAAACATAATGGGTGTGCAAAGTTACAAAGTTTGTTTTTTGTTATTTTTGACAACCGTTCAGAAGTTATGCTTCAAAGTTTTTCATAGCGCCACTAGTGTCGAAGCCGTAACCTTTGCAATAATGTAATCGCCGCACTATTCCTATCTAACACTAACATAGTAGTACGGAATAAAACATGCCCCAAGTAAACACTTATTATTGTGCAAGGCCATTCTGTTAAATAAAAAACTGCCCAAGAGGTAAACTTGCAAATACATATTCTGCATAGACTTTCTTTCTAGGGTGACTAGTTTGATTAGATGAGAGAGAAAGGTGTCTTGCAGTCTGGTGAAACTTTTCTCATAATGTGGAAATGGGGGGTGTTGGGCAGTGCCGGAAATGGAAAACATTTACTCCGGGTCTGGGAAGCCATAAATTGGGGTTCAAGGTCTGGCGGTGGAAAGGGGGCGGGGTCACGAGAACAGAGTCTGACAGTCAATTTATAATTAAAAAAACAAAACTATACAGCAAAGAAATAGTTGACAATAAGTACAAATGTGACTGCACACCTGTTCTCTGTGAATAACAAAGAGGCCATGTTTAGAAAAATACTTTATGGGTTGGGGCACCTGAGCCTGCAGAGATCTTGTGTGCCCAGCGATTTTCCAGGGCTAATAACGGTAAAATAACTCTGGTGGTTAATGCACTTGCTGAAGAGATAAGTGTTTTGTCTCGTGCAGTTCTGAGTCATAGTAGCTTATACGTTTAACATGCCTACTGCAAATCAGGTTGTGAAGCCTGCAGATCATGTACTTGTATTTTGTATTTCTAGGGAAGTGTGTAACTACTTTTGACACTGAGATGCTTTTGTACTTGGAGTTCATAAATTCCAATCCTTTGAATATTGCAGTGATCTATGAAGCTCCATCAAGGAGTTGCATGTAACCTGCAAGACAAGGGTTTAGAACCTTAATGTGTTTTTTCTCAATCTGTCATTACTCTAAGGTTGCTAAAAGAATTCCTTTGGGTAGCAATAACGTCTTATTAGCATAGATACCCCCAACCACTCTGGTGCGTTCTAAATCCTGGAGGGGTGTATGCAGATGAATAGCATGTTTCATCATAAGCTAGCTTGGAGGGATTATGTGCCTGCTCCCCAGCACAGTGTATAACACTCATGTGATAGATTTGAATGTTTTTGACCACCGTGTTGCTGCTGTTGTTGCAATAGGTCCTTCAGTTACCTGTTGGTCACAAAAATGAGGGTTCCTGCCATATAATGGTGAGATTAGTGAGTTATGTGCCAGCACCATAGAGCAGCATGTAAACTGCCAGGCATACGCTGGGAAACTCCATCTCAATATGCATGTTCACGTGTGTATGTGTGAGGTACCTGAATTGCTTTTGAGAAGAGAGTAAGACTGTTCCTTGTGTCACCCCAACTAATGGTTCTGTGTTAAGATAGACATTAAAAAGGCCAAACTGCAAACTGGAGGAAAATAAAATGTGTTTTTATTAAAAGGTTTTAGACACAAATAACAGACATCATTCTTGTCCAGACATCACCAGCTTGAAGAAACAGAAGTACCACTAAGGTCACTGCAGTCTAGCAATCACATCAAACTATATTTAATAGCAGCCCGTCCCAACGTTGTCCGGGTATGAGTTGCTGCCGGCCAGTAGTATATTGTTTTGTAAGATTTCGTTTTGATAGCATTTCTTATCTGTGACAGGCCTGTGAAACGCTCCGATTCACAGTGCACTGCTGATGCACTTAAGAGTGCGCGTTCAGTAGTGTGTGAACTCGAGTTTCCCTACTTTTTTTTTCCTTGCAAATATGAGAGTCCCATGTCTCCATTTTTTGTAATAACACAAGAGAACAGTGAGTGTCCAATCTGTGACCTATGGGAGTGTACAGGACTTTAGAGGAGCTCTTTCTTCGGTTCAGAAATTTTCTTCCATAAACATTTTTTGTGCGCCCAGTCCCTCAGGTCGTGTGTCACAATGCCCTCCTTCTCCTAAATTGTATCGTTCTGAGACGAATTCGGAAGGGTAGGAGCAGCCGCACAGGTACTGGTCAATCATCTAACGACTTTTCAGGACGTATTATTAGTAAAACACCTTCCTGAGCTCCGCCCCGTCCGGACCCCCTCTTCCGGGGCCCCCACCTACGCTCCCTGCACAGGGCCACCATGAGCCTAGAGCCGGCCCTGATTCCAGGTTGCTGGCAATGCTGAGGATAGGTATTCTGGGTCACCTGCATCATCTATTCAGAGACATAGAGGCTAATGTTGTTTGCGTTCTTCAATCAGGAGGATTTCCCTCCAATTCTAGTATCCATCCTTATGTCAGTCCCATGATAATGGTTTTAGTTCAGACTTCAGGCTGCTTTAGTACGAGGACATTTAGATGTTGGGACTCTCACAACTTCCTCTCTTATACAGCTGTAATGCAACCCCAGGAGTTATATGCTAGCTTATTTTATCTTCTGGAGTGGTTTTGTGGATTATAGCAAAAAAAACACAACAGAAATGCACAAGCACCATGGAAGAATGAACTGAAGGTTTGCCCTGGAATTAGATGTACATACAATAAAATGTTTTGAGCTGTAAGTGGCATGGCACCACCTTCTGCTCCTCAATACTGTTTATCCCAGCAATAAAATCAAAAAAGGTTAACGAAGTACGTGGGTCTGTCTTTAGTGCACTCATGAATGCATGCACAAACGTGCAAAGACAAACTGTGCTTTGCCATGTCAGCCATGTACATGTATTCCCCTCAATTATCAAGCTGCATAGTCAGAGAACATTTTAAGAGATCTGTTTTTTATGCATCTGCCCCTAAAACCACAACCTTTGGCTTTACCAATGCTTGTTAGTTTACGCAACACAGGGATTGCTTTAAGCAGAAAACAGTGACTAAAAGCCCTCTCATGCCATAATGTTCTTACTTTAAAATTATATAATTGGTGTGAAAAAGCTGCTATATCAATAAAATAATTATATGTGGCTTTCAACGCAAAGTCATCCCCAGAAACTATTCTCATTGTTCAGAAATATAATTTCAAGAATAAAATCTGACATTATTTCCTCCGTAATTCAGTATAAATGTTTAACTTGTTTTCCTCTGATAAAACCCTGGACCGCATGATAGCATGCCAACAAACATGCAGCAAATACCATTTTTAATATGATGTTAAAAAATCTGACCAAATTAGAAGCTTGCAAGGAGCCCTGTAGACCCCAATTTGGTGCTATCGCAAGCTTTCACAAAGACCTTTTTGAGCTTCGTTATGTGTTGATCAAAATTACATCTGCTAACAAGCACCAGTGCCCCAAAAATGTTTAGAAAAAGGCATTTTTGTATGGATGCATAATTTTTTTTTGCATAAACGTTTTTGAAAAATTCTTGAAACCTCATGAAATTACACAAAATTATGCCATGAGAACAAAAATAGTTTCCCAGCAGCTCGTATGTTATTTTTTTACGCAAATGCTTAACTCGTGAAAAAATGTCTCCTGAGTTACCGTCAGGAATCTGGTGGAAGCAGTACATGTTTCTCAAAAAGTTTTCAGAATTAATCAGCATCACTCGGGCTAAAATTATGCAGAACAGCATTATGCGAAATGTCAATAATTTTGCGGCAAAACTGAAATATGGCCAAGGCCTGCCATTTTGTCCAAGGACGACAGCTTATGTATAGAAATGGTAAGCCAATCATTTCACAAAATACAAATAGTTTTTTCATGCGAATGTGTGATATTTTTGAAGAATTTAACACTTCGAAAGCTAAAAGTTTAGAACTTAGAATTTGTGTTAAATACACAGAACCCTACTTCTGTATGGAAATAACATTTGATACTTAGAATCATGAGGTTCTGTGCATAGCACACATAGCTTTTATTAAGTGGTTTTTTTATGATTGACAAACTCATCCCTTAGCTTCACAAGTTAGATTTTTTTTCTTGGTAACAGGCCTATGTTGACCCATCGTTACATCAGGAGACTATAGGAAATTGGAATTATACAAGATATAAGGGCCAGATGTACAACGGTTTCTTCTGGGCACAAATGAGTTTTAGACCCACTTGTGCCCGCAAAAAACCTGTGGCCCATGTGGATTCTGTTAACCGTGCTATGCGAAAAGGATTCTGATCTTCAGGCCTTGTTTTCGTGGTAACAGAGCTCAAGCGCGCAAGCAGGCAAGCAGGACGCTGATTGCTGAGCTGCAGCTGGTTCTCAGTTGCCGGTTGCCGGTTGCCAGTCCTTGCTGCCTTCCCCCGCTGATCTCCATACTGCCGCCGAGGTTAGGGGGCAGCATGCAACCGAGACCAACTGAGCATCACCTCGAGTTTCACCCCGAGTCTCACGCTCCAAGCTCCGAGCACGCTGCAAGGAGCTGCAAGTCAGCTAGGGTCAGTCAGCGACAGCTCCAGCTCCAGAGAACCGCCGGAGTAGCTGCGAGTTCTAATGGTGTGCAGAGTGGAGCTGAGAGTAGGGGCAGGGACAACAAGCGGAGAGAAGCCTGTGACGAGGCTGAAGGAGGGCTGACACAGGCGAGCCATCAGGGCTTAGTTTGGTCAGCCAGCCAGCGTCTTAGTGCTGGCATACGTATTCAGTACTGCCCACCGCCTGTCACCACTCGGACATACGGTTCATACTGGCGGGAGTTTGGCCGTGGACTTGCCGCTGTCTGTGCTGTCCTGTGCCTGCCACTGGGCTGCTACGGATTGCCTGATCGCCTGATTACAGCTTGGAGTAAGGTGGGTGCAGCAGCTGTGGGGCACAGTGGTGTGGCGCAGAGTGGTTCTGGCTTGCCTCGATTTTGCTCCACGGTCCTCCGCTAGCCCCACCCAACCATCGAATCCACCGCCCCATCTCGCCCCGCTCCGCTCTGATGTGCCAAAGCAGCTGCAAATAGCAGAAACAGCAGAAAACTGTGGTACCAGTGAGTGGGAGCAGCAGGTCTAACAGCACCAACTCCATTTAGAGCTGGTGAGTGAGTGAGCGAGTGTGCCAACCTGACCGCACGCAGACCCTCTACAGAGGGGGGAGGGCAGTAGGAGGCCTTCCAACCAGCGCCCTCACAAGCCTATCAGAGAGCCAGGGAATCAGCATACTGCCCACAAGTGTACCTGTGATCTCCTAACAGTAACCAGCAATCAGTCTTCCCCCATAGAAGAACCAGGTTGGAGGGGCTTTAGCACTCCAGTTGCAGCTTTACAGCAGTTTTACAGCCAGCAACAACCGGCAACTCGTGCCCTCCATACCACCTTTCATTTCCATCCTTCTCCTTCTTCAAAATATTTTGCCTTCCACACCGCTCTCCTTTAACATCTTCGCTAACACTACAGCTTGTAGCTTCACAATAAGCTCTCAAAGCGACTCCCTTCACACCCACATTTGTAGAACCTGAGCACTTGTGGCTCCACCACTGACATCACAGCTCATGTCATAGTCATAGTCCCATGCAACCTCTACCTGAAACCTCTACTTGAAAGTAACCACGGCTCCTACTACAGCTCCTACCCAGCTCTCCTAAATAGCCCTGACCTGTCCAAAGGATCATTGGACCGCAAGGGCCAAGAACAAAGGTCTAATTGATTGAATTGACTGAATTGACTGATTCAAACACCGAGACTAGGTGCCAGGAGTCATGCGATATGGCAGAGTAGGAAAAGCTCCAACAAAACCAAAACCCAAACCAAGATTGCAATATAAGCCAACTAAACAGAAGAGAGAGGGCACAAGATGTTTTAGGGGCAGCAGCCCACAGGACCCCGATTGCGTAAGCCACAAGATAAAACGCGAAAAAATTTGAAGAACCACAAAACAGCGAAAAACTTGAAGATATACAAAGTAGCTTAATGGAAGATAAGGCAGAATCACAGCACAGGCAAGGGATAAAGAAATCACAACAAGCACAAGATTGGCCGAGCAGGACTTAATTGGGGTAGAAGGAGAATCGACAAGGAGAAATCCCTGCATATTGCAGCCAAAAATATACACAAAGTTCTCCTTCCTGAAAGACTCTGGAACTGCAATATTCTCTAAAAGCGCTAGTATAGAAGGACCTCAATCCCCTCTTTTACCACTTGCTACAACCAAACAGCTTAGACCACAAACCAGACTCACTGGCAGCGAAAGATACAGAAGCACAAATCCACTCTAAAAGAACATCTCAAATGAGTCTACAACTCAAAACCAAGGATCACCTGGGATCTAGCCAAGCAGCCGAAGACACGGAGACATCAAGTGCAAACAAGGTAGATAACTCTGAACAATAGGGACTATTGGAACACCCACAAAATCCCCAAAAGGTAATTAATAACGATCACACTGGCTCATCACAATATAATCCAGCGGAAAGTATAAACATGGCTCAAATCAGCATCCCTCACCTTCAACAAACTAGGATAACAGCTGGTGCTTTACCGTGTCAGCACCAACTTTTGATCAGCAAGGATCTGATCCTCTGAAAGCCCAACTCTCCAGCCACGCTGCTGAGAACTTACTAGGCCAAGGTGCCAGCTTCTCACTTCAACAAGCAAGGGTTGAAATGGGATCAGCCCCAATGCTTTATCAACACCCATCATCAGCTCCAGACAAGCAGAGCGACCAAAAGCAGAGGAACCAGACACCACAATCAAATAATTCCCCCCCTACTGATCTTATCACCTACCTTATCAATCACCAGTTCGGTTGACAAACAATCTCAAGCAGGCTCATCCGTTCCTTGTAAAATAAAGGGAACAGCAAAATAGTACAAGGGCAGCTCCCACAAATCGACGATCAGTCTGCCTCCAACTGAGACATGACCTTCCTAGCCTCACAAGAGTGGGAAGACCTAGTCGCCTCTTACACTCAAGGACCGAGTGATCGACCCAATGGCTTGCAAACAGGAGGAAACAATACAGGTCATAACAACAAAAACATAATCTGGGAATCACTATTAAGCACCACGCAATACTCAACGGCGGCCCTGCAATATCAATCCCATAAAATGGACCTCCAGCTCACTGTTTTGCAGTCGCTTGCTGACTTTACTTTGGCAATTGATAAAAAGCTAAGCAAGCTGAATGGTCTAATAAAGAGAGGGCAGGCAGCGGCCGCAAAAACACAGTTTGTGCAACAAGAATGCCTGTGCACCCCGATAGTGGACAAAGAACAAACGCTACCAACAACACTGGCTGACCTGTTGTCAACTCTGAAACCAACAACCGCACACAGGCAAACAGGCAACAATTGGATCCCCAGGGAAGAGGCAACACAACTGAGTGCACAACCAACAGTGCTAAAATCACCAAACAGCGGCTCTCTAACGGAAGATAACAGTCCCCCCGAGGTTGAAAAATAGCACCCTCCGGAAACAAAGGCCTATCAAAAAGACCAGGTTGAAAGCAAAATAGGAAAGGTAGAAATAAGAAACCCACAGTCCAGGCCCAGCACTCAACATACCGCTTTTTGACAGGTTTATCTACAACAGAATTGCTTAACGAAGAAACATCAAATGAAGACGAGCCAGTTTCGGTACATAGCACAAAGATCTTGAACGCAAGGACCAAAACCATGAAGCAGCAACAAAAGACATCTAGCTGCCTTGCAAGTACCAGCAACAAACAAGAGAACACGTCTGAACAGAAAGGGAATCAACCTGACAAATATCCCACTTCCAACCGCATTCGTCCAGGAGATCAACCAAGCAAGCACAAACATAGGGAAAGAGGCACCAACTGCCTCACCGAGTAGAACAGCACTAATCAATGGAACACACCAAACAATAAAACTGCATGGTTCAGCCTCCAAGGAGGCCCAAAATAAGTGCCAACAATGTTCAAGTCATAACCATGAGAAAGACGTCAAAGCGCACGCCACAGAAAGGAATTCGCCTGTTCGTACAAAAAACTCTAATCACAGTCAAAACTCTGGAACATTCACAGCAAATCTTTCCAAACTAGGGCTCCTCCTCAATAGTGTAAACATCAATGCAAGCAGTCCATCTCAAAATTAAGGCCCTCTCGTTCACAGACTAATTACTAGTAATAACATACAGTCACAAGACTAGGCCATAACTAAGGCTGAAGGGACAGACACAATAATATTTCATCCCCAATATAAATCCAGAGGCCGCATGGACACACTGAATAGAGGGAATATTCTACAGCTCTTACATTCCATCACAACCTTAGCAACCATCGAAACCCCAGACTTATTGTCAGTAGAATTTCTGTAAACAACAACAGTCAGTGCACAGAAGCCACAAGAACAAACTGGCAAACAGCTGAGGTTGCAGGTAGAATCCTTTGGGAAAGAGATAGCTTTCATAACTGGGGGATAGGCTTGGAATCTATCCCAAAACCGTTATACCCAACTCCTTTTCTTAAAGCAGAAGTAAATAAGTCACGCCAGATTACTTTTTCAGTCTTGAAAGGAGCAAGAAGCAGAGCACCAGGCACAACAACTGATGCACATTTGACAACTGTACTGCAAACGACCCAAGGTCCCCTTTGTCCCCATCAACTCATTGTTCCCATCAACGCTTAACAATTGAACAGGGATACATCAGCAAATAACACCGGCATGCCCAAAATGACAGGCGTCAGACACAATATTGCTTTCACAAATAGAACGCGATGGAATTGTGGTATGTGCCTGGAACATCAACGGCCTAGCATCCAAAATGCAAGATCAAGAGTTCATAAAATACCTGACCTCTTTTGACATCATCCAGCTTCAAGAGACCTGGGAAGATAAGCCATTTGATCTGCAAAGTTACACCTCCTACTCACTCCTGGCAATAAAGGTATCTGTCTTTGGCCGCTGCTCGGGGGGCCTACAGCTTCTTGCCTCAATAACTGAAATAGGTGAGCTACTCCCAGCTACCATACATTTGACACCACCAAGCAGCATTCAAGCCACAAAGTTAACAGTCATGTTTAGTCAGTCCAAACAGGATATCATAAAAATAAATGTTTACGTGCACCCGAAACAAAAATCAAAGGCAGCAAAGGAGCTGCTATTGAAGTTGCAGAGAGTAATGGAAGAAGAATCAACAGACCTTATAATTCTGGCTGGCGACTTCGATATGCACTTCTTAGGGTCAACTAAGGAAGAAGTCTCAATGCAGGAACTCTCAAGCACATGGGGAATCCCAACACAAGGCCAAATTCAGTCCACCAAGCCACCTAGGATTGCAATGAACTTACTTAGGGGCCTAGAATACTTAAACATGAGAGCCTTCAAATAAGACCAAGCCAAGCCCCTGAAATCCGCAATTCCATCTTGCTGGAAGGAACAACTAACCTAAAAAGAATAAGGTGCAATTCCAACAATATAGATGAAATAGCAGCAGGAGCCAAAGCTCTATACAACCAAGGTCAAGTCAACTCAACACAACCAACAGAAAGCTGGGAAATGGCCGCAATATGTTAACAAAGAAAAAGGTATGCTTCCCATGAGATTCTTTAACTGAAATAGACAGAGGACTTCCTTGCTAGCTCTGCGCTAGTCAGTTAACAAAGCAGCCATCTTGGACTGACTTCACTCACAACTTTGTTACACTCTGCCCGTAAAGGGCAGCACCTTGCAGATACATCTTCCCATCTATATATCCCCCGCTAATTAAGGGTCACCTACACTATGGAGCGCACCGGTAACTTCACTTACTCCCTCACTTACCCCCCAAACCTTTCAAAAAAAGCAGCTAAAGGTTTCAAACATAACTTATTAAAATCTCACCCTGAAACCCCAATCCCTGACCCATACTTCTCAATGAACAAAGGGCTCAGTAAGAATTACATCATCTTCTACACTAAAAGAAGAGCTCGATGGTGAAAAGCCTTTCTCGCTCTCTTTAAGATCTCGCTCATGAAGAAAACAGCGCACGGATTGACACTATCTATCCTACCTTCCCTATTCTTCAAAGCTGCAGCCACAGTCAATATCTAACATAATGGAATCATCCTCATCCAATCAACCAACCACAACCTCAATATGATAGATCACATTTTTCCTCTCCATCCAATTGTTCCGATATTTTCAACTCCCATTCGGATCCCGAAGTTAGTCAGGATTCCCAGCTGTCCCCGTCTGCTCCGACATTAACACTAGACCTCAACGACACACCACCTAATAACACATTCCACCTAATAACCGCCTCACTCCATAACACTACAAATTCACTCACCATTACTCCCAGCACCTCCCATCAGCCCGTCAGCCTTCACCCTGCACTGTCTCCCCCACCCTCCCTCCTCACCATTACTCCCAGCACCTCCCATCAGGCCGTCAGTCCCACCTTTACCCCCAAAGATCCTGGCATAGCCGTCTCTCAGTCCCCTCACCCTGCTCTATCTCTCCCACTCTCTCCCTCTCCATTACTACCAGAAACTCCCATCTGCCCGTCAGCCCCACCTATACCCCCACTGATCCTGGCATAGCCGTCTCTCAGTCCCCTCCTCATCCGGCTTCCTGACTCCCCTCCCCATTAACATACACTCAGAAAGAACTCTTTGCATTGTCCCCAACCTCGACTCCCCCTCAAATGACACTAAAGAGGCTACTACTCTGCCTACTCCCTCTGTCCACCCTTCTAATAAGGACACTCTCACGCCTGACCCTAGACTTTACCAAATATTATCAGCCCTTCAGCAAGTCAAATCTGACATACGTACCCTACACAACCTTTTTTTAAAGCAACCCAAGTTCACTCACAATATACAGGAATACAGTTCTTCCCAGCACTCCAAGAACTATAGTCGCACCCAACAGTAAGCTCCCAGGCTCAGGGGTCTCCGCTTTGGAGCACAGTCCTGCACCTCAATGCCATATCCCGGCCTATCAGGATGATAAACCCTCTGTCTGATATAGAATTAGGGGCCCTCCTTCGCTCTTATGAGCTACCTCACCCTCCACATATCGGGGACTTCCAGTTATCTCACATACAGACTCCTGAATACAATCTATTCCGATCAACACATATAGAACCACCAGACACAACTCCTGAGGGATTGTTGAAAATACCCTCACTAGAATCCCCATTACAATCAAACCCACCACAGTTTCCAACAAGTCGCCGCTAAACGGTATTCTCCTAAACTGCAGATCCGCATCTAGACATGCAGCTGATATAGCTGACCTATTTCTCACTAATGAACCAGACATTCTGAGCCTGACGGAAACTTGGTTAAATGAAGCATTTACTCCCATCATGGACATCTTATTACCCCCTAACTATGACATCACCAGACTAGACAGAAAGGACAGGCCAGGCAGTGGGATAGCCGGCATACACCAGATCAGCCTAACATTGACCAAATCCAATGCACCGCTTTATCTTTTGAATACCTCTGCTTAAACATTGCCAACAATAACAAACAGATATGCTCTTTACACACTTTCTACCACCCTCCTGGAGATAACCTCACATTCATAGAACACTTCATGGATATTCTAGCATCAAATGACAGTCAAAAAAATAAGCAAATTTTCCTGGGGGACTTCAACCTTCACTGGGATGACCAGAATGACCCAGGGGTAAACAGCATCAAAGCTTTCCTCGCTGACCTTAAGCTTAACCAAAGATGTAACAGCCCTACACACAACAAATGCACAATTCGGGACCTAATAATCTCCAAAGTGGACTCCACACAGCCCGACTCGATCCTCCCCTGCAACTGGTCTGACCATCATGTCATTACATTCCAAATCTTTGAAACTGTTAAACGACTACCAACACAACCCCTGAGAACTAAGATCTGGAAGAGAAACATTGGCTCTGACCTTATAGCATCAGCTAATTCAAACCTTCTATGTCCCCGGAATACCTAGCCGATGTACAGGGGCTGACCAATCACTAATTTCACTCCATGAACAACCTACTAGACAAAATAGCCCTGCTTCAACAGAAAAGAACTTCCACAAAAGACTCAAAACCTTGGTATGATGGGCTGCTCAATGAAGACAGACGCTCTCTCAGAGTAATTGAACGACGTTGGAGAGCTGCCCCCTAAGCTGACCACCTCAAGCTTCTTAGCGTTTCCAGAAATGCTTATTTTAGAAAGATCAGAACATCTAAACCGACTTCTTCAGGACTCAACTGGACCTGGCCTAAAACCGCCCCAAAAAGCTATTCGATCTTATCAAAGCCCAAACCAAGAGCCTACCCAGTCTCCCTAATGCTATCCCACTTACTTTACCCAATTCTGATGAATTTGCCTCCTTCTTCGCTTCTAAAACAGAATCTATAAAATCAGATCTACTCAAGGACCTCCTATCCCTCTCAGACATGAAAAATAACTCATCACTACCCCTGGCTGGTGCCCAAGCTAATGACCCCCCAAAATTCAAACTCAAAAACAACTCAACTTGGTCCCACTTCAACACCTACAGTGAAGATACCATATTAAAAACGCTAACTGCTCTGAAACCCTCCAATCATTTCATAGACCCGCTCCCTGCTAATTACCTAAAATACTTCATTCCTCTATTACTACCCCACTGGACCAAGATCATAAATATGTCCCTCCTTCAAGGATCCATTCCAGACATCCTGAAAACAGGTCAGGTTTCGCCTATCCTAAAAAAACAACAGCTGACCCCTCCGACCTAAATAACTATCATCCGATCTCTAACATACCTATGCTAGCCAAACTCCTAGAAAAATGCGTTAACATTCAGCTGAACTGTCACATTGATCAATTCAACCTGCTTAACCAAATTTCAATCAAGCTTCAGAGCAGGTCACAGCACCGAATAAGCCATGACACATGTAATAGATGACGCTCTAAAAACCCTGGACCAAAACGAAGCCTGTTTAACACGGCAACCTGCTAGAACTCCTGAAACACAGAATGGGAATGTCTAGAACTGTATTTACCTGGTTTACCTCTTTCCTCCAAAATAGATTCCAAAGATTCAAGGTCAAGCAATCCCTGTGCAACCCCATGCCAGTCACAATAGGAGTTCCGCAAGGCTCCTACCTCTCACCCACCCTTTTCAACCTTTTTATGGAACCTCTTACCGATCTTCTCAGCCTCGCCAAGATTCACTTTCACATGTATGCTGATGACACCCAAATCTACATGAAGATCCACTCACTTGATGACATCAAATTGCTCAACACCACACTACAAAAAACCAAAAAACATGGCTGGCCGAAAACCATTTGAAACAAAACTCCCTCAAAACGGAATTCTTCCTAATCGCTCCCCCTAACAAAACTCCCACTATCCTGGATTGGCTGAAGGACTTAACAGCTCTCAAAGGACAACCTCTCATCATTGACTCACCAAAATCGCTAGAGGTAACGCTTGAGAGTAACATAAAGATGCAGAAACATATCAGCGCCTCCACAAAAGGAGCTAACTTCCATCTAAAGACCCTGCGAAAACTGAAACCCTTTCTGCCTGCCTATGATTTCAAACAAGAAGTTCAAGCCCTAGTAATCCCTCGTGTGGAATATGGGGCAGTAACCTTATGCGGCTTCCCAAGGTCTTCGACAGCCCCGCTAAGAGCCACTATCAACTCAGCTGTGAGACTCATCACATGTTCAAAGAGAAACTCTCACGTATCCCCAGACCTGAGAGCCCTCAACTGGCTACAGTTTGAAGCCAGAATACATCTGAAAATCGATTGTTTGATGCACAAGGCCCTCCACCACAACGCCTGCACTACCTAGCTCAGAAATTGGTGCTCTCTGCGGGCAGCAGAGCCTAAAGGAGTGCCAAGACTCTTCTTTTAAAATCACAACGATTTGCTAAGAAAAAAACCTATAACCGATCCTTCTCTGGTATGGCTCTTAGGACCTGGAACGCTTTGCCCAGTAAAACAAGAATGAACCCTTCCACAGCCTCCTTCAAAAAAGAAGTGAAAACGATCCTCATGGCTAAATTCATGTGAACTCTATGACTGTTTACTGTATTTTATTACATGTTCTATTTTTGCTCTCCATAGTCGTCCTTTTGTTTTTGCGCCTGCTTAGTTTTACGATTATGAGATTTGTATAACTTTTTCACCTAGATCTTTGTATGCTATATCTTACTTTCTACATATGACTTGTAAAGCGCTCTGATACTCGCAAGGGTCTTGTTCACGCTATATAAAACCTTCAAAATAAATAAAATTTGTCAAAACCCTAGGAGTCAAATACTCACATAGCGACTGCTTGAAACAAGGTAAAGTTGCAGCCTTTACTATCGATGCACAAAATAGCCCTACCACTAAAAAACTAAAGCAAACTATAAATTGCACTCTAAACCAACAACGCAAATCCCCAAACAACCCAAGACTGCAAGGAACACTCTGTGAGCTAAAGACCTGATTAAAACAAAATAGATGGGAGAAAAAAAGAACAAAGGATAATGATCTTTGGTTGAAACTTATATACGACACAAACCAGAAAAATAGTGCCAAATTCTGGCAAACAGTAAACAAATTGCAGCATCCCAATCATCATGGGATCAACTCCAATATCACTGAAGCCACCTGGACCAACTATTTATTTAAACACTTCAACGATCATGAACCTGAAACAGCAGTCTCCCTGGCTTCCTCGAGTTACGTTGTCACAACAAACCAAACTGGGGTGGGAAGAAATCACAACTGCCAAAGTGACGCGGGCGTCGAACCATCTAATCGGGCGAGTTCTTGTTCATCCATAGAATTGAGTACATGGTACCCGACTCGGTCTCGGAGCCTTTTATCAGTTTCCTGGAACTGATGCTCAGCAGAATTCGGATTTGTTAAGGCAGAGAAGAAAACTCTCTTGCTCTCTGGACGGATACCCTTCCTAAGGTAAGTTCCCTTACCTACATATGCTATTGTTCCTACATTTCCTTCGGGTTCTTCCTGTACTTCTTCCTCCTCGGAGGAAACCTTTTCTTTCTCTTTCTGGTGTACTGCTATCACTGCTTTCTTAATCTTCTTGTACATAGAGTCTATGCAATTTTGTCTGTCATGTCTTCCATCAGCTATATTTTGACCCCACTTGTTCAATGCGTCTAATTCACTCTGATCTGTTCCGGGCCTGTCTCGTTCTCTTATTAGACAATTTATGAAAAATCGTAGTATCAGTGCTTGCATGCCAACTTTCTGTTTCTCCATGGCATCCTTAATACTGTCAGAGTCCTTTCCTGTCTGAACGAACTCATATATTCTGTCTAGATGATCCTTCATTCCTGCATAGCATAACAAGCTATCCGTAGCGGATCTTAACCGTAATGATGCTAATATCATTAAATCGTCTTTTCCGGGTACTGGATCATATCTGCAAACTGACATGTTTTCTTTTAATGCGTCAAGGCGGGATGAATTAGAGGAGTGGGGAGACCTGTACGTGAGAGGACTCTGCATATCTTTGAGATTGAATCTGTGAGTTGGTGGCGGGGTCTGAGGACCCGCGGTCGCACCTCCTGAAGCGGACGCTTGTACATTACCTCCCTGGGGAGTCTGTATCTGAACTTGAACTTGTCGTTTAGGTGGATCAGGCAAACGTGGTTTCGGTAGGTCAGTTTTGAGTACGGGAAGTGGCGGGGCTGGCGGAACGGGAGAAGTCTGTTGCGGTACCGGCGGAACGTGACCTGGGGGTGGAGTGCCACCCCCGTCCCTGTCAATAGGCAGGGCACGAACAGGCAGATTGGTGTAAGCTGGTGCTACATCGTCTAAGTATGAATTTAGGAATATGTCTTTAGTAGTCTTATGCATTACTTTAGTTGGAACTAATGGTGACGGCAAATTTTTCGGTATTTCTGAAATGGCGTCAGGGGTACCTTCGGCCAAAAGATACATGTTGTTCACTTGGCTATTTCGGATGCGATCTATTTGTTCTGATTTTACTCGAATTCCTTCAATAACTAATTCGTTTTCTTGGGCCTTTTCTGATTCTTTAAGTCTGTCTTCTCTACGGAGTGCTCTTTCAGCACGTTTATGTGATTCCTTACGCCAAAATTCTATGGCGTCTTTCTGAGATTGTCTGGCTTTCTTTTTCCGTAATGCTTCTTCTACCTTTATGATGCACTCGGCATCCCATGTTCCGTTAACTGGCCATCGGTATCTTTCCTCTAGGTGCTTGGTATAATCGGTCCATAACTCTAGATACAATATGGCGTCTATGCCATGTTTGTTATACATGAAATTACCTGGAGTGTCCCTAGGGGGGATTGGAATTTCTTCCTCTAACATCCCTTTCCTAGTTCCTATCTGCTTTAACTTGCTGAAAAACGGCATTGTGCCTACTTGATACTGAAATGCTCGATCCTTGATACTTAATTCTGAATGTAACTATTTATACAAAAAAACACAATAATACACAAGGAAAACAATCACATTCATACCACGACATTAATCACAAAGACATTGAAAACATAGATGATTACCCCACTATACTGGATGTACTGCTAAACAGTACAGATACACTGTTGTAACAGTGCAAAGATTCAGAAATTCGGAATACTAGATATACTGCTAAACAGTACAGATACACTGCCTAAAAACAGTGCAGACCGGACTTGCGTACCCAAACCCGTCTAGATACGACCCAGCAATGGTACTCACCGGGAAGCACGGAAACAGAAGGCCTCGGAAAAACTCGACTGGACTCGACTCGATACTTCGGAAAACTTCGGAAAACTTCGGGAATTTTCGGAAAACTTCGGAAACCTGGTGGGCCTCTTGACACCTCGGACCTTGCTTCTTTCGGCTAGGCTCTGGTCGGGATCCTCCGCACTCCTCACCGCCTCGTCTGGGCACTGATCGCAGTCTTCGTCACCTCCGTGGGTCAGAGGGAGATGCAGGAAATCCTGCCAGTACGCGTATGTTCCTTCCAACTGATGGCAGGGGACAGAGCTTGCAATGCGCCAACCGGCGCGTGAGGTGGGGGAGGGGTCCCTATTCGGGCGCCAAAATGATGTAAACAATTAATTTACTCTCTTAATTTCTATGCAGGTAAGTACTTAATCAATAATAACTCAGATCGGATGAAAAAAGACAGAGTCCGTGGTGTGAGAGTTCTAAGGGGTTTTATTCCTCAAAAAGGAATGGTCATGGCCAAGATATCATGTTCTGACCACCACACAGGGTGTCAGAAGGGATAGAGCGCTCATATTTTATTAACAGTACATAGCTTATATACTTACTTTACATCATTGGAAACAGTATAGAAGGCGTAACAGCTGAGAGAAGACAAGATAACAGTATTACACGTGGTACATGTGCGTAATCAAGAGGCGTGAACTAGAGGTGTGTTCTGGAAACGTCACTGATAGGTGTCACAAAGGGGTGGCACTAACAGAAAATGTGGCAATGTCAGCAGAAATCGGAAGCTTGGATGCGTGCGCAGCTGGATGACGTGTAACTGGAGGGGTGCAGGGGACTTGACATTTACACTGACGGAAAGAGACAGAAGTCTGGCATGTCAGATCAACTTGTGCTTCTATCATATCTGATATCTGATGTTTAGGAACTAAGCTATCGGGGCAGAAAGGTCTCTAGAGCAGAAGCTATTCTATACTTGTTGTGAGTGCGTGTATAAGCGCCTGAGTGTCTGTATGAGAAGCGTGGGGGCATGGGGCCTTCCATGGAAGCATGGCAACAGAAGCTATGAATTACTTGCATAGAGACAGGTCGGCCCTTTAGCCTCGTAGCTGAGGAAGGATGTTTACTGAAGCTAGCAGGCTGGAATGTATTTTCGGGGAGGGAAACAGATAACTCGAAGGTTATAGTCAATCTTGGCAGGCAGCAGGCTGAGCTGAGCACGGAGGGCCGCGCTAGAAGTAAGTCAGAGTTCACGGGTACGGGGGCTGCCTGGGCAGAGATTTCACGGAGTCAGAAGCCAGAAAAGAGGCTCGGTGGCAGAGATTCAGGGCCTACTTCAGCCAGGGCTGAAAAACGTAGGAGTACACTGCAAAAAGACGTTGGCATAGCATACTTAGGAACGGACCATTCAACCCATTCATGGTGGGTCTGAAAGAGGACATGTTAACGTTGGACGCAAATGTATTTGCGTCTTCATAGCTGACACAGGAGGGAAGTTACATGCACTTTAACTCGTACATGGAGTCGGTGGGGTACTCGCTAGGGAACACAACTTGACCATAAAATTTATATTACCTCAGCAGCTAGAGGCAGTTCTTCCCTCAAGACACGCCCGCTCATCTTGTACAGGAGTCATGCAAAAAGAAACTCTAGTCGAAGCAATAAGAAAACAAATATCTAGAGGCAGAGGGGCAGGAGCACCGGGCCCAAACTGCATACCGCTGTTGTTATACAAAGCAAGGCATAAGTCCCAGTAATAGGACAGGCTTTAAGAACTACAGCAATCCCAGAGTCATGGAGAGGCTCAATCATCAGTCCAATATTTAAGCAAGGAGCGAGATCTGATCCAAACAACTATCGCTTGATAGCCTTTATAGACACTGAGGCAAAATACTATGCAGGGATTGTACTTAAAGACTTGGTCGCCTGGTCCACAAGAAAAAACATAATACCAATAGCTCAAATAGGTTTCCGTCAAGGGCAAGGAACCATAAACAATATTATGGCTTTAACCATGCTCATGGATGCAGCAAAGCAAGATAAATATCCTCTATACCTTTGCTTTATAGATTACTCAGCAGCCTTGGACAATGTCGGCCTATCCAAGCTCTGGCAAAAGCTGAAGGAATGGGGGATACCACCACACCTCCTTGACCAACTCATACAGCTGCATACCGACACATGGACAAGATCAAACTAGCCGCTGCGAAGCATGTCTCAAACAAAATCATCACCTCAAAGGGATTAAAACAAGGCTGCGTCCTGGCCCCACTGCTTTTTAGCCTCTTCCTGTCAGACCTGCTGGCAGAACTGGACGCTTGCTCCTCACACGCTTCAAAGCTATTTGGCTTGACACTGACAAACCTACTTTATGCCGATGACCTAGTGCTGATCAGCAGAACTCTGATAGGTCTCCAGCACTTTCTAGATGCCACCCAACATTTTTCACATCAGAACGCCTTAAAAAGACATTAAAAAAAATCTAAAGTTATGGGCGTAAACTACCACAAGAAGTCAAATCCTCACCGGCACCTGGATGGGAAATGTCCGGATCAAGTAACAACCTATAAATACCTGGGCATGTTATTAGACAAAAACAATTATTTTATGCCACAGCTAGAACCCTTAAAACAGAAGAGAGTAATGATCTGCTTGGCATTAAAACCTCTGAAGAAACTGCTGCCAGCCTTAAGACTCGATCCCTTTTTAAAAGTCCTGCGAGCGAAACTACAACCAACAGTTAATTATGAGAGCGAATCCACGGCGGGAAGAGACAGCAGCAATCCTTGACTATAAAATTGCAACCTCCTATCGCTCAATTTTGCAACTCCCCAAATATGTTTCACCTGCTCAAATAAGACTAGAATTCGGCCTTCAAAAACAGGAAGTAGAAAGGCAGTGTGCCTTTTTAAAGAGCTTGGCATAAAATCAGAGCTGCTGACACAGGGTCCCTGAACAATCAGCTTTGGCTTGAGCTGTCCCGTACTGGCAAGTTGCCTGCTAATGACTACGTTCAGAAATTCTTGCAGGCTCTTGGTCTGACAGAGGCCTGGAACACTCCAATGGGCCATTTAGTTTTCAAAAAACTAGTAACAAAATCGACAAAGCTCATATCGGTCATAGAGGATAAGAATCTGGTATCCACGCAAGCTCATGTTTGGGTCGTGCTTAACTATTACGAAGTCCTCGAACCTCGGCCATACCTTAATGTCAGATCCAAGCTTGTGATCAAAGAAAAATTCCTAAGGTTACAGTTAGGAGTTGGTCTGATCAGCCTGCTTTTGCCATCATGGGAAGGAAGAGGGAATGATCAGACCTGCTGCCTGTGTGCGAAAGATACTGAGACTCTGATCCACATCATATGCAAGAAACTAGATGACATTCGGAAAACACTGTTAAAACCATTATTTAACCAGCATGAAGTGAGGTCCTGCAGGCAGGCAGTGATGCTGTGCTTTAATCCTACCTTAGTGCAACTCAACTGGCACCTTACAAAAATCTTCGATCTGACATCATTGAGACTGGAAAGGCAAGCTGCCAACAATTAAGACCTATAACAGAGTGTCTCAGATCCTGTATTGGACCACTCGACTGGACAATTAAGAAAGTTTACGTCAATGACTTTATACAGGCCTATAAGTCTGCACCAGTGGTCCTAACACAGTTGAAACAATTTTATGTCTTTTAATCATAAATTAAAAACATTTTTAACCTTGCACTTTATTTTATATTGTTTATTAATGCAATCTTTTTTAAAGTAACTTTCAACGTTTTGAATGCAACGTTTTAATTAATCAAGCATAATAAACGTACCTTACCCTTGGCCCATGTACTAATCCTATTTTGCAAGTCACAAATTAATTTGCAACTTTCAAAATAGGATTAGCGACTCGCTATTAGGAAGGGGTGCTCCAAGGCGTCCCTTCCTAATAGCGACTCCTAAAGGCATGTATGAATGTTTTGTGACTGCAGTTGCAATTGCAAAGCACTTGCAGTTTACCACCATTCTCAGAAGGGTGGTAATTCACTTGCAAATGGGAAGGGGTCCCTGACCCCTTGGCCTTTGTGAATGCATGCACAAATATTTTTTAAGAGCAGGCAGTGGTCCCAGGGACAGGTACATCTGGCCCCATATAATTAAAAAGCGTTTAACTAGGTTAGTTAAGATAATACAATATTAGTAGGAAATATGTCCACTCTTTGATTGAGAAATCAGATGACTTTGGATTTGAAAAAGGTGGCTTCTTTACTTCAGAAACACAGGATTCTGGTCAATAGGGAGAAATCAACCTTGGATCCAGTGCAGGACATGGACATTATAGGGACCATAATTCAGACACAACTCAATTCAGTATTCCTATCTGATTACAGGATAGAGAATATATAAACTTGCTTCCTCTCCACTGAAGTAGGACCACCTCAGTGCACAAATGTGATTGCAGGTAGAGTATGGTGTGGATGTAATCCATCCAATAGTTCCCTGGGCACTATTCATTAAAGGAACACTGGCTCGTCAATCGTTTTCATTTTTGAAACAGGTGTCACAAACCTTCGACAAATGCATAAAGAGGAACTCAGTGCTGAAAGTTTTATTCATGGTTGAAACCACATCTTCCAAGACCAGGAGCTAATTTGTTCTTTAAATCTATCGAATAGATGTCAGTAGCCTATGATGGGATGCTATTTTTAAAATAAGTTTTATATAGCGCTGGGTACACCCGGAGGTATCAGAGCACTTTACATAAGGTCCACAGAAATTATAAAATTACTTCAGTTACATGTTACATCAGTTACTAGAAAAACATTTTTCAAGAGTGTAGCAGACTAAATAAATGGAGTTTAAAGGGGTAAGGGGTTGGGGTAAAGGGGTAGGAGTTAGATAGAATGAAGAGACAAAGGAGGGTCTGCCCAAAGTCCGGCTGGGTAGGTCTCGACCGAGTGGGAAGTTCACAGTCCATCTCCTCTTTAGCTATCAGGTAGCTCCACCGGGCAGCAGCCAAACAGCTAGGTCTTAGCGGGAAAACAATTAAAGAGCAAAAGCAGCGGTGGGGAAGAAACAAGACAAATGTCAGAAATCCGGCTGGGTAGGTGACGGCCATGGCGGTGTGCTGGAGCCAATCTCCCCTATAGCTGTTGGTGCAGCTCTACCAGGGATCGGCCATGTATGCGTTTCGGGTTTCACCAGAATAGAGAGAGGAAACAGGAGGTGATCCAAAGTCAAGACTCGAGAGAGGTAGGGGGTAAGAGAACGGGGAGGAGGGAAGTAAGGTCAGGAGAGACATCGATCCTGGTGTTACTGGGGAGAGCCTTCAGCTAGGTTCTCCAGCTGGCCACTGGGACAAAGATGGTGAGAGGAGAGGTGAGGAAAGGACAGACTCCAAGTTCAGAGCTCCTCATGGTGAAAAGTCTCCCCTGGCGGCCACCTTAAGGTCAGGCAAAGAGTGAAAAGCCCTGTGGGTTGCCATATCCGGGTCCTTTTCAAGGATTGCTAAGATCCTTCCTGGGGCTCTGCTATTACTGCTTTCCCCCCTCAGGGTGCCATTGGGGTGCCCGCTCGCCATACCAGTGTCTGGTGGAGTGCCCAGGGTGAAAGGAACGGCTACTGGCACACTCAACCTCTAGTTCTGGCTCCTTTCCAGAGGTTTGTAACAGATTTTGGTGCTGGCCACACTGCTGGCTCTCCAGGTATGGACTATTACTTCTTGGGTCTTCCTGATAGGACACTGCCTTCCAGAGGGTTCACCTGAGAAAGCTGTCTTCAGTGTTGGACACATATGTAGTGTGGTACCAACAATATTAGTACCTGTATCCAAACAGATGCTCATGCGGAGGACAATGGCTGTCAACGGTGTTGTGAATCCCGCTATGGGGGGATTCACACTGCATGCCTCTTCATCTCCGATGCACTTGAAACACTCTTCAAATTGACAAAGGTGAGAGCTATCAGAAAGGCTCTTCTGGGCTTTGAACATCTACTGAGAGGTTCAGTGGTGATTATCAGAATAGACAAAATGACAGCTATTCCATACATCAACAGGCCATGGAGGACTTAATCCACAAGTCTGCCGAACACTGCAGTAAAGGTCTTTTAAGGGACCAAACTACATTTTATGTTCCTTAGCACAAGTCACACTAAGGGGATAAACAATATAACAGTTGATAAGATCAGGAGAATTTTTCAATCGCCTCAAAAATATTGTTTGCATTGGAGTCTTTAGTACAATTTCCAAGGAATGAGTAGTTCCTGTACTCTGCCTTTTCGCAAATCAAAAAATCCTCTTACTCCCCTATTTGTTCTCTCTTTCAGAAGAAGGGAGCTTGGAGGATGGAAGACCCTGTCCTACACCAGGCCAAATAGTCTCAGTTATGCCTTTCACCGTCTCCACATATTTCAAGGGTCCTGAAGGAGAGAAGAAATAACTAACTAGACTGTCTCCTAATTTTGTCTCAGCTTGGCTACACATCATGCTTTCTTTTTCTTCAGCTGATGACAAAGGTGCCATAGAGATATTTTAAAATATTTACAACAAGGGGTGGTGAGGGACAGAGTCTCTGAATTAAGCAGAAAACTCTCACCCAGTCAAGAGATCAGGGCTAGATCCAACACCGTTTTTTAGCTCACTGCACCATCCCAGTTTCAGAACCCGGCTGTATGCAAATTAGTCTGTTCCTGTCCCAGTGCATGATGGGAACAGGGCAAACCAAACTACAAAAGCCAATTCTTACACTGGGAAGGAAACAAGCTCCCGGGGACCGGTTTCTGGCATTACAGCCGTCTTCGGCCCGGTTTGCTTGAATCCTGATGGTGCAATGAGCAAGGGACTCACATCTGAGTATACCCTTCCACGCTTAGGGTGGACAAAAATATTTACAACAAGGGGTGGTGAGGGACAGAGTCTCTGAATTAAGCAGAAAACTCTCACCCAGTCAAGAGATCAGGGCTAGATCCAACACCGTTTTTTAGCTCACTGCACCATCCCAGTTTCAGAACCCGGCTGTATGCAAATTAGTCTGTTCCTGTCCCAGTGCATGATGGGAACAGGGCAAACCAAACTACAAAAGCCAATTCTTACACTGGGAAGGAAACAAGCTCCCGGGGACCGGTTTCTGGCATTACAGCCGTCTTCGGCCCAGTTTGCTTGAATCCTGATGGTGCAATGAGCAAGGGACTCACATCTGAGTATACCCTTCCACGCTTAGGGTGGACAAAAATATTTACAACAAGGGGTGGTGAGGGACAGAGTCTCTGAATTAAGCAGAAAACTCTCACCCAGTCAAGAGATCATGGCTAGATCCAACACCGTTTTTTAGCTCACTGCACCATCCCAGTTTCAGAACCCGGCTGTATGCAAATTAGTCTGTTCCTGTCCCAGTGCATGATGGGAACAGGGCAAACCAAACTACAAAAGCCAATTCTTACACTGGGAAGGAAACAAGCTGAGCTGGGATGGGGCAGTGAGATAAATAACGGTGATGGATCAAGCCCTGATCTTTGGACTGGGTAAGAGTGGTCTGCTCAATTCAGACACTCTGTTCATCACCACCCCCTTTTCTGTATCGATTTTGGCCACTATAGGTGTGGCAGGGTATACTCAGACATGAGTCCCTTTCTCACTGCTCCATCAGGATTCAAGCAAGCCGGGCCGAAGACGGCTGAAATGCCAGAAACCGGTCCCCGGTAGCTTGTTTCCTTTCTGGTGAAGAATTGGCTTGGTAGTTTAGTCTGCCCTGTTCCCATGATGCACTGGGCCAGGGACAGACTGATTTGCATATAGCCAGGTTCTGAGCTGGGATGGGGCAGTGAGATAAATAACGGTGATGGATCAAGCCCTGATCTTTGGACTGGGTAAGAGTGGTCTGCTCAATTCAGACACTCTGTTCATCACCACCCCCTTTTCTGTATCGATTTTGGTCACTATAGGTGTGGCAGGGTATACTCAGACATGAGTCCCTTTCTCACTGCTCCATCAGGATTCAAGCAAGCCGGGCCGAAGACGGCTGAAATGCCAGAAACCGGTCCCCGGTAGCTTGTTTCCTTTCTGGTGAAGAATTGGCTTGGTAGTTTAGTCTGCCCTGTTCCCATGATGCACTGGGCCAGGGACAGACTGATTTGCATATAGCCAGGTTCTGAGCTGGGATGGGGCAGTGAGATAAATAACGGTGATGGATCAAGCCCTGATCTTTGGACTGGGTAAGAGTGGTCTGCTCAATTCAGACACTCTGTTCATCACCACCCCCTTTTCTGTATCGATTTTGGCCACTATAGGTGTGGCAGGGTATACTCAGACATGAGTCCCTTTCTCACTGCTCCGTCAGGATTCAAGCAAGCCGGGCCGAAGACGGCTGAAATGCCAGAAACCGGTCCCCGGTAGCTTGTTTCCTTTCTGGTGAAGAATTGGCTTGGTAGTTTAGTCTGCCCTGTTCCCATGATGCACTGGGCCAGGGACAGACTGATTTGCATATAGCCAGGTTCTGAGCTGGGATGGGGCAGTGAGATAAATAACGGTGATGGATCAAGCCCTGATCTTTGGACTGGGTAAGAGTGGTCTGCTCAATTCAGACACTCTGTTCATCACCACCCCCTTTTCTGTATCGATTTTGGCCACTATAGGTGTGGCAGGGTATACTCAGACATGAGTACCTTTCTCACTGCTCCATCAGGATTCAAGCAAGCCGGGCCGAAGACGGCTGAAATGCCAGAAACCGGTCCCCGGTAGCTTGTTTCCTTTCTGGTGAAGAATTGGCTTGGTAGTTTAGTCTGCCCTGTTCCCATGATGCACTGGGCCAGGGACAGACTGATTTGCATATAGCCAGGTTCTGAGCTGGGATGGGGCAGTGAGATAAATAACTGTGATGGATCAAGCCCTGATCTTTGGACTGGGTAAGAGTGGTCTGCTCAATTCAGACACTCTGTTCATCACCACCCCCTTTTCTGTATCGATTTTGGCCACTATAGGTGTGGCAGGGTATACTCAGACATGAGTCCCTTTCTCACTGCTCCATCAGGATTCAAGCAAGCCGGGCCGAAGACGGCTGAAATGCCAGAAACCGGTCCCCGGTAGCTTGTTTCCTTTCTGGTGAAGAATTGGCTTGGTAGTTTAGTCTGCCCTGTTCCCATGATGCACTGGGCCAGGGACAGACTGATTTGCATATAGCCAGGTTCTGAGCTGGGATGGGGCAGTGAGATAAATAACGGTGATGGATCAAGCCCTGATCTTTGGACTGGGTAAGAGTGGTCTGCTCAATTCAGACACTCTGTTCATCACCACCCCCTTTTCTGTATCGATTTTGGCCACTATAGGTGTGGCAGGGTATACTCAGACATGAGTCCCTTTCTCACTGCTCCATCAGGATTCAAGCAAGCCGGGCCGAAGACGGCTGAAATGCCAGAAACCGGTCCCCGGTAGCTTGTTTCCTTTCTGGTGAAGAATTGGCTTGGTAGTTTAGTCTGCCCTGTTCCCATGATGCACTGGGCCAGGGACAGACTGATTTGCATATAGCCAGGTTCTGAGCTGGGATGGGGCAGTGAGATAAATAACGGTGATGGATCAAGCCCTGATCTTTGGACTGGGTAAGAGTGGTCTGCTCAATTCAGACACTCTGTTCATCACCACCCCCTTTTCTGTATCGATTTTGGCCACTATAGGTGTGGCAGGGTATACTCAGACATGAGTCCCTTTCTCACTGCTCCATCAGGATTCAAGCAAGCCGGGCCGAAGACGGCTGAAATGCCAGAAACCGGTCCCCGGTAGCTTGTTTCCTTTCTGGTGAAGAATTGGCTTGGTAGTTTAGTCTGCCCTGTTCCCATGATGCACTGGGCCAGGGACAGACTGATTTGCATATAGCCAGGTTCTGAGCTGGGATGGGGCAGTGAGATAAATAACGGTGATGGATCAAGCCCTGATCTTTGGACTGGGTAAGAGTGGTCTGCTCAATTCAGACACTCTGTTCATCACCACCCCCTTTTCTGTATCGATTTTGGCCACTATAGGTGTGGCAGGGTATACTCAGACATGAGTCCCTTTCTCACTGCTCCATCCGGATTCAAGCAAGCCGGGCCGAAGACGGCTGAAATGCCAGAAACCGGTCCCCGGTAGCTTGTTTCCTTTCTGGTGAAGAATTGGCTTGGTAGTTTAGTCTGCCCTGTTCCCATGATGCACTGGGCCAGGGACAGACTGATTTGCATATAGCCAGGTTCTGAGCTGGGATGGGGCAGTGAGATAAATAACGGTGATGGATCAAGCCCTGATCTTTGGACTGGGTAAGAGTGGTCTGCTCAATTCAGACACTCTGTTCATCACCACTCCCTTTTCTGTATCAATTTTGGCCACTATAGGTGTGGCAGGGTATACTCAGACATGAGTCCCTTTCTCACTGCTCCATCAGGATTCAAGCAAGCCGGGCCGAAGACGGCTGAAATGCCAGAAACCGGTCCCCGGTAGCTTGTTTCCTTTCTGGTGAAGAATTGGCTTGGTAGTTTAGTCTGCCCTGTTCCCATGATGCACTGGGCCAGGGACAGACTGATTTGCATATAGCCAGGTTCTGAGCTGGGATGGGGCAGTGAGATAAATAACGGTGATGGATCAAGCCCTGATCTTTGGACTGGGTAAGAGTGGTCTGCTCAATTCAGACACTCTGTTCATCACCACCCCCTTTTCTGTATCGATTTTGGCCACTATAGGTGTGGCAGGGTATACTCAGACATGAGCCCCTTTCTCACTGCTCCATCAGGATTCAAGCAAGCCGGGCCGAAGACGGCTGAAATGCCAGAAACTGGTCCCCGGTAGCTTGTTTCCTTTCTGGTGAAGAATTGGCTTGGTAGTTTAGTCTGCCCTGTTCCCATGATGCACTGGGCCAGGGACAGACTGATTTGCATATAGCCAGGTTCTGAGCTGGGATGGGGCAGTGAGATAAATAACGGTGATGGATCAAGCCCTGATCATTGGACTGGGTAAGAGTGGTCTGCTCAATTCAGACACTCTGTTCATCACCACCCCCTTTTCTGTATCGATTTTGGCCACTATAGGTGTGGCAGGGTATACTCAGACATGAGTCCCTTTCTCACTGCTCCATCAGGATTCAAGCAAGCCGGGCCGAAGACGGCTGAAATACCAGAAACCGGTCCCCGGTAGCTTGTTTCCTTTCTGGTGAAGAATTGGCTTGGTAGTTTAGTCTGCCCTGTTCCCATGATGCACTGGGCCAGGGACAGACTGATTTGCATATAGCCAGGTTCTGAGCTGGGATGGGGCAGTGAGATAAATAACGGTGATGGATCAAGCCCTGATCTTTGGACTGGGTAAGAGTGGTCTGCTCAATTCAGACACTCTGTTCATCACCACCCCCTTTTCTGTATCGATTTTGGCCACTATAGGTGTGGCAGGGTATACTCAGACATGAGTCCCTTTCTCACTGCTCCATCAGGATTCAAGCAAGCCGGGCCGAAGACGGCTGAAATGCCAGAAACCGGTCCCCGGTAGCTTGTTTCCTTTCTGGTGAAGAATTGGCTTGGTAGTTTAGTCTGCCCTGTTCCCATGATGCACTGGGCCAGGGACAGACTGATTTGCATATAGCCAGGTTCTGAGCTGGGATGGGGCAGTGAGATAAATAACGGTGATGGATCAAGCCCTGATCTTTGGACTGGGTAAGAGTGGTCTGCTCAATTCAGACACTCTGTTCATCACCACCCCCTTTTCTGTATCGATTTTGGCCACTATAGGTGTGGCAGGGTATACTCAGACATGAGTCCCTTTCTCACTGCTCCATCAGGATTCAAGCAAGCCGGGCCGAAGACAGCTGAAATGCCAGAAACCGGTCCCCGGTAGCTTGTTTCCTTTCTGGTGAAGAATTGGCTTGGTAGTTTAGTCTGCCCTGTTCCCATGATGCACTGGGCCAGGGACAGACTGATTTGCATATAGCCAGGTTCTGAGCTGGGATGGGGCAGTGAGATAAATAACGGTGATGGATCAAGCCCTGATCTTTGGACTGGGTAAGAGTGGTCTGCTCAATTCAGACACTCTGTTCATCACCACCCCCTTTTCTGTATCGATTTTGGCCACTATGGGCCCGATTCACAGAATGAACTTAAGACTCAATTCTAAACTTACTACTATTTCGGTATTCACAGAATGCACTTACTACTTTTGGCAATTCACAGAATGCACTTACTACTTTTGGTATTCACAGAATGAACTTACTACTTTTGGTATTCACAGAAGTTAGGATTTTGTCTTAAGTCTGTCTTAAGTCTGTCTTAAGTTTGTCTTAAGTCTGTCTTAAGTCTGTCTTAAGACAAACTTAAGACAAAATCCTAAATTCTGTGAATACCAAAAGTAGTAAGTTCATTCTGTGAATGCCAAAAGTAGTAAGTGCATTCTGTGAATGCCAAAAGTAGTAAGTGCATTCTGTGAATACCAAAATAGTAGTAAATTCAGGATTGAGTCTTAAGTTCATTCTGTGAATCGGGCCCTATAGGTGTGGCAGGGTATACTCAGACATGAGTCCCTTTCTCACTGCTCCATCAGGATTCAAGCAAGCCGGGCCGAAGACGGCTGAAATGCCAGAAACCGGTCCCCGGTAGCTTGTTTCCTTTCTGGTGAAGAATTGGCTTGGTAGTTTAGTCTGCCCTGTTCCCATGATGCACTGGGCCAGGGACAGACTGATTTGCATATAGCCAGGTTCTGAGCTGGGATGGGGCAGTGAGATAAATAACGGTGATGGATCAAGCCCTGATCTTTGGACTGGGTAAGAGTGGTCTGCTCAATTCAGACACTCTGTTCATCACCACCCCCTTTTCTGTATCGATTTTGGCCACTATAGGTGTGGCAGGGTATACTCAGACATGAGTCCCTTTCTCACTGCTCCATCAGGATTCAAGCAAGCCGGGCCGAAGACGGCTGAAATGCCAGAAACCGGTCCCCGGTAGCTTGTTTCCTTTCTGGTGAAGAATTGGCTTGGTAGTTTAGTCTGCCCTGTTCCCATGATGCACTGGGCCAGGGACAGACTGATTTGCATATAGCCAGGTTCTGAGCTGGGATGGGGCAGTGAGATAAATAACGGTGATGGATCAAGCCCTGATCTTTGGACTGGGTAAGAGTGGTCTGCTCAATTCAGACACTCTGTTCATCACCACCCCCTTTTCTGTATCGATTTTGGCCACTATAGGTGTGGCAGGGTAAACTCAGACATGAGTCCCCTTCTCACTGCTCCATCAGGATTCAAGCAAGCCGGGCCGAAGACGGCTGAAATGCCAGAAACCGGTCCCCGGTAGCTTGTTTCCTTTCTGGTGAAGAATTGGCTTGGTAGTTTAGTCTGCCCTGTTCCCATGATGCACTGGGCCAGGGACAGACTGATTTGCATATAGCCAGGTTCTGAGCTGGGATGGGGCAGTGAGATAAATAACGGTGATGGATCAAGCCCTGATCTTTGGACTGGGTAAGAGTGGTCTGCTCAATTCAGACACTCTGTTCATCACCACCCCCTTTTCTGTATCGATAGAGATATTTTAAGTTATTCCCTCTCCTCACCATTCCCTACTAAAGTCTCTTCCAGTTGTTTTCAACCTTTTCTTGTTGTTTTGGAGGTTGAAAGGATAGACTTTCTGAATACAGGTTTAGCCAAGCAATTGGCTATTGCAGTACTGGAGACTCGTCTCTAAGATCTCCTGCTCACCATGGAGGTTCTTTTCAGATACAGGTGATGAGAATTGAGAGAATTCCAGTACAAAAGAAAGGTTTTTGTTTTGTTGTTCCTTCAAAAAAGTGTTAATGTAGGTTAATCTGTAGCCACTGTTATACAGTAAAGGATTTAATTAAAGCTTTTAGAGAAATTTGGGGAGGAGTGGAGGATTTTTAGTCCTTCTGAAAGGTTTTGTAATTTCTGATTCTCCCATATAAGATCCAGTTTGAAGTTAGGATAACCTTTTAGTTATAAATTCTTCGCACCATGATCCTTTTGAGCCATTAGAGTTAGTGTTCCTGCAATTCCTTGCATGGAAAATCATTTTTCTCCTGGCAGTTTCTTTACCCAGGAGACAGAAGGAACTTGATTCCTTGTCTTGTAGGCCTTCGTTTTTGAGAGGTATTCCTGTTAGACTAGAACTGTGGTCAGTTACTTTGTTTACCTTCAACATAGTCTCAGCTTTCCATTTAGAAGAGGAGATTTTAAGCTGTAGAGTTCATTTCTTAATTGTTTAGCATCCTACATTGTTAGGCATGTTCCATTTCCAGAAGTAGTTTTAGATTGTACTACCAGGAGCATATTGACATCCTTTTTGGAGACTCAGGGCTGTTCCTTGCTTGAAATCGTAGGACTTGTATTTGGGCAGATCCTTCCACTTCTGTTAACCGTTATCATCTTTACTATAAAGGAAGACCTTGTGGCGAATTTGGCAACTGGATACTCCCTCCTACAATACAATATAGAAAAATTAGCCACCCCAAAATTTTACAATCTCTCGAACAAAGGGGCTTAATTCTGGACACAAGGAAAATATATGTACGGTATTACCGTCGGGCCTACTAACCCATGATCAAATCAAATATTGTTCTAAATTGCTGCCTTTTATTTCAGCCATCAAAAAAACCTTCCCCCCCGCAAGGTCGGCAGACTCCTGGAGTAGTGGACCTAGCACCCCAAGCCTGGTTTCCCATTTGCTATTCTGAGCCTGTGAATCGTCGGGCAGGACTTGAATCAATAGATTGTAAAATACTTCCAATCTTGACTCCCTTAATACTGGCTTCTATTAGAGAGACTGGACAGACCACACCGAGATCTGACTCCTATCTAAGTTGCAAAGAAAATCTCGCATCTGTAAAAATTAAAAAATTAAATCTCCCCTGGTTAAGCCAAAGATTTACTACAGCTCAATAAAAGAGTGTAACTCTTCCACAACATAAAGATCGCCCAATTCAATGAATCCATTCTGTGCCCATATCCTGCCTGTTCAGCCATGGAATATAATTGAGAGCCCCAGCGCACCCCATAGCGGTGTATAGCCATTCATTTTAGTAACTCCAGCTATCTGTGCTGCCTGCCTCCATACCCTAAATGCGACTCTTAATATTTTAAATCTGGCCTTAAGATTCTTCAAGAAACCCCTAGCCTCTGCCCCTAGAATTAACTCATCGATTGTAGGTGTCTCGCCCATGGCCTGCACGGCAGTTCCGCCAGAAATAAGATTCCCCATATGCTAAAACATACAGGCCCAATAATGCAATGTGAAGTTGAGTACAATAATCGGCCAACAGTTCAAAAGTACCCCCGCAATGATGCTACAAGGGGTTAAGGCTAGCATTGGTTGCAATGGTCCTTTGAATAAAGAGGTGTATTTGCTGCTGTGGCAGTCTTGTGTATCGCATCAGGGTGGCTTCAATCAGTCACCTACCTTTGAGAAAAGGAAGTCCTGGTTTCTGGCGACATATAATATGCAGATTTACTTATATTCATGTAAAGGTCGTAAGTCCCAGGAACGGGGAGCTAGGAGCCGGTCGTCTGTAACTAAGCAGATTGATACTATGAATTGGTAATGCCACTTTCTCTCGCACTTTATAAGCTGCCTACTATATCTGGTGCATCTTGCCAGTTTCCGTATGGATTGTTTTACTGATGCATTCATGTATTCAGCACAAGCTGATATTCAGATCTCCTAGCTTGTCTTATATTTATTCTGTATTGTATTTATACCTTTGATTGCTTCTGTAATTCATACATGCCTTACGGGTTGTTTATATCAATGCAATTTATTGCCCTTTGCAATGATTTTATACTGAATGTAGGCCTTTGCTTGCAGCTATGATGTCATTTATTGTATTATCTCTCCCCTTTCCACTTTCATTAAAAAAAATAAAAAAAATGCTACACTAGAGGCTGGAATTAAATCTTGTACAGGTGTTGCATCATTTCTGTATCCAGGTTCGATTTCAATGTTACAGATTGTAGAGGTTAGCTAGCTCTGACTTAGCCCACAGCTTTGGTATTCCTCATAATGGTACCCACTTAAATGATGAAGTGAACAAGGAGGTAATGTTTTAATCAGTTAGCTTTAATTCCATTTCTATGACTCTATTCTTCCTCCTCGTTCCAGTCATTAGACCTTCCTTCCTGGTTAGATGGCTGGGGAGGGAAGGCTCGATAAGCCTTTTGAATGGTTAACCTTTCTGTCTGTCTATTAGAAAGTGGAACATGGCCTTTAGTGACAGACAGAGAGCAGCTGAGATGGTCTGCCTAAAAATAGTAATGACTGTAATGAGGAGGAAAGGACTCGTAGGGCCCAATTAGAAGTGCAATGTTAAATTGCGATCCTGTGCAAACACCTGTTTGCACAAATATCACAGTCACATGTGGTGTGATCTTTATTGCACCCGATAATTACTGGGTGCACTAAACGTCACGCCCTTCATCGATTTTAAGCAGGTCAGACCTTCTGGAATTTAACAAAGGTCCAATGACCAGTATCTACCTGAATATACACATTTTGGTGCACTAAGCAGCAAAGTCAGCATGTGTTTCCACAAAAACTCGAGATACTCCAAAATGTTCACATCCGATACATTTCGAGCACCTTGGTGTTGAACTTTTAACATTTGTATATTATTAGATTGGACAGAGCCTACTCGTAATCATGCCAATAGTGTTATAGTGTCCCAAACGTACCTTCCCACATCCACTGATTTTAGTACTACACACTCTGATTCTGGGGACGATTGGTACGGTAAAACTCCTGCATCTCCGGATGACACAATATATATAAGAACCTGAACGTAAATTCCGAAACCACATTTCGTATGAGGCAACAGAACTCTGATGAAGTTTGGAAATGACAGAGGCCATTTTGAAGGTACTGATTATGAGAGTCTGTGTAGTCCTGGAGCCTTCTCATGATTTTTGTTGCCGCAGCCGGGACCTTGTAACCACACTTTATAAATATCTTGGAGATTGTTTGTTTTCCATTTGAAGGTGTGACTGGAAGTTGAAGCTACATACAGAGGAGTATATTTACGCATCTCTCACAATTGGCCCAATCACATAGTCCGATTTTGTGCAACCGCACCGGTGTGTGATTGATTCGGTTAAGGAATTTGAACTGTATAAGTTGGTGCCTACCATTAAGTGAGATGCGGCTAGTGGCTTTGCAGCAGTATTTCCACATGACATCATCTATATCAAGCTCTAGGCCTGCTTGCCACTCAAGTCTGGCTTTGACATAGTGGTTAGGGGGCAACTCTTGTGTCTGTGGATATATATGTGAGACCATCCTCCTTGGGGAGTCAGTGCGCAACTAAGAGGTGAAGGGAAGGACTTCTGGCGTTCCAGTAACTCGTCCCCAAGTAAATCCCGCAGAGCACTTCTGGCCCTATAATAGTGGAATGTGGTGAGAGGGGGTGGTGGTGGTTCGGTCGATAACAGGTCTGCCCAAGGTTTACCCAGTCCCTCATGAAAGAAGTGGGGGAAAAAAAGTAGGGGAACTGTGGGCGGAGAATCAGGAGGGGGAATAAACAGAGAATTGGATTAGTGGGCGGAGTCAAAGGTGTGGCTAGAAATAGCAAAACATACCAATTTTTTGTACTTTTGGCATTTCACTGACTAGTTACAGCTTATAACGTTATTTAAATCAAACAATTGATAAACATGTTTATTTGAGGTTTTATATTTACGTTTTTAAGATTTAATTCATTTACAATGTGGGACATGTTTCCAATCACAGAATATTACAAATACGCTTATAAGTGGAATCATAAGCCATTTGTTTCCTAGTCTTCTTATTTAACGTAACCAGGTTCGGGTCTGGCAGGAGGCTCAAGCATCCTTTGATTCTGGGCAAATCACTTAATCTCCTTTTGCCTGAAAAAGCAACAATTTGCAATGCAATAGGCCTCACATTACGGAAAGTTTGAGCTTTTGGTGTTGCATTATTATTTGCAACGCCAATAGGTCAAACTTTCAGTAATGCAAGACCTATTGCATTGCAAATGCTTGTTTTAATAGACCACATCCCTCAACATAGACAAAGCAGTGGTACACATTAAAAAAAATAACAAAAAAACAGCAGATAAGACATGCAACATTTTCCGGTCATTTAAAAAAAATGCACCAGGTATTTTATTTTCCCAACTTACGTGATGTTTGTGGAGTTCAGAAGCAGTCCAGGCTCCTCTTGCAGGCCCCGGTACCGAGAAAAGAGCAGAGCTGTAAAGGAGGGTCCGGGGACCTCTGGGCAGGCACAGAGAACAATTTCCAGGAGAGGCTGGTGGGGCTGAGTCAGCTTAGGGCCTCTTCTACAGCAGCCGCTGTCCCCCTATTTTTCAGTTCTGGCTGGGTCAAGAGCAGATTTACAGCAAGTCACAAAGTCCTCAGTGAAGCCCTTTTTAGGTCTTGCCTGGTGTTAGCAGCCAGCATGCGTTGACTCGCCATGCGAGGGCCTTTTGGAATCGATACGGTTTGAGAAGGGAACTTTAGGCCACGCCCTTCTTTTTAATTGGCTTGCGTCAGTGTTTATGTTAAACGCTGGCACTTGATTGGCAATCGGGCTTTTGGGTTACCGCCTTGTCCACTTTAAGGACAGCCCTTTGGACAGCCAAACACCAACTTGAATGCACTGCTCTCGCCATGCGAGGGCCTTTGGGAATCAATACGGTTTGAGAAGGGCACATTAGGCCACGCCCTTCTTTTTAATTGGCTTGCATCAGCGCTTATGTTAAACGCTGGCGTGTGATTGGAAATGGGGCTTTTGGGTCACCGCGTTGTCCACTTTAAGGACGGCCCATTTGGACAGCCCGACACCATCTTTGTTCCCGTGACTTGGGAGAGTTCAGTGTGAATGTTGATGTCTCAGCCCTGCATGTGGAGTGCACTATCAGAAATGGAGAAAGTACGTGCCTGTCATAAACCTGCAGAATAGGCAATTATCTATGCCGGTCTTGCATGGGTGTATTCTATTTCTCTATATACTACCTTTATCTTCTTCTGCTTGCTTTGACCCAGGAGCTACACTTTCCTAAAAAAGTTCTCATCACCATCATGAGAATATGGGATGCGCTGGCTGCTAAAGGGGTTTGTCCTGCAGTACGTCACGCACAGCATATAAATTCTGCAACTTGCGTTATCCCGCCAGCTTCAGGATACGTTAGTTCTGCAGCAATAGACGTTCGATAGCTTGACGATCCATCTTGCCTTCGGCTTTTGATACAAACCGGAAATGCCTGAAAGGCTGGCTGCCAATCAACATATGAGCCTGTGGAGCAGTGGAAGGGAGAGAGATACAGCCGGTCGGGACACTTGCAGGGAGAAAAATACAGCCGGTCGAAACACCTACAGGTAAACCAGCAGGACTAGTGCACCGAGCCCCTGCAACTCGGTCATAAGAAAGGTTAGAATTGTGCTGGAAATTAGTCACTGTACACCTATTTTTGAGTTTTTTCAGCTTGGGTATATATGAGCTTCTTATCGCTGTACAGAAGTTCATCAATTAGGTAGTTAGAGAAAATGTGCTATTCAAACAGTTGAATTGTGGTGGCAAGTGTGCTGATATTTCTGAAGTGGCCTGTCTCTTCAGTTAAGGGATCAGTGGACACAATAAGCTAAGCATTGGTCGTTGTTGGAGAAGAAGCATTGACTGCATTAGATCTGCTACCACAGAGCTTCTAGACTGAACCAACACCCAACCTATCCATTTCTAGTCATAACAACAACTATGATATCCCTAGGTATTGATGCCATTGCAGTACCGCCTAATACATTTGAGTGGGAGGATATGGGTAATGTAGGATGGAGTCAGTGACAGCCTCTGGGCTCTCTGTACAAATGCTAATATTTACATATTCAACCACCAAAAAAATTAACAAATAGAGGGGAAATGTTGTAATACAACTCTTCCGGTTTACTTATTGATGTAACAAGCAGATCTTATTTTATGATAGTGGAGGGTTACACAGAATCCGCCCCTGAGATGCTGGTGTGGATTGGGATATAGTACTTTATAGAGTTTATGAAATGTAATCTGTTTATCGTTAATGTAGGAGAGTAGGATCTGCTTCCTAAGGTTACCCCCACTTTTTGCTGTGATTCACTGGTTTTTCGACTTTAGTCTGGCTGTCGCCCTGCTAATCAGGACCACAGCCTAGCTGTTTTCTCTCTGAATTGATGGCATGTACTTTAGGTACATACCAGATTGGTTACTGGGTGACCCTTGTGAGCCCCTAGTATATGGAACCTTAGGTACCCCAGAGGCCTACCAGTGTCTGAAGCATGTATTATGCAACCTGTGGGAAGCCTTCCAAAATGGCACCACAGGTCTGCACTTGCAGCCTGGGTAAGGTGGTGTAAGCACCCCTTACTTAGATATAGTAACCCTATATATATATATATATATATATATATATATATATATATATATATATATATATATATATATATATATATATATATATATATGTATATATTCAAAACAAAAGGCTCCTGCTGCAACCCTTCGCCTTCGTGGGAGTGGCTCGAGCCGGCGGAGCAGCCGGAAATCAATATTCCCAAAATTCGGCGTTCCTTACGAGCACTCGGGTAAAGGACACACAACAATCCACAAGGTATCCAAGATGATAGATTTATTCCTTCATAAATCTCGTTCGTGACGCGTTTCGCACTCCACAGAGTGCTTGATCACACGCATATATATATATATATAAATATATAAATATATATATATATATATATATATATATATATATATATATATATACATATATATATATATATATATATATATATATATATATATATATATATATATTACCTACTGGCGGTCGCCAGTAGGTAGTTATAGTTAGGATTTTTTTCAATGTTAAATCTCAAAATTCTATTTGGAATAACTTTGGAGCCGGTTGACGAATCTGCCTGAAAATTTCCTGAAAATGGCCTCGTCGAGCTCCGGTCCTTCCCAGAAAGTTTGGGGGGGATTCGTCAAGCGGGGGCCGAGATAAAAGGGGGGTCCCAAAACGCGTTTTCTCCATGTTAATTTCCATAGGGCGGTCGATTTCACTTTTAGCCCGAACGGATGAATGGATTTCCACCAAACTTGGCAAAATTGTAGGGACTGGTAGCCCGATGTGCCTTTGCTATGTCTCAAGATATGTGCTCCAGTAGAATTTGAGTAATTTAAGTTTAAAAAAATATATATATCTGTAAGCGCGCCCCGGTGCGCGCACCGGCGAGCGCTCCGGTCGCGCCACGTGAGGTGCGCACGGAAAGCTGATTGGCTGTCGGGTGTCTGAAAACATTCGAAACAGACCGGAGCGGCCGCCATCTTGTGTCTCGGTAAAATCGAGACACAAGAGGTGTCAAAAACAAAGCGGGAATTGACCATAAGGGGGCAGGGTAGACCCCCCTGACCCCCTAGGTTTAATGTGGGGGCCATAAAAGGGCCCCGCGGGGTCAAAAAAAAAATATATTTTTTTGATTATCGCGGAGCGCGCGCCTGGTACGCGCACAGGGGAGCGCACCGGGGAGCGCACCAGGGAGAAAAGAGAATGGCAGAGTTTTAAAATTTAAGTCATTTTATATAAATGGGAGGTAGTTCTGAAAAGAACTGTTTTTTTATTCTTTTTGTTGTTTTATATTTTTTTTCGGAGTTTTTAAACTTTTTTTGCTTTTTTTGGTTTTTCTGAACATTTTTTGTTTTTTTTGTATTTTTTAAGGAGAGAAACAAAAACCAAGCATTTCAAAAGGGCTCAACAGGAGAAAAAAAAAAGGGCAACAAATTAATATTTCCTTTGGCAGTTGTGGTTTTCCCAAGCACGATTAATAAGAGTGATGCATTGCTCACCATAGCAAATTGTTTGACCACAAAATTTACAAACCATTTTAAAATTTGAAAAGTTGGTTTGTATGATGGAGCATGTCTCCCTAACTTCCGGTCCTGATGGGGTGGGAACAGTAGTTTTGGAGGTGCTGGCAGAAGATTGTACAGGGTTTTTGGCCAGTTCCCTGACCTCTGCCCTAGAATAGTTGTTGGGATGTTTTCTTAGCATATGCCTAATCATTGTGTGGTTGCCGAAGGAGTACTTCTTGTTGGGATTCCCCCTTGACATCTCCTGATGACAGATAAGGCAGGTTGCTTTAGGTGCATTCACTTTTTTTTTGTCACTCGGGATAGAACAAAATTGCCAAATGATGTGCTCTTTTGGTTTGTATGTTATGTTGTCCTCTGGGACGAATCTACTGTCCTCTTCGTCCTCATCCTCCTCCTGTTCTGGATCTCCACCACTGTGAAGTTGAGGAGGTCCTTGTGGTGGTGGTGGTGGTGGTGGTCCAGAAGATCCAGCAGCTGCAGCTAATGTAGCCATTTTCTATAGATAAAAGTAAAGGTCTTCCTCTCTCAAAGCAAAAAGGTAGAATAAGGAAAAAAGGTGGGGGCTTTCCTCATTTGGAAAAAAAAAATATCCTGAACCAATGAGAAGTGTTAATTTTAGGTCACATGACTAGGGGTTTTATCATTATGAAACCAAAACTGTTATGAACCAATCAAAAGTGTTATTTTTAGGGCACATGACCCGACGCGCTTACGCTACGCGCCCCGGGGCGTGCCCGGGGGCGTGACCCGGGTCGCGTAGCGTAAGCGCTTCATACAATTGCGCTTTCCGGGGCGCTCCCCAGGGCGCGCTCCGGGAGCGCTCCCCTCCCCCCCCCCCAAAAAAAAAAAAATGAATAAATAAAAAAAAATGGGAAAAATTGTATGGACTGGAAGCCCTATTTTTAAGTTGTTTTTACGAAAATTAACTTTGAAAAAATATATATTGGGATACATTGGGCTATATATATGTCAGTGCCCAAACGTAGCCCAATGTAGCCAAATATAGCCCAATGTAGCCAAAAGATGGCCACCAGAGACAAAAAAAAAATTGCCCAAATATCAGCCAGATGTAGCAGAACTGTAGCCCAATGACAGAATGTACCAGCATTAAAAAAAAAACTATGAAATTCACTGAAAAAACCATAGGTTTCACACCAGTTATAGTTAGGAATTAGCATTTAAAAAACCTATTAAATTCACTGAAAAAACCAGAGGTTTCACACCAGTTATAGTTAGCTGGAAATTTTACTGTCATAAAACCATTGAAATTCCCACGTTATAGTTAGTCAGACTCACTATAACTTGCGCGTACAATGCACTGCTGATGACATCACATATTACATCACTCATGACATGGTCAGTGACATCACTCATGACATCACTGATGACACCATCCAGTGAATGTGTGTCTTTTTGAAAAATAAATATGTTTTATATATGTATTTGTAAAGGACGATGGAAGAATAAATGGTTAAATAAGTGTGTAAATGGATGTTTTTTTAAAAGAATTGATTGGTTAACTGCCTTATTAACTGTATCTTAGTGAATACATATATTAACGAGTAATTTTTTAATTTTGTAATATATGTATCAGTGTTTCACTTTGTGTATAAATGGCTGCATGGGTTGATGACTGACTTACTGTTTGTATGTGTTTTGAAGACAGCATATGTGCAGGACTGTATGGGTGGATGAGTGTGTATATGTGTGTGTTAGTGAGTGAATGCCTGTCTCACTAGTGTCTTTATGAGTAACTACATATGTTTTAAACTTGTATATATGAGCATTAATGTATATAAGTAAGTATATGTTAGAGTGAGAGATTGAAAGAATTCCTGTTTAAATAAGTATGTGTTTCTATAAGTGATTGTTTAAGAGGGTAAATATGTGTAAGTTTCCTTAGAAGTAAGGTGGTAGTGTGTGTAAATCTGTATATGCAAATAAATGGATGTTTATTAGTTTATTTGCATGTGTGAGTATGTGTGTGAGTAACTTTTTGATGACTGTCGGTGTATAACAGGATGAATAGGGGTATCACTACATATGATGAGTGAGTATATGTATGAGTGAATACATAAAATTGTTGGTGAATGTGTGAATTTGTATATAGATAGTAAAATTACTGAATTGGTTGTTGTAACTGGTATGGGTATATCCACTTTTTTGAAAATATTAGTTTCTATTTTTGAATATGTGTTTCAAGGGTTACATTACACTGAAAGGAGGTCTGTCACTGTGTCACAAGGATGGTGTCATCAGTGATGTCATGAGTGATGTCACTGACCATGTCATGAGTGATGTAATATGTGATGTCATCAGCAGTGCATTGTACGCGCAAGTTATAGTGAGTCCGACTAACTATAACGTGGGAATTTCAATGGTTTTATGACAGTAAAATTTCCAGCTAACTATAACTGGTGTGAAACCTCTGGTTTTTTCAGTGAATATATATATATATATATATATAGACACATATTAACCTATAAGTCACTCCTATTGCAGGCCTTGACAATCCTGAAGGCAGAGTGCTTGGTTTTGTGTGAGAGGGTGCCCTATCATGAGCTGAGCCCCTCTGCAGCTTTCAGAACCATCTCCTTATAGCTGTTCTATGATATAGTCATACCATATACTCTTAAATGCATTATAATCCTCACGGTTAATGCTAACTTTGGTTTGGCTTTATCAAAACATGTTGTGTTTTGTGTCGAACACTTTGGAATACTACCCCCCGCCAGTTCTGGCGGCGGGCGTAGCATTCAACCCTTCTAGAGGGAGAAGACATTTACACACTTACTTACCCAGTAAATGTTTAAAAGAGGCTCAGCATCACAAAATGGATGCTGCTGCCACAGACACAAGTCTGACCTCCTGCTTCTGGATGAAACTCCGACAGGGGAGGCCTGGACAATATGTTTCCTGTCCAGGGAGGTGCCAGCACCTCCCCAGACAGGCTTTAGTGTATTGGGGCAGGGTGGGTTGCATTCAGTGAATGCTTTTCAGACACTGCCTGGGGCACACAAGGTGCTCCATGCATTTCTCAGTTCAAACCGGTTGTTGGGGGTCTCAGCCCCAGCTCTGGCACAAAACTGGACAAAGGGGAAGGGGTGTAACCACCCCCACCCATGGTCCTCCCATAGGTGGGACCTTAGAGTTAGTCAAACCCCTAAACTTAGTATAAGTATAGGAACCCAGTCACTAGGTCTTTACATTACCCTGGAAGAAACTCTGGTACATAAATCTTGGACCTTCGACATTCCATTTCGACTGGAAGATGGAAGAAATCTCCCTTGAGGTCAAGGAGTGACCTCCCTGTTCAAACAGGCACCAAAGAAGCATCTTGCTGGTCTGCGTTTTGAGGCACACGCCGGATCCCGAAGAAGCTGCGACACCGGACATGGACTTCCAGACATCTCCTAGGCTGACACGAGTCTCCAGCAAAGCTGAGACCTGTAGCTATCACGAGAGACGTGGGACCGGAACTCCTGGCCATCCTGCAATTTTGCAAGTGCACCTACTACCCGAAGTTTCCTGAAGTTGTGCATTGGGGTATTTGAAACCCCTGCCTCGGGCACTTTTTGCACTGAAGCTCAGAGACCTACACTCCACGAGTGTTCCGTGGATCCGCTTTTTGCATTTCCGTTCGAGGCTCCTTCGTGATCCCTATTCCGTTGGCTAGTGGGTCCCCACGAAGGATAATCCTTTGTTTCTTGAGCTTTCCTGGTTGCTCCCGACGTGCTCTGACTCCCCTCCAAAGGGTGAGTCCCTCAGACCTTGCTGGTCTGCAACATAGCCAATCTTGTCATCTTGGGTTACTGTTGCCAAGGCTTGTTGGGTCCAATCCGGATACCAACACTGCAGCACTCGACATCCTTTGTGGGACAGCTCTAATCCAGCTCCTGGTTGTCGTCGACACCTCCTGGACCTCGTGGCTGAAGAGTCAAGCTTCACCTCCCTCACTTGAAAGCACCCGACATCGGCCGGCATCTTCTCGTCGCCATCCTGGTCACTGGCTAGTGACGCAGACTCTGTCCCCTCTGCTTTCAGGTTCTTCAGATCTCTGATCCACCCTGACACTTTTCCTCTGGTCGCCTGCAGCACTTCTTCGCAGCTCTCCATTGGAATCGACGACGAACCCGACACGAAAAGACACCTATGCACCCGGCTTCCCTGGGTGAGGTAACACGAGTACTCCAGTGCTCCCGTGGGTCTTGACTCTCGAAGTGTCTAAGTCTAAAAGGGTTCCATCGTTGTTCCCCCCTAAGTGTCCTTATTCTTTAAATTTGTAACTCTGATTTCCCCCATAGAAGTCAATGGTGATTTGCGGCTGTGTTTAGACACTGCATGCGTGGGTCTCCTGAATCCCTACCCTGGGTGGTTCCTGGTTGCCCCAGTGGTTCTACAGGCCCTAGGTCTTGTCTCTATGCCCTACGTGGTTCTTATACCACTTTCTTAGTATATGGTTTGTGAGGCCCCTATGGCAAAACTTATACTGTGCAATTTACTGTGTGCTAAATTAATTCCTTGTATTGTACTTTGACCTCTAGCCTCATAAAGAGACTAGGGGGGTTGTGTTTAGAATAAATACATATATTTTATATATATACATTGTGTGGTGCTCTTTCATTTGATCATTCAAGAGATTGTAGACTGGTAAAACAACCTGCTTTACTTTCCTCCAAGTCTTAGCCTGAAGGCTGCTCTCCACAGCTACCACTAGGATAGCTTTCTATAAGGTTGACCTTAAACCTACCATCAATAAGGGTCGTTTGGACTGCTGCAAGGTGCCCACTAGAACAGTGGATATTAAATGCCAGGCCAACTTCTCACACTTAACTATAGAGAGTTTGACTATGACGCTTTAAACAAAAAAAATCTGAAGTTGAACCGCCCAACTGTATGCAGTTTATAGAGTCATACGCTCTTTATCATCGTTTAATACTCTGTTACACATCGTCCGTAATAGATTGGGATAAAAATATGTATACAAAACTGTGCATTGTGGGTGTAATGCTGCATTTCTTAAGGAGTGGAGATTATTTTATGCGTTTAAAAAAGCACACTTGCGTGACTGACTACTGGTGAGGCATGGCATCCGATATCTTTGTCCACTAATGCAAAATGAACAATTGATGGACAGAATGCAGAACAATGTCATACATTCACCTCAGTATACATTCACCCCAGTACAGAGATCTGAGCCTAAATCCATCGTTTTTTTGCTCACCATGCCATTCCAGTTTGAACCCAGCCATATGCAAATCAGTCTGGACCCTGCGCCCAATGGGAACAGTCCATCCCGAACTGCCAAGCCAGGTCCTCCCTGGACTGGAAACAAGCATCCTAGGACCGGTTTTGGGGTTTAACCCCTCTTCAGTCAGGATAACTTGATTCCCGTTGGTATCGCTTTGTTCGCCCTAAGTTGGCAGGGAATGCCCAGACGTGGGTCCCTTGCTCACTTTGCCACTGGATTCAAGCTAGCCTGGCTGATGACGGCTGATTAGCCAGAAACCGGTCCCAGGATGCTTGTTTCCGGTCCAGGGAAGATATGGCTTGGCAGTTCGGGCTGGACCGTTCCCCATGAGGCGCATGGTCAGACTGATTTGCATATGGCCAGGTATAAACTGGGGTGGCGGAGTGAGCTGAAGAATGATGATGGATTAAACCGAGATCAGTTGAATGGGGGTGAGTGTTTGATTTGCTCAAACGCTCCGTCCATCATCCCCTTTGGTATCATCGTTGTCCACTAAGACCGTTCAAAACCAGCCTTGGACTTAGTTAGTACACATTTTCATTATAGCTAGGCTCAGTATTTTCGCATACATTGAGTGAGCTTTGCATTATTGAGGGGCAGTTTTGATACATCTCAACATTTGTGGTTACACTACATGATCCAGACCCCCTCGATAAAGGACCTTTGCCTTTGCTACTCCCTTATGTTGGATTAAGGCCACTAGCATTTTATACCCTTTTGTGGAAAAGTTAACAAATTAGACATATTTATGACCCGGTGATACCACCTATTTGGCAATTATCTGTACGTTCAACTATGGTTTCTGGCTTGCAAAATGATGACAAAATTAAGAGAGCTTTATTTGCTCAAGTGTAATCTATCCTAGGGTTTAGTGTGAATCAGGCCTGTGCTGATATGATAGTCCAGCGGTAACTCTTAAGTTGTTTATAAATTCCACATAAATGTGATGAAGTTATATTGAAAAAAACATATATCTGTGCCTTTTGAGATGTGTGAGATTTACGTCTGATTTTTAATTGCAATAGACTGTTAAAAATTGTAATTGTTTTAGTTTTAAGTTCAAAACTATGTTACTAATTTTAATTTATAAAATCATGGATACTCCTGCGTAAAATTATACCAATCACAAGAAGACCCCACTGTATCTGTGTCACTGCGGGGTTGGGGTCCTTCACCCATCTCACGCTGCTATCTGTGTCTCAGCTGCTTATCGTTCCTGCACGTATTGTACTCTTATAACAATACTATATTCCGCTACTTAGTGCACTTCTGATCAGACAAATAGCTGTGTGCCCATGTTGTTTCTTATTGCTTACGCTTTTAATCGTTGTAATAACTAGTGTTTGTGCTGCCTAGCTCAATAGTATGCCTTTTAATCAATCTTCCAGGAAATATGTAATATTCCTGCAGTATTTTTATTTGTATGACTCACCTGCTTGGTGTTACATTGTTATCTACATAAACCTTTTTGGACCTGTTCCTGCTCATTATATTCCAAATATTAATAATTAGTGAAGTTTACTTATCATTAGGATTCACAGGTGAGGTTTTGCTAACAATTAGTTTCTTAAAACCTACACTCAATTGCTTCCCGTTCTAGTCAACACTTATTATTTTGTTTTCACAAGGGAGTGAAGAGATGTCCTGACATCATATTAACATCAAGATCAAAAAAAGCATTATTTTAATAAACAATGCTCATAACTTTGTTCGCCCTCCCTTCCATATCGCTCATAAAAATGCAGGTTAAATCGCAAACAAAAACACTGTTGCATCCTTCACAGCACACAGGCTAGCACTGTTATAATACAGTTAATAAATAAAATGATACTCCACTCATATTGACACGTTTTATCAAGTAGGAAACCTACAAAACAAAAAAACGGCAGAATAAGCACACCACTGCAAACCAAAAACTCCTAATTAACAACATTATTTACCATTGCATTGTCACAGTGGGGGCAGGCAGGTAGCCTCGGCAGTAATGGGCTGTAAATCACTGCAGCTTTGCTTTGCTACTTGCAAGTGGCGTCCTCACTAAATGAGGTGTGAATTGCGGCAGCAGCAGGGCCCTCAGAGGTGGCAGTTTAGGCGCTATCCTAAGACTGATGGCCCTTTCAGTGTCACTATGAGGCCCCCAGACTCAGAGGGGAAGGGGATGAGGCCGGGGGCACTGCAGAGGCCTTCCTCCATGTGCACGTGCACCACACTGGCTGAAAAATAAAGAAGTTATTTTAAAGTAGGGCTATTTCTGCAGTCCCGGGACGCTGTTTTAAAAGAAAGAAGTAGGGGAACAAACTGATATTTTTAAAAGTAGGGGCACGCCGTGCCCTTCCGATCCCGCCCACTTCTAACACTGATTGTTTCCAGTCACAAGGAGTGTAAAGCCGCTATAATTTCAGGTGCGGTGAGGATCGGGAGCCACTCGCACCAAGCAATGGGGGTTTCAGGGGAATGTAGTATGGAGAGTGCTTGTTGGTTAAGGATTTTATGCCAGGCGTGTATGGCTGCATTAATCGAGTCTAGGGTCCCAGTGATGCGGCGTGGGACACGAAACAACGCCATTGCTAAATGAGCAGGGGCTTGTGTGAGATGTTCTATATGTAGATGGGAGGGAGGTGCCTGTTGGTGTAAACAATAATACGCATGGAGGCTTGGGCAGCCCTATAATATAGGTCAAGGCCTGGGGCTACCAGCCCCCCCATTGAGTATGGTAGAATAAGGAGCTCGCAGTTGTTGGTCGGCCCAAGCCAATTTAATTTGAAGCATTCTGAGTTGTTTGAAGAAATGTGCCCGCAAAACCATTGGGATGTTAAGAAACAAGAAGAGAAACCTGGGAAAGACCACCATTTTCATGAGCGATATTCTACCTAGGAGGGAGAGGGGGGGTGAGTCCATCTAGCTATGTCTTCTTCAAGTTTGACTATGGTGCATCCGTAGTTCTCTCTGAACACCAGCTCAGGATCAGTATGTATCTGGATTCCCAAATAGCCCACCGGATCAGTAGACCATTGCAAGGGAAAGTCCAGGACCTCAGGGGGCGTCACCGGGTTGAGTGGGAATATAACCGATTTCGCCCAGTTTATTTTCAGTCCGGAAAGCCCGCAGAATTTCACAATCTCATGCAGAATTGGGGACACATTCTGGGCTGGGTCTCGTACGTATAGGAGGGTATCACTCGCATAAGAGGAGATGATGAGGTTGTATCCCGGGAATCGGATTCTCCTGTGGCTATGATATTTACGCAATGCGCAAGCTAATGGCTCAGCGACAAAAGCGTTTTGGAGTGGGGAGAGCGGGCAGTCCTGTCAGGTGCCCCTGAATATAGTCAACGGGGCAGTAACACCGTCTCCCACTCGCACACGGGCTGTGGGATCTCGGTACAAAGTGCTCACCAGGCTCAGAAAGACGCTTCCCAGCCACATTCGCTCTAGGGTTAACAACATGAAGTTTCATTCCACAGAATCGAACACTTTTTCCGCGTCCGAAAAAATTACGGCTGCCCTGATGTCTGGCTTAGTATGCTGTATTGCACCAAACACTGCGCAAATTGTGAGTAAGCAAGCAACCCGGTATGAAACCAGCCTGTACTGATCTAACAAGGGTCGGCATCAGAGGGGCTAGTCTGTCCGCCAGCACTTTGGCAAACGTTTTGGTGTCCATGTTCAAAAGCGAGAGTGGACGATAAAAGGAGAAATGTTGCAGGGGTTTCCCGGGCTTCAAAAGAACTACCAGAAGCGCCTCGTGCATCATGGGGGGCATAGTGCCTTCCTCCACCATCTCCTCAAATAGCTTTAGCAAGTGTGGGGTTAGAAGTTCTTTAAATTCCTTCTAAAACCCTATCGTAATCCGTCCTGCCCCGGTGCACTACCAGAGCGCTTCGTGGACAAGGCAGCATGAATCTCCCACGCTTCAAGCGGACACATCAGATATTCTCTGTGGGCATCTAGCAGCCAGGGTAGCTTAATATGTTCCAGATATTCCAGTATATCAGAGGGTGCACTGTAGGACTTGGTCTTCTTGTATAGGTCAGCGTAATATCACCTAAAACACTCTGCAACCACCTCAGGATCAGCAACCCTATTGCCATCGTCTGCAGTTAATTCTATGAGGTGATGAGCACTACGGTGCCCCTTCATGAGGTTTGCTAAGGCAGCACCAGGTAGCTGGCCCTCACAATATGTTCTTGCTACTGAGTATTTACCCAGGAGTTTGACCTGTATATCTGCCTCAGTGTGATATTCCTCCAGTGTGGCCTTAATAGTGGTCAGTATTGGAGGATCTTTTGTGTCTAGTGATTCTCTCTCTAGATGAGTCAGGGTTCTTTCTGAGAGGGCCAGTCATCCCCTGATCGATTTCAGCACCCTGAGTGTTTAGAAATTGCAATGCCCCGGACATACACCTTGAAGGTCTCCCAAACTGTGGTAAAGTGTGGGACGGAACCCAAATTGATATAAAAAAAAGGTTTCCAAAGCCTCCAACAGTTCCGCTCTAAAGGCTTCATCTAATAATGCATAAGGGGGAAAGCACCATGTAAACAGAGGGGGGCACTTGACAGAAGTAGCTACTGTCAGCAGCACAGGGGAGTGATCAGAATAAGTGTGTGGCAGGACTTTGCATTCACGTATAGTGCTTCTGAGGGCTCCCGTTAGGAACCAGTAGTCTATCCTGGTATAGAGATTATGGGGGCCAGAAAAATGTGTGTAACCACCCTCGACCGTCGAGTGGGAGCACCAAACGTCCACCATATTCAGCTCTGTGAAAGCGTCTAAGATAGCCGCAGCTGACTGTGTTCTACATCTCGGCGGACCCCCTGAGCGATCCAATTCAGAATTAAGAATAAAGTTAAAATCTCCCCCCCCCCACATCTGTGGGACATTGGGTAACTGCAGTGCTAAGGTCAGGAGATCATGAAAAAACTGCGGGCAGTCATGATTAGGGCCATACACATTAAAGATGATATATTCCGCACTGTTCTACCTGGACACCACATATCTACCATTAGTATCTGAGTATAACTCTTCGAGGGTTAGGTGGGCTGTAGGATTGATCCAAGTGAGCACCCCATGCATGTGTAGTGAAGCCTGCAGCATGAAATGTGCCGCGGATCCTACCTCGGGTCCGAGGGAGACTCGCTACAGGTAGGTGCTTCTCCTGTAGAAGTGCTATGTCCACCTTATGTCTAGTGAGATACGACATGACCTTCCTAATTTTGCACTGGTCATTAAGGCCCCTGACGTTCCAGGTCAGGAACTTCAACCTGTTCTCCATGCCCCTTAGTGGTTAAGATATAAGTGTCATAGCTGAGTCCTTCCCGCTGCTCCCCTGGGACATATGTCAGTTATATGGTTTCATTGTCTTGTGTACCCTAATGTGTGTTTCACTCCATTGTGTCAAAGTAATCCAAGAAAAACAATACAAATAAAACAACTCAAAAGTACCACAAACCCCCCATCCCCCATCCCGCGCCATGCTATCCCAAACTGAGCACAGTCTATTTTCCCTCCCCTACCCCGAGGTGAATATGGCAAGCTATGTAGTGAGTAACACACTGGGGCAGATGTTACCAAGCACTACTAGTAACCGTCAGCGTAAATCCACATTATAATAAACATAGCGTGGTAATCAGATTCAGTAAATATATAACTGGAATAACAAACATCATGAGAGCAGAATGTGATTATCTATGGTCGGGGAGCTGAGAACAACTCCACCAGGGCTAACACTGGGATAGTGCAAAACCTATTATCGATCAGTATTACAATATAACGGCCTCCCAAGTCAACACAACATATAGGTCTCGGATACTTGCAGGGAGTTCAGGAAATTGCTGTCGCGTGTCATAGTGCCGCTGATCTCTGAGTGGACTACTGAAGAATATTCCTGGTGGCACAGGGACCTCTAGGTTACACCATACTGTTGATGAGAAAACTGTGTAGCATATGACTTTGAACCAGTCCTGCACAAATCAAATGTTCTAGTCATTGTTGTCGAGGGAGTTCTCCTGAGATCCATCTGGTGCTGCATCCATGCTCTCCCATGCTGCTTCGCGTTGCAACTTGAGTAAGTCTTTCAGTTCCTTTAGCAGCGCCTTTGGGTCTATGAATATCCATGAGGAGCCCCCGAGGTTCACCCTCAACTTGGCCAGGTACAGCATGGAGTATGAGATGTTATGATCACGGAGTTGTCATTTGAGGGGGTTAAACTGGCATCTCACTTCCTTCAACCGTGCCGTAAAGTCTGGGTAAAGTGAGAGTGCAGAACCCTCATATCAAAGTTCTCCCAGCTCTCTGGCACGTCGCAAGGCTGAGTCACAATCCCTATAGTTAAGCAACTTGGCTATCACTGGGCATGTTGGGGCACCTGAGGGTGGTCGAAGCCCCAGTGAGCGATGAGCCCGCTCAATTACAAACAGTTCTATAAAAGTTTCACGGCCCAGTACCGTGATAAGTAGTTTTTCTATGAATTGTACCGCATTGTCAATGGGAGTGAGCTCCGGAAGACCCGTTATATGGATATTGCTATGGCGGGAGCAGACTCCAAATCTTCTGCTTTGTCTTGCAGTGCGGTGAGAGTTTTGGGCATTTGTCGCTGTGCAGAATCTGTCTCAGTCTGGGCCTATTCTACCTCCATTATCCTGCATTTGGCCATATTGATTTGTTCAGTTTGTTTATCTAGACGTTCTAACATCCTGTCCATACGATATACCAGGGAGTCGATCTTCCTATCCATCATTATGAGACTTTTCTGAATCGTTGCGAACATTTGTTTCACCTCACTTGGGTCCTCCACAGGGTTACCTGCTCTGGTGTCCACGGAGCGGGTCCTCTCTGATTCCTTATTCCTGGTGCCTTTGGCGTCAAATGGGAGTTGGTTCGTGTTTTGTCCACCCTGCCCACAAAGTTGGCAGCGTGCGAGAGAGAGACGAGTCGCTCACTCAGACCATGATAGATATGTGAGAGTGCTAGGAGCTATCGCCGGCAGCGTGCTCCAGAGGTATTGTCAGGTCTCCTATAAACAGTGATCAGGGCACGCTTGTTGTGGCGGTTCACAGGCTGGCCCGTAGCAGTGGGGAGCGTGCAGCTATCTTTAGCTCAAATGAGACCTGAGAAACTGCTAGCGCAGCAACACCCCCAGGGCTGCCCACAGACTGAGGTCAAGGCGCTAGTGTCTATCCAGTGTCTCTTCAGTTATTGGGAATGCACCATAGGTAAAGCGTTACCAATTCACCAGAGGGCCAGGGTATGACAGGGCGCTACTCAAAATTCTGGGGCATCCCCACAGCGTGGAAGTCCAGAGGGAGGCCCGTGAAGTTAGTGTTCAGGTTCGACAACGCTGGGCCAATGCTGGAGTGTAGGCGCTGCTTCCCTCCCTGTTGTTCAATAGGTCGCTCTGGGTCGACCGCAGCATCGCCGGTAATGGAATTGTGCCCCCCTCCGCTATTGTGCGGCCCGCTCTCAGGGTCATTGCAGATAAAATCCAGCGTGTGACTGGACGAAGGGACCGGTGCAAATGAATAGGCTACGATGAACCTTACGGATGTAAGGGTAATAACTTGAGCACGCCTAAAGGGAAAATCAATTGCATGAATAAGTTGTCAAAAGATCGTAAATTGAATGTTCTGATTTTTTTAATTCAAATGTTGTAGATTCAATCAATGAGATGAGTCATATTTCATCATATGATTCAAAATTCATTTCGTGGAGTAAATTGAAATAAGAGCAATATAATCACAGGTCTGAAAATGTAGTCCATTCATGGTTTCATAAGAAACACCCCAATGCATTTCGAGCAAGAGTTGGGAGTAGGGCAAATGCTTCTTAAGGCTCATCTGGCATATTTTTAGAATATTCAGCACTTTATACATTTATTTTTCAGTGCCAGCATAGCTTTTCCAGAGTCATCTTTATTTGTTCCCTTCTTCACTGTATTTATGCATGTTACCACACGGCCTTTGGCCCCTTCCCCTTTCCATTTTGCACATATGCCTATGATTCCATTTTCAGTTGCTCTGGTGTCTTCTGGGTTTCATTATTTTACTGTGTAAAATCCTCTAGATTATGATGCATTTCATTTCGGGTCCGTGGTTACATTGGTTCCATATCTGTTTATTTCTAGACCAATGCCCCTGAAGAAGAGCCATCCGGCTCGAAATGCATTGGGGTGTTTCTTATGAACCATGAATGGACTACATTTTGAGACCTGTGATTATATTGCTATTATGTGAATTGACTCCACGAATGGAATTTTGAATAATATGATGAAATATGACTCACCTCATTGATTGAATCTACAACATTTGAATTAGAAAATCAGAACATTCAATTTACGATCTTTATTCATGCAACTGATTTTGCCTATAGGCGTGCTCAAGTTATTACCCTTACATCCGTAAGGTTCATCGTAGAATATCCAGTGTCTCCCAGCAGGTAGAGGGTGAACGCAGAGGGCGAACGTTGTTGCAGGTAGGCCCCCAGCACCAGGGCAACAGAGGTTTCAGGGGGGCACACCATCACGGCTGCAACTTCCCCGGGGGTCACTTACTTGGGCGTGGGTGCCCATTCCCAGCACACCAGGTGGACCGTCTACAGGATCGTTGATGCAGCGTACTATGTGGAGCCCACCGCTGCCCCACCTCACACGGAATCCACAATGCGGCCTGCCAGATCCCGGAAGTGGCACTGTGCAACAGGGTGCCACAGCGAGGTCCCAAGACATCAGGGGGTCACTTCAGCCACGGGGAGAACTCACCAGTGGCCAGAGATGGGCCCTTCAGGAGGTCAGGAGGTCGATCGCTCTGGGTGGGCTCCAGTAAGTCCAGCCGGCAGTACGAAGAGCCGCGCCAGAGCCCACGACGTGGCAGGAAAGGGCTTGATGCGTTCAGAGGCATGCTGTTTTAGCACAATGATTCCATATGTCCAAAAATGTTGTTCTCTTAGTACTCGCAATAGCTCAGTCTAAATTCACTATTTTTTTTATTGATCTCACTCTCCGTACCTCTACGGGGGAGTTGGGCAATATCCATTTAATGCAGAGCTCTCTACAAGCTAGGAGAATTAGCATAAATGCGAGGGCTTTATGTGCGTTTGTAAAGGCCCTATTTCCCTCTCCCTCTAGCATCACCCCGAAAATAACCGAAGCCAAGCTCACTTTAACTTCTTTACCCAAAATTCCTGATAGCATCATACTCACTTTCTGCCAGAAGATCTCGATAGAAGGACACTGCCAGAACATGTAGAATTCATTTGTGTTGACCTCGTCACACTTGGGGCACTTCTTCACCGCCTGAGTTCCCAATTTAGAAAGTCTCTGAGGCACCAACAGGCCTTATGAACAGTAAAAAGATGATTCTTCCTGAGTGGAGCAGAATTTACTTGTGACCACAGATAAGACATAGATACTTGCCATAACTAGTCGAAGTCAAGGGCCGGCAGTTTCCTCCTTCAGATCGCTACCAACGAAGCCTGCACCTCCTCAGATGCCTGAATCAGCATCCAGTACCACTCCCATACCTCTTTCTGCAGAAGGGGACAAGAACATATCTTTGACTCCCAAAATTGTTTCCCCTTTCCATCTTTGCCCAGCATTTTTGCGCCGCTCATTAACTGGTAGTATTTACATTTTGATACTGTCCCCTCAGATATCTCCTGCATACACTGCCCACAAATTAGACCAGTGTCGTCTAAGAGTTGGGCCAATCTGAGGATACCGCACTCCTTTAGGGAAATTGAGAGAAAGTCCCAAAGGCAAGCTGATGTACCAGGTGAATTTCAAATAGGTGTGTTATGACTAAAGTAGGGTATTTGTAAAGATAGTCTTCTTTGGTACCAAACCTTGCATGCACTCAGAAGAACCTTTAGCCTGACTTTTTTGAAAAACGTGGGTTGACCAAATATAAAGAGAAAGAAACCATTAAGGTCTGGGGGATCAGCGGGGAGAGCATGGAACAGTGGTGACATCGCTGCGGTGTCTCCCAGATAAACAGTCAAAATATTGATTTTTTAATATCGAAGTACATTATTATCGAGTTTTAAATATCGTATGGACAGAATATCAATATTAAGAATATCGACTACCTGAATATCGAATTGAAGGTAAGAAATATCGATGTTGCAAATATCGAAGTTAGTAATTTCGATAGTAAAATTATCAATATTAATAATATTGATAGTTATATTAGTGTTATGTATTTTAGTATGTATTTTATATGTATGTCTTCTATAGTTTTTGTTAAGTATTGTACAGTTTTTTTTAATATATGTATACATTTTTTAGAAATGAGTAATTGTTTTTAAGTAATTTATGCGTTTTAGTACCGTAGTGGGTTGTGGGTTTATAGGGGAATAGGGTGGGAAGCAATTTAATTATAGTAAATTGAATATACATTTTTAGGAATTATTAATTATTTTTATCAAATTTAGTTTTTTAGTTCTGTAGCGGGTTGTGAGTTTATAGGGGAATAGGGTGGGAAGTAATTTAATGTTAATTAAGTAATTATTAATTTGTAATTATTGTATTAGTGTTTAATTTATTGTTCATTATTTATTATTTGGTAATTCATTTTTATTAACTGCTGATTATAATATTTGTATTAATTTATTTTCGGAGTGGGTTGTGGGTTTATAGGGGTATAGGGTGGGAAGTAATTTATTTTAATTAAGTAATTATTAAAACAAAATTGGGTATAGGGAATAATTTTTTGGGTAATTAATTATTAATAGGTTAATACATTGTGTTACATATTAATTATTGGTATTGACAGTTAATGTATTGGTAATGAATAATTAATTTTTATTAATTGATTAATTGAAAATTAAATTAATTGTGTGAAATTGTTTGTGGAGTGTGTTGTTTGTTTATTGGGGAATAGGATGGGGAGAATTTAATATTATTAAAGTAATTATTAATTTTGATTTATTTGTAGTTTTTATTTTATTTATTGTTAATTTATTAATACATCATTAATTAATTACAATATTTATTTGATTTATAAGTATGTTATTTTTAACACCTACGCTATCCAACGCTTTCCCTACTGTTACACTCTCTGGAGTGGGAATAGTACTTTTTATCCCTATGCTATACAACACTTTCCCTACTGTTGCACTCTCTGGAGTGAGAATAGTAAGTTTTACCCCTATGCTTACCAATGCTTTCCCTACTGTTGCATTCACTGGAGTGGTAATAGTAATTTTTACCCCTACGCTATCCAAAGCTTTCTCTACCGTTGCACTCTCTGGAGTGGGAATAGTAATTTGTACCCCTATGCTATTCAATGCTTTCCCTACTTTTGCACTCACTGGAAAGGGAACAGTACATTTTACCCCTACTCTATCCAACGCTTTCCCTACTTTTGCTCTAACTGGAGTGGGAATAGTAATTTTTACCCCTACGCTATCCAACGCTTTCCCTACTGTTGCACTCTCTGGAGTGAGAGTAGTAATTTTTAACACTACTCTATCGAACGCTTTCCCTACTTTTGCATTTTCTGGAGTGGGAATAGTAAATTTTACCCCTACGCTATCCAACGCTTTCCCTACTGTTGCACTATGTGGAGTAAGTCCATATATTAATTTATATGTATGTTTAATTTTTTTAAACAATGTATGTATTAGTTATTATTTTTAAACATGTTTTAATATAACTATGTTTCTATTAATTATATGTAATATTTACTTAGTTTTACATTATTATTAAAACATTTTAAAAAACGATATTTTTAATATCGAATTTTTGGACAATATTTTTTATCAATATTTTTGTACTTACCATTATGTAGATAGGACTTTGATATTTTTGACATCGATATTTTTGTAGGTCGATTTTCAGTCTGTCGATATTCTGTCGGACATTCGTCTCCCAACAGCTGTCTAAAGATATTCAAGTGAAAGGCCTGGTAATACTGAAGAAGGTCCAGGCTGGCTATGCCACACCCCACCTATTTCACTCTGAATTTTATCCAAGAAATTCTGGGCCTTTTATTTCCCCAGATAAAACTAGTGAAATCCCCTTGCACCTTCTTAAGCCACTCTTTCTTAAATTCCAGCGGGATAGTGTTCAACAAGAAAGGGAATTTGGGAAGAACAGACTTATTTATCAGGTTAAATCTACCTAAAAATTATAGAGGGAGAGTGCCCCAGGCCTTTAGTTGTTTCCGCACACTAGACGCTAGGTTATCAAAATTCACTTTTGCTATATTCTATAAATTATGCACAATTTGGATGATTAGATATCTCATGTTATGTCTGATTAAACCATATGGGAAGTGAATGTTCCACTGCATTATCTCAGTTTTTTGTTGGTTGATGGCATAGCCTGATACTTTACCAAAACCCTCAAGTATTTCCCAGATTGCTGGAAGTGACAGGGGAAATGACCTGTAAAATCATCAGGTTGTCCGCATAAAACCGAATCTTTTTCTCCCAGCCATTACATTCAAAGGTGGAGATGTTCCAGCGTGATCTTAATTTAGCTGCCAAAGGCTCAATATATAGATTAAAGAGGAGCAGTAATAAAGGGAAACCATGTCTTGTCCCTCTGCCAATACGTAATATTTTAGGCAGATTCCCACTGACTAGCACTCTGGCTGACGGTTTCTTATACAGGGCTTTAACGGCTGAAAGAAAGGTCTCTCCTAAGTGATAGCGTTGGTTCCTCTCGTACAAAAAAGTCCAACTCACCCTGTCAGCTGCTTTCACAGCATCTAAAGTCATAACCGTCAGTGAAAGGCCAAACTCTTTCGCCAAGTCAATTGCACCGATTAACTCATAGGTCAATTCGTGCAACTGTCTCCCTTTTATAAAGCCTTTCTGATCAGTATGGATCACAGTCCCCACTATTTTATCTAGGTGCTTAGTTAGTATCTGGAAGTAGTTCTTATAATCACTAGTGGGCAGTGAAATGGGTCTATAAGACTCACATGCCCTCGGATTTCTGTTTGGTTTAAGAAGGATGGTTATGGTAGCAGAATCCCATGAGGATGGTAGAACATGGTTAGAGATATAAATGGAATTACAGACTTAAGAAATCTTGAAGAAGGAAGAGGCCAATCTGGGGTGATAGCAACCTACAAGGAATACAAACTCCAGCCTTATCTTGTTTAAGCAATTGGAAGAAAGGCCCTAAAAACAGCCAGTGGGCTAGGCTTGTACCTCTCCCTATAAAAGAGCTAAACCAGAGTTGGAAAACCTTGGAAAATAAAAAACGATGTGGAATATGCGACTTCAAAACAGAATCTCTGCTACATCTAATGTGCGGTTGTACGGGGCTCTTACAATCCCGTATAAAGCTATTAAAACCCATATGGCTACGCAAAGGTGTCCGAACTACAATAGAGGCAGTTACAGCTATATTCGATTGCACATTAACAACTGATCTGGCTAGAATTGGGAGATACATGCAGGAAGTTCGCTCCAGACTGGACAAAGCTAATGAGTGAGACAATTGCACAAAAACACACTTGATATGTACATAAGAAGTGACATCTCGGCGATACTGTTTTTAAATTAATTCATCACTTAATTTTTATACTGTTTTAAGTTTTGCTACAGCAAGAAAAGAGTTATAACTGTCATTTAATCATTCTCGTGTTCTCAAAGTGTGATACATTGCAAATGGTTTTAAGTAACTGTGCAATAAATACATTTTGACTGGTGACTGGTGAATTACAGAGTTGCAGCAAAATAGGGGATAACTCTTCTTTTAGTATCATGTATATTTCATTTAGAAGAGCATCTGGACTTTTGGCTTTCCCTTTCTTTAAGCTGCTTATAGCCTTAGCGACCTCTTCCATACAAATAGGACCATTCCGTTTTTCTCTTAGATCCCCTGGAGATGTGGATGGTCTAAATCTTTTTTTTAAGCTCAATTTGTTCCTTGCTTGATGTCATTTCTTCTGTATACAAGCCTTGAAAAAATGGTACAAATGCGTTTTCACTTTCACAGGCTTCCGAGATTATGTTGCCTGAGTTCTGGCATTTTCGATCTTTAGTAAAGTTCCTGGACTGATTAGCTTTAATCTTCCAAGCTAACAGTTTTCTGCACCTCTTTCCGTACTCGTAATGGGATAGCCTACTGGCCTCCCTTTTCTGCCTTACTACAGCCTCCAAATATTCAGCCAACTTAAATTTTTCTAGTTACAATTCCTGCTCGATTTGGCCTACATTTAAAGGAGTAGAGGCCTGTGCAAGAGTACTTTGGAGAGTGTTCATGGAGACTTCAGAGTATTAATTCCCCCCTGACCGTTTTGCTTTGTGCAGAACTTAAGCTGGATAAAATGCATCTAAGAAACACCTTATATGTATCCCAGACAATATTTAGAGGGACTGAATCAAGGTTAAAAAGAAAAAAAACTCCCTTGTAGCTGCTCTAAGATTTTCCACAACCAAAGGATCTAAAAGCAAAGTATGATTTAGTGTCCATCGCCACAAGGGGGCTTTATCTCTAAACATGATCTCGAGAGAACCCACAGAGTGGTCCGATAAATGTTCAGGAATGTGCAAAACTTTCCTGATGCATTAGCTGAGTCTAATACACAGCTCCTCCCTTTGGGAAAGAGACACCCTGTTGCACAGCTTTAAATTTTGACAAAAAAGTCTTTTCCATTAATCATTGTAATTAATTCCTCCTCATATTGGGGTTCCAAAAAATATTTAATGTTTCATCGGAAATTCCACAAAACTAAAGTTCCAATTGTATGTTCAACAACATCATAATCCAGTATGCATCCTTCCCCAATGCATTTCGGGCTAATTTGAAAGCCCTTCCTCAGGGGACAACTCTACAAAAAAGGAATAAATCTCCATGTCACTATGCATGTCAAATTCAGTATCTACACATTGTCATCAAATAACATTCAATAACATTCAATTCATGCCATTGACTTAATATCTGTGAATGGTGGCTAAACAAACACACCAACCATGAGGTGTCAAGTATGCGTGGTAAATATCTGGTCATGCACTGGGTCGCCCGGTGAGATTATATCAAGGATGTGCCCATTTTAAAAGAAGAGTGAGAAAGAGCGGTCAACGTACTTCTAGTGCAAACCTCATGCCCCAGTCACCGACTTGTGCAACTAAACCGATTCATTAATTAAAAAGGTGCCGACGTGAGAACGATACTCACGGACTGTTTTAACGAGCTGCCGCGCGGTATCTGCAAAATGACAGAACAGCGCGTGTTACCAAAAATACCTCGCTCGTGTGCTCCTGTTATTAACGCGTTCTCCGAAACGGAGTACTCACTTGGTGATGTAGGTGAAAACACGCATAGTAGTCTCAAGCTCGGGAACCCCAGGAGTGATCTCGGGTGATGGAGTTTTAACCGGTTCGTGTTTACATGCCGAAAGTGAAAACGGACTATAAAGTGAAAAAACGGGCTAGAAACGTGGCGGCCATGTTGAGTGAGTGTCATACAATGCAACTGAAAACGAAAAATGTAAACCGAACAGAATACACAATTACAGTACATGAATAAGGCAGATATCCATTAAGTCTGGAAAAATACATAAATGACTGAATATTGAAGATTACAGATAGCACAAAAACTCCATCCGATCATTAAGACCGTGTGGCTGCATCGATGCCATATAGCGAATCCAAAAGTTCTCTCTTTTGAGCAATGTTTGTTTGTTATTATGAGTGGGAGTGATTAGTTCAAGTATCACATATTTCAGTTGAGCTATGGAGTGTTTTTGTTCAACGAAGTGTGCAGCAACTGTAGATTTCATGTTGCCTGTTCTTATATTGCTCTTGTGTTCAAGTAATCGAACCCTGATCTTCCTTTCTGTGTGTCCAATGTAGCATTTGCCACAAGGGCACTTGAGCATGTAGATGAGATTGCTTGAATTACAGGTGGCATTTACTCTTAGTTTTACTGGATGACCCTTCATCGGGTGGCTGATGGTATTTCCTGGAATACAATTATTACAATTACTGCAATTGTAACAGGGACGTAAACCTCTGAATGTAGTTGGTTCGCTGTCTTTAATGGATTTCTTCAACATCTCTTTCAAGTTGCGACCCCTGGTGTACGCAAACATCGGTGGTTGGTCAAAAATACCTCGAAAGTCCGGTTCAAAACTCAGTAATGACCAGTGTTTGCGAATGATCTTTTGGTAGCTATTGCTCAGGATGCTGTATTTTGAAACCACCACCATTCTGGTGTTCACTGGCTTCACTGCGGTTTGTAACAGTTCTTCCCGTTTCATGTCTCCAACTTGGTTGACTGCTGTGTCTAAGGTTTGTTGCGGGTACCCCCGATTCCTAAATCTTTCCACCATATTGTTAACTTCCTGTTGGCAAGTGTTTTCCGAGGATACTATGCGTTTCACTCGCATCAGTTGGGACAACGGTAAGTTGCGTTTCAACCCTGGTCTATGGAAACTTTGGTAGTGCAACAGTGAGTTCCTGTCTGTTAATTTCCGAAAGATCGTTGTGTTCCAATTCCTATTCTCACATTGTATTTCCACATCCAGAAAGTGTATGAGTGTTCTGTCCATGTTCCAAGTGAATATAATTCGCTCGTTGATGCCATTCCATGACGTCAAAAATTCTGTCAATTCCAACTCTGTTCCTTTCCAAAGGATGAAAATATCATCTATAAACCTCAAGTAGATTTTTCCATGCTTGAGCCATATGTCCTGATTGAGAATGCACGTTTCTTCGAACGCTTTCATCACAATGTTCGCGTAGGACGGCGCGGCACAATTTCCCATGGCGGTCCCATTCAATTGGTGAAACCACTGATTGAACACCGTGAAATAACTGTGAAAAAGTGTAAAAATCATCAATTCCATCAACAGTGTTTTCATATCTGGATCCAGATCGGAATTTGCCAACTCTTTTTCAATCGCCGTTATACCCATGTCATGCGGTATAGATGTGTAAAGTGAACAGACGTCCACAGTACACATGAGTAAATCCTCATCTTTAGACGTTTTGGTCGCTTCCTCCAGTTTCAAGAGGAAATCTGTTGTGTCTTTAATGTGTGATCTGGTGTTCAGCACAAAGGGTTGGAGATATCTATCTAAAAACTTGCCTGTATGCTCATGTATAGATCCTTTGGTGGAAACTATCGGTCTGAACGGTGGTCTAGTCGGATGCTTGTGCATCTTGGGCAACATATACAGGGTCGGTGGTTTGGGGTTCTCAGGTGTGAGGTAACGTCGTGTCCGGTCATTGATGGTTCCCTTCTCGAACGCAACTTTAATGATTTCCAATAGTATCTCCAAAAATTCATTGGTTGGGTCAGCCCCCAATGGGGCGTAGGTATTGATGTCATTAGTGTGAGCTAATACTTCTTCTTGATAAAACTTAGCGTCCATGATGACTAGCGCGCCACCTTTGTCAGCTGTCTGACACACTATGGAAGAGTTGTTAGCAATCTTTGATAATATGTTCCTTTCGGTTCTTGTCAAATTCTCACGTCTGGTTTTAGTTTGAAATGGCATTTTCGATAGGTCGCTTTTCACCATGCTTTCAAAAATGTCGATGATTTTGTGACTCACTGGAGCCATAAATGTACTGTGTGGTCGAAGCCCTCTTAACATATCATCTTCAGTGTCTGATGTGGTCACTATATTCTCAAAGTAATGGCGAAGCCTGATGTTACGAACTAATTTGAATGTGCTCACCTCGAGCTCAAGTGTATTGGTTTTGGTTGTAGGTACAAATGTCTGTCCTTTTTGTAGTACTCGTAGTTCTTCCTGTGTTAATGTCGTAGATGAGATGTTGATCACCAGGTTGTTCTTAGTGTTCACCTCCGACGATAAGGTTTCTTGACTTTGGGTTGTTCTTTTGTTACCTCTGCGGGTTTTTCCCCTCCTGGATCGGTGGTTTGATTTTGACCCTCCTCTAAAAAATGAACCGTGGATGTAGAAGTGCCCGGTTGTTGTTCGGTGGGTGTCACCTCCGTTGCAACCCTCGTGGTTTTAGTTGTTCTGTTGTCACCATCTGAAGACGATGTCTCATTTTCTGAATAAGGGTTATAAGCACGATTAGGGCGTCGGCGGGCGTACACTTCTGCCCAAGTGTACACCTCGCCGAGCTTATAATCAATGGTGTCCCTCTTATACTTGCGTAGCTTGCGTTCCTGGGTTTCGCGTGTGTGTTTCTCCAATTGTGCGTTCACATCTTCCAATAACGTAGCCAATTCCGTGGGGTCCATGGCCTCGTCCAGTTCCGCCCTGATGGTTTTAATGTCTTTGGTCAGTTCTTCCAGAGATTTGGATAGTTCCTCCACTATCAACAAGATCAAATCCAACGAACATTTGTTGAGGATAGCGAACCACCGCTCAACAAACTTCGCATTATTTTTGCATAAAAGAGGTTTCAGAGGTACCCGTAGGCCCCTCGGGATCCGCTGGGCGCGATGGTACCGCACCAGTGTGGATGCATGTAATTTCTGGTTACATTCCTTTTTTAGTAGGTAGAGCAGCTGTTTTAGGTTACTTTCCGGGCTGCGTGTGCTAGCAGCCGCTATGACCTCTTCCTGGATCATGTCATAGATTTTATCTGCATCCCCCGCCGTGAAGGCGAAGGTGTCCGCTTTTAAATCCGTCATACTGGTTATACTTTCGTAATTCATGTTTGAGCCCAGTCGCGTGCCAAGTCCTTGGACAGAAGTAATTCGATCAGGACAATGGGTTGGGGACTTGCACAGCGATTAATCTGATTCTGATCAAAGTGAACTCTGTGGCGTGCAAACGGGTTAGAGCGCTGTCTGTACCTCCCAGCGTACGTATGAACTAATACACAGCTCCTCCCTTTGGGAAAGAGACACCCTGTTGCACAGCTTTAAATTTTGACAAAAAAGTCTTTTCCATTAATCATTGTAATTAATTCCTCCTCATATTGGGGTTCCAAAAAATATTTAATGTTTCATCTGAAATTCCACAAAACTAAAGTTCCAATTGTATGTTCAACAACATCATAATCCAGTATGCATCCTTCCCCAATGCATTTCGGGCTAATTTGAAAGCCCTTCCTCAGGGGACAACTGTCATGCCTCGAGACTCCTAAAAGACACTGTCCCTTTAAGACGATCGCTATTTAGGGCATCAGGATCCTGAGAGCGACGCTTCACGTTCTTGCGTCAAGCTCCCTTCGTGTTTTGCATCCGTCTTGCCCTTCTTTGCCTGACTTCCGTTTTCCCTGGAGTTTCCTGTTTTGATGCGCTGCTCGGCAGAGTGCTTTACCGGCCCCCGCGTTCCTGGAGCGGGCCTCGGAGTGCTCATCTGTTCAGTGGCGGTTCGCTGTTTTACAGGCGTTCAGGCTTGGGCGCCTGTAATCCCTAGTGTTAGGAGTTCACGTTCTTCTTCGTGAACCTTTCCGTAGTTCCCCATTTCTTGGAGTCTCGTCCGGCGGCCGGGTTTTTTCCCCGCCTTCCGGCTAGACTCAGCTTGTGCTTGTTTTGGAGTTGCCTTACCGGACAGCCAGCCCTGATCTCCGTTGTTCCGGTTTGAGCATCCGTTTTTTCCCCCTTTCCCTTTAGTTAGTCAGCTAGTGTTCCTTCCACATTTGACCCACTTCAGTATTTTAGTTATCCCTACCTATACTACTTCTGGAATACTGCCTTTGCATTTGGAGTGATTCTTGCGTGGATCCCAGGGGGCATTATCTTCAGCTTCTCTACAGAGAATCACGGTAACAGCGCTTTTGCGCTCTTTTATACTTATACAAAGACTAGTCATACATATGATTTATATATGTTGTTTTGCTTTTCATTTAGAGATAACCCTGCAAGAGAAGAGGTGGCTAAAGGTTTCCTTACATATCCCTCATTTGTGCCTAATACTTCACGAAGTCCACCAGACAGCTAAAGTGAGAAGTGTATTATTTAGACCATAGAATCACTATTGAGTTTAGTGCGTACTTACTAATACCTTACATTATCTTTGTCACAGAGCCAGATGATGTTCCTTATCTAGACGTCGTTTATATACATATTCTACACAGAGTAAGGTTTCCGGTATGTGTTATTTCTATTTTTAGTTGTGCTAGTGTTTATTCAGTGTAGGGTACCAATAGATAGTTGCTTACTTGCTTTTCTTTGCAGGCTGCCTGTTGCCAGTTCCCCAATTGATGTACCACGCAGATCATCCAGAAGAGTACCTACACATCATTTCTTCTTCACCATCTTCCCTTGTTTTGTCTCCCTGTGTTCCCCTGGCGTGTCTCTCGTACTCTAGTGTTTGATAGAGTCGAGAGGCCGTAGGGGAGGACTGTGGATTATTCTTCGGATTCCTGACGCTCCTGTGGAACTCTCTTGCAATCCTTACAACAACTCTACAAAAAAGGAATAAATCTCCATGTCACTATGCATGTCAAATTCAGTATCTACACATTGTCATCAAATAACATTCAATAACATTCAATTCATGCCATTGACTTAATATCTGTGAATGGTGGCTAAACAAACACACCAACCATGAGGTGTCAAGTATGCGTGGTAAATATCTGGTCATGCACTGGGTCGCCCGGTGAGATTATATCAAGGATGTGCCCATTTTAAAAGAAGAGTGAGAAAGAGCGGTCAACGTACTTCTAGTGCAAACCTCATGCCCCAGTCACCGACTTGTGCAACTAAACCGATTCATTAATTAAAAAGGTGCCGACGTGAGAACGATACTCACGGACTGTTTTAACGAGCTGCCGCGCGGTATCTGCAAAATGACAGAACAGCGCGTGTTACCAAAAATACCTCGCTCGTGTGCTCCTGTTATTAACGCGTTCTCCGAAACGGAGTACTCACTTGGTGATGTAGGTGAAAACACGCATAGTAGTCTCAAGCTCGGGAACCCCAGGAGTGATCTCGGGTGATTGAGTTTTAACCGGTTCGTGTTTACATGCCGAAAGTGAAAACGGACTATAAAGTGAAAAAACGGGCTAGAAACGTGGCGGCCATGTTGAGTGAGTGTCATACAATGCAACTGAAAATGAAAAATGTAAACCGAACAGAATAAACAATTACAGTACATGAATAAGGCAGATATCCATTAAGTCTGGAAAAATACATAAATGACTGAATATTGAAGATTACAGATAGCACAAAAACTCCATCCGATCATTAAGACCGTGTGGCTGCATCGATGCCATATAGCGAATCCAAAAGTTCTCTCTTTTGAGCAATGTTTGTTTGTTATTATGAGTGGGAGTGATTAGTTCAAGTATCACATATTTCAGTTGAGCTATGGAGTGTTTTTGTTCAACGAAGTGTGCAGCAACTGTAGATTTCATGTTGCCTGTTCTTATATTGCTCTTGTGTTCAAGTAAACGAACCCTGATCTTCCTTTCTGTGTGTCCAATGTAGCATTTGCCACAAGGGCACTTGAGCATGTAGATGAGATTGCTTGAATTACAGGTGGCATTTACTCTTAGTTTTACTGGATGACCCTTCATCGGGTGGCTGATGGTATTTCCTGGAATACAATTATTACAATTACTGCAATTGTAACAGGGACGTAAACCTCTGAATGTAGTTGGTTCGCTGTCTTTAATGGATTTCTTCAACATCTCTTTCAAGTTGCGACCCCTGGTGTACGCAAACATCGGTGGTTGGTCAAAAATACCTCGAAAGTCCGGTTCAAAACTCAGTAATGACCAGTGTTTGCGAATGATCTTTTGGTAGCTATTGCTCAGGATGCTGTATTTTGAAACCACCACCATTCTGGTGTTCACTGGCTTCACTGCGGTTTGTAACAGTTCTTCCCGTTTCATGTCTCCAACTTGGTTGACTGCTGTGTCTAAGGTTTGTTGCGGGTACCCCCGATTCCTAAATCTTTCCACCATATTGTTAACTTCCTGTTGGCAAGTGTTTTCCGAGGATACTATGCGTTTCACTCGCATCAGTTGGGACAACTGTAAGTTGCGTTTCAACCCTGGTCTATGGAAACTTTGGTAGTGCAACAGTGAGTTCCTGTCTGTTAATTTCCGAAAGATCGTTGTGTTCCAATTCCTATTCTCACATTGTATTTCCACATCCAGAAAGTGTATGAGTGTTCTGTCCATGTTCCAAGTGAATTTAATTCGCTCGTTGATGCCATTCCATGACGTCAAAAATTCTGTCAATTCCAACTCTGTTCCTTTCCAAAGGATGAAAATATCATCTATAAACCTCAAGTAGATTTTTCCATGCTTGAGCCATATGTCCTAATTGAGAATGCACGTTTCTTCGAACGCTTTCATCACAATGTTCGCGTAGGACGGCGCGGCACAATTTCCCATGGCGGTCCCATTCAATTGGTGAAACCACTGATTGAACACCGTGAAATAACTGTGAAAAAGTGTAAAAATCATCAATTCCATCAACAGTGTTTTCATATCTGGATCCAGATCGGAATTTGCCAACTCTTGTTCAATCGCCGTTATATCCATGTCATGCGGTATAGATGTGTAAAGTGAACAGACGTCCACAGTACACATAAGTAAATCCTCATCTTTAGACGTTTTGGTCGCTTCCTCCAGTTTCAAGAGGAAATCTGTTGTGTCTTTAATGTGTGATCTGGTGTTCAGCACAAAGGGTTGGAGATATCTATCTAAAAACTTGCCTGTATGCTCATGTATAGATCCTTTGGTGGAAACTATCGGTCTGAACGGTGGTCTAGTCGGATGCTTGTGCATCTTGGGCAACATATACAGGGTCGGTGGTTTGGGGTTCTCAGGTGTGAGGTAACGTCGTGTCCGGTCATTGATGGTTCCCTTCTCGAACGCAACTTTAATGATTTCCAATAGTATCTCCAAAAATTCATTGGTTAGGTCAGCCCCCAATGGGGCGTAGGTATTGATGTCATTAGTGTGAGCTAATACTTCTTCTTGATAAAACTTAGCGTCCATGATGACTAGCGCGCCACCTTTGTCAGCTGTCTGACACACTATGGAAGAGTTGTTAGCAATCTTTGATAATATGTTCCTTTCGGTTCTTGTCAAATTCTCACGTCTGGTTTTAGTTTGAAATGGCATTTTCGATAGGTCGCTTTTCACCATGCTTTCAAAAATGTCGATGATTTTGTGACTCACTGGAGCCATAAATGTACTGCGTGGTCGAAGCCCTCTTAACATATCATCTTCAGTAAATTCACTTGGAACATGGACAGAACACTCATACACTTTCTGGATGTGGAAATACAATGTGAGAATAGGAATTGGAACACAACGATCTTTCGGAAATTAACAGACAGGAACTCACTGTTGCACTACCAAAGTTTCCATAGACCAGGGTTGAAACGCAACTTACCGTTGTCCCAACTGATGCGAGTGAAATGCATAGTATCCTCGGAAAACACTTGCCAACAGGAAGTTAACAATATGGTGGAAAGATTTAGGAATCGGGGGTACCCGCAACAAACCTTAGACACAGCAGTCAACCAAGTTGGAGACATGAAACGGGAAGAACTGTTACAAACCGCAGTGAAGCCAGTGAACACCAGAATGGTGGTGGTTTCAAAATACAGCATCCTGAGCAATAGCTACCAAAAGATCATTCGCAAACACTGGTCATTACTGAGTTTTGAACCGGACTTTCGAGGTATTTTTGACCAACCACCGATGTTTGCGTACACCAGGGGTCGCAACTTGAAAGAGATGTTGAAGAAATCCATTAAAGACAGCGAACCAACTACATTCAGAGGTTTACGTCCCTGTTACAATTGCAGTAATTGTAATAATTGTATTCTAGGAAATACCATCAGCCACCCGATGAAGGGTCATCCAGTAAAACTAAGAGTAAATGCCACCTGTAATTCAAGCAATCTCATCTACATGCTCAAGTGCCCTTGTGGCAAATGCTACATTGGACACACAGAAAGGAAGATCAGGGTTCGATTACTTGAACACAAGAGCAATATAAGAACAGGCAACATGAAATCTACAGTTGCTGCACACTTCGTTGAACAAAAACACTCCATAGCTCAACTGAAATATGTGATACTTGAACTAATCACTCCCACTCATAATAACAAACAAACATTGCTCAAAAGAGAGAACTTTTGGATTCGCTATATGGCATCGATGCAGCCACACGGTCTTAATGATCGGATGGAGTTTTTGTGCTATCTGTACTCTTCAATATTCAGTCATTTATGTATTTTTCCAGACTTAATGGATATCTGCCTTATTCATGTACTGTAATTGTTTATTCTGTTCGGTTTACATTTTTCGTTTTCAGTTGCATTGTATGACACTCACTCAACATGGCCGCCACGTTTCTAGCCCGTTTTTTCACTTTATAGTCCGTTTTCACTTTCGGCATGTAAACACGAACCGGTTAAAACTCCATCACCCGAGATCACTCCTGGGGTTCCCGAGCTTGAGACTACTATGCGTGTTTTCACCTACATCACCAAGTGAGTACTCCGTTTCGGAGAACGCGTTAATAACAGGAGCACACGAGCGAGGTATTTTTGGTAACACGCGCTGTTCTGTCATTTTGCAGATACCGCGCGGCAGCTCGTTAAAACAGTCCGTGAGTATCGTTCTCACGTCGGCACCTTTTTAATTAATGAATCGGTTTAGTTGCACAAGTCGGTGACTGGGGCATGAGGTTTGCACTAGAAGTACGTTGACCGCTCTTTCTCACTCTTCTTTTAAAATGGGCACATCCTTGATATAATCTCACCGGGCGACCCAGTGCATGACCAGATATTTACCACGCATACTTGACACCTCATGGTTGGTGTGTTTGTTTAGCCACCATTCACAGATATTAAGTCAATGGCATGAATTGAATGTTATTGAATGTTATTTGATGACAATGTGTAGATACTGAATTTGACATGCATAGTGACATGGAGATTTATTCCTTTTTTGTAGAGTTGTCCCCTGAGGAAGGGCTTTCAAATTAGCCCGAAATGCATTGGGGAAGGATGCATACTGGATTATGATGTTGTTGAACATACAATTGGAACTTTAGTTTTGTGGAATTTCAGATGAAACATTAAATATTTTTTGGAACCCCAATATGAGGAGGAATTAATTACAATGATTAATGGAAAATACTTTTTTGTCAAAATTTAAAGCTGTGCAACAGGGTGTCTCTTTCCCAAAGGGAGGAGCTGTGTATTAGTTCATACGTACGCTGGGAGGTACAGACAGCACTCTAACCCGTTTGCACGCCACAGAGTTCACTTTGATCAGAATCAGATTAATCGCTGTGCAAGTCCCCAACCCATTGTCCTGATCGCATTAGCTGAGTCTACCAGAAAAAAGTCTATCCTGGAATGATGACCCTGTTTTTTATTGTGGAAAGTAAAGTTTCCCCCTTCTGTCCCATCCCTATGACTCAAAAACCTCCAAAGATCTAAAAGACCTTTGTTAGCTATCAGTTGTTTCAGGGCCCCTCTCATATTAGGGTTTGACATCGCTGCTCTCTTAGAGGTTGTATCTTGTGCTGGATCCAAACATACATTAAAGTCACCTCCCAATATGATAGGATCACTTATATCCACTAAATGCAAAAATAGGGTGCCTAGGGGTGCAGGGTTGTTTAAATTAGGACTACAATATCCCACAAAAGCCAACTAAACATCATGTATTTTAGCCTTGACTATTACCCATCTACCCAATGAGTCTACTACACACTCCCCCAGTATAGCATGAATCGATTTTTTGAAAATAAGGGCAACCCCTTTCACCATACAGGACTGACAAGTGTGTAGGCAATGCTCGATCCATTGCTAACCCCTTAAGATCTCAGGCCACTATTCCTTGACCAGGTGTGATTCCTGAATGAAGAAAACATCTATATCTATAATTCTCAAATACTCCAAGATTTTCCTTCTTCTTACAAGAACCCTAAGACAGTTCACATTCCAGGATAAGATCTTTAAAAGCCTACGCTTATCCAAATTTGCCTTATATTATAAAAAGTAATTTAGAAAATAAATGCCTGGAAACCTAGGGCCCGATGTAGGTAGGCCGTTACCGATCGGTAACGGCCGAAAATACCGATTTTCGGCCCTTACCGATCGGTATCCAGCCATCGAGATGTAGGGCAATGAAAATCGTCCAAATCGGTATATATACCGATTCGGAATGGCTACCGAATCGGAAATAATCCGAATCAGAAATACCACAAATCGGTAAGAGAACGAATCGGTAACATACCGAATCGATAAAAATACCATCAGTCAGTCAAAATACTCTTTATTCGATTTTTGTTAAAATCATAAAAGGACAATATACAAATACAATTTAAAACGTCAATTGATCTGATTACTAAATTTCAACATGTTAATTTCATTTCACCAAAAAGTTACAAAAGTTAAAAAATGATTACAATTGTTAAAAATTCTCCGTTTAAAACCAAGTTTGAATTAAAATAAGGCTTTCTTAGGTAATCTTTTCTTCCTTGATCTGAATGCAGCTGTTAAATAACATGCAACACTGAACATAGTGTGGGTATCTGCCATCATTTGAAGGAAAATTAAAGCTGGCCTTATTTGAGTGAAACCAACGGCCTTTAGGACAGGAAGTAGATATTTTACCCTCTCCCTACTGTAGAAACCACAGAAAAATATGAAGTGGAGGGTGTCTTGTACTGAAAATTGATCACAGCCACAGGGTGGTCCATCTTCGGGTTTTGACCACACAGGGAAATTTCCTAATGAATAATGAATTAAGTTCATCCTGAATTTTGTAAGTAGGAGTCTATGGAGTGGATTAGTCACTATTTTTAAATACGGTTCCAAAGAGGGAGTGGTCGTTAAAACTATGTGCGCCCTTACCATAGGTTTCCTCAGTTCCGACTCCTCTCTTGCCATGCATGCCCTCTCCAGGAATGCCTGCTTGACCCATCCAATATCCTCCCTTCTGATGTTAATTGGGTCATTAAAGAGTTCCGGTCTGCCCAGCATAGAAAAAGTAGATTTAATATATTTCAGCCAGGGGATTCTCATGGCATTTTCCCTTGAGATAACATCTTTAAGAATGGCATGATTTAGCGTTAGCGCTGGTTCAGCCATGTTTTAGTCCAGAAAAGAAGCGGGCTAGTTTTAATTTATCAACGATATGGGGCAGGCCCATTTCTTCATGGATCGAGAAGGTGGGTGTGGAGTTTGGAACAGATAGAATATTCCTAATGATACCATTTTCCACCCTCTGTATTTTTACCAAGTCTGCATATCCCCATATGGCGGACCCGTACATAGCAATTGGGACGCACTTGCTGTTATATATTTTAATCACTGCCTCCATTGGTTTAGCTCCTAGTCTTTTTGTGAAGGCCAGTAGAGCTGAGAATGAGCGTGCTAGGCTAAGACTCTTTGCTTTAATCTGGGGAACCCAGGACCCTCTTTGGTTAAAAAGGACCCCCAGATATGGAAAAACTGGTACCCTAGAGAGAATCTCACCCTTACAGATGAAGGATTTTTTATGCAACATGTTTACTTTACGTCCTATGATCATGGTATGGGACTTAGAGACATTAATTATCAAATCTAAGTTCTCCATGAAGGAGCCAAAACGGTCCAGAAGGGCCTGTAGGCCGATACCGGTTCGTGCAATTAGAACGGCGTCGTCCGCGTATAGGAGGGCTGGTATCTGTTCTCCTCCTACACGCGGTACGTCAGCCATTCCTGCTTCTAGGTATTTCCCCAGCCCATTTATATAGATGGTAAAGAGAAGGCGGGCCAGGATACAACCCTGGCGCACCCCCTTCTCAGATTTAAAACTGTCCGTACACCTTCCATCCCTAGTGGCTCTTATTTTAGCGTTAAGGTCCTGATGTAACTTAGCAATAAAAGCCACCAGGCATTCTTCTATACCTATCTCAAGAAGGAGAGTCCATAGCTTACTCCCGTTTACCAAGTCGAAAGCCGAGGAGAGGTCCATAAAAGACAAATATACTGACCCCTCCGCGGCCACCGTATACCTGGAAACCAGGAGGTGAAGATTGGAACATTGTTCCAGTGTCCCTCTGTTTTCACGAAACCCATATTGAATATTTGAGAGCCCCCCATGCTGTTCTAAATTTTCCCTTAGTTTAACCAATAAAACTCTACCGAAAATACCTAATCGGTAAATGTACCGATTCGGTAGTGACACCGAATCGGAAAAAATACAGATTCGGTCCATGTATAAACTACCGATTCGGATAAACTACCGATTCGGTAGAGTTACCGAATCGGTAAATCACCGAACCGGACAGAGATAGAGATGTAGGGAAGCATAGAAATACCGATTTTGGCTCAAAATCGGTATTTCAAAATTCGTATTTACCATGGATTACAATCAGGTGGTAACCAACTTCAACCTATAAAAATAGACCCAAAATGCATTGCAACTTGCAGGATGGCGGCTTTTTATGTCATTGCAAGGCGGCTACGGCTACAGCAGGAAGGAGAGAGGGAATGGCAAAGAGAGGAACAGGTCTACAGACAGAGGATCACCCTGTTCATGCTCACAGAGGCAGAGATCCTACAGAGGTACAGGCTGGACTCAGACACCATTCTGGAGCTCATCAGGGACCTCAAACCACTGTTGGACCACCCCACCCCAAGGGCACATGCCATCCCAGCCCACGTGCAGGTGCTATGCAGCCTACACCTGCTTGCGTCTGGCAGCTACCAAAGTGGAGTAGCTGCGGTAGGAGGGGTGACCCAGAGCAGCCTGTCAAGGTTTTTCCACAAATTCCTTGACGCCATGATACAGAGGATGGACTAATACATCTCTTTCCCTGCAACCCACGCAGAACTGGTACAAACAAAAGCAGACTTTTACCAGATGGCACAAATTCCCTAAATCATCGGCTGTACAGATGGCACGCACATTCCGATTTGCCGCCCCTGCTGACACAGAATACATATACCGCAATAGGAAGTCTACGCACACCATCAATGTTCAGGTGATCTGCAATGCGAAGTGCACCATCACAGACCTGGCCGCAAAATTCCCAGGGAGCACCCACGACTCCTACATTTTTCAACAGAGCGGCATCTATGCACGGCTGACGGCTGGCGAATTTGGTGAAGGATACCTCCTAGGTGAGACACATCATCAGACCCCCATAACACAAAGTAGCTAAGTGAAATACATGTATGCATGTGAGTAATGTTACCCCTTTTCCTTCTAGGCGACAGTGCATATGCCGTCCGCTCATTCATACTCACCCCCTACCTCAACCCCTCTACACCCAGCCAAAGGAGGTATAACCGGGCCCACAAAAGCACAAGGAATGTAGTTGAACTGACCTTTGGCATCTGGAAAAGCAGATTCAGATGCTTGCACAAGAGTGGAGGTGCAAGGCAGTATACCCCCATCACCTGCTGCAAGATCATAGCTGTCTGTGCAATGTTGCACAACCTTGCGGTTAAGAAGGGCACTGAGGTGGAGTTGTCAGACTATGAGGACCATGACGACGACGTTGCTGTGCCACAAACACAACCTGCTGGGGTGTCTACGCCAAGTGATGGCAGATACAGACGTGAGGAGATTACAGAAAACTATTTCTGAGTGAGTACAGATGCACAGACAGGTCAATGGATGTTAGGAAAAGAAATATTTAATAATGTTGCAACAACGTTACTGCACTGATGTGCAACAAAAGAAAATGTAAACAAAAAGTGGTTAAATGTCAATTGTCCGGGTTGCCGCACCCGCCCTGGCAGTCTTATTTTTTGCTGCGCTTAGCAGCCCCACTAGGATGTGCCTTACCCCCTTCTGCATGTCCAGCAGCCTCAGCTGAGCGCCTGCTGCTCTGGCGCGGCTCAGACACTGCGCTCGCCGGGCTGCTGCAGCTGCTGCTGTCCCCAGCCTCGACCAGGTCCAGGGCTGGATTAACAACAGTGTTCGAAATGATAAGTGCCTCCATGGCGGTGGTAATGCGGGCCATGCCCCTAGTGACCTCTGCCGTGTTCTGGGTCAGGCTGGCCTCCATGTTTGCCCCACGTTGGCATAGCTGGGCGGTAGCAGCAGCAAGGCGGTTGATAGCCCTATTCTGCACGCGGGCATCCCTGCGGCGAGAGAGCTCGTGTTCATCGAGTTTTGTACAGAGCTGCGTGATGGCAGTGGTCATTCGCCCAAGACCTGTAGCAATGTCCTTGTTGCTTTCAACAAATGTCTTGAACCCCTGTGCCATCTCTCCCATCTGCAGGTTATGCTCCCGCAACTGGCGCTGGCAGGCCAAGATGGATTTAGCCTGCATCCTCTGGATCTTTACCATACTGCCCTCCCGCCCTTGAAACACGCTGCCCTCCCGTGCTGGAAGTACACTGCTGGATGTTCTTCGCCTCCGGGGATTGCTGCTGCCCTGCTGTGTGGGCTGGGGTGCCACAGGTGTAACTGGGTTGCTAGCTAGGGCCTGACCTGCTGCTCCCTCGATGGGGTTTAATGGAGCTACAATTATACTCCTGGCAGGAGATGTGGCAGGTGCAGGGTGGCTCTGTGGTGGTGAGTTCTCTGGGGAGAACTGCAATGGGGCGTTCCAGATAGTCGGGGGGAGTGTGGAAATGTGAGGGAATGTCCAGTGTCTTCCTCATTTTCCAGGGCACTGCTGTTCTCATCCTTCTCCTCCTCCTGTGCTGGTAGACTGGTGCTTGGCCCTGCCACCGCACTGGCAGATGGTGCTGGTGCTGGTGCTTGAGTAGCTCCTGCTCCTCCGCCTGATGGTGCCCCTAGGTATAAAGAAGCATTTGTGAACTGAGTGCTGATGTATTACAGTCACTACAATTAAAGCATTGCACATATCATTTCAAATACTTTGATTCAGTTTTACAGTTCTTTTAATTATGCTTCTGCACTGGCGTTTTTGCCTACTTCTGCTGACTACATTTACCATGATGCATTTCTCATGTCTGTTGGTAGTAGTACTGGGCTGGGGTTTGGCTGTGCATTGGGTCTAAAGGGGAGGTGCCTGGTAGGGTGTGTCAAGATGCGCATGCTTCTTACCTTTAGCTGTAGCTCTGGCTGAGCTATCCAGGTTCCCGACTCCCACCACACTCTCCCTCTCAATGGTAGTCGCCACAAGTTCCTCCAGGTCAGTGAGGGGTGGCGCCGGGTTCCTGCCTCCACCAGTAAGTCCTGCCTGCTTCTGCAGCTCTGCCAATTTCCTCTTTGTGAGGGTGCGGATATCGTAGAACCTCTTCTTGAGGTCATCCAGGCTCCTGGGGGTGACACCAACAGCGTTTACTTTCTCCCCTATTTCGCTCCACAGCCTCCTCTTAGTGCTCTCAGGTACAGTGAGGGACAGCCTCCCAAACAGCTGCCTGTGTACCCTCACCACCTCCCCCACCAACACTTGCAGCTCCATGGTGCTGAATTTTGCCTTCCTCTTGTGCACTGCCTTCTGGCTCTCAGTGCTGCTAGCCATGTTTCACAGTGCTCTGGATACTGCTACCACTGCTGCTCACTGTGAATGCTCAGCTCAGGCTGCCTCTCCAGAAAGTTCTAATGAGTTGCACCTGCCTGGGTAGCCACTCCCTGCTAGGGTGGGGGAGGGTGGTTCCACCTCATTGGCTGATGTCTTTGGTTTCAGTTTGACTTGCTTGCCGAATCGGCATTTACCGATTCGGTATTTACCGAATCGGATTTTACCGAATCGTTAAATGCCGATTCGGTATTTACAATGCGTTCATATGGGCCTTTTGGCCATGGCGGTGTATTGCAATTACCGAATCGGAATTTGCAGAATCGGTTGTAGCCGATTCGGTAAATTCCGATTCGGTGAATGCCGATTCGGTACGTATCGAATCACAATACCGATTACTACCGAATCGGTATTTTTCCGATTTTTTTTATCTACATCTCATTTTCCGATTTCAAAATACCAATTCGGTACGATTCGGTATTTTAAAATCGGAAAATGTGTTTTACCTACATCGGGCCCCTAGTTCTTCTAATCAGACTAGGAGATATGCATAATTAAAAAAAGGATCCCGGTCTAAAATTTACAAAGGAGGACAATTTTATTTCATTTTTTCCCACATGCTCCCCCACCCGGTGCAGTAGTGCTTTATTTAAATTTTCTTGAGACTTTTCCCCCCTTACTAGTGTCCCCCCCACCCCGGGGAACCTCCCTGTAAACTAGAGGTATACTGGTGTTGTTTACCCCATATGAACTCTCTCACTATGCTGCAACAGAAAGAATTAGAGTTATACTTGTTGTGCCTTTATCTGATCAATGAATATGGTGACTTGGCTTGGATCCATAAAGTTTGTTGTTTCTCAACACCCTCAGCGAGGCGGGGAATCGAATATTTGCAGTGGCTCCCTTCTCCCTCAATTCTTGAATGAATTTGCCCAATTCCCACTACCTCGCTCAAGTGGCGTGCAAAATATCTGATCTAATGCGGAAGGACCAGTCATCTTTTTTAAAGACTCCTGCTTTGAGGGCTCCTGCGAATATTTTTTCATTTAAGGTGTAAGATTTGAAGTTCACAAGGATCCTTCTTGGATTTTTCAATCCAGGGCACCTAGTAAATGGATTCCTTTTGCCAAGACTGCGGACTGCGGACCTTCTGCTCCAGTGACCGAGGAGGGAGCTGAGGGCGGTCGCTGCTGCCTGTGTTGTTTGCCTGTGCCTGCTCCCGCCGCTGCCCCTCGCCGGACCCGCTTCGCGGGTCCCGCTTCGCGGCCAGGAGCTGTTGTGGGGCTTTCAGGTGTGTTGCTGCTTCTTTGACCGGCAGGGCTGCGAGCCAGACGCGGGGGACTCCAAGTTCCAGGAGCCCCCGCGCGCCCGTGGTCACCTGGGCTGCTCTCCCTGCCGGCTCCGCCCCCACCTGGACGACTAAAGAGCCGTCCTTCTCTCCATCCGGCGGATTCCTTTTGCCAAGACTGCGGACTGCGGACCTTCTGCTCCAGTGACCGAGGAGGGAGCTGAGGGCGGTCGCTGCTGCCTGTGTTGTTTGCCTGTGCCTGCTCCCGCCGCTGCCCCTCGCCGGACCCGCTTCGCGGGTCCCGCTTCGCGGCCAGGAGCTGTTGTGGGGCTTTCAGGTGTGTTGCTGCTTCTTTGACCGGCAGGGCTGCGAGCCAGACGCGGGGGACTCCAAGTTCCAGGAGCCCCCGCGCGCCCGTGGTCACCTGGGCTGCTCTCCCTGCCGGCTCCGCCCCGACCTGGACGACTAAAGAGCCGTCCTTCTCTCCATCTGGCGGATTCCTTTTGCCAAGACTGCGGACTGCGGACCTTCTGCTCCAGTGACCGAGGAGGGAGCTGAGGGCGGTCGCTGCTGCCTGTGTTGTTTGCCTGTGCCTGCCCCCGCCGCTGCCCCTCGCCGGACCCGCTTCGCGGGTCCCGCTTCGCGGCCAGGAGCTGTTGTGGGGCTTTCAGGTGTGTTGCTGCTTCTTTGACCGGCAGGGCTGCGAGCCAGACGCGGGGGACTCCAAGTTCCAGGAGCCCCCGCGCGCCCGTGGTCACCTGGGCTGCTCTCCCTGCCGGCTCCGCCCCTAGAGTGCAACCAACCATCTACAAAGGAGTAGTGTCATCCCCGCTGCGCGGGAGCGCGCGGGAGGGCGCCGGGAGAAGCCCGGGACAAGGGCGGGACCGTCTGTGGCCGTCCGGGGTCGGACGAGGTTGGGTTGGGCCCATACTCCAGGCCCCACCCTATAATTAGAAACTCCGTTAAACTGTACATTGAGCCTTTAAATACCTGAACTCAAATATGGCCCTGAGATCTGGTAAACAACGATTAGTGCATATTCAAACCTCAAAGGGTGTTGTCTCAGGCCCCCTAGACGCCTTTATTACCAGAGCCACTGGAATCTTAGAAAAAGAAATCGAACTGGTAGAGCACAGACTGTCCCTGGACTTAGTTACCGGGAAACGCTCTTCTATAGGTGCCCTGGCTCGAGTAAAAAGCCCACTAACCAATGCAGCGTTTAACTGTATTTCCACTTCAGTTGCGGACATAATAGTCCACGAGGATGCGGTTGAGGCTACTACACCTAGACCACAAGAAAATATAGACCATAACCCAGAAAATAATGTTACTAGTGCAGTTGGGGACAGCTTACTTATAGAGAACGATGACAAGCGTAGTTCGCTAGGAACTCCGCAATCAGAAGTCCCTATTTTACCCAGTACCCCCGCCCCGCCACTAGCAACTACTAAAAAGGTATCAAGAAAAAGAAAACATGCTTCAAGCCCACAGGGAGATATGACACAGAAACTACCCAAATTAGATCAAGAGAATAGCTCCTCCTACTCCCAGTCCACTCAAGCCCCCCGATTAGCGTTCTGTCCATCATTGGCTCACCTTGAGTCTTCAAACCCCTGTCCAACTTGTTTTAGTAGCGATGACGTCCTGTTGACTAAGATGGAAGCAATGGTCAAAACCTTATTGCTTCCGGTCTTAGAGAGTGCCAGGATAATGTCTGCTAAATTAGACGTTTTAGAAGCAGCCATTAATATCAACATGGACCTCTTACAAAACCTAACAGCCACTAGCTTAAAGCTGAGGGGCTCAAACCCAACAGGGGGTACAACCTCAAATTTGGGGATAACTCTAACTAATCCCGTTGTGACATCATCTACTAACCTAAATAAGAAACCACAAACGGGGACAACTACACCATCTGCTCGCAGAGCCCCAACTAAAGAATCAATTAAGGCCAAAAACCCATTAGCTGCTAACATCTCGCAGGGGAAAAAGCACCAAGTGAATGGTGTATCAAATCAACAAAAAAACACCCTGGTACACACACCAGCTCCGGGAAGGGATAATAAAACTCCACATACTGATAGGAACAAAAAGACTAATAATAGAACCACTAGAAATCCACCGAGGGTTAACCTCCCCCCAGAAGCGTGTCAATTCACAATTGTATTAACAGGCGTGGCCCCCCTTAGAGAGGGTATTAAAGAATCCCAAGTGGACTTGCGGAATAAGGTTACTTTTTGGCTGAATAAACACCGCCCACTTCCCCCGTCATCCCCTACCGAAATCCTCTACGTAAGGAGAGTAGAATGGGTAGGAAAGGGTGAAAAAGATTTAGAAGGGGATTGTATCCTAGTTTCATTTAGAGACCCCTGGGTAGTGGATAGAATCCAGAGGAAAGCCAGATTCGCCCGTTTGGGCGATGTCCAGACCTTACATCTTGGCTACTTCTACCCCCATACACACCAAACTAACCCCATGAACTATAATCCATGGAAAATTAAAGGGGGAAGACCTCGAGAGCCTGCAATACACTACCCCCAATATTATCCTCCCCTCTATAATCATTTTGAAGCATTGTCAGACCTCGAATGGGTTGACTGACTATGGGCTCCGATCCAGTCACTTAATCTAGTTCCAGTGGAAACTGAAGGAGTGCATACCCCACACACTCCCACCTTAAAATTAGCAAAGGAGCAACTGCCCATGCCACATATAACCAGGAAGCAGAGGGGGCTAGAGGGGATTAATGCTATCATCCCTAACATAGAGGAAACTGGTCCAATTAACAACTGCTTCTCGAGTCCTCATCCTACACTCTCACCCAGTAACAACCATGTAGAGACTGTTGTACCAACCCCACACATGGTGTCCTGGAATGTTGCTGGAGCCAAGTCACGTCTGGTATCTGAGGACTGGCAGGGGTTTATAGATAATTACGAGGTTGTATTGTTGCAGGAAACGTGGGCTACAGCTCCGTTTTATAAAGCTGGATATTTAAACTTTTTTAAACCTGCAACAAAAAGTATAAAGGGGAGAGCGTCTGGGGGACTAACCACATGGGTAAAACAGGCCTGTTGTTTCTCAGCAGCTGAGTTGTATATAGATAATCCGGATATCTTGGCCATAACTTTGAGTAAAGCAGGGGGGCAGGACCTGCTTATCATCAACATATATGCCAGAGGCCTCCCTGGTGGTCGATGCCCCAAGTTGATAGCTGCCCTAGATACACTACTATTGGGCTGGAATAAATCCTTATTTATCATTTTGGCTGGGGATATCAACTGTACGATTGAGCCACTGTATCTGCCAGAGGACAACTGGGGGTTTGAAGAAGATGCTACGTGGAAAATCCCCGAACTCTCTAATAAAGTCCCTGTCAAAGCGACGGAGGCCGCTCTAAACTGGACAGCTTTTTGCCTTACATGGGGCTTAAGGGCTGTGAAAGGTCGCACCAAATCAGACATTGAAGCTAAACCCACTTTTGATAATGGTGTGAGGAAAAGTCGGATCGATTACATCTTCATAAAAATGGAATATTGGAGTGTAATTGATGATATGGAAATCATAACACGCCCAGAAAGTGATCATAATCCCCTGTCCCTGACTTTTAAAATCTTTGATCAGATAAGGTTAGGGGATCCCGATCCCAGGGGGCAAGGGGCTGTAACCATATCAAATGATCGGAGGAGAGTGAAGTGGGCTCTAATTTCAAATGATGTAACGATATTGGCCAATATTGAAAAAGTGGTGTTAAATGCTTTAAACCATATGAGGACAGTTGTTGTTGAGCAGGGCCAGGGCGAATTACATAAGATGATGGACATACATGACAATTGTTTTTCAGAACTTAAAACCATTTTCTCCAAGCCATGTAAGTCAAACACTGGGCACCAGAAACCACCGAGAGCAAAATGGTATAACAGAGAATGCAGAGAGGCCCATAGCTACCTCATAGAGCAAGTTAAATCCAGAGATTCTGTTGCAGTCAAAGAGGCCAGGAAAAAATACACAAAAGTGCAATGGGTGGCTAAGAAGGAATGGGAAGACGACTTTTGGGCGGACCTTTTGGACGCCAGTAAATCAAACGACCAGACCAAATTCTGGGACATTGTTAAATGCGGGAAGGATGGTGAGTTTCGTACCCCATCTAACCATGTATGCCCGGAAGATTGGATTAAACATTACTCTTCCCAATTTTGTTCAGTATCCTTTGACTCCCGGTCCAGACCATCCATGTTAACGGTAACAATTCCCAGCACTACGACCCTGTCTTTTTCTGATGCAGATGTAGAGTATGCATTAGGGCTAACAAAGAGGGGTAAGGCACCTGGGTTGGATCAAATCCCGGCAGACCTTTTTAAAGGAAATATAGGCCTATGGGTACCCTACTTAACTAGTATAGCTAACATCATAGCGAGAGGTGCCCCTATCCCTCAGACATGGAAAGGGGCAGAGATTCTCCCCATATACAAGAAGGGAGACAGATCTAACCCAGGGAACTACCGCCCAATTAGCCTTATTGACTGCTTTCAGAAAGTGTTTGCTCGTATGATTTTGGTGAGGGTTCATGGGTGGATGGAGCTCGAAGGAATACTGTCCCCACTACAGGCGGGTTTTAGATCTGGTACAAGTACCATTGACCAGGTCCTGAGGTTCTGCATGATTTTCTGGAAGTTTGTCATACTTGGTGGGGGTTCAATTTTCGCTGCTTTCATTGATTTGAAATCAGCTTTTGATTTGGTGCCGAGGGAAAAACTATGGCGGGTATTACAGGACCTAGGAATGCCGGGGGAATTAGTGGAAATTATAGTCAGACTACATGAAGATAATTTCGCCAGGGTCAGATGGGGGGCACAAGGACAAACTACGGACACATTCCCAGTGTCTCGAGGAGTCCGCCAGGGGTGCGTCCTTGCACCTACCCTATTTTTACTCTTCATAGATCAGGTTGTTAAATTCTTCGGGTCTATTAACACGGATGCACCGTCCTTGGCGGGGACTAAATTCCCAATGTTGATCTTTGCGGACGACACCCTCCTCTTATCAAAGACGAGGGGGGGTCTGCAGAGGGCACTAAATCACTTTGAGGAATACTGCAACCAAAACGACCTCCAGATAAATGTGGGGAAAACCAAATTCATGGTTTTCTCCAGAAAAAAACCTGTACGTAGTAGTGTACAACTTAACGGGGTAAACCTGGAACAAGTTGACACGATGACGTATCTGGGGGTCAATCTGGATTGCCGTCTGTCCTGGATACCCCAAATAGAGACCCAGCAATTAAAACTAGCCCAACTGACTGGTTGCCTTTTGCGAGAGCAAAAGAAATCTATCACCAAAAGAGTAGCCCCCGCATTACAAATCTATGATGTTAAAATAAATGCTGCAACGCTCTATGGGGCAGAGTTATGGGGCTTTATGGACCTCTCAAGCCTGTACAAAATCCAGTGTAGGTTCCTTCGCAACTTGGTGGGGCTTCCTCAATCAACCCCTTTAATTCCTCTTTGCCACGACATGGGTTGCCTCCCAATAACAGACATGGCAAGGTATAGAGTAGTGTCTACTTGGAGGCGGTTGTGGACCACGGAAGAGTTGACACTCTATGCCAAAGAGTTAAACGAGGTGAAGGCAATTGGGGGCTCTGAGCGAATCCCCTGGCTCCAGTCGGTGAAAAAGAGCCTGTGTGACATGGGTCTTAGTCACTTGTGGGTTTCGCCAAGCTTAAATAACTTCCCCTCAAAAAAGGAATTTAAGAGTTTATTCTGGGCCTCAACCCGCTCCTCTATGGCACATGCATCCAGCTCTGAAAACCTGACGGGGCGTTTCCTAAGGTTCAAACTGGACCCAGCACGTGAGGCATATTGGGATCTCATTTCTAGGCCACTGGACAGGAAACTGTTCCATCAATTTCGAGTGGGTACATTACCCCTTAATTCCTTCACCTCATCCTGGAGCAACAACAATACCAATCTTTGTAGCCGTTGCTCCGGATGTAAGGAAACAGAGGGGCACTTTCTGTTCGCCTGTCCCCAATATAGTGAACCCCGTTCAAAATGGCTAAAACCCATTTTTAAACGAATAAAATGTAAAAAATCCTCCGAAGCTATATGGGCCTTAAAAACAAACACAACTGAGTTTATTGTGATATGTTTGGCTAAATACCTGGGCTGGGCATGGGCAATCAGGGTAAGAAGGAATCCAATCATCACATGATTAAACAAAGTGTGTAAAGTGTGTAAAGTGCATAGTATCTTTTAGCAACTGCCACATATATTTTTAGGTCTTGTTAAAAGTAATGTCTTGTTTCCTGCTATTCAATGGTTTAATAACTTTTTAACTTTGGATTCCATATTGTGTTTAGTCTGTTGTTCATATATAGCCATATCCATTTTATAAGACCATATTTATTATGTAGAGAAATGTAATTGTGTTTTTAAATGTTTGTCAAAACTGTCTTTTATGATTTTATTATCGAAATAAAGACATTAAAACCTGAACCTGAAATGGATCCCTATGTAGTCTTTGGATATCCTCCTCTAAGCTGCACTGGTCGATATCCATATTAAATTCTTTCAGTAGGTTTATCACAAAGCACCTTATGTCTCCCCCTTCAAGGCCCTCTGGAACATTCAGAATTTAAATGTTTTTCCTTCTAGCGTTATTCTCTAGAGATTCCAGCATATCTCTCAGATCTTTCTCACTGTTCTTCAGGCTCAGTATCTCTCCCTTATTTGCATTTACTTTTTTGCAAAGGTCCTCTAGTGAGACCTCCATGACCCCAACTCTTTCCACCAAATTGTTAATCTTAACCTCCAAAGCCTCAATTGCGCCTTGAATTGTTTTCTGATTTAGTTCAGAAATCACAAACTTATCCCTGACCTCTGCTAGCAAGGTAGATAGAAGCTTCTCCAGTTCAGGACTATTGGTCTGTTTGGAAAGCAAAATAGGTGATCCGTCCTTGGCCTGAGAATAACTCTCCAAGGTCATGGGGCTGGGGCTAGGCTGCTCTGGGGACAGGCCTCCTTCTGCCAGTGGGCCAAACCTATTCTAAAAACGTAGGACTTCTACCCCGTCTTAATAGAGACTGAGCCCTCCATAACTTTTCGGGGAGCTCAGCAAATTGGGGCAGTGCCGCTGAGGGAGAGGCTGCCAAGGTACCTTGGGCTTGGGCTTGAACTTTAAAGTATGAGCGGAGTGTTGGTGTTATTTTTATATTTTCTGTCTTCTTTTTCATGAGCCTGGTGCTTGCATTTTTCCGTGTTTTCTCCACGGGAGGTTTTTTGACCATTTGGGCGCAAAAGACCCGGGAAGACTGAGTGGAGGCACGAAATGTTTCACAGCTTAATGCTTTCATTGGGGGCAGAGGAGCGGAGAGGAGAACTTTTTTCCACTGGAGCACTCTGAGCGATATCCCCTTTTCCAATATCGTCCCTACTCCTCAGCGTGTACCTATTTACACCACACACAGACCCTTCCCTAGTTTCTTCGTTGCTATAGAAAGTAGCCAGCTTGTGCTTGGACAGCCCACCTAAACTGGTACTGGCACAGGCATTAACATTCCCAGAGGCCCGCTCCCTTCTCCTTACCGGGGTCATCATGGGGCACTGGATGACATCTCCCCACTGCGTCTGCTGCCGAATAGTACAACCCCTGACCTAACCTGAAATCAGGCAACTCCCTCTTCCCGGAATGCTGATCCTCGCAGCAGCGTGGCAGCCCCAGATGAGTCTCGCTGCAGCTCCCGCCCACACACCTCTTTGCAGCTTTGTCTCCATCGTGTTTGATGCAGAGAACCACCAGCGAAGGGACCGAGTCCCTAAAAACACCCAAATCGTCAAGTGCACAAGCGATCCCCGCTGTTGTTGCTCTCCCCTGCCCCCACCGCTGCACAACGTAGACTTGTAGCCTGAACAATCAGTTTAGCCAGAGACCTTGAAAAAATTGTACATACCACAACACCTACCTACAAATCTAAAAGGGATTATCAATCATAGAACAACTTTTTCATTTCCTAATAAAGAGCTTGTAAATAATTTACTATACAAATGATTGAGAATTTGCAGCTAAAGTGCCAATGTGAAAGATTATGATGCGGTTAAAATGCCAATGTGCAGGTTAAGAAGACAAACAGAGAATAACTATGTATTTTGCAAACGTTTCCATAACTTGACAAGCTAGAGAAAAGTTTAGGTCAGTTTTCCTAGCAGTCAGTCCATATATGTCGATTCGCCCAATTAATGTTTATCAGCTCTCTTCATCACCCCCCCCAACTCCTCCCATGTCCAAACCTTGAATTTCTTGGGTCCAATGAGTCCATCTGTGCAGTCCTACAGGACCTGATTCCCCAGCTATTAAACTCTCTTCTTAACAAACTTCTTCACTGATTTACCAATACAGGACACATACATATAACGTACTGTAAAGTTTCAACCCCCTGATACTCGCACTAGACTTCCTTCCAAAATGGAGAAAAGGCGGGCTAGGAAAAGACAAGAGTTGCACCACCTCTTGTTTTCTCCTAGGCCGCCTTTTCTTCATTTTGGAAGGACGTCTAGAGTGGGTCCCACAAAGTCTAAGTGCCAGCAATGTATGTTTTACCTTTCAATGGTTAGGTGCTTCAAAAAGTGGTGATTCTCTTAAGGTTGAACATGATTCCAAAACCAACTACCCATGAAGACGCTTGGACGGCTTTTCTTTGTCTGCTATTCAACTTTGCAGTTTAGTCGATGTATTTACCATTTTCTTAAAAACTTGCCCAGATATATCGGCATTCCATAGATCACCCAGTTCAAGCCTCCCAATGTTGGTATCCAAATATTTCTTAATTTTAATTGTTGCAATGTTGCTTTTTATTATGTATTCATTTTAACTGTGGGCATTTACGCTTTTTTTTAGTTTTCATATTGCACTGGTTTTTATTAACTATACAGACAAAATACTTACTTACTATACTGTGAAGAGTGACAGAACAGAGAAATTGTTAATCTTCCAAGAGATGACTGTCTCTCTCTAAAGGGCTTCCAATACGAGACTGTACATTCAGTCATGGTTAGTAAAGCAAGAACAGTAAAACAATGTAACGAGAATGGTGCATTGAGTTTGAGTAAGAAGCCAACTGTTTCCTCCCCTAAACAGCTTCTACACTCTGCAGAAACTCTTACTTGAAGGATGTAAAAAGGGGCCAGTGAAAAACTAACTTTGAAGCTTATAGGAGTGAAACACTAAAGAAAAGAAGGGACAGATATCCGGGGCGAATTGGGACCTACAAAAGACAATTTTATGAAGTGGTGGCAAAACAGTAAGAAGGAAAATATAACCCACAGAGGGAAATAACAATATCTTTGTGGTGCTCAGTAAATTTAAAAGGGGTTGGCTCCTAAAAACTTGGTAATCCTTAAACATGATCCCCCCACACCCTGGGACTCAGCAAATGTTATTCAATACATAAATCTAAAGGGAGAATGCATAAATTGTGTGCCAATTACCAAGGAATCTATTTACAAAATAAGAAAGTGGACTCCAGAACAAAGGAGTCCTTATCAGAAAGGGCGTTGTATCGCAATTCTGTTGGGAACGTGAAGGCAACACACCGGCTGGCAGGTAAACTTCAATGTACCAATAAATGCGTAAACGAATAATAAATTACCCATCAATAGAAAAGAGGTTCAAGAGGTGAGACAAAGCATCTATCGATAAAGAGTGCAAAGCTACCCTAAGGCATCCCATCGCTATCTGTGGACCTGGACAGAAGAGGCATCTTTACTGGCTGTTGATTTGGAAAAAACAGGTTTTTAGGAGTTTTTGGAAAGATGAATGGTTAGACTATCTACGTAGCTGGAGAGGGAGGGAATGCCAAAGCTTGGCAGCATTTTAGGAGAAAGAGCGGCCGCCACTTCTTGCTCTCTTTATTTTTGGGACAACAGTGAGCAAGAGGTTGGCTAAGCGGAGGTTTCTGTTAGGGCAGTATGGGACAGCGATGGATTGGTTAATGGGTTGGTATTTCCCCCAAAAGGATTTGTGGGTGATGCAGAGGGCCTTAAATTTGACTCTCTCCAGAATTGGCAGACAATGCAAAGTTGTACAATCAGGTTTGGTGGATTGCCGATAGGGGATTTTGAGAAAAAAGCGAGCTGCACAGTTTTGAATGGCCTGTAGTTTGGAGATGGTGGATTGGGGGCTCCCAGATAGAGCACGTTCCTGTAGTCCATGCATGATAAAATCAGTGCTTGGACCATTATCTGCCTAGCAAGGAATGGGAGAAGACAAAGAATTTTCTTCAGCATCCTCAGCATGCCATAGCATGTGGCCGACAGTTTAGCTGCTTGAAATTCAAAAAATTTGGCCCAAAAACCCAGGACTGAAAATTGGCAAATTTCCTAGGAGCATTAGATCTGTCTTGTCTCTGTTGGACTTGGCCCTTTTGTAGGGTCATCCCTGAACTTTTTTGCCTTCCTCTTGTATTTGTCTGACCTGTTTTTGTTGATTTTATGGCTCTGGACACTTTACCACTGCTGATCAGTGCTAAAGTGCATATGCTCTTGGTATTGTAAATTGATGTGTGGATTGGTGATTCCATAATTGGCTGGTTTGGTTTACCTGTCAGACCCTAGTACAGTACAGCAGGGGTGCCCAGGGCTGGTAAATCTAAATGCTGCTGGTGGGTTTGCTGCACTGGTTGTGCCACCCACAGAAGTTGCCTGTAAAAGTGTGTCTGAGGCACAGCTTTCCAAACTTTTCATGTTGGTGACACACTTTTTGGAGATGTGTCATTTTGGGACACAGTAAGGCAGACCCGACCGCGCCCGAACCCCCCAAGGGGTATTCGGGGGGGTTTCTCCACCCAGAAGAGAAATTTGAAATAAAAGTGGGCAAATTGTGCATTTTCAAGCACATTTGAGAAAGCAGGAAGGTTAGTAAAGTGAATCTGTTCTAACAAAGACAGTGACTGGCAAAACTGGGTGTAAGGTTAGGTTTGTGCCTGAAGCAAGAATATAATAATGCACACATTGACACATGCCCCAGGGATTTAGGGAACAAAATGGGCGGGTGCACGCATTGCCAACCCTTCCAACCATGCAAAAAGTCCGCCTGCTGCCTTGCTGAATATGAGTTATACAAAAATCCATTCAGGAAGGGGAAATTGTGAGTGGTAAAACAATCATGCAACTTATCAGCTGGTCTCTGCGCATTAAACTCAGATGGGACCGCTCTCCGTTTCTAAGTGCTGTAATATACAGGCAATATAGTTACCAATGTTTTGGAAGTATGGAAGGGTGAGTCAATCTTGCTGTAATTCTGACTGATGTTTTCAGTCACAGAAAGACACTGCACCAAGAATGTCCTGAAAACCTGACTTCAGCCCAATTCCTAGTGCGATTTCTCAGTGAAGCAGGATAAAGTGCTATGAATTTTCCTGATTAACCATGGACCATTCTCATCTGGGAAACATGTAACAATGTCCAGTGAGTGACAGAGTAACACGACAAAGGACCATTATGTACAGCAGAATACCACATTATTCATAAGTCATAGCGCTTCTTTCCAATAAAAAGTCTTATAATAGTTATAATAGTTCCTTCCAGCATGCAGGGCCCCAACACAATACCAGCAAAGGCCTACAATAGAAGATACATTGAATGGTTCATTGCATGAGAAATAGAGAAATGTATGAACAATCTACTAATATCTCCTTATTAAAGCTCTGTACAAGTTTTCTTATTTTAAAATGGGAGGAACAATGTTGAACTATCTGTCTCTCACCCTCTGACTACCTCCCTCTGTCTACTTCCCTTTCTGTCTCCCACTGTCTCTCTCACTCTGTCTCCCTCCCTCTCTGTCTCCCTCCCTCTCTGTCTCACTCCCTCTCTGTCTCACTCTGTCTCCCTCACTCTGTCTCCTTCACTCTGTCTCCCTCACTCCGTCTCCATCACTCCGTCTCCCTCACTCTGTCTCGCTCAATCTGTCTCGCTCTCTCTGTGTCTCTCTCCCTCTGTCTCCCTCTCTCTCTGTCTCATTCTCTCTCTGTCTCCCTCTCCCTCTGTCTCCCTTTCACTCTGTCTCCCTCCCTCTGTCTCCCTCCCTCTCCTTCCCTCTGTTTCCCCCTGACTCCCTCACTCTGTCTCCCTCTGCCTCCCTCCCTCTGTCTCCCTCTCTCTGTCCCCCTCTGACTCCCTCTCTCTGTCTCCATCCCTCTACTTCCCTCTGTCACCTTGTCTCCCCCTCTCTCTCCCTCTGTCTCCCTTTGTCTCCCTCTGTCTCTCTGCCTCTCTATCTGTGTGTCACTGTCCCTGACTCCATCTGTCTGTCCCTTTCTCTGCCTCTGTCTGTCTGTCCCTGTCTCTGTCTGTCCCTGTTTGCCTCCCGCTGTCTTTCTCTCCGTCTCTCTGTCTCTGCCTCATTCTGTCTGCCCCTGTCCCTATCGCTGCCCCTATCTGTCTCTGTCTGTCCCTGTCTCTGTCTGTCTCTGTCTCTATCTCTATCTGTCTCCCTCCTTCTCTGTCTCTCTCTCTCTCTCCCTCCCTCTCTCTGTCGCCCTGCCTCCCTCCCTGTCTCCCTTCCTCTCTCTCTCTCTGTCTCTCTATCTCTGTCTCCCTCCCTCCCTCTCTCTCTCTCTCTCTCTCGCCCTCTGTCTGCCTTTCTCTCTCTCTCTGTCTCCCTCTGTCTCACTCCCTTTCTCTCCCTCTGTCTGTCTTTGTCTGTCTCCTTATATCTGTCTCCCTCCCTCTCTCTCCCTCCATCAGTCTCCCTCCATCTGTCTCCCTCCCTCTGTCTCCCTCCCTCTGTTGCCCTCCTCCCTCTCTCTGTCTTCCTCTCTCTGTCTGTCTCCCTCTGTCTGTTGCCATCTGTCTGTTGCCATCTGTCTGTCACCCTCTGTCTCTGTCCCTCTGTTTTCTTCCCTCTGTCTCCCTCCCTCTGTCTCCCCCTCTCTCTCTGTCGCCCTCTGTCTGTCTCCCTATGTCTTCATCTCTCTGTCTCCTCCTCTCTCTGCCTCCCTCCCTCTGTCTCCCTCTCTCTCTGTCTCCCATGGTTTCCCTCTCTCTCTGTCACCCTCCTTCTGTCTGTCTCCGTCTGTCTCCCTCTGTCTCCATCCCTCCCTCTGTCTCCCTCCCTCTGTCGCCCTCCTCCCTCTGTCCATCTCCCTATGTCTGTCGCCCTCTGTCTCCCTCCCTCTGTGTCCCTCCCTCTGTCTCCCTTCCTCTGTGTCCCTCCCTCTGTCTCCCTCCCTCTCTCCCTCTCTGTCTCCCTCTCTCTGTCTCCATCCCTCTGTCTGTCTCTGTATTCCCTCCCTCTGTTTCCCTTCCTCTGTTTCCCTCCCTCTGTCTCCCTCCCTCTGTCGCCCTCTTCCCTCTCTGTCTACCTCTGTCTGTCGCCCTCTGCCTCTCTCTCTGTCTCCCTCCCTCTCTGTTTCGCTCCCTTTGTTTCGCTCCCTCTGTGCGGGACATGCACTTCGGGCCCTGAAACACAGGCAACTAAAGAAATAGACTTTGGGCTGACTACACCATGGCGACAAACGAGACACACGAACTGTAATACCACGAACTGTATCTACATGATCCTATGCCCGTGTGGCATGAGATACATCGGGATGACGGCACGTCAGGTCAAAGTGCGAATAGGGGAGCATAGCCTGAATACGCACAGGCAAAACCAACACGAAGATGCTGCTCCACTTTGCAGAGAAGAAACACTTGGCAACCAGCTTAAAGTGGACAGTGATAGATTCTAATCCACTATGGTCCACAAAAACCCTATTCAGGTATGAACAAAGATGGGTCTACCACTTAAAATGTGACAAAGAAGGTTTGAATGAGGACATCCCCTGGGTAGAACTGCTATAATTACGCCATCCACTGGTGACTTTTGGGCGCCACAATATATAATACTATTGTACTACCCTTACACAATCTGGATGACCATAGCCTCACTGTACCAGAGTTACACAATCACTCTGCCCATTTTGACCCGGATAGAGTACAACGTGACCCACAGTAACTACACTCCACGGCATTACTTTACATTAGAGGGGTTAACCTTCAAGACCGACTAAGTGCTGTATCCACCGCGGTCATCACAGGTTGCTTTTATTATGACTTGATGCTAGAACTGATTTATTATCACCCAGATCTGTTGTAATAGACCTTCACATTAACCGAGATAGAGCAACCTTTAACCATTCCAAGATGGCCGCCCCGTTTTGCGGGACGGCCGACACCACTTACACTTCCGCCCTGACCTCTCAGAGCACAAGGAGCAACTTACACGGCTCCGCTTAAACAAGAGTATGGCTTATTAGACCGGTTCAGAGTAGCCTTGCCAGGGGTAAGAGGGAATGACGCCTACAGAGGGAGACAATAGTAAGTACCGTCGCATGAAACTCTGTCCCGGCTCTGGAATCTACTGATATCTCTGCTACTTGACGCTTGCTCTAAGATATTGTTTTCCAGATCTAACGGAGCATGCTCAAACTGGCCCGCCCCCCACTCTGCTTGTCTGATTGAGTTTATTAATGCTTTTGTGCCTATACAACGGGCGCAGATCGGCGACCAAAAACTGCCATGCATAGTACCCCCGTAACACTGACTTGTGTGAATTAATTATATTTACAAAATTACCGGTTCTCTACTATCTGTTTTTTCAGCACTCTCTCGCTATTTGGGCAAGTGGCTGCCGAGGGTGCCCAAACCTATGACTGCTGGTGTATGTTGACATGAAAATAAGTATATTTTATCTGTATTGCCCGCATGTTTACTACACGCCTGGGCACACCACTAAACTCAGGAGTATCCCCATTAGATTTCATGCATGCGTTTTCAGGAGTTACTGGTGCCCACGTTGCCCATTCAGATTACGCATTGTGAGATTGGAGGCTCTGTGGACACAATTACCACCTCCGAACAACCACAAATCACAGCGAGCTAACCTCACTTCACTGCTATTATACGCATAATTCTGGGGAGCCAACCGATTTCGATATTACAAACACCATATAGCGCTCAATCACTGACGCCTGCTTTGTCCATTTTCTGCATGTGCTTACTTTCCACACTCTAACTAGCTACACTAGAACGTCCAATTCTGGGTGTCTATGAAGAGCTCTGGCCATCCTCAGGCCGTCGCCAATATAGCCTGACAGATGGATATTTTTCATGTAAGACAAGCCACATGCATGATACCTGGCATGTCCTTGAGCTGCACATTTAACTCAGATAAAGGACTGAGTTTATCAAAATTGTCAGGATTATGAATTACCATTATCCTGATGAGAATCATGTTTTAAACATACAGTCATCTGCTCTGTGGTGATATTTTCTTTTCTTTACAGGTTGGGCTTAGGTACAGACTTTGAACGTACCGGATAGCACCAAGACGCTTTACGCCTTGATGACAAAGGTACTGCAAGCTCACGGGCATTAGGCCTGGAACCTGCGCCTTCAAAATCCAAGTTTTTGGTTTGAGTAATATTATTTGGTCCTGAAGAAGCGCAATTGGATCCATTAGGGACCACTCGATGCACGAAACATGTCGACCCAATAATTATATTTATATATATCTTCTCACTTTTCTTATTTGTACACTTACACCCTTACCCTGAGACAAACGTCTAGTATTACAGACGCCCCCCTATTATTTGGTTTATATAGGGACATTCCAGGGACCACCTCTTTTAATTGGCTAGCCAGACCCTTGAATAAACTAATTGACGGGCACTGTCTGGTCATTTTAAATTTGCACTCACTTTATATATATCTCTGACACCAGGCCCTCAGACCCGCATGCACAACTGCGGCATCTCCATCAAAAGAACTCCGCTAAAGAGCCCCCTTGTGGGGGCCGTGGGGGACTGCAGCGCCACCCACATGAGGAGCAATGCCCAATGATGATTCAGGGCGCTCGTACGGTCTTCTGAGGGCACTAGGTCACTGAGGAGAATCAACCCACCCAACATCTCTCGCCCTTCCTTATAGTTTTCTTACAGAGCAAACGACAATATTACTCAGAACATGTTTTCCTTTCATTTATACTATAGAGAGAACTAGATTATGGTACACTGTCCCAGAGGAACTGATGCCCCCTTTGTGTGTTTAAGCATTTTGCATAGTCAGAGAAGAGGATCGACATCGCAGCAGATGCCGCCGCATCACGGGGAAGCGTGTCGCATCAAGAAGAAAGCGCCATCTTTGTTTCTTTGCATAAGATCTTCAACGCATCACCGTCCTTGGATGTAAGGGACTACCGCATCACCTTCCCTGCAACAGTTTTGTTGCCTTGCGTTACGCATCTTGAGGGTACATTGACTCGAAGTGTTGCATTTTAAGATCTAAAAAGAACTAAGCTAATTCTACCATTTTTAAGTACAGTATTGTGGCTTTTTGTCATTTGTGGTCTTGTGTTAAATCTATATAAAGAATACTTATTTTTAATATACAACTGTGTGGTGTCCATCTGTAGTGTTGTCACTGGGTTACTGTATGTGTTCACAAATGCTTTACACACTGCCTCTGAGATAAGCCTGTCCGCTTGTGCCAAGCTACCAAGGGGGTGAGCAAGGGTTATTTTAGGAGTGTACCACCTTACCCTGACTAGACGCAAGGGTCCCTATTTGTCACAGGTACCTACCTATGCCAACTAGAGACCCCCAAATCTAACAGTCTCCATTTAGTTTCAGGCAGGCGACCTCCATCCATTTTGCTACCTTCTCCAGACAGGGACCTAAGCTAGAGGTTATGTTTCCTGGGTGGTTTAAGGACACAACAAGTTGTGTGTCGTCAGCATAGGTGACTATTTTTATGCCAATATGGACGGACTATCTCTGCAAATGGGCACATGTATACATTAAATAATGTTGGGCTCAGGAAGGAACCCTAAGGTACACCGCAGCTAAGAGGCATCCGTTTGGAACTGATGTTACCCTCAAGGACCTGGAAGAACCTGTCTTCTAAGGATAACTGCAGCCAGGTGATGACGCCCCCAGTCACTCCAAGATTCCTGAGTCTAAGGATTAAGATGTCATAGTTAACAGTGTTCAATGCGGCGCTGAGGTCCAGGAGAATGATGGCCGCTGCACCATCTTGATCTAGTATTCTCCTGGATTCATCGGTCACTGCTAACAATGCTCTTTTCGTGTTGGGGTCGGAAGCCAGTCTGTGATGGGAGAAGCAGGTTATTTGATTCTAAGATCCCAGATAAGACTGGATTGACATGCCTCTCTAGGATTTTACTAATTGAGGGGAGTGGTCAATCCACTTCTCATTGGCCAAGATAGAATTTGATTCATTGGAAGGTCTAGTGGCATCAAGGGCTAAGACCCACTGCTCTAGGGGAAGCTTGGACCATGAGCGTACCCGGCTGCTGATCGTACCAAATGAGGAGGGTGGACCTACAATGTTCTACGTCAGGGGAATCAAAAGGTGGTCTGACCAAGGGAGCAGTTTGGGAGCCCTGCTGAGACTTCTTCACTGTTGGTAAAGATGGGGTCCAATAGATGGCCTTTGGCGAGGGTCGCCCCAGAAACTCTGTGATTGAATTGCAGTGCTGAGAAACTCCTTACTAGCCCTGAGGCTGCGAGGTTAGAGGGATCATCAAAATGTAGATTAAGGTCACTTAATATCGTGACGTTGGAGGGGGAGCTGGCTAGATTAGCGGTGATTTCAGTGAGTACCTTAAGAAATTGTCCCAGGGCTCCAGGGAACAATAAATTAATAGGCCTGAATACGTGTGCATAGATGAGAAGCTTATTGAGAACCCAAAATTCTTACAACCGGGTAGCGGGTCTGCTGAGATCCGGCATTTGAACTTGTTTTTATATATAATGGCAATCCCACCACCCTTACCACTGTTGCAGTGTAGCTGCTTGATGGCGGAAGAGTTTGTATAAGTACTGGCTCAGACTAATTATTGAGCCAGGTTTCGGTGAAGAATAACGCATTAGGTGTTCCTCCTCTAATAGTGTAGAAATTTCAGTGACATGTTTGACTAGGGACCTACAATTCAATAGGAACATTTTGTAAGGTGCATCCTTTTTAGCGAGGGTCTGGCACTTTGGCGAAGGATTGAATTTGAATGAGAAGTGGTAATGTGCTCTTGCTCTTGGATGGGAATAGGGCATGAAGGCAGCTTTCTTTTGTAGTCCTCCTTAGTTCACGGAGGTGGTTGGGGAAGTAGGAGTAAGTACCTGCAGGGAATTGGAGAGGGAGAGTGGCCCCTGGCCCTGTCCAGACGCGGACGGCGCAGACGGGCTTGCCGTTGGTACGCCTATGGCACACATCCACTGCACGTCATGGTCTGCATCTGTCTAAAATAGGTTGAGCAGCTGGGCTGCCAACCGTGCGACTCCGTCCCCCTGCCACCTAACCGGATGTGAGGACCTTGTAGTCAACCCCCTCCCGCAATCGGGATGACCCGTGGTGGACCGGGGAGCGGGGGGAAGGTTCCTGCTGGCTGTAAGAGTGCCAGGTAAGGGTAAAGTGTGAATGTGTCAAGAGTAAAATGGTTAAAAAGTCACAGTAAGAAAGGTGCACAATCGTAAAATAACAGCTTGAACTGAGCAGGGAATTTAGTAAGCAGGTTAAGAGCAGGTTAAAAGCTAATTAAAAGCCTTACTCCAGCACGTGTCCGCTGCGCGTCGTGGTCATACATCCGTCTAAAATAGGTTGAGCAGCTGGGTTGCCAACCGTGCGACATAGTCGTCATTCACAAGTGAATCCTGAGAGGATTTGTACAGCTCAGGGTTTCCTCTTCTCGATCGAATTCATTATAGCGGATCACTAAAATTCTTAGAGAGTAAACTGCACAGCATCCATGCTAGATCAGCGATTGAAGAGGGACAGTGGAGGGAACCAACCATATAGTATTGGACCTCAAAACAACTCAGATATTCTGCCCCAAGAACATAAAAGCCAAGTTAAAGTGGTTGACACCAACATGTTCTGAAAGGTGAGAGAAGTCAATCAAAATGTGGCATGCGATATCTGCCCTCTAATGACAAGGCCTAAGTGGCTGACCTAGTAAATTAAGAGAATGGAAAGAACCACAAAGAGAAATAGCAACAGAAGAGCAAAATAGTACAAGGCACCAAAAAACAGAAAACATCTTTTGGAGACTGCACACTACGATTACACCACAATTACTCAAAAGTACATGAGAAAGACAACTTACAATGCTTGTTAAGTTCAAGAAAAAGCACAATGAAAAATCCATTGATGTTTTCTAGAGCACTTTGTCTGCCATTCGAAAAATGTGTTGAGACTATTTCTTACAATGCCAATGCCCAAAGAGTGCCTATAGCAGTTTTCCTTGTAACACCGCAGTCTCTAATATTTTTCGCATGGTGATGAATTCCATCACCATGTATTACAATTCTTGTGGACCATCAGCAATCTCCATACAAATACTAAACCACGGGAGCATTTTGAACTTTCCATATAATTCTGTATTGAAGTTGGAGAATTCTTCTCCTCACTTCCCGATGCATTTTTCTCCACAAATTACATTATGAAGCATTTTATAAAGTATACTACTTTCTGGGATCTGCACCGGGTGTGTTGCTTTAGAGTCTGTGGTATTTCTTTCAGTGTTAAAGATCTTACAGTATTTGTAGTTTTCATTCTATCCACTGCAATGACCCCATTTAATGCGGCCATACAATTTTTGTATTTCCCAAACTTCTTTATGAGATTACTTGGCCTAGGTTGCATATAGAACATGAACCATGCGTGTTGTCATATGTGTTTTTCAATTTTGAACACGTCGGTGTTGAGGATATGTCTGATGTCTACAACCCAATTTCCTCATATAATTACATAATGTTCCGAAAGAAGAGAGACATAAATAGGCTTCTGGTTAAGAGGATGGCTATCATAACATAGCAGTGTGTTTCTCCCAGTTGGCATTTGATATACAGCGGTGATCACATTTTCAGCCGTCTCAATAGCTCTCAAGTGAAAAATTCAAATTTCTTTCATGTTATGCTCAATGGAAAACATACATCTTAGATTTGTTGGCTTAGCTAAGTGAAAAGCTATTGTATATGGAAAAGTTAACACCTCCACATGCAAAAAACAATTTCTATACAACAATACCGCAAAAAAATATTAGTAATGACCAGATTGATTTTGAGGTATACAATCCTTTTCTCAAAATCGGCAAAAAAATTGGCTCCTTTTGGACGATTGTGAGCGCCAGGTTTTAAGGAACAAATTACACTTAAAGATAAAAAAAAAAATCTTTGACACTCAATATTTATGTTGCCACAAAGTGAGGTCTACAACATTCGTTAAATATATTTAGCCGATGAACTTCTGTCAACTGAATATTCCTGTAAGATGTTTAAAGTCTAGGGTTACTAATTAGTCTCTCCTAGTTTCAAATACAGCATTTTCTACAGTACTTCTTAATGCCACACTGTCCCTATTATCAATTTGTCAATGGAGCAAAGGACTACTTGAACCTCTGTTTCAGTATGTAGGCGTACTTTGAGCGATTGGCAACATACTGTTGCAAATAGTCCTGGTGCTTCCAATGTTTCTTTAAGCATTTTCTGGCGAATAAGTCATTTATAAACATTGTAGACTATTTTCAAATGACATCCTTCAAGCCAAATGCAACACTGAATCATTGTCCAGTACATGAGCGAAGAAGGACAACCGCTTACAAAAAGTCATAGATTTGCTTAAGGTGGTCCTGAGTGCTGCTGTTTTTTTGTTGGACTATATGTAGATGCTTGGAGTTTGAGAAAAGACAATCTCATGATGCAAGTGCCTGCTGGCTGCCTGTTGATTCCACAGGGCTCCCAAGAGCTCATACCATCTATGAATTCACAATGGAGGAGTGCCAAGGCCTCCTACCACAGATTGCAAACGTAGAGCATGGCCAGCAGAGCAAGCTCAAGAAGGAGAGCTCTGAAGAGCAATTATAGTAGCTGCGCTATGGATTGCAGGCATGATGCCGAAGACACAGAAGTTGTTTGAGAGAGGGGCTCCTACTATATGTTCAGATTGACACAAGCCAAGTGGTGTCATTCCAAAAAATGTCAATCCAGTTACTGAATGGATGTGCTGTAGGATTATCCAAAATGTGAATGACAGTCCTAACAAAGCAATAGCCTAAGGGAGTTGACACATTTCTCACAGGATACCATATGTAGAAGTGACAGACCCAAAATACGAATGGTACTCAAATAAAGAAATTCTTGAAATGGGCTGATTCAAAGCGATGTCCTATGCATTTTATGTACTTTACTTTATTATGTATTAATACCAGAAGATCTGAAAGATACCTACTGCTGCCTTACCAGTCCTAAAAGTAACAGGAAGACACAGTAGCACAGGCTGTTGTAGACTTACATGCTTACATTTACCCGTTTGGGTTCTCATTGCATGTGCATGTGCATGTTTTCTATTTAATTCAGTAGATTACCATCCAGAATATTTGCTGTCTTACTTTCTACACCACTGATGGAGCAAGGTTTCACACATAAAAAACTTGCTTGGATGCCATCCTCTCGAATAACATGTGATAATGTAACCAACATGTTCGTGGATACTAATAATTGCATTACATTACATTTTACATCATCTAGTGGAAGCTTTTCAATGTGTTTTATTAACTAGTAATCCAAGTGGCTTAATATGGCTGCCAAAAATGCAGGAATCTTCTGCGCATCTGCCTACTGCATCTACCTAGTATGATGTCTTTCGCTTTGGTGGGAAATTTTTGCAACTGCGCAGTAGTAGTTAAAAAGGCCGCTTGAACCTCACATGCTAAATTCACATGCTACGCTTAAACTAAACCTTGCACATCTCACTAAACTGCTAATGCAATAGGTAAAATAAATTAAAGGGATTGGAGTAGGAATAAGTGCTATACAGTTGTAATGGCAGGGTTTTTGGCTCTATTTAGCAGTGGTATAGACTTTAATCTTGCTCACATCTAGGATATGTATTCCTAGCTTATGTTGGCCCTTTTAAGCCCTTTTCCAGACCTAGAAGAGGATAGCTGCTTAATATGATGATAGATCCCTTATTCTTGACTCTAATCTGTCTATTGCCTATTGGCTTTGACATACTTGCTTATAAGTAGAGGTTGGATCCTGTGGTCCTGACTTTATATAACACATTGGTATGGTTTATGTAGGTACTCTGACAGAGCTAAGGGGTATTTCATCCTTTTCAGGCCTACAGGCCTAGAACTAGAGGGACTCCATCTTGATGGAGCTGAGAGGCTTTTTAGAGTAAAGGTAAAGTTTACAGTAAGGCTATACAGCTAGAGGAAGACCGGTTAGGACTGCTTCTTATCCGAAGAATGTGTTTTTCTCTTGGGCCCAGACGTAACAAGCAGCTGGCCACTGCGGTTGCGTGGAAGCCTGGGAGCTGGCACAGGAATTCGGTAGGAGGCAGCCCTCTGGTGGAAATTTCCATGAGGGGAGAGGAATCCATATTAGCGAGCTACAGGAAAGAAGGAGTGTTCATTCCAGATTGTGTGCAGTTCAGCCTGGAGCTCAGTTCAGCTTGGAGCTCAGTTCAGCTTGGAGAGAGAGAACAGGATGTCTGCTGGAGCTGCAGAATAGAGTGCAGTTCTGGAATGGAGAAAGAAGGCAGACGATTGCTGAAGATGAGGAGAGAGAGAGCAGTGCAGAGAGCATCAAAGAAGGCTGTCAGCTGGAGCAATTGAACCAGAGGCGTGATGATGTGGTGAAGGAGGGAGAGACAGAGAGAGCCCTAATCCCACCAGAGGCAGAGAGAAATCTTCCTTCTAATAGGTGAGGTAGTCTGAACTAATCACACTTACATCTTAATCTTATCTTTATTCCCTAGGCTTTTGTATTGCTAATCCTTTTCCTTGCAGCGGTGTGTTAAAAGTTCCTGTTACCCCGCAGATAAATTGTATGTCTAATCCTTTTCTTTCAGCGGTGTGTTAAAGTTACTGCTAGTTATAGAGACCCCATAGTTTTGTGTATGTATACTTTATTATTGTTACAATAAACATCCCCATTAATTAGTGAACTACAGTGCATGAGTTTTTTTATGATAAAGCTAGCCTGTCTTCAGAAGGGAGTAGGAGCGCTTAAATCAAGGAATAACTCAATCACATAGTGTGTATATCTTTGTCCCCATACAGTGAGGGTAATCCCCTTTCCTAGTCAGGTATTACTGTTTGAACAGATGCTACCCCTGATCAGGTAAGTAAAAGTGAATAATTAGGGAGATAGGAGACCTGCAACTAAGGGACAAAGTTAGTACACCATCCCATAATCCTGTAAACAGCGTCTTCTGTTCCAAAGCATAGGTAACCTTTTTCTCCTAGTCAGATGTTACAGCCAGAACAGATGCTGCCCCTGATCCGGTAAGTCTGAATAAATAGGGAGAACAGGGGGCCCTTGAGCTAGGGAATTGTTGACACTAAGTAATTCTGCTATCCCATAATATTATTGTAGTAGCAGACCCTTAGTGAAGAGACAGAAAACTGAAGGTGTTCATAGGAATGTGGTCGTCGTTGATATGCGGCGTTAATGAGAGCGCTGGGGAGGATTACCAGCGTGTAGGGCTGCCGGATTGCGGCCCGTGTGTAAATGAGAGCGCTGGGGGGGGATTACCAGCGTGTAGGTTTGCCGGATTGTAAACTGTTTGGAAAAAGGAGAGCACTGGGGCTGCAGACCCACATGTGTAGACACGCCAGATTGTGTGTCATATCTGCCCCAGGGTAGATTAGTCTGGGTCTGAGTGGCCGCGAGACTATAAGGTATGAGTGTGGTGTAGGGCATGGATATCCTTAGTAATCAGTGAGTATTCTTAGTATCCCTATAGATTTAGTGGTGTTTCTAATAATATGAGCTTGTATATTGCGAGTTCCCCATCCTCAGGTAGGTACCCAGGTGCCTGGATAGATGGTCCCGAGGAGGGATGTGGTTACGTTCTGGCTGGGTTAGAGGGGCCCCTAGGGGCTGATCCCATCTAAGCAGAAAATCCGGCCATTACAACAGTGCATTCATTTATTTTCGTATTCTAACATGTTTTCGACACAGTCTGCCACAGCACCCTTATACAACGCCTCAGCAACATCGGCATACAAGGAAAAGCCTTGAACTGGATCATCTCATTCCTCGCTGGGAGAACTCAAAGAGTCCGACTTCCCCCATTCAACTCAGAGGCCACTGAAGTCATCTGCAGAGTACAACAAGGATCTTCACTCAGTCCCACCCTCTTCAACGTTTACATGAGTCCACTCGCCTCCATCGCGCGTCAACACAACCTTAACATCATCTCTTACGCCGACGACACCCAGTTAATCCTTTCCCTCAACAAAGACCCTAACACCGCCAAAACTAATCTTCACGAAGGCATGAAAGAGGTAGCCGAATGGATGAAACATAGCCGCCTAAAACTCAACTCAGACAAAACAGAGGTGCTCATCCTAGGATCTTCCCCCTCTGCCTGGGACGACTCTTGGTGGCCTTCCGCTCTGGGCACAGCACCCACACCCACAGACCACGCACGCAACCTGGGCTTCATCCTAGACTCCTCTCTCTCGATGTCCAGACAAGTCAACGCAGTCTCATCCTCCTGCTTCAACGAACTTCGTATTCTCAAAAAGATCTTCCGCTGGATCCCCCTCGAAACAAGAAAGACTGTCACCCACTCACTGGTCACAAGCCGACTGGATTATGGTAACACACTATAAGCCGGAATCTCAGCAAAATTACAGAAAAAACTCCAACGCATCCAAAACGCATCAGCGAGACTCATATTGGACATCCCTCGCCAAGATCACATCACCGGACACCTAAAAGACCTCCACTGGCTTCCCGTCAACAAGAGAATTACATTCCTTCTTCTTACCCACGCACACAAGGCCCTCTACAAGCTTGGACCTGAATGCCTCAACACTCGACTGTCCTTCTACACACCCACCCGCCAACTCAGATGTTTCAATCAAGCCCTCGCCGCAGTCCCGCGCATCCGAAAATCCACCATGGGTGGCAGATCCTTCCTGGCGGCCAAGACCTGGAACTCACTCCCCACTCACCTCCGCCTTACTCAAAACCACATCTCCTTCAGAAAAGAACTTAAAACCTGGCTATTCGACAAAAATTTAACCCCCCTTCCCCAAGCGCCTTGAGACCCCCTGGGTGAGTTTTACGCTATATAAATTCATGAACTTGAACTTGAACTTGAACTTCTTTAACTTTGTTATTAGTTCGTATTTGGGCCTGGAGGGTGACTGAAATCTCCATCTTGCCTCATTATGTGCAAGCGCACTGGACTCTGTCAAACTCGGTGCTGTGACATTGAAACCCAGTCAAGGACACTTTAACCAGAGAAGCGCCTGCTCCACCTCTTGACCTGGAGCAGGGAAGGAGAAGAAGTCAAATTTTGTATACATTGCAGATGATTTAATATAAAATGTGGTTGGGAAATAAAGCATGGGAAAATTAAATTAAGGGGCGGGAATAATGAACAATGAGCCAAAAGAAGTGCCCTTACATTAGTATGGTGTGATGACCTCTCCCCATCCCATTTTCCAATCAGAAGTAGGGGATTAACGAAAATTGAAACATTGGAGGGTGGTTCATACACTGAGAATAGTATAACTAAGGTAGGCTCAGTCAGTTAGTTGTCAGACTTGTTACCGACCCATCACTGCAGCAGAAGACAGCGGATGCCACGGAGGTCAGAGACGCTGCTCAAGCACTCTGACAGAAGAATTGAGAAGGAGAGAGAAGAGTCGGAGAGATCGCTGAGGGTGAAGAATCTGTCCATCCAGAAGGGGGAAGAATTGAGGAGAGAAGTACCAGAGAGGGGTGCAACACTGGAGTTGCACTTAGAAGAGGTCATCTGTCCTGTCCTGAACTGTTGGCTCCTGACTACTCTGGAGTCCCTTTTCCAGCTCCTTGGCCAGGGGTTGGTCCTCACACCATTCTAGGTAAATATAAATCTGTGTGGTATGTCCTTGTTTCGTTTCCTTTTCCACCCTTCCCAGGTACCAATGTCATGCGATTTGACTAAGTCTTTACGTTTTAATTTGATCATTTCCTCCTTAAAAGTTGGTGTTTGACATGTATTGGTATTTGACTCACAAAATTTTGCATAAAGCTTTTAAAACTCTCTTGAGTCTGTGGTCATTCAAATTAATAAAGGTAAATGTCATTTCTGCCGATTCTGCTAACAACCTGATCTATTGTCCAGAGGAAATTGAGAACTGAGGTGATAAGGTTTGGTATGAAATAGTGTAAAGGTAAAATGTTATCACAAGATAAATATAAGTCCTGATCACCAGCGGTGATTATCAGCTTATGTACGCATGCTTTATGGGCCCAGTTGAGTATAATGTTTCAAAGTAACCCAAGCTGGTAAAAACGGGCATCCGTTTTTCTTGGTAGCAGAGCTACGGTTAGGTTTTAGTTAAGTCAGGTAGAAAACTGTGTATTGAAATATTGATTTCTGTATTAACCAACACCCATATGTATTGTTTGATGTGTCCAAAAATTCCCGGGATTATTGAATAGCGGCTGATGAATGGAAGCCACACTGCAGTGAGGTTACTTGCCTTGATGAAGAAAGTGTGGAAAAGTTATGAAGACTTGAAGCACTGGTTTAGGGATTATTTTCTGGTATAAAAGTGAGAGTGATTGATAGAAAAAGAGTTCGCTGGTGAATCTTTGGTCTTATATCACCTAGAAAGGGTAATACTGAAGGAGTAGCAGGTGCTTTGATGCTTCAATGTAGAGAAAGCAGAAGAGGTTTTACTCGTAATGTGTGAGGGCTAAAACGGAAATGTTTTACTTGCAGTGGAAGACATTTACTTTTCTTTGGAATTTAGTGAATCAGGCACAGTAGCAAATGTTTTTCCGTTGTTAAATAATGAAATATGTAAGTAAAATTGAACGAAATTGAGTTTTGCATTACTTTTTAATGGAGGGGTCAGTTGCGGGTGCTGCACTGACGTCACTAAGAGCAGCGCTGGGATTGGTTAAGACAGCCGGCGTGTAGCTGAGGTAAAATTGCAAAGGAGGGGTTAGTACAGAGGAGAGAAGCTGACGTCACAGAAAAGCAGCACAAACATTGGTTAAAGTAAATAGGTAAACCAAACGTTGATTGGTCATCAAGATAAAAGACACTCTGGTATTGTAGAAGCATTAGAGTAGAAGTAAACAATTGATTAATTGTCAAAATAGAAGTTTCGGTGTTAATAGACAGTGGGGATTGTATGTGGAGCCACGATCCAACTACAATAGGGACTCGTCCAGACAGAAGGTTTATAGGTTTTGCCCGCGAAAAATTTATTAGAGGAAATCCAAGTACAATGTAATGGAGAGAAAAAGAAAATGTCATTGATGCAGAATATCAAAAATCAAAAATATTTTAAAAAGAATAAATCCATTAAAACTAGAGAAAGAAATATTATTCCTCCCCCAAAAGCACCTGCATCATACATGATAATAGAAAGAGGCTACCACACTTGTGTATGGTTAGAAAATTGGATGGAATAAACAAAACATGATGGAGTATTAGCATTTCCAGATCACAGAACAGTTAATGGAAGTATTTTACATAATTTACGAATTTGCATGAATGAGTTAGAACTAAGACCCAGATTAACTCAGTACGAAGCTTTAGAAGAAGAGGAAATTGAGGCTTTTGAGCGAGACAGATCATGATGTAGTGGTAACATAAGTACATTTTATCCTAGATTTCCCCGAGAAACTCAAGATAATTAGATGAGGCAATGGAGACAGGCCATGGTAGTGGAAGGATTATATCCTGTAATAACTGCAGAAGAAACTACAGGAAGTAAACGTACAGAGCAAACAAAGCATTTAGTGATTGGTAGTGGAGATTCTGAAGATGATCATATTGAGGATATTTGAATGAAAAATCCTCCCCCAGGAAGAATTTAATAGAATTACCCATTGTGCCCCGCTTCGGAAAACACACTTAGTTCCGCAGGTTGTACATGAGACTACACTGGAAAGGGTACTTCAAGAAAAAGAAAGAGAAGCAATAAATAAAAATAGAAGTGAGTTAATTCAGAAAATAACTCACTAATGATACCAGTGACTATAGGTCCTGTTGTTCCCTTATATGGGGATAAGCAAAATTGTCCTAAAACTCCTGTCCTGCCTACACCAATCACACAACATAGAAAAGAAAATATAATAATTGACGATCAGGCAAGTGAGTGTGAGTCGATAATTTTCCTAATGTATTTGCCAATGGAAGAGGTGTGGCGCAGGTGGAAGAGGTGTGGCGCAGCAGCCAGGGCGACTGACGCTGGATGCTGGGGATCACGGTTTGATCCCTGGCTCTGGTGGCAGGGGTCTGCCCAGCACCATGTGACTCTGGGCAATAGCTCACTTAATCTTCCCGACGGCCCTTAGCACCTTGACACCTTCGGGTAATTGTTCGTGCTTTACAAATACTGGACATTTACAATACGAGAGCCAATAAATGATTCATTCAGAAAAGTCACACCCGGATACTCAAAAGAGGTACAGATTAAAACATCCACAGGGACAAAAAGTGCTACTGTAGTAAACCCAGAAGAAATAGAAAGATGGACACGAGAAATAGAAAAGCCAAAAACACAGCCAAATATATTGGATATATTTAAATTAAGAGTAGAATTGGAAGAAATGATAGCTGGAATTGTAGGAGTAGAAAGGCTAAACTCTTTTAGTGAAGATGAGTTGTTATTCATATGCAGAAGCATCACCCGAAAAATGAAAATATTTATGAAAAATGTATGAATTTGGCTTCAGAAATGGGCATCGATGTAGGGAAATCTAAAGTATTACAGAAACCATATAGAGCAGAGTTTTCTGACAAAGATTTAGAAAACATGAATGTGTAAGGAAGAAAATTACAGATAAAGAAGTGTTAACATTATTACAAACACGGGGAGATTTGGATAGATAGAAAACTAGGTGGACAAAGAAAAAGGAAGAAGCACAGGCAAATCGAACGACATCTGAGTATTTAATGAAATGAAAGAAACAGAAAAGGTTGAAAGGTTGTGCCCAATGAGAGAAGTTCCAGGAGGAGGTTATGTACATGTCCCATGGACCCTACAGGATATTTTATCATTTACAAATGATTTCCCAAAGCTTAGAGAAAAAACAGTAGAATGGTACAGGCAAGTTGAAAGGTTTGTGAAAGTTTCATAAGTTTTGTTGAAAGATTTAGATGATTTATTTGACATAGTTGTTCCTGCTGGTTTATGGGCGGAAGGTAAAATTACGATAGATTGCCCTAATGATGAGTACCCGAGGGATGCAAAGACAGGTGCTCCGTCAGAAGACGTAATGAAAAAATATCATCAGGTAATCACTTTCTTGAAGGGAAAGATTCCCCCAAAAGAAACTGTTTGGATAAAAATACTAGCTAAACCTTTGATACAAATGACCAAGAAACGAGCAAAGGATCCAGAAGAGTGGGATGATGAAAGCATGAAAGCTTTTGTAAAATTTCAAAACTGTCTGTGTCAAGCACCTGCTCTTGGTATGCCAGATTATTCAAAAGAATTCACACTATTCTGTGATGAGAGAGATAATTAGGCACTTTCAGTCCTAACACAGAGGCATTGCCTAATGCGATGACCTGTGACATATTTTTCTTCTACATTGGACCAAGTGGCATCTGCGTTGCCACGGTGTCTAAAAGCTGTAGCTGCAACGTGCATGAGTCTGGAATAAAAAGAATCCATTGTAATGGGACACCCTGTAAAGGTGTACGTCCCACATCCAGTTGTAATTCTGTTGACAAGAACACAAACTCAGTACCTTACTCCTAGCCCACAGACTAAATATGAGCAAATCATATTAGGGACTGCGAATGTAACGATAGACAGATGTACGGTCCTAAACCCAACAACTTTGTTGCCAGATCCATTTCATGAAGAGGTAAAAAATGAAGTCCATCATGAATGTCTTGACGTCACTGAATTAAGTACCAAACCCCATCTAGACATACCTGAAGAACCCTTAAAGAATGCAGAACAAGAGCTTTTTGTAGATGGCTCATGTATGTGCCATGAGAAAGGAGGATTGAGTGCTTCTTACGCTGTGTGCACATTGGCTGGAATAGTCAAAGCATCCTATTTACCAGGAGTCAAGTCTACACAAGCAGCCGAATTGGTAGCTTTAATTAAAGCTTGTAAAATAAGGAAAAATTTGAGATTAACCATTTACACTGACAGTCCGTATGGTTACGGGGTTGTGCATTACTTTGACCAGCTCTGGATGCAGAGGGATTTCATGACTTCTTCAGGAACCCCTATTAAAAATAGAAATTTTGTAAAAGAATTCATTGAAGGAATTCAGTTACCAAAAAAAGTGGCCGTGGTCAAATGTGCTGCTCACCATTCAGGAAATGAATAAGTGACATCTGATAATCTTTATGCTGACCAAGTTGCCCAACATTGTGCTAAGTACAAAATAGCAGTAAACAAGAAAATTGAAGCATGTGGAATCAGCTGCCAACTTATGCTACTTGGGGCGTAGGAACATGGGAAGAAGTGAAGGACTTACAAGATGAAGCAGACACAAAAGAAAAGGAGGAGAGGTTGAAAATGGGTTGTCAGAGAAGGGTTGAAGATGGTGTGTGGGTGTATCTGGATGGAAGACCAGTGATGCCAGACTGTATGCTTGCACCCATGGCTAGAATGTATCATGGAGACACTCACATAGGCAGAGATGCTATGATTAGATTTTTCAAACAATATTGGTTCAATGTAAGTTTCACGAATGTCGCAGAGAGTCTTTGCTAGAGATGCTAAACATGTCAACAAATGAATCCAGGCAGGAAAACTGTAGTCAGCCCAGGAAAAATTGGAAAAGTGGAGGGTCCATTTATAAGACTACAAATTGATTTCATTCAGTTACCTGTTTGTTGAGGATGAAATATATATACTTGTCATAGTGTGTTTATTTTCGAAGTGGCTGGAAGCATTCCCGACCAAATAAATGAGAGCTTGACCGTGGCCAAACTCCTATTAAGGAAACTTATTCCTCGATTCGGTTTTCCAATAACGGTTGAATATAAACAGAGGGTCACACTTTAATAATGAAATAATTCAACTGATTTGTGAAGCATTTAAAAAGAACAATTGAAAGGCACAATCAATTGAAAGCTGGGAAAGATGTTGCATCCACCCCACTGGAGTGGCCTGATGCTTTACCTCTTGTTCTGATGGTACTCAGAAGTATCCCAGACAAAAATACAGGTTTGAGTCCCAATGAAATACTCATGGGAAGGGAAATGAGGCAAGCATGTATTCCAGGACACAATCTGTTGAATATAACTGATGATTTGGTACTGGAGTATTGCAAAGAGTTGGCTTACCAAGTGCGTTCTATCTCTCACCAGGATGGGGAAGACAGTGTTGCCAGGTAGCCGAACCAAGCACATTATCTGAATCCAGGTGACTGGGTAGTTGTGAAAAATCACACTCGAGAATCGTGCCTAGCACCAAGGTTGGAAAAACCAAAGCAGGGTATATTGGTTACAACAGCAGCTATAAAATGTACAGGCTTGCCTAATTGGATTCATGCAAGCCATACAAAAAGAGTGCCAGCACCTGACGAAATAGACCCCTAACTAATTTGAGCAGTTGAGGTGGCTAATGGTTATACAGCTGAAGGATCACAAAGTACCAGATCCTGAAGTAGCTGAACAAGAACAACATAGCACTAGTCGGGATGACTGGATCCCAGTAGTGGACATACCTGAAATTATTGTGAGTACAAGAAGTCAAACTCGATTAGAAAGACAGGACGAGAGTCAGGACGAGTCAGGAATAGAAGGTGCTCAGATTACAGAAAATGAAGCTATAATCAAACCTGAGCAGGACCAGATATAGAAAGAACAATTTACTCAGACAGAAGAAAATAAAAGCTACCTCTAAGAGTCTGAGGAGGGACAGATAGACATTAGAGAAAATGCCTAGGCAAAAGAAAATCAAGAAATGATAAGACCTGAGCAGGACCAGTTAGGAAAAGAAAAACAAGTTCAGGAAGAAGGACATGGCCAATTCAAAAAAAAATTTGAACAGGGTCAGAACAGAAAAGAATAATACATCCAGGCAGAAATGGCTAAGGTAATAAGCCCTGGACAAGGTCAGATAGAGAAGAATTCAGAAGATGAAAATAATCAAATTGTGCCACAAATCAACGAAATCAAAAGAGCACTTCAAGGAGCTGAAAGCACAGTGCAAGCTAATTAAAGCTTGTAAAATAAGGAAAAATTTGAGATTAACCATTTACACTGACAGTCCGTATGGTTACGGGGTTGTGCATTACTTTGACCAGCTCTGGATGCAGAGGGATTTCAGGACTTCTTCAGGAACCCCTATTTAAAATAGAAATTTTGTAAAAGAATTAATTGAAGGAATTCAGTTACCAAAAAAAGCGGCCGTGGTCAAATGTGCTGCTCACCATTCAGGAAATGATAAAGTGACATCTGATAATCTTTATGCTGACCAAGTTGCCCAACATTGTGCTAAGTACAAAATAGCAGTAAACAAGAAAATTGAAGCATGTGGAATCAGCTGCCAACTTATGCTACTTGGGGCGTAGGAACATGGGAAGAAGTGAAGGACTTACAAGATAAAGCAGGCACAAAAGAAAAGGAGGAGAGGTTGAAAATGGGTTGTCAGAGAAGGGTTGAAGATGGTGTGTGGGTGTATCTGGATGGAAGACCAGTGATTCCAGACTGTATGCTTGCACCCATGGCTAGAATGTATCATGGAGACACTCACATAGGCAGAGATGCTATGATTAGATTTTTCAAACAATATTGGTTCAATGTAAGTTTCACGAATGTCGCAGAGAGTCTTTGCTAGAGATGCTAAACATGTCAACAAATGAATCCAGGCAGGAAAACAGTAGTCAGCCCAGGAAAAATTGGAAAAGTGGAGGGTCCATTTATAAGACTACAAATTGATTTCATTCAGTTACCTGTTTGTTGAGGATGAAATATATATACTTGTCATAGTTTGTTTATTTTCGAAGTGGCTGGAAGCATTCCCGACCAAATAAATGAGAGCTTGACCGTGGCCAAACTCCTATTAAGGAAACTTATTCCTCGATTCGGTTTTCCAATAACGGTTGAATATAAACAGAGGGTCACACTTTAATAATGAAATAATTCAACTGATTTGTGAAGCATTTAAAAAGAACAATTGAAAGGCACAATCAATTGAAGGCTGGGAAAGATGTGTGCATCCACCCCACTGGAGTGGCCTGATGCTTTACCTCTTGTTCTGATGGTACTCAGAAGTATCCCAGACAAAAATACAGGTTTGAGTCCCAATGAAATACTCATGGGAAGGGAAATGAGGCAAGCATGTATTCCAGGACACAATCTGTTGAATATAACTGATGATTTGGTACTGGAGTATTGCAAAGAGTTGGCTTACCAAGTGCGTTCTATCTCTCACCAGGATGGGGAAGACAGTGTTGCCAGGCAGCCGAACCAAGCACATTATCTGAATCCAGGTGACTGGGTAGTTGTGAAAAATCACACTCGAGAATCGTGCCTAGCACCAAGGTTGGAAAAACCAAAGCAGGGTATATTGGTTACAACAGCAGCTATAAAATGTACAGGCTTGCCTAATTGGATTCATGCAAGCCATACAAAAAGAGTGCCAGCACCTGACGAAATAGACCCCTAACTAATTTGAGCAGTTGAGGTGGCTAATGGTTATACAGCTGAAGGATCACAAAGTACCAGATCCTGAAGTAGCTGAACAAGAACAACATAGCACTAGTCGGGATGACTGGATCCCAGTAGTGGACATACCTGAAATTATTGTGAGTACAAGAAGTCAAACTCGATTAGAAAGACAGGACGAGAGTCAGGACGAGTCAGGAATAGAAGGTGCTCAGATTACAGAAAATGAAGCTATAATCAAAAATGAGCAGGACCAGATATAGAAAGAACAATTTACTCAGACAGAAGAAAATAAAAGCTACCTCTAAGAGTCTGAGGAGGGACAGATAGACATTAGAGAAAATGCCCAGGCAAAAGAAAATCAAGAAATGATAAGACCTGAGCAGGACCAGTTAGGAAAAGAAAAACAAGTTCAGGAAGAAGGACATGGCCAATTCAAAAAAAATTTTGAACAGGGTCAGAACAGAAAAGAATAATACATCCAGGCAGAAATGGCTAAGGTAATAAGCCCTGGACAAGGTCAGATAGAGAAGAATTCAGAAGATGAAAATAATCAAATTGTGCCACAAATCAACGAAATCAAAAGAGCACTTCAAGGAGCTGAAAGCACAGTGCAAGCTAATTAAAGCTTGTAAAATAAGGAAAAATTTGAGATTAACCATTTACACTGACAGTCCGTATGGTTACGGGGTTGTGCATTACTTTGACCAGCTCTGGATGCAGAGGGATTTCATGACTTCTTCAGGAACCCCTATTTAAAATAGAAATTTTGTAAAAGAATTAATTGAAGGAATTCAGTTACCAAAAAAAGTGGCCGTGGTCAAATGTGCTGCTCACCATTCAGGAAATGATAAAGTGACATCTGATAATCTTTATGCTGACCAAGTTGCCCAACATTGTGCTAAGTACAAAATAGCAGTAAACAAGAAAATTGAAGCATGTGGAATCAGCTGCCAACTTATGCTACTTGGGGCGTAGGAACATGGGAAGAAGTGAAGGACTTACAAGATAAAGCAGGCACAAAAGAAAAGGAGGAGAGGTTGAAAATGGGTTGTCAGAGAAAGGTTGAACATGGTGTGTGGGTGTATCTGGATGGAAGACCAGTGATGCCAGACTGTATGCTTGCACCCATGGCTAGAATGTATCATGGAGACACTCACATAGGCAGAGATGCTATGATTAGATTTTTCAAACAATATTGGTTCAATGTAAGTTTCACGAATGTCGCAGAGAGTCTTTGCTAGAGATGCTAAACATGTCAACAAATGAATCCAGGCAGGAAAACTGTAGTCAGCCCAGGAAAAATTGGAAAAGTGGAGGGTCCATTTATAAGACTACAAATTGATTTCATTCAGTTACCTGTTTGTTGAGGATGAAATATATATACTTGTCATAGTTTGTTTATTTTCGAAGTGGCTGGAAGCATTCCCGACCAAATAAATGAGAGCTTGACCATGGCCAAACTCCTATTAAGGAAACTTATTCCTCGATTCGGTTTTCCAATAACGGTTGAATATAAACAGAGGGTCACACTTTAATAATGAAATAATTCAACTGATTTGTGAAGCATTTAAAAAGAACAATTTAATCGCACAATCAATTGAAGGCTGGGAAAGATGTGTGCATCCACCCCACTGAGGTGGCCTGATGCTTTACCTCTTGTTCTGATGGTACTCAGAAGTATCCCAGACAAAAATACAGGTTTGAGTCCCAATGAAATACTCATGGGAAGGGAAATGAGGCAAGCATGTATTCCAGGACACAATCTGTTGAATATAACTGATGATTTGGTACTGGAGTATTGCAAAGAGTTGGCTTACCAAGTGCGTTCTATCTCTCACCAGGATGGGGAAGACGGTGTTGCCAGGCAGCCGAACCAAACACATTATCTGAATCCAGGTGACTGGGTAGTTGTGAAAAATCACACTCGAGAATCGTGCCTAGCACCAAGGTTGGAAAAACCAAAGCAGGGTATATTGGTTACAACAGCAGCTATAAAATGTGCAGGCTTGCCTAATTGGATTCATGCAAGCCATACAAAAAGAGTGCCAGCACCTGACGAAATAGACCCCTAACTAATTTGAGCAGTTGAGGTGGCTAATGGTTATACAGCTGAAGGATCACCAAGTACCAGATCCTGAAGTAGCTGAACAAGAACAACATAGCACTAGTCGGGATGACTGGATCCCAGTAGTGGACATACCTGAAATTATTGTGAGTACAAGAAGTCAAACTCGATTAGAAAGACAGGACGAGAGTCAGGACGAGTCAGGAATAGAAGGTGCTCAGATTACAGAAAATGAAGCTATAATCAAACCTGAGCAGGACCAGATATAGAAAGAACAATTTACTCAGACAGAAGAAAATAAAAGCTACCTCTAAGAGTCTGAGGAGGGACAGACAGACATTAGAGAAAATGCCCAGGCAAAAGAAAATCAAGAAATGATAAGACCTGAGCAGGACCAGTTAGGAAAAGAAAAACAAGTTCAGGAAGAAGGACATGGCCAATTCAAAAAAAATTCTGAACAGGGTCAGAACAGAAAAGAATAATACATCCAGGCAGAAATGGCTAAGGTAATAAGCCCTGGACAAGGCCAGATAGAGAAGAATTCAGAAGATGAAAATAATCAAATTGTGCCACAAATCAACGAAATCAAAAGAGCACTTGAAGGAGCTGAAAGCACAGTGCAAGCTAAAAGAATCAGGATAGGTGATACTTGGCCTAGTGTTATTAAGAGAATGAAATATCACCTTAAAACAATAAATGAAGAATCTCATCAAGTAAATGAAGTAACCATCCAATCAGGACCATCCACAGAAAAGCCAATAAGGAGAAGTCCATGATTGAAAAGACTGAATAATGAATTCAAGGGTTCTGAATGGACATATGTAATTCTTGAAGATTTCGAGAATCTGAAAATTAGTGGAGATAGTGATGAAGAATTAAATGCTGATCCAATTGATGAAGAAATGAGACCAACTTGAAGAAAGACAAATCGCCAGGTTGTATTCTCTACAAAAGTTAAAAAGAGGGGAGAAATCTTCTTAATCTAAAATGGCTGAAAATTGAGCTGCTGGGAAACCGAAGCGAAATTGTGTGAAGAGATGCTGTAGAATGTGTTTATGTAGCATATTTTTAGTACTTATAGTATGATTTGTACTGACAATAGCTAGTCCCTATCTAATGACTGCAAACAAACAGAATGACACCTATGCACATGGAAAAGTAGCTAACATTAAGCAAGATGGAGTAGATTTAGATGCACCAGATGAGTCCGATTTACATCACATTATGAATAAAAAGGAGACAGATTTAAATGTTTTTCCTAACCTGATAGTACATTATGTAGAAACCATGGAAATTAGCGATTGTTATGTATGTATGAAATTGCCGACATCAGTAGCAGAAGGAGTAACCATCATTTACCATTGACACATGGTATTTCATGTAGTATTCTAGCTAGTTTATTTTGTAGAACTGGAAAATTACAATATTATTATTCTAACTTAGATGTGATTTTTTCTGAAGTTCCTCTGCGGAAAAGTATGAACCCTGTCCTTAGCAGTAGAGATTAACAATTCATGAGTGAATATATTCTAACGATAAAAGCAATAGATATAGCTGAAGCACATAAGCACAATCTAACATGTAAGTTACATGAAGAAGAAAAGATATTTTTGAATTTAGTTGAGAAAAGAAGACTGGATTTCCATAGAAAGGCTTCTGAACCAAAACCTCAGGTACCTAAATGGGCTAAGAGAGAAGACCTTATTGCAACTGCCAAGACTCATGCTGCTATGTCCCTGGACCTTGAAACGAAAGGGAAAATCTGTCTTCATAGGTTAAAAACAGAGTATAACAATATATTTATTGGTTCCAGTGAATGTGAGCACGATTTTCTGATAATAGGGGGATGGGGACTAAAGGGTGGACCAGATCCAGTATTTCCTGGAGTTTATTATGTTTGTGGGAACAAAGCTTACTTTAAGCTGACCAACAAATGGTATGGGAGTTGCTATTTCCGAATAGTATTCCCTAAAGTATATAATGTAAAAAGGAATCACTGGAGTAACGGACTAACACACAAGAAAAGAGCTTGTTTTTAAGAAATTGTAGGAGGTATATTTAGGGCCATATGTATAAAAACATCCTGGTTTGCGATTCTCAAATAGCGATTTTTTAGAAATCGCTATTTGAGAATTGCAAATACGGATGTATGTAAAAAAATCGCAATTTTTTAGCGATTTCTTAATATTCCTTAATTGCGATTAGCAAATTGCGAATCGCAATTAAGGAATACTTTCCCATTCATTTCTATGGGCCAGGAGGCCCATAGGAATGAATGGGAAGTTATTCTCAATTTGCGATTCACAATTTGAGAATTGCAAATTGAGAATAATTTCAAGGGTACAGGGGTGTCAAAAGGACACCCTGATGCACCCCTGAAATAAGCATGGGTGCACTTGTGGTGCACATACATGCCCTAAGGGCATGTATGTGCTTCACATTGCACTTTGAAAAATGCAAAAAAGTGAATTTTTCAAAGAAATCGCAAATTACCACCAACTTGAAGTTGGTGGTAATTTGCGATTCCTTAAGGCCAAATTGCACTTTTTTGGTGCTTCTTACGTTGCATTTAAGGAATCGCAAAATTTGCGATTCCTTATGCATTGATACCTTCAGTGAGAGTAATTCTGAATACACAAAGAATTTGAAAATGATCTACAGTGGTGGATCGTTTTTCCGACTGACACTGTTGGAGGATTCTTATTAATCAATACCAAACTAGTTGCGGTAAGATCTATGGTTTTACAAAATCGACTTGCCCTTGATATAATATTGGCAAAAGAAGGCAGAGTCTGTAAAATGTTGAAGGCGCAACATTGTTGCACCTACATACCTGACAAAAGTGGTGAAATTGGGAAGTATGTCAAAAATATCACAAATTAGGAAGAAGATTTGAAACCACTGGAAATTGACAGTGTATGGAAGAAACTAATAAATAGTATTTCTTCTATAGATAGTTGGTTTTCTAATATAGGGAGAAGTATTAAAGGTCAAATACTGATGCCAATAATGGGAATAACACTATTAGTCTTAACAATAATGGTTTGGTGCAAATGCTGCAGGGAAAGACAATGGTATGGCTTGAATGAGAAAGGAAGGAAAAGAAAATATGAAGAAATTCAGCTTGAAGAAATAAAGGGAGATATTTACAAAATAATGAAGAGTTTCCAAAATACTAAAAGGAAAGGGAAGTTCCAAAGGAATTGAAGAAATTGCAATCGGAATTGCTAAAGTTGGCAAATGGTTTTGTAATTAGTGATGGCATAGAATGCCATCAAAGAGGGGATTGATGGAGCAAGGTTTCGTACATAAGAAATTTGCTCGGATGCCATCCTCTCGAATAATATGTAATAATGTAACCAACATGTTTTGTGGATACTAATAATTGCATTACATTACATTTTACATCATCTAGGGGACGCTTTTCAATGTGTTTTATTAACAAGTAATCCGAGTGGCTTAATATGGCTGCCAAAAACGTGGGAATCTTCTGCGCATATGTCTACTGCATCTACATAGTATGACGTCTTTCGCTTTGGGGGGAAATCTTTGCAGCTGTGCCGTAGTATTTAAAATGGGCGCTTGAACCTCACATGCTAAATGCACATGCTATGCTTAAACTAAACCTTGTACGTCTTACTAAACTGCTAAAGCAATAGTTAAAATAAATTAAAGGGATTAGAGTAGGAATAAGTGGTATACAGTGCATTCATTTATTTTCGTATTCTAACAAGTTATTCTTTAACTTTGTTATTAGTTTGTATTTGGGCCTGGAGGGTGACTGGAATTTCCATCTTGCCTGATTATGTGCAAGCGCAATGGACTCTGTCAAACTCTGTGCTGTGACATTGAAACCCAGACAAGGACACTTTAACCAGAGAAGCATCTGGGAACACCACCTCTTGACCAGGAGAGAGGAAGGAGAAGAAGTCACATTTTGTAAACATTGTAGATGAATTTAATATGAAATGTGTTTGGGAAATAAAGCATGGGAAAATGAAATTAAGGGGTAGGAATATTGAACAGTGAACCAAAAGAAGTGCCCTTACATTAGTATGGTGTGATGACGTCTCCCCATCCCATTGTCCAATCACAAGTAGGGGATTCACAAAAATTGAAAGATTGGAGGGTGGTACATACACTGAGAATAGTATAACTAAGGTAGGCTCAGTCAGTTAGTTGTCAGACTTGTCACTGACCCATCACTACAACAGAAGACGGCGGATGCCACGGAGGCCGGAGACGCTGCTCGAGCACTCTGACAGAAGAATCGAGAAGGAGAGACGGAAAGAGAAGAGAGTCAGAGAGATCGCTGAGGGAGAAGTATTTGTCCAGCCAGAAGGGGGAAGAATCGAGGAGAGTAGTACCAGAGAGGGGTGCAATGCTGGCGTTGCACTTATAAGAGGTCACCTGTCCTGTCCTGAACCTGTCCTCAACTGTTGGCTTCTGACTACTCAGGACTCCCTTTTCCAGCTCATTGGCCAGGGGTTGGTCTTCACACCATTCTAGGTAAATTTAGATCTGTGTGGTATGTCCTTGTTATGTTTCCTTTTCCACCCTTCCCAGGTACCAATGTCATGAGATTTTACTAATTCTTTATATGTTACTTTGATCATTCCCTCCTTAAAAGTTGGTGTTTGACATGTATTGGTATTTTACTCACAAAATGTTTGCCTTCATACATTTTTTAAAACTCTCTTGAGTCTGTGGTCATTCAAATGAATAAAGGTAAATGTCATTTCGACCTATTCTGCTAACAACCTGATCTATTGAACAGAGGAAATTGAGAACTAAGGTGATAAGGTTTAGTAAGAAATGGTGTAAAGGTAAAATTTTATCACAAAATAAATATAAATCCTGATCACCAGCGTTGATTATCAGCTTATGTTTGCTTGTTTTATAGGCCCAGGTGAATGTGGTGTTTCAAAGTAACTTAAGCTGGTAAAAACGTTGCATCACCACTAAACTGTAAATATCATTTTCTAAATTTTTTTTAGCTGGTTTACTCGTCATTATGAGTTCTGCAGCTCCGTGATGGCTTCACTGCACCCCAACATGTTGGTACCAAATATCTTGTCTTAATAACCCCACACTAATGCCAGTGTAAGATTGATTAATACATGCACACAGAGGCTCTGAGACCAGGAACAAATCCTGCTCTAGTTTGAGGTGTTCACAACTCATCCCAGCAGGAACTTCCTTCCAGGGCAGGAAGCTTCAAAGGCCATGCCACCTTTGAAGTACAACCCAGGCGTCTTCACTTAGTGGAAGATGCCAACCCCCCTGTCCTGATCAAACTCTTTGGTAGAGGGACAGGATAGAAAATTAGTTAGATTAGGAATTGTGCCCATACTTAGCACCCTAAGGTGGGGCAGCTGATGTGGATCACACCTTTCTAAATCCTTCATCTTGTGTTGAAGAGAACTAGCCTATTAGGGTAAGGGTTGTTCCCACTTCCCACAGGAAGTGGTCATATAGAGGGTGAAGTTACCCTAAAGGTAGGTAGCCCTTTGACTACTACATGGTACTCCCCTAAATTCAGTATTTAGGTGGCGCCACCCCTCAATACAGAACCTCAGATTCAACTGATTTAAAGATGAAGAAGACAAAGAAGAGCTGCTGAACCCAAGAACAGAGTGTCTACCACCGAGATTTGGTGCAAACCCCTGCCTGTTGCTTCAAAACTCGCAAATTGAGGTGAACTGGCTTGTCTAACTGCTGTGTGGCCTCTAAGAACCCCAAAGTTCAACCGGCCTTTGCAAACTACCCAATAACTGTGTCAAAGTAGAGGAGCTACTCCACTGCAGACTATAGGTACCGAAACCTAAGTCAGGTCCACCAACTTGCAGCTCCCCAGCCCGACTAGCACAGCAACCAACCAGGAAGAGGTACTCATGCTCTGGATGGTCAGAACTGTCTCCTCCACTTGTGTTGAGGCACCAGAACCGGCAGGAGCCATGCAGTTCCAATACCCAAACTACCGGACGGACTGCAACAAACACAGACGTTAAAGAGTCGAGTCCAGAGCTCAACTGTACCAGAGCCCTGCTGCTGCAGAGGGACATCTTGACTCCCGAGACCCACTTTGTGAGTGGCCCAGCTATCCAGAACTCGTCCCTGCCAGCTGTTGGTCCCTGACCACAAGGAGCAGCTTTACACACTGGAGCCGGCCAACCTGCCTGCTCTGCATCCAGCCCACCTGGCCTGGGTAATGATGAACTGGCTGTGCTCCATTGTCCCTGTAGTCCATGAGACCCTAGCCCATATTTGGGAGCTCTTAGACTTGCTTGCGAATCCCCTCGTGCAGCCTGTTTTTAGAGTGCTTCCTCTTTCCCGTAGAGCCAGCTACCAACTACATCAACTTTCAGCTCCTGGTAGAATTCAGGAAGCACAGCGGATTCATTCTTGAGTGTGTGTGTCATTGATTGCCTCTTTGAGTGCTATAAATGGTTAACACTACCCTCTGATAAGCCTAACTGCTCTCCCACACTACCACAAATAGAGGGTTAGTATTATCTAGTTTTGCCTCTGTCGGCTAATTGGGGACTCACTGGGCTCTCTTCACAGTGTACTTCTTTTTAGTGCACTATATAGCCACCAGCTTCCTACAAAAGTATATAAATTCTGAAATTAGACTGAATTCAACATTATTAATGTCTGCGCAAAGAGAAGTGATATTCGGAGAGTTTCTCACTCCCTTGTTTTACCCTTCATACCATTTTCTTCTTCGGTCTCTTCCTCCGTTAGGAGAAGTGTGGCTCAATGGTTAGAGTGGAGAAGTGTGGCTCAATGGTTAGAGCGGCAGACCCTGATGCAGAAGTCTGGCCCGGGACCAGGGTTCAATTCCCACCTCTGGGGTCTTCGGCACAATTTACTCAGACCTGTTAATTCTCACCTCGTGCCTATTCTAATCATGGGTCCCACTCTGCAACTCTGGGCAATAACTTGCTTAATCTCCACAACATCCCCAACAACGCTAAGATGCCTGGCTTCACCTTGGGCCAGGAGTGGGCACTTCACAGGGAAAGGCCAGGAAGGGTTCCTCAGCGGTATTCGTACAAGCGCCGAGATGCCTCCGGTAGTCGTGCGCGATACAAGTACCTTTACATTTACACTTACACTCTTTTTCTCCCCATATCTTTCTGAAATACTCCATCAGCATTTACACAAATTCCCGTAATTACAATTGACACTTAAGAGACCATCTCTCTGTCTGCTCTACAAAGGGGCCAAGGATTGGATGTACATTTAGTTTGAACACCTTCATTACATGTATGACCCAAGAAACTCATACTGCTTTCTGCCTCATCTACAGAGCACCTCTAAAACCTATAAGTACTACCAAAAAACAGGACAGCACAGGCAGTGTCAAATGGCTATTAGAGTTCAGGTCTATAGAACTCCAGTGATCAGCTAGAGAAGGGCGCATCTTTGTTTGATATGTGCCTGCACTTGGAAAGTAATTTCCATCTACTAGTGGGCATCTTGTTGCAGGAAGGTTGTAGCTCAGGTTCTAAACCTTGACCAAGTATAAGTGTCAAAACTAATTTGAGACAGATGGAATGTCAGACACTTTATGATTTTAATTATCACATTTAAACACATAATATGGTTTTAGTGCAGACTGAGGGGCCTGTTTACAAAGGTAAACTTAAACATGTAGATATACTCATGTGTAGGTTTACTCTTCAGAGTAATTTTACTATTTCGGTCTAGTCCCTATTTCAGAGTGTAAAGTTAATGAAAAGTGTGTCACCCCATGTAACTGGGGGTGGAGTCAGTAGAAAAGTCAAATATGACAGTAAATTCCCTACTGGTAGCGAGTTTATGACAGTATTTGACATTCTGTATGGAGACCACCACTGTCGGGATGGAGCTCTCAGAGTAAAGTAGAGGGGAAAATGTAAAAATGTATAGAACTTTTAAAAAAAAAGTTTTGCATTAAATATCAATGTTCATTTTATATATTTAGTTTAATGTTGAATACTATAATAAAACATTATAGAATTACTAACTTAATTTTCAATTAAACATTAAATTATTTTGAATACATCAAACGTAACAAACTTTCTGAGGGTTAATTAAAAACATATGCCCACCTAAAGTAAAAAAAATATTTTTAGTATGGATTTAAATGTAAAATCATGTATGGAATTAATGAAGTCATTTAATTTTGTTAAATAATGATACTTTTTTTAAATGAGAAAAATTATTAAAATATGTCAAACAAGTTATTATCTTTTATTTTAGATTGTTTTAGCATTAAGCAATTATATTTTAAGCAGTTTAAATAGTTTTATTTATTTTAGCATTAGTTACTAGGGGGTTTAAGTTTGAATTCCTGTATCCATTATTTCCTATCTGAGGATGTTGTTGTACCTGTGAGTGGCAATGAGTGGTGCTGGACATACTCCAGCTCAGAGTTGGAGTAGATTTATAATTACTTTGGGTCCTTCTTTGCTGTAGTAATTAAAGAAGGACAATTTTTGAACAGCAATTGGCTTACTCTTTCTTGGGTGGATGCATGTCCCTGCTAAACTCCTCCCCAGCCCTACATTTAACCCTCTATATATCTCCTTCAACATCCCCCCTTTAATAGTAAGTATTCACCACTTTCCAGCCACTCACCTCATGCTCTCCCCCGATTTACTACTGAAATATATACTTACTTGTGTGGAGTCTCCGCAGTCAGGGCAGAGTTCTTCACACATAAGGGAGAGGCAGAGGCAGAACCTCCGCACATAGGTTTGTGAAAAGCATTTTGTAGTAAGTTGATAGCCCCATTGTAATACTAGTAAACATGCTACAAAATGCAATTTGTGAATAGGCCCTTATGTGTTCAACAACTAAAAATGTCTAATTGTTCCAGTGCGTGCGCTTTGGCACTCTTTCTGATTGCATCTTGCTAATCTCAATATTGCCAAACAGTGACAAACGGCACAGAGCCTCTTAAATGTAATTGTGTGCTGTACAGGACAATACAGGGCACCATATGAGGTCATTTTGACAAAATTGTGTTTTTTTCCTGCAGTGCAATAATAGTGTGTCATTGCCGTTCTAAAATTAATAACCGAATTCTATCCCAAAACCAGATCTAAAAACTAAACACCTTACAACAAAGATAAAGACACGCTTCTCTGGTATCAAAAAAAGAAAAAAAAACTAATTTGCCTCAATACTCTGTATTCTTCTTTTTCAGCGAGACTTTTCAAAGATTGTTTTCAAGATGAAAATTGCATCTACCAAACCACACTGCAAGACAAATCGATATATTTTGTTCCCCTTTGGAACCAGTCAGATATTGTGGTCAGTCTGTAATGAGAAAAACAAAAAAAAGGCAGCTCGTGTTTCTAGTGTCTGAAAGGGTAAATGCCAACATGCTCTGTTCATCTCCAATGACACAGGTTGCAATTGCCATTCACATCAGCATCTGAGCTCAGACTTTGACAGGAAATACCATAAAAGCAATCTGCGGCCTTATACAATTTTAATGCAGAGCAAGTTCCAGCCATTTTGAATAGAAATAGATTAAGTATGTCTGGGGCTCAACCTTCAGGGCGATTCATTAATTTAGAAGTCAGGTAAACAAAAGAAAGAAACTTTCATTTAGAATCCCCGATTAGCATGTACCACTTCCCTTACTTATAAGTGGTAGTGCCAGTTCAACTCAGACAATATTTTAAAGAAACAGCTCATCCTTGAAGTGACCAGTTCAGCTACCAAAATTAATTATTTAGAAGGATAAAATGACCACAATCCTCAGACTGAAGGAGCACCATTAAATAAAATGAATACATGTGAAGAGACAGACTAGCTAATCGAAACTACATCAGAAGCGTAGCTAAACTTGAGGGAGCCCTCCTACAAGATATGCTGCTAGAACCCCCACTTCGTCTCCCCTCGTCAACAAATGTAGTAAATATGTTTATATTTGTGGGATGGATTACAGTCTAGATATGGGATTGCCCATTGTGAAACCAACAGACTTAACATACTTATTATATTAGTATATTTTTTTCGGGTACACAAAACAGAAAAATAAATATTTGTCACGATTGCCGGGACCGGCGAACTACAAAGATGGCCAATGCCCCCAGACACGCATGCGCGGGGGCGACAAGGCAAGTCAAAACACAGCCACCCTTGAGCAGTGACGCTTTGCGTCCCTGCTTCGGGTTTGTGTTACTCATCCGGGTCACTAAACTGACACTTCCGGGGCGTTGAGCTCCTCGTCCGCGTCTCGCGTCTCGCGTCTTCATTGCGTTTCTCCTGTCCGGGTCATCTCTTCTCGGCGTTCCTCGTCTCGGGTGACCGTGTCCTGCTGCATCCTACAAGAAGAAAAAAATAAACCAAAGCTGCATTACTGATTTAGGCGATAACAGCGCTTTAGCGCTGACATTTAATTTTTATACTTTCTTTCCCCACTATACTTACCTGATCCTGTCTTCTTGGTGCTGTGGGGATACGTTCTGGTATTTGAGGTACCTGTTGTTGGGAATAAGAAAAAGGACAAATATTTACCTAAACTATAAGGGGTTACTTTTGGTTGAGCAGATTATGACAGTGATTTTGGGACTATTTCTCACACACTACAACCTGGTTTACAGGTGGGTTCATTTGGTACCTGTGATGGAGCAAGGATTTGCATATGAAGCGACTTGCTCATACTCATGAACCTCAAATAATATATAACGAAATAACCAACATGTTTGTCTTACTAATTTACCTTTTCTTCATCTATATTGGGAAACCGAGAGAAGCTTGCTTATGTGTTTTCTAATCCTAATACGCTTGCATATAAAATGGTTACTGCTACGCAGGAATTTCTACTACGCATGCGTCTGTCATACCCACGTGACATGACGTACTCGCATCTTTGGAGGGAACCCTTTTGCATCTGCGCACTAGTGCTAACATGGCTGGTCTGTGTTCTCACATGCGAGAAGCTTGCATTGCTGCTTTCGCTAAGCTGTTCGTTCTGCTTAATCCTAATGCTATAGTTATTATTAAGGTAATGGGTATAGTATAGAGATTTATGGTATACAGTGTAATCATTTATTAATAGTTCTAAATTGTTTCCTTTTACTTTCCATGTATCCTACTCTTTGGCCCTGGGAGGTACTTACTACTCCATTTTGGAAGTCCCTTCTACGCATGTCAGCCCAGGAGGGAAAATGAACTTCGCAGCATTGGAACCCAGCCAGATGGCAGCAACAGCCAAGATGCGCCTGGGAACCCGACCTGCGACCCAGCTAGAAGAAGCTGAACTGTACTGAAATTGTTACAAATGTATTCAATGTTATATTCACCATTGTTAACCAAAAGGCATATTTCATGAGAACCTGGAATTTAAGGGGCGGAAACGGAATTTAAATAAGGAGTCTGAAAAAATCTAAAATTTAGGTGGTGTGATGACCTGTCCTCCTCCTTTGTCCAATCAAAATTGGGGATCCTTATACTTGCAACATTGGGGGGTGGTACATTGCACTGAAAAACAGTATAATTAGCGTAGGTTTAGCTAGAGAAATTGTCCGACTTGTCTGATTAGCTGACCTGTCACTGACCCAACGCACTCAATAGGTAACTGAAAGCAGAGAGCTGCGGAGCACTCTGTTGGTAGGTTTGAGAACCCAATCGGGGTTTTTGGGAAGTGAAAGTGCTGGCAAAGCACTTTGCTGATAAAATGTATAACCCAATCGGGGTTTTGGCAGATTCCTTGCAGAGAGGGAGTTGCGCAGGCATTGCAACCGAAGCTGCGGGTGTTGGTCTTAACCTTTGGTGAACCAGTCCTGATCCAAATTCTGGGGTTATCCTGTCCTGATTGTCCATAAGCTGCACCTGCTCGCCTACTGGCACTGAAGTCCCTGGGTTCCTCCTGTCTTTTCCAACTGACCCATGGCCAGGGTTGGTCTTCACTCTATCCTAGGTAAATATAAGTCTGTGTGGGTGTTTGTAGATTAATTTGAATTCCTTTTCTCCCCACCCCAAATTTGCAAAACTTGATTGTATATGTTCTTTTTCTTACCCGTCCCTTGGTAAATGAGACATTCATGTATTACTGACGATTAGCATGTTCCAATTTTCAACTCACCTTTATTCAATGCTAAATCGTTTCTATACAGTATATGTTCCCTTATCTCACCCTCCCTTTAAGGAGATAAGCTGAATTTAATAGCATGTTCCAATCTTTACCTTCCCTATAATTTATTGTGCTAAAACCGAATTCTTGAATTACATAGTAGTATTTCTCCTTTTCAAACTGTCAGTGAATTGCGAAAGTCATTGGGTTTAGTATGTTACCTTTTTTTACCCTGCTTTAATCAAGTTGCGAAAGATTGTTTTCTAAAATTAGCATGTTCCTTGTTTTACCTTCCCTTTACTGTAAGTTCTAAATGCTTAGCATACTCTATCTTATTTATAGCTATTCACTGTTTCTGATTTTAGTTATTGATAGTCTTATAGCATTCAACCTTTGGCTCATGACATATGATGATGATGATGATTAGATAAAGAGTTTGAACCTACCCTGACTCTGTGGTTATTATATAATTGTAAATGGTATGATATTTTGAGTGCCTTACCCTTAACTTAACTCCCTGATCCATTGTGTGAAGGTACCTAGTGTCAAAATTAGTAGAATACTGGTATAGGAATTAGTCATAGAAGTCATAATATACTGGTAGTAGAGCGTGAGTTAAACAAATAAAGGTTAAGGTATATGATTTTGGAATTATGGGATCATGTGAGTATCTGCATAAATTCTAGTTGGGTGACCTGCGCGCTCTATCACCTGTATAGGTCATTTGTTATTGATTAACTCTTTTTTGAGTGGCCCTTAATTTAGCAGCTCCTCATTTTCTCTCCAGAATGAGACACAAGCCTTACACTCCCGCTCCTATATTGTTAATAAGAAGGGAATTTCCAAGGTATGGAGTAGTATTGGAGAGAGAAATAAGTGATATAAGGTGAACCTTTCCACTTGCTAACCTGTTCTCTGTACTTGTCCTTTACAATAACCTTTGTACTTCCCCTGACGGGTCCTGTTGCTACCTGGGTTTCGATGTGGGATTTCTTTCCCTTTTCCTTGTTTTGTTTCACTTCTTCCTCGGGTTACCATTGTAACTTTGACTTCGTTGGGTGCATTAGGTGACTTAGGGTAGTTGTGAACCTTGCTTCATGTTCATGACGTTCCTGCGGAAATATTGTTGGAACTTGACAATATTTTACTGAAAAACCATTTAAAAAGTCCAATTTTTAACACATTATATCCTTAACTGCAACATACCATCTGAATATAAATTATTCTTTACCCAACAAAGAACCTAAAAACCTAAACATTTTGGATTCCCAGGCCCTGTGATTGACAAAGTCACAGGGCTTGCAACCACAAAATGGCGTTTTAATATGCAATAAACCCATTTTGCATTCAGAAAAGCATTTCAGACTCCCCTTTCAGCAATAATTCCTTTACAGCTGTCTGGCAATTTCATCATCTGCCCAATAAAATCATGTGGTTGGTCCCCTTCTTCACAGGCCCATAGTGAGTGCTTTGGTATCACGGACTCCCTTATTTCACATGAGAGAAGGATTTTAGTTTAGAATCTAAAACTGCAATGCTGGTGAACCTTCCTGTTGTTTTAGTATGAAAACACAAACGTACTTTGTGGAAACAATAAAGGAAAATGATTTTGTACTATATATCTGTACAAGAAATTATCCATTTGTCCCTGCTCAGTAACCTTGCAATTTTCTATTTCAGAAGTGAGTAGTTGATGCATTGGACCTATGACAGTATATCGACAGACAAAATATCGACCTACAGAAACATCGAGCCTGGAATATCGAAGGCAAGTATATCGACATCCTATCTACAACATGGTAAGTACAAAAATATCGAAACAAAAATATCGATGTTAAAAATATCGTTTTATATCTGTTAAAATATAATGTGTAAAAAAAGTATATAATACTTATCAATAAAATAAACATTGTTAAAAATATTTAGTAATGTTTAAAATGTATACATATTATATATATATAATATAACATTAATTAAACACAAATGTAAAATATATATTATATATTTACTTAATACATTTTAATAATTACTATAATTACTTATAAATTATTTAAAAATACTATAAATTACAAATAGATCTGCACAAATAAAATAATTACATAAAAAAGTAAATAATTATTTTTAATAAATTAAAAAAATTAAATATACTTTCAATATTTTTTACATTAATAACATAATACTTTATCTAAATTCATTCTAAATAATAAATAAAATTACTATTTAAAGTCCCAAAAATGCTACAGTATTAAAAACATTGGATAGCGTAAAATGTAAAATTACTATTCCCACTCCAGAAAATGCTAAATTAGGGAAAACATTGTATAGCATAGAGATAAAAATTACTATTACCACTCCAGAGAGTCAAACAGTAAAGAAAGCGCTGGATCACATAGGAATAAAAATTACTATTCCCACTCCAGAGAATGCAACAGTAGGGAAAGCGTTGGATAGCGTAGGGGTAAAAATAACTATTCCAACTCCAGTGAGTGCAACAGTAGGGAAGGCGTTGGATAGCGTAGGGGTAAAAATGACTATTCAAGTTCCATAGAGTGAATCAGTAGGGAAAGCGCTGCATAACGTAGGGGTAAAAATTACTATTCCAACTCCAGAGAGTGAAACAGTAGGGAAAACGTCGAATAGCGTAGAGGTAAAAATTACTATTCCAACTCCAGAGAGGGAAACAGTAGGTAAAGCGCTGGATAGCATATGGGTAAAAATTACTATTCCCACTCCAGAGAGTGCAACAGTAGGAAAAGCGTTGGATAGCGTAGGGGTAAAAATTACTATTCCAACTCCAGAGAGTGCAACAGTAGGGAAAGCGTTGGATAGCGTAGGGGTAAAAATTACTGTTCCTACTCCAGAGAGTGAAACAGTAGGGAAAGCGTTGAATAGCGTAGAGGTAAAAATTACTATTCCCACTCCAGAGAGTGCAACAGGAGGGAAAGCGTTGGATAGCGTAGGGGTAAAAATTACTATTCCAACTCCAGAGAGTGAAACAGTAGGGAAAGCGCTGGATAGCGTAGGGTTAAAAATTACTATTTCCACTCCAGAGAGTGCAACAGTAGGGAAAGCGTTGGATAGCATAGGGTTAAAAATTACTATTCCAACTCCAGAGAGTGCAACAGTAGGGAAAGCTTTGGATAGTATAGGGGTAAAAATTACTATTCCCACTCCAGAGAGTGAAAGATTAGGGAAAGCGTTGGATAGCGTAGGGGTAAAAATTACTATTCCCACTCCAGAGAGTGCAACAGTAGGGAATGCATTGGATAGCGTAGGGGTAAAAATTACTATTCCAACTCCAAAGAGTGCAACAGTGGAGAAAGCGTGGGATAGCGTAGGGGTAAAAATTACTATTCCAACTCCAGAGAGTGCAATAGTTGAGAAAGCGTTGGATACCATACAAATAAAATAAAACATACTTAGAAAAAAAAATTGTATTTAAATTTATTAAAGTTTTAATTTTTAAATAACTAAACATCATTCAAAAATAGCCATTAATATTAAAGAAAAAAGTCGATTTGAATAAATAATTAACAATAAATTAACAATAAATATCAATTAATAAATAATAGTTATCAAATAATAAATATTAAGCAATAAAATAATGTAACAACAAACCAAATATTATTAATAATTATTTACCAATTATAAAACATTAAACAATAATATTATTTGTATCCCAAAAAAATACTTTTTATAACATATTAATTATACATTATTTACAAATATGTTCCATTAAAAATATTTTAATTACCAATTAAATAAATTAATTACCAATTACAAAAATTAATTACACATTAAATACATTAATTACCAATTACAAACATTAACTACCAATTACAAACATTAACTACCAATTACAAACATTAATTACCAATTAAATAAATTAATTACCAATTACAAAAATTGTTTACACATTAAATACATTAATTACCAATTACAAACATTAACTACCAATTACAAACATTAAGTACCAATTACAAACATTAACTACCATTTACAAACATTAATTACCAAATAATTACCAATTACTAATATTAATTACCAATTAAAACAATTATTTACCAATTAACATTATTAATTACCAATTATTAATTAATTAAAATACATAAATTATCAATACCAATAAATAAAAATAATTCATTACTAATTTCAATTAAAATACTTCCCACCCAATTCCCCTATAAACCCACTACCCGCTACACACATATATAATACATACATATTAAATACATACAAAAAAACATAGCAATAGTACAAATATCGATATTAGTAACATCGAAATTACTAACATCGATATATTTGATATCGATATCACTGACTTCGATATTACTTACATCAATATTAAAAAAATCGATATTACTTACCTTAGAGTCGATATTCTGTCCAACGATATTCTTGACATCGATATTCTTTACCTTCGATATTTCTACCTCGATATTTGTGTAGGTCGATATTTACAACTCAATATTTTGAATGTGTACTGATGCATTGCATTCTGTTACTTGTAGTCCTGTCTATATTGGGAATAGCAAGAGCCAGATTGTAAAAAAAAGGCATCTGAAAAGAGAGAGGTTGTGATCTCCGCTTTACAAAACTGCAACTTAAAATGGGTATTTAAATACTAAATTCACAGAACATTTATGTAATACAAAGGCAATCTGTTTTGCAGTTTATTTGGTTTAGCAATATTATACACAAAGCGCTTGGAAATATTCAGGTAAAACTGGTCACTTTCATTTTTCAATGCTGTGCTTTTATAGGTATATATTTGTCATTTGTTTTAAACTATATGTATTGCATGTTGCTTTCAACTTTTGCTTGACACCTTTTTCAAAGCATGCCAGAGGGAATCAAAAACTCTGGGGTTTGGAGCAGCGTAATTTTGATCCCATCCTAAACTACTACAGGATGCATCATAATTATGCACAGTCAGCACTAGAATATATTCTGTGTGATTAAATGTTACTAAAAAAGGATGGGGTATTGCATATTTAAAGTACTCCACGTGAAGATTAATGAGACCTATAGATGTGTGCATAGAAACGTGATTAATAAAGGTCTTTGTAACATTTACATATTAATATTTTAGGAGAAGTTAACCTTTAGATGTGTCTCATTGTGATGAAGAAATAAAAACCTTCTACGAGGTTCGCTGATACACCTGGTCCTTTAAACCAACAATGAAGAAATTGGCACGGAAGCTGTAATATAAAAATAATGCCTTTATTAACCTCACATGAGGGCGACTTCGTCATACGGTACCCTCAGGCCACTGTAGGAGGCATTCTGAGGAGTACAGAGAACAGGGGCCTTATATATGCATAGGTTACATAGTCAGCATAAAACCAAGGGGAGGTCCTGGCACATACAAGCATGCAAATTGACTAATATGGTTATATAAAATTTGCTTGCTCAACAAAGTGGAAGGGAAAAGACGAAACTGAACACATCAGTAAGAATAGCCTGACATTTCTTTACTAGGAGCAAGTGCACTCTCTCAGCTAGGTCTTTCTGAGCATGTGCAAGGCTCTGGAAGATGGAGAAAGCACATGGATAGCACATGGCTAACTAAAATGGCTGCCAAGTACAAAATGGCTTTCAACTCATGCTAACAGCGATTCCTGCAATCTTTAACAATGAAGTTGATTAAACAGAATGTGTATGTGTAGACTAATGTTTAAACATTTGTACGTGAAGCAAGACATTTGTTCATGTCCTTTTAGCATGAGCTAAAGACATTCCTATTATCTAGAAGGAACATAGAAAATATTTTCCACATTTATGCTCATAAATGCATCAATATCCTAATACATTGCTAGGTGGGCATTTTTCATTCTAAACATTTCATTAAGTGGGTACATATAAGGTATAAGCAGGAGTACAAAGGGAACAGAGCATTGGGTCATAATTAACATACAGATAGCAGGAGAGATTAATGACTACTATTGCAAACAGAACCATCAATATTTTTCAACCCTAAACAGAAAGCAAATCCTAGAACCATCTAGTGCAATTCAATTTAAAAAACATTTTCAATAGACTTTTCCAGTGTTCCTTTTATGAGGGCTAGAGTATCAATTAATATAGTCAAAAACAATCCTGGTTCCAAGGGACCAGGAGGACCACACAGGGCCATAGGAATTAGGACGAGGAGCCGCAAAGGGCTGCTCCTCTTCAAAAATGGGACGACTAAACGGGTACATTACTAACAAAAAGAAGTCCTTGGGAAATTGAAGCCGCTGTACAACCAGCCAGAAGGGAGTCTTCTCCCTGTGTCTATTTGAGTCTCACAGGCAGGCTCTTGTTGTTCCCCTGGTGGAGCTGCACAACTCGCCACTCAATCACGGCCCAGTTTGAGAAGAAAACGTCTTTCAACAATCCCGTCCAGTGTCTCAGGCAGTGCATCAGTTTTCTTCACTTCAATCTAACAGGCACCAGAGACACAGCACCTGTATCCTGAACTCAAGTCCTTCTGTGGTAGCAGGCCTCAGCTAGACCCACCAGTGCAAGGGGTTCGACCTTCTCTGCACAAAGTCCTCTGACCAATAGGAAGAAGTTGGCACAGAAACTGGAATAGAAAAAAGTAACATTTTATTACACCTCATGAGGTGCTGCAACGGTTTAGACAGTACCCTTCGGTATTGCAAGAAGTAGCACCACAAGCTAAGAAAGCATGGTTTATTTATACCCCCACAAGGGCTCAAAAAGAAGGCGGTACAAACACAAGAGCATAATTTATGAACATATGAGGTAATATCGAGAGGCACAATCGATCAGAGGGAGGAGCTAACGGTTTTGGGGACTGACAAACACATTCCTATCTAGAACTAATCACTTGTGGACCCTACTAGACATGCGCGAAAGTGGGGGATGCTAAATATAACTTGTTGCCGGGCAGATTTCAAGTACCATTAACAGGAAGATAGGACAAAGCACATGGACGACACGAGTCAGCATGTAGCAGATAAAATGGCTGCCGTAAATACGAAATGGAATCCGCTAAATGTCAAGATAACAGCTAAAACTAAGATGTCTTCTGCTAATGCTTAATCTAATCGCTGTCAAATTACTACAGACGAACCTTTCAGCATTAGCTGAAGACAATCGCTTTTCTGGGATAATCTAAATATTCATCTTGTATATCTATTCGCATCATGTCAGCTACTTCCTTATTTAACATATGTTGTGCTTTCATCTCTACAACATCCTTCCTGGTTGGTATGCAAGCAGTGAGACACATAGAACATAGCACTGGGCCACAATGAATACACATACAACAGGTGAAAATCACTGCAATTACAATACATAGAATAGTTAATAGTTTCCAACCCCAAGCAGAGACTAGAGCCCAAAACCATCCAGCAAAAGTCCAGGTGCCATTCTTTGTGTGAATGTCTGTAGCTATCTTGGGCAGTTTAAAAATGGTGTCATATACTGAGGGCAAGTTATCAGAAATGAAGACGCAACAACTACTACCAATATTTTTACATGCACCACCTTTGTCGGCCAACATCACATCTAAAACCATTCTGTTTTGGAGCGCTACAATTCTAGCAACTTGCAATTCTTCAGTAATGTTTCCAAGCGCTATAGCAGTCTGATTGGTAAGAGCTTCTACAACTCTAGTTAACTCTCACTTTCCTGCTATTTAATGCAGCACCCACAAAGGAAAACAGACCCAAATTAAAATCAACATATTGCTGTAAACTAGTATCTGTCTGGTCTACTTCATCAGTGCTTATTGTCCTTTTGTTTCGAAAAAATGAAATGTCTTTGAACAGTTTAAAATCTCGATGATATGATGCAGGTGCCAGAAAAACAGGCGGTAACAAAAAAGATACATAACATACACCCGACCACCCAATTGGTAGCCGATGATATCCATAACTGCCACATACTAGGTATGTGCTATGCGAAGCTAAGAAAGAACTATCGTTTATTCCATCTATATTCAAAACTGTAATGCAATCACTTATTCCAATTGGGATTCGTACAATACTTTGTACACATAAGTCTGCTTTAGTCTTTGTAACAGTAATCACAAATTGTTCACTTTTGGCAGAGTCTCTCGTGTGGGTGAAGACATATGGCGTAGAAATATTATCCGGTCGGTATTCCTCCCATTCCCATTTAGTTCCATTAGCTTGAGGATACCCATCTTTGTCCTGATAACACTCCTTTTCAAACGGAAAAGAAGTCCACCTGCTGCAGGTTTTCTAGTCGCAAACAAAAGAGTGTACCAGGCTCGACAAGAGCCATTATGCGAGAAAGGAAGTGGAATAAAAGGTGTTTCTCCTTTCTTTTGATGTGCTGGAATCATTCCACATACCCAACAGTTAGTAGTGTTCGTGGCATTATGAGTGTGATGCAACATCTGAACAAAAGTGTTATTGAGATAAAATTGATGGTGTTACTGCTCGTGATACGGAAGAGAATAATGCTGGTGCTCCTCTGGGACTGGAGTAGTAACAACAAAAAACTCACGAGCTGGAGCCATCATTTCAACAGACCAGGTGATCACTGCTATGATTGTCAAAACAGCAAAAAAAAACATAGCACCAAGGATTTTCCTTTTATTCATTTTAGCAGCAAAATTAACTCTTACTAAAAAAACAAAGCAAAACAAAAATAATCGTAGGAGCTCTTCTCCCGTGGGTAGACGTTGGTTTCTTCACCGAAGATTAAGACGGGTGTCACTACACTACGCAGGGCTGATCCCCCCCCTAGTCATATCGGCATTCCGTTCCCACTACCCAGGACGGTTGCTCAACCTGTCTCTTTCAAAACTGCAGTCTCTTTTCTTGGCCTTAAGTTGTATCGCGATGCTCCAGGGATCGACTGGTCCGGCAAGAACTCCGCAGATTCGTCAGGTGATACAGCATGGCCTTTCTCCGTAGTCAGGATGTCTTGATGATCGGTCAGCACAGCAGGTTCCACCAAGGTCAACAATACCTTTCAACAGTGGGTGCTATGCACCCAGTTTTTCCTGTTGGTGACTCGAACTGCTGTACTCGTGGCTAGGAGCACCTGTTCTGGTCCACGCCACCTCGGCTCCAAGCTGCTGGATCTCTCAAAGGACTTGATCATCACAAAATGTCCAGGTCGGAGTTCATGCCCATCACCTGTAGATCTGTCGGGGAAGTGCTTCTCAAACCTGTTGGTGAATAGAAATCAAGCTGTCAGTTAACTGTGCCAAATAGTCATTCATCAGGACACAAGGTACATCATATACAGAACTCGGTTTCGGAACTCCCCAAATGTTCATCGGCCTCCCAAACACAATCTCATAGGGAGTAAGACCTGTTCAGGAGTGGGGTACTGATCTAATAGACAGCAGTGCCAGTGGCAATGCATCTGGCCAAGTCAAAGATGTAGAAGCTTAAATTTACGCTATTTTCAGCTTCAGAGTAGCATTATACCTTTCCACCAATCCTGCTGATTGTGGATGAAGCACTGCATGGAACTTCTGTTTAATCCCTAATCCCTTCAGGACATATTTGATAATTTCGCCAACAAAATGAGGTCCGTTATCACTCCATAGGAGTTTGCAAACACCAAACCTCAGGAAGAATTCCTTCAACACACCTTTGCAGTAGTGATAGCAGTATTCTCCTTCGTGGGGTACGCCTCAATCCATTTACTGAAGGCACAGACCACCACTACGACATACTTCAGGTTGTTACAACGCTCAAGTTTGATATAATCCATTTGCAAGACTTCAAAAGGTGAAGTTGGTATAGCAAATCCTCCAGCTGGAGTTCGCGTCCCTTTTCCAGGATTATGTTGTAAACAGATCAAACAAGACTGTACTACTCTCTTAGCTTTGCTAGCAATGTCTGGATGCTCCCAAACTTGCGTAAGCAATCTCGTTATTGCTGAAGCTCCAACATGTGCTAGCCCATGTGCCATCTGAACCATAGGTTGTACAAAGACTATAGGCAGCTTCCATCTATCCATCTGCTTATTCCGCCAACAACCGTCATCATCCAACTCTCCTTCTTCAGACCATTGCTCATGTTCTTTCACAGAAGCAGATTTCTGTATCTCTAGTACTTCTTGTCTAGCATCATGCCAACGCTCAGCTTGTGACTTCACTACATACATTGAAGTAGTGCTTCTTTGTGTCGCAGTCTCACATGCCACGTGATCTGCAATCAATCAATCAATCAGTGCATTTATATAGCGCACTACTCACCCGGAGGGTCTCAAGGCGCTTGGGGAGGGGGGTCCGCTACTGCTCGAACAGCCAGGTCTTGAGCTGCTTCCTGAAGGCGAGGTGGTCTTGGGTCAGGCAGAGGTGGGTCGGGAGGGAGTTTCAAGTCTTGGCAGCCAGGTAGGAGAAGGACCTTCCTCCTGTGGTGGCTCTTCGGATGCGGGGGACGGCGGCGAGGGCGTGGCTGGTCGATCGAAGCTGGCGTGCGGGAGTGTAGAAGTTGAGGCGGCTGTTGAGGTATCTTGGGCCTTGGTTGTGTAGGGCTTTGTGTGCGTGGGTGAGGAGACGGAAGGTGATTCTCTTGTTGACCGGGAGCCAGTGCAGGTCTCTCAGGTGACCGGAGATGTGGCTGTGTCAGAGGATGTCAAGGATGAGTCTTGCTGAGGCGATCTGGATCCGCTTGAGTCTCTTCTGGAGTTTGGCAGTGGTTCCGGCATAGAGGGAGTTGCCGTAGTCCAGCCGGCTGGTGACGAGGGCCTGGGTGACAGTCTTCCTGGTCTCGGTGGGGATCCACCGGAAGATCTTCCGTAGCATGCGCAGGATGTTGAAGCACGACGAGGAGACGGCGTTGACTTGTCTGGTCATGGAGAGGGAGGAGTCCAGGACGAAGCCCGGGTTGCGTGCGTGGTCTGTTGGTTTGGGTGCGCTGCCCAGGGCCGGTGGCCACCATGAGTCGTCCCAGGCGGAGGGTGATGATCCCAGGATCAGGACTTCCGTCTTGTCTGAGTTCAGTTTCAGGTGGCTGTTCATCATCCACTCGGCTACGTCTTTCATCCCTTCGTGTAGGTTGGCTCTGGCGGTGGCGTGGTCGTTGGTGAGGGAGAGGATCAGCTGGGTGTCGTCTGCATAGGAGATGATGTTGAGGTTGTGTTGGCCTGCGATGGCTGCAAGGGGGCTCATGTAGACGTTGAAGTGGGTGGGGCTGAGCGATGATCCTTGTGGTACGCCGCAGATGACTTCGGTGGCTTCTGATCTGAATGGGGGGAGGCGGACTCTCTGTGTCCTTCCGGCAAGGAAGAAGATGATCCATTCTAATGCCTTCTCCTGGATTCCGACGTTGCTGAGGCGCTGCTCTAGGGTGCGGTGGCAGACAGTGTCGAATGCCGCGGAGAGGTCCAGGAGGATGAGGGCCGCTGTTTCTCCGTTGTCGAGCAGGGCTCGGATGTCATCGGTGGCTGCGATGAGGGCGGTCTCGGTGCTGTGGTTGGCCTGGAAGCCAGACTGCGAGAGGTCGAGGGATCCGTTCGCCTCGAGGAAGGCGGCCAGCTGCTTGTTGACGGTCTTCTCGATGACTTTGGCCGGAAACGGGAGGAGCGAGATGGGGCGGTAGTTTTTTAGTTCGGTGGGGTCCGCTGATGGTTTCTTCAGTAGAGCGCTGAGTTCGGCGTGCTTCCAGCTCTCCGGGAAGGTAGCGGTGTCGAAGGAGGTGTTGATGATGTCCCGCAGGTGGGGTGCGATGACAGCGTCGGCCTTGTTGAAGACGTGGTGAGGGCAGGGGTCGGATGGAGATCCGGAGTGGATGGAGTTCATCGTGCAGATGGTGTCTTCGGTGCTGATCGGGGTCAAGGCGCGGAGGGTGGTGGTGGGGGGCGTTGGTGCGGTCGTGGGGTGCGTTGGTTGTGTGCTGAAGCTGTTGTGTATGTCTGCGATCCTGTTGTGGAAGTAGGAGGCGAGGGAGTTGCAGAGGTCTTGTGATGGGGTGATGTTGTTGTTTCCGGCGTTGGGGTTGGAGAGCTCTTTGACGATGTTGAAGAGTTCCTTGCTGTTGTGTGCGTTGTTGTCCAGTCGTTCCTTGAATGCTGTTTTCTTGGTGGTGTGGATCAGTTGGTGGTGTTTTCGGGTGGCGAGCTTGAGGGTGGTCATGTTGTCTGGAGTAGGGTCTCTGCGCCAGGCTTTCTCGAGGGCTCGGCAGTTCTTCTTGGAGCTCTTGAGTTCGTCGGTGAACCATGGGGCTTTCTTGCTGCCGGGTCTGCTAGGCGGGGTCCTCAGATGGGCGAGGTCGTCTGCGCAGTTGCTGATCCACTTCGTGAGGTTGTTGGCGGCCTGGCTGGGGTTCGCAGAGCTGGCGGGGGGGGTCCTGGCTCAGGGATGCGGCGAGCTGGTCGGCTGTGGTCTTGTTCCAGCTTCTGCGTGCAACCTGTTGCTGGTGGTGGTGGATCATGTTCTTTCTGAAGCTTAAGTGGACGCAGCTGTGGTCCGTCCAGTGGAGTCCGGTGGCGTGGCTGAAGGCAATGTCCTTGCTGGAGGAGAAGACGGGGTCGAGTGTGTGTCCAGCGTAGTGGGTGGGGGTGGTCACCAGTTGCTTGAGACCGAGGTTGGCGAGGTTGTCCGCAGGGTGGTGGAGTTGTGGTCGTTAATGTTCTCCAGGTGGAAGTTGAGGTCCCCGAGTAGGATGTAGTCAGCGGAGGGGAGGGCGTGCGGGCTGATGAAGTCGGCGATGTCTTCGCTGAATTGTTTGCGTGGTCCCGGGGGTCTGTAGATGAGGGTGCCTCTGAGGGTGGTTTTGGGGTCGGTGTGGATCTGGAAGTGCAGGTGTTCGGCGGTTGTGAGGGTGTCGTCGGTGTTGGTTGTGATGCAGATGGTGTTCCTGTGGATGATGGCGATGCCTCCTCCGGTCAGATTGCCGCGGTCCCTCCGGGTGATCTTGTATCCGTCCGGGATGGCGATGTCGGGCGCTGAGAAGGCGTTCATCCAGGTTTCCGTCAGGAAGGCGACGTCTGGTTATGTAATGTCGAGCAGGTTCCAGAGCTCAACGGCGTGTCTGTGGATGGAGCGGGTGTTGAGTAGGATGCACTTCAGGTGGTTGCTGACGGTGCTCGGCTTGGTGGGTGCGGGTGCAGTGCAGGTCCGGATGCAGGTGAAATTGCAGGAGTGGAAGCTGAAGGGTCCTTGGGTGCGTCTCGGGGTGGCTCGGTAGCATACGGAGATCCGGCCGTTGTTGAGTGCGTAGAGTTCGGTGGCGTCGTAGGTCCAGCGGGTGGGTTGGTGTCTACGGGGGCCAGGGGTTCGGGCGCTGGGCGCGGGCCAGGCACGTATGGGCGCAGACGGGCTTACCTTTGGCGTGCCTTCGGCGCACAATCGGCACGCCCGCTGCGCGTCAACGCTGCGCGTTTGCCACTCTGCCATAAGTGGAGAGTGGGTGGGGCGGAGCGAGGGAGGAGCAGCTGGGAGACGGGAGCGGGGCGGCGAATGGGAAGGGAGTCCGAGGGAAGGGGGCGGGGCCGCTGGGGGGCAGCGGCGGGGAGCGGGCGGGAATCGCGACCGGGGCTGGCCACAACAGAGGGGGAGCAAAACGAAAAATCAGACGGCAGCGGCACAACAAGCAGACAGCAGAGAAAGTACAAAACAGTGAAAATTAAACAGGGAACAACGTGGTGACAAAAACGATAAAAATTACACTAGGGAACACGAGTTGAAAATACGAGCAAGATTACAGCAGGGAGCAACGCAGTGCAGCAGAGGAGCTACCCCAACAGCAGACCAGGAGCACAGCTGCGGGCAGCGGCGGCACTCGGCGGGAATGGGGGCAGCCTGGGCTCACTCGCAGAGAAGGTGCGCGGTGCGTGGGGTGACCATGCAACACTGGACAATCGGCCATACAATGGCCAAATTTCGTACAATACGCACATTGATTAATAGATAGATAGATTCGAACGACTATAGGGGAGATTAAAAGATCCATGTCCGCCTCTATCATAGCCTCTCGAGGGCGGACCATGAACTTGAGCTAACATAACCTTCGTTTTAAATCTTTAGATTTCTTTTCTTCGTTACCTTTTGCTTCTGATTCTTGGCACTCATAATATTGAGCCATCGTTAAAACAGATGCAGGAGAAGATGTAGTCCAAGAACTTCCACTGGCTTTTAAATGGCTAGCTATCCCTGGTAACAAATTTGTAACATATTTGTCGACAAAAAGATGTCTACCTGTATCATCCGTCAAAGACTGACCGCTAAAACCATGAAATGCTTCCTCAAAACGCGTAAAGAAATCAGAAAACGATTTATCTACCTTTTGTTTGCACGATGCTAGAACAGTCCAATCTATCTTTTAGGGGGAATAATTGTTTTAAGCTTAGTTAATATAGCTGCAGGAAGATCTAATATTAACTTATGTGGTTTTTGAGCGCGTTCCCTTTCCACATCCAATTGTTCTATATCCTTCCATTCCGCACCAAAAGTAGCACGATCATTAATTTTACGGACAGTCCTCCACATATCCGGTGGTAATAATATTCCGAAAAATTAATCAATATCGCACAGAGTCATGGTACAAGAATTTATAGCGCCTTTAAGTTCCTCATAGAAAGCGGCTGGATTTTTATGTGGATGGGGTAATGCTGCTTTAAGCGACATAACATCTGCCCTATTCCAGGCAGTATACACCCAATTATAAATAAAATAACCTTTAGCATCAGCAGAATATTTATCATCAGTGGTACCCATTCCTTTAGGAGGAACATACAAGGGCGCAGCTTCCCGCATGGGCTTCGTATGGACTGTCATTATCTTATCTGTTCCGAAGATAGAAAACTGCGACCCTCCGGTCTGAGATTTCTGCGCAGCTTCATCTGCAGTCTTTTTCTTCTCCTTCAAGTGAACCGCATCAGTTCATAATTTAACCAAACGTCTAATCGTATCAGCCACCTGAGGGAAAACAAAAAGACCATCACACATGTTCTTGCAATCAGCTGCTACATCATCAGGTTCTAAATCTGTAGAGAATTTCTGAAATAATTCAACAACTTCTGAGGCAAACATCTCAGTGAAATATATCTGTTCCCTTTCCAGCCACCCCTGTAGACTAGCTAAGAGATCGGAAGCAGGATCAGTGCTACGTAATGCTTTACGTTCAGCCTGTCTGATATCAGCCGCACGTTGAGCAGACAGCATAGAACGGGTGTCCCGCGCCTTTCATTGATCTGAATCGGAATCCTCATCACCTTCGGACGGAGCAGACGGAACGGCATAGGGAGGTGGAGGTCGGTCTAATAACAAAAGATCATCTTGCGGTTTATGAAGGACAGGATAGAGAGGTTGTCGAACAGGGTATTGACCAGATACCTGCAATCTGTGTTCTTTCTCCTCTCTCTCTTTCAGCTCTTTCACTTCTTTCTTTCTCAACTCCAAAGCTTTGTCATACACATTCTTCCGTTGCTCTTTTTCAATCAACGCTTGCTCACGCTTCACTCATTCACACACTTCTTTCTCCCACATACGCACACATTCAAACATATCACGTCTAGACTTTCGCTCAAACATACATTGTTCCACATATTCTATCTTTCGTATATCAAATGACCCATGCATAGGCCAGCGTAATTCAGGATCCTTACGAGTGTATTTAAGCCATAAAGTGCTGTACATTATGGGAGAAAGACCATATTTTACATACATATTAGGCGTCCCCTCTGGGGGAGCCGGTTGCGATTCCTCGAGTCTCAGTCTGGTACCATTACAAAAGCAACACATCCTACGAAGTGCGTTAAAAACAGGCATGCCAAAAATAATGCAAAATATGCAGTATTATAAACAAAGTAGCACTTAAGGTACTTCTAGTACGATGTGCTGTTCAAATTCAAATCAAAATTGAAGAAAAATATCCACATTGCCTACCTATATGGGTTGCAAAAATATTTTCCAAATACAAATACAAATACAAATTAGACTAGTCTTTTCCAAATACAAATATGCCACTGTAAGTGTTCCTAAAATACCTTACCATACAAGGGCATCCAAAACCCATAGTATATGCCCAAAATGGCTCTTACCAATCATAGGGTGTCCAGATTCCACGAGCCAAGTTCTAAATTCGACCAAACGGCCACTCACAGCGAATCAACAGAAGAGATCTCAGTCGAGGACCTGCGCCACCTGGATGGTCAAATCGGAAAGAAGGGAAAAACGCCTTGGATGCCAACACTCGGGTCTCCTCTGGCATGCGATCGCGTCCGCAGCAAGATCCTATTCCTTCATCGCGACCACTCCTTCGGGCATCCCAGTGGACGATAAGGCCCACGTGTCGGGCGCCAATTTGTGGTAGCAGGCCTCAGCTAGACCCACCAGTGCAAGGGGTTCGCCCTTCTATGCACAAAGTTCTCAGACCAATAGGAAGAAGTTGGCACAGAAACTGGAAAAGAGAAAGTAACATTTATTACACCTCATGAGGTGGTGTTACGGTTCAGACAGTACCCTTCGGTATTGAAAGCAGCATCACCCCGAGCTAAGAAAGCATGGTGTATTCATACCCGCACAAGGGCTCAAAAAGAAGGCGGTGCAAACACAAGAGAATAATTTATGGACATATAAGTTAATATCGAGAAGCACAATCGATCAGTGGGAGGAGCTAATGGGTTTGGGGACTGACAAACACATTCCTATCTGGAACTAATCATTAACAGATGTGGACCCTACTAGACATGCGCAAAAGTGGGGGAAGCTAAATATAACTCGTTGCCGGGCAGATTTCAAGCACCATTAACAGGAAGATAGGACAAAGCACATGGTTGACACGAGTCAGCATGTAGCAGACAAAATGGCTGCCGTAAATACAAAATGGAATCCGCTAAATGTCAAGATAACAGCTAAAACTAAGTTGTCTTCTGCTAATGCTTAATCTAATTGCTTTCAAATTACTACACTTCCCTAACTCCTGTATTGCTCTGCTGGCGCACTGCTCATTTGTTTGGGCCACAAACTATATCTAATGTGCCTAGGCACCTCTTTATCATCAAACAAAGGTGCACACTTTCTTTCACTTTGGGACTAGGACTCAGAGATGTGATGCTGAAGTACCTGAAGCAAACCTCATTTCAATGGGGGTCACCTCAAGCAAAAGCAGTCTTGTCATTCTGGTCAGTCTGTGACTCTCAGCTGGGCATCAAAACTTAATCCACAGCTTCTCCTTTCTGATTTGTGACCCTGTCTTTTGCCCAAGACAGAGGCAGGGATACACACTTCACATCCCAGTGTTTCTGCCTTCACTGATGTCCTAGTTGCCATCAACGCCCATGCTGGTTACCTTCACCCTGGCTACAAGCTGGACAGGTGCTGACTCCCCAGGCTGGATCTGATGCCCGTGTTCCTCTGGCAATGGTTGTAAGGCAGAAAATATCTTTTGGTGGACAGAACAAAAGGTCTTCAGACAAGACATACAAATAATCTATTAAAAGAGAGGATAGACTCAGAATACTTCCTAGTCTTGGGATGCCCCATATATTAGCAAAGCACCCAAGAACCACTTCATCTATCTGAGAGTTAAAACAACTGGACCTATTACACAATTTGAAGCAGCTAAGGAAATCTGTGTTCATTTACAAAATTCTGAGGAAAAGAGAAAAATAACACAGACATACTCCAAATCCTTACATGTGTATATTCCTATATTATTCATCTGAAGAACCTCAAGAAAAAAGGAAATGTTCTACACTTGTACTCATAAACTTTACATTACTTGTACAGGACTGCAGACACATCTAAAATTATTTCTTCTTAATAAAAGCACCAACATTATACGCTTAGGACTATGCTCTCATGTTATAGGTGCAGCAGGAAAAATCTAAAACTGCTAATTTAACACGGAGTTCAATTACATAAAGAACTAAAAAAAACTTCAACATAGTGGGTACATACATTTCTCCAGCTGAACATGTTGTGGCAAACAAACTCCTATAGAACAATATTTTCCTTTCAAAAATGTTTGCTGAGGATCTAACATGAGAATAACATAAACAATAATGGTGTTATAACCAGAGAAGTTTAGAACAAAAACTACCCACATCCAGTTCCCCTTAAAGGTCAAATAAGGGAACAGCAATCTAGACTACTCACCCTATCACAATTTCATCAGACAGGATGGGCAGTAACATAGCATATTTATTTATTCATTTTATTAATACTAACAATTTTTAAAACAGTATTACTGAATAGCTAATTAAATGTCACATGGCTATTTACTGGACTGCTTAGACAGGCTCAAAAAAGAGTGAGAAAACATAGATTTGCCTATCCTTAATTTGTAGTGGAGTTAACCTCCTTCCCCCATTTCGACAGCCGGAAACCTGAAACAGGTTTTCCTCTGTCGACACTATCAACCCCTATTTGTGGCAACTGGGCACAAAAACACGTGTAAGAGGCAAATAGCACATTTAGCTAGCTCGAAAACATGATTAACCAACTGCCAATTCCTTTAGCAATTGTACTAGTGTAAGATGAGGGCGCATGAATTCAAACTAAATCCCATTGCCTCCTTATCTCAGCCCTTGCACAGTAATCTTTAATCTAAAACCATTAGTGCTATATACATGGCAGAGCTATCTCTGCACATGACTTACAAATGCTGTTAGCCCTTGATAATGTTATTCAATAGGATAACCCCACCTGCACATTACCTACACTTGTATTATATCTCAAGAAAACAGTGATATCCCTGTGTGCTCCTAACAAAATATGCAATATTTCCTTTATCTAATGTTATCTAAAACATTACTTAAAGTGCTTTACCCTACAGCGTGAGAATCAGGTTATTTACGTAATACAAAGAAATCCCATACTGTCACAGTGGTTCCCTACGTGGAAATTGCACGTTCAGTTGGTTAGTTCTAAAAACAGACTTTGGCCTTTGATCCTTAAACCTGTTGTCCCCTGTCTGGGAAGGGCTACACCATGCAGACTTTCTAATTCAAAGCAACTAATGGAGACTCACAGCTGAAAGGCAGTGCTATTCCCTTCCTGTTGCCAGTAATTTAGAGGTAGGATAACTTCTGCTGGTTTTTCATATATATTTTCAATTGTGGCAGTGTGTGGTGTGGTTTCCTAGCAGTATAGAGGTCAGACATTTGTTCTACACTTACATGTGTGCGTTACTGAAGCTTAAGATCGGTTTGAAAACTTGCCATGAGTGGCAGAACTGCTTTTAAAAGGTAGATTTTGCCCCAATTTGACTTTGGTGTTAGGGGCACTTAAAAATGAATAACCCACAATGTTTTTGCATAATAGGGATCCCCAGAGTGTCCTCTAGATATCCCAGGAAAGGGGGTCAGAAATCTGTAAGGTACACCCTTAAAAAATGAGTTTGTATGCCTGGGTAAAGTGACATCTCACATTTGAGTCCCCCCATTGCGGTAAAGCGTCTCTCAAATTCAACTTTGATGCTAGGAGTTTGCAGTATGATTATTAGACATTATAGAATTTTTTTTCATATAACCAAAATTCCCTTTTTTTTAATAACACCAACCCTTTTGATGGTTCCACATATGAAAAACCAGTTTCCTTCTTCCCTTTTACATTTAAACGTATTCATTTATAACCCTTAGCACAGAAGCCTTACTTGAAATTTGAAAATTCTGCGCCACTTTTTAAAGGACAGTTATTATTTATCATCAGAACCACGAATGTACTTATGTAAAAAGGCTTTAAGAAAGGAAATCCCTACTTTCAAATATTTCTCTGTTATCCAAAATAATGAAACTGTCTTTTGTAACTTTTAAAATCAGCAGTCTTTAATACACCCCTTTATACAGTGTTTGCACTAACTTAAAATCTAGTTGACTCAGCTGTTTCCCTCTGTGGCTTGCAGTCAGGAATAGCCATGTGCTATTTACACAGTTGTGATCTTAACAGCAGGCGTCAATTTCTGCACCTATCTCAGGAAAAATAAGCCATTTGCCGTATTGTAATGCCCTGAAATTGACATTTTGTAGTTAAGTCCTAGTTATTGCAAAGCACACAATTTTGTTTTTTCCCTTCCTTTCTATGAGGCCTATTTTGATCCTATTGAATTTGAATTCTAATGTTATTTTTAGCATTGTGGCAATTTGCACACATGTATAGTTTCTTACTTTGTCAATTTAATGGTAGCGTACAGCTATTTAGCATATGTTACGTAATTCATTTCTGGATTATTTTAATATGTATTTATTCAATGATATTTTGCATAACAGAATGATGACAAAAAAACACATTGAACTCATTTCAGACATTTTCAGAAGGGGGTCATACACTTAGAACACACAATACAGTGCGCTTAAGGCTAGCCATTCTTACACAAAGAGTGCACTGCTACTCACCCACACAAGTACCACCAGTGTCAAACCACAAACCACATTGACATTCAATACACATAATCAACTAACAAATCAACACTTAGGACAGAAACAAAAGACAGACCACAGACTGTACCTAAACCAAACTTGTAAATACTAATTGTAAGTCATATTTACAAGAAAAGCTCCCAAAATTAGCCCAAAAGACTGCACCAAAAACAGCCCAAAAGACTGTTCCATGTTCAAGAAGCCAAAATCCACCAAATTCACCAGTTTTGGGGGGCAGAACACTAAAAAAACGCTCTGCATATCACAACCTTTAAAAGTTACTAAGTGCACAGATTAGGATCCTTTTTATGTACATATTTAGTTCCATGGGGTACTTAGTCACCAAGGAAGAAATACATTTTTTTACCTAAACCTCTTTAGGTATCCCCTCTAGGGGAGCCGGTTGATTCTATTCAAGATTCACATTGGTACCTCCAAGAAAGCAGCGCATTCTTCAATGTGCGCTTGAAACAGACATGCCAAGAATATTTCAGCATATACAATATTATACACAGAGTAGCACTTAATTTAATGTGTGCCATTAGTTATTTCACAATTTAGAGGAAAATCTCCTCATTTCCTGTCTACACAAATTGCAATTCATATATTTCCAAACAAGTCCAAGATGTTGGCCAACCTAACAAGCAAATGTCGACGACCTTTCCAAGCACAAATCTCCAACCTCTCACTGAAAAAATTCTGAATGACCTAACGGTCGTTTGAAGAATACTCACGCCAAAAAAGTTCTCAGTCAGGAGCGGCAAACAGTTGGAGGATCAGATCAGGGAGACCAGAAATAGACTGGGCTACAAAGACAGAGCATCTCTGTACGCAGAGTGCCTCCTTAGTAGATTCCTGTCCTGTCACCTCAGTAGATTTATGTCTCCCATCAAGACCACTCCCTTGGATAGCCGCTTCTCTGATGAGGTCCACATCGGGCGCCATTTGAAGAAGTAAAACCTTCTAAGGGGTTCACTGATACACCTGGTCCTTTAAACCAACAAAGAAGAATTGGCACGGAAGCTCTAATATAAAAACAATGCATTTATTAACCTCACATGAGGGAGACTGCATCATACTGTCCCCTCAGGCCACTGTAGGCGGTATTCTGAGGAGTACAGAAAACAGGGGCCTTATATATGCATAGGTTACATAGTCAGCATAAAACCAAGGATAAGTCCTGGCACATACAAGCATGCGAATTGACTAATATGGGTATACTAAATTTGCTTGCTCAACAAAGTGGGAGTGGAGACTAAACTGAACACATCAGTAAGAATAGCCTGACAATTCTGTACTAGGAGCAAGTGCACTCTTCCAGCTAGGTCTTTCTGAGCATGTACAAGGCTCTGGAAGAGGGAGAAAGCACATGGCGAGCACATGGCTAACTAAAATGGCTGCCAAGTACAAAATGGCTTTCAGGTCATGCTAACAGCGATTACTGTAATCTTTAACAATGAAGTTGATTAAACAGAATGTGTATGTGTAGACTAATGTTTAAACATTTGTACGTGAAGCAAGAAATTATGTTCATGTTGGTACACTTGAAATGAAATTTTTGGAGTTCTGTGCAATTTATTCATGCATTAAGAAGCTGAATTTGCTATATGTGTAGAAATGTGCACATATTTATGACCCTGTGCACTGTTAAATTGACATAAGTTTGGGCCTCAAGAACTGTTTTAGTTCAAGTCATGTTTAAAGTTTAACATGTAATTTGTATTTACCCTTCAAAGTAGAATCTATTTGCTTGTATTTATGTTTCCACTACAGGTACTGACAAAGACCTATTAGCTAGAAAAATGTTTTTTTTTTTTAGTTAGATAGCAGGTATGAGAAGATTGAAATTGGCAAGGAGAAATGGGGTAACGAGCAAGGAGGCAAATTCTCATGGAGGTGGAGGAGAGTGGCCAAGGACAAATAAAGAAGCATCTTACTGATGAGGGAAAGGTGGTGCCTGTAACCAATTTGTGCTGGAAGAGCAGAAAGTTATTTGAGTGCAACTAATGTATTATGCTATAACGTAATGAGGGTCACAGTGATATCTTGGGACTTTCTGTGGTATAGACCTCTGCTTCTGCTTTGAGTGACTTCATGCTACTTAACCCTTGGTTGGAGTTTCTTTTACTGAAGGTCTGACCGCTGACTCCTTTCTAATTTCATCTTTATTTAATGTTTCCTACTTTAGAGTTGTCCCTTTATAGGCAGTGTAGGGAGAGATAGCATGCTCATGATTACTTTTGGAATAATTTGATGCAATTTAATGCTCAAATCAATTCTTCTTCCTGATTACTTGCATTGTCATCATGGAACTAATTATCTGTTTCTTGTTTTATAGGGTATACCTTTTTAGGAGATTTGTACTCATTTTGTTCATTCTGTACTTCTATATAATCATTCTGAGGTTGATTTATATCAATATGTTTAGACATGTATAATTCAATCTAACAAATTCCAGATTTAGTTGAGTGGATTACTGAAATTCGATTGTGATTGTTTTCTGGTTCTTACCTCTTAAACTGCTAAAAAGACCATCTGGTGGAGTAGGGATGTTTGGGTGGGCCCAGCTCTCTCAGTTGGTAGCAGAGTAGGATGGTTAGCTCTTGAAATAGAGGGAGATGAAATATAACCTAGAAAAGTCTAGACCCCAACCCCAGTGGCCCTAGTCTAGAATATAAGATCAAGATGTGGAGAAAAGATGGAATCCAGTGGTGTGTGTTGAAATAGCGACGGCGGAGTGAGTATTAGCGTTGTGTGTATGAGGATTATGCTTAGCTTGTGATGCAATATTGATTGTGTGATATCAGGCCGAGATGTTGTTAGACTCGTGTGGATGTGATGTTAAGTTGCTGAAAATGAAGTTGTTGTCAAAGTTGTTATCAGGTTCAACGTGACCTAAGATCATGGGATATTTAATAAAGGTGCAAAGGACTCCATGTTGTAATTGTCTGCTAAAGTTTTGTGGGGTTTGTCATGAGATGCTGTCAACAGCCCAATTGAAATAGGGAACTTTTCAGTGCAAGACAGAGTTGTGATTAGTGTGGTGGACTTTTCAACTGGAGGCAAACTACACTGATCAAAGTTATTCCCCTCTGGTCGAGGTTTCATTTGTGAATGTGTGCGCTCTTTGTGTGCTCAAATTCTCTCCATTCTTTAAAAGGAACAGCCAATTCTTATTTGTTGCTTTTCATATTATTAGTGCAAATTAGAGAGCCTGTGAGGTGTTGTGAAGGAAGGTGAACTGCTGCGAGGAGTGAGTGACTTCAGAGTGGGATAGGCCGGTTGGTGTAAGGCCACCTTGGGATTAGTTATGCTTGTTATTAGGTGCTGCACTGCTATTTGCTGTTGCACGGAACTTAGAATTATTGAGTTAAAAATGATTTGTAATTATTCAGATAAAGATTTAAAAATGAGATGCTTTAGAACAATAAGAGATATGATATGAGGAGATGTGGATGTACTTACTAGAGTGGCGAAGAGGCGCCACCAGAAGATACGTCAGCTCATTACATAGCGAGGAATGTAAGGCTCCACACTATTGTTTGACTTAGAAAGTGGTACAAGTTTACAGAGAAGGAAACTGCATTATCATTTCCATGCTATAGTATGTTTAATTTAAGGATAATTGACAATTTGAGAGGAATATTGTTTGCAGTGAAACCACTACCTAGACCTACACAGATTGAAGCACTTAATGCGTGGCTTCCCGCAGCGCATTCAAAACAAATAGACAAATCTCAGGGAGAATTAAGAAAGTGATGTGTACATATGAAGATGTGAAAAAGGATGATCACAAAAGGAGATGGAGGGTGGATATGATTGAGACAGCAAAATTGTACACTGCCATAATGAGTGAGGAAAGTGATGCTGGAAGATAAATAAAGAGCAGAGGAAAGAATAAAATGGGAGATGGACATGAAGACAGTGATAGTGATGCCAGTAACAAACTTTTGAATGGACTGTTAGCAGTACGTCCACCCTTATATAATCAGTCATACCTTGGAGGTGGAGGAGGTATAGATGTTATGAGCAAACAGTTCTGGTGGTGCTTCAGCTCCAGTAGCTTCCAGCTCTGCTGATGTTGAAGTCATATGAACAGGTATGAGACAAACTGAAGTGGAAGGGGATTTGGGAGCATGTGCTCCTTGCTCTTCAGGAACGTGCAATTTGAATTTGGCTTCAAGGATTACGGATGCATTTACTGTACTGGTTACCATTGGTCCTATAGTCCCCATGTATGAACGTAGTTCGGTTGGGAATGAAAGCCAGAAAACACCTGTTCCTACAGAAGTGAGGGCGTCAGAGAAAAGTATAGACAGCCTAAATTCAGGATTTGTTCCATTAACTCCAGTGAATGTGAGTTCACCTTTTGCTGCAAATGCAGCTCCCTCAGCAGTAAATGATGGATTTGGACACAAAAGGTCAGTTTATGGATTGGCAGGTATGGATTCGCCTGTATTGGAAATACTCCCAAATGTAGTAACAGTATATCTAGAGAAAGCACTATCCCAGAAAGATTTAGAGCAATGATACAAGGCACAAAATAATAATTCAAATGAGAGTCAGAGTACAGACATGAGCCATGGAACTATAAAATTGTCTGTGGAGGTGGATTTGATTAATGTGGTAAAATAAAAAACTGAACTAGATTAAACAATAAGTGGGAGTCTAGAGCTTAATCTAATAGATGCCTACCAACAAAATGAACTGCTATTCATGAGTAAAGACGTTAAGAGGAGAACAAGAGAGGCTCACAAGAACTGATCCGAATTGGCTCATAGATATTATGTTGACATAGAACAAACAAAGGCTTTAAGAAAAAACACAGACTTGCATTCAGTGACCAGGACATTGGGAATCTGAGGTGATTTATTTATTTATTTATTTAGGAGCTTATTTAGCGCAGGACTCGACCCCTGGAGGGGTATCTCCGCGCTTGGTTCACCCAATGTGTTAGGATCGCGCTCTCCTGGGTATATTCAGACTAATACTGTCTGAAACAAAAATGTCTTCAGAGCTTTCCTGAAGGCAAGATAGTTAGTATTTTGTCTCAGATTAAGAGGAAGTTTATTCCAGAGACTGGGACCCAGGAACGAGAGCGCTCTGCCTCCCAGTCTCGCCTTTCTGATTGGTGGAACCTGTAGCAGAGATTGATTACTGGAACGGAGGATACGTCCAGGTTTATAGGGGGTGAAGACTTCAGTCAGATACTGTGGGCCTAAGCCAAAAATGCTTTTGTGAATGACACAAAAGGGGGTGGTGATGGACGGAGCATCTGAATCAATCAAACACTCACACCCAGTCAAAATATCTGGGTTTAATCCATCACCGTTCTTTAGCCCACTCTGCTAACCCCAGTTCAGACATGGCTATATGCAAATCAGTCTGACCCTGTGCCTCATGGGAACAGTCCAGCCCGAACTGCCAAGCCATGTCTTCCCTGGACCGGAAACAAGCTTCCGAGGACCGGTTTCTGGCATTCCAGCCGTCTTCAGCCCGGCTTGCTTAAATCCAGTGGCAAAGTGAGCAAGGGACTCACGTCTGAGCATACCCTGCCACACTTATGGCGGCCAAAAGCAGTACAAAAGGGGGTGGTGATGGATGGAGCATCTGAATCAATCAAACACTCACACCCAGTCAAAAGATCTGGGTTTAATCCATCACCGTTCTTTAGCCCACTCTGCCACCCCAGTTAAGTCATGGCTATATGCAAATCAGCCTGACCCTGTGCCTCATGGGAACAGTCCAGCCCGAACTGCCAAGCCATGTCTTCCCTGGACCGGAAACAAGCTTCCGAGGACCGGTTTCTGGCATGCCAGCTGTCTTCAGCCCGGCTTGCTTGAATCCAGTGGCAAAGTGAGCAAGGGACTCACGTCTGAGCATACCCTGCCACACTTATGACGGCCAAGGGGGGGAGGGGGCGAGTTCTAGATGGAGCATTAAGATCCAGCCTTGCTGCAGTGTTTTGACCCACCTGTAGTCTGCTCAGCAGAGTATCGTTAGCAGATAAAAGAAGACCGTTCAGTAATCCAGACAGCTAACAACAAGGGCTTGGACAAGGGTCTTTCTAAAGACATCTGGCAAAAAAGGGAACACGTGTCTCAGGAGTCCAATTACCTGAAAGCAGGACCCGGTAACCTGATTCACGTGTTCCTTAAGCGATAGTCCTTGGTCCAGCCACACGCCTAGATTTTTCACTGACTGTTTGGGACTGGGGACAGGCCCCAAATCCAGTGTCCACCAATCTGGCGACCACAGCAGAGGAGCCTCTGCAAATAGCATGACCTTGGTTTTCCCTGCATTACATTGCAGGAAATTGGAGGCCATCCAGCAGGACACTGCTCTCATACCCTCTGCAAAAGAGTGTTTGATTGCAGGGGTGAGGGTCTGGAAAGGAAATAAAATCTGAGTGTCGTCAGCATACGACACTGGAGTGAATCCATGCGCCCTCACAAGGTCCGCTAGGGGGGGCCACATACACATTAAATAGTGTAGGGCTTAAACATGAGCCTTGTGGAACCCCCTTAGGAAGTTCCATAGATGTAGAACGAAAGGAGCCCAAGCTGACACTTTGTGAGCGGCCTGATAGAAAGCTCTCTGGCCAGGACAGAGCCAGACCCCCAACTCCCACCTCCTGCAGACGACTGAGAAGTATATCATGCAATATTGTGTCGAAGGCTGCGGACAGATCCAACAGCACCAGAATCATTGAGCCCCCTTTGTCCTGTGACATCCTAATTGTATCAGTCACGGAGAGGAGCGCTGATTCTGTGCTGTAGTTGGATCTGAATTCTGATTGGGAATGATCTAAGCCTCCCGACGCCTTGTTGAAATTCGACAAATGAGTATTCACATGTTTCTCAGTCATCTTGCTGAAATACGGCAGAAGGGAAATGGGGCGGAGGTTAGGCAAATCTGTCCATGGCAGAGCGGAGTTCTGGCGAATAGGATTCACTAATGCTTTCTTCCATTCTTGTGAAACCCGTTCTTCCCCAAGAGAAAGGTTACTGGGGTTGAAGACACAAATCTGAGAGTTCATTTTGTTTATTCTGATTTGGAGCACATTGGACAAATGGGAGGAGAGACTGGTGAAAAGAAAGGGTTTTAAAAGAGCAGTGGGAAAATCAACTCCCTTAGGGGAAAGGAGAAGAGGTGGCCATGCTTTCCCTTTATGAGAAGTACCAAGTGAAGGTTATGTGCATGTGCTTTGGAGTAGAGGTGATCTGCGAATTTACCAATGATTTCCCAAGATTGAGAAAGAAGCATGTAGAATGGTACAAACAGGTCAATCAAATCTTGACAGTGCGGTGGACTGATTTAAATACTTTGTTTAAGATTGTAGTTCCTAGTGATCTGGGATCTGCATGTAAAATAGCTACAGAATGGCCTGAAGGTGAGCCTGAGAAATATCAAGTGATGCATGGTCCGTCACCTATCGTGAAATATGAACAGGTGATTACTTGGTTGAAAGCTAAAGTGCCACTGAAGGATATTGATTGGAAAAAGATTGATAGGATGACTCAAGAACTGAAAGAGAACACTCATGCATTTTAATCAAGGGATCCAATGCAGCAAGGTGGAGGATTCTAGGGGCAGGAAAGAGGACAAGGTGCTCCTAGAGATCCAAAGACTAGAACTGATGTTGCCACGTGAAAGAGATATAATCCATGTCACTATTGTAATAGGTTGGGGCATTGGAAGCGTGAATGTCATCTTAATCCTTCAAATGTAAATCAGGAGCAAAATGGAGGGTTTAATCAATTGGAGGGTAATGTTAGGCAACCTCAGAATGCACCCAGACCAAGATCTCAATATTCAGTTGGCCCCCAAGGTCCTGTAATGTTTGTACCACAAACCCCAATACCACAGCACGATGTAATTAACATTTGATTTAACGAGATTACAGACATGAGTGGGAAGCAGAAAATGTTTCATGGTAACAAGCCATTCAAACAGTACCCCATGTTTGAGATTCCAAATTAGGCAAGTTCAGATCTATCTTTATGAAGGTGCCTGAGGGGAAAGGAACACTATACACTTGGCACAGTCTTCGAGGTAGACCAGAGTGGACCATACAATGATGCTGAGGCAGATGGCCACAATGTCACTTTCTTGATCAAAACTGGTGCTACCTGCTCTACCGCATGAACAGCAGAGGTTCCAAGCCTACCCCTCTTAGGAAAAACAATCTAAGTTGTAGGAGTTGCAAATAAAGTATTTTTAAACCCCCTTACTGAAGAAGTGCCTGTGAAGATAAAGACATTTGAATATTACCAATTTGTGGTGTGTGATTCTAGTCCTGTCTGTCTCTTAGGACGTAATTTGCTGTGTAGGTTAAACTACGGGTATCAGACAAATAATGAGGACATTGCTTTCAAACCAGAACTTGTGTGTCTTGTGTGTCTTATTGTTCCCATGTTGATTGTAGAAGACTTACTATTGGATCTTGGAAACATAGTGAGAGACCTAGTTTGGGACTTCTCAGGAAGCACATTGGACTTATCCGAGGAATTGAGCCAGTTTGTATCCAAGTTAAGATAAATGCTGAAAACCCGAGAACTCTACAGTATAATCTGACACCTGAGACAGTTGCTGGAATTACACCTGTGATCGTGACTATGATTATGCAAGGTATTCTGTATGAGATCCTGGGGAGTTCATTAAATCACTCATTATTGGCTTTCAGAAGCAGAGCAGTAAGTACCATATAGTACAGGATATCCATACAATTATCAACATAGTGGTTCCTTGTTGTCCTGTGGTACCAAATACATCAGTGATATTATTTCACATTCCATGTGAGGCTGAATAGCTTACTGCTATTGATCTTTTCCAGGCCTTTTTCTCCATTCCCTTGCACGGTGATAGCCAATTGCTGTTTGCTTTTCGGCTGGAAACTCGTGTTTTAAAATGGTGCTGTGTCCCACAAGGGTACATGAAGAGTCCTTCCATCTTCAACCAGATCTAAAAGAAGAATCTAGAGTCTTTGGTTATGCCCTGTAATTCTGTTCCAGTACAATATATTGATGACCTCTTAGTCGCATCAAACATTCGAGAAGCATGTAAAACTGAAATTATTGCCTTGTTGAACCATCGTGAAAAGTGCGAGAAAGGTGTCACAAGATATAATCTTGGCGATCATGCAAATTAATCCACCTTGCACACAGAAGGAAGTCAGGGAGTTTCTGGCAATGGTGGGCTACTGTCGCCAGGGGAAAGACATTGCAAGACTCTGCTTATGTTATTATTATTATTATTGCAGCTTGTAGAGCACAATGGTTACAACATTACAGAGTGTCCCCACACTTAATTACATTCGAGACTAAAATCCCACTTAAGGAAAAAGTGGACGGTGTATAGCTAGGGAGAGAGGTTTTTCCTAAACAGACAAATTTTAAGTTGTTTCCTAAAGGCGGATTCCAGCTTTAGGAGCAACGGTAAAGAATTCCACAGCTTGCCTGCCAGGTGCCTAAAGGAAATGCCCCAAAGCCTTTTCTGTTGAATTTTGGAGTGCAGACCAATCCAGTTCCAGCCGATCTCAGACAACGAGTGGGGTGGAAGGAGTGTATCACGGGACGGAGATATTTCGGGGGCCCTGCAATATTCTATAGACATAGCACAAGGCTTTAAATGAGATCATTTCCTCAATATGCACTTGCTTTTTATATGCTGTTCACAAAAGAAGGCAACGTCTGTTGTACTTATATCCCAGATAAAAGTAAGGATTTACAGAAATAATTAAGGAATATTAATGACACACAAAGGGAATTGAGTGGATTGGCAACCGCAGGTGTTTGGGATGCAGTTGGAAAAGGATTAGTGCTAAGGCAGATGGTTTGCGGACTTGGGAAATCATATATTTGGTTCCACCTTGAAGCATCTTTTGATAATTTCTCTTAGTGCAGTTGCAGTGATAGTGAAAGTGAAGGTGTACAGGACATATAAGCCAAAGAAAGGAATAAACTGTAAAAGAGAAGATATAGAGCTGGAGAAGTAGCAGACTGAATATTCCAATAAAATAAAAAGTTTGGAAGAATTCAAACAAAAGGCAATTGCAAAAACACGCATTTTGATTGGTTCATCTGATAAGATCAAAAGATAAAAATAAGAAATGATGTGATGGCTTGATATGCCACTAGAGGGAGGATTGAAGCAGTATAATTTTGATCCGATCCTAAGCTACTGCAGGAGTGCATCATAATAATGCATAGTCAGCAGCACTCGAATATATTCTATGTGATTAAATGTTACTAAGAAAGGGTGGGTTATTGCATATTTAAAGTACTCCATGTTAAAATAATGAGACCTATAGCTGTGTGCATAGAAACACGACTCATAAAGGTCTTTGTAATATTTACATATTGATATTTTAGAAGACTTTCACGTTTAGATGTGTCTTATTCTGAAGTTAATAAAAAAACACAATGTGTATATGTAGACTAATGTTTAAAAATGTGTACGTGTAACAGAAGATTATGCTCATGTTGGCACATTTGAAACATTTTCATAATTCTTTACAATTTATTCATGCTTTAAGAAGCTAAATGTGCATGTATTTGTAACCCTGTGAAAAGTTAAATTGACATAATTTAGGGCCTCAAGAACCATTTCAGTTCAAGCTCATGTTTAAAGCCTAACATGTAATTCGTATTTAATGTGCAACATAGAATATATAATTGATTGTCTTTGTGCTTCCATTACAGATGCAGACAACGCCTTATTAGCTAGAAAACATTTTTTTCTGTTTTAGTTAGATAGCAAGGTATAAGAAGATGGATTTTAGCAAGGAGAAATGCGGTAGCAAGCAAGGAGGTGAGTTCTCATAGAGAAAGAGAAGAATGGCCAAGGGTGAATGAAATATCAACTTAATGATGTGGGAAAGGTGGTGCCAGTAACCAATTTGTGCTGGAATCGTTGAAAGTTACTGGAATGAACCTCTGACTTACCTTGAGTGCAACTAATGGATTGTGATGTAACGTAGTGAGGGTCAGAGAGATATCTTGTGACTTCTTGTGCACAGACCTCTACTTCTGCTTCTGGCTTCATGCAACTTGACCTTTGGTTGGAGTTTCTTTTACTGAAGACTCTGACTGATGACACCTTTCTAATTTCACCTTTATTCAATGCTTCCTACTTCAGGGTTGCATCTTTTAAGGCAGTGTAGGGAGAGATAGCATGCTCATGCTTACATCTGAGAATCTTTTGATGCAATGTAATGCTCAATTCTTTTTCCTGATTGTTTGCATTGTCATTATAGAACTGGTTATCTGCTTATTGTTATATAGGGTTTTTTATTTTTATTTTTATTGATTTATAAAGTTTTGTATAGCGCAAACATGACCCGAGCAGGTATCAGAGTGCTTCACATTTAGGGTAGGTAGAGTACAATTGTGAGTAAAACCATTCATTACATATATGTGTAGAGCATTCTAACGCTGGGATTCTCTGGTAAACAACAATGCAGAAGTTAATCAGGGCATCAGAAGAGAGGGCAGAAAAGTAAGCAGTAGAACCAATGCCCTTCAGGGCAGAAACTTGTTCATTAGGATTTTTTTCACTTCCTTTTTGAAAGAAGCTCCCTTGGTTGTGTTGCTGATATGATTCTGAATGGTCAATTGCATTTCTAGTGTAATTACAAGGGATTTAGCTGGCTCAATAATGTGGGGAGAGCAGTTGAAGGTTATAAGCTGTTTCATCCAGAGGTCAATCTTGGGAGTGTGATTAGGGGGATTGATGAGGAGGAATTCTGTTTTGGAGGTGTTGAGCACAAGGTGGTTCTCAGTGAGCCAGTTTTGCTCGTTCGTCATGGTAGAGTTGAGTGAAATGAGGTCTTCTGGGGAGGTGATTTTTAGATATAGTTGAGTGTCATCTGCATACATATGAAAAATAATGTTTGCGTAGTTCAGAGCATTTGCTAGTGGTTTCAAGAATAAATTGAAGAGTATGGATGAAAGGACTTACCCTTGAGAAACCACCATGGTTACTGTAGGGGGCTGAGAGAGGAATTGATTCACCTTGACTCTTTGGGATCTGTTGTGGAGGAAAGTAGTAAACCATTGTAGTACTGGTCCTGAATGGCCCATCCTGTGTTCTAGAATGGATAGTAGTTTGTCGTGATTAACAGTGTCAAAGGCAGATGATAGGTCAAGGAGAAGCAGGAGGCAAGATTCATTTTGGTCTTGCATTTTTAAAATGCCTTCCATCATGTGAATGAGTACAGACTTCATGCTGTGACCTTGCCGAAACCAGACTGATGGTGATCCAAGAGTTGGAATTTCTCAATGTTTAAGCAAAGTTGTGATTGCACGCACTTTTCTAGAAGTTTCCACAGAGTGGCGATGTTGGAGATAGGGTAGAAGTTAGTAAGGTCAGCGCTAGCTGGTTTAGTTTTTTTTAGAATGGAGGTTACCTGTGCTGCTTTTAGGCAGTTGGAGATAGTGCCTTCCAATAGTGAAGCATTGACAATATTTGAGTATAAGGAAAGGATAGCAGCTTTTATTTATTTGAAGATGGGAGGTGGTAGATGATCGCTGAAGTGGTTAGAGGGGTTGATCACTAGAAGAGTGTTGTAGATGTTGCTTTAACTGAGATGAGTCGAGTGAAGCTGTGCCAAGAGGCATTGTTCTTGGGGCTAATGCTAGGGGGAATGAACCCTTCCTGGGGGGCAAGAGGAGCAGCAATCCTAGGAATTGGGAGAAGAGCCCTCTTTGATTCTAGGTCGCTAGCAATACTTTTTCTTTTCTCAACAAAGAAGGTAGCGTTGCATGTTGGACCGCAGTCACGAAGGTCAGGGTGGTTGGGTGTGTTGACCGATTTTTGTTTAACAATTTCAAAAGGTTTCTTGGGGCTGTTTTGGCTTGATTAAGTTGGGTTCTGAAGAAGTTGGCCTTTGCAATCTTAATTTTTCTTTTGTAAGAGTTCCTAAAATATCTAACGCCATTTAGATGTTTGGTGGAGGGTATGGATCTCCAAGATCTTTCAGTTGCCCATAGGTTGCAACATTCAGAGTTTAGGTTGCCATTGAACCAAGGATTGGATATTTTGGTGGTAGCATTTTTTGTTGTTAATTGTGCTCACCCAATGTTCAGGATCTATCAATTCAACTTGAGAAGATAAAAGTAGAGCTGGGGATAGTACATCATAAACTGAAAGATGCAGCTGCTATCCTTCCTAAAATAGTACAGTCCTAATAACAACTTTTTAAATAGTTGAAAAGGCTTCCAATGAGGTTCTGCAATTTCAGATTTCGTCCCGTATTTAGCCGCCATTTTGTGTCGGATCGCCATTTTGTGTTGCCCTCACTCAGGGACACGGAGAACGCGATGCTTTTGCCTTTTCCAGCTGCTACGTGTCCTTCCAGGTAAAAAGTAACTCTATTGTCCTTGTTTATGAAACCCGATGTCAGAGTCTGGCCGTGTTGTTAATCCATGTCTGGTTCGATTGATCCTTGTCTCAGCAGACTATTTACCCTCTCCTATTCTTCCCTTATACTATATCATCCGAGTGGCCTTCCCTATTCTTTCCTTGTATGCTCCTATTACACAACTATCCTTTGAGACACACTAGTATATCCTGCCACCTGCGAGAGGGGATTGTGAACACCATCACTGATTAATTTGTTGGGAGGGGTGGCACACAGGGTCCGAGAAAGAGGCGTATTCTGAGACACCTGACGAGCCCTGCGGCACTCCGCACTGGAGGGGGACTACTGGGGAGGAGGTATCATTTTCCCAGACTTGAAAGGAGCGATGGTTTAAGAATGACGAAAACCAAGCTAGGGCCATGCCCTCAACCCCGATGTCTCTGAGTCGCTGGATTAAAACCCGGTGGTTGACAGTGTCGAATGCAGCGCTGAGGTCCAGGAGGATCACTGCCACTGATCCTCCTTCATCCAGAATGCATCTGGTCTCTTCCACTGCGGCCAGAAGGGCGGTGTCCGTGCCCTGACCAGGGCGAAACCCCGTCTGCGAGCTCCTGAGCAAGTTGTTGGACTCCAGATGTTGGGAGAGCTTTTTATTCACTATCTTTTCAGTGGTTTTACTGATCCCGGGGAGAAGGGATATTGGCCTGTAATTGAGTGAGGGTTTTTTATGAAGTGCCTTAACGACAGCCGCCTTCCAGCTGGGGGGGGGGACTTTTCCCTGCAATAATGAGGAGTTAATGAGGTCTGTGAGGGGGGGCAATGGTGGGGTCCACTTTTTTTAGGATGCACATGGGCACCGGATCACTAGGCGAGCCACTTTTGATTGTGGCGAGCGTGGTCAGGACTTTTTCAGTGGTTACCGGACCGAGAGTGTCTAGGTTGATGGGAGGGTGGCCCAGGTGAGGGCTGGGCCTAGGGTTAGGTTTGGGGCGACCCTCGTCATTGGTACTGTGGTCGACTGGGGAAAGAGTGGCGAGAATTTTCTGTATTTGTTCGTCAAAGTAATAGACAATTTGTGGCATTTCTCCTCGGAGGATTTGCGATCAGGGGGACTCATCGACCGAGGATCCGGGATTTTGAGAAGTTCTTTTTAAATGATAAAAGTTTCTCTGGCTGAACAGGAAGAGTTTTTTATCCTTTTGTCAAAGAAGTGGCTTTTGGTGTTCCGTAGCGCGAGTTTGTAGGTTCTTATGGCGGCACGAAATGCATCCTGTTTGGCTGTGGATTTGTCCTTCCTCCAGGTACGCTTTGTCCTTTTGCAGTCTTTACGTAGTACGTTAAGCTCGGGGGTGTACCAGGGGGCCGGGTTCACTCTTTTGGCTCGTTTCTCGGTGCTAATTTTAGGGAGTATGCAGTCCAGTGATTGAGTGAGCCAGGAGTTAAACTACGTATCGGCGGAGACTGGATCTAGGGCCGGGGGGGAGAAAGGCTTCCGTGAGCCTGGAGGCCCATTCTTCGAGCGGGAGTTTGTGCCAGCGTCTATCTGTGACCCTGGCCTATCTGTAGACACAAACCTATCCATTCTGTGAACTATGCAAACTGGGATAGAGCAGAATGGGGGAAAGGTTGAAATGTAACTGTGGTTTTAAAATATCAAATTGTAATTTATAAATAAGTGATATGTTATTAAAGTAAGATTTTCCAAATCAGTAGTATGTTTAGAAGTGGTGTGTTCTTAAAAAATAATACTAGTACTATTAGTAATTGTCAGGAATACACTCCACAGGATCTGGTTGTAGCTCAAAGGGGTCCACCTCCCAATGTTACCAACTCCCTGACTTGTATATACAGGGAATTCGAACCATTAGGCGAGGGAAAAAACAGGGAAGGGGAAGGGACTGCTGGGATGTTAGGTTCTGAAAGACATAACATATAAAACAATATTAATCAAAGCATATGTTATATACTCTACTCTCATCAATTCTCGCTATAGGGAAGATGTATAAGAAAGACTGGAAACACACCTTCAACTGTGAACCAACTATCCATCAGCAGCAGATCAGGAAACAAACAAAAGCATAAGCCCAAATCCACGAAACACAAGAAGAAAGGATCTCGTCCTTGCAAACAAAATAAAGGGCTTGGATAACTCTCCTAAACATGACCTGGAGTAGTTAGTCACTAGAACAAAACCTGGACAGTCTTCTTCCTTGTATTCACAATATATTGCGATCTCATATACCATGAAAGAAAGCTTCTGTAACACACTTCAATCCAAACACATACGGTAGAACGTAGAAACACTATTGAACTCCGCTGCACGAAACTAGGTTGGAAATGTTCCAAGACAAAACGCGGCTAGGTCTACTCCAACCTACACTGCACTTTAAAGCACATTAGAAAGTCCATAAATGGTAACGCGTGGCGGAATACACACAGCGCTCCGTTTTATGTAGCAGGGGCAGCCGCACTCAAGATACACCAGACACGGAAGCAGTACCTGTCAGGAGAAGACGCGGGATCACCGGACAACACCAGGACATCGAGGAAGAGCGAACCGCTCGCTGAGGAGACAACCAGCAAAGCAGGAAACACAGAATAACGTGCATGCTCAGAAGCGCAAGAAGTCAAGAAATACCCCGTTGCAGTAGGGGCTCATGGGAGTTGTAGTCCAAACCTTAGGTAGGTGCGGTGAGAGGATTCCTGACAGTATTAGGGTTTTGAACCCCTGTATGGATTCGCTGTTCTATCGCAACACTTTACTGAGGCACTGCGGTGGAGTCGCAACTCTAGAAATTTACAGAACCAGTTTGGGCACTTTTGGAAGATAGTTGGAAATGGTTAATATGTCTAACCGATATAAATGTGTTTCACAATTTGAGATATTATAGGAAGCAATGTGATTTGTTACTTACATTTATTTCTGTGGAGAAAGAGAGGGAAAGTTTGCCATTACTGGTTTTACCTGGTTGAGAGTGGTGCAATACATTGATTGTGTGCAAAAAAAAAATCTTTTATGAGTTTCTAATATTTCATATTCTACAATACTATTTGAAAGTTGAGTTATACATTTGTGCAGTGTATTATGTATTAGCTATATTTTCAAACTTTAAAAATTATTTAAGAACTGTGATGTTTGAAAGTTGTTATTAAATGTAGAGATGTGTATTGTAGTTTGCTTTATTGCACTTAAATGATGATTGAAAAAGATTATGTACAGTAATATGTGTTTATTGGAAGATGGATTAGCGATTATGGTAGTTTGTATTAGTGTGCGGAAATGTTCAATTGAAGTATACTGCATAAGTTTAGGTGTTGCTTTCAAATTGGAAGTGCAGTCTTTCAAGTTTTAAGGTATGCATGGACTTGTGACTGAATTATGTCTCTACTTGTATATGTATTCTCATTTGTCTTATATATTTGAAGATGCAAGATATATAACAAAAAGGTGTTATTGATTTGTATGCGGCTAGGCTCAATAGTATACTGTGGGTAGTAGTAGAATGGGGAGGCTGCAGCACAGAAGTGAGGTTTAAAATATGTTGACATAAGGTATTAATGATTAGGCTACTTTGTATAAGTCTCTAGAGAAGTACAGTTGAATTATGCCACATATTTGTTGTTGTTTGCTTGGAATGGTAAGTGTGTTTTGTAAAGTTTTCAGGTCCGCATAGTGTTGTGAATGAAGAAAGTCTCTACTAGGAGATATATTCTGATATGTGTTATCCATCTGTCTGAAGATGCTAGACATGTAAAACACAAGTATATGAGTCTGGGGAAAGGTACACTTCAAATATACTGCATAATTTTCAGTGTCTGCTTGAAATGTTAAGTGCAGACTGTAACATTTTATGATCTGGATGGTCTTTTCAATCAATCAATCAATGCATTTATATAGCGCACTACTCACCCGTAGGGTCTCAAGGCGCTTGGGGAGGGGTGGTCCGCTACTGCTCGAACAGCCAGGTCTTGAGCTGCTTCCTGAAGGCGAGGTGGTCTTGGGTCAGGCGGAGTTGGGTCGGGAGGGAGTTCCAAGTCTTGGCGGCCAGGTAGGAGAAGGACCTTCCTCCTGTGGTGGCTCTTCGGATGCGGGGGACGGCATGGAGGGCGTGGCAGGTTGATCGAAGCTTGCGGGTGGGAGTGTAGAAGTTGAGGCGGTCGTTGAGGTATCTTGGGCCTTGGTTGTGCAGGGCTTTGTGTGCGTGGGTGAGGAGACAGAAGGTGATTCTCTTGTTGACCGGGAGCCAGTGCAGGTCTCTCAGGTGTACGGAGATGTGGCTGTGTCGGAGGATGTCGAGGATGAGTCTTGCTGAGGCATTCTGGATCCGCTGGAGTCTTTTCTGGAGTTTGGCAGTGGTTCCGGCGTAGAGGGAGTTGCCGTAGTCCAGTCGGCTGGTGACGAGGGCCTGGGTGACCGTCTTCCTGGTCTCGGTGGGGATCCACCGGAAGATCTTACATAGCATGCGCAGGATGTTGAAGCACGACGAGGAGACGGCGTTGATTTGTCTGGTCATGGAGAGGGAGGAGTCCAGGATGAAGCCCAGGTTGCGTGCGTGGTCTGTTGGTTTGGGTGCGCTGCCTAGGGCGGGGGCCACCAGGAGTTGTCCCAGGCGGAGGGCGAGGAGCCCAGGCTGAGTACTTCCGTCTTGTCTGAGTTCAGTTTCAGGCGGCTGTTCTTCATCCACTCGGCTACTTCTTTCATCCCTTCGTGTAGGTTGGCTCTGGCGGTGGCGGGGTCGTTGGTGAGGGAGAGGATCATCTGGGTGTCGTCGGAGATGATGTTGAGGTTGTGCTGGCGTGCGATGGCCGCAAGGGGGCTCATGTAGACATTGAAGAGGGTGGGGTCGAGCGAGGAGCCTTGGGGAACGCCTCAGATGACTTTGGTGGCTTCTGATCTGAACGGGGCGAGGCGGACTCTCTGTGTCCTTCCGGCGAGGAAGGAGATGGTCCATTCCAGTGCCTTCTCCTGGATTCCGACGTTGCTGAGGCGCTGCACTAGGGTGCGGTGGCAGTCAGTGTCAAATGCCGCGGAGAGGTCCAGGAGGATGAGGGCCGCTGTTTCCCCGTTGTCGAGCAGGGCTCGGATGACGTCAGTGGCTGCGATGAGGGCGGTCTCGGTGCTGTGGTTGGCCCGGAAGCCAGACTGCGAGAGGTCGAGGGATCCGTTCGTCTCGAGGAAGGCGGGCAGCTGCTTGTTGGCGGTCTTCTCGATGACTTTGGCCGGAAACGGGAGGAGCGAGATGGGGCGGTAGTTTTTGAGATCGGTGGAGTCCGCTGATGGTTTTTTCAGTAGAGCGCTGAGTTTGGCGTGCTTCCAGCTCTCCGGGAAGGTAGCGGTGTCGAAGGAGGTGTTGATGATGTCCCGCAGGTGGGGTGCGAAGACAGCGTCGGCCTTGTTGAAGATGTGGTGAGGGCAGGGGTCGGTTGGAGATCCGGAGTGGATGGAGTTCATCGTGCGGATGGTGTCTTCGGTGCTGATCGGGGTCCAAGCACGGAGGGTGGTGGTGGGGGGCGTTGGTGCGGTCGTGGGGTGCGTCGGTTGTATGCTGAAGCTGTTGTGTATGTCTGCGATCTTGTTGTGGAAGTAGGAGGCGAGGGAGTTGCAGAGGTCTTGTGATGGGGTGATGTCGTTGTTTCCGGCGGTGGGGTTGGAGAGCTCTTTGACGATGTTGAAGAGATCCTTGCTGTTGTGTGCGTTGTTGTCCAGTTCTTCCTTGAATGCTGTTTTCTTGGTGGTGTGGATCAGTTGGTGGTGTTTTTGGGTGGCGAGCTTGAGGGTGGCCATGTTTTCTGGTGTTGGGTCTCTGCACCAGGCTCTCTCGAGGGCTCGGCAGTTCTTCTTGGAGCTCTTGAGTTCGTTGGTGAACCATGGGGCCTTCTTGCTGCCGGGTCTGCTAGGCGGGGTCCTCATAGGGGCGAGGTCATCTGCGCAGTTGCTGATCCACTTCGTGAGGTTGTTGGCGGCCTGGCTGGGGTTCGCTGAGCTGGCGGGGGGTCCTGGCTCAGGGATGCAGCGAGCTGGTCGGCAGTGATCTTGTCCCAGCTCTTGAGTGCAACCTGCTGCTGGTGGTGGTGGATCGTGTTCTTTCTGAAGCTGAAGTGGACGCAGCTGTGGTCCGTCCAGTGGAGTCCGGTGGCGTGGCTGAAGGCGATGTCCTTGCTGGATAAGAAGACGGGGTCGAGTGTGTGTCCGGCGTAGTGGGTGGGGGTGTTCACCAGCTGCTTGAGACCGAGGTTGGCGAGGTTGTCCAGCAGGGTGGTGGTGTTGCGGTCGTTGTTGTTCTCCAGGTGGAAGTTGAGGTCCCCGAGGAGGATGTAGTCAGCGGAGGGGAGGGCGTGTGGGCTGATGAAGTCAGTGATGTCTTCGCAGAATTGTGTGCGTGGTCCCGGAGGTCTGTAGATGAGGGTGCCTCTGAGGGTGGTCTTGGGGTCGGTGTGGATCTGGAAGTGCAGGTGTTCGGCGGTTGTGAGGGTGTCGTCGGTGCTGGTTGTGATGCGGATGGTGTTCCTGTGGATGATGGCGATGCCTCCTCCGGTCTGATTACCGCGGTCCCTCCGGGTGATCTTGTAACCGTCCGGGATGGTGATGGCGATGTCGGGCGCTGAGGAGGCGTTCATCCAGGTTTCCGTGAGGAAGGCGATGTCTGGTGATGTTGTGTCGAGCAGGTTCCAGAGCTCTACGGCGTGTCTGTGGATGGAGCGGGTGTTGGGAAGGATGCACTTCAGGTGGTTGCTGTTAGTGCTCGGCTTGGCGCGTGCCGTGCAGGTCCGGATGCAGGAGAAGAGACAGGAATGGCAGCTAAGGGTCCGTGGGTACATCTCGGGGTGGCTCGGTAGCATCCGGGGATCCGGCCGGTGTTGAGTGCGTTGAGTTCGGCGGCATCGTAGGTCCGGCGGGTGGGCTGGAGTCTACGGGGGCCAGGGGTCCGGGCTCTGGGCGCGGGCCAGGCGCAGACAGGCGCAGACGGGCTTGCCTTTGGCACGCCTTCGGCGCACAATCGGCATATAAATGTAGATGTACCTCAGTCTTGTGACTGAGGTATGTCTCTACTTGCACATGTATTGTCATATGTGTTATGCATCCGAAGATGATAGATGTATAAAATACAGGTATACATCAATCTGTATATTTGTTTTATATATGATACTAGCAAAAGGTACAGGCCTATGCATGCATGCTTTCAGGAAGATGGTGAGACTTACAGCAGAGACATGTGAAGGGTTGCTGCTTTGTTTTTGGCTAAGCTCAATACCTGAGTAGTAGTAGAATGGTGAAGCAGCAGCATCAGCAAAAAAGTGTTGTTTAAGTTATGTTGTGTGAGGAATTAGTGATTATGGTACCTTGTAAGTATCTGTGGAAAGGTTCAGTTGAAGTGCACCACATAAATCTAGGTGTCTGTTTTAAATGTGAAATGTAGTCTGTCAAGTTTTATGGTTGCCATGGTCTTGTGATTGAGGTATGTGTGCACTTGCACATGTATTATATGTGTTATTCATTTGAAGATGCTAGAAGTATAAAACACAGGTTTACATTTATTTTTATGTTTCTTTCATATATGATGCTACTAGCAAAAGGTACAGGCATATGCATGCATGCTTTCAGGAAGATAGTGAGACTTACAGCAGAGACATGTGAAGGGTTGCTGTTTTATATTGGGCTAGACCCAACACCCTAAGTAGTCGTAGAATGGTGAAGTTGCAGTACAAAAGTGAGGTTTAAGACATGTTTGTAGAGGAATTACAGATTAGGCTACTTTGTAGAGGTTTGTGGAAATCTACACATCCAATATAACACATAATTTTCAGTGTATGTTTGAAAATGTAGGTACAGACTGTAACATTTTAAGATCTGGATGGTCTTGTGAATGAGGTTTGTCTCTACTTGCACATGTATTCTGATATTTGTAATGCATCTGAAAATACTAGACATATAAAACACAGGTATACATCTATCTGTATATTTCTTTTATATATGATGCTGCTAGCAAAATGTACAGACATATGCATATTTCAGGAAGATGGTGAGACTTGCAGCAGAGACATGTGAAGGGCTGCTGCTTTGTTTTTGGCTATGCTCAATACCTGAGTAGTAGTAGAGTGGTTAAGCAGCAGCAGTAGCAGAAAAGTGATGTTTAAGATATATTGGGTGAGGAATTTGTGATTATGGTACTTTGTAAAAATCTGTGGAAAAGTTCACTTGAAGTGCTCCACATAAATCTAGGTGTCTGTTTGAAATGTGAAGTGCAGTCTGTCAAGTTTTAAGGTCTTCATGTTCTTGTGATTGATGTATGTGTGTACTTCCACATGTGTTATGATTTGTGTTATACATCTGAAGATGCTAGACATATGAAACACAGATTTACATTAATTTGTATGATTCTTTCATATATGATGCTACTAGCAAAAGTTACAGACATATGCATGCATGTTTTCAGGAAGATGGTGAGACTTACTGCTGAGACATGTGAAGTGTTGCTTCTTTATATTTGGCTAGACCCAACTCCCTAAGTAGTCATAGAATGGTGAAGTTGCAGCACAAAAGTGAGGTTTAAGACATTTTTGCAGATAGATTAGTGATTAGGCTACTTTGTATGAGTCTGTGGAAAGCTACACATCTAATATACTGCATAATTTTTCAGTGTCTGCATGAAATGTTAAGTGCAGTCTGTCAAGTATTAAGATGGGGATGGTCTTGTGACTGAGGTATGTGTCTACTTGCACATCTATTCTGATATGCGTTATGCATCAGAAGATGCTAGATGTAGTAAACACAGGTATACATCTATTTGTATATTTCTTTTCTATATGACGCTGCTTTCAAAAGGTACAGACATATGTATGCATGCTTTCAGGAAGATGGTGATACTTACAGCTAAGACATGCGATGGATTGCTGTTTTGTTTTTGGCTATGCTTTTGGCTATGTTTGACTATATGTTTGACTATATCAAAAACTATAAAGGAATACCACTGGCTTACCATTCGTAACAGAATACACTTCAAGTCCTTATGCATAGTATATAAGGCGCTCAAAAACCAAGGACCACACTTCCTGAAAGAGCAGCTACAACTGTACAAACCAAGTAGACTGTTACGATCAGCTACCCTCAACCAACTAGTCATTCCTCGCTCCAAGACAGTGTCTTGGGGCGATCGCCGCTTTTTAGTAGCAGCCCCGAAACTTTGGAACACTCTTCCCCAAAACATTAGACTCGGCCCTTCCCTCCTTCACTTCCGTAAACTCCTAAAAACATGGCTGTTTGACAAGTGATCCCCTTCCCTTCCCCACTCTCCTCTCCACAAGTAACTGTTTTATCAGCGCCGAGACGCCTGAGGGTATTTGCCGCGCTTTAGAAATGTCAAAAATAAAAATAAAATAATAAAATATGTTCAATACCTGAGTGGTAGTAGAATGGTGAAGCAGCAGCAGAAAAGTGTTTCAGATATGTTGGGTGGGTAATTAGTGAATATGGTACTTTGTAAGAGTTGTGGAAAGGTTTACTTGAAGTATGGTGCATAAATCTAGGCGTGAGTTTGAAATGTGAAGTGCAGTCTGTCAAGTTTTAAGGCCTTTATGGTCTTGTGACTGAGGTATGTCTCTTCTTGCACATGTATTCTGATACATGTTATGCATCTGAAGTTTATAGATGTGTAAAACACAGGTATACATCTATGTGTATATTTCGTTTAAATATGATGATGCTAGCAAAAGGTTCAGATATATGCATGCTTTCACGATTATGGTGAGATTTACAGCTGAGACTTGTGATGGGTTGCTGTTTTATATTTAGCTAGGCCCAACACCCTACGTAGTTGCAGAATGGTGAAGCTGCAGCACAAAAGTGAGATTTATCGCATGTTAGGAGATGGATTAGTGATTAGGCTACTTTGTATGAGTCTGTGGAAAGGTACACTTGACATACACTGCATAAATGTAGGTGTCTAAGTAGATATGTCTTTACTTACTCGTGTATACTGATATGTGTTATCCATCTGAAGATGCTACATGAGTAAAGCACAAGTATACATCTATTTGTATGCTTCTTTTATATATGGTGGCACTGGCAAAAGGTACAGACAAATGCATGCATGCTTTCAAGAATATGGTGAGACTTACAGCAGAGATATGTGAAGGTTTGCTGCTTTATATTTGGCTAGGCCCAACATCCTGAGTAGTCATAGAATGGTGAAGCTGCAGCACCAAAGTGAGGTGTAATACACGTTGGCAGAGGGATTAGTGATTAGGCTATTTTGTATGAGTCTGGGGAAATGTACACTTGAAATACACCACATAAATGTAGGTCTCTGTTTCAAATGTAAAGGGCAGTCTGTCAAGTTTTAGGTTAAGGGTCTGCATGTTCTTGTGATTGATGTATGTCTCTACTTGCACATGTATTCTCATATGTGTTATGCATCTGAGGATTCTAGATACATAAAACATAGGTATAATTCTATTTATATGTCTCTTTTATATATGATAGTACTAGTAAAAGGTGCAGACAGATGTATACATGCTTTCGGGAATGTGATGAGATTTACAACAGACTGCTATATATTTGGGTAGGCCCAACACCTTGAGTAGTCACAAAATTGTGAAGCTGCAGCAAAAAAGTGAGGTTTAAGACATGTTGGCTGATGGTTTAGTAATTAGGCTACTTTCTATGAGTCTGTGAAAAAACACAAATATTTATATATTTGTTTTACATATGGTGTCACTATCAAAAGGTACATACACATGTATGGTTGCTTTCAGGAATATGGTGAGAGTTACAACAGAGACATGTGAAGGGTTGCTGCTTTATATTTGGGTAAACTCAACACTTTGGTGTCATTTTGAAATGGGAATGCCAATCTGTGAAGTTTAAGGGACTTATGGTGTTGTGAATGACGCATTTGTCTACTTATACATCTATTGGCTGATGTATTGTACATGGGAACCTTATTGGCTTGGTAGGAGTAGAGAAATACTTTAGTTCTGCTCTGTCATTCTTTTGCAGAGGTTGTGATGCCTTCTAAGTGAAGGGATTGTGCAGTGTCTGACATTGCTAGCTCAATACTCAGGTGCCATATTTTATGAGGAGAAATGAATATATAACTTTTTTTACTCAAATTTAGATAATATGTGCTCTGAGATGTTACTGTTTAAACATGTTGTTCTTATTATAAGTTTGATAATATGTCAACTATAATATTCTAAATATTTATGTGTTATGGAGACATTTGCAATACATTTGAAAGTATGTGTTTATTTATAGATGAGAATATTTGTATATAATATTTTAATAATATAAAATTATTCTTAGAAACAATTTCAACTTTTCTTTTTTTCCAGATATTCACCATTATTTGTAAGAAAGATTGAGTATGACACGAAAAGATAAAAAAAAAAACAGTACTATTCAAAGGAAAGAGAAAAGCAGCCATTAGAGGAATTTCAAAATGTGATATCGACGAAAAAGAATTCTGGTAAGAGAACTAAAGAATTTGTTAAAAGACTTTTATGAATGTAATGAATTTTCAAAAGGTGAAAAAGAGAAAGGAAAGTTCTACAACCAACAGAAGGAAACGAAAAAAGGATATATTATTGGAAAATCATGTTATGGAAAACACTCAATGTTGAAAGAAGGATGAAAGAATATAAAGAAGAGAATGTATAAAAGTAGAGTACTACAAAATGTATTGAAAGATTGTAAAAAAATATAAAAGATCGGCAACTTACAGGAAAAAGCAACAGATTGAAAGTGTAGTAGAAAAAGTTATTGAAGTAAAACGAAAATTATTTATATTGGTATTGAAGAGAATGAAACCATTGTATAAAACAATGCAGTTTATGAAGGAGAAAAGCTAAAGAAAAAGATTGGTTAATGGAAGTAACCTTTGCAAACTTTTTACTGGTGAATGGAAGCACAATTCTAGAACTGAGCCTCTGAGCTTTTTTCAGCAAAATACATTAGTTCATGCAGTTGATACCAGTGGTCGATGCTATGAGATAAAAGATGGGTGTCGAATTCCAAAAGAAAAGATGGTTCCTTGGAATGTGGAAGAAGTAATAGTTGGCCCTTATTAACACGTCTCTGACCTCAGGGATGGTGCCCACCAAGTGGAAGCAAGCGGTAGTCACCCCCATCCTAAAAAAGCCTACCCTAGATCCGGTAAAACCCGAGAACTATCGCCCCATCTCACTGCTGCCGTGGCCTGCTAAAATCACCGAAGCCCACGTGAATAGGATCCTGGCCGACCATCTCGCCAAAGCTAACATCTTGGATCCCACGCAAAATGGATTCCGTGCAGGCCACAGCACGGAGACTGCCTTGTTATACATGGTTGAACATCTGCGCTCCGTGCTGGACACCGGACGAACAGCGGCACTCTTGTTGTTAGACCTGAGTGCCGCCTTCGATACGGTGTCCCACGAGATCCTATTGCGGAGATTAGCTGAAGCTGGGGTTAGGGGTTCGGCTCTAGGATGGTTCCGCTCTTTCCTCACCAACAGATCCTTTCAGGTTGCGATACCACCTGGCAAATCCACCTCTCACTCGCTCACCCTGGGAGTTCCACAGGGTTCATCTTTGAGCCCCACGCTTTTTAACCTTTATGTGAGCCCGCTGGCTGCGGTAGTCAAACGCTGGGGCCTGACAATGGTGTCCTATGCGGACGACACGCAGCTGGCGGTCACACTAAGTGGGGACTCAGCTGTGGACGCCCATAACTTCTGTGAGGGGCTACGTGCCGTGGCCAATTGGATGAACCTAAACTGCCTCCAATTGAACACAAAGAAGACCGAGGTGATGGTGGTGGGTAAGCAACCTGGATGGTGGAATGACAACTGGTGGCCCCCCGAGCTAGGAACGATTCCTTCTCCTGCCATCGAGATAAAAAATCTCGGGGTATGGCTGGACCCTACATTGAGCTTCATCTGCCAAACTAAGAGGGTGGCTGCCTCCTGTTTCGGCATAATCAGGGGTATCAGGCCGGTGCTTAAATTTTTCGACGCCCCCACTAGACAGCTTGTAGTCCAGGCCTCGATCCTATCCAGGATAGATTATGCCAGTGTCTTACTAGCAGGTACGAACAAGGCAGAACTCATGCGGCTGCAACGAGTGCAGAATGCCGCCGCAAGAGCGGTACTAGGATTGCCTCGTCGTTGCTCGGCGTCTAGAGCATTGCATTCGCTCCACTGGCTGCCTGTCGCTCGCCGGATCGAGTTCAAGGTGCTCTGCCTAGCTTTTAAAATTTTGAAAGGTATGGCTCCACCTATTTTGAGGAATTTACTGACTCCATATGTTCCTTCTCGATCCTTGAGATCGATGGGTCAGAATTTGGCTGTTGTTCCACGCTTTCTGCTGAGCAGGATGGGTGGCCGCTCCTTCCGGGTAGTGGCGGCCAAATTGTGGAACTCTCTTCCCAGTGAAATCCGAGCTATGGAGGATTTACTGCTATTCAGACGTGCCATCAAAACTTTTCTTTTTAACTAATTTTTCCTGACTTTGCTGCGTTCTGTGATGTTGTGTTTATCTCTCCTGGCGCCAGGACGCCCCTTTGCTGGGGCAGCTGTGCGCGTTACAAGAACCAATAACATAACATAACATAACATAACAGGTTCAAGGGTGGCGTACACAAGCTCGGATATATGAGTGGGATTGTGCCAGGATTTGTAGTATTTGACAGGAATCTATTGACATATTACAAGTTTGTATATGAGGATTTGTCCAAAAATGTCTTAAACCGAAGATTAAGGTGTTATAAGGACTAGTTCAATGTAAAGTAAGAAATTATATTAAATACCAGGGTCATTCTCTGGCTTGTCTTTCAAGAATAGTGTTTCAAAGTTCTTTCCACCATTTAAGAATGTTAGCAGTACATCACTCAGAAATGGGGAAGTTAGTAAGGAGACTCTAATATGTAAAAAGTCCTGCATTATGTTTAAGTGGGCTGAACGCAGCTCTTTTCCATGGTTCAGTATCAGAAGTAAACAAAGTTTGTGATGATATACTGTTTCATTTCTTTGGTTCACAAGAGGAGTGTAGAGAAAGTGTAGTTGTTGTAGAACAGGTGGAAGAAATTAGTACTGACATGTTTGCAGAAGAAATTACAAAGTTTAACATAGTTTCATCTGATAAACCAAAACAATGTTTGCATTTGTTGACGACATACTCACTATAGAAGTCAAACTAGGAATGTTGATCTATATTTAAAAAAGTGAAAAGGGAAACAATGATAAGTGGGAGCAATTTGGTGCTTACCTGTTGGTGGAAGGTCATTTTGAGTTGGCTACTGATCAACATATTTTTAAAAATTGTTACAACAAATTAGAAATAAACAAAATGAGAGCTGTACATAACAACTTATAGTTGGTAGCTATTCCTCTGGAACTGGCAGATTTAAACACATATGAGTCCATTCTCATTCAATCTGTGCACCCGTTTCAGGTTATAGTTCATATGGAGCCTAAAACAGGTAAGCTGCCTACAACAGATTTACAAAGAGGTCTGAAAGGAAGAGTTGTGGACTTACATTTAGATTTTTAAAAAAATATTAAAACTGTTGGTATAGACAAGGAGGAAAGTGAGCCTGAATTTATTCTAGTAAATGATGTACCAACAAAGAGTAGAACAAGCATTTGCAATGCAATCGGTCTCGCCTTTGGGACCTTATATGTATTTATCTATACAACATATTAGCCAGGGTGCTGAAACATCTATTGTTCTTTAACATGGAGGGAAAGTAAGCTCCAAACTGTGTGACATGCCAGCTATGGGAACCTATGAAGAGAAATATTGCCTTTCAGCTGTAAATGGTATAGTCCAAAGCTCTGTTTTTAATATATAATATCAGGGTCTTCGGTGGTAGTATCACTGAAAATACAAGATTTATAAAAAAATATTGTCTATGGGGGCTTGTGGAAGACAATTTCTATGGACTGAAATCTAGAGAATGCTAAAGTGATTTTGGTATTTTACTGAACTCTGCTGGTCATTTTTTTTATCTGAAGAGTTAAATAGAGGCAGTAGAACAGAAAAATAGTTGCAAGGCGGAAGCGTACAAGTACTAGGGCTGATCTTCGGAACCCACAAAGTACATACACGTATAAGTATATTCTAAGGTATATACTAGAGGTCTCGAATGCTTGACCTAAAAATATGGCAAGAGTTTGTTGATGTTAACAATCTTAAAAGGCTACATTGTGTCTAGTGCGGAATAATATTTAATATACGTATGTAAGCATTGATGAACAGGAAATATGTTTAGAAGATGAAACAGAAATTTCAAGTGGCCAAATAGAAAAAGTGGACAAGTCTAGGAGTGAAGAGATTCATGAACATTACAGTATACAACCTCTACATTCAAAAGAAGTGATAGGAAACAACATTGAATTATTTCAAATGAAGAATGCGAAGGGACCTCTCATGAGTGTATGGGAAAGAATTTTAGAAGCAAGTTGTTTTACACAGCTGTTCCCTACTGGAAACAAACTTAATGCTTGCCTTTGTACACTTGAGAATGCAACAGATTTTAAAAACAGATTACGATGTTTTGTTTGGAGGAAAACATGTAATTGTATTCGGGGGATTTACTACAACTTACTCCTGTAAAAGGGCAGCCTGTTTTTAAAACACATGTGCATGAAGAGACTAGAAAATCTTTGGGAAGTATTGGAAATGTGAACATTTAGTCTCATTTTGAATATAAAGAACTTATTAAGAATAAGCGACAAGCAAGTGATGAACATTATGGAAATATTCTTCTAGATATAAGAATTGGTGTCTTGACAAAACATGGTAAACAAGCTTTAGAAAGTCGGCTACTGAGGAACTTGTTTTAAACTGAAAACACAGCAGCTGAAAAAATGTGCAATAAGCTTGAAGAAAAGAGTCTATTGTTTTCCTAATGCCTACACTGCAAGAGTGTTCTACATTTAATCACAAACTTTTAAAACTGGAAAAACAACAATTAGTGGAAATTGAACATCAAGGAGTGACAACTCTTCTCACAGAGAAACTACAGTCAAGATTGGATTCTTTGGAAAAGTCTGTATCTAAGATTGCAGACTTAGAAAAGACTTTACATGTGTGTATAAACTGTTGAGTAATTTTATAGCGTAATTTGAACATTGAAGTAGGTTTAGTAAATGGAGCAATGTGAAAAGCTGTTGATTTTGTAAATTTTCAAAACAGAGATGAAATAGAATTTTTTAAGATAAAATTTGATCAGATTATAGAGGTAGGACCAATTGGGCATTGTGTTGTACATTTTTTGCTTATAAAAGATGCAGTTAGCAGAAAACAGTTTCCTTTGTCTTTAGCATATGCAGTAACTATTCATAAATCTCAAGGTTTAAGTATAGACGATGCTTTGGTAAATATTGGAAGTACAGTGTTCAAAGAGGGAATGGCATACGTTGCATTGTCTTGTGTAAGAACATTATCTGGATTGTATTTGATTGATTTTGATGAGAAAAAGGTTAGTGCTGATGCAAGTTGTGTAAGAGAGTACAATTGTTTAAGAAGACCAAATACTCCTCATTTAGGTGAATATCCCATATATGAGAAACTCGTAGTGTATCCAAAACAGAAATATGTCTAACATTCAATTGAGGTTTAAAAAAAGAAAGCCATTGAAGAGAATCATGAAGGTGTAAAGATAATTTAAATGGAAACTGTTGATGAGATTGTAGGATACCACTTGGAAAACAGTTCAGGTATCAACTGCTATGCTAAAATGATTTTGAATGTTGAGTTTTATCTAGAAGAGCTTCAAGCGTAAAATAGCTGGGGGAGACATCCCTTAAGGATAAGAACCCTCACTCACCTGAGGGTGACATGCTTCATCATATGGGTCCTCCTTACCAGTGTGGAAAACCTAGTCACCACTGGGAGCTACTACTTCGGTGTTTAAAGAAGGAGCTCAGATATGTTTAATCAGGTAAGGGGCAGGATGAAAGTCCCATATGTGAGATGATGGGTGTAGTAAGGTAAGCAGCGCTGTATGAAGGAGTGGGTAGGTGAGATTAAAACTGCCTAAGTGGAATTACTGAATAGCTTTATTAATGTGTTCAACTTGACAGGGTTAAAAAGAACAGCACAGTGGTATGGATATAAAACCACTGTCACTTGATGGTCAACATGTTTCAGCCTGTTGATCTAAACCATCGTATCAGCGGCTTTCTTCATGACCAGATATACTACGTGCTAATGCTGCTGCAATTATTTGAAAAATATATAATAATAAAGAAAAGTTTTATACAAAACCGGTATTCCTGCTTTTCATTTTCTCTGTCAGGTCATACCCAGGTATCTATGTATAAACAAAAGAAGCAAGAAAAAGAGAGAGAGAGACACAAGAACACATGTGCTAAATTATCACATGTAACATTTTCATTTGTCATTGTTTAAAAAATATATTAATGCTAGTACTAGTCATAGATTACAAGGACTTACCCTCAATTGTAGGATAGTCCTGCCTCACCTCTACCTGGCTGGCTGCTTAGGAAGGAGGCCCTGCACTGCGGGAAAAGAGTAAAGGTGTCTGAATAGATACACCATTTGCTTCTAAAAACTCAATTGCTCAGTCAAACTTATAGACCAAAATTGCCCAAAGTTGCAACACAATGCTAACCCTTTGGAATTACACAGGAAAGAACTGAGGACACCCATATGGCATTCTTCAGTGAGGATGCTGAATGTAGACTGTTTCCCTAGAGAAGGTATTTATCACATGGAAAGGTGGCCCGTTTCGAAGCACCCACCCAAGTCTTTTAACCACGAAGAAAAGGTCAAAGCTACTTGTCTTACCTGTCCGTCGGTACCTCGATACGTAGGAGAGCTAGCCCCGGGAGGTACCGAACGGCAGGCAGACTTGCGTATTAATAGTGGCCGGCTCATTGCTTACAGCCGTGCGCGACACGGGGGCCTGATCTTGTAGCTGGCTTTGCTAATGCCTGTAATCACGCTGCGCATGCTTCGGGGACAGTGATTCAACCCCGCGTATGCGTGTACGTGTTGCGTGTAACTGGAAGAATGATTCAAGCCTGCGCATGCGTGTTAACTCTGAAAAGGGCTTATACGCTAGTGCGTATGCATAGAAGCCAACCTCGTAATGCGCCCAATCTGTTTATACATCGGGCCAACAAAATAATGTCACAATTCGTTTGATGATGAAGAAATGAAAAAAATGAGAATAGAAGTGATAATGGCACCGCAATTATGTTAGTCAGGCAGAACTAAGATAGCACTGCCTTGTGCATGTGATAACGTCATGGTTTAGCAGGTATTAATATTAGGCAATAATGGTTAATGTGTCAAGTATCAGTAGTGGAAGGAGGCAGACCTTCTTCTCATTCTGCTGCTCCTAGGTCACATAATGATGAGGTTAATAACAATATAACCTTAATTAGAAATGGTACTGTCTACTGACAGGTTAATAACAATATAACCTTAATTAGAAATGGTACTGTCTACTGACGTACTATTTGATGATTCTAGGGCATGGTAAAATGTATGCTTGGAAATTCAATGGAGGGAAGAGGCTGTTAGTCTCATACTCCGAGTCGCACATCAGATAAGAAACCTATTACCTAGCGTAGTTACTGAATTGTAAGATTATACCCAGTAATATAGGGTATGCCCAAATATTTCAATAGGATGGTTAGATGAAATAAGATATTATTTTGCAACCTGATGGTATTCATGTATCAATGGTCAAAAATACAATAAGCTTCTTAGATCGAAACCCAAGGTATGTCCTCATTTAACCCTACTTTATCTGTTCTGAGCTTATATACCCACTGTTGTTCTTTGCAGAAGTATTTTGTAGGATCTGCCAGATGTGGTGGAATCCAGGGTTTTTCTAACACCACCCACCGTAAGTCAGTGTCAGCATGGCCTTTGTCAAGGAAATGATTGGTCCATTTGGTTGACCGTTTCCCACATCTTATTGTGCTCTTGTGTTCTTGGATGCGGATCTTTATTTTTCTGGTAGTCATCCCCACATAGCGAAGTTGACAAGGACACCAGATTAAATAAATGAGCCGATCACTGTTACAATTTGTATGCTTCCCAATTTTCCATGGACGTGACGTGGCTATGTCTATTTCTAAGGATTTCTCAGTTTGAGGACAGACTGTGCACGTCCCACACGGAAAGTGGCCAACTACCTGGGGCATGTTCCATAGTGTGGTCTGTGGCGTAGTGTTCTTGATACCATACGGTTGAGTATGGACCAATTTGTCTCGAAGATTAGCACTTCGTTTGTACGCAAAGAAGGGGCGCTGGAGAGTGTTGTTTGCTAAGTTTAGGACCCCCCAGTGTTTGTTAATGCTCTTTTTCACAGAGTTTGAACAACTTGAGAAAGTGTTGACAAACGTTATTCTCTGGTTGGTTTCTTTAGCTATACTTTTTTCCAGTAGTGCTTCCCTATTATTGTTTGCTGCCCTTTTCTTAGAATTCCGGATAAGCCGTGTAGGATATTTCTTTTCTTTCAGGTCTAATGATAGTGCCTTAGTGTGTTTCTCATATTGCTCCAGTTCACTACAATTACGTCATATACGTAAAAACTGGCCAAAAGGCAGGTTTTCATGAAAGGCTCGTGGGTGGTAGCATTCGAAAGGCAAGAGGGAATTGCACGAGGTGGGTTTTCTATAAAGCTCTGTCACCAGAACTCCATTACTTGTTTTTTTTTTTTTTTTTGGTGTTCAAACTGCTTTATTGCATAATTTGGAGAGTACACTGCTGTGTTCGCCCACAACCCGGAGGCTGGCAGCATCATGGCAAAAGAAATACGAAACAACAGGAGATAGAGATATACACAGCCTTGAAACCGGCATCCCGGAGGCCCGGTGGCGACAAACCGTATCAGTGAGGGATTGCCTGGTGGCGAGCATTTAGGAAGGAAGGGAGTAGAAGATGAAAATAGTAAAGCCAAGGAGTGGACCAGAGTAGGTGTACAAAAAAAGGGAAAGAAAAAAGAAAAAGGGAGGGGGGGAAGGGGAGGGAGAAAGGGAGAGGAAATACATACATTCTAGGATTTACTGCAGCAGAACAGGTTTTACATGTTTTTTTTCCCCCCAGTTTTTGTCAATCCCCAACAGTGAACAATACAAATAGGCCTTATACGCACGTCTGAATGAGAGAAACCGGATCTATATGGTTGCTTATGGGAGAGTACTCATAGGAAGTTACATGGCACCGCAGTAGCGGTCGTAGTGTCGGGCAGTCATGAATAGAAATAGGAGAAGGCTTGTGTGCTGTGTCCCAAGGGAGTAATAGTATGTGGAATTGAGGGACTGTGATGTGCATCGGATGGTGAAGTAGCTTGTGTACGTGCCAAGTGTGAGGTCAATATCGATAGTATAACTAGCAGGGGAAATGTGCCAGATCTGGGATGTAGTATACGCATGTGTCAGGAACAGACGCCTCCCAGTTCCCGAGGTCGGTAGCCTAGTTAGTCACCTCCCAGCTGCTGCTCCGAGGCTACGTCGTCATCCTCCTGAGCAAGCAGGTAGGAAACGAGCGGGCTCCAGATGTCTTTCGGCCTGTTAGGGAGCGGTAACAATTCGGAATAAGTGATGTGTTGGGCCTGACAGTAAGTCATGTCCGAGATCCAGTCCTTAAACTTCGGTGCCCTGCCTCGGCCCCAGCGACATGCCACACATCGCTTAGCCAAGAGCAGTGCAGTATCAATGAATTTCCTGCTGGATTTCGGAATGTGCGGTGTGTGCCCCAGGAGTATGAGACGCGGCTCCGCCTCAATGGTGACCTTGGTCATCGCTGTAAGAGCATCGGTTACCTGTTGCCAGTACGTTTGAACAGCAGGGCACTACCAGGCCAGGTGCAGAAAGCCAGCATGGTCAGCTCGGCATCACTCACATCTGTCATTATCAGCCAGGTGGAACCTGAATTTTCTGACCGGAGTATAATATAGCCGATGAAGGAACTTGTAGTGTATCATCTTAAGTCTGCTACTGGCTGATATCCTGGCCGTGAGGGAGCAACAGTATTGCCACTGCTCATCAGTAAGCATGGAGGACAGGTCCGTATTCCAGGACGCCCTAGCGCCCGTCACAGGAGGGTCGATGTCTGATCGAAGTTGGCGATAGAGGCCAGAGACCAAATGCGCACCGTCCTGCGAAGTAAGCAGAAAGTGCAACGGGCGAAGTAGCTCTGGTTCATTTGGGTAATCAGGTAGGATATCTTTCATCCCCTGTCGGAGGCGAAGATAATAGAATACGTCAAGCGGGGAACGATCCTCGAACTTAAAGAAGTTCTCTTTGAGTACTTTTCTAGCACAGAGCATCACAAACTCAATAGGTGTTATACTCCCCCAAACCACGTTTTCAAGCATCAGTTTGATGGTGGTTAGTGCCTCTTCCTGTGGAATAGAAGTATAAAGTGATTCCACATCAAAAGACACCAGCCAATCCTTATCCATATGAAAAGGTAATTCTTGGATATCAGATGCGCACCAAACAGGTGACAGAGGGCGAAACTCAGGAGGAAGTGTTGGTGCACGGGAGGAAGTGGTAAAGGGCCACAGGAGGCGACGCACTCGTGACGCAAGGTAGAGGCCGGATGGCTCTCGTCGGCAGAAGTATTCTCACCAATACCGGTCCCGTTCACATGGGTCTTCCATCTGTCTCAGGCCCGGATGTTCACTGAGGAGGGAGAGGCAAAGTCTTGCAGTGGAGGATCAGCGAGTCCATCAAGGCAATACACTGAACGCGGGATGAGCAGCAGACTAACCCCCTGATGAAGGGCTGGACAAGCCCGAAATGCATAGGGATATGGAAATATTGAATTTGGATGTATTGTTTCAAATTTAAAAAATGAACTTTATCGCATGGATGAAAACTAAGAAATTTGTAATGATGAGATGATTAAAACAATTACAAATTGACTTGGAATGAACTTGGTCTTTGTTTGAACTTCATTATACCTTCGGGTATCTTTCAAAGCGGTACACTGGGGGACAACTCCCACTGGGAGATTGTGATATTGTGTTCTTAAAAGTGTAATGTTTTAATTTCTGTAATACATTTGATTATAATATAAAAAATGTTATGTAATTTATATACTTTTTTTCTTCTTCTTTACAGTAGGTAATTGTTAGAAATGGGGGTCTTTAGTTAGCAGTGACTGGCGCTAATGTCCAAATATGGACCCTTCTTCCTAAGTCAGGGCAAGTGGGTTACCCCCTTTGATAACCCCCACTCAACTCTGTGGTAACGTAGCATGAGCAGTTAGACCCATCTCAGAGGCAGTGTGTGAAGCATTTATGACCATGCACAATTAGGCAGTAATAACACCACAACAATTAGGCAGTAATAACACCAGTAATAACACCACAAAAGGTACAGAAATCGAATAGGTATAGAAAAATAATATCTATATCTAACGTTCAACTCAAGACTCTCAAAGTGTTTCAACAAGTACAATGCACATAAACTAGTAGGGACTCAAAACGGCAATAACGTGTTCGACAGAACGTGACTGACAGAATGCAAGGCCGGGACCTACGCGACCCGTTGCACACCAGGTACCTGCCAGGGGAAGGGGTCACAGCACACATCTTCTCGAAGAAGCAGAGACGGTGACAGGTGGACTCCCAGAGACCACAAGTCTTGGCTGCAGGGGCCTGCAGCGTACAGCCACAATGATTCGGGCACTCTGAGACAGGTGGGCTCTCAGCGGCAGCAGCACGAGGCTGCGGCGGCCTGGGCTGGTGGAGGCGATGACTCTCATCTTGCAGCTCCGTAGTGGGTGATAGCGGCAATTCTCGACAATAGGGAACAAGCTGCGGTCACTCAGCGGCAGCAGCTCTCTTAGCAGTGATGGCCCACAGGAAAAATCTCGATGAGGCAAAGTTAGCAAGGGTGCGGGCACTTAGCGACAGCAGCTTTCTCTCAGCTGCGGCGGCCCATAGGACAAATCACAATGATGCAAAGTTGGCAAAGGTGCAGGCACTCAGTGGTAGGAGCTCCTTCTTAGCTGCAACGGCCCACAGGAGGGATCACGATAACACCAATTCAGCAACAGTGCGGGCGCTGAGCGGCAGCAGCTCTCTCTTAGCTGCAGTGGCTCACAGGGTGAAGAGAGATGAAAAGTTGGCAAAGGTGTAGGCCATCAGTGGCGGCAGCTCTCTCTTAGCTGCGGTGGCCCATAGGATGAAGGGTGAATCAAAGTTGGCAAAGGTGCAGGCACTCAGCGGCAGCATCTCACTCTTAGCTGCAGTGGCCCACAGGACAAAAGGTGATGCAAAGTTGGCAAAGGTGCAGGCACTCAGCGGCAGCAGCTCTCTCTTAGCTGCGGCGGGCCACAGGATGAAGCGTGATGCAAATTTGGCAAAGGTGCGAGTACTCAGCGGCGGCAGCTTTCTCTTAGCTGCAGCGGCCCACACAGATCCAGTGAAGTTGCAGAGGTTCAAATTGAGAAAGGCTGTCAGTGGCAGCAGCTCTCTCTTAGCTGCAGCGGCCCACACAGATTCAGCGATGTGGCAAAGGTTAAAATTCAGGCGAGCTCGCAGCGGCAGCAGCTCTCTCTTAGCTGCAGCGGACCAAACAGTTTCAGCGAAGTTGCAAAGGTTCGAAGTCAGCATTACTCACAGTAGAACCTGAGGCTCTGGATTACTCGAGGGAGGCCTCACTTGCAAGAGGAAATCCTCGCAAACGAATTTCGACGGCTGACGGGGTGAGGTCTAATGTCCCTGAGACTTCAGCAGGAGGCACTCTCAGTTCAGGCCCTCGGGTAGTTTCTTCTGCAAGCTTGGTGAAGGTTTTCAAAGTCCATTCCTCTGTTCACTCGGATGGAGTTTCGTCTTGACCTCCAGAAGGAACACACCGAACAACGTTCCAGCACATCGTTTTATACAGAAAAATACTTTGTTCTCTATAGTAAAAAATCACTCAGTCAGAACCAGTTCAGTGGGGTCGGGGAGCATTTGGTTTACGAGGTGACATCCTGCCCTTTTAGAATGAGAGGCTCTGCTATCAGACGCCCCGTGGGAGGTGGAGTCATCATTCACCTTGCCCAGCACGCCTTGCTCAGATCAAAGAGTCACCCCTCCACATGCAGAATACTCCCTCTCCAGCCAGGTCTGACCCATCTGGCCCTGCTTCTCCAAAACCAGACGGCCAATACACATACTAACGAGGCCTACAGTAAAGCTTAGGCAAGAAACTACTGAGTTTCCAGAAGAGGCATTTCCAAACACGGGATATATAAATGGTCCCTACTAAAAGGTGTATATCGAGGTTCTGAGCATAAACATATCAAACCCGAAGTTCCTATCAGATTCCTGGGGTCAGACAGGCCTATAAGAATGGATCGTTTCACGGTAGTAACCATGATACGGAGGGTAACTCTCTATTAGAGCATGCTACACAGATCTAGGTATTATGGTTATCCTAATTCATACAGTCATCTTAACACAGGAAGCATTCGCGCTGCGGCACTGATTAGCATTCGCATGGCACCCAAAGCATCTAAATGCAGCCAGCATAAAACATAGGAAGAGGAGAGAGGAAGGGAGACCTACACCAATGAAGCAGGTCTAACAGTAATGGTGAAGTTTGAAAAGTGTTTAATAACAGTTTACAACAGTACTATTCTAAAATAGTTCAACTGAGTTATTTATCTAAATTAGTAAAAAGGTAAGAACACATAACATAATATGCATGATAACATTCATTTGTGTGTTATTTATTTCTAATAAAAATATTGTTGAAAACTTTCAGAAATCATCAGACAGGTACTTGCCCTGCACTCATCCAATCATTCAGGCATTACTATTGCACTCATCCATTCTCTCAAACACTACCTATATACTCATCCATGTACTAAGGTACTACCCATGCAGTACTCTAATCACCCAGGCAGTACTCATGCACTCTTCCATGCACTCAGGCTCTACCTATGCACTCATCCAATCATTCTGGCACTACTATTGCACTCAAGCATTGTCTCAAACACTTCCCAGGAAGTCATTCATGCACAGAGGCACTACCCATACATTCCTCCAATCACCCAAGCACTATCCGTACACTCGTGCAATCAGTGAGGCAGTATTCATGCACTCCTCTAATCATTCAGGCACTTCTATTCTACTTATCCATTCACTCAAACAGTACCCATGCACCCATCCATACACCCAGGATGTACCCATTGAATGATCCATGTACCCAGGCACTACCCATGCACTCTTGTAATCACTCAGGCACTACCCATGCACTCCTTCAATTACCCAGGCAATAATTGTGTACTCATCCATACACTCAGGCACTACCCAAGCACTCCTCCAATTATCCAGGTACTACCCCTGCACTCGTGCAATCACTCAGGCAATACTATTGTAGTCATACCTTCCCTCAAACACTACCCATGCACTTATCGATGCACTCCTACAATCACCCAGGCACTATCCGTGCACTCATGGAATCAGTCAGGAACTACTCATGCACTCCTTCAATAATTCAAGCACTTGTATTCTACTCATCCATTCCCTCAAAGACTTCCAATGAAGTTATTCATGCACTCAGGCATTACCCATGCACTCATGCAATCACCCAGGCACAATCCATGTACTCCTCTAAACACCATCCATGGACTGATGCATCACTCAGGCACTACCATGCACTCCTCCAATCACTCAGACTCTGCCCATGCACGCATCCAATCACTCAGGCTCTACTAATTCATTCATACAATCAATCAGGCACCACTATTGCACTCATCCATTCTCTCAAACACAACCCATGCACTCATGCAATCACTCAGGCACTACCCATGCACTCTTCAATCACCTAAGCACTAACCATACACTCATGTAATCAGCAAGGCACTAATCATGCACTCTGCCCTCCTCCAATCATTCAGGCACTTCTATTGAACTCATCCCTTCCCTCAAACACTACCCATGAATTCATCCATGTATGCAGGCACTACCCCGGCACTCATCCATGCCCTCAGGCACTACCCATGTACTCCTCTAATCACTCAGGCACTACCTCTGCACTAATGTAATCACTCAGGCACTACTGTTGTACTCATCCATTCCCTACCACACTACCCATGCATTTATCCTAACACTCAGACACTACTCATCCATTCCCTCATACACTATGCATGCACGCATCCATGCACTCAGGCACTACCCCTGCACTCATGCAATCAGTCAGACACTACCTATGCACTCCTCTAATCACCCAGTCACTACCCTTGCACTCATGCAATCACTCAGACACTATCTTTACAGTCCTTGAATCACCCAGGCACTACTCATGCACTCATGCAATCAGCCAAGTACCACTCATGTACTCCTTCAATCACTTAGGCACTTCTGTTGCACTCATGCATTCCCTGAAATACTATGCATGCACTCATACATGCACTTAAACACTACCCATGAACTGATGCAATCTCTCAGGCACTATCCATGCACTCCTTCAATTACCTAGACACTATTCATGTATTCATCCATGCACCCAGGCACTACTCAAGCCCTCCTCTAATCTTCCAGCACTACCCTTGCACTCATGCAATCACTCAAGCTCTACTATTGAAGTCATACATTCCCTCAAATATTAACCATGCACTCATCCATGAACTCAGGCACTATCCGTGCACTCCTACAGTCATACAGGCACTATTTATGCACTCATTGAATTAGCCAGGCACTACTCATGCACTCTTCCAATAATCCAGGTACTTGTTTTCCACTCATCCATTGCCTCAAACACTGCCCATGAAGTTAACTAGGCACACAGGCTCCACCCACGGAATCATCTAGGCACAATCCATGTAATCCTCTAATCACTTGGGGACTATCCCTGCACTCACCTAATCACTCAGGCACTACTATTGCACTCAACTTATCACTCAGGCACTACTATTGCACTCATCCATTCTCTCAAACACTACACATGCACTCATGCAATCACTCAGGTACTACCCATGCCTCCCTCCAATCACCCAGGCACTACCTATGCACTCATCCATGCACTACCCACATACTCCTCTAATCACTCAGGCACTTCCTCTGCACTAATGTCACCACTCAGGCACTACTGTTGTACTTATCCATTCCCTACCACACTACCCATGCACGTATCCATGCACTCAGGCACTACCCCTGCACTCATGCAATCAGTCATACACTACCTATGCACTCCTCTAATCACCCAGTCACTACCCTTGCACTCATGTTGTCACTCAGACACTACCTTTACACTCCTTGAATCACCCAGGCACTACTCATGCACTCATGCAATCAGCCAAGAACCACTCATGTACTCCTTCAATCACTTAGGCACTTCTGTTGCACTCATTCATTCCCTGAGATACTACTCATGCACTCAAACACTACCCATGCACTCATGCAATCTCTCAGGCACTATCCATTCACTCCTTCAATTACCTAGGCACTGCTCATGTACTCATCCAAGCACTCAGACACTACCCCTGCACTCATGCAAACACTCAAGCTCTACTATTGAAGTCATACATGCCCCCAAATACTAGGTATGCACTCATTCACGAACTCAGGCACTATCCATGTACTTCTACAGTCATACAGGCACTATCTATGCACACATGGAATTAGCCAGGCACTACACATACACTCCTCCAATAATTCAGGTACTTTTTTCCACTCATCCATTCCCTCAAACACTGCACATGAAGTTATCCATGCACTCTGGCACCACCCATGAACTCATGCAATCCATGTACTCCTCTAATCACTTAGGCACTATCCCTCAGGCATTACCCATGCACTTCTTCAGTTACCCAGGCAATACCTATGCACTCATCCATGTACTTAGGCACTACCCAAGGACTCCTCCAATTATCCAGGCACTACCTCTGCACTCATGCAGTCACTCAGGCACTACTATAGGAGCCATACATTCCCTCAAACACTACCCGTGAACACATCCATGCACTCAGGCACTATCCATGCACTTCTAAACGCACCCAGGCACTATCTGTGCACTCATGGAATCAGCCAAGCACTACTCATGCACCTCTCCAATAAATCAAGCACTTCTATTCCACTCATCCATTTCCTCAAACAGTACCAATGAAGTTATCCATGTACTTAGGCACTACCCATGCACTCATGCAATCATCTAGGCACAATCCTTGTACTCCACTAATTACTAAGGCACTTCCCCTGCAATCACCTAAGAGCTCAGGTACTATTATTGCATGCATCCATTCCCTCAAACACTACCCATGCACTGATGCAGTCTCTCAGGCACTACCCATGCACTCCTCCAATCAACCAGACACTACTATTGTACTCATACATTCCCTCAAACACTATCCACGCACTGATGCAATTACTCAGGCACTAATATTGAACTCATCCATTCCCTCAAACAATACCCATGCACTCATCCAATCCCTCAGGTGCTACTCATGCATTCTTCCAATCGCCTAGGCACAACCCATGCATTCATCCATGTACTCTAGCTATACCCATGCACTCATCCAATCACTCAGGCACTACCTATGTACTCATCCATTCTCTCAAACACTACACATCCACTCATTCAATCACTCGGGTACTACCCATTCACTGCTCCAATCACCCTGGCACTACCTCTGTACTCATCCATGCACTCAGGCTCTACCCATGCACTTATCCAATCACTCAGGCACTACCATAGGCTCTACCCATGCACTCATCCAATCACTCATGCACTACTCCTGCACTCATCCATTCTCTCAAACACTACCGTTGTACTCATGCAATCACTCAGGCACTATCCATGCACTTCTCCAATCATCCAAGCACTATCTGTGCACTCATCCATTCAGCAAGGCACTAATCATGCATGCCTCCAATCATTCACGCAATGTATCTATTTTTAACCAGTTTAGGTGATTCCGTAATGACCTTTTTAAAAAAAAACATTTTTGTATTTTTTTGGGTGTTTTTGACTTTTCTAACAAAAAGAAATTGAACAGTCCAACATGACTATATTAAAAAAACAGGAAAAAGAAGCTTGTCAAGCATATATAAAAAAATTAACACTTGTGTGTTTTTTGTTTTGAGAATCAGATCAATACATTGCTCCCCAACACACACATTTACCGCAATTGATGGAAGCATCCACTAGTTCTGGAAAAATGTATGGCCGAGGTGAAGGTGGAACTGTTGCACCCAATGTTGATGGTGCATTTGGATCTGGTGCAAGTCACTTTCCTGGCGTTGACCTTCTTTTCCCATTCAGGCACTGTAAAAAAGCCCATACAATACTTTCTTTTCTCTTTTTTACTAGCTCCTCCACTTCTTCAGGCTCTCTTAGCAGATCTGCTTCTAGATGATTTGATGCCAATCAAGTAAAAAAAGTCAAGACACCACAAAAGAAAAACAATTGTGAGAGCCAACAAATAACAGGTCTTCACAGGAAGGCACACCCAAAATAAGAGGAATAAATTAGGTGTTGGATCCTCCCTGTAACAGAATGAAAAGATTTAATCCAATGAAAAGCTTTCTTTCAAAGTCACATAGATTCAAGAAGGGTGTGCTCACCTGTCCCGGTGGGGTCGCGCACCCGCAGCATTTCCTATACATAATTCTAAAGTATAAATTGCTGTCTATAAATTATTTTGCAAAGTTTATTAATATAAAAGTATATTTAAAGTTTCCACATTGATATTTGATGCCTTTAAAAGTGCACGGGTATCGCAACCCCTGCGCAATCCCAGAAACACGTGCCAGTAAGGTTCGCGCATCCAACGCGCATGCATCATGTGCCTGTTAAATCTCATACAGGTAATTTTAAACTGTAAATTTCTGTTTATAAATTACAGTATATTAGTGAGTCTTTAACACAAACCATTATTTAAAGTATCCACAGTGATATTTTATACTTTAAAAATTATGCAGAAGTTGCGACCCCTGTGTGACCCCATACACACCGGCAGGGCTCAGGCATCCACTGTGTAGAACGCGTCCCCTGCATGATACCATCGCACCCAAAATAGACCTGTCAAAAATATTAGTACACGATTTTAAGCACCATTATTAATATTTTATTTACTAAGTAATACACCTCTACACCAAATATTAATACTTTCTAAATGTGTTTTAAAGATTGAGGTTTGTATATTGGATTAACGCACCCTTCATGTAGGATTGCTTACGGTGCGTGACCCTTTAAAAAAAAATATGGTAGAAAAGATAGTTACAATAAGAGCACAACAAATTAGCTTTTATAGTTTCAAAAGTATTATTTAATCATTCAAATATTAACAGTAGAAATATTTTAAAGTCTATGATATACATATTTTTTAAGTAATTATACTTTTAATAGAAAATATTTGAAAAATTAGGAATCATTTTAAAAAGTAAAGTTAAAAAAATACTTTCAACCATTTTAAAATAAAAGGAATTCTAGAAGACACTTACAAATTCTGTAAAAAAGCATAGATTACAATGACTAACTAGTTAAGGTTTATCATTTACTAAACCTTAAAAATGGACTGGAAAACCATAGGTTTCAGGAACGTTATAGTTAGGTTTTAGCATTTAAAAAACCTTAGAAATTCACTGAAAAAAACACAGGTTTCAGGGAAGTTATAGTTAGGTTGACATTTCACTCGTGCAAAACCAGAGAAATTCAGCTGTTATAGTTAGCTGAGCTAACTATAACTCGCGCGCACGCAATGCACTGCTGAACTGCTGTTGACATCACATATTACATCACTCATGACATGGTCAGTGACAACACTGATGACATCTAAAATTGCATCACTGATGACATCATCCACATAATATCCAATTCCTCTCCTCACACCCTAATATAACCGGTCATACACCTACTCAAAATTACAGACTAACATTCTCAAAACCATAGACATACCAATACCAGTTGGTACATACTAACTCACTGATTCATAGGTCTACATACACATCCAATCACTCATACAGTCACTCATACATGCACTCACTGATCAATACAGCCACTGATATATGCCCTCATACACCTAAACAGATACTCACACACTGCCACTCACCCATAGAGTTACTCACACACCTAGTCAGTCGCCCAAAGAATCAATCACAGTGTCATTTACTCATTATACCATTATACATATACCATCTTACTTATTCATACAGATACTAACACATACTTACTCTTTTATACAATCACTGACACAAGCACACACTCGTCCATAAAGCCACTCTCACAATCACTCACTCTTACATATAGTCACTTATAGCCACTTACATACTCCAGCATTCACATATACTTTGTTTTACATATGTAGTTACTCATACATGTACCACTGAGACATCCATTCACTTACCAACACAGCCATACACACACTCATGCACCCATACAGCCTCTCAGAGATGCACTCATGAACCCATGCACCCAGTGAATCACCCACTCACACATCCATGCTGGGAGTCACACCCCCCCCACCCACACAGACACCCAGGCACCCATACAGGTACTCAGAAAACAAATCATTAACCCATATACTCACGTATATTACTCACCAACCTATGCAGCCATTTACACACCAACTGATTGATACAGACATTCACACAGATTAGTCACTGCATTCACTAGGATATGTTTAATCACTCACTTATAGAGTCAGTCATGCATCCACAAAAACATCAATCCAGACACTCATACACCCACTCATTCTATAATACACCTTGGAGAATATATAGATAACATTCTTCAACTTTTCAGAAACACTCAATCACTGGATGATGTCATCAGTACTGTCTTTTGAAATGCCATGAGTGATGTCACTGACCATGTCATGAATGATCGAATATGTGATTTCATCAGCAGTGCATTGCAGGGGCGCAAGGAGTTTGAGTTAGCGCAACTAACTATAACAGACACATTTCCCTGGTTTTGTTTGAGTAAAATGGAAACCTAACCATAACGTCTCTGAAACCTGTGGTTGTTTCCAATTTTTTTACTGGAAAAACTTATATTTATATATATATATATATATATATATTGTCCACCAAAAGAGCCCTTGCGCTCAAAAAGGCACACAGCACTCATCTCCACTCGCGTGTTGCTTGCCTCTCTGTCACTCACAATTGCCACAATTGCACCCTCCAAGCATATCTTGCAGCAGTCGACGCGTTTCGAGGCGGGTAACGCCCCTTCTTCCTGGACTTTGGCAGAGGGAAATAGAAAGACTTGCTGTTCGCTTCATTCACCTTTTATTTATTTGAATGAGGCAACGCCCTAAGTGGGTGTGGCTCCTTACGTTACTCCCAGCGCATGCTGGTTTTTGTAGTCCAAAGAGCAGCAAGTTCGTCGTTAAGACCTGTAGTAGGCTCTGCTTCCCTCCATACATTCGCCATATTAAACCCTTTTAGTAAGGAGGAAGGTCCAATTTCGAGTGATTCACACCCCGAGAGAGTGCGCTGTTCAAGGAAGGGAGAGTCCCCACTTTCAGCCTTCCATGCTCAGTTTAAAGTCCAAACTCAGCCGGAACCGGTGCTCTTTTCCCACGGCTAGGGTCAGCCGCGCATATTAAGTCTCAGTTTATATTTTATCTTTTTGGGTACTATTTCATAATTTTCAAATTAAAAAGAATAATGTCTCAAACAATTTTAACTTTTAAAATTTAAATTTATTGTTCTGATTTTTCAAATTCTAAGAGAATTTGTAACATTAAATCATCAGGAATGTCCTCCTTTTCATTCCAAGAATCACATTCTTCAGCACATTTTAATAATTCTTGGTCTACTGTTTCATCCATAAAGTCTAGTTCTTCTTTTTCTTGGTTTGGATTGCTTTCAATCTTAATTTCAAATGAAATTGTATTTTCTTTTTGCTGTGCTTCCATTTTCTTGCTGTAAATTGCATGAAAAAAATATATCAGTGGAGATAGGGCACTGTTGGGTTTAAGTTCAGACAGGTATTTGTGAGTTTTTAACAGTGAAGTAATCTTTGGGCAGTGCATGGTTTCAGGCAGGAAGTAGAACTATTAAAAAGTGCCTGTGATGAAGCCTAAGTAAATTCATAATTATACCACAGAAGCCAAACTCAATCAAATATTTAAATAATTAAGTCTTTCTCAATGACTAACTCTTATAGAGGGACAGTATGTAACTATCTGAAAACGTTTTCCTAAATTAATTTAAAGTGCATAACATAGTTCTCCTTTCAAATTTTTTAAATTATATCTTACCTTTGAAAAAGAAGTTAAAGTTGACAGTGAAAATGCTCTTTAAATGTACTTCAGGAAGTAGTAGTCAAAATGGCTGTGTTTCTCTCTCTTTCTTTATATATATTCAGGTACATAACCAATCAAATGTCTTGAAATAATAGTAGAAAATGAAAGTAACATTTTAATTGGTTGTCAATTCTAACACTTTATATGCGTTTTTGTCATGTAATTTACCTCAGGATATTTAGTCAGGCCTACAGCATAATTTTCTCAATGGAATTTCATCAAATTTGGGTAAATGGTAGGGACTGCTATGTAGTAGGGCCTATTCTATATTTGATGAAAGTGTCTGCAGTGGTTTTTCTGTAAATTACTTTCCCACCTTTTTTTTGCGAGCGCTCACCGGTGCGCGCCCCGGTACGCGTACCGGCAGCGTTACGGGAGTTCTCTATTTTGTGTATCGGTAGAATTGAGACACAAGATGGAGGGGAAACAATGTTCGGAATGGGTAGAAGGGGGCACGGTAGACACTTTCTGACCCTCTAGGTTTTCTGAGGGGGGCTTAGGACGCTCATATAGGCAAAAAAAAAAAATTTTTTGCGTGAGGAGCACCCGGTACGCGCACCGGTAAGCGAACCGGGGAGCGTACTTTGGTGAAAAATAGTGAAAAAAGGTACAAAAAGAAAAACGTTTTGAATGATCAGAGGTAGGGTAGCTCTGAAAAGAGCTATTGGGTTCTGTGGCTAATTTAGGTACCTACAAGTAGGTTCCAATGCACAGTTTTAAATTCAGAGTGAATATTCTATTCCCCTCATCGGAGAAGTGCACACCATCTCCTCTGTAGATGTCTTGCATGTTGTTGCATGTTGTAACACAAGTTATTGTTGTATATTAAACCCATTCTAAAGTCTCTCATGTAAGCAGAAACAGATTTATTCACATGTTTCCGTGCTTTCTCAAATTGTGGAAAAAATTGGTTGGACCACTTCCATTTCTGTCTTTGGCATATATTGGAATATACCAAGGGAGTTTGGGGAAAAAGTGTCATCAATTGATGAAAGGTGTCCTTTAAAAGCATTTCCAGACCAACCCCAGTCATAGTCCCAAAATCATTTCCACCACAGTGCACTATTAAGAGGTCAGGGTTTGGCAGATGCATAAAAAAATTATATTAAAAACATATAAAATATATTTTTCATTTAAAAAAAAAAAGATTTTACAGATTTTGATATTTGCAATAAAAAAAACATTGAAATTCACTGAAAAAACCATAGGTTATAGACCATATATAGTTAGGAATTAGCATTTACAAAACCTTGAAAATTCACTGAAAAAAACATAGGTTATAGACCATATATAGTTAGGGATTAGCATTTACAAAACCTTATTTTACTCACACAAACCATTGAAATTCGCTGTTATAGTTAGTTGCACTAACTATATATAGCGCACCCGCAATCCACTGCTGATGATGTCACATATTACATCATTCATGACATCATCAGTGACATCACTGATGACATCACTGATGACATCTCAAATGACATCACTGATGACATCACTGATGACATCTAAAATGGCATCACTGATGACATCACTGATGACATCTCATTTGACATTACTGATCACATCACTGATGATATAATTTATGTGATAATACAATGAACCTCTTCAGACTCTAATATAACCTTAGATACAATCAGTGTAAACAGACACTCACAGACTGTCACTCATCCATGGAGTTACTCACACACCTAGTCAGTCATGCAAAGAATCAATCACACCTCCATTTCCTCAACTATACAGTTATACACACCTTACTTATTCAAACATATACTAACACATATTTACTCTCTTATACAATCCCTGATACAAGTTCACAATGATCCATACAGCCACTCACACATTCACTGGCTCTTATGCACAGTTATTTATATATGTCAACTCTCACATGTACTGTGTTTTACATATGTACTTACTTTGACATGTAGCACTGAGAGATATCCATTCACTCACCAATACACTGATGCACACAGTCAACCGCCCATACAGCTGTTTCCACATGCACTTTTGAACCCATACATCTAGTGAATCAACTGCTCACACATCTATGCACAGAGTCATACACCTCCCAGCCACCCACACACACACTCAGTCTCCCATACAAATACTTGGGCAACCAATCAATAACCCATATAGTTACTCATATAGCTACTGATCAACACATGCAGCAGTTTACAGAACAACAGACATAATGATGCACAAATTAAGACAGTTTAGTCACTAACCAATGCACTCAGTGAGACACATTTAATCACTCACTCATACAGTCAGTCATGCACCTACTAAATCCTTCATCCAGACACGTATACATCCACTCATTCTTCAATATGTAAGACATATTTTAACTTTACAGAAACATACAGTCACTGGATGTTGTCATCAGTGATGTCATTTGAGATGTCATCAGTGATGTCATCAGTGATGTCACTGACCATGTCATGAATGATGTAATATGTGACATCATCATCAGTGGATTGCGGGAGCGCAATATATAGTTAGTGCAACTAACTATATATGCGAATTTTAATGGTTTTGTGTGAGTAAAATAAGGTTTTGTAAATGCTAATCCCGAACTATGTATGGTCTATAACCTATGGCTTTTTTCAGTAAATATATATATATATGCTGTGACACTCTGCAATTCGTGTGGCAGTCCGTATTTTCTGTTGTTTCATCCTGGAAACAGAATTCGATCTATATCCAATGCGGAAGTTGCTGGTTGCTTTCGTCTTTACGGACCCCGCCCCAGCTGTTGGAAGCCGCCTTCAACCCGACTTTCTCTGTCGCTCCGGAAGGAAATCCAAAGGCTGGCTGAACCCCTTGTGAGCTTCGAAGAAGGGAAAACCGGCATTCGAGGACGCCGACGTTTGAGTCGGAGGACCCACGAAGGCTTGACCTCGTCCCCGGTGAGTAACCCAGTGAAAGCAGTCACAAGACGGGGCTACGTTTTGCAACAGTCCAGCGATAGTTTCCATTTTTCTAAAAACGCCAAGTTGCACAGAAACGTGCAGGCAATTGATTTGCTGCAGCCTAATTCGAAAGTTATAAAATTGGCACTATGTTGAGTAATGCGGTACGTGAGAGGGAACAGGAAGCCGATGCGCTATTTGAAAATGTGGTCAGAAACAAAAGTAAAGAGGCGAACAAGAACACGCAAAAGAATGTAACGGAAGATGTTAACAAAGACGCTAACTTGTTGTTAAAAAGCTTGGAGAAGAAAATGAGAGCAGAACTCACCAAGTGGTGGGAGAGCAAATCTCTTACTAAGTATGTGGAAGTGAATCGAGTCCCTCGGGGTCTGCGCATACTTTTAGCTCCCAGCTTCGAGCACCCTAATCCAGCAATGCTACTCGAGTGGGGGGAAAGCAATTTACAACAATCAATGAACTTAATTAGAATTCTGATTAAATATGCTGACATTGACCGGCTAGCGCTCGCCAAAGAAATTGAAGAAATAGAACGAGATCTGAGCAAGATAGGAAACTAGGACTGGATCACGAAAAAAATGAACGAAATTAAAGAACGTTTAAAAAAACATGAAGAAAAAATAAAAAACAGAAAAGTACACAAATTTGCCAGGGACCTGGAAGATTATGAAAGAGGCCAAATCTACACCTTTGCTAAAAAATATGAGAATATCCGCAAAATGAAGGGGAAAACGATAACTAAACCTAATGTCTTGGAAGCCAGACAACCAGCAGCAACTGGAGATTCACCAGAGTTAGACACAATATCGCTAACAAGTGAATCCAGTATAAACTCAGTTGATTCGAATTCTAGTAGTTTGGAAAATTTGGACACAATTCCAGGGTTGGGCGATGAGGTTGATTTTTTAGTACAGGACAGGCTGAAAACTTTGAGACCGAGAAAGGAAAGAAAACAAGCCGACGAAGGCGGGACACCGTCAGAAAAACCGCCCGAAGAAAACTAAAAAGGCAAGCCAAAAAGGAGGCAAAACTACTGGCGGAAGAAGAAACAATGAAAGACAACACTGTAGTTAACCTCAGCTCAATAACGCTCACGAAAGCTGAAGAACAATTGCTTGCTTTAGGTCTCAACTTCTGCCCTAATACTAATTTTGACTACGCCTCTACACGGGTAGATGTATTTCTCTTCATTAGAAAACTAAAACTCAGAAAGTTTCACACCCTTAAAAATCTAGGAGAAGATAAACAAGATAAGCTGGCAGCCTCTGATTCCTCCGGCCTACAAGTTGGAGAAATACCAGCACTTTGGGCTCTACACAGCTTAAATAATGAAGACGATTTGAGTTCTCAAGCGTCAACTCAAACAAAACTAAGAGAGTTAAATTTGTTGCAAAAAGGTGCTGGGGAAAGCCCTTTCAAACCGAAGTCAACCTTTATGCCATTGATGCCACGAGACGCAATCGACGTCTTTCATGATCGCATCGTGGAGGAGATAAAAGATCTGAATTACTCTATTGATCGAAACAGAAGGCGCACGCTGAACCAACGAGAAGTCTCTTTGAAAAAGCTAATTGATAAGCTAGCCAAAGATGCCTCTGTCATAATTAAAAAATCTGATAAAGGGGGCAATGTGGTCCTGTGGCCCAAACTACAATACGATGCAGAAGCCAAGAGACAGCTAAACAACTGTGAGTGTTATGAACAAATAACTTGGAGCATATACAACAAAGCGAAGGAGAACATTAAGAAGGAATTACTAAAATGGAAATCAGAGGGTTTGATATCAAATGAAGAATATAAATTTCTATTCAACACTCACCCCCGGTTACCCTTCCTTTATCTGCTACCAAAAATTCATAAGAACACCACTCCTGTTCCTGGACGCCCTATAATTTCGGCGATAGGAAGCATGACTGAGAATGTGGGCTCTTACATTGATTTCTATCTGCAGGATCTGGTAAAAACTTTGCCCTCTTATTTGAAAGACACTGGGGATTTTCTAAGACACCTTAACAACATAACTTGGTCAAAGGATTGGACCTTACTAACTCTGGATATAGAGTCTCTCTATACCAGCATAAGACACGAATGTGGCCTGCGTGGTGTTGAATACTTTTTAAACACACGTCCTGCTGAGTATGCTATGCATAACAAAATGTTAATGTCTCTTATTTCATGGTGCTTGAATAATAACTACTTTTCTTTTGAAAAGAATATGTATAGACAAAAACAGGGGGTGGCCATGGGGGCTTGCTTTTCCCCAAGCTACGCCTGTTTGCACGTGGGCTTTTGGGAAAAGCAAGTCCTCATGAACACACACAGGGACATTTTTTAAAATAATGTGATATCATGGCTTCGTTATATAGACGATGTTTTTGTTATTTGGAAGGGAAGTATGCAAAGCGCACAAGAATTTGTCAATCTGTTAAACATCAATGAGTTTAATCTTCACTTCACCTCCAATATGAGTGACTCCAAATTGGAATTTTTGGATGTCCAGATCCAAGTAACTGATGAGACACTCATTACCTCCGCCTATAGAAAACCCTCTGCGGGTAATGCAATATTACATGCATCCAGCGCGCATCCACGCCACTTAATAGCTAGCATACCCTACGGGGAATTGCTACGGCTTAAGCGTATCTGCAGTACACCGGAGCAATTCGATGTCTGCAGTCAATTATGCTTAGAGCGCATGCGCAAAAGGGGCTATAGTGAGGAGATTCTGAAAAAAGCCATGACAAAAACAAGTGAAAGACCCAGAACCACCCTACTACCCAGCACCAGTGAGAGTAATACAAGCACAGTGGATGAGAATAATTCCCCTAGACTCATCACCACGTACTGTAGACAGGAGCGTAAAATACGCAACATCATAAACAAAAATTGGCCCATAGTTCTAACCGACCCCATTCTGAGAAACACGTTGCCAGAACATCCTAGCGTAACGTTTAGGAAATCAAAAAATATGGCTAATCTCTTATCTAGGGAGATTCCAAGTGGGTCCACCAGTATTCAAACTTGGATGCCCACAAGCAATGGCTTCCGCAAGTGTGCCACTTGCAGGGCATGTAACTTTGGAGCCAACACTGCCACATACAAAACCCCTTTTAAAACAAAAGAAATATCCATTAGGGGAAAATATGACTGCCGCACTGAGTACGCTATATACGTCCTCACATGTACATGCGGCTTGCGTTATGTAGGCAGCACAAAAAACCCTGTTTATATGCGTATCCTACAGCACATTCGGGCAATCATTAACTGTGATCCGGCTTACCCGGTAGCCCGACATTTCAAGATGAGTCACAATAAGAATGTGAACTGTTTGACATACTTTGTAATTGACCAGGCACCGGTGTTAAAGCGAGGTGGGGATAGGGACAAGGCTTTGAGGCAGTTAGAGACCAGATACATCCTGAATCTTAACAGCAAGCACCCTAACGGCCTCAATGATAGGGAAGACATACATACCTTCCTCTAAATCAAATCTGAGTAGTCCTGCCTGATTCTCCATCTCCACCATCATACAATCACATAATCTGTATCCTTTCCTGACGTAATGTATTAGATCAAGCCAATAAATGCCCTAGTGACTTATGTATGGTTGACCACAAAATTATGATCTATTTCTTTCCTGTTAATTGTACCTCTCTTTTTAATTATCAATTTTAAACCTCCCACAATTTTGGTTGCACTTATAACACTTAGCACTTTACAATGGGAATTGCTGTTGGAGCAAGACCAAGTTGGGCAACCCTCCTGGGTTGCCAGATGGGCAAGGATAGGTCACTATACCTATTTATATGGTTTCGCACTGGCACTTTAATACAAGCAAATATTTGCACATTGCAACATGATACTGGTTAGTAATAATTGAGTAAGCTAGCGCTAACTGTGATTAATGAACTAGATACACTAAGGCTATCTCAGCGAATGTGGAACACACTACCATTCTTGCACTATGTATTTTTTAGCATAATATTTATTTATTTATGCATTATAAATTATTATCATGGACTTTTTAAATGTCTTTTTAGAATTTTAACATATTCATATGTTATATATTTTTGATGCATTGGTGTAAATAATTGCTTCGCTGTACAGATATGTGTGAATATACTCCTTTTTTTAAATAAGGGTCACGTATATAGGAATATGCTGCTAGCTCACCGTCATACAAACTTTTAACTCGCATTTAGGCGGTTATAAATGTACTTCGTTGCATATTTGTTATTTCAAATATTTGTGTATGGGTGCCCTGTACAAAAACGCTGTCAAAATTTAAAAATAGCCTATAGACAGCGCCCGATTGTATGCACAGGTTAAACACCTCACATTTGTAGTTTATTTTCTATGTCTATGCATAGATCACGTGGTGTCACTGTGAATTGAAGAAAAAAATGAGTGTGTGCTCTTTTTAAATGAGAAAACACTGCATGTCCGTCATGTGATCAAGGGCAGACCCTGCCCGAAACGCGTCATGCCAAATTGAAGCTGCGAAATGGTTGAATAAACGCCTGCTGTGACACTCTGCAATTCGTGTGGCGGTCCGTATTTTCTGTTGTTTCATCCTGGAAACAGAATTCGATCTATATATATATATATATATATCCACAGATTCTGAATCCCACTAGATAGAAGGACACAGAGATGACACACCAGAAGATCTTTGCACAAATCTTTTATTGTGCACTCGTAGAACAAGGACGACGCGTTTCGGCGTAAGCCTTTTTCAAGTAGCCACCATTTTGAAATATCAACATATATAAGTCCTTCTACCATGTCCTAGCCCATGAACATAAAGAAAACACTACAATACTAAAACAACATAAATTGTTACAATAATATTCTGTATATGTGTACACATTTCAACAATTAGATTACATTGTATTCGTGAACGTGTAAGAATTAGTATGTGGCTATCGAGCGGGACTAGGAGAGTGACATCGTTAATGTTAACTAGCAATTTCCAGCTATGCGATGACGAACTACGAAATCGCAATGACTAAAGGGAAACGGAGTCTGTAGGGTGTCGCATAGCTGTCTGTGATGCCGCGCGACTCCGGACTACAAACTCGTATTGCCTGTCGGGAAATGAGGTTTATTGATATGTTGGAACCGGGGTTCGAGACAGTTGTCAGGCCAAATATATCCCCTTAGGAATTCCACATTCATTATTGATCATCTTAGTTCGAGGTAAAAAACAAGATGTGACATGGGAGCTCCCTTTGTTATCCCACATTTCCTGAATTAGTCCATCATTGGGTGGGTGTACAGATTCTCAGAGTTGTTATATGATAGTCTGTGATACCGTGGGACTCCAGACTACCAGGTCGCGTTGCCCAACAGGAAATGAGCTTCAGGTGAAGAATTGGGAACGGGGTTCGGGCTATAGACTGTCTTATTGTCCCCCAATTAGAGCTTTTACATCTTTAACCTCAGATCACAGATACACTGTACTGTAATGTAGTAAAAGTACAAATTATAATACCACAGGAGCTCCCTTAGTTATAGTCTGTTTCCCTAAGCTTGTTAGTCTATAAATGGAACATCCATGTAATTAGCTGGAATGAATGCTTATGGGGTGGGAGGTCAAATGTTCGAGTGCTATTAATTAGGGATGAGTGAAAGGTGAGATATTTAACAGTGAGTTTTGTGAAAATTATAAACAAATAAATAATAACAACATTATTATACAACATAATCAGCAACCAACATACTGTTCTCCTTAGTGAATGTCGTGGGGCTCCCCTTTGTAACCATCTAGGGTATGGGGCACTAGCATCGCTCCGATGCTCCACCATTGTGGTTGTTTATCCCAATTTTGTCTTCCTAGGCGATGGTACATGTCCAAAGAGCCACACTAATAAAATGTGTGACAGTGATTACTCTTTATAAACAATACTCATCATACTGCGGGTTAACCTCTACTCTATACCGTCTTAGCTTGAGAAGCCTATATGGGATGATAATTCTTCTCCATAGTTCAGTCCTTTCGGGGTCTTACATTCCATATCTATTATACATTTGGACTCTCTGACCCTTAATTGCGCCTCACGATCTCCTCCCCTGATGTTCTTGTGTATCGTCTATGCCATAAAACCTCAGGCTCCCATTATTGCTTTTGTGGCTCTCTTCATAATGGCGAGCCATAGGGTAATTGTGGTCTTTATTAGTGATGGCACGTAGGTGCTGCAAAATCCTAACTTTGAGTGGATGCTTGGTGCTGCCCACGTACTGGAGGCCACAAGGTCACTCCAGCACGTAGACAGCAAATTCTGTGTTACAGTTTATTTGGTGTTTGATTATTTTCATCTGGCATGTCCCTGTCTTGTACTCTTTCCATGATTTCCCGTTGCGATCACACTTACAATTTCCGCAAACGGAAAATCTATTGGGGATAGGAGGCCACTTTATTTTAGATGGTTCATTGGGGTAGCTATGCACTAATCTGTCTCTGAGGGATCGTGCCTTACGATAAGTTACTTGCGGTCTTGTACCCACTAGTCCTCCAATAATGGGGTCAGATACCAGTAGATTCCAATTGGCCCTCATCACTTTTTCTAGGGCCCATGCTCCCCTGCTAAAGTTTGTAATCATGCGGGGTGCATTTGGTTGATCCTTGTTCGGAGTACCCTTTCTTTTCTTATCACTGGCAGATGTTCTGAACAGGACTTCCTCATGTTTCAGGCCCTGAACTTTATTATAGGCAGTCTTTAAAGTTTCGTCATCATATCCTCTTCTGGTGAAACTTTCTATCATTGCCTTTTGTTCAGTCTCAAAGTCGGTGTCGGTGCTGCAATTGCGGCGAGCCCTCAATAACTCCCCGTAGGGAATACTTCTCTTCAGGGGAATCGGATGATGGCTCGCCGCATGCAGCACCGCATTACCCGCAATTGCCTTGCGAAACAGACGTGTGGTTATGACACCTAAGCATGGGCGAATTTTGCGAATCTGGCGTTCGCGAATTTAGCGAATTTGCGAACTCGCAATCCGCAAAATCCGCGAATTCCCACGAAGTGTTTCTGCCAGTTCGAGAGGATTTGGTACTAGTTCGCAATTGCGAACTTACTTGTCGGCTTGCATCGGTCGCGACTATGTTGTTTCTACGTCTGGTTCATCATCACAGCCTCCCAGCACCCTCTGTTTCTCCACTGCCACCCTCTCTTTGACCCATGCCACCCTCTGTTACATCAATGCCACCCTCTGGTTCATCATCACTGTAGAAGATGGGGGGGGAAAGCAGGCACACCTGCCCTGCTTCAACAGACATGAATTAATTTGGGGTTAGTTTATTAACAACACCTGCCCTGCCCCAACTGACAATAATGAATTATGGGCTAATTAATGTGTCACTGAATTTGAAGTTCCAGCCTGGCACCTACTTGTCTGCTCCCTTAGCTGTAAATCAGGACCTTTGTGGCATACAGTTAAGGTCAGAGCAGGGTCACACAATAGTTGCAAGCAGGCAACCGAATTCTGGAGGGCCCCCTCAGGAAGCACAACAGGGAATGGTTACAAATCATGAGATTGACCTTTTGCCCCTGCTCATTTGTTTTGCTTTTGCAAAAATCGTTTTTCGGTAATTTCGCGCTATTTGCGAGGCTCAGCGTCGTGCGAAACCGACCGCGGAAGCCGCCAATTCGTGCGAATGAGCTTTATATTTTTTTTGCGGCGTGTTATTTCGCGAGTTTTTTTGCAGTATTCGTGAGCCGCTTGCAGCGCAACACGCGAATTTACCCCAAGGTCGAGTATGGGCGCGGCCATTAAGCGCATTGCGAGTACAAGTTCGCACGAGATCGTGAGGAAAATCGCGTGTGAACTTACTTTCGCGCTCGTGAACGGGCGGCCATCTTGTTTTTCATTCATTTCCTGTGTCTGGGCATGGTGTTTATCCTCTTGCTATCTTTGCCATCCTTTGCTTGTTTTTAGTTTTTTTTCTAACTATTTTGCTTCTTATCTATTCCTCTCTTTTCCTAGCTGTATATTTTTGTCTTTTCTGCTATTTTTGTTTACTTTTAAACTACTTTTTTTAACTCTTTTCTTCTTCCCTATCCTATTCTTTCTTAATTTTCTACTTCCTACCTTACCTGCCCAGACCATGGTGAAGCCAGGCGCCGTGAAGCTGCCCAGGCACTTGAGGGCCACAACGGAGGCGGGGAGGAGGAGTCCTGGACCCCGTGCCAGTACAGCATGCAAGCGATTGAGGGGGGAGCAGGTGACGTGACGGGAGATCTTCAGCCCGGAGGAAGTGGGCGCGCTGGTCTACTTCGTCCAGCGCCGCCTGCCCAGGACCATCGCGGGAGGCGGCAGGATCGCGGCCGGCGGCAACAACATCCGGGAGCGGCGGAAGCGGTGGCAGAAGGTGTGCTGGGCCATGTCCCAACTCTCCGGGGTCCAGCGCACCTACAGCCAGGTCACCCACCGCTGGACGGACCTCCTGGACCGGGAGCGCGACCTGCTGGACCAGCTAGGCTTGGAGATCCCCGGGCTTGGTGAGTAGTAGTAGCTATTTCATCACTCACTACTATGTTTTCTCCTGCTCTGTGTTATTGTATTGCAAATATTTGTTTTTTACATGGAGCAAGCCAATAATGCTGCTGACGATTACATTGTAGTTAAATTATATTTCAAAATCTTCTGTGCATTTCAGGTGCACTGCTCTCCTTCTCAGTGGCGTTGCTACTATGCTTATTTGTTTTCTATTTTGTGGTCTCATTGGCCTGAGTAACTATTATGTATGAGTGTACTTTACAGAACTGCGTAATGCTAGACACTAGGGGGCAGATTACATTTACAAGCCCCTTGCGCCACGTTTACGTTGCCTTGCGTGACGTAACAGCGGCGTAAACGTGGCACATCCCTGCGAGCCATTTACAGCGTGACGCATCTAGGGAGATGCGTCACGTTATAAAGCCATGGGCCTGCGCCACAATGGGTGCGTTCCTAGTTCGCAGGGTGGGCGGTCCGGCGGCTGTGCGCCTCGCAAAAGTGCCTGCATGAAATCTACAAGATTTAACGCAGGCACTTCTGCGACGCTGCTACGTCAATTCAATTCCTTATGCCTGCTTGAAGCAGGCGTAAGGACTGACACAGCATGTTAAGTATTGGGTGGCCCTGAGCATTACTGGAGATGCATTGCGTTGGCGACATGACTCCAGCGATGCGCCGCTCTTACGTGATGAGATGCGTCACGTAAGTGCCTACCCTTGCGCCAGGGCGCGCCGCATTGTAAATGAGGCGCATCTGCCGTGTCGCAAGGGTAGTTTTGCGTGACGCATTTGATCTGGCGCATCTCTGGAGATGCGCCAGAACGCGTAAGTAAGTATGCCCCTAAGGGGCAGAGTTGCAATTTCCGTCGCATCCCTGCAAAGTAGCAGGGATGCGCCAGTAATTGTGCGGCCCGCTACCACCACCAAACATGGTGCGCCGTATTTGCAATGCAGCGCACCATGGGCCCAAAACGTCACCGAAGCTTTACTGCTGGAGTTGCGTCGTAACGATGGCGCAGCTCCAACAATGCTCTGGGGTACCCTATCTCCCCAATGCTGGGTCAAGCCGTACGTCTGCTTCAAGCAGGTGCAGGGTTTGTGTGACGCATCATTGTCCTAAAGGTGACTGATTGAAATTTTTTAGATTTCCCTCAGCCACTTTTAGGATGTGTCCCAGCGCAGGAATGCCCTCCCTTGCGCTGGAACGCCCCCTGATGGCGCAGGGCTTTATAACGGGATGCATCTCCCAAATGCGTCACGTTGTTATAATATTATACGCCGCACCATGGCGCCTCTTTTGTTTAGCTGCTGCGTCACAAAAGTCACGCAAGAACGGAGCAAAAGAGCCGCAAGGGGCTTAAATCTGCCCCTTCCTTTGTACCCCTGACAATAAGAAAAATAGTGGCGGTGGATTGATAGTTTGACTATTTAAATAACTGGTTATGTAGCAGGCAACTGTTAGTGTTGTCCCTGATCTGACTGAAATCACAATGGAGTTTGTCTGTCACTTTGCGTCTTGCCTGCGGACTGCTGCCTGCCAGTCCTAGGTGAACCTTTCAGTACTTTGTTTAGTGAGTTACGTGACGTTCGAAGTCGCAGGTCCGCAAATCAATGAAAACTAACCCTAATCAATATAATTTCGCGGAAATATTTTGTTATTGTTGTTTTGAAATGTTTGATTTGGTTGACATTGACAAGCAACAATCATCCATGTTTTCTGTTCTTTCTTTGATGTTGTACGTCAGCTCCCCCCAGGGGCGAGGGGACACAGGAGCAGCAGGCGGCGGCGAATGCTGTTGAACAGGGCCAGGATCGGGCAGGCGAGGGCTCCTTTGCTGGCCCCAGTAAGTTTTCATTTTAGACTAGTACCTATTTTTCCTAGCATTCCTCATTTGATTTTTTCAAAATCGTCTTTGATCTTCTTGTAGACTGTATCTAAATTCTTATCCTGCCTCTACTATGACTCCCTGTGGTATTACTAGATTATTCTTATTAGTCTGTCTGTGTAGCTAACTAAGATTGCACGGTTGGCGAAACTCCCATTCTAGTCAGCAATAGCTCTATCAACTTAGTGCAGTCCTCTGGGATTGTCCATAATGTCTTTTGAAGTGTTCTATCTGCTTTGGAAATTCCCAACTATAAAATGTGAATGACCACCAAGAAAGAATAAGATACTACCTTTTGGTTTGGATAGGAGGACAATCCATACCACTACTGTTGCGGGGACAATTCTTCTGCAGAAACAACTATGGACAATAAATAGTGCATTGCTTATCAATTATAATAGGCGCTGTTAGAGTTTCCACATACCTCTGTGATAACAGACTTTGAACCCCCAATGTCCTTACTGACTGACTACATAGTGTGGCACAGTCATTTACCTCCAGAATTCATCGATGATTGATCCCCAATGATGATTATCCAACGTAGCTCAAGAGTACGGAGTCAGAGTCAAGAAGTGTCAGAGGCACGGACTCATGCTTGCAAAAATTGCAAAACCTTTCGCTCAGTCACTCTAGTCTGGACCAAAAAACACAGAGTCAATTTAAGTTTAAAAGCTTTATTAAAAGTAAACACATTTATTAAAATGAAGTCATAATAAAAAAACTAAACGTTTAACTGAGAATGGAAAAGTGGTTAGTGCTGACGATTAATTGAAGACATTTCTTGTGGTCGAGCCGAGCTCTCACCTTGTTTCAACTTGATCTTGTTGTTAGAAGTCCATCTTCTGTCTGTGTGGAGAAAAATGGTGTGTGTTAAAAAGCCAGCCTTCATCAGTTGTGCCAAAAAGTGCAGCAAGACAACACCCTTCCCTGGAAAAAGGGACATTTTTTTTTACTTTAGAGTACACAGTCACAAATTACATTGTTTTCACATGTCTTCATTCCTAGACCAAATACTAGTGAGTGATTTATTCTAACATTCTTAAATGTACTTTGTAGGTGGAACATCTGGTGGCGGGGCCAACGCGGAGGTGGTGGTGCTCGACAAGGAGGCGGAGGGCAATTCTTCAGGGGAGGAGGCAGCGGCTCCAGTGCCGGCTGTGAGAGTTGAGACGGTGGTGGTGGCGGGCAGAGGTAAGCTCTTATATATTCCTTACTTATTGAGATTGAAGACGTGGCTGGGAAGGAAAGAATATGAGATGCATGGCTGGGTGAAGCAATGATTGGTGGAAGGACAACAGCCTGGGTGGGTGACACAGAAACTGTATGTGTCCATATACCTGGATCATGCTACTATCTGACTCTTAGATAGCATATGTGTATCTAGAGCAGGGGTACTCGTAGTACGGCCCGCGGGCCGGTGGTGGCCTGGCAAGCCTTCCTTGGCGGTGCGCAGACCTTGCAGACAACCACTGCTCCCCCGGCCCCCACAGAGCAGAGTGGCGATGCAGGGCCACAAAGAGGTGAAACAGAACAAAGCCTCTGCTCTGTGGGGCCGGGCAAGCAGTGATTGTCAGGGTGGAGATGCAGGGGCGCTACAACAAACAAAGCCTCAATAATATGTTAATGGTCTTTTAAAGACCTGTTAAGTACTTTGGTGTGGCTGTCTGTGTGTGCGCGTTGAGGAAGCTGTCTCAGCCCGGGCTGAAGGCTGACACAGACAGACACACACACAGTGAGATGACAGGGGGGGAGGGAGAGGGAGGCCAGGAGGGAGAGAGAGATGGAGAGGGAGGGCAGGAGGGAGAGCAGGAGGGAGAGAGATGTATGTAGATGCTGGGTCTGGTGGCTCAGTGGATGAAGGCATCTGCTGCAGGGACCTGTGTGCAACCTCATTGTCACAAGTTTTTGTTTTGCTTTAGCCCCGCCCCCTCTGACTCCACCCCCACCAGTGCGGCCCTCGGCCACAAACTACACTGTAAATTTAGCCCCTGAGAGAAAGTTTGTGAGTACCCATGATCTAGAGAGAGTAGACGGTCAGTGGATGAACTAAGTGTAACTTTGAAGAGCATGTAACACTGCACCCGCACGTCCGTTCCAGTGTAGGAAAGGCAAGGAAAAGAAGTTGTAATTTTGTCCAAATACTACCATCAATAGTAGCAGTAGTTTGTATTGCAAGCACAGCATAGATCCGGTTATTACGGTGGCCACTCCCTACCTCTCTTAATAAGTTTAGTAGTACTCAGTCATTCATGTGTGGATGTATCACTGGTCACTCAATAAAAAGCAAAGCACCTAAAGTCATCCCATATGTAAGCAAAAACATCCCATGTGAAGTGATAGATAATCAGATTATTTATCTTCTTCATTTTTCCATTTCTAGTACTCATTTGCACTGTAGGGTGAAAGTTAAATTAATTAAGCAGTAGCCCTTGTAACAGAGTATTCTCAGTGCCACCCATAATAGAAAAGTAAGAGCTTCACCACCTGCATGTACTGGACCGGTACAGTAACGCAAGTCTAGGTCACTCATCATGGCGTGCGTCTCTTTTTCTCGGGTGCAAGTTCACTGCGCTGGCATTATGCCGGCTTGCATAAGATAACGTACCAATTTTCCTAAACAAGAGAGAAGAAGAAGAATAAGACTGGTGTACTGTCATAGTCGACTGTAATGGAAGTCCATAGTGCTCGTAGAATTTGTTCCTTAAACTCCCACTAATGTTAGAGCAAGGATGAAGAAGTGGGAGGTTAGATAGATACTGGCCTCAATAGTTATGTAATGCGCTTGCAAGTTGCTAGTTGTACGGCAACACAAATTTCTGCTGAATGATTGAGTTAATCTTAAAGAGCATTGGTTACAGACTATGTCTTTCTTTCTTCATATAGATGCTCCTTCCAAACCAACAAGGAAGAAGGAGCTGGCTAGAGCGGCCCGGCAACGGAGGATCGATGCCACTGTTGCAGAATATCGGCGGCTGGTGGCCCTGGAGGACGACGAAAGTGTGCAGTCGACCACGACAACAACGTTGTCTGCATCTGCCTCCGTGCCCCCACGGGCTGCCACCCAGCACAGTGCTCCAGCCAGACTGAGCCGGGCTGCCAAAGCCAAACGCCGACGCCGAGCAGCAAGGACAACAGCTGCCTCTCACAGCCATTGCAACTGCAAGGCACGCCTGCGCCGCAGTACCCTGAGGGTGTCCTGCCTTCAGCAGGAGCTCCACCACTTTACAAACGTGTTGGAGGGGCTCCGCGTAGAGCACGCCTTGCTCCGCCAGGAGTATGATGCCCTGGCCCAAAAAGTAAACAGCATCCACCCATAGTGTCCCTTGCCCCTTTTTTAGAGACTTTTGGGGGGTGGGAATCAGGAGTTGGGTTTGGGACTTTTAAAGGACAACCGTTGGGGTTAGGGAGGGTCTTGCGGGAGATTATTTTGTTAGGGATATAAATATACTTTTTCAAACTTTATCTGAGCATACATGTTTTTTACTGCTTGCCTGGTGGGTGGGGGTTTAACAGTAACTTTGTTTTCCTGAAAGTTTAGTTCCATTTTCTTCCTTTAAGTGTAAATGCCCAAATGTTATCAACACTAAGTGCCTCTCACAGAGTAAGTGAAGTGAATTCAAGAGTCCTAGGACTTTAGTAGTACTACCGTCAGTCTCTTGTCTCTCCTAATACTCCATTATACTCCCTCCCACCAAACGCTTATCTTACCTGTAATTTGTGTTTGAAAGTAGGGCTAGACCCAGGGCTGGCTCCACGGGAAACAGCGAATAAGGTTGGCAATCCTGGGCGGATAAAATTTCCTCATAGCGGTGGTACTAGTGGTGTGACACAGTGGCAGTTGCATGCCTATGAAAAAAAAGAAAATGAAATCTGGTTTGTCCTCCTGAGCAATACAATGGTACAATAGAGAATATAGCAGGTGACAGTACACTAGAACAGTGCCACATTGTAGCCTAACAAATGGTAAAGTATAACTACTAATTCGGTTGAAGTTCTTTGACATTAGCCATGGGTCTTTGTCAAGCAGAGTAAGAATATATCCTCGGATTTCTTCACCAGCCTGTTGCTATCACTTTATCCTCCCCAGCAAGTGTGTGGATTTATTGCTGTAATTTAGTCACACATCAATCAAAACCACACAGCCCGGGGGAAGAGGGTTAGGGTTTGAAAAATGGATGGATACGGGGGTTTTGGGAAAGGTTTTGGGAGACAAGAAAAAATAGCACAGCATGGACAAACAATTGTGAACATAAACAAATCTTTGGGTACAAACCTATCCATCAATCTTTGAAAGTGCATGCACTACTGCATGCATGTCAGTGAAAAGTAAGTAGTACTTTCGACAACTGTGGAAGAAAGAATGCGACAGAACAGGGCGTGTGTGGAAATATTGATAACTATATTCAACATAAGGTCTCTGTTGCCAGATACCTGAGAGCCTTGCTGGTCACTATAAATCCATTCACAACACTCAATGGGGTTGGTCTGGAAGGTATAGTAGATAGAAAAGGAGAAATTGCTCTTTTTCTAGGTGTCCCCTCACTCACTAGGGTTTCCCCTTGGTGACATGCTTCATCATTGGGGCCATCCCAGTCCTCTACGGGCTGGGGCGTGCTGCAACTTGCGAATTACGTAGGAGCACTTACAAATGACTATGTGTGGTGCAGATGTGATAGTGGAGTGGACTAAGTGATGTGTTAAGGGATCAATTTAGAAGCAGACAGAGATCCAAGAAATGCAGTCACAGTCATAGAAAGAAACAATGAATACTATATCTGTATGTTGTTGTAGTTGTCCTGTTGAAATTGGTAAGTAAGTTGCATGCAGAAAAAAATTCCTCTTATTAGCGGCACTCCTCCATTGCAGCTGACGCTTCGTCCATCAATGTTGGTCACCAGAAGACACCCTGTAAAAAAAGCACAGCATGGACAAACAATTGAACATAAACAAATCTTTGGGTACAAACCTATCCATCAATCTTTGAAAGTGCATGCACTACTGCATGCATGTCAATGAAAAGTAAGTAGTACTTTCGACAACTGTGGAAGAAAGAATGCGACAGTACAGGGCGTGTGTGGAATTATTGATAACTATATTCAACATAAGGTCTCTGTTGCCAGATACCTGAGAGCCTTGCTGGTCACTATAAATCCATTCACAACACTCAATGGGGTTGGTCTGGAAGGTATAGTAGATAGAAAAGGAGAAATTGCTCTTTTTCTAGGTGTCCCCTCACTCACCAGGGTTGCCCCTTGATGACATGCTTCATCATTGGGGCCATCCCAGTCCTCTACAGGCTGGGGCGTGCTGCGACTTGCGAATTACGTAGGAGCACTTACAAATGACTATGTGTGGTGCAGATGTGATAGTGGAGTGGACTAAGTGATGTGTTAAGGGATCAATTTAGAAGCAGAGAGAGATCCAAGAAATGCAGTCACAGTCATAGAAAAAAACAATGGATACTGTATCTGTATGTTGTTGTAGTTGTCCTGTTGAATTTGGTAAGTAAGTTGCATGCAGAAAAAATTCCTCTTATTAGCGGCACTCCTCCTTTCCATCTGACGCTTCGTCCATCAAGGTTGGTGACCAGAAGACACCCTGTCCACTGCCTGCCTGGCGGATGCTGAATTGCGGCTCGCTAAGGTGAAGCCTGACTCCATCCTTTTTTCCCCATTGCACAGACTGAAACCCGGCCTGTAATTATTCAACGAAAAACAGGAAGTGATATAATATTACAACACCACTGAAAAATAAATATAAGGTATGTAGGCTGTGGAGTGCAAAAAGTCACACTTTGATTTTCCTAGTAGACAGTACAATATTTTTGAAAGTGCGTACTCTGTCTGAGTCACCTTTTGAAGGATAACTAAGTATGGGCAAATTAATGTAGCGGATCTTTCCCCTCAAGCTAGGTGTACTGTAAACTGTGTTTTAGAACAAAATTAGATCTTCCCAGCAGTGCTCCCACCCAGACCCTTACTAAAGCCAGTCGCAAAAATGTAGAAGACCCCCAATCAAATCTCAAAAAACGAGGCCTAGCAGAAAACTGGTGACAAAACGTACTTTGAAAGTAAAAGTAGGCCTAAATACCCCCTTACCCACCGTGGATTGTATTCAAACCACTTGCAAGCAACCAAGCAAAAGTATCCATAGCCAGCATCGCTCCAAGACTCGAAAACCCCCCCCACCCAAACACATGCAATAGAAATACTGCTAACCCTAACGAACCCTAAGTTAAGAATAGTGGCACAGGCTTTCTTTAACTATGCCAAATCCCCCTTTTCCCACCATGGATTTTAGTCAAATGACTTGCAACCAAAATTACACATTCTCACGAGTGCTCTAAGACCCCAGAACTCAGTTGCAAAAATCTAGAACACCCAGAAACACATGCAATCCTGCTGCTAGGGCTAACCCTAACGAACCCTAAGTTACAAAAAGTGCCAAAAGGCTTTTCCGCGTGGATTTTGTCCCAACCACTTCTACCCGGTATTAGACCTTCCCAGGAATGCCCCAAGACCCACCAACCCACCCGCCAAAAAGCATAACACCCCCATCAGGCCAAAAGCAAAATCTCCTACTTACAACATTTCTCGGCCTTCGGTCCAAACGCGCTGTGTAGCTAGGCCATAAGTCCGGTTTACCACCACGGATTTCATGAAAAGCAAATGCAATCAAAATTAGAGTGTCCCAGCAGTGCTCCCAGACCCCGAAACTCACCCACAAACAGCCGGAACCCCCCCAAAGAGCACCTCAAAGGCAAGCAAGTCAGCAAAAACACCAAAATATTTCCGCCTCGGATTTGGTCCAAACCACTTTTATCCGGTATTAGAGCTTCCCAGCAATGGCCCCAGAGCCATCAACCCAGGAGAAAACGAGTAGAAGACCCCCAAACAGCCAAAGAGCAAAAGTACAAAAATGGGGGCTTAGTCATTTTTTTGCAAATTTCCCAAATCACTCCGCGCGCGCTCTGCAGCTAGGCCCTAACTCCCCTCTGCCACCATGGATTTGCTTCAAACCTCTTGCAAAGTAAAGTATCCATAGCCAGCAGTGCTCCCAGACCCCGAAACCCACCCACAAACACCAGGAAACCCCCCAAACAGGCCCCCGAAAACGCTACATTGAGCAAAATGTCAGAAATAGCAACAACAAAAAATCGGCGTGGATTTTGTCCCAACCACTTCTATCCGGTATTAGACCTTCCCATGAATGCCCCAAGACCCACCAACCCACCCGCCAAAAAGCATAACACCCCCAAACAGGCCAAAAGCAAAATCTCATACTTACAATATTTATCGGCCTTCGGTCCAAACGCGCTGTGTAGCTAGGCCATAAGTCTGGTTTAGCACCACGGATTTCCTGAAAAGCAAATGCAATCAAGATTAGAGTGTCCCAGCAGTGCTCCCAGACCCCGAAACTCACCCACAAACAGCCGGAACCCCCCCAAAGAGCACCTCAAAGGCAAGCAAGTCAGCAAAAACACCAAAAAATTTCCGCCTCGGATTTGGTCCAAACCACTTTTATCCGGTATTAGAGCTTCCCAGCAATGGCCCCAGAGCCGTCAACTCACCCGCAAAGAGGTTGAACAACACCCCCACAAGTGCTGAGTCTTTCTTCAGTGGGCGTAAACCATCCTCTGCTTTGATGGAAATAGGAGTCTGGAGGAGGAGGATAGAAGAGCATGTTCTTCTGAACTTGTGAACCTGAGGAATGCAGACTGCGGCACCTTCAAATCAATAAGCAAACAAGTGAAGACAGTTCTGCTGATGGGCTTGTTTTTGTGATTAGGTGATGGAAGTTTGAATTATATTAACTGTGCACAACAAAGAAAGACAGACACACAGGAATAAAAGTGAATAAGGACGAAAAAGAAAGTTATTGATTCATTGTCTCATTTTCAGGGCTCGGTATCACGGTCCACGAATAAAAATAAGGCTTCGTCATCATACTCTGCGAATTCAGGCAGGGTGAGCTCAGTGTCACCTGACAGATAAGAAATTCCCTCATCTATGTTGCTGTCTACCTCGTCTTCATCCGGCGCGCTCTCTCGTACTCTGTAATCTGGTGGTAAGAGGTGCTGATTCATCTTGATCATTGTTAACCTTTCCGCATTTTTGGGCGAGAGGCGGCTCCGTTTGGAAGTTACAATGCCACCAGCAGCACTGAAAACACGTTCAGAAGACACGCTTGCGAGTGGGTAAGACAAGTAGTTTAAAGCCAGGTTGGAGAGCTGTGGCCACAATTCTTTTTTCCCATGCCAATACGCCAATGGGTCAGCATTAACATAGACCTCTGTTGAGTCATTCAGATAGTCCTTCACCATCGACTCAAGGTTCTCCTTCAAGGTTCCTCCACTTTGCTTAGCTGTTGCTTGACCTTTTGAGAACCAAACCCAAGCCGAGCTAGCCAATCCTCTTCAGCCTCCAATGTTAATGTTGTGTCTGGTGGTGCAGATGATCCGGTTGCCGGTCTCTTTAACGACTGAGAGGTCACTTGTGCCACAACCACAGGTGCAGAAGTGGATTGTTGTGACTGGGGATGGCTTGCTGATGCTGATGTACTGCCTTTTCCTTCAATTTGCTGCCGTTCTCTTTCAAACCTCTTGGCTGCGGAGGCTAGCCACTGTTTGTACTTTGTAACATCTTCATCAGCAAAAGGAAAGAATGCTTGGCCTGACAGTGCCTTTTTGTAGCGTGGATCCAGAATAGTAGCACAAATGTAATGCTGGTTTGAGTGGATCATTTTAAGACGTTCATCACCTTGTAGGTGCTCTAATAATTTCTCCGCCAGAACAAAAGGGTCTTGGTTTTCTTCATCTTTTTCAAACACAGAACACACCTCCTTCAGTTGGTGCTCCAGCATGTACAACAATGGGATAGCTTTTCCCAAATGACAGTCCTCCTTGCTGACTGCACGCGTGAAGAACTCAAAAGGACGAAGCATGCTTGTCAGGCTTTTAACTATGTCCCCTTTGCGCTGCACCCATCCTCAGGTCCTCCTTCTGAGCTGTACCCTGTGTTAAGAAATAGTGATCGAGTACCGTATACTGCTCATACAGATGCTCTAGCATGTAGAAGGTTGAGTTCCAACGTGTTGCCACCTCCTGGATGAGTGCTTTCACTGGCATGTGACGTTCATATAGCAGGCTCCTCAGATGCTTCCGGGCCTTAAAAGAATGGCTGAAATGTTTGCACATTTTTCGGCAGGTGTCCACTACCCTGTACGCTGCACTGTCTTTATCACTCAAGAATTTTTTGACAACCAGGTTTATACAGTGCGCCAAACACGGCACTCTGAAATAGTCACCCAGCTGCATGGCCTTAACTATATTGGCGCCATTATCCGTGGAAACATAACCAACCTGGCGTTTTTTTGGGGACAGCCAGTCAAGGACCTTTGTGTTAAACACATCCAAAATGTTTTGTGCTGTGTGACGTTTCTCCAAACCAAACATGGCTAGTGTTGCATGTTTCCGAGCAGCTTTAAAAACTTTGTCCGGGTCAACACCTGCGTTTAGCTTTGCTTTAACCCCTGAAAAAGAGACCCAGTGTGCAGTGATGCACATGTAATCAGCGCCTGCGCCATTGGTCCACATGTCTGTTGTCAGATGTATAGTGTGAACAGCACTCTTCTGCAAAGCTGCCCCAATCACCTCCAGAACATCTTCATGTAGTGCTGGAACCGCAACTCGGGCAAAATAGAACCGGCTAGGAACCTTCCATTTAGGGCAGAGCGCTGCCACTAATTCTAGAAAACCAACCCCTTCTACAAAAGAAAAAGGGAGAAGGTCCAGAGCTAGCATTTTAGCCAGCTTAGTGTTATACAGACGCGTCAGTGGGTGGTTGCGTTCATATTGCGCTTCTGTAAACAACATCTTTTTAATGTTGCCCTGGACCAAGGATTTACGGGATGATGATGATGATATCTTCGACCCAGTTACGCTCGCTGATGAACTTTTTCTCATTGGTGTCTCACTCTCTCCCACACTCTTAGTGTGGCTCACATGGGGTGTGCTGCTGACAGGGGTACTGGGTGTAAGTAAAGTGTTTGACACGTCTTCTTCCTCCTCGTCATCATCAGATGAAACATCAACGTTTTCATTACGTGCAATTCGGGCTTCCTTGATCGCCTCTAGGTGCGCAAACCATTGGACAGCGTGCGTTCTCCTAAAATGACCTCTCTGGCCTCCGGTACCATAGTTGGTACCAAACTTACCACGACCAACTCGAAGCTTACAAATGCTACAAATGGCTACGTTTTCCTTTTTTGGGCAAACACTAAAGAAGTCCCAAACTGCAGACTTGAAATGTCTTTGGGGGCCGGAGGAGGCGGCGATACTGGTGGTGGTGGTCCTGCTGCTAATGCCAGATGAAGTGGAGGATGTGGATTGCCGAACTTCAGTACGTTTTGCACTTTCACCACCACTAATTGAGGTCGAGGTGGATGGAGGTCCCTTCTTGCGAGGAAGAAATATGGAAGCGGTAGGTGTTGGCGTACTAGTTAACTCCAAATCCAATGATTGTTGTGTTTCCATTGCCTCCTCGTCGACATCATCATCACGCTCAGCAGCTTCTCGGGATAGGGTCAAAATGTCTCTTTGCTGCATGCCCGCTGGGGCTGCAGTGACCTTTATGATGACTGGCTCGTCGTCGTGAGAGGCTTCATCAGCAGCAGTATCCGTCACTTCTTGTTGAGCCTCATTACACTCCATAGCTATGAGTTTTTTGACGACCTTCCTTTTACGCTTAGGTATCTTTGTCAGATCATGGTGTGCCTCACTCTCAGACTGCCGTGATGATGGTTCCCAATCTTCATCCAGATTAAGATCATCAGAAGGAGGTGGGCTTGAAGAAGATGTAGACACCCCCTTGATCTTTTCCTTGCTAGGGATGTGGAAGACAATGAATGATCATCAGGAGGAGTGGCTTCCTCAGATGATACCTCAGTTTGATTGTCAATTTCCTGATGTGCCCCTACTTCGGGAGGAACAACTATTGTGGGCACTTGTGACCCTCCATGCACCTCTGCTTGCGCATCTCCTTGCGCTGCCTCTCCTTCCACATGTACTTGGGCTTGTACTTGCACATGGTGTTGTTGTTGCGCTGTGGTTGTTCAACACTTGCCAGATGAGTTACAACAACCTGTGTTGATTCAGGGACATTGCTGCTACTTTCTTGCGATGAGCCAACATCACTGGTCGATGGTGATTGAAGAAGTACACTGACTGCCTCTGAAGCACTCAAGGGCTTTGACTTAAGTTGGCGTGGTGGTGGAGGCACTGAACCCAATGGAGTGGGGTGCTGCTCCCAGCTTGGTCCCCGGCAGATCCCGCTGCTGCTGCAGGCGTACTTTTTTTTGCTCCCAAAAAACGCGGTGGCCGGCACACCAGCCTCCTTGGTAACTTGCTTCTTCTGCTCCTTACTAGCAACTTTCTTGCTAGAGGAGATACGGAGACCTTTTTTTGGGGCCATCTTCTTCAGAGCAGGTCAGACAGCAGGCCGCAGTTGCACGAATTGCAGAGTTGTCTGAGGCCAGACGTGACGTCGCGTGACGTTATGCTGCACACACACACCGCTGCAGGACTTCTTCCTGGCACTGGTGGTTCTCTTGAGTCTTGTGCACCTAAAAGCAATGGAAGACAGAGGAACATCAGTTCAGTTATACACCCCAAAAAAATCGAAAAAAACAGAAAAATCAGCACAATCCCATGCCCTCCATGATGCTTAAATTCAAGACACCCCACAGAAAGACTAGGCACATGCAACACTCACTAGTCACTACCCCTGGTGAAAAGGCCACAACAACAGGCCAAAAAAACGAAAATCGCTGAAAAATGTGCACAATCCAAAGCCATACAGCCCCTCCATGATGTTTAAATTCAAGACAACCCACAGAAAGACTAGGCACATGCACCACTCACTACACCTGGGCATAATGGATGAAAGCTAGGCAAAATGGGTGCAGGCCTGAGAACACTGCCTGCATTCAAAATGGCCCCCTCCATCACAGCACATGGCCAGGGCCTGTAGCAGCACTCAAAATGGCCCCCAACCACATGGCCTGTCCACAACAGGCCAAAAAAACGAAAATCACAGAAAAATCAGCACAATCCCAAGCCATCCAGCCCCTCCATGATGTTTAAATTCAAGACAACCCACAGAAAGACTAGGCACATGCACCACTCACTACCCCTGGGCATAATGGATGAAAGCTAGGCAAAATGAGTGCAGGCCTGAGAACACTGCCTGCATTCAAAATGGCCCCCTCCATCACAGCACATGGCCAGGGCCTGTAGCAGCACTCAAAATGGCCCCCAAACACATGGTCTGTCCACAACAGGCCAAAAAACGAAAATCACAGAAAAATCAGCACAATCCCAAGCCATCCAGCCCCTCCATGATGTTTAAATTCAAGACAACCCACATAAAGACTAGGCACATGCACCACTCACTACCCCCTGGTGAAAAGGCCACAACAGGCCAAAAAAACGAAAATCGCAGAAAAATCAGCACAATCCCAAGCCATCCAGCCCCTCCATGATGTTTAAAGTTCAAGACAACCCACAGAAAGACTATGCACATGCACCACTCACTACCCCTGGGCATAATGGATGAAAGCTAGGCAAAATGGGTGCAGGCCTGAGAACACTGCCTGCATTCAAAATGGCCCCCTCCATCACAGCACATGGCCAGGGCCTGTAGCAGCACTCAAAATGGCCCCCAACTACATGGCCTGTCCACAACAGGCCAAAAAAACGAAAATCACAGAAAAATCAGCACAATCCCAAGCCATCCAGCCCCTCCATGATGTTTAAATTCAAGACAACCCACAGAAAGACTAGGCACATGCACCACTCACTACCCCTGGGCATAATGGATGAAAGCTAGGCAAAATGGGTGCAGGCCTGAGAACACTGCCTGCATTCAAAATGGCCCCCTCCATCACAGCACATCACCAGGGCCTGTAGCAGCACTCAAAATGGCCCCCAACGACATGGCCTGTCCACAACAGGCTAAAAAAACGAAAATCACAGAAAAATCAGCACAATCCCAAGCCATCCAGCCCCTCCATGATGTTTAAATTCAAGACAACCCACAGAAAGACTAGGCACATGCACCACTCACTACCCCTGGGCATAATGGATGAAAGCTAGGCAAATGGGTGCAGGCCTGAGAACACTGCCTGCATTCAAAATGGCCCCCTCCATCACAGCACATGGCCAGGGCCTGTAGCAGCACTCAAAATGGCCCCCAACCACATGGTCTGTCCACAACAGGCCAAAAAAACGAAAATCACAGAAAAATCAGCACAATCCCAAGCCATTCAGCCCCTCCATGATGTTTAAATTCAAGACAACCCACAGAAAGACTAGGCACATGCACCACTCACTACACCTGGGCATAATGGATGAAAGCTAGGCAAAATGGGTGCAGGCCTGAGAACACTGCCTGCATTCAAAATGGCACCCTCCATCACAGCACATGGCCAGGGCCTGTAGCAGCACTCAAAATGGCCCCCAACCACATGGCATGTCCACAACAGGCCAAAAAAACGAAAATCACAGAAAAATCAGCACAATCCCAAGCCATCCAGCCCCTCCATGATGTTTAAATTCAAGACAACGCACAGAAAGACTAGGCACATGCACCACTCACTACCCCTGGGCATAATGGATGAAAGCTAGGCAAAATGGGTGCAGGCCTGAGAACACTGCCTGCATTCAAAATGGCCCCCTCCATCACAGCACATGGCCAGGGCCTGTAGCAGCACTCAAAATGGCCCACAACCACATGGTCTGTCCACAACAGGCCAAAAAAAGGAAAATCACAGAAAAATCAGCACAATCCCAAGCCATCCAGCCCCTCAATGATGTTTAAATTCAAAACAACCCACAGAAAGACTAGGCCCATGCACCACTCACTACCCCGGGTGAAAAGGCCACAACAGGCCAAAAAAACGAAAATCACAGAAAAATCAGCACAATCCCAAGCCATCCAGCCCCTCGATGATGTTTAAATTCAAAACACCCCACAGAAAGACTCAGTGCACCCACCACTGAGTAACCCTGGGCAAAAGGCCCCAAAACAGCCCAAAAATCGAAAATTCCAAAATTGTAGTTGCAGCAACTGTAATGCCCCAAACAAACTTACTTGTGAAATTTCTAATCCAAAAGTGATCCAAAGAAAGTCAAAAAGGCCTCAAATCCAAATATCCAGCAGTATCCACAAAAAGTAATCCTTCCAGCTCCAGATCCAAATGAAAGGTGACCAGGAGATGGACAAAGCACTGGGAGGAGCCTGCTGGACAGGAACAGGAAGTTGAAGACTGTGGGGCACTTTCTTCCTCCCCCCCCCCTCCCCAAAATGGACTCCTCGCAAAAAAAGTGCAGGCAAATATCAACCTGAGGAGTTATTCAGATAAAAATCATCATTTCCAGAAGGTTTATGCTGCTTGCTGGTGGATTTCTTGTGCAGAATTGCAAATTTAATATTTTCGCGAGTGCGAGATTGTTGCTGCTCGCTGCATCTCCAAGCTCGCAATTGCGAAGAACCGCGATACGTGATCACGGCGTACTCGCGTTGACAAACTCTCGCTGTAATAGTTGGCAAGCCGCGATTACGTAATCGCGCTTGCCAAATTCCCGCGGGATCCCGCAGCAAGATCCAAATTGGCGCAGCACTCGCAAAATATCAAGAAAAATAACTCGCCAAACGATGAATGACGGGAAGTAAACGCCGCGCGCCGCAAAATTGTATCACCAAGAAGAAAAAAAATCCGCTGGGTGCGAATTTGCGGATTTTGTGGGAAATTCGCGAATTTCGCGGATTGCGAATTTACCGAAAATCCGCAAAATCCGCGAGCGGGACGGATTTTAAGCCCATGCTTAATGCCACCCTCTCTCACCTCAACTGCTACATCTAAGAATTCACAGTATGTGTTACTGATGGTATATGTAAAACGGAGATTGAGGTCATTGATTCCTAGATGATTAATGTACTGTCTTGCTAGTGTTTCCGGGCCATTCCAAATTATGAACAGGTCGTCGATGTACCTGATCCACATTAAAATGTGGTTAGTGTAAATCTCTGACTCCTCTGACCATACGACCTGTTCCTCCCACCAGCCCAGGAAAAGATTCGCTAGGCTGGGGGCGAAACAGGTCCCCATCGCGGTCCCAGATCGTTGTCGGTATACCGCTTTCTCAAAGAGAAAAATATTCTCTTGTAGACAGTATAACATTATTGTTTTAAGCATAGTGTTGTGCTCACAACAATCCACATGTCGACTCCTCAAATAATGCATGCATGCTTCTACCCCTTTAACCTGATTGATACATGTATAAAGTGAGCATACATCCATGCTAATCATGTAATATCCATCCTCCCATTCAAGATCATGTAATCTTTTCAAAAAATCCGTGCTGTCCCTACAATAGGAATTCAGGTTCAGTACATATTCATTTAGATATAGGTCCAAGAATATTGAAGTGTTCTCCAGTAACGCCCCATTTGAGGACACAATAGGACGCCCTGGTGGTATAGTGGGGTCCTTGTGGATCTTGGGAAGGAAGTATATACATGGGATACGTGGGTTGTCTTTTTTCAGAAATTTATACTCATCCGTGTCCAATAATCCAGTGTGGTACCAGCCTCCAAGCAGTATATGATAATCCTTTATTATCTTTCTGTACTGTTCCCAGTTGATCAGTTCGTAGCAGGAGGTATCGTTTAATTGTCTCATTGCATCCAACTTGTACTCTTTATAGTTCATAACTACAACGTTGCCCCCCTTAACGGAGGGCTTAATCACAATTGTGGTATCTTCCTCTAACTTTTTCAGTGAGGTTCTTTGTTCTTTTGTGAGATTATCCCATTTGGAATTTTTGAAGATGTTTCTAGTTCTCTTTAATTCTGTTATGACTGCTTGGCTGTAGGCCTCTATGTTGTCAAATGGGACATTCGGATTGAATTTAGTCTTTAATTTAAGGCCACTGTGCTTTACTTGTCTGTTCGTTACGCCACATGCTTGTAGGACCACATGATCGCTTCTTTCATCTTCATCAGCAATCTCCAATTGGTACATATCTCTTAAGAGTTCAATATCTTGTACCTGTAAGTTTATATCTGAGGGTCCCATTGTCTCGGTCATTTTTTGTTTTTTGTTTAGTGCTGGAGCGAGTTGCATATAATTTCAGCAGTTTCAGTTTCCTAATGTATAGGAATAGGTCCACCCTTGTGTCTGTGTAATCCAGAGTGGCACTGGGGCAGAAGAATAATCCCAATTCTAGCAATGATATTTCCGTTGGGTTTAGTAGTCTATTAGAGAGATTCACAACTGTGTTATTTTCTTCGCCGGTGTCAGCTGTGGGTCTGCACATTTTGTTATTTTTGTGTCTCCTTTTTATTCGTCTTCTTCGTCCGCTGTTCCGCGTCCTCTTCCTCTTCCTTTTCTTACGTTCTTTCCCCTGGATGTCTGTCCTCTGGTTTGTACTCTGTTCTGTTGGCTTTGATTGTTCTTTTGTTTCAGGATTTCGAACTTGTGATGGAAGGTCAGAGGACGTATCCCTAAAGGGATCCCTGTAGTGCGATCTTCTGCGTCTGTGCTTATATCAGAGCTTGACCCTGTAGATACAGCGGCTGTTTTCTTATTTGTCCAGTTGGCCCTGATATTCTTTTGTGCTTTATCGTACTTTCTAGCGTATGTTAATATGCGTCCTTCCGCATAATCTCGTTTGTCCCTAAGGAACTTTCTTTGTTTTTTCTGCTTGATGGTTTCTTCGTAATCCAGCAATTTTTTCGGGAGTGTTTTGATAAACTCCTCAAATCCTTTCTCAGTTTTATATTTGTCCAATTCCGTCTTGAGACTCGATAATTCTTTTCGTGTGGTATCCAAATCAATTTGTGCGTACTTCACACGCATTTCGAGCATGCCTTTACATGTTTTGGCCATATATTGTGCCCACTCCGTGAGTAAGTCTTTATTAGGATTGTCATAAGTAGGTACAATGCTTATCCTCAATCCCTAGGGACTCTGCCAACCTCCACGTGGTTGGTGAGAGAAGCAACTTCCCACCATTTATTAATTTCACGCTTACTTAGTCTTTCCAGAAGCGCTAGCTTTTGCTTTAGTGTGGAGTCTCCGCTGTTTTGGGCTGCACTGGTCATCGCGCTTACATGCGCGATGTCTTGCTCCTCGCTAAATAGGGGCAGGGCTTCGGCTTGCCTCGCTGTCTCCCATTCACTCATCATTCAACAGCCGATCTCCTCGCGCCACTGTAGTTATACGTGGCAGCCGTGTTTGCCTCCATGCAACGGTATTTGAGCGCGTGTGATTTTGGCGCTTGGGCAGAGGCATAATAACGTGTGTTTAGGGAAGTGCTGAAGGGAAGGCATTCTCTCACAAAACACGCTCCCCCGCACTAACCCTAACACATATATTGGCTCACCCGTCTTCTTCCAAAGTCTTAGATGGGAGGCGGTCAGAATCGCTTCAATCCTTTTGTACTTCAAAACTGCTGCTCGAGCGATCCTCGGCCAAACAACGCTGATGTCATCGATAGCAGCAGCCGCTACTCTTTATTTCCACAGATTCCGAATCCCACTAGATAGAAGGACACAGAGATGACACACCAGGAGATCTTTGCACAAATCCTTTAATGTGCACTCGTAGAACAAGGACGACGCATTTAGGCGTAAGCCTTTTTCAAGTAGCCACCATTTTGAAATATCAACATATATAAGTCCTTCTACCATGTCCTAGCCCATGAACATAAAGAAAACACTACAATACTAAAACAACATAAATTGTTACAATATTATTCTGTATATGTGTACACATTTCAACAATTAGATTACATTGTATTCGTGAACGTGTAAGAATTAGTATGTGGCTATCGAGCGGGACTAGGAGAGTGACATCGTTAATGTTAACTAGCAATTTCCAGCTATGCGATCATGAACTACAAAATCGCAATGACTAAAGGGAAACGGAGTCTTTAGGGTGTCGCATGGCTGTCTGTGATGCCGCGCGACTCCGGACTACAAACTCGTATTGCCTGTCGGGAAATGAGGTATGGGATGATAATTCTTCTCCATAATTCATTTCTTTCGGGGTCTTACATTCCATATCTATTATACATAGGAGTCCTAACTTTACTACTACTAAATTGAGAAAAATCCTAATTTTAAGACTTTCGGTATTCACAGAAGGCATTTAGGAGTCCTGAAGTTAGGAGTCCTAACTTCTGTGAATACCGAAATGAGTAAGTTCATTCTGTGAATACCAAAAGTAGTAAGTGCATTCTGTGAATGCCAAAAGTAGTAAGTTCATTTTGTGAATACCAAAAGTAGTAAGTGCAATCTGTGAATACCAAAACAGTAGTAAGTTTAGGATTGAGTCTTAAGTTCATTCTGTGAATCGGGCCCATCCTGCTGAATGGCTCACTACAATATTGAAACAGTAGTGTGAGAGTGCTTGGTAAAAATGTAAAGATACAGACTGGGGAATTGAAGGTATAAAAGACAAGTTTGCCGGTGCATACAACACTGCATGCATAGTCTATAGGTGTTTGAAGCAGTCCATGCCCTAAGGCACACTTTCCACCATGTGTACTTGGGTACTGGCTGAATGATAACAATTCTGCAAGGAGAGTGTGTGGCTGAATGTATAGCACCTTTACGTTTACAACAGTGTATAGATAAGCATATACTGCTGTATGGTTCACTACAATACTGAAACAGTAGTGTAAGAGTGTTTGGTGAAAGTGTACGATACACACTGGGTAATTGAAGATATATAAGGCAAGCTTGCTGGTGTATACAACAGTGAATGCATAGTCTATAATGATTTGAAACAATCCATGCCCTAAGGCCTACTTTGGTGCATGACTACTTGGAAAACGACTGAATGCTTACACTTCTACAAAGAGATTGTCTAGCTGAATATATAACACCTTCAGTCTTAGAACAATGCATACATAAAAACATACTGATGTATAACTCACTACAATACTAAAATAGCACATTTGTTCAGCTCTTCTATGACACTGTTACTAATTTAGAAACAGTCTTCAAATTGTTTTGTTGATTTTACATACTGAATTTTATATGTTGTAGGTCCTTGTACAAAAACATAAACACTTCATTTTTTCATTTTTTCATTTTTTATAATACTGAAAACAAAACTAGCTTTATCAACTATTTTGCCCTTTTAAAAATATTATACAAATACCATTCTTAACTACTTTATAAGATTATATAAATATGATCTAGCCTTATAGCCCGCCATAGAAGGCTATACCGGCTATTAAAGGCTCTCTCCAGCATTAAAGATCCAAGCCGAAGGCTTTGAGCTGAGCCCACGCTCTGTGCATGCGTTGCGTCTGCGTGTTTCGGTGGATATTGTGTGCGTAGGTGCCATATCTGCCCCTCTGTCTGGGTGTGTACCTCAACGGTTCGCACTCACTGTGCGCCTACGTCTATTTTTTAGAAAAGGCACTGTGCGCCGTCCATCAATCTGACATCCTGTTTGACCAATCACAGCTCTGAAACCCTAGTACATATTGTTTAACCAATGACTGTCATCTTAAGTTATAAGTAACCTCCCATTCTTGTACAAGTAAACTTTTAAGTAACCTCACATCCTTCTAGACAAGGTGGCTAGATTGTGCTATTTCCCGCTCAATTGGGCGACTTTTTCCCCAGTTGTGCGGGAAAAACCCATGCATAGTGGTGGACTAGTTTTTGGGCTACATTGTAGTGTTTGTGTGCAATTTCCTAGCCTGGGCGGGCCCCCAAAGAGAATACCGTGGCATGATGCCATCATACCCTCTCAGTCTCAAATCAGACCACAGCACGCGCTATGAGAGTGGTTCCAAGTGATCACTCATTGGAGGTCCGATTCTGGGCCTGCCTCTGTGCACATGATAACCCCTCCCCTGTCTCTCTCTGTTGTAAATTGTTGGTGCACACACTCACACTTGCACATGCACGCTGCACGGCCGCCCACACTCCCCAGATGTCACCACCTAGCTTTCTTGCGATTACTAAGCCTGGAAGCCAATAAATTAGCCAATAGGAGGTCCCCCAGGGCCGTCATTCTTGTAGCGCACAAAAATGCTACCAATGACGACCTTGGGCATTGTTTGGTCAGCCCCCGTGGTTCCCATATAATGCAGGGACTGACCTGAGCACACTCTCTTTTGCCTGCCTGTGCTGCGGTGACAGACCCTCGTCGTTGTCGTCTGTTTGCTGGAGCGGAGGAGGACTTATGACATTCGACGTGGTGTCACTACTGCTGTTGCCTAGCCACGCCACCGTAGGCACGGTGGCGGCAGCGCCCGTGCCCAGCCCAGCCCAGCCCAGTCCCAGGCCCAGCCAAAGCACCAGCCTTTGAAGACAAGACAAGAGACGACAGAAGCAAAGGTAGGAGAAGCTGTCACACCATCAGCCTCCGCTCCAGGCCCAGTCCATGCCAGACCCAGCAGCTCAGTCCCTACCCTCAGGCAGTCTCATCCTCAACCCAGGCCCAGCAGCCACAGATCATTTGTGTCTGCATACATTTCTGTGTCGTATTTCTATGGTACACCATGTGCTTTGGCCTTTATTCTAATGAATTGTAAGTGCATGATGGTACTATTTTCTGCATCACCAGCCCTCCTAGGCCTCCTAAGCCTCCATTCTTATTGCCCTCCCAGCCCTCAATGGATTTAAATTGTGCGTACATAATGGAAATTTTTCTTTCTGCATCACGGGGTCCTCCAGGCCTCTTTTTTTTAATAAATTGTGCTTGCATGAATTTCTGTGTCGTATTTCTGTAGTACGCCACGTGCTTAGCCTTCTATTCTTATTATTCTGCGTGCCTGATAGTATTTTTTTCTGCATCACGAGCCCTCCTAGGCCTCTATTCTTATTGATCTTTTGTTCATGATCGTAATATTTCCGTCTGTGTTGCGGAGCCCTCCCAGGCCTCATTTCTTATAAATTGTGTGTCCATGAATTTCTGTGTCGTATTTGTATGGTACACCACATGCTATGGCCTTTATTCTGATAAATTGTAAATGCATGATGGTATTTTGTGCATCACGTAGCCCTCCTACCCCTCAATGGTTTTAAATTGTACGTACATAATGGACATTTTTCTTTATGCGTCACGGGGTCCTCCATGCCTCTTTTTTTAATAAATTATGCATGCATGAATTTCTGTGTCATATTTCTGTATTACGCCACGGGCTTAGCCCTCTATTTTTATTAATTCTGAGTGCATGATACTATTTTTTTCTGCGTCACAAGCCCTCCCAAGCCTCTATTCTTATTGATCTTGCTTCATGATCGTAATATTTCCTTCTGTGTGACGGGGCCCTCCCAGGCCTCATTTCTTATAAATTGTGTCCATGAATTTCTGTGTCGTATTTCTATTGTTCGCCACGTGCTATGGCCTTTATTCTTATAAATTGTAAGTGCATAATAGTATTATTTTCTGCTTTACGTGGCCCTCCCAGCCCTCAATGATTTTAAATTGTGCATACATAATAGAAATTTTTCTTTCTGCATCACGGGGTCCTCCAGGCCTCTTTTTTTTAATAAATTGTGCATGCATGAATCTCTGTATAGTATTTCTATGGTACACCACATGTTTTGGCCTTTATTCCTATAAATTGTAAGTGCATGATGGTATTTTTTTCTGCATCATGTGGCCCTCCCAGCCCTCAATGGTTGTATTTTGTGCGTACATAATGAACATTTTTCTTTCTGCGTCACGGGGTCCTCCAGGCCTCCTTTTTTCTATAAATTGTGCATGCATGAATTTCTGTGTCGTATTTCAGTACTACGTCACATGCTTAGCCCTCTATTCTTATTAATTCTGCATGCATGATAGTATTTTGTTCTGCCTCACGAGTCCTCCTATGCCTCTTTTCTTATTGATCTTTTGTTCATGATCGTAATATATTTCCTTCTGTGTTTTGGGGTCCTAACAGGCCTCATTTCTTATAAATTGTGTGTCCATGAATTTCTGTGTCGTATTTCTATGGTACGCCACGTGCTATGGCCTTTATTCTGATGAATTGTAAGTGCAAGATGGTATTATTTTCTGCATCACGTGGCTTTCCCAGCCCTCAATGGTTTTAAATTGTGGCTACATAATGAAAAATATTTTTCTGCTTCACGGGGTCCTCCAGGCCTCTATTTTCTAATAAATTGTGCATGCATGAATTTCTCTGTCGTATTTCTCTAGTACGCCACGTGCTTAGCCCTCTATTATTAATTCTGCTTGCATGATAGTATTTTTTTCTGCGTCATGAGCCCTCCCAGGCCTCTATTCTTATTGATCTTGCATTCATGATCGTAATATTTCCTTCTGTGTTATGGGGCCCTCCCAGGCCTCATTTCTTATAAATTGTCTGTCCATGAATTTCTGTGTCGTATTTCTATGGTACGCCACGTGCTATGACCTTTATTCTTATAATTTGTAAGTGCATGATAGTATTATTTTCTGCATCAAGAGGCCCTCCCAGCCCTCAATGGTTTTAAATTGTGGGTATATAATGGAAAGGTTTCTTTCTGCTTCACGGGGTCCTCCAGGCCTCTTTTTTTAATAAATTGTGCATGCATGAATTTCTGTGTCGTATTTCTATGGTACACCACTTAATTCTTATAAATTGTAAGTGCATGATGGTATTATTTTCTGCATCACGTGGCCTGCCCAGCCCTCAATGGTTTTAATTTGTGCGTACATAATGACAATTTTTCTTTCTACGTCACAGGGTCCTCCAGGCCACTTTTTTTTAATAAATTGTGCATGCATGAATTTCTGTGTCGTAATTCTCTACTACGCCACATGCTTAGCCCTCTATTCTTATTAATTCTGCACACATGATAGTATTTTTTTCTGCATCACAAGCCTTCCTAGGCCTCTATTCTTATTGATCTTTTGTTCATGATCGTAATATTTTCTTCTGTGTTACGGGGCCCTCCCAGGCCTCATTTCTTATAAATTGTGTGCCCATGTATTTCTGTGTCGCATTTCTATGGTACGCCACGTGCTATGGCCTTTATTCTGATAAATTGTAAGTGCATGATGGTATTATTTACTGCATCACGTGGCCCTCCCAGCCCTCAATGGTTTTAAATTGTGCGTACATAATGGACATTTTTCTTTCTGCATCACAGTGTCGTGCTTAGCCCTTTTTTATGTAATGGCACATAATTTGGATGTCTAGAGTAATGATGTTCTATTGGCTGTTGCAATTCTCTCCTATATAGGTGAGAAGTTAGTAAGTTTAAGAAGAGTACGTGATTATGTCTTTCTGCACACAACATATTTTGCAAATTACTTTAATGTAAGAAAGGTATTTCTGATTAGCTTTTTTGTTTGAGAAAAATTTGTGGTAGATTGTTTAAGTAATTTCTTCTTTAGGAAATGTTACTTTTTCAAAATTAACTTGCAGGAAGCATGACGAGCGATAATTCTCCAGCACCTGTACCATCTTCAGTACCTCTTCCATCTTTACCACCTGTTCCATCTTCATCACCTGAACCGTTTTCTGCACCTCTACCAACAACAGCACGTTATCCATCTCCAGCATCTAGTCAATATATATCCCTAAAAAAAGTTTTGGATTTGTAAAAGAAACCAGTAAAAGAACGTTTGGAAGCAATAGTGTTGAACTTTAAAATATACAACAGTTCTTTTTGGTCACTTTCAACGGACCAATGGATAGTTGATAAGGTTAGTTTCTGCTACATGTAAATTATGTATACTATGTCTAATGGCGTATGATATACATGTTGGTTCCTCTTTAGAAGATAATATGCTTTCATATATTTTTGTATAATAGTTTTTCATGATTGCCATTTTTAACTCTTCAGATACCTTTTGACAAAATAGACACTGTTCTTTACCCGACAAATACTGACTGTCATTGGATACTTTTGCTAAGTGCATCTTTTTTTTACATTTATCAATCTGTTTTCAAAGTTCTTGTTGGAAAATGACTGGTTCCAATAGTTTAAATTGCCAAAGAAATATTTTTCAAATATTTTAAATGCTAATTTTTCTAAATGATTTTGTAATGTATCTAGAGCACTGAAACCTATGATTGCTTTTCAACCTCAAACCTTTTGTGATTAATTGTTTTTATGTACATTAACATTCAGACTTGACTTTTGCTCAACATATACATTAGGTATTGTTTTTAGTTTGAAGAATGCTACCTAACTCAGCAGCCAGTTGCCGAGATTTTTACTAATGTAATATTTCTGGGGAATTATCTACTGAAAATTGCAATGGACCTAACGGGGTCATCAGTTTTGACTTTAACATTTCAATGATAAATAAGGTGTCACACTCTAGTGTTGTCCTGAACATTGGATTATTCTGTATTTTGTTTTTTCATAGAAGGTCTTTTATAGATAAAGGCATATCATTAATTTTGAACATAGTATAGTAAGATACCATCATTATGGTTGTGAATTTTCAATGATGTTCGTAATATAAACATTTGAATATGTTTGCAACAGTTGTGACTGTCTCTATTCCTGGATCTGAATACACATAGAATCATGCATGCTATATTCCAAAATAAGTTTTGAATTGTTAGCATTGCTGTTATGATGTGCTAATGTACATCTTTTTTTACATTTAGAGTCTGTTGAAAAGTATTGCGGTGTCTGCAACCAAGATACTTCATCAATTGGTAAGTACCCTTAATGACTCTAGACTCTGAAGATCAAAATTAAGTGATATAAGTCCTTAGGCTGTTTTGGTGACATTAAGTCTCCAGTTCACATTCGTCTGATGCATGGTGTATGTTAGTATGACTCAGATAACTGAGGCATTTGCAAGGATCTTTTCAGAGTTGCGTCGGCCATGTTGGATAGCTGGCTGTGCACCCTTCCTAGTTATGTACTCATTACCACTTTCCCACTGAGTGTTGACAGGTCACTATGTTTATTATGTAAATACATATAAAGTTTTCATTTCAAAAAGCTATCGACCTTTAAACAATGCAATCTTAATAACAAGTTACTTTTCACTATCTTCCCAACAGGCCCAATGTTTCGAATGCAGCAGATGGGTCCACCTTGAATGTATCAAAACAAATGTAACATCCTGGTTACCTTTTATTGGTTACAAATGTACAAAATGTATGTCTTAAGAAAGTAAAGATGTATGTTTTAAAGTAAACATGTGATTGCATACAAAATGTCTAATTAGATGTTTTGCATACTCCTGCCATGTAGTGCTGTGTCTGGATTATCATAAGAAGTAATGTTGAGACACACTTCCTTCAGCTGTCACAACTTGCACAATCCCTTTACAATTGGGCCAGACTTCCTCTAATATTCCTACTTAATTTTCTTTTTGAAATCGAGCAACTATTTTCCTAAAGTTTTGAAATATAACTTTAAATCTCCTTCCTCTTTGAAGGTGAACAAGCAATACTGCTTATCCACACGTTATTGTTCAATGATAGTCTAACAAGTAGTGGTCAATCCACTATCACTAATGTAGATGTCTAACAGTAGAATCTATAATATAGTTACACCACTTTCCCTGAAGGGGAAAAAAAGGTTAATGCTCCATTAGTAACCTGTAAAACTTGCCACACAACTCTTTCAAAGGGTGATCCATCCCAAAAATACTCTTTTGTCACAGCAAATATGGTGCAACACGTCAAAATCTTGCACCCCAATAACTTTGGTCGAGCTGCAACACGAACGTTGCAGGACAACCCACCTGTTGCTGCACCAAGCACATCAACTGCCACAGCAGCATCTTCCGCAAGCAATCCACACCCACATATTGATCCTGATTTTGGTGAAGTTAAAATTCTATGGATTTATTGCAATAGACTTTTGTGTTATGGGGAACAGTCTATCGACCTGATGAAACACAGGATGCAGGAGCATCGCTGTCCTCGACATTAGTCATTAGACATTTATCGAGCCTTTTTATTGTAACAACTACTCCAGCTGAAAGCAGTAACAAATTTGCACACTTGCTACCTTTCCTGGCTGGGGTTATCAATTATTCTTGCATTGCATATTCTAATCAAAGTTAAGGCCCTTTATTGAGCCGTTTTGTTGTAACTTCTTCCCCGGCTAAAGGCAGTGGGTAATTTGCACACTTGCAGCCTTTTTTTATTTTTCACCTTATTCTTCTTCCACTCAATCAACACGTCATCCACACGTACACCCACCTGATTGATGCCTTTCTTGGCTGTGGTTATCAACTATTCTTCTATTTCATATTCCTATTCAAGGAGCAGGCCATTTATCAAGCCTTTTTGTTGTAACAACTACCCTGGACAAAGGCAGTAAGACATTTGCTCACTTGCTGCCTTTCTTATCTTGGGTTATTAATTATTCCTCAATTTCATTTTCCTATTCAAAGTACAGGCCCTTTATTGAGCCTTTTTGTTGTAGCTACTACCCCAGCCGAAGGCAGTGGGAAGTTTACACACTTGCTGCCTTTCCTGGCTGGGATTATCAATTCTTCTTCTTGTAATTCAAATTCAAAGTGCAGACCCTTTATTGAGCCTTCTTGGTAACTACTTCTCGTCAATGACAGTGGGTAATTTGCATACTTGCGTTCTTTCTTGCATCCTTTCTACCGCACAGTGTGTGTACTTTGTGCACTTGCTTGCCTCCTTACATGTGGTACCCATTTCTCAGACTCCCACTGCGGAATCCGACGCCCTGTCGATGTAATGTACTGGGAAACCAAACACCCACTTCAATTACAAAGAAAATGGGTAGTTTGTGCTTCTGCAGCCTTTCTTATTTTTCACCTTATTCATCTTCCACTAAAGCAACACATCATCCACACATACACACAGCTGCTTGCTGCTTTTTTTGGCTGGGGTTTTCAATTATTCTTCAATTTCATATTCTAATTCAAAGTGCAGGCCCTTTATAGAGTCTTTTTTTGTAACTACTACCCCGGCTGAAGGCAGTGGGTAATTTAAACACTTGCAGCCTTTTTTATTTTTCACCTTATTCATCTTCCACTCAATGAACACATTATCCTTACGTACACACACCTACTTGCTGCCTTTCTTGGCTCTAGTTATCAACTATTCTTCTATTTCAAATTCTGATTCAAAGTCATGGCCCTTTATCGAGCCTTTATTTTTTGTAGCTACTTCCCCGGCTGAAGGCAGTGGGTAATTTGCACACTTTCAGCCTTTCTTATTATTCAGCGTATTCATCTTCCACTCAATCAACACATCTTCCACACGTACACACACCTACTTGCTACCTTTCTTGGCTGTGGTTATCAACTATTCTTCTATTTCGTATTCCTATTCAAAGTGCAGGCCCTTTATCAAGCCTTTTTGTTGTAACAACTACCCCAGCCGAAGGCAGTGTGAAATTTACACACTTGCTGCCTTTCTTGGCTGGGGTAATCAATTATTCTTCAATTTCATATTCTGATACAAAGTCAAGACCCTTTATTGAGCCTTTTGTTGTAGCTACTACCCAAGCCAAAGGCAGTTGGAAATTTACACACTTGCTGCCTTTCTTGGCTGGGGTTATTAATTATTGTTCAATTTCATATTCTGATTCAAAGTCAAGGCCCCATATAAAGCCTTTTTTGTTGTAGCTACTACCCCGGCCTAAGGCAGTAGGAAATATGCCTTCGATCTCCACTGCGGACAGCAGGGTCACAACTTGAATTCAGCTTTGGATCTAAATTTGTCTTCAGTATCTGTGCTGAGAACTGCATTCAATCTATTCTCTGGTCAGTAGAGTTGACAACTAGATACCAGGAGCGCAAGCACTACAGAAAACATTGAATTCCCTCTTGATTTATTTAAGACAGAGACAATTGCACTATATCCTCAGATTTTCTTAAAGTTTGAACAGTAGGAAATTCAGCCTTCATTTATTTAATGCAGAGACAAATTTACTATATGTCTTCACATTTTGTTTAAATAAGTGACAAAAGGCATTCGTCTATGTCTGTGCCAACAACTGCATTCAATCTACACTGCGGACAGCAGGGTTCACAATTTGAATTCAGCTTTCCATCTACAATACGGACAGCATTATAGTTAACCATGATTTATGTAAGGCACAGACAATTTTGTTAATGGATACCACAAAAAACGTTCCTCAATGTCTGTACTAAGTACTGCTTCAAATGTACACTGCGATCAACAGAGCTTACCACTTGATACCAGAAGCGCATCAGCACTACAGACAAAATTGAATTCAGTCTCGATTTATTTAAGGCAGCGACAATTGTACTATGCCCTCAGTTTCTGTTAACTGTGACAAAATAGCATTCATCGATATTTGTGTCGAGTAGTGCCTTCGATGTCCACTGCGGACTGCAGGGTTCACTACTTCAATTCAGCTTTGGGTCTAAATTTGTCTTCAGTATCTGTGCTGAGAACTGCCTTCAATCTATTCTCCGGTCAGTAGAGTTGACAACTAGATACCAGGAGCGCCAGCACTACAGAAAACATTGAATTCACTCTTGATTTATTTAAAACAAAGACAATTGCACTATGTCCTCAGATTTTCTTAAAGTTTAAACAGTAGGAAATTCAGCCTTCATTTATTTAACGCAGGGACAATTCTACTATATGTCTTCATATTTTGTTTAAATAAGTGACAAAAAGCATTTGTCCATATCTGTGTCAACAACTGCCTTCAGTCTACACAGCGGACAGCAGGGTTCACAACTTGAATTCAGATTTCAATCTATACTGCAGACACCATTCAAGTTGCATTTATTTATGTAAGTCAGAGACAATTTTGTTAATAGATGCCACAAAAAACGTTCATCAATGTCTGTACTAAGTACTGCCTTGAAATGTACACTGAGATCAACAAAGTTTACAACTTGATACCAGACCCGCATTAGCACTAAAGACAATATTACATTCAGTCTCGATTTATTTAAGGCACAGACAATCTGTGTCCTCAGATTCTGTTCACTGTGACAAAAAAAGCATTCATCGATGTTTGTGTCAAATAGTACCTTTTATCTATACTGCAGACAGCAGTGTTTACAACTTGATACCAGAAACTGAAATGCACTACAAACAACATTGAATTCATTCTCAATTTATTTAAGACAGAGAGAATTGTATTATGTCCTCAGATTTTGTCAACTGTGACAAAAAAGCATTCTCCAATATCTGTCCTTCGATCTACATTGTGAGGGCTCACGATACAGAGAGAATGGCAATTGCACACGACGCATTCCAATAGCCAAGAGATATTGTTGTACTAGTGTGACCCACCCGAACCACAAATCATCGCAGGATGAGCACATGCCGAGTTCTTCACGTACCACTAACTCATTGTACCACAAGTCACCTCCACGTGGCCTTGTTAAAGCAGAATTCACTAGTCAAAAAACATTGCTCCCAGTGCGGCCTGCCCAGACTACGCATCATTGCCTCTAACGTACGCGCTCAGTCCCAAAGGTAATACTAACTCAGTGCACCATAGTTCATCACCACATAGCCATATGCAAGCAGAATTCAATAGAGAAAAGACATTGGTCAGAATGCGGTCCCCCTTTACCACTCATTATCGCAGGGTACGTACAATCTCAGCGCCAAAGATACTACTAACGCAGTGCACCATAAATCATCGCAAAGAAGAGTGAACAGTTTTATGTCACAGTGAGACATACTGTCACTTTTGAATAGAATTCATGCAGAATTCAATCAAAAAAAGACATTACTTCAATTACTGTGCCTCCCCCCTGACCACGCATCATCGCAGGGTACGTACAAGCTCAGCGCCAAAGGTATTACTAACTCAGTCCACCAGAAATTATATCCACATGACCGTATTGAATGAGATTTCTTATTTAGAAGAAAATATATCATAGTTTTTGGAGATATACTTCAACTTACTTCTGTGAATATACAACCAATATTTATTAGAAAACTTGATTTTAAACACTTTGCTACCAGTGCGTCCTGTTTGAACCACACATCATTGCAGACTCCACAGAACTTTGTTGCTTCAGGTGCCACTAACTCTGTGCACCACTTATCATCACTGACTGCACACACACTAAATTACCAATACTGTATAGCTCTACTCAATGCCACGTGGCCGTGGGCCCTTGCTGACCGCTGCCTCCTGCCTACACTGCAGTCATCAGAGCTCACATTTAATTACACTGTTGATTTATTATTTGCAGACTACAGTACCAAACTAAGTATAACATTTACCAAACCCTATACAATATCCCTTTAGTATGCTTCATTCAAGAACTTCTTTTATTTCATTTATACATTTAGTTAAATAATAAAATTTAGGCTGCAAGTGGTTCAATGTGGTTGCCAAATTCTTATTCTAATTACCTCGATAGAGTCCAGTATTCTTGTTTTGGCTAACTACGTCCCGACACTTGCTGCCTTCCTTAGATGTGGTAGCCATTTCTCAGGCTCCCACTGAGCACTTTGACTCACACTCTGTGTAATGGACTTGAAAACCAAACATCCAAAAGGCCTTAGTTGGATGTGGTTACCAATTCTTATTCTAATTCTAATTACATGCCCTCGAGTCCAGTATTGTTGTTTTTGGTAACTACTTCCTCAACAAGGCAGTAGATCATTTGCGCATCTCCTGCCTTCGTTGAATGTGGTTGACAATTCATATTCTTACTTTAATTGCTCAAATCTTCTTTTATATTTCACCATGGGAGGCCCAGAAAGTAGCATCAAAAGTTGATAGTGGAGACATCTGAACGTATCGTCGTCTTCATAAAGACGTGCAATCATGCCCCAGTTTGCAGATTCTTACATAACTCCACATCCAGAACCAGATATTTTAATAAGTTCCACATTTTTGGAGGATTTTACATTCAAAATTGCAGACCGTTATTCACATTGATTTACACCTTCTTCACCTTAATAGATCTTGTTCACAAAATAATAGAGAAATGTTCACTTTCTGTTTCGCGTTTTGTTAGCTATGGCACGTAGCCAGTGCTTCCTCGCATTTAATTGTACTGTAAAGTGTAATCCTAGATCTGTGTTGGGCCAATCCATTAATCCTCCTGTGACTTTCATATTTATTCCTGCACCACGTGGCCGTTCCTGGCCTGTTTTCTCAAAAATCATGCATGTCTAACGCTGAACTTAATATAACGTTCTCCGTCTTGTTCATGGTGTGACAGCAGGAAGTGTGAGGAAGATGGCAGGAAGGCTAGAAGTTGATGGGGTGGTAACAATTACGCTGAGGTACATTAAGTGATGATTACAAAGTCTATAATGGAACCCCATTGAGAACAAGCGGGATGGGTAAGATCCTGTTTGTATGACATTTAGTCAGACAGCTACCTGAAAAAAGAGTCGATTCCCACACACAATATCATCAAAAGGAGGAGACAACCTTACCACATAACTAACTAGACTTCTTAAAAAAAAAAACTTGCAAAAATCCTAACACAACACGATATGGCAGGGCTATGAAAACCATGCGAATCTACAGCACTACATACCAAGAACAAATGCTTACTGAGTAAATAAAATTTTCCATCCAAAAGATCTGTCAGTAGTAAAGAAACATGTTCTCAGTGAAGTGAAATGAGTTATTCTGATAAATTCAAACTATTTTCACAACTTTTTTAGTGTTCTATCAGTGTTTGTAGTCCTCACTTTAATATTTTGAGCTACACTGCAACTATTTTTAAAGTTCTTTACTGTAATATCAATGTTTGACGTGCTCACATAACTTTTTTTGTGATACATTGAAACTATCTTAAGAACTTCTTTCCTGTAATATCATTATTTAAGATACTCACATAAAATATTTTATATTATATTATATTATATTATATTATATTATATTATATTATATTTTATATTTTATATTATTATATAATAATACATTATTCTTCTAACATCTCATAATTTAATAGTGCTTCTAAAATATTTTCATCATGTATTTCATTTTCCTGGTTATCAATTTCAAAAGTCAAATGATCATACTCGATGTCATCTAATGCTTCCACAAAATCAGCATCTAAGGTTTCGTCTAGGAAGTCAAAGCTGATATTTGCAGCATTCATTTCTTCCTCTTCATTCTCACTACTTGTAAAAAGTATGTTCAGCTCTTCTATGACACTGTTACTAATTTTTAAACCATCCTCCAAATTGTTTTGTTGATTTTCCATACTGAATTTCTTATGCTGTAGGTCCAAAAACATAAACACTTCATTTTATCGTAATATCAGCATGTGTGGTAATTCATATGAAATATATAAAATATTTATCTTGGAAATGAAGCAACAATATTTTGTACTTGAGTGTATATTATTTTGAAAACATTCGTAAAATAAATACAATAAATACAGTGTCACTATGTATTGTGTCAAGTGCTTTATTTAGGCTATACAGGAATATGTTACCCTTGATTGCAGTGACATACAAACCAAGACAAGACAGAACACTGCAACTCAAGCATATTACATAATGGTACATAGCATGGCATTGGAATGTTGAGTACTAGGATAACATACCCAACTCACATATAAAATGATTTCAGAAACTTGTTACTTTTTTGATGATAAGGATTAGTAATGTCTTTCCAAGAAGATTTGAATATTTAAAATGGTCAAGTAAGAAGTGAAGAACAGAGGTAAGAGGTTACATCTCAGGATGCAAGAATGGATGAAAAGGGGGGTCCAAGGTCTGCATGTATAATCGCCAGTGGAGACGTTTTGAGGGCCGGTACACTCAAGGTGTTCTAAAATGTCAAATATGTTCTGGTGGTACTACCACACAGAATGGGCAAGAGCATATAAATGATGAATTGTATGTGCTTGGACTATGATGAGAATACACTGTTGGAGGACCACGGTCAAGTGCAGAGATTAAATACTTAAGACATAGCAAACGAGGTGGCAACAAAGGCCAAGAGGGTCCAAGAGTTTCTTAACCCGTGTCCTACCTATTATGTTGCAAGCTTAAAACAGTGATGACAGGAGTGCCTTACTTTGACTCTCCCCATTATGTTGTCAATTAGGATGGAGGGAGGGAAAGGAGAGGAAAGGAGTAAACTACATGTCTACAGATGCACTGCTATATTCAGGACACTGGATCAAGCGCTGAATAAACAAAGTCAGATACAAAAGAAGATACACAAAAGAAGGCTGCACAAAAGATACACAAAGGAAAGCTACACAAATAGGATGGCGAGTCTTGAACACAAACTGGTAAGTCAGCAAGTCAGCAAAAGAACAAAAAGGCTAAGAACACTGCAACAGACGCTATGCTGTGGAACTCATTGTGATGAGAGGTAGAAAGATACTGTAAATAAAGCAGAATTCAAATAAATATAAAATAAAAAAGGTACATGGATGACAAAGTCACTGGGGTGATACTCCGTTGCCCAACACAAAAAGATTTTGCAGAAAATATATGTTCGAATGTTTAAGGAGCTACAAAGGGGGTACACAAACACCATCACCCTAATTAACACACACTGCCAACCTAGAGTCGGCCTGTATAAGCTCCATTTAGACTTAGGAGGTACACAAAACCACGGGGAGAAGAAATACTATCTGCTCCCCATCAATGGCAGCCGAACCCTACTCAATACACACTGCCAACATACATTCATAGATTCAAAATAGATAATAAAAAATAAAAAAAGCCTCTATAACTAATTGTTTTGTAATCCCCGGGGACCCCATCCCCCGGGGCTCAAATATACCATTGGGGACCTTGGGGGACACTCCAATGCCCCCACGGTCCCAGCCGTCTCTCCGGTGTCTTCGAGAGCCGGCATTGCTTTGTCAGAGAGAGCAGCTTACATGCTGCTCTCTCTGACGAAAAGCAATCTGCTTTCCTACTTCAAAGAGAGAGTAGGTTAACTTGCTCTCTGTTCCAAATAGAAAAGTTGTTTGCTGTGGTAAAGTGGGAGCTGCGATGCTCCTGCCCTACCATAGCAAACATCAGTGTCCCGGGGGTAGGCACCCCGGGACACTGCAGGAGCCGGCCCTGGGAGGTGTCGGACCCCAGGGCCATCAAGGTCTCCAGGAGGGGGGCCGCGCGACCCCCTCCCAACATTCAAAAGCCCCGAGGGATGAAGGTCCCTGGGCTGGGGGGTCTGTCATGAACACCCCTATTTTAAATAATACTGCACCAGGAAGTTGCCACCCCCGGGGCGTGTGGTGGGGGGGCTCAAAAATAATTTTTTAAAATTTGTTTTTTTAAAAAGCCCCAAGCGGGTGGTTGTCCCCGGAACTGCGGGTGGGGCGTGAGCCCCCGCATCCTTAAAAATAAAGACCCGGGGGTGGCATTCCCCGGGGCCCTTAGGGCCTTACAGGCCGCCATTATGGACAAAAATTGCCTCCGGGATTTGGCCCTCCGGGGGCTTATTAAGAATAAAGCGAACTTCTAGTGTTTTTTTCCTTTTTCACGGCATAAGCGTACCCCACGATTTTTTATTTTAAAAAAAATATAATTTTGGGCCTAAATATCCATGTGGGACCGCCTGACCAGGCCGAGAGGGTCAGGATGTTTCTACCCTGACCCCTTTTCTTATTTTTCAACTTTGTTTTGCTGTTTTCTTGTGACTTGGTTCTACGGAGGCACAAGATGGCTGCCATCACTACCTGGTTTACTGTGTTGACAGACAGTTGACAGCCAATCAGCATGCAGCTTGTGCTTATAATTGTACGGTTTTCGGTACACTTACGCATATGGTACTTCGTCTCTAGATATCACTTTGATTTTACTTTTGATTTTCTCAGGAACTATTGAACAGATTTACACCACTTAACAAAAAGCACAATCTGCGAACCAAACTCTACCTTTTTGCCAAATTTCGTGTAATTCCGTTCAGCCGTTCGAGCTGTAGCCCTGGCTAAAGGTCTTATGGAAAATTGCATGGGGAAAACACGTTTTGGGACCCCCCTTTTTTCTCAGCCCTCACTTGACGAATCACCCCCAAACTTTCAGGGAAGGAGCGGAGCAGGCCATTTTCCTACGATTCGTCCACCAGCGCCAAAGTTATTCCAAATAGAATGTTGTGGATTTCCTATGGAAACTAGGTCCTAACTATATCTATCTACTGGCGTCCGCCAGTACGTAATATATATATATATATATATATATATATATATATATATATATATATATATATATATTTATATATATAGCATTTAGTGATTCATTCAAATCATATATATACACATTATTTAACATACCAATGTTGAGACATTTGAGGTGAGCAGATCTAGAGTGTCGCTGGTGTTCAGAGTGCTCTAACAGGAGCTGTTTTCCACCTAAACTTGAGAACTACCCAGAGTTATCTCCTTTTTTGCATAAGTTATGCGTCACTCTATGCCTGAAAGGGTTTTGTTTTGACTTATATATTAATACTGTGCCTGGAGTGATCAATGGCTTTTTTCATTCTTCAGCTCGGTAAGGACAGCGCTGTGCTAGTCCTATGCTTAAAGGCTTTGCTGTAGATATGGCAAAAGACTTTGTCTATTTCTATCTCGGCGTGGATGGCACTGTGCTAATCCTATGCTGAAAGACTTTGATAGAAAAGCAGACATTTGAGGTGAGCAGATCTAGAGTGTCGCTGGTGTTGAGACTGCTTTAACAGGAGCTGCTTTCCACCTAAACTTGAGAACTATCCAGAGTTCTCCCCTTCTTTTTTGCATGAACCACTTCTGCCTGACTAGGTCTATCCTCAAAAAAACTTTCGAAGTCTAACCAAAAAAGTTGCCCTTAATGGAGTCACGCATGGCATTACAACAACTGCAGGAGCAGGAATCTCAGACATCTCATTTTGTGACTTTGTGGCCTGGGATATAAAGGAAGAGAGCTGAGACATTGCATGTGCGAGCACAGGTCGGCCATCAATACCAAAAAGGAGAATGCCCCCTTAGTTAGTCATTGGATAGAGAAAAATCATAATGCTACCGATCTCAGATGGGTGGTATTTGAAAAAATAGGAGCATACAAAAGAGGAGGGGATAGCACCCGTAGAAGGAAATTGCAGGAACAGTGGTACATCATTAAGTTTGACACTGTGAAAAGGGGTTTGAACAGTAGGGAGGAATGGGAATGAATTATTACTATGTAATCCTTCTGGAGTATAGTGTTTCCAGCATTTGGATAGCACAGCACCCAGGAGTCCATGGATTTTTTAGGATCATAAATGAGAAGATTCATTGACATGATTTCTCATGTCAAATAAAATAAATATCATTATAAACCCCAGCACTCATGTGCGCGTGTGTGAATATACTGCTGCTTTCTAGTGAGCGCTCTCGCTTATTTAGCAATATACACTGTAGTGCTAGATGTAAACTAAGAATTCCTCCCAGTATGGAAAGGGACCATAGAGATATAGTGTCCCAGTAGTCAAAGTGTGATACCTAGTGAATAAGTTCAGACTGGGAGTCCCCGGACTGTTTATTTATGTCAACTTGTGAAATCTAGCTTCACTTTATTTTTTTTTATTTTTTTTTTAAATTTTTAAAACCTTTATTTTAAAACAGTGCACACAGCTATTCAGCCTTACATCCCGGAGGCTAGGCAGCAGATCGGAGCACAGTAAATCAACGTGCTAAAATAAGTACATCAGAACGAATGAAGGTTAATTTTTCAAAGTTTTATAACGAACGAGAGAAAGAGAAGGGAAAGAAAGAAGCGCCGAAACTGGCGCAATGAAGAAGGCAATGGAATTAAAGTACAGTGAGGCGTAGTGAAGGGGCCGGTCAAGCACAGTGAACACAGTAATAACCAGTACAATAAGGATACTAGGAATGCAGGGGGAGGGAAACACAGGATAGCAGAGTGTCAAATCGCCAGTTGGAATCATAGGCTACGGTGACAAGTGTTCTTCCTGTGGAGCGGCTTCTGGAGGTACGCAAATGTCACCCCTATACTCGTTCCAAGCCCCCCACATTTTCTGCCACTTTTTAGGTTTACCCCTGGCAACATACACAGGGCCCGATTCACAGAATGAACTTAAGACTAAATCCTAAATTTACTACTATTTGGTATTCACAGAATGCACTTACTACTTTCGGGATTCACAGATTAAATGTACTACTTTCGGGATTCACAGAATGAACTTACTACTTTCGGTATTCACAGAATAGATTTAAGACTACTAACTTTACGTCCGCACTCGGGCCGTAAATTCCGGCCCGGAGGCGGAGCTTACGGGCCGGAGGCGGAGCTTGCGGCTTGGAGGCGGAGCTTCCGGCCCAGAGGTGGAGATTTCAGCCATGGCTAAATACCCACCTCTGAGCCGGAAGCTCCGCCTCCAAGCCACAAGCTCCACCTCTGGGCCGAAAGCTCCGCCTCCTGGCCGTAAGCTCCGCCCCAAGCCGGAAACTCCACCTCCGGGCCGGAATTTACGGCCCGAGTGCGGACGTAAAGTTAGCAGTCTTAAATCTATTCTGTGAATACCGAAAGTAGTAAATTCATTCTGTGAATTCCGAAAGTAGTAAGTTTAATCTGTGAATCCCGAAAGTAGTAAGTGCATTCTGTGAATACCAAATAGTAGTAAGTTTAGGATTTAGTCTTAAGTTCATTCTGTGAATCGGGCCCAATGTCTTTTCCCGGAACATACACCAATCCATGTTGGCCTTCCACTGTACTACCTTCGGAGCCATTGTAGCTCCCCACATCTGTGCGATGTCCCGTTTCGCAACCATATTACCCAGGGTCACCCATTGGGTCTGGGCAAAGTTATAATCTGTCAGGCCCCATATATTCAGGAGGCATCTTCTGGCTTCTGCCTGTACTTCCACCCCAGTCACCTCGCCCATGATCAAGTGCACACGTCGCCAGTAGGAAGCTATTGCATCACATTCCCAAATAATGTGCATGAATGTGGCGAGGGCACCACAGCCACGCCTACAGAGGCCATCAACAGAGTGTCCCATATGTACAAGTCTGGGGCCAGTGACGTAGACTCTGTGCAAGATTTTTAGCTGCACCAGCCGAAGACGGGAAGAGATTGCGACCTCCTTAGGGGATGATACTGCACTCTGCCAATCCTCGTCGTCAATCTCTATCCCGTCCCGCACCCACTGGTCCCTCACTCCCAGGAGGAGATCTGTACGGACATTGATAAGCTTCTTATATGTCAGTGAAATGGCACTGTCCAGCATGTGGCCATCCAGTACCCTGTCCTCCAAGGGAGAACTGTCGGGAATCGCCTCACCCTCTGACATGGCGGACAATAGTGCATGTCTCAGCTGAGCATATCGGAAATATTCCGTTCCGCCCAGCTGAAACTCTGTCTGTAACTGGGCGAAAGATTTTACCTCGCCACGCAGCAACATGTCCTCCACCCTGGAGACGCCAATCAAGTCCCACTTATCAAAGCCTTTAGTGTGCCACAATCTACCCAGTATGTCCGAGTCGTAGAGTGGGGTCACCTTTGTTAGCCTATCTTTCCATCCCTGTGCCTTTGTTATTGCTCTCCAAATATGTACAGCGGTTTTCGTTGGACCAGACATCCGCCTGTCAAGAGACCTCGTGTAGAGTGCCCTATGATATTTCCTGCCACCCAGAAGCCACTGATCCATTGCATAGCCCGGGTTGTCCACTGGACCATATAGGCCATGATTAATGGCTGCTAACTGGGAGGCCCAGTAATACCTCCGCACATCAGGCAGCGCTATCCCCCCATCGTACCACGGTAGCGTAAGCTTCGTGATAGCGATGCGAGGGCCACCATCCCAAAGTAGGGCGCGTTGCAGGCTCTCAATCTCACCGAAGTATCGGGCTGGGACCGGATCTTGAGTGTTTTGTAGGGCGTAAAGGAACGTGGGCAAGGACATAATTTTGAACAACGCCGCGCGCCCAAGCAGAGAGAGCGGGAGTTTATGCCACCCCTCTACGTCTCTCCGAAGGCGGAGAAGAGGGGGAAGCAAGTTATGCTCATATCACGCTTTGGAGTTAATGGAGATGTAGATCCCCGAGTATTTGAAGCCTTGGCTCGCCACCTGTATGCTGCAGCCTCTCGGAAGGCGAGGCGTTTCCCCTTTCAGGACGTACAAATGTGACTTGGACCAGTTAATAACTAAGCCGGAGTACTGACCGAAAATTCGCAACACATAGCAGGCCACAATGAGGGACTTGCAGGGGGAGGTGAGGTACAGAAGAATGTCATCTGCATACAGTTACACTCGGTCCTCGAAGTCAGGGGACCACCGGATACCATGTAGGTCGGGGTGGTTGCATAGCCAGGCTGCCAACGGTTTGAGTGCGAGTGCAAACAGGAGGGGCGACAAAGGACAGCCCTGCCTAGTGCCCCTCTGAAGAACAAAGGGTGCTGAAACTCGACCATTGACCGCTACATTAGCCAGCGGACGGGCGTATAGGAGTTTGACCCACCCCACAAATTCTGGGCCAAAACCGAGCTTCGCCAACACTGCCCACAGGTAACTCCACTCAAGAGAGTCAAAAGCCATTGTGGCATCCAACAACGCCAGGACAGCCGGCTCCTCAAGCATATGGGCCCTGGCGAGGGCCCTGTGAAGTCTGCGAAGGTTAAGAGCAGTGTTGCGGTGTGGAATAAAGCCCGACTGGTCCGGGTGCACTAAGTCGCTGATTACGCCAATCAGTCGATTGGCGAGCATTTTGGCGAGAATCTTAGGCTCCGCGCTTAACAGAGAAATGGGGCGATATGATCGGCACAAGTCTCTTGGCTTCCCTTCCTTATGGATAACCACAATGGTGGCCAACCTCTGGTCGTGGGGAAGTATGCCAGCCTCCCGCGCTTCCAAGAACAAGCAAGTGCGGGGAAACTACGTCCGGTTTGATTTTATATAGCTCTACCGGAATACCGTTAGGGCCAGGCGCCTTGCCAGACCTCAGAGAGCAAATAGCGAGTGCAACCTTGTCCGCAGTTATATCCCTGTCCAAATCGTCTCGTTCCACCTCCGAGAGGCACGGGAGATCAATATCCGCCAGGAGAGCGCCCGAGTCGGACTCAGACCGGTCCGAGACAGAGGAGTAAACGCCCCGAAAATAATCCGCGAATGACTCAGCGATTGCGCTTGGGTCAGTAACCGACAAACCGTCGTCTCCCAGTATCTCCGGGACGACGCGGCTGGCCCTCTCTTTCTTATCGAGCCAAGCTAACAGCTTGCCCGCCTTGTCACCGACGTCGTAAATCCGACACTGCTGTTCCCTACCCAGGACGAGAGCAGCGTCGGTGGCAAGGTCTCGATACTCCAATTGCTTAAGGGAGAGATTATGCAGCAGCTCGGGCACGGGGTCCGCCTCCAATTGAGAATCCAGCTCCATAATCTCCGTCTCGATGCGCACCATGTCGGCCTCTCTGTTCCTGCGAGCTTCCGCTATGAGGGCAAATGCCTCACCCCGCAAGACCGTTTTAAATGCCTCTCATAAGGTGGCAGCCGATGTAACTGATCCCACATTCTCGGTAAAATAGAGCTCGATAGCCTTGGCCAAGAGACCACGCGTGTTTGGGTTTCGAAAGTACCACGGATTGACCACCACCGGTCGGTCCGTAACAACAATGTTAAAATCGAATGAGACCCATAACGGGGAGTGGTCCGAGATGCCCCTCGCCAAGAAGCGGGCCTCAGAGATCGCCGGTGCATGAGCAGCCAAGGCAAGAACATAATCAATCCTCGAGAGGCTACCATGTGCGCCAGAGTGAAAAGAATATTGGCTTTGGGTGGGATGCAGGCAGGAGTCTCCAGCAGTCGACCAACCCCAGAGTATCAAGGAAAGTGGGCAGCCACAATTGCGAGCTACGGAGGTCTCTAGGCGGATGTCTGTCCAAGGACCCAGAGCAAACCGAATTAAAGTCACCCCCCACAATAAGCAACCCTGCCGGAAGATTCAAAATGGCGCTTCCAAGGTCCTGAAAAGTGTTGTTTTGCAGCCCCGGGGGAACATAAACCCAACGCAGAGTCAAGACACGCCCTTCCCACCGCCCCACGACGGCTGCATACCGCCCCCTCTCGTCCACAACAGTGGAGTCAATCTCAAAAGGGAGAGACGCACGCACCATAACACCCGCCCCCCCCGGGACCCCAAAGAGAACCCCGAATGTGCCACCATCTTGAAACCCTTCCTGTTGAGTGCTCGGCACGTTTTCCCCACCAAGTGTGTCTCCTGCAAAAGAACAACATCAGGCATATGTCTTTTGAACAGTTGCAATACCACCCCTCTCTTAATACGATCACCCAAGCCATTGACATTCCAAGAAAGAACTTTCAATTTCCTACCCCCCATCGTCGTACCCCAAGCCTTCGCCAGCCCCCAGAGGCCCCACCGATGCATGGAACAAAGCAGAGCATACGACCCATTTCCTAAGAGAAAGAAGAAAGAAACAAGGAAAACACACAAAACCAACCCTCATACCACCCCCCACCCTGCACCCCTGCAGCAGACTAAAAAGCCCCCCCAACCAGCAGTGTGCCTGTCGCCCCATGAACTAAGCTACAAAAATACCCCAGAGGAGAAAGGAACCCCCGCAGTCCCCCCCTGCCACCCTCCATGAGAGAATAGGATATATCCAATAAAGTGCAACAGCTTGGCATTATTGGTCATAGTCAACGGTCCCACCAACCGACAAGGGTAGTGCGAGAAGTACTACTCCTGAGGACCGGGGCCACCGGAGGCGCCTTTAGAATGTTCCTCCTGCTCCTCGCGCAGGTGCGGCAAAGTGTCCAGCCAGTCGCTCACAGACTCGGGCATATCAAAGAACAGTGCGCGGCCATCGCGTTCAATGCGCAGTTTAGCGGGGAACAACATGGAGTATTTCAGCCCCAAGTCTCTGAGGCGCCGCTTCACTCCCGCAAAACTTTGGCGCTGTCTCTGAACAGCCCTGGTGAAGTCCGGGTAAAAGTTTATATCCGCGTTTTGGAACTTGAGAGGCCCATGTCGCCTCGAAGCCTGGAGGATCGCATCTCGATCTCTGAAGTTGAACAAACGGGCGATGATGGGTCTCGGTGCGACGCCCATCTTCGGGGGGCCGCCCGGTATTCTATGGGCCCGCTCAACCGAGAAGAAGTGACTGAGGCCTGCTGGAGCCAGATGAGTCTTAACCAAGTCCTCGACAAAGAGGTCAGCGGCCGCTTCCTCTGCACCCTCCGGTACCCCAATAATGCGCACATTCTGCCGCCTGGCACGTCCTTCGAAATCGTCCAGACGCCTTGAGAACAGGTCATTAACCGACCGCAAGGTACGGACCTCCGCTTACAGGTCCGAGACATCAGTCGTGAGGCTGGAAGTTTTGATGTCGAGCGACTTCACTCGATCGTTAGTTTTGCCCAGGTCGGCCCTAATCAAATTGAGATCAATAGCCAGGGTGTCCACCTTATGCGCCAGGACCTCGTGTTGTTTATGCATCTCAGTCCTGATGCCAGCGATAGCCCCCATGATGTCACGGAGAGTGGGCTCCGACCCATCGGGCGAGCCCGCCCGTAGGGAGTTCTTAGATTGAGCGACAACAGTGGGCGAGGTCCTTTGCTGGGCGTACCGGTCGATCTTGTTGGTCTGGGGCTGGACCGTCTTCCTGCTGGCCCGGTTCGCCGTCCTGTCGGGATCACCCCTGCCAGCCATGTTGGGACCGGGCAGAACAAAGGGTAGTAGTCCGATGTCGCTGCAAGCACTCAAATGGGCGCGTAGCGTAGCCACCACGAATGTCAAGTCAACAGCAGGCAACTCCGCGGCTACGTTCACTCCGCCAGCAGATTCAGAAGGCTTTCACTGAGCATATCGTTCATGCTCTGCGTCATCTCGGCCGTCGGCCATCTCCGGGACAATGGTGCACCCCTGGCACAAAGTTCAACACGACATAACTTCGTCAAGGAATGTCGGATTCAGACACGGAAAGTGGATCCCGTATCTACGACCACTCGCCAATTAGAAACCACCACCGTGGATCAGGATTTCGTCCAGGATATTTGCGGAGGATCGGAGGGTTTGGGGAGCTCGGAGCTTACGCGGCCATCTTGCTCGCCCGCGAAGCTCCTCCTTCACTTTATTTATTAGACATTAGCTTGGTTACAAAAGTAAGGTTTTCCTATATGTACTAAACATGGGAGAATACATATTCCACAGGTTAGGTGTTAATGGACCGGGTGGTTTTTTACCGTTCAAATATGGCTGCCAAGCATGCGTGGAATCTCCGGACGTACACCCGGTTTCCTGCGATTTAGTTAATTGCTGGCCCTTTAAATACGCTGGGCTGGTTCAGGGTTGTTTCTTACATGACTAGAACAGCAGAACGAAAGTACAGAGTGTGAGCAGGTAGGACTCCCGGCAGTTAGTGTCCTTCTCAGGGAAACTGGGGGCATGTGTATTTATATGCGAGCAAAGTGGAGGGGTAGGGGTTTTTCACCTCCCAGCAGGCACGATTGAGTAACTTGGAAAAGCAATCTTTTAAACCGGTCAGGAGCAGGCGCGATAACTTGCGCGCCTCACGTATACCGGGATTGACTCCACCTAGTGAGTTGATACCCAGTTTATTTGCCTGGGAAGGTAGGGGTCGGGACGTTAAAGTGTTAGACCCCCTGTGTATTGAGGATCTTCTCAGTGTTTGATACAAACGATACGGCATGGTTGATTTCAAACCAGGCACCCCAAGTAGAGCAGGATTGTTTCCATGTCGTGAGTTTATACCCTGATGGTTCAACTTGGAAAGGGAGGGGTGGGAACATTACAGTATTAAACCCCCAGCTAACCGACGACCCTACGAGTGTTGACATAAATGATAAGATGGGGTACAGGTAACTTCATGTACGGGATACATACAGACAGGACACTGGAGTTAAAAGTTCATAGCCGGGATACAGCCCGCTATCGATGATTTTTGGGACTTATCGGGAGTTGCCAGTAATTTTAATTAGTACCTAAGTAAGGGGACAATAATAATGCGCAGTTGGTTGGGTAGCAATTAAAGCTCAATATTAGCACCAATTGCTTGAAAATTTCTTCGGATAGAGACTCATTTATTTACTGGTGGAGTTCTGGTGTCTTTTTTTGTTGTTCCAGTGGTAGCTTGAGGTCTGAACTTTAAGAGGTGGATGGACAGTACAATAGGAACTATATAAAATTCCTCACTACAGGACCACCTCTCCACTTTATCAACGTCTCTCTTTCTCTTTTAACCAAATAGCAATTGAAAATCATAATTTCTCAATAATAGAGGGAGGTGACTGTATTGTATGAAACATTACATGTAGAAAGCTTTAGATTGGGACAGTTAATCCGATGAAACTGGGGTTATTGATTCCTTTTTTGTGCTTTTTCATTTTTCCTGTTTCTAGCCAAAAAGAGAGTTTTAATATAAAGAGTCTTATACCGCCTGAGATGGGGATTTGAGCACAGGACTTGAAAACTGCACAAGCCCTGAGGTTACTATATGTGGTCACATCCTTACGTAAGACAACAGGTAAAGGACGATCCTTATCAAACAGAGGATGATCAGTTTTAGCTTTGAGTAATTTAGCATTTATACAGAGTGTGATTCTTATCCTTAATCTGCGCTCTTTAGGTTAATTTGCCACCTATGAGGATGGTCAAGCATGAGTAGGGAACCGATAAGAAGAGCATCAGTCCACTAGATATTATTGAGAATTGGGTGAGTGTTGATGTGATTTTCTTGATTGATTCGGTTTTAGTGGAGTGAACAAAGGGAACGTTGGTCCCTAGTTATAAAGGAGGGGGTAGCTAGTCATAAAACCTTTCTCTCCCCCCCAGTCCAGGTAGTTGAGTTATAGCACTTAATTCAAATATATTTTTCCTTGTTTATGTTCTCGCAGAAAAATGATATGGTAGACAAAATTGGCATGTTAAATGTGTATATATATGATTTGAATGAATCACTAAATGCTATATATATGCATGGATTTTTTTATAGATGGAGGAATAATTTCCTGAAATACCTTTTGTCCTGAAGAAGGTGGTTGTTAAATGTCATAGTTACCACCAAAATGCGTCGCCGCCAGTTTAGTATACAAGGAATCCAACAGGGAACAACAATAAGGATAAGAGCAAGGCTCTCACCTGGTTTCTTTCCCTTTACGCTAGTTCTGGACCTTTGACAATGGAATTTTCCTTGTGTGAATAGGGTTTCCTCCCTTTTTTAGTCAATCATATGATGTTGTTCTTATCATTGCATTGTGTCATTATAGAGTGTATTTGTTTTTTTATTCAGATGATTATGATATTGTATTTTTCAGTATTCCAGTATCTGGAGGACTGATTTTGTGTTTTTAATATTATATAGTGGTTAAAAAATATTTTTTTAATAAACTTAACAGTTTTTATATGCGCTATAACCCAATCTCAGTTAGCTTATTTTTTTGACCATCTTGGGGGTTTTTGTTGGAAGGGGGATATTATCCCACAGGCTGTATGCATAAGGGACTGAATAATTGTGTTGGGTGAAAGCTGGTTACCTGCAGTGTTTAATAAGACCCTTGGGGAATATTTTATCTTTACTGGTTCTTAGTGCTCAGTCCCCTAGGACAGTTTAGCCTCCTCTTTCTTTTTCTACGAAATGGAAATATGTCCAAGATGGAATTGAGGTTCAAAAAAAGAAAATATATTAACAGAAATTTGAAGGCTTAAAGAAAAATAAAATGGAAACTGTTGATGAGATTGTAGGATATCAGTTGGAAAATAGTTCAGATATCAACTACTATGCAAATGTGATCCTGAATGTTGTATTTTATCTAGAAGAGCTTCATTGTGAAATAATGGGAAATCATGAAAAAAGATTGTATTCTTTATTACATCATGTATTTCAACAGTTGGTAACAGAATCCATACTGCTTCTGGAGTTTGTCATCCTTTGCATATATGTACTGGTTCACTGACATTTACTCCTAATGTAAATCAAGATGTACAAGAACTTTTAATGGTTATGCTTGGAGTGTTAGAACATGAAGAAATTCTGATTGAAAACTTGTTTTGACTAAGTTACAGATGGGATCATAAATGTGAAGAGTGTTCTTTTACTATCATCACTGAAATACAAAAAGAATGATTCACATACTTGAAAATGCCAGGCTGTGAATCGGTACCTTTTAACAAATTGATTAAAACAGTCAATGAGGACATGAAAGGTTCACATTGTAGATCAGAGATGTTGTCTACATTAAATATAGAAAGATATAGGAAATACCTAATTTACACGCCACAGCGTTGTAGAGCAAATGGAAGAAAATTGGAAACAAACATTAAAAGTTTTGTTACAAGTCATATATCTATTTCAGGAAGAACTTATAGCAGTGGCTATTATTTTCCATGCAGTACCTACTACCACATCTGGACACTGTACTGTGCATTTAAAGTGTAATAAAGGATGGAAACATTGCAATGATGCCCACTTGAAATTCAAACCTAGATTGCCTTATGAATTACCAAATTCATAGTTCATATTTTTGAAGCCAAAGTTTTGAATACATTATTCAGCCTATTGGGAAGATGTGAACAGAAAATGGACAACATTGAAACAATTACTATCTATAACTAGGCATTGGATTATTATTTGTGCTGATTGATATTGCATTTGGAAAATTGTGTTTAAAAGTAAATAGTTTATATATATTCCTTGTTTATATTGTACCAGATATCAATGAGAGTGTATCTTTCAGCAACTGTCCTTGAGAGAAATAATAGAGTTCATGTACAAGAAAGACGTAATTAAGAAACTATAGATAGATAAACACATAGCTGCACATATTGACAATAATTCTCTGTGCCAATGTTTTTTTTACAATCTCATTAATTGTTTTTTTCCCCGGTGTTCCTTGTTGATACTACGTTGAAATCACTCAGTATGGTGATATTCAGTAGAATCTGAGAACAGCAAAAAAGTGAAACTGAAAATGTTATGAAATTCTTAAATTATACTGTGTTTTTAAAAATATAATATTTTATTTTCTATAATACATTACACTACATAACAGTTTTTCTTCTCCTTGTTTACAGTTGGTAATGGTGAAGTTTGAAAAGAGTTTTAATGCTGTTCACCACAATACTTCTCTAAAATAGTTCCATAGAGTTATGTATCTAAATTACTAAAAACGACAAGAACACATAACATAATATGCATGATAACGAGAAACAATGTTTAAAGTTCATTTAAATGTTAATTATTTCTAATAAAAAATAATGTTACACTATAAAAACATTCAGATATCATCAGCCAGGTAGTGATCCTTTCACACAAACACTATCCATGCTGTAATTGAATCTCTGTAGCATACCTTTTGCACTAATGAGATAATTCAAGCATTATCTTTGCATTTTTCCTTTCACAGAGCCCAGACACTATCCATGCAGTCATCCAATCACCCAAACACTACCCCATGTAGTCATACAATCACCCAGGCAGTACTCATACAATCATCCATTCAGTCAGACACTACCCATGCACTCCTACAATCACCCAGGCAGCACCCCTGTACTCATACAATCAGACCAGCACTACCCATGCACTCTTACAATCACTCAGACACTACTGTTGCACTCATCCATTCCATCAAACAGTATCTATGCACTCATCTGTGCATTCGGGTACTACCCATGCACTCCTCCAATCCCCCAGTCAGTACCCCTGTACTCATACTACCAGCACTCCTCAAATCACTCAGGCACACCTGTTGCACTCATCCATTCCTTCAACCAACAGTACCCATGTACTCATCCATGTACTCACAACCTACCCATGTACTCCTCCAATCACTGAGGCACTACCCCTGCACTCATGCAATCACTCATTCACTACTGTTGCACTCATTCATTCCCTCTAACCCTACCCATGCACTAATCCATGCACTCAGCACTACTCATGCACTCCTCCAATCCCCCAGGCAGTACCCCTGCACTCATGTAATCACCCAGGCAGTACTCCTGCATTCATGTAATCACCCAGGCAGTACTCCTGCATTCATGTAATTATTCAGGCAGTACTGTTGCACTCATCTATTCCCTCTAACACTACCCATGCACTCATCCATGCACTCAGGCACTACCCATGCACTCCTCCAATCACCCAGGCAGCACCCCTACATTCACGCAATCACCCACACACTACCCATGCTCTCCTCAATCACTCAAGCACTACTGTTACACTCATCCATTCCCTCAAACACTACCCATGCACTCATCCATGCACTTAGCCACTACTGATGTACTCCTCCAATCACCCAGGCAGTACCCATGAACTCATTCAATCACCCACGCACTACCCATGCACTCCTCCAATTACTCAAGCACTACTGGTACACTCATCCATTCCCTCCAACACTACCCATGCACTCAGACGCTACCCAGGCACTCCTCCAGTCACCCAGACAGTACCACTGCACTCATGCAATCACCCACAGACTACCCATGCACTCCTCCAATCACTCAGGCACTACTTTTCTACTCATCCATTCCCTCCAACACTACCCATGCACTCCTCCAATCACCCACACAGTGCCTCTGCACTCAGGAAATCAGCCGAGCACTACCTATGCACTCATGCAATCATTCAGACAGCACTGTTGCATGCATGCATTTTGTCAAACAGTACCTATGCACTCAACCATTCATTCTGGTACTACCGATGCACTCCTATAATCACCCAGGCAGTACCCCTGCACTCATGTATTCACCCAGGCACTACCCATGCACTCATGCAATCAGCCAGGCACTGCTCATGCACTCATCCAATCACTCAGGGACTACTTGTGTACTCATCCATGCACTCAGGCACTACCCATACACTCCTCCAATCACCCAGGCATTACCCTTACACTCATGCAATCAGCCAGGCACTAACCATGCACTCATCCTCTAATCCAAAAATATGTGGCTGAGGTGAAGGTGGAACTGCTGCACCCAATGTCGATGGTGCTTTAGCATCAGCCTGGGCAGCTTGCTCACTTTTCTCATGCACCATCAGTTCTTTGGCCAAACAATTTGAATGGATTGTCTCAAGGCGCTTGTTCATAGATGAGGTGCAGCATGAACAATTGTTGTCAGAACCATGAGAAAGCACTCTTTGGCACAGAGTGCAAGTAACTTTTCTAGAATTCACTTTCTGCTCCCTCTCAGGCACTGTAAAAAGAGCCCATTCTATACTTTCCTTGTGTTTTTTTCACCGGCTCCTCCAATTCCTCAGGCTCTTCCAGCAGAACTTCTTCTGGATGACTGGATGCCATTTCGATGAAAAAACGTCAAAACACCCCTAAAAAAGCAATTGTAAGAGCCTACAAAAACATGTCTCGACAGGAAGACACACCCAAAATAAGAGGAATAAAACAGTTGTTGGGTCCTCCCTCTAACATAATTAAAAGCTTCTAAACCAATCAAAAGCTTTCTTTCCATGTCACATGGATTCGCTTAGGAGACGTGCACCCAACCATAAACGTGGCGCACCGGTAAAATCTCCTACACATAATTCTAAAGTATGACTTTCTGTTTATAAATTATTTTGAAAAGTATATTAGTGAAAGTCTTTAACTAAAAATGATATTTAAATTTTCCACAGTGATATTTCATACTTTTGAATTTACGCCGGAGTTGCGTCTCCTACGCAAACCTGGAAATAGGTGCCGGCAATGTTCGTGCATCTAACGCGTATACATCGCGCACCCGTAAAATATTGTACAGTTCATTCTAAAGTATAAATTCCTGTTTATAAATTGTTTTCTAAAGTATATTAGTGAAAGTCTTTAAGCAAAACTTACATTTAAAGTTTCCATAGTGATATTTTATTCTTTTGAATTTACAATGAAGTTGTGCCTGGAAATACGCACCGGCAGGGTTCACGCACCCACTGCGTAGAACCACATCCCATATGCAATACCATTGCATCCACAAAAATCCGTCAAAAACATTTGAAAAAAAATTTAAAACATCTTTATTATTTGTATGTAGTCATTAATACACCTCTATGTCTAAAACAAATATTAATTGTTTCTAAATGTGTTTTTGAGATTAAGATTCGAATACCGGCTCTGCTCACTCATGTTGTAGGTTTGGGTAGGGTGCGGGACCCCTTTTTTTGAATTAAAAAAAAGTTAAAAAATATAGTTACATCATCCAATTAAAATCTGATAACCTCCTCACACCCTAATATAACATTTGATACACCCACTCATACAGACTCATACAGACTACTATTCTCGAAACCATAGGCACACCAATACCAGTTTGTACATACCCGCTCACTGAGTTATAAGTCTACAAACACATCCACTCACTAACCCATACAATCAGTCATACACGTAGTCACACATCATTACAGCCACTGATATATGCACTCATACACCCATACAGACACTCACAGACAGCCACTCACCCATAAAGTTACTCTAACACCTGGTCAGTCACCCAAAGAATCAATCACACTACCATTTACTCACCTATACAGTTATACACACACACCACCTCACTTATTCATACAGATAGTAACACATACTTACTCCCTTCTACAATCACTGACACAAACACACACTCATCCATACAGCCACTCTCACAATCACTCACTCTCACATACAGTCACTTATATACTTTAACACTCACATATACTGCCTTTCACATATTTAGATACTCACACATATACCACTGAGACATCCATTCACTCATCAATACAGCCATACACACACTCACTCACCCATACAGCCCCACGCAGATCCACTCATGAGCCCATACACCAAGTGAACCACCCAGAGACACATCCATGAAGGGAGTCACACCCCCACACCCATGCACTCAGACACTCAGGCACCCATACAGGTACTCAGACAGCCAATCATTACCCATATAGACACTCTTGTAGCTACTAACCAAATCCATGCAGCCACTAACACACCAACTGATAAAGACATTCTAAAAGATTAGTCATTCACTCATGCATTTAATAAGATACGTTTAATCACTCACTTATACAGTCACTCACGCACTCACTAAATCATCCATACATACACTCATACACCCACTCATTCTTCACTACACATTGGCTTGTATATATATATATATATAACATTCTTAAACATTTTAGAAAAACTCACTGGATGATGTCATCAGTGATGTCATTGGAGCTGTCATCAGTGATGTCACTAACCATGGCATGAGTGATGTCATATGTGTCGTCATCAGCAGTGCATTGCAGGGGCGTGAGTTATAGTTAGCTCAGTTAACGATAACAGCCACATTTCTCTGGTTTTGTACAAGTAAAATGTCTGACTAACTATAACGTCCCTGAAACCTGTGGTTTTCTCAGTAAATATATATATATATATATATATATATATATATATATATATTACGTATCCCGCTTTACAATTTGCGCTGCAATGATTTTGCCAGCCAGCAAAAGGAAACTCGGACGCGGACCAGGTAGGCTTCTGTTTCCTTTATTTACAGAGGTGCAGTCAAAGACGTTTCGGCTCAACGGAGCCTTGTTCACATTCTTAAACATTTTAGAAACACTCACTGGATGATGTCATCAGTGATGTCATTGGAGCTGTCATCAGTGATGTCACTAACCATGGCATGAGTGATGTCATATGTGCCGTCATCAGCAGTGCATTGCAGGGGCGTGAGTTATAGTTAGCTCAGTTAACGATAACAGCCACATTTCTCTGGTTTTGTACAAGTAAAATGTCTGACTAACTATAACGTCCCTGAAACCTGTGGTTTTCTCAGTAAATATATATATATATATATATATATATATATATATATATTCACTGAAAAAACCATAGGTTAGAGACCATATATAGTTAGCTGGACATTTTATTGACATAAAACCAATGAAATTCCATATATAGTTAGTTGCACTAACTATATATCGCGCACCCGCAATCCACTGCTGATGATGTCACATATTACATCATTCATGACATGGTCAGTGACATCACTGATGACATCACTGATGACATCTCAAAGGACATCACTGATGACATCATCTAGTGTCTGTGTGTTTTTGTAAAGTTTAAATATGTTTTACATATTGAAGAATGAGTGGATGTATGGAGGACTGAGTGTGTGTGTGGCTGGCTGGGAGGTGTGTGACTCTTTGCATATCAATGTGTACTTGTATCAGTGATTGTATAAGAGAGTAAGTATGTGTTAGTATATGTGTGAAAAGTATGGTGTTCTGTGTTTAACTGTATAGATGAGGAAATCGAAGTGTGATTGATTCTTCACAGGACTGACTAGGTGTATGAGTGCATATGATAGTCTTGTAATAATGAGTGACTGTATGTATGAGTGATTGTATGGGTGAATGAGTGAATGTGTGTGTAGACGTAGGAATCAGTGAGTGCATATGTAGTAACTGGTATTGGTGTGTCATGATGTCATCAGTGGTCATTTGAGATGTCATCAGTGATGTCATTTGAGATGTCATCAGTGATGTCATCAGTGATGTCACTGAAGTATGGTGTTCTGTGTTTAACTGTATAGATGAGGAAATGGAAGTGTGATTGATTCTTTACAGGACTGACTAGATGTGTGAGTAACTCCATGGATGAGTGGCAGTGTGTGAGTGTCTGCATAGGTGTATGAGTGCATATGATAGTGTTGTAATAATGAGTGACTGTATGTATGAGTGATTGTATGGGTGAATGAGTGAATGTGTGTGTAGATGTAGGAATCAGTGAGTGCGTATGTAGTAACTGGTATTGGTGTGTCCTGATGTCATCAGTGATGTCATTTGAGATGTCATCAGTGATGTCATCAGTGATGTCATTTGAGATGTCATCAGTGATGTCATCAGTGATGTCACTGACCATGTCATGAATGATGTAATATGTGACATCATCAGCAGTGGATTGCGGGTGCGCGATATATAGTTAGTGCAACTAACTATATATGGAATTTCATTGGTTTTATGTCAATAAAATGTCCAGCTAACTATATATGGTCTCTAACCTATGGTTTTTTCAGTGAATCTTCAAGGTTTTGTAAATGCAAATTCCTAACTATATATGGTCTATAACCTATGTTTTTTTCAGTGAATTTCATTGGTTTTTTAAAAGCTAATATCTATAGCTGTAAAATATATTCTTTATTACGTGACGTATCACGTAGCCACATGAGACGCCTCATGACGCGTCGCATAACCGTGACGTATCGGCTCTGCAGCGCAAACAAAACCCGTAACGTAAGCGTGCCGGAGCACGCTTACAGATATATATATTTTTTTAACCTTAATTAGACAAAATCCACACGTGCACATATCTTGAGGCCTTGCAAAGGCACATCAAACAAACAGTCCCTACAATTTTGTCAAGTTTGCTGGAAATCTATTCCCTGAATTTTTTTTTTACTGTTTCTCTTGGTTTTCCCCTTGTTACGCTTACCGGGACGCTACCCGGTACGCGAACCGGACGCTCCAAAAACACAAGATGGCGGACTCCCGTTACGCTGCCGGTTAGCTGCCCGGTTCGCGTACCGGGAAGCGCCTCTACCGCGAAAAATCGCGGGGGACTTTAATATCCCCCTCATCAATCCTAGGGGGTCAGGAGGGGTTTACCTTGCCCCCTTTCCTTCATTTCCCCCTTCTTTTTTCACCACATCTTGTCTCTCGAACCTACAGAGAGACAAGATGGCGGCCGCTCCGGACTGTGTACAATGTTGACAGCTACGCTGCCGGTTAGCTGCCCGGTTAGCTGCCCGGTGAGCTGCCCGGTTCGCGTACCGGGACGCGCCTCTACGGCGTAAAATCGCAAAAAAATTATTATTTTTTTTTTTGCCCCGCGGGGCACTTTAATATCCCCCTCATCAATCCTAGGGGGTCAGGAGTGGTCTACCTTGCCCCCTTTCCTTCATTTCCCCCTTCGTTTTTCACCACATCTTGTCTCTCGATCGTACCGAGAGACAAGATGGCGGCCGCTCCGGACTGTTTAGAATGTTGACAGACACCGGAGAGCCAATCAGCTTCGCTTCGCGAAGTTCCGTTACGCGTCAGGTACGCAAACCGGGGCGCTAACCGGAGCGCTGTCACAGATATATATATTTTTTTTAAACGTTAATTTCTCAAAATCCACTGGAGCACATATATTGAGACATAGCAAAGGCACGTCGGGCAAACCATATCTACAATTTTGCCAAGTTTCATGTAAATCTATTCAGCCGTTCGAGCTAAAAGTGAGTCCAACCGCCCTATGGAAAAATGAATGGGAAAAACGTGTTTTGGGACCCCCCTTGTTTCTCGACCCCCCCCTTGACGAAACCCCCCCAAATTTTCAGGGGCTGCTCAGAAACGAAATGTGCCATTTTCCTGAAAATTTCAGCCAATTCCGTCCACAAACGCCAAAGTTATTAGACATAGAATTTTCAGAAATCCCATAGAGAAAAAATCCTAACTATATATACCCACTGGCTATCGCCAGTAGGTAATATACATATATAAACATATATAATCTGCATATCTATATAAATATAAATGCATGCATACATATACATATATGCATACATATGCATGTTATTTACATGAAAGTTTTAAAAACACTCATAAAAGCAAAGCTAAAAAGCCACCTCATTACAAACAGAATGGCTTTAACTTAAACGAGGGCGAGATCTATTGCATTTTCAATGCTTGTTTACTTTGGTTCTATCAAGAAGGCATTCAGATGTTTCACACATTTGCCATAAATTCTGAATGTTAGCACTCTAGTTGCTCATTAGATCACTGTAGTAAAGCTAGTGCTCACCAGGGAAGTCTGCTGCTAATCATGGTTTGCAGCCATTTTCCCGCATTTTTTATCCCGCAGACTTTCAGTCTGCATACCATTATCCCGCAAGGTCATTGACCTCGCATACCATTATCCCGCATTTTTTCAAAACGCATGTGCATTTATCGCGCATGCCTTTACAAAGAATTACGTTTTAAAGGCATGTATGGTAAATGCATTTGCGTTGTGAAAACCACGATGACGAGAGAGGTAAGTGGGTTTGTGTTAATTTTTTCGTGGGTTAGTGATTGTGTAGTGTAGTGTAGTGTTGTGTAGTGTAGTGTTGTGTTAGTGTAGAGTAGAGTTGTGGATGTTGTTTAGTGTAGGGTCATGCTGGGGGTAGTGTTTTAGGGTTTAGGGTTGTGTTGTAGTGTTTGCGTAGTGTAGGGTCATGCTGGGGGTAGTGTTTTAGGGTTTAGGGTAGTGTTGTAGTGTTTGCGTAGTGTAGGGTCATGCTGGGGGTAGTGTTTTAGGGTTTAGGGTTGTGTTGTAGTGTTTGCGTAGTGTAGGGTCATGCTGGGGCTAGTGTTTTAGGGTTTAGGGTAGTGTTGTAGTGTTTGCGTAGTGTAGGGTCATGCTGGGCGCAGTGTTTTAGGGTTTAGGATAGTGTTGTAGTGTTTGCGTAGTGTAGGGTCATGCTGGGGGTAGTGTTTTAGGGTTTTGGGTAGTGTTGTAGTGTTTGCGTAGTGTAGGGTCATGCTGGGGTGTAGTATTTTAGGGTTTAGGGTAGTGTTGTAGTGTTTGTGTAGTGTAGGGTCATGCTGGGGGTAGTGTTTTAGGGTTTTGGGTAGTGTTGTAGTGTTTGCGTAGTGTAGGGTCACGCTGGGGGTAGTGTTTTAGGGTTTTGGGTAGTGTTGTAGTGTTTGCGTAGTGAAGGGTCATGCTGGGGGTAGTGTTTTAGGGTTTTGGGTAGTGTTGTAGTGTTTGCGTAGTGTAGGGTCATGCTGGGGGTAGTGTTTTAGGGTTTAGGGTAGTGTTGTAGTGTTTGCGTAGTGTAGGGTCATGCTGGGGGTAGTGTTTTAGGGTTTTGGGTAGTGTTGTAGTGTTTGCGTAGTGTAGGGTCATGCTGGGGTGTAGTGTTTTAGGGTTTTGGGTAGTGTTGTAGTGTTTGCGTAGTGAAGGGTCATGCTGGGGGTAGTGTTTTAGGGTTTTGGGTAGTGTTGTAGTGTTTGCGTAGTGTAGGGTCATGCTGGGGGTAGTGTTTTAGGGTTTTGGGTAGTGTTGTAGTGTTTGCGTAGTGTAGGGTCATGCTGGGGGTAGTGTTTTAGGGTTTTGGGTAGTGTTGTAGTGTTTGCGTAGTGTAGGGTCATGCTGGGGGGTAGTGTTTTAGGGTTTTGGGTAGTGTTGTAGTGTTTGCGTAGTGTAGGGTCATGCTGGGGGTAGTGTTTTAGGGTTTTGGGTAGTGTTGTAGTGTTTGCGTAGTGTAGGGTCATGCTGGGGGTAGTGTTTTAGGGTTTAGGGTAGTGTTGTAGTGTTTGCGTAGTGTAGGGTCATGCTGGGGGTAGTGTTTTAGGGTTTAGGGTAGTGTTGTAGTGTTTGCGTAGTGTAGGGTCATGCTGGGGGTAGTGTTTTAGGGTTTAGGGTAGTGTTGTAGTGTTTGCGTAGTGTAGGGTCATGCTGGGGGTAGTGTTTTAGGGTTTAGGGTTGTGTTGTAGTGTTTGCGTAGTGTAGGGTCATGTTGGGGGTAGTGTTTTAGAGTTTAGGGTTGTGTTGTAGTGTTTGTGTAGTGTAGGGTCATGCTGGGGGTAGTGTTTTAGGGTTTAGGGTAGTGTTGTAGTGTTTGCGTAGTGTAGGGTCATGCTGGGGTGTAGTGTTTTAGGATTTTGGGTAGTGTTGTAGTGTTTGCGTAGTGTAGGGTCATTCTGGGGGTAGTGTTTTAGGGTTTAGGGTAGTGTTGTACTGTTTGTGTAGTGTAGGGTCATGCTGGGGGTAGTGTTTTAGGGTTTAGGGTAGTTTAGTTGTTTAGTGTATGCTAAAGGCATATTCGTTCTAAAAGTTTTCGTTATTTTAATTTGCGGCCTAATAGTACATGCGGGATTTTTTTTGCGGACTGATGGTATGCGGGATTTCGTCATATATTCGCTAATCATACTTTCTATGGCAAAATGAACCCCCTCATTTTGTTCCTTTTTACATTAAATGTTTTAAGAGTTACCACTTTATTCCAATCAAGATGGCTTCAGGTGTGCCATACCTTTGTAATAAGTAGGACTGTTAGCACTCTAGTTGTTCTTTAGAACACTCTGGGACATTCTGTCATTGGGCTATAGTTGGGCTACATCTGGCTGATATTTGGGCTACATTTGTTTTTTTTGTCTCTGGTGGCCATCTTTGGGCTACATTGGGCTACATTGGGCTACATTGGGCTACATTTGGGCTCCAACATATATATAGCCCAAAGTAGCCCAATATATATTTTTCAAAGTTAATTTTCGTAAAAACCACTGGAGCCTATATCTTGAGACATAGCAAAGGCACATCGGGCTACCAGTCCCTACAATTTTGCCAAGTTTGGTGTAAATTCATTCAGCCGTTCAGGCTAAAAGTGAGGCCAACCGCCCTATGGAAAATTGCATGGGAAAAACACGTTTTGGGACCCCCCTTTTTTCTCGGCCCCCCCTTGACGAAACCCCCCCAAATTTTCAGGGGCTGCTCAGAAACAAAATGTTCCATTTTCCTGAAAATTTCAGCCAATTCTGTCCTCAAACGCCAAAGTTATTCGACATAGAATTTTCAAAAATCCCATAGGAAAAAAATCCTAACTATATATACCTACTGGCGACCGCCAGTAGGTAATATATATATATATATATATATATATATATATATATATATATATATATATATATATACATATATATATATATATACATCATGTGCCAAGTTGCCGCAGATCACATACAGAAGGGCTAAGTCAATGAAGCAGGAATTGGTATCTAACATTCCGAGTCAAGCAAGCAACACTAATTTGCTTCAGAGTAAGAAGGGATTTTTCAAGTGCACGAAGTGCAAAGCTTGTCAGCATGGCATTAACCTCAGCAAAGTACACCTCCCACTCAGAAAGACACCATTGGAGTTAGGAGGGAATTACAATTGTAAAACAGATTATACCATTTATGTTTTACAATGTACTTGCAAAAAGCGTTACGTTGGAAGTACCCTACATCCAGTACATGTAAGGATCTTACAGCATTTAAGAACTGTGGCCAACGACGATCAAAGTTACCCAGTGGCACGCCACATAAACGCTTTTCATGGAGGGAGAATAGAAGATCTGCAATACTTTGTTATTGATAGTATCAGCAAGAATATAAGAGGAGGAAATAGACTCCTAGCACTTAGGAGATTGGAGTTGAGATATATTATTCTTCTCGACACCAAGACTCCTAACGGCTTAAACTCTGACGAAGCGTTAAGCGTGCACTTGTAACCCAATATACAAAAGACCAGCCCTGCATCTGTAATTTCATCTGTGATTTTACCAATAATTTGCTCCATGCAAATCACGTATCCCACTCCTCTGAGACTTTGTGGTAAAGATACTGGTAAAATATTACAGTATTAATACTTTTGATTGAAATCAATTTTTCAAAGTGAGCCAATTCGTTATTCGGAGCACACAGGGTAATTTAAACTTTGTAGAAAATTCACATAAGGTTATTTATAAATCACAGTACTGAGTTATCCAATATCAGAGAGATATTGGAGGTTAAAATCACTATCATGTACATATGAGAGTACAAGAATAGTCCACAATTGTTCAAAAACCCACTGGGGCACAACACCTCATGTAATAATGATGTAATAATGGTCTCTAAAGGACTATTGAAATTGCTATATTGTTGTACAATGCAGGTTACATTGTTATCCAGTACTGTGAGAAATTACTTTGTTTTTAGATTTCACTATATATTTTGTTTCAGTTGTTTTCCACTGTTCACAAGCACATATTCTGTTTTAGCACTTTTTGTTGAATGGTCGCGTACACATATACTGTGGTTGCATTGGTACCTGACGACAGATGCATTAGAGAAAATATAAAGTAATGGTAGTAATTACGGAGTATGAGCATTTACGAACTGCTAAGCCCAGAAATAGAATGAATTTACTCTGCTATAAATCATGTATTGCAGTTCGTAATGTAGTTAATGACAAGAGGAAAAACTACTCGTAATGCGAATGTTTCTGTCAACAAATGCAACTCACCTCTTCCATGTCTATGTAATGGGGAGGGTAACCATAGCAACTGACGTACGTCACCGGGAGGCTCCGACAAACTTATATGTATATTTACTTGTAGCTTCCACTTCGAAGTTGTTGTGACCAAGGCGGTTGTCCCGCCGAAACGCGTAAGCCATCATAGTTGGGTGAATGAAATTCCTCTTTGACGAGAATCCCACGGAGTCAGCGCCTTTTTTTGTATTCCTGAAACAAAGGTTAGGATGACAGATATATATATATGGGGGGACCCGATCAATAACGAAAAACTTCAACAAATTCCGATTGCTTTTATGTAGTTCATCAAAATGCCTAGCAATCGGCGACACTTGATCTTTGTTCTGAATTGCTCTCATGTGCTCAAGAATACATTTCTTGGCGGGGAACATTGTGCTGCAATGGGCCGGGTTGAAGTTCTTCGTTATTGATCAGGTCCCCCCAATGAAAAGAGGAGGGGACAGAATACGGAAACTTCGACAGCTGGAGAGTCAGTACATTGTAGATTTAGACACTAAGATCCCAGGTGGACTGAACTCTGAGGAGGAGCTGTCTTGGTATTTGGGAGAGTAATTGGAGTTGTGATTACGTTTGATTTTGCCCTATCCATTTTCTGAACCTACCCTTGAGTGTTCTGATACACTTTGTTTTTAATGGGAACATGTAATAGCCTCCTGTATCTGGGCTTTATGATTGCTTTTAATCTTCACGTAACTTTAATTTTCACTGTCTGTTTATCTGTAACTGTTACAAGCTAGGGCTGAAATACAAGACATTTATTCTTTAATATATAGTCTTTACTGAGGTGGTTTTCTTTTGTTTTGGTCAGGCATAAGAACAATCAAGATAGGACACTGTGAAGATAGGATACTGTGAAGATCTACCGACATTTGAAAATTTTCTATGAACTGTCTAATTGACCTGCGGTTATGGGGTATCATGGTGTCGTATTGACAATTTCCCCCACTTGGGACTACCTGGATTTATTCTTTTATGTGTTTTTTTGCCATGACACAATGTAATATTTACAACAGTTGGTTTCTTAATTCAATAATTTTGGCTGTTGCTCTCGTGATTTCATAATCAATTTCATCTATCATTCTCCCACTGGGGATAGAATATTCATCACCATCATGATTGTATTTACCCACTGGGGTATCCAACATTATTCCAAATGCAACTAGCTTTGATTATTGATTTTGCTTAATAGAGCATGTATTTCTTATTGCGCATTGCCAACAGCGTCTAGGTTACAGGTCATTATCAGCCTCATTATAATCCAAATGTGTCAATTCACTGGGGAATAACATTTGGCAATGTCCATTGGTTTAAAATCATTTAAACTGTACTTGTGATTTATTACAAGCTTAATGCTATTTTGGTGCCTGACATGTTATATGCGGTTATTTCGTCAATATGAATTTCAACGAATGCATTAATTCAGTTGTTTTTCACAAAATAAGGATGGCATTTATGTGTTGTGATTCCACAGTAAACCCCTCTCTAAGATGGCCGCTGCTTGCAACAGCTATTATTGTGAAGTCCTACGCCTATGTTGATTATTCACTGTTTGTGTGTTTTCACTTTGTTTGTACTTTATTTAAAGAACTGCATGAGACATGGGTGTTAACCGTGAGCAAGACGAGTTCATCGTCGAAACACGTTGGTTTTTTTCCATCTAGCTCGTTATACCATGCTTAATACCATGAAATAATAAACCCGATTTTTCTGCAAACCATAATGGAGTGGTAATATGGTTTTTGGAGTGGAGTGCGCCAGCAATTTCTTTTGCGTTTGGGAACCTGTGAATATATATATATATGTATATAATTGTTATTGTATCACCTTTTATTGGTATGGGTGTGACAGAGGAACCAGTGACCAATATGATTATCGGTGTTTGTTTATATGCATTCACAGCGTTATTTGCACAAAAAGGCAATGGCAAATGAAGTGAGTTGCGGATATCAACATTATTGTGATTTTATGCAATTTAGTGCAATATGAGCTATATATGTATTTTAGCACATATTTATGCTATTGTAAATGTTGTGTGTATTTATTTACTTATTTATAATCATTAATTGCAACTATGTATATAAGCACACAGTTTGAATAAGCTATGAATGTAGCCATATACTGGTTCTAACAAAATCTGTCTTTCATGTTCATTCCACGTGACCTAATGAATTGGTAGCACTTGCACTTTAAATTCAGCAGAACCACAACGTCACGCTGTCATGTGATCAAGGCTCTGTGGAGCCGAAACGTTATGGCGGCAGCACTTTAAATAAATAATTGGCATCTATAATACCGGGTCCGTGTCTGTTCCTGAACGCTGGTCGGAATCAAGGCTCCAGTGTGTGAGAGACGGAGTTATTTATATATATATATATATTTTACGTATCACACGAGAAAGAAAACTGTTAAATATTTTTTCTATGTCCATTCGCACACTAGCACTTTAAAAGGAGGTGCATCCCACGACATTGTTGTCATGTGATCAAGGCAGGGAGCTGCCGAAACGCGTCGTGGTGATGTGGTTGCACTTTAACGCAAAATAAAAAAAAAAGCACCAATCTGGGTCTACCTCGTCTTCTTGCGTGTGCTGACAGTCTGTTTCGGGTGAGAAACTGAAGGACGAGTCTTTGCAGCATATTTCGCTGGATTGCTTTCCCCAGCGCCGTGGACCCCCTCCCAGCAAGTGGTTTGAGCAGAAAGAAGGAAAGCAGCGGTAGCCGAGTTTCTGTGGAAAGTCTTTGCGGAGCCAGGCGTCCTTTCGAAACGCACCGGAAACGGAAACCTGCCCAACCCCCTTCCATAGTGGAAGCACTGCCGAGGACTATGGAAGAGGAAGCGTTTGCCTGAAACGGTCCGGCGCAGCTCGGAGGAGCGGGTGAAGGACGGTGAAAAGCGGACGTCGAATCCAACCAGGTACCGGGCAACTCCGATACAGATCGGAAGGTGGGAGGTGTGCAAAAAGTAACCCGTGTAAAGCTGAAAGGAAACTGACTTTAACGAGTCATAGAAAGGCGGCGGGTGAAATTAATGACAATCATCTAAATAAACGTGCAACCATGTCAGCGGCAACAGTGAAGGATCGAGAGAGCGCAGCAGAGGAGCTGTTTTCTAATGAGGCAACCCAGCCCAAAACAAAAGAAACAAGCATTGATAAGAATGTGTTTGATGGGACAGATTTAAAGGATAAATACAAGGCACTCGAAAAGCTTATGCGCACTGAAATGGTCAAATGGTGGGAGGCGAAATCCCTTAGTAGGTATCTTGAGGTGAATCGAATTCCTAGAGGACTGAGAATTATGATTGCGCCCTCATACGACACCCCAAATCCGACATTAATGGCCGAGTGGGCAGAATGCAACCTAAATTCCTCCAGAAAATTAGTGGAATTATTAGTAAAGCATGCGGAAAAGGACAGGGGGGAAATCCTTCCAAAAATAGAAGCCTTGCGCAGTGAGATTCAAGCAATGAGTGACCCACAAGCATCCAAAGCAAAGTTTGAGGAGGAAATGGAACACAAACTAAAAAAGGAAGAAGACAAAATAAAAAATCGTAAAGCGTACAAATTTAGGAGGGATAAGGAGGACTATGAAAATGGAAGAATTTTCACATTTTCAAGGAAATATGATACCATGCGAAAGAACAACTCTGGCAAACCAAACAATGAAAAGACACGCCAAACCCCGCAACCCTCTCACCCGTCACAACCCGAGAGTGAACCACAATTGGAAATATCCTCTGCATCAGGTTCCAGCGTGTATACGGAAAGTGGATCAGAAGGTGGAGATGATCCAACAGAGTCCACAAGACTAACCATGGGCGAGGAGCTGGAATATATTCGTAAGACCCGGCGTGAGACATTGCGCTCAGCAGGAAATCAACAGCCGGCAAAAAATGAACAAGGAGCAGGCGGGAGAGGAGGGCCGCCCAGAGGAAACGTTACAAAGCGAGGGGGATGGGGCCGCGGAGCCTGGAAGAACAAGCAGGTGAAAAAAACTTAGGAACTCGAAATACCAGCCCAAACGCTAATACCATCATAAATCTAGCGAATATTGATCTGACAATAGCGGAGAAACAGTTGCTGTCATTAGGGCTGTCATACTGCCCTGAAAGTAATTTTCATTATACTAAAACCAGGGCAGACGTGTTCCAATTTATACGCAAATTGAAATTGCGAAAGTTCCACAAGACTCAATTGGCAGGTAAATCAAAAAATAAGGCCAGAGATGATCAGTCTGCAGATTCCACAAACTTGGTAGCCAATGACTATGAACTGTTAACTTCAGTCCAAGGCATAATTAACTCACGAAACAGTATTCAGAATGACACTGAGTCACAAAATACACAAATTTTGCAGGACTTCCCAATCCTCACTACCCAACAAGTAAGGAGTTTGGCAAATAAAAAGCCGGAAACACCATTTAAAAGAAAATCCAAATTTGTGCCCATCACGACCAAAGACTCGATAGATGTTTTTAATGACACTGTGGTCGCCCAAGTTAAAACATTACACACAAAAATACAGATGACTAAGAAAAGAAGAAGTAAGGAACAAATTCAATATGATCTCTTACTGGAAAAACTGAAGAAGGAAAATAAAGTGGTGATAAGAAATTCAGATAAAGGAGGAAATATCGTGTTATGGCCCCTTTCACAATATCTCACTGAAGCAAACAACCAGCTCAGTGACACACAATGTTATCACCACAGCTCTCCTATCAAATACAAACAGATGCAGGATGAATTGGGTAGTAAACTACTGGCATGGAAAAGTCTGGGACTTTTGAATATGGAAGAATTCAGATTTTTAAAAAAGGAACATCCCCGAACGTCAGTGATTTACTTTATAGCCAAAGTACACAAAAATAAGGAGACACCCCCAGGACGACCGATCATCGCGGCATGTGATGGTCCACTCGAAAATTTGTCACAATATATAGACTTCTTTTTACAAGAACATGTGTGCAAATTAGAGTCGTACATAAAAGACACTGGAGATTTTTTGTCTAAAATAGCAAAAGTCAAATGGGAAAATGGATATCTTCTTATAACCCTTGATGTCTCCTCATTGTATACCTGCATCAAGAACATAGATGGGATAAAAGCTTTTCAGCATTTTCTTGCTAGGAGACCTATTGAATTCACAATGCATAACAAAATGCTTATTGACATGTTATTATTTTGTTTGGAACACAATTTTTTCCTTTTCAACAAACAAACGTACCGTCAGGTTCAGCGTGTCGCCATGGGGGCCAGCTTCTCCCCCAGTTACGCCTGTTTATTTATGGGCTGGTGGGAGGAGCTGGTCCTCAGGGGGCAGTATCGGGCTACCTGTTCGAACAATATAGTATCATGGTTACGGTACATTGATGATCTGATAATAGTGTGGAAAGGCAGTAAAGAGGACTCACAGACATTCATTAACAGCATTAATATCAATGACATAAACTTATGTTTTACATCAGACATAAGTAGTAGTCAGGTTTCCTTCCTTGATGTTTCAGTTAAGATTGATGAAGGTAAGATTATGACCACTTTGTACAGAAAGCAAACTGCAGGGAACACCTTGCTACATGCAAGTAGTGCACATCCTAGCCATCTTATCCACAGCATCCCGTATGGGGAAATGTTGCGGCTACGCAGAATATGTAGTGATGAGGGAGAGTTGAGGAAACATCAGCAGGAGAGCAAATGTAGATTCCTAGAAAGAGGCTACAGTGCGAAAACAGTAGATGCAGCAATTGCTAAGTCCAGATTAAAATCAAGAGATGAACTTTTGAGCAATACGGAAACCCCTATGTTGGAAAATACAGGTAACATGACAGCATCTGAGGATGTACCTAGATTAATTATGACCTATAATCGCCAACACAGGGAACTACGTAAAATAATTTACCGCAACTGGCATCTTGTTAAGGAAGATCCTGTAATTGGTGATACCCTCCCCGACTACCCAGCAATCACATACAGAAAAGCCACCTCAATGGGCGATGTTTTGGTAAAGAGTAGCCCAGAATATAAGGAAAACACGGGCTGGTCCCTAGCACGGAAAGGTTTTTATAAGTGCCCTAGCTGTAAGGCTTGCACATATGGGGTGAATAAAACTTCATATCTGACAGCCTTCAGCTCGAGACCACAAAATATCAAATTTCACTTAACATGTAAAAGTGAATTTGTGGTTTACATACTGGAATGCAGCTGCAATCTGAAGTATGTAGGCAGTACGAAGCTTCCAAGCCATAAGAGGATCTTGCAGCACATCAGGGCCATTAACAACAACGACTCCAATTACCCTGTGGCGAGGCATTTTCATGATGTACATGGTGGAAACTACATCATAGATACTGTCCCAATTCAGAGAAGAGGAGGGGATAGGGAGGGTATGCTTCGTCGGCTTGAAACATATTACATTCTTACTCTAGATACCAAACAGCCAAACGGTCTTAACATGAGTGAAGATATGTATACATTTTTAGAATAATTATTTAGATCATGGCTGTATAAATTGCACTTTAACCCCATGTGGTCTTCTTCAATATGAAACAGTGTTCGGCATATCCATAATCCTTCAAATGTAAATATTTTGGTAGTTCGCTTTTTCAAAATAATGTAAATAGGTGATTTTATAAGATGAGAGATTGATATATTTTTGATACAAAAAGGGTTTTCATTATTTATGCAATTTTAATGAATAATGAATGAATTGTATGACACAAAAAATGATTTTTTGACGTTGTCAATTGTGGGAATCATTCATTGGAAAGTTGTATAAGGTTGCAGTTTAATGGAAGAACCCTTGAAATATCTGTCTTTTCTTGTATCTATCCCTTCAGAGATGTGAAATTGTTTATGGGCAGGGTGTATTATAAATTTAAGAATATTTGCTTTTCACTTAGGGTATTATATCTTTTTGTTTAGTAATTGAAATTTTCTCACGTTAGCATTAGCACATTAGGTCTCATTTTTGGATATACGGTGATGCACTTTAGTATTTAGTGAATGGATATTTGAGATGATAACAGTCGATATGTCATGAATTGAAGGTTATCAAATGCATTTGAGTTAATATTAGCCACAATGTATTATACATGGAATTTCTTTCGCTCAACATTCATGCATTGTTTATACAATACTGTATTTTACATTTATTATTTATTTAACCTGTATTTTACGATCACACGAGAAAGAAAATTGTTAAATATTTTTTCTATGTCCATTTGCACACTAGCTCTTTAAAAGGAGGTGCATCCCACGACATTGTTGTCATGTGATCAAGGCAGGGAGCTGCCGAAACGCGTCGTGGTGATGTGGTTGCACTTTAACGCAAAATAAAAAAAGAAGCACCAATCTGGGTCTACCTCGTCTTCTTGCGTGTGCTGACAGTCTGTTTCGGGTGAGAAACTGAAGGACGAGTCTTTGCAGCATATATATATATAATTATATATATTACCTACTGGCGATAGCCAGTAGGTATATATAGTTAGGATTTTTTCTCTATGGGACTTTTGAAAATTCTATGTCTAATAACTTTGGCGTTTGTGAACGGAATCGGCTGATGTCATCAGTGATGTCATTTGAGATGTCATCAGTGATGTCATCAGTGATGTCATTTGAGATTTCATCAGTGATGTCATCAGTGATGTCATTTGAGATGTCATCAGTGATGTCATCAGTGATGTCACTGACCATGTCATGAATGATGTAATATGTGACATGATCAGCAGTGGATTGCGGGTGCGCGATATATAGTTAGTGTAGCTAACTATATATGCGAATTTCAATGGTTTTGTGTGAGTAAAATAAGGTTTTGTAAATGCTAATTCCTAACTATATATGGTCTATAACCTATGGTTTTTTTCAGTGAATATATATGGCGGTCACCAGTAGGTATATATAGTTAGGATTTTTTCTCTGTGGGACTTTTGAAAATTCTATGTCTAATAACTTTGGCGTTTGTGGACGTAATCGGCTGAAATTTTCAGGAAAATTGCACATTTAGTTTCTGAGCCGCCCCTGAAAATTTGGGGGGGTTTCGTCGAGGGGGGGGCTGAGAAAAAAGGGGGGTCCCAAAACGCCTTTTTCCCATTCATTTTTCCATAGGGCGTTTGGCCTCACTTTTAGCTCGAACGGCTGAATGGATTTGCACGAAACTTGGCAGAATTGTAGGGACTGTTAGCCCGATGTGCCTTTGCTAGGTCTCAAGACATGTGCTCCAGTGGCTTTTGAGAAATTAACGTTTTAAAAAACAGATATATCTGTGACAGTGTCCCGGGTAGCGCTCCGGTTCGCGAACTTTTCGCGTAACAGAACTTTGCGAAGCGAAGCTGATTGGCTCTCCGGTGTCTGTCAACATTCTAAACAGTCCGGAACGGCCGCCATCTTGTCTCTTGGTAGGATCGAGAGACAAGAGGAGGAGAAAAACGAAGGGGGAATTTAATGAAAGCGGGCAAGGTAGACCCTTCTTGACCCCCTAGGAATGATGTTGGGGTTATTAAAGGGTCCCGTGGGGCAAATAAAAAAAAATTTTAAACATTTGATTTTTTGCGGTAGAAGCGCTTCCCGGTTCGCGAACCGGGTAGCGAACCGGGTCGCGAAACGGGAATTCGCCATTTTGTGTTTCATTTTAATTAAATTACAAGATGGAGGAAAAACAATGTGAGAAGTGGGTATAAGGGGGTACGGGAGACGTATCCTGACCCCATATGTTTTCTGAGGGTGGCTGAGGATGCTCATATATGTTGATACTTGTCTTCCAGCTGCTGCGTGTGAGCGTTTATTATTTTTTTTTGCTGCGTGACGTCTGTTAACGTTCGATTCGAAGGAAATCAGGAAGTGTTGACCGCCATTTTGACACTGCGAGTAAATATATTGTTAAAAATATTAGTTATAAATTAATCCGTATTGATAAACATTGTCTGCGCCATCTTGCTTTTTTTCCAATGCCACACTTTTGTCGTGCACGGCAGCCATTTTAGATGCCTTGACCAGACCCACTCTCTGCACGCCGCCGATCCTCAGCATGGCTCCCTACCCTCGCAAGCATCTCCCCCACGCACTGGTCACCCTCGCTCTCTCTCTCATGCATGGGCCATAAACCTCCCCCCATCTGCGCTGCTCTTCCCTGAGAATCACACCCTGTGCCCGCCCGACACCTCCCTTTCACCCTATTCACTACCGCACCCTCTGACACTCCTCTTCCTCTGTGTCCGATTGTCCAGGCCGGTCCCAGGCTATCACCTAGCCCTGCGGAAGTAGTTTATGGCCCCAACTGTAAAGAATCACCCCTCTTCAAAGGAGTTACAGTAGATTAAGGCCCCCACCCCATGAGATCCGTCACACCACACGCGTTCCTACTATCTGATAACGATCCTGTATTGTGATTGGGGAGGGGATTCTCACTGTGAGGGTGTGTGGGACCGAGCCTGAAGCGGAAGATTCCAGGGATGCCTTTTTGTACATCAAAGTCTTCACAATTATGTGTCACATAAAAAATATATAGCACTCCAAAAAAGTAGTAGGATTATAACACTTTAATAACTTATAAATATATACAACGCTCCAACAAAGTAAACACGTTAAAATAAAAATTTAAAACAAAGCAACAATGGGCTGCTGTGAGATGGCATCAGTAGCGGTCTCTTGTGCGAATAGTCCGAAGGCAGCACAACGCGTTGAGATCTGGACGGCACCCGGGTGATGTCCTTTACTTGCCGCACTGGTCTTGGCATCCTACAATGCTGCGCCGAAAAACGGCGTGGGGCCCCCCCACTGGAATCGTATATGATGAGGGGACATTTACACTGTAGAAGAACGTAACGGGCGACCCATTAGGTTGCAAGAACTAAGGTGTCTAACATTTGCGGAATCGGTGGACGTACATTTTATAATTAAAGTACGACAGGGCCAGTTACAATAAAATTATCTAGATATACATTTGCGGGCAAGTACCTTGGGTGACGTTAATTCGAACTTTCAATAGTACAGTAATCAATAACACATCAGAACTTAATATCAATAGGGATGTCCAAATGTTCAATCAATTCTCGTCCCCGCCCGCCATGTGCTTCAAAACTGCATACGTATCTCGTGATCTCAAGGTTGGGCAACCAGTACACAACAAGGAGTTACGAGTCCCATTTATACCGGCGCCATTTTGGGCGAGGCTGGGCAGGTCCAGGATATAGTCAAAATGTCTCCACCAACCAGCGGTCGGACCAGAACCCCTTTCGGCAGTCCAAAAAGGTTCAGTTAAATGACAACAGAAGAAATAGGCAACAAGAACAATCAGTCTAAAGAGGGGACGCTTTCGTGAATGGGGCCCATGCCCTAGCAGGCAAGAGTCCGAGTTCCAAGGTGTCACAGGGCCATTTTAGTGGACCAGGCCCAAATACAAAGAGCTGGCCACCATTTTGAGAGTCCTGTTGCAGCCGGCTATCGCTGCACCACAAGAGTAGCCGCAATTCAGCTAGATGGCGGGTGAGTCACTGTAACGCAAGAGCGGGCGGAACTCAGCTGGAAGGCGAGTGAAACGCTAAGAGGCGCCCCACTGCAGATGAGGTGCCTCCACCTGGGGAGGAGGGAGAGGCCCGTTTGCGCCGCCTTCCCCCTCCCCCCCCCCCGTGCACCCCACGCCGTCTTTCGGCGCAGCATTGTAGGATGGCCAGACCAGTGAAACTTGCTGGACACCACCTCGGTGCCATCCGGATCTTGGCGCGTTCGAGTCACTGTATCGCAAGAGCGGGCGAAACTCAGCTGGATGGCGGGCGAGACGCTGTACCACAAGAGCGGGCGGAACTCAGCTGGATGGAGGGTGAGGCACTGTGCCGCAAGAGCGGGCAGAACTCAGCTGGAAGGCGAGTGAAACGCTAAGAGGCGCCCCACTGCAGATGAGGTGCCTTCACCTGGGGAGGCGGGAGAGGCCCGTTTACGCCGCCCCCCCCCCCGGCACCCCACCCCGTCTTTCGGCGCAGCATTGTAGGATGGCCACACCAGTGAAACTTGCTGGACACCACCTCGGTGCCATCCGGATCTCGGCACGTTGTGCTGCCTTCGGCCTACTGTAGCAGCAAGTGCGGGCGCAACTCTGCTGGACAGCGAGTGAAACGATAAGGGGCGCCGCACTGCACATCAGGTGCCTCCACCTGGGGAGGCGAGAGAGGCCAGTTCGCGCCGCCTCCCCCCCCCCCCAGGCACCCCACGCCATCTTTCGGCGCAGCATTGAAGGATGGCCACACCAGTGCGGCAACTTGCTGGACACCACCTCGGTGCCATCCGGATCTCGGCGCGTTGTGCTGCCTTCGGCCTATTCGCACATCGGTCCGCTACTGACGCCGCCTCACAGGCCAACGGATTTTGTAGGCTTTTTATAGCCCAAAGCTGCATAACAGGTCATGTGACTTGTTTATAAAACTTTTCATTGGTTCATTTTACTTTTGGTTTCCTAATGATGAAATGCTTGATCATATGACCTAAAAATAACACTTTTCATTGGATTAAAACATTTTTTTTTCCCAAACGATGAAAGCCCCACCTTTTTTTTTCTCACTCGGTAATCCAAAAAGGTTCCGTTAGATGACAACAGAGGGGACAGGCAACAAGAACCATCAGTCAAAAGAGGGGAGGGCAAGTTCTTCCCTACCGGGTCACGTTGAGGCTCCACCGGAACTGATCGAATTGGTAGTCTACAGTGTTTCTGGATGTTTCAGACTGAAGCTGGCGTTAGCATGAGAGCACCACCATCTTGTGGCTACGTTGTGGCCATTCCGCGAGCAATCATGGCAGTCGCTCCCCACCGGTAGTCTACGGGAGTCGGGGGTCCCGGTGACTGTTGTAGAATCTTCAAGGCTGAGGGGACTCTTTTGGGAATGGGGTCCAAGCCCTAGCAGACAAGCGTCCGAGTTCCACGGTTGCCCAGAGCCATCTTTGCAGGCCAGGCCCAAGTCTGTGGAGCCAACCGCCATTTTGTGAGCTCCGTAGCAGCCGCCTGTCGCTGTACCGCAAGATTGGGTGCAATTCCGTTGGATGGCGGGTGAGACGTTGTAATAGCAAGATCAGGCGCAATTCAGCTGTCCGAGCGAGGCACTGTGTCGCAAGAGCGGGCGCAAGTCAGCTGGTCGAGTGAAGCGCTGGGGTGTAGCTGAGAAACCTCCACCTGGGGAGGTGGGGGAGGCTCGTTTGCGCCGCCTCTCCCTCTACTGCACCCCACGCCGTCTCCTGGCGCAGGTATATGTGATGGTCGGACCAGGGCAACGCAGGACGTGTCTTCAGGTCAAACGGATTGTGGGACAAGGTGTGGAGCAGGCGCAATTATCTCGGGGGCCTCCGTCAAGCGGTTCAGGGAGGCACCGCATCACATTGTTCTCCAATGCAGTCAGGTCCACAAACAGCCCCCACTTACTTTGAGAATAGTGAAGCTGCAGCAGGTGCAAATAAGCTTCAGACAGTGTTACAAGTGCTGCTCCGAACCCTCAACTATGGCACTAAACATCCAGGACTTATGCCATTTGTGCAAGGCAGTGACATCAAAGCATCTCAGGGACCAAGCAACATACCATATCCAGAGTCCTTCCCACAACCTCTGCCTTCCTTCTTACCTAGTTATTGTTCTTTCACTCCCACTCCAGGCTTTTAGTCTGTGGATGGAAAACCATGAACCTACACTCACCTATGAAAATCTTACTATTGATGGTTTATTTTGAGCCCAAAATACAAAGGCTTGTTTGGATCGATGTTGCAGCAGGCTGCCATGTAAATAGTTATTTAATAAAATGTTTTACCCTGTTACTTTGCTGGTGTGTTGTATATATTTATAATATTTGCATAGTGTTTGTCGTTATTTTGGGTGGGGTGGGCGGCGGAGCCGAGCTGTCTTGCAGCCATCAGGGTGTCGAGCTCAGTTCCTCTCACTAGTTTTGTATTTGTCATCAGGGGTTGTTCATAATGTTTCTATTTTAGCGAGGTCAAAAAGAGATCCCATTAGTGGCCTACTGATTTTGCTTGATTCCTTTTGTTTTTTAACGATTTTTCACTATCTGCAAAGACTAAACAGAGTATTGCGACTCTGTGCTTGTTTGTAAATAAAGAATGAACCAAAGAGAACCAATTCCAAAACAATAAATGCTAGGATAACAATCAATCAAATGGAGAGGGAAGCAGGCACGACGGATTACAACGGGGGCAAAGGCCTGTCTTACCTACCCTTCACTATCTGCAAAGAGAGAATATTCCTAAAAGAAAAGAGGAGGGGGGGGGGCAGCGTTCAAAGCACATCAGCGTGCATAAATACGAAAATGTTTTACCTACCACGTACTTGACATTTTACAGCTTTTGATATTTGCTATTAAAAAACCATTGAAATTCACTGAAAAAACCATAGGTTATAGACCATATATAGTTAGGAATTAGCATTTACAAAACCTTGAAAATTCACTGAAAAAACCATAGGTTATAGACCATATATAGTTAGGGATTAGCATTTACAAAACCTTAATTTACTCGCACAAAACCATTGAAATTCGCATATATAGTTAGTTGCACTAACTATATATCGCGCACCCGCAATCCACTGCTGATGATGTCACATATTACATCATTCATGACATGGTCAGTGCCATCACTGATGACATCACTGATGACATCTCAAATGACATCAATGATGACATCTCAAATGATATCACTGATGACATCTCATTTGACATTACTGATCACATCACTGATGATATCATGTATGTGATAATACAAGGAACATCTTCAGACTCTAATATAACCTTAGATACATTCAGTATAAACAGACACTCACAGACTGTCACTTATCCATGGAGTTACTCACACACCTACTCAGTCATGCAAAGAATCAATCACACCTCCATTTTCTCAACTATACAGTTATACACACCTTACTTATTCAAACATATACTAACACATATTTACTCTCTTATACAATCCCTGATACATGTTCACAATGATCCATACAGCCACTCACACATTCACTGGCTCTTATGCACAGTTATTTATATATGTCAACTCTCAAATGTACTGTGTTTTACAAATCCATTCACTCACCAATACACTCATGCAGACAGTCAACCGCCCATATAGCTGTTTCCACATGCACTTTTGAACCCATACATATAGTGAATCAACTACTCACACATCTATGCCCAGAGTCACACACCTCCCAGCCACCCACACACACATTCAGTCTCCCATACAAATGCTTGGGCAACCAATCAATAACCCATATAGTTACTCATATAGCTACTGATCAACACATGCAGCAGTTTACAGAACAACAGACATAATGATGCACAAATTAAGACAGTTTAGTCACTAACCCATGCACTCAGTGAGACACAATAAATCACTCACTCATACAGTCAGTCATGCACCTACTAAATCCTTCATCCAGACACTTATACATCCACTCATTCTTCAATATGTAAGACATATTTTAACTTTACAGAAACATACAGTCACTGGATGTTGTCATCAGTGATGTCATCAGTGATGTCATTTGAGATGTCATCAGTGATGTCACTGACCATGTCATGAATGATGTAATATGTGACATCATCAGCAGTGGATTGCGGGTGCGCGATATATAGTTAGTGCAACTAACTATATATGCGAATTTCAATGGTTTTGTGCGAGTAAATTAAGGTTTTGTAAATGCTAATCCCTAACTATATATGGTCTATAACCTATGGTTTTTTCAGTGAATTTTCAAGGTTTTGTAAATGCTAATTCCTAACTATATATGGTCTATAACCTATGGTTTTTTCAGTGAATATATATATATATATATATATATATATATATATATATATATATATATATATATATATATATATGAATGCCTTTTTGTTGTAGATAATAACTTTGGTGACATTTGACGAATCTTCGCAAAACATTTGAAAAAAGTTCTCTTTTATGCCTAGTTTGCACATGACAAGTTTCGTGGTGATTCGTCAAGCAGAGGCTAACAAAAAGAGGAGATCCCAAAATGCATTTTTCTCTATTTATATTGCTGTAGGAACATTAAACACAGCTACAGCCCAAATTGCTAAATGGATTTACACCACATTTGTTTTTTAGTAATTAATGCTAAAATAAATAAGTATATTTTATGCTTTGTTTCATGAAGTTGTTTCTCCTTTGTAACTGATAGTTATATGTTGATTTGGGTAATTTCTGACATACAATGTGGAAATTAAATGGTGATCACTATAATTAAGGTGTTTGATCATAAACTGAAATCATTTTGTTGTTCAAACAGAGTCATTACTGGCGATTGTCTGTTTCTTAGTTATGATAGTAGTAGAGCCTTGCTGAAGTTAAATGGGCCCAACTCCTTATTAGTTACTTAACTTTCTAAATGTGGCATTTTCAAACTTGTAATTAAAAAAAAGACTTTAAATTTAAATAGGGTTTTCATTACAATTTCAAAGACACCAAATAGGAGTTAGCTAGTAGCTCCCAATAGGAAATCACAGCATATGAAATGTAATAATTCCCAATGTTATCCAATGGGAGGGGTAGGCCTTCTAGTAGTGAAAAACAAATTTAGGAGTTTTTCACTACCTGGACATGTAAAAGGAAAATGTACATGTTTGCCCTTTCAATTACAAGGCACCCCGCCCTATGGGCTATTTAGGTCCTACCTTCGGGGTGACTTATGTAATAAAAGTCGAGCTTAAGGCTTGACAAGTAGGTTTTAATGCCAAGTCCACATGGCAGTTTAAAATTACATTCAAGCTGCAGTGACAGGCCTCAGGCATGTTTCAAGGTTCTATTTAAGTGGGTGGCACATTAATTGCTGCAAGCCCACTGGTAGCATTTAATTTACAGGCCATGGGTACCTGGTCTACCACTCTACAAGAAGAATTGTATGCAATTTAAAATATGCCAATTGATGTACGTCAGTGCAACTATGTTTTGGGGAGAGAGCACAAACACTTTGTGCACTTTACCACTGCTAACCAGTGCTAGTGCCCTAAGGCCAACAAAAGTTAATTCAGTAAAGCATGGAAGGTAAAGGCAAACATTTTAGGAGTGACCCTGCTGAACAGGCCAGGTTCAACAGTGGGGATTGAAAGGGGAGGGACTAGGATTGCTTTTAGTCCCTCCCCTTCAAATTTCCACTTTCAAGCTTATTATACACAACTCCTTCATCTAACAATGCTTCTCTGTCCATGAGAAGCATTCTGAGAGGAATGACATGTGTGCCTGTGCCCCGTCAAGGAGCCAGATGCTGTTTGGAATTTTTCTTAGGCTAAGAAGAAAATCCAAACTTTCTCTGGCTTCTGTTTTGTACACAACCACAAAGGCTCGTTCCTCTCACAAGGCTTCCCATGGAGGGTCTCATGTTGAGCTTTTAGTAGCATAAGTCAATAGGCTCCCCCTGTTATATATCTAACTACATCTGTCATTGAATCACGATTCTAGTGTAGCACGAATTTGCAGCACAATGCTGTCACCAAAGATTGAAGATTGTTATGGGATTTTACTATGCTGGTCATCATTAGTTAACTAGAAGTTCTGCTACAAGTGCCAAACGCTTAGGGTATAGAGTCCAAATGATAAGCTGTGGTCATGTGTTGCTACTCATCCTGTGTCACACATCAGAATCCGAGACCACAACATCTATGTGTTCATACCCTTTGTTTAGTTCATGCTTAGCTCTGCCGAAAGTTCGGATAGTGTCTCTGCCTCTTCATTGTCCTCCACCTCATCCTCTTCCAGGGATTTTGCAGAAGTGTTTTGTCTATTCTTCTCCGCCAGTGCCAGTACTCTATTTTTTAAGTCAATTATTTGCTGCGCATTTCTTCTTCCTTTCCTTGCCCCTTTGGACACGAGTACGGGTGTCGTCGTTGACTGGCCAGTTTTTAGGGACATTAAGTCAAAGGGAAATCCCTGGAGTGCGCTCATGAACCTCACAAGCCCGTGTAAACACACATATACAAAGACACGGAAAAGAACCTATAGTCCACTGTGTTATGGGGAATATATGATAATTTCCACAAAGAAATAAAATCGTTTACAGTCTTATTTTATTAAAAACCATGAATCTGAACAATTAAAATACAAGACAATTAAAATCAAAGAGATATTCCTTGAGAAATCATAAACATTCGAAACCAATACTTTTCAGACAAAATTAAAAAAAATTACAAGACCAATAGATACATTTCAGCAGTTCATAGACAATAGACATTGAAAAAATTACACCGTAAAAAACCCCTAGTACTACTATGGCTTCTGGATATCTCTGCCACTGTGTATTAATAGATCCACAAGCCTATGTTGTTTTGGCTTCTGTAAACATTAGTAGCAATATTGCATGTCCATCCAGTGTTTACCGGGCCCTGGTTGGATTCTCTATATCAGAAAAAAATGCGTCGACGCGTTTCGGTGCAGTACATTTGATTCTGTGGCACCTTCTTCAGGACTTCTTTTGTTGGGGTTTTCAGAAAGTGGTTAAAATGCACCTTCTCTGTGGATATATAGGAAGAAAGGTACGGAGTCATTTATCGTGCAGGATATTGGACGTTTTTCTTTCAGTACATTATGATTATCTGTAGTCTAGGGGAATGCTTATTATTCTCCCTCTAAAACTTATCCAGTACCAATTTCATTCATGCAAGTAAAAGCCTATTGACTAACTCCTAGATAATTGCTCAATAGTATCACTATTCCATATATCTAATACAGTGTCCAGGTATGCATAGATCTGCTTATTGGGTGACCCATTGTTATTCATATTGTATATGCATTACATTCAGTACATTACATTGCTCAGTTGCACAGTGTTCTTATTCCCATGTACCATCATATTCCCTCCGAGTCTATTTCAGTGTTGAAACAGTTGTGGCATAGGGTAATTGCCCGCTTTAGTAAAGGAAAGGTGTCTAAATAAAGGATCTCACTCTAGCAATATTAGATACAATTAATTCTCACCCCCACTTTCTGTGGAAATTGATCCAGAATGGGATCTGCGTAGCGTTGCACTCTGATTCTGCAAACTTTTGTAACTACGTCCTGGTGAACAATATCAATATGTTAGCGGACATTTTTATTAGGTCATGGTTTTAATATATCAGCTCAGACCTAGTATAGTAAACATATGTTTAATGTTCTGGTTACCTCTCTCCTTAAACAGGAGTTCCTTGTATTGGGATGTCTTTCTCTCGTCTTTCTGGTCTACTGGGCAATTTTTGGTTGTGTATCTATATGGACAATATGGACAAAACACATGGTATTTTTTCTATGTTTATCCCTCTTTCTAATTAGAATCTAGTCTTGGATTTACATCTATTGAAAATCTTACCTTGTGGTATTTTAAAACTTTCCTTGAACGGGCATAGGGTAACTCGATTCCTCCCCCGAACTGGATATGTTCTATTAAAGCAGAATGAGTACAGAAATGTATTTTAGTACTTGCCCTATGAAGTTGTTGGATTACTCATTAGATGTTATATAAGACGGGGTTAGGGCGCTGGCAGTATTTTACCCCTCTGTATTTACATATACCTGTTAATTTATTATATACGGATCCCCATTGTATTTTGGCGTAGTTACCCTCAACTCTGTATATATATATGTCGTTTTCTATGTTGGATACTCTCCTGCATTTTATACATCTCCCCCATATGCTGGATTTGAGGTTGCCTCCCTGTTTTAAATAATATCAGGGATGCCGAAAGATGTAGGCATTATGTCAGTCATAGACAAAAATCCTCCCCGCTTTCTAACTGTTTTAGAATCGTATGATTTATATGCTTGTTGTCTCTCGTCTCAAAACTGGGCTTGACTACCTGGGATAACTATGTCCCTCAGTCTGTTATTCCAGGATGCAAACAGGCAGCGTTTGCTCAAACAGTGTCCCCGTAGTCCTCGATATCTCTTACCTCTTACTCGGCGGAGACGCGTCTCTGCCTCGTTCGTACACTCGCTAGAGTGTTGAGAAAAGGTGCCTCTACTTATGTGTATAATTGGGTGGCTAATTAATTCCACCTGGTTTGTTAAAGTCTGAGGGGCTCCTTTGCTATCTCGGCCTTGGCCTGTTTGTTCCTTACTTTCGCTGCCATTCTGGTGGAAGAAAACCAACTGCCAGTCAGAACTTTCTAGCAGGAGCGCTGGCAATGGCAATGGAAATAGCACTAACACTAGCTAATCGGCTGACCAGTATATTCAGGCAGCAGGTTACAGATGCGTTGATCTTACTTTTAAGCAGAACAGACCAGTGTTTAAACAAAATAGACCAGCGTTTCGAACCAGTGTTTCAATGTTTTTCCGTGCTTCCGTTCAGTGCTTCAGTTCCTTATATAGTGCAATCAGGAGCCCCCTCTCTTTTTAAAAGCACCTTCCTAAGAAAAGAGACTTAAAAAGTCTCAGAGATCTTCCAACACCCCTCAATAGAACTTCAATAAAGTTGTCTCCTCCTGGCGAGGTGCTCGATGCTTATGTCCGCGCTACTGATATTCTCTGCTCCCCTTCTGCAGAACCTGAAAGTGTTTTTCCACCACAAATGGAGACACGAGGAGCGTACATTTTTGGCGTAGCGGTGGCGAGGACAGTGAGAGCAAGCACAGATGTGGTACTCACATTAAGGCAATTGAGGCAGCAGTAACGAGTATGCATGGTCTCCCCGCTCGATCCAGCTTGATCCTGGCGTTGGCGTTGGCGTGGTGCACTCGAGACGCGACCAGCAGGGGGGGGGTGCTTCACCTCCACTCTCCAGCATCGAAACAAACCTCCGTTCCGTTTCAAAAATCGTCCGAGAGTCAGCCGTGACACGGGGGCACAAGGGAAGGGCAGCGGTAGAGGGCCGTCAGATAAACAGACAGCGGCAAAGCTCCGGGTTGGAAATTAGCCGAGACGAGACACGTTGCTCTCAATCAGCGAACACAGCGGTGAGCAGCGTTGTGTATCTGGGGCCATTAGCAAGCAGGGCGGAGCTTGGTGAATAGGAAGCGCTCTGGCATTGTGCGTGGGATCACGTTAGCCACATCCCCCGCTTCAGAACCATACCCTTTGTTTAGTTGTGCAAGTTGTCTTATCATTATTAGTTTTGTGTATTTGTTTGCTTACTTGTTTGTGCCTCAATTGGTATTGTTTCCTCTCCCTTTTTACATGTGTCTCCTGCCTCCTTGGCTTGCGCCTTCTGTTTGTGGATTATCACTATTGATGTTTCCACTGTGTGGGTTGTTCCTGTAACTTCTCACCAACCTATGCAAGTTTGGCTACATAAGGGATTAGTATTGCATCACTGACTTTTTTCTGCAGTGCTGTGCACATGTCAGTTATTTTATATTCCTGGATGTAAGTCTCACTGATGCTGTGACATATTTTGTAGAGCCCCAGACAAAAACTGTGGAGGCCCACTTAGGAAATATGATCCTGAAACCAAACTTGCCTCAATTCGCAAAATGTCTTAGTACATGTATGTGTAACTGCCTTGCAAATACTGGAAATTCTACATGGAAATTTCAGCCCTCATTCCCACAATCAAGATCTGTGGATAGATCAATGTGGTCATTCACTTGAAATTATATATCATTCACAAGCTATGCCCATTTAGCTATAGTGTCAGGTGTCACGAAAGAAGGTGGAAATTGATTACTTCATTAAAATATCAAGGATGTAAACACCATCCACAAAGTCTTATCCCAAAACAATTGCAATGGCCTACTCATGATTGCTCTACTAACTAAAGAAGGTGTAATTGGTGTATTAATAGTGGGAAAGTGCCCCTAAAACTCCAGATAGAGGTTCTAGTTGAAGGTTATATCTCTTCACATGGAAGAATGATTTCCAAGTGAAGGAAAACGTATTAGCAACATGTTTTAATCTATTATTTCTGTAAACCTCTTCCCATAGATTGTCCATCGGTGTAGCTGAGGCAGAAGCAGGCAAACACATGATAATAAAGGGGGAACAGAAGTCTAAAACAACAGGCGTAAATGCCCGCAATATATAAAGGCAAACTTTTCTAACGGGTGACTCAGACACAGTGATGCAAAACCTCGGTAAGGAGGTCAAGCTAGTGACTATGGGGCATAATATCAAGAAGGGCGATAAAATATTACCATTTTAGCGGTAGGAAACTGCAGGTAAAGCGGCGATAATGTGCTTGATAATATGCCCTGGTGAATTCCCATTGCAGCCCAGGTTAACACCAGAGCCTGGGCTGTTATGGGAAATCACAAGAGCATATTATCAAGCCCATTATCGCCACTTTAGCTGCAGTTTCCTGCCGTTACAGCGGCAGTAATTGTATCGCCGTTCTTGATAATATGCCCCTATCTTTTCATTGTTTCCATAAATCACGCACATGTCAAAGCATTACATCAAATTGTCCTTGTTAGGCCATCCTGCTCAGTGCACTCATTGCATTCAGTGCTATTTACCACATCACTCTGCAATTGGCTGAGCAAGAACACGGAATTGTTTCCTGCACAAAGTGTAGCAACGAATTGCACACTGGCTATCTAAGCAGGCAAAAAAAGTTTAAATGTGATGTAATTGGTAACTCTTGCAGGAGCGATGGAGTTGTGGGGTTTAAATGTATGTTGGCAACAGAAACTGTAAATTTGTTGACACGTGGGACCAAAAGGGTCTAGGCATGTTCAACTGCACTGTATATAGAATCAACCTACAAGTTTTATTCGATAAAGGAAATTCTGGCCCATTCTTTCCCGAATCTTAGATGAATTCCTAAAAAATGGTTGGGTGAAACACATAGAGGGTAAGGAATATATAGCACTTGATAAGAAGAGAAACAAATCCCCCGAGAGGTGCTACAATAACAGCGGGCCATATTATCAAGCAAGAGCGATACATTATCGCCACTTTTATCGGCAGGAAACTGCCGGTAAAGCGGCGATAATGGGCTTGATAATATGCCCTTGTGAATTCCCATAGAAGCCCAGGTTAACACCAGAACCAGAACCATTATCGCAGTTTCCTGCCGATAAAAGCGGCGATAATGTATCGCCCTTGCTTGATAATATGGCCCAAGGTCCGTGCCTTTGAAACATTTCACCAATGATTACAGTCAAGCCAAATACCTCTCCCTTTCTCACCGTCAATCCTGGCATCTGAAGTCGCTCATGCTAGCGCTTCGGACATCTTCATGGAATCTGTCAGTTGCTGAGTTTTGTTTCATATCTCAGAAGGAAAAGAAGAGCAAAGATGTTTCATTTAAAAACTCTTCAGAGAATGCTCTCCAGGGAAAGGGATGATCAAATAAATGTGTCACACTTGTTCCTGCTGTCCGTCCACATAAGTATAAGGCACTTGAGTGCTGTTAGGTGATAACATTTGTTCAGAAAATGTTTGATTTCCTGTATGGAGGCCGATGTATGAAGTGTGGCATTTCGTTCCTGAAAACAATGATTGATCGGTGGAAGTGTTTTGAGGCAATTAATCCAACGTGATCCATCCTGAAAAATATGTTGTTCAGCAGCCTCTTACAAGAAAACATGTATTGATGGATTCAGACATATGGAGACTATTATTTCACTGTCCTGCTACAAAAGACTGTGCTAGTTGACAAACAGCGTAATTTAGGAAGCACGATTTCGAATTGTGTCTCTTCTGTGCACCTAATTCATGGTATACACCGTTTAGCACGCATTTTTTACCACGCACTACCACTACAACGCAGGCATTACCACGCATACCATTACAACGCATTGCGCTGGGGGGCGCTCTAGGATAGGGAATAAGTATAATTTTATATCCAACACCTTCCCTAGTGTCCACGGGGACTGGAGTGGAATATAAAATTATACTTACCACTATCCAGCACCTCTAAGCGCTATGCGTTGTAACGGTATGCGTTGTAAATACCGCGTAGTAATGGTATGCGTGTTAAAAGTATGCGTGGTAACGTCATACATCCCTAATTCATGGAAATCAGAATAACCAAATTAACAAAATTTTAGAAATGCGAAGTTAACATACAGCAGTAAAATATCTGCCAGTTTGGCAGATTTTCCACTCCAAGTTAAGGGTTAGATCCAGGATAGTGGGGTGTCAGGATAATGGTCAGGCAAAAATATATGGAACACCCAAAAACTTGGAGGGTTTTCTGAAATATGGCATGAGGTCAGTACCAGATTGGAAACACTTCTAAAAAAAGAATAAGGTAGCATTTAAAAGTATTTCCTAGTTCATAACTCAAACCTACTGGATATATTTTATTTTATACATTTCCTCCTTGAATAACGTTAAACACAAGGAAAGGTAGGAAACAATGTTTATGTTATTATCACTGCCTTTCTCTGACTTAAGCAGCAAACATGGAAGGTGTGAGCACCTTAATGAATACCAAACCTCGATTAGCAAAAATAAGACGACTCCATCCCAGTTGATCTTCAGGGAGATGCTTGCAAACACACAGCTGAAAATTTTTTTTTTCGTGAACTCAACTGTCCGGCGTTTAGTGGTTTAGGGCCAGATGTACGACAATGATTTGCAGTCACAAATGGGAAATCAGCCTGTTTGTGGCGCAAATCTAGCCTGCCCCATGTACAAGCCCTATTTTGCGAGTCAGTAACCTTATAACGACTCGCAAAATAGGATTTGCGACTCGCTATTAGGAAGGGAAATGCCAAGGGTGTTCCATCCTAATAGCGACTCGCACTGCGATGTAGGATTGTTTTGCAACCGCAATTGTGGTTGCCAAACACTCGCAGTTTAGCACCTACTTCTAGTAGGTGGTAAACCACTCAAAAACAGGAAGGGATCCCCTGGGGACCCCTTCCCCTTTGAGAGTGTGTGCGAAAATATTTTTTAAGAACAGGCAGTGGTCCCACGGACCACTACCTACTCTTAAAAAATTAAACAGAAATGTTTCATTATTCTTTTTTAAATGCATCCTGTTTTCCTTAAAGGAAAATGGGACGCATTTAAAAAAGAAAACTGCTTTATTGAAAAATCAGTTAAAGACATGCAGCCTGATTCATGAAAACCGGAATCTGCGATTCTCAAATTGCGATTAACTGCGAATCGCAATTTAGAAATCGCAGATCGGTATTCATGAATTTTAGCGAGAAAAAATTGCGATTCGCACGCGGCCACAAAAAGCGTTTGCGATTATCGAACATCGCAGAATAATCGCTATTTTCGGCAACATCCATGTAGGATTTGCGATATCGCAAATAGCGATATCGCTAATTGCGAAATCGCAAAATCGCGAGATCGGAAAAACGGGAAGTCGCATTTCGAGCACAGTGATGACATCACAACCAGGAAGCAGCCAGTTCCCACCCCCATTCACCACAGAGAGGCAGACCTCGAGGCAGCAACAGAGTCAGCTCCTGCAAGGACACCTGCAAACTTGGAATACCACTTCCAATTCCACTGCAGCAATGGCTGAGGAGGCAGTACCTGGGCCCAGCAACACCGGGCGCAAGCGAAAACTGAAGTTCTCCGAACAGGAGTTGGAGCACCTCATCAAAGGGGTGGTGGAGAACTACTCCAAACTGTTTGGGAGAGAGTCAAGGAGGGTGCCCGAGCAGGAGAAGCGCAGGATCTGGGTCGGGATTGCGGCCACTGTTAACTCCGTGGGCGTGGCCGACAGGTCACTTTAGGAACTAAAGAAGAGGTGGTACGACCTCCGAGGTCGTGCCAAGGAGAAGGTTGCCGAGAGGCTGAGAGAGTCCCTGGCCACTGGAGGGGGAGGACCTACAGTCCCTCCAAACACCCCCATGGAGGATCGCGTCGAAGACACGTTGGAGGCGGAGGCGTGCATTGGAGTCACCAGATTGGACTCATCCCGCCCCACCCAAGAGAGCCAAGGTAAGTGGCATGCGACTGCGACCCTGTCCACTATGAATGGCCGTGACCCTATAGCCTCCCAAAGTCATGCCATCGGTGCACATTAGGTAATGCTCTAAAGCATTGTGGGACATGTAGTGTGGCCACAATGTACAAGTACTCCAATGCAGCCAGACAGGTTCCAAAGTACACAATGCCATAGCCAGTCAGGGAATGTCATCCAGCATGCATGTAGCAACTGCACGTGTGACAGATACATGCAACTAATGAACGTCCACTTCCTCTCACAGGTGGCGCAGACAGCAGCGACAGTGACCGGCTGCTCATCGATGAGCAAGCACTGGATGTCGAGGAGGTGCAGTTACCAACACAGCCTGCACCAACAGGCGCAGCACCAACCCCTGCAGCCAGGCCCACGACATCTGTGCCTCCACTGTCTGGCGCAGCACCAACCCCTGCAGCCAGGCCTACAATATCTGTGCCTCCACCGTCTGGCGCACCACCAACCCCTGCAGCCAGGCCTACAACATCTGTGCCTCCACCATCTGGCGCACCATCTACGCCAAGCTCAACTCCACCAGCAGCTGGTGCATCCACATCAGGTCCAGCGACAGCGGTGACACAGCGCAGAGCAGGCATGGCAGGGCTCGCATGCAGAACAATGCACCCAGTGCCAGGAGGGGGATGGAAGTGCACTTGCCCAGCCTAGTATAGAGCGTAGAATGCTATGCATTCACCAGCTGCAGGCACGCCGGCAAGGGGCCATACAGTTGCAGCTGTATAATATTGGCCGCAATGTGGCAGGTGTGGGGGAGAGGATGGACCGCATGACGGCAGCCATGGCAGGTGTGGGGGAGGGGATGGACCGGATGACGGCAGCCATGGAGGCCAACACAGCTGCTCTGATATCCCAGCGCAACATGGCCTGCCGCCGCCACCCGCAGCTACTGACGCGGCTGACGGCTTACACTCGATAGAACTACGGTCCCTGGCGCAGCAGCAGCAGCTAATTCAATGCTGCGAGGATGTGGCCAGGGTATTAGAGCACCTCACCACTGCCGTTATGGCTCTTCATCCCGCTCCACCTGGCAATGTCGGGGGGGACGATGCCAGCGAGGGCACCTCAAGTATGAGCAGCCAGTCGGCCTCACAGGTAGGGGTGTTGAGACGTAGCACCAGGCCCACTGCAGGGTCACGTGCGGTGGCTGAGGAGGAGCCGGAGAGGCACTTGGGTGCTTCGCGCCGGAGTCGCACCTGACTCACATGTACTTTTACAGGCACAGGCTGAACACTATAAGCCTGCCCTGTGTATTGGACGCAGCAGTATGGGGCAATACTGATTGCATAGGAAGGATGCCAACTTGCACTATTATTGTGAATCAAACAATAATATTTATTATAGCATCACACATTGGCGTTCTGTCATTATTTCAATTTGCATGCAATTGTGATTTGTTGGGTGAGGGGAGAGGGTGCACTAGAAACTGTTCATTGTGATGTGGTTGCGGCGTCTGTGGCCTTCAGCTGGGTTCTCCCCGCGTGCATGGCGCACATGTGCAGGTGGCCGGTCGTCCCCTTCCGATTCACTGCCAGAGATGTCTACAGGTATCTGGCGCTTGGTAGCAATGTTGTGTAGTATTGCACACACAGCCACAATGCGGCAGCACACATCAGGGCTGTAGTATATGGCCCCACCTGTCTGGTGAAGTATGCGGAATCTGCTCTTCAGTAGCCCAAAAGTCCTCTCAATGCAATTCCTTGTGCGTATGTGTGATACGTTGTAACGCATTTGCTGTGGTGTAGCAGGGTTGAGGTATGGGGTGAGGAGGTATTCACGCAGGGCGTAGCCACTGTCACCTGAATGAGAGGAGCAGAGGGTGAGTGCCTGTGCAGCGCAGCTACTTCATCGCAGTGTGACATTGTGGGCAAAGTGTACTTACCAAGTAGGTGTCCTTCCCCGAAGTCTCCCCTGGCCAGTCGTGTGTGGAGGCCGCTGTGCCGGAATATGAATGAGTCGTGCGTACTCCCTGGGTACTGTGCCACTATGTCTGTGATGTATGTCTTAGCATTGCAGACCATCTGGATGTTGAGGGAGTGGTAGGACTTGCGATTGCGGTACATGTACTCCGTTGCAGCTGGTGGGCAGATGTGGACGTGGGTACAGTCAATGCATCCTATCACGTGTGGGAAACGGGCGACATTGTAGAATTGTAGCTTGGTCTCATCAAATTCCTGTTGGCTGGTGGGAAATTTGATGTGGTGGTGTAGCTGGGTCAGCATTGCGTCAAGGAAACTACGTAGGCAGCGGGACATGGTGGGCTGGGATATCCCCCCAGCTACCGCAACTATCCCCTGGAAGCTCCCAGAGGCCAGGAGGTGCAGGCTACACAATACCTGGACATGTGTTGGGACGGCATTGGTCCGCCTTGTTGGGTGCTGCATCAGGGGGTCAAGGTCCTGTATTAGCTTGATGATCATAGCCCCATTCAGCCGGTACTTTGCATATATTTGCTCTCTGGTTTGGCCCAGCAGGGTGACCCGCTCGCGGAATATCCTTTCCTGGATTCTGCGTCTCCTCCTTGCTGCTAGCTGTAGCCTTCGCCGCCTGACCACCATGTACATTCCTGGCATTTTGTCACTCCTTCTGCTGATGCTGCTTCTACTTAAGTGTGTTTGGTCAGGCCTGCACCAGTTACTGATTGGCCAACGGTTTTTCAAACTTTTTTTTCAATGGATTTGATGGTTACCACCTGCTTTAGGTTGCCCTTAATTTGCGCCTCGCAAACAGCGATTTTGGGTTTTTTCACTAATTGCGATTTTTCATGAATGCCGATTGCAATTGTATTGCGAAATCGCTAATATTTTCGCAGAATCCGTGATTTCTCGCTATTTCCGAATCGCTAATGGTCTACTGCCGGGATTCTGCGAATCTGTTTGCGATTTCGCAATTCTGTGTTTGCGATTTCGCTATTATCGTGGTGAATACCGATTGGGGTAATTGCGCCCGCAATAGCATTTTCGCAGCTATTGCGAGCGCAATTTGGCTTCATGAATCAGGCGGATGGTGTTCTGCTGACCCCAGCAGGCCACCATCCCTGGAAGTGCTAGTCATTTCGTAAGGGGTTGGCAAATAACACCTGCCTCATGAATGTTAATGAGGCAGGCAATTTGCGACCCTATAAGGAATTGCAAACAGTGTCAGAGACACTGTTGTAAATTACATTTTGCGATTTGCAAAGCGTTGCAATTTGTGACTCGCAAATGGTAAGGGTCGTACATCTGGCCCGAAGTGATTTTAAATAGGGAGAGGCAGGGCTTTAAATGGGCCGGTTCCCTCCCGGTCTCAGACCTGGCAGTAATTAGAAATGGCATTGGAAAGTGTCCATATGTAGCCCTATATTCATGTCCTTAACTTTATTATCAAAAAACACATTGATTTCTCAACATAGAATTCAATAAACGATTTCTGATTTAATTAGAATGTATTTCACGTTTTACTTGAGGTTGTATTTCCTAAGAGTGCTATATATTTCCAAAATGGTGTGTTTCTGTAAGTGTTTCTTCGAGCAGCATACTTCTCTCGTATAGTACATACTTTGAACTGAGTTGCCTTCAGGTATTTAAAATGGCCACGATTGAGCTAGCTGAGGCAGAGGCTGAAGGCATTCTGAGTTTATCACAGTGCCTCTCAGTGGGTCAAAAAGATGTTCAGAATACATTGTCTTCTATTCCTTGGCTTCTCTGCAGAACACATTGAGTAATGGTCATTTATTCTAATTGTGATTCTGTGAAAATGTGTATGAAGGAATTACACAGTTGTCAAAATATTGACAAGGCAAAAGTCAAATAAAATGTGCTTATGGGGAGTGAGTGCATTGTGTGTTTTGGGAGGGGAAGAAGTGAACAAGAGGTGAGTGAGAACATTCAGGAGAGAGTAAAAAGACTGTGCTGGAGTGGAATGAAATGAGATGTAAAATATCTAAATGGACAAGATATGGAGAGAAAAAGGGTGTATATGCCTAACGCAGAGTGAACGTAACAGGAGTGATTGAGACACTATGAATACCACTATACTTTCCCGAGACCTCTATAATGCTTAATTCACAGTCTTAAAATGTCAGAATTTAAACATTTTCAGTATCATTTTCAAAAAAATCGTTGTTATTCATTTATCTTAAACAGCTATCAAACATTGAGAAGGTTTTCCTAGCTGGTTTTAGGTGTTGTCAATTGTTGTATTATATATCTGATTGCAGTCCCAAGAAGCTCAGAGGAACTTACAGACCTTTTAGATTACCAACACACTCTTTTTGCATCCCATCTAAAGCCCTGGGAAGAGGAAAAAGGCAGTGCCCGGTTTAGTGTTGTTCCCCTTTCACTGAGTCACTTTCGACATGCCGATCAAGATGCACATCCCCACAGCATCTGACAAACATGCTGGCCGAAAGATCAGGGGCCACGGCCAGCCAGGCCGTCCCTAAGTGGCAGTGGAGAAGGACAGCAACACTCTGGTGGCTTCATCAAAATGATCGATCCCATTGCCTCAGCAGCATACTGTGAGAATCGGAAGTACATGAGACTGGAGTTCATTGTGCCAATAGAGATATTCTGTCATCTATTATTAATGTGCAGGTGCATTTTAAGAATTCCAAAAGCTAAATAAATAATCTAGTCTGAATTCCAGGTTTGCAGTGAGTTCTTGAGACATGGCATGCTAGGTTTGGCTGTTTGTGGCCCCCATGGGGTCAGGGCTGAGACAGAGTTAGTCAATCAGAACAAGCCAGGCTCAAGTCTTGCTTGGGTTGCCAACCTCTAAAAAAGTTTCTATACCACTCCGCTAGAAAAGTTAATGTTGAGTCAGAAATACCTCTCATAACTCCATGTCTGTTAGCCTATATTTATTTGCACCTAAAAGCTATTTTTTCCTATGCAGTTCTACCTTTGAATGCTTTCGCCTTTAAGGTCGAGAGGTTCTGACATTTCACCACGTTGAGCTGCTGAGCAGGTACATATCAGAATCTAAGGTAACCCTCTTTCGAGCCCTCGGCATCACCGAAGGCTGTCAGCCACCATTATACATTTTGGTACTGCTTCTTCTGACCTGGGCTTATTCAAATGGGCCAAACAAAGGGGACAAGGGACACCCCATAACCCAAAGGCTAAAGTACATTTAAAGGGTCGTTTATCATCGGCATGTCATGAAAAGAAAAAATAATTCTAGCCCCTCCATGGTTCTGTGCTAATTCACTTGAAAAACTATTTTCCCAAATCGCAAAGAAATTTACTGTAAATTCCTCTTGTAGTACTCTTAGCCTTACCCTCTAAAACCAGTAAGCCAGTGTTAGACCCATCAGTTTCTGTCTGGCTGGGACGCATTGAAGCCAGGCAGAATCCACCGTCCTAAATAGGATGAGTACCATATACTGGTAATTACCTGTGCTTGCACTTGGGTAGCTTGGCACTGAGCAGTCAAGCTTATCCTCAGGGTAAAAGTGTAAAGCGTTAGCGTCACACCACCTTCACAACACACAGCATACACTACATAAAGAGATTTCACACTGAGTGTATAAAACACTGTTCTTTGTATTACACACACATTGGAACCAACAGGACATACACATTGAATATATACTTAACAGTTATAAGCAATTGTAAAACTCCCCCTTTAGCAGCATAGCGGCATCAACATATATGCACTATTCAACGGTATTCATATAACCCGACATGCCCCATATATCATACCCCATATAGTTGTAACGGTCCAGAAATCACAGGTTTTGACTACGCCTCATGACCCAGTCCCTCAGTCACTCAAACAGCACCAGTCAATGATACTTGTTGCCTCAGCTGGTGACACTTTGATTAGATTATAACCTAAAGCAGAAGGAAACAGTTTTTGTGCTTCATTACATCCTTGTTAGTCTTCCTCGCCACATGAGTAACAAAGTGAGCTTCAGCTCCATACCAGAACCCTCCAAAGCAAAATAGTCAGCCTTCCATGCCTCCCATCACTTCCCAATATGGCCGACCCATTACACCCTTGACCCCGATAAGAGGTGGGACGGCCCAATCCCCGGTGCGTTCTGGCCGGTTGGACTCTGCTCCAGCGGGCCAGGGGTTTACAGGGGGGGGGTGGCTGGGTGCGGATTGGGTTGGGGGCCTGCGCTCTGCCATGCCTCCGCTCGTTGGGCTCCCTGTACGGCCAGTCCTTTGGAGTACTCCCTCTGCTCTGTGGCCGGTTTGTCACTGCCCACCTGCCTTCCATGGTGCTGCGGCGGGCGGCGACTGTGCTTGAATGATTTTTGCCTGCTCTTTGATTGCGCCGCCCACCTGCCCCTCGAGGCGTTGTAGCGGGCGATGGCAGTGCTAAACGACGGAGTTTGGATTTATTCCATCTCTCGGCTTTCATATGCATAGCGACTCCTTAGGGGTCTGAGGGGCGTTTGTGAGTCCTCTATTGAAGGCTTGTGGTGGATATGTATTCCACTCGGATACTTTTACTGGCCTGATCATTTGCTGCCTGGTGGGCCTCGGTGAGCCGCCTGCTGAGAGTGGTCCCGGCCAACAGGGCCGAGAGCAAGAGGGTTGCGCTTTGGAGCAGATGAATGATCACACCATGATACACCAGGTACATGTCAGAGTGAGGGGTGGTGGCGCTAAGGGTTCATGTCTCGCTTGGCCGTCAACTTGTGGCATCCCTTTATAAGGTGGTTGGTGGTGTACAGCCTGCTCGGCTCAGCTTAAAATGTAATGGTTTAATCAGCACACCCTGCCCTGATCATTTGCTGACATCATTTTCCTCATCCTCCCGGGTTCCCCGCGCTGCTGCCTTTGCCTCCAGCGATTTCGGTCCCGTAGTTGCATGCACTCATCCGTTCCTCAGTCCGGGGGAGCGTGGGTTGCAGGTGTCCCTGAAGTGGCACCGGTCCTTGATGGGCTAATTTTCCTGCTCGTAGCTTTCGGGGTGATTAGTGGTTTGCGGTGTCTTGCACACACGCATGCTTGCTAGGTCCTTATCGCGCTATCACCCTTTCCACATGGTTTACATCAGTGTGGGGTAGCAGGTTGGGTTTGACACCTGCCTGTCCCGGTTCGGCCTACGGGTACTCTATACTCTAGGGAATGTTGTTTATTGGTCCTGGGGTTGCTTTTCTGGCCTCTCTTTTGATTCAGATGGGTCTTGGTTTTCCCTTGTGTGACCTAGTGGTTTCGATCCTGCGTCTTTGCCCAGTCACCATGGCGTGGTGGTTGAGGGTGCTGACTCTTGCTCCTACAGTTGTGTGTTCCTCAATCTTGGTGTTCACGGGCTGTGGTTGCTCCGTCGGTTTTTGCAGCGGCATCGGCATTCCGTATGTCCCCTGTAACGTGCAATTCATGTCACTAGATTTGGCCCTTCTCAGTCTTTCTTTGTTCTGAGAGTACGTTGTTGGGTTCCATTGGACTTCTGGCTTAGTGGTCTATGGTGTCCACTGCGGGCACCGGTGTTTGTCCTCTTGGTCACGGGTTCTACTCCCGGCGGGTCCACTCAACCTTTCATCCTTCTGGGGTCGTGATGAGGTGTACCATTGAGTTGGGTGACTGTGGAAATCTGTTATTCAGTGCCAAGTTGCTCATGGGTCGACTTGCCCTTTTCTTTTACACTTTGTGGTATTACGCATTTTGTAGGGGTGCATCTTTGATTGCCTTTCATGTATGTGCTGGTGGTGATCCATGCTTCGACTATTTGGGTGTTGCAAGGCCACAGATTCATTGTTTGCTGTGTTGTCCCTGTCTCCTTCATCCCTTCCGGGCTTTGGTTCTGCGGTCCTTACATCCTATGGACTCCTGTTCCTGCCTGCTCTCCATTGTTGTGTGGGGTCTGTCCCGGTCGATACCTTGTTGGGCATCCTCCGGGGGTTTCCGGGGACTGTGGGCTGCGGCGTGTCTGATGGGAGCGGGCTGCTGTTGAAACCTGTCTGTCCGTCTCTGGGCTGCATCAGTGGTCGCCTGGTGGTCTCTTGCTTCTGTTTCTGCTCCTGGAGGGCATGTCCTGTCTTGTCCCAGGCCGCAGCTTTGCCTCACCCTCCTCCTCCTGCTCCCTGTCTCAGCAGGCGGCTCCTGCACCCCCTTCCTGCCAGCTTCCTGCTGTCGCTATGCTTCTCCTCGCCTCCTGGGGGTCGGGGCTTTGTTGTGATCCTTTATGTTACCTCTCCTCTCGTCCTGGTTGGGACGGTTCCTTGGGTCCTGCCCTCTGCCAGGCCGCTCCAGTTGTCAGTTATTGGCCTCCTCTGCTCCTGTCCATGGAGCTGTGGCTCTTTGGTTGCTCTACTTCCTTTGGGTCGTGCCTGCTTAGTCGGGCCAGGGGTTCAGCGCCCGCCTCTACTGGGGTGTGCGTTCTGACCTTTTATTGCAGGGTCACTTTTTGGCGGTCTCGCTGGTCCTTCTATGGCGGGTCCTGTTCATCAGGTTTCGTTTGGCCCCCCCGGCTGTTCCGGTTGGGGTTGTCTGCCTTGGTAGGGGCCTTCCGGGTCTTGTTGACTGGCGGTGTTTCCCTTGTCTGTCCTTTGTGGATCCTCCCCTTCCTGTTGGTCTCAGTGCCTCTGGCCCTTCCTTGGTTCCTTTCCCTTGCCCCAGTGACTCCCTTGCTACCCTGTCAACTGGTGCGGCCAGTGGTCTTTCTGTTCTGGTGCCTCCTTCCTGAGAGTTGGCGACATTTGCTATCCGGGGGGGCATGCTTGGGTTCCCGATCTGTATTGGGTCTGTGGGTTCCCCTGATGGCGGGTTTCCCTCTGAGGATTTCCCCTGCCTTGCTGGGTCTTCTTTGTTGCTATTCTGGATGGTTTGTCCCATGCCTCGTGCTCTGGGGTGTTTGCAGGGTTCACCCCTTTTGAATTTTTTGGCACAATGGTGCTGTCCTTGCCCGGGTCCTTTTGGCTCCAGCCGTCCTGCCCTGAATGCTCATGTTCTCATTGGCTCTCATGGAGTGTTTTGTGGGTCGGGCCTCTTTAGTGCCTGGATGGGAGTTCTCCTGGGAGCGTCTGGTGCTGTCTGCTTCGTTTGGGTCCCCGGTGTTGGCTCTTCGGCCTTCTCGTCCAGGCTCCCGGCTTTGCACTCTCCTGGGGTCCTTTTTCTTCCAGGGGTTCTGGGCTTGTTAGGCCTGGCCAGGGTTTTTGTCCTGTTGGTGGTGCTTGCCTGAGTGTGTCTCCATTGGCGTCTGCAGCTGCGGTGGTTGATTTGGGCACTGTTGCTCATTGGTCCGTGCTCTGCCTATGTGGGCGCAGGTTTTGTGTCCTGCCCCTGCTTTCTGGCTTTCCCTTGCTGGTTTTTGTTTCCAGCGATGCTGTTGGGTGTCCGGGGGTGCTGAGACTTCCGGTTCTCATCTCACTGACCGGGCCCTGTGCTTCCGGTGTGAATTTGTATCCTCGTCTTTTGTACCTGGTTTTGGGGTCCCAGGCCTGTTGGCTCAGGTGGTTCCTTGGGAGTCTTGGCATGGCTCAGGCGTGTTTCGCCCTGCCCTTCTGTCCTTCTCACCTTTGGTGTGTTTCTGCCTGTGGCTTTTTCTCCCTGTGCGCTCCTGTTCCTGTCAGCTCGTCATTGTTCGGCTGGGCGGGCCTGGTTGTTGGCTGACTGGCTCTATGGCCGCCTGGGTGCTCGCTTCGGCGGCTCGCTTTCTTCTTATGCAACGTTCCTGGGACGGGTAGCTTGGTCCCTGTGCGGAGTGGTCTTGGGCCGCCGCACTGCGTTTCCCTTCCTTCCGACCGTGGGCGGCCCCTTGGGCTTTCCGCTGTTGCCCAGTTGGGTTCCCTTGGTAGCCTGGTCTCTTCAGTGTAGTTTCCGGCGCCTTCCTGGGTCCATTTTGCCTTGTGCCTGCCTGGGTTCTCTCCTTGGTGTCGCGATCCCTTCCGGGGGGGTCCTTTGTGTGACTTGGGTCTGGGTACATGTAAATGTAATTGCCGTCATTTGTATAGCGCACAGCTGTCTCCGACAGAGGTGTGCCGGCGCTGGGGGCCGTCAGGAGGCTTAAGCAAGCTATTGCCTAGAGGTGCATGGTGCTGGGATAACCTGCCGCCGGAGCCGGGGATCGAACCGTGAACCCTATGGTCCCGAGTCAGGCACCCTGGCTGCGCGCCACGGCTCTTCCATGAGTGTGTCCCACCTGTTTCTCTTCTTGCGGGTGTGATTGTGGTAACCCTTGGTTTTTTTGGTTGTTTGGTCGGCGTGCTGGTTTCCTTTGCACCCCTTTCCATTCTTGCGGCTCTTGCCAGTCTGTTTTGATTGCGTCTGGTTCTGCTGCCCATTTCCTCTGTTGGTTTCGGCTCTCTCGCGGGTGGTGGTCAACCTTGCGGTGTTGCTGTGTTTGTCGGACTGCGTCTCTCTTTCTGCTGTGGCTTTTTTTTGTTGGGTCGCTGTGGTGGGGTTGCCCTCTGTTGGTTCAGTACCTCTCTCTGGGCTTTTGCTCCCCTCTCACTTTAGGCTGTCCGTTGGGCTGTCTGGGTGTGTTTGGACATGCTTGCTGCTTTTTGTTCTGGGGCCTGTTTGCTGTTGCTTTTGGCTCCGTGCAGTCTGTTTCTGTGCCTTCTCTGTCCTCCTTCGGCTTTTGCTTGAGGCAGATTTTCTGGCGGCATTTCGTGTCTCTGGGGTCCGGGTTTTCAGCCTTCCCGGTGTCTTTCTGTCCCGGGATGGTTCTGCCTGCTCCTGGTTGCCTCTCTCTTGGGTGGTCCTTCCACTCGTCTGGTCTGTTGGGTTTGCCCTTTTTCGTGGGCATCCCACTCCTGTCTGTTGGTTTCTTGTGAGTTTCCATGAAGCCTCTTGGCTTTGGTATGTGCTCACTTTGTTTGTCATGTTGCGAGGAAGACTAACGAGGAGGTAATGCCCCGGTTACTTACCAGTAATTTTCGTTACTCTGAGTATAGTCTTATTCGCTGCATGAGTTCCCATCACTCCCTCCCTGTCTGGCTATTGGCTTCATTTTGTGCTTGTTAGTTTTAGGCTGATGGGTTGGGCCAGCCCGCCTCTTATAGGGGTCAAGGGTGTAATGGGTCGGCCATATTTGGAAGGGATGAGAGGCATGGAAGGCTGACCTTTTTGCTATGGAGGGTTCTGGTGTGGAGCTGAATCTCACTTTGTTACTCATGTGGCGAGGAATACTATACTCGGAGTAATGAAAATTACCGGTAATTAACTGGGGCATCACTCCAGATTAGACCTTCAGGCACCCAGTGGCACTGTCACAAGTGTGGGATGCCTACCACCCCAGGCAAAAAAATGTGACACTGGAAACTGGTGCTTCCCAATTTGAGAAATACAATCACAAGGTCTGTTACATCCATCCAACTCTATCTATGCCATGATCGCTGCCATGGGCCCATCAAGAATACAAGGTCAGACTGATCTTGTCAAACATAAGTATGTCACAGCATCATGTAAGCTATGGGAATGGTGGTCAGGAGTGATAAATAACCAGAAAGCAAACAATTTCATATGACTGTTAGGGACTACACAGCCCATGAGGCAGTGAGAGTACTTCCTACACAGCTACAAAGCCCCTATTTGTAATTGGAATAGGTGGGACTATTAGAAGTGCTTCTGCTAGCAGCAAGAGGCAGATTATTCCTTGATTCAGCATGAGACCATGCAGTGATTTTCTGTTAGCTGCATGCGATGTGGGTAGGGTGCCACGGCATCGTTCAGATTCTCTGCAATTAACACGCTAGTGCGTTGGAGGGGATTACTTTGTCGGTGGGTCTTGTGGCTCTCCTTTGTTTGCCCTTGGTTTTGAATCTCTCTGCAAACGTATAACAGGGGGCTGCTTTGGCATCTCGGCTGAGACGGATTGGGTGGATATTGATATGAAACACAGGTAGATTTGCCCTTTTGACTTTTTTGGGGGGGAGTGGAGTTTTATAAAGCGCTAACTAGACCCAGCGGTATCTGAGCGCTTTACATGAGAAGCAGTTACGTTACATACGGACGCATTCCTTTTTGTTAGGCACGGGAGAATTTAGAGCGTCCCTGCCAAGATTCGAACCGGTTCCCCAGCTCCGAAGTTGACCGCCCTAGCTGTTAGGCCACTTTCTCTCCCCATTTGAATTGGCCAGAGGTTTTACTCCAGAAGAATATTGTTGTAATTTTGAGCAAAGTTAAAGGTTGCCATGTTAGTCTGGAATCTAGCTATGTCATAAGAATGTGGTGATGTCTGTCTCTTTACAGATCTGGCATTCCAGATCTGACTTCCCTGCTGTACAGTTGGTGCTGCATATCTATGATTGGATTCTTCAATAAATAATTTTCTTACTACTACTAGAGGATACCTGTTTTAACACTGGCGACGAGGTGATTTTAACCTATTTGGGGACAGGCACCTTCAGCACCAACTCCCCTGTTGTTGTCCCAGACTGTCTGCCTGCCTGCCTGCCTGCCTGCGCTCAACCTGGACTTTCATCATCAAGAGAAAAATCATTGAGCCTACCGACGATCATTATCGGAAAACTGTGAGTTTCTCGTGATTTTTACACCCATTAGGACACATTTTCAACAAGCGCTAGGGCATTTCATGGCTCACCGTTAACGGTTGCTCCTCGAGCCGTCATTTGCCCTCCTCGCGCTTCTGTTGCTGTCTTCATTAGCTGGAACGCACGCTGCACTCCAGTTTGTGGTGATGCTGTGACTACGCAGCGTGTGTTCTCTCGACGTTGGATGCATCACTGAACCGCACTGCAGCCATTTTAGATTGCCTTGGTTATATTTTTGCCTTGATTGAGAAGTTTACCGGCAAGAAACTGTCGTGTGCAGGACTTATATATGCAACTTCGATCCCACGCAACAATATTCACGGTGAGGCTGGGCAGTACTATATTTTTACATTACAGCAGTGACTTTTGTTTTATGACATTTTAAGAACAATTCTTCACACAAGGATATTAATGATGAAGCTGGACAGTGCTACATTACAGCAGTGACTTTAGTTACCATTACAGCAGTGACTTTCGTTTCTATGCTGTTTTAACACAATTCTTGTAATATTCATACAAGGATATTATGGTGTAACTTGACAGTGCTATATTGCAACAGTTACTTTGGTGACTTTTGTTCTCCTCCATATTACTCTCATTGACAACAGTATTCATATTTTTCTTGTTCCTTATACAACTTTGTTTTCTCTAATTGTCTTCGTAACCATGGCTACCACATCAAGTATGTTGCAACCACCACCTTTTTTATCAGAAGAAGGTGATCCAATTCTTCCCTGGAAGAGATGGAGAAACCTCTATGACTCTTATATAGTCGCAATTGGAGGAGAGAATTTTTCTGCATTCAGAAAACAAGCTATTCTTCTACACAATCTGGGTGTAGAGGGAAGAAATATCTATGACAGCATGGACCTTATCCCTGTTGGTGGTGGAGATGGTGCACCTACCGATGTATTTGAGATGTCCATGACTATGTTAGAAAAATACTTCGGTCCTTGAATAAATGCTGTATTGGAGAGACATACATTTTTTACTAGATCTCAAGGTCCCACTGAACGTGTTGAAAGTTATGTTGCATCTCTTAAGACCTTAGCATGGACTTGTGAGTTTGGTGAGCTCTCTGATTCTCTTGTCAGGGATAAGTTATTGAGATGCACCAATAGCACTTGGGTCCAAGAAAAAGATGAACGACAACGTTCTGATTGCAAGAGTTTACCAACTAAGCAGACCATGAAAACCGTTCCTTCTATAATGGTAGTACTAATGACAGAGCTTCTGGAGAATTTCCCAAACCAAAATGTTTCAGGTGTGGAAGTTTTTCACACTTCTCTAATTACCCTCATTGCTTCGCTAAGGAGTCTATTTGAAAGAAGTGTGGTGTCAACGGACACTATGCTAGGGTTTGTAGGTCTTCTATCAAAACTCGGAAGACAGAGAAGGAAACTGAAACTGTGCGTACCGTCATTCTGAACGTTGGTGATAGTGAAAATGTTGTTGATGGTGGGACAATTGTGATGCCTGAATGTGATATCTCTGTTGATGGTTATGACTTTGTAGTCTTGGCTAATTCTGGGTCACCGTTTACAATGGTGGGTAATAAGCAATGGGACAAAGTCGTAGGTTTGGACAGTATGATGTTGTTACCACCTTATATAAACCCTGTTAGTGATGGTGGTGCCAAGATCAATGTACTTGGTTATGTTGAAGCTAATATACAATTCAAGGGTAGGGAACCTATGGGCAAAGTCTATGTAGCTGAGAGAGAAGATAATCTTTTGGGGTGGAGGCATCAACGTGACTTGGGTATCATACTCAATGCTAGTGCAAAGGATCCAAGGATCAGGTCATATTGGTGGATCTTGATTGTGAAAGTCAAGACTCTAAGTATTTTTAAAAGTTTCCTCAATTTTTCACAGATACTTTGGGATGCCTTAAAGGATTTGAGCATCAAATCATTCTTAAGGAGAGGGCTGTGCCCTGTGTTCACAAAGTCAGAAGGGTGCCCAACATGATGATGGCACCATTGGAGTCTGAGCTGAAAAGACTTTTAAATCTGGGAATTATCGAAGAAATAGAAAGGTCAGAATGGTTGGCCCCCATTGTTTTGGCCCCTAAGGATGGCGGTGCTGGTGTTAGGATGTGTGTGGATTTGAGGGGACTTAACGTGTGGATATGGGTGGATCGCCAACCATTACCGAACATTTCAGAATCTCTTAGTATGCTCAAGGAGGCGCACATTTTTTGTGTACTGGACTTATCGTCCGCATATCACCAGATTATTCTTCATAAGGACACAAGACATCTAACATCTTTTGTGATGCTTCTGAGGGCTTACCACTTCCTAAGTATGCCTTTTGGTTTGGCCTCAGCAGCGGCATGCTTCCAGAGGGTGATGAAGTTGGCTCTGAAAGGGGTACCTAAAAACATGTTCTTTCAGGATGACATTTTGGTATATGGAAAGAACAAAGGTGAGCACTATGCCACTCTGATGTCTGTCTTAGAGAAGTTGGACACGTAATCACTGGTGGCGGAATTCAGCCAAGTTAGAACTTGCAGAGTGTATTGTGAAAGCTCCTGCGCCCAAAGATAAGGATCAAGTTAGGTCATTTCAAGGGCTGGCCGAGTTTTATTCAAAGTTTGTGAAGGGATTTGCAAGTGTGACTGAACCTATCAGGGCGTTAATTAAGAAGGGTACACATTTTTTATGGACTGATGATTGTGTGAAAGCATTTATTTCTTGACATAAAAACTGAGAATGGGAAGTTACCAACTTTAGGGCATTTTGATGCCAACCAGAAGACTGTTTTAACCACTGCTGCCAGTCTCGGGGGGCTGGGAGCAGTCCTTTCTCAAATTGTTCATGGTGAAGAGGGATCTGTTGCTTTTGCCTCTAGAGCACTGAGAGATGCGGAAGTAAATTACTCATGCAGTGAGAGAGAGGCTTTGAGTGTGTTTTGGGCCATCCATAATTTTAGATTTTATCTTTGGGGCATTCCTTTCCTGGTCAAAACAGATAATCGTCCTTTGGTTCACATTTTTCTTGCCGTTATAGTGAGCATATTACGCCTAAACTTAAGCGCTGGAGTGAGGGTCTACAGGAATATAATTTCCGTGTACAACACATACCTGGAGCAATATTAAGTCTGCTGACTGTCTTTCACGGTTACCAGTTGAGTGTGAGCAGAGTGAGTATGACATAGAGAATGTTTGTTGGGTGGCTGAGCCAACCTTGTCGGGAGAAGAATGGTTGGATGGTGTGAAGAAAGATGAGATTCTTTCTTCTCTCAGGCTGTGGACAAGTCAAGGCAGGCCTGACTATACAGCGTTAGACCAGGAGTTGAAATCGTATTGGTCTGTGATGGAGGAATTGTCATTTTATGGAGGTAATTTGACGCAAGGTGATAGAGCAATTCCTCTAGTGGAATTCAGGAACAGGATAATAAATATTGCCCATGAAGGACACTTGGGAAGGAGTCTCACCAAAGCCAGGGTGAGGGAAAGATACTGGTGGCCCAATATGAACCACATGACTGAAGATGTCGTAGAAAACTGTGTGCTATGTGCTTTTAATGATAAGTCTAGTGTTCGCAACTTTGCACCTTTGTCTCCTGTGGAGATTCCTGATATTGAGTGGACAAAACTGGGGTTGGATGTTGCTGGCCTGTTTGAACTTTTACCATCTTATGAACGTTTTGTTATTTTGTTAGTGGATTACACTTCAAAATGGGTGATTGCCAAATGTGTGTCTAGTGTGAGCACAACAAATGTGATTGATTTTCTTGAAGATGTTTTTGCCATGGAAGGAGTGCCCAAGTATTTAGTTACTGATAATGGGGTGCAGTTTGTTTCCCATAAGATGTGTACATTTCTTAAAGATCGTAATATCATTCATCAAAAGACAGCTTTGTACACACCACAAGCCAATGGTTTGACTGAAAGGATGAACCGTGTTGTCAAGAGTTGTGCTCAGCGTGCTCTTGAATCTAAAATGTCTTTTAGTGATGTTTTGAGGGATACCTGGTGGGCACATCGCTCTACTCCCAATGCAGTCACACAAACATCACCTTTTGAAGCCTTGAGAAGAAGGAAGGCAGTTTCCAAATTAAATCAAGTTTGGCTGCCTATTGATATTGATGGTAATATTTTTGTTGAGACAAGGCGTAACAGAATTCATGAGTATCAACAGAAGTATAAATCTAATTTTGACACCAAAATGTGTGTGAAGAAGAAAAAGTGGCATATCGGTGACAAGGTTGTGGTGAAGAATCCCAGGCATACCTTTAAAGGAAAATCTGGTTACTTGGGAACCTTTACCATTATTGCCATTAGAAGGAATGTAGAAAAGGTTGACACAGGCTGTGTATGGAGCATGTCCAGGCTTGTGAAATTTATAGGAAAAAATGTGTATTCTTCTTCTAGTTCAGGTGTTCAGTCGTCAGATGTGAATGTCAGTTGCAAAGAGGGCTTTTCTCCAAAAAGAAGCAAAAATCTGCCTGTTAAGTTAAAGGACTATATTTTATCATAGTGTAGGCCTTTAACATTGTTCCTTTGCTGTGGCATCATATATATTACTTTATTACAAATTACTTTTCTCCCTTTTACTTACAGGGTTGTTGCACTTTTCTTTTTATGGCATTTTTATCATTTTGTTTTCCATTCTTTTCTTGTTTTTATATTGAGGGGGGATGTGTTGTAATCTTTAGCAAAGTTAAAGATTGCCATGTTAGTTTGGAATCTAGCTATGTCATAAGAATGTGGTGATGTCTGTCTTTTGTCAGATCTGGCATTCCAGATTTGTCTTCCCTGCTGTACAGTTGGTGCTGCATATCTATTCTTGGATTCTTCAAAAATAATGATCTTACTACTACTCTAAAGGATACTTTATTTTAACAAATACACATGGGGTTTATTTCCTTATCTATTGTCAGTCACATGGATTCGGGGGCTCAGTTAAAGTACCTAATGGCATGATATGTCTTGTACCGATTAAGTTATGGTGGCACCCTAAATAGTTTTATGAATTTGGTACTGTATTTGCGCTTTTGCACCTTCAAACTCTTTGTATGCTGCATTTTTAAAGTTGTTATTATGTCTGAGCACTTGCACTTTCGTCATCTATTGTGCTGCTATTCACTTTGTACTGTATTGCGCTGAGTATAACAACATTTTGAACTGTTAAATATTTTTGAAACATAACAATTCCCTAAGCAAAACACATTTTTATAAATATATTTGAGGATCTTCGTATCACGTAAATGAAATGGCACAACTCATTTTGCACTGTACCTTTTATGGAACTGTATGCATTTATGATTTTTGTATTGTAATTTTTGATGTGCTATGTCTTTTTTAGTCTGTTTTTAAGCACCGTTAGATCTGGTAAATTGGAATTGTCTGTGAATATTCTTATGTGGAACTCTGAGTTCCAAATCATAATAAAAAATTGAATTGAATTGAATTGTATTGCGCTAAAAGCAGACTCTGAGCAGCACTATTGGAAAATTCTATCCTGGGCTGAGTGTTGACCCAGTGTACCAGTTTTGAAACATTTTTTGAAAGCTTTGCAAAGAAGAAAGATACAGTACTTATGTATATCTATGTCTGCTCTGAGGAATGAAATAGCTCCATCGATATGAGGGTACATTAATTCTAAATACAGTTCTGCGTTCTACTAACAGGACTATAGGATAAGACTTCCACAATAACAAGAAATAATCCATTTATTTTCATGTTGTCGTTTAACAGGAGTTGTGTCATAGAGATATGTTGTCATTCACTTCCCCTGTGAGGCCTGGGACGTGCATACACATTTGCAACTATAATCAGTATTTGTTTGGGACAGATGTTCATGTCCTATATACTCAAAGACATCACAGATGGTATCAATTTTTGGTTACAGGTATTTGCATAGGGAGGAATGGTGCATATATGTGTTTCAGGTGTAATAATTACCTTAATGGTGTTTTTTCTTTTTAGATTTCCTACCCTGTTGTTCCCGTTCTTTCCTTCCCTCGCTTGAGCATATCAATATTATGTGCTTTAGCAGCAAGCGGAATTGGGGTGACCAAGAAGTGGACCCATTTGTGCGATGAACAGATCCTGAGGTGTCATCCGGTTGACAGCAGTGGAAGTGCAAGCTGCAGTTACTCCAGGCAGCTAGCTGTGGATGCCCACAATACATAAAGAGACCCTTCATGTCCAGCCATGACATTCTTCACAACAGAGTATCTTGTGGTGTGGGTCCGGGGACAGACAGCCAGCACCCTCAGACTGTGGCCACGATGTCAGGTACTGTCATCCTCCCAATCAGGAGGTTGGAGACAGTCTAGGATGCCATCTCAGGTCCCGTGGACTCAGTCAACTTCCCCCAACACCCCTCAGACACCAAATGCTACGAAGTGCAAGCTAGCACAGGTATTCGGTTGGAAGCATGGGTCCCTATGACTCAGCAAACTTCCCCCACACTGTTCAAACTCCTCATGTTCTGGCACCCCAGGTGGGCCATTCTTTATGAGCACACTCATCTGAACAGTGTGATTATGGAATATGTCAGGACAGTCCTTCTCCCAACCAACAATGATTTCCACCCATTTCTGCTACACCCTGCGCAGTCCTTATGATCTTGGGGAAATGGGGAGATCCTTTATGCCACTGGGAACTAGTGGATATGAGGCCAGCCAACCAGCCCTTGGAGAGGGCTTTGGGACCCAGGCCATGATCGTTGGCAATTACCTGCGTGTCAGCAACATCCAGGCAAAATCCACCAAATGATAGTAGCCTTCGTAGAGCACGACAAGCCCCAGGCCACAACAAGTCTGTGGATAATCCAGTTGAAGTCCCTCCAGCCCAAATAGTTCCTCTTCTGGATGTTCAAGCATTGAATCAGCTTAGTACGGTTCCAAACCGAAAAGTGTCTCTAACTCCTGAGGGCAGAGCCTCAGTAGTTATTCCCACAATGATCTTTGAAGATGAGATTGGTTCACAAAGCCACATTTGAAATGCACACTCTCTCACTAAATTCTGTCCTGTCTGCCATCCTACCCTTGGAAGCTTGATTAATATCTTTAGATGGGCAAGACCCTGTCCATGAAATGCAGGTGCCAATTACACCCCCACCTATCCATCCCAGGAAGGCTCTTATGAGTCAGAGGTCTGCAGTTTCCTCTGATCCCTTAGCTTATGGCTGTCTTCTCATGAATGTACAGATTTAGCTGTCTCCCCAGCACCCAAATGTGGAATGGAGGCAGGTTGATGGGCGCATAGGGCCATAAACACAAAAATGCCCACTTTCCTAAAGTGGTATTTCCACCATAGTAATGTGGAACCCACTCGCACCTCCATGTAGTATTTGCCATTGCTAACTCATCGAAATCAAACACTAGGCTGCCACTCTTCTAAACATAGGAAATGCAGCTCAATAGCCTTTCCACAAATCCCTCATGCCAATCCAATGCGACAAACCGGCCCTGATGTATTGAACACACCATTCTGTGACAGTCACTGCCAGTGCATGTAGCACACCAGCGCACATGCCCTACCTCTTCCCAACACCGCACCATGTCCCCAGGGAGTACTCTGATACAGTAAGAAACATGCAGAATCTTGGCAAATAGCTTTTAAAGTTCCGTGCCAAGTAACAGTAACCTGCACACACAGTCCCCGTAATGGTCAACCTGTAGCACTTTTTAAGAGAACCTCCATGGTTGGCACAACCAGTGCAAGCCAACAGAGGAGCATTTGAGATACATGCTCCAGGTATTCATCTTATCCATTGACAAGGGAATTACAGCGAACTCAAATCAGTATGCAGTAAACACGCACAGCGCTTTGGCACTGAATGGCAGTGTCAAAGAGCTCAAAGTCCCAAGGCCAGCACATATATCATCAGAAAACCAGGAGGGACAAAAGCAAAAAGTCAAGGGAAAGCACTGTAGAAAGGGCCATTTCCAACAGCCAGGTGTACTATAAGGGAAAGTTACACTTAATAACAAAATGTTAGTGAATCAGGCCACATGTTTTATCTGATCAAACATTAATGTGATTGTTGGTCCTATTTCTTTCTCTTGCAGGCTCTGGAAGTTTAATCTCTGCACTAACGGGCTGGGGGTGTGAGGCTTTCAGCAAACGACATATTAAGGGTTGGTACACTGAAAGCATTCAACTTCAAAGATTCTGTCAGTCAGGCCATAAAGCCTGATGACCAAGGGATTGACATGCTTTCTTTGTTTTTGGTCAGTTGGTTTTTGGTTGATGCTTTTCATTATAAACTTTTTGGGGGTAAGATAAACGGAGCAATTTTAATGCAATTTATATAATTAATATATTGACTGGAAAATTCAACCATATGCAAGAGAGATCAAAAACATTGCCATTGGAAATACAATTATATCCTATTTGATTGCTACAAAATTCAACTGTTAATACAGAATATGTTTTTCTGATTCATCCATTGTCCCATTTGATGTAATGCAAACTATGTTTGATTTGCCTGCACATTTTCGCAAAGAATTTGACATTATTACTTCTGCCATTCTATCTCACATGTCTACCCTTCCTACTTTTGATCTCCTTCCCTCTCTTACTCCTTCCACTCCTCTATATCCTATGTTTACTCAACAAATACCCAAAGCTGCTCTGATTTATAAACTGTTATTAGATAATGTTGGCCTTAGGCCTAAAACCGTTACTGAAAATGTTTGGGAAACTGATTTATCTTTCTCGTTGTCTGTTGAGGTTTGGGATCGTTTATGGACTAAACTGTTTAAGACTTTGATTTCAGCTCGTATTACTCAGTCACTTTTTTTTCTTTACTACAGAGCTCTTATTACCCCCGTAAGCATAACAAAATTCTCCCCTTCCTCCTCACCCCTTTGTTGGTCCTGTTCCTCTCACCCAGGCACACTCAAACACCACCTCTTATTTGACTGCCCGTCAGTTCATACTTTTTGGACCTCAGTTTGGAAATATTGTATGCGTATTTTTCATTTCTCTGAAGCATTTTCATCGTTGCATATTTTTCTCGGTTCCCTATCTGATGTTTTGGACTTGCATTCGTATAACGCTAAATTGTTTGATCTTCTCATTGCAACTGCTTTCAAAGTAATTTTGTCTTGCTGGAAGGATAACTCTAAATTGTCTGTGCATACATGGTGGAATTTTGTATGTGATGAGCACAGAATTGCAATTGCTTCTTCTTCCTCTGTCGCCTTAAAAATTGAATCTGATCTTACCTGGCTACCATTTTCTACTTTCTTATCCTCTTATCCCCCTCCCTAACCTTTCCTCTCTTTCTCTCTCTCTTCCTCTTTTTTCCTTCTCCCTTCTTATCTTTCTATCTACGATTTTCTTCCTTTTCATATTTTTATCTGAACCTTTTTCATCTCCACTTTTTTCATGATTATCTTATATTAGATTTGTTTTATGACATGCTGTTATATTATGCTGTACTATTTTTCTTAAACAAAATAAAAACCTTATTAAACTGAAAAAATACAGAATATGTTAATGATGGATTGGCCCTGAATCGGGTGACCAAGAAAAGTATCAGCATTGCAATAAATTCAATCTCAATAAAAATACCTCTAAGCATAAAAGCCTACCCTTTCTTCTAACACCAAAGGCGCCCATATGAGCACTTGTATGGGTACACACAGTGTTGGAGGAACAGTTTAGGAACACTGCCTTCCTGAGGAGGTTTGCAGAGGTGGCACTGTGATCTGGGAGAATGGTGGTGCATGGACTAGGAACAGGCACCCTGAAATTACCATCTGGTCGTCATTCTCTTTAAAACATCACACATCCTTGTATTTCTTGTACAAACAATTTGATGCCTCTAGCTTTTCTTTGTCTTTCTTCAATGTTATTCAGTCCTGCTCCTCGTTCAAACTCCCTTCTGTCTCGTAAATTGAATTGGAGGCCAGACCTCCTACTTTTATCCCTTTCTTCTGACAGATTGATCTGGAAGTCAGTGTACTTGGGGCTGTGTGATAGGGCATGGGATGCTAGTTTGGTGGGCAATCCCCCTTTCAGTTGCTGCAACGGTTAATACCAGCTCACTGTAAAGCAAGGTCCAGCAGTGTATAGAGTGGTGACAGCATCCTGGTTCAGGCACCTGGAGTCAGATGTTACCAGGAGCCATGCTCTTCACATGTATCAGGACTTACCATAAATGTAGTCAACAAGTAAGTGTGGTTAGCAAAGTCCTATTGGAGATCCCAGGTTGTTCTATGTGTGTCTTTCAATGCTTATGCTCACCTTCCATGAATGTCCTTGCAAAAAATGGAGGGTGGGCAGGCTTGTCACAGCTACTTCCAATCACCCACTCCTATTCATTCCTAAAGGCACTTGGCCTCCACATATTCCTCTAATAATGGATCCCCAAGGAACACAAAGGCGCAAATGTACATTCTTCAGGCTCTGATGTAGAGAAGGAATTGGTGACTGGACTCTGTGATGCTTTATGAGGAAGAAGCTGGTGCCACTTGTAATGCCTCATCTCATGGACTAGGTTTGTTCCCACTCCCAGTGGGTGAATGGAATATGCCTGATAAATATGCACTGTCATCACCATCAGGTCTCACATTCACTAGCCCAAAAAAGATTGTGATCCTTTCTTAATGGCAGAACCTGAGATGCTCGCTATGCTTACGTTCATGGCAAAAAGTAAGGTAGGGAGTGAGAAGGGCTAGGTATGATTGATGCAGTGCTTGTGGATCCCTTCCTTCCAAGAATAGACTGGGAGGTAATGTGTCTGCTGTGGCTATGACACCTAGAGATTCAGTTGATTAAAAAGGTGGACGCCATGCTCAAATGGGCATACTTTGAGCCAAATATGTTCCTGAGGGCTGTAATCAATACTGCCTATGTGGCCAATTCAGTTAAAAATGATTTCAGTCCTAGTTCACTCACATGCAGGATGAACGGGAGTATTCAGGAGGGACTCAGCATGATGAACCAACTGGTTGATTTGCTGGCAAATGTAGTCCTTTACTTTTCTGGTCCCTGACTTTCACTAGAGGCTTTGCAGTGGCTCTTAGGTACAATATCTGGGTTTGGGAATATCATACAGAAGAATGTACTACTTATGCATTGTGAAGGCAGTGAGTAGTTTGGAGATGACCTGGATGATAAGGTGCAGTAGGAATTCGAGAACAGGAAGTTTGAAATCTAATTTGCCCTGAAATGGGAAGGCAACCTCACTTTTCTGCCTTCCAGCACAGTGGTCTTAAGCCTTGTGATTATAGTGCTTTCTTATCCTTTTTTCTCTCCTTGTATCCAAAATACTTGAAAAAGAGTGCATGTTGCTACTAGTGTCACAGAAAAAGCAAAGTCACACTGTTAGCTGTCCACTCTGCCAGATTTGCTAGCGGGGCAGGGAGGACAGAGTGCAGGACCTCAGGTTTGTGTGCCATCTTTCCTTACACTTCAAATTTCAGTGGTTCTCATTAGTCTCATTAAATCATTTAAACATTTTACCAATCATAATGGCTACATACACCTACAAAAAAAAAAAAAAGAAATGTATCAGTTAAAAAATGGCCGTGTACACCTAATGTAATCGAGAAATGGCAATCATGACCACCATACATTATACATAATGGTATACCTCATTAATAAGCTTTCGTATTATCATTGCTCATAGGAGTGCAAGGTGTTCCAGTGAAAAACAAAAACCACAGCCAAATGCATTGAAAACAAGTGAAAACAATCTGCAATCATAACCACTTCATTGCGCTAGTCGGCCAACGGCCGTCGCAAGCACTACCTCGGTAGTGCTGCGCACGTCCGTTGGCTGACGCGTCCCGGCCCACTCTTTTAAACCGCCGCAACGCGGCAGAATTCTCGCCCCGGTTAAGCGGATAATTCAGTTTGTGAGTTTCTTTTTGGAAAACAAACAAGGTAAATCAATAACTATTAAGCCAATGTCCAATTTTACTATTCTTTCCGGCATTCTTATAGCACTGGCTCGATATTAATTTTGAGTTTCATATCTGGAAGCATACAAATAGAATATGACAGAGTGAGAAGCTTTCCTATACACTGATGAATATATTGGAATATATTGGAAAAATTATCAGTGGACTATTACTATTTACACACAGATCAATCACACCAACCAACCCCAAGCAATTAATAGAGAAACTACAATAAGCAAAGAATAGACCTGTATTTCTAGACTTGCATACACACGTTAACGGAATACTTAAAAGCATGAATTATCCCCCAAGACCTACAAGTAAGGAACATGCCGACCAGGTTCGAGTCTCTGCGTGGACTCAACATCCTGTGATTCTCGGCAAATCACCCCATCTCCCCGTGCCTACTAAAAATGAATGTGTCCTTGTGTAACATAACTGGTGCTCATGTAAAGCGCTACAATACCTGTGAGTCGAGTTTGAGCTCTATTATTCTGAAAAAAAAAAAATAGGGGGTGACATCAATTCCTCATTTAATCTGAGAGAGTGCACATGGATGCATCTATTGGACACAGTTCACAAAAGGTTACATGGATTTGAGAGAAAAAAAATGGGCTGGTGGATTTTTCAACAGCAGATGAGGAGCTTGGTTGTATTCTCTCCCTATAGACCCTGATATATATGATTTACAATGAGTATTGATAAATAGGCATTGTAAACCCTAATAAGACAAAAGTAAAGAAAATTTTAATATGTGTATCTCTTATTGTAGATCTTTTACATGTAATGATTTGTATATTTTAGGGACATTGTATATGTACACTTGTTTAATGTCTGCTGTAATAATTAAGGCTTAGCGGAGTTTGCAGTGTTCCGCTATGTCGAACTCTGAGATCGGCGGATTGTGTTAGGGCCATGCCATCTGCTGTGATTTTGAGTGCAGGTGTTTTTTCCATGCTGAAAAAACATCGAAATGGCACCATGCACAGCGCAAGAGGGCCCGGCTTTCTTTGTGCTTCTTGATTAGATTGCGTACTTGAGCGACAGCCTTATCAATGCAAAGGATGGCTTCTCAACGTGAGTGGTCGCAACCTGCCCCAACCACTCGCATTAAGAAATCTGACCGACTGCGTTGAGAAATCTCACCAGGAGGTTGATTTTCCTTGTTAACCAAGAGCGAGGAAAAATCTCGCCAGGAGTTGGATTTTTCTCGCTTGTGCTCACCAACTTGACGAGCATGAGTGAAGAAAAAACTCCACTCTCCGGAGCGTAGTTTTTGGGAACACCACGGGCTCCAACCCTGCCAACCGCGAACGGAGCAGAGTTCACCACCCAGTGTTAGTAATAATCATCACTCAGGTCTGGGAAAAATAACCACAATTCATTCAATAAATAGTGCAATAATTCATTTTGATGCGTGTATCATCTGTGGCTCTCCGGTGCCTTGAGTTATTCTGCAACACCGTATGCAGCCCATTATATCTAAGTAGTAAACATTAACGTAGTCAACATTTTGAATATGAAAGGCATAGAATGCGAATCTGCAATGACCATCTTGGAAGTAAGTATTTGCTGTCTCCTAAGTGTGCACTTTGATGTTCAGGTGCTGCTTCGTCTACTCTTTAGCTGTACATGGTCTTTGGGTGCGTGATACAGATGCTTACAGATTCCGCTGTTGGCTTTATTGAAGAAAACCACAGGCAAGAGTGATTTTTCAGACTATATCTCTTTGCTCAGGTTGCAGCTAAAACAACTTTTAATTAATGCATAGTTCTCATGAATCCACAGTTGAGCCTGATCACTGGATGAATGGTGAGTGCCACATCTGATTATTACAGAACAATGATTCCAATGTCTATGTGGCCCACTGGATACACCATATGAATTTTTAAGATCAACTCCATGGGCCTGATTCACAGAACTAACTTAAGACAAAATCCTAAACTTACTACTTTTGGTATTCACAGAAGTTAGGATTTTGTCTTACGTTTGTCTTAAAACAAACTTAAGACAGACTTAAGTTAGGATTTTGTCTTAAGTCTGTCTTAAGACAAACTTAAGACAAAATCCTAACTTCTGTGAATACCAAAAGTAGTAAGTTTAGGATTTTGTCTTAAGTTAGTTCTGTGAATCGGCCCCTATGTTCTACACTTTGGGACGGTAATGTCTGGGCATTCTTCTGATTTCCAGAGTTCTGATTCTATATTAATTCATTAGACTGGGTGTTCCTATTCACTGCCCTGATGAAGCCTAGCATCGATATATGTGCAACACTCACATTTTGTGGAAAAGTCAACATTTTATACTTGTGCCTCTGCCTTGCTATCTCGTTGGAAAAGTACAGTGGATTCATTAAGCAACCCAACTTGAGAGACCTTATTAAAATTATTTGGCCAAGCTTGCAAAAGACTCACAAGAGTTTAATATTGGTTTTTATTTTTTCATAAATGCACTGACAATCATTTTTGTATGCTCATAATACTTGGAGCACAATATGGAGTAATATTGTTCAATTAAATGCTTTATGGAATACCTAAACAATATATACTCAGAAGATTAACTATTTGTCTGACCCAGGAGTTCAAGTTTAAGTTATTTCTGTACATAGGGGGATTATTTTCCGCCTATTGTTTTATCACTGAATGTTTGAATTAATACCGACAGAACCAACATATGTATTATTGTACTTAGTTCAGGTCTGAGAAACACAGGCCAACCAGAGCGGTTATTACAGATCAAAGTACAAGGAGCATATCTCTTGCTTATCCAGCTCCTCAGTGCTCCCATGAGTAGGGTCTTGCTAGCCAGGCAACCTGGGCACCCCGTATGTGGAAACAGTTGACTTCACCACCTTGCTGAATGAAGGAGTGTTGGGCTGGTGGGGCAGAAGAGTCTGCATGGCCAAGGTGCTATTGTATCGTTTCTTATGGTGGCATGTGAGTTGGACCACAGAGAGGTAAGGATGACTGTACCAAACCTTAAAATACTTGTCTTGTTACAAATGAGAATTGAAAGCTGACACAGCTTCACAAAAGAAGGAAAGTGAAAGGTGCCACAAGTAATGTGTGCAAAGGAAAGAAAAAAATAAAGTGCCAGGGTTGCTAACAATTAGGATTGCACAATTGCTTGTGGGCTGGAGCTGCAAACTTATGGAAAAGTATTAGAGCCACATTAGGCTTCTTTTTGGTCTGTCCTTACTATGGTCTTGTCTACACTGGAAGACATGCTGGTCAAGTGAACACCTGCCGACACTATGTGGGAGTATTGTTGAATTCAGGAATAGGACCTGCCGCCATCCAACCTTTTTCTGTTACCTGTGAGGGGTCATTTGACAGACAAGGTTTTGGACGGGCCATCTGTGGCCGGCCGAGGCTGAGCTGGGCCACTCTGTTGGTTTCACCATCTCAATTCAACCATTTAGCTAGCAGCTGTTTTGGCTAAGGTAAGGCTTGATGGGGAAAAGAAAGTTGGCAATGCTGTCCTCTAAGAATCGTCCATTAGCTGCCACCATTACGAATTACCTCACAAACGTAATTTGGATAATCAGCACTGAAACTGAGGTTTTTGAGGAGAGGTTGGGGGCTACTAAAAAAGCTCTTTTATAGCCTCCGGCTGAGGGTACTGTGGATATCATTGTGGCTTCTCACACAGCCTGCCCCAACACCAGTAACTTTAGGGGACACAATTTGTACCCTGGTTATTCCAAAAGGCTGCTTTCGCCGCTGAGATTACCGGGTTGCTTGGACGCAGGAATTTTACCTCTACCAGTTATTAAGGTAGAACGAGATGCAGTTGCATTTGTGTCAGGCACTTTGAAGTTTACATGTATGGTGAAAGAAAATTTGTGGCGATGAAAGGCATATAAAGAATTTCAGGGGTATTCATTCATCGGCCTATAATAATTTGAGATGAGACCTACCAATGGCAACCTGAACCTAATGTCATCTAGAAAAGAATTGAGGACACTTAAGTGATTAATTTCTGGATGACCCGGTCGGATGAGAATATTCATTTCATTACTTGGAGTTTGGATTTGGACTTTTATAAAGTAATGTACCTTGAAAATTCCCTGTTTTTTTTTAAATGAGGAATGTGTATCTGCATAGGTCCTGAGGTAGGTGGTTGCAAATCCATCGAAACGTGCGTCGACCCTGCGTGGAACCCGTTAGATCATTCTGTGGTTCTTATCTTGGAAGATGTTTTTCCTGCCACTGAAAATCAAGATGTGTACAGATACTGGATGTATATGGTTGGTGTGAAAGGGTATGGATTGGAGTGAGTGTAGTATGAGAGTATGGATTATATTTTATAACCAGGGAGAGATATATGTTCTGTAATTGTTTTGGAAATTAATTCTGCTTTTGTTTAAAAAACTTTTTTTATAAAAATGATGTACTACGTATAAGTGTGATAAATTATGAACTAAAAGAACATTTTAGGTGTTATATTTATATAAAAAATTGACAAAAAAATGATAAAAGAAGTGGAAAGAAAAGAGATAAAATCATGATCAAATAAATAACCAAGAAAAAGTATGATTAAGAAAGTATACGTGTTGTGTTTTGAAGGTTTAAGAAAAAGATATGAATTATGTTTAAATATGTAAAGTAGATAGGTCATGAGGGAATTTTCTAGTGTTGTCCTTTAGGATGTGTTCCAATTAGTAAAATCATATGATAACTTTCAATTCATAACTTTCGGTTACATTTATTTTGTTCATGGCACTTAATTTTGTGTGTAGTAGACCACTTTTCCTTTTTCAAAATAAAAACCCTATTTGGGCAAAGATTTATTGAGTTATTTTGTACACTGCTGTAATCTAAGTTTCTGTCTCAAAACATCTAACCCTGCCAACACCTAGACTGCTCTCCTTCACCAGCCAGGAAGTATGTGATAAAAGGGGCACTTAGGGGTCGATTAGGATCGCGGACGGACTTGCATCCGTCCGCGACCCCAGAGCAGGAGGGAACCTCCGCATGGCATGCAGAGTTCCCTCCTGTGCAATTAGGATGTGACCGCCACCCTGGCGGTCACATCCTCTATTTTTAACATTGCAGCGGGTGCAGCTTCAAGCTGCACCCGTGGCAATGTTAAAAATGCACACATTGCATTTGCATGCAGAAAGAGGCAGGCACCGCGCGGTTCCTGCCGCTTTCTGCATGCAAATGCAGGGGGGTACCATAGGTACCCCCCATGTGCACCCCCAACACCCCCTTCACCTAGGGGGCCCGCAACGGGCCCCCGCAGTGAAGATCCGTATGCTTTTCCACGGCGGAAAACCCGTCGCGGAAAAGCACTTTTTAAAGCCCATCCTGATATGGCGGACGGTGTCTGAGAGACACCGTCACCATATCAGAGCTTTTCCGCCGCGGTTGTAAGCCGATCGCGGCGGAAAAGCTGCGGACGGAAACCAGGACCCACCAGCCATCCTAATGTGGCGGTGGGTCCTTGGTCAGTCCGCTGCGGTTTTTCCGCATCCTCTGGGCCGGCGGTGGCTTCCGCCAGCCCCGAGGATGCGGAAAAACCGCAATCATAATCGGCCCCTTAGTCTGCTGTTTTAAGGTCATAAATGTGTTTCAGGTTTAAGGTCCCTGGACATAGTTGGAATCCAGTAACTTTTGATTGTCATGTGACTTCTCCAAATAGGTTGCTCAAAATCTCCATTAAAGCTGTTTCCCATACTTCATTTTGCAACAAAATAGAAAAGTGATAGGTAAAAATGTCAATTGATATGGCAGGTATCCTATCATAGAACAGGCTGTGTAAGAGAGAAACTCTAGTGGATAATATAATCTGAAATGCATCTCCCCAACAATTTGTCCACATTTTTCAGTGAGACTCACTATCCCAGGAACTATCACACCCAGTGGCACTTACCAGCTGCTGCAGGAGCTTGAAATTGTGTTTATTGTGCTACTTTACCCCCATAGTGTGGGGTGCGCCCAGACCAAGGACGGACACATCTGCGGCTGACCCAGGCTGGGCTGGGCGACCTCTCTTAATTGCACCATCTCGCTCCAACCATTTCCAACACTGCTGGTGTGGCCAAGGAAAGGCTTGATGGGGAAAAGACAGTTGGCAATGCTGTCCTTTAAGGAACGCCCATTACCTGCCTTCATTACGAGTTACCTCACGAACACAGTTGGGACGATAAGCAATGAAATGATTGAGGAGAGGTTGGGGGCAACTTAAAAAGCTCTTTTAAAGACTCCGGGTGAGGATAGTGTGGATTCCATGGCGGCCTCTCACACAGCCTGTTCCAATGCCTGTAATGAAATTACCCCTGACCCTCCAAATTCCTATGTTTTAATGGTGATCTAGCAATAGATATTAACAATCCACAGAATGATCATAATGGAAGCTTGAGGCCCCGCCATCCAAGAAAGCAAATAATAACATTAGATATGCTGCAACATGCTCAAAAAGCCTGCAAGTACTAGTGAAGCCGCAGTCAGGAGAGAGTCTACTGCAAATGCAACATTCATTTGTGGAAAGGGTCCCCATATACAGGAAGTAACATGTACTCTGTTTATTAAATACCTGTAAGGTTGCTCTGACCAAGTTCTTGCAGCCAATGCTTTTTGTCTTTGAGAGCAGACCTCACTGAAAATGTTAGCTGAACAAGGGAATTCCAAGGAAGCCTTGACCAACTTACTTACCACAAGTGCAAAGACCCTTGCATGTTGCTACATCTAGTGCAGGGACATTGGAATTGGGGGCAATAAAGAAAATGCTGGTCTTGTTAATCCCAATATACTGCAGAAACCCTCAACAGTAAGCACCCCACTGGTGGATGACCAATGACAAAGTATTCCCCACTCAATATAAGTAGTAGAATACGGTCAGATAGAGCTGGTCATCAAATTCAAAGCTCGGATCTGAGAGTAACTAACAGGATTTTTCAGCTACTGCCCAAAGCTACACCATTGGTAACAGCCCAAAAAATGTCAGAGCCCTAAATCCCAATGAGAAGGAGAACAATCATCAGCTAATGAACACATTTGTACACTGGCTGGCCAAATCCTCAGTGGTATATAGGTGTGAAACTTAGTTCAGCAGTATAAACAATGAGCAACAGGTACATTGGGTCAGATCCATTCTCAAAGAGGAGCCGGGCAACTGTAGTTTTTAATATCAGGAACAACATTTATCATGGGGACTCTGATAGAAAGACTGACTTGAGCCCACCCCTTTCCTAGATGTATTGTGGCAGTACCATTTGGATATTTTTATAGTCTGACTGGCGTAAACCTTCACAAACCTTCTACCCTTGAGCCAACTGCACAAAGTTTTCTCACTATATACCAGCACACAATCGGTTCACACCCCTGGAACACATTCATTGATTATCAAAGTTAGGGTCATTAGTGGCTTATGCACCATTTAGAAGTTTGAACCCTTATTGCAATTGTGTTATTGAAAGGTTTACTATGCCCAGTCTGCTTGTCCAGCAAGGTTCACGGATAGAATATCGACCCCCAATACATCCCCATACACAAATATCAAGTTATAAATATTGATGTCAAAAATATCGGCATCCTATATTTCTGATGGTAAGTACAAAAATATTGGGCAGAAAATATTGATGTTTAAAAAATAGTTGTACAAAATATTGATTTTAACATATGATATAATATTAAATATATGAAATAAAAGTAACTTAAAACATTTATTTATTTTAATATACATTTTAACAAAAATAACAAATAAATGTAATACATTTTTTTAAACATATGTATATAAAATGTAATATATATATATTTACTTTAAAACAATTCATAAACTATTAATTTATTTTTTAATTGCATATATGAAAATTTACAAATAAATATATAGATATATATATACATACACCAATACCAAAACATTTATTAAAAAACATTATATTACAAATTAAAAAATTAAACTATTTAAAAGTCTTTAAACTTACATTTTCCACTTCAGTGAGTGCAGCAGTAGGTAAAGTGATGGAAAGCAGAGGGGTTAAAATTACTATTCCTACTCCAGTGAGCGCAACAGTAGAGAAAGTGTTGGATAGCGGAGGGGTAAAAAATACCATTCCCACTGCAGTGAGTGCAACAGTAAGGAAAGAGTTCGATAGAGGAGGAATAAACATTGCTATTCCCACTCCAGTGAGCGCAACAGTAGGGAAAGTGTTGGATAGTGCATGGTAAAAAGTGCTATTCCCACTCCAGTTAGTGCAACAGTGGGGGAAGTGTTGGAAAGCGAAGGAATAAAAATTACTATTCCCACTCCAATGAGTGCAACAATAGGGAAAGTGAAGGATAGCAGAGGGGTAAAAAATACTATTCCCACTCCAGCGAGTGTAACAGTAGGGAAAGTGTTGGATAGCATAGGGGTAAAAATTACTATTCCCACTCCAGTGAATGCAACAGTGGGGAAAGTGTTGGATAGCGGAGGGCTAAAAAATACTCTTCCCTCTCGAGGTGGTGCAACAGTAGGGAAAGTGTTGGATAGCAGAGTAATACAAATGACTATTCACACTCCAGTAGGTGCAACAGTAGGGAAAGTGTTGGATAGTGGAGGGATAAAAATTACTATTTCCACTCCAGTGAATGCAACAGTAGGGAAAGTGTTGGATAGCAGAGGGGTAGAAAATACTATTCCCACTCCAGTTATTGCAACAGTAGGGAAAGTATTGGATAGGGGAGGGGTAAAAATTAATATTCCCACTCCAGTCAGTTCACAACCAATTAATAATTAATTAAATATAAATTACTTACCACAATAATACTATAAAATCTAAGCTAAATAAATATTACTAAATAAAAAATAATCATTATTTATTATAATTAAATTACTTCCCATCCTATTCCTTTATAAACCCAGAACCCGCTACGAAACTAAAAAACACAAAATGTAATTAAATTGATAGCTGCTAAAAATGTAACACATATATTAAAAAACAAAAACAATACTTATACTAAAAAATAGATCACATACATTTAAAATACGTACTAAAAAACGTAACACTAATAAAAAAAAATTTCAAACAACTATATTGCTGCAAACAATATTAATGGCCTCGATATTTTTTAAAATGGTATTTCTTACCTTAAAGTCAATATTCTTGACCATGATATTCTTGTTGTCGATATTTATGTATCACGATATTTCCAACTTGATTTTTGTGAAAGTTAACATTTCCAACTTGGGGGTCTATTAGGATGGTGGGCGGACTGCAGTAGGCCCGCCACCCTAGCTGTGCTGGGACTGGCTGCCAGTGGTGTGGCAGTTCTGCACCGCCAATTAGGATGCGACCGCCACCCTGGCGGTCGTATCCCGCATATATTGCATTGTAAGCTGCACCCGCCACAATGCAATATATGCATGTTTTGCATTGGCAAGCACAACGTGACAGGCACCGCACGGTACCTGCCACCTTGTGTATGCCAATGTTGGGGGGGTACCATGGGTACCCCCCAAGTGCAGCACCCCTCCCCTTGCCCCCTGGGGGCCCGCAATGGGCCCCCAAAGGAAAGACTGCATGCCTTTCCATGGCGGTGTCTCATCCATGGAAAGGCATTACACCGCCATCATCGTAATATGGATGGCGGTGCCTGCAAGGCATATTGCAGGCATTCTCCGCCCGGTAGGCAATCGTGACTATTGCCTACCGGTGGAAAAGCAGTGGACAGTCTTTCCATCCGCCGCGGTACCCCCCGCCAGGCTAATGTGGAGGGGCTCAAAAGCCATCCGGCGGGGTGTTTTGGCGGGTGGATCGCCACCGCCGGTAGGGCGCTGTCGATCCACCCTCCAACCCCTGCTCCAGCATCAGAGAGATTAATGAGTCCAAGGTCAAAGATTAACAGGATCCAGTCTTTCTAATGGCTGACTTGATAAAGATATCTGTTAACAATATCAATTTTGTCACGGCTGCCAACCCTGATCCACCCACAGTTACCCCTGTGCAATGAATGGAACTCAAATATGATTTTAAATGCATGTTTTGAACATAGCCGGCATTTCCAATAAGGTCATGAATGCCAAATAGTTTAAAACAATCAAGAATTGTAATATTGTTTGCCTAAAAGAGACTTGGGTTTGTGAGCCAGTCCATATAGATCGGTTTCTTTCGATCCATACCCCAGCAGTAAAATCAGGGGGGGCACAATAGGAGTGATTTGTAAGTCTTTGTTAACTGTGCTCTCAAGTACTATGGTCATGAGGTTTTGGAAAATGAACCTTTACTCTCTCCATTCAAATTGTCATTCTCTTATACAAAACCAGGAAAATGGTTGGTAATATAAATTTTTCCAACATAATTTTAATTCCAGCATTACAGACATAGCTGTGATTTGAGCAGGGGAATTGAGTTGTAATTTGAGTCCAGTCTCTAAGCATTTCGTGTATGGGGTGATAGGATATGATACTGAGAATTATTGTCATTTGGAGCACAGCACATGCAGTGGTGTCTCCTCCCCTATGCAGTGGTGTACCCCCTGCCAGCAGCCTCAAAATTAGAAAAATAAAATGCTAATAAAACGTGTTAGATATTATTTTATTTTTCTTATCCTGCCGCATCTTGTGGGCGGGGCCATCGTGGGGGGCAGTCACAATAGGAGTGATGGCACTGTACTGACTGAACATGACAGTTTAGCCGGCTGGCTCAGGACAGTCAAACCTTCATGTGCATTGACACTCCTCAACCCGAGCTGCATTGTAGTAGTGTAGAGAGTAGCAGGCTAGTCTTCCAGTCCCCTTAGGAGAGGAAAACAAGCCTGCTCAGGCCAATCCCAGCACTTCTCTCATGCATGAAAGAAGTACTGGGATTGGCTGCAGAGGAGTCTGTGAGCGTCGATCGGAGAGGAGAAGGTAAGTTCTGTTTTTCTTTTTTTTGTCATCCGTCAGTCCCTCCACCTCACACCCCTCCCATACCCACCACTCTACCATGAGAACAGACTGCTACTGAGCACATCTAGATATGTTTTAAGCTACATTTTAACTATCCCACTAACCCGCTATCGATCTTGCAGCTGATTCTCCAATTAGTTACATAACCTACATGGGAAGAGGCAAGGGGAGTCTTATTGACTCCTAGCAATGCAAGATTCAGGCTACTTATTTCTTAATATTGCATAACTGCCTGAGTGTCCTCTTCCCTTTAGCTGTCTCTTTTGATTTGGCTAAGAGAAGCAGCGTTCTGCATCTGCCACTGTCTCAATAGCTTTTACAAGGAATAAGGACATCTTACGCAAATAGGTTTTGGTGGACCCAGAGGCTCAGCTGAAAGATTAGGGGCCGGATTTAGATCTCGGCGAACAGTCTTACTGTAACAACGGTGACGGATATCCCATCCGCCGAAATATAAATCACATCATTTCCTATTCTATCCCATTATATCCTATGGGATTATTATTTCGGCAGACGGGATATAAATCGTGCCCTTGTTATTGAGTTTCAGGGAGCATGTTATGGTCTGTTTGGACCCTATTCATGTGTAAAGGCCTTTGCAGGAATTTGCCACTCTGTGGTTGACATCTTGACCACTGAGCGTAAAGTTAGGAAGCCCAAGCTGCAAAGGTGATTTGATGGGCAATGCTCAAAGGCACATACTGTACTCATTTCTGCCCTAAAGCAGGTGCCATGAGAAAGAAGGGTAGTGAGAGCCACCAGGCAAAGTATGTAAACATGCAGTTGCACTTTGGAAGGCCGATATTAGGAGAGAAACCTGGGGAAAACTGCATTAGGCAAGCGTTAACAAATTATTTCTGACTTTTTTGGAAGACAGTAAATGCCCAATATTTTGGGGATACTCACAACAACACTACTGATGTTATCATTTTACCATATAAATGGGTTGAGTACTTCTCTCATGTCAGTGGCACTGAGTCCGAGAACAACCTCAATATAGTGTTTTCTATACCTTTTGAGGGCTGGCCGGCGTCAGCACCTACCATCCTGAAAGAAGTTAAACATGCCATAGTACAGAGCATTAGAAATAAGGCTTCCAGCCTGATGGAGTGTCTGTTGATCTATTGTTTTACAACAGTGAATTAGGGGCACCGAAATGAACAATGTACTGGTCTGTATCATTGCTGCTCCAAAATATTGGTCAAATTCCACCATAGTTCCCATATTTAAAAAGGGTGACAGAACAGACTCACAATGCCCCCGTACTATTTCATTAATCGATTCAAGAAGCAAAATTATGGGTAGAATCTTGTTGAATCGGTTGGAGTCCTAGGTTATCAGGAAGGGCTATTTTTTCAAGTTCCTGTATGGATTAAGACATGGACTGGGTACAGTGGACCAATGACTCAATCTCCTATATGTTATTGGCAAATACGCAGTGGCTAAGATGGCCTGCGACTGATTGAACAGAGGGAAACCATGGTGGAAAATGTTAGAAATGGGCTTCTAAGGGGCACTGGTCCTCTTTCTGGCCCAGCCCGATGAAGATGTGACTAGTTGCATAAGATATCGGGCCAACAGAGAATGCACTGCCCCCATCAAAAGGAGGAGTGACTTGAGGCAGGGCCGTGTATAAGCTCCATTTCTGTTCTGCTTCTATATGAATGACCTAGACACCTGCCTTAACATCAGAGAGGTAGACGTACCCATGGTTGGCTCTAGGAAACTCCCATCCTTGCTCTACATCTTTGACTGTCTTAATGGCTAGAACTGGTGTGCTCTTCGGAAGCTGTTGAATACATTTGCTTTATTCATGGATGAAGTGGGTCTAAGGACTAACTCCACTAATTCACATGTGATGGTATTTGGCAGCACATGTTCTAGCTTAAGATCTCATCACATCATTGATAAAATACTTCCTGATGTCATAACCTTCACCTACCTAAGCATTCCATTTGACCACAAATGCATATGGTCAAACTTAAGTTTAAAAAATCCCGATTCGACCAACCCAATGAGGCCTTTTTATATTTAGAGGCAAGCTGGGCTCCAAACGAATGGACATGATGATTAATATCTATGGGGCGCGCTGTCACTCTACTTTGACATACGGAGCTGGGTCTGAGACTCCTGCGACTCCTCGAAAACATATTTTTGTGAAGGTTTTTGAATGTACCCAACATCTTCCCCATATTTCTCTGCCACACAGAGCAAGGCCTATGGAGTCTAGAAGACCATATCAGAATAGCTATGCTCATTCCGTGGCACTTAATCTGGACTAAACATGAAACTTTACCCAATCAAGAAAAATAATTATTTTTTGTCTCTTGATCATGCATACAGCATCCCATGCTGAAATATATTAAAGAAACAATGTGTATGGCCTAGTGTTGTGAATCACTAGGACTCTGGTACGCACAACAACAGTATTTTTCCTTTATACCATTCAATTTATTTAAATCAATGTCTCAAAACCACAAATGTATTACATTCGCATATCATTTATCATACATTTCTTTTGAAAGATCAATAACTTAGTTCATAACAAATAATGTGCATTGGCAACAAAAGCAACAATTTTCCAAAAACCCAGGTTTATGAAAGAAAAAACCCAATGCATTTCGGGGCTTATTTGCCCCTTCGTCGGGGGTCTGAAAGAAAAGGAAGATACAAACAAGGAGAGCATTACTCAACTGTTTTTCGAATTGTTCAACATTTAACCTACATGAATTCTTTGACCGTTGCTTACCTAAATAACGTGGGCTGGTACGTAGCCTATGTGGGGTTTGTTTAACCTATTTATCAGATTTCTGAAAAACCAAAAAGCGGACAGTCATACGCAGTTTTATGTATCAGATGCCTATCCTACAGTGCGTTTCTGTCGTGATACAAAAATATGTTACCTGTGCGTTAGTCAATATCGCATCTATAAATGAGGAAAAAGCAAATTTTTAGGAGTTCGTTTAGCCAAAATGCAACTGGCTTATATGCGTTTACGAGTGCAGCACCCTTCTTCATTCATAGAAATATATTAAAGACCATCTTTTCTGCTGTGTAGAGCTTATTGCTTTGACTACCCGCAGAACATCTCCACTGTCCCCAAACGTCAACTAAAACAGAATTAATTAGCCATCCTTAAAAGATGCAGAAAAGCCTTGGAGATGGAGATAATATGTTATTAAGGTATCTTCTTTTAAGTAGCTACAGATATATGGAGCCCTAGCTACTGCTTCAACTCCACCACTCCCAAAGATTTTATCTGGTGAGCTTTAGATTTAGTATAGCCCATTTTGAGGTTTCATCTGCACAGGAATTGTGCTGTACTTGTGAAATCTATTATATATATATATATCTTGAAAGGGACTTAAGCCTTCACTTTTTAATTGTCTGTATGCTTGCCAGTTTACTTTCCTCTGTTTCTATTGGTTGTAGACTGTTTTCGCTTCTGTGTCTCTCTTATCAGTTTCCTGTGGCCTAACTACTCATTCCCAGCCATGCTTGTGGTTCGAACTTTTTTTCATATGGTTAAAGCTGTTTATATTTTGTTATCTTTCCTTCTAAATGCCTCATATTGCTAGATTTAACTACTAAACAGAAAATCATAATTGCAGTTACTTTACAGCTAAAAGGGGCTTGATATCAATGTAAATGTATGTAAATGTAAATGTATGTAAATGGTGCAGCAGGTGCAGTGGCACCAGGCCAGAAGCTCTAGGCACATCAATAAACACAGATTATTGCAAACTTGTATTACTAAAGACAGTCACAAGTCCATTTATCTAGCAGGTACTAGCGTCATGATTACAATGGTACTGCAGGTTCAGTGACACTGGGACCAAAAGCTCTAGGCACACCTCTAAACACCTAATATTGCTATATTTTATGAACAAGTGCAGTTACCTTGCAGGCAATTGGGTCATGATTGAAATGGTGCAGCAGGTGCAGTGGCACCAGGGCCAAAGGTTGTCATAACTTCTCTAAACACCAACTATTGCTGCATTTTACTACTCAACAGGCAGTCATAAGTGTAGTTATCTAACAGGCACTAGGTTCATGATTTCAATGGTGCAGCAGGTGCAGTGACACCTGGACCTAAACACTGATTATTGCTATATTTTACAACTTAACAGGCAGTAACAAGTGCAGTTATCTTGCATGCTCTGGGTCATGATTTGAATGAGGCAGAAGGTGCAGTGACACCAGGCCAAATGTTGTCAGAACTCTGCTAAATACCAAATAGTCATAAGTGCAGTTACCTTGCAGGCACTAGAGTCATGATTTCAATGGTGCAGTGGGTTCAGTGGCAACGGGGCCCAATGCTCTAGGAATCTCTCTAAAACACCAAATATTAGTATATTTTACAACTAAACTGGCAGTCACAAGTGCAGTTACTTCGCAGGCAATAGGATCATGATTGCAATGGTGTAGCATGTGCAGTGGCACAGGCCCAAAGATTGTCATAACTCCTTGTAGCACAAAATATTGCTATATTTTACTACTAAACAGGCAGTCAGCAATGCAGTTATCTTTCAAGCACTAGGGTCAAGATTTGAATGGTGCAGCAGGTGCAGTGGCCCCATGCCCAAATGTTGTAGAACTTTTGTTCTTATGTTAAGGCTGCACAGCTTTTACTGTTTACCAATACGTATCTTACTCTGGCTGCACACATTTAAAATGTACTTGTTTAACTCTGCTTTAGTGGGTGGAACTTTGAACCAAATTTAATTCTTTATGATATTGTCCCGTTAATAAATCGATTTTTTTTCTCTGTCGTGTGTTTGTTGTTGGCGCATTATTTAGCGTAAACCCGAACAAAGTGATTGCAGTGCCTTACATGAGCACGCCTGAGGTGCTCAGAAGGGATGTTTTAACCTCCTTTATCCAATGGGGCAGTTTCGAAATAACATTACAGCCCCAGACAACTGCCACAGAGTAGTGGATTTCAAACACAGTCATGTGCTTGTTCTAAAAGTATTCCTCAAGTTTTGTTAATTGCAGTTTGTTCCCTCTACTGGCCGAGTAGGGAGGCTGTATAGTGTCAAAAGCAGTGAATTTGAAAATTCCAGCTACTGGGTATTTTTCTTGCATTGCGTCAAAGCGTGTTTGGTGACTCTATAGGATTTATGCTGTTCTTTTTCAGATGGTATCTATTATTTTGGAATACTTTTAAATTAAAAAAACTGTTTCTTCTTTGGTGTGAGTTCTCCACTTTTTTTAACACGAGTTTTTACCTTAGTAAACTGGTAGGTGGTAAGACTGGCTTTTTTTTAAATTGGCCTTTAGTGTGCAGATTGTATTGTTCTAGCACCAAAAACATGTTGGAGCATATTATCAACACCGTGCGATAATTATCGCAAATCCCGCATAGTGCGTATTTTCTTATCGCTGTCTATCACTGGATTACATCGCCATGTTGGTGGTGTATTAGCAACGCTTTGCTCAGAGGTGATGTAAAATCCAGTGATAGCGGTGAATACCAGCAATAGCGTGAGATATCCAGCGATAATTTTACTGCGCTAATGAAAAGCTTGCTAATAGGCAAGTGTGGACTTAACCTAACAATCCACCTCCCATTGACAAGATGGTTAAGTCCAGTTTTTATCAGGTGTTAAATTCCAGCGGATAGCGCAACTTTTTTTAGCGCTTCGCATGTCCGGGCAGCATTGATAATAGCGGGAAGTTGTGCTTGCGACTACTTCCATGTAGTTTTGGTAAGGAACACCTGCTTTGCATGTCATTAGCGATAAATATCGCTGACATGCAAAGCGGCAAAAAAACGGCTGCTATCTCAAGAAAAAAAGCTCTAAAGCATGTTAGCGAGTCCTTGTAAATAGTGTGATAAAAAAATTGCTGGTTCATCACAGAAAAGCGCAGCTAAACTGGCGAACATTCGCTTGATAATATGCCCCGTTTGTTGTATTTTCATTGGCAATATGAAAAAGCAATGTGGTAATTGAAAAATACTCTGTAAACTGAACCAGGAGTTATTTCCTAATAATGAGAATTTTGCAGTTCATCTTTCCATGAATGTCAAATTAATTCATAAATATTTGCATACTATTAACGCTTGGTAATTTAGCTTAATGCTAAAAACAATTTGAGTTCTCCAAAGCAATTTGACTATCCGCTTCTATTTTCCTCGTTATATAATATGAAGAATGTCAACTGCACTTTCCTAAAACAAGCAAACGCTTTGTCTAATTTAGCTCGCTTTACATCTGGTATTTAAGCTTAATAATTGCTAAAAAAAGGTTTGACTTGTCCAAAGTGATTTCAAACAGCCTCCTGTATTTTTGATGTATAACATAAAGAACACCAACTGCACATTCTTAAAACACGCACAATGCAGTTAGCTAGCAGGCAGTAGGGCCATGCTTTCAATAATGCAGTAGATGCAGTCGCACCAGGACTTATTGTAGCAAAAGACTTGAAAAAAAAATATTTGTTACAACATACCAACTTCGAAGTCTCTAGCACAATAACTGAAAATGTCACAGTGTACTGTTTAAATATGAGAAAATTGGAAACCATAAGTAACCCAATGCCAATGACAATGCAAGTGCAAATACATACTATATGCTTATTGTTTCAGAGTTTATGTTCACGTTTAAGTTTTTTTGCAACAATAAAAAAATGTGAGTGCAAAACAAACGTTGTAACTGAAATCTGTAATACAAAAAAAAGTGTCCATCTCAAAAAACGATATTCTCACTTTCGGTCTGTTTCTTTCATTTATATTGCACAACTGCTCAAATCCTCATTTGAAAAATTTAAAGTTACTTTTTTTATTTGTTTAACTTAACAATGGGCAATAACCAAACACCTTTTCATCTAGTTTTCATAATCTTGCTTTTTTGGATTGGCAAAAACAGCGCTTGCGCTTTGGTTTTTCATCCACCCTTTACCTATTCTCCCCATAGCTGCACCACCTTCATCCCTACTTATCAGGTATACACTTTTTTTTAAATCATTGTCCTCCGCCATTTACCTAATCTCCACACTTTAAAATACCACTAGTAACAGCACAATATATTGCCTTTTTTACATTAACAAGCCATAACACTTGAACAGACTTTCTGTAACTAATACTGTACAACTACTCAGCAAGCTGCAACTTGCAACAAAAAAAAGCTTATTATTATTCAAATAGGCAAAACCTAATGCCTTTACTACTGCTTGTTTATTTTCGTTTCCAGCAATGCTTACTCCGACTCCGCCCTTGAACTGTGCCCTTGTGATTGGTATTCAGCACAGTCTATGTTGCGCTTTTTGATTTTTTGTAAGCTATACGATGTTCCCAGAAAAAGGAAATGTAATTCCACTGTTAAGATGTTAACATCAGGAAATATGACACCTGCCCTGTTTTGTTTGCACTTTGACAAACTGACCCCATCTGTCTGTTGATCTACAAATTGATTTCTGCAGCTGTAAAATTGAGGACCCTAGGGGGGAATAAGTATTACTGTGGCGAGCTGTGCTGGTCAATTTGTGTTATTTGACTATTTTAAATGCATATATTTGCACAAGATGCTATGAAGACATGGATTGGTGAAAATTTTGACAAGATAAGCTTCCTCTTCCCTCCTTCAGATATCTTTGCACTTTTTAGCTTGATCTCTGTGCAATCTGATTATTCTAAATGGATATATTTGCACAAGATGTGTTGAGTTTTCTCCTCACTCCCTTAGTCATTTTCGCACAATGCCCTTTATAAACTGAATATGGTTGGGTTAGTCTGGGGCCAAGGACATTTCAGAACAATTTTAACTGAAACGGACATTTTATATACCACTCTTAAGATGGCATGTGTATATTATCTAAACTTTGTGTGGACAAGTTATTTCAACAAGATCTTGGCCTTGCGATGTATTGTGGTGATGACCCTATACTGTGTGTTGTCTGATGCTCATTTTAATTGGATCAAATATTGTGATGTACTGTAATGATGTTTTTATATTGAGAATTCTTTAATGTTTTTTTTAATCGAATAAAGATTCTGGATCAAAAAGGAACGAAAATGTTAATGAAATGAACATTGTTAAAAATATGGATGAGGAGTATTTTCTGACTAAAACTATGTAATCATGCTTTAAATGACTTCTACAAGTTGTGGTCGCCAACTGATACGAAAAAGGCATTTTCTGTGAATCCTAGAAGTTTGGGAAGCATGTTAAGGTATTTGAAATTTCCTCGTCAGGAATAGTAAACGCTATATAAAGTTAATTACAACTACTCGTGCCTGACAACTATGAAGGGCGTTCATTGCAGCTATAATTCGAGAATGATAGATAAACATTAACAAATGACTTAAAAAGGTAGATCCAATTTAATTGAAGGAGTTTGTAAATTTTACTTGGAGTATACAAAAGTATTTGGTCTTTGCTACCTCCAAGGATGAAAATTCAAAACTTCTGTTTATGGCGAAATCTTCTCACCAGCTCTTGAAGTCGAAAAAAATTGATCATTATTCTCCTAAAACAGAATGTACAACCTAAAACTGCTTTAAAGGGGATCAGCCAAAAATTCTAAAAGCGATATCTACTGAACAGTAAGATAATGTCCTTTTGTAAACTGAGAGTTTTCCATTTTGGATTATTAAAGTGTTGACAAGTTTCTGGACCTCCTAAACAAGGCGTTGGCAGCCGTCATTGGCATTTTGGGACAACTGCTGCAGAGACAGATGGAGAAGGCAAGGCCTGCAGGAAAACTGCTTTTTGTCCTGACACCTTCTTGCCTGGCAGTGAGATTAAATGTAACCTTACATAGACAAATATGAATCCTATTAATTTCCTAAAGAATGCTGAACAGATAAGTGGTGCAATCTCGAAGTTGCTATTCTTGAGGAACCATTTTTTCTACATGACAATATTTTGAGATAGCACTCGTTATTCCTCCATGCTGCTCTTTTATTTAGAGTAAAGTAAATACCCTTAAGAAAACAAATAATCCATTAACCCTGTTAAGCTACAATGGGATTGACAAGTTAAGGAGCAAGTGAAGGAACTTGAACTGCGAACCATATGAGACCTGGAGCCAGATGTATGACCCTTTTTTGCGGTCGATAATGGCAGATTGGCCCCTTTGCGACTGCAAAAAAGGGTCCAGGCATGTACTAACCCTACTTTGCGAGTCACTGACTCACAAACTAGCGTTTGTGACTCTCCCTTTCTAATAGTGAGGCTCCGTGCCATGTTCTACTGTTTCGTTGCCGTTTTTTTAACTGCCTGCCCTTAAAAAAATGAAACCGAAAGGTTTAATTTTTTTTCTCCATTGCAGCCCGTTTTCCTTTAAGGAAAAGGGCTGCATTTAAAAAAAACTACTTTATTTAAAAAGCATATATAGAAAGAATGTTGCTTCTGTCGGGATCAGAATTGCTTTCTTAGTGATTGATTACAAAACAGTTGGTTCACAGAACAACTTATTCCAACACTTATAACAGTTTCAATTAGTAGAGAAAGGAAACAAAAGGAACACACAAGTCATGAGTCAATCATGTAATACACTGAAAGTGAAAAAACACTTTTTGTGTTGTTTTCTACAGTTTGCAGTTTACAGGTAACACTGTAAGGCGGTCCCAAAACAAAAGAACAAAACAGTGCATGTGCTATAGTGACAAGGTGCAAAAAGTGCTGGGTGTGAAGCAATTATATACAGTGGTACATTACTGATTAAAAACAGTCATTCAAATGCCTTCCCTAACTACATGAATCTCAATAACCCTTGAGATTCGATATTCTTTTTTCGTAGGGCAGAGAGCGTAGGAGTGGGATTGTTACAAGTGCGTTGACGTTTTGACCCTATTGTAAGGGCATATTTAGCGTCACAACGGGTCTTCCTCTGGACTGTAAAAGGGATTTGGACAGCCTACAAATGAATTAGAAACCTTCAGATGCGTTCCAAAAAAGGCAGCCAATTTAAACAAAGAACATCAATGGGTAAAGGGTTAAGAGGGCCGGTTGTGAATGACCACAACCATGTTACAAAGCAAACTAGCCCATTAATCAAAAACGAAGGGGCTGACGAGATCCCATCGCAAGGTTTAAAAAGCAGTCACAGACATGGTGGTCTGCTGACCCCAGCAGGCCACCATCCCTGGGAGTGCTAGCCATTCCCAATGGGGTTGCTATTTGCACTTACCTCATGAGTATTAATGAGGCATGCAATTTGTGACACCATTGGGAATCGCAAACAGTGTCTGAGACACTTTTGTACATTGACTTTTGCGAGTCGCAATTCCACGCAATTTGCAACTCGCATAAGTGAAAGGTCGTACGTATGGCCCCAAATCACAAACTGTTAGTACTTTGCGACAGACCTGGTCTAAATTTAGCACTCAGTTTTGGGCTTACTGGTGTCTAAAGTCCCTGAAGACCTCAAACACCACTATTATCCAGCTTGGACACTGGTAAATGGCTGCTTGTCACAGGAACTTTCAAGGCATGTGCTGCTTATAGCTGGAAATGTAGCATTTGTTGACATATCTATGGTAAACAACCAAACATAGCACCACAACCTACACAAAGCAACATAACACAATTAAAACATGACAGGACACAACACAATTACACAGACAAAACAGAATATTGCAGTTGAAACAAGACGCATCACATTCTTATAATGCACTACAAAAACATCCCAATCTGGTTTGCGGGCCGGTTTCAGTAAAGAATCAGCACTTCGAGATTACAGAATACATTTAAAGGAAAATTGTGGCTATTCTCCTTGATCTATCAGCTGTGTTTGACACACCAATCCCCGACATTCTGTTGCAAAGACTAGAGAAATTGGGCATTGGGCAATAGGCAACCCCCCCCCCTCTTAGACAAACGAACAGCGGGCCCCCTTCCAGCATGGTGGTGAAGAGGGAGCCAGACTCCGCTTAAACACCCAACCCCTTCTCTCTTTGTAGCTACAATACCACATCACCTGCCCAGACACAGGGGAATAAAGTCAACAGATACCAGGAGCTGGATTTAAAATATTGATGCAGAAACATAAATCCTACCTCAAGGCGAGAACCCCCCCACCGAGCAGTGGAACAGAAATACACCAAAGAGCACTTGCCACACAAAGCCCACCGAGAGTCATGGGCAGATTAAGATCGAATACGGGACAGCAAACATCAAGTCCTGCACAACACTCAGCTATAACATCCGAGGACCAGCAATCGGGCATGGAGACAATGACCTCTCTCTCCATGTCCAAGAAATTAGACAAGGTACTGGCTGAAATGATCACTTGAGAGGTACCATGAAAAAACGATTCGGAACACTGGCAATGGATCTCAACATACTACGTGATGATCGCCGGAAGATGACAGACAAAGTAGCTGACGGATAGAAAGCCATCTCCATGCTACAGCCCCTAACTAGAGCAGACCAGAAAACCCTGAGGGACCTTCAGTCAGAGCATCATCCCCGTGCTGAACTTGCTGGAGGAGGTGGAAGGTTCAGACACCGTAATCGACGTGGAAAATTGGTTGAAATCATTCACACCTGTCAATGAACGCAAGCCTTTCTACTCTGTAGAGAGAGTGCATCAGGTTCCTGCATGACGACCACCACCGGGGTCCCCTCCTAGACTGCTCCTGGCCAAATTACTCTAGTTCCGGGAAACGGACTCTTACTGGACTATTCCCGAGCAGTGCAATGCAAAAAATCATCCTTCCTGGAGATAAAACAACACCTTCACCAAAAAGGAGTGCAATACTCACTACTGTTCCTTGCGCGTCTCAAGATAATACATGATGGACGTCACTCACAACATTTTTCACAGATGCAAAGGAAGCATCTGACTGGATGGTACTCAACCTACAGTTGAACCAATGTCCAACGTGCACCCAGACAACGAAACTACAAGAGACTCGGAACAGACGTCGCCGTGGGAGACTGAAGTGCAAGCAACATTCCAAGCCTCAATCTCGTGACCTGGTTACACAACCCCTCTCAAGCACATCATAGTAGAACGTTCAAAGGCCTTACAGGCAGCAGCGGACTTGGGACCTGCCCGGATGTCCTCGGATGAATAACATTGAACGCATATTTTTACATCAGAAGAAGACCCCAGTGATTCAAGCACGTCCTGTGCAGAGTCAATAACACCTCCCCTGGTAGCTCCAAAAACAGTGGGCACGCTCATATGATGAACTATTGATACAACGCTAACACCTAACAGCTGTATCTATTTGCACATAGGCCACAGAGCTCCTAGACTTACAAATGCACCCACGATTATGACCTCCCCATATCAAGCACCCCACTGCAACATCAGTTGACACATGGACACTCTACACCAGAGGCATCAAACCCACATGGCACCTCCCCAAAATACACAAGTGAGTTAGTACTATGCTTCGTTTGGACATACTGCTTGCTGCAGTAGGTACCCAGAATTGGGATGGTTTCCCATTACGTTTGTTAATTCTCTCCCCCAACGTTATTCCAATCCCCAAACCAAACATGCACAATAAGCAAATGCTCACCTTAACATACGTGCATCATCTACGAGGCGTAGACAAACAAATTGTGGCAACACCTTCAAAGCCCCCCCATAAAGCTACTGATGCCCATTATGGCCCAGGCAGCAGATACTAGTTTCATCACCCTGAACGTTCGGGGAATGCATACGGCACACAAGTGTTACGCAGTTTACTCCTACAGCAAGAGACAACAGGCGCAAATAGCGCTGCTGCAAGAGATGCACCTCACTACCGGAGAGTTAGACAGACTGAAGAGAAGCTGGCGGGGCACCATTTGCGCCACCACATTATCAGCATATGACCGCGGAGTAACGATCTGGCTCAAGCCTGATGTTCTTTTTCAAAAGATCAGTAGAGTAATAGACAAGAGGGATGATGCACATTCATACAGGGACTCTTAGATGGCCAGCAGATACCATTAGGCAGCATATACTCACCAAACGTAGAGCAAGGGAAGTTCTGGGACTCCCTGTCTGTTGTCTTAGCCAAGTTCATAACATCACAATGGATCCTAGGAGAAGTCTATAACTGCGTGCTGGACTCCACTCTAAATATATATCATCCACCCCCTACCAACACCACAGCAAGCTCGCACATGGAACGATACCACACCTGAGTGGCCCACTGGTCCCCTATAGATCCTTTCACTCCATTTCCCACAACCTACGGGTACACATAGACCGATTCCTGTGCTCACCAGCAACCATGCCCCTGAAACACCACACACGCTACTTTTAGAATGGGTCATATCAGACCACGATGCGCACATATTGACTGTCTGGTCTTCCCCACCCCTACCCCAAATCCCCACCTGGCAATTACCACGAGACTGCCTTGAGGATCCAGTATTCTGCCATGAACAGGAAAACAGCATCCTAAATTACTTCACACAGAATACACACTCTGCATGCTCTAGGTTATTGAGATTGGATGCCTTTAATGTAGTTATAAGAGGACGGGGTATCAGGCAGATAGCGGGAATGCGCAAAACACTGGAACAGAAGTTACTAACCAGAGAAAAGAAGTTAGCCAGCCTCACCAAGGTAGGAGAAGCCAGCCAGGCATCCGCAACTCAGATTGCTGAGACCAGGACCATTGATGCGGAGGCATTGATCGATCTCGTAGATATAACTTTAAAGCATAGGCAGCCAGAGCCCACCAGGAGGGGGATCAATCTGGCATATTACTGGCCTGACTTATCCTTCAGGACACAATATCGCGTCCGATCACAGAAATAGCTGACCCCTTGAGTATCATGGTCCACTCGCAAGCAGACATCCCGCAGGTCTTCCGTACCTAGTAAACCAAAGTTTACACCCCCCTGTATACAAGAACCCTGAAGGAGCAGCAAGAGTCGTGACCCATCTTACCATGTGGCGGATTTTCCTGTCCAATTAACGGGGTACTGCCATGCATTGGCGGACCCCCTAGGGACCCCTTTCGCAGCCTGGATGGGAGCAGTAAATAAAAGGGGCATGGCAGAGGAGAACACACTGAGGAAAGAGGAGGCACGGGGAACGCGCCACCACCATATATCCACAGATTGGGCTATGCTTCTTCAGCGATTCAGACAACCAGAAACTGAATTCCAATCACCTGCGACACCACCAATCTTCCCGGGGTTACCCAACCCAATACCCACAGCGGAGGCTTAGAATATATCCACACCCTAGAAACACACAGTGTACATCCCGAGTCCTGTTCTGAGACACAACCGCTTGGATTAGATGCATAGCCGCCCACTCATACACCCCCCAGTCTCCCCTGAATACCACACTCCCAGTTAAACAACATAGAGGCGCGAAGGTCTGTTCAAGTCTTTGCCAATAGGGGATTTCCACCAAAAGGATTAACACCAGCTCAGGGATAGTCAACTATCCCCCCCACTACTTCAAGACCCGAACCACACACTAACACCCTCCCCGTCTTTCTAACATCACACAGTAACAAAAGATGAGAGTGTAAATCCATGTAAAAACATAAGTATGACAATTCTGATATTGATGTACAACAGTATTATGTGTAAAACCTAATAAAATGGTTTAAAAAAATGTGTTGTAAGACTTATTTTTCATATGTCTTAACCGCAAAATTGTAATTTTGCTGGGTAAAGATTATTAGTCCCATAGGCTAACACAGGGTTACTGGCTAGCACCGCAGCCTGGCTAACCTCTCAATGGGACTACCTTACAGGGTCCTGTGTGGTATCAAATTAATCCTGTCATTAAATCAGACCTGATGCCCGGGTCACTTCTTTTCTCAGTTCTACACCGGTAGTACAGAGGACTGTGACAGTCACGTGAGTCACGTTTCATTCATGCTCTAGCACTTTGTATGAATTGTTTGTAGTGCATGTTTTGGGCTCTACTCATGATTTCTTACGGTGATTACTATAGTAATTTCAGACAGAGGCTGTTTTACTTTAAACACAGCACGCACGTGCTCTTCCATGTATTTTAAGATTGCCGTACATTTACGCACACCGAGTTATTTTTCTGGTATACTTCTGACTCCCCTTATGATTTCAGATATCTGCTCATTCACTTTAAACACAGCAGGTTAGGGCTGTTCTGTGTTTTTTTCTTTCATGTAATGATTGTCATTCTGTCACACACACCGAGGTATTTCTCTGGTATATTTTTGGTTTAACTTCTATGCTTTTTTCACAGTCATACCGACAGGTTACTTGTGGATATCATATGAGCATGTACACTACCCTATATAGGTCACCTTATTACCATGATAGAACAGCAAATTATCGCACAGTGCTGATACCCCGTTTCCTCTATTTTTTTTAGTGTACAGTCTCTGAAGAAGGGCACCTGTGCCCGAAATGCATTGGGCACAACTAAATCGTTTGGTTTATGGTCACTGTTATTATTACATAATAATAACGGAATTGATGAGGAATTCAAGAATCATTTGAAAAGGATGAATAAAAGTATGAAGCATCAATAAAGTTTTCTGAAAAGAAGTTTGTTTACTTGTGGAGTAAAGAACTGAACATTGCTTCGAGTGGGATGTATGACGTTAGCACGCATACTATTACCACGCATACCTTTACAACGCGGTATTTACAACGAATACCGTTACAACGCATAGCGCTTTGAGGTGCTGGATAGTGGTAAGTATAATTTTAGATTCCAACTCCAGTCCCCGTGGACACTAGGGAAGGTGTTGGATATAAAATTAAACTTATTCCCTATCCTAGAGCGCCCCCCAGCGCAATGCGTTGTAATGGTATGCGTGGTAATGCCTGCGTTGTAATGGTAGTGCGTTGTAAAAAATGCGTGCTAAACGTTGTATACCCTTCGAGTGCATAAGGGAGACTCTGCCCTTGTCCTAAGAAGAGTGCTTTTTGGATTGCCTATACATTTCCTCATCGTCAGTGGATCAACCCTATTGCACCATCTACCTGTTTATGTTTTATTACTTGATAAACCCCATGGGAGTGCATCTAAGTGCCTTCTTTCTAAGTTCTGTATTATTCCAAGGTCAAATTTAAAGTCACTATTAAACTTGAGCAACTTTAGAAAGCTTCCACTCTGCACTATAGCGACCTCACAAATGCCATGGCATACAGACAGAGTTCGGGCCACCTGGAGAGGTGAGTGAATTACTCCCAGGAACAAAGGTAGTTGCCACAGAGCAAGGTGTCACCTCCTCTCCGAGGATGGCCACTCAGGGTGTTAGCCCAAAGGCGAGCCTCAAAGGGGAAGCCACTATTAAAGGGCCACCTGCAACAACACCCCTGAACAGGATGCCTTTTGTTCCTGCATTCAATTAGTAGACAGAATTAGGGAGGATAAACCTGTCCCTAAATCAGTTTTCCAGTGGGTATGTAGCCTACCGGTGCCTCACCTTATGGTGGGCTACCCCGCTCCTGACGACCAAGGAAGGGTCGTGCCATTTTGAAAGGGGCAAGAAGGGGGCACTTTTGGATAACCAGATGCCACATATCACAGGAAACACGTAACTTAATAGGAGGGGACCCAGTATCCCATTGGCTAGCGACGGCGTGGTCCCCTCGTGGATTTTTCCTAGGATAAATATGGCACCCCTGGCACCCTGCCCTTTAGATCACACTGGAATAGAAGAGATGATTGAAGGACTGCTGTGCTACCCTTAACCTGCACAAAGAAAGGCTGCACCGCAGAGAGGACTGCACCTGCTGTACTTTTGGGCTATTGAGATTTGGACTGTGCCTGTGGCTCCTGGCTTGGGGAAAAATTGGTTCTCATCCTTCACATACAGCAGTGATTCCAAGGATCAGTCAGCTGATCCCTGTAACCAGGGACACAAGAGCAGAAGAACCCCAAACCAACAAATTGGTAGCCACCACAGAATTATTGATGCTACCAGTCGCAGGGTGTCCAAGACAACCTATCCAAGATAGGCAAATGTTGCACCCATGTCTGCAAGACTCTGGAGTGCTATCAGAGTTTGAATTTGTTGCACAGAAGGGACACTAGCCCCCTCCAAAGATTTCTAGTTTTACCGCTGTGCTGTGAGAACTGTAAGCCAGTCGCAGCTGGCCTTTTGCCCTCACAAAGATGATGTTGTGGGACCCCGAACTCCATGGACAGAGTCACCACCCTTTACCCGTGGACTCAACTGAAACTCATCCCCATTGAACACACAGCATTAGGAGCATCCTTTGACCATCTTTTGCCTGCATACCCAGCATTAGGACCACTCCAATGATGTCTATACCACTGCATTGTAAACTCTGGTGACCTACGGTACAAATTTTCCTCTTTGTCCCCCCACCCCAGATCATTTCCCTCAGGATATGGTTGCCCAACCCAAGCCGAGTACTTGCAGTAACTCTTTCCAACTTTTCAAAAGCTTACAAACTTTGCAGTGACCAATGCTTCTTTGCTGTTGTATTTAAAAGTGATAAAAACTTCTAAAATCTGTTTTTCCAGAACCCTCAGGTAGATTCTGATGAACATGGTCTCTAAGAATTCAATAAAATATGCTCTATGTTTATAAATTGTTTTTGTGTCTCTTTATTGGTGTGTGACTTTCTTATTTCAAGGGGCTGGTGGTAAATGCTTAACACTAAGGGCCTAATTACGATGGCGGTTGGTCTGACGACCAACCAACATCGCAGCAGGAATGAGACCGGTCGACAAGGAGTCTGCGGTCCCACCCACCATATAGCTATTAGTCTTCTGTTCAGTCCAAAACTGCCTTTTTCTACTGGAATTTGTGCCTCGGCCCAGGAAAAAGGTGGCAGCATAAGCCACAGTGGAAAAAGGCAGTTTGTGCATCTGGTGTCTAGCACACGGTGCATGGATGTTCAGGGAAAAACTACATTTTGCTCCCCCCAGGCCACTTAGTAGTAGCCTATGGGGAGAGGAGCCCTGCTTGGGGTCCCAAAAAGTACCTTTCCAGCTGCCTTTTCATGGCAGTGGGACCACCATGAAAAGGCAGTAAGAAAGGTATATCCGAATCCCGCCCCCATTGCAGGGTTAGGACTTGTCCTACCCCTCGACCTCTGCACTCGGAGCTCCGGTATTGTAATCCAGTGGTCGGACCGATTCACAGGCTGTCGGAAGGACCGCCACCATCAGCCTGTCGGTGGCAGTCCGCCTGACATCGTGATGACCCCCTAAATTCCTTTGCCAAGCCTTACTTCTCCTAGTCAGAGCTACCCAGAGGTGATCTAGGGTTAAATAAACGATACTGACTGGGCCGAGGACAGAATTTGTGAGTGTGTATGATAGGGCCCCACAGCCATATCATAAGGGGGCACATAAATTCTCCTAATAACAAACAGGCAGCAAGCAGTGTCTTTACCACCATACACCTCTTACTTCAATGACACAGGATGTGGAGTCCCGCAGGGACTGGCTCTTAGACCAACCCTGTTTAATCAGTATATGACTCAACTGGCCTTAGAAGTGGTACAGTGGGGCTTTAATATGGTCTCCTATGCAAATGAAACCCATTTGATGTCAGTTTTCCAGCAGCTAGACGATATTACAATTGCTAACTGCCAGGGTTGTCTTTCAGCAGTAGCTAATTGAATGGACAGTAGTTCTCTACAGTTGAACTATGCCAAAGACTAAGGGCCTGATTTAGATCTTGATGTGTCTGGTCCCTCAGTCACTTTTCTACGATTTTACCACCTGCCTAGTTGGTGGTCTGCCCGCTCAATTTAGATGTTGGCAGGTCTATAGAGGAAAGACCATCTGAGTGCCCGCTGACTACGCCATGTTTTCTCTCCTGCGTCGATGGTGTGATAGGAAAAAGCAGCTGTCAGAGGGAGTCCATCAAGGATTACCACTGGCCTAATCACATAATCACAATGTGCCTTTCCACGGGACAACTGTGCTGGGAATACCTCCATACTTGAATTGGCAGATTCAAAGGAATGAGGTAAAAACTTACATTTTCTTCTGTTTCCCACATCCGTTTCTGACTTGAACCTCTTGTCCAGTTCCGTCCTTTGCTGCTACAACTTTACCACAATACTAATCAGCTCAGTTTTCTCCAGGATCAAAGGTACATTTATTATACGTCTTCTGTGAATCTTATGTTAACTTTTCCTTTAGCCTCATGTATTTTTACATTGCCCTTACATGCAATTTCTATTTGTATGTGTAATGAATTAGTGTACATTTAATTACTTATCATTTTAAAATGAACACACCTGTGTTGAAATGTTGTTGTTGTTGTTGTGGAGGTTGTGGGAGTTGTGTTTGGGGTTCATGTGTGTGTACATTCAACAGTGTATATGTTGTATGTGCTATGTTATATGTACAAAAAGGAGCATGACACATTGCCTACATATATTTTCAATTCACACACAACCTATAAGTGTAGTGACACATACAAAATGGTACTTACATGTGTCCACTCTACCAGGCACTCACTCCATCAGGAAACCACCTCTAGGACAATGCCAGCACAACAGGAAAATCTAAAATCTGCTTGGTGAAAACTCACCGGCTTGATGCCAACGGATTACTGTTAGCCAGCAATGGAGACTGCAATGTCGACGGATGTGCGCCGCTTAGGCAATAGTAAACAGTCTGGCGATCCGGACAGCAATTCAGCCAGCACACATCTAAATCAGGAGGGCAAGACTGTTAGCTTGATGGAATACTTGAAACCTCTGCCATGGAAGGACGACGGGAGTCCCACCAAGATTTAAATAAGGTGTGAGGATCGCAGATTTGTCTATGTCCCACTGGACATACTGGGATCATGGCCAGTAGATATAGGGGATTTACCAAATCCAACTCCTGTGTCAAAGAATTTAGGGATGAAACTGGACACAAATCTATAATTTCAACAAGAGGTACAGTCAACCGCAGCAGTCTGTTTTGCCCTATTAAAATCGTTAGGAAAGACATTAACATTTCTCCCAGTTTCTACACTGAAAGATGTTATACATGCTCCTATTACATCTAGGCTAAACTATACCAATGTATTGTATCTGAGAGAAAAAAATAAGATGATAAACAGACTTCAAAGAGTACAGAATGCTGCAGCTAGACTGGTTTTAAATATTCCTAAAAGATAGTCTTTGCGAAAAGACTTGACGTATTTGTAGCGATTACCGGTCTGGTGAAAATTTACATTTAAGGCTTTAATAATTACCCACAGAGCCTTATACAAACAAGACCCATTGTATATGCAGAAGAGAAGAATCAAACACTCTACTCATCAATACAAAATCTCCTTTGTGTCCCCAGGTTACGCAAGGTGAGAGAAGGTGGGAGGTGGATGGTCACGTCACCAGCAGGAGGACACTAGAGGGGATAGCCCCCCTTAGTGTTCTCGCTGCCCAGGGTTAGTATTTTTTCTGTGGCCACCTGGCCCATAGTACCTCTATCGGTACGCCACCCCCACAGCACCCCACACATTCACACAATAATATACAGACACAGTGTTATTTGGAAAAAAGGAGCTGCAGGTTTATTTAATATACAAATAAAAGGTGGGTTATCTAAAGGCGATCCCGTCCGCCCCGCAACCTCTCGTTGCAGGGCACCTGAAGTTTAGCCGAAGAACCACCAGCGGCCATAGCCCGGTGTTGTACCTGGGAGGATCACTCCTCCCACCGGTGAACCTATCGTCCACCCCACTCCGCCCTCTGAACAAGGGAGAGTGAACTCACACCTTCCCCAGCCGGGCGGAGTGTTAAATGGCAAGCCCCCGGTTGCTCAGGTTTACCACCGCCCTAAGGACTAACGGGCGCCGTCGTACTACAAGTTCCCAAGAAGGACCCCTTGGAGCATGTATGACTTGTGCACGGTGCGTTTTGCACTGGGGGCTTCAGGTCCTGTTCCTGCGCCTTTCCTGTGTTGGGATCGCCCTGTAACTCCTCCTGTAACAAGAGACAAATGTTAATAGCGGTCCCCCTCCCCACTTCCCCCCTTTCAACGGGTGAGCGGTAGAGAGGGGAATTGTAAAGGTGATCTAAGGGACCTGAAGAGGTGGGGGGGAGCTGCCTAACAGCCGGAGCGTCTGAGAAGGCCAGGGAGCAGCCTAGGACACAACCTAGCTGGAGAGGGGGGCAGCAGCAAAGAGAGCATGAGGAAGGAGGGGCCACCCCTATATATTCCTAGTCCCGCCCCTTCCCCCGCTCACGCTGACCCCCAAGGATGTGCTGCCCGGCTGCCCACAGTGGTACAACGGCGGGCTGCCCTCCTATGGGGTCCCTTACAGGGACCACAGGCATCCTGCATAGTACCTCTATCGGTACGCCACCCCCACAGCACCCCACACATTCACACAATAATATACAGACAAAGTGTTATTTGGAAAAAAGGAGCTGCAGGTTTATTTGATATACAAATAAAAGGTGGGTTATCTAAAGGTGATCCTGTCCGCCCCGCAACCTCTCGTTGCAGGGCACCTGAAGTTTAGCCAAAGAACCACCAACGGCCATAGCCCGGTGTTGTACCTGGGAGGATCACTCCTCCCACCGGTGAACCTATCGTCCACCCCACTGAACAAGCCTTCCACACCTTCCCCAGCCGGGCGGAGGGGTAAATGGCAAGCCCCCGGTTGCTCAGGTTTACAACTGCCCTAAGGACTAACGGGGCGCCGTCGTACTCCAAGTTCCCAAGAAGGACCCCTTGGAGCACGTATGATTTATGCACGGTGCGTTTTGCACTTGGGGCTTCAGGTCCTGTTCCTGCGCCTTTCCTGTGTTGGGATCACCCTGTAACTCCTCCACAGCCCTGGGAGTGGCCTCCGCTGCACCCAGAGCCCCCACCACTTATCTCCCTGCATAGACTAGTCTGACTCCCTCCCCCTTAAGCGAAAAGGCTGGTCTGGGCCCACATAACCAGCAACCCTTCGTCTCCCCTGCCGTATCTCAACCCATACTGTCTCCCGCGGCGCCCCGTTGGGGCGCTCGTTGGACCCATGTTGCTGAGGCAATGCCCTAACCAGGAGCCTATAGTATGTTGAGCAGCTATGGGACACTACTAATTTCCCCCTACTTCCTTCCCTGTCTGAACGTTGTCTAAGCTCTCCTACTAGAGACAGATTAACCCCCCTTAACTACTGCGATTCACTTTCCAGCTGATGTTACCATTTTTGATAGGTAGTGCGAGGTGGTAGTATGGACTCGGTGTTAGTACACTAGATACGCCAGGTGGAGACATGGGATGAAATACTTTACAGAGTTGTCAAAGTACTCGAAAGGTTTACTGATTTTATTTTATACTAACTTAAGTTGTTTGCCGCATGTAATTTCCCCATCTGCATGTTTGTCTTGTTAACTAACTAAAGGAGGGACATGCTGTACCAGATTTATTAATGTATTATTAACTATGTGTTACTTGCTTAGGGTTAGGTAACAAGCTCGAAGTTCTTGAATATGTGTCAGCATGTATGAGTGTTCTAATTGAGAGGACTACTGGTGATTGGGATGATTGCCAGCTGTAGAGACCGCACTTGTCATCCTTGCTGTCACTCCTCCGTGTGGGCTTTTAATCTCTGTAGATAAAAGAAGAAAGCCCTTGCACTGGCATCGTATTATGTTTTGGGCTGTACTCACTTTCTTACACTGCCCTTTTTAGTACTTTTGTTCGATTATTAAATTTTATACTTGCAGCCAAATTCTGTACACAAATTCCCGCCAGATTTATGACAAGCCATTCAAGCATCTGGCCCTTCCTATCCAGGGAAAGTTCAGCAGTGACACTTTATTGATCAAGCTAACAGGCCCAGGCGTCCAGCGGCATGAACTGAGAGGGTTTTTTGCACCAAAAGATATTACTTTAGAATAAACATGTTCCCTGGATGAGATCTCAAATTATCTCTCTTAGTTAAACCATGAAGGCGAAGTTAACAAGCACCATTACCAAGCAGACATAAGCAGAACTAAAGGAAAACTCTTTCAAATTGCTATGCAAAATTTTTCGTTAAAATTGGCAAACCTAAAGGATGCTGCAGGTTGGCTCGCATGGAGATTGGAAAATTCCTCACCGGCCGGTGCAGCCAGAGCATTTTCTCCAAAAGCGACCTTGAAGAGGCATTATTTGAGTGAGTTGATAGCTCTATTGTGTGGAACAAGGGCCAAGGCAGTGTTGATTTTATCCACCTGCCAGTGAGAGCCTTGTTTTACTTTTTCTTATGCTCCTACTGTGCCAAATCAGGTTGGTGCCGACATACTTTTCAATTTAAAATGCATCCCGATACACTGCATAATTGTCGTTGTTGCCTTTGCTCTAATAATTGTGAGCTTCCCATGGAAAGATTGAGGTTTCCTTGTCTTTGTACTAAGATGTCCCTAAGCAAGGACAACCTATCAGTCCCAGACCGCTCCGTAAACTGTGTTACAATTCACGTCACCTGGATCCATTCTGAGGATCTCTAATTCCAATGTATTGGTCTTATGAGAAATCCTTGAATATATTTTAAAGCAAAATGGTTCTTGTCGCCTGTTGACCATTGAACAATAGCCTGTGAACTATGTACTTGCGTAATATTGTGCGACATCCTTTGTCCGAAGTCCTGTAAGAGGACAGATATTTCTCACCTACGGAACCCTCTTTCCCACTCTTTAGAGGGCAGATCTATGCTGGATTTACCGGTGAACTTTACTGAGTTCTTTGTACTTATGATCTGATGCCTTGAGGCCACTTTACTTATGATATATTTTATGTATTTTGCCTTAGTAATTCTGTAACTAATCCCTTAAAACTGTGGCGAGTGTCTATCCTTCTTACTGGCAATGTTACAATGTAATTTAATTTCTAGAACTGCCAACGCTCGAGACGGGTTTGTTCAAGGAGCACCAAGATCTGTATAGGGACTACACTCCTCCTGGATATGTTTGTGTGAGACCGATTTGCCCGCCGACACCCGTTGGCCAAGTTGTATATATAATAATAAAAAAAGTGGTATTTATAATGTATATAGCTGCCTGATATTGTTACCTGCTGCGCCAAGGACAAAGTGTTCGGTCTTGGACTCATTTTTGTCATTACCTTGCCCTTCCGTCCATATTTCCCCCGAGCCTGTTTAGAACTCTCACTTCTAATTACTCCTTCTAACTGCAGAGATATAATATAATCTGACGTACTAGGTGAAACGCTTAAGCGTGTTAGAGCAATATACTTGAATTCTGGAGACACTAGCCCCCCACATCAGATCAGGAACTAATTTTGTACTCCTAGGGGACTTCAATGTCCACAGCGAACTATCTGATAACGCTGAAACTCGCAACTTGCTGACTGACCTATCTGCCCTAGGCTTCAAACAGTGCAACCGGGGTCCGACTCATCAGGCCGGTCATACCCTTGACTTAATTCTATCGAATTCTCATTCTCTGACCTGTCATCCCCCTTCACAGGTGGAATGGACTGACCACTTTATAATTAACTTTTTCCTCCCCACTATCTCGGAGGAACGCCCTAACCCTGTCCCCCTGCCGCTATGGCGCAGGCAGTGGCATAAGGTGTCCGTTGATTCCTTTAGAACTGCCTTTATTCCTCCTGATTTTCTCCCCTCAGACTCTCCCAATCTGGCCTTGTCCAAACTCAATAATGCTTTGAGTACGGCGGTCAACATGATCGCCCCCCTAAGACGCTGTAATCAGCGGTCAGATCGCAAACAAGAACTATGGTACTCAGACCTACTGCGCGCAGAGAAAAGAACTTGTAGAAAGTTGGAGAAATCTTGGAGACTCTCGCGCAGCACTGTCGATAGAGATAGGTATAGCTCAGCAATGAGACTCTATCATAAAAACATCAGAGCTGCCCGTAAGACCCATATTATCTCCCAACTCTCTAGGGCCGGCAACGACCCCAAAATGTTGTACCAGGTGCTCTGCACATTTACCAAGCCTGTCGCTTGTGACAGTACAGAAGTGCTAACTCAAAAACTGTGCGATGACACGGCCGTTTTTTTCTCGGATAAAATTGATGCCATTTACCACAACATCTCCCAATCAAGCACATCCGTGGATGAAAATGTCCCTTCCTCTAGTTTCCAGCCTGGAGCAGCCAGTGCTGCTCCAGCCTCATTATCATTCATCCCTGAGATCACCTTAGACCTTGTCAACTCTCTGATTGGGACCATTAAGTCAGGCAGCCCAGTAGACCTCGTACCTGCCCGTGTCATGCACCTCATTGGGAGTGTCCTTAGCCCCTGCATTCGGACGGTGATCAATCGCTCCCTGTCTGAGGGACTGGTCCCCCGGGTGTGGAAGGAGGCCATAGTAAAGCCTATCAGGAAGAACACCGCCATCCCTTGGTCAGACATGACCAACCTGAGGCCAATTTCCCTTCTGCCATTCATCGGCAAACTGACGGAGAAGCACGTCAATTACCATCTTTCCACCTTCATTGAGCAGACCGGCAGCCTAGACCATTCTCAGTCTGGGTTTAGGCCTAGGCATAGTACTGAGACTGCCCTCCTCTCCGTTACGGATGCCATACGCATGTCCCTGGACAGAGGGCTGTCTGTGGTGTTGGTGCTGCTGGACTTGTCCGCAGCATTCGACACCATATCCCACGCCACCCTCCTTACCAGATTAAAGGAGATAGGCATCGACAAATCTGCCCTGGCGTGGTTTACCAGCTTTCTCTCAGAGCGGACTCAGAAGGTGAACATGGGCTCCTTTAGTTCCACCCCGGCTAACATCATCAGAGGAGTCCCGCAGGGCTCATGTCTTAGCCCTACGTTGTTTAACGTATATGTCTCCTCTCTGGCCAACATGACAAGGTCCTTCGGGTTTATGCCTATCTCCTACGCTGACGACACGCAGCTGCTGTTTACTTTTAAGACCTTTACTCCAGAGATTAGACAAGCTTTTTTCAAACGGCATGACTGCTGTCGCCAGCTGGATGGCCAAGAACTTTTTACAGTGTAATGTGGGAAAGTCTGAGGTCATGTTATTTGGGGAGGCGAAAATCCTTTGGACCCCAGATTGGTGGCCTTCAAGCTTGGGACAGGCCCTGCTCCCCAAACAGGTAGTAAAGAACCTGGGGGTTCGTCTAGACCAGGACCTCACCCTTTTCCAGCATGCCAACACCACTGCAGGGTCTTGCTTCCACATTATCGGCCTCCTTCGAAAGGTGTTCCCCCTTCTACCCGACGAGTCCCGGAAGACCCTGGTCCAGGCCCTCGTTTTGAGCCGCCTGGACTATTGTAATGGCTTACTCCTAGCTGCCAATGAGGGAGTGCTCAATAAACTACAGGTGGTGCAGAACACCGCAGCACGGCTGGTGACCAACACTCCCCCCAGAACACCGTCCCTCCCCCTCCTTAAAGCCCTTCATTGGCTTCCTATCCGGAAACGGGTAGAATTCAAGATCAGTTGTGTGATACACAAAAGTTTACACAATCTGGGACCACACTACTTGGCAGATAAATTTGTTTATCACTGTCCAACCCGCACCCTCAGGTCCTCCAACCAACAGTTGCTTCAGGTTCCTAGACACCACAAGACCAGACAGGGAGGCCGTGCCCTCTCCATCATGGGGCCACGTCTATGGAACAACCTCCCCCTCTCCCTTAGAGAATGCCAAAGTCACTCAGCTTTCAGGAAACGCCTAAAGACTGTACTATTCTAGGAGGAGTTCTTTGACCTGCTCACCTCACAGCACCGCGCGGAGATACACCTTCGGGTGTGATGCCGGCGCGTAACAAGCCTATAAATAAATAAATAAATAAATAAATAAATAAGACCTTTAATTGCATTAGAGCATGAACTTAGTTGCCCGATTTGCAATCCAAATATCTCCAAAACTTCGCACGTGCTTGGGCTATGAGTCTGTGTTGATCCTTGGCTCGCCTTTATCTTTGGCCGACCCCCCGCTGGTGGAGATGTTGTACTGTAGCTGTTTGCTTATTAACAACCTGGGGGTGAAAAGGAGGTGGGATTCCCTGTCTTCCTAATGGTACATAGTATTCAGCCACCTACTCTCCTTGTTTGCCAGCCCCTTTGTCCGTTTCAGACAAGTAGTAGAGTCTTTGTCTGCTACACCCAAAGAGGTGTAACAAGTGCTTTTTGGGTTTTTTGTTGGGACAGAGAACTGGGGGTCTTTCAAAGTGGTGTGGCCGTTGTGATTATGGCGTGGCCTAAAACGCAAAAGCAACCATTCCAAGCTTAGCGAAGTGTGCCGCCCAGCTGATATTTTGCTGCCTAGGTCACTGCGTCGATATATAATACAACAGGTAACATTACACCTACACTAGTTGGGGTTATGGCCTTATCGTTGTTGTTTGCTGCGTAATGCAAATAAGCAACTACTATGGCGTCGTTGGTATAATGTTTCGAATGCCCCCGGTCTTAACTGGTAAGACTGTGAACAAACTCAACGGGCCTCATTGACTTAAATCAGAGGCAGAGAATGGTGGCAGTGCTGCCGAGTAAAGATATGTCACCCCGAATGTGAGGACAAAATGGAGAGCCAGATATGTAACCGTCTCAGCAGCAAAGGAAGTAAAGGTCATGCGCAGGACACGGCGTGTAGTGTTTACTCTGGACCGAGCATATATTGTGTTGAGCATGAGAGCTTTGGCGGTCAGCCCATACGTTTATCTATTTGTTTGGATTAACCCTTAATAAACTGGCCTGTACAATCTCATGTCTGTAGTGCAAGAACTCTAGCCCTTTGTGCACTGTGCGGCCGTGCCCCTACCTATTGCACAATTAGTGGAAATTCATTGTATGTTTTGGGATATCGCATCGCCCCACCTCAACCCCCTTTAGACTTGATGTACTTCGATGGCTGCAGTTGTTGGTACACTAACGATTTCTCCTTATGTTCTCAGAGTCTGGTAGTGGTTTACTAAATGCCAAATTGTGGCATGTGTCGTAACGGCGACTGGCAGGTGAAGCAGTTGGTGAAAGGCATAGTGTAAATTTCATTGGTTATTTATTAACAACCCAGTAAAATCTTTGTAAAGGGTTATTTATTAACAACCCAGTAAAATCTTGTAAAGTGTTCCTCCAGTTACAGCTTAAATACACTATTTAGGATTTACATAAAACACCGCTTTGAAATTATAACCTTAGTGGAGGCCAACGCAGGCCCATTCTCGCACTTGTTCTGGTTATTACTTTGTTCAAGGTTAGGCAAAGAGGAAAGCACCCCAGGCCTCAAGGTGGAATGGCGTATAGCCCGGGTGGTGCTTAGTTCCGACACACAAACTTGCATTAATTGTATCACAGTCCTATTTGCGGTTCATGAGCTTTCAATTGCAGGTGTGATTGCAAGATCTCCTTCTTGGGTCAAGGAAGCATCGTGCTGTCAGCGAGGGGGGAGGGGGCTGTACTTGGGCACTTCTGTTCTGGGGCCTACCCTGAATCCTTGCTGGCCCGCAGCGAATTGCCCGCGTCCTTTCCACATACAATTTGAATGCCTTTGTATGGAGGAAACAGATGCCCTCTCCGAGGATCGAACTCAGGACCTTCAGATTACGCGACTGACCCGCTGCCTGCTGCGCTAAGAAGCTGCGCACCCTCCGCTAGATGCATGTATTGTTGGGCCAATACGGTATTCCTCTCGCAATAAACCTTCAATGTTGCCTGAATGAAATTGTCCCCCGTTCCCTGCTTTGAAGTAAATGCAGGTGTGCGACATTACCCGAACCGTCCCGTACGACCCCAGAGGTCTACATTGCTGGGACTAGCCGAATTTTGACAGCCTTTGAAATAATTGACCCGCCTCAGGTGTAGGAATGCTAACCTGTATCAACTAGTCTCCAATGGTTGAAAGTGTGGTCGAGACTGGCTTAGTGGCCCGTTCATATATTTATCGCGATGTTATAAAGTGTTTGGATGTTTATGCTGGTGGCTGGACCTCGTGGCCGAGCGGTTTAAGGCGCTGGATACAGGCTCCAGTCTCTCTAGAGAGATGGGTTCGAATCTCCCTGCTTCCAAGTTTAAGGGGCCGAGCAGGCCGCGGTAGCTGTTTAGCCAGGGCGAGTGGGGGCTACGCTGATGCCCGCATCGGCCCTTGCGCAGTCCGATGAGGTGGGCACTGCCTGTTTTCCATCGCGCCTTGTTGAATGCTCCCAGGCTGCACGTTTATATCTACTTAACGAGCAGAGGTGCCAGCATCCCCCCCCCGCCACATGGCCAAGCAGGGGGGGGGCTTACGTGGATGGCCAGCCCGATGTTCAGAAATGCTCCCAGCATCTGCACGTGCCAGGGGCCAGCACGCGAGCCGAGGGAATCGAATACCCCCCCGCTTCACACAGGTTCATGGTGGAATATGCAAATATCGAGCCCCGCACAGGGAATGTCCAGTCCCGTGTTCAAATTTACTGATGCAACCCCCCACCCCCACCACAATTCGCAAAGTAGACAGTATTGCATTTAGTACGCAGCAGGAAGGGCCGACCGGGAGGGGGAGCTGCGGTGAAGTACAGGTCGCCACGAAGTACAGGGGTATGGGGTATAGGGATAGGGCGGCCGCAAGAATCTGGTCACCCGTACAGACCTATAATTTAGCTAGGCATGGGAGTATTAAGTGATTTGCCCCACTCGCGGAAGTTCAGCGTCGACGTTAAGATTCGAACCCCCCGCCTCGGATTCGGACGTCCTGTCCGTTAGGCCAACACCTCGTCTCTAACAGGCGGTGTGCGCCTGCCCCCGTCCCGACATCAACCTGGGCATTTTACCCCAACCTTGTGTATGCAACTGTCTACCCACGACCAACCAGTGTGGGCACACGTGCAACCCGGATCTATGCTTGATTCGCAGTGCCTGGATGCTTCTGATTTGCTCACATTCAACATTACTTGGTGTAAGAGTAGTGCAGCACCAACAAACGGGCCTCGAACAGCCATAATGAAGTGCTAGATGAGAGCGCTACGGCTGGGCTATCTAGGCTGTACATAGGGCGGACGCTGCATCGTGAGCAGGGGGGACAAAAAGCACTCGCAACCCCTGTGAAGTGCCAATGAGCCATGCAATAAGCCTTCGGGACGGGGGGGGGGGCGTCCGCAGCGGAACGGGGTCTTGAAACAATGCTGGTCTGCGCGTGCCCCCCCGGTGGGCCTCGACTACGTTACTGGCTCCTTGAAATTCCACCTCAAGGCCCGAGAGCCCTATAGACCCGGCCGGGGGGGGGGTCCTCGCCCCCTTGTGCCTATGCATCGGCAGGGAGCCCGACCTGCCCGTGCTTTGAGGAGACCGAGCGTGACGGCATCCACAACGCCGGATCCGACAAGACTCTAGTGACCGGGCCCACAATGGTAGCAGTACCCGGTCACCCTGTGAGCAGGAAGGTAGTCCCAACGGCATGCGCCACCCTCCCAACCCTGCACAGCTGCGGCCTACGTGGCTCCTTGGCATCACCCAGGACCCCCGCGCGCCGCGGTACCCACGCTCCCCCTGCCTCCTCAGCAGCCTCATCCCTCCTTAGACGCCTCCACCTCCCCGTGGTCTCCGACCACGGAGCCCCTGTGCAACTTGGGTTTAGCCCAAGGACGGGGCCGGGGGAGGCGAGAGAACGACACCCTTACCTTGAACACACGACGACTCGATGATATCCGTGAGATGTTAGGGTGATCTAAGGAATTGTAAAGGTGATCTAAGGGACCTGAAGGGGGGGGGGGCTGCCTAACAGCCGGAGCGGCTGAGGAGGCCAGGGAGCAGCCTAGGAGGCGACCTGGCTGGAGAGGGGGGCAGCAGCAAAGAGAGCGTGAGGAAGGAGGGGCCACCCCTATATATTCCTAGCCCCGCCCCCTCCCCCGCTCGCGCCGCCCCCCAAGGATGTGCTGCCCGGCTGCCCTCAGTGGTACTACGGGGGGCTGCCCTCCTATGGGGTCCCTTGCAGGGACCACGGGCATCCTGCAAGAAGTTAGCCACAGCAAGTGCAAGAACACAAATCCTCTGTGACCCCGGGAGGTAGATGGGGCATTTAGGTGGGCTCGCCAGTTGGGAGGAGGAGGAATTGGGGCATTACAAGGACATGGAAACAGCAGCTCTTAGTGCTAGATGCAGCTTGCCAGACCTCCTGTCTTAGTGGGTCTGTGTTTCCCCTTTTCGGTGGGCGGTTCTTTGTAGCTGGGTCCTTGGGTTGCTCTAGGGGAGCAATTGTCTTCAATGTGTGGACGCCTCAATGCTGCACAAATGTATCCCCTACCCCCCTGTGTCCGTCCCCTTGGGGTCTAGGCGTCTGCCCGCATTTGGGGGATTCAGAAGATGCACCTAGGACCCTGCATGCAAGCCTTCTGTCTCTCAGTTAAATTGGGTCTGATACTCCTACTTCTGTTTCTGCTGTTCCTGCAACTGCGCACAGCCACCCTGATTTTGCGGGTGCAAATATACAGCGCCATCGCTCAAGGGTGAGAGGGGAGAATCGGGGCGTCACGGGGTTAAGGGTCCAGCAAAACTGCTCTGTATTGTGTAGGAAGTTTAGGTCGATGTTAAAGATAGTGGTTGTCAAAACGGAAGCAAATGGGTCAGAACTCGGCTCCGGCATTTTTAGCTACTTTTGCAATGTTTGGCAGGTGGCATCTTTGCATGTGGGACCTTGTGCTTTTGCTTGCCTCGTGGTGCAGGTCACGTTTGCTGGCCCCTTAGGTTACGTATTTCCCACCTCCCCAATTCAAGTGCTTCGGGGGATTATTGTTTGTTGGTGTACATGTAAAACGCAGAGGGCCCGATTCACAGAATGAACTTAAGACTTAATCCTAAACTTACTACTATTTTGGTATTCACAGAATGCACTTACTACTTTTGGCATTCACAGAATGCACTTACTACTTTTGGTATTCACAGAATGAACTTACTACTTTTGGTATTCACAGAAGTTAGGATTTTGTCTTAAGTCTGTCTTAAGTCTGTCTTAAGTCTGTCTTAAGTCTGTCTTAAGACAAACTTAAGACAAAATCTTAACTTCTGTGAATACCAAAAGTAGTAAGTTCATTCTGTGAATGCCAAAAGTAGTAAGTGCCTTCTGTGAATGCCAAAAGTAGTAAGTGCATTCTGTGAATACCAAAATAGTATTAAATTTAGGATTGAGTCTTAAGTTCATTCTGTGAATCGGACCCAGAGAAATAGAAAAGTAAAGCTTGCTGTCTAAGGGAAATCATGGCCTGTGATCCTAGCAAAGAAGCTCCAGCGCGCCTCGTGCCAGGGGCCTTTGTGCAAAACTACGGCACGTGAGGCGAGCTGAGGCTGCGGCATAGATTCGAACAAAATAGTCGAAATAAAAGTGTTTACAGACACAGAGGTGCAGCCTCTGCTGTGCAAGTTACCTGATAACAGGGGCCAAGTGGATGGTAAACAATACACTTGACCATTTGTAATGCAACCAGTGCTCACTCAATGCGGCACAAGACCATTGGCTGTTCCAATTTCAGCCTTTATAGTAGTTTCTGCAAGGGGAAATTGCGATTGCCATTTAATTGTGTTTGCAGATTAAGAAGACCGAAGAGTTTGCCACGCAAAAGCACAGCATCTGATATAATAATACCCTGGTAACACAAGGTATGTGGGGGAAATATTGCATACAACCAATTTTAATGTAACCAGGGGTCTATCAAAGCTCTCTGAGACCTTCAGGTTGGCTTCGAGTTGTCTACCGGGATACCTTACATCAAACCAAAAAGTAACAGTTGTCCTGCTCAGGAAGGGATGTCATCATTGACCTGGACTTCACCCTCCCCCACTCTGGTCCCTCCCCGGAACTGATGTCAGTGTAGGTGTGTCATGTGGCTATTTGGGGTTACTTGTGTTTTGTGAGTTGCATGCTGGTCAGGTGCCTGGGCCCTTGCGTCTAGGGCTTTAGTACATGTACAATTGCAACTCTAGCGGTGTGCTCAGTGTGTGAGTCTAACAAAGCAAATCTGGCCCTGTTTAGACAGCCACAGTCCTGAAGGCTTGACTCTGATAGATGTCTGACTCCTCAGAGAGAGTAGCAGGGAAATATTCAACCAGCCCCCAGCCCCCTGGATGCCTAACTCAAAGGGACTGGTCAAAGGTGGCTTTTAACATCAAAAAATAAAATAAGTATCTTTCATAAGAACCAACTAGACAATTTTGAAATGAAACCCAAGCACAGGTGTTTGCTCTAAACTTCACATGAGAGGGGTCAAACATGATTAGCAGATGTCAAAGTATAAAGTGACAACACAGGGAAACAGACCAATGCTGTGAAATGAAACCCAAACGCAGACGTTTACTGCAAACTTTCCCATCGAGAGGGGTCAAACATGAGTAGCAGATGTCAAAATATAAAGTGACCACACAGTGGTCTCCACATGATCTACACATACAATGGCTGAAACATGACAGCTGTGAAATTAAAGCCCCAATGCACAAACACATATTTAAGAGCCACCCCTCCCAAAAGTCAGGCCTGTGCATAATTAGCATTCTATAACAAGTGAAAAAAAAACACCTCAGGGATCATACACACAACCAAATTCACAAGCACCTTTGAACTACTAATTTGATGTTTTGTTTTGTGGCTACCCCATGATATCAAGGAGAAAAGCATGGCTCAGAATGGCAGGGCGCAAAGTGCTGGTGCAAGCCACCTTCTACATCAGGGAAATAACTGGGGTTACTTTTTATGTACATTGTATTTTTTAGGTTTTGTATTTATTGTAACTATCGCCATGCATCAAATTGTTGAAGGTTTAGGGGTTACTCTGAGCCTTTTTGATAACCAGGAGCAGCTTCAGCTGTGATTGCCTACAACACTGTTACGTCGGTGTTCATTTTCCATCCAACCTGAGCTGTAAAACCCGTGGTGAAATGATAAAGAGGAATTACATGCCAATAATAAGGGGCTTATGTAAGTTCAGGAAAGGTTATGGCGTTCTTGAAAGATAAAGGGCTCACTGGTTAGGTGGAGAAGTGTGGCTCACTGGTTAGAGCAGGCAGACCCTGAAGCAGAGGTCAGACCCGGGACCAGGGTTCAATTTCCGACTCCTTGAGCTCAAATGTCCATGGACTCGATAATTCTCACTTCGGTGCCTGACCTAATCATGGGTTCACACTCTGCAACTCTGGGCATTAAGCTTGCTTAATCTCCACAACGCCACCCCCCCAGCCCCCCCCCCCCGTGGGATGCCTGGCTTTCACCTTGGGGATGCCCTGTAGGGGCTATCTCACAGGGAAAAGCCAGGACGGGTTCCCAAGGCAAGCGCGGAGATACCCCTTCGGGGGTCGATTCAGGCGCTATATAAGAAACATAATAATAATGATGTTTTATCGTTCTGCTTTAGATACAATATCTTGCATTGAGTTCAGTAAAGATAATTACGTGAGAAATCTCTATTTGTGGAGTTTGCTGTATAAATAGATTTTTATTATTATTAGTAGTAAATGTAGTAGTCGCAGCATTAATGCTCTCTATTTACTTTTAAGGATTTTTTTTTTTTTTTTTAAAGAAAGTTTAGCTTGAACTTACATTGAGATCAGAACCAGAAAGTTCCATCTCCCGGCCAATAATGCCACCCAGTGGGGTTCTGTTTTGCTTCATTCTTAACCATGGTGGATACAACTTAAGAAACCAGCGTGTTATCTTGAAACTGGGACAGAGGAAACTGGTCCAACTCTTTTGTCCTAACAACTGAAATTGGGTTAAATTAATGTAGTCACTTGACACTTTCTGATGACACAGATGTATTATTTTCCACTGGTATTGGAAAGAAATTACCAGCTGTAGTGTTAAGTGTGTTTTTTTAAAGGAGCATAAAACAGGCCTTGCAACGCATGGGCTGTAGGGGCCAATGTTAGCCCCTAACTATTCTCCATTTTTCCAACCAGGATTCAATACCGTGGCTGTCTAGTTACAGACACAGACCTCGGCAGTGCATTAACTAATAGAGGTTTCATGAAGTACAGTAGTGCATTTCCCACTGGTTGACTTAACTTGCATTTTATTTTACACTTAAGATGGGTATTGCTTTCTATGTATATGCCTGAAGAAGAAAGACCGAAAAAAGTTACCGACTAGATTTTAGCCATGCCTATGACACCGATCCCACCCCTATTGTGCACAGTATTACAGTTCGCAGACTGTGTTTTTTAATGGACTTCCACCGCAAGGTGTCTTCAAGGTGTACCTCTGAGCTACCAGTAGCTCTCCAGCTACCTGCAAGTAGCTCTCCAGGGTGCAGCCCAGCCTCCTGATATAGAAGTTTTCCATTGTGAACATTTTATGTATAAATGCATTTAAAAGTATTTATTCATGATGAAGACGTGTGCATTTTGAAAGCTCCTACGCTGATGTTTGGGGAAAAAATGGCTGAATTAATAAAAATGCATAAAGCTATTTCATTTGGAGGGATGTATTACTCATATAACTACCTTGATGCCAGGGCGATTGCATCAATGTCTCTTATGTGTTTCCCTTGTACAATCATTTGCAAACTGTCAAAGTGTTTGAAGACATTGTGCTATGCGAAACATGTATTATCATTTTCTAAGGGAAATGTAGCAATGGGCATTGTGTTGTTTGTTAGAGTTAATTTTAAAGCAAATTTGTCTGCTCTGCCCCACCAGAATCTCACAGAAATAACATGGACCCACTAGGAAACAGTTGCCTTTCATCAAGGTGCAGATATTTAGCACTCAAAATTTCTGAAGCCTATGCTGATCCTCCTGTGTTAACAACTACGCCTTATTTGTTAATTTCTTATTTTCAAAAAATGCTTTCTTGCGTATTTGTGTGTGTGTTTTTTTTTTACAGGTTATGACGCTGAAGTATAGCTGGTGGTCAACACGCTACAGCAAATCCTAGAGGCTCATGACGCAGCGACCGTAGTGCAAAAGTTAGCCCTTGCAGGTAAATAAAATGGGTCCTGGTGTAAACACTATGTAAGCATCAAACCTGACAGTCCAAAACCCCATAGAGGTCGTATATTAAGGGTTCTCCGAGGGCAAGCCAAGTCCTTTTATTGTACTGCAAAATTTGACGGTTATTTCTGGGAAACAACACTTACAACGCAACTTTTACAACGCACTACCTTTACAACAAAACCTTTACAACGGAACATCCATTACAACGCATCCCATTACAACGCAACCATTACAACGCATACCACTACAACGCATACCACTACAACGCATGTCATTAAAATGCAGTCATTACAACGCATACCATTACAACGCATACCTACACTATCCAACACTTACCCTACTGTTGCACCTAGAGTTAGAACAGTAATTTTTACCCCTACACTATCCTATACTTACCCTACTGTTGCACCCCCTGGAGTTAGAATAGTAATTTTTACCCCTACACTATCCAACACTTACCCTACTGCTGCACCCCCTGGAGTTAGAATAGTAATTTTTACCCCTACACTATCCAATACTTACCATACATGCAATGTAATGGTATGCGTTGTAATGGTATGCATTGTAAATGTTATATGCGTTGTAGTGGAATGCGTTGTAAAGGTAGTTTCAAAGAGTTCGTTGTAATGGCATGCGTTGTAATGGAATGCATTGTAATGGATGTTGCGGTGTAAAAAAGGCGTTGTAAAATTATGCGTTGCAAAAGTATGCGTTGTAACGTCATACATCCGTTATTTCCTTTTTTTCTTTACAGCTCCCCTAGAGGCATACAAGGACAGCATACCACTACAAAAGGTAGAACTGTGAGCCAAAGAGGGGTCGAAAGAATGGTTCAAAAATAGGAAGTCTACAGCGCCTAAAGATGATCCTGCTCCTAAGAAAGGAACATATTAGGTGTGTTTTTTTTACAAAATGCAGAGTCCAAAGAACTCTAATGTATTTCTCTCTCAACCAGCTTGTTCCTTCAATCTATAGTAAGGGGTAGAAAATGTGATTTAGAAGTTAGGCAGAAGAGGGGCAGACTTGGGACTGTAAACAGTTGTACAGGCTCTTTTTTTCTAAAATATATATTTCATGTTTACACCATAGAGTAATTAGAAAAGATGTCTGGAAAAGTCCCCCATAAGACTAAGAGGACTTTGATGCCTCTAAAGAACATCACCCAGACCCGTCAAAATGCTCAGACGCCACCTCCGGCGAGAGTTGCACTGTGCATCAAGACAAACCAGGTGTTGGCTCTGCAAATAACTGTTATATACTTGGTACTGACTTTAACACATACACTACTTTACAAGTTTAGCCTACAACCAGTACATTGAACACTCCTAGAGAAACTCTTTTCCTTCCTAGGGCTGGAGACCCCAAAGGGTGTGCACTTTCAACTACAGACACACTACATCAGCGGTTGTGTAAAACCATTGAAGAGGATCTCAAGCTATGCGAAAAAACAAAAGCAAATCGCCTTTCCTTAAAGAATCGGAAGAATACAGCAGAGCTACAAACAGTTCCTTTAGATCTACCCTTTAAAAAATACAGTCACACCTGAGTCAGTTCCCCATAATCTGCAGGTCTCTAAATGTTCAACGTTGGATGTGTATAATGTAGATATGCTCTCCAGAGTACCATCCCCAACACCGTCTAAAATTAACAACCAGAGGCCTTGGGGCACCAGTCTTGAGAATGATCAGTCAGAGCAGGACTGCTCAGCACCAGAGTCATCCACCCCAAAATGATTCGCAGGAGAGCTTGCCATCCAACACAATCCCCCAAATCCAGAACCTGTGTTGTTAGAGAGCTTCAGAAGGTACAGGGGCACTATAGAGAAATTTAACGCTACCGAGCATTACGAGGAATTCAGGTTTGTTTACCTAGAGTGCATAAACTTCACTACACAAGGGATTTAAGCTATTCAAAACACTCATAGAGCAGTTGTTACATGATGTGCAGCCTAATGATTTCTTTAAACTACGCTTTCAGGGACAAGGCATTGACAATCCCAGACGAATGCATTGTGATGTGTTTGACACTATGGTATTTCTAGAAAACCTCCCTAATCTTTTACAGACTAAGGGATAAATAGTAGCATATGGGACCTTCAGAATCATCACCCGTATTGTTTGAGGCCGTGAGGGGGGTGTTTTCAGACCTTTAAAGAGCCTCTTGTACAGTAAAATCATTGGAAAGAAACAACGTTGGTTACTCAACTTTAACAACGGGACGTCCAACACCTCTGGCGGCTAGCATTGCCGGATTACTGCTGGATTACAGCACCCGACCCGGTTATTATGCCTAGAGCGGATCAAGCCCATGCGGTGCTTGTAATACAGCATGACAGACAGGTCAGGTTTGGAGACCTGGGGCTTTTTGAGAACTATTTTGCCATTATGGTGAATGTTCTTTACCACAATGGTTGTTGTAAGGACTTCACAACGGAAGAACATGTGAAAAACAAGGCTGTTTGTTCTCCATCATGAAAATTACTTTTATGGCATCTTGAACTTGAAGAGTTTTCTTGCAGCCAAGTATGTGTGGGCCCATTGCGGCCATATTTACAAAACACAGTCAACTCACCGTTGTAAAATGCACCGTACAACGTGTCTAAGGGATGGTTGTATCGTTGTTGCCAATCAGAAGGTGAGATGTTGTACATGTAATCTATTTTGTTGCTCAGCAAAACTGCTTGAGCATACACAACTGGTTTGCTCCATGCATCCTTAAAACAGAATGTAAGGAATGTGGGCAAAACATAGCCAAGGATCCCATTTGTAAAGGCATGAAATGTCTCAGGTGTAAGGCGTCTTTCCGGGCGGTACAGAACAAGAGTATAACATGGTTAAAAAGAGGCCCCTGACCAAAACAGAACCCTACATAGTGTTTGATATTTAGTGTACCCAAGAGACAGGTGTGAACCTCCCTAACTATATTTACGCTCATCATATAACTTCAGATGACAACTAGGAGTTTGAAGGCCGTTTATGTGTGATTGATTTCCTCAACACTTTCATGCAGCCAAAATCCATAGGGTACACCCTGATGGCTCGCAACTCAAATGCTTATGACTCATTCTTTATTTAGCAAAATATGATTTGTGAAATGATGCACATAGAACTCATCATCCAGGGCTCCACATTGATGCTCTTGATGGCTGTGCCTTTACAAATAAAGTTCACAGATACCTTGAATTTTCAGCCCATGAAATTGAGCAAGTTGCCAAAAACCTTTGATATTCCAGGGTGTAAATGTTATTTCCCCTACTTTAACACCTGGGGGAATCAGAATTATGATGGCGCCATGTCTGCGCCCAACAGCTACAGTGTTGAGTATATGATGCCTGCGGAGAAAAAGAGCTCTCAGCAGTGGTATGGTGAAAATTACAAAAATAAGTTTCATTTTCAAACCATATTGAAAGTGTAATGTCAGACAAAGATCTTGCGAAAAGGTTGCAAACTCTTCAGAGATGTTGTGGTAGAGATGAATAAACAGAAAAGGGTTTTGAAACCCAACACAACCAAGATGACAAAATCTATAGAATACCTTGACCCTTTTTAACACATTACGCTCGCTTCCATGTAAATGTCTATCTACAAGCACTTTTCTAAAACCTGAAAGCATAGCACTAGTACCACCGACCTCTATAAAGGTAAACAGAAGCGATATTCCACCCCCTATATCCAATGGCTCATGTATGTCTCTGACCAGGAAAACATATTCTTTCATTACATCTTGCAGGGTGGTAAATACCATTTGGGGCCTTATTGCCTAGTTGGGTACGCTGGAATTATTATTATTATTATAAAGTTGAATTTATATGTCAGCGCAACAGCTACCCGAAAAGGGTTTCCCGGCGCCATGAGGGAGCAGCAAAGAGACGGGAGAAAACTACTGGCTAAAAAGCCAGGTCTTCAGAGATTTGCGGAACAAGAGGAAGTTGGATTGAATATGGAGGAATAAAGGAAGAGCATTTCATAGGACAGGACCAAACAGTGCTTAATTTGTGCCGGTGCTATCCGGTGCTTAGCACCGGCACTTAAATATCAGGGCCGGGTCTATGAATCATCTGCTGTGCCTGTGCGCACGCCGACACCCATGATGTGTTTTTTGTTCACCTGCGCTTGCAGTTGCTTCTTGTACTCTCTGTCTGTCTCTGTGCAGGCCAAAGGCTCGCCCTGCAGCGTGCGTGTGTGTGGTGTTCATTCTGCCTGGGTACCGAGTCCGACCCACCAGACCACGTAATTAAGATTCAAGAATCATTCAATCTGTGTCATAGATATTATCCCGTTCCCGGGGCCGCCGAGTCTCACATCTGTGTCAATTTCAAACAGACTCAGTCATCAATCAACACTACCGGGCCGGCGTCTTCTCTTCACACTTACTTGCAAGTTGTGTTGACTTGGAGTCCGATTCAGGGGACTGAGCCTCGCCCGTCGCCCCCAAGGCCAAGTCGAAGAGAGATTAGATTATCAGTCAGTGATTGAATCAGAATAATAAATAAAATATATGATTAAAAAAATATAATGTGTGCACTACTTATTTACTTCGTAACTTTTGTTTCGTAACTTTCGTTTTTCATCATCATGGTGACTGGGCCGGCCACAGTAGAGTTGTTGATAGTTTCTGTTTTGGGTGGGCGGGTCGCGGAAGTTGGTGGGGGCTGGAGTTGCTCTGGAGGTTCTGATGGGGGTTGGGGGCTGGGGCCAGTAGGGGGGCCGCGCGCACAGATTTTTTTCACTTGGCTCTGCCTCACCAGTTGCAGCCATGAGCCACGCCCACGCCCCAGCATAACCGCGCTGCGCAGTTACAGGCGGCAAGCAGCTCCCCACGCCACGAGTCAGGCCCCATTGAGACCAGACCACACCAGTCCACATTAAGTTAGCCCCCGGCCCCCCGCCGCCCCCCCCCCCACCACCAACGAGTACGGCGGTGACCAGTCGACGGCGACGACGGAACTTGGGCAGAGCTGGCCTGGGCTGCAGCAGGGTACTCAGTGTGTGTGTCCTCTGGCCTGCCGACCGGCCCTACCACCACGATAACGGTAAGTAAAAATACAAATTAAGCAGAGAAAAGTACAGAAGCAGGCAGCAGCACTAAACTTTAAGTTACGCTTAGCAAGCTGACCCAGTCGGTCAGCTGACTGATCTGTGTGATCTGATCTAATCTCCCACTCCCACACTTTGTTTTATTCTGGTGGACGATGAAGGAAGGGTGGGAAATGGGGATGAGATTCTTGGTGGCAAACTGGCAATAAAATATATGCCACAATAGAAAAAATATATAAAGACGATACGCTTAATATATATTCTCAAATTATGGCTCACAATAATATTCCTCCACTTTTGCCCTCGTCACCTCGTGCAAAAAATCTATACATGATATAAAAACAAAATCTGTCTGCTCGATTTCCTATCACTCGAGCAGCAACAACAGTGCAAAACAGTATTTAAGCTATTTTTGAAAACTTCGAGCACTCGAGCCACGAATGTTTTGCAGGAGCCATGCCTATGTATGCCTGCACATACTGGAAGCTCAGGGCTCCTTGACCCTCTCTCTCTCAAGTATGCTCCACATATAGGGAACCTTGACCTACCTGTCCCCGCAGAGGTATGTTATTAATTAAGATATCCCTCACAGGAATGTGCCGCTCTCAAGTTACCCACTCCCATGCATTTGTAGATCATCCAGTGTGGATTTGTTTTGCATGCTGGGATTTGTAGTCCTGCAGTGTTAAGTGTTAACTCATAAAACCAGATCTGCAAGTCCCAGGATTCAAAAAACATGTGTGACCGTATGGAAGTGGGAACCCCGAGCCCTCAGGCATTGGCGGCGGCGCGGCACCTGTTCCAAGACAAAGCATATCAAAATTGGGCTACCAGCGCTCCGCCTGAATCTCACCATCTTTAGGGCCGATAATGGTTTCAGGAAGAAGAGTGCCAGCAGACTGCATTTCCTTTTCAGTGGCTCTTCAGACAGTTCATCTGCTGCTTCGTACATTCTTCTGCCGGTTTATTTTTCCAAGGAGTGTTAACCATTGTGGGACTTGAGGTTTTGCTTTTTTTTGTTTCGCAAATCTTTATTAAAAATTTTTCCCCCCAAAAGTACCAAAGCATAGAATAACTCACATATCACTCAAAAAATAGAATAACATGGTAACTATCATGAATACTCAGAGCCCCCAGCACACAAAGTACTGTCGATTAAAATGCCAGAAATGTTTTTATAACATTTTACAAAGTCGTCTAGTGAGTCTATTTTAATAAATATCTGGTTCAAAAATTAGAGCAAATGTAAAGTCTGCTCAGATATTTTGTAAGGGTTACCTCTCATTTACATCATGCATTAAAACGAGAAGGAATGTAACAAAATGAAGGTTGGGCCCGGTTACAAACTGCAGTAGTTCGTGCTGGTTCTTCGCTTTCCAGGAATTGAGAAGCAGCCGTTGCCTGGTAGGTGTTTGTTATTTGCCCAGCCACAGCCTAAATAACTCTGGGCTAGGTAGGCGCTTAGGTGCTACTGCTAGCCTCTTCATAGGTGTTTAAATGCCACTGAAATGCCCGCGTACCAGAGCATCCCGAGCTCGCAGTTGCACTTAAACAGGTAACGCGGGCCCGGGCTGTAAAAGCGAGTCGGACCTTTCTTGCAAAGCTTTTCATTTAGGGTGTAGCTAGCTACTGCTACAGTGGAAGGTACAAATAAGGAAACGATGTCCCGATTACATTTAGATCATGCTTTTGTGTGAATTTTTGATTGGAGTATTTAAAATTAAATTAACGCTTTTTTCTCCAAAGTTATACATAGATTAAAGGAAAAAACATTGGACACTCTTGCACACTTGGTATTTTCGCAGCATAATGTTGCCAATACTGCATGGCTATCCACTTACTCTGCCAAAGAGTTACTTTCCACCACTCTTGGCTTTTCATGAACCTGCCTGCACTTCTAATTTAAACCTTGTTAAGAAGTGTCAAGTATCCAATTTCCATGAGTGACAAGGTTGTCCGGCCCAGGTTTTTTCTTAGAAGTCTGGGACTTGTATTTCTATTTAACCCAGTTTCAATCCAGGACTACTACAGAATTCTAAGAAAAAAAACGCATCAACTTGGGATACTTGGCAGCTATGAAGACTAGTTTGTGCCCAGAAGCGGCAGGGATCCATATTTTGTGGTTAAAGTGATACCTGTGGTTACCGCTCCGCCAAGTGGGCAGCCACGTACTGATTGTTGTCAATTTTTCTCATATATGAATATGAATCAAGCTTCAAAATCTAGCTTCAGGTGGGCTATGAAACAACTGTTGGACGGAAACAGATGATTACACTTATGAGTGCCTGGATGCTGATCTCGAAGCCAGGCTGCATTCCTGGGGCCCCATGTCACCTTGGGCCTACATGCCACAGGCCAGAATGCTTAGTAGTGCTGCTGATTGAAATACACGGATGTCCCAGAATGCTTAGTGCTGCGGATTGAAATACATACACAGACTAGGACTAGCTCAAAGTAACACTCGGGCCATAATATATAAAACTGAGCATTTGCTAACCTGTTACTCCTTAGTTGCACCCCTGGGGGGAGGTGAAGGCAGGTGCCGAATAGAAGTTTAATTTCAATGATAAGGGGGCAGCCAGGTGCAGGCAGCATTACATTCCAATTTCAAGCTCTGTCGGGGGCTCAGGGGGGAATCCTTTTTAGCGTTACGCCACCGGTGTATGCACCGCCACCAAGGGCTATGCGTCAAAGTCTCTAGTCTTTATGTATGAAAGGCTGCATCTCTTTTATAAACTGTCCCAGGAAATGTATTTTTATTAAACCTCCACTGCACAGCAGGCCTTGTTGTTGTATGATTTTTATATATATAACCCGAGGGAGGTTGTGAAGTACCTTAATTTGCATCAGGCCCCCCTTGTCCCCCCCCCCCCCCCCCCCCGGTAGAGGATGGTTTAAAGGGTGTTGTTTGTGGTTTACCATATGGACATGATGCATGAGGTCTGGCAACATGGTGGAAGCAGCTATAAAAAAATCAAGAATTTGCAATGCAATTAGGTCTCGCATTTATACGAGTTTGAGCTATTGACATTGCAAATGACAATGCCTTTTATTTCTTTGTAAAACATAAATAAAAGGCATTTATTTTCATTTACAATGCCAATAGCTTAAACTTGCGTAACTGAATATTACACTATACTGATTAACCCCATGCCACTGGAAGTGACAGTGGCTGACTGACTCATTCAAGTGAATTGCATGATTTTATTCAGTTTATCTGTTTGGACTAGTGTTTTCACAACATTGGGTTTTATTTTGTCATATAACTTAAGCTATGTCAAAATTGTACCTTTGAAATCATAGACTCTGTGAAAAATGGCATGCCCTACCCCAGTATTGTCCTTTCCCCAAATCAGCACACAGAGCACTGAAATTGTCCATTTCAATGCATTAGTGGTTTTAGCTAATTTATTCCAAACTTGTGATTTAAATGCACATTTGCTTTCATCTTTTTCAAAATGGTTCACGCCACGGGGAACCTCCTATCAAAACCTTACGAAGGCTCCCTTTCTGAAATTCAGATCAGGTATTATATTTGACTTTTAGCAGTGCCACTTGAAGATGTGGGTGGGGCTAATAAAGTGGGTGTAGCCAGTGTCGAGAGTGGGCGGGGCCTGAAAACGTGGGTGTGGCCTCCGAAAAATATTTCAGCACCTGCACTTCATATTTTACAAATTAAGCACTGGGACCAAAGTATGAGAAGGAGCGCCCTCCCATGTGGGCAAGTCTGGAATTTCACTTGTGTAGAGACTGGAGAGTGCGCGAAGGGACATAGAGATAGGCTAGTCGTGGCAACTAAAGGGGAAACGTTGCATGCTTAATGCGGAACATGTAAGTAAGGGCCTTAAACACAACCCGTTTCTCCACCGAAAGCCAGTGGAGGCTCCCCAGCAGCCTGGAGGCCGATGCGGTTCTGGAAGCTCTGCAAAGTAATCTGGCCGCGAGAGTTTTGAACCCGCTGTAACTTACACGTTATGCCTTTATTGACGCCCAAATAAAGAATGTTCCCATAGTCCAGCCTTGATGTAACGAGGGCCTGGACTACTGTACACTGGGTATGAGCTGGTAGTATCCACACAATCTTCATCAACCATTTTAAGATGGTGAAGCCGGTGGCGTCAACCTTGGGAACTTGCTGACGCATGGATAGTGAATCGTCAAGGATAAAACCAAGGTTGCGTACCTGGGTTGAGGGTTGTGGGAGCACACCCATTTCTGGGGGCCAATGTTGGGGGCTCCAGAAATCTTTGTCTTTGCCCAGAACCAGGACCTCTGTTTTTTCGCCATCAAGTTTTAAAAGGTTGGTGTTCATCCAGGTCATAACTTTGCTGAGGCCTGTCTTAAGAATAGAAGGCTCAGAGGTCTTACCCGCTGAAAGGGAGAAGATGATCTGGGTGTCGTTGGCATATGGGAATAGTGACAGCCCAGAATTCTCTATCAACACTGCCAGGGGTCTAACATAAATGTTGAAGAGCAGGGGGCTGAGGATTAAACTCTGAGGGTCCCCATAAGGGGAAGAGTATGGCATAGATTTAGCAGTAGATGAAAAAACCTGGAAGGTGCAATTGGAAAGAAAAGACGAAAGCCAGTTCCGGGCCGTCCCAGTGACCCCAGATGATTTAAGGGCCTTTAAAAGAAAGGTATGAGAGACCGTTAATGGGGTACCAACAGCTTTTGAATACAACGGGTGCTTTTACTACAGTTGTCCTCGTTGTTACAAATACCATGAGTTTCATAGGTTGTTGGCTGCCAAGTTTGAACACTTACACTGGCGTACTCTGCTTAAGGCTCAATATGTTGAGAGCTGCGGTTTTGTTCTGAGATCACTTTTGAGCCTGATTGGAGAGAATTGTTAACATCAGATGCAGAACTAAGCTCTTTTATTAAGAGTCGCAAGTTACCTGAACCTTTGGATCCCTGTGACCCCTTATTATGCTATATAGATTTACTGGGCATGGGCAAGCGTGAGAAAATATATTACTAAGATTTCACGAGTTATACCACTTAGGCCACTGCATGATCATATTTAAGGACTTTAAACCCATAGGCGAATACTTTGGGCTAGTCAAATACCAAATCTATCTACCCCACAGGCTTTACTTCTCCAGGCTACCACAGAGCGTTGATGGTAAGCTAATGTTCCCCATATGTCGAACATGGCCTGAAAGTAAAGAGACGGGCGAGTGCAGACACAATGATGAGCAAAGGAAACTTATGTGGACCTGGTGTAGCATCAAGGTACAAGCGGCCCTTGAGTAAGGACCCTGACTTGGTAAAATACAAGCAATTTGTCACTTTGAAAGGACTACAACCCAGCTCTTTTCTGACTGTATCAACTTATTTCTCAGAGACAAGCAGAAGGCATCTGGGTGTCCAGAACTATGCATTATTGAGGCCTCTAAGCAAAAGTACATTGATGATTACTACGCTCATGAGGTATAAACTTGAGAGCCGAGTTCATCGAGGTCAACCCCGCCAGATGTCAGCTAGCCGAGTTATGTCTGAATTCCTATGGGCAAAAGTCACACGGCGTACAAACTTGTCAAACATGACCACCATCACAGATCCTGACAAATTGTTTAAGTACCTTTTTTCAACAATTAATGAGGTGTCCAGCTGCAAGTTTATCAATGAAGAGAATGCAGCTTTGTGTTGGAAATACACAAAAGAGTACCCCACAATGTATAACAATATAAACATCTTCATAGCTTGTTTCACAACCACTCAAGCTCGTTTGGAGCTTTTCAGGGTGTTGGATAAGCTTCAGGACAGGTGTTTGTATCACAACACAGACTCTATTATTTTTGTGAGCAAAGTAGTAGATGAAGACCCTCCACTAGGTGATTATCAAGAAGATTTGATCAGCGAACTAGAAAAGGATGAGTGCATAGTTGAGTTCACCTCATCTGGACCCAAGACATACGGATACCAGGTTGCAACTTCCGTTCTCCTGCGTTTTAACAGGTCCCCCAAATTGCGGTAAAAGTTATTTTATAAGTAAGATATTCGAAAATGGCTATTTTTCCCAAACTCTGCTGACAAGATCTTTACACTGGCCCGCTACCTTGAGGAAAACAGCATTCTGGACCTGTCCCAGTCCGGGTTCCGCAGGAACCACAGCACCGAAACTGCCCTCATCGCCGCCACAGATGTCATCAGGGCCCTGCTAGACAATGGAGAAACCGCAGCCCTCATTCTCCTGGACCTGTCAGCCGCCTTGACACAGTCTGCCACTGCACACTATGCACACGCCTCCACGACACCGGGATCCAAGAGAAGGCCCTGGACTGGACCACCTCCTTCCTCTCCGGCAGAACACAGAGCGCCCGCCTCCTCCCCTTCCGCTCCGAAGACACCGAGATCATTGACGGCTTATCCCAGGGCTCATCCCTCAGCCCAATGCTATTTAACATCTACTTGGCACCGCTCGCCCACGTCGCTTGACTGCACAACCTCAACATCATCTCTTACACCGATGACACCCAGCTGATCCTCTCCCTCACCAAGAATCCAAGCAGCGCCAAAACCAACCTCCATGAAGAAATGAAAGCCGTCGCTGAGTGGATGAAGAACAGCCGACTGAAGCTGAGCTCGAACAAGACGGAAGTTATCATCATCGGATCCACTCCCTCTGCCTGGGATGACTCCTGGTGGCCGACTGCACTGGGAACAGCTTCAACACCCACCGACCACGCACGCAACCTTGGGATCATCCTCGACTCCACCCTTTCCATGACAAAGCAGGTCAACGCCATCTCCTCCTCCTTCTTCAACACCCTCCGCATGCTCCGCAAGATCTACAAGTGGATCCCCACAGAAACAAGAAGAACAGTCACCCAGGCCCTCGTCAGCAACAGGTTGGACTACGGAAACGCCCTCTACGCAGGAGCCTCGGCCAAACTCCTGAAACGACTTCAACGCATTTAGAACGCCTCTGCATTCCTTGCCGCAGCCACATCACACCCCACCTGAGAGACCTGCACTGTCTCCCCATCTTCAAGCTCCTCACCCATGCACACAAGGCACTCCACAACACCGGACCAGCTGACTCAGCTTCTACAACCCCACCCCCCAGCTTCGCTCCGACGACCATGCCCTCGTCACAGTCCCCCACATCCGAAGGGTGACCTCCAGCGGCAGATTGTTCTCCCACCTCACCGCCAAGACCTGGAACACCTTCCCTACCCACCTACGGCAGACCCAAGACCTGCTGACCTTCAGAAGACTCCTCAAGACCTGGCTCTTTGAGCAGTAGCAGCACTCCCGTTCCCCCCCAGTGCCTTGAGACCCTCACAGGTAAGTAGTGCGCTTTACAAATGCTATGACTGATTGATTGATTGATTTATACAGAACTATCCCTAAGACTCCCACACATCAAATTTATAGAAGGCATACCTAGTAATCGTAGCGATGATGCATTGTTACCCAGAGGACTTATAAAAATGGTGATTGTAGATGATCTTATGCCTGAAGGCGAGGCTCAGCCGGAGCGAGAAAAAGCTTTTACTCAATATTTACACCATCACAATCTAAGCGTATGGCTGCTACATTATGCAGAACTTGTTTTTACAAGGGTAAGAGCAGTTGTTCTATAACTCTCAACACCTCATACCTTGTTTTATTTAAAACACCCGTGACAAACAGCAGATATATATTGAAACTAAGCAGAGGAACCCCGGCCACACACCATTTTTCTTGGAAGCCTTTAAAAACGCTACCACGAATCACACGGCTACTTAATGGAAGACTTAAAACGCAGAACTCTGGAAGACTACAGACTACGTACTGGTATTTTCCAACCCGATCTCCCTATCGCTTACACACCTAAAACCAGACCCAAAGCCAACAAACAGAATTGTTAAAAAAACGTTCGTAATATTTATACTCTAAATCTTATAATTTAAGGTGTGGACCATGTCTGTGCGTCCATGCAAAATTTAGCCTTCCTAAAAATGCCAAGCACAGCTAGCCATCAGCAAGGAAAGGCCATCCTGCGTGCAGCTTCGGACGACTTAGTGGCTGCCATTTCAAAAATCGCCCTAAACACCCAAAAAGTTAATGTCCCTATATCAGAGAACCAGTTCCATGTGTTGAAGCGCACATGTTGCCTTATCAAGAAACTTAGTAAATAAAGGGCTTCCCTCATTTTTAAGAATAAACTGGTATAGCAGTAGGTATTTTTATACGTTCTTTGTTGGGCATAGCTATACCGTTAATTACATGCCTGCTAGCAGGGAATTGATGGATCATGCCCAAAAGATGTACTTGGTGCCTCGCCAGCAGATGGAACAGCTGCGCCCATCTCTGGGCAACGCCTGGGAAATACGGAAAAATGAGACGCTCCACTTAGATGCCGAATTTAAAGACATGTTGAATGGTATAGAAACCACTGTTAATATCGGGGCATGACGGATCCGGCTGTACCTGACTTTTTTATATGTTGTACTGTGCTTTAAACTCTTCTTAATTTGCTTTACAGATAAACACTATATTGCAATTTAGAGCTTTAAGAAGCCCATTACTTCTGACTTTAGCTAATACTAGCTGAATATTCGTATATGTTTCAATGTTCCCTATGGATTTGTTGATGGCCGCGACAACAGCTGGGATGGATGGGTAATAGCCATGAGGAAAGCCGGTGTGGATGCTCAAAGGGTCCTGTTTGCACTTTTTGTTAAAATTGGCCTCGAGTATTGTAAATGTATTCCATGTTCTTGGGTATTGGATTTAGTTAGGGCTACCTCTCAGTCCCCATTCAGGTCCACAGGTTTTGCCAGTTTCATGGTGTAATTAGAACTGTGATTGTTGGGGAACATCTCCATCAAGGCATTGGACAGCAGGTGTTGCAGGGATTCTGCATAAATACATACCTATACAAAGGAGTATGGGACCCTGGTGTATAGGGACTGAGTATTCCTATCACATTAATACCCACGAACCCAGAACCGACTAGCTATAATGTCTCACTTGCTCTCCTACTCACTACTGGAGAAAATGTAAATTGATACTTGTATAGCGCACTACTCACCCGCAAGGGTCTGAAGGCGCTTGTACGAATACCGCTGTGGAACCCATCCTGGCTTTCCTTGTGAGGCGTCCACTCCTGGGCACCCCCAAGGTGGAGCCCAGGCATCCTTAGCGTTGTGGGGGCCGTTGTGGAGATTAAGCAAGTTATTGCCCGGAGTTGCAGAGTGGGACTCCATGATTGGAATAGGCACCAAGGCGAGAATTATCAGGTCCATGGAATTTTGAGCCCAAGACCCGCCGAGGCGGGGTATTGAACCCTGGTCCCGGACCAGACCTCTGCATCAGGGTCTGCCGCTCTAACCATTTGAGCCACACTTCTCCACTACAATTAGACACCCCAGAACACAACACTCCCATATCTCTCAGGAATCACGGTAACAAGACACACCTTTTCACCCACTCTCTTGTACTTGTCCACAATAAAATCTGACAGAGACATGAAACAGTTAAAAATATTTATTTTAACTAACATATTCTCTAACATGCAGTATATGTGCCACAACAAGCACAGTACAAATATAGACAGCATAACAGCTAGTCCGCACATCATGAAGGGAGAAATAATCATAAAAAAACAACGGAGAAAAAGCTATAGTGCCTAACGTCCATCCCCTTGCTAAGGAGAAGTAATATTATATAACAGAAGAACACTGGGCTTTGTCAGCAGACCCCATATCTTTGTATATACATGGTATATCTACATCATAGGTCTTTTCCCGGGAAAGGTCTCTCTCTAAATGTGTCTCACCTATTCATGTACCCTACTAAAAGTATGCTGTCAAACAAGAGCTGCATCAGTAAGTTTGTCTAAGGGCCAAGGTATCACCAGAATAAAATAACAAGGGGCATTGTTGTTCGACCTTGCACATAATGTTTAGGCGAAATCCCAGGAACATGTAAAGACTAAACTCAGCGATGAGTTCTCATGTGAAAGCAGTCATTGACATATTGCAAAAATAAAGACATGTAGTAACGTGTGAAAAAGCAGCAGGCATGCTGCGAAGTGCTCATGCTAACTTAGTGAAAACTGACAATGTTCCTATGGGCTATGTGACACAGGGTAATATAAAATGGTGTTGTCGCCATCTTGATTTCTACAGTGAGACTTCCCCATACTCACACACCATGCAGGGAGCTGGTCAACACCCAATTGTTAAATTTCTCGGGCCACCCCCTCCATTTGGCAAAAGCCTACCTGTTACCCCGCTACCTTTCCTTTTCACAATCTATTAAACACTGTACATCCTGTGCAGATTGTGAGGTACCTTTTGTAACTCCTTCTTGTAAAAGACGCCTGACAAAGCTTCCCAATTGTAGTTCTTTAACCTGTAAATATATACACCCTCTTTAAGTTCCACACTTACCACTATAAATGTCAGTCGTGGCCGTCATGGCTCATGGGTGGCAGGATGGGGGCGGGGTCCCATGTTGGGGTAAGAGGGTAGGGAGGGATCAGAATTTAAAAAACTTACCTCGAGGCCGGGTTCCACGTCTTCTCTGCTCCTGCTCTACTGCCTCCAACAGGAACAGGAAGCAGGCAGCCAGGCTCCCTCCCCTAAGCCAGTAACAGCTCTCCAACTGCAGCTTCGTGATTGGTCCAGACCCAGGGGCTGGAGGGATGGGCATGTTCTCCATGCAGGCTGGAGTGCTGCCTGCATGGAGAACAGGGAAGTGCACATGACTGGTTTGGACGGCCCGAGAGAACTGACCAAACAATCACTGCGCAAATAGGAGTGGGCAAACCACTCCTCCTCTGTCCTGCTCTGAGAGCAGAGCAGCCCACCCGCCCTACAAAAAGAATCAGGACAGGAAACATAAAATGACAATAACTCTAAGTTATTGTCATTTTATGTTTCTCACGGCTTAAAAGCATTGGGGCAATGCCCCTGATAAATATACCTTCTCTAAAAGTCTACTGTTAACCCTTCATAAAGACCCCTTTAAACTTTGAAACTCTAACATGGTCAACTTCTTTTAAAAGAGGCTTCCCATACACCACTCTCCACACCATGAATTAGTTATCTGGTATTTCCTCTATGAGAGAAGTTTTGATGGTTCTGTGGTAACTGGTGTTCTAAACATCTATAAAAGCCTGTAAAACATCCACGTATCGTTAGGTGTTGTAGGCCGTGAAATATCTCCACATCTTAGATTTTATAGTTCTGTTAAAGTAGTAGTGCTATGCTCTATAACATCTGCTTTTAACAGAGTGCTGTTTTAATAATTTCTGAAATGATTTGTTTAAAAACTATTTTCCTGCAACTGTTTGTAGTTCTTGAGGGGTTTGACATTTCCCAAAGATGTCTTAAAAGGCCTCGGTGATTCTAGCCTCGCTTTTATCTCTTAGCGATTCTGCACATAAAGCGCCAGTGCTATCTTCAGAGGCGTTCCCTCATTTGCATGGGGGTGTGGTCCTACGCAAATGAGGGAATCCCTTTGCTTCTGCGCCATATTACAGGCACAGGAGTGGAGAAGTGTGGCTCACTGGTTAGAGCAGGCAGACCCTGAAGCAGAGGTCAGACCCGGGACCAGGGTTCGATTCCCGACGCGGCAGGGTGTTGAGCTCAAATGTCCACTGACTCGATAATTCTCGATTCGGTGCCTGACCTAATCATGGGTTCACACTCTGCAACTCTGGGCATTAAGGGCTCACTGGTTAGGTGGAGAAGTGTGGCTCACTGGTTAGAGCAGACCAGGCACAGCCATGGGGATGCCTATACCCAAGAAGAGTCTTTGAATGAGTTTGTGCAAGTTCACTCTTACAGTGCTGGAAACAGGGATGGGCAGCGTGAAAACGCGCTGCTCACTCGAATTATCAGCAGCGTCCTTCTTCACTCTGTTCCTTAAGTAGGGTTCTCTACTTTTGGGTCATGCTACCAGGTTTTCCAGGCACATGTGGACTTCTGCTTGGCCTCCTGGGAACGGTGGTTCGTGTAGCTTCCATCCGGCATCGCGCGTAGAACGCCGACGGCTGGCAAAGAAGATCAGTCGTCTGCTATGGTGGAGCACACTATCCTGACCACCACCCAACCAACAAGGACCACGCTTCTTTGATGTTGGTGAGCAGGGGTGAAATGTAGGATGAAGCCCCTTGGGACAAGATATGGGGTGTGTGCTAAGTGACTGCTTGTGTGTGTAACAAAGGCATAGAAATGTACAAGGTTGGGATTACTCTAGTGTTCAAAAGCAGTGCCCATGCCGGCAGAAAGTTCATGACTAACGGTCGCAGATTTAACAGGATCTACAAAACATGAGGAAGTGCACAAAAACTTGTTAACACTGAAGGAATACAAACCTTGTATATTTCTGCGCCCTGATGAAGACCCATGGCTGAAAGTCCGATTATAGGGGGTGAGACCCGTGTAGGCTGTGCCGCAAAATGTTTTATTTTCTATTTCTGTTGAGTTCTCAAAGACTCTGAAGGAAAGGGTCTTTTTCTCATTATACTGGATTCAATAAAGGACTTCATTGTTAATAAACGATGAATATTTTGATTTGTCCTGGCTCACTTCTCAGTCATAAAATAGATGGGGAAGGGGTTTCCCATTGCTGAGGACAAAGGCCGATTATAGGGGCTGAGACCCATGTAGGCTGTGCCGCAAAATAAATATCCTTATTTACACGCAGGAAGGTAAAAAACAGGGCCCATTACCCACTTCACCTTGTAAACCTCAGCAGTCACTCACTGCATCCACCTGCAAGGGGTTCTCTAATCTCCTATAAAAGTGCAGGAGGTCTGCTGCCTGCACTGTAAAACACTAAGTTGCTTTAAAGCAGCCGGCCCCAGAGGACCGCAAGTTTATGGCTGCCCTGGGTGCAGCCCATTCATCCTAGTATGGTACGTTTGCCTTGATTGCACTGGGCGCACCTATTAAAAATGTGCCTGACTTAATCAAGGAAAATGCACCATATGTAAAATACAGCCCCAGATGTGTGAAAAATAGGGACAGTCTTACGTAAAAAAATTCTGTTCAGTATACCTACCTGTGCTTAATTGTTTTTTCTGAGAGGCTCAGGGCTGGAAACCTATACACATATAAAAAAAAGAAGCAATTGAAAACTGAGAAGAAAAGCACTTGCAAGATCTATCCAAGAAAGAAATCACAGTTAATACCTATAAAAGAGTTTTTTCTTCATCTTGTTTGCATAATGAAGACTGAAGTGAAATAAACCAAGTGAATGAATCTCCGTATATTGAGTCTTGTGTAGCTATAGTCAAACAAATCTCCACCTATGACCTTTCATAAGTATCCCTTCAATGTTGAGCAATGTGACCTATTTGACCATTCCATGCCTTACATTTATTGTATTCATCATTCGAGAGCCAATCTCCACATTACTAAGCAACACTAATAAATTATTGTGCCATTTACTATAAAAATAATCCAACATATTCAAACATTATAAAACATTAAGATTGAAAAAATGGGTGGGCCATGTTTCTTTTGCAAGCAGGTTTCTTGGTCCTGATAGTATAACTCTTGAGCATCATGGATATCTGCATAGCCACACACTGTAAACTAGCCAGTTTAGATCTGTGGTAAATGCATAGAGTTTTTTCAAGGACTCTTTAGTCATATTTTTTTTCCAGGAAAAATTACTCTTAAGAAGATGCACTTTTATGTCCTTCAAAACAGGGACATCCCCCAATATGGGCTGGGGGAGTGGAATATGGCGGGTGCAACCTTTCCACAGATGATTAACTATGTGCCCTCAATTGTTCCAAAATTCTCCACTGTGCACTTCCTTCAGGGTTCCCCTATGAAAACATACATGATCATTTATACAGCTGCAAAGCTATGGCAGCTTCACTGTGTGCACATGAAATCCAACTACTCAGTATCTTTTGATGGGGACACAAAAGTGAGGTAGCCTTGCGCCTAAATGTAAGGGTCTTCTTGTCCACCTAGCAGTAAAAAAAAGTCATTTTTCACTAACGATTGATAATAAACAGACGTAAACTAACCTTTTGCTCCTTAGGGCTAATGATGACAACAAGGAACATTGGAAAGGAGTGTGGTAACACAGCAATCCCAACTAAGGCACAATGTGATTTGGGTATGAATCAGTGGATTTAGGACCGGGATACCCCATTCTGGCCCACGCCCTAACACAACCTGAACAAGGCATCAACAGAACTTACAAAGATTGTGAACTTGGTGGAACAGTTTATTACAGTCATGTAAAAACATATTTGGGTGGAAAAACACATTCATGTAGGAAACATACGTAGGTCAGATACTAGCGACACATCATGAACAATTAGGCACTCGTGAGAAAGAAAACATCACACAATAAACAGTACATTTAATGAACGTCAACACCACCAGATATCTTCCACAATCCTAAACACCATTGGACCACACAGGTGAAACCACCTGCACCAATAAGGGGTTGTACCCTGTACCCTTGTCCTCATACCAGGGCACCACCCTCCAAACACCAAGCTGCCTGAGGGGCTCAGATGAGCTTGCTAGGAACTGCTGCCTCATGCCCACCCCGGTGATCTGTGAGCCCTAGCCCCCAAACTGGTGTGTACATCTTCTGGTTGGCTCAGGACTGCTGGACCCTACTTTTGGTGCTGTTCCGGGGAGTCTGCTTTGGAGGATCCCTCTGCTGACTAGGGGTGAATTTAGGATTTGATATCCTGCCACAAGGGTGACCAGGTCAAAGAGGTCCTTGGCCCTCATCACCACAGAACATCCCCTAGGGGATGGCCCAAATGTCCTCAAAGAAACAATCTGTGCCAGCGTCTGAGAGGTGAACAGCATCCTTAGGAAACATATCCCCACCACTTAGAAGTATGTGCAGAATATTCCAGAGGCGACCCAGGCCATGGGACAGCCTGGACAACTCAGAGTTCAGATGTCCAATAGATATGCTTATTGCCCTAGACCTGATGTCTGTACACCAATTTTAGAGAGGGCCCAAGCAATGGCTGCCTCCTGTAAAATCTTGGCAAGCTGCGCAAATTCCTTCAGGATCGCTTCCCTGAGGCCCATTTTTACCAGGTCATTACCTGCAAGGTGTGTACAATGAGGTCTGGGACCGGGAGTCCCTCGCGTCCCCTGGTTTTCTCGATCAGCTGTTGCAGTTTAGAAAAGTGGATGCCTCCAATCTGACATCACCAGAAGGAAACACCACACACGGCTAAGGCTTACAAAGCAGTTGGAATCTGTAGCCCACCCGCTGGATGTAGGAATGAGCAACAACCCATATGACCTTGAATGGCTTCCTACTAAGAAACCTAAAACAAGCATAAATACACAAAGAGAGAGATCAACCATGTACCAATGAACATTCATTGCAAGTGGGGACAAATGTAGCGCATCTAGGACTTTGATGACCACAGTCCTATTTTTTTAAACCTCTTAAGGAGATAGACCCACTCCTGCTGCCACAGTGCCCCCTCCCTATTCTAAAGGAGTGCGATGATTAATAAGTTGGATTGGCAATCGCTGCTTTAAGCCCAGCGGGCAAAGCCACGGGAAACTGATACATAAACATTACATTTTTAACATTCACATCACATTCACATCATTACCTTAAAAAACATATAGCAGTACACATCCAATAAGATTGAAGAAAAACACATTTTACATTTTCATAGATGGTCGGAATGCGGGGCGATTGGTCTGTACATCTACAACAACGAGGACTTTATTTTGGGCTCTTATAAGGATGCCTGGAATTTTTTATACCTTGATGTAGTTACTCTCAATGTTTTTAAAGGATCTGGGGCCCGATGTAGGTAATTTCCTTTTTCCGGTTCTTAAATACCAATTCATACCGAATCGGTATTTATGAATCGTAAAACTGAATGTAGGTAAAAAATCGGTAAAAAATACAGAATCGATAACAATCGGAATCCACACTTGGTAAACACCGATTCGGTAATCTCCGAATCGGTAATATCCGATTCGGTATCACCAATTCAACCCTATGGGCCTCCAGGCCCATAGGAATGAATGGGAGATACCGAATCGGAAATTACCGATTCGGAGAATACCGAATCGGTATTTACCGAATCGGTAAAATCCGTTCTCGAAAATTCAAATAGAAGACACGTGAGCCAGTTAACCAATCAGGGACATCCACCACACCCCACAACAAAGCAACTGAGAAATCAACCAATCAAATGCAAGTACCACACCCCAGTACCTGGAGGTGGCCACACCCATGCAGGTGCAGAGTCACAGAACTGTTTGGAGAGCTGGAGGGAAGACAGAGGAGAAGGCTGCACTGAGCCCAGCAGAGCATCACCATGGAGTCCCAAGAAGACCAGAAGGATGGAGGTGATAGAAAAAGGAAGCTAAAATTCAGCACAACTGAGCTCCAGGTGTTGGTGGAGGAGGTAGTGCAGCATTACAGCCAGCTTTTTGGGAGACAGTCCCTGCAAGTAGCAGAGTCTGTCAAAAGAAACACCTGGCTGGCGATCCAGAGCAAAGTAAATGCCCTAGGGGTCACACATCGGGAAATTGAAGATATAAAAAAAAAGGTGGTATGACCTGAGGATCACCACCAAAAAGAAGATTTCAACCCAGAGGAAAGAATCCTCAGCCACAGGTGGAGGGAAGAGCCGTGCACCAAGCTTCACTGAACTGAAGCAGCTGGTGGAATCCACCATGGAGCCGGAATGCATACACGGGATTGGGGATGCTGACAGCTCAGCCAGAGCTGCAAGAAAGAAAGGTAAGATGCATGGACATGAATCCCCACCCATTCCCCGGCCCCTTCCCCAATGTGGGTGACTGAATCACAATCCAGAACACATGTCAGTTTACTCACCACCAATGCATCATGGTAGTCGTAGTCAAAGGAACATACATCAAAACAGCCAATACAGAATTCAGCATGCCATGCCACCCTCCCCATACACAAGCAGTTGAGGCGTAGGAAATTGTGTGATAGGAATGTGTTTAATGTAGACACACAGGTGATCATTTTCCATGTCTGCCCACAGGAGAGTCATTGCGCAGAGCAGCGCAGGGAGGGGAGGCGAGTGCACCAGCAACGGCTGAGAGGGAGAAGCCTTCAGACACATCAGGACCCAGCACTGTCCCTGAGGACACTTCCACAGCGCAGGCACCCACAGCATTGGAGGAAGACGCCACAGTACAGCCATTGTCACCCCTGCTGTTTGGGACACAGACTCCGGCAGCACCTGCAGGTGCCACAACACCAAGCTCAGGGTCCTCTGTACATGTGAGGACAAGGAGGCAGGATGTTCCACCACGCAGGATCCTAGCAAGCTCTGATGAAGAAGAGGTGGAGCTTCACACACACAGCACTCCACCACTGGCTGGCAACGCAGGGCAACAGGGGTCATCAGGATCTGTGCGTGCAAGTGTCCGTGGTCGTAGGGCACGTGAGCGAGACGAGGGGAAGGAAATGCATGGGGTCTTTGCTGGTTTGGAAAGCACTATGGTGAAGATCCAGCGCATGCAGGCCAAAGGGATCATGGCAGTGCACAGACAGGTGCGCATCCTGAACAGCAGGATGTCAAACATTGATCGGGGATATGCTCCATGGCCCTAGGAATGGAGTCCATGGCAAAAGGAATGGAGTCCATGGCAGAGGGGGTGAGGGAAATGGGTGTGCGCATTGGTTCCCTCTCTGACATGCTGGAGAGTGACCAGACAGAAAAGCACAGAAATAGGCACGTACTTAAGCAGCAGAATAACGCCATCACCCGGCTGGCAACTGCAACCACCCTGCTATGCCGCCAGTCAGTGAACATGCAGACTGACATTGTGCACTGCTGCAGTGACTTGTCCAGGGGGATGGGGAGAGTGACCTCTGCTATGGAGGTATTGCTGACACAGCAGACAGCCACTGCTGGTAACACATGTGTTGGGGACACAGAGGAGTCCAAAAGCAGGAGTGGATCCAGCACACCTGTACAGGACGTTCGTCGGAGCAGCAGGCTCCATGCAGAAGACCCTGGCACCACTGCGCAAGTTGACCCCCTGCCCCGTAGCTCCCACACCATATTGCGTAAGCGCAGGCGTTAACAAATAATCCAGAACACAGGACAGGTCACAGTGATGTAAACTTTGGCCACCCAGTGTGAAATGCGGATGTTGTTTGATTCATGTGGTCTGGTATATGTGAAGTGCAGTAGTGCATATTAAACTGAGTGCTTCAAGAACTACACATGCCTGTGTTTCCTCACTTTATTAGAAATATCTGGTTGTGATTTCTGCGCGTCTCAGTCTGCCATCTGTTGCGGGCGCTGCTCCTGCTGCATTGTGATAGGCTTGTTCTGTCCCATCATCTATGTCCTCATGATATGTGGTTTCTACCTCTGTGCCCTCCTTGGTGGCAAGATTGTGCAGCATGGCGCAGGTCGCAATAATTTTGCAACAGATCATTGGCGTGTACTGCCATGCACCTCCACTCTTATGGAGGCAGCAAAATCTGCTTTTAAGCAGTCGAAAAATGCGTTCCACCACGCAACGTGTTGTTCTGTGTGCCACGTTGTAACGTCTTTCACTCCTGGTGGATGGATTCAGGTAGGGGGTGAGGACAAATGAACGCAGGGCATATGCACTGTCACCTGTGTGGAAAATGAAATAATGATTAGTCACATACTCATGATTGATCCTTCTGCATTGGCTATCAGGGTGTCTCACAGTTAATTACCTAGCAGGTATCCATCCCCGAAATCACCAGCAACAATGCGTGTATATATCCCACTATTCTGGAAGATGTAGGAGTCGTGGGTTCTCCCTGGAAATTTGGCAACAATGTCGGTTATGATGTTGGCAGCGTTGCAGATCACCTGCACATTGATTGAATGCGTAGACTTCCGGTTTCGATAAATGTGTTCTGTTGCTGCAGGTGGGCACAGGGGGATGTGCGTCCCATCGATACAGCCTATGATGTGCGGGAAGTTTGCAAGTTGGTAGAAATCGGTTTTGGTCTTTGCTAGTTCAGCAGGTGTGTCAGGGAACTCAATGTAGTGTCCCATCCTCTGCATCATGGCGTCAAGAAATTTCCTGAAGAAACGTGACAGGCCGCTCTGGGACACCCCACCTACCACAGCAATCACATGCTGGTAGCTCCCAGAAGCAAGAAGGTGTAGGCATCACAGCACCTGCACATGGGGTGGGATGGCGTGTGCTCTTGGGGTTGGGTGTTCTAGATATGGGTGGAGGTCCCTGATCAAGTCCAGGATGGTTCTGGGGTGTAGCCTGTACCTTTTCAGGATCTCTGGTTCAGTCAGTTGGAATAGGGTGATCCTCTGCCTATACACCTGCTCCTCCCTTAGCCAGACCCTCTCTCCTGCTGTTCATTCCGTGGTAATTACCGACTCTTAAATACCGATTTTCATGGTATTCGATATTTTTTGGGTTTCCTACATCTCGATATGCCATTTTTACCATTTCTGATTTACCGATTCGGTAAATAAGAATTCGGTATAATCCGATTCTGAAAATACCCATTTATCATTTACCGATTCGGTAAATATGAATTCGGTATATTCCGATTCGTGAAATTCCGAATCGGTATTTTACCGACTGGTTTTTACCGATTCGGACACTTTTTTTCCACATACATCTCGATACTCTTATTCCGGTCGGTAAGGGCCGAAATTACCGAATTTCGGCTGTTACAGACCGGTATTTGGCTACCTACATTGGGCCCCTGGTGTCTTACCCTGTACACAGATTGATTTAATTGTCAAGCAGTGGGATCTTGAGACGTGTACAAGACTTGTGAAACCTAACAGAGAAGCAAATGTAATTATTATTGAATATCAGTCACTGAGGAAACCACTGACTGTAGGATACTGCTCGAGGGACACCAGATATAGACATTATTGCCCTGATGAAGTTCCTCCCAGAACGAAACGCGTTCGCTGATGTCTACAAAAAGATTTTAATTTGAAGACTTAATAAAGAATACTTTTTGGATTACAATTTGGAATCTCTGAATACATTCTGGTACACCATCCTTCCATTCTTGAATTCTCCTATCTGGTTTCCAGTGGGGTATTTGTGCGGCATACTCCGGACGAGATTGCACGGACAATTTATTCATTTGGCTTACTTAGGAAACTGAGGTGCAGAACCTTGGTCAGCCGCATTGTGGTTTGTTGTATTATGTACATAGGGTAGCAAACTTTTTCAATCTAACAGCTAAATTCAATAAAGTCATACAATTATAGTAGTACCCCCATTCTTTACCCATCCAGCACTAAGGTAGTCAACCTTCAACCCAAGGAGATCCACACAGGTGTACACTACCTGCATCCTTGAGTGGCGGTCCCCAGTCCTCTGGTTCTTGTCCACAACTCCATGGGCCCGCCCCTCCCACACCAGGCTGTCTATGGGGCTCATAGATTGGGACCAGGGTCTGGAGCACCATGCCCTACTCTGACTAACTGTACACCCTTGCCCCAAGCTGGTGTGAACATTCTTTTTCGAGATTCCGCTTGCCGTCTCCCCCTCAGTGCTGCCCTCAGAAGTGCATTAGAGGACTTCCCTCGCTATTGTACAGCAATCTTGGTGTTCACTTTTCCGCCATTTTGGACCAAAGAAAATTATTGGGGACAGGACAGTGGGCATGCCACCGTTCCACTCCCTCCATTGCGATGGTGAAAAGGAAGGGGCCTGGGATGACATGCCCTATGTAACATGCATCTGCACAGAACCAGTAACCTGTTCAGCCTTAACTAAAGTAAAACAAGATGCTTCAGGAGCCTCAATACCTGTCTAAAAGAAGCACCCTGCCTGTTAATAGCCTCAACAACAGACATATCATCTGACCAAAAAAACACTGTCCTGTTCTGGAGAAAATCAGAATAGATGGTGACTGCAACCACAATGGGAAACAGTTCCAAAAAAGCTACATTCCTAGTCAACCTGCTGTAATGCCACTCAGCTGGCCAGTTGTACCCTGCACCATTGTTGCCCAAGGCTGATCCCAGAACCGATTCTGCCTGCTGCATCAGTAAACAGGCCCAAAGTATCGCTAGCTACTGGCGGGGTTGGCCAGATTACTTAATCATTAAAGTATCGCAAAAATTCCCTCCAGATTTTTAGTTCCTCCCTCAGCTCAGCCTGTAGCCTAGTGTGATGATGTTTCTGTGTGAGACCGGCCATTGCCTTTGCTATGGACGTGGAAAAATTGAGTTGACCCATGAGAACCTGAATCTGATGTAACATCACCTTTCTACCTGAGAGAGTAGAATCAATTGTCAGGGTGAAGGCTCTCACTTTGTCAGTAGGAAGCCTGCATTTGCCGGCAGTGATGTCAATCTCGATTCCGAAGAGGGTCAGACAGGTGGATGGGCCAACTGTCTTGTCAGGTGCGAGCGGGACCCCATATCTCTGAACAAAGAAATCAGCTCTCCAGAGCAAAACTACAGGCCCCCAAAGCAGGTGGACCCATGACAAAGAAATAATGTATGGTGTCTATGTAACCAGTTTTGTAAGTAAACAACCATTGCAACATTGAGCTGAAATGCTCAAAGTAGTTACAAGAGACTGCACAGCCCATTGGCATACATCTGTCATAGAAATATTGAGCACCATACCAAAATCAAGCAAGTGATAATCATCAGGATGAACAGTCAAAAGCCTGAAAGCAGACTCAGTGTCCGCCTTTGCCAAATATGACCAAGGGACCAGCTTGCGCAACTTAGCCAATGCCAAGTCAAACGATATGAGTAGGTCACCAAAAACAGTGCAGGGTTGATTGCATCATTGACAGATACGCCCTTGGATGCTGAGATGGTATGGATCAGGCAGAACTGACCGGGATCTTTCTTTGGGACCACACTCAGCAGGGAATAAACAAAATTAGAGAACAAGGGAGGGTAGGGAAAGGACTCACGATCCTGCCGAACAAGCCCTCCTTCTCCAACCCCTGGGTGTACATACATTGACAACAGATTTTTGCAATGCATAAGAGGTAAAACAATATGGCCTGTATGGCAAAAGCCAGTAGTGATACCCTTGATATAATAACTGAACCGCCTATCTGTTAGGGTACAAATTTAACCAATGGAGCAATTCCTCAGTAGTAACCGGGGTGTGTATGGTCTTATTGATTGGATGAATTAGAGTCCTTCCCTTTCTCTTTTTTAATGCATTTAAATTTGGGATGGAAGGAATGCCCGCTGAATGATCATGTATGTTTACATTTACAAGACCCTGCTGGCCGTGTGCACAACATCCTATGAAATGTTCAACAGGACCCTTTTTTGTCACCCATACCCTATTGAGCACGAAAAGGCCTTTTAAGTGGAGTTTTGCTGTTTACAATTTTTTTGCCATACATTAACCTCCGTATGGTCCCATCAAATCTCGGGGCCCTCAACATTAGACCATCTGAAGTCCCTATCCTATGTTAACCAAGCTGTCCCACCGTACATGTGATATGCTTTAAGTATCTTATTGGCATAAAATATCATCGGCGAGACTACTTCTGGTTTCCTTTCCAGCATAATAGTCATAGAAACATTAAAACCAAAAAGCCAATTAGTGATGAATTCCTCTACCTAAAGCTTCTTGTCCTTCGAAGAACCATCCTTCCCCTCCTTTTTCCTTTACCTTAACCTCCCGTCTTTTGGGTCTAATCAGTTAATAAATGTCAACAACGACACCCTTCCATATTTTTTCTTTCGCTTCCATAGGGACATGCAACACTAACTTTCTGGCCTGGAGAGTAATGTGTGTTGCCCACCCAACACTTTTAAACAGTCAGAGTCCTTAGCGGGGCCCTTGGTCCCTTTACCTAATGCACCTTTGGCAGGTCCTTTATATCGATGATGTCCTTCAAGCTTTGAGCAGTGGGTACAGTCCTTGACCCATCTCGATCCTTCAGAATGGACTCCGCTTTTTTCGGTAAATCAGCCATGGCAGAAAGAAAGGTGGATGAAGGGGCCCAGGAGGCAGTAAGAGTTCCTGCTGCGATACCATCTAGTTGAGACAAAGATGCAACTGATGAAATCACCTCAGTTGTGGGGACTGGAGGGACTCCTGGACCCCTCTACCCCCCCTCCCGAGCCAGCTGATACCACCTGGGGCAGCTTCCCAGGTGGTGAGCCTTGAGGGGCCACCACCACCCCTAATGATTGGAAGCCAGGTACTGCCATCTGTGATTCTCTTTACCAGAGTGAAGGCAGCCTGATGAGGGACGTTAGAACACCCTGGGTTCTCTTCCACCACTGGCTCTGGTTCAGACTCATGTTCCAGCTCAGATGCTGAGTTGCCCGGCTCACCACCCTCACCCAACTTTTGTTTAATATAAATTTCTTTATTAGGTTTTTCAGCGAAAAAGAAATACAAAAACAGGACTGCATATTGAAGACATTGGCATGGTCCAGACATCACCGTACATAAGCATCAGTAAATTTATCTTGACATATAAATGGTCACATCCTATACACTGTCCAACCTTCACCCAGTCACTCCACAGTGGGTTGGGGGGCAAGCAAGAACCTAATAAGTAGCGTCTAGTCAATTTAAGTCCCTTCTACTTTGTAGTGTCTTGGGTGCTCTGGGCTGCTGCGTTCGGAAGTAGGGGGTCTTCTGGGTCGGGATTCCCGATTCAGGTCTCCTGGACATGTAAAGGGACCAGAAGTTTTTGGGCCTATTGCGGGGCGGTAGTAATTCGCTGTAATTTTCAGTTTGGGTGCAGCAGTAAAGCATGTCCCTGAACCACTTTGCCATTGTAGGGGTCGGTCCGCGAAGCCAGCACAGTGCGACGCTCCTCCTTGCCAGAAAGAGAGCCATGTCAACAAGTCGTCTATGCATCTTAAGCAGTGGCTTGGAATAACCCAGTAAAGCCAAGAGAGGGTCAGGTGTCAATGCCATATCCGTGACGCGATTGATCTTGATAAAGACTTCCCCCAGAAGCTAGCAACCCCCGGACAAACCCACACCAAGTGAAAAAAATCTGACACCGATTCTCCACACCTTTCACACCACGATTCCTCATGTAGGCCATAGCGATATAGTCGTTCTGGGGTGTAATAAACCCTGTTAAGGAATTTGGAATGGACTAGTCTGTGTCGACCATTCAACGCGATACCTTTGGTGCTCGTGCAGCAGTAGAGCCATTTCTCATCCGTCAGCTCTGTCTGTAAGTCCCTTTGCCATGCGAAGCGTGGTTTAGTATACTCTCCGTCCCTTGAGGACATTATCGCCTGATATACGCTGGAGACCAACTTCGCGGGTGATTTCGCCTTAATAACCGCTGTCAGCGCCGGCACCTCCGCGGGCTCCTCCATATCATCTCCTAGTAGCTCTCCAAGCACGTGTCTAATTCTGCAAAATTGAAATTGGGCTAATAGCGGTCTCGTCTCCACGCCTTCCACTGTGTCATCCCAGGTGCGGACAGTGCCATCTGCAAAGAGGTCCCCTACAGTGTGTAGGTTTAGTGCCCGCATTGCAATCAGGACTCCTCCGTCAGCGCACGGTGGGAGCCAGTGGCACCAGTCTAGGAGGGCCAATGAAGAGTATAATATGTTACCGGCTTACACGTCCAGTATATAATGCCAGGCAGGTGTGACTGAATTCAAAGAATCCAATATACCGGTGCGTCTATCTCGAGGCGAGAATAACAAAGCCGGGAGAGGTTTGGGATCAGCGACTATGGTCTTGATCCATATGTGAGGTATGTCAGTAGGGCCTTGCATCCAATGATAGGCATGGGAGGATAGCGCCTCTCTATAATATAGTTCAAAATCGGGGGCGCCAAGTCCCCCCATCCTGTATGGCAGTGTCAGTATGTTCCAGGCCACGCGGGATTAGTTGCCCGCCCAGGCTAGCCAAACCATTAGTGAGTGCAGATGCTGAAATAATATTTTGGAAAGGACCATAGGTATATTTGTAAAGAGGAAGAGGAGCCGGGGTAAGACAATCATTATCATGAATGAAACCCTGCTCAATAAAGACAGTGGGAGACCGAGCCACCGCTCCACATCATCCTCCAGCTTGGAGACGGCTACTCCATAATTCTCCCTGAGGACAACTTCTGAATCGGTATGGAGTCCTTTGCCTAAATATCACACCGCGTCAGTGGTCCATACTAAGGGGTAATCCGGCTCAAACTGGGCTGTAGCTGGGGTGAGGGGGAACATGATGGCCTTATTCCAGTTAACTTTGATGCCGGATAGTGAACCGAAGAAAACCACCTCCCGTAAAACTGGCGACATATTGACCTCAGGCTCTCAGACATATAGCAATGTATCGTCCGCATAAGTTGAGACAATTAGACGGTATTTTGGGAATCTTATACCTCTTTGCCCATGATATTCCCATAGAGCGCAAGCCAGGGGCTCCGCCGTAAGGGCATACAGCAAGGGGGACAGGGGAAGTCCTGTATCGTGCCTCTCCTGCTCGGTATGGGATCAGTAACCAGGGAGCCGATCCGTACACGGGCCGTGGGGGAAGAGTACAGTGTCGCAAGGAGCTGCAAATAAGCCACCCCCACTCCCATCCGGCTAAGATCATGCCTCATGAAAGGCCATTTGACCGAATTGAAGGCCTTTTCCATATCTAAAAACACTGCGACTGCAGGGACCTCTGAACGGGTGTGTTGAAAGGCCGCAAAAACCGTGCGGAGATAATAGGTTAGATTCCGGCTGGGAACAAAGCCCCCCTGCTCCGGGGCCACCAGGGTATTGACCAGTGGGCTCAGCCGATTAGCCAGTATTTTCGCAAAGATATTTGTGTCCACGTTCATGAGGGATAAGGGTCTGTACGAGGCGCACTCCTCAGGAGGTTTTCCCGGCTTAAGGATGACGACCAGAATTGCTTCCTGCATAGTGGGAGGCATCGTGCCTGAGGAACAGATGTCCTCGAACTGCGCAAGTGGGTGTGGAAATAGGAGATCCCGAAACGCTTTATAGAAGGTGACAGTGAGGCCACCCCTCCACGGTGCGCTCCTCGCCCTCATCCCAGAGAGAGCCCAAGTCAATTCCTTCCACTCAATGGGGCGCATCAGGAATTTGCGGTGCACGTCTGTTAACCACGGGAGTTTAATGCAAGTCAAATAGCCTAAAATGCGCTCATCCGAGGCGCTGTCCCGTGAGGAATATAGCTCTGCATAATACCTACGGAACCGCTCCACCACCTGTGCCTCTGTGAGTGGAGGTTCTCCCAGGGGTGGTGTAATGTCCGGGATGGTAGTTGTATCCCTACGCTGTCTGTAGATCTGTGCAAGAACCATCCCCGGCCTTTCGCCCTCGCCTTAGGCATGAGCGGTGGCATACTTCCCAAGGTGTTTCAGTTCCGCATCTGCCTCCTAGTGATACTCCGGGAGCGTCTGCGCGAGTTCCCGCGATATGTCCTCACTCTGGTTCGTCACACTAGTGGACTCAAGGTCCTTCAGTTTGCCTTCTAAATCCGCCAATCTACCTCGTATTGATTTGAGGACCTATTTTCAATTCGAAAAATGACTCAATGGACGCAACAAGTTCTTCCTTAAATACAGGGTCAAGAAGGGAATAGGGCGGGAAGCGCCATAAGAATGGGGGAATCCATCTCCTAGGTGAGGCTAGTTTCAACAATATAGGTGAATGATCAGAGTAGGTGTGGGGGAGGATCGTGCACGCATGTATGTGTGGAAGTAAGTGTTGTGACGCAAACCAATAATCAATTCTCGTGTGGATGTTGTGGTGTGCCGAGTAATGAGTGAAGCCTCCCAGGCACGGGTGCCTGTGTCTCCAGACATTGCAGATGTCTAGTCGCAGAAGGAACGACTCCACCACTCTGGCTGAGGCCGAAGGTCATCTGTCTGGGCCATCAGACCTATCCAGCCCCGGGTGTCTAGTAAAGTTAAAATCCCATCCCCATAAAATGCGGTTCTGTGCATGGCGCTGTGTCAGGGTTGCCAGCTGGGAATAAAAATCTGGGTGATCGTAATTAGGGCCGTATATATTAAAAAGGAAAAGTTCCAGTCCCTTACCGCAGCATCGGGATATGGCAAATCGACCCTCTCTGTCTGTGTCTATAGGTGCGAGTTGTAGCTGTGATTTTGGGTTTATCCATGTCAGGACCCCCCTGGCATGTGATGTGAAACCTGCAGCATGTATATTCCCCAGAAGACCTTTAGTTCTCAAAATGGGGCTGTCCGGTCGGAGGTGTGTCTCCTGCAAAAGGGCCATATCAACCTTATGTCTATAAAGGTAATTGAGTATTTTATAAACTTTATGGTGGTCGTTAAGACCTCGGACGTTCCATGTAAGGAGTTCCAGGGTGTCTTGTGCAGTACCCGGGGCAGTCGTCAATGTGTCTGCCATAAGGAGTCGTTAGGACTCAAAAATAACAATGTCAGTCTCCGCAGAACAATGCCATTCCATACTCTTGCAACATGAATTTTGAACAATAACCAACCTCCCAAACAACCCACCATTAGCAACATTCTCCCCAACTCCCCCCACCTCCCACAGTAGACCTCCCCTAACCCGGCCGCATACTCTCCCATATTGCCCCCTCTCACCCCCTCCCCCCTACCTCCCTTGATCCCTCTCAAAAAACTACAACAGTGCCAGGCACTCGTGGGCGGAGGTAGCTCCTTGTGCCGAACACCTTCAATCAACGACATCAACTTTTCCTAGCCCCGACTCACATGCGTCAACAACAATAGTGTGCAGCATTCACCAATACACGTATTTTGCCAGCCAGCAATTCGCCCCGGCCTCAGCACGTTTTGTCCACTACCCCCCCCCCCCCCTCACAGATCTTGTTAGGCCCGCTCGGCACCCGCTTCACACCGTTACCTCTTAAACTAATAAACCAAAGCTACTCCCCATGCAGTCCAAACAACATTGTCCCGCCATCCCTGCGATGCCAGCACTACGATGCCCTCCGAACTCCACAGTCACACAAGTCCCACTGCTTGTGGTCCTGCCAGTACTCAGACAGCACCCCCCCCCGCCCCCACCCTTCCCCTCCATGACATCTTACTTCCCTTGTGGCCACCATCCCTACCCATCAGACCAGGAAATCGAGCGAGCCTCCTGTTGCTTTGTCCAGTAGCCGTTTCTCTGGGCTCGCCCGCTGTTCCTTTGACCAACTCTTAATTGCCTGCTGTAGTGCCTTGGGTATATTGCAAACAACAGCGTTGAACCCAAATAGTCAAAGGGACCTGGGCGATCAATTGTTATAGACAGAGGGGTCCCCAACTGGTATGGAGTAGGTAAAAAACATAGAAATTCAAGAAATTTTTGGGAGAATCAAAAAGAAAATCAGAAATGTTTTAGAAATGCAGTGTTTTATTCACAATGCATTCATATCATCATAGTTGAGTTGCTTTAAAACGCCAAAATATATAGGTATTTATCATTTGTTCGTGTGCCCAAAAGAAAGAAAGGGAAAAGAGGGGCGAAGTAAAGTTAATAAAAAGGTTGTGACTCACTTTACATTCAATCTTGACATAAAGCATACATATTAAATTCATGTATAAATTATTCATAAATGATCCCCCTCAATCGGGGTCGCATACAGTAGACATAAGTTTAGAATATTGTCGTGTAATCAAGCTCCTATTAAGCTGTATAAATCACGCTGATGGTAGGAGTTGAAAAAGGTAGATGGCAGTCTACGTTTCGACCCAAGGTTGCCTTGGGGTCAGTAAAGATGTGGGACTGCCCTTGTCTATAGACACGCAGTTTCGCCGGGTACAGCATGGCATAGTCAACACCCAGGTCTTGGAGCTAGCTGCATCTTAAGTGGTACAAAGTGTCTGCGGGCCTCCTGAACATGCACAGTGAAGTCCAGGTACAGTGACAGTTCCGAGCCCTCGTATTGCAAGACTTTCTTCTCTCTAGCCACCCGTAGCGATGCATTCCGGAGCTTCGCGATAATCTGCCGCGGGGGGGCACCCACCAGTGGTCTAGGGCCCAGGGACCTGTGTGCCCTCTCCACAACGAACATCGCTGAGAATACTCCCTCTCCCAATTGTGACACCAACAGCCGCTCTACAAAGAACATTCCATATTTCCAGTGGAAGTTGTCTTTGGCAGGCCGTGATTCGGAGATTGCACCAACAGGAGCATGCCTCCAAATCCTCAGTCTTGTCCTGTACAATTCGTAGCACCTTTCTGAGTTGTTTGTTATCAGCATCTAAAGAAGTATGTGCTTCCTCAACCTCAGGCAATCGCCTCTCGGCCATATCCAGCCTCCCCGTGTGTTTGTCAAGGCGGTCGGCCATTCTATCCATTCTGTATGTAAGGGCATCCATTTTAGTGCCCAGAGAGTAAATACCACTCTGCAGGGATTTTTCCATTGAATTAAGGATGCTACGGATATCCGAATCTGATTCTTCTCTTACTGGAGGCTGCAACCTTGCTTCCTCATTAGTGGCGGCGTCTTGGGATTGAGATCTCTTCTGGTCAAAGGCCAGTTTTGTCTGTGTCTTATTGCCTCTACACATTTTGGTCTCCATGCAGTCACTCCTGTTGAGGGGTTAATGGTGGGCCTCCGTCGCACCGCACACTCCAAACCTTGTAGTAGTTGTATACTGTTTGGGGCCCACTGACGCAAGCTGCCTCCACTACTGTCTTAACAGCCCCCTGCAGCGCACAGACTCTCTGGTGGCCCCTCCCAATCTGGGGAAGTAGATTTGTGTGACTCTGGACTTCCTCCATGCCACCAACTGCTCCCAGGATGTGCACCTCTGCGCGTGGGGAGATCACTTGCCAAGCAGCTGCCTCCTACCTTGACCGTTAGCTTCACTCCCAATGCCACCACTTAGTTCTCACCGCCGTTGGGCATACTCTTCCATCCCGGTCTCTGGACTAGCATGCCTGGCAGCCCAATTCTTTGTGCTCTTCCAATATATCTGCTACTGGCACCTCCCACCACTCGTCGCCACCGAATAAACCTTTCTTGTCCGGTGCCCAGTAGCCCACCCTGGGTCACCTCAAGTTGCCGAGGGCCTGAATCCACCACCGTGCAGGTGAAAGTGCCTCTGCAATTTCTATGTTTGGCACAGGGGCAACAGGTGGCAGTAGGCAAACTGCTTTTCAGCTCAGCATGTATTGTGGTACACCTTCTCGTACTGGCTCCTGTAGGCTCACCGGGTGCGCTGTGTGTCTAGTCCCCATCTGTGCAATGGAACCTGTGCCCGCACAGGTGCAGCATTCCTCTCAGCTCAGTAGTCGCTCCTCTTTCAGATGTCCCCCAGCGGTCCCCAACCATTGCCAGCCTCCCACGTGTGCATCTCTCCCTCACCGCATCCAGCAGTCTCCCGGGGCTGCCGTGCGCGACTGCCACTCAGTGCCTACGCTCCTTCACAGCTGTTACCCGGCTATTCTTCGGCTCTCCTCCGGTGTTCTCCGTGCGGCCCCTAGGCACACCACCCCCCAGGGCTAGGTGCATTTCAGACCATCGCCGCAGCTCTCAGCAGCCGGCACGGGTCACCAGACTTGCACCGTGCCTTAGATGCAGGATCCCAGGGGAGTGCTGCGGCGCCCGTCAACAGCTCCGCTGGCCCAGGGTCTGCAACGCTCCGACCCTTCGCAGCATGCACCACTATTCTTCGGCAGTCGCCGTGCATTGGGCGACGTTGCCCGGGCTCCTCCCACAATCGCGCCTGGGGATCGGCGGCCTACAGTATCGCTTTTGCTCCTCATCGCCACCACAGTAGAGCTCGTCGAGTTCCGGTCACTGACGGCTCGTCGGCACCAGCTCCACTTCCCGCAACTTTCGCTCCAAGAAGGTGGGTACCAGGTCCCAAATGCCATAGGATAGTTTCAGGATAGTCAGTTGACGCCACGGAGCTCGGAGTTCAAAGCTCAAGCGGCCATCACCTTCGCGAGCTAGCGCCACCCTCACCCAACTTAGCCCAGCTTTTGAAAATGGTCCTGGTTAACTCTGGGTCAGCTCCCTTTCTCTTGCCCACTCTACTGCTTTTGGCCGGCATCGTTCCCACGAGACCTAATAGGTAATAAAGTATTCAAACATGTGCTTGATCACAACTCAACTTAGGTCCCTGGTCTGCGCTCCCAGCCCAATACTGCTGTAGCACAAGGAGCACAAGTAGCCTGTGCCAGCTAAGCCAGCAACCTTAAATTAATACTAGGCAAGGCAGGGGGAGGGTGAACACTCTAGACAGATGAGGGCCCACTGGGAAAGCCAAAGATGCACACTTGCACTAAAAGCACACAACTGCCATTAAAGAATTGCACCCCTTGCACTTTATGCTTTGCAAAAACTTGAAGAGCTCCGCAGGGCCCCACCTCCAATCTTCAAACTGAGAGTCCTGGACCATAATCAGCAGCCTCTGGTGCAGCAATAAACACAGAGCTCCGCTGAGAAACCTACGGTAAACCCACAATCCCCAGGGCAAGATTTAAGTTAGTTGGCACAATTAGCTCTCTTGCCACTGAGGAAACCAGTCAAAATACACTCAGACCTTAAAATGACCTCATGTGCACACACAAAATCCCTAATACTCAGAAGGTAGAGGGAGCTACCAGGGGAACACTAATTCGTTTAAAAATACCTTCCCTCAAGAGCCAATGAGTACCTTTAACAATGAAGGTATATGGTTCCTGTTACGATCTGTAGAACTTGGGTACGCCGCAGCATTGCATGTGAAATCAGCATCGCCACCTATGACCCGGAAGAAGTCACGCACCCCCCCTTCCTTCTGACTGGAGAATCGGGATAGTCAAAGGAATGGGTCTGGATCTCTGGGCCCCTGGGTCTTAATGCTGTGCCCCGGTGAGGTGTTGCACTCAGCCATATGTTAAACCCAAATAGCCAATTAGTTATTTCCTCCTCAACCTTGGATTCCTAGTCCTTAGATGAAGTGTCTTTACTCTCTTCATTCTTGTATTCACAATCGCTTCTTTTGGCTCTTATCAAAGAAAATATATTGACAAAATAACCTTTCCAGATTTTTCTTTAGCTGCAGCAGGCGAGTTTGAAGCCAACTTACCAGGCCTGGAAAACAAAGTACCCTGAGTCCGATAGCCAAGGTGGCAGCAGAATCCACTTTACACCCACCCTGGCCAGCTTTATTGCCTGATTCAGTACCTGTAAGGTCCTTTGCCAAGGCTGGTTGAAGTTTGCCTGACCTATTTTGTTGTGAGGCCTCATTGTCCCTAGAACTGCCTTACTGATTGCCTCCACCTGTTTCTTGAGGTCCGCAATAGCTATCATAATGTCATTGGATGGGGCCCATGGAGCAGTTGGGGGAGGAGGTGGGACTGCCTTATCCATAGAGGTGGCTAGCTTGGATAGCAATTGAGCTACCAAAATCAATGCTTGCATGGTGGTACACTGTGAGTGTGTCAGCTGCCCCTGAACAAGTGGTGCGGTCGGGTGCAGGCAGGTGGACTGGGGCTGGGCTGGTGATGGAGAATTTGATGTCAGGTTCTGAAGTGGCTCGCTGTGAGGCCCCTCTGTGCCAGGTGACAGAATCAGGAGTGCTTGCCTAATGTCAGCCAAGGCCACATAATCCCCTTGGTGCTCATTTGCAATCTGTATGTGCGCAAACTGTGGAGAGCGGAAGGAGTCGGGTCCGTGATTTCCAGTCTGCCGAAAACGTGCACGCCACGCTGCAGAGCCAGTGCCAGTGAGGTGAGGAGCAGAGAGGTGCGGGGGCAAGATTGTGAGCGTCCGAGCGCCTCTCAAGGGCCGCTCGAGTGCTGCCGTAGCTGCCCCCCCTCCCCGATCAGCTGCTGCTGCCGTAGCTGCCTCTGTAGCTGCCTCCTTGCCCCCTCTCCCGTGTGGCTTGGACTTGAGCAGTTAAGCAGCGAGCTGCGAGTGAACAGCAAAGCGGCCATGCCAGTGCTTGACAGCACTTCCAGAGCACTTCCAGAGCCTGACTGCAGCTTGGAGACTCCAAGGAGACCCCCCCGGACATAGGGGGACATCGAGGGGGGTCACTCTCACACGGTAACTCTAGGTTCAGGTCCGTGTCTGTGTCTGTGTCCCTGTCCTCACGCTGATCATGTGGGCGTGGGCATGCAAGGAAGGCGCTGTAGTGTCCTAGCAGACACAGTCTAGTTGTTCTACATGTAATGATACACCTAACACCCACCCACCACTGATGTCACGAGACCACGTGACACAGCGAATAAAGAGAGCCGAGCGCACGTGCTCGAGGCTCACTAACCCACTATACCTCTGGTGTCTGTGTCGCAATTATTACGAGTATGTGGGCCTAAGGCCCCACGACTCGACAATGGCGACGAGGATGGGATTCTAAATCCACGCAACGCAGCCACCGCTGAAAGGGGGGAGGAGAATGCTGCCCGTGTGAAGGGCACCCCCTGACGAAGTGGCACTGTCCGCCGAGAGGCCCGAGGGGTGTGTGCATTGCCCCGGGCCTAGCCGTCGAGGAGGAGGTGATCGGGAGCTGACCCCGCACCTCTCTGGCCCCGCTGACTGCTGCCGTGCTGAGGGAGGCGTGTAAAGAAAGCCGACCGTGTGGAGCCCACCCGCAACGGCCGTGACCGACCCCCACCGGAGCGGAGTGCTGACAGGGCGGAGCCCACTCGCCACGGCCGCAGGAGAAGAATGGGCCCGTAGGCCGGAGGTGAGCCCGGGTGCTGCGAATGACCCCGGGGGGTCGCGGATGCCAGAAGCGACCCCCCTCACACAAACGCACCAAGCGGAGCCCACCCGCATGGCCATGGCGCCTTGCCGCGAGAGACGCGGCCGAACAAACTTTATATAAAGCAGTGCCAGCGGAGCCCACCCGCGGCCTGCCTGAATCATCCCCTGCCCCGCGCAGCGTGAGAAAAGGAGCTGCCGCGGGTGGGGAGAGGAAAAGCGAAAGCCCCTGGTGTCTGCACGCTAAGCGGAGTCCACCGCATCACCAGCGCGCCTCGCCAGGCGTGAGTGTGCCCCCAATGAACGTTAAACAAAGCACGACTCGGGGAGCCCACCCGCGACCTGCTTCCAGCGTCCCCCGCCGCGCAGAGTGAGTGATGTGCGGCGGCAGGGTGAAGAGATTACATGGGAGAGCTGCCGGTCCCTGAAAGTAAAGCGGAGCCCACCCGCTATCAAAGAAAAGCCGCACACAAGCGAGCGAGGCCAGCGGAGCCCACCCGCGGCCTGTCTCCAGAGTTCCCCGCTGCGCCCGGTATGTGGAGAGAGGCGGCGGGAGTGAACAAAGCCAGTGAAGCGCTGCTGGGTGGGCACCTATCAGGAGTCAACTTCTCCCTACCCCAGACCGTGCAGTGAGGGGTGCAACAACAAATGAACCAGCGGGGCTCACCCCGCATGACAGAAGATAGCCCCAAGCCCGCCCCCACCCGAGGACTTCGTGAGGCAAACCGGGAGGGCAAAATAAGGTGCACAGTATGGTAGCAGCACAAAGAAATATGCCCCCACCTCCAGAGCAACTGGCAGAAGAAATAAACGAGAAAGAGGGCATCCTGCAGCATAATGGGAGCCCACACCACAGCTGCATACTACCCCAATTGAAACAAAAGAGAAAAGTGAAGGGACTTACCTTCTGGTCAGCAGTGCCTCCTGCCCCCTCCTCTCCTGCATACTCCATGGCAACAGCAGGTCCCACAAGCTGCAACTGCAAGAGAAACGACAGGAAAGAAAGTCACCAAGAAGAGGAGACTGCTGCTGGAAGAAGAGCCACAGCCTACACTGCCATCTAGTGGACATTGGGGAGAATTGCACCAAAAGAAGCACAAAGAAGGAAACAAGCACAAGACAGCACAAGGGAAAGCCTATGAGGTGAAGCAAGCCTGCAGTGACGCGGACGAAGACGGAGACCCATCATCACTGCTGAAGTGACGCCTGTGGCCACAGGTGCTCACCGCAATCGCAGAAGACAACCTCACGCTGGACGGAGAGGAAGAGTCAAGACGTCTACCGCATGCAGCAAGATTCAAAGGCAACCGATGGAAGAGCGCAAGTGTACCCCGGACGCAGACAGTACAGGACAGCACCTAACAGAGAGGAAGCCACACCCAAAGCACCAGAAGACGTGCGAGGCAAGTACCCAAGTGCGAAGAAGAAAAGTGCGACACGCAAGTGGAAGAGCGACAACGCCAAAGAATCTAAAGAAGTGCAAGGAACAAAGCTACACTGAAGATGTATCACGACGGTACCAAGTGAAGCCAGAACTTGCCACTGCAATGCACACTGACGTGCAACGGAAGAGTAACGCAAAGTTACCCCGCAGCCAAAAGGAGGCGAAGCAACCAAGCACCTACAACGCCCCAAGAAGTTAAAGAGCCTCACCGGAAGCGTGCAAGAGAAGTGCACCCACCGGAGAAGGTCCATGGAGCGGTGAAGTTAACCCTCCGGAAAGAGCAGAGCACACGAAGAGCGCAGGTGAAACTGCGCCAACGTAAAAGCACTGCAGCAGAACAAATAGCGATCCCAACGATCGCGGATAGCGAGAAGACTCACGAAGAGGAAGCTGTCCACCCCATCTGGTAGCAAAGTAGATCGCCCAAGAAGAAAAGGATGATCCGACAAGCCAGAGGGGCACCCAAACAAAAGCCGATCACCAAGATGATCGCCCGTGAAGGAAAAAGAAGATAACCGACCTGCCAACAGGTCGCCAAGATACTGACCCGCCATAAAGGCGCAGCAAAGGTATTCTGCCAAGAAGTCAGGATGAAGATGTCCTGCCGTAAGACGTCTGTGAACTGAGAGATCAGGAGAATGTCCGAAAGTTGACCCGGAGAGACGGACGCAACACTCACAAGAAAAGAAGGAATAGGAGGCAAGAGAGAAGATTGTAATGACCGGTACAGTCCCCAAAGAGTGGAGAGAAGACAGTGTCCTAATGACAGGACAAGACCAGACGGAAACAGGCGGAGTGCACGCTGCTTGAAGAAGCCTGGTCAGCAAGACAAAGGAAGACAGGTGACCGCACCGTGTCGCGAAAAGGAAAGGGAGAAGAGTGGCACATCGCCATGGAGAAAAGAATGAAGGAAGAAGTCATGTGGCACGATGCCAAGAACAACATCTGGAAAAGGTGAGGAGAGGTGTGATAAGTCTACACACTTAAAAGAAGAAGAGGTGACACACCACAACATTGTGTACAGTGACCCACACGTCCAGGAGAACACTGAGAGCACCAAGAACAGAACAGCTTCCCAGTCACAAGACCCCGACGACCCGTGGACGGTAGGAGAGCACAGGCCGGACCATTGGCAACACCCACCTTTGGGATTGAACGGAAGTCTGGAAGCGGAGGGAGCTCAGATGGCCTGAACAAGGAGAACTGACCAATCCACACCAGCCCGTGGAGATCCAAGGGGCAAAGGCCTCAGGGACACCGGTGGCAGAGGGTCCCGACATGAGAGATGAATCCATCGCCATCTCACCTGCACGTCCCGGGAAGAAGAGGAACTTGTGCGCAAAGGCAGGAGTCAACAACTACCCTTCAGGTGGAGCTACGGACTTTGTGAGGTAGTACCCTCATCGTCTCCTCCATTCACACGCAGACTGTGGAGTTGGAGCAACGCTGTGGAATAATACCCGGCCTAGTGGAAACCTGATGCAAAGGGCCTCCGGTACATCTCGTGGCAGGAGAATACCCACGAGAGGGGCATCCTAGTGAGAAGAATGTCCTTCAAACACTCTATCCTTGCAATGTGAAGCCAAGCTGCTGACGGTGAAGAAACCGACGGACCAGCAGAAGACAACATCATCCCAGTCTAACATCTGGTTATCCTGTTTTGCGTCACCCTCAAAAGCAAGATCTCAGTGGACTGACCAACACAATTCCGCGGTGTAAGTCCAGAAGCGCACGCCCACCGAGAACCAAGACGTCAAGCCAAGAAGAACTAAAGTTTCAGCAGCAATTTCCATCACCGTCATCAAGCAAGCAGCTGAAGAGACTCATTGTAAATGTGTAATTACTGTATATTTATGTACTTCCTCCCACAAGTTCGGACTTTTGTTTTTCCTTAACTTTTATTAAAGTTTGGGAGGAATGTAGTGTCCTAGCAGACACAGTCTAGTTGTTCTGCATGTAATGATACACCTAACACCCACCCACCACTGATGTCACGAGACCACGTGACACAGCTAATAAAGAGAGCCGAGCGCACGTGCTCGAGGCTCACTAACCCACTATACCTCTGGTGTCTGTATCACAATTATTACGAGTATGTGGGCCTAAGGCCACACGACTCGACAGGCGCAAGGAAGACACCAGCTGCTCTTGGTCCGACAGCTTTAAACTCCTGGCTCGCTGCCCCCTGCAATTTCTACACAAGACTGACAGGAGCAAGGCAGGAGTGCGGCTGAGGGGCAAGCACCAGCACTCATACAGAAGCACCACACAGCCCAAAAACAGTGTTCGGACCCTATTCCATCCCACGGAGGACAACGCAAAACGCACAAAACAACTGCAGCAGCAGAGCAGCAGCGCATGTGGCCTCAGATCTGCCTAAGGCCGTTCTGGGCCGTTTTGGGAGACCACCGCAGCAATCCAGCAGGGAAGTGGTAAGTGGCAAGTTGCAGCGAGTGTGAACGGCCTGACAAGACCTTGAGCCGCCGGTGACTGCTGTGCGCCCCGCCTCCATGCTCATCCCCCTCCCCAAAACTTGCTTTTTAGCTGCATTTTAGCTGCTGAAAAGGGGAACAAAACCAACTCCGTGTTCCTGGGAAGATATATTGCAACTTTGCCTTTCCCCAAAAGCTTCATTCTAACAAAATAACTACCTAAGGATCCTTACACCACAACCATCCTCAAGCAAACTCAGCTTGGTACGCAGACATACAAACGTCAAGAGCTTAGCGCCCTGGCTCAGACTTAGTGATCAGTTGAACCATACCATGCATGGTAAGCCCCACAGCCTGGACATAGTGTGGGTCCCAACAAACCTGGTAAAATCCAGAAATGCGATCAGGAAATACAAGAGTAAGGGAGAAAAAAGACAAACATCCGCAAGCACCAGCAAAAAACGAAAAAGATGAAGACAAAGATGAGGACAATGAAGGAGCCCTGACTGATATCATACCCCAAACGCATAACTCTTTTGGTATGTACTCAGCAGACCCGAGCATGCCAACTATAGAGAGCATGGAAGCAACAGAAGCAATAGAAGTACGTCACAAGTGCGGTCCTATAACACATGCTTCACAATCTGCTGTAGGCACCTTGGAAAATTATTCCTAAAGAAGCGGCCTCACAAGCTAAGTGTGTTGAAAGTAAGAAGGTAACAGCAACCCAAACGGCTCTCAATAGGCACAACTCCTGCCCGAATAGCAGCAAACGAGCACTGATAACGGATTTTTTTAAAGGTTGCTATAAAAACAACAGAGGAAAACCGGAATCGCCATGTAATGAAAGCTACTAACTCCATTATTCAAACAGACAATGAAAAAGCCCCACAAAAAGACACCGATAAACACCTCCCATGTGACAGAAGCACCACTAATAGCGAGGTCGAAAGAAAGGAAAAGAAAGATCCCTGGCATACAGGTTTGGATCTCACGGGCGATAAAAATCAAGAATTCCAACGCCCCCAGTTATCAATTCCTAAAGCTTCCTGTCTTTTGGCGATCCATTAAAGAAAAGATTTCCAGGCAACAGAGGCATTAATCCACCACCATCCATCTCACAATCCCTACCAGGACACAGCAGTAGCAACGGTCAAAGCGTCCAAGATGATTATATTGAAAGTAACCTAGTATTTCAGTATAACACAACCACTTTGAGTCCACTGGGCATGCTAGATCCATCGCCTGTTAGTCAGGAGACAGCAACCCCAAACAACGACAATTGAGTTGATTCTGATTCACTCTTCTACATGCCAGAAACAGCAGAGCACTTTCGTCAGGATCTCTGCCAGGTCAATTCAAATTACGTACCAACACGCCAACTAAACCTTCCAGGATCCACCTCCCTGACATCACCAAACCAACTACTCAACCAAAATAAGGCTTCTGCTAGCAGGTCTTCAGGAAGTTTGAGTAAGCCACCCTCAGGGCAATCGCCCTATCAGGAACATCGTGCCAGCTCACTTTCACCAGAACAAAGTTGTACATCAACATCTTTAGTCTGGCCCCACTTGCTAAGGACATTGGACACAATTGTCAAAGCGATGACCCTCCACGCAGATAAACTGGACACACAAGTAGACCTCCTAAATATTCTCGCAATTCACGTCCAAGGGGTCGAACAAAAGCTCCACAGCTTTAATGAGATGATTCTGAAGGTGCAGCATGATCGGGAAACATCCTTTCAGATGTGCCACTGTCACAGCACCCAAATATTTATAAATTAGCATCTGTCCCAACCCTATTAACCAAACTATTGAGTTCAACCAGGGAAGTTCTATTCAAGCCCGCAAAATCAATAGAGAAGGAAAAAGCAACACCAATAAAGAAAGAAAAATTAGCCTCAAAGGAGCTAGATGTGGAATGCCATAACCCCTTGGAGGGGCAAAAAAGTAGCGAAATAGAGCATACCTCTGCACCAATTAAACTCACTACACCAACAACTTCAACGCTTAAACCATCAAGTATTCCCAATAACTTAGGCGCCCTGGATTCCTCATCTCAAGATCAACATAATCAGTCTCCTGCAAGTCCACTAAAGCCACCCAAGCTTTTATCAAAATGGGAGAGAAAACTACTGAGAAAGTCCAGAAAGTGCAAAACATACAAGCAAGGCTCAAGACCCATCTTTGGCATTATCAGATCTAAACGGAATTTATCAAGAAGGCAACGTAACCCAAAACAGTACGGAAGTAGTAACTCCCAAGGAGCAATCGACCACAATCCTTAATACGTACATCATGCCTAGTACCTCAAATCACAATATAACTGAAAGACCCCCCCCCTCAGAAAAAATGTACAGCCTATTCAAACCCGTAGTTAGGAAGGAAAATTATATTTAAAAAACTCAGGTTATACAATTAACAGCAAGGAGTTCCAAGATGGCAATAAAGAAAACAAACCAGGGTGCGGTCACTCTGGCTAATGAAATTGGCACAGATGTAAATCGAGACCCAGAAATAAACAGGGGAAGCGAAATCCAGTCACAAAAAAAACTCTGCGGAATCCCAAGAGTTACCCCAGATCTTTCGACAGCCTATGACAGTGAAAAAAGAGAAGTGTATTACTTAAACTATTTAAAGCGCTTCCTCTTCTAAGCCATATAAATACCAATGACATCGAAAGTATCGAGTTTAATCAAAATCCGAGTCCCATCGGTCAAGAATCCACAATAGCCACATTCACCAACAATACGCTGATCGAACATATTTGGAAGCAGAAAGACTCAATCGCCAAATGGGGAATCGAGTTACAAAAGATAATCCCCCCTCGTTACCCAAGTCTATTACAACCACTAGTTTTTTAAAAGGTGCAAAAGGCCCGGATTATCAAATCCAAATAAAGAGTAAAGAGTACCCGGCCAGGAAAATTACCGTCACGCTTGATCACCTCGAGGCAAGTACATTTTCGGGTCCTTGGGAACCGCACACAGAAGGCCCTGCCTTGGGAAGGGCACGAATAACTTCACCAATAGCCCAACACGCATATCAAGGTTGTAACATCTGTTCCTGGAATGTGCACGGCATACATTCAAAACTAGAAGACCCAGATTTCATGGACTTTATCATACAGTACAATATTCTCCTTTTTCGAGAATCTTGGCAGAAAATTCCATCACCAATAACTGGTTTCAAAGAATTCCTGAAACCGGCCAAGAAAGCTACAAAATATGGAAGAGCAAAAGGGGGGTCTCTCTACTTTTATCTCAACAGAAATCCCATGGCACAATTCCGCTATAGATCTAGACTGTTCCTGGATGTTGTGTGTCAAACTTGATGTTTTGGTGTCTTACAGCCTGCTAATTTGTAACATCTATATTCACCCCGCATTCAAACAAAAGACGAAAAGAACCGAACAACTAATAACTTCAATAACAACCTTAAAACTCACCTATCCAGATGCTAACATCATCCTGTCGGGCGATTTCAATATGAACTTACAATACGCAAGGAGCAAGGGCAAATTAGTGGTTACACCAGCCCTCAATCAACAGGATACATCTGGTAGGAGATGTGCAGCCCACCTGAGAGATCTCTCAATGTGTGTACTCAATGGTCGAGGTCCGACTGATCGACCTGCAGCATACAGCAGGGTCACAGAAAAAACATGCTCCACCATTGATTACACTTTTACGGATCACGATCTTCTTCCGTATATTGCAAATTTTCAAATAAAAGACAGGGCGGAAAGTGACCACCAGCCGCAATCGTTTACTTTATTAAAATCCTTTGCAACCTCAGAGAAAGCAAAGGCACTATCATCTTTAACACAATGTTACAACCTAAAACGCCTCCGCTGGAACAAGGATAACATCGAGGAGATCACAGGTACATATACTAGTCTTTTGTATAGACCCAACTCCGAAACACTGTCCATAAAAGCTTGGGAGTTTTTTATTTATGAAATTAACAAGACATTTTCTACGCACGATCACGCCTATAAAGCAGGAAATCGAAAAGGGGCACCCTGGTTCACCAAGAGCCTGAGGAAACAAAAACAACTACTAAATAAGTACCTCAGACAGTTACGATCCCAAGAACCAGAACGGCTCCAGGAACTCCTGCTTCAAATTTCAAATACAAGAAAAAAGTTAAAAAAGGACATAAAACTGGCCAAAAAGGAGCACCAAGAACACATTTGGGCGAAACTTCTTCATGCTTGTAAACTAAGGGACTCCAAGCTCTTCTGGAAACAAATCAATCGACTAACCAATGGCCGGAATCAACATCATAATTCGGATATATCAGAGGCCACTTGGAGAGCCTATATTGAACTTTTATACAACGAAACATCACCCCCATTGACCCGTAACAGTGGATCATCAACAGGGAAGGGGGCCAGCGGTGGAGGTAAAGTCAACGACATCGTGACCCATGAATCTCCTGAGAATTTTGTGTTGTTTTCAGAAATCAAGTTAAAAAAATCATTAAAAAACTAAAATCTGAGGAAGCCCCAGGTCCGAACGGATTACCAAATGCCCTGTTCCGGCATGACCCCCTATTTTGGTCACATCTCCTGACTCCTTTCTTTTCTAAAGCTACAGCCTGCAGTCTAATACTGAGTCTTGGAGAGGAAAAATTCTCAATCCAATTTACAAGTCGGGCTCCCGCTCAGATCCCTCCAATTACAGGTTGATCGCACTGATAGATGTGGAGGCAAAAAATGTATGCTTCAAATCTTCTGGTAGAGTTAGAGGCTTGGGTCAGATGAAAAAACTTAATACCATACACACACACTGGATTCCGGGCTGGAATGGGCACCCTTACGAACATCTCTGCGGTCACCCTTCTAGTCAACCAAGCCTTCACAAAATCAAGGCCTCTGTATGCCTGCTGTGTAGATCCTAAAGCGGCTTTTGACAAAGTCTCAAGAGTTACGCTATGGGCAAAAATGCAAGACTGGGGGTCCCGCCCAGGCTCCTGGATGCCATCATTAATCTCTACTCTAATACGTGGGTCCAAATCAAGAAAGGAGACAGGTCCAGCGTAACTGGTAAGATCCCAACATCATATGGACTAAAAGAAGGTTGCGTTCTATCGCCTTGTCTGTTTAATATTTATACCTTCGATCTTGACAAGTGCCTCCAGTTAATTACAGCTGACCCCCCAAAATTGGGCAAAATACCGACACCATGCCTCCAATACGCAGATGACATTGTGTTGCTAGCACAAACTCCCGTTGGCTTGCAGAAATTGATTACGAGATTAGGAGCGTACCCCACCTTGAACCAACTCACAATTATTCATCAAAAGACAAAAGTTATAAGTTTTTCCAAACATAACAAGACATTGAAAAGGCATACTTTCTCTTGGAAATTGGGAGAGCAACCACTAGCACAGGTAGCTTCTTACAAATATCTAGGTTTCCAGCTAGATTGCAAGCTGGCCTTTAAGCAACAAGTTCATTGAAAGCACTGTTTAATGATGGTTTGCCATCCTTTTCTGATTTTTAAATGAATCAATAAAAGTATATTTGACTAACTGACTGTATGTGAGTATAGGGGGGAGGAGGTGTCTGGGAGAATACAGGCCACTCACTGTAATCACTCTGGAGGCTGTGCCAAAACATATTATAAAAAATAGAGCTAAATTCACCACCACATCTCCTACCCCACCGGGAATCTTCACAGGGACCTGAGTCGAATACATCTAAGTAGAAAAAGAGCCCAATGTGTTTTGGACATTGGAGTAACTGGCCAGTCATACAGTACTGTGTGGATACTATTGTGGTCCAAAAAAACTATTAAAAACTCCTAAAGATTCCTTACTGTGTCATAAAGGGTTTATAAGAAGTGCAACCCTTTTTGCATATATTTTTAAAAACCCTATAAATGCATGTACCCTCTTTTTGAGGGATAAGACAACATGAAGCATTATGCAGTTCCTGAACTTCAACGTCCATGATGCTTCGTGAGGATTGAACCACATGTTTTCTACTACGCATCCTGTGATGGAGACACTTTGGGAAACACAGAAAGAGTGGGGAGAAAATCCCCCTCTCCTACAGATCAGTCTTGGACTCTTGCTCTGTTCACATGCAGCGGGGCTGACCGGCACCATCTCAGATGATCCCACCCACTGTGATCATAGAGTTGCGGTAATGTAAACCACGGCACGTATGCTTTAATGGGGTGTGACCAGATACATTGCGGCTCTATGATTGGTCCATTTCGGGGCCGATGCAGGTGGGTTGGATTACCTTTTTTTTTTTAAATGGGCAATTAAGCAGCGAGGGGTGTTTCCCGTTTTTCCCTTCAAATGCCAACAGGCCTCTTTGCCTGCTACCAGCCGGCTATTCTTTGGGGGTACAGTAGAACCTACACGAACAGTCTACCTTGATGCAGTAAGTTATTTGAAATATAACTCATTTAGTGAATGTGTATACTGCATTGCTGTCTCTGATCCAAATATATGTACAGTTAGGGATAGGCTAATGAGCTGACAGTACTCATAACTAAGTATGTAGTCACTAGTTTAATATTATGTTTCTCTACCTTCTTCCTTTACCAACGCCACCCTTTCTTAGATTTCTACCTTACAATGGGATCATACCTACAGAGTGAGACTAAAGGATACATATACCCTGAACAGACCATGAGGCAAATAGACTTTATACCTTCGGTAATGACAATAATGGGTTGAGGGACGGCATATGGGGTCCCAATAGTCACATGTTGTTTCACCTCTGCATGTGTGTTCTGTGTGAAAGGCTACGTTTTCATCACTGTGTCACATTTGCTATAATGTTTTAGGTTTTTGTGTTTGGAAATGTCTCTCCACAAAAAATTAAGCTGCCTTGATGGGAAGGTTCCCACTAAGGACTGCGCTATTTGTATCTTTGTACCGCTATTGTTACATTTATGTTTATCTCTCACCCCCCTTGAATAGGTTCATGTACCTGATGTTCTTCTATTAGAGAGGAAGGCCCTCTCTATATATTATTCTCTTTGGTGCCCTTCACAGTTAGTATATTGGCGAGAGTAAACTTGGACTTAGCCCTGATTAATGCTCGAGACCTTTTGGCTCATTTAGATGGGCAGAAACATGTTGGCAAACTCAGTCAGTAGCCATATATATCCTCTGACAATACCTTACAGATTTTAATAAGCTCATGAAACCATTCTGAATATAAAGGATACTTTTGTGGGTTATCCTAAGGCTTTTTATTCTTTGAACCGGATCCAAATTTTATCCCAAAAAAGTAGGTAATTTCTAGGAACTCCCATAGGTCAGCCCCAACCACTGGCGTAACGAAAAGTGAGGGGGCCTCCCTGCACGGTACTTAGGGGGCCCCCTCTGGGCTCAATCAGGAGCTCTCCCGGCCAGAGTTCAGTGCCGAGGAGTCACAAGCTTTCTGCTAGGAGCAATAAGATTGAGGAAGAAGATGCCCGTGCAATAGCTTGAAAACAAGCCTCTTAAACTTTGTCTATAATATTATATATTTTTAAAGCACCTTTTTTACTCCATCATGGGGATAGTTCGTCAAGTACCTTTACCATGGTATTTTATTTGTTGAAAGTTCTTAAATGTATTGATATTTGGATGATATTATATAAAGTGTTCTATTTTAACGGGATCCAGGTGGTTATTTAATGTATATGTAATATGTGTATGATGAGGACCCTCTTAACGGACATGTATATTACCCTTTCTTTTTTAAATAGTTTGTCTATTGAAATGTGTGTACATGTTTTTTTTTTTTTATATATTTTTTTTCTTAATCCTCATTTGCCGTCTTGCCGCCCATGTCCTTATTCCTTTCCAACCTCTGGGCTGTTGTTGTCTCTTAGGCTGGTCTAGAGTAATGGGGCGTAGACAACACATATTTTTGAGTCTGATCCCCTCTCGACACTCCTTCTTGACCACCTGACCCAAGATGTGTGTCCTCCACCATCTCTATTCCTCGTTATCGAATCCAAATTCCAGCGAGACAGGCACGGGCTTAATCATTGGATTTTTAACATAACTATAACTTTAACCAAAATTTTGCAGGAAGGGTATCCAAAAACCTCTATTTCTTTTAGAACAATCTAGCATGTCTAACTTTGCTATGTATCTCATAGCTAATATCCAGTCCAATAAGGTAGGACTGAATGGTGAAACCCATAGTTTACATATCTCACGACGTGCTAATAACATAGCATAAAAAATAAGTCTAACATTGTTACCCAAAACTCTATTTTGTAAATCATATCTCCCAGAAATAATTAATTCGGGGCTTACCTCAATGGGTTGGTTCAATGATTTGGAAAGGGAGTTACTCACGTCAATCCAAAATTGTTTGATATTCGGGCATGATACGAACATGTGTAAGTCATCGACATTTGGGGCTTTACATTTTGGACATTCCACCAATCCTCCTTCTTTAAATTTAGAAAGCCTGTACGGAGACCAGTATGCCCTGTGGATAGTAAATAAAACATTTCGCCTTAGATTGGCAGGTTTAACAATTCTATATAGCATGCTCATAGTTACTTGCCATTGGTCTTCTGTAGCAATCCTTGGCAAGCTATTCTTCCACAGGGTCTCAGGTAGATCAAATATCCCATCCTCCATTTCCAATATTCGCCAGTACCAGCAAGCAACTTCCTTCTTAAAGACCGTTAGCTCCAGTTTTAATTCAAAATCGTTTTCCCGTCCAATCCCTGATCCTGCATGGTTTGCCCAACTTTGAATCTGCAAGTACTTATATTTTGAGAAAACTGGGCCCCAGTTTTGTTGACATGAACTCCAGGGAATCAATTTTCCATCCTGAAATAAATCTCTCCATCTTTGTAGGGCTGGCTCCTTTGTCAAATTTAAAGCTAACGCATCTCTTGTCCAGGTCGGAGCTCCCGGCGATTCCCATATCGGAGCCATATAACTGAGATAAGGGATCTTAGTTATTTTTCTTATTTTATACCAAGTCTCGGCCAAATCTTTCAGAGTCTTGAGTTTCACTTTTTTGAAAAACTTAGGGTCTCCAAACTTATATAAATAACCAAACTCATGATAACCTGATATCTTCAGCATTATTTTAAAAAGTTCGCCGATCTGAGAATGAACAAGGGAACCCAATAACATCCTGCAATTTTTCAAACAAAAAGCCCATGCATATATTTGTAAATCGGGAGCCGCCAATCCTCCTTTATTTATACTTCTTCGTATTTTCCTCCATGAAATTCGAGAGGTTTTTGATGCCCAAATAAATGAAGTTATCATACTTTGTATTTTTGCCAACCATTCTTTTTTAAAACACAGCAGAATAGCTTCAAACAAAAAAGTAATTTTTGGTATAATCACCATCTTTACAAGATTAGATCTCCCATATATTGACAAAGGTATGTTCATCCAGCCCTTTAGCATATCACCAACCTCTTTTTTTACTCTGTCCAGATTAGTTTTAGCCAAGTCCTCAATCTTCTGAGTGATCCTAACTCCAAGATATCTCATTTCTGCTGTAGTTTTTACTCCTCTCGCGTTAAGATTCCAGGTCATTATTTCGGTCTTTTCTTGGTTTAGCTGGTAACCAGAAATCCTACCAAAGTCCTTTGTTATCTTTACTAGATTTTCCAAAGAGCTAACTAAACTAGTAGAATAAACAATAATGTCGTCCGCATATAAACCTAATTTCCTTGACCAATTCATCACAGCAAAAGGGGGTATCGCTTCTGAAGCCCTGATTTTACAGGCTAAGGGTTCTATATATATATTAAAAAGTAAAGGTGATAAGGGGCATCCTTGCCGGGTGCCCCGCATTACCCTAATAGCGGATGTAAGAGTGCCATTTATAAGTACACGTGAAGTCGGAGCACAATATAGTGAAAAAATGGATTGTGTAAATTTATCTCCTAAATTAAGATGTTGCAAAAGAGTTTTTAAATAAACAAAATTAACACGGTCAAAAGCCTTGGCGGCATCTAATGCTATCACTGCCAAGGGATAGTCATACTTAGAGGCTAAATCTATCATGCCTATCAGAGAGTAGGTAAGGTCTTTTAAATACCTCTTTTTAATAAAACCTCTTTGATCTTCATGTATCAATTTATGGATGATTTTACTAAGCCTGTCAGCCAAAATGTTTGTAAAAAATTTATAGTCGCAATTTAAAAGCGAAATCGGCCTGTACGCATCCATATTTTTGGGAGATTTCCCTGGTTTGAGTATTAGAACAATGTTTGCCTCATTCCAGGAGCTTGGGATCTTCTCTTCCCCCCTAAATATTTTATTATATAAGTGACAAAGAGTGGGGACCAACGTACTATCAAAAGCTTTGTAGACTTCTGCGGGTAGACCATCCGGTCCAGGGGCTTTTCCCCTTTTGCTGTCCTTGATAACTTTCATCAGCTCCTCTTGAGTCATTTCCTTATTAAGCCCTAACATGTCCTCATCTGAAAGTGGTTTTATTAAAGATAACCAGGTCTCCATCTCAACCCTATCCGGACAAAGATCTTCTGCATAAACATTCGTGAAATATTCCTGAAATGCTTTAACAATCAGTTTATTTTCTGTTATAGTTTGATCTATGCCTGGTTTCTTGATCTCTTTAATATGATTCCGTACAACATCTTTCTTGGCTTTCCAAGCTAATAACTTGCCACATCCCTCTCCATATGAAAAATGTGCCAGCTGACTAGCTTCCCATCTCTCTTTAACTCTCTGTGCAAGTAACGCAGTGAGCTGAACCTTTAAGTCTAAAAAATTTTTCTCCCAAGGGCCATCTAAGGTAGTCGCATCCTGGGAAGTCCGATTCATTTCGCACTCTCGAATCTCTTTTTCTAACTTTGAAACCTGACTATAATACAGTCTTCGCCTCTTCGCCCCCTGAACTCCCATTCTACCTCTCATAAACGCCTTACACGCTTCCCACACTATATCATCCTTAGCTGAGCCTACATTTACTTCTAAAAAAACTTGTATCTCTTCTTTGAGAATCTCTAAGGTTTCTGGGTCACCTAAAATTGTCCGATCTAATCTCCAAACTGAGGTAACTTCTTCTCCTTCCAAACTCAAATTTAAACTCACCCCAGAGTGGTCTGATAGATGCGCCCCTACATGATCTACCCCTGTAACTCTCTCCTTCAATCTATTATCCACCAAAAAGAAATCTATCCGTGATTTGTGTTTATATTTTTTGTTATGAAAAGTAAATCCCAACAGTTGTGGAAATTTACATCTCCACATATCACAAAGTCCAAGTTGCCCCATCATTGACTTAACTTTGGCAGTCATTTTAGTGTTCATTATTGCTCTATTGTTACCCGCTCTATCCATCTTCCCATCCAATACCGTGTTAAAATCCCCTGCCATAATTACCTTACCAGGAAAATCTAATAACTCCAATTCAACTTTCTCTAAGACTGTGGGGTCATCTATATTCGGACCATAGTAACCCACCACTGTCAACACTTCACTCGAAAGTCGCAAACTACAAATCACCCATCTTCCTCTACTATCTACTACACTTTTTTCGACTACTATGTCAGATCCTTTTCTTATCAAAATAACCACCCCCTTCGTAACCAAATCTTGGGATGTAAAAAAAGCGCTTGCAATTCATTTTTGAGTGGTAAATATCTCTTTACTTTCCTTTTGTGTTAAATGTGTTTCTTGCAAGATGATGATCTGTGCGGATGAGTCTTCTAAGTATTTCAGAATCAGCTGTCTTCTAGATTTGACTCGGAGCCCATTAACGTTCCATGTGAGGAACCTTAATTCCTTATCTCTGGCCCCACTCATCGTACTTATCGTGCTTGCCATATGCTACCCATCTTTTCTTCCTGTTTAAGTCACAGCAAGACTGCTCATGAGGAATATTTTTTATAATTTTCTCCCTTGCCCCTATCCCACCCCTCCCCCTACACTCACTTCCCACCCTGGAAAACCCAACCATTACTCCCATGGCCTAGGCCTGTGGATGTCTTAGTGGTGGTATCTCTTAATTTTACGAATTGTTATGGCCGATATTCTTATTTCTTTACATTGTGAATAACATCCAAAAAAGCATCAACCTCGTCCACTGTACGGAAATTATACATTTTGTTATGCCACATAACTTTTAGAAAGGCGGGAAATTTTAATTGAGCCGTGGCTCCTATCTCTCTTAGTGGTGTCAATCGCTTTCCCATCTCCCATTGCCTATTTGCTGTAGCCGGTGACAGATCTGACCTAATGTCAACTGGTACTCCATCTATTACAATAGATTTTTTTTTTAAAGCCAGTGACAGAATTTTTTCTTTTAATGAGTAGGTCGCAAAATTAATCAAAATTTTCCTTGGCTTAGCCCGGTCAGGATTCAACCTAAAAGGATCTCGATGTATTCGTTGTATATCACGGGCCAAACTTTCCTCATCTTCTTCTAGTGCTAGCTCTTTCTTCAGTAACTGCACTACAAAAGTCTTTATGTCTGTCCCGTCTTTTCCTTCTGGAAGCTTAAGAATTTTTAGATTATTACGCCTTTGCATATTTTCAAGCCTTTCTAACCTATCATCCATTTGCCTATCTTGAGAATATAAAGTCTCTATCTCCTTTCGATTATCCTGGACTCTTCCCTGCACAGTTTTCATTGCAGATTCCATCTCTCCTGCACGTATCGTTAGTTTATCTATCTTATCCTCAAGCAGGACGCATGTAGCACTAATGCGCTCTTGATTCTTTCTAGAGGCTTCGAACCCTAAATGGATATCTTGTTCAAGTTTTCTTAAAAGTTCCATGACAGAGACATCTGTTGAGGCAAAACTCTCTTGCTGTCTTAAAGTTGACTCAGCTTTAGAAAACATCGACTTTTCATTCATAGGAGTTTCTTCTCTCCTTGTAAATATATCTTCTTCCGCCTTATCTTCCATAGCATCAATAGGTGAGCTTTCAGCTGATTCACTTAATGTAACTGGTATGTTAGATTGAACTATCTGTTCCGTAGGTGGCTCTACATCACAACTACCTCCCTTGTCCCCCTCCATCTCTGTATCCAAAACCTGAAATGGGTTGGGTGTTGAAAGAGCTGACCAATCTTGTTCACGTTCTTCCATATACTCAGACTCTACTACCTTGCCAGTCCTATTTTGGGAAACAGAGTCCGGTTTCAACACCAACACTTTTGGAACTGGCTTAAAATATAGGTTCAGTGAGGGAGCTACAGGGGTCTTAAACACAGCCTTCTCTTTCTTTTGTCTTTTTTTCTTTTCCCCCTTTGACGGTGAGACCTTAAATTTATACGTTGTAGACCTAGGGAAAGCACTTTCCTCTGACTCAATATTATTTATTTGTTCCACTTGTGTATTATCACTTTTACTTATCCCCACAAGACTTTCTTTGTCCCACTTCTTGCTCCTCAATTGATATCCTGTGGGCTTATCTCCCTCCTTCCCCCTCTTGCTTACTTGTCCAGCAACAGTCCGCTGTGATACACTCTTGAGCTCGAGGCTGCTCGTAGCCGCTTCCAGCCCTCGGCCCCTTCCTCCACTTGTTGGAGTGCCGATTTTTGCAAGCACTCGGCGGCCTCTGCAGACACCCTGCGCCGCTCGCTCCCAGCTCCCAGCCGGCAGGTAACGCGACTCCGCCCCCTCAGTCTCGATCTCGGCGGGTTGTTGCTCTGCGTTCTCCGCCATCCGCCGCTGCCGCTGCTGCAGATCTTCCGTGTTCAGCCGGCAAACGGCTTCCAGTATCCTCCGGTAGCTCGCCGTGGCTCCCCACACGGTAAGCGCTCGCAGGGAACAAGCACCGGCAATCAATAATCGGCCTCACGCATTAAGCTGACACCACCACGATCCCTGACATCCGCGACCCGCTGATTAGCCGGCCGCCATGAAGATGCCCGTGCAATAGCTTGAAAACAAGCCTCTTAAACTTTGTCTATAATATTATATATTTTTAAAGCACCTTTTTTACTCCATCATGGGGATAGTTCGTCAAGTACCTTTACCATGGTATTTTATTTGTTGAAAGTTCTTAAATGTATTGATATTTGGATGATATTATATAAAGTGTTCTATTTTAACGGGATCCAGGTGGTTATTTAATGTATATGTAATATGTGCATGATGAGGACCCTCTTAACGGACATGTATATTACCCTTTCTTTTTTAAATAGTTTGTCTATTGAAATGTGTGTACATGTTTGAAGGGTGTGCTTTTATGGCTCTCATCAGCCAAACGAAGTATTTTCGACTCAACTCGGTTGAATCTTTCCACGGCACCATTTCCCGCAAGATGACAGAGGGAAGTGGTCTTACATATAATGCCATTATTCCTCAAGAACCTTTAAATGCCTCAGAGGGGAATTGAGGACCATTATCACTAACTATGTGCTTTGGTAGGCCTTCTCTTAAAAACATTCCCTCTAGAAGAATAATGATAACTCCAACATCAGCTTTTTCCATGACTTCAACCTCAGGCCATTTAGAAAAATGGTCTAAACCACAATTACATACTTTTGCTCATCATTCTCCCACACATGACCAGTAACATCAATACCAATCCTTTCCCACAGCATGTTGGGGCATTCCAAAGGATGGAGAGGTGGTCTACATGTAAAATGAGTCTTATACGAATTTTTACAAGCTATACAATTTCTTACTTTCCTTTGTTATGTTAAAAATAAATTGTAGAGCGCACCTACAAGGGTCGATTTCTTAGTGCTAAATGTAGGAGTAGCCTGAGTCCTGGTGAGTTATTCATATGCCTGAATGAACAGCCATGTTCTTAAGGAGTCTCCTGAATCTCAGAAGGTCTGTACAGGATCTGATGTCAAGGGCGTTCCAGAAGCAGGGGCCCAGTCCCACAAACATGCTGCTGCCTAATAGCTTTGATTTATAAGATGGTGAGACCAGGAGGTTCATGTGGGCTGAGCGCAAATTGCGGGTAGATTTGTGTCTCTGAATAAGATTGGAAACAAATTTTGTGCAGGTGCCATGTAAAGATTTAAAAATTAGGCCCCAATTTTGAAAGCACAGCGTTGTGATATGGGGAACCAATGTAGCTTCCTCATAAGATGGGAAGCATGTTGCCATCTGGGCTGGTGGAAAATAAGTCTTGTGACCTGATTCTGCACAAGTTGCAGTCTTTTAACTAGATATAGCGGCACACCTAAGTAAAGTGATTTAGAGTAGTCTATGTGGGAAATGATCAAGGCTAGAACAGCCTGCACCAGTGCTTCCCTAGTGAGGAGTCTGGTGATTTTCCTTATCTTCCGGATCTGGAAAAACAGGTAGAAACTACCATTTCAATCTAGGACTTCATGGACAGGTCGCAGTTAATTGTAACCCTGAGGCTCTTAGCTGAGGAGGATGGGGTTGGGGGAGAAACCAGCTCATATGGCCAGAAGTGTGAGCTCCAAGGATTTCGAGCTACACCTATCAGGATCAGCTCAGTTTTATACAGGTTTAACTTTGGAGGGTTGATGTTCATCCAGTTGCGGATGTGTAGGATGGTGGCTTGGAATTCAGTTGTGGACTCAGGCGTGTTGTTGATGGTAAATATTAGTTGCAGGTCATCTGCATAATTGAATGTGCTCACATTTCTTTCTCTTAAGGACAGAATCAGAGGGAGTAGATACAGATTGAACAGGTATGGGTATAATGAAGATCCCTGTGGCACTCGACAAGTTGACTTCATATTAGGTGCAGTAAAGTGTAAAGTGGCAGAGGTGAAGAGACTGGTAGCAGTCCTCCAAGAAGGATGTAATACAGCTTAGAGCCGAGCCATGAAGTCCTGTGGCCCTGACACGGTCCACTAAAAAGCTATGGTCGACTGTATCAAAACCCAGAAGTAAGTCCAATAACACCAGAGCCTGCGGGTGCCCTTGTAGGCTACCTTCCTTAGTTCATCCAACACAGTCAGTATTACTGCCTCAGTTGAATGAGAGGGACGAAACCCTGGTTGGTGGGGATCAAGGTATTGAGACAGTTCAATGAATGAGCAGAGGCAGTTTGCTACATGGGATTCCAATACCTTGGCCAGAAAGGGAAGAGAAGATATGGGGCAGTAGTTAATCAGGATCTGGAGGTCTGCCCCAGGTTTTTTTTAAAAGGGCAACTATGATAGCTTTTTTGAAGTCTCTAGGGACACAGCCCTGTGTTGATGACTCATTCAGAAGCAAGAGGGCAGGGTCAGGGTTTGCAGTGAAGACTTCTGAATGTGAGGTAGACAGCTATCAGTAGGGGATCCAGATTTGACTTTGATCAGTAGTTCCACAAGTTCTTCTCTACTGATTGCCATGAAATGATGAAGGGAGCAGGGGTTTGTCAAAGCCGTTGGTAATGCCTCATAAGCACAGCTGGCAGGAATTCTGGCTTTAATCGTATTATCTTTCTCAATAAAAAGAGTATTTAAGGAGTTGCAGAGCGACTGGGAAGGAATAGATTTTATTGTGACTATCAGGATTGGACAGCTCATTGACAATTGCAAATATTTCTTTTGATTTATTGGTTGAGTTCAGGATCTTTGAAGAGAAATAAGTGGCCTTAGTGGATTGTATGGATTTTTTATATTCCTTAAGTTGACCTAAGTAAATGTCTTTTTTATCAAGGGAGTAGTTCCGTCTCCACTTCCTTTCAGTTTGGCAGAGGGCTAGTTTTTGAGTCTTTAAATCTTCTGAGAACTATCTCTGGGCGCCTGGCTGTTTTTATTATCCTGATGTGGGCATGTTTGTTACTAGCTGCTGATAACCAAGCAGTGATGTTATCACTTAGGTTAACGGATGGCTGATTAGTGGGAACAGTGTTTGCCAGTGAACTACAGAAGGCATTAATGTTAATACTGTTCCATTTCCTTGCCATGACCCCTCCTTTAACTGGGGGTTTGACTGCAGTTACATTGTTAAGCACAAACTTTATTAGAGAGCGAGGGGGACACTGTCAATGCAGACACTGTAAGGTTAGATGTCCAAATTTGATCTAGTGTGAGCCCTTTGATGTGTATGGGTGATGTCACGTGTTAAGTACAGTTCAACCCACTAAGTAGATCAGTCAATTCTGCAGAGTTTGGTCCACCCATCACATCATTGACCCAATAATTAAAGTCATGGATCAGCAACATTTTAGGATGGTTGATTATTAGATGGGCCATCTACTCACCTAATGTTCTGGGGAAAAGGGGCACGTTCTGGGGGCCTAGATAGTAGTACACAAATTATGGGTACTAGAGCCAAGTCCAGTTTAATAACTAGATTGTCTACCGAGGTGATGGCTAGCATAGTGAGTGTGGTGAATTTCAGTTCCTGACATCTTATGGTGGCGATCCCTCCACCAATTCTCCCAGCTGGTCGGTTCACCTGAAGGATGTAGTAGTTGCTGGGAAGGGCGGCCAGAAATATCGGAGGCAAACTCCTGTGAGAGCCAGGTTTCAGTTATTAAAAGAATGTCTGGTTTAGTTGAGTCCAGTAGGTAAAATATATCTAGTTGATGCCTTAACAGGGAGCCCCAGTTTGGATATGTGATTGTGAGTTCCAATGTCTCATGATTATCCTATTGCTCTGTTTTTCCTGCAACAGAGAGAGATTGATCAAGTTCAGGGAAGGAGACCCTAGTTTTTGTAATCCCTGACCTGACCAGTCTGGGGCCAATGGAGGGTTTGAGAGGGTAGTTTTTGGAGTGTAGAAACTTTAGATCAGACGAGGTGTAGTTTAGAAATTGGGCATAGTGACTGGCCCCTGACCCCGGACAGCTGCGGACGTCCATTGATGGGATTGCCTTTGGCATGCCTTCGGTGTTCCCGCTGCAGGTGAATGCTGCACTCCTGCACTCCGACCGGCATTAAATGGCCGGCTGCAGCCTTAGCTCCTCTTCCCGCACTCTGTGATTGGACGTCCTTAATTGGCATTCACCAGGAAGTGAAATTGCACTTAGGCAGTGTAGCGGGAATGAGCCTTCGCTACCGAGTGAGAGGAAATCTTTAAAGCTTTAAAATACAGATTTAAATTCAATTCATCAACAACATGGAATCATGAGTTAAAATGGTTCGCACAGGGCAGTGGCAGAGTCCTAAGATGCCCGCTCCCGTGCTGTGACCAGCATTAAACAACGGGCTGCAGACTTAGCCCCTCCTCCTGCCCTCTGTGATTGGATGCCCCTAATGGGCATTCATCAGGAAGGGAAATCGAGACTTAGGCGGCGCAGTGGGAACAAGCCTTCACTACCGAGTGAGAGGTAAGCTTTAAAGCTTTAAAATACAGATTCAAATTTAATTCAGCAACAACATAAAATCATGAGTTAAAATAGCTCGCGCAGGGCAGCAGCAGAGTCCTAATTGTATATCCAAATCAGGCCACCAATAATAGTCCTTGAGTCTGCTTTAAAGTTTACTAATGCCCAAATGACGCTCATGGCATATATTCAATATTTTGGATTTCAAACCCACTGACACTCCTCATGACCAGACCCCTGAATTCAGCGCATGCTACAATGACCACATTGTTAGAACGTGATACCTTTACATCGCAAGTCATTAGATCAACTTGCTGTAGGGGGTGCGCTGGATTTAGGAATAGTATAATTTACTATTCAAACGCTAGCCTGTGCAACAGTAGGGAGTTGGAACAGTAAATTATATGATTCCTTAGGTTAGAGCGCCCCCTACAGCAAGTTGTTTGAATGACTTGCGATGTAAAGGCATTGTGTTCTAACAACGCAGTCGTTGTAACTACCGCATTGTAATAGTTACGCGGTGATGACAGCATTGTAAATGCTTTTTCCAAGACCCCCTTCACACGTCAGTTTGTTTCGCAGCGCCCAAAGTATTAACTCTTTTTCCACGTTTTTTATCGGTCCATCCTTCATTCATTCTAGATTTGACTTCCTGTAAAATATTATTTTTCCACCTGGGCTGTTAACCATGCATTTTCTGAAATGCCTTGTATATCTTCCAAGATATTGGCCACACAAAATATGTCATTCTCCACCTTGTTAGCTTTCTGCAATGGTAAAGGCAAATGACTTAAGAAATTCACCACAACATTCTTCACTCCAGGCATATATTGCACATTATAATCTAACAATCTCACCGACACGCATGCTAGTCTTGGGGAAGCATTGTGGAGTCCTTTGGAAGCTAGGACTTTTGTAAGGGTGTGTTATCACTGCGAAGTGTAATCTTATAATCCCAAATATTCTGCCTGAAGTGTTCCATACTCCAGACGCATGCTAATGCTTCACGTTTAATGACTGAGTATTTCTCCTCTGTGGGCGTGACTGAACGTGAAGCAAAAGCAATCATTCTTTTTATGCCATATTAACCCCTTTGCGCAAGGACTGCACTGATACCTTTACTATTGGCAGCGCATTGCAAATATCATTTTTGATGGAATTAAAAACATTTTCACACTCTTCTGTTCATTCAAATTTACATTTCTGTTTCAATAGTTGTCTTAAATCATACATTTTAGCTGAAAACTCTTTTACAAATTTTGATAAAAATTCTACCAGGCCCATGAAAGCTCTGGCCTCTTCTTTATTAATAGAAGAAGGAACACGTCTGATAGCTTTTAATAACTCATTTTTCAGTTTACTATCTTCTTCTGAGATTTCATGACTTAGGTATGTTACGCATTCACTTGCAAATCTGCACTTGTTACTACCTACCATCAATACTTTTTTTCCCAAGATCCTCATCACTTGATCCAATTTCTTGTTTTGCTCTTTTCTGGTACTAACCATGACTAAAATATCATCCTAATAGGAGTAAATCTTTTAGGTCCTAAAAAATAATATGCGTAAGCCTTTGAAACATGGCTGCCGCTTAGGCTAATGCAAAATGTACCCTTTTAAATCTGAAACATCCAAAAAGTGTCACAAAGGTGGTAAGACTTTTACTTTTTCGATGCAAGGGGACCTGCTGGTATGCCGCAGTAGGATCAATACTCGTAAATCACGTCATGCCTTTAGTGAGTGAGAGCAGCTCACTTTTCTTACGGAGGGGGTACTGATTGACAAGAATGTTCTTATTAGGTTCTCTAAAATCGATGCATAATCTCAACTTCCTGTTTGGTTTCTTGGCCACAACAAGTGGTGCAACCCATTCTGCTGCTTCCACTTGTTCAATAATACCTTCATTCTGCAACTTAAGTAACTACTTTTCAACTTCTAACTTTGTGGGTGCTAGGTTGAGCCCCAGACTTAAGTTGCATTTTGTGAAGGAACCCTTTAAGTTTCCCAATCCTCCCAGAAAACACAGAAGGAATTTGTTCTGCCATGTCCTTGCCCAGCATGTCTTCTGGTTGTATTAAAAGGATTGGTTCTGGGCCATTGGGATCCAACATTATTCCCAACCTACCCTGATCAAACCAGCCCTGGACAGATGGACAATTAACAGCCACATATAGTGTGCTAGAAGTTTCTCTGTTCTTGAACCTGAACATCAATTCTCTGAATCCTACCATGTCAATGGGCTCTCCTGTGAATGTTTTCGGTGCAATATCTGACTGTATCAAGGTATCCCCTAAAACAGGTTTAAATTTATGTTGCCACACATCCTTATTGATTGTGCTATAAGGTGACCCGGAATCGGCCAAAATCTAAATGGACACGCCACCTACAGTCACCTCACAAATTGGCTTCTTCTTCTTAAATAGTACATCATCATCGATGTTCAAGACACACAAATGTAGCTCATCATCTGCAGAGACATTAGAACTGGCATCAGTATCAGGATCAATGAATTTCACCTCTTCTAAGGTTTTGGTTTTCTTTGGCATACCTCATGAAAATGGCCTATAAAGCCGCAATTTGAACACTTCTGTCTACGTGCAGGACAATTCTTGTCATTAGCTAGTGGTATTTACTTCCACATCTATAACATTTCCTGTCACTCGAAGGATTATACTTCTTAGTATTTTTCACATACGATCCCTTACTAAGAGATTTCTCACACATAGCACTACATACAGATTGTTTTCCTGGCCTTACTTAAGCCACATCTGTTACATCTTCCTTAGAACTTCTACCCTTTTCTTCACCTAAAACTGCTTTCGCACATGTCCCTGTTAACTCTGCCCTTTTTATAATGTTGATCACCTCTTGAAGAGATGACTGCGCTCTGGCCCAGAGTTTTTCCTGATTGTTAGAATTGGGTGCTAACACCACAATTTGGTCTCTAATTAGTTATTTCTGAAGTGTGCTAAAATTACAAGAAATTCTTAAGCACTGCGAAACTGTCGTCTATGGATGTGCCCGTTTAGAAATAGAATTTTCATTTGCACAAGAGGCTTTGGGAAAAGCACAAGAAGATAGGGTTATTAAAGTGTACACATCACTGAAAATGTGCAGTACGGTAGAAATGTGCAATACTAGGAATAGCGTTTTTAAATGTGCAAAAGCCTTGCAGAATTTTCTGAGCATCACTGGATGTGCGCTGAGCAGTAGAAAAATGCAACAATAGAAATGGAAATGTGCAGCACAAGAGGCTAGGGGAAAAGCACAAGAAGTTGGATATTTAGTGTGCGCATCACTGAAAGTTCACAGAATCTTTGAAATGCGCATCATTAGTATTGGAATGTGCACATGCACAAAAGCTTTGGAGAATTAAAGTGTGTGCATCACTGAATATGCTAATGGTTGTAAAAGTTAGCAGCACTCAAAAATGAGCATGTTATGTTATCCGGAGTTTTGTAGAGCGCTCAGCTACTCAAGCAGAGTGTCCCGGCGCTATCAGACCCAGCAAGGCACAGAACAAGGAAGGAGATGGAATTATTGGCCAAACAGCCAAGTTTTAAGATCTTTTCTGAATGACAGCAAGTTATCAGCCTGCCTTAATGACAACGGCAGTGCATTCCAAGACCGGGGCGCAAGGTGTTTAAAGGAGTGACCCCCCGCTGCGAGCACGCCTAATTGCCGGGACCATGGCCAGCGACAATGATGCAGAGTGTAAAGCTCTGGACGGACAATGAAAGCCAATCCTATTCCGAAGGTAGCAGGCGCCAGTGCCATGCAGGGCCTTGAAAGCTATTGTAAGAGCTTTGAAGGCAATGCGTTTCCGTATAGGCAACCAATGAAGAGATTTCAGAAGTCCCGCGGTGCCAGATCTCCGGCTCAGGCCAAAAATTGCTTGCGCCGCAGAATTCTGCACCACCTGTAAGCGCGACAGAAGGTATTCAGGGAGGCCTAAATATAGCACGTTTGCATAGTCTAACCTTGAACCTATCAAGGCTTGAACCGTAGTCCTCCTGTGGGCAATGAATAGGAGTGGAAGGAATTTTCTCAACATTTTTAAAAGACCGAACACTGTCCTACCAGCCCAGAATCTGTGGTTTAAAAGTGAGACAACTGTCCATCTTCACTCCAAGATTCTTAGCCACAATAGTGTCAGCGGAAGGTGGAAACATGGCCGCCGGCCACCAGGACTTCCAGCAGGGGACTGGAGGACATCCAAAGAAGAGAACCTCCGATTTGTCTGAGTTGCACTTCAACTGCTTCAGTTGGAACCATGCAAAGACAGCCCCCAGGCAACTCTTAATACGCTCTCCATTGAAGTCCATGTTCTTTCCGCACGTGAAGCTAAGCTGTGTGTCATCGGCGTATGAGACAATCTGGGCACCATAAGACTCAGCCAGCGCCGCCAGAGGGGACATATAGATGTTAAAGAGGGTGGGGCTCAAAATAGACCCCTGGGGAACTCCAATCTCCAATGGCGGCACTACGGCTGAGTACAGAGGGGGCCAGACTGTCTGTTGGAGGTCAGAAAGAAAAGACTCAAACCATCTGAACACCGTCCCCTCTACCCCGATCTCCAAGAGTCTTACAAGGAGGCGGTTGTAGGGGACGGTGTCAAACGCCGCCGAGAGATCTAACAACACCAGCAATGCTTTTCCTCCGCCATCCTGGACCTCTTTGTTGGCCTCGGACACCTCCAGCAATGCCGTTTCGGTACTCATATTCGCCCAAAACCCGGACTGGGTGCAATGGAGGACACTGTGTGTCTCCACAAAATCCGAGCGAACGGACTGCACGTGCTTTCCCACGACCTTCGCCAGGACCAGGAGCAAGGAAATAGGCCGATAGTTAGCATAAATACTAGAGTCAAGGGTCGGCTTTTTCAGGAGGGGCAGAACCAGCGCCTGTTTCCAGGCCTGCGGCACCACACCCAACTCAAGGGAGTGATTTAAAATCAGAATAATGATGGGGTTGATGACATGAGCAATTTTGGCTAAAAACTTAGCGGGACAGGGGTCCAGTGGGGAACCCGATTTCATTTTGGTTAAATACAAACAACGAAGCTTTAGGCCAGAGAGGCGGAAAGTTAGACAGTGAAGGCCGCCCAGAGGCGGGCAGAAGCGACAGGGGCACGGGATTGGAGGCTCCCACAGGTGCGACAGGCGAAAAAGACGCCTGAATGCTCTGGATTTTGTTGGCAAAAAGACCCGCCAATTGGGTGACCCACGGTTCAGAAAAAGAGCACTTAGGTGTAATGGAGGAAGGCGATGATAATTCCTTCACAATCATAAAGATTTTCTTGCTGGTTTTAGTAGCCTCATCAATCCTCCTAGCAAAGTAGGATTTCTTTTCCAAATAGATTTCTTTATGATAAGCCTTAACGCACAATCTATAGGCTTCCTTCCATGGTTCCTCGTAGTTCTATCGCCATGCTCTTTCGGCCTTCTTACAATGCCTGCGGCTGATGTTAAGCGCCGGCGTGAACCAGGGTGCCGAGGCACGAGTGGAGTTTTTATGAACCGACTGGGGAGGTACTAGCTTATCAAGACACTGCGCTAGCCACATTTGAAAGAGCTCTAGATCTTCTTCTAGATCGCCAGTGAACAAGCAAGGGTGTACCGTCAGGATCTGTGCTATCGAATCAGATGACACCCTGTGGAAAGCACGAGGGACCTGGAATTGATGACCAGGACCCCTGGTGGTGGACCTGGATTTATACAGAATATCAAAATTCACCAGCATGTGGTCGGACCACAACACTGGTTTAGGTGCAGCTACTGCAATCGGAATAGTAGAAAATATTTGATCCAATGTGTGGCCTTTATTGTGAGTGGGGGACGCAAGATAGGGCAACAAGCCCAATGGCTTGGTGGTATCTAGGAGCTTGATGGTATCAGCCGCATCAGCCAAATCCATATGAATGTTAAAATCGCCTAAAAGTAGGCAGTGTTTAAACTTCACACACAGGGAAGACATCACTGTATAAAGCTCCTCACGAAAAGAACCAATTGGGCCTGGGGGGTCTATAAACCAACAGCCCAGCACAGGATTGGTAAGGTGAATGTTTCAAGCAGAAGCCAAGCGCCTCTGCCCCATGAATGTCATCCGTCGGGACAGTGGAGCACTCAAAACGTTTATCAATCACCAATGCAACCCCGCCTCCCTTACCGGTTCCCCGGTCTTTCCTGATCATAAAATAATTAGGGGGAAGGGCGTTGGCAATATCCGGACTGGAAGACTCACCTAGCCAAGTCTCAGTCAGAAAAAGACATGAGGGTTTGCATTCTGAAAGTAGATTAAAAAGATCCAGAGCATGTTTACTCAAAGACCGAGTATTAAGAAGAACACAAGTGGCGTTTCTTACCGAAACTCCCATGCCCGACTTCAGATTACAATGGTTCTCCAACTCCAGGGGGGCCCTCTTAGTTAATCCCCTATTCAGTGTCCATCCACAACTGGTGCAGCAAAAGTTGCCCCTCAAGCGGTGGCGCAGAACTGAACAGCGACCATCAATGTTTCCTCTTAATCCTAGGAGTTGTGCCAAAGTGCGCTAGCATGAGGAGTTAAAGTGTGCACATCACTGAAAATGTGCGACTGAACATGTCTCGGCTTCTGCGCAGTAAGCGCTGACGTGAGAATACATTTCCCAATTTGTTGCTTCACCAATATAAAATGGCCTCCAGCCGAAAGATGACTTCCAGCTGACGTGATAGAGTTGGTGCGTTGCAATGACGTATGCACGCTTCTGGTGAGAGTAAAGGGCCGCATGCGAGGGAAGCGTCTGCAACCTGGCAATATGCAATGAAGGTACGTAATATCACCATAAGGAGAGTCAAATTATAGAATAGAACTTACAATAGTTGCGGCGAAGAAAATCCCTACAAATCTTCCACAAACTTCGTCGCAGAAGACGATAGCAAGATGAGCTGGATGATGGATTCGCCAAAACAAAGCTTCATAAGTAATTAGGCATGCAGGCTCTTCAATCTTCATGTCAGGGTGCTTAGAATCCTATTGCCAACTTTGTAATGAGGATCTGCACAAGGTTTACGCACAGAGTATTTATTGGAAGCATTACCCTGACACATGAGGTGGAGCTGGGGCAAGCGGGGACAGGCAAGTACGCAGCCTTAAACCAACTGCTGGTCATCATCCCATTACATGACAAAGGCTTATGACTAGTGGTACGGTGCCCACACGTCTGAGATTAAGAAGGCATTACAACAGTACCCATCTGCCAAACACTGAAACAGGCCCTAAAGCACAATGGTTTGTGCGCATGAATCAGTGATTGGAAGAAGAAAAGGTAAATTATGAAAGCAGAGGATGCCGACTGAAGTTTAAAAAGTATTGATCCATCCGAGGTCCCATATTTTTCTAGACTCATTCAGAAGACGTCACCAGTTAGTCAAGTGCATGGTAGCGATCACTGGCCATTAAGCACATGCATGGACTGTGGGATCAAACATCTATGGCTGCATAAGATAAAATCAGTACGAGCCTATGCATAGCGCAGTAGCGTAACAAAGAGCTCCAGGGGGTCCCCTCAACACAGTACACTGGCTGTTTAGAGCTCCTGAGTGAGTCTGGGGGGGGGGGGTCCTTTTACTTTGCGAGGGGGCCCCCTCAAGTTCAGTGACGCCACTGACATAGCGACAATTCACGATATACAGAAACTGTGCTATGAGGATGTAATTGGACCATACTCCAGTACCTCGTCTTATTTTTGTTTTTCTTTGGAGAACTAAAATAGCGATAGTTATTATTTTTTAAAGAATTAATACTAGACGAGGTGCACCACTAATAAATGGCTTAGAAAAAAAAGTAATGCAAGTTTATGGTAAGGTATAAAACATGCGTTTGTTTTTTCATGTGTCTATTGTTGAATTGCGACATCAAGTAAGTGTGGACAACGGTGCTGGAATACACGTCCTGTTGATGTTCTGATTTACCAAGCACGCACCACATCTAAGTCTTCAACTCAAGTACGACTATCCTCCTTAAACAAGATTTACTGAGCCTTTGATCAACAAAAAGTAGTATTTACGTAACATAGTGATTAAAAATAGCCTGCCATGCCCAGTGAAAATGGCGTATACACGTCAAGCTGCGCTCTTCCTGGTATTGACATCATCAAACAATTAGCAGCAGACTGTCTGCTGAAGTCAGGCGCAGGGCCGTCCCAGCGTGAATGTCAAATCAATTTACAAGTCTGCGGATCTCGTGAAGGCGCAAAACGAGGTATTTGGCAGAGTCGCCTGTTTGAACGTGGCCCAGTGGATTTGGAGATGCATAAAGGGAAGGCAAATATTGCCCTTTTGTATATTTAGATTGGCAGTAGATGGTTAATTAAGAACAGCAGCACAATGTAACACATGTAGAAAATGGTTGCAAAGTACCATATAGCCCGTAAGCAAAATGGTTCCTCGCAAACCAGGCCAGCAGCACGAGTCCGCAGGTTCCTTGTTTTTTATTTACCTGTTCAGTCGGGCGCATAAATAAAGAGATTCATGAGCTGTTCAAATGCAGCTACTTTGTAAAACAAATGAAAGAAATGACAAAAAAAAGTTTTATTAGGATTAATATGATGAAGTTGTGAGAAACGAGGCCTAATGAAAATAAACCGCAGTCTGAGGCAGCCGTAAATATCAGGAGGTTGTAGTATTTGCAGTCACTTGAGCTCCACAGAGTGGCGGGTGGTGCTATGCAAATGTTTCAGCGCTGTTTTAAATCATCTGTCTCAGGTCTCATAACAGGAAATGTTTATTGTGCCGTCAATGGAAATAATTAAACTCTACTGTGACACTCATGAAATCAATTTAAATCATTGAACGGGTCTTTTTAATAATAAAAGAGGAAGGCCTGCTGCCAGTGTAGTTGTCAGAATGATGGGAGTGCTAAAACAACTTAATGCCCGGACAAACACTTATTACTGTTCGCAGTAGGAGACATTTGATTCACATCCTAGGAAAATACGACCATCTCAATCCTTCAGGGCTTGATCATTCTAACGTTTTAATATGGCTGATTTTGCTCCGTCGGTGCGTCTTTTTGTGTTTCTTAGTTATATAACCTTTAGCTTCAAAATTTCGTGTCTTTTTAGAGATGGGTGAAAATATAAATGATCCTGATTTGTCGAGGAAACAAATCTTCAATTAAACAATTTTCTGCTCGGCTAATGGAAACTCCAATTTCTATTTGTATAGGTTTGAGGTTTTATATAGCAGGGATATGGCCCAACGACACAGGAATACTTGACCTGTTGCACATAAGTTATACAGTATTGATGATCAATTCTAAATGAAGCAAAATACAGTAAGATATTTACATGATATATAGAGACTGTCAAATAGGGGAGGATAAGCCAACAGGAAAATGTACATAATTTACAAAAGTGTAACAGTAAAATGTTATATGAAGACGTAAGTCAGTATAGGAGGACACACTGAGACAAGTGAGGAAGAGGTGAAGGGAACCATGGGTGAAAGAAGAGAATAGGATGTAATATGCAGGAATAGACACATATTTGAATGAGTTAGTACTGAGTAAGGAAAGCAAGCCTGATATACCAGAGCAGTCTACCAAGAGAGAGTATAACAGTAGGTCGTTAGTAGGGTTCTTCCTGCAAGTGGCATTAAAAGAGGATAATAGCGCAGAGAGCATAGGAAGTGAATTTGATATTTTACTATCTCAGCCGGAGTAAGGTAGCGCCCTTGTAGACTGTTTCAGTGTTGGCCATTCCAGAAGGAGCAATTCAGCACCATGGAGGCATTGTTGACACCCAGAGATTTTGCCTAGAGGTCGGGTACAGCACTTGCATGATCCACTTTGTGTGATTAAGGGCGTTTTGTACATGAATATGATTTTAATGGGAAGCCACTGAAGGAGCAGAATAATGGGAGTGATGTTGTGGAATGTTTCACTCCCAGTGACAAAATATACTGTTACATGGAGAGCCAGCTTTATTGGTACAAGGTGACATTTTGGTAACATAATTACAAAAAAGTTACAATAGTCCATTTTTGTGAGAACAATCAATCAATCAATCAAGATATTTGTATAGCCCGCTACCCACCCGGCGGGTCTCAAGTCGCTTGGGGGAGGGGGGTCCGCTACTGCTCGAACAGTCAGGTCTTGAGTTGCTTCCTGAAGGAGAGGTGGTCCTGGGTCTGACGGAGGTGGATGGGGAGGGAGTTCCAAGTCTTGGCTGCCAGGTAGGAGAAGGATCTTCCTCCTATGGTAGCTCTTGGGATGCGTGGAACGGCAGCGAGGGCGTGGCTGGTTGATCGGAGCTGGCGGGTGGGAGTGTAGAAGGTCAGGCGGTGGTTGAGGTACCTGGGACCCAGGTCGTGGAGGGCCTTGTATGCGTGGGTGAGGAGTCGGAACGTGATTCTCTTGCTGACGGGGAGCCTGTGCAGGTCTCTTAGGTGTCCGGAGATGTGGCTGTGTCGGGGGATGTCCAGGATGAGTCGTGAGGAGGCGTTCTGGATGCGTTGGAGTCTTTTCTGTAATTTGGCTGTGGTTCCGGTGTAGAGGGTGTTTCCGTAGTCCAGTCGGCTGGTGACGAGTGCCTGGGTGACCGTCTTCCTGGTTTCGGTGGGGATCCATCGGAAGATCTTTTGGAGCATGCGTAGGATGTTGAAACATGATGATGAGACGGTGTTGACTTGTCTGGTCATCGAGAGGGAGGAGTCCAGGATGAAGCCCAAGTTGCGTGCGTGGTCCGTTGGTTTGGGTGCGCTGCCCAGGGCAGGGGGCCTCCAGGAGGCATCCCAGGCAGAGGGTGATGATCCAAGGATGAGGACTTCCGTCTTGTCTGAGTTCAGTTTCAGACGGCTGTTCATGATCCACTCGGCTACGTCTTTCATCCCTTCGTGTAGGTTGGTTCTGGCGGTGGCTGGGTCGTTGGTGAGCGGGAGGATCAGCTGGGTGTCATCGGCGTAGGATATGATGTTGAGGTTGTGTTGGCGTGCGATGGCTGCGAGGGGGCTCATGTAGACGTTGAAGAGGGTGGGGCTGAGTGATGATCCTTGTGGTACTCCACAGATGACTTCGGTGGCCTCGGATCTGAACGGGGGGAGGCTGACTCTCTGGGTTCTTCCAGCGAGGAACGAGATGATCCACTCTAGTGCCTTCTCTTGGATGCCGATGTTGCTGAGGCGCTGCACTGGGGTGCGGTGGCAGACAGTGTCGAATGCTGCGGAGAGGTCCAGGAGGATGAGGGCCGCTGTTTCCCCGTTGTCGAGCAGGGCTCGGATGTCGTCAGTGGCTGCGATGAGGGCGGTCTCGGTGCTGTGGTTGGCCCGGAAGACAGACTGCGAGTGGTCGAGGGATCCGTTCGTCTCGAGGAAGGCAGCAAGCTGTCTGTTGACGGTCTTCTCGATGACTTTGGCAGGAAAAGGGAGGAGTGAGATGGGGCGGTAGTTCTTGAGGTCGGTGGGGTCAGCAGATGGTTTCTTCAGGAGGGCGCTGATTTTGGCATGCTTCCAGCTCTCCGGGAAGGGAAGGTGGCGGTGTTGAAGGAGCAGTTGATGATGTCCCGGAGTTGGGGTGCGATGACGGAGTCGGCCTTGTTGAAGACTTGGTGGGGGCATGGGTTGGTAGGAGATCCGGAGTGGATGGTGTTCATCGTGTGGATGGTGTCTTCGGAGCTGATCGGGGTCCAGGCGCAGAGGGTGGTTGTGGGGGCGTCGGTTCGGTGGTAGGGTGTGTGGTCTGTGCGCCGAAGCTGTTGTGCATGTCGACGAAGAACAAAGGAGAGGACTATTGTTTCGAAGTCTTGTTCAAGGATGAACTTTCTAATTTCACATAGTAGCTTTATGTAAAATTGGGTGGTCTTAGCCATGCCATTTATATGGGATTCTAGATTAAATTGTTAATTTTGAAGGTGTATTATTTACAGCAGTTAATGGTCACCAAGTTGCAGCCCAGGATATTACTTAAGTCTAACAAGGATTGTTCCGGAATGATGGAATGAGTAGTAGGGAACAGTGGAAATCCATTCTTCAGAGGGTTTTGTTTCAAGTCTTGTATGCTCCTAAAGGTCTTAAGATAAGTGAGATAGGTCATTAAGTGTGGAAATTGTGAGATAAAACTGCTCAACATCAGTGTATTGGTGAGATGATATGCTTGCTTTCTTTATAATGTCTCCAAGAGGTTGTAAGTAAGCCTTGTCTTAAAACTTTGCTCCGCTCGCGGAGTTTGCAGAGTTTTAGCAACTCCTCATTCTGCGTGGAACGGCCAGTTGCCGATAAACTCCGCACTCCGCAACGGAGTGGAGTTGGTTTTTGCTTTGGCGCGCCCAAAATGCGCTTTTGCACAGGGACGACTTACCCAAAGCCCACGAACGCCAATGAGATTTCTGAACTGTTCAGAAATGCCACGAGATTTGCTGGGTGGCCGCATGGTCCTGCAAAAAGTTGCAGTCGCCAATACGTCATTTGTGCCCGTGCATTTCTCGCAAGGAATGCGCATGTGCGGGCGCACGCGCATGCGCAGATCACCCTGAGATGGCAAGAAAGAGGAGGACGGCAGCCCGGGGATGCCGCAGTCAAGGTAAGCGGTACAAAAGGGGGTGGTGATGGACAGAGCATCTAAATCAATCAAACACTCACACCCAGTCAAAAGATCTGGGTTTAATCCATCACCGTTCTTCAGCCCACTCTGCCACCCCAGTTCAGACATGGCTATATGCAAATCAGTCTGACCTTGTGCCTCATGGGAACAGTCCAGCCCGAACTACCAAACCATGTCTTCCCTGGACCGGAAACAAGCTTCCGAGGACCGGTTTCTGGCATTCCAGCCTTCTTCAGCCCGGCTTGCTTGAATCCAGTGGCAAAGTGAGCAAGGGACTCACATCTGAGCATACCCTGCCACACTTATGGTGGCCAAAAGCGGTACAAAAGGGGGTGGTGATGGACAGAGCATCTGAATCAATCAAACAGTGATGGATTAAACCCAGATCTTTTGACTGGGTTTGAGTGTTTGATTGATTCAGATGCTCCCTCCATCACCACCCCCTTTTGTACCACAGTCAAGGTAAGTCTATTTTCTTTAATCTTTAATGTAGTTTTCATGAATTCTTAATAGGGGGGTGGAGGCGGGGCTGGTCAACTCCGCTCCGCTGCGGAGTGTGGTGAGATTAGCCTACTCCGCGTTCTCCGTGGAACAAAGAGTAGGCAAATCTCCACACACTCTGCAGGCGGAGTGGAGGTCTCCGCCTACGGTTAATTACATGCTTAATTGTCTGAGCAGTACCGACCAATCAATGAATATGTCATGCAAATACGGGATGCAACTGTGAAAGGCATGATCACTGAGACGGACCAATGACGCCTAGTTAAATGCCTGACAGAGATGATGCTTCCTTTCGGGGTGTTCACACGTGGGCCATGTACCATGGGCCAAGCTGTCCCATTGTTGCACTTGCTCCAGGAACAGCTAAAGGAGGTGTCTCCAATGTTCCAATGTACACAGGTTTGGAGAAAAAAAAGAAGCATATGTGTTGGTGGAGAGCTTAATCCTTTTCTTATCTGTAAATACAAGGGTGCAAAGAGACATTGTGTCATCCAACAATTACATTTGTGCCACAATTCTTGGTCCTCGGTACAAACCATCACTGGCCACTTTCATTCCTTTTTCAGACGGGGATGTTGCCAACTTCAAAACTTGGATAGCTGTTCAAGGCCGTCAGCTAGAAAAAGAATGGCTGGAAATTAGAAGCCTGCTCCTCCAGGGCACAAGTACTGCAGGGCAGCCTTCAAGGTCAGAGCCTGAGTACAGTTCAGTTGGCTCACAGCAGCCAAAACCACCCACAGTAAGAACAACATCAACAACAAGAACAGGAGCATCAGCCCCAAATTCAGCAAAGGAATGGTTTCTACTGGCAGGGCTGAAGTCCAGTTGCTGAGGCAAAAGATGCCAAGGAAGGTGGAGCACCCATGACCATTCAGTGGATGGTCCAGGCCTATCTGGATTACCCAACAGAGGTCTTCCTTGATCAAAACCCATCGGTGTATTGGTATGCGAAGAGGCGCCAATTGCCAGTTTTCGGCAGGCTGGCGATAAGCTATCTGATAATGAATTGCCCGATACCCAGTGTCTCCACTGAGGTTGTTTTCAGTGCTGCTGGTGCTGGTCTGACAATGAGAAGTACCCGTCTCTCACCCCAAAACGGGGAGAGATTGACCATGATCAAAATTAATCAGCACTTTTTACCACCGAATTACCCAATACCTGAGGTTCCACAGGAGGAAGAAGACGGAGACTCAGGTTGTGGACGTAGTGTGTTAGATTACCTACTTCTGGGTGAACCACCAGAGTTTCAGGTTGAGTTCTACTTCACTGACTACTAGGCTTTCTGGTTTATTTATTTATTTGATGCCAACCCCCCAAAAAAAGTTAGATGCTAAGGAACATTATTTACATTACTATTTGTGTGTGTCTGGTTGACCAATCCATCCTCACTGCCTTACTCTTAGACACATTTTATTGCCGGATTGAAGTTGCAACTGTGTGCAGTGAAGAATTCCAGAGTCACCCTAAAGCCATTTCCCTCAAATCAGACATTTGATGGATAATACAAAGAAATGTGTGCCTGCCTTCAACCCTGGGCCCTGAGTATCTACCCTTTCCTAGCCTAGAGGGACTGCCCCACATGTGACATTATTATAATTTGATCTACAGTGAACAAATGGAGGATCTGCATTTTGCAGTGTGCCACTAATCAATCACGGTGAGCAAACTGGATGGCATGCATTGCACGCTGAGTGATTGTTGTTTGATGTTATGCGAGCTTGTTGTGAATGATATGTCATCATCATGTGTGTTGAGACTTGAGAAGAAATGATTCATGTAGTGGCAGGAAGTGTGAAACTGGGTGTTTGTTTGTTACGCTTAACCTGTTAGTGTTGATGATTGAGATTCACCACAAAGAAGTACCAGAGGGTCAGGAGTAAGACAGGCTAATATTGAGGACAGTGAAGGTGTAACGCTCCCACTCGCCATTTGACTGGCAAAGGAGTGGTGTTAAACATGCCAGATCAAGATCGGTGTCTGGTCTCTGGCTCCCATCAGTCACCACTCGGAACCGCCCTTCATCATTTGGGGCTCCGAGGACCAACACTATACTGGATCTTGTTTCTCTAGTTTGGTCCACGTTACACCACTAGACAGGTCATAAATTATACCCTGTCTTGGCTATTTTTAACATTGGTGTTAGGAGCTATACTCTATTAAATTATTTTTTTGCTCCTTAAACCAATTTTACCCACCCTCTTTATTTTCTTGGTATTCCTCTTGCACTGCACACTCTTTTTTACCCCGTCAGTTACTTTACCAACACACACGTTTCTGACCCTAATACCAACACATACTAACTAACAGGAAGGTTAATTTCTTTCTGCTAGAGAAACAAGATCCAGTATAGTGTTGGTCCTCGGAGCCCCAAATGATGAAGGGCGGTTCCGAGTGGTGACTGATGGGAGCCAGAGACCAGACACCGATCTTGATCTGGCATGTTTAACACCACTCCTTTTCCAGTCATATGGCGAGTGGGAGCGTTACACCTTCACTGTCCTCAATATTAGCCTGTCTTACTCCTGACCCTCTGGTACTTCTTTGTGGTAAATGTCTGTTGGGCATGTATTCAGAGCAGGTCATTAAATTGCCCTTGGGTCCCCTTTAATGTATGTAGTTTGGATGATGGAGATTCACAATGTTGATAGCCTGCCAATGGCTGATCAATAACTTTCCCCTGAAGGTTATTTTTTTTACTTCCCCTTTGAGAGATTGGATAGCAAAATTCCCTCACCGGTTCCACTCCACACTGTCCACACTACTTTGTTTTATTGTATTTTGCTTTATACTCCTCAAAGACTCAGACCAACCAGCCAACTAGATAATGCAAAGCTTGCAAACACAAATCTAATCTACACTATTCTACACACAAAAAGTAACTCAAGTCAATCTTTCCCTTCTTGTTTGTCAGTAACAAAATTGTACTACTACAGGCCGATCCATTGTATTTTGAGTCCGGACGAGCCTTGACTCACTCGGGACACCATATTCAGAGTCAGACTCAGGAGGATCAGAGATGATGGAATGACTCAGGGCATGAGCGTGACTACTTTGATAACTGCCACCAGAAGAAGATGCAAGTTTTTAAATTCACTTATACCACCCGATTTGGATAATAAAGACTTTGAAGTGGCCTAAAGGTAAACAACAACACCAGACCTACACATTTCTGTGTAGTGGTGGTGGTGTGACTCACAGCGGTGCATTGATCTATTACTTAACTGGGGAAATGCTATGTTGCTGTGTGTGAGTATGCTCACTGCTGCCTGGCTCACAATCGAAGCTAAGTGGAGGTTGGGTGGGGGCTGTTTTTGGAGCTAACTGCCAGAAAAATAAATTTAGCCATTCTGCCTGAGAGTCTTCTTGTTGCACTCCTTATACAGTTTAACTTTTCTCCTTGATTTTTCAATATAATGTTTGTTTTTTCATCTACAGGCCCTTGACCCAGCGCCATACTGGAAAAACAACTCACACTTACCTTACTGAACCGCATCCGCCAAGCACCCAGGATTGATGGACAGTCCAAGAGGAATGCAGAGATGCAACTCCTAATTTGGCAATACAGTATAATTTTTTCTCTTCACTCATTACAACTGTGTGTGTTGTTTATGTTTGTCTAATTGATTCCTACAGATATTTTAATTTTATTTGCTATATTTCAAAGCCCGGTACAACAGAACATATTGTAACTTGGGTCTCTCTGAGGACAGGCAGACAATTTGATTTGTTTTACCTGTACTAGTCTAGTACTCATCATCATGCATGCATTTCCTTTTCCTCCCATAACAGATTTATGAGGGTCAGCTTCAAAGATGAATGTGTTGTCCATGTGTAGTGTTTGTATTTGCCAAACCTTTACCTCAAATCTCCCTTCCCATCCATTCATTGAACCCCTAACCCTCTTCCCCCGGGCTGTGTGATTTATTGGGAATGTAACTAAAGTAAATTTACCCCATACTTTGATCACACACTTGGAGGGGCAGATGTGGTAAAAGCAACCCTAACTCAAGGCAGGGCAAGGATATTCTTCTGCTCTAAATATAGCCAACACTGGCAATATATATATATATATTAGATTGCCCACCCCTGCACAATATTCAATATTAAATTTTTTTTCAGAGAATCATAAGCCATCATAATTGCCAGCATTATCATCCTTCCAGCGCTAAAGCTTGTGATGGTCCACTTCATAGCTCGAGTCGACTTCAGTTTGTAACTTGTACTAGCCCACCATTCTGATTATTTATTTTACTTTAGCTTTGCTTATCATGTTTTCTCATTTGGCAGTCTTCTACTTGTGTACTACTAGTCATACTCCAGTCACCTCAGGTGACTGTCTCTTTTTTTTTGCTGCAAAGCTTGCATATAAAATGGTATTAACACAGTTTTTAATATGTAAATTTAATTAGTTCCTTGCTATGAATATTCCTCATCCTACAGTTTGAGTTTGGCTAGGAGGGAGTGGAACCACACTGCAGAATCAGGTGCTTTTCACTAGTATTCCACTGGTTCACTAGAATGCTGCTACTGTCTACTACTACCACCACCATGGCACCTTGGGAAACCATCTCCATGCAGCCATCGCTTCGCCAAATCACAGGTAAGAAAAGAACTGTGGGGGATTGATTCAAAATGCAATAATTTATATACTATAGAATTAATTCACACACCCACAGTCCTTCCGAGAGCATAAAGGTTAATATAGTTGCAGACTGCATAGACTAGGAGTAGAGCGTAGTAGGACAAGTGAGGGTACCGCATCTAGCTCTTGGTGTGTTAAACTATGGACAGATCTAAAAAACTGGCTGCCAACCTGCGGCAACGGAAACCGTGTGAAATAGAAGAGTACCCCTCCAAAACAATTGTCATATGTAAAGCTATACATTTATTCCCCTAACAAATATAAACTAGAAGAATCCCCACAACACCTGACCAGCCCCTCTCCCTAACCCCAACCAATGTCCAAAGTAAAGCAAGTCCAAAATCAAAACTGTCCATAAACCAAATGTCCATAAGAAATAATAATATACAAGCCCAAGTTTCCCCCAACTCCTGAATTCGCATCCTCTTCCTAACAAGTCCCACCCTCCAAATGAATGATTAAAAAATGTGCAAGAGAGGCATAGGACTAAGATCTTCCTCTCCAGATGGCTAAAACGCTCCTCTATCCTTGCTTCTAGGTGCGCAATCCTCAGAAGCATGCCGTGCTGAAGGACTGTAAGTGTACAACGGGGAGCAGCAGTGGTTGAATGGCGGCGGGCGGCTGCCGGATCACTGTACCATACCACCAGAGGCACTGGGGCCTGGCGTCTGGGGAATTGGAGGCTGCAGCTGCTGCTGCCGCCTCCTCCTCCACCTCTGCCACCAGCTGCTGATATGCGGCCCTGATGGCCTCCACCTCCCTTTGCCGGGTTTTGGCTTCTCTCTCCTGCCTGTCAGATGATGGTGGATTGGCAGGAGGAGCTATATCAAGAAAAAAAGACAAATTGTAATCAGTATTCTTAGCAAAACAGTAACACATAAAATTATATAGTGGCACAGTAGCACTAGCTGTGCATACCATTTGTGGTATCCTTGATTCTTCGTCCCTTAAGATTTGGATGTGATTAGAGTTTCAGGCATTAGGCACTATGGAGTAGACAATACAGACATATTCATGTTGCAGACTTGCGTTACTTTACTACTGTCTGCAGGTGGAACAGCTGTACTACACAATTATCTCTTTTTCTATTATGGCCATGGTCTGTTAAAGGGCAAATGTTCAATTTCACTTTCACCATGACTACAATAAGGCAGATGAGTAGTTACTAATATGAATGATGATATACATCAAAACATCACGTGAGGTACTACTCTTGTAACCATGCAGCTGATAGGCCGCACATGGCTGACACTGTCAAAATGCCACAGGTAGGGAAAGGGCCTCGGAGGGAGGCGATTGATGATGGGTGAGAACTTAATATATATGTTGTGCTTGAAAACTACTGTGAGTCAAGGGAGTAGTCTGAAATACAACCTCAAACTTTTGAATCAAAATCCTTGAAGTAAAAAATGTTCTTTGTTTATTCTTCTTCCCAGAGATTTTTCCATTAATCATTGCATTGTTCTTCTAGCATTATTTTTCATCTTCACCCTTGGCTTTGCTACTCAAGCACGGTGTAAGTTTTACATTCTGTTCATCCAGTCTTCACCTATGATTGAATGCCATAAATCCATCCAAACATGCTATCATTCTCAACAAACCTTTCACCAACATACATTTGTCATTTCCGCAGCCATGCGTCCATACTTTGACCCATCAAAACCCCAAGAGGATTCCTTTCACCCATATAATTTCACCCACCCAGGCAGGCATCCTTTCTTTTATCTTTCACCCATCCTTCAACCACCCATGCATCCCATCAGCCTCCTATACATACATCCTTCACCCATGCATATTCTCTGTCAGTCATATAACATTTCACCCATCCTTCCTCCTTCCATTCCTTTTCCGTCAACCCATCAAGGTCTGACTCTTCTTCATAAAACTTTCTCTGCTGAGTTGAAGATAGAAGAGGCCATTAGTTACTCAACTCCCCGTGTATATGCCAATGCTAAGTAAAGGGTGTCTTCAGCTGCTCACAACTTAGTCTCAACAGTAGAGTGTACACCCTTGCTGCAAGTGTATAAATTGTCAATAAGCAAGCAATATGACTTACCACTGTTCACCCCCTGCAGCTGCTGCATCTGCTAACTGCTGGCTGGCATTGCCATCCCCACTGGCCCCGGCACTGGTGGTCGGTGCAGCTAAAGAAACATTATATCTTTTTTAAATGCCATATACTCCTCCCATAATTATTTTTTGCTGTAGCAAGATTGAAAATACATACACTACACACATCACTACAATTCAGGTACAGAGAGTATGTCCTCTAAAAAATAATAAAATATCCTGTTGGGCATTTTGGTGGTGGCAACTTTTGAAAAGCCTCTCAAGAAGACAACCTGTAAAGGACTGGACTGAGTGGCTAGAGCCATTGGTGAATCTCAGTTTTTGAAAAGAAATGAGTGGCCAACTTGGCGGACAATCGGACATAAGTTCATCTTGGTTGGAACATTTAATGGTGTGTCCTCCTCCTCCTCATACTTCCTTCCAGCCATGGTGCACGGTAATCAGTTCACCATCAACTGCTACTAATAATACTAGGCCTTGATGAGAAGAAGACAACTTTGAGGTATCCAACGCGACCAAGGCCACTCTCTCGTTTTACTGATTGAGCATGAGAAAGTAAAAGACAGCCTTCTCATCTCAACAAGCATGCATAGAATACCTTACTTTGGCATGCAATCTGCATGGCAGAGTAGTAGTGATAGTAGTAAGGGCAAATGGGTTCCCTGAATCTTACAGTAAGACCACTAGGCAATACACAAAATATACAAGGGAAGAGGGAAGGCTGACTGAAAAGCCAGAAGAACGCAAGTCGCAGAGAGACTAGTACAGACAGAGGCAGTTTGAGGTAAATACAGGCACTAGAAATATAAAATAACTAAGTTAATAAATGGGATAATGAAGGGATAACAAGAATTTAGATACAGATAGATCGAAGAGGATATGGGGAAAAAATAATATTAACAACAGGTGGACTTACTGGGGTTAGCAGAGCTATCGGATGAGGAGTGTTCTTAGAAGGCCCTGCCAGCTCCCACACCTGCCTCGGACGACCTCATCTTACCCCTGGATGCGGATGATCGTATAAGACATAATTAAAGAGACAAAAAATTATTGGTGTTAAATAATTATTAAATAATCACTCAAAAAATATTTTTTGATAGGAAACGGCAATTGCAATAACATTGACCTTTCCTAAATCAGAATGACTAGTAGTAGACTAATATCACAGTCACGGACCATCCTATCTTTATTATTCCACAGTTCCAATCCAATTCCTGAATCCTAAACCTACCTAGCCTGCCTATTCCAAAGGCTTTGGAATGAATTGCAAAAAACTGATATTTGCTTCTAAGTTCCGATCTTATTTGCAATCATTTCAACCCCTGTTGACCAGTCAATTCACTAAGTCTGCATTTAGGGGGTCATTAGGAGGGCGGATGGACCTGCGTTTGTATGCCACCCCCGAGTTAGAGGGACCGCCCGCATAGGCAGCAGCGGTCCCTCCATGCAAATTAGGATGTGACCGCCACCCTGGCGGTCACATCCCATATCTTTACCCTTGCGGCGGGTGCTGCTTGAAGTAGCACCCGACGTAAGGTTAAAAATGCATGTATTGCATTTACATGCACAAAGCAGCAGGCACCGCGCGGTGCCTGCTGCTTTGTTCATGTAATTGCAGGGGGGTACCATAGGTACCCCCCATGTGCCCCACCCACCCCCTGACACCCTGGGGGCTTGCAACGGGCCCCCAAACTGAAAAGACCACATGCTTTTCCACGGCGGAAAATCCACTGTGGAAAAGCATGTTTCCTGCCCCATCCTAATATGGCTGGCGGTGTCTGATAGACACCGCCACCATATTAGAGCTTTTCCACCGCGGTCTGAAGGCCACCGCAGCGGAAAAGCGGCGGACGGTTTTCCCGTCTGCCGATGACCCCCCAGCCATCCTAATCTGGCGGGGGGTCTTTGGAGGCACTGCTGCAGTGATTCTGCATCCTCCAGGCCGGCGGTGGCTTCCGCCGGCCCGGAGGATGCGGAATCACCTCAATCCTAATCAGCCCCTTTGTCTTTAAATGCATAGATGGACGCATAAACCAAATTGGTTGGTTGTAAGTCACTATACGAAAAAAGGTTCTACTAAGGACCAAAAATAACGGACGCGGGTTGCTAAATTACTAATACAAAGTAACTACCAAACTCCCACTATCTTAGTGACAGGACAAAGGAAAGGAGTCTCTCTAGTCTGCCTTAACCAACTTAAGTTCTCACATAATCAGCCCAAGCGAGCACAAAGTTTCAAACAAGTAAGACTAGGTAGCGCCATACACCTTTCTAAACTAAAGATCACATAAGAAAAGATTTGTAAGCATAACTGAGCAGCATGCTTGTTGTTTGGGAAAAATATTAGCAATGACATAGAACACACAAGTAATAATAATATCAATAATTAGCTACTCACCAAGCCCAGCGACCTCAACCCCTAGCAGGTCCAGCAGGTCATGCTCTCAGTCCAGGATGTCGGACGACCGGTGCGTCAGCTGACTGTGGGTACACAGGACCCCAGAGCAGTGATAAAATGATATGATATATTTTTAATTTAAACATCTGAACGTTAAAGCGCCTTACTACTCATCTCTGCAATTAAACAAATCTTACTACCATTACTACCATTAGCCACACAATACTATACACATTCAATAAGAACTTTTGCTACTTGCCTAGGAAAAAAGAATGAGCGAAAGAAACATGGGAAAATCGAGATTCAACTTTGATCATACAAACCAAATATGCAGAACTGAAGCACTGTGTGCCACAGAAAGGAGTCCATTAACCCTTCAGCTGAAAGTTTATTTCCTGCACACTTTACCAGCCACCAAAGTGCAGGTTCCAAATCAGTCAGGAAAGTTCAGTTCAATGGGTTGGCATTAAACGGAAATCAGAGTTCAGTCTGACAGCATGCCAGTCAGAGAAAATAGGAAATGACAGCCAGCCCCAACTCTTCTTCCAAGGGGCAATTATATTTCCAAAAGTTCACAGTTTATGCCCACAAAGTATCCTTTCTGTCGTCTCATATGGTTTCCCTTAGTTGTCCACAGTGGTCTGCTCATGGTGTGATCAATACCTTACAAAAAATTCCAGAAGCTTTAAGTAATTCTTTTGCAAAATCATCAAATCCAATTGTATTATATTTCCATCCTTTCCTTGGAAGTAAGAAAACTTAACTTTGCTCACAGTTTGTCCGTTCCCAGATACTCTCTCTGGGTTTGTAATTGGATCGATACATTTCTGTCAAAAGTGTTGCTGAATCAAAAATGAGTCCATAGTTTCAGAGAACAGAAAAGAAACTTCACGAAAAGTTCTCACAGTGTCTAAAGTGACTATTTCAGCTAGATTTTGCCTTTTATGCAGGAAAAAGAGAAAAGCATCTAAGGCCTACATGAAATTTCACTGAATCAATACCTCATAATGTGTTATATAAAATATACAACATTAATTATATTTTGTCTACTTAATGAAGTTTGATCATTATTATTTTCTAAGGTTATATATCAGTATTGATCACTACCAAAAAAATCATTTGCATTTTTATAATTTTTCACAACAATATTTACGTGTCATTCTGAAGTACACGTTTTTATCACAAAATACTAGAGGAAAACTGTGAATCTACATATTATCAATTATCTTTGAATTGAGCATTTTAATCATTTCAGGTGTTTCATTATGCAGGCCTTAATTTTATTTAACACATTATAAAGTTATTGTCAGCACATTTTCTATGTTAACTATGTTTAGTTTCTCAAACAGGTGATAATGCATAAGTAAATTATCATTGTTTCTCTCTCTTTGTTTAAATTTTCACAATTCCGTATTCCAAAAACACTTTTGCATTCTTTTACAATGCAGTATGAAATCTCACATTTTTTGACTTAGCCAGTTTACATGTATTAAACCAAAAATAATTGTCGTAAATCTCTCTTACTAGTGAGAATTGATAGAGGCAACTGTTATCTAACTTTTATGCTCCGTCAATAGAGAGAGAGGGAGATAGAAAGGGAGATAGATAGAAAGAGAGGGAGATAGATAGTAATAGAGGGAGAGAGATAGAGAGATTGAGATATTTAGAGATAGAGTGAGAGAAATAGAGATCGAGATAGCAATAGAGAGAGATAGAGCAAGATAGATATGGATAGAGATAGTTTGATGCAGATAGAGAGAGGTAGATAGAAAGAGAGATAGAGATAAAGATAGACTGATCAATAAAGATAGCTATATAAATAGAGAGGAAGATGGATAGAAATAGAGAGATATAGACAGAGACAGATACAGATAGATAGAGGTAGAGAGAGATAGATTGAGATTGATAGTGAGAGAGACAGAGAAAGACAAATAAATAGAGATAGAAAGAAGCAGATACAGATAGAGAGAGAATCTAGCGATAGACAGAGATTGAAAGAGATAGACAGATAGTTAGAGACAGTCAGAGGATAGAAATAAAGCTAGAGAGCAATAGAGAGAGAGAGAAAGATATAGAGAGATAGAGTGGGTGAATCAAGATATATAGAGAGGGAGATAGAGAGAGATATTTAGAGAGACAGAGATAAAGATATAAAAATAGTGATAGCATTATAGCTACAGAGAGGTAGATAGCGATAGTGATATATATTTATAGAGAAAGATAGATAGATATACAGATAGTGATAGAGATACATAGAGAGAGAGATGGAGATACAGAGATAGCGATATAGATAGAGATAGATAGTGATAGCAATATAGATAGATCGAGAGCTAGAGATGTAGAGATAGGTAGTGAGATAGAGATAGATGAAAATATATATGGAGAGGTAAAGAGCTAGATAGTAAAAAAGAGATGGAATAATAAAGAGGGAGTGAGAAAGAGAAATAGCGAGATGGAGGAAGAGATAGATAAAGAGGGAGAGAGCTAGAGCTTGATTGAGAGAGATAGAGAGAGATAGTGCTATAGATAGACAGAGATAGCGCTATAGATAGATAGAGATAGTGATAGAGATATATCCATATAGAGAAAATATTGTGATGGAGAAAGAGTTAGATAAAGAAAGATGGAGAGCGATAGGGATAGATAGAGAAAGTTATATAGATAGAAATAGAGTGGGAGATAGAGAGAGATAGAGCTAGATCAAGAGATAGATGGAGACAGATAGAGAGAGGTAGAGGGATAGATTGTGATAGATAGACACAGAGCTAGACTTGGAGATAGATAGAGACAGAGCTAGAGAGAGATAATGATAGATAGATAGATCCAAATAGATAGAGCGAGATAGATATGTTGAGAGATATAGAGAGATGGAGATATGGATAGAGAGAGGAGAGAGATAGAGAAAGTTAGAAAGCTAGAGACAGATGCAGATAGAGAGAGAGATAGCTAGATATAGGTTGAGAGCGATAGTGATAGAGAGATAGATAGAGACAGTGCTAGATTGAGACGGGATAGAGGAGGATAGAGATTGAGAGAGATAGTAATAGAGATAGTGAGGGCAATAAATAGAGATAGAGAGAGAGAGAGAGAAAGAGATATAGTGGGAGATGGTAGATAGAGAGCTACAGATAGATAGAGATAGAGAGAGATAGAGATAGCGACAGAGACAGTGATAGCGAGAGATAGCGACAGAGACAGTGATAGCGAGAGATAGCTGAGTGCGAGCTAGAGATATACAGAGAGGGAGCTAAAGAGACAGACAGAGAGAGAGAGAGAAATAGAGATAAACATAGAGATAGTGATAGCGATATAGATATTGTGACAGTAATAAAGAGAGATAGAGAGAGAAAGAGATAGAGTAGGAGATAGAGATATATAGAGAGGGAGATAACGAGAGAGAGAGAGAGATAGCGATAGAGATAGATAGACATAGATAAATAGAAAAAGATAGAGACAGATATAGTGAGAGGAAGGTGTAGAGAGAGTTATAGATAGAGGTAAATAGAGATAGGAAGACAGAAAGAGAGATAGAGGCAGACAGAGATAGAGGGAGAGAGATAGGGAGGGACATAAAGGGAGAGACAGCGGGAGATAGATTGAGATAGATAGAGATAGAGATGGATAGAAATAGAACTAGAGAGAGAGATACATAGAAAAAGATAGAGGCAGATATAGAGAGATTAAGATGGAGGGAGAGAGATGGATAGAGGTTAATAGAGATAGTGATAGAGATAAACACATAGAGATCGATAGTGATAGAGAGATAAATAGAAAGAGGTAGAAAGAGATAGAGAGATAGTTAGAGAGAGAAACAGAGAAATAGAGCTAGAGAGGGATAGAGAGCTAGAACTAGAGAGATATAGAGCTAGAGTGAGATAGAGATAGATGGAGATGGATATAGATCTATATATGTATATGGATATACAAAAAGAGATATAGAGAGATATAGATAGGCATTGTGATAGACAGATAGAGACAGAGATTGAAAGAGATAGATAGAGGAGAGGGATAGAGATATTTAACCCTATGGCGGAGTTCGCGCAGTCGCGCTTCGCGGAATTCCGCACAGCCATAGAAAAACTCTCTGAGCTACGTGAATTTCCGCAAGCGTGTGGAGTTGCTTGTTCCGTCAGTTTGCAATGCATTTTTCCTGTTTGGGAACACGTATTACGTGTTCGGGATGCTTTTTGTGTGCTCGGGGGGAAATATCGCGCAAACTTCACCACGCGGTCCCCAATGGGTGCAGCCATCCAGTGTTTCACTTTTTGCTATGGTTCTGGGCTTGTTTTTCTATCCTCCCTATATCTTTTCAATCCTTTGTTTCTAGAAACTTTTTTGGGATCTTTTTCATTTATTATCTATCCTTCTCTATTCCTGGTTGTATATTTTGCGTTTTTTCCTACTTTTTGTGTGTTTTTCAATGTATCTTTTACTTTCTTAAGTCCTACCTTTTCTTTTCCGCCACCGCCTACACAGAACCATGGCAAAGGACCAGGGGAAGAAGACTAGGGCTTGGAGTGATAGTCACAACCTCCTTTCTTGCAGAAGGCGGCACCACATGGGGTGCAGGTACAGACCTTATTTATTGAGGCGGAAGTGGCTGCACTTTCTTTTTATAAAGCGCCAGCTCCCCATTACCCTGGCAGCAGGTGGCAGGCCTGGGTCTGAGTACGGTCTCCGGGAGCATCACTATCGGTGGGCAAGGGTGCGCTGGGCAGTGTTTCATTGCGCTGAGGTCTGGCACACCCCTAAACAATTGACGCACTGGTGGTCCGATATCCTGGGCCGGGAGCATGACCTGCTGGACCTGCTTGGTGTTGAGTTCCCAGGGCTTGGTGAGTAGCTATTTATATTACTATTTTGTGTTCTTCTGTATTGTTGTTTATTGCGATTGCAAATATCATTTTGTTTTTGCAAATAGCTAACATGCTGCTGCTGCTTACATGTAGGTAAGATAACCTATGTTTAAAAATGTTACATTATGTGATTGTTACTTCCAGATAGGTGCTCGGCGCTACTAACTAATCATTGTACTTGTTTGCAACTTTGCGCTCTCTTGGGCTGGTTATCTAAGAGAGGTTAGAGAATTTAAGTAAGGTAGGTATGTATACCACTTAGGAAAGACTCCAGTCCATCCTTTGTCCTTTCAGGCTGTCCTGTCTCCTGTCACTAAGATAGTGGTAGTAGTTAGTTAATATTATTTGGTTTTAGTGGCCTAAGTTGTGACTCGGGAGTGAAGCGTCCCCAGGCTCTCACATGACTTCAGTCCTAGTAGAACTTTTTGTAGTTCTTGTAGTGAGCAAATAATAGCAACCAACCAATTTGGTGTATGCTACAATTATGCATGTGTCTATCTATGCATTAAGAAGAATAAATGCAGACTTACTAATTGGCACGACAAAGGGGGCTGTTGGAGTTGAGACTGAGACTGTCTGAGAGATGATTGGGAATGAGATTTAAACTTAGGAGCAAATATAATTTGTTTACAATTCATTCTAAAGTCAGGAATAGGCAGGCTACATATGTTTAGGATTCAAGAATTCGAATTGAACTCTGAAATATTAATGATCGGATGGTACTCACCTGCGATACATACATACCAGTTGACTACTACTAGTCAAATAAGTTGATCTGATTGATTTAGCATCGGTCCACGTTATTGAATTGCCGTTTCCTGTCTAAAAATATTTTTACAGCAATTATATTTACATATTTAACACAAAAAAGTTTTTGTTTCTTTACATGATCAGCATCCAGGGGCAAGAAGAAGACTGGGGCAGCTGGCAGTGCGGCAGGTGCGGGAGCTGGAGGGTCCTCCCAGGAACAGCAGGAAGTGGCCTCAGGCACGGCGGCAGATGGCTCTGTTGCTGGCCCCAGTAAGTCCTCCTGGTGTTGTATATATTAATATTTCCCTAACTTTTACCACTCTATTATTTCAATTTCCAAATTACATTTTTTTCCAAAATCCTATTCAATTTACCTGTTTCTAAATTCTTTTTTATGCTCCACCATTACCTACTACTAAGTACTACTACTAACATTGTTTCTTCTAGTGTTTGTTTTTATGTTTACATCAAATCAAACTGCATCTGACTAACCCCTTCTCTGACTCTGTCTGTAGCTTGCTTTCTTCTGGGTTTCCCTGAGCTTTCTCTCTCCCCTTAAGTGGATTGCCTAGTAGCGGGTCTGTAAGAATCAGAGAACCCATTGGACCTAGCCTAGGTTACTACTAGTACTAGTATGGACTCCTTACTACTACTAGTAGCACTAATGTACCGTGCAGACTGCAGATTGCATGCCCAATACAAGTAAGGTATATCCGCAGGTTTGTGAATTGTGAGATGAGAAGGCTTTAGTTTCTTTTACTGTCTCATCATGCTCAATCAGTAATGGAGGTCACTCACCTTGGACAGGAGCAGGACCCCCCAAAGTGGTGTATATGTTACTTTTTCTAATCCAGGTCTAGTATTTCTTTTAGTAGCAGCAATTGATGGTGAACACTAAACAACTGTTACCGTTGTGGTACCAAAAATTCTGGACCCGTGTCATATACATCGCCATACCATGACGATTTTGGTATCAGCAGACCGGTAATGGTTCGAATACTATGCTCAAGCATTTCCGTCATGTTCGAGTGACGGAATCACCCTGAAATCTGATTTTTCGTCCGGACCCTGGGGTTCCATTTTGTGATCGGCAGCCATTTTGTGATTGCCCTCACATAAGGCAATGACTAAAGGCCGAAACCAACCTGAAGGACACGTACACCTTTGCTGACTCCGCTGTGACCTGGGCAAGCTGACTCCGCTGCCCGAAGCCAAACCTGTCCGGCCAGTTCCTTTCCCAGTAGCTGAGCAAGATTAGCATTGAGGCACAACATATCATAAACCTTTCATCGCACACAAACCATGCCTAATCTTACACACACCTGTCCCTGTTTCTTGCTTTATGACTTGCTTTACGAGGAGGAGGTGCCCGTTTTTATTGGGGGTTCGTCGATATCTGATGAAAATACTGGGCCTTGCCGGGTAATCAATTACGGGCTGGACGAACTGAAATGTGGACTTGTCATCATGACTCTGCTTTTCTTTGTAGTGAAAATATGTGAATGATCTACTGTAAAATAAGGAATGTTTGCCTAAAGCATATTATTTTGTATATAAGAAGAAGTCTGATTTTGTAAAAGAGAGCAGTCTTCTGAGAACATACATGCTGTTGTACTTCTAGGATACCTGTTACTGGCTGCAGCCAATAAATACGATCTTTGACTTCATCTAGAAGACTCTGTGTTTCTGTAGTCTGAAACAGGATGGACTCGGAGTTTTCAGGTGTGTTCCCTGGCACCACCGGGTTCTAAAATACCCGGTACTCCACCGTGCACCATAGCTGGAAGGAAGTATATGAGAGGAGTAGTGGGACGGCACCATTTTCCAACTAAGCGAGACTTAAGGTCTGCCTAGTTAGCCACTCTTTCTCCTTTTCAAAACATGAGATGCACCATAGCTCTATTCACTGAGTCCAGTCCTATGGGTTGCCCTCTTCTTGAGAGGGTTTTCAAAATTTGCCACCAACAAAATGCTCAACCGGATATTATTTAGTTATTTTTGATAGGACATACTGTCCACTGTACTGGTGTCTGAATTGTAGATAGTGATATGTGTGGTGTATATAATTATGTATTTTCAATCTTGCTAATGAAAAAAATAAATAGGGGAGGCATATATGGCATGTAAAAAATGTGATTTTTTTTCCTAGGCCTTCGGACCACCAGTGCCGGGGCCAGCGGTGAGGGACACCATGCCACTCTGGAGGAAGCGGAAGCGGAAGCGGCAGCCACAGGGGGTAAGCCAGGAGCAGTGGCAGGCCTTGGTAGTCATATTCCTTAATTATTTAGAATGATGAATACACTTGCTGCAAGGGTGTACACTCAGTACTAGGAGTACACTGTACTTCTGCTGAGGATAAGTTATTGCTTGTGAGCACTGAACAGTTAAAGAAGACACCAAGTCCTTTACTTAAATATTAGCATTAGCGGCGGGGGTTGAGTTACTAATGGAATATTCTATCTTCAGCTCAGCAAAGACAGTTTTACGATGAAGACAAACAGTCAGACGACATGTATGACTGGCAGAGAAGGATGCGTGGGTGAAGGAAGGAGCAAGGTGCTAGATAAAGATGATAGAAATAGGATGCATTGGTAGTTGAAGGATGTTTGAAAAGGTGAAAGAGAAAGCAGAAATGATGCCTGTCTGGGTGGGTGAAACTGTAAGGGTGAAAGGAATCCTACGGGGGGTTTGAGCGGTCAAACTTCAAGGCAAGCAAAGACGCATGTCATGGGTGGTGGTTGGTTATATCTAAATGAATTATGTTGTCAGTGAAAGCCGGTTTATGAAAGCCATGTTTGGATGGATGGATGCCTGGATGGCATCATAGTAGGTGAAAACAGAGTCAGAATGGATAAAGAGAATGTAAAAGAAAATTAAACCGTGCCATAGTACCAAAGCCAAGGGTGAATAATATTATGAATAAAATAATGATAATGCTAGAAGAGCAATGCACTGAATGTAAATGAAAAAACAAGCCCTGGGAAGAACAAGGACTGTTTATTTGCAGGGTTTACAATTTAAAGGTTAGAGGTTGTTCATTTATTTCAGAATGGAATGCTCCCTTAACTCACAGTAGTTTGCAAGCATAACATATATATTGTGCATGACTAAATATTTACCCTACCCATAATCGCCTCCCTCCGAATTGCCGTTTCCTGTCTAAAAATATTTTTACAGCAATTATATTTACATATTTAACACAAAAAAGTTTTTGTTTCTTTACATGATCAGCATCCAGGGGCAAGAAGAAGACTGGGGCAGCTGGCAGTGCGGCAGGTGCGGGAGCTGGAGGGTCCTCCCAGGAACAGCAGGAAGTGGCCTCAGGCACGGCGGCAGATGGCTCTGTTGCTGGCCCCAGTAAGTCCTCCTGGTGTTGTATATATTAATATTTCCCTAACTTTTACCACTCTATTATTTCAATTTCCAAATTAAATTTTTTTCCAAAATCCTATTCAATTTACCTGTTTCTAAATTCTTTTTTATGCTCCACCATTACCTACTACTAAGTACTACTACTAACATTGTTTCTTCTAGTGTTTGTTTTTATGTTTACATCAAATCAAACTGCATCTGACTAACCCCTTCTCTGACTCTGTCTGTAGCTTGCTTTCTTCTGGGTTTCACTGAGCTTTCTCTCTCCCCTTAAGTGGATTGCCTAGTAGTGGGTCTGTAAGAATCAGAGAACCCATTGGACCTAGCCTAGGTTACTACTAGTACTAGTATGGACTCCTTACTACTACTAGTAGCACTATTGTACCGTGCAGACTGTAGATTGCATGCCCAATACAAGTAAGGTATATCCGCAGGTTTGTGAATTGTGAGATGAGAAGGCTTTAGTTTCTTTTACTGTCTCATCATGCTCAATCAGTAATGGAGGTCACTCACCTTGGACAGGAGCAGGACCCACCAAAGTGGTGTATATGTTACTTTTTCTAATCCAGGTCTAGTATTTCTTTTAGTAGCAGCAATTGATGGTGAACACTAAACAACTGTTACCGTTGTGGTACCAAAAATTCTGGACCCGTGTCATATACATCGCCATACCATGACGATTTTGGTATCAGCAGACCGGTAATGGTTCGAATACTATGCTCAAGCATTTCCGTCATGTTCGAGTGACGGAATCACCCTGAAATCTGATTTTTCGTCCGGAACCCTGGGGTTCCATTTTGTGATCGGCAGCCATTTTGTGATTGCCCTCACATAAGGCAATGACTAAAGGCCGAAACCAACCTGAAGGACACGTACACCTTTGCTGACTCCGCTGTGACCTGGGCAAGCTGACTCCGCTGCCCGAAGCCAAACCTGTCCGGCCAGTTCCTTTCCCAGTAGCTGAGCAAGATTAGCATCGAGGCACAACATATCATAAACCTTTCATCGCACACAAACCATGCCTAATCTTACACACACCTGTCCCTGTTTCTTGCTTTATGACTTGCTTTACGAGGAGGAGGTGCCCGTTTTTATTGGGGGTTCGTCGATATCTGATGAAAATACTGGGCCTTGCCGGGTAATCAATTACGGGCTGGACGAACTGAAATGTGGACTTGTCATCATGACTCTGCTTTTCTTTGTAGTGAAAATATGTGAATGATCTACTGTAAAATAAGGAATGTTTGCCTAAAGCATATTATTTTGTATATAAGAAGAAGTCTGATTTTGTAAAAGAGAGCAGTCTTCTGAGAACATACATGCTGTTGTACTTCTAGGATACCTGTTACTGGCTGCAGCCAATAAATACGATCTTTGACTTCATCTAGAAGACTCTGTGTTTCTGTAGTCTGAAACAGGATGGACTCGGAGTTTTCAGGTGTGTTCCCTGGCACCACCGGGTTCTAAAATACCCGGTACTCCACCGTGCACCATAGCTGGAAGGAAGTATATGAGAGGAGTAGTGGGACGGCACCATTTTCCAACTAAGCGAGACCTAAGGTCTGCCTAGTTAGCCACTCTTTCTCCTTTTCAAAACATGAGATGCACCATAGCTCTATTCACTGAGTCCAGTCCTATGGGTTGCCCTCTTCTTGAGAGGGTTTTCAAAATTTGCCACCAACAAAATGCTCAACCGGATATTATTTAGTTATTTTTGATAGGACCTACTGTCCACTGTACTGGTGTCTGAATTGTAGATAGTGATATGTGTGGTGTATATAATTATGTATTTTCAATCTTGCTAATGAAAAAAATAAATAGGGGAGGCATATATGGCATGTAAAAAATGTGATTTTTTTTCCTAGGCCTTCGGACCACCAGTGCCGGGGCCAGCGGTGAGGGACACCATGCCACTCTGGAGGAAGCGGAAGCGGAAGCGACAGCCACAGGGGGTAAGCCAGGAGCAGTGGCAGGCCTTGGTAAGTCATATTCCTTAATTATTTAGAATGATGAATACACTTGCTGCAAGGGTGTACACTCAGTACTAGGAGTACACTGTACTTCTGCTGAGGATAAGTTATTGCTTGTGAGCACTGAACAGTTAAAGAAGACACCAAGTCCTTTACTTAAATATTAGCATTAGCGGCGGGGGTTGAGTTACTAATGGAATATTCTATCTTCAGCTCAGCAAAGACAGTTTTACGATGAAGACAAACAGTCAGACGACATGTATGACTGGCAGAGAAGGATGCGTGGGTGAAGGAAGGAGCAAGGTGCTAGATAAAGATGATAGAAATAGGATGCATTGGTAGTTGAAGGATGTTTGAAAAGGTGAAAGAGAAAGCAGAAATGATGCCTGTCTGGGTGGGTGAAACTGTAAGGGTGAAAGGAATCCTACGGGGGGTTTGAGCGGTCAAACTTCAAGGCAAGCAAAGACGCATGTCATGGGTGGTGGTTGGTTATATCTAAATGAATTATGTTGTCAGTGAAAGCCGGTTTATGAAAGCCATGTTTGGATGGATGGATGCCTGGATGGCATCATAGTAGGTGAAAACAGAGTCAGAATGGATAAAGAGAATGTAAAAGAAAATTAAACCGTGCCATAGTACCAAAGCCAAGGGTGAATAATATTATGAATAAAATAATTATAATGCTAGAAGAGCAATGCACTGAATGTAAATGAAAAAACAAGCCCTGGGAAGAACAAGGACTGTTTATTTGCAGGGTTTACAATTTAAAGGTTAGAGGTTGTTCATTTATTTCAGAATGGAATGCTCCCTTAACTCACAGTAGTTTGCAAGCATAACATATATATTGTGCATGGCTAAATATTTACCCTACCCATAATCGCCTCCCTCCGAATTGCCGTTTCCTGTCTAAAAATATTTTTACAGCAATTATATTTACATATTTAACACAAAAAAGTTTTTGTTTCTTTACATGATCAGCATCCAGGGGCAAGAAGAAGACTGGGGCAGCTGTCAGTGCGGCAGGTGCGGGAGCTGGAGGGTCCTCCCAGGAACAGCAGGAAGTGGCCTCAGGCACGGCGGCAGATGGCTCTGTTGCTGGCCCCAGTAAGTCCTCCTGGTGTTGTATATATTAATATTTCCCTAACTTTTACCACTCTATTATTTCAATTTCCAAATTACATTTTTTTCCAAAATCCTATTCAATTTACCTGTTTCTAAATTCTTTTTTATGCTCCACCATTACCTACTACTAAGTACTACTACTAACATTGTTTCTTCTAGTGTTTGTTTTTATGTTTACATCAAATCAAACTGCATCTGACTAACCCCTTCTCTGACTCTGTCTGTAGCTTGCTTTCTTCTGGGTTTCACTGAGCTTTCTCTCTCCCCTTAAGTGGATTGCCTAGTAGTGGGTCTGTAAGAATCAGAGAACCCATTGGACCTAGCCTAGGTTACTACTAGTACTAGTATGGACTCCTTACTACTACTAGTAGCACTATTGTACCGTGCAGACTGCAGATTGCATGCCCAATACAAGTAAGGTATATCCGCAGGTTTGTGAATTGTGAGATGAGAAGGCTTTAGTTTCTTTTACTGTCTCATCATGCTCAATCAGTAATGGAGGTCACTCACCTTGGACAGGAGCAGGACCCCCCAAAGTGGTGTATATGTTACTTTTTCTAATCCAGGTCTAGTATTTCTTTTAGTAGCAGCAATTGATGGTGAACACTAAACAACTGTTACCGTTGTGGTACCAAAAATTCTGGACCCGTGTCATATACATCGCCATACCATGACGATTTTGGTATCAGCAGACCGGTAATGGTTCGAATACTATGCTCAAGCATTTCCGTCATGTTCGAGTGACGGAATCACCCTGAAATCTGATTTTTCGTCCGGAACCCTGGGGTTCCATTTTGTGATCGGCAGCCATTTTGTGATTGCCCTCACATAAGGCAATGCCTAAAGGCCGAAACCAACCTGAAGGACACGTACACCTTTGCTGACTCCGCTGTGACCTGGGCAAGCTGACTCCGCTGCCCGAAGCCAAACCTGTCCGGCCAGTTCCTTTTCCAGTAGCTGAGCAAGATTAGCATCGAGGCACAACATATCATAAACCTTTCATCGCACACAAACCATGCCTAATCTTACACACACCTGTCCCTGTTTCTTGCTTTATGACTTGCTTTACGAGGAGGAGGTGCCCGTTTTTATTGGGGGTTCGTCGATATCTGATGAAAATACTGGGCCTTGCCGGGTAATCAATTACGGGCTGGACGAACTGAAATGTGGACTTGTCATCATGACTCTGCTTTTCTTTGTAGTGAAAATATGTGAATGATCTACTGTAAAATAAGGAATGTTTGCCTAAAGCATATTATTTTGTATATAAGAAGAAGTCTGATTTTGTAAAAGAGAGCAGTCTTCTGAGAACATACATGCTGTTGTACTTCTAGGATACCTGTTACTGGCTGCAGCCAATAAATACGATCTTTGACTTCATCTAGAAGACTCTGTGTTTCTGTAGTCTGAAACAGGATGGACTCGGAGTTTTCAGGTGTGTTCCCTGGCACCACCGGGTTCTAAAATACCCGGTACTCCACCGTGCACCATAGCTGGAAGGAAGTATATGAGAGGAGTAGTGGGACGGCACCATTTTCCAACTAAGCGAGACCTAAGGTCTGCCTAGTTAGCCACTCTTTCTCCTTTTCAAAACATGAGATGCACCATAGCTCTATTCACTGAGTCCAGTCCTATGGGTTGCCCTCTTCTTGAGAGGGTTTTCAAAATTTGCCACCAACAAAATGCTCAACCGGATATTATTTAGTTATTTTTGATAGGACATACTGTCCACTGTACTGGTGTCTGAATTGTAGATAGTGATATGTGTGGTGTATATAATTATGTATTTTCAATCTTGCTAATGAAAAAAATAAATAGGGGAGGCATATATGGCATGTAAAAAATGTGATTTTTTTTCCTAGGCCTTCGGACCACCAGTGCCGGGGCCAGCGGTGAGGGACACCATGCCACTCTGGAGGAAGCGGAAGCGGAAGCGGCAGCCACAGGGGGTAAGCCAGGAGCAGTGGCAGGCCTTGGTAAGTCATATTCCTTAATTATTTAGAATGATGAATACACTTGCTGCAAGGGTGTACACTCAGTACTAGGAGTACACTGTACTTCTGCTGAGGATAAGTTATTGCTTGTGAGCACTGAACAGTTAAAGAAGACACCAAGTCCTTTACTTAAATATTAGCATTAGCGGCGGGGGTTGAGTTACTAATGGACTATTCTATCTTCAGCTCAGCAAAGACAGTTTTATGATGAAGACAAACAGTCAGACGACATGTATGACTGGCAGAGAAGGATGCGTGGGTGAAGGAAGGAGCAAGGTGCTAGATAAAGATGATAGAAATAGGATGCATTGGTAGTTGAAGGATGTTTGAAAAGGTGAAAGAGAAAGCAGAAATGATGCCTGTCTGGGTGGGTGAAACTGTAAGGGTGAAAGGAATCCTACGGGGGGTTTGAGCGGTCAAACTTCAAGGCAAGCAAAGACGCATGTCATGGGTGGTGGTTGGTTATATCTAAATGAATTATGTTGTCAGTGAAAGCCGGTTTATGAAAGCCATGTTTGGATGGATGGATGCCTGGATGGCATCATAGTAGGTGAAAACAGAGTCAGAATGGATAAAGAGAATGTAAAAGAAAATTAAACCGTGCCATAGTACCAAAGCCAAGGGTGAATAATATTATGAATAAAATAATGATAATGCTAGAAGAGCAATGCACTGAATGTAAATGAAAAAACAAGCCCTGGGAAGAACAAGGACTGTTTATTTGCAGGGTTTACAATTTAAAGGTTAGAGGTTGTTCATTTATTTCAGAATGGAATGCTCCCTTAACTCACAGTAGTTTGCAAGCATAACATATATATTGTGCATGACTAAATATTTACCCTACCCATAATCGCCTCCCTCCGAATTGCCGTTTCCTGTCTAAAAATATTTTTACAGCAATTATATTTACATATTTAACACAAAAAAGTTTTTGTTTCTTTACATGATCAGCATCCAGGGGCAAGAAGAAGACTGGGGCAGCTGGCAGTGCGGCAGGTGCGGGAGCTGGAGGGTCCTCCCAGGAACAGCAGGAAGTGGCCTCAGGCACGGCGGCAGATGGCTCTGTTGCTGGCCCCAGTAAGTCCTCCTGGTGTTGTATATATTAATATTTCCCTAACTTTTACCACTCTATTATTTCAATTTCCAAATTACATTTTTTTCCAAAATCCTATTCAATTTACCTGTTTCTAAATTCTTTTTTATGCTCCACCATTACCTACTACTAAGTACTACTACTAACATTGTTTCTTCTAGTGTTTGTTTTATGTTTACATCAAATCAAACTGCATCTGACTAACCCCTTCTCTGACTCTGTCTGTAGCTTGCTTTCTTCTGGGTTTCACTGAGCTTTCTCTCTCCCCTTAAGTGGATTGCCTAGTAGCGGGTCTGTAAGAATCAGAGAACCCATTGGACCTAGCCTAGGTTACTACTAGTACTAGTATGGACTCCTTACTACTACTAGTAGCACTAATGTACCGTGCAGACTGCAGATTGCATGCCCAATACAAGTAAGGTATATCCGCAGGTTTGTGAATTGTGAGATGAGAAGGCTTTAGTTTCTTTTACTGTCTCATCATGCTCAATCAGTAATGGAGGTCACTCACCTTGGACAGGAGCAGGACCCCCCAAAGTGGTGTATATGTTACTTTTTCTAATCTAGGTCTAGTATTTCTTTTAGTAGCAGCAATTGATGGTGAACACTAAACAACTGTTACCGTTGTGGTACCAAAAATTCTGGACCCGTGTCATATACATCGCCATACCATGACGATTTTGGTATCAGCAGACCGGTAATGGTTCGAATACTATGCTCAAGCATTTCCGTCATGTTCGAGTGACGGAATCACCCTGAAATCTGATTTTTCGTCCGGAACCCTGGGGTTCCATTTTGTGATCGGCAGCCATTTTGTGATTGCCCTCACATAAGGCAATGACTAAAGGCCGAAACCAACCTGAAGGACACGTACACCTTTGCTGACTCCGCTGTGACCTGGGCAAGCTGACTCCGCTGCCCGAAGCCAAACCTGTCCGGCCAGTTCCTTTCCCAGTAGCTGAGCAAGATTAGCATTGATGCACAACATATCATAAACCTTTCATCGCACACAAACCATGCCTAATCTTACACACACCTGTCCCTGTTTCTTGCTTTATGACTTGCTTTACGAGGAGGAGGTGCCCGTTTTTATTGGGGGTTCGTCGATATTTGATGAAAATACTGGGCCTTGCCGGGTAATCAATTACGGGCTGGACGAACTGAAATGTGGACTTGTCATCATGACTCTGCTTTTCTTTGTAGTGAAAATATGTGAATGATCTACTGTAAAATAAGGAATGTTTGCCTAAAGCATATTATTTTGTATATAAGAAGAAGTCTGATTTTGTAAAAGAGAGCAGTCTTCTGAGAACATACATGCTGTTGTACTTCTAGGATACCTGTTACTGGCTGCAGCCAATAAATACGATCTTTGACTTCATCTAGAAGACTCTGTGTTTCTGTAGTCTGAAACAGGATGGACTCGGAGTTTTCAGGTGTGTTCCCTGGCACCACCGGGTTCTAAAATACCCGGTACTCCACCGTGCACCATAGCTGGAAGGAAGTATATGAGAGGAGTAGTGGGACGGCACCATTTTCCAACTAAGCGAGACCTAAGGTCTGCCTAGTTAGCCACTCTTTCTCCTTTTCAAAACATGAGATGCACCATAGCTCTATTCACTGAGTCCAGTCCTATGGGTTGCCCTCTTCTTGAGAGGGTTTTCAAAATTTGCCACCAACAAAATGCTCAACCGGATATTATTTAGTTATTTTTGATAGGACATACTGTCCACTGTACTGGTGTCTGAATTGTAGATAGTGATATGTGTGGTGTATATAATTATGTATTTTCAATCTTGCTAATGAAAAAAATAAATAGGGGAGGCATATATGGCATGTAAAAAATGTGATTTTTTTTCCTAGGCCTTCGGACCACCAGTGCCGGGGCCAGCGGTGAGGGCCACCATGCCACTCTGGAGGAAGCGGAAGCGGAAGCGGCAGCCACAGGGGGTAAGCCAGGAGCAGTGGCAGGCCTTGGTAAGTCATATTCCTTAATTATTTAGAATGATGAATACACTTGCTGCAAGGGTGTACACTCAGTACTAGGAGTACACTGTACTTCTGCTGAGGATAAGTTATTGCTTGTGAGCACTGAACAGTTAAAGAAGACACCAAGTCCTTTACTTAAATATTAGCATTAGCGGCGGGGGTTGAGTTACTAATGGACTATTCTATCTTCAGCTCAGCAAAGACAGTTTTATGATGAAGACAAACAGTCAGACGACATGTATGACTGGCAGAGAAGGATGCGTGGGTGAAGGAAGGAGCAAGGTGCTAGATAAAGATGATAGAAATAGGATGCATTGGTAGTTGAAGGATGTTTGAAAAGGTGAAAGAGAAAGCAGAAATGATGCCTGTCTGGGTGGGTGAAACTGTAAGGGTGAAAGGAATCCTACGGGGGGTTTGAGCGGTCAAACTTCAAGGCAAGCAAAGACGCATGTCATGGGTGGTGGTTGGTTATATCTAAATGAATTATGTTGTCAGTGAAAGCCGGTTTATGAAAGCCATGTTTGGATGGATGGATGCCTGGATGGCATCATAGTAGGTGAAAACAGAGTCAGAATGGATAAAGAGAATATAAAAGAAAATTAAACCGTGCCATAGTACCAAAGCCAAGGGTGAATAATATTATGAATAAAATAATAATAATGCTAGAAGAGCAATGCACTGAATGTAAATGAAAAAACAAGCCCTGGGAAGAACAAGGACTGTTTATTTGCAGGGTTTACAATTTAAAGGTTAGAGGTTGTTCATTTATTTCAGAATGGAATGCTCCCTTAACTCACAGTAGTTTGCAAGCATAACATATATATTGTGCATGACTAAATATTTACCCTACCCATAATCGCCTCCCTCCGACTCTGAGGCCCACTTCCGCTCTAGTCCCCTCCCTGTGTAAGCCATGGGTGGGCTATCCGCTGCATGCTAACTAGTACTTACAAATCACTCAGTATGTCTTCATTATCACGTGAGTGACATCATGATGTGGTGCCGCTGTTTCTCATCATCCATAAGCATGTGATCATTAACCATCATCATGTGCCTTATTGCAGTAGTGCAGTCAGGGTGAACATAAAATTGTCTGAGCATTTGCCATTGATTTAACAGAGTATGGCTGTAATAGACATATAAAATTGTGTAGTACAGCTGCCTCACATGCAGACAGTAGTAAAGTACATGAGTCTGCAAGACTGCAACACGAGTATGTCTGTCAAGGGCACAAGCTGACTGAGCTGGCATGCCTACTAGATTAATTGTGCTAAACAAAAGAGAGAACAAGAATACTTCTATTCTACTCCATACTTAGTGCCTGAAAGTATCATCATCATCACATCCAAATCTTAGGGGCAGAGGAAAGGAAGTGAGGAGGAGAGGAGGATACAACAGCTGCTAGTGCTACTGCTACTACTGTGCCACTATATTTTTTTGTGGTCTGTAATTTCATTTTGTGCTACTGTTTTCCTAAGAATATTGGTTACACCAATTCTCTTTTTTTCCTTCTTGATTTAGCTACTCCTTCCAAAACCACTAGGCAGGAGTTGGCGTCTAGGGCCCGGCAAAGAAAGCTGGAGTCTATCCTGGTTGAATTTCAACGGCTGGTTGTCCTGGCGGAGGAGGAGGCGGCAGCTGCAGCATCTTCCTTCAATGCCCTGGGCCCAGCCAGCCCCCCAGTGCCTGCGGTAGTACATCGGCGTGTTCTGGCAGCCGCCCGCTGCCCATTACCATTGCCAACATCCACAGATACCCACACCTGTTGTTCCTGCAGGAACTTTTTGCGCCGCCTGCTCCTCTGGTGGCACACCTTAAGTCCCAGACTGAGGAGATTCCAAAGAAAACTATCCGGTACCCCCCGACGCTAGACGTAAGACTCAGTCATCACATCACCGAACTCAGTCTTCTTTGACTCTTGCCCATTTTTTTATCTTTTTTTGGTGGGTGGGATGTTGGGACTAGTTGGGTAAACTTGGGGTTTACTTTTTCTTGAACAACTAACTAAGAAATTGACATTTATTTAATTTATTGGACATTGGTTGGGGTTAGGGAGAGGGGTGGGTCAGGTGTGGGTTTCTGTTCTAGTTCATATTTGTTAGGGTAAATAATAATGTATATTTTTCAAATAAATATGATATGATGCAAATATTTTCTGGGGGGTTTTACTCTTTTACGTCACCTTGTTTGTTTTTGTTTCTTCCTTTTGCCAATAGTGTTACACACAGACAGATAGATGCAGTACCCTCACTTGTCCTGCTAATGTCAGTCTCTCCTCCTGGTCTATGCATTTTGCAACTAAATCCCTTTGTAGTATGTACTCAGAAGGATGTGGATGTGTGAAATAATTAATTTCCATCAGATATACATTATTGACTCCCCCACAGTAGTTATCTCTTACCTGTGATTGACGTTTAGCTGAAGCAATGGCTGTATGGTGATGGTTTGGTTTCCTAAGTCGCCTTTCATGGTGGGTGGTGGTAGCTGTAGTAGACAGTTGCATTTGCAAAAAAATAAAATGAGACAAGTTAGTCACCTGAGGGAGACTAGGGAACGAGTAGTAGAAGTACAGTAAGTAGTAAGTACACAAGAAGAAGACTGCCAAACAAGAAGAAAGAGATGATGAATGATATTGATATCATTAATGCTGAAGTAAAATAAAACATAATGGTGGCAGGGATAGCCTAGTACAAGTTCCAAAAAACTGAAGTAGTGAACTCGACCTATGAAGTGGACAAGCGTAACCTTTAGTGCTGGAAGGATGAAATCCATGATGGCAATTGATCATTAATAATAGATTAATATGAATATGTTACTCTAAAAAAAAAAAAGAGAATAGCGAATGCTACTGAGCTTGGGTGGGCACAGGATAATCTTATCTGTTGCCAGTGTGGCCGATGATATATGTACTTAGAGCAGAATTAGAAGATCCTCGCCCGGCCTTTAATTAGTGTTGTTTACTTGCTTTAACCACAGCCACCCCAGTGAGTGTGTTCAATTATTGGTGTAACTTTAATTTAGTCACACCTCAATAAATCACACAGCCCGGGGAAAGTGGGTTAGGGTTTGATGAATGGTTGGGAAGGGGTATTTGAGGGAAAGGTTTAACAAATATAAACACTACACATGGCAACACACAATCTTGGCAGACGGCCATCATATTCATAAATCTGTTAAGGGAGAAAAAGGAAATGCATGCATGATGTGGTTAATGAAGCATGATAAGTAGTACTACTAATAATAATAGTGGACAGTACAGGGCAGCAGAATATTATGAATTATTATTATTATGCAATTACATTGTTTGTCTGCCCTCAGAGAGATCCAAATTCCATACATTTTATTTATGTTATGATGCACTGGGCTTCCTTTTAAAGCTAGCAAAGACAATTGAAAAATATCAGTGGGGATATAAGCAAAGACAAAGAGCAAACCTAATTAACAACAACACACAGTTGGAATGATTGAAGAGAAAAAATGAATCAAATGAATTAAAAAATGATGAATGATTCTAAGTTACTGTATTATCCTGGTCAAATAGGGAAGTTGCATCTCGTTATTCCTCTTGGTCCTCCCTTCCATGGATGCTCCATCCATCAATCTTGGGAACCTCACTGCCTGCTGATTGGTAAGGTAAGTATAAGTTATTTTTTCCAGTGTAGCACAGGTTAAAAGCCGGCCTGTAAGTGTAGATGGAAAAACAAAAGGGATATTGAAAAATCAAGGAGAAAAAAATGCATAAATTACAGAGGAGTGCAACAAGAACAGTTTGAGAGGCGGCATGGCTAAATCATGTCTACTCTATTTCCAGCATTAACCATGCTACAACAACAACAGGACAAAGCAGGCCCACGCACCAACGCACCATCCAAACTCCAGTTAGCTTAGATTTCGATTAAGCTAGACAGAGCACACATATACAGCAACATAGCATTTTCCAAATTAATTAAGTAACTAAATCAATGCACCACTGTCAGTCATACCACTTCACTACACTGACTCTACTCCACCACTACACAGACATGTAGGTCTGCTGTGTTTGTTGTTGATTAACTTGTTTACCTTTATGCCACTTCCTGAAACGCCCCAAGTTAGTCCATCAATCATCTCTGATCCTACTGACTACTTCGAAGAGTATAGAGTATGTGGTCATCATCATCATCATGGTGTCCAACTTAGTATGTAGTGTTGTGCCGAGTGAGTCCATATTCCATATTAAAAAATGCAATGGATCACCCTACAGTAGAAGTACAATTTGTTATTAAGCAACAAGAATGGAAACATTGACTTGAGTCACTTTGTTTTATTGTGTAGATTAAATACTTGTACACTTTATGCACAACAACAAAAATACAAACACCAATCACTATTAATCACTATTCAAGTATTTGGTGCCGGGAGGGGAGTTAGTGCTGCCTGAAACGGTCGTTCTGCTGCCAATCAGACCCTATTAGGGAGGAGCCTGTTGTTGCCCACCGGCTTTTAAAAAGCACTCCATGCCGCCGTGCAAGGATATTCAAGTAATTTGTGCCAGGAGGGGAATTAGTGCTCCCTGAAACGGTTGTTCTGCTGCTAATCATTTTTAATGTATTGGAAACTCTGTTGAACATTTAAAATTGATTCTTTTGCACTTTGCACTTTGCTGGACCTGCTTCCGTGTACCGGAAATTGCTTAGCACTGATTGGCTGTCACTGGAAAATCAGACGCTAGTCGGGAGGAGCCTGTTGTTGTGGACGCACGCAGTGGGCATGCCACTGGCGCGCCAAAAGCAAGCCCGTCTGCACTTGTCTGCGCCCGTCTGCGCCAGTCTGCGCCCCTCTGTGCCCGTCTGCGCCCGTCTGCACCCGTCTGCGCTGGGACAATGCCAGATGTCGGACCCTCTATACAAGGTATAACGGATAGATTAGGATACTCCCGCTCTGAGCTTATGTCTTTTAACTCAAATTGCTTAAATTTCACGCACCATACATGCTCTCCCGTGAATGTTTTTTTTAAATGTAAGCACTGCCCATTTAAAATTAAATCAAAGGAGATAGGGACCCTCAAACTGACTTGGTGGAGTTTGAGTTCATAAGTCTGAATTGCAGGTCATTGGCTTAAACTCTTCCCGAAGTGTTCGACCTACCTATTGATGAGGCCCCTGATGTGCTGTTTTTAACGCAAACTTGGCTTACGCAGTACTCAGTAGCAGAGTCTTGGTTAGCTCTCCCTCATGGGTACCTCATGAATCAACTCAACAGAGTAGGAATTAGAGGGGTGGTATTGCCATTATCTAGAAGGAGTCCTACCAGTGTAGTTTTATAAAGGAAGACATCCCTGATTGCGAAAGATCCCTCTTTAAAATCTCTCTTAACCATAATTTCACAGCATCCGGTCTGCTGATCTACCATCCGCCAGGGCCATCTAAAGTTTGTAGGGAAGAAGTTCTGAATAAGGTGATGTTACATGCTAGTAAGGCAGCAAACTTCACCATTTTAGGTTACCTCAATTTACGTTTAGAAGATAACAGTAAGCCAGATATTGCCCAGTTCTTAGCGGATTTAGAGGCTTACACATAGTGCAGGTCATATATTGGATCCTGTATTCTCCAACTTAGAATGGTTTAATGTGTTGCCCCCAATCCCTATGGCCTGGACTGACCACTCTCTTGTCCCCTTCTGCGTCGTTGCCGAGGGAAGCAAGAACAAATCTCCCCTTTGCCAGTATTAAAGGTTCCCTGGCACAAATAGATTCCAAGAAGTTTCAAGACTTCTTGTCTAGCCACCAACCTCAGCTACCTTCTAATATAGATGCTACTTATATGCTCTTCTATGAGTGGTTGTTGAAAGCCCTGGACAGCTGTATTCCCGCTAAATTGACTGCAAATAAACAAGGGCAATCGAATCCGTGATTTGACGAATCTTTGCGAAAGGAAAAAAAGAACTGCAAACAGCTCGAACGAGCTTGGAGATGCACCTATGATGCTGAAGCAAAAACCAAATATCGCTCCCCAATCAAGTTGTATCACAAGCTGGTTCAGAGAACCAGAGCACAGTTCATTGCAGGTAAAATATCAGAGAGTCACAATCCCTCAAAAACAATCTTTACCTTGCTTAAAACCATGAAGATTCAGAGTTCGAAGTCTGACTCTCCTGTTACCTCAAATGATCAGTGTGATAAGCTGGCCAGTTATTTTATGGATAAGGTGGTTAAAATTTACAATACTCTCCCTCTGGTAACTGCAGAAGTCAACTCTGACCTTGAAGCAGGACAGAAGAATAGTGTAATCATTGGGGAAAGAATATTGTCCTTGTTCCCTCCACTGTATGGCATTGAATATGAGTCGCTCTATCAGAAAATTAAATCAGGCTCTCCAGCTGAACCCTGAACAATTTTGCCATTTTCGTACTCTTACAGCACCATTGGGCAGGGAACTAATCAACCTATCCCTGTCCTTACCCTCTGCCTGTAAACATGCTAAAGTAACACCTCTTCTGAAAAAGCCATCTTTCTATCTATCTGAGCCAGGCAACTATCGCCCCATCTCGCGGCTGCCTTTTCTGGCTAAAGCAGTGGAATCGTATGTTAACTCTGTCTTTTCAGAGTTTATTGAACGTAACATTTTAGATCCCTCTCAAAATGGCGTCAGAGCCCTTCACAGCACTGAGTCTGCTTTGCTGAAAGTAACAGAGGAACTGTGCAGTAGTCTGGATGATGCAAAAACTCTGCGGCCTTAATTCTCCTTGATTTAAGTGCAGCTTTCGACAGTGTTTCCCATGAGATATGTTGAAACGGTTGCAGAAGATTGGAATTAGGGGGCTGGTTCTGGAATGGTTTAAAGCCTTTTTGTCAGAAAGATCATTCCAGGTCCTGGTACCACCTTACCATTCTAGAGAGTATGCTCTGCAACATGGGGTGCCGCAGGGCTCAATTTTAAGCCCTATGCTGTTTAATGTTTATGTACAAACTTTAGCGTTCATAGCTTAAAGCAGATGGGCTGTCATTGGTGTTGTACGCTGACAACACCCAATGAGTGATAGCCTTCCCCAAGAATTGTAAAAACAATCTTAATAAATTCAAGGAGGACTTGTTGGTGATTGCGGATTTGATGGCCCGGAACTGCCTGAAGTCAAATGCTAGTAAGTCAGAGATTCTAGTGTTAGGAAAGGATAGTGATCTGTGGTCAAAGCAGTGGTGGCCCGATAAGTTCAAACCGGCTCTGGTACCTAAGGAGGCAGTAAAGAACATGGGAGTTTAGATTGATAGTCAACTATCATTCGACACTCAATCTAAATCAGTCGCAGGGCCCTGTTTTGGGCTCCTGTGAGGATTAAAACCTCTACTGGGTTTCTTTGACTCTAAAATCCGCCTGACCATTATCCAAGCCACAATCTTGTCCAGGTTGGATTATGGAAATAGCCTATTTCTGGGAGCCAACAAATCCAGTGTCCAACTGCTTCAAAGAGTACAAAATGCTGCCGCCTGCACTCTGCTGGCACTGTCAAAATTCTGTCCAGTGTCTAAGTTTTTACCTAAGTTACACTGGTTGCCAGTATAAGAAAGGATTCAGTTCATAACGTTGTGCGTTGCCCACCAAATAATTACTCAACAAGCACCTCCAGTTCTGGCTGGCCTGCTAATGGTGTATACACCAAGGCACGTTCTGCGCTCAATGGATCAAAAGCGTGTCTGTGTCCCCCGCTTTCTAAGATCTAGAGCAGGTGGGCGCTCGTTTAAAGTCTTGGCAGCTAGACTATGGAATTCGCTCCCAATGTCCATCAGAGGAATTCAGAATCATCTAATGTTTTGCAAAGCCATTAATACCTAGCTTTTGCTGGCATAATGGTCTCCTTTAATACGACATCTGGTTATCAGTACTTGTCTGCGCTGGGATGCCCCGTTGCTGGGGCAGCCATGCGCAATATAAATTCTGAAATAATAATAATGTTAACACTCAGAGTCAGCATCCATTGCATGCCATCATTACCTGTTCTGCTCTTAAGGGCAGTCCCTCTCGGCTTGGAAAGGAGGATAGCTATAGTCATGTCCTTTTGGAGGGACTCAACGATGCAGGCAAACATTTCTTGTACTATTCTCCATTCAATGTCTGGCTTGAGGGAAATGGATTTAGGGTGAGTCAGGATGAATGGAGCAGGACTCGGAGGAGTGGACGTCTTTAATAAATGCACAAAGTTGCAACTCCAATACCGCAATAGAAAGACAAGATGGTAGTGATGGATTTGTTGTGATTCGATTCAAACCAGAAAGGCAGAGACACACAAATAATAAAAGTAAATGAGGAAGAGAGAAAGTAACAAGTTGAAAGCCTAGTTGTCAGGGAAGTGGAGCTTGTCCTCAAACTCTGGTGGTTCACCCAGAAGTAGGTCATCTACCACACTACTTTCGTTCCCTAAGTCACTGTCCTCCTCTTCCTGCTGTGCTTTAGGTATGGTGCAATCTGTTGGTATAAAGTGCTGATTCATTTGGATCATGGTTAACCTCTCCAAGTTTTGGGGCAAGACACTGATCCTTTTCACTGTTACAATGGCACCAGCAGCACTGAAAACACGCTCAGAAGAGACACTTGCAACAGGGCAAGCCAGATAGTTTATCGCCAGCCTGCTGAGCACTGGCCAATGGAGACTTTTGTAAATCAAGAAAAAATGATAGCCTGCACTCCAATTATGAACAAAAGTTTTGAAACAGTAATCAAATAATCAAATGATCAAGGTGCAGTCCCCAATTCTGACTAGCTCCTATCGGGTACTAAAATGAACAATGAAAATAGAAACTGTTCTTTGAGGGACGCACTTTCCACATGCCCTAACGGTGCAATATCTTTTTCTCTTAAGCATGCAAAGCTTATTTTACAACTGTAACTCTGAGGCTTCACAGTCTGTACACAATGACTGAACTTAATAAACATAAATGTTATCACTCATTAACGAATCATCAATCTTCTTTGATCTTCTTGTGTTTATTTCCATCAAATTAATCTTCTTATCTTCATATTGTTGAAATCATGCCATAAACATAGTTCATGACATCTTCATGATTCCCAATGCATTTCGGTTAATAACCCTCATCAGGGGAATGCTACAAATTAACAATAACAATGTGTCAAAAACTAATCCTTATTACAATCTAGGGATAGGGATAGGGATAGACACCAGCTCACCATAATTGAGGTGTATGTTGTTAACATGCTCATCAAGCAGTGAATTCAATATTGCAACTAAACCTTGTGTATATTCAATCCTTCAAACGTGAGGCCCATATGGCCAAAATATAGTGTTGTACACTCAGTGTCCAATAAACCCTGTGTAATAAACCAGCCGCACTCACCTATCATATGACCAAACAACGTAACACCTAAAAAATGAAAAAACAAATGATAAACAAACTCTAGTGAATTCCTGTCCAGGTGATACTGCCCAATATCCCAATGAACCTCTCAATACCTACTTTCCTCGCTAACTATAACAGGTGAGATGGAAAACCCGTTGTGATAAACGAGTAGAAGCCAAAGTATAGAGCCTCTAAAAAGTATCGGTCTTCAGTTGAAATCCAAAGGAGCATAGTTTCCTGTTCCCATCACAAAAGGTTTGTACACCTGTTATAGTTAGCAAATATTTAGATATATTGCGACTCACGGATTCGAATTGGAAGTGCTACACACCTTTGAATCGTCGCACAAGTTAGAGAGAGATAGATATATAGGGAGACAGAGTTAGAGCTAGCAAGAGATAGACAGAGATAGAGACAGAGAAAGGTAATTAGAGATAGATAAAGATAGAGAGATATATATAGATATATGTAAATATATATATATATCGCGATAGATAGATAGATAGATAGATAGATAGATAGATAGATAGATAGATAGATAGATAGATAGATAGATAGATAGATAGATAGATAGATAGATAGATAGATATGGAAATAAAGATAGAGAGAGGTAGAGAGAGATAGCTAAATTGAGATAGAGATAAAGATAGAGATCGGTAGAGAGAGAGAGATAGATAGAGATAGAGAGTTAGAGATAGATAGATAGATAGATAGATAGATAGATAGATAGATAGATAGATAGATAGATAGATAGATAGATAGAGAAGGAAGATAGTGAGATAGATTTATAGAGAGGGATAGAGAGATAGAGATATAGATAGAGAGAGAGAGACAGGGATAGGGATAGAGAGATGGAGATAGATAGACAGAGATAGAGAAAGTGAAAGAGAGTGAAAGAGAGATAGAGAGAGCTAGAGATAGAATGAGAGAGAGAGAGTTACAGTAAGAGATAGAGATATAGATAGAGCGTGAGATAGAGATAGAGTGAATAAGAGAGATATAGGGAGAGATAGATAGATAGAGCTATATATAGATAGCAATAGAGAGGGGCAGAGAGAAAGGGATAGAGATAGAGAGATAGAGATATAAATAGAGAAAGATAGATATAGAGAGAGAGGGACATAGAGAGAAAGGGATAGAGTTAGAGAAATAGAGATAGATCCAGAGCAAGATAGAGGTAGAGTTAGATAGATAGAGAGAAATAACCAAAACTTGGGCTCCTGATTTTCTTCACTGTATGGAGGCTAGACATAGCACTTAAAAGAGGTGGAGGTTTGGCTTTGATTTACAGCAAAATCATAACAGTTAGATTTACAACTTTTTATACTATGATTGAGATAAATATATAGAGAGAGATTGAGAGAGAGAGAGAGAGAGAGAGAGAGAGAGAGAGAGAAAGAGAGAGGGAGAAAAATATAGAGATAGATAGTGAAAGAAATAGAGAATGAGAGAGATTGAGCTAGCGATAGAGAGACAGAAAGATAGATAGGCAGATTGAGGAAGAGATTGAGATAGGGAGATAGATATAGATGCTGGTAGATACATAGAGAGAGAAAGCAAGAGAGAGATAGAGATAGAGACAGACAAATTTAGAAAGAGAGAGATAGATAAAATGATAGAAAAATAGATAGAGAAGGAGAGAGATAGAGATAAAATGAGAGAGAGAGATATGATTGAGAGACACATAGAAAGATAGATAGAGTTACATAGAGAGAGAGATACATAGAGAGATAGAGAGGAAACGAGAGAGAATTAGGTAGATTAATAGAAAGAGAGATAGAGTTAGACAAATAAAGATAAATCAAGAGAGAGGGGAGATAAAGAGATATATAGAGATAGAGTTAGATAGAGAGACAGACAGAGCTAGAGAGAGAGAGATAGATATAGATAGAGCTAGAGAGATAGAGATATTGATATAGAGATAGATAGAGCGAGAGAGACAGATGTAGATAGGGAGAGTTTCAGATACATAGAAAGAGAGAGAGACAGAGGGATAGAGAGAGAGCAATACAGATAAAGAGAGATACAGATAGAGAGATGTAGAGGGAAATATAGAGAAAGAGGGATAGAGGCAGGTAGAGACACAGGGACAGAGAGATAGAGTTAGAGATAGGGAGAAGGTACAAGAGAGAGACGTAGAGATATAGATATAGAGATAGCTGGAGATAGAACAAAATAGAGAGATGGATAGATATATAGAGAGAAAGGAGATAGAGAAAGATAGAGAGATAAAGAGACAGTGTTAGAGTGAGATAGAGAGAGAAATATGGAGATAGCTACAGGTAGATATAGAGAGATAGATAGAGATAGTGATAAAGATAGAGAGAGATCGAGTAAGAGTTAAACATAGATTGGGAGAGAGAAAGAGGGAGAGAGTGAGAGAGAGAAAAAGATAGAGATAGATAGATAGAGAGACAGAGATAGAGAGAGAAAGAGAGAGAGACATAGTGAGTGAGATAGAGATAGCTAGAAAAAGAAATAGAGATATAGAGACAGAGTGATAGAGATGTAGCGATCGAGAGAGAGGAAGATAGAGAGAGAAATAGAGAGAGATAGAGAGATAGACCGGGAAAGATATATAGAAATAGATGGAGATAGAAAGATAGCGAGATGAGTGAGAGAGAGATAGAGATAGAGAGAGGTAGAGATAGAGATAGAGATGGAGGTAGAGAGAGTATTAGAGATAGAGATAGCAAGAGATAGATATATAGATAGAGATAAAGAGAGCTAGAGATAGAGAGGGGGATAAAGATATATATAGATAGAGAGAGAGAGAGAGAGAGAGAGAGAGAGAGAGAGAGATAGGGATAGTAAGATATATATATATATATATATATATATATATATATATATATATATATATAGAGAGAGAGAGAGAGAGAGAGAGATAGAAATAGGGATGTATAGATAGAGGGATAGAGAGAGATATGAGATCGAGGTAGAGAGAAAGAGATAGATAGAGATGGAGAAAGTTACATAGAGAGAGAAAGAGAGAGAAATAGGGAGCAAGAGATAGAGCGAGATAGAGAAAAAGTGAAAGAGATAGAGAGAGAAAGAGAGCGAGAGATAGTGAGTGAGATAGAAATAGATAGAAAAAGAAATAGAGATAGATAGAGATATAGAGACCAAGAGATAGAGATGTAGCGATAGAGAGAGTAAGATAGAGAGAGACAGAGAGATAGATCGAGAAAGATATATTGAAATAGATAGAGATAGAAAGATAGAAAGATGAGAGAGAGAGAGATAGAGAGAGGTAGAGATAGAGATGAAGGTAGAGAGAGAGTTAGAGAAAGAGATAGCAAGAGATAGATATATAGATAGAGGTAAATAGAGAGAGATAGAGAGGGGGAGAAAGAGATATATAGATAGAGAGAAAGAGAGAGAGAAAAACAGCGATAGTAAGAGATATATTTAGAGAGATAGAAATAGGGAGATATAGATAGAGGGATAGACAGAGAGATGGGGATAGAGAGAGGGGTGGAGATAGTGATAGTGAGAAAGAGATAGATAGAGATAGAGAAAGTTAGACAGAGAGATAGAGAAAGAGAGAGAAATAGGGAGCAAGAGATAGAGAAAAAGATAGAGTGAAAGAGATAGAGAGAGCAAGATATATAGAGAGAGAAAAAGAGAGATTTTGAGAACAAGGGATAGAGAGAGATAGTGCTGGAGAGAGAGAGAGAGAGAGAGAGAGAGCTAGAGAGATATAGAGATAGATAGACAGAGAGAGATAGAGAGACAGTGATAGCAAGAAAGATAGAGATAGGGAGTTCGGGTTAGAAAGATAGAGAGAGATATAGAGATAGAGAAAGAGAAAATAGAGAGAGAGAGAGAGCTACAGAGAGAGATAGAGATCGATAAAAAGAGATAGATATAGAGGGATAGAGCCAGAGAGGGGTCGAGAGATAGAGAAATACAGCTAGAGATAGAAAGAGATCGAGAGGGAGATAGTCATAATAGAGAGAGATAAGGAGAGAGCACAATAGAGAGATAGATAGAGTGATATAGAGATAGATATATAGAGAGAGAGATAGAGTAATATAGAGATAGATAGAGCCACAGATAGAGAAAGTGAGAGAGAGAGATAAAAAGAGAGAGAGATAGAGAGATCAAGAGGGGAGATAGAGTTAGTGATAGCGAAACAGCGATAGAGAGAGAGATCTAGAGAGACATAGGTAAAGAGAGAGATAAAGAGAGATAGAATAGAAGGATAGATAGATAGATAGAGATAGATAGATAGATAGATAGACAGATAGATAGATAGATAGATAGATAGATAGATAGATAGATAGATAGATAGATAGATAGATAGATAGATAGATAGACAGATAGATAGATAGATAGATAGATAGATAGATAGATAGATAGATAGATAGATAGATAGATAGATAGATAGATAATAGAGACATATAGAGAGATAGAGATAGATCTTATCTTATCTTATCCAGAATTTGTACAGCTCACGTACACCCAAAGGTTTCATGGCGCTAACTAACAATGCTGGAGACTAAATCCAGGGAAGACAGAAAGCAGAGGAGTTACGCCGGTGTCTGCACAAAGAGCCATGTCTTGAGCAGTTGCCTAAACTGGAGAAGAGAAGTAGAAGAACGAATCTCCAGGGTGAGAGTATTCCAGAGCTTGGAAGCAAGCGTGGCAAACCTGCGTCCTCCTTTGCGTTGGAATTTGAAGCGGGGGATAATCAAAAGAGTTTGAGAGGCAGACCTGAGATTGCGCAGAGGAACATATTTAGGTAGAAGATCCTGAATGAACTTGGGGCTGCGAGCATTAAGAGCTTTAAACGTCATGCAGGCAGCTTTAAAGCGAGTGCGTTGTACAACAGGTAGCCAATGGAGTTGCTTAAGTAGCGGTCTAGCAGACTGCCAGCGAGGGAGACGATAGATGAGTCTGGCGGCTTGGTTTTGAGCCAGCTGCAGATAGATGGAGAAAGAGATAAAGATAGTTAGAATGATACAGAGAGATAGAGAGAGAAAATAATAGAGAGAAATAGAGATACATAGAGAGAGTTAGAGGGATGGAGACAGACAGAAATTGAGATAGAGAAATTGAAATAGGGTGACAGAGAGGGATAGAGAGATTGAGAGAGCTAGAAAGAGATGGATAGAGTGAGCTAGAGAGAGAAAGAGAGATAGATAGATAGAGCTAGATAGAGGCATAGAGATAGATAGTTAAATAGAGACAGATTAATAGATAGATAAAGATCGAGAGGGAGAGAGACAGACAAACTGAGAGAGAGGGGTATAGATAGAGAGGGATAAGGATAGCGAGAGGGATAGAGATAGAGAGAGAAAAAATAGAGGGATACAGATCGAGAGAGGTAGAGCAAGAGAGAGAGAGAGAGAGAGAGATAAAGAAAGAGAGATAGAGAAAGAGAGATAGAGATAGATAGATGAGATAGAGAGCTACAGATAGAGAGGCAGGAAAAGAAATAGAGAGAGAGAGTTAGAGGGATAGAGATAAAGATATAGCGAGAGAGAGAGAGAAAGAGTGATAGAGAGAGAGCATTAGAGAGTGATAGAGCAATAGATGGAGAGAGAAATAGAGATAGAGAAGGATATAGAGCTAGCGAGAGAGAGCAACAGAGACATAGCGATAGAGAGAAATTGAGGGGTAGATAGATAGAGAGGGAGATAGAGATAGAAAAAGAGTTAGAGATAGAGATCGAGTGAGAGATAGGGAGAGAAGGATAGAGAGAGAGAGAGAGATAGATAGATAGATAGATAGATAGATAGATAGATAGATAGATAGATAGATAGATAGATAGACAGATAGAAAGGAAGAGAGAGCTAGATATAAAGATATGTAGAGACATAGAGATAGAGAGAGATAGAGGGATGGCGATACAGAGCTAGAGCTAGATAGAGAGGGATACCGATTGAGAGATAGAAAGAGATAGTGGCAGATAGAGAGAAAGAGAGAGAGAGAGAGAGAGAGAGAGAGAGAGAGATAGATTGATAGATAGATAGATAGATAGATAGATAGATAGATAGATAGATAGATAGATAGATAGATAGATAGATAGATAGATAGATAGATAGATAGATAGATAGATAGATAGATAGATTGATAGAGAAAGATGAAGCTAGAGCTCGAAAGACAGAGAAAGAGAGAGAGATAGCTACAAATAGATAGAGGGAGGGAGACAGAGAGATATAGCTAGAGATAGAGAGAGGTCGAGAGGGAGATAGTCATAATAGAGAGACAGATAGAGAGAGCACACACAATAGAGAGATAGATAGAGAGAGATAGAGTGATATAGAGATAGATTGATATAGAGAGAGATAGAATGATATAGAGAGAGCTATAGATAGAGAGAGTGAGAGAGATAAAGAGCGAGAGAGAGAGTGAGAGATAGAGAGATCAAGATGGAAGCCAGAGCTAGTGATTGAGAAACAGCGATAGAGAGAGAGAGATATAGAGAGACAGAGGTAAAAAGAGAGAGATAGAGAGAGAGATGGAGCTAGAGAGAGATAGTATATAAAGATAGATAGAGACAGATAGAGAGATATAGATAGATAGATGGAGGAAGAGATAAAGATAGGTAGAGCGATATAGATAAAGAGATAGTGATAGAGAGAGAAAGAGATAAATAGAGAAAGTTAGAGCAATGGAGATAGACAGAGAGATAGAGAGATTGAAATAGGGTGATAGAGAGGGATAGATAGATCTAGAAAGAGATGGATAGAGTGAGCTAGAGAGAGAAAGAGAGAGAGATAGAGACATAGAGATATATAGTTAAATAGAAAAAGATAAATAGATAGATAGAGATCGAGAGGAAGAGAGACAGACAGCGAGGGATATAGATAGAGAGAGATAGAGAGAGGGATAGAGATAGAGAGAGGTAGGGAGAGAGAGAGAGAGAGGTTGAGAGAGACATAGAGAAAGATAGAGAAAGATAAAGAAAGAGATAAAGAGATAGAGATAGATAGATGAGAGAGAGATACAGATAGAGAGGCAGGAAGAGAGGGAGAGAGATAGAGGGATAGAGATAAAGATATAGCGAGAGATAGAGATAGAGAGGTAGAGAGACAGACAGATCAAAAGAGAGGGATATAGATACAGAGGGATAAAGATAGAGAGAGGGATAGTGATAGAGAGAGAAAGAAATAGAGGGATCGAGATCAAGAGAGGTAGAGAGAGATCGAGAGAGGTAGAGAGCGAGAGAGAAAGATAAAGAAAGAGCGATAGAGGTAGAGAGATAGAGATAGATAGATAAGAGAGAGATACAGATAGAGATTAGGGAAGAGAAACAGTGAGAGAGAGATAGAGTGATAGAGAAAAACATATAGTGAGAGATAGCGATAGAGAGAGAGATAGAGAGAGAGTGATAGAGAGAGCATTAGAGAGTGATAGAGAGATAGATCAATAGATGGAGAGAGAAATAGAGATAGAGAGAGATAGAGATAGAGAGAGATCGAGAGGGAATAGAGAGGGAGCTAGAGATGGAAAAAGATAGAAATACAGAAATAAAAATAGAGAGAGAAAGAGATAGAGGAATAAAGTGAGACAGATAGAGATAGCAATAGAGATAAATTGAGAGAGAGAGAAGGATAGAGATAGAATTTGAGAGATAGGGATATAGCTAAAGATATAGAGAGAGAGCCAGAGCGAGCTAGCTAGAGACAGAGAGAGATAAAGAGATATTGATAGAGAGAGCGAGATATAGAGGTGGATAGAGATTACCTACTGGCGGTCGCCAGTAGGTAGTTATAGTTAGGATTATTTTCAATAGGGAAATCGAAACATTCTATTGGGAATAACTTTGGCGCCGGTTGAGGAATCTGCCCGAAAATGTCCTCAAACTTGCCTCGCAGCGCTCCGGTCCTTGCCTGAAAGTTTGGGGGGATTCGTCAAGCGGGGGCCGAGAAAAAAGGGGGGTCCCAAAACGTGTTTTCCGCATGTTAATTTCCATAGGGCGGTCGACCTCACTTTTAGCCCGAACGGCTGAATGGATTTCCACGAAACTTGGCAAAATTGTAGGGACTGGTAGCCCGATGTGCCTTTGCTATGTCTCAAGATATGTGCTCCAGTGGATTTTGAGTAATTTAGGTTCCAAAATATATATATATCTATAAGCGCGCCCTGGTACGCGCACCGGGGCGCGAACCAGCGCGCTACGCGAGTTCGCGTGCAGAAAGCTGATTGGCTCTTGGGTGTCTGTAAACATTCCCAACAGTCCGGAGCGGCCGCCATCTTGTGTCTCAGTAGGATCGAGACACAAGAGGTGGCAAAAACAAAGAGGGGAATGACCAAAAGGGGGCAGGATATACCCCCCCTGACCCCCTAGGTTTGATGTGGGGGCCATAAAAGTGCCCCGCGGGGCAATTTTTTTTTTTTTCAATTTGTGCGGGGGGAGCGCCCGGTACGCGCACCGGGGAGCGAACTGGGGAGCATACCATGGGGAAAAAAGAATGACAGAGTTTTTTTTTAATGTAGCCTTTTTTATAAATTGGACGTAGTTCTGAAAAGAACTGTTTTTTTTCTTCTTTTTGTTGTTTTATATTTTTTAAATTTTTTTTAAAATTTTGTACTTTTTTTGGCTTTTATGAACTATTTTATATTTTTTTTGTTATTTTTCTGGGGAGAAACAAAAAACAAGGAATTGAAAACGGCTCAACTGGAGCAAAAAAAAAACAGGAAAAAATTATGGATTTTTCGGGCATTTGTGGTTGTCATCAGCACGGTTGATAAGCTTTATGCTTTGCTCACCATAGGTGATGGTTTTCCCACAAAAAATACAAGTGATCTTGTATTTCCCAAACTGGGGTTGAATGTTTGGGAACAATATACATAAAAAAATAGTATTACATAAATATACATTATAGGATTCATTATAAAAAATATTACATTTCATAGATATAGAAATTTGCTATTAAAAAACCTATGAAATTCACTGAAAAAACCATAGGTTTCACACCAGTTATACTTAGGAATTAGCATTTAAAAAACCTATTAAATTCACTGAAAAAAACATAGGTTTCACACCAGTTATAGTTAGCTGGAAATTTTACTGACATAAAACCATTGAAATTCCCACGTTATAGTTAGTTGGCATCACTATAACTTGCACGCCTGCAATGCACTGCTGATGATGTCACATATTACATCACTCATGACATGGTCAGTGACATCACTCATGACATCACTGATGACACCATCCTTTTGACAGAGTGACAGACTTCCTTTCAGTGTAATGTAACCCTTGAAACACATATTCAAAGATAGAAACTAACATTTTTTAAAAAATGGAGATACCCATACCAGTTACAACAACCAATTCAGTAATATCTATCTATATACACATCCACTCATTCAGCAACAGTTCTATATAGTCACTCATACATATACTCACTCATCATATGTAGTGATACACATATACATCCTGTTACACACCGACAGTCTTCCAAAAGTTACTCACACACATACTCACACATGCAAATAAACTATTGAACATCCATTTATTAGCATATACAACTATACACAGACTACCACCTTACTTCTAAGGAAACTTACACATACTTACCCTCTTAAACAATCCCTTATAGAAACACATACTTATTTAAACAGGAATTCTTACAATCTCTCACTCTCACATATACTCACTTATATACATCAATACTCACATATACTAGATTAAAACATATGTAGTTACTCATAAAGACACCAGTGAGGCAGGCATTCACTCACTAACACACACATATACACACTCAGCCACCCATACAGTCCTGGACATATGCTATCTTCAAAACACATACAAACAGTGGGTCAGTCACCAACCCATGCAGCCACGTATATACAAAGTGAAACACTGATACATATATTTAAATATTTTTAAATTATTCGCTAATATATGTATTTACTAAGATACACTTAATAAGCCAGTTAACCAATCAATATTTTATTAAAAAGAATCCATTTACACACTTATTTAAACATTTATTCTTCCATCGACCTTTACAAATACATATATAAAAAATATTTATTTTTCAGAAAGACACACATTCACTGGATGGTGTCATTAGTGATGTCATGAGTGATGTCACTGACCATGTCATGAGTGATGTAATATGTGACGTCATCAGCAGTGCATTGCAGGCGCGCAAGTTATAGTGAGTCCAACTAACTATAACGTGGGAATTTCAATGGTTTTATGTCAGTAAAATTTCCAGCTAACTGTAACTGGTGTGAAACCTATGGTTTTTTCAGTGAATTTAATAGGTTTTTTAAATGCTAATCACTAACTATAACTGGTGTGAAATCTATAGTTTTTTCAGTGAATAGAGATATAGGTAGATGGAGACAGAGAGAGATAGAGATAGATAGAGGGAGCGAGAGATAGGGACAGAGCTAGAGAGAAATAGACAGAGAGATAGAGATATAAAGAGAACAGGAGCTTGAGATAGAGAGAGAGATAGATAGAGATAGAAATATAGCTATTCATAGATAGAGATAGATACTCCATTTCAGCAGATTAGGGTGATGGCTGCTAGCATGCAAGATACTATTGCCAGCAGTTTCCTTCAGTGTAATGATGTCAGTGTATTGCCTTCAACCAGAACCTCTACGTTTATCTATCTATCTATTTATCTATTTATCTATCTATCTATCTATCTATCTATCTATCTATCTATCTATCTATCTATCTATCTATCTATCTATCTATCTATCTATCTATCTATCTATCTATCTATCTATCTATCTATCTATCTCTATTTCTATCTATTTCTATCTTTCAATCTATCTTTCTATTTATCTTTCTTTCTTTCTCTCTATCTATCTATCTATCTATCTATCTATCTATCTATCTATCTATCTATCTATCTATCTATCTATCTATCTATCTATCTATCTATCTATCTATCTATCTATCTATCTATCTATCTATCTATCTATCTATCTATCTATATTTCTATCTACCTATCTCTATTTCTATCTATCTTTCTATTTATCTTTCTATCTATCTATCTCTCTCTCTATCTATCTATCAATCTATCTGTCTATCTATCGCTCTATCTCTTTATCTATCTCTATCTCTATTTCTCTATATATCCCTCGTTATATCTATTTCTATCGTTATGTCTATCTATCTATCAATCAATCTCTATCTCTATTTCTACAATCTCAATTTCTATTTCCATCACTATCTCTATTTCTTTCTCTATCTATCTAACAAGCCTTTCAATTAATTTAGCATCAAAATGTGTACAAGTGAATGCATACATATAAAAATAGTTATGTACTCATTCAGTTCTCTTTTTTTTTAAAAATAACACTGTTTTTGCCCATACATTAAGGTTTCTGAATTCATGTTTACTGTACCTGACGATGCAGATTCAAATACTGAAACTACTACAATGCAGCTGTTGCCTAGATGCTACAACGTAGGCATTGGTGACAATTAAATTATGCCGAAAAATGTGTGTACAATCTAAAACTTTAGGTTAAGTGAAATTCGAGAAATCTTTCAAAATTGCACATTCCTTGGTTTCATGTACATTTTTCTCCGTTTGTTTTGTAGATCGTGCATCTCACCGCACATTAAAGTCTTGTGAGAGACTGTTATACTGAGCCAGTCATTTGTCGGTATCTGGTGAGAATTATTTTATGAGTGACGAATTTTGAGGTAAAAAAAAATACAAAAGTGATATGAGATCTGCACATCATATTTTCCTACAAATAGCGTAATTTCATGAAGTAGCATGGAATTTCATTAAGTTTCTTGAAAGAAAAAGTCTCAGCATTGTTGGCCTTTTACTAACATCCATACAATAGGGATACATCTTCTGCCAGATGTAAGATGCTTCCAGGTGGGATACAAAAACAAGAACCACATGCCTCTGGGTTCAGAGACAAGAGCTGCCATTGCTGTGCCTGGTGCACAATGGTGCCAGTGGGACCGGCATCCCTGCATGGGCACTGTAAGAGATAAAAGCTCAAACTCCAAAGGTCTCCATCCTGCTCCTCAAAGCCTCTATACTAGCTAAATCCACTCCGAATTATGCCATGTATTTGTCGATCTGCTCCTTGTTCTGCTAATCTTGCCAATAAAAGAGCGTGGCACAGGTACATGCCAACATAAAGAAGCTTCTAGGGTAGTAAATGCCTACACTGAAGAGCTCATATGTCTGTGGCAAATTGAGTTAAAGCAAAACGTGGGCTGTGTCAGCTGGCAGATGAAATAATGTATCAGCTGCAATTCATCAATGCCCATATGAAAAATAAAGGCCATAAAGGTGGTGGGTCGGATTGTCTTGGTGGCCCAGAATAGCTTCTGCATAGCTTTTGCATGCAGTCAGGCCCCACAGTCTTCTAAAGTGCCCCATAGGAGTGAGTGAGCCCAATCTCTCCAGCTGTCTGATTGCTCTGACCCAAAGACTCCAATGCACCTTTACTGAGCAAATGAATTGGGTATTGTATAAAAGATTTCACCTCGTCCTCCCAAGTGGTGTGCCTCCTAATAGTAAGGCTGTGAACAGGAAGACTACTTGTTTTAACGTTTTTGTTTTTTTAACATTTTACTCCTGTTCTTTTTATTGTACATTTTAGAAACAAACCAAGAATGTTATAATGTACATCAGGCCAGAGTAGTAAGGGAGGGGTTTTCCATGGGGGGAGGGGAGGGGAGGGTAGGGGTGCACAGGGTTGTGGTAAACATTTTAAAAATCCTCATGGGTCATGCCAGCCTCAGAGTTTTGTGATTCCGAATAATGGTTGTCTCAGATTCCGGTACACAGGGAGAGTAGAGGGTGAGGGGAGGGATACGCTGTTATGACCTCCCTTAAATTTCTCTCCTGGATCATCAATGGCTGCGGATGAGGGGCAAAAGGGACCGCATTTTCCAATACTTGAGGGATGCACCCGCGCAAGTCATTGTCTTACAGGACACACATCTCCTGAAGGCAGAGACCATTGAATTATTAAAAAATCAGAAATGGATTGATAAATTCATATGTACTGACCGAACCGCCAATATAAGAGGTATTCTTTTTATCTTCAAGAGACAAGCAAAGGCGCAGATACTCGAGCATACGGAGGATAATAGTCCAAGGTGGCTTCTACTAAAGGTCTCACTAAGAAATTCGATTTACTCACTGGTGGGTACTATGGCCCAAATCAAGATGACCCATTCCATCTAGATTTGATTCGAACTCATTTGATAACCCGCCAGGACCCTTTTATTTGGGTGGGAGATTTTAATATTGTCCTGATCCCTAAATTGAATAAGTCGGCCAATTCCAAAGCTGTGGTATTATCTAACTCAAGACAAAGTCTCTTGTCAATTATGGCACTGCTAGGTCTAGTAGATTTATGGAGGGAAAGGGCTGGTAACAAATTGAGGGTATCCTTCTGGAACCTTAAATATAAGCACAAGTCCAGAATCGATTACGCACTGTTCAGTTACTGCCTCAAAGACTTTGTGGAGGATATAGATTATCTTCCGCGCCATCTTTCTGATTATTCTGCTATTTTTTTAAATCTAAAATCCGGCCAGCGGAGTAGACAGTCATCATGGTCTTTTGACAGATCTATTTTATTAGAGGAAACTGAAATCAATTTTCTTTTAGTGGAGTTCAAATTTTTTTTAGAGGCTAATGTCGATTCAGCAGGTATTTCTATGGTGTGGGATGCGTTGAAAGCATTTTTGAGAGGCTGTATAACAAATAGAGCCTCCCATAGGCGAAGGCTGTATATAAGTAAAATTAATAGCCTAGAATCGGAATTGAGCTCTATGGAACAAAAGTGCGGCAGCTCGATTGGCTCAATAGAGGAGCAAGGAAAGCTGACCATATTAAAAAAACAACTTGAAGGTCTTTTGCAGGAAAGGGTTGCCAAGAGATGGGAGGCAAGTAAAATGTCCCACTTTGAATTTGGGGTAGCTGCTGGGAAGGTTTTGGCGTGGAAAACCAAAGCCGACCAAGCACAAAAATTCATTAGAGAGATAAAAATCGAAGGGGAAACATTGGCCCGGACCTCTGTCTCTGATATATCAGGAACGCCTTTCAGGAATTTTTTCAAGATATCTATAAAGAAGATATTAGAGAGGATCACTTCGCAAGGGAGGCCTGGCTAGAGAAAATCTCTCTGCCGGCCTTATCACTTGAGCAAAATAGGAGCCTGGGGATCGATATCACTGAAGAGGAATTGAGGAAAGCTATTGGGTAAGTTAAGCGAGGGAGGCTGCCGGCCCTGATGGCTTACCAGGAGAGCTTTACCGTGTCCTAGGAGAAGCCATCATACCAACTTTGACGGCCCTCTTCAACAGCATTCTCTCTTTAGGGGAGGACCCCCCTAAGTCATGGTCCGAAGCAACTATAGTCCTGATCCTTAAGCCTGGGAAAGACCCGACCGAGTGTGGTTCCTACCACCCTATTTCACTCCTTAACAATGACTATAAAATCTTTGCTGATATTACGTCTAATAGGTTGGGGAGTGTAATAGGGTCGGTTATCCATCAGGACCAAAAAGGATTCATAAATGGACGCCAGTTATCGGATCTCACGCGGGATATAGTCGGGGCTATAGATATTGCTTCCACCTTTTCGTTACCACTAGCCACCCTGTCTATAGACGCAACCAATGCCAAGGTCAATTGGCCCTATTTAGCTGCAGTTCTGAAAAAACTTAATTTGGGAGATAGGTTCTGTTGGGCCATAGCTCTTATTTATAAGGCCCCAGTGGCGCGTCTGTTAGTTAACAACGTCCTGACGGAGGCTTTCAAAATCACAAGAGGCACCAGGCAGGGATGCCCGCTTTCCCCCCTCCTTTTTAACCTCTACATTGAGCCGTTTGCTCACGTTCTGAGGGAAGAGGCCAACATCCCGTCTTTCAAATTTGGAGGGTGGGAAAGACGGGTTGCACTCTATGCTGATGACATTCTTATTTTCACATATGACCTGGAGTTAGCTTTTGTCACAGTTATTAAGCGGGCAGAGGAGTTTGGGCAGATTTCTGGTTACGAGATAAACGCATCTAAAACAGAAATAATGGCCTGGAATATTACCATCTCTAACCCACAACTTAGGGTGTCTTCTTCCATGCGGTACCTGGGTATCCGAATCTCCCAAGAGGTTGGGAACATTGTGCAGAACAATATCGACCGAGTATATAAAGAGTGTCAAAAAAAACTAAAGGCGTGGACTTCCCTTCCATTAACTATACTAGGTAGGATAAACCTAGTAAAAATGTCAATCCTTCCTAAGTATACATTCATCTTTAACACCATTCCCCTGGCTTTCAACAATATACATCTTGTCAAAAGTCAGCGTGAGATTAACTCATTTATCTGGAATTACAGGACAACTAGATTGGTCTGGAAGAAACTGAGGAGAAGGAGGGATAAGGGGGGATGGCATTGCCTGACCTCCAGTACTATGCTTGGGCTTTTCAGATGTCCTACTCAAGAATGCTCCTGAAAACGCCATCAAGCTCCTCGATTGGGACAATGTTTCAGGCAATGCTAGCAGGGGCCGAGCTCCCAAGTGATGGATTTCTTTTTAAATTTGGGGACAATGTTTTTTTCAAAAAGGTCAAATTAAAAGTGTTACAATCGTTGGCCAGAGCCTGGGTGCATATTAAAAACAAAATAGGGCTTTCCTATTTCTCGAATTTTGCACCTTTGTGGGACTCCCCTGGATCTCCACCTTGTCTCCAAGATAGTTTAGCGATACCCATGAGGGAGGCGGGGATTGTGAGGTGGGGAGAACTGTTGGTTGGGGGCTCAATTGTCCCTTGGGAAGAGTTATTGGGCAAGGTAGGCCCTGGCTTATCCAGGTTAACATTTATGCAGTTGGATATCTGGGCTCAGGACTCTTCTAGGAAAGGAGTTCCTCTTGGCAAGGACAGTAATTTGGAACGTCAGTTAGTGGTGAGGTAGGTCGGTGGTAAAGAGATAGCATTGTGGTATTGGTCCATCCTAGAGGAGGTGGATGGGGCTTTCACTCTTGCAGATGAACTGTGGAGGGTTGAGTTGGATACCCATTGTGAGCAGTTATGGTTGAAATCATTTTCCCTCCTTTATAAGACGGTTAAACCGGCATGGCTGAGGCTCAATCATCTCTTTACAACACATTGCGCTTACCTTTCCCCTTTAAGGCTATCTAAATTCCAACCAGGGAAAGCATGCAATAAATGCAATTTGCTGGAAGCATCAGATGTACACATGTTTAAAGAGTGCCCCTTTATCTGTGTATTCTGGGAGGAAGTTAAGTCGGTATTGGACTCTATCCTAAATACATCACTGACTATCTCATTGCAACTAATTATTTTTGGTATAGACGACAATATCGCGGGCCAAGCAAGAGCTTTTCTCTTGTACGCCATTCTCCTAGCAAGAAGGCAAATTTGTAAGTGCTGGGTTGATACCACCTCTCCTACAGTTTCAAGCTGGCTGACCTCCTTATATGAAACATCTAAGGTGGACCTGGCTAGGTCCTGCAGGAAGGAAAATTTAGCTTTTTGGGATCTATTGGTTCAGTGGGGATAGTGTCCGGGTTTTTTTTTCCCCCGGGTCCTATGATTATGTCGTATATACTCCATGAACCTATAACAACTCGGTCCCCCCGGGAAATCTGGCCAACAGGTTGAAATATACCTTGATGGAGTTATCTGTTACCCCCCAATTTTCAAAGGTCACTTCTTCCACCAGTCTAACTGTAATTTGTGTTCTTGACAGAGAGACAACCAAAAGACCTTGCGTCTCTCAGTTTCAAGACACACTTGGTGGTCCTGAAAGCGGGTAAGGCAAATGAGGACAAAAAAAAAAAGAATGTTATCATGTTTCAATTGTTTTCATCGTAAAATTCTGGATTTATTTGTATACTTTGATGGTTTTTCGTAACCAACTGAATAAAGCTATTTTAATTACTAATTCCCCTCAAGCTCACCTTGGAATCAGAAACTCAAAGTCAGTGGTAAATGACCCGGCTCCAGACTTGCTAACTGCCAAGGATTCTGCTCAACATTTGCCCACTTGCTAAAGTGCTCCTTGCTTCTCTGCATGCAAGCTCCGGTTCTAATACCAGAACCCTGCTCACTCCACTTCCTGGGCGAAACAGAAGTGGATGATTTGGAAGGTAGAAGTAAGATGCCCCTGCCCAGTCACCGACCAAATATCCATCTATATATGTTTTTGGAATGGGAGGGCACTATGTTAAAGGAACCAAAACCAAGTTACTTTTCACTTTAATTGTGCACTGGGTTTCATTTATCTAAGGTGCTCTTGTCTAAGATCTTTTACCTTCACTTCAACAGCTAATTAAGATTCCTTCCACAGTCCCACCAAGAGATCCTCCCAAAGCTCAGTCAACATAATTTAAAAGTGCTGTAATACAAGAGTGCATCCAGCAATTACAGCATGTTTCTCCTTGTGCATGACAGGGCACAATGTTGGAGTACGTCATGGCTGCAAAAATGAACCATTCCAACCTTCCTCATTATCTGGTTATTGCATGGTATTTTATGCATTACCATCTCTTGTCTGCCTTTTCCGAGAAAGCTGTTTTCTCGGAAACATTTTCCCCCAGTAATGGGGACACCCATTGTGAATCATTTCCTGAAAGTCACCTGTAAACTCATTGGCTGTGAAGGTAATGATAACATGCAAAGCAGGCCCCAAGAATAACTTGCCTTAACAAGAGCAAAACACTCAGATCGGGATTGGTGATATAAATATATCATTTAACCCCTTCTACGTAACGTAGCAACACCAGCTCTCAGATCTGAACTACCATGCAGGTCTGTACTTCTCTTATAAAACATTTTCCTTGGTAGCACGTACAGATGTTCTGCCATAAGTAATATGTTTATTGTTTTTGATTAATTAAAATAATTGCAAAATTCTGACAGTCAAGCTACCTAACAGTTAGTTAACAAAAAGTTTGTTTGACTGACACGTGTGGTAGCATTTGTCTGTATTTATATTTTTATGCAATAAATAATAGTGAAGCATAATTATTTTAATGTCGGATCTAATATGCAAATACTGTCCTAACATGACTAAAGATGAAACACGTTTAATATGATGTATAGATCAGTGTTTATTTGCATGTTTTAGGTAGGCCAAATTTTATGAAAACACCATTCTCTATAAAAATGGATGCTGTTCTACTGTTGTTCTGCCATTCACTACTTCCTCCCATTTCATCTCCGGTACATCTTTTCTGACCACATGCTTTGCAGAAGCAAAGGCAAGTGGATGTGTTGGAATTTTACTGAGTGCGTGTGTTTTGAATGAACTTCCCATTGCTGCTAACTGTTGTTCTTTTTCAAAGCCCTTACACTGCAGTTCAGTTCCTGGGACTAGTCTGATTTATTTGTGTGAAGCATCATTGATGAAATGTTTCAGATTAATTAGCAAAGTTTTTTTAGGAGTTATTTAGATTCTATGGGGTCCATTAGGATGGCGGGCGGAAACAGTCTAAAGGGCGGGGGTCCCGACATTGGCATTAGGATGCGCCCGCCACAGTGGCAGGCGCATTCCTCAAAGTAACATTGTGGCGGGCGGTGCTCACTGCACCGCCCGCCACAATGTCAAAAACAAATGCACGCATTTGCATACTCGAAGCGGCAGGCACCGCGCGGTGCCTGCCGCTGCGATTATGCAAATGCAGGGGGGTACCACAGGTACCCCCCCGTGTGCCACCCCCCTTTGCCCGTCACTCTGGGGGCCCACAGGGGCCCCCCGAGTGAACACCGCATGCCTTTCCGTGGCGGCATTGCCGCCACGGAAAGGCATTGAGAAATGCCTATTCTAATATGAATGGCGGTGTCTGATAGACACCGCCACCATGTTATCCCTTTTCCGCCCCGGCCGCCATGCGACCGGGGCGGAAAACAGGCGGGCGGTCTTTCCGACCGCTGCGGTCCCATCCGCCATCATAATATGGCGGGGGGGAATGCAGGGAAGGATGGCGGGCGGATTGCCTCCACCAGGGTGGCGGTGGCCACCGCTACCCTGGCGGAGGCAATCCGCCCGCCATCCTAATGGGCCCCTTAGTTGTTAGACCCAAGGTTAATGATAGTCTTGTTACATCAATAAGCAACTTTGTTAATCTTTTCAAAGAAGTTGTGCTAAATGTCACAAAATATGGAGCTATTAGTCTCAGAACAGGAATGGAATGTAGAGGCAGGTGTAGATAGAAAAAATAAATTTTATACGTACATTTTCATTATTATTATTACATTTCTTATATAGCTCCAGAATCGACCCCCGAAGGGGTATCTCCGCGCTTGCCTTGGGAACCCGTCCTGGTTTTTCCCTGTGAGATAGCCCCTACAGGGCATCCCCAAGGTGAAAGCCAGGCATCCCGCCGCGGGGGGCCGTTGTGGAGATTAAGCAAGCGTAATGCCCAGAGTTGCAGAGTGTGAACCCATGATTAAGTCAGGCACCGAAGCGAGAATTATCGAGTCCGTGGACATTCGAGCTCAACAACCTGCTGCGGCGGGAATCGAACCCTGGTCCCGGGTCTGACCTCTGCTTCAGGGTCTGCCTGCTCTAACCAGTGAGCCACACTTCTCCATAGCATAGGGTACAATACAGTGTATTAAGCACAATGTTACATGAAGTACATAATACGGATATTGAATCAACTTCTCTGTAACAAGAGTACAAGATGTTCTTCATAAAAATTAAAATACAGTTGTGGAAGAAAAAGTGTTTGTCGACGTTTCGGTCTTTAGTAATCAATATGCAAGACCATCTTCAGCACTATATGGATAGATACTCGATGACCCCTATAACAACATGGAACAGAAATTACTGCTGATTCTACATCATATTCGATATTACACACAATTACATATATTATAACACACATCTAACACCCGCAATTAACCTCTCAAAGATTTCACATTTAAAAAAACTAAAAAAACAACTAGTTTAAATTTCTAAGTCCACAGAATGTGGGGATATCTGTAACATATTGTTTTGGTCAAAAGGTTGCAAAAAACCTATGTTATCGAGTCGCATATCACAGGTATCTAAATGAAAGTAACTCATCTTAGGTCTCAACTTAGCGTTTTTTATAAGTGACCTTATAACCACTAGCTTGTGTTACTTATTGAACAAGTTTTCATAGCTTTCGACTATGTTTATTGGCAGCGTCACTAGACTATATCACAACTGATTGCATTTCGTCTTAGTTTAAGGCAGGATACATCACTGTTTAAGAGTCTAAGGCCTAGATGTAGGTAATTTTATTTTACCACTTCTTAAATACCGAATTTGACTGATTCGGTATTTAAGAAGTGGTAAAATAGAGGGGGGGGGGATGTAGGTATTACAGAATCGGTAAATTGAATTGCATTGAAGCCCATAGGAATCAATGGGCATTACCGAATCGGTATTTACCGATTCGGTAAATACCGATTCCAGCAAGGGTGCAGGGGGTGTCACTTTGACACCCTCTAGCACCCCAAATACAGGCATGTGTGCCATGTGGCACACAGACATGCCCTAAGGGCATGTCTGTCTGTCACATGGCATAGGTGTGCATGCACACTTGTGCATGCACACCTGGATTTGGTATTTTACCACACAATTGGATTGGGTGGTAAAATACCGAATCTGAAAGGCCTTTGGGACTCAGAAGAGTCCCACCTACATCTAGAAGTTACCGAATCGGTAAAAATACTGATTCGGTATTTTACCGATTCAGTAAATTTACCGATTCGGTAAAATTGGCCCCCTACATCCCAAAAACCCATTTACCGGTCTGTAACGGCCGAAATCGGCCGTTACCGGCCGGTATAAGGCCACCTACTTCTGGCCCTTAGTTATTTAGCCATCTGGATATCGACTAGCTTACAATGCATATTTAGGCAGTTCATTCAATAACAGATCATAGTACCTTGATAGTGTTTAGCTCAATCGCGTTAATGGTTCCGCGTTGAGAATAGCAGTGTGATGATTTTTTGAGATCTGTAATATCAAAGACGAACATATTTGATTTATTTGGTCAATATGGCACTAACGCCACACACAATAAAATATATTCATAGGTTTTGGAGCATGTAGTATAAGGCCACCTTATTTGATATATAGGAGCACTTAACCTTCATTTAAGAGTAACTATTTTAATAGGTCAGCTCCAAAACAATTAACCATAGCTAAACTTTCGTATTAGCTAATGTCATTACTTGATAATGAGAGATAGAACATAGGCATTAGATACCTTGTATGTCACAAAATGGATTAAATCACTGCGGCTGTCTTTTTTGGATCAATTACTTTTTAAGCGGTAGTGACTGCACAGTGACAGACCTCGTTGTTTTATTGGATCAATTTCTTTTTGATCGGCAGTATCTGTAAAATGACAGACCTTATTTAGGGCTCGATTAGGATTGCGGTGAATCCGTATCCTCCGGGCAGGCGGAATCCACCACCGGCCCGGAGGATGCAGATTCACCGCTGTGGTGAATGAAAAGACCCCACATTAGGATGGCTCAGGGGTCATCGGCGGACGGGAAGACCGTCCGCCGCTTTTCCGCCGTGGTCGGCTTCGGACCGTGGCGGAAAAGCTCTAATATGGTGGCAGTGTCTATCAGACACTGTCAGCCATATTAGGATGTGCTGCAGGACATGCCTTTCCGTGGCGGCAATACCGCCACGGAAAGGCATACGGTCTTTTCTTTGGGGTGCGGTGCCTGCCGCTTTGTGCATGCAAATGCACAGCATCCATATTTAACTTTGCGGCGGGTGCTGCTTAAAGCAGCACCCGCCGCAATGTTAAATATAGGGGATATGACTGCCAGGGTGGCGGTCACATCCTAATTCCACCGGAGGGACCGCCGCTGCCCCTGCGGATGGTCAATCCACCTCGGGGGCGTCCGCCATCCTAATAAGCGCCTAAGTGTCCACATTGGTTATATTGTCATTAAAACAAAGCAACTGTATGGCATATGTAACTTAGTAGTTGACTGAAGGGCATAGATTTAATATTAGAATGCCTTGCATTTAATGGTTTTAAAATTATGAAATTTACAAACATAGATAATCTTAGTATATAAAACCACTTTTACTGTTGGACAAAAATCTTACATTATACACGTCTTTAAGAAGATATGGAGAGAAAAAGAATGTCTTTTACCTTCACTAGAAAAATCAATCACTTGTCTTGTTATATTCAGACAGTGAAGCAACGGATTAGATACAAAGTTCTAGATGAGTCCATAGTGTCATATTGTTACCAAAAGGGGTTGACGTTACATACCGGTTTCAAAGTAATCCGTGTGCGTGATCTGCTCCTTTTTAGCCTAAGCATAGACCAGCAACATGCAGACTTGCGTTTAAATTCACTTTTGGAGCGCGAAATAGGACTTCTCAGTGGCGAACGCCCTGGTGTAAGAGTTGCTACATGACGGCCATCTTTAAACAGGGATTTATCAGTTATTTCTCAGTGCTTTAGTTATTATGTAACAGTATCTTAGTCTTTTTAAGTTACTGTAAAGAATACATCAAGATGTGATTTGGTGACCACCCGCCAAATGATGAAAACTGTGGACAAAATGCATTTATTGGATAAACCTTACTAAAATTCCTTGATTTTCATCGTGTTTGGGCTACCGCAGTGTCGTATATTAGGGACTTTGCGTTCTTCCAATAGAAAGTTAGACTGACCCTGAGTTTATATCAGGATATAGCATACCGTGGTGATCCTGCTTAAGATCATTTGGTTGAATATATACTCGCAAAAATGTTTTAGAAAAACGAGTTGGCACTGGCGGCCATATTAAAAGAGGATACGTTATTGACGACTTGCTCTCTAGTTGTCTATCCACATTTCGAACTTAGTTGTATCTTTCATATTTTGACAAGAATTGGTATTTATCATTGCATTGATTGACTTTAGTCTAGTGCATTTACATAAATGATGGAAGAAACATGCTCATTCAATATTTATGGGCCTGGTAAACCAGACCTGGAATTCTGGCAATTTATACAATTGAAACTATTATCTGTATCTAATTCTAACATAGTGGTTGGTGGTGATTTTAATAACTGGTTGGACCCTTTTTCCGACAGGCAATCCAAATGCAAATTTAAACCAGACAAAACCCACAAATCATTCCAATCTGCCATTTCATCACGTCCCCTATTTGTTACGTGAAAAACGTGTAATCCAGATACCTCTGAATTTACCTTTTTTCCCCTGTACACCATACTAGGTCTCGTATTGATTATATTTTACTTTCCAAATCATTATTTCCTTGTCTCCACTTATCTGAACTTGGCTCTATTTTTATTTCTGACCATGCTCCCGTCTCTACTTCTATTGATTTATCTATTACAACATGCAAACAAGGCCGCTGACAATTTAACAATCACCTTTTCTCAGATCGCACTTTTATTTCAGAAGCAACCTCTTTTATTAATGAAGTTTTTGTTCTTAATAACACTTTAGACACCTCTTTTACACAATAATTGGGATATATTTAAAGCATCCTTTAGAGCCTTCACGATTGCTTACTCTTCAAAGAAAAAAAGGTAATGAATGCTAAATATAAAGAAACCCTAACACTTCTCAAAACCTTAGAACACAATTACAACTCTTCCAAATCCTCGTCATCACTACAAGAGTTAATTAAAGCTAAATCCACCCTGAATAAAATAGCTACTATGGACGCCTGTAACATCCTCCTTAAGGTTAAATCAAAATATCACGGAGGCCAAAACAAAGCAGGGAAAATGCTAGCAAATTATTTAAAAATCAAATCAGAACGTAAAATTATCGGCCCTATTCACTCAGAAACAAATAATACACTCCTCCCATCTGACTCTGATATTATTAGTACACTTCAATCACATTACAATCTCTTATACACAGAAACTACTAAGCCTTCTGAAGAAGACTTTATTGCTTTTTTCCAAGATATTCCCAAACCTAAAGCTCTCCTGGATATTTTCACACCTCTTGAGGAGGATATTTCTCTTCAAGAATTATCTGACGCTCTCAAATCCTTGAAAAAATTGAAGGCTCCTGGCCCTGATGGCTTTTCAGTTGAATTATTTTTAGCCTTCTCATCAATTCTTGCCCCTAAATTATTAGAACTTTTTAATTCATTTATATCCAATTCTAAGGCTTGTGGCTCTTTTTTAGAAGCCCTTATTATTGTCATCCCTAAGTCAGATAAAGATCCCTCCTTTTGCAAAAGTGTTCGTCCTATTTCACTAATCAATTATGATTGTAAAATCTTTGCAAAGATCTTACCTTCCCGTTTGGAGTAAGTAGTTCCTTTTCTCATTAACCCAGATCAAGCTGGCTTTGTCAAAGGACGTCTAGCTTCTGATAATGCCAGAATGTTTTCCAACATTCTCACTCTTGTTAAAAAAATCCCTCTCCCTTAGCCGCATTATCTTTGGATGCAGAAAAAGCCTTCGATCAAATTATTTGGGATTTCATGATACGCACCTTACAAAGGTTTGGTTATGGCCCAAAGTTTATTTCATATGTCAAATTATTATATACAAATCAAAAAGCATGTGTTTTTGTTAATGGTCTTTTTTCCCCATATTTTTCTCTCCAAAGAGGTACCCGTCAGGGTTGTCCTCTTTCCCAATTACTTTTCTCTTATTACTGGTTTTACTCTGAAATCCCACCAAATTAAACTTTCTGCAAAAGAAGATGATGTATATATGTCCAATCTTGTTTCTTCTCTACCCCCCTTTTTACATGAAATCTCATCATTCTCTAACGTTTCAGGTTATAAATAAAATTTCTCCAAGACCGAGATTTTACCCTTAAACCCTTCATGCTATATACATTTGTTTGATTCTACCAACTTTACATGATGTTCTCAAAAAATTAAATATTTAGGCATATGGTTCTCCTCTAATATTCGTGATACACAATCCCATAACTTTACTGCTTTAAAACTTAAAATTACAAATTTGATGCATTCTTGGTCACCCTTATTTTTATCATGGTGGGGCAGACTTGACACAATTAAAATGATGATTGTTCCCCAAGTACTGTTCACATTGTCAATGTTACCATTCAAAATCCCCAAATATTATTTTACACAGATTAACTCTCTTATGTACTAAGTTTCTTTGGAATAATAGGCGTGCACGCATTGCCATATCCAAATTGCTTCGTCCCAAGACTGAGGGAGGTGTCAAATTTCCTGATTTTAAATTATATCATAATGCTTTTCTGATTCATCAATTTTATGCTATGTCTAAAGACTATCAGGATTTACCTAAACCTTCTTGGGTCACTGTTGAATGCTCATTGTTAAACGATTTTTCAGTACAGGATATTGTATACATGACTATTTGTACTTTTATTTCCAAATATCCAATTTTGAAATACTCTCAATATCTTTTACATACACTTTTCTTTAAGAATTTTGATAAATATCAATTTTTCCTCGCATCCTCATTATGGTTTACTAAACACATCAAATTTTGTCACAAATCATTTTATTACAAACATTGGAAAGAAAAGGCTATTTTTTATGTCAATTAAATGATTGTTAATAATATGATCTTACCTTTCCATCAGTTACAAGAGACATTTCAATTACCTGATTCATGTATTCAGCAGTATAACATTTTAGCTCCAATACTACAGAGTTGTTTACAGTATTTCATTTCTCAACCAATTCCATCTTCTTTCACTCCTGATACTCCCTTGTACCAAGTTTGTTCTGACATTATTCCTAGTACCTCATTTATATATAAAACTTTATCTCACCTAATTGCGCAAGGAATACATCAAATATTGACCTAGAATGGGAACAGGATCTATCCCAAATACTGTCTGTCTCTCAATGGGACAAGTTATAGCAAACACTTTTCAAGACATCGAAAGCTGCAAATATCACACAATCCTTATATTTTATTTATGATAGAGTTGTTATTACTCCCCTCATTTTACATCAGTCTCATCATCTTGTTGGTCATGTTTTACTGCTGAAGGCTCTTTTATACATTACTTTACTATTGTCCGAAGGTTCATGCTTTCTGGAAAGCTGAATGGTCAAAATGTATGTTGATTTTTTCTTATAAGATTCAATGTAATATTCATAATGTCTTTTTAGTTACTTTGGCGCCTGACTTTGATCAAATTACCTCCAAATCAATTTTATTTGATTTATTTATTGCTGTGGCTTTTATGGTTATATTAACATGCTGGAAAGACAACTCTAAAATGGTGCACAGTCTAAATATCAATTCCGAAATATCTACCTACAGTGATATCGGGTTGGAAATATCGAAGGTGAAGATTATCAAGGTCAAGAATATCGTTGGACAGAATATCGACCCTCAGGTAAGTAATATTGATTTTTTTGATATCGATGTAAGTAATATCGATCTTAGTAATATCGATATCAAATATATCGATGTTACTAATTTTGATGTTACTAATATCGATATGTGTTTATTGTTATGTATTTTATTATGTATTTTATATGTATGTGTTATATGTTTTTTGTTAAGTATTTTATTTGTTTTAAATGATATGTGTACTATTTTTTATATATTAATAATGTTTTTTAAGTTAATGTTATGTTTTAGTACTAGAGCGGGTTGTGGGTTTATAGGGGAATAGGGTGGGAAGTAATTTAATTATAGTAAATTAATGATTAATTTTTAGAAATTGTAAATTAATTTTAATACATTTTTGTGTTTAAGTTCTGAAGCGGGTTGTGGGTTTATAGGGGAATAGGGTGGGAAGTAATTTAGTTGTAATTAAGTAATGATTTTTATTTTATTGGTATTGATATTTATTTTATTTTTAATTAATTATTAATTGGTAATTAATTATTTTAATTGGTAATTAATTTTTTTAATTGGTAATTAATGTTTGTCATTGGTAATTACATTTTTTAATTGGTAATTATTTTTGTAATTTGTAATTACTTTTTTTTAATTGGTAATTCATATTTTTTTATTGTTATGACTTTTTATTAATTGGAAATTATTGGTATTGATTGGTAATTATTGTTTCATAAATAAATTGATTTAAAAATAGGCTCTGCGCATTGGAATATTATATCATATACATTAGACGTAGGACTGAGGTCGACTAGTTCTCTATCGAATATACTAGACTTAATTGTGTGTGTCAGCTAGCTTAGAGGTCACTAGAAACTTTCTCGAATTCACAAAAAGGGTTTAGTCTCTGACAACCGCATAAACATGACAACTTTGTTTCCTCATAATAAAAAGTATCTTCAGAGTCGTGGAAAAATAGATATTTCACTCAGTCAATCGTGCATGCTTCGTTTCACTAGAGGTGCAGAGAAAGTAGAAAGACAAGCGTTTTTAATAAAAGGTTTTATTGAACAGTCTTCTTTCTCAAGCATATTAAATGAACTGCTACAATCGTGACACATGTTGTAAAATATAATGCGTACAGTATAAATAGTAGAATAAAATATTACTGTAAGACCATTGTATGGTTCCTAAACCATATAGAAATAAATACATAAATAACAGAGGCTTAAAGTACTCAACTGGTGCTTCTAAAATACTTCTACACCGGTGTACCTAACCTACGCTTAGTACGAGGGAAGAAGTAAGTGAGGTGTAGCATAAATGTAGTATTCTTTGCCAAGAATCAGCATCAATCAATCAATCAAGAAATTTGTAAAGCGCGTTACTCACCCGGAGGGTCTCAAGGCGCTTAAGGGAGGGGGGTCCGCTACTGCTCGAAAAGCCTGGTCTTGAGTTTCTTCCTGAAGGAGAGGTGGTCTTGGGTCAGACGGAGGTGGATGGGGAGGGAGTTCCACGTCTTGGCTGCCAAGTAGGAGAAGGATCTTCCTCCCATGGTGGCTCTTCGAATGCGTGGAACCGTGGCAAGGGCGTGGTTGGTTGATCGCATCTGTCGGATGTGGGTGTAAAAGGTCAGGCGGTTGTTGAGGTATCTGGGGCCCAGGTCGTGGAGGGCCTTGTGTGCGTGGGTAAGGAGTCGGAACGTGATTCTCTTGCTGACCGGGAGCCAGTGCAGGTCTCTCAGGTGTCCTGAGAAGTGGCTGTGTCGGGGGATGTCCAGCATGAGTCGTGCGGAGGCATTCTGGATGCGTTGGAGTCTTTTCTGGAGTTTGGCTGTGGTTCTGGTGTAGAGGGTGTTTCCGTAGTCCAGTCGGCTGGTGACGAGTGCTTGAGTGACCGTCTTCCTGGTTTTGGTGGGGATCCATCGGAAGATCTTTCGGAGCATGCGTAGGATGTTGAAACATGATGATGAGACATTGTTGACTTGTCTGGTCATTGAGAGGGAGGAGTCCAGGATGAAGCCCAGGTTGCGTGCATGGTCCATTGGTTTGGGTGCGCTGCCCAGGGCAGAGGGCCACCAGGAGTCGTCCCAGGCAGAGAGTGATGATCCGAGGATGAGGACTTCCGTCTTGTTTGAGTTCAGTTTCAGGCGGCTGTTCATCATCCACTCGGATACGTCTTTCATCCCTTCATGCAGGTTGGTTCTGGCGGTGGCTGGGTCGCTGGTGAGGGAGAGGATCAGCTGGGTTTCGTCGGCGTAGGAGATGATGTTGAGGTTGTGTTGGCATGCGATGGATGCGAGGGGGCTCATGTAGACGTTGAAGAGGGTGGGGCTGAGTGATGATCCTTGTGGTACGCCGCAGATGACTTCGTGGCCTTGGATCTGAACGGGGGAGGCGGACTCTCTGGGTTCTTCCGGTGAGGAACGAGATGATCCACTTTAGTGCCTTCTCCTGGATTCTGATGTTGCTGAGGTGCTGCACTAGGGTGCAGTGGCAGACAGTATCGAATGCTGCGGAGAGGTCCAGGAGGATGAGGGTCGCTGTTTCCCCGTTGTCGAGCAGGGCTCGGATGTCGTCAGTGGCTGCGATGAGGGCGGTCTCTGTGCTGTGGTTGGCTCGGAAGCCGGACTGCGAGTGGTCGAGGGATCCGTTCGTCTCGAGGAAGGCGGCAAGCTGTCTGTTGACGGTCTTCTCGATGACTTTGGCAGGAAAAGGGAGGAGCGAGATGGGGCGGTAGTTCTTGAGGTCGGTGGGGTCTGCTGAAGGTTTCTTCAGGAGGGCGCTGAGTTCGGCATGCTTCCAGCTCTCCGGAAAGGTGGTGGTGCAGTAGGAGCGGTTGATGATGTCCTGGAGTTGGGGTGCGATGACGGAGTCGACCTTGTTGAAGATGTGGTGGGGGCATGGGTCGGTTGGTGATCCAGAGTGGACGGTGTTCATCGTGTGGATGGTGTCTTCGGTGCTGACCGGGGTCAAGGCGTGGAGGGTGGTGGTGGGGGGCGTTGGATCAGTGGTTGGGTGAGTGGTCTGAGCGCCGAAGCTGTTGTGTATGTCGGCGATCTTGCTGTGGAAGAACGAGGCGAGGGAGTTGCAGAGGTCTTGTGATGGAGTGATGTCATTGTTTCCGGCGCTGGGGTTGGAGAGCTCTTTGACGATGCTGAAGAGTTCCTTGCTGTTGTGTGCATTGTTGTCGAGTCGTTCCTTGAATGCTGTCTTCTTGGTGGTGTGGATCAGCTGGTGGTGTTTGCGGGTGGCGTGCTTGAGGGCGGTCACGTTGTCTGTAGTTGGGTTTTTTCGCCAGGCTTTCTCGAGGGTGCGGCAGTTCTTCTTGGAGCTCTTGAGGCTGTCTTTGAACCAGGAGGCTTTCTTGCTGCCGGGCCTGCTGGGATGGTTTTTCAGAGGTGCGGGGTCGTTCGCGCAGTTGGTGATCCACTGTGTGAGGTTGTTGGCTGCTTGGTTGGGGTCCGTTGAGCTGGCGGGGGGTTTCTGGCTCAGTGATGTGGTCAGCTGGTCGGTGGTGATCTTGTTCCAGCTCCTGCGGGGAGCCTGTCACGGGTGGTGGTGGGTCGTGGCCTTTCTGAAGCTGAAGTGGACGCAGCTGTGGTCTGTCCAGTGGAGTCCGGTGGCGTGGCTGAAGGAGATGTACTTGCTGGAGGAGAAGACTGGGTCAAGCGTGCGTCCGGCATAGTGGGTGTCGGTGTTAACCAGTTGCTTGAGTCCGAGGTTGGCGAGGTTGTCCAGCAGGGTGGTGGTGTTGTTGTCGTTGTTGTTCTCCAGGTGGAAGTTGAAGTCCCCTAGTAGGATGTAGTCAGCGGAGGGGAGGGCGTGTGGGCTAATGAAGTCTTCGATGTCTTCGCTGAATTGTGTGCGGGGTCCTGGGGGTCTGTAGATGAGGGTGCCTCGAGAGTGGTCTTGGGGTCGGTGTGTATCTGGAAGTGAAGATGTTCGGCGGCTGTGAGGGTGTCATCTGAGTTGGTCGTGATGCGGATGGTGTTCTTGTGGATGATGGCGATGCCTCCCCCTGTCTGGTTGACGCGGTCCCTCCGGGTGATCGTGTATCCGTCCGGGATGGCGATGGCAATGTCGGGCGCTGAGGAGGTGTTCATCCATGTTTCCATGAGGAAGGCGATGTCTGGTGATGTGGTGTCGAGCAGGTTCCAGAGTTCCACGGCATGTCTGTGGACGGAGCGGGTGTTGAGTAGGATGCACTTCAGGTGGTTGTTGCTGGAGCTCGGCTTGGCGGGTGCGGTACAGGTCCGGATGCAGGAAAACTTGCAGGATATGCAGGTGAAGGGTCTGTGGGTGCGTCTTGGGGTGGCTCGGTAGCAGCCGGGGATCCGGCCGGTGTTGAGTGCGTTGAGGGTGCTGGCGTCGTAAGTCCGGCGGGTTGGCTGGCGTCTAGGGGGTCTGGCGCTGGGCGCGGTCCAGGCGCGGACGGGCGCAGGCGGGCTTGCCTTTGGCGTGCCTTCGGCGCACAATCGGCATGACCGCTGCGCGTACGTGCGGACTCTGCCATAAATGGAGAGTGGGGGGGTGGAGCGAGGGAGAAGCATCTGGGAGGCGGGGAGGACACAGAAGGAGAGGGGGCGGGGCCACGATGTCACGGCGGCAGGAAGCGGGGAGCGGGGGTGTCGCACCAGGCAGGGATACCGAGTAAAACAGAACTAAGAGGCAATCAGGGCACAGGGGGCAAAAAAGACGGCACAACGAGCAGCAAAGACACAATCGGGGCACAGGGGGCAAAAAGGACGGCAGGGGGTGTCACACCAGGCAGGGATGCAGAGTAAAACAGAACAAGGAGACAATCAGGGCACAGGGGACAAAAAAGACGGCACAACGAGCAGCAAAGAGACAATCAGGTCACAGGGGGAAAAAAGGACGGCACAGCAAGCAGCAGCGAGGGGGCACGAGCACGCCTACAGCTGGAGGGCCGTGCGGTGCTGGGATGTCCTGAGGTCAGGTCACATAAGATTTCTCTAAGGGTCTAATCAGCTCTGTACCTTAGTTTAGAATGAAGAAGGCTGGTCTCGGGACTCAAATTCCCAACAACCCGCAAGGGTAGCTTGGAAACACTGGAGCTGGATTTCTCGGCAGTAGAAAAGACAGCGTCTCTCTCAGTGAGTCTGCTGGAGGGTCGGCTTCCTTCAGCACTCGCTGTAGCAGGGCACGTTGGGCAAGTAGATAGTCGAACTGCTCCAAACCACCATGTGTTTGCTTGGGCAAGTGTGGGCATATTTATACCGTGAAGGTGCCGGGTTTGACATATGATTGGACATAATAACGTCATCAAAGAGTTTCAGTTCTTTGAAAACTCCATGAGTTCTTGGATGAATCCATATTCGAGCAAGAGGAAGTCCCTGACTGCTGAAGGCGGGATTTTCCAAGAAATCGTTGTGGATTTTCGGAACTAGTGGAAGTAACTCTGCCGTATTTGGGTTGCATGATCTATGCCTAAATATGGTTATGATTTCTATGCCTATATAAGGATATGGTGATTTATACCTATATAGGGGCATGAATCGGGAAACTTACAATAGGGTCTTACAATGATACATAACACCCACTCCACGTTATCATATTCATCTAAGTTCAAGCACTAAAACATATAATCTAGAGCTTGTATTTACAACCCCTAAAAAATCATTTAAAATGCATTTGAAATGGTTGTACATGAAAAATTGAGCATTTTGTATAGTACACATTTAAGGAAAATAACTTCATTGTAAGCATATGATATGATATTAGAAATGCTAACTGAATGAATCACGTAAATTACATTTATGAAATGGCTCTTAGTTACAGAAGAAAAAGGTCGAGACCATCCCATAGCAGAATATACAAACTTTTTTGGTTTGTGGATTAGGCTAATATTGTTCCTAGGAAGTGTTCAAGGAATTCTTGCTCTATAAGAATAGTTCTACTTTAAGCAGATTACTTTTGTGCCAGAGTTCAAAGTTTGGAAAAAAGTCAAATCAAATCACAGAAAAAATACAGTTCCCAAGTTTTTGTTTTTGAAAAAGTAAAGGTCAAATTTCAGAGTTCGAAAGGACACTGTGTTCTAATTTTCAAAAGTTATTCTCGGTGTCAGCAGAAAACATTAAGTCATCAAGGCTGACAAAGAAATCGTCTACCACAGTAGATGAAAGTTCGACTACTTCATTAAGAAGGTCAATTGTGCACAGATGCGAAGCATCGCCGTCAGCGTCAGCCGCGTTAGCAATGTTCATATCAGATGGTACCTGTGTGCCTGTTGATCCGCGTATCTCCCCTCCAGTTGGATTTGCTGGTGAGATCTCAATGAATGCCGTCATCAGGATTGGTAGCCGCTGGGGGCAACACAACACATGAGCCATTACTGGACCCAGTAATGCGTCAGCATCCGTTGGCATAACCGATGGTAGTGTTAGACAGACATCTAACATGCATTCCTCTCCACAAAGCAGGCATCATAGAACAGTTAAGATGCAATCTTGCCAGATTGATCTGAATGACAGGAACCATGTGGTATTCAGATCTCTCAAACAAGCCAAGCCAAGGATCTGTGTTATTCTCTCACGGTACCTCATCGCCTACAGCACATTTTCCATGCAGACTTGGGTATCGCTGGTGGCCGGATTTGCCATAACGGGGCAGAAGGAATAAAAATAAGATCCCTGCTACGAGTCCCAAAATGAGAGGCAGGCCGCTGAACACAGAGTAGACAAAGTTAGGAAAAATGCCCAGGACTGCTTCAAAGGGTGCTAACAGTCCTGAAAAAATCGTCTTAAATACATGTGCAATATTGCTGGTATCAGACATGTTAAAGATACGACCTAACATTTCTGCGAAATGTACTGGGTAGTTTATTGATAATAATGCATGTATCTCTGCAGAAGTCCTTGCAACTTGCAGATCATACGTCTCTCTGGACGAGGCCATTGGCACAGTTTTTTGCAAAAGAATGGCTTTCATTCTGCTTAAAGTATCAATTCGTATAGAAGAGATGTTCAGTGAAGGCCATAGTTGCGACCCCCCATCTGTCTTGGTTTTAGGAAACAATACTTGCATACAGCAAGTGACCCTGGCTGACACAGTAACGAGATAGCTTATTCCTGGCATCATTCCACAACAGCTGTGATCATTTAACATAATGTAGCTACCATTGGAAATCTGCCTGAAAATTGGATCTATCACCACTGTGGGCGAACCCTGCAGGTGGCAAGAACGGTTATTGGAAGAACCTTTGCAGGCTCCGTGTAAATTAATACCTTGACACAATAGTGTACCGCTTAGTGAGTTTTCACAATTTTTACCACTAAGAAATGCTTCCTTTACCCCACTCCAACATTTGTGTGTGTATGGTAAATCCCAGATCGACTTAATGTATTCTTTACCCAACTTTTCATACAAGCCTGCTGGTATATCTTTTAAGCAATACTGAAACTGGGAAGCCATAACTGGTATCGTGATGGTGCCATGTATTATCCATTCAACTGATGGTTTCTCAGAAACGGTCAATGGTATTCTCCCCAGATTTTCTATGCTCAGCACCGTATAGTCTGATCCCCTCTGTGCCAACGAGATTTGTTTATCTGTAAGGTTAAATACAGTAAACAGTGACGTAGTGTTGATTAAACGCCAAGGCACATAGCCAGAACAAAGGTTTTGCAACGTCCTGCCTAATAGCATTATAGAACGTAATTGAGACTGGTCATGTTGTAGCATTAGAAAGTCCTGTTCCATTATGTCTATGACAGATGATACAATGCTGTCCAAAGAATATATTCTGGATGACAGAGTTGTTAACCCATTGTCAACTACAGAGAGTGATTTCTCTAAATGAATACGATCAATTTCTCATATTCTTTCAGCTGCTTCCATTTGCGCGACTTTCCAAGCTTCATTGTAAGCAGCGTATAGACCGGCGAATATGAAACGTTTATGATGTGGATTACGAAGTCCTATTAAGAATTCTCGTTAATCAACGCCATCTTTAAGCAAAGATAAGTGTTGTTTTATTTCCGGGAGTGTGGATTTCTGTAGCCATTCAAGGCATAGTTTTCCTACACTATAAGTTGTTATTATCCATGGATGTTGTCTTTGGATATATCTTGGATCTGTCAGAGTTACTGTGAACCCTTGTGTCTTGTTCAGGAATCTATCCTGACAGTTATTCGTGTCTGTGGGCCAGATTAACCATTTTTTCCATTCAGGATTTGTTCTGTTCTGTTGTAAAATATAATTTACGTCTACCTCCTCATCTCATCTGAAGTTAAATTACTATCAGGTGTGGGCTTAGGTATGGACGATTTATTTGAATCTTTTATCTTAGCAATGCCAAGACAAGATGTCTGTTGAACAGTGTCATTTAGGAACATCATTTGTTCTTGGATGATGCAGGCTCTGAACAATGCTTCTAAACCTTGTACCTGCCAGTCTTTTTTGCCCCAAACAGTTGTTATCTCAATGTAGTCTTTCCAAATGTCAAAGCCTAAAGGTGGACTTGAGCATAAAAGGCAGCAGAATGCATTTGTTTAGTATTTGTCAACTTACTTTTCATGCCTGTCTTATTCACTTTTTTAAAGTAAAAACTTTCTGGGTTTGGAACATTAAAACCTTTAAAATATGGAACTTTTCTAAGAAACGTTTTAGAACTACCTATTGGAGGAGTTGGACAATGTTCCCATTGATTATAAGTTAAAACATTTCTAGGGTTTGCAGATTTAATCAAGTAATGATGGCCAAAATGATTAAAACAATACATTTCTTCATAATTTGATAAACCTTCTAAGTATTCATGTTTTGTCAATTTTTATGAAATTTCTAAGTCTGCCATCATGTTATTAACAGTCTCAAAGTCCCAATCATCAGAAAATGTGCTCAAGGAAACCTTACATTGATGAGGAATCTTCAGCAGCTCAACAGGGCCATAAATGTCATAATCAGTTGTATCCCATGCTATTCCACCAGGTAGTGGGAGCGCTGTGATGTTCACAGATGACAGGTCTCGTTGTTCACAATGAGATGATTTGTGTGGCTTCAGGAGCAAGTTGATGTTCTTACTTGCTGTGTCCATTTTAATGTGCTTTCCATCTATCAGCTTTCCCAAACTATACACAAGAATGGGCCATAGCAGGAGATAAAGTACACCCAACACAATCCAAAGTTCAACCCAAGGTAAAACCAGATATGTATTTGTAAGCTCTTGACCAAGTTCCTTTACTTTTTCCTTGAAAGTTTTATTTGGTGCCGTAGTTTCAGGTTCACTGGGATCCTCAGAAAAGTTATCGAAGTTGATAAAATAGCCAGAGGCAGTTCTGTCAATAGTTATTATTGCATCCGGATTCTTTGAAATCGCTGGAGTTGCTTGTTCCCTTGGCATGTTTGTATAGTCAGATGCTATATCATTGTAGAGGGAGTTTCTTGATGAACTGTTATTTGGGTTTCAAGAGGCACAAGTTCCATGGCTTTATTGCATAGTCCTTTTCTCACTTTAGAATCTTTAAAGGTGATGAGTCTTTCAGTTTGAACCTCTTGGATAGTAGCAAGATGTGGTCATCTGCTACATCTTGTGAGTCCACTGGGCCTACTACTTATTATCGGCCACCTGGTGTGGTTTTACCAAGTCAATTGACACAGACCGGTTCTCCTTTTTTCCAGCAAGGGGCGGCAGTAGTACTGTTCTTGATCCGTGGATTGCTAGTACAGGTACTGGTTTTCAATAAGAAGGCCCAAATTCCTTCTTGTCCGCTGTTTTCTCCCTGACCAGATTCCTAATCTTTGGAATCCAGACAGGTCTGGCTGGGACAGGTGGTTTTTCTTCAGTGGCCGTTGGCTTTTCACTGGTATTGCTTGGACTTCTTCTTGTTTCATTTAAGTCCTGTAACACAGCCAAACGATCTTTGATATCAAAGGGTTTTTGTTCCACCATGGAAGTGTGACGATCAAGGTCTTCAACCTACATTCTAGTACCAAAAAGGATTTCATATGGAGTGATTCCACCCAGAGAATTTCTTGGCAGGTTATTAGGACTAGGTTGGACATTTATTAGATGTTTGACCCACCCATCACCCGAATCTAATACCCTAGCTCTTATAGATTGCTTTATGTCACGTTTTTTTCTCTCCACAACCAAATTTCCCTCAGGATGGAATGGACTCGAAAAACTCGCAATGCAACGCCCAAGCTGGCCATGGCCTCCTTGTAAGCCCTAGAGCTAAACGCAGGACCCTGGTCAGAATGTAGCGTGCCGATTGCGTATGTGCCAATAAAGACTCGCAAATCTTTTATAACAGTTCGGGCGTCAGCTGAGCGCTGAGGCCACATCCAAATGAATCTGTCTTAATATTTGTGGGAATGCATCAATGCAGGTGGTGTTTGCGGGTGGCGTGCTTGAGGGCGGTCACGTTGTCTGTAGTTGGGTTTTTTCGCCAGGCTTTCTCGAGGGTGCGGCAGTTCTTCTTGGAGCTCTTGAGGCTGTCTTTGAACCAGGAGGCTTTCTTGCTGCCGGGCCTGCTGGGATGGTTTTTCAGAGGTGCGGGGTCGTTCGCGCAGTTGGTGATCCACTGTGTGAGGTTGTTGGCTGCTTGGTTGGGGTCCGTTGAGCTGGCGGGGGGTTTCTGGCTCAGTGATGTGGTCAGCTGGTCGGTGGTGATCTTGTTCCAGCTCCTGCGGGGAGCCTGTCACGGGTGGTGGTGGGTCGTGGCCTTTCTGAAGCTGAAGTGGACGCAGCTGTGGTCTGTCCAGTGGAGTCCGGTGGCGTGGCTGAAGGAGATGTACTTGCTGGAGGAGAAGACTGGGTCAAGCGTGCGTCCGGCATAGTGGGTGTCGGTGTTAACCAGTTGCTTGAGTCCGAGGTTGGCGAGGTTGTCCAGCAGGGTGGTGGTGTTGTTGTCGTTGTTGTTCTCCAGGTGGAAGTTGAAGTCCCCTAGTAGGATGTAGTCAGCGGAGGGGAGGGCGTGTGGGCTAATGAAGTCTTCGATGTCTTCGCTGAATTGTGTGCGGGGTCCCGGGGGTCTGTAGATGAGGGTGCCTCGAGAGTGGTCTTGGGGTCGGTGTGTATCTGGAAGTGAAGATGTTCGGCGGCTGTGAGGGTGTCATCTGAGTTGGTCGTGATGCGGATGGTGTTCTTGTGGATGATGGCGATGCCTCCCCCTGTCTGGTTGACGCGGTCCCTCCGGGTGATCGTGTATCCGTCCGGGATGGCGATGGCAATGTCGGGCGCTGAGGAGGTGTTCATCCATGTTTCCATGAGGAAGGCGATGTCTGGTGATGTGGTGTCGAGCAGGTTCCAGAGTTCCACGGCATGTCTGTGGACGGAGCGGGTGTTGAGTAGGATGCACTTCAGGTGGTTGTTGCTGGAGCTCGGCTTGGCGGGTGCGGTACAGGTCCGGATGCAGGAAAACTTGCAGGATATGCAGGTGAAGGGTCTGTGGGTGCGTCTTGGGGTGGCTCGGTAGCAGCCGGGGATCCGGCCGGTGTTGAGTGCGTTGAGGGTGCTGGCGTCGTAAGTCCGGCGGGTTGGCTGGCGTCTAGGGGGTCTGGCGCTGGGCGCGGTCCAGGCGCGGACGGGCGCAGGCGGGCTTGCCTTTGGCGTGCCTTCGGCGCACAATCGGCATGACCGCTGCGCGTACGTGCGGACTCTGCCATAAATGGAGAGTGGGGGGGTGGAGCGAGGGAGAAGCATCTGGGAGGCGGGGAGGACACAGAAGGAGAGGGGGCGGGGCCACGATGTCACGGCGGCAGGAAGCGGGGAGCGGGGGTGTCGCACCAGGCAGGGATACCGAGTAAAACAGAACTAAGAGGCAATCAGGGCACAGGGGGCAAAAAAGACGGCACAACGAGCAGCAAAGACACAATCGGGGCACAGGGGGCAAAAAGGACGGCAGGGGGTGTCACACCAGGCAGGGATGCAGAGTAAAACAGAACAAGGAGACAATCAGGGCACAGGGGACAAAAAAGACGGCACAACGAGCAGCAAAGAGACAATCAGGTCACAGGGGGAAAAAAGGACGGCACAGCAAGCAGCAGTGAGGGGGCACGAGCACGCCTACAGCTGGAGGGCCGTGCGGTGCTGGGATGTCCTGAGGTCAGGTCACATAAGATTTCTCTAAGGGTCTAATCAGCTCTGTACCTTAGTTTAGAATGAAGAAGGCTGGTCTCGGGACTCAAATTCCCAACAACCCGCAAGGGTAGCTTGGAAACACTGGAGCTGGATTTCTCGGCAGTAGAAAAGACAGCGTCTCTCTCAGTGAGTCTGCTGGAGGGTCGGCTTCCTTCAGCACTCGCTGTAGCAGGGCACGTTGGGCAAGTAGATAGTCGAACTGCTCCAAACCACCATGTGTTTGCTTGGGCAAGTGTGGGCATATTTATACCGTGAAGGTGCCGGGTTTGACATATGGTTGGACATAATAACGTCATCAAAGAGTTTCAGTTCTTTGAAAACTCCATGAGTTCTTGGATGAATCCATATTTGAGCAAGAGGAAGTCCCTGACTGCTGAAGGCGGGATTTTCCAAGAAATCGTTGTGGATTTTCGGAACTAGTGGAAGTAACTCTGCCGTATTTGGGTTGCATGAGCTATGCCTAAATATGGTTATGATTTCTATGCCTATATAAGGATATGGTGATTTATACCTATATAGGGGCATGAATCGGGAAACTTACAATAGGGTCTTACAATGATACATAACACCCACTCCACGTTATCATATTCATCTAAGTTCAAGCACTAAAACATATAATCTAGAGCTTGTATTTACAACCCCTAAAAAATCATTTAAAATGCATTTGAAATGGTTGTACATGAAAAATTGAGCATTTTGTATAGTACACATTTAAGGAAAATAACTTCATTGTAAGCATATGATATGATATTAGAAATGCTAACTGAATGAATCACGTAAATTACATTTATGAAATGGCTCTTAGTTACAGAAGAAAAAGGTCGAGACCATCCCATAGCAGAATATACAAACTTTTTTGGTTTGTGGATTAGGCTAATATTGTTCCTAGGAAGTGTTCAAGGAATTCTTGCTCTATAAGAATAGTTCTACTTTAAGCAGATTACTTTTGTGCCAGAGTTCAAAGTTTGGAAAAAAGTCAAATCAAATCACAGAAAAAATACAGTTCCCAAGTTTTTGTTTTTGAAAAAAGTAAAGGTCAAATTTCAGAGTTCGAAAGGACACTGTGTTCTAATTTTCAAAAGTTATTCTCGGTGTCAGCAGAAAACATTAAGTCATCAAGGCTGACAAAGAAATCGTCTACCACAGTAGATGAAAGTTCGACTACTTCATTAAGAAGGTCAATTGTGCACAGATGCGAAGCATCGCCGTCAGCGTCAGCCGCGTTAGCAATGTTCATATCAGATGGTACCTGTGTGCCTGTTGATCCGCGTATCTCCCCTCCAGTTGGATTTGCTGGTGAGATCTCAATGAATGCCGTCATCAGGATTGGTAGCCGCTGGGGGCAACACAACACATGAGCCATTACTGGACCCAGTAATGCGTCAGCATCCGTTGGCATAACCGATGGTAGTGTTAGACAGACATCTAACATGCATTCCTCTCCACAAAGCAGGCATCATAGAACAGTTAAGATGCAATCTTGCCAGATTGATCTGAATGACAGGAACCATGTGGTATTCAGATCTCTCAAACAAGCCAAGCCAAGGATCTGTGTTATTCTCTCACGGTACCTCATCGCCTACAGCACATTTTCCATGCAGACTTGGGTATCGCTGGTGGCCGGATTTGCCATAACGGGGCAGAAGGAATAAAAATAAGATCCCTGCTACGAGTCCCAAAATGAGAGGCAGGCCGCTGAACACAGAGTAGACGAAGTTAGGAAAAATGCCCAGGACTGCTTCAAAGGGTGCTAACAGTCCTGAAAAAATCGTCTTAAATACATGTGCAATATCGCTGGTATCAGACATGTTAAAGATACGACCTAACATTTCTGCGAAATGTACTGGGTAGTTTATTGATAATAATGCATGTATCTCTGCAGAAGTCCTTGCAACTTGCAGATCATACGTCTCTCTGGACGAGGCCAGTGGCACAGTTTTTTGCAAAAGAATGGCTTTCATTCTGCTTAAAGTATCAATTCGTATAGAAGAGATGTTCAGTGAAGGCCATAGTTGCGACCCCCCATCTGTCTTGGTTTTAGGAAACAATACTTGCATACAGCAAGTGACCCTGGCTGACACAGTAACGAGATAGCTTATTCCTGGCATCATTCCACAACAGCTGTGATCATTTAACATAATGTAGCTACCATTGGAAATCTGCCTGAAAATTGGATCTATCACCACTGTGGGCGAACCCTGCAGGTGGCAAGAACGGTTATTGGAAGAACCTTTGCAGGCTCCGTGTAAATTAATACCTTGACACAATAGTGTACCGCTTAGTGAGTTTTCACAATTTTTACCACTAAGAAATGCTTCCTTTACCCCACTCCAACATTTGTGTGTGTATGGTAAATCCCAGATCGACTTAATGTATTCTTTACCCAACTTTTCATACAAGCCTGCTGGTATATCTTTTAAGCAATACTGAAACTGGGAAGCCATAACTGGTATCGTGATGGTGCCATGTATTATCCATTCAACTGATGGTTTCTCAGAAACGGTCAATGGTATTCTCCCCAGATTTTCTATGCTCAGCACCGTATAGTCTGATCCCCTCTGTGCCAACGAGATTTGTTTATCTGTAAGGTTAAATACAGTAAACAGTGACGTAGTGTTGATTAAACGCCAAGGCACATAGCCAGAACAAAGGTTTTGCAACGTCCTGCCTAATAGCATTATAGAACGTAATTGAGACTGGTCATGTTGTAGCATTAGAAAGTCCTGTTCCATTATGTCTATGACAGATGATACAATGCTGTCCAAAGAATATATTCTGGATGACAGAGTTGTTAACCCATTGTCAACTACAGAGAGTGATTTCTCTAAATGAATACGATCAATTTCTCATATTCTTTCAGCTGCTTCCATTTGCGCGACTTTCCAAGCTTCATTGTAAGCAGCGTATAGACCGGCAAATATGAAACGTTTATGATGTGGATTACGAAGTCCTATTAAGAATTCTCGTTAATCAACGCCATCTTTAAGCAAAGATAAGTGTTGTTTTATTTCCGGGAGTGTGGATTTCTGTAGCCATTCAAGGCATAGTTTTCCTACACTATAAGTTGTTATTATCCATGGATGTTGTCTTTGGATATATCTTGGATCTGTCAGAGTTACTGTGAACCCTTGTGTCTTGTTCAGGAATCTATCCTGACAGTTATTCGTGTCTGTGGGCCAGATTAACCATTTTTTCCATTCAGGATTTGTTCTGTTCTGTTGTAAAATATAATTTACGTCTACCTCCTCATCTCATCTGAAGTTAAATTACTATCAGGTGTGGGCTTAGGTATGGACGATTTATTTGAATCTTTTATCTTAGCAATGCCAAGACAAGATGTCTGTTGAACAGTGTCATTTAGGAACATCATTTGTTCTTGGATGATGCAGGCTCTGAACAATGCTTCTAAACCTTGTACCTGCCAGTCTTTTTTGCCCCAAACAGTTGTTATCTCAATGTAGTCTTTCCAAATGTCAAAGCCTAAAGGTGGACTTGAGCATAAAAGGCAGCAGAATACATTTGTTTAGTATTTGTCAACTTACTTTTCATGCCTGTCTTATTCACTTTTTTAAAGTAAAAACTTTCTGGGTTTGGAACATTCAAACCTTTAAAATATGGAACTTTTCTAAGAAACGTTTTAGAACTACCTATTGGAGGAGTTGGACAATGTTCCCATTGATTATAAGTTAAAACATTTCTAGGGTTTGCAGATTTAATCAAGTAATGATGGCCAAAATGATTAAAACAATACATTTCTTCATAATTTGATAAACCTTCTAAGTATTCATGTTTTGTCAATTTTTATGAAATTTCTAAGTCTGCCATCATGTTATTAACAGTCTCAAAGTCCCAATCATCAGAAAATGTGCTCAAGGAAACCTTACATTGATGAGGAATCTTCAGCAGCTCAACAGGGCCATAAATGTCATAATCAGTTGTATCCCATGCTATTCCACCAGGTAGTGGGAGCGCTGTGATGTTCACAGATGACAGGTCTCGTTGTTCACAATGAGATGATTTGTGTGGCTTCAGGAGCAAGTTGATGTTCTTACTTGCTGTGTCCATTTTAATGTGCTTTCCATCTATCAGCTTTCCCAAACTATACACAAGAATGGGCCATAGCAGGAGATAAAGTACACCCAACACAATCCAAAGTTCAACCCAAGGTAAAACCAGATATGTATTTGTAAGCTCTTGACCAAGTTCCTTTACTTTTTCCTTGAAAGTTTTATTTGGTGCCGTAGTTTCAGGTTCACTGGGATCCTCAGAAAAGTTATCGAAGTTGATAAAATAGCCAGAGGCAGTTCTGTCAATAGTTATTATTGCATCCGGATTCTTTGAAATCGCTGGAGTTGCTTGTTCCCTTGGCATGTTTGTATAGTCAGATGCTATATCATTGTAGAGGGAGTTTCTTGATGAACTGTTATTTGGGTTTCAAGAGGCACAAGTTCCATGGCTTTATTGCATAGTCCTTTTCTCACTTTAGAATCTTTAAAGGTGATGAGTCTTTCAGTTTGAACCTCTTGGATAGTAGCAAGATGTGGTCATCTGCTACATCTTGTGAGTCCACTGGGCCTACTACTTATTATCGGCCACCTGGTGTGGTTTTACCAAGTCAATTGACACAGACCGGTTCTCCTTTTTTCCAGCAAGGGGCGGCAGTAGTACTGTTCTTGATCCGTGGATTGCTAGTACAGGTACTGGTTTTCAATAAGAAGGCCCAAATTCCTTCTTGTCCGCTGTTTTCTCCCTGACCAGATTCCTAATCTTTGGAATCCAGACAGGTCTGGCTGGGACAGGTGGTTTTTCTTCAGTGGCCGTTGGCTTTTCACTGGTATTGCTTGGACTTCTTCTTGTTTCATTTAAGTCCTCTAACACAGCCAAACGATCTTTGATATCAAAGGGTTTTTGTTCCACCATGGAAGTGTGACGATCAAGGTCTTCAACCTACATTCTAGTACCAAAAAGGATTTCATATGGAGTGATTCCACCCAGAGAATTTCTTGGCAGGTTATTAGGACTAGGTTGGACATTTATTAGATGTTTGACCCACCCATCACCCGAATCTAATACCCTAGCTCTTATAGATTGCTTTATGTCACGTTTTTTTCTCTCCACAACCAAATTTCCCTCAGGATGGAATGGACTCGAAAAAATCGCAATGCAACGCCCAAGCTGGCCATGGCCTCCTTGTAAGCCCTAGAGCTAAACGCAGGACCCTGGTCAGAATGTAGCGTGCCGATTGCGTATGTGCCAATAAAGACTCGCAAATCTTTTATAACAGTTCGGGCGTCAGCTGAGCGCTGAGGCCACATCCAAATGAATCTGTCTTAATATTTGTGGGAATGCATCAATCCAATCGGACGTCCTCATGTAGATAGCCTTATGCTGTCTAACAGTGGTGTCTGTACTGGGCTGGCTACGCTGTAGTCAGAAATCTGGTGGTGTTCAAAGCTGTGGTATTTATAACAGTCATCGCAATTAATTCCGAATTCATATACGCGAGCTTTCATCCCTGGCCACCAGTACACCTCTTTTAATTCTAGTAGAGATTTAGAGATCCCTTTATGTATCAGACCCTCTGCCATATGTGCTTCAAAAATGAGAGCGCCTCTCCTGTTCCTGTTTGGAATTACCCTATCCCCCACTCCAGGGATTCGAGCAAAAGGAACAGAGTTTGCATCAATTATGTATGTATACTCGAGCGGATAATTTAGAGGTAACGCTGCTCTGCTGCCTTTGCTTGTGGCATAGACAGCGAGCATGGTTTCACCGTCTATCGCTGTTTTTGAACGATTGATTGTAGCTATGGAAGCTGTTTTCACAGCTGCCTTCGCGGCTTCATCAGCCAATGAATTCCCTGCAACATGAACGCCATCACGCTGATGATGGATCACGTGAGTCTTTGGTAGTTCTTTCTGCAAAAGAACTACTTGTTCCCAAAGCTTTATATGTTTGCTTGTGCCACCTTTTGTGTTTTTAAAACCATTTTGAACGCAGGTCTGCAATTATATTTATTGTAATTCCGTCCGCAGTTGTACGAATCGCACACTATGAGTGTGGGGAATTCTCGATCAGTATTTCCCAGGGCCATCTTGAATGCCTGTAGTTCAGCTCACTGAGCTGTACAGTCTCCGAGAGATTGAGTTTTTGTAATCATAGGTCTGAATTTACCATTGTGCCAACCATCAATCAATCACTCAATCATGGGAATTTGTATAGAGCGCTACTCACCCGGAAGGGTCTCAAGGCGCTGGGGGGAGGGGTCCGTTACTGCTCGAAGAGCCAGGTCTTGAGGAGCTTCCTGAAGGAGAGGTGATCCTGGGTCAGCCGGAGGTGGATCGGGAGGGAGTTCCATGTCTTGGCTGCCAGGTAGGAGAAGGATCTTCCCCCGGCGGTGGCTTTGCGGATGCGTGGTACGGCGGCGAGGGTGAGGCTGGTCGATCGTAGCTGGCGGGTGGGTGTGAAGAAGGTCAGGCGGTTGTTGAGGTACTTGAGGCCCAGGTCGTGGAGGGCCTTGTGTGCGTGGGTGAGGAGCCTGAACGTGATCCTCTTGCTGACGGGGAGCCAGTGCAGGTCTCTCAGATGGCCGGAGATGTGGCTGTGTCGGGGGATGTCCAGGAAGAGACGTGAGGAGGCGTTCTGGATGCGCTGGAGTCTTTTCTGAAGTTTGGCTGTGGTTCCGGCGTAGAGGGTGTTTCCGTAGTCCAGTCGGCTGGTGACGAGTGCCTGGGTGACCGTCTTCCTGGTTTCAGTGGGGATCCATCGGAAGATTTTACGGAGCATGCGCAGGGTGTTGAAGCATGATGACGAGACGGCGTTGACTTGTCTGGTCATTGAGAGGGAGGAGCCCAGGATGAAGCCCAGGTTGTGTGCATGGTCCGTTGGTTTGGGGGTGGTGCCCAGGGCAGGGGGCCACTAGGAGTCATCCCAGGCGGAGGGCGATGATCCCAGGATGAGGACTTCCGTCTTGTCTGAGTTCAGTTTCAGGCGGCTGTTCTTCATCCTTTCAGCGACGTCTTTCATCCCTTCGTGTAGGCTGGTTCTGGCGGTTGCTGGGTCGTTGGTAAGGGAGAGGATTAGCTGGGTGTCGTCGGCGTAGGAGATGATGTTGAGGTTGTGTTTGCGTGCGATGGTGGCGAGAGGGCTCTGTAGACGTTGAAGAGGGTTGGGCTGAGTGATGACCCTTGTGGTACTCCGCAGATGACTTTGGTGGCCTCGGATCAGAACGGGGGGAGGCAGACTCTCTGGGTTCTTCAGGCGAGGAACGTGATGATCCACTCCAGTGCCTTCTCTCGGATTCCGATGTTGCTGAGGCACTGTATTAGGATGCGGTGGCAGACAGTGTCGAACGCTGCAGAGAGGTCCAGGAGGATGAGGGCCGCTGTTTCCCCGTTGTCGAGGAGGGATCTGATGACGTCAGTGGCTGCGATGAGGGTGGTCTCGGTGCTGTGGTTGGCTCGGAAACCGGACTGTGAAGGGTCGAGGGATCCGTTTGTCTGGAGGAAGGTGGCAAGCTGTCTGTTGGTGGTCTTTTCGATGACTTTGGCTGTAAAAGGGAGGAGCGAGATGGGGCGGTAGTTTTTGAGGTCGGTGGGGTCCGCTGTTGGTTTCTTCAGGAGGGCGCTGAGCTCGGCGTGCTTCCAGGTCTCCGGGAAGGTGGCAGTGTTGAAGGAGGTGTTGATGATGTCCCGGAGTTGGGGTGCGATGATGGAGTCAGCCATGTTGAAGACATGGTGGGGGCAGGGGTCGGTTGGTGATCCGGAGTGGATGGTGTTCATCGTGCGGGCGGTGTCTTCGGTGCTGATCGGGGTGCAGGCGCAGAGGGTGGTGGTGGGGGGCGTTGGTTCGGTGGTTGGGTGCGTGGTTGGTGTGCCGAAGCTGTTGTGTATATTGGCGATCTCGCGGTGGAAGAACGAGACGAGTGAGTCGTAGAGGTCTTGCGAGGGAGTGATGTTATTGTTTCCGGCGCTGGGGTTGGAGAGCTCTTTGACGATGCTGAAGAGTTCCTTGCTGTTGTGGGCATTGTTGTCCAGTTGTTCTTTGAATGCTGTCTTCTTGGTGGTGCGGATCAGCTGGTGGTGTTTGCGGCTGGCGTGCTTGAGGGCCGTCATGTTGTCCGTGGTCTGGTCGTGGCGCCAGGCTTTCTCGAGGGTGCGGCAGTACTTCTTGGAGGTCTTGAGTTCGTCGGTGAACCAGGGGGCTTTCTTGCTGCCGGGTCTGCTGGGAGGGTCCTTCAGAGGTGCGAGGTCATCTGCGCAATTGGTGAGCCACTGTGTGAGGTTGCTGGCTTCTTCGCTGGGGTCCGTTATGCTGGCGGAAGGGTTCTGGTGGAGGGAGGTGGTGAGCTGCTCGGCGGTGATCTTGTTCCAGCTCCTGCGAGGTCCCTATTGCAGGTGGTGGTGGGTTGTGGTTTTTCTGAAGCTGAAGTGGATGCAGCTGTGGTCAGTCCAATGGAGTCCGGTGGAGTGGCTGAAGGAGATGTGCTTGCTGGAGGAGAAGACGGGGTCAAGCGTGTGGCCGGTGTAGTGGGTGGGGGTGTTCACCAGTTGCTTGAGTCCGAGGTTAGCGAGGTTATCCAGCAAGGTGGCAGAGTTGCGGTCTTTGTTGTTCTCCAGGTGGAAGTTGAGGTCCCCTAGGAGGATGTAGTCGGCGGAGGGGAGGGCGTGCGGGCTGATGAAGTCGGCGATGTCTTCGCTGAATTGGGTGCGTGGACCCGGGGGTCTGTAGATGATGGTGCCTCTGAGGGTGGTCTTGGGGTCGGTGTGTATCTGGAAGTGGAGGTGTTCGGCGGCGGTGAAGGTGTTGTCGGGGTTGGTCGTGATGCGGATGGTGTTCTTGTGTACGATGGCCATGCCTCATCCAGTCTGATAGACGCGGTCCTTCCGGGTGATCTTGTATCCGTCCGGGCAACGACCTTTAACAATCACGCACGCAGCACTGTAAGCTTGTTTACCCCCAATCGCGGGCTGTGCTGATCCGTCTGTATATATTATACAGCCGTAATGTTCTAGAGGTAGAATTTCAGCAGGCAGAGGACATTCTTGTTCGTATTGGAGAAATTCTTGTGTCTTCAAGTTAGGGTCAAAAACGTATTCAACGTCTGTTGCAGCAAGAGAATTAACCCATTGTATCCTTCTTGGATGTAGAGCTTTTGCATTTGGAATGCTCGCCTTTGTCAATGCCTCTAAGGCAGGTACAGGTGTAACAGCTTTTATGCGTTTACCCTGTGCAAGGGCTCTCTCCTTTGCTACAGCAGTCTGAACCGCTGTCAGAATTCTTTCTGTTGAAGTGAATTTTATTTCTACTTGTGTGTACACGTGTGATTTGTAAGCTATTGGTACCTTTTCACCTTCATTAAAGGTTAGGTATGTGAATCCGCATTTCCCTGGGATGATTCGGATAACAAGGTTGCGTATATTGTCCCGTGTTTGTAAGTTTTTTGTTGCCAACATGTCTGTCTGTACTGAACGCAAAATTTCTGTGTGTTTTTGAGTCCAATTAGTTGGTTTGAACTCGGTTTGATTAATTCGTTGAGCGGTTTAACCCTTTCTGCGTAATTCAGAATGTAAGTTCTTCCGAAGATTCGGAATCCTAGAATTGACTGTAAGTTTTTCAGCGTTTTTCAGCGTTTTTGGAGTTTGGAGCAGCGCACATTTTTCTAAAAAGTTTGCTGCCAGGCTTTAGCCTTCACTTGAAAGTTCCTATCCCAAGAATAGGACGTTGAGGTGGGTATTTCTGGACTTTTTAAAGTTGAATTTATACCCTTCTGAGGCGAACCCAAGTATTATGGTGTTCACCCTATTCAAGTGCCTGTCCGAATCATCATCTGTAAGATAGATGTCATCGGCATAAGATAATGCCTCATCATCGTACATTTGTAGTAACTCTGTCACTCTTGCTGAAAATAATCCAGGACTGTTCTTGAATCCCTGGGGGAGATGGCAGAAGTGTCGTTGTCTCCCCATTATTGAGAAAGCGATCAAGTACCTGCTTTCTGGTGCAATGTTTTGACAGAAGAAACTGTATGAAATATATAAAGTAGTTTTATATTTCTTCTGAATGATATTATTCATCAGTGCTGCACTGTGTGGATTTTGTACTGCAAAAGTTTTGCAACAAGAGTTGAAGGGGGTCATTAGGATGGCGGGCAGACTTTGTCCGCCCACCATCTTGTCGGTATGCGGGACCGCCCGCCATAAGGGCGGGGGTCCCGGGGGTGGTATTAGGATGTGCCCGCCACAGTGGCAGGCACATCCTGCATGTAAAGCATTGTGGCGGGTGGTTCTCTCAGCACCGCCCGCCACAATGCTTAAGAAACACTTATACATTTGCATAATCAAAGCGGAAGGCACCGCGCGGTGCCTGCCACTTTGATTATGCAAATGCAGGGGGTACCACAGGTACCCCCAGTGTGCACCCCCCTACTCTCCTTCACTCTGGGGGCCCGCACAGGGCTCCCAGAGTGAAGTCTGCCTGCCTTTGCCGCCACAGAAAAGCATTGCCTAAAGCACATCATAATATGGCTGGCGGTGTCTGATAGACACCACCACCATGTTATTCCTTTTCCGTCCCTGTCGCAAGGCGACCGGGGCGGAAAAGTGGCGGGCGGTGTTTTACTCCGCTGCGGTCCCCCCGCCATTGTAATATGGCGGGGGGAATTCAGGGAAGGATGTCGGGCGGATTGCCCCCGCCAGGCTGGCGGCCTGGCGGGGGCAATCCGCCTGACATCCTAATGCGCCCCTAAGTGTCTGTAGTCCAAAACTAGACGATAGATATTGTCTGGTTTGGAGACAGGAAACAAAGGATTATTCATTGACGAGGTGCATGTTTCAATCACCCCTAAGATCTCCTTGACTTGTTTTTTAGCTTCCTGCTTTACTGTATACTGCCTTTGAGCAGTAGGTTGATTTTTTAACTGGATTTTATATAATGCTGGAGCCTAGGCCACAGCCCATTTTCTGGCATAGGTGTATTTTTTATGAATAGGAATATGATTAGAGAAGGCTGGCATATTGATTTCTTCGCTATGTGGGCACTCCCTGACAAATTCAGGTGGCCAGTCTTTTTCAGCTAGAAGGATGTCATAACCCTTACATAATTTTTCCCAAAAGAGTGCTTTTATTTTACTTGTTATGTACATTAACCCTGGTGTCGGCAGTTTCAACCTTAATGCATTCATTCAGATTCACTGTCTCCAGATGATCTTTCAGGATCCTGCGAGCTATGGTGACCTCTGCTGCCCTGTCCAGCATTGTCTGGGCCCACTCCCCGTTCTTGAGTTGTGTCCTCAAGATTCTCGGCATGTCTTATTTTAATACTTGCTACCTTCTTTTTGGAGAATTGAATTTTCTTATTTTTTGGAACGCGTTGATCGTCTTTGTTCTGATCGTCCTCTTCTTTCGTATTTCTGCGAGGAAGTCTGAAAGGTACGAGAGGATATTGATATCTATCAGGTTTTCTTAAATTATCCCTATTTCTAAGGTTATATCTCTTTTCAGAGTGCTCCTTTTGAGGAGATCTACATCTGGACTGAGAGCGCTTCTCTTTAAGTGACTGTCTACTATTTTCCCATTTCTTTTTAGGAGTAGTTAGATTGTTTTTGATAAACACTTTTTCAGGGTTTTCTGTTAGTTCAGGTTTTACAGGTTTCCCTCCCTAACTATCTCTTACTAGTTCTTCATAGGATTTTTCAATAATTCTGGCAAGTTCATACGGTTGCTCAGTAATATCAAGTTCTTTTAATTTCTGGCAGATTGCCACTGATGCTGCTTCACCTTTAATGTTAGCTAATAAGATAGCTGAGACCTGTTTGAAATCTTTCAGTAATTTCATACCTAGATTCAAGGCCGGTTCTGGACCGTATTAATTTTGAATCTGTCTCAGAACGTCTGGTATTACCGCCATAGACGGAACACCATGTGTTTTTGTGTAGATTGAAGCAAAGACTGTACCCCAAGTGTCACAGTCCTCTACGTGTGGTGCCATCCCCATTGGTAAACAGATTGTTAGAATCCTGTGTTTCTCATGAGGTGTAATATCGCGAAATACTGCCTCTATTTGAGTAATATTCTGGGCTAACCAGAATGGAATTTGTTCCCTTTTTGCGGGAAACTTACCCATTACTGACTGTATAGTCTGTGGTGTGATTTTGTTTGTGTTCCCCTGATGAGTGGTGTGCTGTGGAATTCTTATAGCAGGTTGGACTGTTAAGGTCCGCATGACATATTGTACCAATTGTCTATGTATTTTAATTAATTGTTTTATCTGAGCTAACAATTCTGGTCCTGTCATTTGTTCAATGTCAGGATGTGGTGTATAGCTGGCTAGTACCGGCCATGTAGCTCCTGATCTACCTAGTGGACCGAGCCTGGTAATGTGATTTTGATGTTGTAGGGCGCCATTAAACCAGAACTGCTGCTCTTGGTAAGTTAGTGGAATTTCAACGTCCTTGAAAGGAACATATTCCGCTGGAATATCCTCCATTTTATAGTAGTGGAACTCATGTGTTACTGGATTTGCTTTTGGAAAGACAATCCATGACTAGAATACCTCTGTCTGCCGATATTCATGTGCCTCTATTACAAATATTACTTTACCACCTCTCGGTGATACTCTATTATTTATGAGTTTGTAAGTTATAATTTTTCTTACATTTGCCGTAATGTGTATAATATCTGGGTCATTTTCATTAAAACCTGTAGTATCTTGGTTTTGTGCAAGTGCTGCTGTTGCAGCCCTAGCTAACTCTTCGTCACTATCCGTCATTTTTTATGAAGGTTTACAGAGCAAGTTTGAAGGAAATAAAGGTAAGGTGCACACTATTTTGGAACACTGTAATCTTCAACGTTGAACAAAAACCAAAAACTAATTCATAGCATTTTTGTCCTACTCAGTTTAAGTCGGATATTTTATCCTTTAACCCACTCCAGACATCTATTGGGGTTTTTACGGGATAAAGGGGTCTCTGTGAAAAGCACGACTGAGTTACTCTAGTATCTAGCGTTAAATTAGTGCCTTATCAAACGTTGGGCGCCATGTAGTGTAGTTCCTATATTCCCAATAGGCTCTGCGCATTGGAATAATATATCCTATAGATTAGACGTAGGACTGAGGTCGACTAGGTCTCTATCAAATATACTAGACTTAATTGTGTGTGCCAGCTAGCTCAGAGGTCACTAGAAACTTTCTTGAATTCACAAGAAGGGATTAGTCTCTGACAACCGCATAAACATGACAACTTTGTTTCCTCAAGATAAAACGTATCTTCAGAGTCGTGGAAACAATAGATAGATATTTCATTCAGTCAATCGTGCATGCTTCGTTTCACTAGAGGTGCAGAGAAAGTAGAAAGTCGGGCGTTTTCAATAAAAGGTTTTATTGAACAGTCTTCTCTCTCAAGCATAATAAATGAACTGCTACATTCGTAACACAGTTTGTAAAATATACTGCGTACAGCATAAATAGTACAATAAAATAATACTGTAAGAGCATTGTATGGTTCCTAATCCATATAGAAATACATACATAAATAACAGAAGCTAAAAGTACTCAACTGGTGCTAATAATTCAATTCAATTCAATTCAAAAATTTTTATTCGATTGTAGGTATTACAATCATAAAAGTACAATTCATAAGTACACATTTAAAAACATTCCAGACAATTCATTTCATGTGGCAAATAAGAGGCACAGTATACAGTACAAAGAAAAAGATGGTACAGCGGGCACTATAAGCATGAGCAGTATTTGGTTAAAAACATAAATTACTATATTGTTTAAAAAGCACCTAAAACATTCACAGCATGATTATCCATCCATACTTTTCCTAAAACAGATAGCTTTTTAAAAAAAAGTTACAGACAAATAAGGTACAGTCACAATTCAGTAGTTGTAGGTAGTAAAGTGCAGTTTTGATTTGTAAAAAATTCAATTTTTTAAGACACGGTTTAAGGTATAGTTTCCGTGGGGTGGAATAATAGGGGCAGATAAAAAGAAAGTGTGCCAGATCTTAAGGAGACTTTCCGTCGCAGCCACAAGCTGGCAACACTTCACCCCGTTGAGCCCCACTTGGTACCGCCAGTAGAAGATGATATAGATCGAAACGGAACCGTATTAGTAAAAACCGTTCATAGCTGGTCATAGGCCATGTCAAATAAGGTTCCATTTGTGGACAGGTTTTAAGTAGTAAGTGTTTCCTAGCACTGTCCTTCTGTATCTCAACCTTCTTCTCTGTCAGTACATCTTAACAATAATATAGCATTTTTTACCGAGATGACATCGGATTTTGTAATCAAGTTGGGAGCATAAAACAAGTCAGAACGGCCAATTGCCGTCAAACAGTCCTTTATATACTTAACCCACGGGACTTTGAACCTCCCATCTAGCAATAAGGCTTCTTTCAGTAGGGCATGTGTGAGTGGAATGTCGGTATTGAGCCAACAATTCAGCCAACACAAAACCGGGTTTACTGCTATTCTATCGCCTAGATAGGGGACCCCCAACTCCTCATGTACAGAGTAGTTCCCAATACCCCTTGGCAGCCTCAGTATCTTTTTCAGGACATTATTTTCTGTAACCTCTAGGTATTTTATCTTACGATAGCCCCAGAGCTCGCTTCCATAGCAGGCGACAGCAACACTTTTTGCCTGGTATAATTTGAGCAATGCGGCCGTAGGGCAATTGCCGATTTTTTTTGCAAAGCCAAGAATGGCCGCATTTACCCGTGTTGTTTCGCCCTTCTTTTTGGACACTGCGGGGCCCCACGATAATTTATGATCTAAGAGGACCCCAAGGTATGAAAAAGAATTAGTTGAAGGGATTTTCTCCCCATTTATGCTAAAGGAATCAGTTTTCCGGGTACCCTTTCCTGTTTTCATGACATAGGACTTGGAGTTGTTTATGCTTAGGCCACGTGACTCCATAAATTTAAAGAAGGAATTTAATAATTTCTGAAGACCGATTGCTGTTCTAGATATGAGAACAGCATCGTCTGCATAAAGTAACACAGGCACCCCTTTGCGCTCAACAAGGGGGTAATCTGCTTCAGTATTTAAAAAAAATTCCTCCAATTCATTAATATACAGGTTAAAGAGGAATGGGGCCAAAATGCATCCTTGTCGAACTCCCCGGTTTATTCTGAATTCGTCCGTTACTTTAAGGTCTTGGGTGTAATGGACGTTAGCTCTTGTATCCGAGTGCAGATCGGCTAGGAAGTTGACAAGATTCCTCTCTACACCCATTCTCAGCAAGGTAACCCATAATAAGCTTCTGTCCACGCAATCGAAAGCGGACGACAAGTCCATAAATGCCATGTAGACAGTTCCTTGTCTAGCCAGGGTATATTTACTTAAGATCAAATATAGGTTCAGGCACTGTGTAATAGTCGAATGGCCGGGTCTGAACCCATATTGTATAGGTGATAGAATATTATTATCTTTGGCCCATGTGGATAGCCTGTTAAGAATTACCCCCCCTACCACTTTAGCTACTGAATTTATTAAAGAAATCGGCCTGTAACATAATGGGCTGCTGCGATCGCCCTTTTTAAAAACGGGGACTATAGTCGATAGCCCCCACGTGTTTGGGCACCCCGTTATCACTGCTGCATTTATTACCGCCGTAAGAACAGGAGCCCAAAAGGGGATACTAGACTTGAACAGGTCCGGTGGTAAACCATCCGGGCCCGGGGCCTTGTTGCTAGTTAGACCCTGAATCCCCCTTACAACCTCATAAACTGTAAAGCATAATGGGTTCACAGATGGTATTAAAAAAGCATTTTCTGCCCAGTGCTCATTACTCTTAAAAATTGTACTAAAGTGGGTCACCCACTCCCCCTCTGAAATATTTGTACCAGAGACTGTGTCATTAAGGTTATCAAACAGAGGTTTGTTGATAATTTGCCAGAACTTGCTGCTGTTCCCCAGCACTGAAGGATCAAGGAGGGATTCTATGGTGTTGACCTTAATTTCCTTTTTTCTAACGGCTAATGCCTTCCTATAGGACAGGCGAAGACTTTTTATCAGGTCAGAATCTCTAGGTTTAATTTTTAGGGCATTCTTCAGATCCCTACTTGCCTTTGAGCAGTTGTGGTCAAACCATTTAGAATTTTTTCCACTTTGCCCCTTTGTTGGAGCTGTTAGCATGGAACCAATTTTTGAAACCAACCCCGCAAACCCGGTCAAAATGTTCGTGGGGGATGAGTCAAAAGATGAACATGCAGACAGCTCCTCTTCACATGCACTGTTTATTTTGGAGTATAAAGTGTCTTGGTTTATCATTGTCCATTTAATGCGGCGTATGCCAGTTATACAACTCAACGTGCCTCGGTCATTGCGAGACAGTCATTTTGTGAGTAGAGACCCACCCAAGCTAATAACTAGGGGGTTATGATCGCTATAAACACTGAAAAGGATAGTAAATTGCGAGACCCAATGTACAAGATCTGAAGATACTAATATATGATCTATAAAGGATCCCTGCCCATGTCCTTTGAAGGTTGGAGCGTCAAAATTTTTTGAATCAGGAACCATAGACATAGCTACAGTTAAGTTATTATCATTCACTAAGTCATTTAAGTTCTTGCCTCCCCTAGTATGAGAAAAGTGGAAACCTTCAACACTATTGCATCCCAGGGAGCCCATTGGGGTAGAGCCTGGGTTACCACATGGGTGAACATTAAAATCACCTACTATCATCAGGTTCCGTGATACAGTGTATGCATTTTTACTCATTAATTCTGTTACAAACACCATTACTGCTATTAGCATTATAAATGTTAACCAGGGTCAAAACATTCTTGCCATTTTTTAAGTCAAGCATCTGGATGTTCAAATTATCATTGTGACAGATGCTTATTTTGCAGAGCAAGCCCAAGTTAATAAAGGTGGCCAGGCCACCCTTTGCTCTGCCCCTAATCGAGGCAACCGCTGGAATGATGAAGCTTAAGAAACCTTCAATGTGGACGTTTTTATCCTCCAACCACGTCTCTTGAAGGCACACAATAGTAAATTTTTTGATAAATGATAACCAGACTGGGTCACATATCTTGTCGGTCAAGCCAGCTATGTTCCACGAGATTAGGCTCACACAATCGTCAGATGCTGGGCATGTAAGAGTTTCTCTGATAATTGGAGCGGATGTTGGGGTAGGTATCTCTATATGTGTGTCCCCCGAGTCCACGATACTTGCTACAACCGGTTCTGAATGCTCCAAGGTAGGATCAAGAACCCCATACGAAGCAAGAAAATTGTCAGTTTTAGATGGAGAGTCCAATGTTAACAGTGACATACTGGGTGGTCTTCGTGGCATCCTATCATACATGCACCCTTATCAACACCACTTTCAGAGACACTACTTTCTGGCCTCATAACAGTTAAAAGCAGTAAAGACACCTCATTCTTCCCAGAAGACACTGTGGATAATGCAGCAGGTAAACTACTATTCATATCAACATATGTTACAGCAGTATGTGTTTCTGTTTCATAGCAACAAATACCCTTCTCTTCATGTGACCTTATAATGCATGAGACATTTTCACCCCCCCCCCCATACCCTCTACACACCTTAAACATCAGTCGCGTTCCTCCAGGCCACTGAAGGCCTCAAACCTATTAGAAAGCTCTAGGGGAGTAAATGGCATCAGATGTGACACATTACCAATTGCTCCTATTTTATGGTTTAATGGTATGGTATTCCACCCTTGCATTGCAGGTGTCGGAGCTAGATGATACATATATGCAGGATTCAGGGCAGACTCCGTATTGAGGAACTGGGAGGTGAAATGGGTATTATTAGTTGAGTATTGTGGGGGAAATACAGTGGATCTGGGGTAAAAGTACGTCAAGGGACGTGGTACAATGCAATTATTTTCATTGCCGAAAGGCCAATTCAGAATATGTTGTACTGCTTTTCTGTCCCTAAAATTTATAACCACAACGTCACCCCCTATATCCTTCGCTCTGCCCCCCAACCAAGACAGGCGACGGACATGGACTATTTCGCCATTTACCAGATTGGGTTTTGGTCTGTACAGAGAGAGCCAGTGCATTATTTTGTTTTTTAATTGAGAATATCCCTCTCTTTTTCCATTTGGCAGTTCGGGGACCCCGGTGAGTACAACCACATACGGTAGTGCTTCCGGTGGGAGTTCCATAGGCGGTCTCCTAAACTGACCCCCTCTTCCCCGGGTAATCTCATTCCCATCAGGTCTAGGGAGTCTATCCGGCAGGATACTAGGTTCCCTAGTCAAGGTGTTAGCTGGAGTAACAGCATTACTATTTGATGTTGTAGTAGTTGGTCTACCCTGGACTGCTATTGAATCTGTTGACAGAGATTTGTTAAGGATATTGCCATCAGGTATTGTCACGCCCGCATGCAATCGGTTAGGGGCAGCTGGGATTGCTACTGCTGCCTGGCTATTACCAGTAGAGGATGTAGGGGGTGTAGAGACCACAACATTTTTTGAAAGGGAGTGCGTTGTTGTAATAACTTTTTGTTGTTGCACTTTTGAGGGCCCTTGTGACCGTACAAAGTTCCCTAGTGTAGTCAAATCCCCCTCTATTTTACCCAGCCTTAACTCAATCCCCTTAAATCGTTCTGCCAGTGCAAGCATGTAACTACGTACAATCAGCTCTATATTATCCAAAAGGGACTTAGGGGAAGCCGATTGAGGGTCTTCTTCCATTTGAGTATGAATAATGTCTGGCTCTATAGTTACTTGAGATGACGATGTTAGGATAGTAGAGACAGCTGCTGTTACTTGCTTAGTAACGGGATCTCCCAATGACGTTATAGCAGCAGTGTTCGCCTTTTTGCCAAACTCAGTATGACTTAATTTGGGCTTATTCGCAATTGTTGTTTTCCGTCTCCTTTTAGATGGTGGGGGCCCATGCATTTTATGTGGCAGTGACCTCGAGCTTTTGCCTCTTACAACCTTGCCAGGTCTGATTGTAGGTGAAATCAAAATCTTGGAGGTGCTATTAAGGGCATTAGTCACAGTTGGTGAGTCTTGTTGGATTTGAGTAGGTGACACGGCTGGGGCTAAACATTCTTGAAGGAGCAGGGGTACACTGGCAGTTAGTGATGTATTATCTGCTGATGTAGTGATCAGGTCGTCGTCCAGAATAACAGACATTATAGGTTCGGAGAATGTTCTGTTTTTGATACATTCTATTGAACGACGGCGATCTGCCCTCCTCTCTGCTAACAGCAGCTCCTTGTTACCCTCAGGAGCTGGTTTAAGAAAGTAATCGTCCAGGGTTCGATTTAACGTGCCCCCATTTTTATCTACTCCCGCAATAGCAGGGCTGGTAGCAGCTGTAGCCATCATGCAATGAAAAGTAGAGGCGGACTGTGTAAAGAAATGAAGCACAACTTACAGAAGTCGGAGACCAGGACCTCTGGCCCAGCCCAGCCTCCTCTGGCCGATGAGGGCCGTAGAGGGCCCGCCCTTTGCCCGGGCTTCGCCCGGCGTCCCGCGAGACGGGGGTGACAGCAATTTTATGCGCCTCCTGGCGCGCGATAGACGCGGAATGCATCGCCTGGAATCCTGGGTAATGTAGTTTTTATTCCCGAGCCAGCACCGCGCTCCGCTCGGCGGCCCGACCTGAGGGTGTAGCAGGGGTCAGGTGGCGGGAGGCGGGTGGGCGAGGACACAGAATACAGAGGTTTGAGTTCTCCTCTGAACGGCCAAGGGTTTTCCTGCAGCTATTCGCCTTCAACACAGATCCCCCCCTCGACCGGGGTGACAGCAATTTTATGCGCCTCCTGGCGCGCGATAGACGCGGAATGCGTCACCTGGAATCCTGGGTAATGTCGTTTTTATTCCCGAGCCAGCACCGCGCTCCGCTCGGCGGCCCGACCTGAGGGTGTAGCAGGGGTCAGGCGGCGGGAGGCGGGTGGGCGAGGACACAGAATACAGAGGTTTGAGTTCTCCTCTGAACGGCCAAGGGTTTTCCTGCAGCTATTCGCCTTCAACACAGATCCCCCCCTCGACCGGGGTGACAGCAATTTTATGCGCCTCCTGGTGCGCAATAGACGCGGAATGCGTCGCCTGGAATCCTGGGTAATGTAGTTTTTATTCCCGAGCCAGCACCGTGCTCCGCTCGGCGGCTCGACCTGAGGGTGTAGCAGGGGTCAGGTGGCGGGAGGCGGGTGGGCGAGGACACAGAATACAGAGGTTTGAGTTCTCCTCTGAACGGCCAAGGGTTTTCCTGCAGCTATTCGCCTTCAACACAGATCCCCCTATTAAAATACGCCTACTCTGGTGTATCTAACCTAAGCTTAGTAAGAGGGAAGAAGTAAGTGAGGTGTAGCATAAATGTAGTATTCCTTGCCAAGAATCTGCACAAGATTTCTCTAAGGGTCTAATAAGCTCCGTACCTTAGTTTAGAATGGAGAAGGCTGGTCTCGGGACTCGATTTCCCAACAACCCGCAAGGGTAGCTTGGAAACACTGGAGCTGGATTTCTCGGCAGGAGAAACGACAGCGTCTCTCTCAGTGCATCTGCTGGAGGGTCGGCTTCCTCAGCACTTGCTGTAGCAGGGCGCGTTGGGCAAGTAGATAGTCGAACTGCTCCAAACCACAGTGTGTTTGCTTGGGCAAGTGTGGGCATATTTATACCTTGAAGGTGCCGGGTTTGACGTATGGTTGGACATAATAATGTCATCAAAGAGTTTCAGTTCTTTGAAAACTCCATGAGTTCTTGGACAAATCCATATTCGAGCAAGGGGAAGTCCCTGACTAGTGAAGGCGGGTTTTTCCAAGAAATCGTTGTGGATTTTCGGAACTAGTGGAAGTAACCCTGCTGTATTTGGGCTGCATGAGCTATGCCTAAATATAGTTATGATTTCTATGCCTATGTAAGGATATGGTGATTTATACCTATATAAGGACATGAATCGGGAAACATACAATAGGTTCCTAAAATAATACATAACAGCGTGCCTGGTAGTGAATTAAAGTAGGGGTGGGCGTAACTAGCGTAATTCAGTGTAGCATAACCCTTTTGAATTACTTAGGAATTCCGAAAGATTATGCATAATTATGTAAGAAGAGTAATTCTCCTTTTTAGCACTATTTCTTAGTGCAAAAATGTCCCCTCAAGTCCAAAATGGGGTGAGAATGCATTTTGAGCTAAGAAATAGTGTTAAGAGCAATAGAACACGAATAGTAAGCACTCTCTAAATGTGCTCTTGGGGGTAGGATTTTCCCAAACTTACTCCTTGCAATACACTCTATTTTCATAGGGCAAAATGCCCCCTCTCCTTAAAGTCAACATGAGGGTGCGCTTTTTGCTAGGAAATAGCACTAAATGCAGCAGAACACTAATACAGAGTGTCAACTCCACTGATGATTTTACTGCTTAATACAGAAAATGGCTGAACAGACAATTACGACAAATTTGGCATGAGTATAGAACTTTGATCAAGGAAGTGTCTTTGCATGTGCACAACAAAGATGCGGTTATGGCCTAAAATTCGCCTGCACAATGTCCCCAATGTTCTTGAACGTGCTCACTCCTTTGAGTCAACCGGAAAAAAAGCTTATACATACAATTTTACAATTTTGAGGCTCACATTACGATTCTTTTGAGATGAATCAAAAATTGAAACTCTTATGATTTACAAAATCTGTACACTACACCTGTTGAGGTCCAAAAGACAGCAAAAGACTTTCACTAGTCATATAGCACAAACAAAGGAAATAGAACTGGGGGTATTCCCTTGCGGCTTGTGTATAGATTTTTTGGGAGGTTGGCTTGGACAATGTGCACATTAAAGTTGGCGGCTCATGCGTTGACTTTTGAAAGTGAGTGGGTGGTCTGTTTGTCACTGTGTTCTTTTTTAATGAAAGGTATATTCCCTTTGAGTGATTACTGGCCCTGACTCTGGTAAGAATTTATTTGTAGAAAGAACGGGGAGAGAGTGTCCACATGTATTGAATACCGGCCTTGAACCTGACACGAGTTTGTTTGAAGAAGGAACGGAGAGTGGGTAGCGTGCTTTGACACTGTGTTCCTTTGCACGAAGGGGGCATTCGCTCAGTGCAACTATCAGCCCTGACTCTAACACAAGTTCATTTGTTGATAGAATATGGAGAGGGGGGCACGTTTATCACTGCACTCACTGTAATGCCGCTGGCCGCGCGACACGAAGGGGAGGTAACGCGAGACAGCGTCTTAGTGACACATGCCTCGCGAGCAGAACGTCACCAGCGCGACAGGCAGGGCGCCGCCCCCTTCCGTCTAGGGGACCAATGCAGGCGCGGCATTTAGGTGGTAGGCGGGCCTAGGGCCTTTATCTAGGCCAGCCCGGTTCAACACTTCCTCTTTCCGCCGCACGTTGGATGGACTACTCTGCGCTGTTCCCGCCCTGGCCCAGACCCAGCGGCAGAGCAGTAGATTGGTGTGAACAATTAATGGTCTTTTTTGTGTTGCAGGCGGAGTCACAGGGCGATCTGGAAGCAGATGGACAGTAAGGGTACCTCTGCGGCAGAAGGAGACAGCAATACCTCTGCCTGGCACAGTAGGGGTGCCCGAGCCAAAAATCTGGAGCCGAGGGGGTTCCAGGAAGCAACGTCGGCGCCCCGTTAGTCCTTCGGGCGGTCGGGGGGCCTAAACCGACCGGGGGTGTGCCTCATCGCTCCGCCCCGACAGGGGGGGCGGGAGTAAACGAGATAACCATTAAAAGTATTGCACCGTCAAGAGCATCGACTTACCGTGCAAATTGGCTAATTAGGCAGGCGGGTCAGCGAGGGGCTGCCGTCTTGGATCGCCTGTAAGATGACCCACCTATCTGCTGTAGTTTGCAAATAAACCTGCACCACCGTTTTCCCACAAGCATGTCTCATGAGTCTTCTTGGTGTGAATGTAGTGGGTACAAGTGGAGCGAGTGATGGCGGTGTGGGCACTATGGCTACTGGCCTTCACTCTGATATGAGTTTGTTTGTGGAAAGAATGGGGAAAGTATGGCGTGTTTTACACCGCGTTTACCTAAGTGAAGGGTGCACTCGTTTTTACAGATTACCGGACCTGATTCTGAAACGAGTTTGGATGTAAAGGAAACAGGGAGAGACCAATGTGTGAGGTTCTTGCGTGACGCTGTGTGTTTGCCTAAAATCAGTCTGTCTGGAAGAGGGTCAGACAGACAATGGTGCTATAGAAAATAATAAAATATGGGTTTTTGGGTCATGCAGACGACCAATCTTTGCAACATCTTTGACTTAGAGTTCGAGAGTAGTAATAAGGGAGTTATCTCTGCTTAATAATAGTGTTTTGGTGTTTTAATTATGATCAAGTAAGCTTTGGTGAGGAGATCTTAGGCCTTGTTCATTTCTCCTCTTTTGGGGGCACTACATGCCCTAATGACTTAAGAAAAAGTACGGAAAGGGCTGGTAAAAATTGAAGCCTGAAGATAAGAGGACTTTTTGACCAGGACACTCACATGCTTTCATTACAAGAAGAGGCGAGCAAGGGTTCATTGCCCGTCTTTGTGTGAATAACGTTCTGAATGCAGGAATTCGTAAGGGTTATAAGGATGATATTTTTTGTATTTTTTACTGTCAGTAAGAAAAAGAATGTAATTCCCTGCTTGAGGCTGACTGTGCTGTAGATGTGCCTAACAAGCAGTGGTTCTACATAGGAAATTTGTGAGGTAGGATTTTCAGAACAAGGTCCCTCCATTTTTTCTGCGTGCATGTTTTAAAAAAATACTTTTCTTAAAAAATACTTTTTTGATTAGTATTCTTTTGAATTGAAAATGAGAACAGTTTGGTTTTGGCTTTCTATTCAGGTCTGTGTAGTACATAAGGAGTCTTAGCTACCGCTGTTTGCTTGGAGACAAGAGGTTCCTACATTTTGGTGAGTCTTTGTCTATTTTGTCCTGTATAAACAGGTCATCTATTAGATGCCACAAAAATTCAAATATGAAAAACTCAGATAGAGTAGTTGGCACTCCTATGGATTAAATGATGGACAATAATATAATTAGACTAAAAGTTGGGATGAGGTCAATATTAAAGCTGAACTAGGAACAGATCAATGTAAAATGTGATACATTCATTGAATTAGATGACAGCAGTAGACTGCTTAGGTTAAGAAGAAATTGGATTATTTTGAATTAAGAGAGATGTCTTACACAAGGGAATAGGTAAAAAGAGTGTCTCAACCACCAATAATATTGAGGATGGGGAATTCATTTAGTTGCATTCATGACAATATAGCAAGGGGTGAATACATTGTTGTATATATGTATTATGTTTTTAAATCTATTGTGCAACATATGGTGGTGTTATTTGTGTTGGAAATTATTAAGTTTGTTTTTTAGTGGCATGTCTAAATCATCACCTAGTTTTATGAATCATTTGAAAAAGAAAAAAGAAATTGTATTTTAATTAACTGGATATGAAAAATGGAATCCAAACAATATTTCTTTCTGGTTAAATATTTGTCTTATGTTACATAGAAAACTGTGTTTGTCTGATTGTTTTTCTAATGTATTATATGTTTGTATGTTTTTTATGTCTGAACTGCCCTGAAGAATTCCGATGTGAAATGGAATGAAACACACAGGCTGTTTTCATCATGGATTTGTCTTTCTGTTTTATCATGAATCTTGATTAATGAAAGAATAAAGATGATGAAAAGCAATCCAATTGTGAATACAACATATGTGCTATATGACGAGTGAAAGTCTTTTGCTGTCTTTTTGACCTCAACAGGTGTAGCGTACAGATTTTGTAAATCAGTAGAGTTTCAATTTTAGACTCTTCTAAAATGAATCGTAATGTGCTCCTCAAAATGATTAAATGAAGTGTCTTTGCACGGTTTGGTGTAGCTTTGGTTGGTTTAGTAGTTGCAGTGAAATTAGAATTAATTAATTGTGTCAGGCTGGGTATGAAGAGATTAAATTATAGAGCTCTGTTGACGGCTGGAAAAGATTGTTTTTTGATGTGCCTATAACTTTAGCACTGTTTAAACTTGCATGAAATTTGGCAAATGCTTAACATGTTTAGTTTACCCTTGCTGTTTTTAAATTTGTGTAAATTTGTGAAGGGAGGCACAGTAAATGGGGGAGAAAAAGTGTTTGGCTTTATTTGACGCATCCCCATGAGATTATGAAAACAGCATGCTTAGGGGGTCCATTAGGATGGCGGGCGGAGAAGAGGACCACCCGCTAACAGTGCGGGGGTCCCGACATTTGTATTAGGATGCGCCCGCCACACAGGCGGGCGCATCCTGTATGTCTACAATTGAGGCGGGCGGAGCTGGAATCTCCGCCCGCCGCAATGGTAAAAGTGCATGTTTTGATTGGCAACGCGCAACATGACAGGCACCGCGCCGTGCCTGCCATGTTGCACTCTGAAATGCGGAGGGCACCATAGGTACCTCCCATGTGCACCCCCCAAGCCACGGACTCCCAGGGGGCCCGCAAGGGGCCCCCGCAGGGAGTCTCCGCATGCCTTTCTGTGGCGGCATTGCCGCCACGGAAATGCACTGTGTAATGCACATTGTAATATGGCGGGCGGTGTCTACAAGACACCGCCACCATGTTACAGGTTTTCCGCCCCGGCCGCTAGGCGACCGGGCGGAAAACAGGCGGGCGGTGTTTCCCACCGCTGCGGTCCCCTCCGCCATCGTAATATGGCGGGGGGGAATGCAGGGAAGGATGTCGGGCGGATTGCCTCCGCCAGGGTGGCGGTGGCCACCGCTACCCTGGCGGAGGCAATCCGCCCGACATCTGGGCCCCTTAGTGTTCTGTGGATAAGGCAACTTTTGTGCAGATCCATCAAGGGAGGGTAAAATGTACTTGTAATGAACAGAAAAAATCTGAATGGAATTTCACTAAACTCGGCATGATACTAGAACTGAAACTACTCAGGGATGTGCTTTGCTTTATTTTGATTAATTTGTTCATAGGTTTTTGAAAATATTGCATTTATAATGTGTTTTCACCTGGGCATGAAGAGAATACATTTAGATTTACTGTAAACCTGGGAATATTCATGGACCTCTGTGGAGTGCAAAAATGGAGAAAAGAAATTCAAACCTGATTGACTGGGGAGCTTTTTTTCTCAAAAGTCATCTTTGGGGGTGCGGGGCTTGGCGCCCGGCGAGGACGGCAGCTCTGATGTGAGCGCTCCGGGTCGGCAGGGGTCTTCGCTGCCTTTCTCAACTTACCTGCGCCTGCAAAGTCGATTTTCCCCGACCGGAGCTCACAGACACCAATGCGCTCCTGAATGCGGCAGCACTCGAGCGGCGGAATGATTATAAACACCAGTTTTGTGACGGACGCAGCTCTCTGACAGTCGCGACCGCCATTTTGGTTCCTCTCAGCGCGATTCACGGCGCACCCGCTCGCAGGTCATGCGTGCCTGCCACGGAGCTCTACCTTCCACCAACTGCTCATGGTGAGCTATTTCCTTAATTTCTGCACTACCGCCGCATGCATTTGATACACCCTGCTTTTAAGCGACTTTCACTCGCGATTTTATAAATTCGGCGGCCATTTTGTGTCATTGGACTTCTTCTTCCCTCAAGTAACCTGCCTGTACACGCAGTTTCAGCCTACTCTCTGTTAAAAAGCGCTGCAATTCCCCACGCTTTCCTATATATGGTTACTTGCAATTTGTGGCAGTTTTTCGTACTGTTTTTGCGCATTCACCTTTAATTGCTCTTCTCACATCCATAATGCGCCTTCCCTGATGGACTTCTTTTGCTCCATGATATGCCACTTCTCTGCATTTCATCGTCATGGTGATTTTTTGCTTCATTATTCAATGTGTTAACCCCTCCAATTAACCATATGAACGCTGCTCCACACATCTTTCTAACTCCCTGGCATTCTTGAATTCCGAGCAGATAGCCTTCTTTTCCTTCCTTTTTTTTTGGAGTCTGTGTGCCTTTTCTCATTCAGGTGTTCCTGCGCACACTTCTAGGTGTCTGTGGGCACGCAGCGAATACTACTGGACTTCATTTCTCCCTCACAGTGACTCTTTTTTTTTATGGAAAGAAGGGCAATTCCTCGTACTCCCAAGACTCCACGTCGTGTTTTCATTAAAAACTCAAAAGTCTTCTCTGCATTGGCGCACCTCGAGGCTTCTCAGGCGCTCGTTGCTCGAATGTCGCAATCCAACACGGAGCGGCCTGTCCAGCCTTCAGGGAAAGTCACAACGAAACGCCTTAAAAAAGATCCTCCATCACCGACAGGATCTACATCGGCTGTCTCCATGGAGATGTTCCTGGAAGAGATCCGTGCCCTCAGACCCTTCATGGAGGAAACTAATTCTAAATTGCAGGTTCTTACTGACAACTGGTCTCAGATGGATGCTAGAGTGACTACAGTGGAACGTTCTCTGACTTCTCTCCAAAAGTCATCCTCCAAGGTGTCACACATGCAGTCACAGATTTCCTCTCTCCAAACGCAAGTTGAAGAATTGGAGAACCGAAACAGACGCAATAACCTTCGACTCTACGGCCTGGCGGAGAATTGTGAGGGTACTGACCCCATCGCCTTTTTCAAATCATTTTTACCCAAGCTTCTTCATCTGCCTGAAGGTACTACGCTTAACATCCAGCGAGCACATAGGCTAGGCCGCCTCTCTTCTACTTCTTCTCCTTCTTCACGGCCAAGAGGTGTCATCATGTACTTCTTAGAATACACTGACCTTCTCAAAGTCATCTCAGCGGCTCGTGCCTCACCTCGTCTTCAATGGTCAGGTTCCAATCTCTTTTTTGCGCAAGACTACGCCAAAACCACAGCCAACCGTCGCAAAGCCTTCTTAGATACGCGACCAGAGCTTCGCTCTATTGGAGCCAGATATGGCCTTTTTCATCCGTGCCTGTTCAGAGTCACTCACAACAACAAGACAACGACCTACGAGGATCCTGTTCGTCTCCGAAGCTTTTTGAACTCTGCACAGGCCTCTGATATGGACTTATCTGGTTCTTCATCAGCTTTTCCTCCATGACTCTTGCATGATGCGGCTTTGTTGTCCCAATTAATCTGCATGTTTGATGTTTGATGCTGGCTGTTTCCCTGTTCGCCTTTGTTGGGTTTTCCAGCGTCTTCAGTTTTTATGTTTCTTTTTTGATTCTCGCTCATTTTCTTACGTCCCTGATCTATGGATATGTAATGTTCACTAGTGTATTTGGTATCCTTTTTTACCACTCACCTTTGTTACGTTTCCTTTTCTTTTTACACATGTTATTTCCTTTTTTTTTTTCTTCCTTGCAGGTTTTACAATTTGTTTTGCGTTCTCCCCTCGACTTGCTGGTTCGCTTATGTTGGATGTTCTGCCTCCTCTAGTTGGCGCTCCCCCCTCACTCCTTTCTCCTCGTCTCCTCTCCCCGGTGATCATCCCTCCTCATCTCTGCCCTCCGTAAGTATGTTCTCCCTTTTCTCCCTGGTGTTCGCTTCCCTTTTTGTGTTTTTTTCCTCTCATCTTCACTGGTTTCCCTTGTTCCACAGGTGTCTTCCTCTCCTGTTTTTCAACAATTCTTCTGCTATAAATTCCTTCCTATTACTTTCTCTTTTACTTGTACTACCTTCTCTTATTTTTTAATTCAACAGATCTAAACTATTACTTTTTTACTCTTTTTCCCTATTCCTCACCCTCCTTTTCAATCTTATATTGTATTGCCTTTTATAGACTTTCTTACTCTTTTTGATTTTTCTCTCCCTCTGGGTTCTTCCTACATCTTTTTTCTTCATGTTGATATTTTCCTCCTTTCTTATGTGATATGTCTTTGAAAGTAATTACATGGAATGTTAAGGGCATTAATTCTCCCATCAAACGACAGAGAATTTTATCTCACCTTGCACGTTTAAATGTGGATATTGCTTTTTTACAAGAAACCCATTTATCTGCTGAAGAATCTGTTAAACTGAAGAGGAGTTGGGTGGGTGATGTTTACTATTCTCCTGGAGATGGCAAACGTAATGGTGTGGCCATTCTCTGTCACAAAGCTCTTTCTCACTCTTTGCTCGCTCAGGAATCGGATGTTGATGGTCGTTGGACGTATGCTAAGCTCTCTATCAAGAATGTTCCAATCTCTCTTCTGAATGTCTATGCCCCTACTACTGGTGATCCTACTTTTTGGCATTCCTTTTCCCAGCACATTACCAGATTTATTGATGACAATTTTATTTTAGCAGGAGACTGCAACCAGCCCCTAGACCCCTTTTTGGATAGAAATTCCAAGGCACACTTCATTCCTAATAAGTCTCATAAATCCTTTTCTCAAACTATCTCCCAGCATAAACTTACTGATGCTTGGCGTTTATGTAACCCAGAACTTCAAGAGTTTACTTTTTATTCTCTGTGCCATCACTCCCAATCCCGGATTGACTACATGTTTGTTACCCATAACATTGTTCAAACTCTCACCCATGCTGAAATTGGTCCGATTTTACTCTCCGACCATGCCCTCACTTTAGTTCAATTGGATATTTTACCCAAATCAGTTGGCCCTAAACGTTGGCGTTTTAACAATTCTCTTCTCTTAGACCCTAAATTCACCACCTCCTTCACTGCCTTTTCAGATGAGTTTTTCACCTTCAATGACAATCCCTCCGTCCCCAAGCACACCATTTGGGACGCCTTTAAAGCTGCAGCAAAAGACTTCATAATTGGCTTTGTTGCAAAAAAACGAAAAGCTGCTCGCAACTTTACAAAGGCTATCCTTCTGGATATTAAGAAATTGGAGCATTCTTATTTTACTTCTCGTTCACAGGAGAGTCTAACTGCCTTGATTAATGCTAAAATGAAGTTTAACAAAAAATCCACGGATGATGCATCCTTGTATCTATTGAAATCAAGTGCTAAGTTTTATGGGGGCAAAAATAAGGCTGGTAAGATATTAGCTAATTATCTAAAAGTTAAGCAAAATAAGTTGAATATTGAATCGATCTACGACGCTAACTCCACTCTCAAACACACAGACGCAGATGTTCTTACTGAATTTTCTACCTTTTACAAAACCCTATACTCTTCTGAAACCCAGCCCTCTTCTCAATCCCTAGACCATTTTTTCTCTAATATTCAAAAACCAGCCCACTTCCCACTTGACCTTTCTCACTTAGAGCTTGACATATCCCAACAAGAACTGCTCAAGGCACTTCAAACTCTCCGAAAAGATAAGGCTCCTGGGCCAGACGGCTTTACTGTAGAATTTTTTCTTCACTTTTAAAAGCTTCTCATCCCAAAACTCCATTCCCTCATTGGCGCTTTCCTCACCTCGGGTTCCTCCTCAGGCTCTTTTTCAGATGCGCATATCTGCCTCATACCCAAGGAGGGGAAAGATCCTCAACACTGTAAAAATTACAGGCCAATCTCTTTGGTTAATATTGATTATAAAATATTTGTGAAGTCTCTTGCGGCATGTCTTGATCTTCTTCTCCCAAATCTTCTGGGTGAGGAACAGTCGGGCTTTGTCAAGAGCCGCTTTATTACTGATAACACTAGGCTTCTCTTTAATATTCTCTCTAAATCTCGCCTTTTACCCCACTCCCTTGCGGCCATTGCCCTGGACGCTGAAAAAGCGGTCGATAGGGTCGAATGGACCTATCTCTTTCACACCCTCCGTTGGTTTGGTTTTGGTCCCAATTTCATTTCCCTAATTTCATTACTTTATTCCAACCCGCGTGCGGCGGTTTGTGCCAATGGCCAAATATCCTCTTTTTTTGATTCGAAAAGAGGTGTTCGTCAAGGATGCCCCTTGTCTCCCTTTCTCTTTAATTTGGCCTTAGAACCTTTTCTTTCTAAACTTCGTCAAAATCCCTCCATCCAAGGTTTCCAACTATCAGATTCTCACATCAAATTGGCCGCATATGCGGATGACATCCTTCTCTTTGTTTCCAATCCCACTGTTTCAATTCCCGCCTTCTTGACTGAAGTGCGCGCCTATCCAAATATCTGGATATAAGCTTAACAACGATAAATGTGAGATCCTACCCTTGACAAAATTTACATTTAAACCTGATTTTGCCGCATCTAACTTTACATGGAAGCCCTCTAATATTAAATACCTTGGGCTGTACATCACTCCCACCATTCCAGATACTGTTTCCCTTTGTATGTCCAAATGCATCCAAAAGTTAACGGATTTAACGTCCAAATGGCACCCTCTTTACCTATCCTGGTGGGGTCGCCTTGACACTATCAAAATGATGCTGTCTCCCATTGTCCTTTATACTCTCTCTAATATTCCAGTCCCCATCCCTTCTAAATTTTTCAAAAAGATTAATTCCACTCTAACGTCCTTCCTTTGGAACAAAAAGAAGCCCCGAATGTCTTTAGCTCGACTGATTCGTCCTAAGTTAGAGGGTGGGGTTAACTTCCCCGACTTTCCTGCTTACCATAAAGCTTTTCCACTGCGACAAGCCTCCTTTTGGCTACAGGACCCTAGCACTCCCTGTCCTTTATGGACTAAATTTGAACGTCTTCTTCTTTCTCCTTTTTCCTTTGCCGAATATCTTTCCTTCTCTCGTAAACCCGCTTCTATTTCTACTCCTATTCATAAATTCACTACTAAATTGCTCCTATCTTCTTCCCATTCCCCTCCCACAACCATTGCTGATTTTCTTTCCTCCCCCATCTGGCATAACACTGCTCTGCTCATTCGTAACAGACCCTTCTTTTGGAAAACATGGCATTGCAGAGGTCTGTTGTGGATTTCCCAACTCTTTTCTCACTCCTCTTTCTTACCTTTTACTACTCTTCGCTCCCTTTATGACTTACCTACCTCCTTTGCTCGCAACTATCAGTTGCTTAAGGACACAGTCCTAACAAACTATAATCGGCTTTCTCAGCTCTGTCCTCCTCCTGCTTCATCCACTCTCCCTTTCTCACTCCACTCCTTTTTACGCACTACAACAAAAGCTGCCGCCATCTACAAATACCTTCACACTAAGCATGGGCGGAAAATCCGTTTCGCTCGCGGATTTTGCGGATTTTCGGTAAATTCGCAATCCGCGAGATTCGCGAATCTCCCGCAAAATCCGCAAATCCGCGAGCAGTGGATTTTGCTCGCACTGTTCGCACTGTTTGCGTGAGTTCGCGGCTTCCCAGTACAACTTCGCGCCCCGCGAATAAGTGCAAAATTGCAGAAATACGATCTTAGCAAAACTGAAACTACTTACCAGGTTCAAAAGTTCAGGCTCATCATTAGTAGCCATTTCCTGTAGTGCTTCCTGAGGGGCCCCTCCAGAGTTCAGTTGCCAGTTGCAACTATTATGTGACCCTGCTCTGAACCTCAGAATAGTTACACATATGCCACAAAGGTCCTGAATTACAGCTAAGGGAGACAAGCAGGAGCCAGGCTGGAAGTTCAAATCCATTAATCAGCCCCTAATTCATTATTGTCAGTTGGGGCAGGGCAGGTGTTGTAACTAATTTTGCAACAATGAAAGCACTTAGCAAGTGCAAAAGATCACTAATCAGGAAGCACTAAGGAAGCAGGTGCCAGCTAAAAAAATATTCTGTGACACATTAATCAGCCCCAAATTAATTCAGGTCACTTGAGGCAGGGAAGGTGTGCTTGCGTTGCCACAATAATGTACACTGACTGGACAACCAGAGGGTGCTGTGATGAAACAGAGGGTGGCATGGGTGGGCCAGAGGGTGGCATGAGTAGTCAGAGAGTGGCGGTGGTGACAGAGAGTGGCAGTGATGAAGAAGAGTGTCCCAAACAGGCTGGACACGTAGAAACAACAAGTTCGCGAAACTTGCGACCTGACAGGTAAGTTCGCAATTTGCGACATTGTACAAAACCCTCGCGAACTGGCAGAAACCCGCGCAAACACAAAAAAAAAATCCGCAAATTCGCGAGAATTCGCGGATTTTGCGGATTGCGAGTTCGCAAATCCGCAAAATTCGCGAACGCGAGATTCGCAAAATTCGCCCATGCTTACTTCACACTGGTGAGTCTGTCAGACCTAAATCCAAGGTGGAGGAATGCTGGGAGCACGGCTTATCTGTGTCCTGGCCAGTTTCATTTTGGGACAAAATCTGGATCAAGATTCGTAAATCCTCGAGAGCGGCAACCCTTACACAGACTTTGTTTTTTATTTACAACAGACTTCTTTTTACACCCTTTGACCTTCACAAACGCTTTCCAAACACTCCCCACACATGTTGGTCTTGTTCATCACCACAAGCTACTTTATTTCACATGTTATTTTTATGTACTCCGGTTCGTGGTTTTTGGTTACAGGTCTGGGCTCAAATTAATTTGATTTTTCATACTTGTGTCCCTTTTTCTCACACACACGTCTTCATGGGCAGCCTTTCCCCTTGCTGGGACAATGTTGATCTAAAGCCTCAGATTGTTGACTTACTACTGGCCGCTGCCTTCCAACAAATAACGGTCAATTGGAACGACTTCTCCAATATTTCCTTCAAGGCGTGGTGGTTTAATGTCTGCCATAACCATAGACTTCACACTGCTTATGTTTTTGCGGCATGTATGGCTGCAAAACGCATGGACTTATGGATCCCTGTCACGCTTTATTTGGACTCATGTTCTAAACGTCTGTTTCATCCAACACCTTCGCAGCAGGAAGTCCTCAAACCTCCTTAAGTGCTCGATACATTCTTCATTGTACCATTTTCTTCATAGTACCACTTTCTTATTCCTTTTGACTATTTTCATGCTTAATATGTTTGCTGTTTAATATACCTTTCCTTTACCTTTTCCTTTTTCTTTTCTCCAATACCCAGATTTACCTTCTCATAATATTTGCATCTGTATGCTTGTTTTATTCTCCTCATAGTCTTTCAGTTTATATTCCAATGTACTTTGTTTTGACACCTGGTTTTTCTCTTGTCATTATCAAACAAAATTTTCTTGAACTCAAAAAGTCATCTTTGGCTTGTAAATCCAAAGCCGGGTCTGTGGACCCATTGCTCTCTGATTGATAGGCCATAAAGTAAAAAGTCCACTGGGACTTGTATCCAGAGTCCAGAAAATAAATTAAAAAGGGCCAACATGGTGCACGAGTAGCTTCTCTGACTCAGGTCCTCAAATAGAAACTTTTAAAGTGGATTTTGTTTTATGGTTTGCAGATAACACATCAGGGCATACTAGCCCTAGTGCAGCCCAAGGTCTGCAAAATCTAGTTACAGGTCTGCAAACCTCTGGCCTTGTTAGCACTCTCATGGGCTACCGTGACTGTGAAATAGGTCTGCTTATCCTATGGGAGGCTCAACAAGGGACCTGGACTCTGCTTGGGACCACAAACCCTAAACATTAAACAGAAAATAATTAAGGGCAAAGTTCAGATGCAACAAGAGCGTGTTGCTTTCAGAGGCTGGGTTCTTGACCTGGTTGAAGTCCAGCACCTGCACCCAAATCCTGCTGCAGAGGACCAAAGGTGTTTGACAGTGCGCAGGCATTTCCAGAGCCTGGTTAAGGCCTGGTACTGCTGCCAGTCAACATCCTCAGCACAGTGGATCTCAGCTGTAAGTAGGAGGCTAAGTGCAAGGAACACTTTGGTGTGGTATATGAGCAAAAAACCCACAATTTCACTGAGAAAACAAAGGTTTAAGTGTACCTATGGTTTTAAAACAACTGAAGACGATTGAAATGCTCCCTTTATGGTTAAAGTAAACTAACCATAGCTTGTGCCTCACCATGCACTGCTTATTACCTCACGTGACAATGCTGATTGCATCATTGATGTCATCTGAAATGGAATCACTGATAAAAACATCCAATGCTATCATGGAAATAACCAAAGGTTTGATGTGTGTATATATATCTTTACTGAAAAAACAAAGGTTATAGTGCTGTTATATCTAGGTGAAAATGTCAGTTTAAGTAACATTTTAAACGCATAAAAACTCTGAAATTCACCAGTTGCAGTTACCTATAACTTGCACCATTGCCATGCATAATGTTAACATCACTGTTGACATCTGAATTGTCATCATTGAGGATAGCAATGATATAAAACCTGTCATAAGTGATCCAAAATGTGAAGTCATAAGGAGAGCATGGCAGGAGTGGGAGTTAAAGTTACTGCTAAGGTTTTTAAAAAAAATTTAAAGTAATATTTTATTACCACAACTAACTAGATTTCCATAAACAATTTCCACTCGCTGCTGAGAACCCTATTAGGGCAGGTGCCTCCAATCACTGAAATGGATTTCCATATTAATATTCAAAATCTCAAACAACTCCAACATGGGCACTTAAAATAAATTTATATTTTATTACAAGTGGTGTGCAGACAGACGTGTTTCAGCTTTGCAGCCTTTATGATTATGTTACAATTTGGTCCCTCTTCCCTATTTAGGGCAACATTAACAACAAACATAAAAAAGGGTTAGTAGAAGTTACGAACAATGTCCCCTCTAATTATTTTTCTCTATGTGCAGAAACTCGAACTTTATGCACAATGTTCTCAGTTACAATTGTGTGCAAATTTTATTTATTTATTTATTTATTTATTTATAGGCTTGTTACGCGCCGGCATCACACCCGAAGGTGTATCTCCGCGCGGTGCTGTGAGATGGACAGGTCAAAGAGCTCCTCCTAGAATAGTACAGTCTTTAGACGTTTCCTGAAAACTGAGTGATGGAGTTAGTTATTAAGTGAAACAGAGTGAGGAAGCTACCACTTTCTAAGAAGGGTTTGGGATTTTCTTCAATTTTTCATAACTAGTGCAAATGGATCTGTTTTAAAACATTTTATGTCTGGAATTTATTTTCTAATAGTCTGTTTAATTGACTGATCTCCCCAGTGGTTTAAGTAGGGTGAAAACGTTGGAGGATACTGTAAAGGAGTCATTTGGATGAGATGTGGCTTCTTTCACTAAGTGTAAATACATATGGTCTAGAATCACACTGACTTCCTTTCCTTCGTACTCCTAGTCCTGGTGCTCCTGTGTTTTTATGGTCCTTATACTTCATGGACCTAGTATTCCCGGCTTTGCTCCTCCTGGTTCTAAGCCCACCTAGCCCTTGTCATACTGGTTGAGACCCTCTTGGTCATTGTAGTTCCTGGTTCTCCTCATCCTGTTCCTGTTCTTGTTCCTCATTGTGGTTGTGAGCCTCAGAGCTCTCTTTCTTCATGGCCTGCCTCATCATGGTTCAAGTATTTCTCCCTTTTAGGGGGGTCCTCTTGGAATCCCTGATTCTGGACCTGCAGACTCTTGTTGTCATAGCCTTGCTTCTCATTGTCCTGGTCCTCTTGGTCCTGGACCATCTGGTGGTCATGCTTGAGTTCCTTCTCCTGCTGGTCATTTTTTGTTCTGGTTCTCCTCTTTGCCACAGTAATGTTGATCTGTTTTTTTCAGTGGTCAGGTTCCAGGTCTTTCTGTTCTGCTTACAATATAGAGACAAAGTAGAGCCTAATGTCATGAACTACACGCTCTGTCAGACTTCACAACTACTATTTTTGATCACGTTTGTGATGATAAAAGCATTGTTCAAAGCAAGCAAGCAAAACTGCAAAACACAGAATACAATATGCCATTGCATAAAAAGCTTGAAATGACTGATGGTGTCACATATGACATTGGTCAGTACACCTGGAAGCAAAATCTTTTGAAAGATAAGTGCTTAAATTGCAGCTCCAGGGTTTCCCTCTACAATGCAGCAAATCCATCTCAACAAAAGTGGTAATGATACTTCATAGCTCTGACATTTCTAAGTTCCAAGTGTGAATAGCTCATCCAGTCAAGGCTTTTCTGGGGCAAATAATAAAAACACCAATACAATTCCTGAATGAGATCAATGTATACTTTTGCAGGAAACAAAACACCACTGAAAGGTATTTTCAAAACAACAATTCTCTAAAAAACAGTATACCACATGTTTTCTAAAAGACAATTATGTGCTTATTTGGGAGCAGCCCTTACATGAAAATTTTGTACGGCTGGTGGTTTAGAAACATTCAGACTATTGAATTACTACCCTCAAGCAGCATGTGCATTTTCTGTATACAATAGTAAACAAAAAAACAAGTACATAGTCCCCAAAGGTTTTGCGGTCCCAGGCAAGTTCAAAAGATGTTTTAAGGTACTTTGCTGGATGGAAATTTGGCAATAGGCCCATTGATTACTGACAAATCTGTGGAATAAGTTTAGCCGCTTTGTTTATATTCATCTAATTTTAAACAATTGTGTTGTATGAATTGAATTTGACTTGCCTTTTTTAACTGTTCGCTAGGCACTTTGAGTTGCCGGTGTCAGCTTAGGACACCGATATACTTCTCTAATCTAACCTCCAGGGTAACCAATGGCGGGGGGGCCGGAGCTCACACTCAAACTCAACTATAAAATGCCGGCTGCATAGCTGGAGCACTTGTTATAGGTATCGCTGCTGCTTTGTTTTTATTCACCTAATTTTAAACAATTGTGTTGTATGAATTGAATTTGACTTGCCTTTTTTAACTCTTCGCGCTTGGCACTTTCACTCGCCAGTGTTGGCTTAGGACACTGGATATATTTCTCTAATCTAACAGCCAGGGCAAACAATCAAGGTGGGTGGGGACGCAGCTCACACTCAAACTCAGCCATAAAATGCCGGCTGCAACGTGGGAGCACAGCGGGCATGCCAAAGGCGTGCCATAGTCAAGCCCGTCTGTGTCCGTCTGGTGCCAGAGGCCAGCCACCATGCCCAAATTTTAACTTGTTCTATGCTTAAATTTAAACTCCTGTATTCTAATAATCAAATGCTTAAAACCACCACTCTCTCTAGACTAGTTAATCTCGGGATAATGAAATATAGAGATCACCTGCCTGAACTTAATCAGCTGCTTCCTGGTGAAGCTAGCACTCACAGGAAGATTACCTTAGAATTGACAACAAAGACAACAATCTAAAGCACAACAGCTATTGGATGACTGAACTCACAGTGACATACCTGAAAACTCGCTCCGTGGTGAAATATCAGCTAGAAATATTTCATTTATTGGACTCACCTAAACCAGATATGGCTCTCCTTGGAGTCAACCCCGGACATTCTTGCTGCACTCCCCAGTAATTACTACATTCTCCAGGCTAATAGGGCTCCAGGAAAAAACTAGGGAGGGGTCTGTGCTATAATTCATCAAAAGCTAAAGTTTTACTACCCTTGCTATTCTTGACATCACCTCAGTTGAGAGCTTAATCATTAAACTAGTTCCCTCTCTTACCCCCTTGATCTGTGCTCTAATTTACTGACCCCCTTACAATATGCCTCGTTTTCCCCAGCTGTTGGGTGAAAAAATATCCCACTTACTAGTCAGCTCTGCCAAAATTCTATTAATTGGTGACTTCAATTATTGGGCTGATGATGAGATGGGTGACCCAAGTTCTGAATTGACTGATTACCTTTACGGATGAACTGTGCTCAATATGTGATAGCTTCCACTCACATAAAAATCATATTCTTGGCCCAGTCTGGACTACCAGCCTCACGGTATCTAATTTGACAGTTTTTTCCATGCACACGGTCTGATCATTTTTTAATAAAGTTCTCTCTTACTAATTTGACTGTAGCCAAATCTCAAAACAAGGCTAGTGTCAATGCAAGGGCCTGGAGCTGGACTAAAACTAACGCATTTTGCAAACTGCTAGTCACTATGGTGCCAATTGAGCGGCCCCTGATTAATAAACATAAAGAAAGTATTAAATCTTGGATAGTGGCCGCTAGTAATAGTCATGCCCCCCTTAGAAAAGTCAAAACGGCTAGACGCCACAATGGTCAGAGATGCTTCTCAGAAGACCTAAAACTTAAAAATGTTGCCCTACGCCGCACTGAACGTATCTGAAGACTAAAGACTCTATCTCACAAACCAAGGCCACCAATTTCTCTTACAAAATTTTGAATTCAACCAACTAATCCAAAGATATATTTGCCATTGTCGCTGAGCTATTGTGAGAGGCTGGCCGGGTATATGATGTACACTTATGTAAGTGGACACCTTGCACCAGTCCAGACAACCCTCATGGTGGTTTAGGTCCTAGACAACCTTAGAAAGCTCTCTAAGTGGTAGCTGTGGAGAGCAGCCTTCAGGCTTATTCCAGAAGGAGAGTAAAGCAGCTTGTTTTACCAGAATGCAATCTTATATATATTACAGATTAAATGAAAAAGAACCACGCAATGTATTTATAAAAATACGTATTTAATATTTAATACTCACTAACACGTACAGATATCTCCTACCCAGAGTTATGCACAATGCACACAATACTTTGCATAGAAATCACGTAAATAGTACAAAATACACAGTGGACCCCACAGGAGACCAAACCATACACTAAGAAAGTGGTATGCAAACCAGGATTCGTGTCAGGACCGTACCCAGAGGACGTAGAAGAGCTGGGGACCCAAGGAGCCACCCAAGGTGAGTAGCTTGGAACCCCACGGAGATCGTGTGCAGTGTTTGAAAACGACTGCGTTCTCTGTACAAATTGACATGTAAGAAAAAGGACCCTTCTCAGTGGACCCTGAAGAAACCCCTTGGAAGACAGAAGGTTGGAGAGCCATTACACCTGTGGATATCCTAGTACCCACGTTACCTACACCAGGAAAGCCGGGTGCATAGGTGTGAAGCAGTGTCGGAAACTGCTGTTGAACCCATTGGAGGACTTAAGGAAAATGCAGCTGCTGTAGAAGGTAAAAGTGTCCTGTGGAATCAGAAGGTGGATTCAAGGTGAAGAGTACCTGCAAGCCCAGGAGCCGTTCATGAGCTGTCCCATGTTGGATGTCAAGAGTGGAGGGGTCAGTGTCCCTCGGGAACACCAACAAGCCTTAGCAACTACAAACAATGTGGAAATGAAAAGTGTGCAGTGTCAGGACCAGTAAGGTCCCGAGGACTCACAACAAGCTGGGGAGTCAGGGCAGGTCCCAAGCAATCAGGGGAGCACAATCAAAATCAAAGATGACCCTCAACAGGACCCACAGGCCGGAGGCACTAGAGTCGCAATAGGACCTCGAGCAGCTCAACAAAAGATGCAGGGCACGGTACAAACGATGTGGTGTGGATGAAGATTTTGGTCACTGGAGATGCTTGAGGTTGGAGCTAATTGGAGCCTGAAGATCTTGGTGGAAGGAAGCCAACAAGCCTTTGCAATGGTAAGTCGATGCGGTGCACAGGGGTTCAATTCCTCCGGCTCTGGCGAGGGATAATGGCCTCAAACTTGGTGGGAGGTCAGGCCTCGAGGGATGAGAAGAACCACCACCTGTGTTGCTGAGCCTTTATTAGTCTGTGGGAGCTCAGCATCAGCAGACCGGTCAGCTTAGTTGCTTTTCCTGCAGCTGCAGGGAAGTGACTCCTTCACTTCAAGGGAGATTCCTTCAGGTGTCTTGGTTGCCCATAGGACTTGGAAGGTCACTGTATGGTGCACATGCACAGACAATGCAGCAGAGGGGCAGGGAGATGAAATTGAGCCCAAACAAAGTCCAGCAAAGTCCAGAGTGCCCAGACGGTAGAAGTTGAAGTGGTGTCTGAATTGAATCATGTTCCATGACGAACCAAGGGTCCTACACCCAGGTAAGCCCTTAAGTATCCTAAAGAAAGCATCGGAATGATTCAGGGGACCCTCCCAGAGGAGAGGAGAGTCGGACAGTGGGGAGGATACCACCATGTCCTTTGTCCAGTGTTGCTCCAGAGCATGAGCCAACGGCTCCCAGGGCTAGTTTGAACTGGACTATGCAAGGAGGGCACCAAATGTGCCCCTCATGCAGACTGAGTGGCGCTGGCAAGCCCACCCACCCGGCCCCAATACACTAAATCCTTTCTGGGAGGTGGTCACACCTCCCTGTGCCAAAATACAGATTGTTCTGCCTTCCCCTGCTCGAGCTTGGCTCAGCAGCAGGAAGGCAGAATCGTGTCTCTGGTCGGCAGCAGCCATGTTGTACTGTCTGAATCTAGGAGACTGTCACCGGGAGCACTGAGAGCCTAACGGAGGGCCTTTACAGTGCTTGGAATTATACCTCCCTGGGGATATGGTTCCAACATGTTTGATACCAAACATGATAGTATTCGTTTCAGGCAATTTTGAGATGGTCATTGTGTATTTACGCTGTGCCCCACTAGATTGTATATGGCTGTCTCACTTACAACCCGGGAGAATGGACTCTGTAGAATGTAGGGGTATCCTGCTCATGCAGGGGCACTCTCACACTTAGAGCCAAGCACCCTGCCTTCAGGATTGCAAAGGCCTACTATAGGGGTTACTTATAGGTTTTAAGTGCAGTAACCCTAATATAGGAAACCTATATCTTTCGTAAGTGGTGCTAGCACCAGCTTACAAAGGCTGCATGTAATTACAGTTTGAATGGTCTCCCATGGATGTCATAATACATACTTCAGCCCATGAGGGACCTCTGGGGTATCTATGCCCTGGGTACCCTAGTACCATATACTAGGGACTGATAAGTATCCAATCTGGAATGTACCCAAGTACTGACCACAACAAGTTTGGGGAGAATGCAGAGACTAGGATCCTGATTAGCAGGCCCCCATCAGATAGTCAGACACAGCATAACACCAGGCACAAAGTGAGGTTAACAATAAAAGCAAATCCTACTTTCCTACAGCTATCTAATTCGGACGGAGTAATGGTCAAACTAGCTCCTACCCGGTTACTATGTGACTCCCTGAATACCTTTTTATTGATAAAGGGCACTATTAAGACCAACAAACCTATCAACTCCCCTCCTGAAGTTCAGCCATCTGTGTTTAGGAACTCTCACTCCTTGCATCAGTTCCCCACTAGCAGCAGATAAGTCTTTCTGAACCTGCTGATGAAAGTTAGATCTGGATCTCCAGCTGACTGCTCCCCCCACACATTTTGAGGGAAGCTTTTCTCATATGTCCTGATCCTGATAATTTCCTTATTCAGGGTGTGGCTCCCAAAGCTTTTAAAGAAGCAAAAATAGTTACAATCATGAAGAAAATAGGGACAGACCCTCTGGCCCTCACAAACTACCATTCCATTGCATTGCTCTCCTTTTTAGCCAAGGTTTTGGAAGCATATGTTGCCAACTGTCTCTACTCCTTTATCGAACAGTCTTAATTCCTAGACTCCCATCAGGCAGGCTTTTGGCCCTCTCATTCAACGAGGCAGGTATTCTGTCTGTACTAGACAAATTAAGGAAAGAAGCTGACAAGGGCACCACTCAGACCCTGGTACTTCTCGATCTCTCTGTGGCCTTCGACACAGTCGACCATGAACTTCAGGTGGACCGAGTCAGGGACGCGGGGAGCCAAGGTCCAGCCCTCAAATGGCTTACGTCTTTTCTAGATGACCACTCTCAATCTGTACGTCTCTCCCAATTCACTTCCCCTAAAGTCAAATTGACATGTGGTATGCCGCAGGGATCTTCCCAGTCTCCGCACCTATTCAATTTGTACCTATTTCCATTAATTTATTCCTTAGGTGAAACAAAGGTGTGTACATTCAACTACGCAGACAATCTCAAATTAATCTTTACCATCGATAAGTCGGCCGCCTCCATCACTAATTTTCAGACAACTGTGCGACATAAGTAGCTGGATGAACAACAATCACCTAAAACTGAACCCAGATAAAAAGAAATTGATCTTATTCAGGGACCCTCTAAGCCCTAGTAATTCGTATTTTTGGCCGGTTGAGCTGGGAAATCCATCCTGTGAGATGTTGGCCTGGCATATGCTGTCCACTATTCTAGTGAGCACCTTGCACCAGTCCAAACAACCCTTATTGATGATAGGTTTTAGACAACCTTTATTGAAAGCTATCCTAGTGGTAGCTATGGAGAGCAGCCTTCAGGCTAAGTCTTGAAGGAGTGTAAAGCAGCTTGGTTTACGAGATTATAACCCCTTGACTGTCTAAATGAAATGGGAACCACACAAGGTATATATATATAAAGTATATGTATTTATTTCTAAACACTCTCTAGTAATCTCTTCATGAGATTATAGACCAAAGTTCACACTTTAAATACAATAGAACTTCAGTAAATACCACAATATACATTGGGCCCCGGGGGGACCAAACCATATATTAAGAATGTTGTATAAGAACCACAACTTGGCTAGACACAAGGCCTAGAGCCCGAACAATCGCTGGGACCATAAGGAGCCACCCAAAGTAGTGACACAGGGGACGCGTGCAGTGTAAGAACACAGCCGTGAGATGCCATTAGCTTCTATGGGGAAAGTCGCAGTTGGAATTTTAAAGAAAAGTGACACTTAGGAGAGGACTTTGAGCAAACCCCTTTAGACTTAAGGGGTTCTAGGGCCAACACCCACAGGAGCACTGGAGTACTTGAGTTACCCCACCCAGGGAAGCCGGATGCATTGGTGTCTTTTGGTGTCGGGAATGGTCATTGTTTTCAATTGCGATCTGCTGCAAAGTGCTGCTGCCGTGGAGAAGAAAAGAGTCCGGTGTGATCCAAGCCTGGAGCAAAGATGTGAGGAACCTGAAAGCAGAGGGGACAGAGTCTGGGTCACTTTCCAGTGACCAGGAGCACAATAGACGAATTCCCACCGATGTTGGGTGTTTCCAGGTTGAAGAGGTGAAGCTTGACTCTGAAGCCATGAGGACCAGGAGGTGTCAATGGCAACCAGAAGCTGAATTTAAGCTGTCCCATGAGGGATGTCGAGTGCTGTGGCATCGGTGCCCGGATTGGACCCAACAAGCCTTGGCAACAGCAACCCACGCAGAAAGAGAAAAGATGCTTCGGTGTAGACCAGCAAGGTCCAGGGGACTCCCCAAGCAATGGAGAGTCAGGGCACATCTGGAGCAATCAGAAAATCCCAAGGAAAGTCAAAGTTGCCTTCTCAGGGACCCACCAGTTGACGGACCAGGGATCGCAAAGGTACCTTGAGTGAAAACACAAAGGGCCAGCTCACGGAACACTTGTGGAAGGTAGACCAGCTATCTTCAGTGAAAAAGGTGCTCGGGTCTGGGCTACAAGTAACCCAATGCACAACCTCAAGGGTCATTGAGAAGCTGATGCACTTGCAAATGTACATGGTGTCCAAGGGTTCTGGTTCCACTGTACCCACAAGGGCTACGGGTCTCAGCTTTGCTGGGGACTTGGGTCAACCTCTGCGAAGTCTGGAAACCCCCCTCTTGTGCTGCAAATACTTCAGAGTCTGGCAGGAGCTTTGGAGATGCAAACTGGTCAGATGCGTCTTTGGTGCCTGCCAAGAAGGGGAGTAACTCCTTTACTCCAAGGGAGATTCTTCAGTCATACAGCATCGTGCAGATCATCAAAGTTCAAGTATTCAGTATCAGAGTTTCGTCCAGGTGTAATCTAAAGTCCTGTAGTCAGGGGTTCCTATCTTATACCAAAGGAAGGGGTGGGACAAACTCTGGGGACCCACCAATGGGAGGGTTTGGAAAGAGGGGTGGCTACACCCAGTTCCTTTGTCCAGTTTAGCACCAGAGCAGGGCTGAGTGACCCTGCAACCGGTTTGAACTGGACTATGCACTGGGACACCAAATGTGCCCCCAGTGCAGACTTCAAAGCACTCTCGGACTGCACCCACCCAACCTTCAATACACTAAAGCCTATCTGGGAGGTGGTGACAACTCCCTGTGACAGGAAACCTATTGTCCAGGCCTCCCCTGCCAAAGTTTTGTCCAGCAGCAGGAGGCTAGACCCGTGTCTGTGGCTGTGGCACTCATTTTGTGAAGCCAGGGTTCTTTTAAACTGGTGCTGGGGGTACCGGTATAGACATGTCTCTCCCTTTAGGAGGGTGGATTCATACCCCTGCCACTAGAAACGGTGGGGTGGTATGATTCCAAAGTGTTTGATACCAATCACAACATGTTTCCTTGCAGCCATTCCAAAGCAGGGCTCGAAAATTCCACTTGACCACTCGCATAGTCGAGCTAAATTTAACAAGGTCGAGCTGTTTTTAGGTCCTACTCGCCCTTTCTGGCGAGTAGGAAAACAAACCAACTTTTGTCCTCTGCCTGTGAAAACGGAGTAAATGTGACAAGATAATGAGATTTAAAGGCATTTTTATTGCTCACAAGTTATTGAGCAATAAAGATGCCTTTAAATCTTGTTATCTTGTCACATTTGCTCCGCTTTCAGAGACGGAGGTCAAGTAGGTTGCAGTTAGGTCGAGGACATTTTTTAAGAAACTAGTCCTGCAGGACTAGTACAATTTTTTCGATTTTTCGAACCCTGCAAAGTTAGCATTTACAGCGAGGTTATAAAGTACTTAAGAGAATAAGGTCTGGCTGCATCACAGAACAACCCCAGAGAATAGGTTCCGAAGGCTGCAGAGGGGTCCTGCTCATGCATGAGCACCCTCTCACACAAAACACAGCACCCTGCCTTCAGGATTGATAAGGCCTGTCATAGGGGCGACTGATAGGTTTATGTGTGTAGTGATTTAAGGTAGATATAGGGAACCTGCTGTAGTAGACCTGTTCTGTCATTTTGGAAGGCTGCCCAGGGGTGGCATAATACATGCTTCAGCCCCTCATAGGCCTCTGGGGTACCTATGCCCTGAGTACCTTAGTGAACCATATACTAGGGACTTAAAAGGGTACCCCAGTAACCAAACTGGAGTTTGTAGGAGCATGTTCGTCGTTTGGTTGCTGTCACGGGGCAAGGACTACAGGAACCGGAAGTCACTGACACCACCTGGCTGTTGATAAATACCTCATGGCACCCGCTTGGCGGGAACCGCTTCGGTTTGGGAGCCTGTTTGTTCTTTAGTTGCTGTCACGGGGCGAGGACAACAGGAACCAGAAGTCCCTGCCTCTACCTGGCCCTTGATAAGCACCTCGCGGCACCTGCTTTGCGGGAGCCGCTTCGCTGTGGGAGCCTGTCTGTTCTTTAGTTGCTGTCATGGGGTGAGGACTACAGGAACCAGAAGTCCCTGACACCACCTGGCCCTTGATAAACACCTTGCGGCACCTGCTTTGCGGGAGCAACTTCACTGTTTGGTTGCTGTCACAAGACGAGGACTACAGGAACCAGGAGTCCCTGACACCACCTGGCCCTTAATAAACACCTTGCGGCACCCGCTTTGCGGGAGCCATGTCACTGTGTGAGCCTGTTCATTGTTTAGTTGCTGTCACGGGGGGAGGACTACAGGAACCAGAAGTCCCTGACACCACCTGGCCTTTGATAAACACATCGCGGCACCCGCTTCGCGGGACGTGCGCCGGTGCTCGCCTGGCAAAGCACAGGCCAAGGGCGGGCCCGTCGGTGACCGGAGGAGGCCGGGCTGGGCCCCTCCCCTCGGACCCGTCATATCATCCCACGGCTGTGAACGATCTGGTTCGGTGAGTCTTCACTCCAGGAAGCCCGCAGAAAATCTGAGTTGCTGTTTTTTATGAAGTTATTTTGGTAACTTGGAGTAATTAAAGCTTGGTGACCCGCTGAAAGTATTATAGTATTTCCCACTTCTCACTACTAAGTGGGAGAAACGAAAGGCAGAAAGTGGTATAACGCAAGGGAAAACCCTGATCTTAAAAAAGGACCCGAAAAACTGTTCCTCTCTACTGAACTATCTGACGGGCGCTGTGGGCGCAATTGAAAAGCAAATAAGCACAGTGGAAGAGACACCTAATGCAAAAGGCAAGGGGAGAGTCAAAACCATCATTTACCCAGGGCCAAATGGGACAAGCAGAGAAATCTTTAACAAAAACACAGCCTAGAAATGGTTGTGTTCAATTAACAACAGACAAGTGTGGGTTAGTGACGACGACGAGGAAGGGTACCAACCGCCCTCAAAACGTATGAAAAATCCTGAGAGTGGGATTTGGTCTGAAAACGGGGATTTTCTAGACTCTAATACAACCTCCTCAAGGCAACAGAAAAAAGTACCAAAAAGAAAAAAGGCAATAAATCAGCCCCAAACAAGACAAACAGGGAGAAAACCCACACAGAAGGAGCCATGCCATAGTCATAGTAATAGCGAGGTAAATAAATTCCCATCGCTGATAAAGGATTTAGAAATGGTAATTAAGGAAGCATTGAGCAAGATGGATGAAAGATTAAAAAAGATCAAAACAATCCTAGAGAAAATTCAGGGGGAAAACATAGTATGTAATGACCATGAGAATAGTAAAATCGAGGCTATAAGTAAACCAAGATTGCATGAAATAGCGACGAGTTTGACAGTAACAAGCACCTTAGTAAATAAGAGTAACGTAGACACGAGTGAAAAAGCTGATCCAGGAAATGAAAAGCAATATGATCCCCAGGGTTTTAAGGCCCAAAGAATGCCAACAGGCCAAAGTTTCAAATACAAATAAATGATGGGTACAAGCTGCCGGGTACCAAATTGAGAGAAGTTACTACACATTTCCCCCGAGCTAGCCAACAAAGACCAATAACGGGCAAAATATAAACTGCTTAGAACTCCCTCCAGAAGCAACCCCATATTCTATAATTCTAACAAATGTCCCGCAGTTAACTAGCCAAGAAAGAGAATCTTGGGAGACCCTGAGAATTAAATCCTTATACTGGCTAAATACAAGGACAGGATTGGATATGGTTTCGTTTTCGGAGTTTAAAATGGCGAGAAGAACAGCATGGGTGGGGAAAACCCCTAAAAACTTAGTAGGGGATTGTATAGTTCTTACTTTTGCTTCAACACATTTAGTACAAACAATATTAGAACATCTAGGAAGCTTCTTGATAAATCCACGAGGCATAAAGGTGGTCCCACTGGGGTATTTCTATAAACTGCCCCAAGAGCGGGAACCTATGAACTGGGCTTATCCGACAAATTCTCGTTATAACATTTCTACAACAAATAGATTTTAAAATCTGTATAGTTTAGATGACCAAGATTGACTTGAAGAAAATAGAGTACCAGAAATACAAAGGTTGAATATGCCCTCTCTGGAAATACCGTCAGATGGTTCTCCTGCGCTAGAATTTAAGGTTACCAACTCTGTGGTTGAGGCAGATATTTTAGATGGAATATGCACTGATGATAATAAGTTGCTAAAAGTGACTTTCTTGAATGTGGCAGGCCTACAAACTAAGTTAGAAATCTTGGAGTGGCGTAAATTCATAGATGGGTTTCAAATTATATGTTTGCAGGAAACGTGGTTAAAAGATCCCACACACCTGAGTGGCTATCGCTCTTATCTTATGCCCACAATTGGAGGTAAACATGGGAGGCAAAGGGTGGGTTGGCTATTTATGTGTCTAACATGTTAAGTATAGGGAAAATCACACTGAAACTCGAAGATGTCAATTATCAATTGCTGGAGATATGTTTATGGAGTAAGCAAAGACTGATGCTGATAAATTTTTATAACAATGCACCGCCGGATAAAATAGTTGGAATGATTACGAAACTATTAAATGTCCTAGTAAAATTTGCAAAAGAAGCCAGAGGGGATATGTATATTATTTGGGGGGGTGATTTCAATATTGCATTATGCCCCAAAAACGGTACTAATGTCTGTGGGATTGCGAACGAAGACGGCGAATGTGAAACCCATTTCACTCATACTCAATATGGGAATGTTTCAAATGAATTGGTATGTGAGCTTGATTTAAGCTATGCAAACAAATGAAGTAACAAATCAGCGCCATTTAAGAGCACATTCCATGGGAGAGGGTGTTCTACTGTGATAGATTATATTTTACTCTCTTCAAATCTGGCGTTAAACACAAATCAATTTGTTACTCATGATGTTACATTGAGTGATCATTTCCCTTAGAACTTATTGTTGAACTTGCTGACGAGTAAAGCTGACCAAGATCCTAATAACATTTACCCCCCTGAACAACTGGTAATGAATAGGAAAAATGGATTTGCATTGAAATGGCAGTCGGTTGATCCACTAGAAATAACACAAAAAGTAGTGGTAAAAAGCATCTTACCTATAGAAGCCATACTAAATGAAAATGCAATGAATGAGTCAGTCCTGGAATCTTTTAAAGAGGTTACCAAAGTAATAAATGAAGTGTTATGGAGAACTAGCAATAACTCTGTGAAAAAAGCCAAAGGGTGGTTTGACTCTAAGGGCTAGATGTAGGTAAGTAGTATTTACCGATTCGTAAATACTGAATTTTACTGATTCGGTATTTACGAATCGGTAAATGCTATGTATCTAATAATTCGGTAAAAGTTACCGAATCGTTAAGATTCGGTATTTACCGAATTGGATTGCCATTCATTCCTATGGGCCTGGAGGCCCATAGGAATGAATGTCAATTACCAAAGGGGGAAGACATTGATGGGTGGCAGGGTGTCACTTTGACACCCTGTTGCACCCCTCAATTGTTTATGGGTGCACATGTTGCAGACATACTTGCCCTAAGGGCATGTATGTCTGCATCATGGCACTAAAGCAATTTGCATTAAATTGCTTTTTGGTTTTTCCGTTATTTACCATCAACTTGTAGTTGGTGGTAAATAACGAATCCTAACATGGGATAAGCACTCATTTAAGTGCTCCCTACATTAGGAATTCTGTAATTTACCGAATCAGTATTTAAGAAATCGGTAATTTACTGATTCCTTAAATTACCGATTCGGTAAATTACTGAATCCTTAATTTCGGCCCCCTACATAAGAAAAGCCTATTATTCATTAATTTCGGCTGTTACCGACCGGTAATGGGCCACCTACATCTGGCCCTAGGTGCACCAAAGCATATTCTTTACCAAAAAAAGAGACCCACAGTATCCCGAGGAACCTAATTACTTTGAAGGAGGCAAGGAAGGGCTATACAAACGCAATAAAAGAATGCAAAAGGGAACTCAAGGAGGAGCACTGGCAACCATACAGGAAGCGGCTAAATCCAAGGACGGGGTGGCTTCCTGGAGGGCTGTCCGGGCGCCCTTTTTGGACTCAGTAGGCAATTCCAAAATAGAAATAGCCATAACAGAAGATCAATGGGTAGAACATTCTGCCATAATCTTCAATAACCATGATTCTGGTAATCAGATAGAAACTATAGATAAAGAAGGGGATAAGTCCATCCCCTTACAGCGTGCACTTATAAATAATCTTCAAAAATAGAAGAGGTTAACACAGCAATATTGGCAAGCAAGTGGGGCAAGGCACCCGGTCCCGATGGGATCCCCCTAGATTTGTATAGGGCAAATGTAGAGCTTTGGGGCCCTATACTGACGTAAATATTAAGGGTGAGTTGTTCCTCTAAACATTTTGAGACTTGGACTGAATCAATCTTAGTCCCAATATTCAAAAAGGATAATAGACATGACCCGGCGTGTTATCGCCCAATATCTTTATTAGATTCTTCTGCGAAGATTATAGGGCGTATCATACTGGGAAGACTACAAGAATGGGGTGAGGAAAATCAAATCCTGTCAGATTTACAATACGGTTTCCGTAAAGGTTTGGGAACCGTTGAACAAAGCCTAAATTTGAGCATTCTAATTGGGAAGTATGTTAACCTAAAGAAAGGAAGGCTATTTTTAGCCTTCGTATAGCTAACCGCGGCCTTTGACTGCGTGGTGCATGAGAGGCTGTGGGGGACCCTTCACGAAATAGGGAATAAACAATAACATCATAGACTTTCTGAAAGAAACGTACCAGAATGCAAAGGCTAAAGTACGCTATGGCAAAGAGAGTGTACAATATTTTTTCCAATAAGGAGGGGGTTGAGTCAAGGCTGTGTCCTGGCCCCCTATCTTTTTAATCCTTACACAAATGGTTTAGAAAAAGCTTTGCTCCAATCAGGTCAAGACTTCCCTGTAAAAAATGGCGAGCAATTCCATCTTTAATGTACACAGATGATGCAGTATTAATGTGCCGAACTCAAGTGGGGTTACAAAGATTATTAGACAGTTACGTGGTATTTATGCGTGGGCTGGGATTAAGGGTAAATACTTTAAAAACTTTTATTATGAGATGTGGTAGAGGGAGTAAGAAATGCAGAGATATCTTCATAGATAGCCATACTTTTAGCTACTAAGGTATTTTATTTGATCGCAATTCTACATGGGTCCAAGCGGTCCAAATGAGAAGACTCGCTTTTTTAAAAACAATTGCTGCTCTATATATTTTTTCAAAGAAATTAGGTACAAGACCCCCGCAAATATTGTTACAAATTTACAGAAGAGATATATAAATGACATGTTATGCATTTGGTCAGGCACGGAGGAAGACCTGGTGACCTTCGTAGAGTGGTTTGACGTTCAGGACCCCAACTTGAAGTTCACTTGGGCTTACAAAAGGCATAAGGCAGTGTACCTTGACCTTGACATTGAATTCAAGGATGATGTCAATAGCACATGTGTACACCAAAAACCAACTGATAGGAATATGTTGCTTTTGTATGATTCATTCCATCCCCGGGCATTGAGAGATAATCTCCCTGTAGGACAGTTTTTGAGGTACAGACGTAACTGTTCTTCTACGAAAGTTTTCCTGGACCAGTCACAAGAGCTCACTGAGAAATTGGTGAACCGCAATTACCCTAGCAAAGTGGTTAGACAAGCCAAGAAAAGAGCTGTCAATACACCATGCAGTGCACTCCTTGAGAAAAACATGAGGAACAATGAAGACTGCGTTCCAGTTGTCATGATTTACGACCCAATGGCGACTAAAATTAGACAGTCTATAAGAAAACATTGGTCGCTTCTATCCAACAGCGATTTCCAGATGCCACCTCCCAGATTTGCATTCAAGAGGGCAGGCAATCTTAAGAACAAACTTGTACATACTCGTGGGCCGGTGGATAAAACAGTGAATGTGATCACCATTCCCGATGGACACTATCCTTGTGGCTCTTGTTCAGTCTGCCCCCTTACTAAACAGAGCACCAGCATCATGTTATCATCTGGTAAAGAATGTTTTTTAAATCAATGTAGTAACTGTAACACAACACATGTGATTTATAGGCTACTTTGCCAATGTGGCCTGCAATATATTGGACTAACTTCCTGTAAAATTAAGGTCAGGGTGCAAGAACATCTCAGCACTATTAAGGCAGGCAAACTCACGACTAAATTAGTACAGCATTGTTTCAGTGAAAAACACTCCTTCACTTGGACGGTTCTAGAGAAGGTGAAGGGTACCCCACAAAACATTGAGAATGTCCTGTTATCGAAAGAAGCACGTTGGATTTTTAGAGAAAAGACTGACCACTTGGGACTCAATGAAATTATTGAGTGGAACAGGATAAGACTCTAATGTGTTGTATCTCTCCGCGTCCTGTTGCTCTTTAGTGTCACCAGGGCTCTGGTGTACCATAAATCTAGCTCCATCATCTGATTGAGCCATTGGAAGGCACTAGTTTATATCTATTCCATCAGAAACTCTGCTTGACATACCTAGTTCTGTATCAAAAACTTCAGGTATGGTAATTCCAGATGAGATAGACATACACTCATGTATTTTTTCCTAACCATTAAATTCATGTAGGGCATGGTTATTCACTCCTATATGAGGCGCTTTTTCATTCTATTGTAATTATATTGAGCCCTTTGGATAGAGCATATTTTTTATTCAAATTCCGTAGCTTTCATTTAAATTCTATGGCTTTTTTATCATGGGAGACTTGATTAAGACAGTCAATATGCGTGGTCATGTGCGTCTATGCCGCAAGCAGTTTATGTAACTACTGTTGCAATGACATTTCTTTAAAGTATTACTTCTTTAATTATTATTTTCTTGCAATTAGTCTTTCGTTGATAATCGCTATTATCATGCCCAGTTTGGGCTTCACAATAGCATTCGAAGACTAGGTTAAGATGGCCGCCATGCTAGCTAGACACTGCATCACGTGTTTTCCACGTAGCAGCGCCGCGGCGTTTTTGAAACCATCTTAAGCACGGCATTCCGGGGTTGATATGCGAGAATGAGATAAGGCGTCTGTGCAGAAATATCACGGTGAGATGTAGAATACCTGGGTTGTAACATCCTCACGCCCGTATTTTTTAAGATTCCGTTCTTGTCCATGTGTATGTGACGGTGGGGCGAATTCGGAAGCGGAACTGTATTACGCTTTGTGTGTTTGTGTGCCTGGTTTGGCTCTGTAAGAGTGTATGGGATTGCAATAACATTATCTGATGACTTTAGACACCAAAGTTGGATACTAATAGACGATGTTACAAGGACAGAAGTTGACATTCAATACTCTCTGGTTTCACAAGCCTTGTTACGATTCTTGACATTTTTAAAGACTGTGCAGGTATTACGATGGTACTGCGTAAGAGACCCACACACACATGACCGACTCTAAGTTGAGGAGCGCCACAAAAGATACTGCATATCTGGTTTTTATATTGAAAGTGGGATTATGGTGCCCCGCATACTATAGACTGTGTGAGTAAATCACATGTTTGAGCAACAAGCTAAGGTTGCTGCATATGAGTGGGATTTTTCGTTTTGACCTTAACTCAGTGAGCTGTGATTTCTTCCTACTTGCTTTTTAACCATCACAATTGCTTGAGTAACACTGACACTGGTGTATGCTTGTCATTGTACTCCTAGATTGATGCTTACAGTCGTGGTGAACATAAAAACTCACCTTCGGAGTAGTAATTTTAATTCCTGAGCTCCCCGGCAGCTGGTATGTGCAAAGCAAGCTGGGCAAGGGTAAATATAGTTGATATACCACCAGATAGGCATTTTTCCAAGGATTGCTTGGGGTTTTTAATTCTCCTCATGTGCCTTTTCTTCTTTTGACAGTTTACATTGAGCAAGTGTCCAGTAGGGGTGTGGCAGCAAATTGTGCTGCCCTGTAGAATCTGCCAAAATATTAAGGCAGAGAAACATGTCAGCGTTAGGTAATGGTTTGCTAGAATAGCTACCAGCCTTTTTAATTCAACAGATAACACCCATTTTTCAATAAACTTGCGGAGGGGTGTACCTGTTGATTTTAAGCACTTTTGTTTGTCACAAGCAGATTTCCTCTGATACCACTTTTTATTGCACTTCTTGGTCTCTTGTTTTGGACACATTTTCTTTTGAACTGAATGATGACCAATGATGAGAAAGGGGCCCAGTCTGGAGTTTACATACCAGTTGCCCCATTGGTGGTGTTCCCGTGAGGTGTCATTCAGCTCATCACACATTTTTTGATCCCTATGTGTTGCACACTTGGCATTTATTTGGGTTCCAGACAGATGTTTGGGTTGGCTCTATGTGACTGTCAAATAAATTTTGGCCATTAGGTTTCTCTTTTATGATTCAAAAATCTGGACGCTGTGAAGTACAACATCCCCGTATAAAATATAAAACATAGGGGAGCATAACGGTAATCAGGACTTTTTGACTGTTCCGTTATAAATATTACTGACATTACCCACGTCCGTAAGACAGGGTTTCTGTTGTTGATGAGTTTCTTGAGTGGGGGGCTGCCCTGTCCGTTTTTCCCTTTAAGCTCCGTTTTGTTATAGACAAATTTGCAGAGCCAAATGCATTGCCATGGCTACGTATGGCTCTGGATTATGGAGGCACTGTAACGTTCAACCGCTCCAGTTGATAGAAAATCAATTTTTAAGATATATACTGGCACTCCCCAGAAGTACATCAATGTATTTCTGCCATGCAGAATTGGGTGTCCCGTTTTTAACAGATATAATTAAAACAGAGCCAGTGATGCTGTGGCACAGGTTGTGGTTAAATGAGGAAACCCATGTAAATCAAGATGTTTTTAAGGCTGTAATGGGAATGTCTGACGTAATTAATCTGAAGTGGTTAAGATATGTTCAGGATTTTCTAAATGGTTTAGGTTATCCTAATTTTTATTATGACCCTTGCACCTTGAGAATGATATCTAGGAAAGAGCTGAAAAGAAATTGTATGGCACTACTCAAATCCCAAAGGCTATTGAAAGAACTAGTAAAGCCGACTGTAGTGCACCACCAACTGACAATGAATACATGCAGCATGCAACCCTACCTTATACTAGTACCCAGCGGATACGAAAGATTATTGTTAGAGAGATTCAGGTTAGATATCTTCCATCATCTGATAAGTTTCCCTAAAGAGAAGGAAAGGATGCGAGAGATGCAACTATGACCCTGTGACGACATTTCAGAACAGTCCACAATCCATACTGTATTTTTCTGTAAATTTTATACTTTGCTAAGAAAAAAATGCCTGTTACCAATTTTAAAGAAATTAGGGGCCATATTAGCTGGAAAGGGCGATACAGTATCGCCGATTTTGTCGGCAGGAAACTGCCGCTAAAGCGGCAATAATGGGCTTGATAATATGCCCTTATGAATTCCCATAGAAGCCCAGGTTCTTGTGTTAACCTGGGCTTCTATGGGAATTCACAAGAGCATTATCGCCGCTTTAGCGGCAGTTTCCTGCTGATAAAAGCGGCGATAATGTATCGCCGTTTTCTTGATAATATGGCCCCAGGCTTTAAAAAATGTCGACCAGCGTTTTTAGTATTACAATTTTTAAATAATGAATTTGTTATATGGTGTTTGGTAAACTTTCTGTAAAATGTGGTAAAAAGTAGGAAATCCATAATAATCTGACAGACAAAGATTTCTAGTAATTTTTTTGTTGTATAATGTGATTTCTTTTTATTTGTACAAACTGTGTATATTAATATCTTTTTTTGTTATGTGCTTTTATGATGCATGTTTATAGTAATCGAATAAAGCTTTTCATTCATTCATTCATTACTTGGAATCATTTTAAAAGAGAAAGCAGACAGGCTGGGGCCCTGAATCGCAGTATCCCAGCCCAACTAATTAAAAAAACATCAAAACACCAGGAAAAAAGTGGGGGCAACCATGTAATCAGATTCCACCTTCCTACAAACCCTTACTCTCAAGTTCTGCTAAAAGCCTTGGTGTCGCAATTGACTGTGATTTGTCTATGAAATCCAAGATTGGGACTCTTGGCTCTGCCTGGTTCTTTCAACTTCTGAAGATCAGGAAGATTTGCAGATTCCTAACTCCTGAAGCCCTTATTCAGGTGGTTTTAGCTTTAGTCATCTCCCATATTGACTATGCTAACTCACTTTAGTTTGGCCTTCTACGAAATCTAACAAGAAGATTGTAACTGGTTCAAAACCAGGCTGCTAGATTAATCTATTGTTAGCCAAAATGGCACCACATTACCCCTTTAATGAAGAAGCTGCATTTGCTCCCTGTAGTCGAACGCTGTGTATTCAAGATGGGATACCTCATCTCTAAAGCTCTCCATGGCTTTGTCCCAGAATTTGTATTTACTCAGGTTCAGAGATTTGCTCACACTTGAGATCTTAGATATTCCCACCTTTATCTATTGGCTACTCTCTCCTTTAAAAGCAAGAAATAAGGTGGATTAGATTGGCCATCTTGGCCCCTCACTTTTGGAACTCCCTCCCTTTTAACATCAGATCCACAACAATCTACCCTCAATTCAGGAAACTTCTCAAACCATAGTTATTTCACCAGGCCTATGAATGAATCACTTAGCGGCAGGTTTCCCTTGACCCTAGCACCAAGAAACCATTTGGTGTATGTGCTCTCTATAGGCACTTTTAACATGACATAGCAAAACAGACAAGTTTGACACAGTTGTAAGCCTGGTGGGGTGGAGTGAGGCTCTACACAGGAAGTTGATGTCACTTGTGATGGATGCAAGGATTGTGGAGAGTCTACAATGCATCTTCCGTATCAAGATACAAGAACCCAGAAATATTTCTCCTCAGGATGATCCAAGCCTATTCATTACCTTACAGTTGCTACTAAGCCACTTAAATAGTAAAATGAACAACCACAATGTAACCCACACAAAAACAACATACTTAACTATGACATCCGCTAAAATGGAGCAGGTTTGATGTGAAGGCCAGACATGGAAGTACCATGGAATGGTCACTGAATGGTGTTGTTTCAAGTGCACTTCAACTTCTGCAGAATGTTGGGACATGTAGTCTAAGTAATGAGAAAATTATTGTTTGTTTTGAATCCTGTCTGTGACAATGAATCAGAGAAACAATAATATGCTGCCTTTGATCCCAATGTAGAATTTTAATTTAAAAGGTCTGTTGAAAGAAGCAGATTAATGGAGTACCTGACCCTGTGACCTTTTTTGCACAGAGCAACGCAAACTACCTGCACCAAAAAGCACTGGAACATCCCAGTAAAGTTCAATATTGTCCACAGAGAAGATTTTTTTTTCCAGACAACACTTTAAAAAAAAATCTAGAAAAGCACTGCCTTGAAATAAGATACACCTGCACCACAGCGATTGTAATCCTTAACTACTGTGTGATTATAACCAGGGGCACTCCTGAAGCAGGCTGGCATACATATGCAAATCCCTGCTTATCTTTATTTTTTATGTTTTGAAGACCTGGCTTGACAATTCGGGCTGGACTGTTCCCATGAGGCACAGGGTCAATACTGATTTGGGTATAGGTGGGTCTGAACTGCGGTGGCCAAGTGAGCTAAAGAATGATGATGGATTCAACCCAGATCTTTGACTGGGTGTGAGTTTCTGAAAAGTTCAGCACTCTATCCATCATCTCTTTATGTTTGCTTTGTTCCCCCTAAGTTGGCAGTGTATGCCCAGACGTGGGTCCCTTGCTCACTTTGCCACTGAATTCGAGCTACCCTGGCTGATAGAGGGTGTTACCCAGAAATCGGTCCCAGGATGCTTGATTCCGGTTCAGGGAAGACCTGGCTTGGGAGTTTGGGCTGGACGGTTCCGATTAAGCACAGGGTCAAGACTGATAAGCATTTAGCTGGATCTGAACTGAGGTGGCGAAGAGATCTAAAGAATGATGATGGATTCGACCCAGATCTGTGACTGGGAGTGAATGTCTGAATAGTTTCAGCTCTCTGTCCATCATCTCTTTGTGTTTGCTTTGCAGTTTTATCTAGCACAAACTCAGACCAAGGGCACTGGAACGCTTTACGTGAGCACCAATTACAATGCACATCAACCTTTTTTAGGCACACAAGATTAAGGTCCTGATTACGAGTCAGGCAGTGCAAGGACCGCCAGACTCGGGGTCGAGACTGTGGCTGTCCTACCACTGCTGCACTGGCAGTCTGACTGCTGTATTACAACTTTAGCAGTCGGACTGCCATTGCACTGTGGCAACCACCAGGGAACCGCATTCCTTGGCGGTCCTGCAATGGTCAGGGATCACAATATGCTGACTTTGCCGTTGCAGCACCGCCTTGCATATTAGGAGTTTCAAGACCAACAGCATTGTCATGGAGGTTCTTCCTCCATGAAACTGTTCGTTGGTCATAAAACAGGGCCCCTTTGTGCCCCATGCATGGGTGTTCATGCAGGGGATAGATGTTGTGCCCCCCTGTGTACATGCTTTCCCAGTTCCTGCAAGGCATGGATTAAACAGTCCATGCAATGCAGGAACTTGCTTTGGGTTTCCCATTGCAGTGCCTTTTTCAAAGGCACCACCGTGGGAACGCCAAAGGACCGCCCACCAGACCAGGAGAAAACTCTGAATCCGGCGGGTGGACGGCGGTCAACTTTGGCAGTGCAGGAGCTGGGCAGTGGCCTGCATCCCTGCTCCAGCACCACCAAAGTCGTAATCATCCCCTAAGTGATTTGCCCGGAATCCCAGGATTTTGAACCAATGCAGGGATTCCAACCTGACTACCTAGTTCCAAAGTCAGAAGCTCTGACTATAATGCCACATTTTCTCCCAGATCAAGGCTGAAGGTGATGAGCTTGGATTTAGGCAAGTAAATACCAATGGAAAGACTTGATTGCCAGTAGTCTTATGGAAAAAGTAGGATAACAGCAATATCAGACAATCTACTTGACTAAAGGAACAAAAGAATAATCTGATGCAAGGGGCTATATTCACACATCAGCTTAGAAGTGAACCTAGATTTTTTGCAGTTCCATGACGCATAAACACTACAGCATAGCAGGTATTCCACAATCTCGGCTTAGTCTGGATGGCGTTTCTTGTGTTTTTTATTTGGTATATGTGCGCAGGCTGATAGTCCCTGAGCACAGCAGAAGAGAGATTGCACATGCGCTCTTGCACACATTTTACAAGGAACATAGGTAATGGTATAACTCTACATATGGCAGCCATCTTGGACCTGAAACCATCCTTATATTGTAATCTCTTGGTGCGTTAACATGACACATTTATCAATGTTCTAAATTCATATATTGTACAGTAGCAATTGTGGAACATATGATAAAAGGTATGGATTTTATGTATCCAACATGCAATATTTGTTCACTTGCTATATCCAAATTCATTGCAACTATGGTGCCCTTCCCCGAAAATCATCAATTGGACCATCTATTTCAGTCACAAACAAACAGAGCCTTTTACATGCTATTCAGATCAAATGGGTTTTGTATATGAATCTATTTTTCTAATCACAACCTTGTGTCACAAGCCATTATTCTGGCATTCAATCTTTAAATGCATGGTTACTGGTGTCCTGTATACAAAGAAGAAATAGTAATGGATTCACAGCCAAATAATCAGTTTACATAAGTCAATGGTAAGGACATATATTCATCTCCATGATAAGAGTGTGCCTTATATAGATATAACGCTACCTGATCATCGGTGTGTCATGGCCTAAGTAAATCTAGTATACGGTATCAACACAAGTCAAGTGGGTATAAAAATGCTATCTTCTTTAGGGATCCTAATTTAGTAATATAAATATAATCGGGAGACTGCACATAAGCACTTCATCTAAATGTACTTCAAGTTATTCATCAATGTTCATCAATGTTTAAGCCTGAGGAGAATTTCAACTATAGATGAATTATGTAACACAAATCCAGTCTCCCCACTGCCATAACATGATCCCGGTTGCTATTGTGGTGTTTTTCTAAATGTCAAGCAACTAGATAGGTGCTGTCTTCTTTGGCTATTGAAGTCATATGCTCTGGTATTCTTCGTCTGATGTGTTGTACACCCTATATATCTTTTACTGCAGGGGCATAGTAGACAATATACAGTATAGTGAGATACAGTTCAAAAGATTATTTATTGGTGTGGGTTTGGCCCTTCCTGGTATTTGGTAGGTAGTTGTCTTGCTGCTGTACTTACATGGCTAGCACTTTATATATGAATAAATATCCTTTATCCTGCATACCATTTCTGGTATTGCTTATTCATAGGGTGTGGCTATGTACCAGATGATCTTGTAATGACATCTGTGGATGAGGGTTAACAATACATCCTATTATAGTATCTGCAGTTAGTGCCAATTTTACCTTAGTACCATGTGTATCCTTGCTGAATCTGTAGAAAGAGTATTTATTAATCTTGTTGCAGGTTCTGATTGTCAATATCTTATCTACTAATAATTCCTGATGTGTGTGCTTTTTCATAAGTTCCACAACTTTAATTAGTACTTGCCTAGGATAGCCTCACCCGCTAACGCTCACTATCATCATATGCTCGATTTTCTCATAATACTCTATCGCTACACGTACATTTACTCCACTTCAGATATTTCCAATAGTGACTTGTGCCTTGAAAGATAATAAAAATATCTATACCTTACCAATATCTCACTGGTGTTCGCCGAGGTCACCTGCTTCTCCCTCCAGTCTATGAACAGATTTGCATAACTTTGAGTGAACCAGGGGCCCATTGAGGATCCACTCTTTTGCCTATAATACCATCCTGTGAAGAGGAAGATACTTTCAGTGAAGCAGTATTTAAGCATGTGGCTATGCTGGTAATATTTAAGGGCTCCCCCTTTAAAAAGTATTCACAAGCCATGTTCCCATCAGTGTTAGAAATGCTCCTATATAGACTGGTAACAGCCAAGGGTATTATTAAGAATTCATCTTCCCATCTGATTCCAGATATGTTTTGTAGAAAGTGTTTTGTGTCTCTAATGTAGGCACTAAGATATTTAACAAAAAGGAAGAGATAATGGTCAATGTAAATTGATTTGTTTTTCAAGGAAACTATTGGGTGCCCGGAGGGTCGGGCATATATGTTTCTTGTGCATAACATAATAAGTAGGCACCTGTGGATGACTACATTTCAGAAATATCCTCATAATTAAGTATTGTCTTATCTCTCCATGTATCTAATATTTCTTGGAAGTTTTGAACAGGTGTGATATAATCTGTTTTGCTAATGAGTTTGTTGTCTCAAATACTAAAACTCGTAATATTCTCTAGCCAAGATAATCGCAGTGCCACCTTTTTTTGGATGGCTTCACTAGGATACTCATACTTTCCTTAAGGTTATGCAAGGATCGCCATTGTTCCAATGATAATCAAACAAAAATAAGTTTGTTTGGGCCAGTTAGGTCGCTTTATATATTTGACTTTTTTAATACAATTTGTTCCCTTTAAATATTGGGACTTTTTCATTTTGTCTCCACAAAGTTTGTGATATAATCTAGCATCACGTACGCAATTTCTGATCTGGTTTCACTTTCTTTAAACAGAGTGGATCTAAGGAGCGAACGGTCGTGTAGCTTGAATACATCAGTACCCAACACCCTCTGTACCTATATATATCTATACAAAGGTAATACATTGACGGTTCTAGCTACTCAAGTCCAACTCCTATCTTTGGCTTGTTTACTAACATGGTTCAATTCGCTTGATTTATCAACTTTCACAGATTCTCATGACATGAAGTTCCTTCCGGAAACTTTGTCTGTTTGGTTACTTGGGCTTAAGTACCACCTTAGTACCACCGAGATTCTTTGTTACAGTTTCAGGTGATTCATCTTGCTGCCATTAGATTTTAGTGTATGTATCCTCTCTACACACCCTTCCATTTTTTTAAAACATGTCTCCTTTGATGTTTATCAGATTCTTCCATCAGTTTTGTTTTTATTATATACAAGCTGTCTGCCTATCAAGTGGACTTAGTGCTGTCTGCAGGTAATCATCCTTATTTACCTGGTCGTTTAGTGTTCTCAGCATTTATTTAGCTCTATATTCATTGAATTATTTTCATTGCAGAACCATCTACTCTAACAAAATCCATAACCAGAATTTAGCTTCTGGTCTTTTTCTTTTCTTGGTAAGCCCCATTTTCTTCAGTAGTTAGGGTTCTTTGGGTGTAAGTTAGAGGTATCACTTCACACTACTATTATTGTTCTAGCACTTTCTCACTATCTAGGGTGTAGAAACATGACTGTTCTAACTATCTTTATTTACCTGGTATGGCTTACTATCTTATTCTCCTTCACAACCTCTGACGCTCTCACTTTTTCCCGGAGGTCTGAGTTCACCTTCTTGTATGTTTTTGTACAGCCAATATCCCTATATACTCTCAATGTAATTTTTTTTTGTTTGATGTATTTCTCATGTTTATTATATAGACATCTATGTGGCTCTTCCTGAAGAAGGCGTCCTGTACTCCGAAACGCGTGTAGAGAAAATCACAGACATCTACAAAGCCCAGCCACACGTGGTTTTCACCACTTGTATAACTATTTTGTTTTTGATATTGTTAGTTATATGTTTTATGGTTGCATTCAATCTGATCAGTCTGCTATGTATATTATTGCATTGTTTTTTATTTTATGTATGTTCCAACATTACTATCAATGTCAGAATTTTAATTTTTATATAAATAAAATGAAATAATTTTAACTGATTTGTACACTGAGTTTATGTAGACATCAGTCCTTAATGAAGTGGACTTGATTTCCGTATGGTCCTAAGTTGCTTAGGAATGTTACTCTAATTTGAATTATTTCTTGTCCTAGGAACTTCTAGTCATTTGAGGGGGTCCTTTATTTTTTCATTGAATGCAAAAACGACTTAGCCAACCCATCACCAAAATTCAACCTGCTAGATGTATGCCAATCAGGCTTCATGCCAGATCACAGCACTGAAACTACTAATCCACATAGTAGATGACGCCCTTCTAGCCCTAGAAACAGGACAAAAAGTGTCACTTAATTCTTCTGGACCTAATATCTGCTTTTTACACAGTCAACCATGAGAAGTTACTAGAACATCTTGAAAATAGGATGGAATTAAGGGGGACCGTCCTCGAATGGTATAAATCTTTCCCTTTTAACCGCTCCCAAAGATTCTTAGTTAATCAAAAACTATCCAATTCTTCTCCAAACACAATCGGAGTTCCCCAAAGTTAAACTCTCTCCCCCAGCTTTATAATCTCTATCTGGAACCATTAGCTGAAAGTCTGCATATCGCCAGCATCTCTTTCCACATGTATGCCGATGACACACAGATCTACATCAAAATCTCATCTCTAGAAGAGATCAAAACAAGGAATGAGGCTCTAAAGATAACTGTGCAATGGCTTGCAAGCAACCAGCTCAAGCTCAATGCACAAAAAATGGAATTCTTGCTAATCTCCCCCCTAAAAGTTCAACTGACATATTGGAATGGACTAACTCGATCACCGCGCTGAACTGCACACCGACCATTGTGGGCTCAACCAAATCACAGGAATCACACTGGACAAGAACTTGACTATGAGAGCCCACATCAACATACTAGCCAAAAATGCAAAGTTTCACCTGAGCTACCTAAGAACATTAAAGCCATTCCTAGTTACATCGGACCTTAAAATGGCAGTTCAGGTACTAGTTATTTCTAGGATCGAGTATGGATGCTCTACTCTTTAGGGACTACCCAAGATCTCAACAGCTCTCCTAAAAACTTACCTCAACGCAGCTGCAAGACGCCTAACAGGTTCAAAATTCAACCACATCTCTCCGCACCTCAAAATGCTGAACTGGCTCCTGTACTAAGTTAGAATAACAGCTCAAATTGGCCTGTGTCACACACGAAACATTACACTCTAACTCTCCAGCGTATCTCACTCAGAAAATTGTGGTCTCCAGAGGAAATAGGCACTCACGGTCCGCCAGGGCTTTTGTTCTGACACCCGCCCTCTTTCGGAAGAAGAATACTGTGCTTGGCTAGATTAAAAAAGGAAGCAAATGTTAATGTTAATGCTATTGCCATTTAAAAAGTGTGACTGTTACCCAACAGGTGTGCTGGTGCTGAATGAAGTCCATTAGAGGCATAAGGGAAGAGCAATCATCAGCATAGCTTAAGAAGAGAACAGCCACGTTTTTAAGGATTTCCTGAAGGAGAGTAAGTTTGTCATAGATCTAGGATATAGTGGAAGGCCATTCCAAGCCTTTGCTCGTTGGCTATAAAACTTCTACCCCCCCAGCTGGCTTTACGTACTCTGAGTACCGAAATAAGTTTAGCTTCTGCTGAGCGTAGAGCTCTTTTTGGTACACACCAATGAAATTGCTGTTTAAGGAACTCGGGCCGGCTCCCTGGAGGGCTTTGTGGAACAAGCACAGGGCATTAAACTGTACCTGTTTTTTTTATAGGAAACCAATGAAGCCTTTTGATCTCAGCTGAGATAGAGGCATATTTTGGTATCCCTTTGAGCAGTCTGGCTGCTGCATTCTGAAGGAGCTGTAGTTTGTGCATGAGCCCCTCCTGCAGGGTGAGGTAGAGTCCATTACAATAGTCTAGCCTAGACAAGGAAAGGAAAATGATAACTGTTTGTGTTCTGTCTTTAAGTAGGTATGGCATTATTTTCCTGCAAACTCTGAGGATGTAGGAGGTGAAGGAGACAACCGTGTTCACCTGATCTTTAAAGCTAAGCTTATTACCGACCTAAACCCCAAAGTTCTTAGGCTTTATGTTGGGGTGGGGTGGGGAGGGGACCCAGGGTGTCTGGCCACCAAGTAGGAGCCCAGAAGCTGGAGTCATTTCCAAACACCACCACTTCTATTTTTCCGGAGTTGAGTTTAAGGCAGTTTCGGGCCATCCAACAACCCATGGCAGCTATACACTCTTGGAGATGTGATGCTTTTCCCATCATCGACCCTGGCAACAATGATACCACAATTTTGGTGTCGTCTGCAAAGGAGGTTAGGGAGAAGCTGTATGATTCAATAAGTGGGGCCAGTGATGAGACAAATATATTAAAAAGGGTCGGGCTTAAGGAAGAGCCCTGAGGGACTCCACACGGCAAAGAGAAAGGTTTGGAAGAGAATTCCCCTACTGCGACTGTATGAATTCTATTAGAGAGAAAGGATTCAAGTAGTTTCCAGGCGGTGCCCTGGATACCAATCTCCCGCAGGCGTTCCATCAATAAAACGTGATGGACCATATCAAAGGCTGCAGAGAGATCTAACATAATCATCACCACTTTGCCTCCTAGATCAAGTACGGTCCTAATCTCTTCTATGGACTTGATAAGGGCTGACTCGGACCTGTGCCCCGCTCTAAAGCCCTATTGGGATGGATCCAGTGCATGCGATTCAAGCAAGAACCTACTAAGTTGTGTGTTTATGAGTTTCTCTGCCCCTTTAGCGGGTAGAGGGAGCAAAGACCTTTCTAATGGGCAAATTCCTTCCTTAACACTCTCACCACATATACAGCTTTGCTGCCTAGCGACATGCTCTCTTCTTGACCTCTACCAATGTATGGCAATCTGGACTTCCTTGATGTAGCCTATGCAATGTCTTGTAACATGGCTGTTGCTATTTCCTTTTACCTCATTCGTACCTCACTGTAACTATATGGGGCAGAGTCTAGTACTGTACAATCTGTCTCTGCTCCCGCTAATGTTTGTTTTTCCCCGTTAAATTGTACCCATGTTGCATATTCCCGCTCACTGCATTTTCTTGCTCCTACCGGCAACACGCTCTCATGATTTAGTCTGTTGTGAAATATTTTGTAAACATCTTGCTTAACTCTGTAAAGCGCTCTGATACCGTAACGGGTCACGTTCGCGCTCTATGAAACACTAAATAAATAAAGGCATTGCTGTCAAGTGAGATCTGTCATGGCATATATTGCAGCTCAGGAAGATCTGTCACTGCATGCGCCAAAGCTCAGACGAATTTGTCACAATGCCCTGCATGCAATGTTTGCAGTTCAGAAAGGCCTGTTAATTCAATTCACTGTCACTCAGGGATATCTGTAATTGCATGAAATGTGACTCAGGGAAGCTCATTGCACCTCTGGCGAATCTGTCACTTCACACACATCATTCATAATTTTTTCAATGACCACCTCACTCTTTTCTTCTCCTTCTTGTGGACCCGCATGGCATGTTCGCACCTTCAGGATAGGTTAATTTGACAAAATCTCTTAACAGACTGCTTTAGCTGGCTGTCCAGGCCTCACATTCGCACACAACACACTAACACATCTGTGATCGAAAGACCAGTTGTGGACAACACCAATACTTACAGTGGGCTTTGAAACAGCCCATTTCTTATCATTGGTTAGCTTTTTGCAAATGTAATTTACTTGCTTATTTGATGCCTTTTCGTCCTTCATGTTTGTTCCTTCACTAAACTGTAGCTTCTCTACAATCCTTTTTGTTTGGATGAATTGTATCCTTCCACTACTTACCTTCTGGGAACGACCTTAAAAAAAAAAAGACATTAGCACTCAATGGGAGTTCATGTGTTATCTTACTCTCTCCTGCTTTCCGCTTGTGCTGATATCCCCTTTGCGCTCTTTACACCGTGTTCTCAGTGTTGAGTCCCCACCCTCAACTCATCTGTTGCTTCCCCTATCCCTCTCCAAATCCCCTCACTCTGCTTCCACTTACTCCCTTGCTTTCCTCCTTGCTTACTGTCACCCACTGCCGGAGTTGGCCTGCCAATTCTCTATGCACCCCCACTCCTATTACTTCCTCACCTTTCCAATTAAAGAACATTTTATTTATTTTTTCTTCTTAGGTAAGAATGGCAGCAGTACTTGTTATCACATCACTCTTTTCTCTAACTGCACTTTTAAACACCTAATCAATTTACCATTGTGTGTCCAGCAGCTTGGAGTGGTAAATTAAAAGACAATAAAGGCAGGAGCTCTTGTTTCAATTACAAGAAAAATATGCTTCTTAACCTAAAAAGAAATACTTATTATATGCTGTTTGTGATCTACTGTTGCTGTTCCAATATTATTGAACTTGAGTTGAATGATGTGTGCTCCCTGGACATGCTCATAGGTTTCCTACTCCTATAATTCACAAAATTCGTCTTCATTTAGTTCAACTTTGTATTTTTTAGTATTCCAGAAGAGGATGAAAAGCTAAATGATTACAACAAGGTTGCCAATCAGGCCTGTGTCTATGAATCCTCGGTTTTTGCCCAGCACCTTGCCATCCTTGATTTGTGCATCCAACTCTGCTCTACTGGTTTAATAAGTTCACCCTTTAAGTCTCTTGCTCGTTATTACAGGCCAATAACTTCTTCATTCAGCTGTGACAAGGTGAATTATTTCTGTTAATGAACCATGACTCTTTCGCAGGTCCCATCATTTCGGATTGCCTGGAATCAATTAGTGCATCCTCTTGTGCTAATGTTGGTTGCCCTGGTGAACTTGATCTTAAGTTGCTTACAATTTCACTTTCCCTGCTGGTTGCAACTGTTCTTTAGCATAGCAAAAGTATTTTCCAGGCTACTCAATATAGTAGTTGCTGCTCTGTTACATTTTCTATGGCTTGTTGCTGCGTTCACAAATGTATTTCTTATAATTGATAAAGCATAAGCATTCACCTGAATGTATCCTGGTGCTAAGGTTCACTGCCCCCAATGGGTCATAAAACGCTTCGAGGCAGACAGGTCAAACAAATACTAAATCACAGAAACATTTTCTTGAAGCTAAAGAAAGAAGTTTGGGTTTGCAAAGATATAAATAGCACAGTCAAATGTTTAGGAGACACGAATGAAAATGCCCAGCCCTACATAGAATGCTTGAAATTAGGTACCATGACCAGAATTGCCCCTTTCAGATCTCAATTTGCTATTAGGTGCACAAATCTTTGGGACAGGGGATTTGGTTATATACTATACAGAGTTTTGTTGAAGCTTCAAACAAAATCAGTTTTTTTACTGGGAGCATACAGTAGCGATTGTAATTGCCGAAGGGATAGAGTCCTCCTCCTAATTTAGAATCAACCAACTATCGCCTTCCTACCGCTACCCAACAGTGATTCATCTTGTTCTGTGGTTATTTTTCTATGCTCCAAATACATGTATGTTCATTAGTCCTTCATAATCTTGCCTACGTTTTCAACTGCTTCTGCTTAGGATGAGCAGTTCCTCAGGGAGAAGTCAGTCTCGGCTTTAAGTGGGGGCTTGAAGAATGGGTTCTTGTACCAGCCATTTTATCCTGTATTTAAACAAATTCATAGATCTCAGTGCACTTTCTAAAATTCAATTCATAAATCTTTATTTCGGTAATATTATCACCATAAAAGATACACAAGGTACATTGATCATTTGATAAAACAATAAAACTTTAAAACATCACAGTTCATTTTAGTCAACAATTTTACAGTTAAAAGGTTCGGGATCAGAGTACACTTAATGACCAGCCTTAAGGCTCTGTATCCTCAGTGTCCACATTGCGCCTAGGTATTTGGCTACAGCAAAAACAATGTGGTCAGTCATATCTGTCTTTAGTACTCTGAACGCAGCCAAACACTCTGCGAACCCCATGTTCCTACATATGGGGACAATCCATGTCTTTCGGGGAGCTTTATAAGCTGGGCAAAAAAAGATCATGTGGAGCTCTGATTCAGTGGCCACTCTACAAGCCGGGCATATACTGGTGGTTGGGTCTCTCCACTTACTAGTTAGTGCTCTTAGAGGGAGGGTCCCATGCCTCCCCTGCAAGTAGAGTTTTCTGAGTAAGACAGGGTACATTTTTTCGAGGGCTGGTTCAAAAGTATAATGATCCTTAATCTTTAAAAATTCATCCGTAAGTGTCCCCAGTGTTGGCTGGCGACAGAGTGCCGCTAATTTACTGTCACGGTAGACCTTTGCCAGCCTCTTCTTAGAAATTAATGGAGATACAGTCAAGGGATCAGACCAGAGTGTCGCTAGGCCTATATCCTCCAGTTGAGTTTTAATGAATTTTAGCCATTTGATTTTCCCCGCATTCGGGATGGCTAAGACCTCCTGTAGACCCTGCCTATAGCTGGTCAATTCCGGGACAGCCCACAACCTCAGCCAGTAAACTAGGGGGCGCAATGCCAGTTCTTCGCTTAAAGGGCGCAGCCCAAGATCTAGCCTTAATGGGACAAGGGGTGTACTAGGCGGTAGTCCCACCAACCGCCTAATGAACTTATTCTCCTCTTTCACTAAGTTTAGGGAGACTTCATGACCCCATAGCTCACACCCATACATAGCAGCCCCCCTTGCCTGTGCCTTGTAAATCTGGAGTGGTGGACCAACGAGTTTAATAGATGACCTGTTATTCCGTATTAACTTCAGAACCCCTCCCGAGTACTGGGTCAATTTAAGTAGTGCTTTCTGTTGGTGTGAGCACCAAGTCATTTTTTCATTTATCATGACCCCAAGATACTCGAAGGTGTCTATCCTTTCAAGACTAGTCTGACCAATGGTAGGTGTAAAGCGTAGTTTTGGTGGGGGATTAAAGACCATAAATTTGGTCTTTAAGGTGTTGATTTCTAGGCCATGTTCCCCACAGAAATCTACAAAACCATTTAATACACGCTGTATCCCCCTTGGCGACTTGGAGAGCAGCAGGGTGTCATCGGCGAACATAATCGCTGGCACCCTGCTGCCTGCCAGCTTGGGAGCGTCTAGGTTGGGAATTCCGTTGAGATGAGCGAATACCCCGTTGACGTAGAGGCAGAACAGGGTCGGTGCGAGCACACAACCCTGCCTTACCCCCCTGTCAATGGGGAATCGATTAGACAGCGCCCCATCCTTGCCACACCTCACCTGAGCAAAGTTGGCCGTATGGAGACGGATGATCATCTCTAGCAGGCCCCTCGGGACCCCCAGTTTGCCAACACTTCCCAAAGTTTACCGCGGGGGACCAGGTCGAAGGCCGCCCTCAGATCCACGAATACAGTGTAGAGGCTGCCACCCTCTAGCTGTACCGTTTTTCAGAAAATGAGGGCAAACCGGAAGACCTGATCTGTGGTTGAGATCTTTCTTCTGAATCCCGCTTGGAGTGGGCTCAGAATAGAGTGGTCCATGATCCAGTCCAACAGACGATCCAAAAGTAGCCTTGTAAAGAGTTTCTGAGAAACATCTATCAGGCTTATTGGCCTGTAGTTGGCTGGGAGCAGAGGCGAACCCTTCTTAAATATAGGGACGATCTCTGCCTCCAGCCAAGTTGTGGGGATCGTCATGCCGTCCAAAATTGCATTGAACAGCATCCTTAAGTACGGTGCCCAGATCATTTCTTCATGTTTGTAAAGATCTCCTGGGAGTTTGTCCAGGCCTGGCGCCTTTTCGGGCGCGAGACCCTGGTTCGCCATTTTAAGTTCATCCAGGGTGAACCCGTCCATTTGGGCTAGGATTTCGGGGGTTCTGTCCAGAGCAGGTTCAAATGAATTACCCACTTGGCTCTGATCGGGGGGCTATACAAAGATTTAAAATGGTCCTCCCAGACTGTGGCAGAAATGTTTGCATTTACTGCCGCTAGTGGTTCGGCTGATCCATGCTTGACGATCAGCCAGAACTTACGGGCGTCATGGACTGCTAGGGCAGCCGCCATTTCCGTCCAATTATCCTGGTCCCATTCTATTTTGGCTATACGAATGATGGACTTGTAGGCCATCCGTTTATCCCTGATCTTACAAAGAGTTTCCCGTGTCTTAAGGGACTCCAAAAGGGCAGCCTTAGCTCTTCTGCAAGCAGCATTGAACCAGGAAGCTCTATTCCCCTCAGCCTTTTTCACCCTGACCTCCGGGTTCAATGCTTTTGCCAAATTAGTACAGAGCTCGGAGTGAATATCCCCGAGCGCACTATACTTGTCGGGGTTGGAAAACTGTAAAGGTAGGTCCCTAACCTTTTCAAGGGCGGGCACCACTACCTCATATAGCCTTTGGATATTTTGGGTGTTCTGCACTAATGTTGGCCATCTGATTCTGTGTCTGTTGCAAGCTGCAACTAGGCCCTCCGTGGGTGTTAAATTTAAATCTGTATTTCCTATCGGGACACCCTGTATAGCTAGTCTCAGTGACAATGCATTATGGTCACTGTCGGTCCTGCTAAGTATTGTGAAGTCCCTCACTTTGGCCCAATCCTTAATTGGCACCAGGATGTAATCTATCCTTGATTCGTGTCCTGGTCTGTTGAAGGTGTTATGGGGTGGGATATCTCCCTTGAACCGCCCGTTGCAAGCCCTCAACGAATGGAATAGGGTGAAGGATAATATTTGTGTAACTAAAGGTGACCATGCTTTTACAGGTGGACCCGGCACGGTGGGTATCTCCGAGAGTACATCCTCTTCATTAATTACCCCTTCCATGGGATCCGGGAGGGGCTCAAACTGAATGTTGAAGTCCCCCCCAATTACGAGTAATGGACAAGGGGTCATGGAATCAATAAATGCAGATAAGTCCTCGATCGTTCCCGAGGTGCCCGTAATGGCAACTGGTCTAGAGTATACGTTTATTATTGCTACTCTTTCTCCAGCTGGCCACTCTAGGACAACGCACAGCAAGTCCGGTGAGTTAGTTTCGATATTTCTTGCCCTGCAACCAAGATGGGAACCCACCCAAGTTGATAGACCACCCGATGGTCTGCCCTTCCCACCCCATTTGGTCATAGTCTCGAAGGTTGCATATCCTGTGCGGGAGTAATGTTCTCTTGCCCACGTTTCGAGGAAGTTTCCAGATTACCTTGGTAAGGTCCAAAGCGGTTCCAGTGAATTAGTTACCACCTCTTCCCCAGCTCATTCTTGTTTGGGTCTCTCTGGTATACTCTTGCTAATTTTCTCTTCCACTTCCCATTTTCACGTGGACACAAAGATACAAAGCAATTGATCCTCGCTGTATCCAGTGTTTGCATAGCTTTTGGAATACTAGAGTTGTTTGTTTTTCCTATTTCACCCAATCTCCTAACTCAGATTCCAGCATACTCCCCCTTTGTGATCAAACACAATGGTTTGTCCTAAATAGGACTTCTGAATTATACCATATTTGATTATTATCTATTTCCATGGATTCCCTGTCCAGTTACAGGGAAAAACCTTTAGCGCTGCCAGTTCCAAAATGAATTCTGGAATGTAATAAGCTGTTTGTGATCAGTACACCCTCCAGAGGCATTTAAAACAGCAGCAGTGCCTCCTGCAGTAAAGTTGAGCACCGCCCCTCTAACATCTAATCCGGGATCTTTGTGTGCCATAATCATGGTGTTTTCATTACCCATTTATTGATCTTGCTTCCCATTCCTCTGTAAAGCACCCTTATCTTCAGACTTCCTTGACACATCAGAATGTCATTTTATTCAGTACAGCACTGCTCAGGGGCCACGTTTTCTCAAAGAACAGCTAACCAGGATATACAAACTAAGTTGCCTTTGATGGACTCTTTGGGCCTATACAAGCAATGGGCAAGCTGTATTTTTTCTGACTATAAATTTTTGCTTCATACATGCTGCAGGAAAACGCATTGGGAGATCAGCATGTTTCCATTGACTTTAACAACCATTCAGTTTTCCAAGTGATATAAGGGGCTAAAGGTCTGGAGGCAGATTCTGGAGCAATATCTCATTGATAGCATAGGGAGAGCTTTTCCCTCAGTACACCTTTCTCTTCACCAACTGTCACAAGTCTTCAGAAGGGCTTAAATTGAACTGCAGATATTTTTCTATCCTATGACTTGCCCCTACTCTCAGCACTTCCTCTGTAGATGATCTGTAAGAGCCAATATGCCATGCTGTTTATGTGGCTGACATTTTAAACTAACATAGCTGCAGAGAGGGCTTCATTTATGATAGGAGGATAGTAACAATTATTTGAGGAAAATGAAAATGCTTAGGGTCTCAAGGATATGCAATGGGACGACAAATAAGATTACTGGAATTCGAAGCAAGGTAAGAATTTAAAATACCTCACACCGTGATTAGCTTGCTGACGAATTGAATAGATTATGCTAGTCTGTAATAAGACAATAACAAAAAGGTGCACCTCCCCATATTTACTAGGGATAAGATCTTAAGATTCTGTTTCCTTGCCAAAGGTGAATTCTAAAACATATGACAAAATAGTTGTGAACGGGTGCGCCATTATATTTTGGAGTATAGCAGCAAGGTCAACAGAGGCATGTTAGACCTGGCATCCTTAGGGTGGTCTTTCCCCAATATTTTTGCCCACACGTTTTGCTATATATTTTTGTTGGCCCTAGTACTCTGAATACTTTACCACTGCTAATCAGTGTGAAAGTGCATGTGGTTATTTAATACAAATGCGTGTAAATGGTGTATACCTGCTTGACATGTTGAACTTCCTGGTAAGTCCCTTGTAAAGTGGTGTGCCATATACTTGGGTACTGTATGTTAATTGCTACTAGTGTGCTGCATCACTGATTGTGCCACCCACAGAAGTAGCCTTTCAAAACTGTCTATGGCCTGCCACTGCAGTGCCTGTGTGGGCAGTTTACTGCAACTTCAACTTGGCATTTAAAACTACTAGCCAAGCCATGAGACTCCCATTTTATTACATATATATCACCCCCAAGGTAGTTCGTATGTAGACTTAAGGGCAGGGTGCTATGTAAGTAATATGTAGGACATGCACTGTTGTGTTTTGCATGTCCTGGTACTGACAAACAGATAAATTATGTTTTTACTACTGTGAGTCCTACCCCTTTCATAGGTTAGAATTGGGAATTCCCATTTCACCTTCTAATTGGTCATTTCTGATAAGACAGGAGAAGCTTTTTCATTTTTTACAACTTTGAAATGGTAATGACAAATCCTTCTTATTGGCTAGGTTGAATTTAACCTTACTGCTTTAGAAATGAAACTTTTAGAAAGTAGACATTTCTCTGTTCTTACTGCTCTGTGTGCCTGACAGCCTGTCTCCAATACATGTCTGGTATGGGAGACAGCAGCATTTATACATTCCCTCTAGACAGCCACAACAAAAGGCACTCAACTGCATCCATCTGCCTACTCATGGGCCTTCCTGGGCACAAGGGATGGGCGAGGCTTACACTCCACTTGAATAGGTAGTATTCTGCACACACACAAGGGGCTTATCACCCCCAGAAGATAGCCTGGCAGACAGGACTGGGTTGAAAGGGTACCTTGTGCACTTCAGAGGACTCCATTGAAGTCCTCCCCAATTTTAAAGGCACTTTTGGGTATACAAACTGGGCCTCTGACCCCTTCCAATCAGACACTTTTGGGCCTGTAACCAGACACTGCTGGATCTACATTCGCACAATTCTTAGAAGGACTGCTGCTTGTAGATTTCTGTGCTTTAGAAGACAAGGCTCCTTAGCTTAACAAAATTTAGAAACGAGAATGAAATATAGGCCATAATAGGAAACTATATTTGTCCTCTGTCCAGCCGGACAGGGTATTTATTAAACAGATTAAATATACAATTGTTTAAATGGTTTTAGGCACAGTCCTGTACCTTTCTCATGAAGGACACACAACACATAAGGGAGAAAGATTTGGAAAATTTTAGAAAATTCACAGGCAAAGAAAGAGCAGTGCTGTCCACTCTTGATTCTCAAATGCGAATGTATGCCAGACAGCGCCTAACACAACAACAGTAAAACACAATGGTAAGGTTGTGAAAGCACTATATCAGTCGACGTTTCGATCCTTGTGCTCTAATTTTACAGGATCATCATCAGAACTAAAATTGACAACATTTGCCTGCCTGAAAATGTAATAAAACCGCCTGTTAAGGAGGAAGAAGGAGGAAGGAAAAGAGAAAGAAAAAGATAGCCAATGGCTAAATTAGAAGAAATTACTTCAACAAATTAGACTGTCCAGCTGCTTTATACATTTTTTCGGAATCGACTTAACGTGGTCTATTTCAAGTGTTAAAACGAAGTGAGAATGCTGGGCTTTCATAACGGGGTGCAAAGGTGACTGGTGTCAGTGCATGGATTAAAAAGCCACTTAGGCGTCAAAGAAAAGTATTTCTATAGGACAAAGATCTATTGATTACCATTGCAACACATAATTCACATTTCGAATTTACGCGGCCCTCGAGTGTCGAAAACATTCGTGTGCATTCATACAGTGTCCTTGGTAGGTGCTCTGGCTATCGAGGATGATATTAAACTTTTCGCGGGTGAATAATAGGCCCACCTTTAATTTTGGAAACACGAGGGATGGACTATAGCTGTGGGAGGGAGGGGTGCCCATTAAAACCTGCTATCTGATGAATCGAGGAAGTTTCCAGATTACCTTGGTAAGGTCTCAAAGGATAAGAACTGTGGGCTCAGATGAGGTTAGATTTCATGCTGATTTCAGCATCTAATATGAAAGATGACATGCTTCTATCAGAATGGAGTACGGAAGAGACATAGTTTTCCACGATAATCTGATAACGGTTATTTTGCCTTATCAAGATGGGTGCTGCTTTTCAGTTGGAGTTCTGGAGATTTAGGGCAACCGAAGGAAGTATCCCAGGGGGTTTCCTAATTATCTTGGTACGACGTCCAAAGTGAAAAACTGTGGGGTCAGATGAGGTAATTTTCGTGCGGGTACCAGCGCCTAATATAAAGGGTGACACGCTTCTATCAGAATAGGATTCGGAAAAACCATTGTTTTCCGCGATAGTTGAGGGTGGTTATTTTACCTTGTTACTGCGGGTGCTGCTTTACAGTTGGAGTTCTGGTGATTAGGGGAGCGCTGTCGATTTCTGGTGATTAAGGGAGCGCTGTCCCAAGTATTAAAGGCATTAGAAGTTGGTGGATTATTGCTACCTTGGAAACAAGAGAGGCAAAGGGATCAGTTTATGGACGGACTAGAACATGGTTTTCATGATAAATTGAGGCTGGTTAATTTACCTTGTTACTATGATTACTACTATTCAGTTAGATGTCTGGATACTAGCGCGAGCGATGTCCCGCATGTTGACCCCAGTGGCAATCAATCGGGTATTGAAACTGTCCCTGAAAAACGGAATGAGGCACGGGGGTCAGCATACGGGTACTTTTGTTTAAGAAACTCATAAACGTCCTTTCTAACGTGTATGCTGCTGCTGCTTACCTTGGTAGTGCGATGCATACGTTACAGTTGCAATCAATTGGGTATTGATGCTGTCCCTGAAAAACGGAATGAGGCACGGGGGTCAGCTTACAAGTACTTTTGTTTACGCAACTCGTAAATGTCCTTTCTACTGTGTAGGCTGCTGCCGCTTACCTTGGTAGTACGATGACTACGTTACAGCTGGTGTTCAGATGGCCGGGGGAACGATCTCCTATCTGGCCATTGGTCCGGTTGCAATGAGCCGCTGTAGATTTCTGTGCTGCAGGAGGGACTGCAACTTTGCTACCTGCCTTGTTGTGCTGACCTCCTGCCTGTGCCTTTTGTATCCCGAAGGTAAAAGTGCTCTCCAAAAGCTTTTTGGCTTTCCCCCTGTTTTTGAAGTCTTAGGTCCATCAAAGACTTCAACCCCTGCTGAAGGACTCTGCCACATGCTAGTCCGGCAGTTACACTTCATTTATCTCAGCCTTTTAGCCAGCTTTTGCTGCTCCAAATCAAGCTCCTTTTCAGGAGCAGAGAGCCAGCATCGGCCGCTTCACCTTGACTCAGCGTGGCTGGTGAAAAAGATTGAGTGCATCGCTGTGGCAACTCTCTAAGCACCTGTGACCAGCAAAGTCGCAGCGCTTTGGAAAGTCCTCTCTGTGCAGCCCCACCTGATTGCCTTGACGGCAAGAGTCTCTGTGTAAGCGCCGCTGATGTGAGCAGCTCTGATGCTATGTGCCAACCATGACCAGAGTGACGAGAGGCCCCCTCGGCTTATGAAAGGTACTGTGATTCCAAACCTAGGACCGCAAGGTCCGTGAACCCACTTGCATGTTCGCAGGAAACTCTCCTTTGCTGCATACGCCGGTCACTAAAGGATGAGTGAAGATTTCTTGACCAGTGCCGGTTGGGCACGACCTGTGTTTCTAAAGACCCAGTGACCCACTGTCTGGATCAAGAATGCTTTAACATGCTTTTGCCCTAGAATTACTGTAAAGGAACAACTAGTAGTGAATGCACTTTGAACACTGTATTTGCGATGTGCATTTAATGTAATACCTTAAAACATACTCATCGAATGTTTATCGATTTGGTCTTGTTTTGTTCAGAATATTATAAGCTGTATTTCTAAATCTGTCTGGAGTCTTTTTGTGGTGTATTCATTGTGTTACTGTGTGTGTGTTGCACAAATACTTAACCTATTGCCTCTTTTGATCTGCCTGCTCTGCACCAAGCTACCAGAGGGTGAGCACAGGTTATCTTAGTTGTGTATCTTGCTTGCCATGACTAGAGGGGTGGGTACCGCACGGCCCGGGTATTTACCTTAGCCAATCAGAAACTCCATTTCTAGCAAGTCGTATTCCATGAACTGATTGAATGGAACAGACCTATACTTTAAAATTCGTTATAAATATTGCAGAGCTGGTGATAGGACTTTTTGTATCCAGTACTGATGCAGAGAAAGCTTTCCATAAGGTCTGCTAGGAATTTGTGTGTCAGACTCTATTCAGATTCGGATATGAGAAGTATATGTTGAAAAGAATGTATGAATGTCTGATTACTAAACTGGTGGAACTGTGAGTCTGGGATGTGGTATTGAAAAGGGGCCAAGATTGGGTGCTCAATATCCCAACTACTATTTACTCTTTGTACAAAGCCTTTCAAATTGAGGTTGGTAGCCAAAAGAATGGATTAAGTGTTTTGATAATAAGGACACAAGAATAAAAATAGACAGGTGTTCAGGCATGCTCCAAAAAAGTTAGGGAGTGAAATTGAATTTGATTTGACTCAAGAATGCAGTTCCCGCTATTGATGAAACAACCCTAAACATATCAAGCATTACTAGTGTAAATAAACTTGATCTATCCAAGAGAATTTTGAATCATGTTGAAAATTAGGTTTTGGGCAAAGGCATGAACTTTTGCCCCTCACCATTTGGTGACCCTGTTGATACACATGTTAACCTGTACACATTGGTAGGATCATTGAAATTAAAAGATGTCCACCAAAGTATCAAAAACATGTTAGGACCATTTGTAAGCCTGCCTCTACTGTACTTAATGATCTCAGAAGTCCAACTGTTATTATGTTTGGAGAATAATAAGATTACCAGCACTGAAATACTGTTGAACATGCTGGACATCATGGAGGATGTGAACTTTGGTAGCGGGTTGAAACCACATTCCAAATGCTATCAGCTCACATTCAAACATGCATTTTTAATGAAAGGGTAACCAATGACTTCCGCAGTTAATCTCAGTTGGTTCGGAGAGGAAGGGTGGGAATCTGATACTTTGGGTTCTGCCGGTGAGAAAGGAGCGGAGCCAGTTGAGGTTCCCGGTATGCTGGCATCGTGGAGTCTTGTGGCGAGAGTGCGGTGGGAGAGGGCGTCAAATGCTGCCGAAACGCCTCGTACGATGAGGGCTGCGGTGAGGCCCAGGTCGAGTAGCATGCGGATGTCTCTCAGTGTAATCTTCAGACAATGTTCAAATGACTTTGGTATATCAATCTTTCTTTGACAGACCTTTTTCTTCACAAGCAACCAAATCAATATCTATGATATCAGTTCACAATATTTTTTTCTGACTGCTTTTACACCATCACCAGCAAGATGTTTGAGATACTTGCTAATCTTTGTTATCAGTCTCTTCAAGTGAATCAATGAAATTATCAAATGTCTCTATCCAAGCAGTCCATCTGTCACCAATATTTAGCTTTTTGAGCCGTATCAAATGGCGGTGATGGTTTCAGGAAAACAGCAGTGTTGTAGACATTTATGGAAGTGGCTGACGTTGAGGGCTGAGCTCTCTCTGCTCCCTTGTCCGTTCATCTTGAACCTGTTCATGTGAGCCATAACTGAGACCTTGGGATGTGCTGGCCTCTGGATCATCCTTGATTACTTTTGAAAAAATGGCCTGTGTCTTTGCCTCCATCCGAAAAGCAGTGTTTCTGACCACAGTGTTATCTTGCAATTTGCTCTAGCTATTTGATGCTCTTTCAAAACCTGGTTGCATCCATCCGCCTTTAGCAATATCACTCAGTGTTGCCTGTAACTGTATATTGTGCAACAGCTCAGTACCTTTATGTACGGTTTGACCTTCAGGCTCTTGGTTACTGATATGTAGATTTTTTGCAATGCTTTGTTGTTTTCAATTTCTTTACAGCAACTGGATTTGCGCTTTGACTCCACATGCGCTAAGCATCTGTTCTGTACTTCAACTGCAACACAATGTACGCACAAGGAGTTGGTTTGGACCACCGCAGACTCTGGGAGAGCACTGTCAATGTTCGGGTTAATTATCCCACATCTCGTCACCAGTTGTATCGCCTTCTCCAGCCTAGGTACCCGCAGAGGACTATGCCTCACATGGATCTTAGTATTACAAATCTTTTTTCATTTGCATGTAACTGTGAACTCAACATTCTAAACGAGCCTTCATTGCTTTAGCATTTGAATCCCGGGCACATTTGGACACTCCTTCCAACATGCCAGAAACAGAAAGAAGAAATACATTTTAGAATAAATCACTTGCCAGAATCTTTCTTCCAGAAAAAAGCACCTTATTCCCTCCTTCCTCCATTGTACCATTTACTGGGCCAAAATCTTACAAGATTTTGTGACATGACATCCAACAGACCGCACTAGCATATATGTTCCAAAAGGAAGCTGCGCTGCTCTGTGAGGAGAGAGGTTTCCTCTAGGACTAGGCAGTTACCTATTCCCTGTGTATGATATGTTGGTATTGAATCTCTGGCCCAACTGGAAAACAACCAAATAGACTAGGGTGAAAATACTATTAGGAGCCTTATTACGCATGCTTACATTGAGTTAACCATGAATCAAAAATTACAAAAAAACTTGATGCAACTGGTTAACCTAGAACATTTCAGAGGTTCTGTGGCTCTCATTCCAATCCATGTAGTTCCCATTTGTGCAAACCTGTTCAATCTCAAGTCAAAATTGGTCAGTGTATGCAGAATTACTAGAGTATTTTCCCATACAAATATGTTGTACAATAATCAATGCAATTCTCCTTAGCATGTACAAGTATTTGTGTGAACGAAGACGGCGCAATGCTCAACAAAACGTGCACGTTGTCAGTGGTGCTGGAACACTTTTTAGAGTGGAGTTGCAGCCATTACTGAACATATAGGGATTGTAATAAAAATCAAAGCATTACACAAACAAGTGCACCAAATGAGCCACATCCATGTGGCAAAGAGTGTTGAGGGTGTAGTATGTAGATGGTGCATTTCGAAACACACTCTTCTAAATAGATTACTAAAACATGGTGTTGTGCAGTTACCGACAGCACATTCTCCACTGAAAGAGTCACTAAATTTGAAAACACATAGAGCCCAATTCACAAAGGTAAATTCATACTTTTGTATAAGTTTACAATTGTATGCTATTCACAAAGGTATTTACTAGTAGTATCTTTATGACTGTGGAGTTTCTACACATAAAAAGATAGGACAGTTCTATCACAGTCGTAAAGATACTACTAAACGTACACAAAAGTGTACGTTTATGTTAGTGAATCAGGCTCATACAATTTTATTGATAAACTTATACAGCTCAGAAATTATTGTGTGTGGGAATCTGGTTTCAGCAAATAGTTTGTGTTTGCGCATTACCAAGTCTCCAGATATGATTTCATTAAAATCTACGTTTCCATCACACTTCAGAATCACTTGGTTTGTGTTTTCTAACTGCTGATCTATTTTGACATATTTGAACAGTTCATTCGTAAGAGCCAGAGAAAGGATTCTTGTATCTCAATCGACCAGTATAATCATTACATAACCCAAGCCATTGGTCATATGGACCTTTGTTTGTGACAAGGAAAGATAATGTGCAATCATTTACATCAAACACCATGCACAGTGAAGTCCACTTAGGGCTTCACAAGAAGCAATTGAGAGATGTGGTGTGGGTTAAAGAGTTTTATTAAGAAATTAATTGCATTTTTATTCATTCATTTAGTAAATATTACATTTCAGTTATTACAGGGTCAAATAATCCATTAGTCAGTATTTCAAAACAAGTCAATCTACCACATTAATGAAAAAAACAAGTGAGAGAAAATACAGCAAGAGTGCCACATAAAGAAGACTCCTAACCTAAATCAGTAGGGGTTTAGGCATTAAAATACAATGTATTCAATAAGCAAGGTAAGATGTCAGTTTAAGATACCCAAATCAAGGGTTCTGGTAAGAGAATGAAAGTGCATAGACCTGAAGCCATAGTACATTAGCAATAGAACATTTTAAAAGCTGGATAATATACTTAGCTATAAATCAGCAGGCGTGCCTAGTCTCGTGGTAAGAAATGGAAAAGAAGGGTTCTGATGCATTCTCTCCTCTAGACCTGACGAAACTAAAGAACACACTGATATATTTCTTCCAAAAAGTTATTTGCAACAAATCTTGCGTTCCCTATTCTCACCAACCAATCAATCAATCCTCAGCAAACTCTGAGAGCAGTTAAACCATCTAGTTTCTCATGTCTTCACAAAGGAGCACAGAATAGAATCCTTGAATTATTACACTGATCACATCTTGTGGTTTTTGACACAAGTTGCATTGCCAGCCATCTCCTCTCCTCCCGGTAAGGACCTCACTATCAGTTGTCTAATACATATGAAAAGCCTATTCACTAACTAACAAAAGGCTTCTGAAGAACTACAGCATCTACAGTGAAAAGAGAAAAACATCTTGTGAAAATGAGTTTAAATGTGAAAAAAATGTCTATATGTGATTACCTACTACAAATTTGTGTCTATTGTGCATGTGTTATTCAGCATTGACATTTTCCCTTTTCAGCAAAATACATTTAATTGGCAACATGAGCACATTTACACCATCATAGGTATATACATTTAGTTGTGTGTTACAAAAATTACAACCTGCAGCCTTTCCTTCCCCACCAGCAAGATTGTCACATAGCTCACCTTGAAAAACATCCTCTCACTTTGGAGTCAAAGAAAGAAATGTAAATACCAATCCCCATTTTAAAAGAAATAGCACTTTGTCAGAAGACAGACTGGAATGTGTCCTCTGTGTTTGAATGCACTGAAAATGTACTAAGGTAAAAACAAAATTTAAAAGCATGTTTATGCTCTTTCACATTTGGAGATCCAGCATGTCAATTGAAAACATCAAGCGGAACACAATGAAGACATTAGGTATTCAGTAGTATCCACATGTGCATGTGCATTGTCCAAATGCTTATGTACTTAGAGAGGTAGCCAGGCCCCTCATTTCACAGATTTCATTGAGTCCATTAGTAGTGCTCATCAGAATGTCAGTCAATCTGCATTACTACACTGTGGGAGGTGTTTTGAGATTGACGCCCCAGGTATCATGTTTCAGGACTTCCACCACAGCCAGCATAGGTAATCCTGAGAATGTTGGGCTTACACATACTGTTTGCCCAGCAGAGCACCTTCAATTCTACAGCAAATGTGAATGCAATGTTGGTAGTTGTGCTGTGTGACAATTTATTTGGCAGACCCACGATCAACCATATTGGTGGAGAGTATGGAAGTTAACTCTTGCACAGCAATAATGATCTTCAATTTCTTTGAAAACATTTTTTCTGCCATTACTTATTGGATTTTGGTCATTCTGGTAACATTTATTAAAATATACAATTTTTTTCAAATAGGTTAGGGATTTTTCTTAGGTTGTGTTTTCACTTTGTTACTGTTTGTGTGCTGGATAAATAATTCACAAATTGCCTAAAGTTAAGCCTGACTGCATTTGTGCCAAGCTACCAGAGGGTTAAGCACAAGAGAATTTAGTGACTTTTGTGGTTCATCTGGCAAGGATTGTTGTTGCTTCAACCCTCCTCATCCAATGAGATAATTTCTTACACTATGTAATAATACAGTATAAGAGACACGTTTTCCATTTGTCAAATTGTCTTACTATAGAAATAGGCAAACAATATTATTAAAAGGTTAAAAGAAATCAAACTGCTTGTTCCTTTTATTGACGGCTACATTCATGCAAAAAGTATAACAAGAATGTTAGATGAGGATGACAATATTCAATAAAAGTGATATGAGTAAACGTATATTTATCAACCACACTTTGTGCCTGATATAGTAACTGAAACCATATATATAACGCCAAACAATATTATAAGATTATTTCATATTGTATGCCAAAAGACACCACTCATGATTGATGGATTGTAACTAGAGGTGACATTTCACATCAATTAAATGATCAACGGTATTGCCTGATAAAATTAGTAAATTGCCACAAACTGCTTTTAACACATTTGAGACAAACCATCAAAATTGGAAATACCTATAATATACATATAAAATAAGCTCAAGGTTTAGACCTCACAGAAAGCAATGTTCCAGCAGTTTTTTTAAAACGTACACCGATTAGATTTTATTGCACCTTACACCAAGCAGCCATTTGAATAAATGCCCACATTAAAATAAGGACTTTTTAGTACCACAAGAATAGTCCAAATTCGATATAATCTTATTTAATGGTGTAGTGTAGTTCTTATAGTCCCAATAGGCCCTGCGCATTGGAATAAAATAAACGATAGTTTAGACGAAGGACTGAGGTCGACTAGGTCTCTATTGAATATGTTAGACTTAATTGTGTGTGCCAGCTAGCTCAGAGGTCATTAGAAATGTTCTCGAATAAACAAGACGGCTCTAACTTTCCTGTATAGACAAGAAGGGATTAGCTTCTGACAACCATATCACATGATAGCTTTGTTCCCCCTGCAATAAGGAATATCTCCAGAGTCGCGGAAACAATAGATAGCTATTTTACTCAGTCAATCCTGCATGCTTCGTTTCACCAGAAATGCAGAGAAATAGAGAGACGGGCGTTTTCAATAAAAGGGATATTTATTGAGCAGTCTTCTTTCTCATGCAAGAGAAATTAATTGCCACAATTGCAATACTTGTCATAAAGTAAAGTGCGTACAGTGAAAGGAGTATTATGAAATAATACTGTAAAAGTATTTATATGGTTTCTAAGCCATAAGATACTTAAAATGGATAAAATACATACAATGATAAAATAATGACTAAACGTACTCAACAGGTGTTTCTAAGATACGCCTACCCCAGTGTACCTAACCTAAGCCTAGTATATGGGAAGGAGTAGATGAGTTACAGTTTTTGCCAAGAATCTGAATCAAGAATTCTCTATGGGTCTAATCAGCTCCGTACCTTAGGTATAGAATGAAGGAGGTCTTGTATCTCTCTCTCAAGACTCGATCTCTCAGAAACGCGCAAGGGTGACCGGTAAACACTGGAGCTGGATTTCTCGGCAGCAGAAAAGACAGCGTCTCTCTCAGTGCGTCAGCAGGGAGGGTCGGCTTCCTTCGGCACTCGTTTCAGCAGGGCGTCGGGCAAGTAGATAGCCGTTCTGCTCCAAACCACTGTGTGTTGCTTAAGGCAGATGTTGGTATATTTATACCTGGAAGGTGCCGAGTTTGACGTAAGGTTGGACATAAGACGTCACTAAGAGCTGGCAGTTCTTTCAGGGCTCTCAGGAGTTCTAGGACAAATCAAAACAGAAGCAGGGGGAATTCCCGGGATGCTGGAGGCTTGGTTTGTTTAAGAACGCGTGTACTTTCTAGGAGTCTATGGGAGTAGTCTTGCCGTATTTGGACTGCATTGGCAATGACTTAATATGGATATGATTCTTATGCCTTTATAAGGATATGATTTGTTATAACCACATAAGGGCATAAATCGGGAATATCTAATTAGGGTCCTAGATACATTCACAACACCCACTCCACGTATAATGTCCATCATTACTAAATACTAAGCAATACTAAACATATAACGATGCATGTGTTTTTCAGCCCACCCCAAAATACATAGCTAGCATTTAAAATGGTATATACACGAAAAAATAAGTATAGTACTGTACGTTTTTGAAAGCAGTGGTCATTCAGATAATGCATTTTTTGTACATTTAGAATGTTGACTGAATGAATCACGAAATTTTCATTTATGAAATGGCTCTTAATACAGAAGAGAAGGTTGAGACCATCTCATCACATATTTATACAAGACTGTACATATGCTAGAGGCTAAGTCAAAATATTGTCTCTAGATATTTTAAAAATAGAAATCTTGTTCTCTAAGAATAGTTCTACTTTAAGCAGAGTATCATGTGCCAAAAAAAAGGATGAATATTTTGGGAACTGGAGAAAAAATAATTATGCTTTCGGGAAGAAAAATAGCTCCAATGTTTTTTAGAAGTTCTGTTTATCAAAACTGAAGGCCGAATTCAAAGTTCAGGGAACGCTGTGTGCTCGCTGTTTCAAAAATTATTCTTGTTGTTAGGAGAGAACATTAACTCAGATAGGCTGGTAAAAAATTTGTTTACAACAGTAAGTAAAAGTTGGACCAAATCTGAAAAAGTGGAAATAGTGCATATGTGCGATGCTTTGCCATCATCGGTGTTTAGATCAGCAATGGTCACGGAAGGTTGTACCTGTGTGCCGCTTTCATCTCGTACCTCACCGTCACCTAATAGTAATGGTGAGTTCTCAACGAATGCCGTCATCAGAATGGGTAGCCGCTGGGGACAACATGAGCCGTTACCGAACCAAGCAAAGTATCAACATCCATAGGTACTGCTGATGGGAGTGTGTGACAGACGTCTAACACACATTCTTCTCCGCAAAGCAAGCATCGTAGAACAGGTAGGATGCAATCTTGCCAGATTGGTTTGAATGAAAGAAACCAGGTAGTATTCAGATCTGTTAGCCGAGCCAATCCGAGGACTTTAGTGATCCGCTCTCGGTATTGCATTGCTAGGATCGTGTCTTCCATTGTAGCCTGAGTTTTGTCTGTGACGTGACTTGCCTATCGGAGCAGAAGGAACAAAAATAAGATTCCCGCTATGAGTCCCAAGATCAGAGGCAGGCCGTTGAACACAGAATGCACAAAATTCGGTAAGATGACCAGAACTGCTTCAAAGGGTGTTAGCAGTCCCGAAAAAAATTGTCTTAAATACATGTGCAATGCCACTGGTATCTGACATGTTTAAGATTTGACTTAACATTTCTACGAAATGCACTGGGCAATTTGTTGATAATAATGCATGTATCTCTGCTGCTGTCCTTGCAACTTGCAGATCATACGTTTCTCTAGACGAGGTTAAAGGCACAGTTGTTTGTAAAAGAATAGACTTCATTCTGCTTAAAGTATCAATTCGAATAGAAGAGATATTCAAAGAAGGCCATATTGCCGCCTCCATGTCTGGTTTGCTGTTTGGATACAATACTTGCATACAACAAGTGACCATGGAAGTAACGCTCATGAGATAGGCTTTTCCTGGCTCCATGCCACAACAGCTGTGGTCACTTATAAGAACGTAGCTGCAGTTGGAAAGCTGTCTGAAAAAAGGCTCTATCTGTGTAGCAAGGGTGCTGTGCAGGTGACATGAAAGGTTATTTGAAGAACCTTCGCAGGCTCCATGCAAGTTAATTCCTTGACACAGAAGTGTACCGCTTAATGATTTTTTACAGTTGTTACCACTAAGAAATACTTCTTTCTTGCAACCACTCCAACATCTATGTGTATAAGGCAAATTCCAGGTTGACTTGATGTATCCTTTACCCAACCTTTCATACAGGCCTGCTGGTACATACTTTTCAGTTTCAATACTTTTGGCAGTATTGAAACTGAAAAGTTGTTATCGGGATTGTAATGGTGCCATGTATTATCCATTCAATGACCGGTCGTTCTGACATTGTCAATGGTAATTTTGCTCAGCACCGTATAGTCTGCCCCTCTTTGTGCCAAAGAGATTTGTTTATCAGTAAGGTTAAAGATAGAAAATAATGACGTTGTGTTGATTAGACGCCATGGCACGTTGCCTGAACGTAAATTTTGTAACGTCCAGCCTAACTGTACAATAGAACGTAATTGGGACTGGCAATGTTGTAACATTAGCATATCCTGTTCTATTATATCAATAGCAGATGATACAATGCTGTCCAGTGAATAAATTCTGGAGGACAGAGTCGTTAACCAATTGTCCACTACAGAAAGTGATTTTTCCAAATTAATACGATCAATTTCTCGTATTTTTTCAGCAGTTTCAATTTGTGTTACTTTCCAAGCTTCGTTGTAAGCTGCGTATATACCGGCATATATGAAACCTTTTTGACGCTGTTTGCGAGGTCCCAGTAAGAAATCTTGCAAGTCAGCACCTTCTTTAAGTAAAGTTAAGTGTTGCTTAATTTCGGGTAGGGTGGATTTCTGTAGCCATTCGAGGCATAGTTTTCCTACACTGTATGTTGTAATTATCCCTGGATGTTGTCTCTGGGAATATCTTGGGTCTGGCCTATTCTGTTTGAACCCCTTTATTTTGTTCAGGAATCTATCTTGACAGTTATTAGTGTCTGTTGGCCAGCTTAACCATTTTCTCCAATCAGGATTTGTTCTGTTTTGTTTTAAAATATAGGACACGTCTAACCCCTAATCTGTAGTGTTATTTCTATCAGGCATAGGCTTTGGTATAGACGGGTTGTTTAAATCTTTTATCTTGACTAGGCCAAGACAGGTTGTTTGTTAAATGGTATCATTCAGGAACATTATTTGTTCTGGGATCATGCAGGCTCTGAATAATGATTCTATACCTTGTACCTGCCATTCTTTTGTACCCCAGACAGTTTTTGTCTCAATGTTGTTTCTCAAAATTCAAAACCAAATGTAGAAATTTTTTCATAAAACTTTTCAGAATAAATCAGTTTAGTGTTTCTCAACATGTTTTTCATTCCTGTCTTATTCATAATTTTAAAATAGAACGTTTCTGGATCAGTGATATTAAACCCTGAGAAGTATGGGAATTTCTCATAAAATGTTTTCGAACTGCCTTTTGGCGGAGTTGGACAATGTTCCCACTGATTATAACTGAACACATTTCTAGGATTAGCAGATTTATGCAAATAATGATGCCCAAAATGATTAAAGCAATACATTTCTTCACAATTCGATGAACCCTGTAGATAATCATGTTCTGTATATTTTGCTGACATTTCTAAATCTGACATCATATTATTAATATTTTCAAAGTCCCAATCATCAGAGAAAGTACTAGGTGATACAAAATCACTTAAAGAAATCTTGAACTGGTGTGGATATTTCAAGAGTTCAACTGGGCCATAGATTTCGTAATCAGTATTGTCCCATGATACACCACCAGGTATAGGAATGACTGTGATGTTCACTGATGATAGTTCTCTTGTTTCAACGTGAGCGGATCTGTGAGGTTTTAGAACCAAGTTGATGTTCTGACTTGCTGTGTCCATTGTACTGTATTTTCCATTAATCATTCTTCCTAAGCTTAAAACTAAGATGAGCCAGAGCAGGAGGAAAAGTACACCTAACAGTTCCATCCAGGGTGAAATCAGATATGTTTCTCAAAGTTGATGAAAGAGTTCTGTAATTTCGTCTTTGAAAGATTTGTTTGCTGGCTTGTCTCCATGTTCACTTGGATTATCGGAAAAGTCGTTGAAATTGATAAAGTAGCCAGATGCACTTCTGTCAATGTTGGAATTGTTCCAGATTTTCATTAATCTTTTAATTTGCTTCTTCCTTTTTCATATTAGCATAGTCTGAGGCTACATTATTATAGACAGGTGTTTCTTGACGAACTGTTGCAATTTGGGTTTCAAGAGGCACAAGTTCCATGGCTTTGTTGCATAATCCTTTTTTATTCACTGCAGGTTTATCAAATGTGATTAGCCTCTCAGTTTGAACCTCTTGGATTGTAGCAAGGTTTGGTCTTCTGCTACTTCTTTGGAGTCCACTGGGCCTACTACATATTATTAGCCACATGGTTGTGGTTTTACCAGATCGATTGATACAACTCAATTCTCCTTTTTACCAGCAAGGGGCGGTAGTACGACTGATCTTGTTACGCTGATAGCTAAGACAGGTACTGCTTTTCTGGAAGAAGGCCCAAATTCCTTCTTCACCGTGATCTTTTCTCTGACCAAATCCCCAATCTTTGGAATTCAGACAGGTCTTGCTGGGACAGGTGGTTTCTCTTCAGTTGCCGTTGTCTTCAGCTTTGTGTTACTTAGACTTCTTCTTGTTTCATTTAAGTCTTGTAAAACAGCCAAACGATCTTTGATATCAAAAGCTTTTTGTTTGATCACTGAAGTCTGACAATCGAAATCTTCGATTATCATTCTTGTACCAAACAAAAGTTCATACGGAGTGATTCCACCCAGAGAATTTCTTGGCAGATTGTTAAGACTACGTTGGACACTTATTAGATGTTTGACCCACCCAACACCTGAACCTAATACCCTCGCTGTTATAGATTGCTTTATGTCACGGTTTTTTCTCTCCACTACTGCATTTCCCTCAGGATGGAATAGACTAGAGTACTGCAATGCCCATGCTGGCCATGGCCTCCTTGTAAGCTTGAGAGCTAAACGCAGGACCCTGGTCAGAATGTAGCATGCCAATATGTATGTGCCAATAAAGACTCGCAAATCTTTTATAACAGTTCTGGCGTCAGCCGAGCGCTGGGGCCTCATCAAAATTAATCTCGTGCAGGAATCCACTGCGACCATGATATATTTATAGTTGCCATCCCTTTGTAAGGGACTACAGTGGTCCAGGTAAACACATGCTAATGGTTTGTCTGAGATTACAAAAGGGCGTCTGTGCAGGTCGTTTTACTGTTGATACCTTCATTTTTTGGCATATTTCACATTCTAAAACATAGTTTCTAGTCTTTTTTCTCATGCGTGGCCACCAGTATCTCTGTTTTAATAATGATACTGTGGCGGAAACACCTGCATGTGCAGAGGCGAGCCCTTCGTTTGCCTCTAATATTAGTCCTAACCTATGTTCCATGTTTGGAATTACCCTACCCCCCACTCCAGGGATTACAGCAAAAGGAACATTGTTTGCATCAGTTTTGTATGAGTACTTTACTGGAAAGCCTTTCGGGAGTGTCTTACACCATACTGCCTTTCACTCATCTGAGGAACTGTGAAGTAAACAGCAGCGTTTAGCGACTAACCCACAGCGCTACCCGCATCCATTGTAAACAAATCTGAGATCGAGCAACGCCTTCCGCCACAAAGGCTCGGCGTCTACATCGTGCAACGCCGACTATTGCAAACCAACAAGAGGTGGCGTCCCACTTTAGAGAAGCTAGGCGCTCCGCGCCCACTGAACGCTTAAAACGCCAGCATCAATCACCCCTTTAAAAAGGAGATCCATAACCTGCTAGAAAACGCTTTGGCTGTAAAACACAACCTAAGGAGTCCCCCAAAAGAAATCGATTTGATGATCAGTTATAAGTGACACTGCAAAACAAAAAGGTACCCAGCCCCGAAGCCCGGAAGACGAGCCTGAACAAGTATATAGACAGGCTCAGAAACGCGTCGGCTTACAGGCTCTTGACCTTTCATTCGTCTTAAATCCGAATGTTTTTTTACTGCGCATAAGGCTCTTGTGTTTTGTCATAAATACATTGAATGCTTATTGTACTAGCCGCCCCTTGCGCAATCAGGCCAAAAGAAAGAGAAAAATCAATTATTCCAGTGGCCTGTCATAAAATATGTGGACAGGGTACTTTCAACCTTATTGAGCAATTTTTGTCTTAAATGTTTTTTCGTGTAAAATTATATGAATGTGTAATTCTTTTTTGTCTTTCTAAGTAATGTGTAATTTGAGTTATTGTAAATATATGTGTTCCAGTGCAGGACAGTAAGTAATTCTTCGGACTGTCATAGTATTTGTAAAAATCATTACATGTACTTTTCCTAAATTTCTAAAACATAAAGGTTGTACATAAGGATTAAACACCTTAGTGTATGATTCTGCCCTAAATAAAAATTGAGCAGAACAAATAAACGAGTGACCGGGTCTTCCTCTTTTTTCAAATTACACCATACTGAAGCACTGACAGCTAGCAGTATATCGCTGTCTATTTTTGTTTTTGACCGGGTGATTGCAGCTACGGACGCCGTTTGCACAGCTGCCTTCGCGGCCTCATCAGCCAATGAATTCCCTGCAACGTGAACGCCATCACGCTGATGACTCAGTGTATGTATCATGTGAGTCTTTTGTAGTTCTTTCTGAAAAAGAACTACTTGTTCCGAAAGCATTTTATGTTTTATTGTGCCTCCTTTTGCATCTTTGAAACCATTTTGAACCCAGTTCTGCAAGTATTCATTGTAGGACTGGACGCAGTAATATGAATTGCACACTATTAGTGTAGGGAATTTGCGATCAGTATTTTCAAGCGCCATTTTAAAAGCCTGTAGTTCAGCTTGCTGAGTTGTACAATCTCCTAGTGATTGAGTTTTAGTGACCTATGGTCTAAATTTTCCTTCATGCCATCGACCTTTAACAATCGCGCAAGCAGCAGTATATGCATGTTTACCCCCAACTGCGGGCTGTGCTGAACTGTCTGTATATATTATACAGCCGTAATGTTCCAGAGGCAGAATCTCAGTCGGCAGAAGACATTCGTATTCGTATTGGAGAAATTCTTGCGTTTTTAAGTTAGGATCAAATTCGTATACAACGTCTGGTGCAGCAAGAGAATTAACCCATTGTATCCATCTCGGATGTAACGCTTTAGCATTTGGAATGCTTGCTCTTGTTACTGCTTCTAAAGCAGGTACTGGTGTAACGATTATTATACGTTTACCTTGTGCTAGGGCTCTTTCTTTTGCTACAGCAGTTTGTACCGCAGTTAGAATTTTTTCAGTAGAACTGAATTTCATTTCAGCTTGTGTGTACAAGTGTGATTTGTAAGCTATTGGTACTGTTTCTCCCTCATTAGAGTTCAGGTATGTAAACTTTTTGTGTGTTTTTGAGTCCAATTAATTGGTTTGAAATCAGGTTTTATTAATTCGTAGAGCGGTTTAACCCTCTCTGCATAATTTAGAATGTAAGTTCTTCCGAAGTTCAGGAAACCTAGAACTGATTGTAGGTTTTTCAGCGTTTTTGGAGCACTGCACACTTCTCTAAGAAGTTGTCTGCTAGGCTTTTGCCTTCACTTGATAATTCATATCCTAAAAATAGGACAGTCTGGTGGGCAATTCGTGACTTTTTAAAGTTACATTTGTACCCTTCAGATGCGAACCCAAGTATGATGGTGTTCACTCTTTTCAAGTGTGTCTCCAGGTCATTGTCTGTAAGATAGATGTCATCGACATAGGATAATGCCTCATCATCGTACATTTGTAGCAACTCTGTTACCCTGGCTGAAAATAATCCTGGGCTGTTCTTGAATCCCCGTGGGAGACAACAAAATTGCTTTTGGGCCCCCATGCTGGAGAAAGCGGTCAAATACCTGCTTTCTGGTGCTATGTTTTGACAGAAGAAACCAGTTGAAATATCTAATGTCGTTTTATATTTTTTGCGCACGATATTAATCGTTAGTGCTGCACTGTGTGAGTTTTGTACTGCAAATGTTTTGCAACAGGAGTTTAAGTGTCTGTAGTCCAATACTAGACGAAGATATGAATTGTCTGGTTTGGAGACAGGAAACAAAGGATTATTCATTTGTGAGTTGCATGTTTCAATCACCCCCTGGTACTCAAGTTGATCTAAGATCTCCCTGACTCTCTTTTTAGCTTCTCGCTTAACAGGATACTGTCTTTGTGCAGTGGGTTGATTTTTTAACTGGATTTTATGGTGAGGAGAATCCTCATCTCATCCTACATGATTTTTATATAATGCAGGAGCTTGGGCCACTGCCCCTTTTCTAGCATATGTGTATTTTTTATGAATTGGAATGTGATTTGAGAAAGCAGGCATGATCCTTTCTTCGCCATGTGGGCACTCCCTAACAAACTCTGGTGGCCAGTCTTTCTCTGCTAGAAGGATATCATAACCTTTAGATAGATTCTCCCAGAAGAGACCTTTTATTTTCCTAGTTTTGTCCCCCTCTATACGTAATGTTATTTCATATAGTTTATGGGGCACGCTAACTCTGGTGTTTGCAGTTTCCACCTGAATGTATTCATTCGTGTCCACTGTCTGGAGAAGATTCGTCAGGATCTTGCGAGCTATGGTCACTTCTGCTGCGCTGTCTAGCATTGTTTGGGCCCACTCTCCGTTCTTGAGTTGTGTCCTCAGGATCCTCGGCATGTTTTACTTTAGTACTGGCTACCTTCTTTTTGGGAAATTGTAATTTTTTACTTTGATGAGCAGGTTCTTTGTATTTGGACTTGACACGCTCTTCTTTATGTTCTTTTTTTTTTTTTTTTTTTTGTCCTCATATATGCCACCAGAATTCGTATGCTCTAGATGGGTCTCGCTGTTGCCTCTTATACTGGTATTTTCGAATCCGCCCTGGAAACAGTATCATAGCAAACAGGGATGTCCCAGAGGTAGGCTGTTTTCCTTATCCTACTCCCCCTAGCCTATTTTGGGAGCCCTAAGCCCGGGGGAGGACAGAACCGACACAACCTCTGGCATAATCATCGGACCGTTTACTTGTTTAGCCAGACCACCAATTTAGACCAGACATTCTCAGTGTTCTCATTACGTCCAACCATGTCCATCTTACATACTTCCATTATATATTTTAAGCATACTGCAAATCTGGGGTGAGCTGTTGACTTCCACTCCATACAGACTTGTCTCCTAGCAATGACTACTACGTAGAAGATAAACTGGGTATCTAGGCTATTAATGTTATAGTCTTTCAATAAACCAAAGAAAACAAGTCTGGGTGAACATATAATAGTTGTTAACAGTACATCACCCAAAAAATCAATTATCGCTCTCCAGTAGTCCTGAATAGCTGGACAGTCCAAAAAAATATGAATATCGTCAGCTGCACTGTGGTTACAACGGGGACAGTAATAATTATTATGTGTTATCTTGTGCAATTTGGCCGGGGTCCAATATACTCTATAAGCTGTGAATAGATGGTTACGTCTTAAATTGGCTGGTTTAATTAGCCTCTGAGAAAGGAAAAAGAAGTGTGACCACATTTTACTAACTTCTTCGGGAGGATCAGCTATACTGTTTTCCCATAATTTTATCACCTCCAAGTCTAGTTTGTTCTCCTCATCCTTAATTATCGATTTATACCAAAACGATACTTCTTTTATCCATTTCCCGCCTCTACCAACTGCATCAAGAATATCTGGGTCTTTTTCCCGTTGCAAATTCTGACTTGACCACCAAGCAGATAGTTGATAATATTTAAACCTGGTCAGCTGACCATTTGTGAGTTGTATTAAAGAATTCCAATTCATAAGGCCTGAATCTACCTAAAGATCTCCCCACTTTTGTAGTCCGGCTGTTTTCAAGGGTTGTGAAAGTTGATCTTGGAGACATAGGGGTGTACCCGGGGAATCCCAGATTGGGGTGTGTGTGATAGTATGGAATATCAAACACCTTCCGGATAAACCCCCAGTTTTTAAGTGCAGTCTGCAGTATCTTAAGTCAAATTTTTTTAAAAAAATTCTGGTCTCCGAACTTGAATAGAAAGTAATCATGGTCATAAGGTAAGTCATTTAATAAAGCTTGAAACAAGCGGCCCTGTGATGATGCGTCTAACGTGTTCGCAAGTAGCCTAAAGTTTCTAAAGTGAAACGCATGACAGTATGATAGTAGGTCTGGAAGGGCTAAACCTCCAATTTTTAAACCCCTTCTCAATTTTTTCCAAGCTATTCTCGATGACTTAAAGGCCCATATAAATGATCCGATCTTACCCTGTAAAGTATTGATATCTTTTGGAGAAAATGATAAAGGGATGCAATTATATAAAAAGGTCAATTTGGGAAGAATTGTCATTTTAATAAGGTTAACACGGCCATAAATATTTAAAGGCAGGTTCCCCCATCTTGTTAGAGTTTTGTTAATATCTTTGACCACAGTCTGCCAACTAAATGATGTTATGTTTTTTAGCGCTTGAGTTAAATAAATTCCCAAGTATCGCATTTTATGTTTTACGCCCTGTATGTGTATGTTATTATTCCAGCCCATTATCTCCGTTTTCTCCTTATTAATCTGATAGCCTGACAACTTCCCAAATTCTTCCGATAAAGAAAATAACCTAGATATTGCCACTGAGTGATTAGAGGTATACAAGAGAAGGTCATCTGCATACAAAGCAACTTTCAGTGACATATTACCAAGCTTAAAAGGTTGAATTATATTATCATCTCTGATTCCACAAACAAAAGGCTCCATGTAAACATCAAACAAAAGAGGGGATAAAGGGCAACCTTGTCTAGTACCTCGGGATATGTCAAACCAATCAGATAGTATTCCGTTAACTAAAACTTTTGCCTTTGGGTTATAATATAGTGATTTAACCGCCTTAATAAAAGTTAGAGGGAGCCCAAATGCCGACATTGCGGCCCATAAATACTTCCAGTTGACCTGATCAAAGGCCTTAGCCGCGTCAATCGCAACCAAGGCCAACGGGAGGTTTTTATCATTGGCATAATCTATGGCCCCTATCACTTGGAAAGTTAATTCGTTTAATTGTCTTCCTGGAATAAAGCCTCTTTGATCAGGGTGGATTATAGATTTTATAATCTTTGATAATCTGGTAGCTAAAATTCCGGAATAGATCTTCATATCCGTATTTAACAGTGAAATTGGTCTGTAGGACTCTATTCTCTTTGGGTCTTTGTTAGGTTTTACTATAAGCGTTATAGTAGCTTCTGCCCAAGAGAGGGGAACAGAGTAACCATGAATTAATAAGAGGTTAAAAAGTTCCCTAAGTGTAGGTAATAATTGATCTTTATTATCCATATAAATCTCCACAGGCTACCCATCTGAACCTGCAGCTTTCCCTCGTTTCATTCTCTTCAATTGATTTAGTATTTCCCCTTCTGTGATCTCACTTTCCAAGTATACCTTATCCAATTCAGACATTTGAGGTAAGTTTTTTGATAACAACCAAGTTTCTAAGTCATCCCCCTTGGGGTCTTTATCTTCCATATAGAGGCTTCTCATAAAGGACCTCGCTTCCTCTCTAATCTCTGCATCTGTCTCTATCAAGTCTCCTGTCTGCCTTTGTAATATGGTTTTAATATTGTTCCTCGTTCTCTCTTCTCTAGATTTCCAAGCTAAGAGGGCTCCACATTTTTCTCCGTATTCGAAGTTTTTTAGTCTACTGGTCTCCCACTTTTCTTTAAGAATTTTCTCATCCGAAATTTTAAGCTGAAGTTGTAATTCAGTAAGTTCCTTCTCTATCAGGTGAACTCTCCTGGAGTCAGTTAAAATTGCGTTTTGTAGCTCTAGATCCTTTCTTGTTATTGCCACCAGGTCTTCCCTTCTTTTTGCTTTCATACTCTTTCTCTTGTAAGTCATTAAAGAGCCTAAGACTCTTCTCAGAAAGGCCTTATATGCCTCCCATACTACCTGGGGAGTAGAAGTACCTGAATTTATTGTAAAAAATTCTACCGTTTTATCTTTGACTTCACTTTTTATTTGATTATCTAATAAGAGTGATCTCTCTAGGGTCCATCTTGTTTTTAAAGGAATTAAGTTCAGTTCAATTACCATTTCCAGTACTGTATGATCTGACATCCCTGTCGGTATAAAGGAAAGGTAATTGATATCTGTGAGAAGATGCTGGTCAACTAAAAGGTGGTCAATCCTAGAATAATTCTTATATTTCTTGCTGTAGTAGGTAAACCCTGGTAAGGTTCTGTACTTTTTTCTCCATACATCTAAGAGACTGAAGTCCTTCATTATAGCGTCTAGGGTAGAGAGTGATTTCGAGGGAGCGTGATATTTGGCTTTAGAGGTTCTGTCTAACTTTTGGTCAAAGACCAGATTAAAGTCGCCTCCCAAGATGATTGGGCCGGTTGTCCCTAATAATGCTATCTCTAGCTTAGATAGTGGGCCCGGGTTATCATCATTCGGACCATAGTACGCTGCCAGTGTATATGGGATGTTTTGAATGTATATTACTGCTACCAACCATCTTCCTGATTGATCTGTCTCGTATTTTTTTAGACTTATCCCTCTATTCGCTCGGATTATGATGGAGACTCCCCTTGTAGTACCCGATTGCCTGGAACAGATTAGTTCCTGGACCCACCTTAAATTCTTAAAGAGAGAACTGCAGATATCTGCCTCTAAATGGGTTTCTTGTAGCATTATAAGATGTGCTTCTGAATTTTTTTAAAATTCACAAATTCTATTCTGTTTAGTTTTTTCCCCCAGACCGTAAATATTCCATGACAGGACTTTAAGCTTATATGGATTACTCATAAGTCTATTATCCTCTCATACCCATCCATAGCTATGTACAAAATGTGTTCATCTATATATGAGGATTTTTTATTTTTTCCCCTTGCTCCCTCCACCCAGTGAACACCCTCCCCCCTGAGGAACCCCCCCCAACATACCAGACGATGGCTTCGCCTTTCGGAGCACCTAGGTGAGTCCCCTGACCAAATCAAATATGTTATAGCGAGTGAAAATTAAATCATTAAATAAGTCGTGTCCCCTATACTGTTGTTTAGTGTTTCCATGCTTCAATTTACTCTCTCCTTTTTTTTTTTTTTTTTTTTTTTTGTAAGGAGTAATAACAAAATCTGCCCTTTATTGATCTTCCTGATCACCTCTCATTCGGTCTAAAAGATTATCGACCTCTTCTGGCTGAGAAAAACTACAGGTCTTATTCTTCCACATAATCCTGAGCAAGGCAGGAAATCTCATCTGCACGTGCGCCCCCAATGACCTCAAGTCTGGCATTCTGGTGCCCAGCTCCCATTGTCTCTGTGCAGTTCTTGCACCTATATCAGACCTGATAAGATAAGGACTGGACCGATAACGAAGATCTGTTTTTGAAGGGCATCTCCCCAGAATAAGCTCCTTGACGCTATATGTTTAAAAGTTTACTAATATTTTTCTAGGTGCTTTCCTGTCTGTGCGTCTCTTATAAGGATCTCTATGCACCCTTTGAATTTCGGCTTCCAAGTCTAAGTCTGGGCGATCTTTTAAAACGCCTTCTCTCAGGAGTTTACAAACAAATCCTTTTATGTCCTCCAACTCTTCCCCCTCTGGTATTTTCAGAATCCTTAAATTGTTCCTTCGTGCTTGAGTCTCCAATCTCTCGATGTCCATAGCCAATGATCTATTTTAGGCCTTCAAAGTATCTATTTCTTTTAAATTTCCATGTACAGTTTTATTCAGTGCAGCTGCTTCTGTTTCCAGATTCCCTGTACGAAGAGTAACCTCCTCTAACTTAGATTCCAAAAGGTCGAATCTATCATGTATTGTTTTTTGATTATTTTCTGATATCTCAAATTTTGACATCATATCGCTTCTCAAAGATCGAAAGAGATCCCCCAAGCGATCGTTCTCTTGCTCACACGAATCTTCAGAGCCTCTCCTCGTTCCGTTAAGAGCTGGAGCCGGGTCTGATTGATTAACCTTATTAAGATCCAGTCTCCTAATTCCCTCACCTGCTCCCTTTGAACTACTTTGTGCAGGTTTGGCTGTTACCGGCTGACTCTTGGGTCTAGTGTCCTGCTTTCCTTGCACATTATCACCAGAGGTTGCTTTATTTAAATTAGCAGGAGTAGATGGTGCGGGGGGTACACTTGGATTTTTAAACTCAGGAAAATTCGACTGAACCTGTTGCTGCTCTAAACCAGCTGATTTCAAAGTCTCCGCACCCCCCTCTTCCTCACATGTCACTCCCCCAGCATTTTCCATGTTACCCAAGTTCTCCAAGGGCCCAAAACGATTTTTTAGAGGTATAGTGCTAGTACTATCCTCCATTTGCGCGGAGGAACTAGCCTGATCTAGAACCTTAAAGTAGGATTTGAGTGAGGGGGTGCTCTTCACCACTTGATTTTCAAGGGTTACTCCCTTAGATTTTTTTACTACAGTAGTTTTTTTGTTTTTTCTTTTACAGGGGGTTAATGGCATAGGTCTTTCCCTCTATTCAAATTCCAAGGCACCTCTCTCTTTTAACTCTACCCTGGATCTCAACTGATACTTATTCCTTCTTATTGGAGGGGTGTTCCTTTTTCTTACTGTATTTGAAATTATATCTACAGTGGCAGGCTCGACTGCTGCAGTTAAGACAGTTTCCGTTATCTTTTTTGTTGACTCAACAGGTTTCAACAAAGCCGGCTCCTGTACTGATCCTATCTTCAAAAGTGCAAAATTGTTTTTGATAATTGGAGCCTCAGTCTGCGTTTGATCCATACAACCCTGCCTCCCAAAGGAAAACCCGTGATTTGCTACTTGCCCCCCTTTCTCACCACACCTTACCGCAAATGGGTAGAGCCTCTTCCCAGTCTCCGTTTTGCAAGGTTTTAGTTTAAATACATTAAACACCGGACCTATTAACTTTATTTTAAATAGAACGGAGCGAAATCTGCTCCATAGACACCGCCGGCGTTCTTCCAGCGTGAATGAGAATGCAGGTGGGCGCGGATCCGTGCAGGTCCTAGCGCCGTCTTCTTCTTTGTGTATCCAAGCCAGCCGATGCCTCGAAAAAAGGAAAGCAGAGCGAGGCCGATTTAGAAAGTGTGCGGGACCCTCTCGCGCTGCAATATTCACATCTCACCTCAAAGCAGGGGGCATAAAGCTTCAAAACCTCCTCTCGCGTAGAGCTCGTTCACACTCCATTAGGTCTACGGAGATCCCTAGGTGCGTCCGCGACCGGCTCTCAGCCTGCCGCCATGTTCCTCGTGGGCGTGCACACCTCTTTATGTTCTGACCGTCCTCTTCTTTCCGATTTCTGTGAGGAAATCTAAAAAGATCGAGAGGGACGTGTATCAATATCTTGATATCTGTCAAGTTTTTCTCAAATTATCCCTATTTCTAAGGTTATATCTTTTTTCAGAGTGCTCCCGTTGTGGAGACTTGCCCCCCTCTTCTGGAGATCTCTCTCTCCGTTTGGGCAACTTTCCTCTGGACTGGAAATGTTTTTCTCTGGGAGTGGTTTGCTTATTACCCTCCCACTTCTTCTTTTGAGTTATTAAATTATTTTTAATGAAAGTCTTTTCAGGATTTTCTATTAGTTATGGTTTTAGTGGTTTACCACCTAAACTGTCTCTACCTAATTCTTCATAGGATTTTTCAATTATTCTGGCAAGTTCAAAAGGTTGTTCTGCTATATCTGTTTCTTTTAATTTTTGGCGGTAGATTGTACCGTCAATCGTCAATTGAACTAATTGTCTATTTGCATTTGTTAATTCTTTTATTTGAACTAAAAGTTCTTCGCTTGACATTTATTCAATGTCAGGATGTGGTGTATAGCTGGCTAGAACCGGCCATGTGGCTCCTGGTCTACCTAGTGGACCGAGCCTGGTAATGTGATTTTGATGTTTTAGGGCGCCATTAAACCAGAGCTCATGCTCCTGGTAAGTTATTGGAATTTCAACTTCCTCGAAAGGAGTGTATTCCTCTGGAGATTCCTCTATTTTGTAGTAGTGGAACTCGCGTGTCACAGCATTTGCTGCTGGAAAAGTTATCCATGAATAGAATACCTCTGTCTGCCGATATTCATGTGCCTCGACAACAAATGTGACTGTACCACCTCTTGATGATACTCCATTTTCTATAAGTTTTATAGTTAAGGGTTTCCTTACATTTACCGAGATGAGTATTGCATACGGTTCATTTTGTTGGAGACTTGTGTCTTCCGCTAAAAGTTGAGTAGCTAATCTAGCTCTCTCCCTATCGTCGTCACTTTCTGACATTTTACTGACTGAAAGTTTGCAGATCAAGTTTCAAGGAAACAAAGATTAGATGCACAATATTTTGGAACACTGTATCCTTCAACGTTGACTAAACCAAAAACTAATACATAGGAATCTCTTCCTACTAAGTTTTGGCAGATATTAACCTTTTACCCACTCCAGACGTCTATTGGAGTTTTTACGGGAAAAGGGGTCTGTGTGAAAAGCACGACTGAGTTACTCTAGTATCTAACGTTAGATTATCGCCTTACCAAACGTTGGGCGCCATGTAGTGTAGTTCCTATATTCCCAATAGGCCCTGCGCATTGGAATAACATAAACGATAGTTTAGACGTAGGACTGAGGTCGACTAGGTCTCTATTGAATATGTTAGATTTAATTGTGTGTGCCAGCTAGCTCAGAGGTCACTAGAAACTTTCTCGAATAAACAAGAAGGCGTTAACTTTCCTGGATAGACAAGAAGGGATTAGCTTCTGACAACCATATCACATGACAACTTTGTTCCCCCTGCAATAAGGAATATCTCCAGAGTCGCGGAAACAATAGATAGCTATTTTACTCAGTCAATCGTGCATGCTTCGTTTCACCAGAAATGCAGAGAAATAGAGAGACAGGCGTTTTCAATAAAACGGTTATTTATTGAGAAGTCTTCTTTCTCATGCAAGAGAAATGAATTGCCACAATTGCAATACTTGTCAAAAAGTAAAGTGCATACAGTAAAAGGAGTATTATGAAATAATACTGTAAAAGCATTTATATGGTTTCTAAGCCATAAGATACTTAAAATAGATAAAATACATACAATGATAAAATAATGACTACACGTACTCAACTGGTGTTTCTAAGATACGCCTACCCCAGTGAACCTAACCTAAGCCTAGTACGTGGGAAGGGGTAGATGAGTTACAGTTTTTGCCAAAAATCTGAAGCAATAATTCTCTATGGGTCTAATCAGCTCCGTACCTTAGGTATAGAATGAAGGAGGTCTTGTATCTCTCTCTCAGGACTCGATCTCCCAGAAACCCGCAAGGGTGACCGGAAAACACTGGAGCTGGATTCCTCAGCAGGAGAAAAGACAGCGTCTCTCTCAAAGCGTCAGCAGGGAGGGTCGGCTTCCTTTGGCACTCGTATCAGCAGGGCGTCGGGCAAGTAGATAGCCGATCTGCTCCAAACCACCTGGTGTGTCTAAGGCAGATGTTGGTATATTTATACCTGGAATGTGCCGTGTTTGACGTAAGGTTGGACATAAGACGTCACTAAGAACTGGCAGTTCTTTCAGGACTCTCAGGAGTTCTAGGACAAATCAAAACAGAAGCAGGGGGAATTCCCGGGCTGCTGGAGGCTTGGTTTGTGTAAGAACACGTTGTACTTTCTAGGAGTCTATGGGAGTAGCCTTGCCGTATTTGGACTGCATTGGCTATGACTTAATATGGATATGATTCTTATGCCTTTATAAGGATATGATTTGTTATAACCACATAAGGGCATAAATCGGGAATATCTAATTAGGGTCCTAGATACATTCACAACAATGGCACAAAGATCTTAAAAACTAAGAAAAAAATATAAACACAAAACAGAATGAGCAGATGTGAATTTTTACAATTCAGAGTAAATATTGTAGGAATGTCCTAACTGTGTGTATGGCCTCCCAAATGCTTGTCCAATTTGTTTTACTGAATTTAGAACTATGTGCAATTTAGCACTGCTAGACAGGAGTAAAGTGGCTGTGCTTTCTCTTTAAATGTGGTTAGATTAGCTCTCCCTCAATGTAAGAGACTTTTGTTTTTACTTGCCTAAATCACCCTAGCATATTAATCTATGGAATAGAAAATAAACCCACGCCTTGAAGTTAAATGCCACCTATAATCCATTGTGTCATCCAAAAATTGGGTCCGGAAAATATGACTTCAGGCCTCCCATGTGTAGCCGAACTGTAGCAGCCTAAAACCCTGAAATTAGACCTGTCAAAATAATCCTTTTGACAGGTTGGAAAGCCTGAATTTAAAAATAGTAATAAGTCACCACCTAAGTACATCTTTCTGCCCATATGGTAGGGTACCTGAATTTAAAAGTGGAATATGTGCAAATTTAACATTGGCATGTTCCTGCTGTGAATGACTTTTGAGTCACACATTTTTAAATGTATACACCTCCTCTTTGAATAGGATACTGCAGTGTTGACCTTTCCATAATGCCATATGCAGACCAAATCAAAATTGTAGTCACTAATCGATTAGACTGTGGCTTGGTTTTTCATGCCTATATGGTTTCGTTGGCCCAATGGATGAGTACAAATGCTTTGAAATAGAATGAGAATAAAATTGAATTTCTGGCTTTCAGCACTTTGTCAATCACTTACACGCCTCACTGGTGGCCTGTTGAATTAGTAAGGCCTCCCACACCAGTAGCTTCTGCTAAAATGTGTTTCTTCATAGACGGTGAACTAGCTTTGGAAAAGCACAATAATGCAAATTCTGTGTCCTGTTTTTTCTATTTGCAAATGCTCCATAAGGAGCTTACTTTGCTGCCACTCTAAGTGTGAAAGATAGTGCTACACACTGTATTTTGTCATTTTTTCTAAAACTTTGACACGCTTGCAAGATGTTCAGAACTTGTCGGTCACAATTCTGACGTGTAACACCTTTGTCACCCAGACACACAGAGCCTTGCACTGGCTACCAGTAAATGAGAGATGTTTTAAATTCACTATCATTGCCCTCAGAGCAATCAGCAAGGCCCAGAGACTATTCACTCTCTGCTTCAGAGATACTCTGAACAGAACTTTATGATCTGCTGACACCCTTCTATGTGACATTCTTCAACTTAATTATGCTTGCAAGGGGTGGAGGGCTTTTTCAATAAACGCCCCTAAGTTATCGAATAGTATCACAATTTACCTTCAGGCTGACCGCAATCACATTTAATTTTGCAAGGCTCTGAGACTTGTCTCTTTAAAAAAGTAGCTGTTTCTCTAGCTTAGAGACACACTTTTTTTGCTATGGATTCAGAGCCAAGTCAATGAGCAACCTACCTGTATGGTTCTTCTGCTTCAATACTCTAAGCCCTGGTGGCTCGGTGCAAGTGAAAATCTCGGCATGCAAAACCTGTGTGGTGCACAGGAAAGTCTTTGATCAATAGATAGGTGAGTATACAGTTTAAGCAGTTTGTATTTTATCAGGGTGCTACTCAAATCCATTGTCTTGGGGCCATATGAACAAAGGTATGTTGCCTTTTCATAATGGTGAAAATCGCTATTTCTGAACATTAGGAAATAAAAAATTCCATTTCCGTATGTACAAAAGCCATTCGAGGTGGTGCAAGATTAGATTTCTACCTTGTTGAAAATGCATTTGTGAAATCCCTAAATAGGAAAGCGCAAATAGGGATTACCAAATAGCAAATCGCATGAACAAAGAAATTTTCAAATTGCGACTTGGCACAAAATGTCCATTTAGGAAATGCAATTCAGATTCAGATCAGGTGGTGACCAGATGCAAACTATAAAAAGACGAAAAAAGTACATCTGGCTCTTGCACAATGACTGTTTTGTACAATTTTGCAAGGAGGATTTTGGCTGTGAGGCAGAGAAGGAGGAGACACGCAAGGATATTTAGGGTGAGGGTCATCCTGCTTGAACAGACATAGGACGTATACAGTTAAAATATCGAGTCAAAAATATAGAATTGCAGTAATATCGAAGTCAAAATATAGAATGGACAAAATATCGAATGGACAGAATATAGTCAACAAAAATATCGAATTTGAGGTAAGTAAGTTAATATCGATTTACATAAATATAGAAAGTCAAAATATCGAAGTATATAATATAGGTATTAAATATAATTTTTTTATAATATCGATTTTTTTAAAGTGTTTTTTATGTTAGTATATGTGTGAAAAGTGTATATTTATTTTATAATTTATTTTAAGTAATTAATTTTATGGTATTTAATTTTTGCGTTATTTAATTCTGTAGTGGGTTTTGGGTTTATAGGGGAACAGGGTGGGAAGTAGTTTAATTATAATTAATTAAATATTTTAATTTATTTATTGGTATTTATTTTTAATTCATTTTTAATTCATTTTTAATTGGTAATTAATTAAATTATAATTGGTAATCAATTTGTATTCATTGATTAATTGATAATTATGTTAATTTTATAAATTTATTTTCTGTAGTGGGTTGTGGGTTTATAGGGGAATAGGGTGGGAAGTAATTTAATTATAATTATTTAAATATTTTTATTTATTTATTGGTATTTATCTTGAATTAATTGTTAATTAATTTTGAATTGGTAATTAATTAAATTATAATTGGTAATTATTTTTTATTAATTGATTAATTGATAATTATGTTATTTTATTAATTTATTTTTTGTAGCGGGTTGTAGGTTTATAGGGAAATAGGGTGGGAAGTAATTTAATTGTAATTAATTATTTTTTATTTATTTATTGGTATTTATTTTGAATTAATTGTTAATTATTTTCAATTGCTAATCAATTAATTGGTAATTAATTTGTATTAATAGGTAATGATTTTTAATAATTAATGTTATTTGTATTTTTATTGATTAATTATTATATTATATTAAATTGGTAATTAATTTAAATTAATTTGTAATTGGTAATAATATTTAATTTATTTTTATTAATATATGAAGTATTTACTTTCCCTATTGTTGCACTCACTGGAGTGGTAATAGTAATTTTTGCCCCTACGCTATCCAACGCTTTCCCAACTGTTACACTCTCTGGAGTGGGAATAGTAATTTTTACCCCTACGCAATCCAATGCTTTCCCTACTGTTGCACTCACTGGAGTGGGAATAGTAATTTTTACCCCTACGCTATCCAACGCTTTCCCTACTGTTGCACTCTCTGGAGTGGGAATAGTAATTTTTACCCCTACGCTATCCAACGCTTTCCCCACTGTTGCACTCACTGGAGTGGGAATAGTAATTTGTACCCCTACGCTATCCTACGGTAAAGATATTGTATATTTTTTCTTAATATTATGTTAATATATATATATGTTTTGTAAAAATAAAATTATATTTTTTATAACTTAAATTAATTATTTAGTATTTTAAGGTTATTTAAATATTTTTAAGTATATTTTAGTTAATTATTTTTTATATTTTATTAATTTTAAATTATTTTTAAGATATTTTGGAAACATTTCATATTTTGACTAACTATATTTTTTTAAACGATATTTTTGATTTGATATTTTTGTACTTACCTGTTTGTAGATAGGAATTCGATATTTTTATATTCGATATTTTAACTTCGATATTTGTGTAATTTATATTATTGTTATCGATAATATGTCAGTGATCCCTATTGAAAGGTACAGACTGAGTAGCCAGAAAATACTTCATTTAATTGCTGAGTTACGACCTCAGCTACAGGCACCAATACTCAGAAGCACATGTGAAGGTATGTGTTCCCTACACCTCTCAGCTTCGGGTAGCTCCCAGAAGCTTATAGCAGTGGCAGGGGTGGGGGTGTCACAAAGTGCCTATTCCAGGTTCCTTGACATCATGGTGAGCTTGGTCAACCAACATTTATCATTCCACCATGGCCCCCAATCATTGCAGCAAACCAGATTGATGTTCTACAAGTTAGCACAGTTCCCCAATGTAATTAGCTGTGTAGATGGCACACATATTACCATGTGTCCTCCCTCAGCATCTGAATACATATTTTGGAACAGGAAAACCTTACTCTCACTCAATGTACAGGTAGTGTGTGACGCCTTCTGTATCATGATAGACCTTGTGACCAGGTTCCCAAGCAGCACCCACAACTCATTAGTGCTCCACCACAGTGGAATTCAAAACCAACTGGCACAGGGTGAAATTGGTGATTGTTTTCTATTTGGTAAGAGAATCCCAGACTCAAATAATACAATGCCAGGACATTGTGGGTAATGTGACCTAATGGTTTTCCTTCTCTTAAGGTGACAGTGCTTTACTTCCCTGGCTACTCTCACTGTAACCGGCTCAGAGGACAGGAAGTGAGAGGCAATGCAAAAGGGCACACAGGACAATGAGCTCAATCATTGGGAGGACCTTGGAGATCCTGAAGTCCTGCTTTCACTGCCTCCACAAGAATGGTAGGCACTATTGTACAGACCAGATACATGCTGCAATATAAACACCACTTGTGCTATACTGCACAATACTGCAATGAGGAAGGGTCTGTTCAACATCAAGATAGAGCCTGATTCATACTATAAGGATGAGTTAGCACCACCACTACAGGTGCAACAGGAAGACACATGAGCACAAAGCACAGTGAGCAACTATTTGAGGTAAGAAAATTTAGAAAAATCATATAATGAAACACAATATTTACGATAATGCTTGGTGCATAACTGAGAGACCACCTTTTATTTAAGAATGGGCGTAAAATTCGTTCCGCTCGCGGAATTTTTGTTTTTTGGCAATTTCGAATCGCGCGAACTTGCCAAACAATCCGCAATTTGCGAGTTGGCGCATTTTTTTTGCTTGGTCGCGCTTAAAAAATAGAATCTCGTGCGCGCGGCATTGACTTACCGTGATTCTGAGTTCGCCGAGTTGTTTTCCTCTCGGGTTGCGTGCGCTGCACCATTTTGGATCTGGCTGCATGATCGCGTGAGACTTTTCGACCGCGAGTACGTCATAGGGTCCCGCCATCTTGCACCGTGAGACTTTGAGAACGCGGTTACGTCATAGGAGCCCGCGATCTCGCATCACGAGAGTAAACAAATAGCGAATACGTCGATTTGTCGCGCAGCTGACATCCGGCGGGAGATTTGAACAGCTCGCTTTCCTGAAATTGCAAAAATTGAAATTCTGCACAAGAAATCTTGTGCTGGCAGCATAAACCTTCTGAAAATGATGATTTGGATCAGAATAACTTCTCAGATTGACATTTGGCTGCATTTTTTGTGCAAGGAGTCCATTTTTGGGGGGCTTGGGAGGAAGGAAGTGCCCCACAGTCTCCAATTTCCTGTTCCTGTCCAGCAGGCTCCTCCCAGTGCTTTGTCCATGTCCTGGTCACTTTTCATTTGGATCTGGAGCTGGAAGGATTACTATTTGTGGCTGCTGCTGGATATTTGTATTTGAGGACTTTTTTTAGATCACTTTTGGATTTAAAATTTTTCAAGTAAGTTGGTGTTGTTTGCTTGGGCATTGCAGTTGCTGCAACTACAATTTATAAACTTTTTCACAACTTTAAAAAAAAATAATTGTGGGTAGCCACAGTATCCAGTAGGCCCAGGGTTAGTCATGGGTGCATGATGAGCTGTTGCTGTGATTTTTGTTGAACTTAAATATCATTTACGGCATGGATGGCATGTTATTGAGTAGTTCACTGTTATATGTGGATTTGTTTTAATTTTTGGGTGCGTGTTAAAGCCACACTTGCCAGTAGGCCCAGGGGTAGTCAGTGGTGCATGGACCAAGTCTTTCTGTGGGTTCTCTTGAAATTAAACATCATTTAGGCCATGGATAGCATTCCATTGGGATGATTCTTGTGTGTTTCGATTTTTTGGGTGTTGTTGGGGCCTTTTCCAGGCAAGGCCATGTGGGTGGGGGCCATTTTGATGCCTGGTCCAGGGCCTGGCCATGTGGGTGGGGGTCTAGGGGCCATTTTGAAGCCAGGCAGTGTGCTTTGTGCCATAGGCCTGCACCAAGTCTGCCTTGCTTTCATCCATTATGCCTTGGGGTACTCAGTGGTGCATGGACCAAGTCTGTCTGTGGGGTCTCTTGAATTTAAACATCATTTAGGGCATGGATTGACATTGGATTGGGGTGATTTATGTGTGTTTTTTTATTTTTTTGGGTGTTGTTGGGGTCTGGTCCAGGGCCTGGTCATGTGGGTGGGGGCCATTTTGAGGCCTGGTCTAGGGCCTGGTCATGTCGGTGGGGGTCGGGGGGCCATTTTTAAGCCAGACAGTGTGCTTTGTGCCATAGGCCTGCACCCAGTCTGCCTTGCTTTCATCCATTATGCCAGGGGTACTCAGTGGTGCATGGACAAAGTCTTTCTGTGTGGTCTCGTGAATTAACATTATTTAGGGCACGGATGGCATTGGATTGGGGTGATTTTTGCGTGTATTTTGATTTTTTGGGTGTTGTTGGGGCCTGGTCCAGGGCCTGGCCATGTGGGTGGGGGCCATTTTGAGGCCTGGACCAGGGCCTGGCCATATGGGTGGGGGTCTAGGGGCCATTTTGAAGCCAGGCAGTGTGCTTAATGCCATAGGCCTGCACCTAGTCTGCCTTGCTTTCATCCATTATGCCCAGGGGTAGTCAACGGTGCATGGACAAAGTCTTTCTGTGGGGTCTCTTGAATTTAAACATCATTTAGGGCATGGATTGGCATTGGATTAGGGTGATTTTTGTGTGTTTTTTGATTTTTTGGCTGTTGTTGGGGCCTGGTCCAGGGCCAGACCATCTGGGTGGGGGGGGGCATATTGAGGCCAGGCAGTTTTTGACACAGGCCAGCAAGCTTGCGTGCCAGTAGGCCTAGGGTTATGAATGAGTGCATGAAAGAACTCTCTCTGTGTGGTCTCTCTTCTATTAGCATAAACATCAATTTTTGATAACAATTGCAATTTTTATTTTGGGTCTCTTTCCGTTTTTGGGTGTGTTGTGTTAATATTAATAATAATAAATGCCTAGTTGCAATAGTATTAATTGAAGCACGACATATGCAACATTTATTTAACTGATGTTCCTCTGGTTTTATTGCATCTAGGTGCATAAAGAAAGGTAGCCATGGCTCCTCTAGCAAGAAAGTTGCCAGTGTCACTGCCAGTAAGAAAGAGCAGAAGAAGCAAGTGGCGCCACTTACCAAGGAGACTGGTGTGCCAACCGCCACTTTTTTGGGGAAAAAAAACTACGCCTGCAGCAGCGGTGTCCGCTGGGGACCAAGCTGGGAGCAGCACCTCCGTTTCACTGGTCTCAGTTCCACCACGCCAAGTTAGGCCCAAGCCCATGAGTGCCGCAGAGGAAGCCACTTTAATTGCTCTTTCACCATCGACCAGTGATGTTGGCGATTACTCATTTCAAAGTAGCATCCAATCAACGCAGGGTGTAACTCATCTGACGAGTGTTCAACCACAGCTGCAACGACAACCACAGGTGCAACAAGGAGAGGCTCAAGGAGAGGCGCAAGGAGAGGAGCAAGGAGAGGCGCAAGGAAAGGCACAAGGAAAGTCGCAAGAAGAGTTGCAAGGAAAAGCGCAAGGAGAGTTACAAGAAAAATCGCAAGGAGAGTTGCAAGGAGAGTTGCAAGGAGAGTTGCAAGGAGAGGCTCAAGGAGAGGCGCAAGGAAAGGCACAAGGAGAGGCACAACTGCCCACAATACTTGTTCCTCCAGAAGTAGCGGCACATGAGGAAATCGAGATTCATGCGGAGGTATCAGCCGAGCAAGACACTCCTGATGATCCATTGTCTTCCAGATCCCCAGCAAGGAAAAGGAGGGCTAGTACAAGTTCTTCTTCAAGCCCCCTTCCTTTTCATGATCTAGAGCTTAATTGGCACCCACCAATTCAGTCTGAGAGGGAGGCATGCCATGAGCCGACAAAGCTAGGTAAACGAAAGGTTCCAGCAAGGCTTTCACTTATGGGTGATGACGAAGAAGAAGTAGAAGTGGTGTATTCTGCTGCTGAAGAAGAGTCTGTGACGATGACGACCCAGTCATCACAGTTGTCATTCCAGCCCCAGCGGGCATGCAGCAGACAGACATTTTTTTTTGTAAAGACCTTTATTGCACACTTCTGGAAGAACACAGCTGTTGGCCTACAACCCCTGAGGCCGGCCGCATCAATTACAGTTGCTTCTCAACGTTATATTGTTAGCACAGCCCTTTAACCGACATCCCTGGGGTCCGGCGGCGCTACAAGGAATGGTGTACATAGTTTACTCAATGTGTATATTTCTCATTGCAGTTCGTCTTTTCTCGTAGTGTAATTATATAAAACTTTTAACAAACAAACTCGTCGACATTCAGCAAGACACTAGTCCCAACAGGAATATGAGTAAATTCACGCTTGGGATCAGAGTTGACCCGCAGTGCAGCAAGTATGACGTCTCACTATACCCCTGAAACTGGCCCAAAAATATTCTTATTACTCCCACTCTCCCTCCATCTCCTCATCAGAGTCGGCATCATCGTCTTCCGGTAGTGGATCACACAGGTCACCCCTGTGCGAATTCCATGAGGACCAAACCTTGTTCCATTTACGAGGGCATGCCCTATTTACATACACTGTTCGTTCCATAAGCATTAATAGATCCATGTTTCTGCTCCACCGTGCCACCGTGGGCAACACTGGGGAACCCCATTTTTGCGCTATGTCCCGTTTCGCCACCATCATGGCTAAAGTACCCCATATCAGCCCGTTCCTGGATAGATCATTCGGCTCCCAGATGTTTAACAGACACTTTCGCGGTCAGGAGTCAATGACACCTCCAGTGCTTGTGACATTGTGCGCATCACTTGACGCCCGTAGGTGGTGATTAGTGGGCAATCCCCAAGGGTATGAAACAGTGTACCTTCCTCCCCACATCCCCGAAGACAGTAGGGATGCGGAGCTCTGTGTAATTTATGTAGTGTGGTTCTTGTATAGTAGATACAGTGTAAGATTTTTAATTGGACTAGTTTGAGCTTAGCCAAAATTCCTACCTCTCTTGGGGATGCCAGCGCCTCGTTCCATTCCGTTTCATCCATATCCCCTATTTCGTCCACCCATTTTTTGCGCAGTTTCAGCGTAGGGTCTGGCTGGTTGTTCAACAGTTTCTAAGAGGTAAGGGAGGTGGCGCTGCGTTGCATACAATCCGTAAGTAATCTATCCTCCAGCGAGGAATACTCCGGGACCTCATTGTCTAGTGGTATCGCCTGTAGCAACGCGTGCCTTATCTGTACGTACCTATAGGTTTCGTTCGGTCCTAGATCATACTGTTGCTGGAGAAGGGAGAACAAGACCACCGTTCCCTTGTCCCATAGGTCCCCCACCATGGCTATGCCAATGTTGTCCCATTGTGTGAACCCTTTACTCTTCCTCAACTGCCCCAATGCCTTAGTGTCCCAAAGTGGAGTAACTTTAGTGATGGTATCTCTCCACCCCAGCTTCGCCTGCGCCGTATGCCACAGTGTGACTGTATGTTTCGTGGGTCCTATCAGTCGAGCTGCCTGACCTCTGTTGTAGAGTACCGAAAGCATACGGTCTGTGCCTAGCTGCGCCCTATCTGCCCTGTATGCCAATCATCTCGTGGCGCATGAATCCACTGGTTAATGATTTTAAGTTGGGCGGCCCAGTAGTATAATTGCAAATTTGGCAGAGCAATCCCCCCCTCGTACCAACTTTTGGTCAGCTTGACGTAGGCGATCGGTGCCGGCTTGTTGCTCCAGAGCAAGTTGGATACCAAGGCCTGTACCTGACGGAAATAACTCGGTGGGACAGGGTAGGGTGAGTTTTCCAGGGCAAATAGGAACCTCGGGAGTGCCATCATTTTATAAAGCGCCGCTTTACCAAGGAGCGTCAGCGGCAACGAAGCCCAGTGTTTAACGTCAGTTCGAAGCCGGGACTTGGGTGGAGCCAGGTTTTATTTGAAAAAATCTGCTTGGTTGTCAGTTATGTGAATACCTATGTATTTAAAGGATGATGTGGTCAGTTGCAGCGGGCATTGTGTACCGAGCTGCGGCGCGGGCCCCCTTAGTACGTAAAAGATAGACTTTGACCAATTAATAGTGTATCCCGAAGACGTCCCATAGTCGTCACACAAGGCCAACAGGGCTGGTACACTTTTTTCTGGGTCTGCAAGGTACACCAACATATCATCGGCGTATAAGGATACGCGGTCCTCCCATCCCTCTCTCCAGCTAATACCTCTCAATAATGGTGTATTTCTGATCAGTGTCGCCAGTGGTTCCAAGACCAGGGCAAACAACAAGGGGGAGAGTGGACATCCCTATCGAGTCCCTCTCGCCAGACGAATCGTGTGGGAGATGTGACCGTTGGCTGTGACATGTGCGATCGGATTAGCGTATAGGAGACGTACTCAAGCTATGAACTTGGGGCCAAAGCCCATACGTGTCAGGACTGCAAAGAGGTGCCCCCATTCAACCATATCAAACGCCATCTTGGCGTCTAACGAGAGGATCACAGCTGACTCCGTTAGTGACGGAGCCCGCGCCATCACCCCATGCACTCGCCTAAGGTTGAGGGCGGTGCTCCGGTTCGGCATGAAGCCTGATTGATCGGGGTGTATCAATAGTGTAAGATAGGGCATCAATCTTGTGGCTAGCACCTTCGCAAGGATTTTGGCTTCAGCATTGATGAGAGAGATTGGGCGGTATGACGTGCATGCTGAAGGTGGCTTGCCAGGTATCAGGATTGCCACTATGGTGGCTGTCCGTTGATCTATGGGGAGTTTTGTCTTCTCTCGGCTCTCTGTGTACATATCTAGCAGGGGTGCGCCAAGTGTGTCTGACATAAGCTTATACCACTCTATGGGAATACCATTTGGGCCTGTCGCTTTCCCTGATTGTATTGCGTGGATTGCCAATTGTATTTCCTCAACAGAGAGGTCGGCCTCCAAGTCTTGGGTCGCTTCTGGTGTAAGTGTTTGGATCTCTATGTGTTGTATAGAATGCAAGGCAGCATGTTCTGTGATCTCCCGGACTGGAGTGTATACTTCCTCGAAGTGACCTGCCAGTATATTTACAATCTCTTCAGGGTGAGTGTGTGGCCGACCCGTATTGGTGTGTAACTGTTGAATGCCTCTTTTTGCTCCCGTCTTTCTTGTCTAACCAGGCTAGCATCCTCCCTGCCTTATCGCCCATTTCATATACTCTATGGGCCATAGCCAAGATGTTATTCAGTACCTGCAGTCTGAGATGTTCCCTATATCGCTGCTGGCATAGCTGTAAAGTGTGAGTTGTGTCCGTCGTGGGATCTGCCGTCTGGGCTACAGTAGCTGTATGCAAGGAACGTTCTAATTCCTCAAGTTCCCGACCCTGTGTTTTCCTATGTCCCGCAATGGAGGTAATTGCCTGCCCACGAAGAACTGTTTTATATGCCTCCCACAGGGTCGAGGGGGAGGTCACCAAACCCCTATTTTCGGCAAAATAATTTGTTGTCACTTTTTTCAGGTCTTTTCTGATGTTTGGGATTTTCAGGAAGTTAGGGTATATGGGGTAAATCCTTCTGCGAGTCCTCTCCCGACAGCGTAGTGCCAACAATATCGGAGAGTGGTCAGAGATTCCCCTGGGTAGGATCTTGATGGTGTCGATGTCCTGTACTCCATCTCCCATCCCCAAGAAGTAGTCAATTCGAGAAAGGCTATTGTGTACTGTTGAATGGTAGGTGTACTGTCTCGCGTCTGGGTGTCTTTGGCGCCAGAGATCTATCAAGCCCATTGCCTCCAGGAAACCTTGTAGGTTGGTGGGACCGGGTGTGTGTGTCCTGACTGGAAATGTATCTAATGTGGGGTCCATCACTGCATTAAAATCTCCGCCGAGGAGTGTCTCTCCCTCCGGACGATTGAGCAGGAATTCTCCTAGTGCCGGCAGGGCCACTGTGAGGAGTGCCGGTGGGACGTAAATTGATACAATGTTTAGAAGCCGACCCTCCCACTGCCCGTGCACCACCGCGAAGCGGCCCTGCTCATCTACCGTGTGACGTATTAGAATGAAAGTAGGTCTTCTTCAAAAGGACACCCGTACCCCTAGAACCAGAAGTGTATTCCGAGTGTGCCACCATTTTGTAGCCTCTGCGGTCTAGTGCTTGACAAGTTTTGCCTGTGAGGTGTGTCTCTTGCAGCAATACCAAATGTGGGTTCTGGCGTTTGAGGGCCTGCATCACTAGTCCTCTCTTAATTTTATCGCCCAGTCCCCGGACGTTCCAGGTCAATATCCGCAGGGGTGGGGCAACTGTTTGTTGCAATCCGCCGCTAGAGGCAGTCTCCTGTGAGTGTCGTGACATAGTGGGGTGTACTAAATTTGGGCCTCTGTGTTGCTCCCAACTGCACTGTGGGTTCTGCATTCCTGTGAGTGGAGTGCGTGCGTTTCTGGTCGTGTTGTGTCTTGTCGCACAAAACTTTAACTAAGACAGTTGAACTTTCCCTTCCTACCCCCTCCCTGCCTCCCTGCTACACGGACATAGAACCGCCCGCCTCCCCAACTTAGCATAGTGCATAGTCCCATCCGAACCCATTGTACTTAATTGTGGGGGTAAGTAGTTTCGTGATGGCAGCGGCCCCATCTGCCCTCTTCCGCCTCCTTCAGATTGGAGTCCAAGGGCAGCACGTCTACCATGTTAAATAATTGTAGCCGGTACCAATGCCGCCAGGCGTTCATGGCTCGGGTTGTTGTTCTCCCTCTTCCAGACCCGCCTCCGAGAACATGTCCTGACTGTGTCCGGGCGACGTCTGCTGACTCGTCTGGTTCTTCCCGCGTCGGAGCTGCTTCAGATAGGTGGCGGACGGTGCCTCTCGGTTTCTCCTCTCTGGATCAGCATCTTGAGGTTCAATTTCGCCGGATTAATGAACGGATTTAAGTAATGGAGCCGCGTTGTTCACGGAGCTCTTCAGCTACGCCACCATCTCGGTCGGCTGTTAGCTCAGACAGACATTTTTACCCTATTCTGAAATGCTGCGCGGGATGTGGGCGGCGTGGCACTGGTACCACCACCAACACAGGTAACCACTACACCAACACGACCTACAGCTTCAATATTTTCTCTTCAGAAGGGTCGACAGGGACCTCCATCCAGCTTGACCTCCGTTACCTCAAGTAGTGGTGCTGTAAGTGCACAACAGAGTCAAATTCCGCCACGCCCATCCTCCACTTCAGCTGGTATTGAAAGTGGCACCTCCACCACCACCAAAAATCTCAACTCCCCAGTTCGGGCCTTCTTTAGTATTAGCAAAAAGGTGGAAAACCTAGTTATTTGTTCGATTTGTAAAATAGTAGTTAGTCGGGGTAAGCTTGGTACCAACTATGGTACCGGAGGTCATCTCCAAAAACACCACATTATTCAGTGGGAGGCGCACCTAAGTAACATCCCGAAAGCCAAAAGTACAAATCCAAATGTAGCCATTGATATTGCATCTGATGACGAGGAGCTGATCGTGCAGGGGGGAGGTGAAGAAGCGAGAGACATTTTTCTGGTACACGCAGAACCCCTGGCAGCCGCACTGCAGTGGTAGCGCCCACACCCTCTACCCCAGCAACACCTAGGAGGCACAGTAGGAGTCTGGTAGAGACACCAATGTGAAAAAGTACATCAAAGAGCGTAACTGGGTTGAAGAAGTCTGGATCATCATCACATATGAAAACGGTCCAGACCACCATTAAAAGCATGTTTTGGTCGGAGGCACCATTTGAACGCAACCACCCAATGGCACGTCTGTATAATGCCATGCTGGCTAAAATGTTAGCGCTGGACCTTCTCCCTTTTTTTTCGTGGAAGGGGTGGATTTTCTAGAATTTGTGGCAACAGTCTGCCCTAAATGGAAGGTTCCCAGCCGGTCCTATTTTGCAAGAGTTGCAGTTCCAGCTCTACATCAAGATGTGCTGGACGTGTTTGGGGCAGCTTTGCAGAAGAGTGCTGTTCACACTGTCCACCTAACAACAGACATGTGGACCAGTTGCCAAGCCATTCATTACATGTGTATCACTGCACACTGGGTCTCTTTAGCGGGGGTTAGAGAGAAGATAGCTACTTTGAAACATGCAACATGTATCCATGTTTGCCATGGAGAAATCTCATACTGCAGTAAACATTTTGGAAGAGTTTAACAGTAAGGTCTTTCAATGGCTGCTGCCAAGAAAGCGCATGATTGGTTATGTTTCCACGGATAATGGCAGTAATATAAAGGCCATGTATGATGGTGGCTATTTCAGAGTGCCATGTTTGGCGCACAGCATTAACATTATTGTTCAAGATTTCTTGAAAAAGAAAACACAGTCAGCAAGTTACTGACCACCTGCCGAATAATATGCACACATTTCAGCCATTCTTTTAAGGCCCGGAAGCAGCTGAGGATCATTCAACGTGACCCTAGAGTGCCAGTCAGAGAGCTCATCCAGGAGCTTGCAACACGTTGGAACTCAACCTTCTACATGCTTGAGCGTATGTTTGAGCAGTACTTGGTAATCAATGAGTATGTCTTTAATGCACGGGCTGCTTCTATGACAGACATGAGGCTAGAGGTGGAGGAATGGGACCTAGTTAAAAGCCTGACAGACATGCTTCGTCCTTTTTAGGTCTTCACCCGTGAAGTCAGCAGGGAGAACTGTACTTTTGTCAAAGCTATTCCGTTGTTGCGTATGGTAGAGCACCAACTGAAGGCGGTGTCTTCAACGTTCCGAGTTGATGCTGAAAAACAAGACGCATATCAGTTGGCGGAGAGCTTATTAAGCCGCCTAGTTGACAATGCAAGGATTAAAGCAATACATTCAGAACAATATTACATTTGTGCCACTATTCTGGATCCACAGTACAAAAAGGCACTGGCCAGCAATACATTCATTCCTTTTTCTGAAGAAGATGTTTCCAAGTACAAACATTGGCTATCTCTGTCAGCCACTCGGTTCGAAAAAGAGCGACAGGAAATTGAAGGAACCACCACAAGTACTACTGAAGCACCAGGCCAACCGACATCAAGGTCCACTTCTGTGGCCGAAGGCAGTCACTTTCCCTCAGAGTCATTACCGACACCAGCAATCGTATCATCACCTGCACCAGGCCCAGCCATAATATTGTCGGAAGCGGATTGGATAACTCATCAAGGGTTTGCTCTTTCCAGTGTTGATGCAAAGGCAACAGTGGTATGCAAAGTGGGACACCCCTGAGGACCTTGAGTGGATGGTGCAGGCCTATCTGGATGACCCAACAGAGGTCTTCTTTGAACAGAACCCATTGGTGTATTGGTATGGGAAAAAGCCTCAATGGCCACTGATCACCAAGCTGGCTATAAATTATTTGGCTTACCCACTCGCAAGCGTGTCTACTGAATGTGTTTTCAGTGCTGCTGGTGCCATTGTAACTTCAAAAAGGACCCGCCACTCGCCCAAAAATGTGGAGAGGTTAATAATGATCAAGATAATTCAGCACTTCATACCACCAGATTACAAAATACGTGAATCTACACAGGAAAGAAGAGGACACCGACGTAGGTGATGGAAGTTCTTCTCTGTTAGCTGACCTACTACAGGTTCAATTCACAGAGTTTGAGGACGAGCTCTACTTCCCTGACAACTAGGCTTGAAATACTTACTTTTTTCCTGTCCTTATTGACTTTTATTTCTGTGTGTCTTTCTTTGATTTGCAACTTTTAGCACAACAAAACTTTAATCACAACAAATCCATCAGCAGCACTGTCTTTGTCTTATTTCCATATTGAAGGTACTACTGTCTGCATTCCTGAAGTTCACAAGTTCACAACTCAGTCGTGCTCCTCTATCCACCTCCTCCAGACTTCCCCTATCCATTTCCCTCAAGACAGATGGCCGGATTACGCAGAATCAAGAAACTGTCGCTTCGTAGACGAGTCCCCTCAAAAGAAGTGGGACTGGAATGACTGACTATGCTGACTGTTACTTCTGAAATTGGCACGAGAGGCTGCCCTGTGGCCCTTCACTTAAGAATAAGATGCTGAGTAAGTGGAACAGGTAATGAATGATGAGATGGCATGCAGTGGACAACACTGGCTGTCTGGCTCTGATGAAAGCAATTGTGGTTTGTTTGTTGTGCATGAAATGAATCCTATCTATGTGTTCTGTTATTATTTAATCTTTTACACACTAAATGTAACTCAAGTCTACTCTGTTTACCTTATTTAATACAAATTGTACTTCTACTGCAGGGGCCTCTACGTTGCATTTTTCATTATGGAAAATGTCCTTGGACTCACTTTGTGTAGACTATGACTGCATGAACATTGAGTTTGCCAACACCATGATGATGATGATGATGATGATGAGTCATGATGACCAAAGTTACATATTATCCTTACAGTCACTCACTGGGATGGATGTATCATCATCGTCGATTTACGGAAGAACTATGGCCATTTCGTGAGTGGCAAACAGGTAAATAAGTCAACAACAACCACAGCAGAACTACATGTCTGTCTAGTCGTGGTATGGAGTGGTCAAGCCAGTGTAGTGTTATGCCAGAGTCCAGACAGCGGTTCATGTCAAATTACGGCTATGTGGCTTGCTGTATACAATTAGATCTGCTTTGTCTCTCTGTGTCAAAGAGGTATGCTACATGGAGGTTGTATGTAATGCTGTCGCCTCTGAAAGTGAAAGTGTTATTTTTGCACAACACATCTTACTTTATATTTTTCCTCTGGGGTGTTTTAATATCCCTTTCTGTTTTTCCTTTGACAATTACAGGCCAGCACTTACCCTGTGCAATGGGAAAAACATTAACTCAGGCTTACCACCATAGCAATTCCCCATCAGCAGGGCAGGCAGTGGAGAGTGTGGTCACCAAGAGTGATCGACGGAGCATCCAATGGAATGGAGGAGTACCGCGACTAAGAGGAATAGCTGGATGCATGCAACTTCCCAATTTGACCAGGACAACTACAAAATACAGTTACAGTATCCACTTCACTTGTCCTTATCTTTTAAATAATGTTATTGTTGTGAACCTCTATGAGTGCCACTCTGTGCGTTTGCTCTCTGCTTCAAATTCATCCCTACAGCTATTTGATAAGTTTCTTTGCTATTTTTAAAACTAATGTGATGTACTACTAAGTGTTATTCTCTCTGGGGACAGATAGACAAGTGAAATTGCGTAATTACTGCAGCCCTGTACTGTCTAATTGTTTAATACTAGTTAGTAAGTTGTAGTATAAGTACTACTTTTCAGTAACATAACCGTCAATTTAGCAAACAACTTCATGCATGCACTTCCTTTATGTCCCTTAAAAGATTTATGGATATGGTCGTATCCAAAGATTTGTTTTTCTTCATTTGTTGTTTGTCCATGCTGTTTTTTTTTCTCTCTCCCAAAAACTTTCCTAAAAACCCCCATTCCCATCCATTTTTCAAACCCTAACCTTCTTCCCCCAGGCTGTGTGGTTTTCATTGAGGTCTGAGTAAATGACACCAATGATTCCACACGCTTGCTGGGGAAGATAAGGTCAAAAGCAACAGAAAATCAATTTCAAGGCAGGTCAAGGAATTCGAGGAGATATTCCTATTCTTCTTGACACACACCCATGAGTATTTGCAAATCAATTCAGAATTTCATATCCACTATCAAAAGGATTCATCAACAACAACATCCTCCTACACGTGACGAAAGCTTACGCTGATGTATCCTTCAGTACTAGTTCTTGTAGTAGCCATAATCCATGCAACTAGTAGTTAACTTTTGATTGAATACTTTAGCATTGCTTAGGCTACAATTTATGGAACTGTTCTTGTGTACTGTACTATCGTACTGTTCTAATGCTCCTATCAGGCCACTCAATGTCTCATTTCCTTTTTTTTCATATGCTGCTACTGCTAGTGTGAACCACTACTACTACCACCACAACGATGCCATTTCATCCATCCAGGATTCCATAGCCAACCTTAATCGCCATTTGCCATGCAGCCAGCCCTGTGCCTGGCCCTATCCTCAAACACGAATCACAGGTAAGATAAGCATTTTGGGGGAGGAAGAATAATGGAGTAGGAGGAGAGGAGAGACTGACGGTAGTACTAGTAAAGTAGTAGGACAATTGAATTCACTAACTCTGTCAGTAGCACTTTTGTACAAATTTCGGCGATTAATTAGACAATTTGAATCAAGCAGCCAGTTAAGTTTCAGGAAAACAAACGTACAGTTAACCCCCAGCTGCCTCCCCAACAAAACAGTAAAAACACGTATGCTATGTTTAAGTAGGAAATAAATAATTATTTAGACGTAAAAAAAACAAACTTTCCTGCAAGACCCGGCCCACCTCCCTCCCTAACCCCAACCAATGTCCATGAAATGTCCCCAAAAGTCCAAAAACCCCAACGCCCAATTCCCCCCCAAAAGTCTTTAAAAAGTGGCAAGGGACAGTCTCTCTCTCTCTACTTTTGCCGGCGGTGTCCTGTGGCCAGGTGGTCACACAGCTCACTCCGGAGGTCCTTGAGCAGGGCTTTCTGCCTCGCCACCTCCTGCTCAAGGTAGGCCACTCGCAGGGTCAATTGGTGCATACGAGCCTTGCAGGTACTGTGGGGGGCAGCTGTTGTTTTCACTGCTCGGCGGTGGCGGGTGGCTGCCAGACCACGGCGCCGTACCGCTGGAGTATTGCGCTGGCTGTATGACCCTGGGGCAGCGGAGGAGGATGCAGCTGTTGTGGATGCTGACTGCGAGTCATCCTCCTCCTCCTGAGCCACCAGTGGCCGATATTCGGCGACAATTGCCTCCAGCTTCCGTTGCCTGGCCCGGATAGTCAACTCCTTCCTTGATAGTTTAGAAGGAGTATCTATATGAAGAAAGAAAAAAATGCTGTAACCAATACTCTTTAAGATTAACATAAAATAATTCAACAGAAAGTTGTGTCACAGTAGCACTAGCAACTTGCAAGCACAGTAAATAACATTTGTGGCATGTATCTATCTAACCTCCCACTTCGTCGGCCTCTGCTCTAACATTAGTGGGAGTTTTAGGAATTCTACTAGACCTATATGGACTCACTACATTAGACTCGGACAGTACACCAGTCTTCTTCTTCTCTCTTGTTTAGCGATATTAGTACGTAAACTTGTGGAAGCCGGCATAATACCAGCGCAGTCAGCTTTCACCCAAGAATAACAGACGCAAGCCATGATGACGCAGACTTGCGTTACTGTTACCAGTCCAGCACTAGCCATACTCTGTTACAAGGGCTACTGCTCAATTAATTTAACTTTCACCCTGCCCTGCCCTGACTACTACAAAAGGAAAATTAAAGAGATAAATAATATGATCATCTATCCCTTCACAGGATATTTGCTTATATAAGGGATGACTTTAGGTGCTTTGTTTTCATTGATTGAGTGAACACCGATAGGCCACACATGAATGACAGAGTTGTAAAAAAATTATTAACAGAGGTAGTGAGTGGTCCCCGTAATCGCCAGAGGAAGGCACTTGTGAGTTGTGACTTGACTTGATAATGTGAACTATACAATATAGATACACAATATATGCTGTGATTGCAAACTACTGTTAGTCAAGGGAGTATTCTGAAAAATTAAGACTTCTACTATCCTAGGCTTTGCTACTCTGGCACGGACGTGCGGGTTTACATGCTCTTCAAAGTAACACTCTTTATCCAGTGACCGTCTACTCTGTCTACATACACCTATGCTATCTATGAGGAAGATACCATCCAGGCATCCATCCATTCAAATTAAATGTCAATCCTTCTTAATGTCTCAACTGGACAAACCTTACTTTTTCTCACCGAAAAACACCCTTTTTATTTTATTTGGTAAACTGCCAGCCATGCATCCGTGCTTGACTTGCATTTTAATTTGAACCAAATGATATATTGCGCACACATACAGTTTCTGTTTCACCCACCAGGCAGTCCTCTTTTCTTTCTCCTTCCACCCATCCTTGCTTCAGCCTTCAACCGGCCATGCATCAGATTCCCAGCCACCTGTGCCTGCATTAAAAAACACGTATCATTCTTTGGCAGTCATTAATTTAACTCGCTCGTCCTTCCTTACACCCTTCTTTCCCTTTTCGTTCATCCCATCCATCAAGTATATGTCTGATCTGACTTGGCTTCTCGATAAAACTTTCACAGCTGAGTTGAAGTCAAATTTAGAGGAGGTCATTGGTTACTCGTCAACTCCCGCCGCTAATGCTATTGCTAATGCGAAGTCAAGGGTGACTTTTCTACCTGGTTGACGAAAACGTAGTTCTAAATTTGTAAGTCTTCTTAACAGTAAAGTGTACTTGTACTGTACAACATATACACCCCTGCAGCGAGCCTACTCTGCAATCTCAATAAGTAAGGAATATAATAGCTTACCAATGCCCGCCACTACCGTGGCATCCCCACAGCAGCTCCTGCTAGCACCGCATCCGCCTCTGGAGTGACCACCTCCGCGCTGGCCCCGGCACTGGTGGTGGGCTGTGCCAATGGTGTTACGCTTAGAAAATACATTTAATATTTTTAGATGCCATATACACCACTCCTTATTTTGTCTAGGAATGAAAAAATATGTTACTACATAAATAAATTTAATTATTTGGGACTCTCTAGTCTACACTAAAAATTCCCCTTTCGTAAGGGGAGGGTGTTTTTTATTTCTGCTTAGCCGTAACATGCTACACTTTTTGGCACAACTGATAAATGCTTGCTTTTTAACAGGCACCATTTTTCTAATAACAGACAGAAGCTTCCCTTCTACGAACAAGAGCAATATGTTACTCGGAGTGGTCATCATCACCACCAAGACTTTAGGTTCCAACCAGGTGGGGGGTCTCCCACAATTAATGTGTAAAATCAGCCACTGTTCAGTTTTCAAGAGTTCACGGTTTATCTTATATGAAGTTGATTTTAATAAATGTTTTATATAATGCACATTTGAAATTTAATATAAAGAGTACACACAGAGCTGGTTCTTTTACTTTTAATAAAGCTTTAAAACTTACATAGACTCTGTGGTTTTTGGTTATGAGTGAGTGAGCGAAAGGGTTTGCAAATTGCAAGCATGAGTCCGTGACTCTGAGAGGTCGGGACTCTGACTCCATAGTCTTATGTTCTGGGTTGTATAATCATTGGGGATCATCGCTGCATTCAGGAGCTAAATAATGACTCTGACACACTAGCTAGTCAGTAAGGAGATTGGGGGTTCAACTTCTGTTATGACTGAGGTATGTGGAAAGTCTAACTTATCACCAATGCGCTATTTCTTGTCCATAGTTCTGTATGTGCAGAATAGTCTCTGCACAGTAGTAGTATGTCCTCCTATCCAATCAAAAAGTAAACTAGTATCTTATTCTTTGTGGCCATTGACATTTTATTGTTGGAGATTGTCAAAGCATAAACATTAAGAAGACTTCAATAGACATCATGGACAACCCAGAGGACTGCACTCAGTGCCTAGAGCTATTGCTGAATAGGAGTTTTGTTTAACACCTTTTGCCAACTGTGCAAGCTTAGCTAGCTACATAGGCAGTCTAATAAAATAGTAGTAGCACAGAGAGTCATAGTAGAGGCAGGATAAGAATTTATAAACTGTCTACAAGAGATCAAAGACGATTTAGGAAAAAATAGAATAATGATGAACGTTTGGATTAAATAGGTGCTGTAAAAGTTAGGGAAGTATAATTATTAATATTAACAATAAAACTTACTGGGGCCAGCAGACGAGCCCTCGGCGGACCAATCCTGGCCTTCCTGCTCCGCCGGCGCCGCCACTGCACATCTGTCCTCTTGCCCCTGGGAGGAGCTGATGTACATGAAAGAAAGACACAAACATGGATGATTGTTGTCAACGAAATCAAACATTTCAAAAAAACTATAACAAATTATTTCGGGGAAATAAACAATAATTGCACTACATTTATTGACCTATCTGATGTAGTCTACTAGGATATTAGTATTGCTGGATTTGCGGACCGTCTACTTGGAAAGTTATGTAACTCACTAAACCAACTACAAAAAGGTTCTACTAGGACTGGCAACACTCAGCAGCACGCAAAGTGACAGACACAGTCCGTCATGATTGCAGACCACAAAAAAATTTCCTACTAAATAACAAGTCATAATATACTCAACCTATCAATCCACCACACTATCTCTTCTTAGTGGCAGGAGTACAAAGGAAGGACTGGACTTGAGTCTCTAGTCTCTCTAGCATTACGCAGTTCTGTAAAGTACACTCATACATAATCACTCAAGCCAAATGAGCACAAAATTGAAAACAAGTAAGCATAATAGCACTGCCACTGACTGAGCGGGTGAGCACCTGCAATCACAGAAGCTTTTGAAACATAATTTACCTGCAATGTAATCGGCAGCATTCTTGCTCCTCGAAAAAAACGTACATTTACAATATAACACAGAGCAGAAGAAAACAATCTATTAGTAGTAGTAAAATAGCTTTATTTCTATATTTTCTATATCTTTAAAAGCAATACAAATACAGTTAAAAGACATTATAATCCAATAGAAACAATAACAAGCGATGTGGAAACCGAGCTGGGTAGCAAAGACGCATAACTACAGTCCAAGTTGCATTGTTTTTAAACAAGGTATGAAAGTCTATTAAGTCTAATGCGCCATGCCCAGCCTAAGAATTTAGCCAGACCACTGGCAAACAGGGGCCGAGGATCCGATTTTAAGATTCTTAAGGCCTCCTTATGAGATCTAGTTCCAAGTTCTCTGCAGATGGGCTTCAGCCATCTGCGACGGGGTGCAGCATAGGCCGAGCATTCGAATAATAGATGCGGGACTGTCTCCAACTTGTCCAAACAGCAAGGGCAAAACAGAGTTGTCTGAGCCGGAACCTTCCAGCTGGCAGTCATTTTGCCCACTGGCAGTAGGCCGACCCTGAATCTGAAGTATAGGGCCCTATCCCAGGTGGAAAGGATAGTATCCAGGTACGGCTCACAGAAGTGCACATCCTTCACCAAAAGAAATTCCGTTGTTGACCTGCACAGGTTGGTGTTACTGTTCCTGCCATCGGTCACCCAGCTCCAGTATAAGTTCTTTAAAATAGCCTTTGGTGGGGCAGATCTAGAAGTCCAAGCATCTTCAAGGCCCAGATCTGTGAGAAGGCACTTGACTTCCTTTAGCCACTGGATCTTCGCCCACCCGGGCGATAGAAGGATTTCCTTTAAACCATCTGCATAGCTCGACAGCTCAGATACTCTCCAGATACGTGCCCATAGAAGGAGAGGACGCAACCTCGACTGATCGGCAATTGGGCGAGCACCCATATCTAAAAGTAGAGGAAGAGTTGGTGTACTATAAAGGAGGCCCATCAAATCCTTGTGAAATTTGTTTTCGGAGCGAGTCAACCGGTCCACGTTCTGTACACCCCATAATTCTGCCCCATAGAGAGATGCACTTACACCACGAGCCCTATAAATATCAAGGATTGGTGCAATTGGTTTTAGAGAAGAGGCTCACTGTTCTTTGAGAAGAGGCCCCACCACCCTCTTGTGGGTCAGCAGCATCTTTTGATGATGGGGTTTCCAACTCATAGAGTCACTGAGGCGAATGCCAAGGTAATCGAACTCCCTGACCCTCTCTAGTGGAACCAGATCTAGGGTAGGGGGTCTAACAGGCTTCCTCGGGGGATTAAGGACCAGGAACTTAGTTTTCCCTGCATTTATAACTAAGCCCTTGGAATCGCAGAAGGTCTTAAAGCTGTTTAGGAGACTCAGCAGGCCAACTGGTGTCTTGGAGATCAGGAGGGTGTCATCTGCAAATAGAAGAGTAGGTATTCTTCTGCCAGCCAGGGATGGTGCATCTGATGGATGTTGCAGCAGGTGCTTCACCACTCCGTTGACGTACAACGAAAACAGAGTGGGGGCTAAAACACATCCCTGGTGGACTCCTCTATTTACAGGTATTCGTGATGTTTTTTGGCCCTGCCTGCCCCACCTGATCTGTGCAAAGTTGTCTGCATGAAACCGTGTCAACATATCCAGCAAATACGGGGTAATACCTAGGCCATCGAGTACACTACACAAGTGATTACGCGGAACCAGGTCAAAGGCAGTCTTTAGATCTATAAATGCAAGGTACAGACTGCCTTTGCCCAGTACAACCACTTTCCAGAAAAGCATCATAAGACGGAATGCTTGCTCGATTGTCCCCGTGCCAGTTCTAAAACCGGCCTGGAAATCAGACAGGATATGGTTCTCCTCAACCCACTGTAAAATCTTCCCTAGCACCACTTTCCCTGCCACCTTCTGGGTGGAATCCAGGAGACTTATAGGACGGTAGTTAGCAGGGTCGTCGCGACTCCCTTTCTTGAAGATCGGGACGACCTCTGCGCCCTTCCATGAGTCCGGTAGAGCTGCGCCGGCCAAGCCAGCATTCATTATGGAGGCAATAAGTCGCCCCCACTCGGCCGGATTGAGACGGAGCAGGTCCCCCGGGATACAAAACAATGTAGTTATTTAGCTAATAGTACTCACCAAGCCCAGGGATCTCGAAGCCAAGCAGGTCGAGCAGGTCTTGTTCCCGGTCCAGGATGTTAGACCACTGGTGCGTCACCCGGTTGTAGGGCAGCCGGACCCCAGACTACCGATACATGGCCCGGCACACCTTACCCCATAGCTGGCGACGCTCCTGGAGGCCATACGCGGTACTGGGCCTGCCACCTGCCACGACGGTCTTGGGGAGGTGGCGCTGTACAAAGTAGACCAGTGCTGCCACCTCCACCGTGCTAAAGATCTCCCTTGGACTTACTGACTCCCCTTTTAACCGCCCGCAAGGGAGCCGACTACAGGGTGTGGAACTCTTACCCTTCGACTTGCCGGCTCCCTTTGCCATGGGTAAAAGAAAAAAAAATAGGAAAGAATTGGGAGGAAAAAAAGTAAAGAAAAGAAAAGAGAGAACTAAAAAATAGTAGCTATTAAAGTAACAAAAAGTTGAAAAAAACACAAAATATAGATGTAGAAAATTAGAGAGATAGATAATGAGTAAGAAAGATAAAAAAAATTCAAACAAACAAGGGATTACAAAGATGAAAGCTGGATAGAAAAAGCATGCTCAGAACCATAGCAGTGAATGAAAAACAAGATGGCTGCGCCCATTGTAACCACGTGGATAAGTTCACGCGATATTTCTCCCGCGAGCACGCAAAAACAGACGCGAACACACAATCGCACCCCGCAAGTAGGAAATGCACAATGCGAGCATGCAACTAGCGCCCAGAAACGGGAATATGCAACGTGAACAATAAAAACAAGATGGCCGCGCCCGTGTAAGTTCGCGGTAGCTGTGCTGAAAAAAATCCAGCGAACACGCAAAACTAAAAAAATCTGCAATCTCGCAAAAGTTAGCAGATTTTGCGGACCGTGAGTACGCTTTCGCACGAATTTGCGTACCGTGAATTCACAAAATTCGCCCATACTTACTTTTATTCAGGTCGCAACATTATTGTTTCACTCAAGGATCAACTGTGTCCTTGTGGATGTAACATTGGTAGAATAACAACCATGGGCCATATTATCAAGAACTTTAGTGGCAGGAAACTGCCGCTAAAGCAGCGAAAAGGGGCTTGATAATATGCCTTTGTGAATTCCCATAGAAGCCCAGGTTCTGGTGATAATATGGCCCCAAGTAACTAATGCCCAAAAACAAAGGCTACTCATTCCTTGCAGTGGATAATGAGCTTCACTTCTTTCGGCCTCTAGGATTGGGTGCTTTGTCAGCAAGTTTGGGCAGTGGGACTGGTGACATGTCAGTTCCAGACAATTGTGTGAACGCCTGGTACTGAATGCCTTCTGAACAGATGTGACAATGAGGCTAGAGCCCTCTTCGCTCTGAGGTGGGAGAAGAATGTTGGGGACACAGAGGTTGTGGGTCTGGATATTCTCTAGGGCTGTGTTCACTTGGACGAGCCCACATGCAATGTCCTGACAGCAATGCCAGTCTGAATCGTCTTAGTCTGCCTTGCTATAGTAGTTGTGGCTGCCAGGGGGTTGATGGACAGGTTGAAGGAATCCAACCTTGCCAGACACTGCCTGTCCATCTGTTTCTGCACACGGTGTTCCCTCTCCATTGCCACTAGCCACAGGTCCTGCACCTTTCACCAAGTTCTGGAGTGACTTAGACATACATTGCAGCTGCCTACTGTCAGTCTATATAGGCTTTTTCTGCAAGCGATCTACGGAGATGATGGACGTCTCCATCCAATCATACACAGGAGCACTCTCCGACATGTCATCTGACACGTTCTGAGTACGGACTGTTCATCTTTACCCTCTGTGCTGTCTGTGTCCCCTGGATTCTGATATTTTCGGGTCCCTGCTCTGTGATTGACCCTCATCACATTCCATAAACTCTGGTAGCAGTAAGATGGTGGCTCTCCTACCAGTGGGAGTTGGAGTGAAGGCCGGAGGGAATGGTGGTGTTATGTCCTGAATGACCACATCAGTGAAAGTAGGCCCTTCACCTGCAATGGTTCCCAACATGTCTGTGCTGGGATTATTGTAAATACATGTAAATAAACTGCTAAAGTTTGCCCACAATATTGTTGGGACTCTGCTTCATGTGTTTGTGACATGTTGTACAGATATTTTTGGTGTAGTCATCAGCACACAGTTCAGCAAGCAAATGATGTACACCCCAGCTCCCATGATTCATTAACACGGTAGGACATGCATCTCAATGGAGTTACTCATGTTGTGATGCATGATATATGGATTTGCTAAGATTATGTTTTGTTAGGTAAGCAAATGAAATATGACTCACCCTGGATGGTTCCGGCTGGATTGGATGTGTTTATGTCAGCTACTGCCCACCACACTCTCTGGTTGCAAGTTCACCTCTATGAGGATCTCCATGGGAGCAGGAGGAAAAAAAATGTAGTGCCTTCAACCGGTTCCACATCCCTCTGCCAACCTTCTCCTCCATAGGAGACTTCAGGTCATGCCACCTTTTGAAGATCTGTGGAATGGTCCTCTGGGTGACTCCTAGGAAGTTCATCTTCTACAGGATGCTTGTCCAGATCTTTTGGCTTTCTGGCACAAAGAAGGAGACTTTTTTAAACAATTGGTCCATATGGGCCACACATTCCTGTCAGTGGCTCCAGCTCTTTCTCAGTAAATGTAATATTCCTCCTTCTGAACCCCGAGTCTTTCCTCCCATCCTCTCTGGCCATGGTATTCTCCTGGTACTGTGTTATTCAGTTGCAGTGGTGATGCCGAAGCTTTCCTTAGTTCCAGCCTAGGCATTTTGGTTGTTACCATACCCTATGTTGTAAACATTATGGTCTGACATTTTGCATCCAGAAAGCTATGTTTTTTATTTTGCGATTTTCTAATTGCAAATGTGAATCCATAGGAATCACTATTTGTGCAATAGCCAGTAACATACATACTGTTTTGAGATTCCTAAATAGCGATTTCTACGGATTCCCAATTTGGAAATCGCAAATACCAAATTTCTTACATCTGGTCCTTGATCTTCCGTAGTGAGTATGATGAACAAAAATATTCAAATGGCACACATTTTGTTTTTCTGAGTTAGTACTGAAACAGTTTAGAAATGTGTCTTTTGTAGAATTTAATACTCCCCAGATAATGTCAAGGAAAGCTGCCTTGCTCTTAAGATCAATGTTTGACCTGGTATGTTGAGAAAGGTGATAGAGTTATCTGTTTAGTTTTGATAACCACATCTTCCATGCACTCACAAAGAGTGCCTCTCAAACTCTGGTACCAATGTGATTTTGTTAGTCCATCCTAAGAGAAACTGCTCTGATATGCATTATTGTTATCTAAACAACCAACAAACGGATTCTGAATCTAGTATTCAAGTCAAGTCAAAGCTAGTACTCATATTTCACTCTTTGGTAAATATGTTGAGCTTCAACCATGACTGGACAAAGTCACTAATATTGCACAGTCACCCATAGTAAAATTTAGTCTAGTCTAGTGCTGCAAGATTCATTAACAAATATACTGTAAGGATAGTACATATGTCTAAGAACCTGATATCTGTTTTCAGCTCCAGCAGACCTTGCTATCCCCAACAATATTTACTCCAAATTGGGGTTGCTATAGTGTGGGACCACTGGAGACACAGTGGAAGTATGTTATAACTGTCGGGTGCCGTGGCTGACACTGCCCCTGATGGCGCCCGCGCTGGAGAGCGGAGCTGGGAGCCCCGCCCGCTGTTCCCTGACGGCGGTTGGAGGCGGCGTTTGAGGCATAAAAGGACGGATCCAGGCTGGTAACTCGCTTTGCGTTCCAGTTTGGATCACATCAGGCCTCCCACCGCTGTTCAAAGTATTCCCTGCTTACCTGCACTTGGATTGTCCTTCAGTTCTTGTCATCGGGGATTCTTCTTGCTTCCTCGAGTTGCTGGCTCTTGTGGTGTTCCTTGCTTCCAGGTCCTTGATGGTTGTTCTGTGGCTTTGCTGTTGCCTGTTGCTAGGAGATTCTGTAGCTCCAGTGTTCTTATTGGACTTAAACCCTTGTTGTCCTGATTCTGCAATACAGAGAATTAGGCAAGGGGTATTAAAGCATCATGGTTTCTTTGTTTTCTGGGCTATTGTATATATTGTTTATAGTGGTATAACACTTATCTGATCATCCTTGTTCTCTTGCCCTCTTTAGGAGGTTCTTCTGTTCTCCAATCACTGTAAGAAAGAGAAGGCATAATTCGAATTGCAAAGTTATGTTGCTCTTCGCTAGTACGAAATATACAGTCTGCCCCCTCCCCCTGCCTTTATTGCCTTTTTTTAAATGTTATATTTTGTCCTGTGTATCTCCTGATAAGGGAATAGAGCTTTTTGTTTTTTCCCTGCCTACAGGAGTACGGGAATGAGTGTTTGTTTCATTTTGGGGCTTACTATTTCTATAGTGACTTTCACTACGGTTTGTACCTTAATTCTTTTCTTGGTTTTCTTGCTTACTGTCGCAGTCTTATTGCCTACTAACCTGTGTCCTTCCTTCTAGACAGTAACTGTGTTTTATCGTCTTTGGGAAGTGGTTTTCTTGCACGTAATGGTATCTCCTATTCAAGGTAACCCTTAGGAACTAGGAAGGACCATATATACATCCTGTCTTATCCACACCTAGCACTCACGTTATGTTTCCCTTTTCAGGATTGTAGCAGACCGTCTCAAGAAGACCCAGCAGAAGTCTACTCATTCTCTCTTCCCTTGTTTTGTTTCCCTCCTTCCTCACCTTCCCTCTTTGGCTTTGACATAGTTGAGCTAAGGAGGTGAGTGAGGGAAGTTGGGGACTAGCCTCGTGTTTATCTATGCCATCCCTGCAGTAAACACAGGTGAGTCCTTACAGAATGTGAAGCCCATGTTTATTTTGCTGCCCGGACATCATGGAGGAACATCCAACAACATTAGAAGATCTGGCCAGTATGATAGGAAATCTACAGAAGGACTCCCATGCCCTGTTTCTTAGAGTTGATTCACTACAGCAGGCCTCTTTGGCTGTACCCCCTTCTGATCAGCCTTCAGGAGCTCATAATACCTCTTTCGCCTCAGCTCCTCTCCCTCCACACACTATTCCTCCAGTATATCACATTACTACACCTTCTTCTATCCCCTTAGCCCACAAAACGTTATATGGGTGATACTGCCAATTTGCCACATTCATCAACCAGTGTCAGTTGCATTTTATGTGCAAGGCCTCCTTTTTCCCTACTGAACAATCCAAGGTGGCTTTTGTTTTATCATACCTGAGTGGGGCAGCCCCCACATGGTCAATTCCCTTAGGGGATAGAAACAACCCTATGGTATACGATTACAGGGCCTTCAAGGAGGAGTTAAGACGTTTATTTGACAGACATTTCTTTATGCAGTCTGTAGACACTGAGTTGTCGAACCTTAAGCAAGGGTCTAAGGATTTAGGGCTAGATGTAGGTAATCCAATAATACCGATTCTAAAATACCAAATTTTACCGATTCGGTATTTTAGAATCGGTATTTTGGATGTAGCTAAAAATGTGGTAATTTTTACTGATTCAGTCAAATTCGGTATCTGTCATTCGGAATTTACCGATTTGGTATTTACCCATTCGGTATTTACCGATTCGGTATTTCCCATTCATTCCTAAGGGCCTTTTGGCCCAAAGGAATGAATGGGAAATACTGTATATCAAATCGGTAAATACCGAATCGGAAAGGGAAGAAATTGAAACCTATGAGTCAGCCAATCAGGTGCTACAACCCACACCCTCCCAACCAGGAAGAGGCCAAATCCAGGCAGTAATTAGAAGCTTCTGGAGAGGGAGAGCAAGCAAAGCTGAGTCACTGAGCCACAGGAAATGTTTGTTTGTGCTTTTAAACTTTAAAAATGGCAAGCAGCAGTGAAAAGGAACATCCAGAGAGGAAGAGAAAAATTAAATTTAGCACCATGGAGCTGCAGGTCCTTGTGGAGGAGGTGGTAAAAGAACACCAGAAATTGTTTGGAAAGCAGTCCCTGAGTGTGGCTGAATCTGCAAAAAGAAAGATTTGGCTGGAAATACAGACAAAGGTGAATGCTGTTGGAGTGAGTCCTAGGGGCATAGACGACCTAAAAAAGAGGTGGTATGACCTCAGGAGCATAACCAAGAAGAAAATAGCAGAGCTCCACAAAGAGGCAAACAAAACTGGCGGAGGGAAGAACCGTGCACCTCCCCTGACTGACCTGGAGGAGTTGGTGGGGTCCACCATTGAACCAGAGAGCGTCTGTGGACTGGGAGATGCAGACAGCTCAGCCAGAGCTGCCACCAGAAAAGGTAAGACGCCTGCACAACAATCACCTCCACCCCATCACCTTCCCTTTTCGCTATGTGGCAAGGTTTACCCCACTGCAGTAGAGGTAGTATTAGACAGGCGCAATGCATCATGGGACATGTAGTATTTGAAAGACCTACCATGTCATACAGCACAGCAATGAAGAAGTTAGGCTAAACGTATCAGTCATAATGAGGCTAAGGCAATATGTACAGTGTTTAAGTGAAAAAAAAATAATTGTAGAAGCAGTGAGATAGGAGCACAGAGCTAATGTACGCTTTTATGTCCACAGGCGAGACATCTTGCAGGCGTACCAGGGAGAAGGAAGGCACAGCACCACAGAGGGATGACAGCCAGGAGGCAGGCACAAGTGCAGAGAATGTCACAGAGGACACTGGTGCACAAACACCACTGCCACCATCTCCACATCTACAGGTGTCCCCAGAACATTCAGGATCCCCTCTGCTACTGTCCTCACCTGAACTGCATGCGTCACTGCTGCAAACAATACCTGCACCTCAAAAGAGCAGGAGGCATGCAGTAGCTCCACTTGTAGAAATGGAGTTACTTCAGCAGGTGAAATGGAGGGTGAAGACACTTAAACTTGGCTGGGGAGGAAGCACTGCCACAAAGCAGTCCAGTGCAGAGGTTGGCCGTATAGGTATCGGACGCCGCAGGTCCAGAGATAGCAGTGCTGCACAACTTGTGGATGGTCCCAGTGTCTTCCGTGGGCTGGAGGGTAGCATGGTTAAGATCCAAAAAATGCAGGGGAAGGCCATCCAGTGTGTGCAACGTCAGGTGAGGACCCTGAATACACTTATGGAAAACATAGGGAAGGGCATCAGTGCACTGGTAGAGGAGAATAAAGACATGGCATCAGGTATGAGGGAGATGGCTGCAGGGATGTGGGAGATGGCCACAGGTGTGCGGGACATGACACAATCAGTGCAGCTCCTGTGCAGTAAACTGGACCAGGACAGGTTTGCAAGGCGCAAGGACAGACAACATGCGCAGCAACAAACTAAGGCTATAAACTGCATGGCCACAGCCACTTCCCTTCTATGCAGATGATGCATCAACATGCAAGAGGGACTAACACACAGCAGCAATGGGGTGTCTAGGGGCCTTGCAAGGGTGACCAGTGCAGTAGAGGTGCTGCTTAATGCACAGACAGCACAAACAGCTGCTCTGGATGTACCAGAAAGTGAGGAAAGCACCAGTAGGAGCAGCATGACAAGCCCAGCTGTAGTTGAGACACGGAGGAGCAGCAGGCGCCATGGTGAGCCAACACCCCAAGCACCCAGTGGGGACAGCCAGCCACTTTCATCTGGCACTGGTAGGCGATCCCGGAAATGACTCATACAGCCCACTCTCCATGAACTTAAATGGGGAAGTGAGACAGGACTACCATTATTGCATGGATAACATTTGTGTTGCACATTTGTGCTTTTGAGTACCTGCGCAGTGCCAAATATTAAACTACGTTGGGTGCATACTCCACCTGTCTGTGTGTATTTACTTACTCAAAAAAAGTTCTGTGTGATCTCTGCCCGTCTCTGTCTGCCATCGGTTGGTAGTGCAACTCCTGCTGTGTTTGGTTCAGGCAGTGCATGTTCATCATTGTGGTCCTCAAAGTCGCTCAAATCCACCTCTGTGCCTCTCTTTGAAGGAAGGTTGTGTAACATTGCACAAGTTGCAATCATCTTACAGCAGATTATTGGTGAGTACTACCATGCCCCTCCACTTTTAGGCAGGCAGCGGAACCTGCTTTTAAACTGGCCAAAGGTGCGCTCCACAAGGTTCCTGGTGGATTTGCGTGCCACGTTGTATCGTCTCTGGCAGCGGGTTGAAGGGTTGAGGTAGGGTGTCAGGATGAATGAGCGGATGGCATATTCACTGTCCCCTATGTGTAAATGAGAAACAATTACTCACATGCACACATACACATACATCTGCTATATCTATCAGGGTGTGTTACTGTGTTTTACCTAGCAGGTATCCTTCGCCAAATTCCCCTGCTGTCAGGCGTGTGTAGATCCCACTGTTCTGAAAGATGTAGGAGTCATGGGTACTTCCTGGGAACTTGGCCACAATGTCTGTGATTATGTTGTTGGCATCACAGATTACTTGTACATTGATGGAGTGGGTTGACTTCCAGTTTCTGTATATGTACTCTGTGGCATCAGGTGGGCATATAGGGATGTGGGTGCCACCAATACAGCCAATGACGTGTGGGAAATGTGCAATTTGATCAAAACCAGTCTTGGTCTTCAGCAGTTCCGCATATGTGTCAGGGAAGCAGATGTAATGATGCATCCTCTGCATCATGGCCTCTAGGAACTTCCTGAAGAAACGGGACAGGCAGCTCTGAGACACCCCACCTGCCACAGCAATGACCCCCTGGTAACTCCCAGATGCAAGCAGGTGTAGGCTACAGAGCACCTGCACATGGGGCTAAGGGATGGCATGCGCCCTTGGGTTGGGTGCTCCAATAGTGGGTGCATGTCCCTGATCAAGTCCAGGATGGTTTGGGGGTGTAATTTGTACCTTTGTAATATCTCTGGCTCAGTTAGTTGGAACAGCGTAATCCTCTGCCTGTACACTTGCTCCTCCCTCCTCCAGACCCTTGCTATCACGTAGAATGCCACCATTCTGGTCACAATGTTGCATTTTGGGTCCTTTTTTATAGCCTGCACCTGGTTACCACCTGCTTTCAATCCATGGTAAATACTGACTCTTAAATACCGAATTTCATGGAATTCTGTATTTTAGAAGTTTGCTACATCTCAAAACTCATTTTTTTTCCATTTCTTATTTACCGATTCAGTAAATTCTGATTTAAAGTATATTCTGGCACAAGTGGTCAACCCTCCTCAAACCTGTGATGCTTTAATTTATTTGGTCGTAAAATTGGATCACCGCTTACATGAGAGAAAGAGGGAGAAAGGACGCCTATAGTCCAAATATCTTGGTGTTAGAGAAAGGAAACCAAATATGGAGAAGCCATTTAAGGATCCTGAACCCATGCAAATAGGGAATGTCATTCAATTGACTCCAGAAGCTGAAAAGGCTTTTACTTATTTAAAAGAGGCCTTTGTTACAGCCCCTGTTTTAATGCATCCTGACACTTCACAGGCTTTTTTTGGGAAACAGACGTCTCCCAAGTTGCCATAGGAAAAGTGCTGTCTCAGAGAGAAAGACAGACAGGACATCTACATCCTGTGGCATACTATTCCCATAAGCTAACACCTGCGGAAGGAAACTAATCTGTGGGGGATTGAGAGCTACTGGCTATAAAGAGAGCCTTCAAAGAATGGCGTCAGTACCTGCTTGGAGCCTTGCACACTGTAACGGTTATCACCGATCACTAGAAATCAGCAATTCATGAAGGCTGCTAAGGTCTTATCTATGAGACAATTGAGATGGACCCATTTTTTAGTGACTTTGACTATGTCATTCAGTTCCAGGCTGGCTCAAAACTCGGCAAGGCTGATGCCCTATCCCGTTTTAGCTATGACTTCCCAGATGAGCTGAGGACGCAAGCCCCACCTTGTATCCCGAACCCTGATTGTGTGTTGGGGGGTACCTTCTCAGAAGAATCTTTTATGAAAGAGGTAGCTCTTGCACAACACTCACAAGAACTCAGAGACCTCTAAACCAAACTTAATGGGGTCAGAAGTAACAACTTGGTTTTTATTCAAGGTGGCATAGTTCTCCCTACTCAGTCTCTTCAAACACAAGCACTGGATTGGTGTCATACCTGAGGGGGCCCCCCTGCAATGTACATGGAGGGGGCCCCCCACACTCCGGACCCAGACCCTCATCCGTTAGCCAGACCCCAGGCCTAGACCGCCCTGACCCTCACTAGACTCGGACCTTCATCCCTCAGACCCCAGGCCTAGCCCCGCCCTGACCCTCACTGGATTCGGACCCCTTATCCATCAGCCAGACCCCTAGCGCCGCCCTGACCCTCACTGTACTCAGACCCCTTTTCCATCAGCCAGACCCCAAGCCCCACCCTGACCTTCACTGGACTCAGACCCTCATCTCTCAGCCAGACCCCGACCCCCGCCCTGACCCTCACTGGACTCAGACCCCTCATCCACACCCCAAGCCCCGCCCTGACCCTCTCTGGACTCAGACCCCTCATCCAGACCCCAAGCCCCGCCCTGACCCTCACTGGACTCAGACCCTCATCCCTCACCAGACCCCAAGGCCTGCCCTGACCCTCACTGGACTCAGACCCTCATCCCTCAGCCAGACCCAAGGCCTAGCCCTGCACCGACCCTCAATGGACTCAGACCCCTCATCCCTCAGACCCCAGGCCTAGCCCAGCCCTGACCCTCACTGGACTCAGACCTTCATCCCTCAGCCTGACCCCAAGCCCCGCCCTGACCCTCACTGGACTCCGACATCTCATCCTTCAGCCAGACCCCCGGCCTAGCCCCACCCTGACCCTCACTGGACTCAGACTCTCATCCCTCAGACCCCAGGCCTAGCCCCACCCTGACCCTCACTGGACTCAGACCCTCATCCCTCAGCAAGACCCCCGGCCTTGCCCCACCCTGACCCTCACTGGACTCAGAGCCCTCATCCCTCAGCCAGACCCCAAGCCCCGCCCTGACCCTCACTGGACTCAGACCCTCATCCCTCAGCTAGACCCCAGGCCTATCCCTGCCCTGACCCTCACTGGACTCAGACCCCTCATCCCTCAGACCCCAGGCCTAGCCCCACCCTGACCCTCACTGGACTCACACCCTCATCCCTCAGCTAGACCCCTGGCCTAGCCCCACCCTGGCCCTCACTTGACTCAGACCTCTCATGCCTCAGACTGCAGGCCGAGCCCCACCCTGACCCTCACTGGACCCAGACCCTCATCCCTCAGCCAGACCCCTGGCCTAGCCCCACCCTGACCCTCACTGGACTCAGACCTCTCATCCCTCAGACCCCAGGCCTATCCCCGCCCTGACCCTCACTGGACTCAGACCCTCATACCTCAGCCAGACCCCCGGCCTAGCCCCACCCTGACCCTCACTGGACTCGGAACCCCTCATCCCTCAGACCCCAGGCCTAGCCCCGCCCTAACCCTCACTGGACTCAGACCCTCATCCTTCATCAGACCCCAAGCCCCGCCCTGACCCTCACTGGACTCCGACCCTCATCCCTCAGCCAGACCCCAGGCCTAGCCCTGCCCTGACCCTCAATGGACTCAGACCCCACATCCCTAAGACCCCAGGCCTAGCCCCACCCTGACCCTCACTGGACTCAGACCCTTATTCCCTCAGCTAGACCCCCGGCCTAGCCCCATCCTGACCCTCACTGGACTCAGACCTCTCATCCCTCAGACCCCAGGCCTAGCCCCGCCCTGACCCTCACTGGACTCAGACCCTCATCCCTCAGACCCCAGGCCTAGCCCCACCCTGACCCTCACTGGACTCAGACCCTCATCCCTCAGACCCCATGCCCCGCCCTGACATGCTAAGAGACTGCAATTATCTGTTTAGACTATCTGTACAAACACGAAAACAAAACACAAATCTTTTTTTTTTTTAAACGGCTATAATTTGCCAAGTTCTCTTGATTTAACTTCTCACCCTTTCCCGCATTCGGTGTAATGTACAAGGAGGGCAAGAGGTGTGTAACCTGATGTACTGGGCAATATATAAAAACAACTTACTTGTAACATCAGTCTGAAAGTCGACAAACTTCTTCGGAGTAGGCACCTGGGCAAGGCTAAATTATGCCCGCCAACCCACAGTGATCAGTACGGAGTCTCTGGCTGGCCGGGTCCTGGGATGCCTCAAAAGTCACGCTGCACACGCAATTTTAATTGAGCTGCTCAATGCGCAGGAATTGGTCACAAGGCCCCCACCAGAATGCCCGGCCCACCCTGAAGAAAATGCAGACGTGCCTGCAGAGACAACTGCGCGCCACCGCTCACTATTTCATTATGAAGAGGCCCGACTGGGGCCCGGTGGTGCGCATGCGCACCAAGCAGACTTGGAGAGTTTTGTTTGCTGGCTCGCTGAGGGGCCCCCTGGAGGCCAGGGGCCCCCGCTTCAGGCTAGAGCGCGGCCCTCCGCACCGTAGTGGCTGTGGGGGCCTGTGTTACGCCCCAGGTCGTGTGCAGTGCCAGTGTGCAGTGCACCAATTAATTTATTAAGAGGTGAGGCCGGGCGTGTTTTAAATCTTCTTCTTTATGAAGTGGGGGGCCCGAGGGGCCCCCTGGAGGACGATGCCCCCCCCGCAATGCAGGGGCTGCGCGGGCCTTCGTTACGCCCCTGCTTAGCAGGCCACCCAGGATATAAAAAAAACCTTGCTTTGCTTAAAAGGCATTTCTGTTGGCCATCTATGAATCATGAGGTCCGGTTGTATGTTCAGGGTTGTTACACCTGTGCTCAAAGCAAAAGTACCCACCAATTACCTGTTGGTCTCTTGTCCCCTATACCTACTCCTCCTACCCTATGGCATTCCATCACTATGAATTTAACTGTAGAACTGCCCCCTACTAAGCTAGGGCATGCCCTCATACTTGTTGTCGTTGACATGTTAACCAAGATGTCCCATTTCGTAGCGCTGAAGAAATTGCCTATTTCCAAAGAACTAGCCAATATGTTTCTCCAATAGATAGTACGGCTTCATGGCTTACCCTCTGTCATTGTATCAGACAGGGGCACTCAATCTGTGTCCTGTTTTTGGAAAGGCTTGAATAGCATGATGGAGATAGATGTAAGTCTCTCTACGGCTCATCACCCCCAGACTGACGGTCAGACAACCAGTGTATTGAACAATATTTGAGGTTTCACCTCTTACAAGGAGAGAAGGATTGAGGTTTGGTTGTAAGGACTGTGGAGTTCGCATATAACAGTCAACCCATCGGGGTTTCTCCCTTTTCCTGTACTTATGGGTTTCACCCTCACTGTGGTCTGGTTTCGCCTTTAATGCCCTCCACTTCTTCGGCTGCTCATGAATTGGTATCTCGTCGACAGGATATTCATGCCTCCGCTAAGAAATCTTTGGACGAGGCCAAAAGGAAGTACAAAGAAGGAGCAGATCAACATTGTCAACCACCTCCTGCTTATGCTGCAGGAGACAGGGTGTGGTTGTCCACTCGAAACATCCAGATTATGGGTACGACCAAATGTATGCCCCGCTTTATTGGTACCTATGTTGTTTCTAAAGCAGTGAACCCTGTAGGTTTGAAACTTGACTTACCTGCTTCTTTGCATTTACATCCAGTCTTTCACATGTCATTGTTGTAGCCTGTTGCCCCTGGCACTGTTGTTCCTGTGCAACTTCCTCCTGTGATGGTCCTGAGTATAAGGTGGCTTATATTGTGGACTCCCGTAGGGTGCGTCGTCGATTGCTGTACCTGATTCACTGGAAGTGTTACGGCCCTGATGAGCGTTCTTGGGAACCGGCATCTAATGTTCATGCTTCTCATTTGGTTCACTTGTTTCAACTCTGTTCTCCGTTCAAACCCAAACCGGTTGAGGGAGGGATAGGCAGGGGTGTACTGTCGGGCACCATGGCTGACACCACCCCCGATGGCGCCTGCACTGAAGAGCGGAGCTGAGAGCCCCGCCCGCTGTTCTCTAATCTAATGGTGGCTGGGGGTGGCGTTTGCGGCATAAAAGGACTGGATCCACGCTGGGAACGCGCTTCACTTTCCAGGTTGGATCACGCCAGGCCTCCCACCGCTGTTCAAAGTATTCCCTGCTTACCTGCACTTGGATTGTCCTTCAGTTCTTGTCGTCGGAGACTCTTCTTGCTTCCTCATGTTGCTGGCTCTTGTGGTGTTCCTTGCTTCCGGATCCTTGATTGTTCTTCCGGGGCTTTACTATCTGCCTGTTGCTAGGAGACTCTGCAGCTCCAGTGTTCCTATTAGGCTTAACCACTTGTAGTCCTGATTCTGCAATACAGAGAATTAGGCAAGGGGTTTTGAAGTTTTGAAGCATCATGGTTTCTTTTTTTTCTGGGCTTTTGTATATATTGTTTATAGTGGTATAACACTTTTCTGATAGTCCTTGTTCTCTTGCCCGCTTCAATAGGTTCTTCTGTTCTCCAATCTCTTTAAAAGAGAGAAGGCATAATCAGAATTGCGAAATTACGTTGCTGGTAGCTAGTGCGAATTATACAGTCTTGCCCCCCTGCCTTTTGTGCCTTTTTTTATTTTATCTTTTGTCCTGTGTACTCTCCTGATAAGGGAATAGAGTTTTGGGGGTTTTCCCTGCCTAGAGGAGTGGGAATTAGTGCTTGTTTCATTTAGGGGCTTACTATTTCTATTGTGACTTTCACTACGGTTTGTACCGTAATTCTTTACTTGCTTTTCTTGCTTACTGTCACAGTCCTAATGCCTACTTACCTGTGCCCTTCCTACTAGACAGTAAAGGTGTTTTATCGTCCCTGGGAAGTGCTTGCACATAATGGTATCTCCTATTCAAGGTAACCCTTAGGAACTAGGAAGGACCGTATATACACCCTGTCTTATCCATACTTAGCATTCACGTTATGTTTCCCTTTTCAGGATCGTAGCAGACCCGCTCAAGAAGACCCAGTGGACGTCTAGCCCTTATCTCTTCCCTTGTTTTGTTCCCCTCCTGCCCCACCGTCCCCCTTTGACTTTGACATAGTTGGGCTAAGGAGGTGGGTGAGGGAACTTGGGTACTAGCCTTGTGCTCATCCATGCCGTCCCTGCAGTAAACACAGGTGAGCCCTTACAATATCTGTGCAATAACAGCCATCATTCCTAAAAAAGCAGAGACAAGATTAAGATTGAGAGTGGGAGTGGGGACTGGTATTGGCCTTGTTTGTTTTAGACTGCGGAATTGGCATGTGTATGCATTTATGTATTTATGTAAACGTTTCTCTGTGCACATCTGTGCTACATAGTCTTTGTTGTGTTTGTGGCAGGTATTGTGTTCCATCATGAAAGACATGATCCTATCATGGAAGTCAGGTGCCAAGCACCCACTAGTTCATATGGTACCCTCAATGTAAGGGTCTCTTCTTTGAAGATGAAGTAAACTTTATTGTACAAGAATCAAAATCCTGAGAACCATTTGAACATGTTGAACAGTTTACGTTGTAAAGGCATTAAAACAGAAAGAAGAAAGAGCAATGCACTGTAAACATGTGAATAAATGATTATGAGAAACGCAAAACTGAATGATGTATGAACCAAATGGGACTGTTTAAAAAATGAATCAAAATCATGAGAAAACTTATATGTGCATTTGCTTCTGAGCAAATGCTCAAGCTAAAACCAGGTTTTAAATTCCAATGCTGAACCATTATTTTTGAAACTGAATAGTAAGTGGCAAAATGATCCCAAGAGGAGTTATTTCAGCCTGCCTTTAAACATAACATGTTAGGTCAAATCAAATTGCATCAAAGTGTCTAAGAGAGAACATAAACACAGTTAGACATAAACATATGTGGCTGTTTAATGAGTTGTATTTCAGATGAGAGTGAGGCTAATCCTTTGAAACCTAAAAAGGAAAAGGCTGTCAAAAATATTTTTAGATTGAATGTAGGTTAAAATGTCTAAACATAGTAGAAAAAACATGTTGCTGCCCTGCTTAATTCAATTGCATTCTTGCAGTTCAGGCCGAGGTTCAATGATTCTATATAGCTTCTGTTTGTGTTGACCAAAAATATGTGTTAGAACAATGTATATCTTTCTGAGTGTAGGCCAGGGCAGCAGTACAAAAAGTGCAAGAGTGGCGCTTTACCATAATAGCGGAGTCTGCATTCAACAGTATCAGGTTAACAATGGAGAATACCTCTGCAAATTTATTTGGGAAGCACCACCAAGACTATCATGGGATGATGTTCTACCTACATTGTAGGTTAAGGGTTTCTAAAACATATGGGTGTTTTGATTATGTGCTCTAAGAATTAAACAAATGTTTGCAAAACATATGTTGCAAAAGTTCAACATAGACAACTGCTTGTGACATTAAGACAAATTGCATCTTGATTGCAACTTTAAACAACAAGTGGGATGCTCTGGGCCCAGATGGAATGTATTCGTAGATGACTTAGTTTGCTGAAATAACACATTTCTTCCAGGGATTTGAAAATAAATTGTTCACATTCATTTTTGTAGTTTGGGCTGTATTTAAAATAACCAGATTTCCCCGTCATAGTGTTTAAGAATAATTAAGAAATCGTAATTGCAGATCTTTCTTCAGTGGTCTATATTGTAGGCAAATCTGCAGTATGCTTGTGATAGTCAAAATATCCTTCTGAACCTATTGCACTGTAATGAGTCAAGAATATAAGCCAATCTGTTGGGAAAGGTTCTCTGGCCATATGCTTGAGCAAATTTGACCTCACTTTTAAATTTAGTCAGATTTAGGTCTAAAGTATTGTTTTAAGTCTGCACAGGGCAAAGGGTTAACGAGGCAGCTTAGTTCTTTACAGCAGATCTATGGTATCTTGGTGGGAGCTTTTCTTTAAGGCAGACCTCAAGATATTTATTAACCAAGAATGTTACTCAGCACATATTTGTCCAGCTACCATTTCCTGTTGGAGTTCTTATCGCTGCCAAGGACTATGATAGTGGTCTTGCTAAGGTTGGCCTCTAACTTAACATTATTGTTATCAATTTTATGTGCATCCAATGCCCTCTGTCGGACTATCTGTCTTTGATTCAGGATCATTAGATCATCCACATACTTTAATATTTAAATATTTTTATTGGCAAGTTTTTGGGTGAATACTCCAGCTTTGATTAATGCTTTATAATGTCAACTGCATAAAGGCTTAATAGAATTGGTGCTAGAACGCAGCCTTGTTTCAAACCTATGTCAGTAGGTCCCCACTTAGAAATGAGTCTTGTCAACCACTTTTTTTACACCCAGTTGTTATGGAACTAAATAATTGCTCTGAGTAGCCGTGTTGAAATTCCCTAATTATTCATTCACCTTATCCATAAAATCCCTCTTCACCATCAAATCAGCAGGTATAGTTAATAAAAACATGCATGGAATGGTGTGCTTTGCTGTCAATACATTGATGCCACCTAAAGGTAAGGGCTACAATATTATCTTCAGTGTTCAATTTGGCCAGAACCCTATTTTATAGAATGGGATAATCCGTGTCTCCTCTTCCCAAGGTCAATGAAAGGTAACCTGGCTGTGGCTTGGCTTCAACATCTAAAAGTGCAATAAGGTGATAATAACCTGGATTAACTATGCCTCCCATTTTGAATAACAGGGGTGAGATGGAGTCTCTTCAGGTATTAGAGACTGAGCCCAATTGAAAGCTAAGGCATTAAATACTGAATGCAACAAATAGGCCCATGATTCTTTAATATATTTACTCAGTATTCCATTGGGTCCTGGGCCACCAATTATTGCTGGATAATAGACATCAACGATTTAGATAATGAAAACTAGTTGAAATTTTGAACCTTGTTTTTTGTGCAGTGCTGAATGATATAAATTCAGAAGTTGTGTTCCCAATCTACAACTATTTTTGCACTTTAATTTGCTGAGTGTAAATCAAGGCCACCTGTTTCATATAAAAAGTCTTTGATGCCTCCTTATGTTTCTTGTGATAATTTTTCATTTGAAATAACTTATTTTACAGTGCATTATCCTTTGGCTTTAATATTGAGCAAGTAATTTCCTACCTGAGCTCTGATTCTTTCTGAGTGCTTTTTTGTGCCGGCAAGATTATTTTTCAAGGAATATATAACCGTCTGCCATAATGAATGAATGAATCAGGATGAACCTATCATGGCTATCAAGGTGGTTACCCAGTTCTAGGGTCAGAATGGATTAATTCCACTCTTTATTTTACATTTTTCAGGGACTGAGGTAAACCTCTTGACCCTATTTAAATGAGAAAGCCGTTTCTAATATTTTTGTAGAAAGCACATGGGAATGGTTGAAAAATGTTTTTGAAATAAAAATGCCGTTTCTTTTTCAGAAAAAGGACAAGATTTTCTTTGTGTGTGTCTACCCAATATGAATATTGCATATTTCATGGATAAAAAATGTAATGTAAGGGATTGAGCTATGCTTGACATTTGGCCTACTCCTGTGACTGTGTCATGATTGAAAATGTGGTTGTACATTTGCAATAGGGGCAGGGATTGGGAAGATTTACCATGAAAATACATTGCCATGAATTAGTTTGTCTTGTAATCTGGCATAATTCTGGAAACCTTTCATAATTCATTACCTTTTGCCAAAATAAAAAAACAACTATAACATGCATGTCTAATATTGTATAAAAGAAAAAAGAAAATGCAGAAATTCAAATGTGCTAGTTAAAGTGTACTCACATAAACCTCAAACTATTTTCTGTATTTCTCATCAGTGAAAGATTGTAAAACATTGAAAGTTGATTTGACAAGACATTTTTCATGCACATATACTATTGGCAAATTGTAATTTATGAATCAGGGGAATTGCAAGAGCACTATTCACCCATGAGAATCTGAAGGCGGGCGGGGGTAAGCAGCGCCATTCAGTCAAAGAGCCAGGTCTTGAGTGTCTTCCTGAAGATGTTCAGGGATGTTGATCGGAAGCTCGTTCCATATATTGGCCACAATGTAGGAGAAAGCTATATCCCCTGTTCTGGCACTGTGGATCGGCAGGATTTCGGCGAGGGCGAGCATGATGGATCGGAGATTTCGTTTGGGTCCGTGGAAGGAGATTCTCTCGTTGAGGTATTTGGGACTGTGTTGTGAAGGCATTTGTAGGCGTGGGTGAGTATCTTGAATGTGATTCTCTTTCCAATGTGGAGCCAGTGGAGTTTCCGCAGTTTTTGGGTGATACATTTGTGTTGAGGGATGCCTAGGACGAGTCAGGCTGCAGTGTTCTGTATGGTCTGGAGTTTGCGTAGTAGGGGCTTGTTGATCCCGTGTAAAGGGTGCTTACTTAGTCTAGTCTGCTTATTATGAGTGCATGGGTGATGGTCTTCCTTGATTCGGGGGATCCATTTGAAGTTCTTTTGGAGGATGCGGAGGGTGTTGAAACAACTGGAGGTGGCGGCGTTGAACTATCGGGTCACGGAGAGGGAGGAGTTGAGTACGATGCCAAGGTTGCGGGAGTAGTACGTGGGGGTGGGAGGGCTGCTGAGGGTAGTGGGCCACCAGGTGTTGTCCCATGCAGAGGTGGAGGGTCCGAGCACGAGGACCTCTGCCTTTTCCGAGGTGAGCTTCAAGCAACTGCTGCTCATCCAGGATGCGACGTCCTTCATTCCTTGCTGGAAGTTGAGCCTGGTGGTGATGGGGTCCTTGGTGAGGGAGAAGATGAGCTGGGTGTCGTCAGCGTAGGATACTATGCTGAGTCTGTGCTGTCTGCCGATGGCGGCGAGGGGGGCCATGTAGATGTTGAAGAGCGTGGGGCAGAGCAACAATCCTTGGGGTACTCTGCATTTGATTTACGTTGGTTCGGAGAGGAAGGTACAGTCTGATTCAAGTATACTTAATTTTCAAAAATGTGACACCAATTAACATTTTCTCAAATATTGTTAGGAAGAGAAATAAAAATACTAAAATGGGAAGTGGCATCTAAAGATGAGTGATACATGTATCTATGTAATACTGTGTAACATGAAATGAACATGTTTGCATATAAAGAATCCAAAGGAAGCAGCTGATAATTTTGGGTCAGGCTAATATAAAACAGTATTTAGGTAAAGTTATAAAAATCCATCAAATAAATTTTTTTTACACCTGACAGGCCCTGGCTAAAGCCAATACGTACAGTAATGAAATATATAGATTTTAAAGACAAAAAAGGAGGACTGTAATTGTTTTAAGGTGCACAAAAAGAACAATGTCCCAACACCAGACCTCCGGATTCATTCCTGCCCCGGCACGCTGATCCTGTAAGGACACGTGCCCGGCCATCGGCGGATCGCAGACGGCCGCCCAGTGCATCCTTGCCTTGCCCCAATGCAGGCTCCAGAATTATTCCCAGATGATCCTCTCTCTGAGCTTACGCATTAAACTCCAGCACGCCCCTACTCAGGCAACCTGGTCCTGATGACGATCCGAACTAATGTGGATCGAAACGCCGTCGACTTAACAGCTTATTAACAGGCGAACTTCTCAAATGTGGCTCAACACCAATTGAAAGAATCTTGTAATCTGTGATATCACCTTGTCACACTACTTGAGCCACTCACTGTACATTACTTGCACCTTGTTCTCAGTGCGCCGTTCATGCTGTTCACTCCTTCACTTGCATCGCCACTTTCACCACAGACACGTTTTTGAGCACCAAGTACATTATGGTTGTCACAAATTTGTTTTATGCAGTGCTGCTTGAAACTGTGTATACCCGACCATGAACTTGTATTACAATATAAGATGATTAACTATCGTAATTCAATTCAAATAGTGTTCTCCTTCTTTCCTTGTCAGCCATGCTGTGTGCATGCATAATTAATTGACTATACACTATTACCTGTTGGAACATTGTTCTTTTTGTGCACCTTCCTTACCCAGTCCAGATTTGGTATATGGGTCACACTCCTGTAAACTTTACTGTAATTGTTTTAAGGCATGTAAAGTTGTAGGTTTGATTTTTATGTAAGCTTAAATGCTAGAAGTAACATGTTAGAAATGGGGATCTCTGGTTGGCTGAGGCTTGCGTCAAAGCCGGGCAGAGACCACCATTCTAGTCAGGGTAAGGGAGTTACAAGCCAAAGATAACCCCTGCTCACCCCCTTGATAGCTTGGCACGGCAAGTCAGGCTAATCCCGGTGGAGATGTGTAAAGCATCTGCACAACACACACAGTAACAACATACTAGGCACACCACAAAAGGAACTCCACACAAGGTTATATATAAAAATAGCCTTTGTATTATCATAAACACATTAGATGGTAATCACACAATATACACTGTGCCAACTGGCACGGGCAATATTTACAGGGATTATTTACACATGACAGGGCCGCGTGGACCACTGTCAGAATTAGCACTTGGTAAGCATCATAAACAGAAGGACATGTCATACTCTCATAACAAAACAAGTAATCACTGGCAGACTCAATACTCAGCGCCAACCTGTAACCCAGATCTTAACAGGCTCAGTAGTATCACATAAGGCAAGAACTCTATTCTGCGCCAACCTCATAAGTTTAAATCTAGTAGACCACAACTCCTAAACATAACTTGCATAAGGAAATAAACTTAGTAACATCACCTAAAATAGGTAATAAAGCAAACCTAGACCACAGTAGAGAATCACAATAAATCTAAGACAGTAGGTAAAACCTAGTACTCATAAAAGCACATCTATTAGCATATATCAAGGTGCATAAATCATACTACAAACATTACATCTTCTAGCACCTATAACAAGTACACTAGAGCCTTACGCCCTACAAAACCTAATAGTCCCCAGGGCCAACTGGCCATCTCTAAGGGGCTCAAATGCCCTCTGTCCAAAGTCAGGGCGCGCTGCCAATGCAGCAACAGTCAAGGTGGCGCACTTGGCGCAAACCTAAACGTGGCAGCTGCCCACTACTTGCTGGGCAGCTGGGAGTCTTAATGAATGCCTTAACATTGCAGCTGGCACTAAGTGCTGCACAGCTGTGCAGGCAGAGATGGGGCAAAGGAGTGCGTCTCACTCCTGGGTTCAAAAAGCAGGTCCCCCTAAAGAAAAAGACCTAAACGGTGCAGCTGCCCACTAATTGCTGGGCAGCTGGAAAAGTTAACCATGCAGCATGGGCCCTCCCTGGCCCTCAGAATAACCATGCGCTAAACGTGGGAGCCAAAGGGCTCTAAAAATAAACATGTGCCAGGGAGCACACCGGCTCCTCAAATAACTATGTGCCCAAAACCATGAGGGAGAATCTTTCCCCCCCCAAAATGTGGAGCCACACGGGGCCCTCCGAATAATGTGTCTCAAGTGGTGGAGCCACACGGGGCTCAGTAAAGAACTAATGTACCCAGGGGAGCCCTCTAGGCACTGAGGATAACTGGGACCTCGTTGGAGCCCGCAGGCTCTTAAAATAAACATGGGAGAGGCCCGCTGCCATTCGGGCCGCTCTAACTGCAAATCTGTCCATGTGCTGTTATCAGGCACCAACATTAGTCCCTTCGGTGTGGCGTGGTGAAATTACCCGACTTCCCTCAGTGCCGCGGTCGGCACGCACAAAAACCCCTATGGAGTCCCCCAGCCCTTCTGCACTTACTGGGCTGCTCTCGGAGGACTCATCGGGCGTTGGAGTCGACATCCGCGGGGCTCTCTCCTCACTAGGAGAGCCCTGCATACTGGAAACAACTGAGACCGGCTTCCATTTTGCCGGGAGCCCACGAGGCTCAGTGCAGCTTCTCCCCGGCCAGGGCTTCCGGGTTGGGAGCGTGGGGAAGCCCTCCAGGGGGAGCCAATCCCTGCGCTTCACCCTAGTGATGCCGTGGGAGTCTCTGCCTGCTGGGACCAATCCCAGCGCAGCCTTAGGATGACGTCGGCTGCTGCTTCCTCGGGTCGGCCTCAGTGCCACGGCGGTGAAGAGAGGGGCAAAATGAGGGGTAGGCTCCCTCGAGACTAAAAATAATGGCAGTATGCAGGGTGGGCACCCGTTAAGGCTCTGATAAGCGGGGTGGGCACCCGCAGCGATTACCTACGGGTCAAAACCGGAGGGCATAATGCAGGGTAGGCACCTGCAATCAGGAAATAGAAAAACTTTTGCTACCTCAGCAGGTTATAGCCACAGTGCTCCTAAGGCAGCAGCTGAAAGCGCTCACAGGGACAAAAGTACCACACTCCCCCAAGCGCTATAATCCCAGTCCAGGGACAAAGAGAGGGAGCACAAACAGCTCCTATCCAGGGAAAGTCTTCCAGCCCTCCCAGGCCAGGCAAAAAGGGGTCCACAGGAGAAGTCCTCCAGGCATCCAGGGGCTGGGCAGGGCCCAGGGAGGCAAGCCTTCCCCTGAGCCCCAGCAGCAGCACACCCCTGGTAGATTCAAGTCCACAAACAAGAACATTTTACAGGAGGTCACAGCCTCTTTTTATACACAGAAATCATTTGTTGTAGCAGTGTAGGCAAGGGTATAACCAGATGCAACTGGTTCTGGAGCACTTTGTTTTGCTCAGCCCCTCTCCCTATTCACAGGACAGGCCAGGGACATCAGACGCACCACAGGGGGTGGAGCTAGCATTGTGGAGAGAAGGCCCAGCCCTATTCAGGTCCTAGGAGCACTCCTCCCGCCCATCGACATGCAGATCTACCCATTCACCACCGGGGCAGACCCATCCTGACTCCTGGAGCCAGGCACACCAGCCAGCTCCAGCCAATCACAAGCCAAACAGTCAATTCACATTTACTGCACAGACAGGCCAACTTCTAAAAGTGGCACTTCTACACTAGACACAATCAATCTGCGCTCATCATTGCGCAGCATTTAATCTCACGAGTTTGCACATACCAAACTCGCCCCTGCACCCCCACACATCAGGAACTACCATTAACACACATATTCCCAATGCATTCCTATGGGAGGGTAGGCCCTCTCACCACATGCACTCAGAGCGCGCACGCACTTTACACTGGGCCACAGTGCTAAAGTGCGCAGAGGCCTAAAATCACTACCACCATGCCAGAGGCTAAAGGCAAATAGTCTAGGGATGAACCTGCCAAAGAAGCCCAAGTCCAACATAACAGTATTGAGATTTTAATGTTTCTTTTTTATTGCAGATATAATTTTTCAAAGACTGGAAAGGTTAAATAGGTATTAAGCAGAATATAAGCTAATGAATGAGTACTTTCTATACTTCAAGGGCAATCAACTTGATAAAGTGTAAACAAGGAAAAAAGTCAGAGGGAGTCTAAATTTGGATTTTCTTGGATAATGGTCCTGTTCAGTACAGTAGATTATTATTTATCACATTTGTATTGTCTTTTATAGTATTAAATGTGATTGCAGGCAGAAAACTGGATGAAAATATTTATTGGCTAAAACGTAATATGTATTAATGTTTGTTTTGGTTTATTTGCTGATGACACTCAAATGATTATGTCTCTAAGTGCTCAAGATGATATGAGGTCATCTAATTTTAGGCTTTGCCTCGTTGAGGTAGCGGCTGGATGAGGAATAATTACCTCAATTTGAATGGGGACAAAACTGAGATGTTAGTGGTGGGCAATCAACCACAACTAGAGGGTCCTCAATGGTGGGCAGACGATCTTGTGTCGCAGCCTGGTCCTTGTAAGGTGGCAAAAAAATTGGGTGTATGTCTTGAATCCAGGCTCTCTATGGATAATCAAATGAATATGATTGCAGGCTGTTGCTTCAGGCTCCTTCAATGTCTTAGGAAACTTCTCTTGCTTTTTCCTCTTTCTGCTCAAAGAACTGTGGTACAGTCTGATCATCTCTCAGTTAGACTATGTTAGGTGTTTCGAAAAAAATTCTGAATAGGCTTCAGATTGTGCAAAATGAGACAGCTCATCTACTGTGTAATGTAACCAGGTATGCATTGGTTTCCTGATACCTAAACACTCTTTACTGGCTCTTAACTGACATACATATCCAATATAAAACCCCGCGCTTTATGCACAAGGACATAAGTAGATGTGTGATGATCTACCTCCAGTCACTGGTGTATTCTTTTTTTCCAGTTTGAAAAGCTTTATTTAGAATGATAATAATAACAGTTTCAGTTCAGAAAACTTTATTTCGGTCATACGATCTAAAAAAGTGCAATCCTAAAAACATATACATTCATTGATATTTGCTTACAATCGTCAAACTTAGGACATTTAAGAACAGTATCCCAACAGTCTTTAGATTTCATTATTTAAGGAACTAGACGTTAGGGATACTACAAGCTACTGGGCTGTACAATTACATATCGGGGAAATGCATGATACAGTAAATAGATAATTAAATAGTTAAAAAGTACAATAATAATCTCTTTGAAAGGTTAAAAAAAAAACATAGCACGTAAAAGGACTATTTGTGATTTATAAAATATACAGTTGTTAAAAGGATAGTTACAGTAAAACATTGGAACATACCCTAGGCCTCATTAGAAAGTTTCAGTAAAGCCCTTCTCGTACACCACATGGAGAACAAAAATCTGGAGACTGAGAACACAATCGGGATGCTAAGGTCGGATTTCAATATCCGAAAAGCCTCCTGGTGGTTCCTAGTGCCAATATTTTTACAGATCTGTGCCAGCCAGTGTTTCCGGGCCTGATAATAATAACAGTGACATCAGCAAAGAAAACTATAAAGCATACAAGTCAATGAAAGTCACATCATTGCTAATGTCAAGCTAGATAACTAAAGCATTTTGTGGGATTTTTAAGGGGAGAGGGAGGGGAGAGGGGAAAGGAGTGAGAGAAAATATGCTATAACAAAACAATGCTGTAGAAGATAACGGCAAAGGCAGGAATAGCACAATCAATAATCAAAACATTGAAACTATGTGGAGAACAATTGCAATAAAGAAAAAATGTAAAACAGTATTGAAATACGTAAGAAGGAGAAAGTAAAAATCATTCAAGGGGGTTTAAAATTTTCGGAATTGATAAGAATTGGTTTCTTTTGAGATAGGCGATCTAGGTATGCTGTAAGAGGTACCCAATATAGTTCAACTTTACGAGATGGTTCACAGGTGGAAGCAAAGGAGACATCAAGTCTATGAAAATTACATAAAGAATTCCACCAATGCTGTATGGAAACATTCTTAAGGGATTTCCAGTTAGAGGAGATATGTTGGAATGCCAAAACAAGCATAAGATCAAAGAGATCCTGTGAGTGTGAGGGGAGAGTTAGGGAATCTGAGAGACTACCCAGAAAAAGAAGAGGAAGAGAGTATGAAACAGAGAGTGAGATAACATGAGAAATGTAAGACCAGACTTGTTTCTAAAAGGTAGAAACCGTGGGACAGAAAAAAAACATGTGTAGAAGATCAGCGTTAGGTGCTTTACAAGTCCAACAGCTAGAGTCAGAGGAAGAGGAGAAACGAGAAAGGGAAATAGGAGAAAGATAAAGTCTGTGATACAGAAAAAAGAGAGACTGAGTGAGAGAAGCAGAACAAGAAATTTTCAGGGATTTGGACCAGAGTTTATACCAAAGGGTAACAGGCCAAGTGCATCCCAGATCCGTTTCCCAGGAAAGTTCCAGTTTGGATTTGGGGCAATCTGCATTAGGAGAAGAAAAGAATTTGTAGATGAAAGACACTTTAGGAAGAGTAGAGAGAAGTGTAAGAAGATGAGGAGAGGGAGTAAGGAAAGTTGAGGAAGGAAGAGAATAATAACAATCAAGAATGACTTCCATAAGAAGAGTATATTCCTGTAGAAAGGAGCGAGGACAATGAAATTGAAAGTGGGGGAAGGAGCAAGGGGAAACACCATCAAAAAGCTGATGGATCCATATGATACCCTTAAGTCTCCAAGAGGTCCAACAAATAGGCCTGTTGTGCACAAGAATAATCGAATTGTACCAGATAGGTAAATGAAAAAAGGATTCACACGAGATAGGCGACGAAAAAAATAAAGGCTTAAGAAGAGAGGAAGTGTGTTTAAACAAGAGAAGCAAATCATAAGGGGATTTAGATGAGAAACGCACTATCTCAGCAAAAGAGAAGGGCGATAAAAAAGATTGTTCAATACAGAGCCAAAGAGGAGAAAAGGGCGAAGACTCCGATGAAAGCCAACGTGAAGCTTGGCGGAAAGAAAAGGATTTATGATAAAGGCGAAAATCAGGGAAATTAACACCACTATTCGATTTAGGTCTACGAAGGGACAGAAGAGAAAGTCTAGATTTTTTATTTTTCCAGAGAACTTTTGAAATAGCAGAATCTATACGTTTGAAATACAGGGCAGGAATATATACAGGTAACATCGAAAGAATGGAAATAAGGATAGGAGCTATCATCATCTTGATGGAATCAAGTCGACCCCACCAAGAAAGAAAAAGAGGAATCCAAGAAGAAAATAATTGATCAATTCAAGAAAGAACAGCGGACATATTTAATTTGACAGAGGAGGAAATAGAGTTGGAGAACCAGATTGCCAGATATTTAATCTTAGTGTTATTCCAGGCAAAACCAGTGGAAGAAAAGAAGTAAGGGAGACAAAACTTAGTTAGAGGGGGGATTTCTGCTTTGTCCGAATTGATCTTATAGCCAAAAACAAGGGAGAATGCCTCAAATTCAGATAAAAAAGGAGAGATAGATGATTCTGGATCAGAAATAAAAAAAAGGATGTCATCGGCATAAGCAGAAAGTTTTAACTGATGGTCACCATGGGGAAAACCAGAGATGGAAGCATTTTGTCGAATGGAGGATAAAAAAGGTTCAAGGGCTAAAACAAAAAGAAGTGTCGAGAGAGGGCAGCCTTGACAAACTCCTCTTTGAAGGGTGAAAGAAGAAGAGAGTTGGCCATTCACGAGAACAGAGGCTTTGGGTGAAGAGTATAATAACAAAATAAGAGAAATACATTTGGAGCCGAAGCCATGCCATTTAAGTGAAGCAAATAAAAAGGACCAATCTACTCTGTCAAAAGCGTTCTCAGCATTGACAGAAATAGCAGCCAATGGTATGGAAAGAGAAGGGGCTTTATTTAAAACGTTCAGAAAGAGACGAGAGTTGTCCGAAGTGAGCCTCCCTTTAATGAATCCGCATTGCTCTTTACCAATCAGATGGGGCATGATAGAATCCAGATGTAAGGCAAGTAATTTAGCGAAAATCTTAAAATCCACATTGACTAGTGAAATGGGGCGATCATTTTTACAAAATTTGGGGTCACGACCTTCTTTCGGAATAAGACAAATGGTGGCATCTTGAAAAGTACCTGCAGCTGTACCAGAGGAATAAAAGGATTGAAAAAGCAATGAAAGTTTAGGTAATAAAAGGTCAGAAAAATGCAAATAAAACTTCACCGGAAAGCCATCAGGGCCAGGAGTTTTACCCTTAGTAAGGAAAGATAGAGCTGTAGAAAGTTCCTGAAGAGAAAGATCAAGGTCAATGGTGGAAAAATTAAGATGAGATGTGGAGGGTTTAGGTAACTTCTCAAAGTAGGAGTGAATCATAGAATAAGTAGGAGGGGATTCTGAAGTGTAAAGTTGATAATAAAAAGTTGGAATTGCTCAAGAATATGTTTGTCTGTATGGAGAAGAACATTGTCAGAAGAAAAAATGCATTCAATGAAAGTACGCTCCTTATGAGACTTAAGATAATTAGCTAAGAGCTTCCCCAATTTATTACGACCTCCATAGTAACGTGCACTACTGAGAAGAAGGATTGAAGAGGCGTTATCCGTGGTAAACTTATTAAAGGAAATCTTCGCACATAAGAGTTCTGGGGACATGCGTGTACCGGAAGAGGTATAGAATTGGTGTTCTAATTTTTTAATATATGCGAGAGAAGATTTAAGTATCTGAAGAAATTCCTTCTTTTTCGGAGAGACAAAATCAATAATGAATCCTCTCACAGTAGCCTTAAAGGAATCCCAAAGAATATAAGGGGGAGTGTCAGGAGTAGCATTAGTTTGAAAGAAGTCATTAGTAAAAGTTCGAAATGAAGAGGAGAAAATAGGGTCAGTAAGAAGTGTAGAATGAGAGGGTTTGCGGTGAGGAAGAAGTAAATCAATATCAGTTACAATAGGGGCATGATCAGAAATAACAATAGGTTCAATAGAGGAGGATAAGAGATTTTGAGTGAGAGACTGAGATAGAAAGATATAGTCTAGTCTAGAAGAAGAAGTACCATGAGGGTGTGAGAAAAAAGAGTAGTCCAGAGTGTCAGGATGAGTGAGTCTCCAGGAGTCGGAAAGGTGTGTTTGAAGTATGGTGCTTAAGAATTGCTTGTGAGGTTTGTGGGGGATAAAGCTAACAGTGGATTTGCGATCAAGGAATGGGTCAACAATCTGATAACAGTATCCCCCTAAAAGAAAAAAGTCATCTTTGTGTTGCACGCATTTGCTTGTGATTAAAGGCCAGAACAAACAATCAGGTTGAGTAGGACTGTAAACATTAAAAACAGTTAGAGAAATTGAGTTGAGCAATAATTTAACTAGAATCCATCTCCCTACCTAATCCTTCTCTTCTAATAAAACCTTACATTTTAATTTCTTATGGATTAAAATCGCAACTCCCTTCTTTTTATCAGGGGAGGGAGAAAACAAAACGGTACCAACCCAGGGTGGGTCTCCTGTAAAAGAACAATATCAGGAGCATAGGAGGACAGATGAGAAAGTACTCTCTGCCGTTTAATGGGGTTAACAAAACCTTTTACATTCCATGAGATAACTCTAAATTTGCAAACAAGAAAAACATAATAACATTAAAATGTGCAAACAAGTATATAAACATCATGAAGCCAAAAAGAGGACCAATAAATAGGAAGAGGGGAACAGTGGGGAAAGAAAGGAAAAGAAGAAGAAAGCAGAAGAGGAGACAGTACATATCCAAAGGATAACTGAAAAATGTACCTGAGGAAAACGAACACGAGGAGAGTGGGGAAGTGGTGACACTCTACAAGACGAACCTGACAAAGGGCGGGAATCCAAACCGCACCAGGACAAGAACAAATGTGAGAATTGACACATGCGTACTCAGGAAGGATCATCAGGAACCTATAAAAAGGAAGAAAACAACAAATAATCACAAAATAGGATAAACAGGAGCAGTAAAACAATAAAACAAGGAGAAGAAATAGAAGAAAAAGAAGTAATAAGAGAAGAGATTAAAATGCATTTAAAATATCAAAATATAAACTTAAAGAAGAACAACATCAAAAACTGCATAAGAAGAAGACCAAGCACAAGCAGGTTCTAAAGATGAAACAATCAGCCACTAGAAGAGGACGAGGTATCCATGGCACCACCAGAGTGAAGATGAATGAAGTTCTCAAGTTCTCCAGGGTCTTGAAAGGTCCATGTTTTATTTTGGTAAGTAGCCTTGAAGATACAAGGATGGAACAAGCCATATCTAGCACCTAGAGATCGCAAGGGTGCACGAAGAGACAGGAACTCCTTCCTTCTGGATGCTGTGACGTTGGAAACATCCTGGGATAGAAACACTCTCTGGCCCAACCACGAAACCTGTCGCTTGAATCGAGCTGCAGAGAGAACTGAAAGGAGATCTGTGAATTTCAAAAAGAGAATAATAACACCTCTTGGTTTCGGAGAATCAGATGATCGCGGTCCAAGTCTATGTGCTCTCTGGATACTAATAGAGGTGGAAGGAGGCATGTCGAGCAAATTTGGGATGAATGAGGTAAAAAACTTCACAGGATTATCCCCTTCCAAAAATTCCGGTAGGCCGTAAATACAGAGGCTGTTCCATCTATTTCTATTTTCCAAATCCTCAGTATGCTGCTGAAGAGCGAGGACCGACTTCTCCAGAGAGGAAATACGTTGAGAATTGGATTGAACCATCAAAACTTGTTGTTCCACAGAGGTAATCCTGGCATCCATAGACGCCCAATTGTCTTTTAAAATTTGCATATCTTTACAGGCTTCCTCCACAAAGGGGCGAAGGGCACGTATCTCTTCCAGAATCAACTCCATAGAAATTGAAGAGGGTTGTTTATCTGAAGATGGAGGGTCTTGTTTCAGGCGTTTAGAAGAAACATTAGGAGGAGAAGCCTTAGTTGAGCCTGACTGTGTTGAAGAAAAACGATTTGAAGCAAGACTAGCCATTTGCGCCACAGTTGCGGAAACACTGGAGGTGGCTGACGAAGACGCCTTTCGAGGAGACTTAGTAGAAACAAAAAACAAAATTAGGTTTACGCAATTTGCCCATATATAGATAAAATAAATTGGCCTTTTTGAAGCGTGGAACGCAAGGTAGGAGAGCTCAAATAATAGAAAAAAAGGGCAAAAATTCCCAGAAAATCAAGCGGTGCATGTAGAGCAGGTAAACCAAGAATATATGGAAACACAACTTCCCAAAGCGCCTACAGAAAATTACTGCGGAGCTGAGAAAAAAATCGAAAAAAACACCAGGGATGTCTCAAAAGGCTAAAAACAATAACCAGTCATAAGAGAGCACTTCTTGGAGAGAGAGGTAATTTGTGGAGGCAGGCATGTCGAAAGAAGCAGTGGAAAAACATAGTCCTCGGTGTAACCATGAGATGTGAAGTGATAAAACACAGGAGACATCAAAATTGTAAAAAGTATTCAAGAAGATGCAGCCAAATATTCCACTTACATGACAGGAAGCGCAAAAGTGGAGCAAGGTGCATTGCCAGTAAAAGCAACAAGTCACAGCACTGTGTGAGGGAAATTCGTGCCGCAAAATGAAACAAAATGGCGGCCGCTGCCAGTTCGAGGGCTTCAAAGTCAATAAAAGGTGATGCGAGGATGAAAGAAAGCTGGGAAAATGTGCATTCTGTGCCGCTTACATTCCGATGTCAGGAGGAATCGTGTGAGGGTCCAAGAACGTCGTAAGCCCACAGGCAAAGCAGAAGAAGGGTCCGGCGCGGCGGAGTTCCCCCGCTAAATGGCCATCTTGTGTGGCGTCGTAGCCACGCCACTACTGGTGTATTCTTACTCTTCAAATTGTAACCTCTGTTCAGTATCTGCAATTTCTTGATTCAAATTATCTAGACAGGAGGGCAAGTAATTTTCTTTTCTTGGCCCTAGCCTATGGAATTCTTTTAATTGAAAACTAGGTTCTTGCACATCTCATTTGCAGTTTCATAAGCTACTAAAACATGGCTTTTTTAAAGGTGGACTGATCTCCAGCTAAATTATATTAATGCTGGGAAACTCCATTGGGGTAGCCATGCACTCTCAATGAATCCTTAGATAGATATATTTAATCATAAAAGCCAAACAGATGGAGAGATTTGTACTAATAAATGGGATGAGCATACAATGTAAAAGTGAATGCTTAAATCAAATGTTTTATTTCAATATAGAATATTTGCCATGAGTTATTTAATGTTTCCAAACAAAAGAAACAAATCCCAATTATATTGTAGCTCATTTATTGGTTTGAAGAGCTTAAATTGTGCACAGCATGCTAATCATATTTATTGGTTGTGCACGGCATGATAATCATATTTCGTTTTAAGGATGATTGCTACATTAACTACAATTTCATATGATAACTACAACTGTTATTGACCCCTTTGGTGCTGAGGACATGCTGGAGTCACCTATGGTACCGGTGCCGAGGACTGCTCCAGCACATCCTAGTACCCACCTACCAGATGACACTTCGAAGTGTTGCAGTAGAAGTGCTTCTGCTACCACCCTCATTTCCTCTCATTGCTCAATGATGACCTTATAAACAGCTGGGAACTCCCTAGAAAGCATTTCCTTTTGGCGTGACCCAGCGTGAGAACTTCATTTGTAAGTCCTGTACTGGAGGGACGAATAGCGGTGGAAAAGACACACAATGAAAAAGGAAGTCGTTTTTCCATTCCCCGGTGTCTCTCTTCAGTGCATTCATGCTGCAGGATCACGGGTGGGACCACAATTGTGCAGCAGGAATGCTGACACTAAACAACAATATTGTATTTCTTTTGTGGAAGAGTGGCATCTTTTTGGAGACATGTGTTGGCCATTTTCTGCCTCCCCTCCACCTCTTGTGAGCAGAAAACAACTAGACACCAGGTATTCATTGTATGTATGTCAGGGAGTTATCTGAATGAACTCTGCATAGCACATGAATATGCACTTGAAATACACTTTTATCCTTTATTATGGATGTACTATATAGGTAACTGTAGTTGCCTGTTTCTGATAATGATGGGATGGTCCAACAGTTGTGTGAGATCCATGCATTCCGCACTATACTTTGATATGTATCTATATAGTATCACACAGCAATGTTCACTTCCCTCAATGGGTCATGAATTGAACCCTTTCTGTTTTTTCCTCTTGGTTGCCTGTAGTATAATTATTAATGTTCCCACAACGTTGAAACTATACCTTTCCTGTACTATTTAACTCTGGTCTTTTTTGTTTGTGTTTTAATTACCATACATTTATTTCACATTTCTTATGGTTTGGCCATTTTTTTCAACAGAGATTATTATACCAGTTTTTGACACCCACATGGGTTATCATTATGCGTATTATGGCCCCTGGCTGGTAACCCTAGAATGCAGCTTTTCAGATTCAACCGGCCTATTGTATTCACATAGCCCTTTCTCGTCCGTCTGTTTCCACAAGTTAGTGCAATCCAAACAATGCCCAAAACTAAGAGCTGGTGTCATGAACATGCCTTGCTTTTACGCCATTGCTGCTTCCAAAACTAACCAAACAGATGTGTGTCAGTGATTAAGTAGCCTTAATGCGATCCGATGAGACGGGCCTACCCGACGAATTTTCTTCCAACGGGGTAGTCACAATTCTTCCTCATCCTGTACACAGCCCCCCACCCTATTTTTGGTAGGCACCCATTTGGTGTAGCTCACTTTGCTTCACTGGTTATTTTGAGTTCTTAATCCTGATTCCTTGTTCCACTGGGTATCCCTAGGTGGGAAGCAGCGGGCTAATTCCCTATGCTTGATTCTGTCAGTCAGTTTCTCGATAGCCGTGACCAGTGTACCATTACTGTAATTGCTTGCGGCCCGTGATATACCAATCCTGGAGGTATGCGCCGGTTTATGATGTTTTTTCATGGCTCATAAATACAACTGTTCTTTATAGGTTCATTATAAGTGATTGCAACACGCATATTTTCTCACAGATCACTACTTCCTTCAAATTATATCTGGGGCCTTCTGCTAGTAATCATTCAAGTAATTACAGTTTGACTAAGTTGTGTGACTCAGGGTATTTTAGACAAATTATTATCACTATTATGCTGTGCGTGTTATTGTAGTATCATGATGGTGATTTTTATGACTGTGTGCGCAGCTCATTTTAGTTTTGAGAGTTATTACTGCGACATAATGGAATGTATTCCACCTTAAATGCATTATTGGTTTATCCTTTTACTTTGATGGCAGCTAACACCCTTTTTTCTTTTTTCTGTTTTCTTTATTTTCTTCTTGTTGCTTTTCTTTCCCCTCCCCCTTATTTGCGTTTACTTTGTAAGCTAAATTACTTAGTTAAAAATCGGGCATTGACTTTGAGTGTCCTGATGATCGTTCCTTGTATTCATATAGGGTTGGAATGTCCTCGACTTTAAAATTGTATATACAGTACAGGTTCAATGTTCAAAGGGCTGACTTGTGACTAAATGGGCATTGGGACAAAGTGTATAATCTTTATATAAATCATTTACTTACTATACTGCATTACTTTGTGTTCCTTTTTGACATTACGTACTACCTTCGATTGTTGATAAATGTGCGTTTAATTTTATATGAAGACACTAAGTAGGGATAAAATTCATTTAATTTGAGAGCAATTGCTGTTTGTAGGGATCATTGTTCCTTTAAAAATATCATGTACCTTGGTCAATATGTATGCTTGGGTTTCCCTTGTTTCTTCATAAAACAATTGTTTATTTGGCATTCTTAATTGCTTATGTTGGTTTGTTCTTAAAATTGTAGTGGTGCAGAATGTGGCTAGGTTCTTGTCCCTCAATACCTTCCCCCTCCAGCCAAAAAAGACTTTCCTTGTTGGAGATGTAGAGTCAGTGTCAGAAGAGAAGTACAAAAGGAGAGGCAAATGAACTGCCTGTAGTGGCCTTCTAATCCTGACCTATGTGTGCCAACATGTTTTAAATTGTACCATATGCAACTCAAGTATAGGGAGCAACTATGAGAGGAAAAAGGACTGGATGGTCTTTATTGCTAAATATTTTCTGTTTGGAAACCTGGTTGAAAGTAATTTTATGTTTTTAATTCCACCTGCTGTGTATGGAAGCATAGTTGGTATTTCATCTTCTACCAATAGGTAATTTTTATCTAAGTGAAAAATGTTGCTTTTTTTGTTGGCTGTTTCTTTTTTTCCTGTGTATGTAATTTGTTCATTGTGGGAGTGTTTAAAAAATGAAAGTTGCGTGGAGCTTCATTGTGATGTTTGAGTGGCATTTGGTTGGTGGTGTTGGTGTGCTGGGGTGTGGCTGGCAGTTTGTAGTGTGTGTGTGTGTGTGTGTGTGTGTGCGTTTGTGTGCGTGTGTGTGCGTGTGTGTGTGTGTGTGTGTGTGTGAATTGGCAGTTGTAGTGGTGGCTGGCTGCTTGTGTAGTGTCTTGCTGCTGGTCACTTCACACACTCCACCAGTCAAACACCAGTCCAAACACTTCCAGTGTGAGTGTGTTACTATCCTTGTGCTGTTGTTATGATGAACTTACTTTGGCTAACATTCATGTATTCCTAATAAGTGAAATAATTCAAATGGAGCCATATGAACCGATTTTTGTGTAACCAGATATTTAATTATTGGTTATTTGGCAGCCAGGGTATCCCTTGTGTGTGCATTATGTTTAGTGCAATTGCAAAACAAACTGGCATTTGTAAAGCCCATAGGAATTAATGGCAGGAGAGGGACAACAAAAAGTGAGAGAAAGGAGGGGAGGGAAGATAGAAAGCACAACACCAAGCTGCACAGTAGTTAGTGTTGGATGGGAGTTCAAATCATGACCGTGAGTAGGAGGATGGGATGTGAAGGGGTCTGGAAGGGGTAGAAGAGGGGGTCAGAAAGGAGTACAACATGCACTACTATGAAGTACTAAATCATAAAGGATGGGGAGGGAAACAAAAAGAAAATTGTCCCTTTAGGCAGCTGTGAAAGGGTACGTTGAACCAAATCAAAAACAAGGGTGAAACCTAACAGTAAAATCCATTTTTGAAGATAAGTTCCATTTGATAAGTGGATGCCACAAGATTGCAGAACAGTTACAAACAGCATAGTGTTAATTTTCAGAGTGCACAAGCAGCAATTTGAAAATCGAAGGTGGTGACACATCAACATGTATTTTATGACGTGTTTACTGACAGTATAAGCATAATTGCTCTCCCCCTTCATCCTGCCCGTTACAAATCTCTGAAGAAACAGGTCCTGAAGAAGATGGCAAAAAAAGCAAAATAGGCCATCGAAACATGCGTTGACTAGTCTGCATGTAACACCCCAGCTCTCAGCACAGCATTAGAGGGTTGAGGTTTTCACCCCTAGGGTTTCATCTGTGTATGAGTCTGATTTTGGGGTGTATAGTGTGTATGTATTGAGTGTAAGTGATGTGGATGTAGAGTGAGGAGAGGTATGAAGGAGTATGGGGGACTGTGAGTTTGGATTTTCCAATTAGTTGTGAATTCTAAAGATATTGTATATTATTTTTGTATAGATTGAGTCTCTGAAATAGATTGCTATATATTTTTCTGTAAAAGTTGGTCAATTTTTTCTAGTTCTGTACATGATGAAACTGTAGATTGATTCACAAATGGCAATAATGTAATAATATGTGTAAAAAAGAAATATAATAGATGAATGATCCAAAAAAGAAAAAAATGAAATAAAATGTGAAAAATAGAAACATGATTCCTATGTGTAGCAGAGTAATTTTTTGTTGCCCTAGGTATGAGCTTATTATAAGCCTTATGTAAAGCAATATAGGTCAAGAGGGATACTATTTACTTGTAGTTTAAATCTCATAATGCGCTTAAATGTACTCATGAAATACCTGATACCCATATGTGTGAGGTTTTAATGGTACACAGTCAAAATATTGAGTATTAAATATCGACCTACCAAAATATCGTGTTTGAAATTTCGAAGGTGCAGAATATCGATGTCAAGAATATCGTTGGACAGAATATCGACCCTAAGGTAAGTAATATCGAAATTCTTTATATCAATGTAAGTAATATCGAAGTTAGTAATATCGATAGCATATATATCGATGTCACTAATTTCGATGACACTAATATCGATATTTGTATAATTTATTTTGTTTTTTATCATGTATGTGTTATATGTTTAACTTAAGTTTTTAAAATAATTAACATTATATGTGTATTAATTTTATATATTAATAAATTTCTTTATAAGCAAATTATATGTTTTAGTACCGGAGCGGGTTGTGGGTTTATAGGGGAATAGGGTGGGAAGAAATTTTAATATGTTAAATTGATTATTAACTAGTAGGATTTATTAATAAATTGTAATTAATTGGTAATTATTTTAATTAATTGGAAATTAGTTTTAATTAATTGATTAATTGATAAATATTTTCTGTAGGTTTCTACAGAAAATATTTATCAATTAATCAATATGGTGGGAAGTAATTTAAATGTAATTAAGTAATAATGTTTTTAAAATAATTGTTTTGTTAATAATATAATTGGTAATTAATTATTAATTGGTAATTAAATAGCATAAAATTGTATTTTTTAATATTTATTTTTGGTTAAATATATTTAGCTAATTATGTTTTTTTATAATTATGTATAGGTATTGTATATGGTTTATATCTATTTAATAGTTTATATTTTTATTATTAAAAAAAGCTTTTATTTATAAGTATGTTATTTTAACCCCTACGCTATCCAACGCTTTCCCTACTGTTGCACTCTCTGGAGTGGGAATAGTAATGTTTACCCCTACGCTATCCAATGCTTTCCCTACTGTTGCACTCTCTGGAGTGGGAATAGTAATTGTTACCCCTATGCTATCCAACGCTTTCCCTACTGTTGCACTCTCTGGAGTGGGAATAGTAATTTTTACTCCTACGCTATCCAATGCTTTCCCTACTGTTGCAGTCTCTGGAGTGGGAATAGTAATTGTTAACCGTACGCTTTCCCTACTGTTGCACTCTGTGGAGTGGGAATAGTAATTTTTACTCCTACGCTATCCAACGCTTTCCCTACTGTTGCACTCTCTGGAGTGGGAATAGTAATTTATAATCCTACGCTATCCAACGCTTTCCCTACTGTTTAACTCTGGAGTGGGATTAGTAATTTTTACCCCTACGCTATTCCAACGCTTTCCCTACTGTTGCACTCTCTGGAGTGGGAATAGTAATTTTTACTCCTACACTATCTAACGCTTTCCCTACTGTTGCACTCTCTGGAGTGGGAATAGTATTTTTTACTTCTATGCTGTCCAACGCTTTCCCTACTGTTGCACTCTCTGGAGTGGGAATAGTAATTTTTACTCCTACACTATCCAACGCTTTCCCTACTGTTGCACTCTCTGGAGTGGGAATAGTAATTTTTACTCCTACGCTATCCAACGCTTTCCCTACTGTTGTACTCTGTGGAGTGGGAATAGTAATTTTTACTCTTACGCTATCCAATGCTTTCCCTACTGTTGCACTCTCTGGAGTGGGAATAGTAATTTTTACTCCTACGCTATCCAACGCTTTCCCTGCTGTTGCACTCTCTGGAGTGGGAATAGTAATTTTTACCCCTACGCTATCCAACGCTTTCCCTACTGTTGCACTCTCTGGAGTGGGAATAGTAATTTTTACTCCTACACTATCCAACGCCTTCCCTACTGTTGCACTCTGTGGAGTGGGAATAGTAATTTTTACTCTTACGCTATCCAACGCTTTCCCTACTGTTGCACTCTCTGGAGTGGGAATAGTGATTTATACTCCTATGCTATCCAACGCTTTCCCTACTGTTGCACTCTCTGGAGTGGGAATAGTAATTTTTACCCTTACGCTATCCAACGTTTTATATAATTAAATTTCAAAATATTAAAAGTATATTTAATTTTTTATGTTTTTTACATTTTATTTATGTTATTGTTTTATGTTTGTAAGTGTATTTGTAATTTAGAATATATTTTATTAATTTATAAATTAGTAAAATAATTATTACAACTTATTTTTCAGTACATATATATTATATATTTAATGTATATATTTAATTAATGTATTATTATTATATATGTATTATTTATTAATTTTAAACATTATTAGATACTTTTAACTATGTAGATTTTATTTATTAGTGTTATTTGCTTTATTTGACATTTATATTTTAAAAGAAAAAAAAACGATATTTTTAACTTCGATATTTTTAACATCTATATTATTTTTTTGATATTTTTGTACTTACCATGTTGTAGATAGGATGTCGATTTTCTTGCCCTCTATATTTTTGACTCGATATTCCTGTAGGTCGATATTTTGTAGGTCGATATTTTGTCAGTGATCCGGTTTTAATATTCGATGTCACTTCTTGTGATGTCACTTCCAGTGAGGTCACTTTCTGTGATGTCACATGCATTGTCACGCGTCGTAACATCATGCGCTGTGAAGGCAGGCATCATGATTTCACTTGCATACTGCCTAAACAGGTTAATCCCCCCACACCTTTGTTTAGGACTTGTGCCCTTTCTTTATGCAATCCACACCTAAAAGCAACAATTGGAAAAGTGTACGAATTTAATTTTTCTGCAACTTTTTAAAATACACTTGCTTAATCCACGCAGATGGGTGTATGAGGGTTAGGCCATAATTAAGGCCTTCGACCCTGGTGAGCTCATTGCAAGTGCACCCAGCTCCAAATAGTGTACACTGCAGAAGAACACTAGTGAAGGGGATATGCTTTCACTGTGTGAAATAGCAAAAATCTGAGAGTCTGGTTGCTGGAATAACACTGCATGTAGATCAAAGGGAAAGTGGCGTTTTTAAAAGTTTCTGAAAACATACCAAGTATTTGATCAGAGCTCTGGAAACTTCTACTTCACTTGGCAGTGACCCATTGACGCCTGAAAAGGCACAGATAGAAATGAAACTGAACATTTTGAAGTACATGTGTTATGCTATTTCGAGAGCACATTTGATACCGAAAGGCAGTTTCCACTGAAAATGGAGATAGCATTTGCCTTGCAGAGGTAGTAGTCTGGTATTATAACTATATGCACTTCCCAGAGACACACATGTCACTGCTAGTTTAACTCTTCACATGCCCTGCCTTGGATTTCATCCTTTTAAGATCAAACTCAAAGGATAGTGTGTTTGATGGTGAGGGAACAAAACCTGTACGGTTTGTCATTTTTGCTATAGGAATAGTTAAGGCGAGCAGTTATTGGCAAATCAGGCGCTTTAGTACATCATGGGAATAATGGATTTTAATATTATTATCAACGCACCTTTTACCAGTAGGATATTGCTGACCTTCTTTTTTCCTCACTGTCATAAAGGTGGTCTCATGCATTATAAGTGCATTTTGTAACAATGCACATTTGTCAGCTTCAATCGGTGCCACATTTTCTCTGTTACAAACTTTATGTATAGGTAGCCCAATAGCTTCCTCCCCACTCCCAATATTTGTCTTCAGTTGACCAAGCACTGACCAAACTAGTACTCTTCAGTTTTTTAATGATGAACAGCTTTTTCTCCTTCATCTATTTTCATTAACACATACCAGCAAATATAGTTCAGCAACAAAAGTATAAGCTTCATTCAGAGAATGGAACAGGAACCACACAGGCACAACTGCAGTACCATCTAGTTTACACACGTAGAATATGGATAGTATGGATACAAGCAGTGCCATCCTACACGTGCTCTCGCTCAGCTCCCCGTCTTCAGTAGCAACCAGATTAGATAGGGCCAATTAGGTTTCTCCCCTTTATTTTGCTGAGAGAGTAGCCCAACCAGCCGAAACAAACATTGAAACACATTAATACATGTTTTTCTGCCTTTATAGCTGATTGCGGTACAAAAGGGGGTGGTGATGGACGGAGCATCTGAATCAATCAAACACTCACACCGAGTCAAAAGACCACCCCGTTTTGTACCGCTTTTGGCTGCCATAAGTGTGGCAGGGTATGCTCAGAGGTGAGTCCCTTGCTCACTTTGCCACTGGATTCAAGCAAGCCGGGTTGAAGACGGCTGGAATGCCAGAAACCGGTCCTCGGTAGCTTGTTTCCGGTCCAGGGAAGACATGGCTTGGCAGTTCGGGCTGGACTGTTCCCATGAGGCACAGGGTCAGGCTGATTTGCATATAGCCATGTCTGAACTGGGGTGGCAGAGTGGGCTAAAGAACGGTGATGGATTAAACCCAGATCTGTTGACTGGGTGTGAGTGTTTGATTGATTCAGATGCTCCGTCCATTACCACCCCCTTTTGTACCGTTTATAGCTGATTGGACATCTCTGACAGCAAAATCCAAGGGAGGAGTGCAGTCTGCTATGTGAAAACAAGCACTACTGAAAAGCATAAGGCATTGTGGAGCTGCAGGAAAACTGAGACTTTTTACCCCAGTAGCATCTGGTAAGAAAAAACTCCAGGTTCTTCAGTGCTCCCAATTTTTCTGGAGGAAGTGCCAAACCCCTTTTCTGATGGATACTTTTAATCACATCTTGCGAATATTCCAGAACATCAAACTAGAAACTGGAAGGCAGTAGTCCTGCGCTTGGCAGGTGGTGTTGGATGACTCAAGGCCAAATCTGTGCTGCTCCAGAAAAGAGGAGCTGAGCTGCATATTAGCAACACGCATTAGCTCTGACATCAGTTCCTTTCTTTCCTCTCCTACACATACATGCACATCCAGATCTCCTCTTTCAACTTGACAATACTTTTCTAAGAAATAAAAAAAAAATCCAGTATGGAAGGGAAAGGTTCACCTCCCAAAGTTTATTTACCTCTTGTAAGTAAAACAGAGGCCTTTGACAGATCCTCACGGGGCATGCCTGTGTGGTATCTAGGATTTGAACACAATTCCAGAGTCTGTGACAGCTGCGTCCAGATACATCTGAAGGCTGTACAGGACCGCAAGATGAAACTCTCGGTTGGCAACATTGAAAGACTCCGCAATGTGATTGGTGTCGAATTTAAAAGGAAAGTCTTGTTCCTGCTCCCGAAGTTGTTCATGCAGCAGATATTTGTCTCAGTTATGCCTCAGAAAGTCATCAGGTAAGTCCAAGAAAAGCACAAGAAGTACATTGAGGACTCTTCCCCTTCCCACTATTCATGAACTCCAGAAAAGGTGTGAGTAAATCAATGTGCGAGCCGGTCATGCTCCCGATCCCCTTCCGAGGTTTTTCATGATGCACCCCGAGGGGCAGATTTACAAGCCTCTTGCGCCTCTTTTACGCCGCTGTTGCGTCACTTTTGTGATGCAGCGCGGCGCAAAAGATGCGCCATTCTGTGGGGTATTTACAATGTGACGCATCTGGGAGATGCGTCACGTTGTAAAGCCCTGCGCCAGAAGTAGGCGTTTGTGCGCGGGGGGGGGGCGTTCCGGTGCAGGAACACCTTCCAAAAGTGGCTGAGTGAAATCTACAAGATTTCACTCAGTCACTTTGGAGCCCATGCTGCGTCAAAAACCCTACGCCTGCTTGAAGCAGGCGTAAGGATTGACGCAGTATTGTAAAGATCGGGCCCCACAGAGCATTGCCGGGGCTGCGTCGTGCTTGCGGCGCAACTCAAGCAATGCGTCTCCTTTACGGCACAGATGCGTCTCGCATCTGTGCCGTTTTTGCCCCATGGTGCGCCACATTGTAAATGCGGTGCATCTATGATGGCGGAGCCGAGGCGCACAATAACTGGCGCATCCCTGCTGATATGCAGATATGCGCCAGTTATTGTAAATCTGCCCCTTAGTTTCCAGGTCATTTGCGGCAGTAGCATGCCCGAGATTTATTAAACCGGCCCTACACAGCGACACATCAGAAGGGAAGGTGTAGGACTACAGATAAGAACCTTAACACAGGGCCTGTGGTGTAAGCCCAAAGAGGCAAAACAGAACACACGTTCTACGTGATGTTTTGAGGCCTGATGATGTCCACATTGGACGAAACACATCGGCTGGATTGTTTTTTGCAATGTTTTCTGGATGAAATAATGGATTCATGAAATAAACAACGAACTGGAAATACATAAGTACTCCCTATGGACTTACATTGAAGTGTAATGTCAAAATAATTATTACGAAGCATTTTGCATTTGAAGAGTTAAAAAATTGTGCACTCCTTTCTGTAGAGGTTTTAGTTTGATTGTAAGTGGCCCAGGGGCGGTGGGACCACACTAAGAAGAGGGCATTGGGAGCATAGAGACAACATTAAACGGATTGCACACCTGTGCGCACATCCTTCAGCTCTCACCGCTGACAAGTTATTTGAATGCATATCTTTGGTATTTAGCTATGCCCTCTGGTTTACCATCAGGTCCCCAGAATCTGTAGGGCCTCCAGTCAGATTTTGCCTACAGGTCTACCCTCGGTGCTACCTGTGCCCCCTAAACCCACTTTGGGTTCTGCACCAGCTCCAGTGCAACTATGGTCCTGGCTCCACCCCCTGCGCTGTTAGCCAGTTTGTAGTAAGGGTGCTGAAGTGATGTAGGCTGGAGTAGAGGTGAGTGACTTGTGACCATGTCCTCCAAACTATTAAAACCATTACATGATAGGTCTGCTCTCAAGTACTCAGTCATAATTGTTCAGTGCAGAGCTATCTAGGTTTGGGACATTTGTAATACTTCAAGTGAGTTCCAATTATCATTAAGGCTGCCAGATGGGATCCTACTCTGTCATTTCCAGGAATGCAGTGACGGGGTAGGTCTAACGGCACTGACCGCACATGAGGCAGTGAGTATATTTAATTTCCAGCCCAGCTTGGAATCTCTTCTCAATGCCTGACTATGACAGCAACATGCATCTGCACTTTCAAAAACCACACACTGAGCAGTTGCCCACCTATAGAGATTGGCCGCAGGGAATAGCCAATGCCATTTGCAGTGAGAGTTCACTGCCAAAGAGCAGCAAACCCCTGCAGTAGCTTGGGTGATGTCATCAGTGATGTCAGCAATGATGTTATTTGAAATATCATCAGTATTGTCATCACTGATGCCCGAACATATCATGAGTGATGTTATGTTAATATGTAAAGCACACTATCATGCGCAAGGGTATCCTGGCCCTGCTGTGATGTGATATTAAGGTCATAAGCAGGGCATGGCGAGGTGTAAGTTACAGTTAGGTCAGTAAACTATAATCGCTGAATTTTAGTGTTTTTTATGACTGACATTTTCACCTACATTGAGCCTGATTCACAAAGGGACTTGTGTGTCATCTCTGCAACTGTAGCGGAGTATCCACACAATGGGGTGAATTTACACTCTCGGGGCAGAACCTCGGCACGGCACACTCTCTGCAGTGTGCTGTGTGAAGATTCTGCCCTAAGTGCAGGGATTCCACCACGAGAGTGGAGGTTCTGCCATGTGTGCGGAGACTCGGCACTCATAACATTACCACACGTAAGTCCCTTTGTGAATCAGGTCATCTAAATGTTTTTTTTCCGTGAATTTCCAGGTTTTTTTTAATGTAAAGTTCAATATTATTACCATGCCTCACTATAATGGCACTTTAACCTTTCTTTTTTTCTGTGAGAAAATGGGATGCATTGTGTGGTGCTGTTGTACGACCTCCCTCTTAGAGTCCCTTAGATTTCGTTTGTCAAACATTCAGTTCAACCCTGTGCGCTGTGGCTCTGAGCAGCAAGAATTGCACAAAGGAACAAGTGTAACGCATATGTACACTTAACAAAAAAATAAAAGAAGAAATGAACAAGACACCAAACAAATCTTACAGCAATTTATCAAAATTGACTGTCTTTTTATCTATTTTTAGACACCACATTTAAAAAGATCCACAATAGGGTTCCGTAAATATAGAACTTACAAGATATATTGAATCAAAGCATTTCATTCAACCGTGCAAATGCATTGTCAAATTCACAGAATTTGACACCTCACCCAAACATTTTAGTGAAAAACATTTTAGGTGTATTTCAGTCACTTGTAGTCATTTTAGATGGCCAACTCCATTTGGGAGCCACTCAGGGGGCTAGCAGGTGAAGCAGTCTTCAGTCAGTTCCAGGCACTTTTATCCTTTGCGAGGCTTTAGGGATGATGGATGCTGGATGCTGGGGATGCTCATTAGATTCAGTGGATGAGAAGGAGGCAATGGGGATATGGCTGTGACTACTCCTCAGTCCACTAAGAGGGGGAGGCAGTCCTGGTCACTGGTGCAATGTCCCACAAAGTCGTCTCAGTGCTAATAGAAGTCCAGTTGCCACTGTATGCAGTGCCACTCTGCTCCACACAATGCCACTGAACGCAGCGCCACTCCATGTTGCTGCACTCCACACAACTGCACACCGCACGTAACTACACACAATGCCATTAAACACAGCACCACTCAACACAAACCCATTCAAGCATGGACACTCCACTCAACGACACTCCATCCAAAGGTACTTCTCGCACTGCCACTCCACGCAGCAAAACTCTGCTCGACGAACACCGCTCTAGACAGCACCACTCCGCTCCACACAAACCAATTCCACGCAACGCTGCTGCACTCAACACCACTGCACACCACTCCATGCAATGGCACTCTTCCACAAACTTGATAGATCTAGCTACATATTTCTTAAGTCCACACTCACTTTACTTAAGCCACTCATACTTTCGTTAACTACCACTATCTCTTAATACTATAATCCTTTACCAATAAACAACCTACCACATAATTAAATTACACAAATACAGTCCGCACCACACACAAATACACTACTAACAAATAAAAAAATGAACATATTTCCACTACACAACACATACAGACACTACACTAAAAAAAAAACATGTACAAATATAACATTACCATTTACAACGTCAACAGGTCTAACTAAACAATGTGAGACCTATTGCATTGAAAATGTTCTTCATTATCACATATCAGAGAACCTTAAAACGCATGACTTCAGCATCTGAGCAGAACACAATCTTCTCCTGTGTTCGATTCAATAAACTATAATGTGGTTCATGTATAATAGGCACCCAAAGAGTGCATGAAACTGAATTGCATCATAGTTCACTATTGGCATTGTTTTCAGTGTGGGGGGAAATGGTAATGTTTCAAAATCTATGTTTGAAAACAATCACTTTAAAGAAAATACTTTTCGATGCACTAAAATAATTTGATGTGCTAAGGGTAAATGGTGGTGCATGTTAATGAAATACACTTTTTGATTTTTAAAGAGACCTTATCATATTTTTACACTTTTGCTACAATAGCTCTTTAACAATTAAGGGATCACCAAATTGAACAGTGCAGGACAATCTGGTTGCTTCTCTCTTGAACTTCAATTAATGTTAATGTTTAAATAAAGGCTTGTCTGTTTAGTTAGAATATCTTTAATCATAGCACTGAGTCAAATAAACTGCAGCCCAATACGAGGGGTGACATGTAAAGGTCCCTGGGCCGCACTTTGAGTATCACTGCCCTAATGGTTGGATTGAAGTGGGAATAGTAAATGTTACCCCTTTGGTGTTTACTCCTTCCCCTTAAATGGTTGACATTGGAGTGTGATGAGTACATTTCACCCATTTAGTAAATCTTTGTTTAAATGCGTTACATTGAATGCTGTTCTCTTTAGTACAGAAATTAGTCTCCAAAATGGTTTTAAGTAGAAGTAGGTAATATAATAATTTTACTAAATAAAATGTTTAGTGTAAGAGCATAATTTCGATGTTAGTCGAACGACGGAAGCCGGACCACCCGACAAGGAGTCAGCGGTCCCACTGCCCTCATTACAATGTGACCGCCTTCATGTTCGTAAAGTGTATATTTTTCATGATGGCATGTGCTGCAGGCTGCAGCATATGGTGCAATTGAAAAAATGCACATTTAAAACATCCCCGAACCCTGTGGCAGGCACTAATTGGTGCCTGCCACACGGTGAAGGGATGTTTGGCGGGCACCATAGTTGCCCACCAGGCCCCATAGTAGAGGGCCAGAGGGAAAGGGGGCTCCGCTGGGGGCCCCAGAAATCACTTTCCGCCTGCCTTTTTATGGCGGGTGAACTGCCATCAAAGGGCAGGCGGAAAAGGACATTGTAATTCCTACGGTGGTGCCGGCATCGGAATAGCCCTCTAACTATTTTTCACATTCAATATTAATATTTCCATTTTGTTTATTATTAGAGGTATATAAAAAACTGTTTGTGATTAGTATTTATGTTTTAACATTTATTCAATTTATATGTGTACATTTGTAATTCATTTATTTATTATACATGAGAAATATGTTTTATTGTTCTTTATCAACAATATTGTACTACATTTTTAAATAACATATAAGTTATGTATGACCTTATTATGAGTTTGGCTGTCAGATGGACTGCCAAACTCATGGTGGTAGTTCTGCTATCACTGCACTGGTGGTCTTACTGACCTTTTACAAGTTGTGTGGTCAGATCACAATGGGACTGCTGCTGCTGCCAGGTATCTGTGATCCCTGGCGGTCTTAAGAGAGTAATATGTTTGGCGGCAAAAGAAGCATATTCTGAGTTTCCTCCCCACTTCATTTGTCACTGCGATGAGCCCGCAATGAAAAGTTTGGCACTCAGGAAACAAAGGGGGCACTACAGGACCTCTTGTTCCTCTGGGCCTTGGGATACATGCAGGGGGCATTTGGCATTCCCATTGCAGTGCCTTTTTTATAGGCACCGGAAAAGAACTGCCCGCCAGTGACAAAAAAAAGTCCACCCTGGCGGGCGATGCGCACACGTGTTTGGTGGTGCGGGAGTCCTGCTCTCACACCGCCAAATTCATAGTAAGGCCAATAGTCTTTCACAAGTGTTTAACATTTTTCGTTTTTACATTATTTTTTCAATATGGTATATTTTATTTTCCTAGGTATATGCATTTGGCCAACATCATTTTTTCAAAAACCTTTTATATAGGTTTTCAAGTATATTATAAATATTGTATTATTTTTTGTTCTTATAATTTTCAGTGCAGGGATTCCACCACGAGAGTGGAGGTTCTGCCATGTGTGCGGAGACACGGCACTCATAACATTACCACACGTAAGTCCCTTTGTGAATCAGGTCATCTAAATGTTTTTTCCGTGAATTTACAGGGTTTTTTTAATGTAAAGTTCAATATTATTACCATGCCTCACTATAATGGCACTTTAACCTTTCTTTTTTTCTGTGAGAAAATGGGATGCATTGTGTGGTGCTGTTGTACGACCTCCCTTAGAGTCCCTTAGATTTCGTTTGTCAAACATTCAGTTCAACCCTGTGTAGCTGTGGCTCTGAGCAGCAAGACTTGCACAAAGGAACAAGTGTAACGCATATATACACAGCACCAAAACAATTAACGAAGAAATTAACAAGACACCAAACAAATCTTACAGCAATTTATAAAAATTGACTGTCTTTTTATCTATTTTTAGACACCACATTGAAAAAGATCCACAATAGGGTTCCGTAAATATAGAACTTACAAGATATATTGAATCAAAGCATTTCATTCAACCGTGCAAAAGCATTGTCAAATTCACAGAATTTGACACCCCACCCAAACATTTTAGTGAAAAACTTTTTAGGTGTATTTCAGTCACTTGTAGTCATTTTAGATGGCCAACTCCATTTGGGAGCCACTCAGGGGGGCCAGCAGGTGAAGCAGTCTTTAGTCAGTTCCAGGCACTTTTATCCCTTGCGAGGTTTTAGGGATGATGGATGCTGGGGATGCTCATTAGATTCAGTAGATGAGATGCAGGCAATGGGGTTATGGCTGTGACTACTCCTCAGTCCACTAAGAGGGGGAGGCAATCCTGGTCAATGGTTCAATGTCCCACAAAGTCCTCTCAGTGCTAACAGAAGTCCAGCTGCCACTCTATGCAGTGCCACTCTGCTCCACACAATGCCACTGAACGCAGCACCACTCCATGTCGCTGCGCCCCACACAACTGCACAACGCACGTAACTTCACACAATGCCATTAAACACAGCACCACACAACACAAACCCATTAAAGCATGGACACTCCACTCAACGGCACTCCATCCAATAGCACTTCTCACACTGCCACTCCACACAGCAATACTCTGCTCCACGAACACCGCTCTAGACAGCACCACTCCGCTCCTCACAAACCAATTCCACGCAACGCTGCTGCACTCAACGCCACTGCACACCACTCCATGCAATGCCACTCTTCCACAAACTTGATAGATCTAGCTACATATTTCTTAAGTCCACACTCACTTTACTTAAGCCACTCATACTTTCGTTAACTACCACTATCTCTTAATACTATAATCCTTTACCAATAAGCAACCTACCACATAATTAAATTACACAAATACAGTCCGCACCACACACAAATACACTACTAACAAATAAAAAAATGAACATATTTCCACTACACAACACATACAGACACTACACTAAAAAACAAAACATGTGCGAATATAACATTACCATTTACAACGTCAACAGGTCTAACTAAACAATGCAAGACCTATTTATTTATTTATTTATTTATTAACAGTTTTCTATAGCACGAACAAGACCCTTAGGTATCAGAGCGCTTAACACATCAAGAAATACATAATTTATATATATATCTTTCCATAAAGAACAGTATGATAGTATACAGTGATCTGAGGTAGGTTGTGGAGTATGTATAGAGTACAGTATCAGTATAGGGTTGGTGAGTTCCTGTAAATTTCACAAAGTTAAATGATGTAGTATCCTTTTAAGTCAAGAGATGGATTGCCTTGTCTATGGTAGGAACTTACTCATGAGAAAGATCTTAGATTCTATCTTGAATGTTGCAGTGTTAGTAATTTTTCTTATGTTCGGCAGGAAAGAGTTCCAGATTCTGGGGGCCGCTCCTGAGAACGCTCTATCGTATGTTTTTTTCTTCTTGAAGATTGGTGGTCTCAGTATCAGATCCTTGGCACTCCTGGAAGGTCTATTTCATCCCGAAATTTCAATTTTCTGGGCAAGGTATCTAGGTGTGTTGTGATGAATAGCTTTGTGGGTAATACATGCCATTTTTAGTTGTATTCTAGCTTCGTAAGGTAACCAATTTAACGCTTTCAGGTGGGGGGAGATATGGTCAAATTTCCTCGTTCCGGTGATAAGTCTTGCTGCTGCATTAAGGCATGCTTTCAATGGTGCTATTGAAATTTTTGGCAGACCTGCTAACGTTGTACACCCGTATTCGATCCTAGAATTGACCAGTGATTGTACTGCTAGTTTTAGATCTGACTCAGTCAAACATGATTTCATTTTTCTTAAGTAGCTCAGATGAAACTGGGCGTTTTTTGCCATTGCTTTGATGTTGGCTTTCATGTTTAGGTTCTCATCCAGTGTGATTCCAAGTGATTTCGCCGAGTCCACAAGTGTGGGAGTGCAGTTTAACGCTGTGATCATTTTAGACCATTCCTTCACTTCTGCTTTGTTCTTTTGAGGCGATATAAGTAAGAATTCAGTTTTAAGTGTATTTAGCTTCAGACGATTGATAGATAGCCATTTTAGCGTCATTTTGAGGGCCTCATTCATTAGGATGATGTCTTCCAAGGACGCGATCTTGATGTATATCTGTGTGTCATCCGCATACATGTGGTAGGATATTTTGGAATTTCGCAGAATTTCTGTGAGGGGTTCGATGTACAAATTAAACAATGGTGGAGATAATGTCGATCCTTGAGGTACTCCTATTGCATTTGGACAGGAAGGTGAAAGTGATTGGTTGACCAGGAATCTCTGACTTCTGTTTTGTAGGAAGGATTCAAACCATTTCAGCACTGTACCAGATATTCCCATCCTGTCCTGGAGTCTGTTCAGTAGTTTTTCATGGTTAACTGTATCAAATGCAGATGATAAGTCTAGGAGGATGAGTAGGCAGGATCTGTTTTCATCTAGTGCTTGTAGTGCATCATCGACAATGTGTAGGATTGCCGTTTCCGTGCTGTGACCTCTTCTAAATCCCGATTGGCAGTCATCTGATAGTGAGAAATTGTCGATGTGTTCGTTTAGCTGTTTCTGAACACATTTCTCTATTAATTTGGCAAGGAGTGGTATGTTGGTCACTGTGCGATAGGTATTTGGGTCAGCTGGGTCCACTGAAGGTTTTTTGATGATCGGTATTACTTGACCTGTTTTTAGGCATTCTGGAAGGATCCCCTGGGTGAGAGAGGTGTTTACTATTTCAGTCCATATAGGAATCAAGATATGCCTAACTTCTTTCATGCATTTTGATGGTAGTGGGTAATTATAGTGGTTGTTAGGTTTGATGTCAGATACCGTTTTAGTAATATCATACTGGTTCAATACGTTAAATGTGTCCCAGTGTGCTTTGTTTTTTAGCAACTTTTCCCCTTCTTTTGGAGTAGTGTTGACCCCTAATGTTGTGTGGTAGTCAGGGTTGTCTGCAGCCATCTTGAGTTCTCTATCCATCTTGTTGGCTTTGTCGGTGAAAAAGTTTGAGAACTCTTCACAGCTTAGCGGCGTTTTGGTGACTTCTTGCGCAGATTTGGCCTGCTTGTTCGATTGTTGTTTTAAGATCTCAAATAGTTTCCGAGGTCTGTTCTTGGCGTTGTCTAGCTCTGATCTAATAAATTCCTTTTTAGATTTGAGGATTTTTTTGTTATATTCATTTCTGATTATTCTAAGGGATTTCAGTTCCGGGGATGAAGGGTGTTGTCTCCATTTTCTTTCTGCCTGTCTTAATTTTCGCCTGTCTTCATTCAAAGTCCCATTGAACCATGGGTTTTATCCTTTTCTGTGACTCTTTTCAATTTTAGTGGTATAGTGGCATCGACTATATTTGTTAATGAGGTAGTGTAGTGGTTCGTTAGATCTGTTACATTCTGTGTGTTGTGGGGTAGGTTTAGGTCTTTCCTGACGTTTTCAATTAGTAGTTCCATTGCTGAGTCTCTTGTATCACGCATCCATCTTTTGACTTTATAGTCTGTGAGGTTTGTATCTTCATCCATGTAGGTATCGTAAAGGTTATGGCATGATGATCTGACCAGTCGCATGGTTCTATTGCGAGGATTGATATATTATCGTTTTTCGAGATTATCCAGTCTAGAGTGGCTCCTTTCGAGTGAGTTGGTTGTAAACATGCTTGGGAGAAGTTTAGTTCTGTTAAGAAGCCTTTCAACGTGTTGACTTGATTGTCGTTATTATTATTCCAGTGGAGATTGAAATCTCCTAGAAAAATGTTAATAATGTCAGAGTTAGCGTTGGCTGTGATGATTTCCATTAGCTGGTCAATGAAGTTCATAATATTTCCCGGTGGGTGGTATAAGGCATGTAGGATGCAACTTTGTATGTTAGCCGATCTTATGTTGAGACCTAGATATTCGCATGACTCCAGAGGGTCGGATTGTATTTGGCTAATTTCTAAGTCTGCTTTGTGTATGCAGGCTACACCACCTTCTGTTTTTCCTCGTCTATCAAGTCTTACTATGTTGTAGTGAGGTGGCACCAGGAGGTCCATGACTGGGGACGAGGATTTAGTTAGCCATGTTTCCGTGAGGATTGATATGTCTATTTCCTGGTTGATAATGAAGTCAGCTATGTCAGACGCATGTTTAGTTGCTGATCGACAGTTGAGAAGTAGGCATTTTAGAGATTTTTCAGTTCTACATGGTTTCGTAGTTTGCTTTTCGGGGATTAACTGTACTTGTTGAAGGTTGTTGAGATTGGGTTTTCTGTTTTTCAGCTTAGGTATGATGTTGGTATTTATTGGTACTATTTTGATTTCCTCCCCTCTACTGCGGTCTGAGACCTCATAATCTCGGAGTAGGGAGCGGATTTCCTCTTCAGTTAGGTGTTTCTGATTTCTGTCTGGTCTATTTTGTCTGTTTGACAGTGGCATCGCTTTCTTATTGCTCTTGCTTTTGGATGTATTAAGCAGATCTCGAATGAGCTCGAATTCTGTGTGAGTGTGATTTGTAATATCCTGTAGTTTTTCTATCCCTTTAAGGGTGCTTAGTAAAACCTGTGACAGGTTGCTCATTTGTGTTTGGAGCTCCCTTTTTCTTCTCATGATCCTAGGCGATGTACCTGGATTGTTCCTTCGATTATTTAGAATTTCACTATTTTTGATCCTGAGTTTTCGTTTTGAGTTTTTCATCTGAAAATTCTTCTGTTTCCCCTTAACTCGGTCTTCTCTTCTGATATTGTTTGCTGTGTTTGATGTGCTGTCTATGTTATGTGTTCCTAGATTCTTGTTTGAGGAGAGTACCGGTCTAGGAGAGTCTCATTTAGACCTGTTTGGGGGTAAGGGAGGGGCGGCATTTTCCAAGCATGCTATTTTTAGATTTAAATTTTGAAGTTTGTTGGTTGGAGAAGTTTTGTCATTGAGGGAAGGCATCAGTTCTTCTCTCTGGAGGGTATCTGATGCGTTTTAGGAGTGGCGTGTGGAAATCACATTTCTCTCATTAATGATCTCCGACAATGGGTCTCCCGTTACACTTGCATCTCCTTTTTGCTGTGACTGTTTTGGTTTCTTACGGACTCTAGTTAGTGTGATGTCTGCGGTCGGTTTTTCCTCCTGGGGATGCTCTAGGATGATGTGTGCTCTTCCTGTTCTTTCTGAGTTTCGCCCAGACTCAGAGACTTCAGTTTCACTAGTATTTCCTGTTCTTTCTGAGTCCCTCCCAGACGACAGGGCTTCTGTTCTGCTTGAGTCTCCTAGTTGTGTAGCCTGTTCCGGTTCCATGAGGTCACATATCAGAGAACCTTAAAATGCTTGACTTCAGTATCTGAGCAGAACACAATCTTCTCCTGTGTTCGATTCAATAAACTATAATGTGGTTCATGTATAATAGGCACCCAAAGAGTGCATGAAACTGAATTGCATCTTAGTTCACTATTGGAATTGTTTTCAGTGTGGGGGGAAATGGTAATGTTTCAAAATCTATGTTTGAAAACAATCACTTTAAAGAAAATACTTTTCGATGCACTGAAATAATTTGATGTGCTAAGGGTAAATGGTGGTGCATGTTAATGAAATACACTTTTTGATTTTTGAAGAGACCTTATCATATTTTTACAATTTTGCTACAATAGCTATTTAACAATTAAGGGATCCCCAAATTAAACAGTGCAGGAAAATCTGGTTACTTCTCTCTTTAACTTCAATTAATGTTTAAATAAAGGCTTGTCTGTTTAGTTAACATATCTTTAATCATAGCGCTGAGTCAAGTAAACTGCAGCCCAATACGAGGGGTGACATGTAAAGGCCCCTGGGCCGCACTTTGAGTATCACTGCCCTAATGGTTGGATTGAAGTGGGAATAGTAAATGTTACCCCTTTGGTGTTTACTCCTTCCCATTAAATGGTTGAAATTGGAGTGTGATGAGTACATTTCACCCCTTTGTTTAAATGCGTTACATGGAATGCTGTTCTCTTTAGTAGAGAAATTAGTCTCCAAAATGGTTTTAAGTAGAAGTAGGTAATATAATAATTTTACTAAATAACATGTTTAGTGTAAGGGCATAATTTCGATGTTAGTCGGACGACGGAAGCTGGACCAACCGACAAGGAGTCAGCAGTCTCACTGCCCTCATTACAATGCGACTGCCTTCATGGTCGTAAAGTGTATATTTTTCATGATGGCATGTGCTTCAGGCTGCAGCTTATGGTGCAATTGAAAAAATACACATTTAAAACATCCCCGAACCCTATGGCTGGCACTAATTGGTGCCTGCCACACGGTGCAGGGATGTTTGGCGGGCACCATAGTTGCCCACCAGGCCCCATAGTAGAGGGCCAGACGGAAAGGGGACTCCACTAGGGGCCCCCGAAATCACTTTCCGCCTGCCTTTACATGGCGGGTGAACTGCCATCAAAGGGCAGGCGGAAAAGGACATTGTAATTCCTACAGTGGTGCCGGCATCGGAATAGCCCTCTAAGTATTTTTCACATTCAATATTAATATTTCCATTTTGTTTATTATTAGAGGTATATAAAAAACTGTGATTTGTATTCATGTTTTAACATTTATTCAATTTATATGTGTACATTTGTAATTCATATTTTTTTTATACATGAGAAATCATGTTTTATTGTTCTTTATCAACAATATTTTACTACATTTTTAAGTAACATATAAGTTATTTATGACCTTATTATGAGTTTGGCTGTCAGATGGACTGCCAAACTCATGGTGGCAGTTCTGCTATTACTGCACTGGTGGTCTTACTGACCTTTTACAAGTAACGTGGTCAGACCACAATGGGACCGCTGCTGCTGCCAGGTATCTGTGATCCCTGGCGATCTTAAGAGAGTAATATGTTTGGCGGCAAAATAAGCATATTCTGAGTTTCCTCCCCACTTCATTTGTCACTGCGATGAGCCCGCAATGAAAAGTTTGGCACTCGGGAAACAAAGGGGGCACTACAGGACCTCTTGTTCCTCTGGGCCTTGGGATACATGCAGGGGGCATTTGGCATTCCCATTGCAGTGCCTTTTTTATAGGCACCGGAAAAGAACCGCCCGCCAGTGACAAATAAAAATCCACCCTGGCGGGCGATGCGCACACGTGTTTGGTGGTACGGGAGTTCCGCTCTCACACCGCCAAACTCATAGTAAGGCCAATAGTCTTTCACAACAGTGTTTAACATTTTTCGTTTTTACATTATTTTTTCAATATGGTATATTTTATTTTCCTAGGTATATGCATTTGGCCAACATAATTTTTTCAAAAACCTTTTACATAGGTTTTCAAGTATATTATAAATATTGTATTATATTTTGTTTTTATAATTTTCTTTATTTTATACATTTTTATATTTATTTTAACATTTATTATCATGGTTCACATTTTGAGACATTCTTTAAACATTTTAAATCATTTATATTTAAAGTTCCACTATTATTCTATAGGGAGATGTTTTTGTTTTTGTTTTAATTTAGTGGCCATTTTTTTACCGCTGACTCTACTTTTGTAGTATATTGTGTCATTTTCAGTTGTTTCCCTGGTGCTGAGTTGCGCTGCTGCTTATCGGATAAGGTGAAACATTTTTAAAGTTTTTGTTTAAAGGGCTTTTGGATGAGGGTTATTGTAAGAACTAGTTAATGGTAGTAAAAAGTGTTGGTATTATTGTCATATTCTGTGTCATTTTTTAAATGGTGCTGAGTGTTATAACCTCACATAATACCCGTTGAACAATCTTAAGGCAATTTACTAAATAAAATGCTCCACTCTGTGGTATTCTTAGCAACCAGCACCAACAGACCCAAGGGTGTATGTGCACTTTCGAAGTCAAGTATTATGTAAAATAGCGCAACATAACACAATGGTATTGGAACATTCCTCCACTGTTCCATAATTGCAGTTCCTCATAACAGTTGTAAACAATTATGAAAATTTAAAATAGATAGACACTGGCTTTAAAGAAGTGTTTCAGAAAGAAACAGTTAAATGTCTTAATCGTATTTTGGGCTTATTTGAAGATGCATCGATCTCCAGAATTGTCACTGGAAGATTGTATATTGTCCACAAAGATGGTGTTTTTAGGAACTTACATTTACACCTCTTTCTAATCCAAGGGCATGTTAATTGACTCTTTGAAGAAAAGATGCAATCTTCAATTGTAAGTAAATATTAGACATCATTCAATTACATATGAAGAATTTCAAATTGGCTGTTTCGAAAGAAATGCATTTTGGGGGGACTTAAACAAAGCCTATTGATACGAGACTAACAAGAGACTGGTTAGGATGGTTAGGATGTTGTATTGGTTTATAAAATTGGAAGATGCAATCAAGGTATTCCTGGTATTTGAAAGAGGAGTTCCAAACCTGGCCTAATCCCCACTCAATCAACTCAACGAGCATCCATCAACAGCCATGACCTTGTCACTTGGGGACACAGAGTCATGGTTTGGTGACAATTTAAGTACCACCATTGACCCCCTTCGCCAAAGGCCCCAACATTTTATTCTAAAATAGATAAAGTAAGCATGGGGACAGAATAGAGCTAGCCTATATGGCAGAACATACCTTCTTGATAATTGCATCACTATCAACCTAGTGGCTTTATACACCTTCCTTCCCATCAGCACCTTTATTTGAGCATCAGTTTGCCACCCACAGGCCCACCCTTTATCTGCACACAATTGTGATCCTGAAGACATAAGTCTGTGTTCCACAGATCAGATCCCAAACCCTCATGGGGGCTAATGTATAACATGCTAATCCTTGGATTCAAACAGGTGGAACATTGCCAACACAATTAGCAGAGCACTTGTTAGAGCTAATGTTATTACAAAACCTAGACACCACTAACACATCAGTGCAGCCACAAGTACGTACAGTCCAACTGCTCCATCTCCATCAACCTCTCAAACCTAATCAAAAACTACCCACTAAAAGCAGATATGATAACTCCCCCTCTAGAGAGATGGGGTTGACTTATTATACTTCAAGATCCTACTAAGATGTTTACATTACCATAGATTACAACAATAAGTTCCCATCTGGTGATTTACAGGTAATTTCATGTGAATTTTCTTGCGAATCCCATTGCTACTTAGTGTGTAAAAAGAGCTCCATCAAAGTGCTCAAAGGACTGTCAAGCCAGTCCATAGTACCGGTATTTGGAGTTAGTCTCTTATGTGAGTTACCTTTCATCTTTGGAACCAGCAATATGTCTGAAACAGTTTTTGATGAGCTTGATAGTACTATGCTGAACAATTATATTTTTGGACAGCCAAATCCTCTCATTTCCCTTCTTGAATATTGCATCGCTGTTCTCATGGTCTATCTTTGTGTGCACATGAACACAACTATCATAACACATTATCTGTGTGGGAACTTTAATACAACCATCATAGCACTCTATCGCTGGGAGGCATGGACATCACTATAATCACACACTACCTCTGTGAGGCCTTTGGCATTACTATAAATACACATTATTTCTGCAAGGATGTCAAAATGATCATCATCGCACATTACACCTGAGGGGGACAGAAGCAGCACTATGATCATACACTATCTCTGTGGGACCATGAATATCACTTTAATCACACTATTTTTGTGGAGGCCTCTGTATCACTGGAATTGCACACTATCGATGCGCGGACCTGGTAATCACTGTAATCACGCACTATCTCTGTAGGGGCCTGGGCATCATGGAGGTCACATACTATATCTGCAGAGATTTCAACACAATCATCATCACACACTATCTATGAGGAGACTTGATAATAAATATAATCACACACTATCTCTGAGGGGACCTAGGCTTCACTATATTCACACACTATCTCTGTGGCAACCTGGTCATCACTAAAAGGGCATGCTATCTCTGTGGAGACTTGGGCTTCACTATAATCACACACTACATCTGTGGAACCATAAGAATTAATATAAGTACACACTATCTCTGCAAGGATTGCAACATTATTATCATCACATACTATTTATTGCTGAGCAGACCTGAACAAGACTGTAATAACACACTATCTATGTGGGGATCTGGGCATCACTTTGATCACACACTATTTATGTGGGGACCTGGGAATTACTATATTTACACACTATCTCTATGGAGCTCTATAATCACACCCCATCTCTGTGGTGAGCTGGGCATCACTATAATCAAGCCCTACCTCTTTGGGCACCTAGGCATCAGTATAAACACACATTATTTCTAGTGGGACCTGGGCATGATTGTAATCACCCATTATCTCTGATGGGATTTTAACATGATTATCATCACACTCTATCTTTGAGGGGACCGGGGCATTACTGTGATCACACACTATTTTTGTAGGGATCTGGAAATCACTATAATTCCAGACTATCCCTGTGAGGACTTGGAAATCAAATACTGTCTCTGTGGAGATCTAAGCATCACTATGATCACACACTATCTTTGTGGGGACTTGGACATTACTAGAATCACACACAGTCTCTCTGAGGACCTGGACATCGGTATTATCACACACTATCTCTGAGGGGACCTGGACATCAGTTTAATCACACACCATCTTTGTGGGGACCTGGGTATCAGTATAATCACACACTACCTCTGTGGGGATCTGGGCATCAGTATATTCACACACTACCTCTGTCGGGACCTGGGCATGATTGAAAACACTCCCTATCTTGGATGAGATTTTGACATGATTATCATCACACACTATCGCTGAAGGGACTTAAACATTACTATAATCACCCACTATCTCTGTCAGGGTTTGAGCATCACTATATTCACTCAAAATTTCTGTAGTGTCATGGGTATTACTATAAATGCACACTATCTTTGTAAGGAGTTTAACTTGATCATTATCACACACTATCTCTGAGGAGACTTCAGCACAACTATAATAACATACTATCTTAGTGGGCACCTGAGCATTACTTTAATTACACTTTATCCCCGTGGGCGACCTTGAAATCATTATGAATACAATCTATCTCTGTGAAGACCTGGACATTACTGGAATACAACATTATCTCTGTAGTGATTTCAACTTAGTTATCATCGCACACTATCTCTGAGGGGACTAGAACATCACTATAATTCCACCATATCTCTGTGGGGACCTGGGCATCAGCATAATCACACACTATCTCTGAAGGGAGAAGGGCATCAGTATAATCACACACTATCTATGTGGGGGACCTGGGCATCTCCATAATTACACACTATCTCTGTGCGGACCTGAGTATCAGTAGAAGCCCACTCTAATTCTATGGGCAACTGGGCATGGCTATAATCGCCCACCATCACTGCTGGGATTTCAACATGATTATCATCACACACTGTCGCTAAAAGGACTTGACCATGACTATAATCACACAATAGCCCTGTCGGTATTTGGACACCACTATAATCACACATAATCTCTTTAGTGTCATGGGTATTACTATAAATGCACACTATCTTTGTAAGGAGTTTAACTTGATCATTATCACACACTATCTCTGAGGAGACTTCAGCACAACTATAATAACATACTATCTTAGTGGGCACCTGAGCATTACTTTAATTACACTTTATCCCTGTGGGGGACCTTGAAATCATTATGATTACAATCTATCTCTGTGAGGACCAGGACATTACTGGAATACCACATTATCTCTGTAGTGATTTCAACATAGTTAATCATCACACACTATCTCTGAGGGGACTAGAACATCTATATAATTCCACCATATCTCTGTGGGGACCTGGGTATCAGCATAATCACACACTATCTCTGAAGGGAGAAGGGCATCAGTATAATCACACACTATCTATGTGGGGACCTGGGCATCTCTATAATTACACACTATCTCTGTGCGGACCTGAGTATCAGTAGAAGCCCACTCTATTTCTATGGGCAACTGGGCATGGTTATAATCGCCCACCATCACTGCTGGGATTTCAACATGATTATCAGCACACATTGTTGCTGAAAGGACTTGACCAGGACTATAATCACACAATAGCCCTATCGGTATTTGGGCACCACTATAATCACACATAATCTCTGTAGTGTCATGGGTGTTACTAATAAATAGACACTATCTTAGTAAGGGTTTTAACATGATTAGTATCACACAATATCTCTGAGGAGACATGGGTGCAACTATAATAATACACTATGTCTGTGAGGACCAAGCATTACTATGATCACACTTTATCTCTGTGAGGGGCCTTGGAATCACCATGAATACACTCTCTCTATGGGGATCAGGTAATTAATGGGATCAAACATTATTTCTTTAGGGATTTCAACATGGTTATAATTACACACTGTCTCTGAGGGGACTTGTATGTTACTATAATCACACACCATCTTTGTGGGGACCTGGGCATCAGTGTAATCACAAACTATCTTTGTGGGGACCTGGTCATAATTGGAAAAACCTACTATCTGTGCTGGGATTTTAACATGGTTATCATCACATACTAACACTGAATAGACTTGAACCCAACTATAATCACAAATTGTGGGGACCTGTAGGGACCTGTGAATCATTCTAATCACACACCATCTCTGTGCTGACCTGACCATTACTATAATCACACATTATCCATATCAGTTCTTGAACATAACTGTATTCAAATACCACCTTTAGTCATTTAAAGAGTATGTTGAGGTGGACATTTTACACAAACAGATCTAAGTAATCTGACCCTGACTTTCACACCTGACCATGCTGCATGATTTTTGACTTGCTAATTGGTTTGTCTGGTTATTATTTTCTTTTTTAATACCATTTAATTCTATGGATCTCTCTGAAAATGTGTTCAGTATATGTCTAATTACGTGGACTGGATCTGCTCATTTTTCTAGTGGCAAATGCATAATTATTAACCCCTTCGAGGCTAATGACGAGCTGGCCTCGTCATGGCGCTTACCTGCCGTGCGCGGATGACAAGGCCAGCTCGTCATAAAACAATGAAAAAGAATAATTTGCAGCGCAGGACGGGAAAACGCCTAGCAGCCATGGGGTTAAAAGCCATCTTATGTGTGCCCCAATGACTCAAGCAGCTATTCATATAGGAATAACTAGATCATATAAGTTAAGTACTGTATCGAAACAAAATATTTAACTATTTGTTCAAGAATGTTTTCAATCACAATAGACAATTTTGGAGCTAGTCCCCACAAGGATAGTAACACATGTTCAAGTCCCCATACTGATGGTTCTGTGCGCATGATGCAATTGAGCTATTTTTGCATATTTGAAGAAGGATACTGTATAATGATTTTTTCTTTAAAATTTTCTGCAATTAGTATATCTTAGAAACATTGGAAAAGGTTAGTCCCCACAAGTCAGGTATTCACACATAGTCCCCACAAGGATGGTAACACGTGTATGTGTGTGTGTGCTTTTGTGTGTGCGTGTGCGCGTGTGTGTGTGTGTTGTGTGCTTTTGTCTGTGTGTGTTTGTAAAAATCCCAGGTGACATCTAACAGACACCTTACCATTCTCGACTGTAAACACCTTTACCCAACTACTTATAAGATAATGCATCTATTAGGGGGTGTAGCACTCTCCACCCCCAAAGCTAAGTCCCTCACTACTCTAGTCAGCTTTTCAACTCTCAGCATGCATTTAGTGCCCAGCCTCCCTCACTAAAACTGAACACGTGCTCAGGGTCACATTTTGACCTTTCTTATGGGCATAGTTGCCTCAGTCTTTAGTAGGTCCATCACAGTGTCAGCACCTACAACGGGACAGCCGCATTTCCTCCTTCAGTACCTAAGCAGTGACAACATCCTTACTAATATCATCAGAGAGTAGTGGTCTGGCAAAGAAAAGTGAGGTATATATTAAACTACTTAGGGCTAATTTCAAAGACAAAATATCATTTAACCTCAGAATGCCCTAAAACCTGGAAAATATTGGAAGGTGAAAGTTTCAGGGTTCTATTTTGCTCCCTACCTGTTCAAAAATCTTGAGGCATTTAATTTGGGAGTTAAGATTTCATATTTTTGGTGCTTTCTTAGCTCACTAATTTAGGTCCTCATTATGATGGCGGTTGGACTTTCGTCCCACTGCCATCATATCGAGAATGGGGCCGCCTGATTTGCTGTCAGCGGCCCCGCCATAGGAATCACAATGCGACCGTCTTTGAGGTGGTTGCAAAGTGTATTTTTTGTATTGCGGCGTGTACGGCTGGCTGCAGCTAATGCAGCAGTACAAAAATTACACATTTTGCATATCCGTGTACTATGTGAAAGGCACCATGCGGTGCCTGCCACATGATGCAGGGATATGTAGGGTAGAACCATAGGTGTCCCCCCAGGTCCCATGTCAGAGAAGAAGGGGGGCTCACAATGGGCCCCCAATGTCCCTTTCCTCCTGCCTTTTCGTGGCGGGACAACCGCCATGAAACGGCCAGCGGGAAGGGGCATCGCCTCAGTAGTTGTTGGTATTGCAGTTGCCTCCGATGGTCCGAAAGGCGTCTTGAGCCCGTCGGATGCGTGGCAGTTGGTCTTTCCAAATGTCAACCATCTGCCTGCTGCATTGAAGCAGGGTCTGCTGGCAGTAGGACCGCCACCGACAAGCTGACAGTGGTGGTCCCCCCACCATCGTAATGAGGCCCTTAGTCTCCTTGATTGGTCAATGAAGGGCAATGCATGTGTGACTGTTTCAAGAGAAATTCCCTCTTTATCCGATTTTCTGCTTTGCTGTTGATAACGTTAACAAGTGACAGCACAATATTACAAGCATCCATACACTCAGTCTTCCATCTACACAATCACCCTTTTACTTCTCCCATCCAATACAATTACCCTTTTTCTATACTTCCCTCCCACACTGCCCTTGTACATTTCACCACTCAAAGAGTCGCCAATAAATGTATCTTTCATTCCATGAACTCATTCACTCATCCATCTAACATCCAATCTCTCGTTCAACCACTCATCTATCGTTCAATCCCTAATCTTACCTTTCGTATGCATTCATAATTTTTAAAACGTGCTAACCAATTGGCTTTACCAATGTTGTTTTTCACAAGTGGGCTACACATTCCATAACAGGTAAATCTATCTATGTCTCTTCCTACAGAAAGGCACGTGAGGGTTATCTAAATATATGGTTCCTTTATTGTTCTTGGTCAGCTGAACCCCTGGAAGTAATTCTACATCTCGGACCCTAGTTTACATTCCAAGCCTATGGTGCTTTGAAAGGCTCATGTTGATGTGACCTCTGCACCTGTGTGTCCGTAGTGCTAAGGTTCGGTATGTTTTCTGGTCGCAGCAGTGACTACCAGGTTTCTCAGCTTTGACGCTGTTTGATTCACTTTTACGTTTCATGCCATCAAGAAAAGGTTAAGTATCTCGCTCTCTTTCGTCTATTCGTTCATCTTGAATTTTAGAAATGACGGCGGCAAAGGTTAATGCTCAATCTGCGTCATTTAACAGATCCATCATGGCTTCCCTCGGCCTCTGCTCAAGACTCCTGCTGCTTGATAGCGGCTTGAGCCATATGCTTCTCCATTACCTGTCTTGTGCGATGAATGAAGAACCGCGCGCGATGTTCAATCCCTTCCAGATTGGGTAATCAGTCTCTAAGGCACCAGCTGCTGCTGCCCTTTCTTTTTAGTCATATGAATCTGATTAAATGTTAGCCATGGTTATGCCATTCTAGATGCGCTGATTTGTATGCGCACTTTCTAAAGCACATACATTTAATTAGGAATGTATCCGAGTTTGGGCTTGTCTTGCAGACATTACAGTTGGCAGTGATTGCCCCCTCTCCGTTTCCAAGTTTGGTTGCTCATGCTGTAAATTGTAGCGATAACGAGGGAAATGTATGCACTTTAAAAAGTGCAGGTGAATAAAAACAAGCACACAGCAAACATTTAAAAAAAATAAAAAATAAACAGCTGTTCCCTGTGTTAGCGCGCATATTCCTGATATGGCTCTTGGGTCGTATCATGATGGGCTTTGCTTCGCTGACTCAGCGTAGAGCTGAGGACCTGCATCAGATTTCACCTAAGACGTGGCTTAGAGACCACCCATTGCTTTCCATTGGTAGGCTGTATTGTCACTCTTATTTGCTTGCCATTTATTTGCTAGCTTCTTTGAGCTTTCCTTCCTTTTCTGGGGGGGCATATTTACAAGCCCCTATCACCACAAGAGCGTCACCGTTTAGCGACGTTCCTGTGGTGATAAATCCTTTACATTATTTACAAGGCAGATAGAGCCACTTAAGTGGAGAAGTGTGGCTCAATGATTAGAGTGGCAGACCCTGATGCAGAGATCTAGCTCGGGACCAGGGTTCAATTCCCTGCCTCGGTGGGTCTTGGGCTCAAAATTCCACGGACCTGATAATTCTCGCCTCGGTGCCTATTCCAATTATGGAGTCCTACTCTGCAACTCTGGGCAATAGCTTGCTTAATCCCCACAACGCTAAGGATGCCTGGCCTCCACCTTGGGGGTGCCCAGGAGTGGACACCTAGCAGGGAAAGCCAGGATGGATTCCACAGCAGTATTCGTACAAGCGCCTTGAGACCCTTGTGGGTGAGTAGTGCGCTATACAAGTATCAATTTTACATTTACTTAACGTAGCTTAACGCTGCCTTGAAAATAAGGCCCCTATTACGCTACACTTAGTGTGAATGGGAGTGGCATTGGGGGTTGTGGTGGGCGTTCCTCTGCAACACCCATCGATTTTGACGCTGCCCCCTATTTCCAAAGGTGGCATCAATAGTAAACAGTGCCAAAATCATGACCAGGGATAACCTGGTCTAAAAATGGCAAAACAGGGAGAAATGCTTTATTTCTATGAATTATGCAGCACACATAGAAAGAGCAAATTGCCATGAATGATTGTTTATGTGCAGGAAGGTGTCCTTCCTGCACATAAACAATCATTAAAAAAATTACAATTTGCAACTTCTATGTGTGCTTCACAATGCAGCACACATAGAAGTGACAAAGCGCCATTTTAGATTATTTTTGTGCAGGAATGCGCACCTTCCTCCACAGAAACAACAATTCCCTCAATGCAGGCACTCTTTCACTATGGTGCAAGGGTGCCTGTGTTGGTGCTAGGCAGCTGCATTAGCCCCAGAGCAGGAAGAAACACAGGGATGCACCATATTATATTAAAAACGACGCATCCCTACATTTCCAAAGTGACAGAGTGCCACGGTAGCAATTTTAGAGCTAACCGACGCTCCAATACTTTCTTATACATATGCTCCCTGGTGTTTATCCATCCACTGCAGCATGGACCATTACTTGTGTCCTTTTGCTGCTTCTGTTTCAGTTGCTTTCAGTTACACGTCTTTAGAAGCGAGTGTTGGTACCAGACCATCTTTGTCTTTTTTGCAATGTGTTCCTTGAAGGTGAGGTTGGTGTAGACTGTGAATCTAAGTGACTTGCCATTCAGTAAAAGTTGGGGTCCGAAGCATCAAGGTTCATGTCACTGAACACGATTTGCTCTGTTTCTTTGTTGTTTTCTTTAAAAATAATAATTTGTTTTGCTTTTGCCTTGCTTGCTGGGTTGAGTTTCAGGTAGGTGCTGGACATCCAGGTTTGGATGATGTACAGCCATTGATGTCCCTCTTCTACAGAAAGTGAAGCTGTTTCTTCTAGAACACAACTTCAGAACTGCTATGCAAGCCCTGTATTCTCATTTCTAGATGGTGCTAGCAGGAGACGACCTTTACATCGTGGTCATCACACCATGATGCCAGTACAACGCGGTTGCTACAACTACTGTGTTGTTTCCACGCAAAGCCATTACTACGCAAGTCATTACATCGATGGCGTGCTAACATTAGGAATAGTATAGTTTACTATTCCAATACCTTCCCTACTGTTATGTAGGCTGGAGTTGGAATAGTAAATTATACATTTCTAATGTCAGCGCGCCATCTACTGCAAGTCGATGCAATGACTTGCGTAGTAATGGCATTGTGTGGTAACAACGCAGTCGTTGTAACAACCGTGTTGTAATGGCAAGCGATGTGATGGCTCGTGTTATAACGAGTCATATTCGTGCTAGCCCCCTTCTCCATGTCCTCTCTGTCCCTACAATGGTGTTTGGGACTGGCATTTATTTTTAAAAACTGGCAATTATTTATGCGAGTGCACCACATGGTGGAGTTCTCTGCCTATTTTTCTTCATTACACCACAAGTGAAATTCAGGGGCAAAACAAATGCTCAGCACTCCCAAGTTATATATTTAACCAATATCTTCGGCTATATAGCCAAATTCTGCCTAAAGCCTGGATTAGAATTTAATTCACAGACTCCATTTTATTTTTCTTACAATATTCCTTTAATTCACATCTTCTCTCTCTTCCTATAGTAAAATGAATTCTTCAAAAGTAGCCCAAAAATTGCCAACACATTTTATCTCTTACATGAGACTTCTTCAGGGCTACAAAAATGCAAACAGTAAATGTACATTAAAAACATACGTGCCACTCAACAGTTTTATTCCTACATTTCATATCCAAAATCCATTGATCCTCAATCAATGTCATGTCACAATACAACCTTATAGTTTATGTCATCTGTGCATATACATCTGTTATTTATTATAAAATGATGACTCATTACAGAAAAAGACGATTGGCTATGATATAATTATTCCATGCAATATTAGGTTCTCCGTGAGCAAGAAGTTTTTACTTGACTGATCTACGCTATGATGTACTTCTTTTTTCTCAATGTGCTTTTCTCTTCAACACTACTGATAATATGTGCCTCCTTAATTAGGTTTCTGGAAATTAACCAAAGCAAATCCTCGACCAGTCTGGTCTTTCAATGTATCCTGGATTCGTGTTTCCTCCTGATTCAATGCTAGTGATGCAGCGGAACAAAGGGTTTATTACATACTTATCAAAAACCACATCATACTCACCTCAGCTACCATCATCAACAATATCACCGGGCTTGGCCCATAAGAACTCTAAAACATCAATGTCGATAATATCACAAGTCTGTCAAGGTTCTCCATTGGATTTTTGAATCGAGCCAACAGGGACTAGAATAGCATAGAGATGAATGGCCACTCCTTCATGAGGACCTGAAATAAAGAAGTGCCTACCTGTCAAACATAAAAGACTATACATTAAGAAAACAACATACACATAAAGGTTAAAATCAAATAATATTTATCTAAACTCCAAATTTCAAATGATTAAATTTAATATCAATTATTGTTTTAGTACATGTAAAATGACAATGCATCACAGTTGAGAGTCAAATGCATTTCAATTGAAATACCTGGAAATGGGTCTACGCCCCTACCTTTTAAATCTCTTAATACGTCTTCATGATGACACCTACGCCCGAGTCAGATGGGGGGACCAGGGGCAAACCACAGACAAGATAAGGGTCAACAGGGGGGTCCGCCAGGGTTGTGTGATGGCTCCTACCCTCTTCTCACTAAACGTGAAGGGAGTGGTTAGTTTTTTTAGTCAAATTCCAACAGATGCTTCAACCCTGGCAGGCAAAAAATTCCTACCCTCCTGTTTGCCGATGACAACCTTTTAATCTCAAAATCACAGATGGGCCTCCAGAAACTCCTCACTTGCTTCCAACCGCTCTGTGCACAAAAGGGTCTAACGATAAAAATCACAAAGACAAAGTTTATGGCTTTTAACCCGGGGAAACAATTTCGAAACAATCTTACTCTTAACAGCTCCCTGCTAGAGAGAGTCCACTCCTTTGATTATTTAGGTATTAGGCTGTCCGACAAAATGCATTTGGGGACCCATTTAAATAAAATGTTACTGAACCACAAGCGGGTGGCGGGTACCATTGGTAGGGATCAATGCTCATCACCATCTAGGTTGGTAGCCCCAGCCCTAGTAGTTTATGAAAGTAAGGCTGTGAGCTCAGCAATGTATGGCGCTGAACTATGGGGCCTGGAAAAAAACGATGAGATTGGTCGTTCTAAGACCAAATTCCTTAGAGACTTGGGGGCATATTACCAAGGGCATTATCGCCGCATTAGCGGGACTTTTTCCCGCTAATGCGGCGATAATTTTATCGCCCTATTACCAAGCTGTCGCTAACACCAGTTAGCGACAGCTTGTAGGCGATAGCGGGCATTTAGGGGCCCACTTTGCATGTCAGCGATAATTATCGCTAATGACATGCAAAGTGGGCGTGCCAAGATGTTAGCAACTGAAAACAGTCGCTAACATCTCTAACTCCTATTAACAACTTTTGGAAATATTCGCGCTAAGCGCGAATATCTCCAAAAGCTAACGCCTGCTAAAAGCAGTTCTTAGCCATGTTATCCAATGGAAGGTGGATAACATGGCTAAGAGCATTGTCACGATAATGCATGAATATCGCTGATTTTTCAGCGATATTCATGCATTTTGCAGGATTTTTACCGCTTTTGAGATAAACCTTGATAATATCAAGGTATCTCAGCGGTAGAAATCCTCGGTGCTCGGCGATATTTTTTTCCCGCTAACCAAGCAATAGCGATAATTATCGCTATTGCTTGGTAATATGCCCCCTGGTTTCTGTTCCTATTAATTCACCACTTAAGCCCCTACTATCTGACATGGGCCGACGCCCCTTTAGTGAGGTGGCTAGACTTCGCCCCCTCTTGTACTGGATAAGATTAAGACGCACTCCAGAACTTCATAGTTATGCGGCGGGTCTTTCAGAGCTCATATCCCTGGAAACCAACAGAAGGGTTAAGTGGCTTAGAGATATGAGGGACCTGCTGACTAAGCTGGGGTTAGCCGAAGCGTGGGCTAAGAAGGTCCCGCCGATCACGACAGACTTAAAAAAGATCTATTGGAACTAGGTTAACCTCCAGGTCTTACACAACACAAGGCTTGGTAGATAAACTGACGATTTCCTTCAGCATAAGCCACTCGGATCCCTGGAACCCTACTTAGACCTAATCAGGACATCTAGAGACAGGTCTCTGTATTCAGTTTAGATTCGGATCCCTAATGCTAAATTCTGTACTGGCCAATCAGGACCCAACAATTTCCATCTCAGCAAACTGTCCGAGCTGTGATGCCCAGCAGGAAACTGTAGCCCATTTATTCTTTGTCTATCCAGCTTATAAGCATGCAAGGGCCAAATGGCTCAAGCCCGTTTGTATTCTTTTGGGCACTAAAAATCACCTCGATGCCTTGTGAATTCTGTGAACGGACTCATCCGGATCCTCATTTGTATGTGGCGTCGCAAAGTATCTGGGTTCGGTCTGGATCACTCGCTTAAAAGCACAATCGAGGAAGAATGCTTAATTAAAATCCGGCGAACTTGGGGCCCAGTGAGTCGATACATACATAGGAATAACTTGTGAAGTAATACCGTTAGACTGCCTCGTGTGGGATATGTGTTATAGCTAAACTTTCAATTTTATACTTTAAATCTTAAATCTAATGTCCAAAGGTTGACCATGATATGTAGTTCATCTTACAGGAGATGGTATAGCAAGGTTTTAAAACTCATTTTATTATATGAAATGTTCTTAAAGTCTGTTTTTATCATATGAAATATTTTATAATTTTATATGGCTGTGAAATGCTTTTATGATACTTGCTATCGAATAAAGCTTATTTGAAATTGAAATACCTGGTGAGAATGAGAGAAAGAGAGAATATAAAGCGATATCAGAATACAGATTATGAATCAAACAAAACAAAGATCAGTTGCAGATTGTCAGAAATGCGGAGATTCAAGGAGAGCCCAAAAGACACTAGAGCACAGCGTGGAATAGCCAAAGTCATTTAACCCTTTGGCCGAAGGGTTTGCCCGCACAACTTCTCTAGCTGGTGAAGTGCAGGAATTCATTAAAGTTCATGTGAGAGAAAATCAAATTTCAGTCTGACAGCTTGCCAGGCATCTGGAAAATATCAAGAATTGCCAGCCCACAGTTCTTTCCCCACAGGGCAGTTATACTTTCCAATTATTCATAGTTCCTTCCCACAAAAGTATCCTTTACACAGTTTTGCACAATTTCCATTGGTCGAAGTCTGAGGTCTGTCCATGGGGTGATTAATATATTACCAAATTGATCCAGAAATTAGATGTAATACCATAGTCTGATGTTCATCCTTTTATAAAAAAAGTTCAGTGTCATTCCTCCTCTGAACTAGTAATTTAATTAGTAACTTATCATGTTGGATCCCAAGTGCTCTTTTTTCAGCTTGCAACAAAGTCGACACCGTTTTGTTCCAGCAGAGAGAGCGCCCTTTATTCAAAACTAGAGAAAGAAACTTTAGCAAAAAATCCCACAACTGTTAGTGAAGTTATGTGAGCTCATTCTAGTCTTTTTTTAAGGAAAAAATTAAAAATGCATGCTAAGGACTACACGGAAACCCAACTAAAAACATTATGATTTACTGAAAATGTATTACTCTTTCAAACATTGAATTGAATATGGATGAAACTGTTTCATTTGTGATTAATATTTCTTCATAAAAATGAATAACCAAACACCATGTTGTATCCCCTTAATAAGCATTAACTAATTTGTGAAATCATTTAAAACACATTTTCTCTCGACATTTTGAAATTGCAGGTTTCTATGATGGTATTGCTACGTGAACTAAAGTAATTTTCTCGTTTTCATGTTCAACAACTTATGATAATCCACTTTTGGCCAAATGAGTATTTTTCTAACTTTTTATAATCAGTTAGTTAAAACCTACATCATTATGTCACCCATGTTAGCATTTATAAGTTTTCATAGCACATATGTATTGTCAATTCATTAACATTATACATTTTCTTCTCTCTCATGAACAATTTTCATCTCAAACTGGTTTGCGATCATACTGTATGCTTTTATGATGCAGATTAAACTCTCATGTGTTTTCCTAGTCGCACTGTTAGTTGTGTTTTTAAGTATGTATTAGTATCATATTTTTCAATGAGCAGGAACTGACAGAGACAAATCATACTAAGATAATTACACTCCATCAATTCCCCCTCTGATGGCGAATTAAGCCATCACGCAATCTAATTTTACTAATCTGATAACAATCTGATGAGGCTTAGAATGCACTTGTCATCATTTGTTTCAGTTTAACACCTTCCATGTCCTGTACAACATCATAATAAGTACTTTTCTTATCTTCTAATTCTATTTCTGTCCTTTTTCTCTTTTGACTTTTTCTTTCCTTTATTTGCGTATACAGCGCCTGTATATCAGTATTAGTATTAATATGGCAATTGCAAAAGCTAATAATTGTGTAAGTATTTGCCCAACCAAGCTATTCCCAGGTCCTTCAATCCAACTTCCTACTGAGGAAAATCCTTTCCCAATTTTCTCCCATGCAACATCAGCCTTTAGTTCTGTTAAATCATGTCTCAAGTTAGTGTTGTTACTTTTATATACCTGCAAATCTTTGCATTTATCAGGATTATAAGTGCAAGATTGTTGAATTTTCAGCGCACAACAGGCTCTGCCTTCTTTCACAAATAATACACTTAAGGCAAGTAGGTTCTGCAAAACCATAGACCTAATGGCAACCATTTCAGTATCAATCACTAAGAAACCACCAGTGGTATCTGTTGATAATCGATCAACCACTGTAAACAGTTTTCTAATTTTATGTAAGTTCAATATTACCCCTACTGAGGGTGTTATTGCACCAAATATATCACCAATAAACTCTTCAGCACTTATTGCCCTTTTGTTATGTGTTCGTTTTTTTTCATTGGTTCCATGATGATCATTCACATGGAATATTTTAGGAAAGCCAATACCTATGTAACAACATCCATACCAATTTTTAGTCAATTTATAATAAGCATTTCTCCCACATACATAATAATTCCCGGGAACACTGGATCAGTGCCACCCTCTAATCCCCAACCTCCCATTATGAGGAAGGTGTGTACACACTCACTGGAACCAATGATTTTATTATTATATTCAGTCTTTTGTTCTAGTATGCAAAGCTTTCCCTTGTTTTGCCAATCCAGAGACAATGCAGCATAAGTCTCACTCTTTTTATAAACATCTTTCTTATAAAACCACAGAGGTATTCTATTTTTCTGTTCAGCAACTTTTATTTTTATTTTTTCTTGTTTATCTTCTATGGTGTGAAGTAACTCTTTTTCTACATTGTGTAAGATGCATGTTCAATTATTTCTATGCGCATGTACAGTATCTAAAGGCTTCAAAGTATGAAAGAATTCTTCCCATTACCACAGCATTTTTCACACACTTACAATATTCAGATTCTTCTTAATAGGAATTTCAGAAAACACTAGGTCATAATTACAGTAATAAAAATGCTGCTCCTTGCAATAGAATAAACTTGTTAATACACTACAAGAAACCCCATATGTTAAAGGAAGGTGTTGTTAAGTCACTCCTTCAGACACAGGCGTAAGTAATTGCATGCACACAACAATATCTTGCATCAATTGTATCAACATACTTGTTTCAGAGTTTGGTAAAAACATTTAACTTAAAGTTGTTAATCGAGTTATCTTGGTGTAAGTCACTACTTTTGCATTCTTTACTGTCTATACCTTCTCCACTGACTCTTGCTAATTCAGTAGTCATACTCATGTACATATTAGTAGGTTTGTTGGAATACACATAATGAGGTACATTTAGAATGATCAACAACAAAACAAGTATTAGGACAAGAACACACATAAAGGGAAACGGCTGTGCAGAGACACGATGGGCGCGTGTAATCGTTAAATCGCCTTTGAATCCTGGAATGACCTCCTGGAGAAAGAAGGAGGTAAGCCACTGTTTCATGTCAGAACCCTCAATTTTCTCGGGAACTCCCACAATTCTGAGGTTCGACCTCCTACTATAGTTTTCAATTTCGTCCAATTTAAACTCAAGAGACTTAGAGGTTTTGGAAAGAGATGTAACCTCTTTTTTTACATCGCTCATATGATCCTCCAGGCCCGAAATCCTAGTCTCTGCTTCTTGTAGCCGAACAGGAAAGGAGGAGATCGATTCTTCAATTTTGTCTAGTCTTTGGTTGATAAGGGCTAGATCAGATCGTTGTGACTGCTTCATCTCCCTCACTTCACCTAGTATCATGTTAAGCATATCTTTAACCGAGATCTGGAATTCTCCTGTGGTCTCGGACTCCATTCCTAAAATCAGACTTAGCACACCAGGGGAGGAGGCGACTATGAGATCCAATTGTGGCAACACTTCCGCTTGTATCTGATTACTTTCCGGCGAGCCCGGTAGATCCAAAGAAGAGAGAGTTTTGGCCCCATTGATAATAGTGGGTTGGCTGGATCCGACCTCCCCTTCCGGTAGGCCGTTAGAGTTTGAGTTTAAACCCACCGATGGAGAGGAACGGGCATTACGTTGTCAGTATTTCTCTCAAATAATGGAACATTTTTAGAGACTTTAGGGGCCATCTCTAACACTCCGCCTTTGGGGGCCCCCGGTTGCAAAGGATTATCCGGCACCTCGCTCATTTTGCTTCTTTTTGCATTGAGTACTACCCCAACTAGCTCTTGTGATGGGTTTTTCGAGGAAATCAGTTGATATGGGATAGAAAAAGCAGAATCCGTCGTCTCCTCCTCGTCACCCGAGGTTCCAGAAATATCAACAAGCGAATTTTCTTTCCCAGCACCTGTATCTGCTTTTTTGTAGCAACGGCATCATCCTTAAGTTGCTGGCGTCTAATTCGCGCATTGGCTCGGGCGTTCAATTGCTTGCCCATCCCGCTAGAAAATCAGTGAAATATTTTTAACTTGATGAAAATGAGAAGAAAAAAAAAATTCTATCTCCAACAATTTAACTCAGAAAAGCCAGCAAAAGTACTAGAAGCTGGATACCTGCCGAAGCTATTCGAATTTAGAAAGGCAAAAACAAAGGCTCTATCCAGATAGCCTCTAATGTGTTTCCGTGCTTCTTAGGACAAATATAGCACCCAAACAGCTGCCGCCGCACATTCATCTGCAGCCTCAGCGGCAGAGGGAAGCCTTACAGATCAAGCGGAGCCCAGCCGGGCAGCACTGAACAAAAATCCACCAGGCAGCACAGTCCTCTGCCTGCTCAAAGTGACATGGCTCGGGGTTATGAGTATCCAACAGTCGATAGTTTGTATCCCATCTCACCGCAGATCAAGGGAGAAGAGACGCTGCTCGGCACAAGCCTCCTGCTCCTTATCGTGCTTTCAGGAACACTCACTCAGACCTGGGCGCTGCTCCGCTCGACGTCCTCGGCTAGAACAAATACAGCCATTCATCAGAGAGCCGCCTCACACGGAGAACGCCAGCAGAACGCCATACAGCTCCTCCATTGACCGCGAGGTGAGGGAGGAGTCAGGAACCGGAACTCCGGCTACGAGGAGGCGTGGAACTCCAGCATAGCGGTCACCCCCCAGGCAGTCTCACTGCTACTACCGGTACACCTGTAATAGACTCTGCACCTTCAAGTGGACTAAGGACTCGACGAGTGTCGGCTGCATTAACCCAATTAGGTAGACCACCACATTTAACCGCGATTGTTGTTACAAGAATCACTTTGTTAAGGGCCACGCCAATGAGGTTCCAAACAGGACTTTCTCACTTGTTTCTTAACAAGCACCCAATCACGTGGGCACAAGTCATGTGTTTGCTTCTGTTGGACAGTAGCGGTAATTTCTCCTATCTGGTGAGACACAGACCACACTACATCAGCCAATCCTTTACAATAATTGAGTACCAAATCATCAGATATATTCACAAGATGATTCACTGGACTGTAGGCTGTCTCATAGCCCTCTCCATAATTATTGTCCTTTTATCTGCAATACTCCAACTCTTCAACATCAAATGCCAATCGTGATTTTATTGTGCCATTCATTTGTTCAACTACACCTGAGGCCTCAGGTCGATAAGCACAATGCAATTTTTCCTCAATTTGTAAAACAGCACAGAGCATTCACACCACTTAAAATGTGATCCCCTATCTGATTCCAACAAGACTGGAAATCAAAATCCTGGGATAATCTCTCTAAGCAGCAAATTTGCAATGGTTAGGCTGTCATTTTGTCGCTTAGGGTATGCCTCAAACCAACGTGAAAACAGAAACACAATCAAAAGGACATATTTTAATCCATCACAAGAAGGCATCTCTGCAAAATCTAACTGTATGCAGGTAAAAGGACCTCCAGACCTTCCAATTTGACCCATGCTAACCACTGTTTTCCTTGCTGCATTCTGTTGCTGATATGTTATACATCTCTGGCACAGACTCTCTGCAATGGCTCTGAGTTTTGAATTTGTACCTAAAAAGTTGCATCACTGTATCACTGCATCCCTGCCTATATGTGTCGGTCCATGGCAGACTCCTGCCATTGGTGACAGCAGAATATCTGGCAGTACAGGTCTTCCATCTGTATAAACCCACACTTCATCTTCTGGTCTACGTGTACATCCTGCTCTAATCCACCCTTCCCTTTCTGTCCGGGTAACTGAATCTTGCAATTCTCCAATTTCTTCCTATGTCTCAACAACTGAAAACATTAGTTTCCATTCAGATTAAACAGAGTGTTCTTTCAAGGTTTCCTCATTAAACATATATAAATTTAGAGCACAATAACGTGTGGTTTTGTTAGCATATCTATTGCGGACAGTCACATAATCATGTCCAGATTGAGGAGCCGAACATTATACCGAAGCAATTTGAGATGGCAGATGTAATGCCATCAGTAGGTTCTTCACACACTCTCAGTTTCTTATAGGTGAGCCCAAAGAGGTGTTGAACCCAAGTTGAGACCACAACTGCCCAAAATCATGCACCACCCCAAAACCACATTGCCTGTCCGTAAATATGGTTATTCACATCTGCTCCATGATACAACATGCCCTAGTGAGTGCTATCAATACCGCCACTTGTGCTGAATTTATTCCTTTCCACCATGATGCTTCAACAACACCCACCACTGTACAGATCGCATATGCAGCTCGCAAGGTACCGCCAAAGTCTCTCAAGCATGATCCATCCACAAACAAAACATGATCAGATTGATCAGATTCTGGTAATGGAGTGTCCTGTATATCAGTTTTCGGCTTTGTACACAAATCAGTCACATCAAGGCAATCAGGATCAGCTTCTTCCACAACCACTTCACAACTTGGGAGCAGCATCAAGGTAGCTGGATTCAGACTCATACACCTTGGCACAGTGACGTTTTCCACACCCAATATCACTATTTTGTGAAGCAACTGCTTGTAAGATGCTGTGTACGCGTTCACATTAACAAAATCTCAACTAAATGTGGCACATACACTTTTAATGGATGACCCATCCCAATCGTCTCACACTGCCTCAAACTCACTCAAGGTGCAGTAACAGCTTTTAAACATCCAGGTAAGGCAGCAGCCACAGGATCTAATGTGGCTGAAAAATATGCCACAGGATGCCATGCAGTTCCGTGCATTTGCATCAGAACTGAAAGAGCACAGCCATCTCGTTCACTGCAAAATAGAGTAAAACTCTTATTAGAGTTGGACATTCCCGATGCTGGAACTCAACATAAACTGGTTTGCAGTTCAAGGAATGAACTCATGCATTCTTCATCCATATGTACAGGGTCTGAATCGTCTTTGTGGGTCAACCTCTGCAAGGGCTTGGCTACCAGTGAACATTTTGGTATCCACTGCCTGCAATATTCAATCATTCCTAAAAAACATTTGAACTTCCTTATGTGTACTCGGCGGATTCATCTGCAATATGGCATTGATCTGATCTTGAGACACTTTTCTGACTCCTTTTTCAATATGAAGTCCCAAATAAAGACCTTCTTTCTGACAGAATTGTAATTTTGCTGGCGAAACATTATGCCCACTTACTGCTAAATGGCTAAATGGTTCAGTAGATCGATTGTATCAGTAACACACGCCTCTTTTGTTCCTGACACAACCAGAAAATCATCAATGTACTGCACCAGCACAGAGTGATTAGGCATTTCCAATGTTTCCAAATTTCTTTTCAAAATCTGATTAAAGATTGAGGGACTTTCAATATACCCTTGTGGAACTCAGCACCATGCCAAGACATGGTCTCCAAACCGGTATGCAAATAAATATTGGATATCTGGATGCAGGGGAATCGAGAAAATGCATGACACAAATCAATCATTGAGGATCATTCTGCCTCACATGAAAACTGATATAGAATCACAGCTGGGTCTTCACTATTGGACAACAAGGTATCACAATTTGATTCATTTTTCAAAGGTCCTGAACTATTCTATATTTAACATTAGGTTCTCTAATACCCATGATAGGTGAATGACATGAGCTTCCTAATATTTCCTTCAAGATGCCTTGTTCAATCAATGTTTCAATCAAAGGGTTTATTCCAGAACTGTCTTGGGACTCGAATTATATGCTAGAGTTCTCAGGAATTCTGCATTTGGTTTTACAGTAATTCAAATTGGAGTCCCTCCTCTCATCAAACCAATCTCTTTTTCTGAAAAATCCCAGACATCAGGCAGACCTGCATCTTTCAATCCATCAAGCAAATCATTTGCTGTAAGCAAAGGATGTAGACTATTCACTTCTAGCCTTTGTTTAGCCATTTTAAACACCAGATCCTTATCTTTAGTATGGAATCCTATCCCATCTGGTGTACAATAAATGGAACAGTTCCTCTTACACAGCAGGCCTCTTCCTAACAGATTGACTGGACTGGTATCACACACCACAAATGTATGTAGATCTTTAAAACTTCCAATTTGTACTTTAACAAGTTTGGTCACTGGGGTCAAGATCAATTAATTCGATACTCCTACAACTTGGATACTTTCTCCGGAGATGGTTTTTAAAATGTTTTTAAACATACTTTATTGGTTTTCAAAGTTTTTAAACCATATCATCATCACACATCTTAATGATAACAATAGTCAGTCCTGTAGAAAAGTACAAATAATCACAATACAATCCTTCCAAATTTTATACGCATATAAACAGTCTGTATGGAAAGTACAGTAGTTTGCATATCCTTCTGAACAGAGAGTGCAATGGATGATACTGCATCAATTTATTAATACAATAAACAGTCACCAACTCCCCTCTCCCGTCCCTACCCAGTCTCATGCGTATGTCATAATCTTGCACAATTGCTACTTCCAATATGTGCATTTTGTGGCTCACTGTGTGCTTACATCACGTCTCCTTATTTATGCGCTGTGTACAAGGTATAGTTTCTCCTCCTTGTAGTCAGTGGTATACTCCTCACATGGTCTTAAACGTCATCTACAGATTTTATGGCTTCCAACATCACATTCCATTCCAGTGCTATCGGTGTTTTCCGCAGGCCCCTGAGTTTCTCTCTGTGTAATGCCGCACTCTCATCAGTGCCCCGGCGCAGTCATTTTCTGTACCAGGCCATCACGTCCGGGATTTTCGCGATTTCCATCTCATAGTTAAATTAGGTATAGCTAAGATGATCGCTAGATCTATAAAGCGGTATTGTACCTTGTACTTGGATGCTTGTTTTTGAAGTCCTAAAATGCATTCCTCTATTGTGTTCTGTATTTCCCGACTTGCCGCTTCCCCTGTTCTTTGCCTAATAGTGCCCCAGTAACTTTGCACTTTAGGACATGTCCATAACATATGTGGTAGGTTTTGCCCCCTACAACAAGCATCTCGGGCAGTAATGCTGGTTGTTGGGGAACATTCTATCTAATTTATATGGAGTAAGATAAGCTCTTTGCAATACCATTGTCTGTATGAATTTAAATGTTGTGTTCCTCATCTCCTTCCTTGGGTTTTCCAGTATCTCCGTTCATTATTTATCTGTTAGATTCCTATCTATGTCTCCTGCCCATGAAGTTCTCAATATGTCTAAAGTGGCCTTGGCATGCAAACTGATGCCTGTATAGAGTCATCTTATAAGGTGTCTGCCTCCTCCCATATAATGCACCATTTTTACAAGGTCATTAGTAGGGGCTCTAGCCTTCGTGGAGCCCAGTGTGTTTTCATGTATCTCATCAGTGCAGCGTGTAGTATGTATAAATGTGCCGGGGGCCCGGTTTCATTGACAAAATTATCGTGGTCTAGCGATATTCCATCTCCAAACAGGTCAGACACTGTGCTGACCCCTGCCTCCAACCAGGGCTGCCGTGTGTGTTTCGTGAGTTTGCCTCCCGCTAGGGAGATCCCTAATAAAGGAATGTAACCTGCATACACCTGGGTGGCTTGTGTATAGTGTATCGCTGCCTTCCAACATCGGAGCGCCGAGGTCAGCAATGGGGGGAGGTCTCTTGGGGGACTACTGCCAGGTAACAACAGCACGTGTGATGCACCGTTGGCTATGTCTGTCTTTGTGTACCCTATTTCCTGCAGATTACGTCCCGCTGTCCAATAGGATAGCCACTGTAGCTGGCACGCATATTAATATGCTCACAGATCTGGGACTCCCAGGCCTCCTATCCGTGTACCCACCTGCAGCTTCTTCAGGCTTATTCGCCTTCTACCAGTCCCCCAAATAAAGTCAATAGGCATAGTGTTCAGCAGTTTAAACCCTTCGATGCTGGTGACGGAACCATTCCGTCATCAGACATGGTTGAGCTGTGCTGATGACGGAATGGTTCCGTCATGACCACACCCATTATCATTGGGGCCCAGCACAGGGGGAAAATATCAACAGCAGCGATGAGGTTAAACGTGTCATGCAGTACGATTAAAGGTAGATTAGTGAAGTAGTACAATAGTCTTGGAGGTACCACCGTTTTTGTTAGGGCCACCCTCCCCATCACAGACAGTGGCAATGCCGTCCAGAACATAATGCTGGATCGTAGAGCTTGGATTGCTTTATGCAAGTTACCATCCAGCATATCCGCATGTTTCCTATAAATTTGTATCCCTAAGTATTTAAAAGTAGTTAGGGCCACCGTTAACTGCGCGTCTCCAAAGTCAATTCTTGTGGTTTCTGCCTGCTCTGTAAAAAAGAAAGCATGTGATTTACCAACATTAATGGCCAAACCAGACACGGTTTCAAAGCGGTGGAATGTGTCACATATTGGAGTTATGGGCGCATTGAGATTATGTAGGTATAGAATAATGTTGTCCGCGTACGCCAAAAACAAGTGCAAGGTGTTTCCCAGCAGTATACCCCGATCCATGAACTCCTTTTGCATAGTTATGACTAATGGTTCCAAATCCAATATGAAAATAAGAGGTGATAGGGGACAACCCTGCCTAGTGCCCTTATGTATGGAGTATTCCCCTGAAATGTGAATACCGGTACAGGCTCGCGCTGTGGGGGCCTTATATAGCAACCTCAACCAGGCAATGTACCCCTCTGGGATCCCGAATTTCATCAGGGCCCAAAATGGAGTCAAAGGCTTGTCTCAGATCTAATGAGAGACAGCACGCATTTGGGTAGCGGTTCGGGGCTTTCGTCATTAAGTGGTGTAATTTCCTTTTTTTTTTTCTTCAAATGATTTTTATTGATTTTTGTATAAAATCATAGAATACATAAATTTACACTGAGAGAGTTCATCGTAGCCCCCTAACCCTCCCCCCACCCCTTAGTCTGGCAGATTTCTATAGGAAAAGAGAAAATATAAAAATAGAAATATGTAATATGGATGCCACATTATGCATCGTTTGGCCCAGTATAATAAATGTGTGCTGTGCCCAGAAATCAATCACAGAGCTGGCATTTGAAAATAATAAATCAAGCTACATCAAACTAGACACATGTGTAATAATAGCACAGCATAAAAAAAATCTTCAAATAAGAATACAGAGGCCTTTGCCATTTCAAATACAAATACAAGAGCAATAATCAGTTCCTTTGTTCCTTACTACCTGGTTAAATAGTTAAATCCCACATATAGACTTCACTAAGAGTGACACCAATAAATCTAGATTAGGTTTGAAGGAGTTGCCTATTATTGTTATTATTATTGCCTTGATTATCACACCATTCCTGTAGCGGAGCCCAGATTTTCAGGCCAGCAGTGCGTTTCTTTCTACCTTTCCCTTTATAGATTGCAATTTCCAACTTAAATGTGGCTAGTAATCAGGCGAGCCATCGCTGAAATGAGGGTGCCAGTTCATCAAGCCAGGACGATGCAATACACATCATAAAAACAGCCATTGACATAATTATAAATTCCGCCCCTTGTCGATTCCAGTTTGGGTCACTCACTCCTAAAAGCATTGTTTCAATAGTCAAGGTAATGGGATTTTTCACCACCGCTGATATAAACCTCTCAATATCGAGTTTCAGTTGGGATAGGCCGTTGCAGGTAGCAAAAATAGGTATACAGTCTGCATTCGGAAAGTGGCACAGGGGACAGTAAGTTCCTTTACCCGAGCCCCATTTTGCAATTTTGTCGGGAGTGTAATATAACATAAAGAGGGTTTTATAAAACTGCGTTTGTAGTTTGGTTGATAGCAAATAATTTTGAGACATTGCCATTGTACTTTCAATTTCAGCGCGGGATATGCCAATTTTGTTTTCCCATTTCGAGGCTATCTTTCCTATATCATAATGTACCGAGTTGCTTAATAGGATATATATTTCACTAATGGTGTTAACTTTACTGGACGACAGTGTCTCAAATATCTCACATTTTATGCTGACGATTTCACAGAGATTTATTTTTGTTATGAAGTCCCGTATTTGTAGGTATTTGAAGAAGTCTCTGCTGTTAATTTTAAATTTCATTCTTAGTTCCTCAAATGTGTGAAACCCCGAAGGAGAACAGAGATTGCCGAAGTGTGTAATTCCGGCAGCTTCCCATTTCTTCATACAGCTATCCCTGAAAATAGCGGGCAGATCTAGATTATCTTTAAAAAGTGTATAGTATGAGATTCGCCCAATATCCATTAGTTTTCTTATTTTTTGCAATATTTTAAAAGAATGTAAAAGCGGCTTAAATGTTACTTTTTTGTGATAGCTGTTGTGTAGATGACGCCATAGATATCCAGAATATCTTTCACCTAACAATAGGTTATAAATAGAAGGTTGCCCACCCCGTGATGCTACATTCGCTAATTCAATATGAAGAAGTTCTTGACTGTTAATCATGTTTGCTGCCCAATAATAGAGCCGCAGGTTAGGTAAACCTAAGCCCCCCCCCGTTCCTTTGGTAGAGTAAGGAATTTTAATGCGCGTCTTGGTTTGGAATATGACCAATACATTTTGAGAAGGTTTGTTCCATTGATTTTAAACAGGAGTCCGGGAATTCTAGGCATATTGCTCTAAATAGGTACAGCAATTTAGGGAAAAACGCCATTTTAATGGCGTTTACTCTACCAATCAGGAAAAGGTGCAGGTTATCTAGTCGGTGGAGATCCTTTTGTATTGTCCTTAAAACAGGTTTTACATTAATATCTACCAGAACTTCTAGTTTGGCGGTGATAGAAATCCCCAAATATATTGTGTTTGGAGTAACTCTGGGGTTGGCAAAAGCTAAATTATCATTAATGACAATTTGGGTTTTACCGTGATTAAGGGCGTATCCGGAAACAGCTCCAAATTTGGTGGCCTCGTCAACGATAGCAAGCATAGTTGGTGCTGGGTTCTTAGTGACAATTGCTATGTCATCAGCATAGGCAAAAATTTTAGTGGAGATATCGCGAGATATAATAGGCTCTATTACCAAATTCATTTCCAATCTTTGTAAAAAGGGATCTAAATAGAGGGCAAATAGCAGTGGCGAGCAGGGGCAGCCTTGTCTCGTTCCTCTTGATATCTTAAACAATTTGGTAAGATTGCCAGTGACAGAAACCATAGCGGTCGGGTTGACATATAATTGTTGTATTGCCGTGTTAAAGCTTGGGGGAATTCCAACTCTTTTCAAAGCTGCCCAAAGGAATTTCCAAGAGACCCTATCAAATGCCTTTTCCGCATCTAAGAGTATGAGGGCCATAGGGTCTCCTGAAATTCGTGACTGATCAAAAAGTGTGATAACTCTATGGACGTGATCAGTAGTAAATCTTCCTAGGACAAAGCCATGTTGGTAATTGGCTATAACTAAATGAATAATTGGGGCCAGGCGATTTGCTAGTAGTTTGGAGTAAATTTTAGAATCCGCATTAATCAAGGTAATTGGTCTATATGAGCCTAATTGATCAGGGGGTTTGTTTTTTTTTGGAAATATTATAATTTTTGCACTGGACCAAGATTTAGGAGGGGTTCCCCCTCTGAAAATATAACCAAATAGAGTCACCATTATATGTTGAAGTTCGGTTAGGAAAGTTTAAAAAAATTCCGACGGTAGACTATCTAAGCCTGTCGCCTTTCCCTTTGGTAGATTCTTGATTATTAGTTGAATTTCCTCTAAGTTTGGATCATTCATTAATACCGATTGGTCTGTTTCACCAAAACTTGAGGTGTTTAGTAGGTTAAGATACTCATTTATCATATTTTCTATATTGTTATCCTCACTTCCCTCAGTATATAATGAGCTATAAAACTGAAAAAAGGCTTCCTTAATGTCTTCGGGATCAGTAACTATACCTTTTATTGGATCTGATATCTCCTGAATAGTATTGGTCGTCTCTAGTTGACGCATACGGACCGCTAGTTGGTGACCGCTATTTGGTTTACCTCGTATACCATCTCTCGATTAGCAGTTGCTCTTTTTACCGCTTTAGCTGTAATATCATCAATAATTACTGCTCTAGCTATTGCTACTTGAGTTTGATTTCTTTCAACTATTTCTGTCCCATCATGCGCTTTGATAGCCTCAATTAGACCCTCTTCCGCTTGTCGAACTTCTTCTTGTTGAGTCTGAGATTTGATGTGAGATAGCGGTTAGATCTTACGGAGTATTGTAAGGTTTCCCCCCGAATCCCTGCCTTTAACGCATCCCAGACGACATCTATTCCAGTGCTACCCAGATTCTCCTGTATAAAATTCGGGTTCCACTCTCGCATATGTGAGCAGTAGTTAGGGTCATGTAACAGAGTTTTTTCAAAGGTCCATGATCTTATTCTTTTTTCAGTGGCGCCTATATTCACCATACACATTAAAGGATTGTGATCGGAGAGTATTTTGGTTAGTTTATTCATTTTACTTATATTTATTAAAGAGTTAGAAAGAAAAATAATTAATTCTGGCATATGTGTGATGTGGATATGAGTAGAATGTATACCTAGTATCGTGAGGATGTTGTGTGGTGGATTGCCATCCATCTACCAATCCATGCATGCAGCAAAGATCTTTTATTGCCCTAAAGACCTTTGGTTTGCGGCCCTTATATACCCAGTGGTCTTTAGACGACCAATCATAGGGCAAGTGGTGTAATTGCCTAATATTCAGCGATGTGCTACGTGACGGTAGGAACCCGGTTGGGTTAATATGGATTTAACATGGACAGCGAGGGCAGTAGCCTGTTCGCCAACACCTTACTTAGAATTTTATATTCTGTACTTAGCAAGGACAGTGGTCGGTAGTTAGCCATATCTGTGGAGTCCCGCCCAGCTTACAGAAGTGACATCACCAAAGCTTGCACTGTTGTGTGTGGCAAAGATCCTTCCTCCCATGCTGTTTTATATAACAGTTCCAACTGAGGTACTAGGGTTTCTGCATACGTACTATAACATTCTATTGGAAGCCCGTCTATACCCGGTGCTTTATTTTTCGGTAGCCCCTTCCTAGCTTTTCTAATTTCAGATTGGGTAATGGGTCCTGTGAGAACTTTCTGGGCTGCGGGTGTGAGGCTTGAGTATGTCAGGTCAGAGAGGAAGGCTTCCGTTTGTACTGCTGTGTGTTGGTCTGGTGCACTAGTGCAGTATAGTATTGTCGGAAGGTCGTGTTGATATCTGCCTGAGTGGTAACTGTCGTCCCATCCACTGTCGTGATTTCATGAACAACTTCCAGGGGGGGGGGGGCGTGTTGATATCTGCCTGAGTGGTAACTGTCGTCCCATCCACTGTCGTGATTTCATGAACAACTACCAGGGGGGGGGCATATGGAATTAATTTGGAAAGTAGAGCCCCAGCCCTATCGGCTTTGACATGAGCTTTCCTCGTATATATGCTTGGTAGTCTATGACCCGCAGAGTCTCTTGCTGCTCTGCATGTTTTATTCTCGCTTCTTGCAATGGACGCTTTAAGTCTTCAATCGTTACCGTTTCCTGTTCTAACTTACCCATGTTCTCTTCCACATCTATCAGAGCATTATGTATCTCCTGCCTTACGCCCACTGTCGTGCTTATCGCTTTCCCCGTATCCCAGCTTTTAAAGCTGTATTACTGTTCTCTCGAAAATAATGCTTAATGGTCTCTGAAAGGCTACCGCAGAATACTGAGTCTTCCAACTTCTGTGGATGAGCCTCCACATGAGAACCGGTGTGGGTACCTTCCCCCAAGCCATAGTTATTTCCAACTCCCATGAGGGTTAGGTTAGGAATTTCCACAGTTCTCACAGTGTACCGGGTAGCACCAGTGTCTACAAGGAAGTAAAATAGGCTTTCCGTCTACCTTGCCATCCTCATAAGGACTGTTCTACTCTACCTCCAAGGATGCTCCAAGCACACATTCCTCCTCCCCTCTCAGGCACCGTCATTGAGATGTATCTGAATCACTCTCATCCATCTGTAACAAATATTGTGAAGCCACCTGCACATTTGAATTCATTTGATAATTTGTATGGAAACCTTTATTCGGATTTTACATTTGTACTTGACCATTCATATACTGCATAGGAGCTTAAGGCAATCTCTGGCCTGTCCTCTTCCTATGGACATCTGTTGATTCTGATTCTGTTGATTCATTATTCTTTACCTATTTGCGACTGTCTCATTTCATCTACTCCTGGGTCTATGGTTTGTACACCTCCTGTTTTTGACAGAATATTTCTACACTTGCGCCTCCAATGCCCGAACTTGCCACAACCATGACACAGAAACTTCTTCTTCATTTCCTCTAGATTACTTCCTTGACCTCTACCTTGTGGCATCAAATTTGGCACACGATTCAGCACCACACCTCTCATTCCAGTCGTAGTCTGACCATTTCCCTGTAATACTCCTGAAAAGTCTGTATCCATACTCATATAACCTCCTTTTTTTGCTGCTTTCATCTGAGCTAACATCAATTTCTCTTTCAGCTTTTTGTGACGCAAATCAATGTCATCTCCACAGTATTTTGCATAACGAAGTATCTCATCTATTGACTTACTCTGCCAACAAATCAAATGCTGCTGAATCATGGCACTTATTTCTGGTCTCAAACTGTACACAAACTGTTATACCAAATGTCCCATATCTTTCTCAGAGACATTCTCAATCCCACTATACTGTTTAAATACCTGTAAAAGCCTTTTATAATATGCATGAACTGACTCCTTCAATGCTTGAGTAGTTCTATTTTTACCCAATCTGTATCTTGCAGTGACATTGTTACCTTCAAACAAGTAATGACTTGATTATATTTTTTAATGACCTCATCTGATGGTGCTACTGTTTTCAGATCTCTTGGATACTCCTCTTTTGGCCAATCTACAGCAATTTTACACTCGATCCACAAGTCAGTCGGAAATACAATGTCAAACAAAGCATTTAAATCTTTCCACCAAACTTTCAAAATACTAATAAATCTTTCCACTTGCTTTTACCATTCAAAGTGGTTTTCTCTCAACCTAGGTAAATCATTTGTAAATGACAATATGTCGTGTTTTGAATATGGAACATGAGCAAACCCTCCTCCTGGTACTTCTCTTCGTAGGAGAAACCATTACTTTTGCTTCTCCCTTTTCCATCTCCCTCACCAGATACAGAGGTAAAGGTACTGTTACATCTTTCTTTTTAGCCCATCTACTTTCCCATCTATCTACCTCCTCCGTGTCCTTAGAGTGTTATTCAACTCTTTAATCTGTAAGCATTTTCCGAAAAAAAAATTGTCACTAAAATCCAATCGATATGTCTTTTTTAAAGCTTTGGACTTTTCTATATCGACTCCATATCTTTATGCAATTTCGGTAAACTTCTCATGTGTGTTTTTCACTTAAAAAAGTAGTTCTTCACCCCAATATTTGGCTAATCGTTCAGGACTTGTGATTCCTAAAATTATTTCTTCTATTTCCACTTTTATTTACTCACTTCTATACCAAACCCCGAGAAGAATTACTCTGCAGGCTACAACCAGGCGCAATTTCTGGGATCCATTCATCAAGTTCTTCTGGGGAGGGTCATAAGAATGTATGCTCTCCAGATCTCTGTAATCCCTCAACAGTTCCAACCATCTTTGACCCTCCTGATGACGGTGACAGCAGTCTTTCCATCTGTAACATCCTCCTCAAATTAATTTGTGAGCCTCTTTTTGGTACTTCAATCAACCTGTCTGAAATTTGAACTAATGGCGCGACCTCTCCTTCCATTTAAATTTCTTCTACTATTCCCTTTCATCCCACTTTTAATATTTCTAATTCTTTTGGCCATTCTCTGATCTTCCTCACTCACATTTCTCTCCGATACAGTACCAGATTCATCCATATTTCTATTGCGGACTTTTATAGCATTAACTTGTGAAACTCATTGTCCATCATTATATAATGGAACAATAGGTCCTATAGTCACTGCAACAGATAAGGCATCTGAATGATTTGGCATTAGCAACCCTTCTCTATCTGAGGTCTGATTCTGATTCCAAGAAGTCTTCTTGTGAGCCGTATTTAAATTTACTAGTGGGGTTATTTAGATGTAATCCTACATAGGGACTTGTCTCTACATTATTCTGTTCTTCGTGATAAGGTGGAGGTCTATTCAGTAATAATTAATTCATGAATTCATCATCTACATCGTCAACTACATCAGTTAAATCAGTATCTCTAGACTTTGACTCCTCAACATATTTCTTCTTTTCTTGACATTTCCCTACTATTTTGGTCTCGGTTACCATTACAAGATACACACATACCCCCTCAGCTACATTCTTTCTCCATCTCTTTTTCTGTGTATCTCATTTCGCTTCAGCATACCTACTTACAGTAGTCCTGTACCTGCTCTGATTTTTCTCTTTGTCTCTCTTGTAGACTCCATGTTCCCATTCCTCAAGAGCCTCATATTGCATAGGTCTAGGATTTGGTCTCAGACTATTTATTTGGTTTCTTTGATTTTCCAAAACTCTGGTATTAAAGGTTCCAAAATCTGGGAATGCTATGTCACCATCTCGCTAAGTATATTTCATCCAGTTATCCAACCAATTACACATATGAAATCCTTTTTCTAATGGCATAAACGAAGCAGGGGTTCCTTCCAGAGCCACAGGAACTCCTTCCCTAATTGATATTGGTTCATCTTTACAAAACAAAGTTTCCAACAGTTTTAAAAACTTAATTTTTCTTCTACACTAAATCCGAATCTTTACAAAAACATCTTCAACAATTTCTCTTCCATGTTATGGTTTTTTACTACCAATTAGAAGACGACCTTGTCCACCAATGCCAGTATGGCTTCTCACCAACCGACCAATATCAGTGCAGTACCTAGTGACGTCAGTCTAACTCCACACTGCAACTGACCATCCCTTTACCAATGTTGTTTGTTGTCTTTTCTAAAGTCTTTTAACAAAACAAGACAAACAACATAAAACAAGCTTTGTTTGCTACACTAAATGAAAAAAAATAACAGCACCATACACTCCAAGAATTTTCTCTCGCTTCCTATACAATCTCAACCGGCATGATTTTGCCCTCACTAAGTCAGAAAATCCTCAATATTTCCCCATATGCTCCTTTTTGAAGAAACCTCAATAATTTTCACTTGACATGCTTCAAGCTTCCCTATGTTAGCACCAACAAGGCCGTTTGCACAGTACTTACTTCCACAGGTGACAAAACATGCTTTGTGTATGTCACACTAAGACAGCACCTAAACACTTTATACTGGTATCTTAGGCCTCAACAGACCCATTTAATTCCATTAAGGTCAACAAACGGACCTTAACGTGAGACACAAACAAAACAAAACTTCTATAGTCGCTCACAAGTCAATTTTTTTAATGTTTCAATTAATCAACCCTTACCTAATGTTTAACTCTTCAATGTTAAATGTCACTAACCATTACCTTTAACCTTGTCTCTTCATTACCTAGTATATTTAGTCAAATAAACCATCCTCTGCTACCAGAAAACTGATGTAGCGGTACAAAGGGCTCAATACATACTTATCAAAAACCACATCATATTCACCTCAGCTACCATCATCAACAATGTCACAGAGCTTGGCCCATAAAAACTCCACAACATCAATGTCTATAATATGAAAAATCAGTCAAGGTCCTCCGATTGATCTTTGAATCAGTGACTAGGATAATGTAGAGACGAATTTCCTACCTGTCAATCATAAAATATCCAAAAACTATACAATAAGAACATGACATACTCATAAAGGTTAGAATCAAAAAATCTTTATCTAAACTCCAAATTTCAAATGGCCAAAGCACAAAAAATACATCTGGAAGCATTTAATATTGATTATCGTTTTGGTACAGGTTAAATAACAATACATCACAGTTCAGAGCCAAACACATTTCAATTCATATACCTGGTGAGAATGAGAGAGAGAGAGAGAGAGAGAATATAAAGCGATATTAGAATTTAGATTATAAATCATACAAAACAAAGATCAGTTGCAGATTGTCAGAAATAGAGAGACTCAAGGTGAGCCCAAAAAGACACTGGAGCACAGCGTGCAATAGCCAGAGTCATTTAACCCTTCGGCTGAAGGGTTTGCACGCACAATTTCACCAGCTGGTGAAGTTCAGGAATTCAGTAAAGTTCAGTTGCAAGAAAATCAAAGTTCAGTCTACAGCATGCCAGGCATATATGAAATATCAATAATAGCCAGCCCAGGGTAGTTATACTTCCAGTTATGCATAGTTCCTTCCCACAAAAATATTCTTTAACCAGTTTTGCAACATGATTTCCATTGGTCAACGTCTATGGTCTGTACATGGAGTGATCATTATATTATCAAATTGATCCGGAAATTAGACGTCTTACCATTGTCCGATGTTCATCCTTTTCTAAAAAGTAAAATTTAATTCCTCCCTCAGAACTAGGAATTTAATTTATAACTTATCATGTCTGCTCCCAAGTGCTCTCTTCTGAGCTTGCAAAAAAGACAACACAGTTTTTACTAGCAGAGGGAGTGTCCTTTATTCTTTATTTTTTCTTTAAAATATTGATTTGATCTGTTTACAAATAGATCATAAAAGCACAATTTCATCATGACACACTAATATTGTAAAAATCATAAAAACAGTTTAAAATGTAGGTGACCCTTGGACCCAGCGACTTTCTTTTCCTTGTACAAGCCCACAAGAATGATGCCACAGAGAAACATACATAGGGATTTGGTAGGGATTTTAAAAAGTACAAAGCCACCCTGCATTGTTTAAAATTATGACATCTTAAAATAGGGAGGATAAACGCTTCTCTTCCACTTTGGTAAAATGTGCAGAACAGTACCAAATGTAAATCCATCAGGGGAGAGGAATTGTCACAGGGGCAAAAATTTAGGTCAGCATGCTTGAACTTCCTCTCCGGAAACTCAAGCATCAGTGGAATGAAATTCAAGCGAAAATGTTACTAAATAAATCTATGGTGGACCAATGTAATATGTGAAAGGTAAGAGTAGGCTTCTCTTGGTCTAGACGGAATGAGGGCATAGGCTATGAATGATTTCAGCTGGCAGTTCATATCCTTACGAGCACAGCTGGCCCTCTGTGAAAATAGCTCGACTATTTTCTATTTGGGGACCTTTCTGCAGGAAGCAGGGTCTCTAGTTTATTCAAAACCAGAGAAAGAAACTTTAGCGAAAAATCCCACAACTGGTACTGAAGTGATGTCAGCTCATTCTAGTCTTTTTGGAAGGAAAAAAATTAAAATGCATGTTAAGGCATACACAGAATCTTCACTAAAAACATTATTATTTACTGAAAAGGTATTAATCTTTCAAACATTTAATTGAATATAGATGAAGTTGTTTCATTTGGGAACAATCACATTTTCTCACGACATTTTGTAATTGCAGTTTTCCATAATAGTATTGCTACGTGAGCAAAAGTCATTTTCTTGTTTCATTTTCAACAACTTATGTTAATTCACTTTTGCTATTAAATTAGTAATTTTCTAACATTTTATAATCATTTAGTTACAACCTACATCATTATATCACACATTTTAGCATTTATAGGTTTTCCTCTCACATATGTATTGTGAATTCATTAACATTATACATGTTTATTCTCGCTTATGAACAATTTTCATCTCTAACTGTTTTGCAATCATACTGCATGCTTTTAAGATGCAGATTACATGCTCATGTGTTTTCCAAGTCACACTGTTAGTTGTTTTTTTAAGTATGTATTAGTATCATACTATCCAATGAGCAGGAATTGAATTGGACAAATCATAGTAAGATAATTACACTCTATCACTGATATCTAAAACATTAACATTGTTTGTCTGAATACTGTATTCACTCCTGAGTCTGGTCAATAAATGATGTTATTATGCAATAATTATATCTATGTCTCAGCTATTTTCACTTCCTGTTGACTGTGATATTTCACAATTCCTTCACTACTACAGCAAAAATAATCCCAATGTATCATCCAAAGCATTAAAATATATACTCCCTATTTAAACGAGATCTTATAGAACACATGTCCCACAATTCATCCCACAAACGATAAGTTCATAACTACACAGTGACTGTGAAGACCCCTACAACAATTCCTCCCAACATTTCTCAATTTGGGTCATCAATAATCGATTATATGACATTCATCACCCGTATATTTGTAATTACGGTCAATTCCCCTCTACCTTCATGTATAGCACAACCCATGGTTTAATATTCCATTTTCTGCCACATGTGACTCGACCTACCTACTATGCATTCAGACTGCCTCCCAAACACATTTACAACAGTGGGGTTAGCTACTGTCATTTGGAAAACTTGGATGTACCTGTTTCCCTTTCGTCCAAGAAGAGGAGGTAAAAGGACTGTTATTGTACCCTGCACACTAAGCACGGCAACTGGAGCTCGATAGAAAGGACCAAATTCTTTCTTGTTCTTGATCTTCTCTCGGACCAGTTCTCCAACTTGGGGTAGCCAGCCGACTACTGGAATCTACAAAGCAGCATCTGATGTGGAGGGCAAGTGTACCTTTGCAAGACTGTCTCTGGTCTTTTGTAGGTTCTGCAAAACATTAGAATGTTCATCTACCTCAAAAAGGATGCGGCTGCCGCCGCAATGTCTAGACCATCAGAGTCCAGGACAAACATTTTGATGCCAAAGAGCATTTCGTATGGGGTCCGCCCACCCAGAGACCTTCTAGGGACATTTTTTAGTTGCACGTTGAATGCTATTGAGGTGGGTTAGCCAGTCTCTGCTGGCACCCAATACCTTCGTAGTCAAGGATTGCTTTAAGTCACGGTTCATTCACTCCACAACACTATTACCCGCAGGCCGGTATAGAGACAAAAATTTGACCCGGACCTCTAATTAAGCCATTGCATCCTTGTACACCTTAGAGGCGAACACTGGACCCTGGTCCGAATGGAAGGTAACACACACAAAAATTCCCACAAAGACACACAAATCCCTTACGACTGTTCTAGAATCAGTGCTCCTTTGAGGCCACACCCAGACAAAGCGCATGCAAGAGTCAACTGCTACTAAGATGTACTTATACACAGTATCAGAGGAGAAAGGACCGCAGTGATCTAAATAAACACACGCAAGTGGTTTATTAGACATGTACAACTGAGTTTGGGGCGGGCGTGCAGCAGAAGAAGGTTTGATTTGCTGACAAATGCCATAGTGAAGGACAAAATCACGTGTTTGTTTGTACAAACCCTGCCACCAATATTGTTGCTGTAGAAGAGAAACAGTAGCTGACATGCCAGCATGCGATGAAGCGATCCCAACGTGGGCTGCTGTAATCAAAGCCTGCCTGCGGTCCGCGTTGGGTATTAACCTGTCACCAACGTTGTTAATTCTCACATAAGGAACTTTATCAGGGCTTAAATGATAAGAGTATTTAGAAGAGAAACCCTTAGGGTAATTACCTCCCTTCTCTGTCGTGGCAATAGCTGCCAAGATGTCATCATCAATCTTACTTTTAGAACGTGTAAAGGCTGCTACTGCATATGTTGCTACTGCTGTCTTCGCAGCCTCGTCTGCAAGATAGTTGCCAACAGCGTGAACTCCAACACGCTGATGACCCAGAGTATGAATTACAAAGACGAGTGGGAGTCGTTCTTTGAGCTCAGCCACTCAAACCCAGACCATTTTGTGTTTTATTGTGCGCCCCTTGGAATCACAATAATTATTTTGAGTCCAGAAGGGTAGATTGTCTTTGTAGGATTGAACAGAGTAGAAAGAGTCACTTACAATTAGAGTGGTCACACTGGGGTCCGTGTACTCTAATGCAAGCATCAGAGCATGGAGCTCTGCCAATTGGACGGTACAGTTCCCTAATGTCTGAGTATACACGACATCGGACTTGAATTCACCATTCACCATAGTACCAACCACAATCGCGCAGGCTGAATAATAGGTGTGTTTTGAAACCGTAGCCGCTTGCGCACTGCCATCAGTGTAAATGATACAACGGAAATCCTCAAGTGGGCGCATAGTCAGAGGAGCAGGATGAACAAATTCATATTGCAAGTACTCTTGAGTCTGCAGTGCGGAATCAAAAATGAACGTGACATCCGGAGATGTCAAAGACGTGGCCCATTGTATCTACCGAGGGTGCAAAGCTTTAGAATTTGGTACACTGGCTTTTGTCACTGCCTCCAAGGCAGGATACGGAGTAACAACCAAAATGCGTTTTCCCTGCAACAGTGCGCATTCCTTAAGAATCACCATTTGCACTGCAGTCCAAACTTTTTCCACAGTGGAAAACCGCAACTCAGCCGAAGTGTACAAGTGTGACTTGTAAGCGATAGGGACTGTGTTACCCTCATTAAAGGTGAGGTACGTGAAACCCACTGCAAATGGCACAATTCTTATTACCAGATTGGTGTTGTTATCACGAGTCAACAAGAATTTAGATTCAAGATCAGCCTGCAACGATTGCAAGATGGCTGAATGTTCTGACAGCCAGCACGATTTGGAAAAAGTAGGTTGTATCAACGCATAATGCGGCTTGTTTCGCTGGGCATATTCCGAAATGTAGGTATGACCAAAATTCAAAAAGCCCAGTAAAGATTGTAGCTTTTTCAGTGTTGTCGGTGCTCGCAAAAGAACACATTTCTCCAGGAAGTGAGGAGCTAAATCTTGACATTCATTGTTGAGCTCGTAGACCAGGAACAACACTGTGTACTCTGCAATGTGTGATTTTTCAAAGTTAAATGTATAGGCTATGTCCGCAAAACGGTAAATTATGCGGTCAACTCAGCTCAGATACAGCCATAATTCGTAATCTGTGAGATAAATGTCATCCACATACGAACATGCATCTGCGTCGAGCCTCTCCAGGAGAGAGGCAATGCGGGCGGCAGAACGCCTGTACTATTCTTATAGCCCATACCGAAACGAAGGAATTGACGCTGTTTGCCACCACTGGTAAAAGCTGTCCATTGACCACTAAGAGGGGACAGATTGTGGGCAAAAACAACATTGGATATGTCAAGTGTGGTTTTAAACCTTTTACGCACAAGACTATCACAAGAGCAGAACAGTGAGTATTTTGCACCATGCACGTATGACAATGTGAGTTTAAGTGGCGGTAATCCAACACCAAACGGTACGAGCCATATGACTTGGTCACAGTAAAAAGTGGGTTATTCATCGGAGACACAGACCTTTCAATTACAACTTGATATTCTAATTGTTCAAGGATTTCCGCAACGGAAGCTTTCGCTTCTCGCCGCATAGGGTACTGGAGCTGAGGCTGTGGCATCAACAGCAATGGAATCTCATGTTGAGGGGAAAGTTTGTCCCATCCACAATGAGTACGGTACAACACTGGTGCAAGCGCCTTAGCCCAATCTTCTGCAAACTTCTGAGCCTGCTCCTTCAGCACTGTGTGCAGAAAAAGAAGGGAGGATCACCTCCTCCCCTTGCGGAGCAGCTTAGACAAAGGGTGGGGGCCAGTCGACCTCCGCCAACAAAATATTATAGGTAGTTGTTAGATTTTCCGAAAAGACCCCTTTTATGGGACGTTCTATGTCACCTTCCATCATGAGGACAATTTCATAAAGCCTGTCAGGGGGAGCCACTCTAGTGTCAGCCAGCTGTCTCAACTAAAACGAAGGTGTCCGTCTCTGTCACCTTCAGTAGTGGATGCAACGCCTCTCGACTGATGGTAATCTCCGCTGGGCTGTCCAGCAGCGTTAGTGCCCATGTCAGATTCCGAAGCTGTGTTCTCACTATCTGTGGCATATCTCGTTGTTACCACAGCAACTTTCTTCTTCTTAAACTGGGGCCTTTGACGCGGTGTCTCGTCCTGCTTGCCTTTTCCGTCAGCTTTGCGAGGCTGCTCACGGCTCTGTTAGGCACCTTGACCTCTGCCAGAGCCTCCTCCACCAGTGGTTGTTACCAATGTTTCCTGCAAAGAGCGAGGAGAACATTGTTCAGGAACCTGAAATCTATCAGGTGACTTAATAGTACTGCGGTCGCGCAACTCATATGTACGCTCAGTAGAGGCAGGTGTAGGTGAAACAGGACAGGACCCCTGTTTCTGTTGCTGTTTCTCCTGTTTTCTGTTCTTACTCCAAGTTTGTTTCTAACCTTTAGGGCGGTCATCTTTATCAGAGGACTCTCGTTGAGTTTACTGCTGTTTTTCTTTCTTAGCGAAAGGCTTAACACCCAAACTATTACGGCCAACGGTCTTACAAGCCTCCGTAATAATTTTTGGTAACTGAAGGGGTTTGTCTGCGTCGGGGACATCGTGCAAAGCATTAGAGACCTGGAAACTTACTGCATCCCCCTTGACATTAGCAAGGACGAGATCGTATACCATGTCAAACGCTCCCACGAGTCGCATTCCCAACACCACAGCCGCCTCCGGTCCGTGTTCATCCTGAACACGCTTGATCACAGAGGGCAGGATAGTCATTGATGGGGTGCCAAAGCACCTAGTATAGACTGCCGCAAAAATCACACCCCAAGTTGTACATTCATTTACGTCTGGCACTATGTCTTTCTGCAAACTAATTGTGAGGATCCTGTATTTCTCCACAGGAGTCATATTCGAGAATACTGCTTCCAGTTGGTGGAATTTCTCGGCAAGCCAAAAAGGCATCTCATCCTCATCCTGGGGACGCTTGCCCATGACCGCATTAACCATGACGGGACTAAGCTTCAGCCCGCCCCCACCAACTGGATGCACTGCACCACCTGGGGCCCCACCTGGGAGGTTGCAAGTAATGTAATGAAGCAGACCCCTAATGACTGATACTGCAGAGGCATACAGGGGTCTTAGTTGTGGAGCTGGTAACTCAACCGTCTGAGGATACAGGGTGTAAGCAGCTACAAACGGCCAAGTAGCGCCTGGGATCAAGTACAGCCCTTGTCTGACCGCTGTTATAACATGTGGGAGGGCGCCATTAAACCAAACAGCATGCTGCCAAGCAGAAATCAGAATTTCCACCGTCCGATATGCTGCAGGAGCATCAGCAGGGGCATAGGAGTGAAATGCACCAGTACCAGCATCCACCGCAGGAAATGTAACCCATGAGTAAAACAACTCAAACCGGTACACCGCGTCAGCTGAGACTACAAAAACCACTGCCTGTCCCTCTAAAGAAACAAGACATTCCTGAAAGTGATTCCGCACAGCCACACGATGTGTGCTGGGATATCAACCGCTGCCATATCTAGACAGCAGAAGAGAAGTACAATGCAATAGAAAAAGGCACAACTGGGTAGTAATTCAAATAGAAAACCGTTTTATAATATCAATCTTGAATAGACCTATGTAACTATAGGTATGTTTTATCCTTCACTACTGTCAACCGGAAACAATAGTGAGGGGGTCGTAGACTTATATAAACACTACTCAACTGTCTCACAATAAGACCACACTCGTTGGCGGCTCCATGTTGCAAGGATTTCTGCTCATACACAAAACTGTGCACAGAGACCTAGGACATTAGTGAATTGTGGTGTACCAGAAACTCACCTCAGTGCCTAGAAATCCCCAACCAGCTAGCATCAGTGTCACAATAGCTCTTCGTCCTATAGCAAAGTAACCAATGATTAGACAACCTAGAACATGCAACTTAGGACCATCTCAGGAATGGTGGGAAGTGAGAACACTCTTTTGTTATACTCTCCTACCAGTCCACAACAGGAGTACAAAAGAGACATGGTAAGGTTAAAATATTCATAACAACGTAATCTCATGTGCAGTATTTTAGCCAACATACGCAGACATATGATTAAGAAGAATATGGTCAGCATGGTTACAATTCCATAAAATACAAAAGGAGGAATCATATTACAATGATAGTACAAACAGGTTCTATAGTGCCTAGTTTTAACACCCTCCCTATATAGGAACTATGTATTATAAACTAAAGAAGGTCTCTTGGGGTTGTTTTGGGGGACCCCATTACCTTTCCGCTCAGTAAGAGTATATTACATCTGGATCAGCACAGTCTCTCTGCATCCCTGGAAGCAGGAGTCTTCCAAGTGTGTGAAATCATGGCGAGTGTGTGATAATAAGGACGCCAGAATCTTACTTGGCTCACAGCTGCCAAACTGTTGTGTCTAGAGAGCGTTACACTGACATGTAAAAAACAGCTAACATGTTTTGATTACCTTGGCGGCTCAGCACTCATTGTTCAGACTAGGGGCACGATGTAAGTCTAGAGATGCTGAAAACAAACCTTTTCTCATGCATAGACCTTTGTGAAGGCTAACGTACAAAAACAGCTATGAAGTGTTGTGTGCAAAAGCAGCAAAAGGTAAAAAGTTGTTTAAACATCTAATAAGCCATGCTAACATAACATGCGCGCAAAGCAGGCCTCAGGCCATACTACACCTTCATGTATAGCACAACCCATGGTTTAATATTCGATTTTCTGCCACCTGTGACTCGACCAACCTACTATGCACTCAGACTGCTTCCCAAACACATTTTCAACAGTGGGGTTAGCTACTGCCATTTGGAATACTTGGATCTCACCATCTTGGGTGCATTGTGCTCTCATGTATAACAATCAGAGTCACTCTTTCTTAAGAGTAGAATCCAATCATGTTTCGCCGCATACAATTCAGAACTTTAGTAGAGCTGGTTTGCTGCCACATGTAGCTCTACCTACTGTACATTGTGATTGTCCCCAAAAACACATTTACGGGGCGGAGTTAGCCACAGTCATTTACACTAGTATTGTCACCTTACAATTCGGTAGAGAAGTTCTGCCATGTCTTATGCATGTTCTCATCACTGTCATCCAAACAGTTAAGTGGCAAAATGGGAACTTCAACTATCACAATTAATTTATACATTTCCACTCAACCTATAGCACCTGTGGGTGTGTTTCAACTCTACCCAACGGCCTCATTGCACACATTACGGCAACTAGGTCCCACCATCTTGGATGTATTGTGCGCCGCTATGTGAATGGTTGGTGGTGTTCTTCCATAAGGACTGGAACAAAACTCTAATCATGTTTCGCCCCATCTTACATGGTGAGACTGTCTGGGTGCCATCTTGGTTGTATTTAGAACCACTAGCCGCATATTGTTATATTCTAGCTGGGCACAATTACCCTTCATCATGTACAATGGGGCTTTAATCAAACCATCTTAAGGGTGTTTCGTACTCACAAACTTAAACCCATGGTTTGCCACAAAGATGACTAAACTATGGTCATGCCATCTTGGATGTATCCCGCAACATTAGACATACCTGCATCGAGCTTTCGTCCATGATTTAAAAACCATCCAATTGCTTCATGAGAGTCTATTTGGTGGAGAACTATCAGAGACCAAGTCTATATGGATGAATGACATGACATAGGTCAGTCTTCTATTTAATCATGTTTCACAACTTCAAGACACAGTATCAGTATGGCTCCAGATAATTTCAGAATTTTCTATTTGTACTACGTGAGTCACTTTGGAAACATCTAATCTATGTTGATCACATATTATCAATCAGTTCAGTGTTAATACGGTATTGGAATTTTTCCCACTACAATAATATTGTGACTGTATATGACTCATGAGTCTCCATTATGTATGATCACATTTGCTTCATCCTAAGAATTGACATGGTATATAAAAGTGAATGGGGCCCATTCTGGAAATTGTTCCCACCTAATTACTACAAGAAATGGTGAACCTCACTATTAGAATTGAGGCCCATGTGTACTATTCTAAGACTGCATATCCACTTTGCTTCACTCTTTCTAAGGAGAAGTTCCCAATCACCTGCTGTTTCATTATTCGTAACTTGTTGCGAAATGTATGTCTCTCCAACAATAAGTAATGTGAGCAAACAAGATGAAGAACACTCCAGTGATGAAAGTGAAATATTGTGTGTAGATATTGTTCTCAATAATCCACCAAACAAATGTGAAGTCATGGAAGTGAATAGTGAATCCATTAAAAGACCATATTGTCAGATTATTATCAATGGCATACCTATCACCATGATGGCTGGTTCTGGTTCTCCTTCCACATTGTTAAGCATTGATAAGTGGAAAAATATTAAGGATGCAAATTTGGTAGAGTCATCCATTAAACCTTTAGCGTTTGGTGGGAAACCTAATGCTGTTATCGGAGAATTTAGAACCAATCTTTCTTTCAAAGGGAATAACACATCTGCTGTTGTATATGATGCCAAACACAGTACTTCATTGTTGGGGTAGCTAGAACTACGACATTTGGGCATCATTCTAGACCCAAATAATGTGGAGTAGGTACTGCTCAAAAAAGAATTGCTATGTGTTAATCATGTACAAGGATCTGAGTGGGTATCCAAGTTTTCCAAAGTTTTTTTGGATACTCTTGGGAAACAAGATATGTTCAAACATCGCATTCAGCTCAAATCTGGAGCTCAACCAGTAGTATATAAGATATGGAGAGTACCTCTTGCCATAAGGTCAGAATTACGGAAAGTTACAAGGTCAAGATATTATAGAACCAATAGAGAGTTCAGAGTGGTTGTCACCTGTAGTTTTGGCAAGGAAGCCTAATGGCAGTCTCAGAATGTGTGTTGATCTTAGGGACTTAAACGCCAACATATGGGTAAATCGTCATCCATTACCAAACATAACAGAAATGCTGTCTTTATTCAGGGGGGCATGTTGGTTTTCTACGCTTGACATCACTTCTGCATACCACCAAATTGTTTTGCATGAAGAGTCTCGTCATTTGACTTAGTTTGTCATACCTGAAGGGGCTCATCCAATCAGGACATGACAGGCACACCACACATAATGATCATGCGCTCTTCATGCTGGACATCTGGACACACACACTCTGGCTCACGCTAGCTCTGCCGGAGGTTGAGAGCCATATGTCTTCTTATCAGACGCCCAAGTATGTTGATTTACAACTGTAATGCTTTTTAGGTCGAGTCTAGTGGTAGCGTGCATGCACTGGTCGCTCTGCGAGGCATGCAGTAGTCGGGTATGCTGTTGAAGCCTGGCCTGCTCTACACAATTATATTTTTGATTGGCTGGAGTCATTGTCCTTGGCAAATGCTGGTTTCCTATTGATAATAAGGCTTGTTAGTCCCTCCTTGTTACCGCCCTGTCGCCGTTTGTTACCTCCCATGAGGACTGGATCTTTTACTTGTGGCGTTACACAGTCTACTTCATAAGTCGGTAAGCACTATTTTTTTCTATTTCATTAATTTGCCACGGGCCGAAAGGGAGCGTATCAACTCATTAATCTAACAAGCATTTGCAATACAGTAGGTCTCACATTTACGCGAGTTTCAGCTTATGACATTGCAAATAACAATGACTTTTATTTTTGTTTTCGTTTTAAAAGAATAATAAAAGGCACTGTCATTTACAATGCCAATAGCTTAAACTCGAGACCTTTTGCATTGCGAATGCTTGTTTGTATGTAGCAAAGTGTTTTATTGTACTTCATGAACGGTATTTAAATGGAAGGCCCAAACTTTGTACATCGAGAGATTTTAAGTAGACGCATTCTGTCCAGGCTCTCCTGGCTGCAGCATTTAATTAAACCATCTTATTCCTGTTTTTCCAAACACTTCATGTTTCTTTTTTTTATGTAAATTCATATCCGAGCAACAAATCCAAACAGTATAGAATCTGTTGTCATAGTGTCAGGTAACTGCTATTAAACCTCTTTTAGTCAATGGCTTTCTTACAGTATTTATCAATGTGTCCACTATCTTCACGCTTATGACATAAAGTTGAGGATTTTAGTTATTTTTCTCTCATTGTCATTGTTGGACCTGGCCCTTTTGGCAGGTTCACCCCGAAACTTTTTTGATTTTGCTTAGCCTGTTTCTGTAACCTGGTGTTGGTGATTTTAGACCTCTGCGCACTTTTTCACTGTGGTCCAGTGTAAAGTGCGTGCACTCTCTGTGTGTGTGGTGAGCGTGACCTTGTTAGGGATTAGCCGGCTTTTTCTCCTCCTTTCCATATCAGGGTGCCAGCGCCTGTGCTCGGTGCTTGGTTTCTTGCCTGGTTGGTTTTTCTACTTTCCAGATCGTGTTGGGGGTAAGCATGGGCGAATTTTGCGGATCTCGCGTTCGCGAATTTTGCGGATTTGCGAACTCGCAATCCGCAAAATCCACGAATTCTTGCGAATTTGCGGATTTTTTTTTTTTTTTGTGTTCGCAAGGATTTCTGCCAGTTCGCGAGGGTTTCGTACCAGTTCGCAATTGCGAACTTACATTTCGTCGCGCAACGGTCGCGAATTATGTTGTTTCTACGTCTGGTTCATCATCACAGGTTCCCAGCACCCTCTGTTTCACCACTGCAACCCTCTGTTACATCAATGCCACCCTCTGGTTCATCATTACTGTAGATTATGGGGGGGAAAAGCAAGCACACCATCCCTGCTTCAACTCAGATGAATTAATTTGGGGTTAGTTTATTAATGTGTCACTGTTTTAAAATTCCAGTCTGGCACCTGCTTCCTTATCTGTAATTTTGCTTTCTGTTGCAGTGCATTTTTTTTCCCCAGGACCTTCTTTGTGGCCTACTTGTAGCTATTGTATGAGCCTGCTGTGAGGGTCAGAGCAGGGTCATACAATTGTTGCAACTAGCAACTGAATTCTGGAGGGGCCCCAGTCAGGAAGCACTACCGGGAATTGTTACTAATGATGAGTTTGAACTCTTGCCCCTGCCGAGTGCTTTCACTTTTGAAAAACTCGTTTTTCTGCAATTTCGCGGGGTTCGCGGGGTGCGAACACGCGCAAGATCGGATTCGGAAGCCGCAAATTCGTGCGAATATGCAATTTGTTTTTTTTGCGGCGTGTTAGTTGGCAAGGTTTTGTGCGTTTTTGCGAGCCGCTCGTAGCGCAAGACGCGAAGTTACCCTCGCGGTCGTTCAAGGGCGCAGCCATCTTGTTTGCCTGACGTATTTCCGTTTCCGGGCGCGAAGTGTAATCTCGCAAAGTCCGCGGCTTGCCAGTACAGTCTCGCGCGTGTTCGCAAGGGAAATCTCGCGCGAACTTACCCGCGCGGTCGTGAACGGGCGCGGCCATCTTGTTTCTCATTCATTGCTATGGTTCTGGGCATGGTCTTTGTATCCTCTGTCAATCTCTGCCATCCTTTGCTTGTTTGAAGTTTTTTTTTATCTATTTTACTTATTATCTAACCCTCTATTTTTCTAGCCCTATATTTTTGTGTTTACTGCTACTTTTGGTTAATTTTTAACTACTTTTGTAAACTCTTTTCTTTTCTTCTCTTCCCTATTCTATTTTCTTTATTCCTTTCCGCCCAGACCATGGTGAAGGGAGCCGGGAAGCATCCCGAGAAGGGGAAGGGTCCCGCACCCCGTGTCCGGCTCCCGTGCGGGCGTTTGAGGGGGGAGCTAGTGATGCCACGGGAGATCTTTACCCCGGAGGAGGTGGCCCAACTCATTTTTTATGTTCAGCGCCGCCTCCCCAGGACCATCATGGGAGGCGGCAAGATCAGTGCCGGGTACGGGGCCCGGGAGCGCCGGAAGCGGTGGGAGAAGGTGTGCCAGGCCATTTACCACCACTCTCGGGTCTGGCGCACCTACAACCAGGCCACCCACCGCTGGACGGATGTCCTGACCCGTGAGCGAGATCTGCTCGACCTCCTTGGCCTTGAGATCCCCGGGCTTGGTGAGTAGTAGTAGCTATGTCTTTACTACTATGTTTTCTCCTGCTGTGTTATTATATTGCAAATTTTTGTTTTTTACCAAGAGCAATAATGCTGCTCATTACATTGTAGGTACATTTTATTTCAAAATCTTCTGTGCATTTCAGGTACACTGCTCTCCTTCTCAGTAGTGTTGCTACTCTGCTTATTTGTTTTAGATTTTGTGTTCATTTCATTGGCCTGTGAAATTATGTATGAGTGTAGTTGAAAGAACTGCGCAATGCTACACACTAAGGTTCAGATTTTTAATTACCGGCGCATCCCTGCAAAGTTGCAGGGATGCGCCAGTAATTGTGCGTCACGCCACCATCACCCATGGTGCGCCGTATTACAATGCGGCGCGCCATGGGCCCAAAACGTCACCAAAGCGTTACGCATCTGTGCCGTAAAGGTGGCGCATTGCTGGAGTTGCGTCGCAACGATGGTGCAGCTCCATCAATTCTCTGGGGTGCCCTATCTCCCCAATGCTGCGTCAAGCCGTACGTCTGCTTCAAGCAGGCGCAGGGTTTGAGTCACGCATCATTGTCCTCAAAGTGACTGATTGAAATCTTGTAGATTTCCCTCAGCCACTTTTAGGATGCGTTCCTGCGCAGGAACGCCCTCCCTTGCGCCGGAACACCCCTATTGGCGCAGGGCTTTACAACGTGATGCATCTCCCAGATGCGTCACGTTGTTAATATACGCCGCACCATTGCGCCTCTTTTGTGCCGTCGCTGCGTCACAAAAGTCACGCAACAATGGAGCAAAAGAGCCGCAAGGGCCTTATAAATCAGCCCCTACAGACTCAAGTCCAGTCCTTCCTTTGTACACATGGCGATAAGAAGAAATAGTGGTGGTGGATTAATAGTTTGAGTATTTTAATGACTGGTGAATGTAGTAGGAAACTTTAGTGTTGTCGCTGATCTTCAATCACGATGGACTTTGGCTGTCACTTTGCGTGCTGCGGACTGCTGCCTGCCAATCCTAGGCAAACCTTTTTAGTACTTTGTTTAGTGAGTTACATAGGGTAGTTTCCAATTCGACGGTCCGCAAATCAAGCAATACTAAAGTAATGACGTAGTCGACCACATGTGATTGGTCAATAATATATCCCGTGGAGTCGTTCCCTATTTGCTATTTCGCAAAAATATTTTGTTACTTTGTTAGTTCTTTTTTAAATGTTTGATTTGGTTGAGAAATAAATATCATCCATGTTTTCTGTTTTTCTTTCTTTCATGTTGTACATCAGCTTCCCCCAGGGGCAAGAGGAGGACACAGGAGGAGGAGGAGGAGGGTGCTGTTGTCGATGCAGGCCAGGACCGGGCAGTCGAGGGCTCCTTTGCTGGCCCCAGTAAGTTTTAATTTTAATATAGAGTACTTATTTTTTCCTAGCGTTCCTCATTCGATTTTTTCTAAATCGTCTTTGATCTTCTTGTAGACAGGATCTAAATTCTTATCCCTATGACTCCGTGTGGTATTACTAGATTATTCTTATTAGTCTGTCTGTGTAGCTAACTAAGATTGCACATTTGGCATTTCCATTGGACTCCCATTCTAGTCAGCAATAGCTCTATGCACTGAGTGTAGTCCTCTGGGATTGTCCATAATGTCTTTTCAAGTATTCTAAATGTTTATGCTTTGACCATTGCCAACAATAAAAAGGTGAATGACCACCACCAAGAAATAATAAGATCCTACTTTACTTTTGGTTTGGATAGGACAATCCATTCTACTACTGTTGCAGGGACAAAACTGCACAAACAGAACTATGGACACTAAATAATGCATCGCTTAGCTTATCAATTATAATAGGTGCTGTAACTGTTAGACTTTCCACATACCTCAGTGATAACAGACTTTGTAGTTGAACCCCCAATCTCCTTACTGACTAGATAGTGTGGCAGAGTCATTTAGCTCCCAAAGTCACCGATGGCAGAGGCACGGACTCATGCTTGCAAAAATTCGAAAACCTTTAGCTCATCCACTCTAGTCTGGAGGACCAAAAACCACAGAGTCTATTTAAGTTTAAAAGCTTTATTAAAAGTAAACACATTTATTAAATTCAAGTTTGTCATAAAAGTGAACGTGTAACTGAAAATGGAAAAGTGCTTAGTGCTGACGATTAATTGGACACATTTCTTGTGGTCGAGCCGAGCTCTCACCTGGTTTGAACTTGATCCTGCTCGTGTTCTTAGAAGTCAAGGTTCTGTCTGTTAGGAGAAAAAGTGGTGCGTGTTAAAAAGTAAAAAGCAAACATTCATCAGTTGTGCCAAAAAGTGCAGCAAGACAACAGCCTTCCCTGGAAAAAGGGACATTTTTACTCTAGAGTACACAGTCAAAAATTATTAAATTGTACACTTTTTTTCACATTTCTTTCTTCCTCCTAGACCAAATATTATATAGTAGTGAGTGGTGTATTCTAACATTATTAAATGTACTTTGTAGGTGGAACATCTGGAGACGGGGCCAGCGCGGAGGTGGTGGCATTGGACGAGGAGGACAACTCTGGGGAGGAGGCGGTGCAAGTGCCGGAAAAGGACATGCCTGTGAGGGTTCACACGGTGGTGGCGGGCAGAGGTAAGCTATACATTCCTTAGTCATTGAGATTGAAGACTGCAGAGTGTGCTTTCTGCACGGGTGTATTATAAAAAAAGCAGGTAGTAGCCTCCTCTAAATGTACTTCGACTTAGCTGTGAAGTTTTTGGCGAGAAGAATCCCAATCAGATCTGAGGTGAACTTGATGGATGGGATGAACGAAAAGCGAAAGAAGGGTGTAAGTAAGTGTGGAAGCACGAGAAATGTAATGATGACTGGCAAAGAAGAATGATATGTGTTTGCTTGGTCCCCGAGGTGGCTGGGAAGGTAAGAAAATGGTATGGTGCATGGCTGGGTGAATGATGAAGCAAGGATGGGTGGAAGGAGAACAGCCTGGGTGGGTGAGACAGAAACTGTATGTGTGCAATATACTTTGAATGGATGGATGCCTGGATCATTCATGGTACTATCTGACTCTTAGATAGCATATGTGAATCTAGAGAGAGTAGACGGTCACTGGATGAACTAAGTGTTACTTTGAAGAGCATGTAACACCGCACCCGCACGTCCGTTCCAGTGTAGGAAAGGCAAGGAAAAGAAGTTGTAACGTTGTCCAAAGACTACCATGAATAGTAGCAGTAGTTTGTATTGCAACTGCAAGCACAGCATATATCCAGTTATTACGGTGGGCACTCCCTACCTCCCTTAATAACTTTAGTTTAGTAGTAGTACGTCATTCATGTGTGGGGGTATCACTGTTCACTCAATAATAAGCAAAGCACCTAAAGTCATCCCATATGTCATCAAATACATCCCATGTGAAGTGATAGATAATCAGATAATTTAGCTTCTTCATTTTCCTTTTCTAATACTCATTTGCACTGTAGGGTGAAAGCTAAATTAATTAAGCAGTAGCCCTTTTAACAGAGTATTCTCAGTGCCACCCGTAATAGAAAAGTAAGAGCTTCACCACCTGCATGTACTGGACCGGTACAGTAACGCAAGTCTGTCTCACTCACCATGGTGTGCGTCTGTTTTTCTCGGGTGCAAGTTCACTGCGCTGGCATTATGCCGGCTTTCATAAGATAACGTACCAATTTTCCTAAACAAGAGAGAAGAAGAAGAATAAGAGTGGTGTACTGTCATAGTCGACTGTAATAGAAGTCCATAGTGCTCGTAGAATTTGTTCCTTAAACTCCCACTAATGTTAGAGCAAGGATGAAGAAGTCGGAGGTTACATAGATACTGTCCTCAATAGTTATGCACTGTGCTTTCAATTTGCTACTTGTACTGTGACAACTTTCTGCTCAATCATTTTGTGTTAATCTTAAGGAGCATTGGTTACAGACTATGTCTTTCTTTTTTCATGTAGTTGCTCCTTCCAAATCCAAGACACCATCAAGGAGGAAGGAGCTGGCTCGAATGGCCCGGCAACGGAGGCTGGATGCCACTGTTGCTGAATATCGGCGGCTGGTGGCCCTGGAGGAGGAGGAGACGCAGTCTGGAACAACAACAACGTCCACTGGGACAGCTGCCTCCTCCTCCGTGCGGGCTGCCAGCCAGCGCAGTGCTCCAGCGGTACGGAGCCGGGCTACCAAAGCCAAACGCCACCGCCCAGCAGCAAAGAAAGCAGCTGCCCCTCACAGGATTTGCAAGGCACACCGGCGCCGCTTATCCCTCAGACTGTCCTACCTGGAGCAGGAGGTCCATAATTATAAGAACGTGGTGGAGGGCCTCCGCTTCGAACTTGCCACCCTCCGCAAGGAGCATGATGCCCTGGCTGCTAATTCCAACAGCACCCTGCCATAGTGTCCCTTGCCCCTTTTTTAGAGACTTTTGGGGGGTGGGAATTGGGAGTTGTGATTTTTGGGGACTTTTGAAGGACAATCGTTGGGGTTAGGGAGGGTCTTGCGGGAGATTCTTTTGTTAGGGCTATAAAAATATACTTTTTGAAACTTTATCTGACCATACCTGTTTTTTACTGCTTTTGAGTCTGGTGGGTGGGGGTTTAACATAACAGTAAGTGTGTTTTCCTGAATAGTCCTAGGACTTTAGTAGTACTACCGTCAATCAAATCTCTCGTCTCTCCTAATACTCCATTATACTACCTCCAACCAAACGCCTATCTTACCTGTAATTTCTGTTTGCAAGTAGGGCTAGGCCCAGGGCTGGCTCCACGGGAAACAGCAAATAAGGTTGGCAATCCTGGGCGGATAAAATTTCCTCATAGCGGTGGTACTAGTGGTGTGACACAGTGGCAGTTGCTTGCCTATGAAAAAAGAAAATGAAATCTGGTTTGTCCTCCTGAGCAATACAAAGGTACAATACAGAATATAGCAGGTGACAGAAGTACACTAGAACAGTGCCACGTTGTAGCCTAACAAATGTTAAAGTATAACTAATTCGGTTGAAGTTCTTTGACATTAGCCATGGGTCTTTGTCAAGCAGAGTAAGAATATATCCTCGGATTTCTTCACCAGCCTGTTGCTATCACCTTATCCTCCCCAGCAAGTGTGTGGATTTATTGCTGTAATTTAGTCACACATCAATCAAAACCACACAGCCCGGGGGAAGAGGGTTAGGGTTTGAAAAATGGATGGGTACGGGGGTTTTTGGGAAAGGTTTTGGGAGACAAGAAAAAGTAGCACAGCATGGACGAACAATTGTGAACATAAACAAATCTTTGGGTACAAACCTATCCATCAATCTTTGAAAGTGCATACACTACTGTAACTGCATGCATGTCAGTTAAAAGTAAGTAGTACTTTCGACAACTGTGGAAGAAAGAATGCGACAGTACAGGGCGTGGGTGGAAATATTGATAACTATATTCAACATAAGGTCTCTGTAGCCAGATACCTGAGAGCCTTGCTGGTCACTATAAATCCATTCACAACAACACTCAATGGGGTTGGTCTGGAAGGTGTCAGGTTTACTCCCCGTGATCCAGTCGATGCAAATATGGTTCCACCTCCAAATGTCACCAACACCCAGAAGTGTAAACACAGGGTGTTCGAGGCATTAGGCGGGGGAGAAAAATAACAAACTAAAATAAAAAATGTGGGATGGGTAAAGGTAGGGTCAGCAGGGAAAGGATACCTGTAACAGAAGACAAGACAGGCATCAGTGAAGTGCTGTCCTAACATACAAGGGTACTCTCATATAGTCTCACTAAATAGTCTGCAAGTCTCCCGCCTACTCATGGGAAATGTAGTTTCATAGTACGGTAGGCGCTTAGGGGCTGCGTAACCTGACAGAAGGTATAGTAGATAGAAAAGGAGAAATTGCTTTTTTTCTAGGTGTCCCCTCACTCACCAGGGTTGCCCCTTGGTGACATGCTTCATCATTGGGGCCATCCCAGTCCTCTACGGCCTGGGGCGTGCTGCGACTTGCGAATTACGTAGGAGCACTTACAAATGACTATGTGTGGTGCAGATGTGATAGTGGAGTGGACTAAGTGATGTGTTAATGGATCAATGTAGAAGCAGAGAGAGAGCCAAGAAATGCAGTCACAGTCAGAGAAAAAGGCAAGGGATACTGTATCTATGTGGTTGTAGTGGTCCTGTTGGAAGTGGTAAGTAAGTTGCCCGCAGAAAAAAAATCCTCCTATTAGCGGCACTCCTCCATTGCAGCCGACGCTTCGTCCATCGATGTTGGTCACCAGAAGACACCCTGTCCACTGCCTGCCTGATGCTGAATTGTGGCTCGCTACTGTGAAGCCTGACTCCATCCTTTTTTCCCCATTGCAGAGACTGAAACCCGGCCTGTAATTATTCAACGAAAAACAGGAAGTGATATAATATTACAACACCACTGATAAATAAATATAAGGTATGTAGGCTGTGGAGTGCAAAAAGTCACAATTTGTTTTTCCTAGTAGACAGTACAATGTTTTCGAAAGTGCGTACTCTGAGTCACCTTTTGAAGGATAAATAAGTATGGGCAAATTAATGTATCGGATCTTGCCCCTCAAAACAAGGCCTAGCAGAAAACTGGTGACAAAACTTACTTTGAAAGTAAAAGTAGGCCGAAGTACCCTAATTACCCATTACCCACCGTGGATTGCATTCAAACCACTTGCAAGCAACCAAGCAAAAGTAGCCATAGCCAGCATCGCTCCAAGACTCGAAATCCCCCCCACTCAAACACATGCAATAGAAATACTGCTAACCCTAACGAACCCTAAGTTAAGAATAGTGGCAAAGGCTTTCTTTAACTATGCCAAATCCCCCCTTTCCCACCATGGATTTTCTTTAAATGACTTGCAACCAAAATTACACATTCTCACGAGTGCTCTAAGACCCCAGAACTCAGTTTGAAAAATCTAGAACACCCCGAAACACATGCAATCCTGCTGCTAGGGCTAACCCTAACGAACCCTAAGTTACAAAAAGTGCCAAAACTAAAGGCTTTTCCGCGCGGATTTTGTCCCAACCACTTCTACCCGGTATTAGACCTTCCCAGGAATGCCCCAAGACCCGGCAACCCACCCGCCAAGAAGCGTAACACCCCCAAACAGGCCAAAAGCAAAATCTCATACTTGCAATATTTCTGGGCCTTCGGTCCAAACGCGCTGCGTAGCTAGGCCATAAGTCGGGGTTGGCACGACGGATTTCCTGAAAAGCAAATGCAATCAAGATTAGAGTGTCCCAGCAGTGCTCCCAGACCACGAAACTCACCCGCAAACAGACGGAACCCCCCCTAAGAGCACCTCAAAGGCAAGCAAGTCATCAAAAACACAAAAAAAATTCCGCCTGGGATTTGGTCCAAAACACTTTTATCCGGTATTAGAGCTTCCCAGCAATGGCCCCAGAGCCGTCAACCCAGGAGAAAACGAGTAGAAGACCCCCAAACAGCCAAAGAGCAAAAGTACAAAAATGGGGACTTAGTCACTTTTTCACAAATTTCCCAAATCACTCTGCGCGCGCTCTGCAGCTAGGCCCTAAGTCCCCTCTGCCACCATGGATTTGCTTCAAACCTCTTGCAAAGTAAAGTATATATAGCCAGCAGTGCTCCCAGACCACGAAACTCACCCACAAACACCAGGAAGCCCCCCAAACAGGCCCCCGAAAACGCTACATAGAGCAAAATGTCAGAAATAGCCAAAAAAAAAATCGGCCTGGATTTTGTCCCAACCACTTCTACCCGGTATTAGACCTTCCCAGGAATGCCCCAAGACCCGGCAACCCACCCTCCAAGAAGCGTAACACCCCCAAACAGGCCAAAAGCAAAATCTCATACTTGCAATATTTCTGGGCCTTCGGTCCAAACGCGCTGCTTAGCTAGGCCATAAGTCGGGGTTGGCACGACGGATTTCCTGAAAAGCAAATGCAATCAAGATTAGAGTGTCCCAGCAGTGCTCCCAGACCACGAAACTCACCCACAAACACCAGGAAGCCCCCCAAACAGGCCCCCGAAAACGCTACATAGAGCAAAATGTCAGAAATAGCCAAAAAAAAAATCGGCCTGGATTTTGTCCCAACCACTTCTACCCGGTATTAGACCTTCCCAGGAATGCCCCAAGACCCGGCAACCCACCCGCCAAGAAGCGTAACACCCCCAAACAGGCCAAAAGCAAAATCTCATACTTGCAATATTTCTGGGCCTTCGGTCCAAACGCGCTGCGTAGCTAGGCCATAAGTCGGGGTTGGCACGACGGATTTCCTGAAAAGCAAATGCAATCAAGATTAGAGTGTCCCAGCAGTGCTCCCAGACCACGAAACTCACCCACAAACACCAGGAAGCCCCCCAAACAGGCCCCCGAAAACGCTACATAGAGCAAAATGTCAGAAATAGCCAAAAAAAAAATCGGCCTGGATTTTGTCCCAACCACTTCTACCCGGTATTAGACCTTCCCAGGAATGCCCCAAGACCCGGCAACCCACCCGCCAAGAAGCGTAACACCCCCAAACAGGCCAAAAGCAAAATCTCATACTTGCAATATTTCTGGGCCTTCGGTCCAAACGCGCTGCGTAGCTAGGCCATAAGTCGGGGTTGGCACGACGGATTTCCTGAAAAGCAAATGCAATCAAGATTAGAGTGTCCCAGCAGTGCTCCCAGACCACGAAACTCACCCACAAACACCAGGAAGCCCCCCAGACAGGCCCCCGAAAACGCTACATAGAGCAAAATGTCAGAAATAGCCAAAAAAAAAAATCGGCCTGGATTTTGTCCCAACCACTTCTACCCGGTATTAGACCTTCCCAGGAATGCCCCAAGGCCCGGCAACCCACCCGCCAAGAAGCGTAACACCCCCAAACAGGCCAAAAGCAAAATCTCATACTTGCAATATTTCTGGGCCTTCGGTCCAAACGCGCTGCTTAGCTAGGCCATAAGTCGGGGTTGGCACGACGGATTTCCTGAAAAGCAAATGCAATCAAGATTAGAGTGTCCCAGCAGTGCTCCCAGACCACGAAACTCACCCACAAACACCAGGAAGCCCCCCAAACAGGCCCCCGAAAACGCTACATAGAGCAAAATGTCAGAAATAGCCAAAAAAAAAATCGGCCTGGATTTTGTCCCAACCACTTCTACCCGGTATTAGACCTTCCCAGGAATGCCCCAAGACCCGGCAACCCACCCGCCAAGAAGCATAACACCCCCAAACAGGCCAAAAGCAAAATCTCATACTTGCAATATTTCTGGGCCTTCGGTCCAAACGCGTTGCGTAGCTAGGCCATAAGTCGGGGTTGGCACGACGGATTTCCTGAAAAGCAAATGCAATCAAGATTAGAGTGTCCCAGCAATGCTCTCAGACCACGAAACTCACCCACAAACAGACGGAACCCCCCCTAAGAGCACCTCAAAGGCAAGCAAGTCATCAAAAACACAAAAAATTTTCCGCCTCGGATTTGGTCCAAACCACTTTTAGTGCTTCCCAGCAATGGCCCCAGACCCGTCAACTCACCTGCAAAGAGGTAGAACAACACCCCCACAAGTGCTGAGTCTTTCTTCATTGGGCGTAAACCAGCCCTCTGCTTTGATGGAAATAGGAGTCTGGAGGAGGAGGATAGAGGAGCATGTTCTTCTGAACTTGTGAACCTGAGGAATGCAGACTGCGGCACCTTCAAATAAATTAGCAAACAAGTGAAGACAGTTCTGCTGATGGGCTTGTTTTTGTGATTATCTAATTAAAGTTTGAATTATATTAACTGTGCACAACAAAGAAAGACAGACACACAGGAATAAAAGTGAATAAGGATGAAAAAGAAAGTTATTGATTCGTTGTCTCATTTTCAGGGCTCGAAGTCGGTATCACGGTCCAGGAATAAGAATAAGGCTTCGTCATCATACTCTGCGAATTCAGCCAGGGTGAGGTCAGTGCCACCTGACAGAGTAGAAATTCCCTCATCTATGTTGCTGCCGGCCACCTCCTCTTCATCCGGCACGCTCTCTCGTACTCTTATATCTGGTGGTATGAGGTGCTGATTCATCTTGATCATTGTTAACCTCTCCACATTTTTGGGCGAGAGGCGGCTCCGTTTGGGAGTTACAATCCCACCAGCCGCACTGAAAACCCGTTCAGAAGACACACTTGCGAGTGGGCAAGACAAGTAGTTTATAGCCAGGTTGGTGAGCTGTGGCCACAATTCTTTTTTCCCATGCCAATACGCCAATGGGTCAGAATTAACATAGACCTCTGTGGAGTCAATCAGATAGTCCTTCACCATCGACTCAAGGTCCTCCTCCAAGGTTCCTCCACTTTGCGTAGCTCTTGCTGTGCCTCTGACCTTTTGAGAACCAAACCCACGCAGAGCTAGCCAATCCTCTTCAGCCTCCAATGTTTCTGTTGTCTTTCGTGCAGAGGATCCGGTTGCCGGTGTCTTTAACGGCTGAGAGGTCACTTGTGCCACAGCCACAGGTGCAGAAGTGGATTGTTTTGACTGGGGATGGCCTGCTGATGTACTGCCATTTCCTTCAATTTCCAGCCGTTCTGTTTCAAACTTCTTGGCTGACAAGGCTAGCCAACGTTTGTACTTTGTAACATCTTCATCACCAAAAGGAAAGAATGCTCTGCCTGCCAGCGCCTTTTTGTAGCGTGGATCCAGAATAGTAGCACAAATGTAATGCTGTTCTGAGTGGATCTTTTTAAGACGTTCATCACCTTGTAGGAGCTCTAATAATTGCTCAGCCAGAAGCAAAGAGTCTTTCTTTTTGTCATCTTTTCGAAACACAGAACACACCTCCTTCAGTTGGTCCTCCAGCATGTACAACAATGGGATAGCTTTTCCCAAATTAGAGTCCTCCTTGCTGACTGCACGCGTGAAGACCTCAAAAGGACGAAGCATGCGTGTTAGGCTTTCAACTATGTTCCATTGCGGCCCACCCATCCTCAGCTCCTCTATACCCTCTTTCAAGAAATATTGATCGAGTTGCGTATACTGCTCATACAGACGCTCAAGCATGTAGAAGGTTGAGTTCCAACGTGTTACCACCTCCTGGATGAGTGCTTTCACTGGCATTTGACATTGATATAGCATGCTCCTCAGCTGCTTCCGGGCCTTAAAAGAATGCCTGAAATGCTTGCAAATTTTTCGGCAGTTCTCCAATACACTGTACGCTGCACTGCGTTTATTACCCAAGAATTTTTGGACAACCAGGTTTATACAGTGCGCCAAACACGGCACTCTGAAATAGTAACCGTCCCTCATGGCCTTAACTATATTGGAGCCATTGTCCGTGGAAACATAACCAACCTTGCGTTTTAGTGGGGACAGACAGTTAAGGACCTTTGTGTTAAAGACATCCAAAATGTTTTCTGCTGTGTGACGTTTCTCCAAACCAAACATGGCTAGTGTTGCATGTTTCCGAGCACCTTTAAAAACAATGTTAGTGTCAACACCTGAGTTTAGCTTTGCTTTAGCCCCTGAAAAAGAGACCCAGTGTGCAGTGATGCACATGTAATCAGCGCCTGCGCCACTGGTCCACATGTCTGTTGTCAGATGTATAGTGTGAACAGCACTCTTCTGCAAAGCTGCCCCAATCACCTTCAGAACATCTTCATGTAGTGCTGGAACCGCAACTCGGGCAAAATAGAACCGGCTAGGAACCTTCCATTTAGGGCAGAGCGCTGTCACTAATTCTAGAAAACCAACCCCTTCTACAAAAGAAAAAGGGAGAAGGTCCAGAGCTAGCATTTTAGCCAGCTTAGTGTTATACAGACGGGTCATTGGGTGGTTGCGTTCATATTGCGCTTCTGTAAACAACATCTTTTTAATGTTGCCCTGGACCAATGATTTACGGGATGATGATGATCTCTTCGACCCAGTTACGCTCGCTGATGAACTTTTCCGCATTGATGTCTCACTCTCTCCCACACTCTTAGTGTGGCTCCCATGGGGTGTGCTGCTGACATGGGAACTGGGTGTAAGTGAAGTGTTTGAATCGTCTTCTTCTACCTCCTCGTCATCAGCAGATGACAAATCAACGTTTTCATTACGTGCAATTCCGGCTTTCTTGACCGCCTCTAGGTGCGGAAACCATTCGACAGCGTGCCTTCTCTCAAGATGACCTCTCTGGCCTCCGGTACCATAGTTAGAACCAAGCTTACCACGACTAAATCGAAGCTTACAAAGGCTACAAATGGCTACGTTTTCCTTTTTTGGGCAAACACTAAAGAAGTCCCAAACTGGAGACTTGAAATGTCTTCGGGGGCCGGAGGAGGCGGCGATACTGGTGGTGGTGGTCCTGCTGCTAATGACAGATGAAGTGGAGGATGTGGATTGCCGAACTTCAGTACGTTTTGCACTTTCACCACCACGAATTGAGGTCGAGGACGAGGTGGGTACCTTCTTGCGAAGAAATATGGAAGCGGTAGGTTTTGGTGTACTACTTAACTCCAAATCTAATGATTCCATTTCCATTGCCTCCTCGCCGACATCATCATCACGCTCAGCAGCTTCTCGGGATAGGGTCAAAATGTCTCTTTGCTGCATGCCCGGTGGGGCTGCAGTGACCTTTGTGATGACTGGCTCGTCGTCATCGTGAGAGGCTTCATCACCAGCAGTATCTGTCACTTCTTGTTGAGCCTCATCACACTCCATAGGTTTGAGTTTTTGGACGACCTTCCTTTTACGCTTAGGTGCCGGTGTCAGATCATGGTGTGCCTCTGCCTCACTGTCAGACCGCAGTTGTGGTTCCCAAGACAGATCACTTGCACCAGAACGAGGTGGGCTTGAAGAAGATGTAGACACCCCCCTTGATCTTTTCCTTGCTAGGGATGTGGAAGACAATGAATGATCATCAGGAGGAGTGGCTTCCAATGATACCTCAGCTTCAATGTCGATTTCCAAATGTGCCCCTACTTCGGGAGGAACAACTATTGTGGGCACTTGTGAACCTCCATGCACCTTTGCTTGCGCATCTCCTTTTGCTGCCTCTCCTTCCACATGTACTTGGGCGTGTACTTGCACATGGTGTTGTTGCGGCTGTGGTTGTTCAACACTTGTCAGATGAGTTACAACAACCTGTGTTGATTCAGGGACATTGCTGCTACTTTCTTGAGATGAGCCAACATCACTGGTCGATGGTGATTGGAGAAGTACACTGACTGCCTCTGAAGCACTCAAGGGCTTTGACTTAAGTTGCCTTGGTGGTGGAGGCACTGAACCCAATGGAGCAGGGGTGCTGCTCTCAGGTTGGTCCCCAGCAGATCCTGCTGCTGCAGGCGTACTTTTTTTTTTGCTCCCAAAAAAAGTGGCGGGTGGCACACCAGCCTCCTTGGTAACTTGCTTCTTCTGCTCCTTACTAGCAACTTTCTTGCTAGAGGAGCTACGGAGAACTTTCTTTGGGGGCGGGGCCATCTTCTTCAGAGCAGGTCAGACAGCAGGCCGCAGTTGCACGAATTGTAGAGTTGTCTGAGGCCAGACGTGACGTCGCGTGACGTTATGCTGCACACACACACCGCTGCAGGACTTCTTCCTGGCACTGGTGGTTCTCTTGAGTCTTGTGCACCTAAAAAAAATGGAAGACAGAGGAACATCAGTTCAGTTATAGAGCACAAAAAAATCGAAAAACACTGCAAAATCAGCACAATCCCAATCCATCCATGCCCTCCATAATGTTTAAATTCAAGACAACCCACAGAAAGACTAGGCCCATGCAAGACTCACTACCCCTGGGCATAAATAAAGGTTGAAAAGTAGGCAAAATGGTTGGAGGCCTAACAACAAAGCCTGCATTCAAAATGGCCACTTGCCTGCCAGCACATGGCCAGTGCCTGTAGCTGCACTCAAAATGGCCACCAGCCACATGGCATGTCCCTCCCCATGAACACCCCCAAAAATCGAAAAACACTGCAAAATCAGCACAATCCCATTCAATCCATGGCCTCCATGATTTTTAAATTCAAGACAACCCACAGAAAGACTAGGCCCATGCTAGACTCAAATACCCCTGGTGAAAAGGCCACAAGTACAGGCCCAAAAATCGAAAAACACTGCAAAATCAGCACAATCCTATTCCATCCATGGCCTCCATGATGTTTAAATTCAAGACAGCCCACAGAAAGACTAGGCCCATGCTAGACTCAAATACCCCTGGTGAAAAGGCCACAAGTACAGGCCCAAAAATCGAAAAACACTGCAAAATCAGCACAATCCCATTCAATCCATGGCCTCCATGATGTTTAAATTCAAGACAACCCACAGAAATACTAGGCCCATGCAAGACTCACTACCCCTGGGCATAAATAAAGGTTGAAAAGTAGGCAAAATGGTTGGAGGCCTAACAACAAAGCCTGCATTCAAAATGGCCACTTGCCTGCCAGCACATGGCCAGTGCCTGTAGCTGCACTCAAAATGGCCACCAGCCACATGGCATGTCCCTCCCCATGAACACCCCCAAAAATCGAAAAACACTGCAAAATCAGCACAATCCCATTCAATCCATGGCCTCCATGATGTTTAAATTCAAGACAACCCACAGAAAGACTAGGCCCATGCTAGACTCAAATACCCCTGGTGAAAAGGCCACAAGTACAGGCCCAAAAATCGAAAAACACTGCAAAATCAGCACAATCCCATTCAATCCATGGCCTCCATGATGTTTAAATTCAAGACAACCCACAGAAATACTAGGCCCATGCAAGACTCACTACCCCTGGGCATAAATAAAGGTTGAAAAGTAGGCAAAATGGTTGGAGGCCTAACAACAAAGCCTGCATTCAAAATGGCCACTTGCCTGCCAGCACATGGCCAGTGCCTGTAGCTGCACTCAAAATGGCCACCAGCCACATGGCATGTCCCTCCCCATGAACACCCCCAAAAATCGAAAAACACTGCAAAATCAGCACAATCCCATTCAATCCATGGCCTCCATGATGTTTAAATTCAAGACAACCCACAGAAAGACTAGGCCCATGCTAGACTCAAATACCCCTGGTGAAAAGGCCACAAGTACAGGCCCAAAAATCGAAAAACACTGCAAAATCAGCACAATCCTATTCCATCCATGGCCTCCATGATGTTTAAATTCAAGACAGCCCACAGAAAGACTAGGCCCATGCTAGACTCAAATACCCCTGGTGAAAAGGCCACAAGTACAGGCCCAAAAATCGAAAAACACTGCAAAATCAGCACAATCCCATTCAATCCATGGCCTCCATGATGTTTAAATTCAAGACAACCCACAGAAATACTAGGCCCATGCAAGACTCACTACCCCTGGGCATAAATAAAGGTTGAAAAGTAGGCAAAATGGTTGGAGGCCTAACAACAAAGCCTGCATTCAAAATGGCCACTTGCCTGCCAGCACATGGCCAGTGCCTGTAGCTGCACTCAAAATGGCCACCAGCCACATGGCATGTCCCTCCCCATGAACACCCCCAAAAATCGAAAAACACTGCAAAATCAGCACAATCCCATTCAATCCATGGCCTCCATGATGTATAAATTCAAGACAACCCACAGAAAGACTAGGCCCATGCTAGACTCAAATACCCCTGGTGAAAAGGCCACAAGTACAGGCCCAAAAATCGAAAAACACTGCAAAATCAGCACAATCCTATTCCATCCATGGCCTCCATGATGTTTAAATTCAAGACAGCCCACAGAAAGACTAGGCCCATGCTAGACTCAAATACCCCTGGTGAAAAGGCCACAAGTACAGGCCCAAAAATCGAAAAACACTGCAAAATCAGCACAATCCCATTCAATCCATGGCCTCCATGATGTTTAAATTCAAGACAACCCACAGAAATACTAGGCCCATGCAAGACTCACTACCCCTGGGCATAAATAAAGGTTGAAAAGTAGGCAAAATGGTTGGAGGCCTAACAACAAAGCCTGCATTCAAAATGGCCACTTGCCTGCCAGCACATGGCCAGTGCCTGTAGCTGCACTCAAAATGGCCACCAGCCACATGGCATGTCCCTCCCCATGAACACCCCCAAAAATCGAAAAACACTGCAAAATCAGCACAATCCCATTCCATCCATGGCCTCCATGATGTTTAAATTCAAGACAGCCCACAGAAAGACTAGGCCCATGCTAGACTCAAATACCCCTGGTGAAAAGGCCACAAGTACAGGCCCAAAAATCGAAAAACACTGCAAAATCAGCACAATCCCATTCCATCCATGGCCTCCATGATGTTTAAATTCAAGACAGCCCACAGAAAGACTAGGCCCATGCACCACTCACTACCCCTGGTCAAGGCCCCAACAACAGGTCAAAAATCGAAAAACACAAAATTAAAAAAAAAAAAAAAATCGAAAAACACAGAAAAATCAGCACAATCCCAATTCATCTATGGCCTCCATGATGTTTAAGTTCAAGACAACCCACAGAAAGAATCAGTCCACCCACCACTGAGTACCCCTGGGCAAAAGGCCCCAAAACAGCCCAAAAATCGAAAATCCCAAAATTTTAGTTGCAGCAACTGTAATGCCCCAAACAAACTTACTTGTAAAATTTCTAATCCAACAGTGATCCAAACAAAGTCAAAAAGGCCTCAAATCCAAAGATCCAGCAGCATCCACAAAAAGTAATCCTTCCAGGTCCACATCCAAATGAAAAGTGACCAGGAGATGGACAAAGCACTGGGAGGAGCCTGCTGAACAGGAACAGGAAGTTGAAGACTATGGGGCACTTCCTTCCTCCCACCCCCCTGCCCCCTCCCCAAAATGGACTCCTCGCTAAAAAAGTGCAGGCAAATGTCAAACTAAGGAGTTATTCACATAAAAATCATCATTTCTAGAAGGTTTATGCTGCTTGCTGGTGGATTTCTTGTGCAGAATTGCAAATTTATATTTTCGCTCGCCGCATCTCAAATCTCGCAATTGCGAAGTACCGCGAGACGTGATCTCGCCGTACTCGCGTTGACAAACTCTCGCTGTGCAAGTTGGCAAGCCGCGATGACGTAATCGCGCTCGCCAAATTCCCGCGGGATCACACAGCAAGATCCAAAATGGCGCAGCACTCGCAAAATATCGAGAAAAACAACTCGGCAAACGATGATAAACGCCGCGCGCCGCAAAAATTGTATCACCAACGCCGCGCGCCGCCAAAAAAATCCGCTCTGTGCGAATTTGCGGATTTTGCGGGAAATCCGCAAATCTCGCGGATTGCGGATTTCCCGAAAATCCGCAAAATCCGCGAGCGGAACGGATTTTCCGCCCACGCTTAGTTGGGGGGGAGTTAGCGCTTCTCCCTTTGGGTGTGTTTTTCCGCGTTCGGAGATTAGACGCTGGAAGCTGTGCCGAGCAGAACGAGGCTTCGTTATGCTTCCTGGATTCGATACGCGTCGGACGCCTTCCCGCTTGCTGTTCTCCATCGGAGTTGTACGTTGTGCTTCTGTTCGAAGGAGCACTGGAAGGAATTGGGACATTTCTTTTTGTTTTTTTGTACTGTGTACATCCTTAATATTGTGGGATATACGGCGGAGCCGATTTCCGGGTGTTGTGTACCCGATTCACATCGTTATGTGAATTTTTGGACTATTTCACGAAGCAGTTTGCTTCTGGCGTTTATCTAGGAACGCGCTTTAGTTTGTGGCCACAATTAGGTTAAAACGTTATGCAATTACAGCGGTTTTTGCTGTTGATAACTTTTCAAGGGGTTTTTTATGTCAGACTTATGACTTTTTCCCCCCTATAAACAAACGCTGGGCAACAGGGAACTTGTCGATTGTTACCTTTTGGACTTCACTCCACACGTCTCCCATTGGAGGATTCTTCTATGTTACACAAGTAAGGAGGGGAATTGGGTTGTGTTGGGCAGTGATAAGGGTGTACGGAGGAGGATTCAGGTGAGAGGACACTGTGTAAATGAGTTGACATTCTGTTCTTTTCTTTGTTTCTTCTCTTGTTTTGCTGCAGGTTAGAAGACCTATCCATATGTGCAAGAACAGGGTCTGCCTAGCTGTAACATAGAAAGAGCCTTGGCGTTTCTCTTTCTTTTTGTTTTTTCCTACCTTCTCCCTTTGTTCGGTCCGCGGCCACGCTGTGACATAAAGGGCGTGTTGCTTTCCGAATAGGGGCAGAGGATTGGGGCCATCCTCGCTTCTGTGGTGTGGGTCGAGTTGGGGGAAATCCAACAGAAAACCAAGCCCACGAACTTTACACCACCCGAGCGAGAATGGATGAGGATGGGAATGTACTGGAAGAGAGGGCCCCTACGATGCAGGAACTGATGGGGGCTGTTAATTCTCTACAGATTAAAGTGCAGGAGTTACAACAGGAGAATCAGGGGCTAAGACAGTAAATGAGTGCAGGAAAGGCTAAGGATCCAGTCTGGGGAATGGGTAAACCACATTTAGTCCAGCCTGCTACTTTCCATTTTGACAGGAGTACAAGTGCAAGTAATCCCCCTTTAACTGTGAACGTTACTACCCCTACCCCTGTCCCGTTGGCAGTCCCAGAAAGGTTCTCAGGAGATTCCAGTAAATACAGTGTGTTTATGAATCAGTGTCATTTACACTTTATGTGTCGTCCCGCTTCGTTTCCAAACGACTCATCCAAAGTGGCGTTTGTTATCTCTTATTTGGCTGGAACTGCTGCTTCTTGGGCGGTACCTTTGGTGGACAATGATGACCCTGTTTTGTATAACTATGGGGCATTTAAAGAACAGATGCGTTGTCTTTTCGCAAAACATGCCTTTATGCAAGCCAGTGATGCCGAGTTGTTAAAATTGAGACAGGGGAAACAGGATCTACTGACCTATGTGTCCACGTTTAATCGTTTAGTGTCCGAAACCCATTGGCCCGCTGATAAGAGAACCTCCTTGTTCTATCAAGGGTTGTCTGAAGACCTGAAAGATATTGTTTCACAGGTGGTGAATCCTCCTGAGGACTGTGTTGAATTCATTGATCTAGTAGTGAAGTTGAATCACAGACTACTGGAAAGGAGGGGTGAGAAAAACCGCTTTCAGGTATCCCGAGTGGTTCCTGTTAGAAGTGAAGCTAGGAGTACAGGAGAGGGCCGAACAACTCCGGAACCTATGGAGATAGGTGGAGTAAGGGGTCCCCTGTCTGCCGAAGAGAAGAGTAGAAGACGTTCTCAGAATTTGTGTCTTTATTGTGGGCAAGGAGGTCATTATGCCAGAGATTGTTCTGTAAAACCATCTTCGATTTCATCTAAAAAAGTGGTAGCATGTGTGCAGCCACCCGAGGATTTGGTAGTGGAAGATAAACTTAATCCATCATATCAGATTTCTGGTATAGTCAAGAGAGTCCCTAAACATTTCATGATCACCGTGTGTTTGGTTATATCTAACAGCCATAGGGCTCCTGTGTCGGCATTATTGGACTCTGGTGCCACGGGTAATTTCATGGACATCAAGTTAGCAGAACGATTAAAGGTGCCCTGGATCATGAAAGATCAACCCGAACCTGTGAGGGCCATAGATGGAACCGAGTTGTCTTCTGGCACTATTACTAAACAGACAGAACCCTTGTGTATGATATGTGATAACGGACACTCCGAATACCTCGGGTTTGATTTGATTGATGCTCCTTCTTTTGGTATTGTGTTGGGGGTACCTTGGTTGCAATCACACAATCCCCGGATTGATTGGATTAGAAGAACTGTGACTCTTGATTCGGTCTATTGTCTGCAAAGTTGTTATAAGGTCGCCACGGATTGGGTTACTCCTTTAACTTGTGCAGTAGGTGATGGGTTAAGGTTTGACGTGCAGAAGATACCTGAATCATATGTAAAGTTTGCTGAGGTGTTCGACAAAGCAAGAGCGAGGGACTTGCCTCCACATCGTTCGTTCGATTGTAGAATTGATTTGGCCCCCGGGGCTACACTGCCCTGTTGTCGCATCTATGCCTTGTCCGGACCTGAAGAACAGCATTTGAAGGAGTACATAGACGAGATGTTGGCTAAGGGGTTTATTCGTCCCTCCTCCTCTCCTGCTTCCTCTGCTATCTTTTTCATTCCCAAACGTGAAGGCGGCCTCCGCGCCTGTGTAGACTATAGGGCGCTCAATAAGGGTACTATTAAGAACAAGTATCCTCTTCCCTTGATACCAGTGTTGCTCGATCAACTGAGGCATGCAACGGTTTTTACTAAACTGTATCTCCGAGGGGCATACCATCTCATACGAGTCCGTGAAGGCGATGAGTGGAAAACTGCCTTCCGGACTAAGTTCGGTCTGTATGAGTATTGTGTTATGCCCTTCGGATTATGTAATGCTCCGGCTGCTTTTCAGTTCTTCATCAACGAGGTACTAAGGGAATATTTGGATTTGAGCGTGATCGTCTATATAGACGATATTTTGATATTTTCCAACACTGTGGCTGAACATGAAACACACGTTCGCCAAGTCTTACAGACCTTGAAAGATCATCAGTTATTTGTGAGGCCGGAGAAATGCAGTTTCCATACTGATAGAGTAGAGTTTTTGGGTTTCCTTGTATCTGCTGAGGGCATTAGAATGGATCCACGTAAGATCGAGGCTATAACCTCTTGGCCCTCGCCTAAATGTGTAAAGGAGGTGCAGGTGTTGCTTGGATTCGCTAATTTCTATCGGCGGTTTATCTCCCATTTCTCGGAGATTGTTGCCCCCATGACTGTTTTGTTGAGAAAGGGAGTTCCTTGTGTGTTGTCCTATTTGGCGCAAATGTCGTTAGTTCAATTGATTGAACGGTTCACCTCAGCCCCTGTTCTTGTCCATCCTGACCCTGCGCTACCCTTTTTTGTTGAAGCGGATGCTTCTTTGGGTGCTGTGGGGGGAGTCTTGTCTCAGAGAGATGTAGAAACTGGGTTTATGCATCCTATAGCTTTCTTTTCAAAAACACTCTTACCTGCTGAAAGAAACTATACGGTAGCAGAGCGTGAATTGTTGGCAATCAAGCTATCCTTTGAGGAGTGGAGACATCACTTGTGGGGGGTTCGCCATTCCATTACCATCTTTACGGACCATAAGAATCTCGAATTCTTTAGGTCCGCTCGTGCCTTGACCCCTAGGCAGATGAGGTGGGTTTCATTCTTCAATGAATATGATTTCATCATTACCTACAGGCCTGCCGCACAGCAATTGAAATCAGATGCATTGTCCAGAATATATGTGAAACAGAACAAGTGGGGGACAGACAAGGACATGGGGTCTTTCATCTCACCAGAAAAGATTGTGGGCAGTATTTCTATGGATGGCTTTTTGACTTCAGTGAAAGACAAGTTGAGAGGTATAGATCTGACTCCTTGGGAATCCCAGCCTGTCTTTTCTGTGAGAGATGGATTGTTGTATCACAAAACCCAATTGTTCATTTCTCCTGCTTTGAGGGAAACAGTGTTGACATGGTGTCATTCATCTGCTTTAGTCAGACATCCCGGAATAAATAAAACCAGAGAATTTTGTTTACGTTGGTTTTGGTGGGAGTCCTTGGCACATGATGTTCAACAGTTTGTGGCGTCCTGCCCAGTATGTGCTGTGAGTAAGCCAACTCATTCCAGTCCGTCAGGCCTGTTGCAACCTTTACCTGTACCCCCTGCGCCATGGCATACGATTAGTATGGACTTTGTTACGGATTTACCGTTAGAGTCAGGTTGTACGGTGATTCTTGTTGTGGCTGATTCCTTTACTAAAATGGCCCATTTTATCCCCTTATCTAAACTGCCTACCGCTAAGGAAATGGCTTTAGTCTTTGTGTCATCTATAGTGAGACTGCACGGTTTACCATCTGCCATTGTGTCAGATAGGGGGGCTCACTTTGTGTCCCATTTTTGGACTGAGTTATGTGAGGCGTTACAAATGAAAATCTGTCTGTCTTCTGCTTATCATCCTCAGTCCGATGGTCAGACTGAGAGGATCAACCAAACGATGGAACAGTATCTACGGTGTTTATTGACTTCCTTGACCTGTAATTGGGTGTTAGCCCTCCCTCTTGCGGAATTCGCATATAACAACAGCGTTCATTCCGCTGTTGGTATGTCCCCCTTTTACTGTTCTATGGGATTTCATCCAAAGGCCATCCCTATTCAACCCTCGGGTCATGTGCCAGCTGTCGATTCATTGGGAATAGCATTAGGCAGGATTTGGGGCATAGCTCAGGATCATTTGCTAAAGGCAAAGGAGGACATGAAACGGCAGGCTGACAAACACAGGGTACCCTCCCCCTCTTATGTAGTCGGTGATCGTGTTTGGTTGTCAACAAAGAACTTGAGATTGGAAGGCTCTAGGAAAGTACAGCCAAGATTCGTGGGTCCTTTTCCTATAGCACGAGTGATAAATCCTGTGGCCATGAGGTTGGAGCTGCCTGATGAATATCGCATTCATCCGGTGTTTCACACTTCTTTATTGAAGCCATAAAAAGACACCGACAAGACCTTGCCCCCTCCCCCTTCAGTGTTGGTTGATGGAGAGGAAGAATTCGAGGTTAATGCTATCCTTGATTCGAGGAGGAGACGGGGCAGGTTGATGTACTTAATCGATTGGAAAGGGTACCCTCCCGAGGAACGTACATGGGAACCAGCTACTGGGGTGCATGCTCCTCGTTTGATCAGACTGTTTCATCTCCGTCACCCGACTAAACCCCGTCCTGTTGGGAGGCCTTTGAGGGGAGGTACTGTTAGGGATTAGCCGGCTTTTTCTCCTCCTTTCCATATCAGGGTGCCAGCGCCTGTGCTCGGTGCTTGGTTTCTTGCCTGGTTGGTTTTTCTACTTTCCAGATCGTGTTGGGGGGGAGTTAGCGCTTCTCCCTTTGGGTGTGTTTTTCCGCGTTCGGAGATTAGACGCTGGAAGCTGTGCCGAGCAGAACGAGGCTTCGTTCTGCTTCCTGGATTCGATACGCGTCGGACGCCTTCCCGCTTGCTGTTCTCCATCGGAGTTGTACGTTGTGCTTCTGTTCGAAGGAGCACTGGAAGGAATTGGGACATTTCTTTTTGTTTTTTTGGACTGTGTACATCCTTAATATTGTGGGATATACGGCGGAGCCGATTTCCGGGTGTTGTGTACCCGATTCACATCGTTATGTGAATTTTTGGACTATTTCACGAAGCAGTTTGCTTCTGGCGTTTATCTGCTTTAGTTTGTGGCCACAATTAGGTTAAAACGTTATGCAATTACAGCGGTTTTTGCTGTTGATAACTTTTCAAGGGGTTTTTTATGTCAGACTTATGACTTTTTCCCCCCTATAAACAAACGCTGGGCAACAGGGAACTTGTCGATTGTTACCTTTTGGACTTCACTCCACACGTCTCCCATTGGAGGATTCTTCTATGTTACACAAGTAAGGAGGGGAATTGGGTTGTGTTGGGCAGTGATAAGGGTGTACGGAGGAGGATTCAGGTGAGAGGACACTGTGTAAATGAGTTGACATTCTGTTCTTTTCTTTGTTTCTTCTCTTGTTTTGCTGCAGGTTAGAAGACCTATCCATATGTGCAAGAACAGGGTCTGCCTAGCTGTAACATAGAAAGAGCCTTGACGTTTCTCTTTCTTTTTGTTTTTTCCTACCTTCTCCCTTTGTTCGGTCCGCGGCCACGCTGTGACATAAAGGGCGTGTTGCGTTCCGAATAGGGGCAGAGGATTGGGGCCATCCTCGCTTCCGTGGTGTGGGTCGAGTTGGGGGAAGTCCAACAGACCTGCCCTCCCATAGGAATGCATGGGGAATATGTGTGACCATGGTAGTTCCTGATGTGTGGGAAGTGCAGGGTCAAGTTTGGTATGTGCGAACTTGTGAGTTTGAATGCTGCGCAATGATGTATGTGGAATGATTGTGTCTAGTGTGGAAGTGTCACTTCTAGAAGTTGGCATGTTAGTGTAATTTGTGTCTGGCGTGTGATTGGCTGGAGCTGGTTCGTGAGCCTGGCTCCAGGAGTCAGGATGGGTCTGCCCCGGTGGTGAATGGAGAGATTAGCATGCTGATGTGAGAGAGGGGTACACCTGGGACCTGAATAGGGCTGGTCCTTCCCTCCACAAGGCTGGGTCCACCCCTGTGGTGCATCTGATGTCCCTAGCCTGGCCAATGAAAGGGAGTTCCGAATAACCAGTTGTAGCTGGTTCTTACATTGCCTACACCCTGCTAGACAAAGGATTTTGCTGTATAAATGAGGGGCTGTGACCCCATGTCAGTGTTCTTGTTTCCAACTAGAATCTACCAGGGGCGTGCTGCTGCTGGGGCCCAGGGGAAGGCTTGATTCCCTGGGCCCTGCTCCGCTCCTGGATGCCTGGAGGAATTTCCTTTTCTGGGAGCTGCTGTGCTCCACCTTTTAGGTCCTGGACCTCTGGGACCCCTGTCCTCCTGTTTTGATATTGCCAAGGCTTATTACAGCCGTTCTGCGCCTCTTTTTGAGGATTAGGCGCTTTGATTTAACCTCCCTGGGAAAGGGAGAGCTTGGGGGCTGAACAGCGTGGCGCTGCAGCCTTCCCCGAGGGAATCCCCCTCAAAGGGATTCCCACCTCCTCTTTGTGCCCTCGCAGGTGCCCACCCTGCATTCTGCCAGTCTATTTGCTTTATTGTAATTCACGGGTGCCACCCCGTGTATATGGCCCTTTGATGGGTGCCCACCCCGTTTCTGCGGTTGTTTTGACTTTCGAGGGCACCTACCCCTCTCTGTGCTCAATAAAACCATCGCCGCGGCCCTCGCACCGCAAAATAGGAAGGCAGGCACCGAAGTTCCTGACGCGGGGCGGGACTTCCGGTTTTCGGAGATAGTCCCGCCCGCCGCCACGCTGTGATTGGCCAGCGTCCGGCCAGAGGAGGGGACGGCGGCCCCGGAGCCACGAAGGCTCCACATCCAGTCCCGGTCCCAAGATGGGGGACCGGGAGAAGACCGGGCGAGGCAGGCGCATGGTGAAAGCGGGGCTCCCATGAGGAGGAAGAGCCCCGTCGAGGGCTACCGCCGCCTCAGAAAGAGAAATCCTGCCAAGCCCGGTAAGTGAGGGCTGGGCAGGGGGAGCAAGGCCGTATGAGTTCTAGAGCGGCCCCCGCCTCAGAGGGGGCCGCTCCAACGAAGGGGGGCAGTATCTGAGTCCAAGCTGCCCCGTATGCTGAGCGGGCCGCTCCAACGATGTGCACAGTGGCAGGGGGCGTTTAGGGCGGCCCCGGATGGCAGTGGGACGCCCCAACATTCCATTATGTAAAAAGGCCCCCGCCGGGGTCCCCAGGTCTGTTGCCATTTCGGGGCATGTTGTTGGCGCCTGGGCAGCCCCACTTGCGAGAGGGCTGCCCCAACGTAGGAGGCATTGTTGTATTTGGCACCCCCGAGGCTCCCAGGTGTATTGTTGTGTCTAGAGCCCCGTGTGGCTCCAACACTTTAGGGGGCATGTTTGTGTAAAGAGCCGGTGTGGCTCTAGCCTGGCCTTATTTGCTCAAAGCGCCAGCGCACTTCCTATACTGCGCCTAGCTAGTTCAGGGGCCGAGGTCCCCAAGGCAATGTTTATTTACAGAGCCCCGTGTGGCTCCAACCTGTGCATATTTGTTTTCAGAGACAGATGGCTCAGTTTGGCGCTGTTCTATTTCCAAAGGGCTAGTGAAGGCCCATGGCGCAGTTTTGTTTCCCAAGGGCTATTGAGAACCCGTGCCCCAGTTTCTTATTTCCCAGCTGCCCAGCAAGTAGCGGGCAGTTGCACCATTTAGGCGCTAATGGGGAACGAGTCCCTGGGAGAGACAGAGGTGGCACAGAGGTGCCAGGCCTTCTACAGCTGTGCAGCACCTAGTGCCAGCTGCAACGTTTAGTCCCTGTTGTTGTTCCCAGCTGCCCAGCAAGTAGTGGGCAGCTGCAACGTTTAGGTTTGGTCCGGTGGCGCACCCCTGACTGGCGCTGCGTGGCAGCGCGCCCTGACATTCTTGGCACAGGGCATTTGAGCCCCTTCTTAGATGGCCAGTTGGCCAGGGGGGCTGGTATGTGGATAGGTAACAAGGCCCTAAGGTGATTGTTGCGCAATGTGATTACCTGTTATGTTTCTGATAATTGCCTAATGTGATTTATGTGCTAGAAGTGATGTGGTGCTAGGAAATGTAATGCATCTAGTATGTTTTACGCACCCTGTATGTGATACCTCTAGAGATGGTTTTACCTATGGAGGTTGGTGTTAGTGAGATTTTACCTCACTGTGTTCTACGCCCCTAAATGTGATTTATTCTTAGGAGGCAGAGTCTAATGTGTTTAGACTAGTGAGAGATTGCCTATTGTAGTTATACTGTTTAGGCCTAAATGTGATTGCTGCCTAATGTGCTTTGCCTTTATGCTTGTGTTATACCTCTAAAGGTGCTCATGCTTCGAAGTTTGCTTTGCCTAGTATGTTATACTAGTGAACTTGTGTCCCCACGTGATCTAGACCTATGGTTATTAGTATTGCGTAGTGTGTACCTACCTGTTACCAGGGGTTACTGGTTGTGATCTATAATTGTTATTTGGTGTTACAGTTATTCTAAGTGCTAGTTCTACTAAGTGCTGATTCTGACAGTGGCCCACGTGGCCCTGTCCTGGTGTAAATAATCCCTTGTGAATATTGCCCGTGCCAGTTGGCACAATGTATATTGTGTGATTACTATCTGATGTGTTTTGACAATACAAACGTTATTTTTATATAACCTTGTGTGGAGTTTCTTTTGTGGTGTGCCTAGTATGTTGTTGCTGTTGTGTTCGTGCGCAAATACTTTACACATTGCCTCCGGGAGAAGCCTGTCTGCTCGTGCCAAGCTACCAAGGGGGTGAGCAGGGGTTATCTTGGCGTGTGACTCCCCTTGCCCTGACTAGAATGGTGGTTTCTGCCTGGTTTTGGCGTAAACCTTAGCCAACCAGAAATCCAAGTTCTAACATCATGATCTGTCTTAGGAGACTTTCAGGAATTAGAGTCTATGTATTGGCTGACTGACCATTCATCAGTTTGACATAGGATGGAGGATTTGGTTTTTCTATCTTTGTGCTTTCCAGTGAAGATTACTTCACTGTTCAAAGTATTAACCTAATGGGCGTGGATTCATTTCTGTGGCATGAACTCTTTTCTTGGCATCAGCCAACAGTATAATTGTTTTGGATTGTTTAACATAACTAGACATGTGTTCTCCTTTTCTCATGTTAGATGACTGGAATGTAACTAAAGAATATTTTACTGTTCCAGTCCTGCCAAGATGAGTTTTTGACATATCTACAGCTGTAAGGGCTACCTTGGTGGACCTCTGTGAATATGCTGTACATATTTTAGGTCCTTCTATGCTCCCTATTATTTTATTTTTGTTTCTCTGCATCAGATACTCTCCACTTTTCCAATATTTAATTTGTCAAATCATATTAGGTATCAAAGTATTTTCTCTTTTGGTACAGAAAGTTCCCTTGAGAAGTGTATCAAGCATTAACACTGTCCTATTTCATTCAGTATTCCAATAATACTCTGTAGGGATCCTCCAGGTTCAGCCATAACAATCACAGGTGTAGTAAGTAACATATTCAATGAGCCTATTGTTAAGACTGGATGATATAGTGACCATCCCAGGCTTCCTGGAAACATCTTTCAAGCATATATTCTGGAACTATTACCTATTACTTACATTGTGCAGGTAAATCTTCATTCAAGTGTTTTCAACACTATTTACCTTTCTTCTGCTTTAGCTTTCAATCGCCATAAGGTATTCAAATTAATTAGATTCCTTGTATCTGGATCCACTCTTTTTTAAAATTATTTTTATGGCCCACCTAATATGAATCTCAGGATCAATGATTTAAAGGATAATGCTGATGTGCCCAAGCTCACACAAGTTGCAATTATTGTAACTGTAACCCAGACAACTCTAAAAGGTCTGAGTGATCTTTCTTATGTGTTCTCAGAGAGGCGTTTATTGTCAATATGTGTTTTCTGATGTTCTGCATTTTGTCCTTTCTACGTAGTTTTAAGTAAATTATTCTTGCAATTTACTAGTAATCTAGGCAGTGGTGTGTCAGATTTTGCACTAACCTGAAAATCCAGATCTAACAGGAACATTGCCGTCTATTCCCATCCTGGAACTAACTGATGACCATGCATACTGTGATAGTCAGCAGTGACGCCAGCAAAGGGGTAGAGGAACAAGAGGTTGAAAACAGAAACACAGAAAATCTTCCCTCTGGTTTTTCTTATAACTGGGCTCAGCCTGCTCTGCAGAGGCATTGATGTTTACAACGGGAATTCACTTTTTTTTAGTATCCCACTGTTCTAGTTCCAATTCCATGAACGAAATACAGAAGATCCAACAGCACATTGACATCACCATGCCTGCTTCATCTCTTACACCCACCACTTCCTGTAGAATCCTGCAATGGTGTGACTTCAAAGCTCTATGTCTAGCAGATCTCGCTAACAACCTCAAGTAAAAGCCATTGCTTATGAAGATGATGTCTTCTTTTATCCTTCATCAACGCTCTCTTTGGGGATTCAGTGGGTCCTCTACTTACCTTGTCAATGCCTCCCTCACTCAAGCCTTCGTCCCAGAAGGACTCAAGCAGAACCTCTCACTATTTCAGACATGTACACTAGACCAGATTCCCTTTCCAAAAACCAGCCCATCACTCACATACCATTCATCTGCCAGTTCATTGAAAAGCAGTCTATGTTCACTCTAAGTTCACACCAATGATAAGCATCTCCTGCAGTCTGGCTTTAGCTCAACCAGCAGCATTAAGACCACTACCTAACATATCGTAGAGGGTGCCCTCCTGTTCACAGATGAATATGACCCTTGCCCCTTGTTACTGCAGGATATCTCAGCTGCTTTTGGCACAGTCAACCATCCCGCCCTCATATGCATCCTGGAGTCTCAAAGTAGATTCTCTGGCATTGTTCTTCACTTCTATGTAGTCTCCTGTTATCTTCAACTTTTATGACTAGTACTTTTCTGCCCTACTCACAGATAACACCATCAAGATTCACCAATATGTTGATGATACACAACTCTGCTTATAAGTCTCATATGCTTCAGACAGACAATGCCTCAAGCACTGCCTACACATAATCAAGAACTGGATATTTAATGTCTACCATGGTGCAAACTAACTAAGACCGAATTTCTAATATTTGCTAAGAACAGCAAACAAGAAGCAGTAAAAACCTGGCTCAATGACATGAACCTTTACAGCTTGGAACCCCAACTTTCACCGAATGACAAGTGACTTGAAGTTACCCTGTACACCGACCTCACCATCAGGGAAGACATTTAAAAAAAGATAGCCTGGTACCAGCTCTTTATTCTAAAGAAATTGAAACAATTTCTTCCTGAAAGTTACTTCAGGTGGGTCCCCTGGACCTTGCTGGTCCACACCGTAACCTGCTGTTGCCAAGGCTGTTGGTGCTCCAACCGGACAATGAACCCTCAGCGCTATACATCCTTCGTGGGACAGCTCACATCTGGCTCCTGGTTGTCCTCAACGTCTCCTGGTCCTCGTGGCTGCAGAGTAAAGCATCCCATCTTCTCACCTGAAGCACCCGACATCGATGGGCATTCGTCTACTGAGCCACTGGTCACTCTGAGGTGACACAGACTCTGTCCCCTCTGCTTTCAAGTTACTTCCATCATGAATCCACCCTTTTGTACTGTTCTGGCTCCCCCAATGACGCTCGGGTCGGAGCTGGGTTTAACACGTTTTTATTTTTTGGCTGCTTTCCCCGAACTACTTCCTGTTCCCCCGGATCCCTCCCTATCCAATTCCGCCTGCCCTGTACTCAGACAGGGTCTGGCAGCTGACACGACACTTCCCCCTTTATACAATAGTGCTTACTGTCTCTCAGAGTTCTTCGATGAGTCGGGTTGGTCGTCTGATCATTCTTCTCGGACGACTGCTTCTTGCTTGATCAGGAGTAGGCCTGTCCCGTGCGTCCTCTAGCCTCACTGACTTGGGACATACTTCCTCACTGCTTTCTCTGGGGGTCGATGAATCCGTACTAGATCCCCTGTCTCGAGAGCGAGTATGGGCCGATGAGTGATATCTCTTGAAGTGGGATATATTCCGAGTTATCCTTCTTCCTTCTGATTCGGCGGTGACCATAGTACCCTTTTGACTGGAGACTCGCATTGGGTGGGCGAGGTATCGGCTGTCTGCTTTGGTCTTGCGGTCTTGCGTCACCAGCACCCAGTCTCTTACATGAATATCGCTCCGTCGCACATGCCTGCGCCGATCGGCGTAATCTTTCATCTTAGCTTTCTTTGCATGGTCTAGTTTTACCAGGGTGTCATGATCGGTGGTCACGAGTCGAGGTTGCGTGACGGTGTTTGATTTCGTCAGTCTCGTGCGGGGAATTCTCCTAGCATCAGGGTGGTGAGGTTCCGTGACAATTGTAAGTGGTGTTTTCGACTCGCACGAATATGGTCGAGCCTGGTATCTATGAACCGCAAATGACGAGTTTAGTAAGTGTGCGCAGTTTCGCTGTGCTAACTTAAACCGTTCGTTTGTTATGTGGGTTTTTCATCTGTACCCACGGGTTCCATCTTAGATACGGCATCCATTTTGTCTCTTGCCCTCAAGTAGCCAGCGAACGGACGCTGTCCGTTTCGCGACCCTGGGACTCCCAAGATATTTGCGGAAGACACATGTCCTTTGTAAGTGTCTTTATGATGAGGGGGATGTTATTGTAAAGCAGATGGTGCCGCTCGAGGCTCATCTTGCTGCACGGACTTATTGTCTCAGCCGTGCATCCCATTAGGCACGTCCCTTAGATGCCGGTATCTCGTGTTTCCTCGATACCTCCCCTTTTACACCCTTTCCGATCTCCCCACTGTTTCCGTCTTCCTCTGCACCTGTCTTTGTTCCTATTTCGATCTGTTTTACTGCCGATTGGAATGTACTAATGTTGGGAAGATGGGTTTTTACAGTAGGGAACCGCCAAATGTTTCCGCACTTATGATCCGGACCTTGTGTGTTTCAAAGTGACCAAAGCGACCCCTCTGGGGGATGATGGTGGGAACCGGGTTGTAAACTTTTGTGTGCCATGTTGTCTTATGGGTAAAAACTGTATAAAAGGAGCGATCCACAGAACCAATTTGAAGCAGTCTCCCCGAACTACAATCGATGTACTTCCTGTGATATCTGTGTTCCCTGCAGCAAATAAACCTTGAATCTTTGACGCCGAAGGAAGTGTCCCGTGTCTCTGTCATTCGTACGCCGGAGCAGGTTACCCACGAAGGTTTCAGGTGTTGTGCCCTGGCACCGCTGGGTCTTAAAGAACCCAGTCCTTCAGTTGGCGCCCAACGTGGGGCTGCATCAGTGGTACCGGTCCAAGCCCGACGATCGTGAGGAACTTCGTGTGAAATCTCCGAGGGAAGGTGCACCCCGCTTCATCGATCCTGTTGTCGAAATAAGTGGCCCGAAGACTTTTTCCCGCGAAGATTCCCGCCTCCTGACGGCTGCGACGGACTGCTGCCCTGACTGTAGACCTGTTTTGGCGCCTGGCGTAGACCTTGGTACAGCGAGACGATAGACGGGCCTTCCTGGTGACGCCATTGATCCTTGAGTTAAGTATTTGTGGGTCGCTCCCAGAGTCCTTGGTTGTTGACACTTTAGCGAGTGTTTTTGTTGTTAACGCTGAGAGAGTGTTTTTGTCGATGACATTTTTCTAGCGTTTTTGTTGTTGTTGTGTTGTTTGACGACTGCAGCCGCCAAAAACCGAGGGTTTTGTTCTTTGCTGGGACTTGGTAAATCCCGTAACCCTTGAAGCTTGTGAAACTCGGCTAGTGTGCAAGATGCCTGGTCGTAGTACTTTGTTCAGTTGTTTCAGACCTTGTGGTACGGATTCCCGACTGGAGGACTCGTGTCCGATACCTCCGGTTGGAACTCCTACTTATGAACTATATAGTAAACATGGGCTAGGCCCGATTACTTTTAATGATTATTGGATCAAATACACGAAGAAGGACGGTGACCTTCGTTGGCCGCCTCATGGTAGCTTCGAGGCCCCGATCTTAGATAATTTAGAAATTAAATTGTTCGACAGAAAATCAAGGCCGGCCATGTTTGATGCCTTTCGGTTGTGGCGTAAAGAAGCCCGACAGAAAGAAATCAGACAGTCTAAACGTAGTCAGCGAGATAATGTTGCTACTATGGTGAAGAAAGCAGAGCAATTTCAGCGTGATAAGGAGGTTAAGGATAAGGAAGTGTTTGATAGACTACAGCGTATGACCGTTGATAAATGTTATCCCGCTTTGCCTACGGGGTCGGAAAAGAAGGAAGAGCCAGTTGAGGATCCTTTAATGTCTTATCTCATGAAGTCGCCACCTCCGTACGTACAGGGTACCGCAGCTCCTGTGGTTCCCGCCGTACCTATTCTTCCGCCTATTCTTCCCCCGCCTGTTCCTCAGCCTGCACCCGCTCTTCCGACTGTTCCTGCTCCTTTGCCTGTTTCTATCCCTACTGCTCCTCCGCTTCCACATACTCCTGCTCCCGCTGCTGCTCCTGTTTTGTTAACTCCTGCTGTTGCTATTGTTTCTACTCCTTCACTTGTTAGTCCTGTGTCCTATACTTCTCCCTCGACTCGTTCTCATACTACTCCTCTTGCGGCTAGCTTCTTTCATTCGCTCGGACCTGTTCATGGGTCCGCTAGCTCCGATGGTCCTCAGAGACGTAGTCAGCTTCCTGGAAACAGAGAACGTGTTGCGCTATATAATATGGCGATGGGTTGGATGGTAAACCCTCTTAGAAATCCGCCCCGTGTTGTACTCGAAACGTTTTGTCAATTCAATATACCAACCCAAAGATACGTGTTTGATGAAATGTGTAAGTCCCTTCGCGATCAGATATCGGCTGATGCACCTGACGAGGTACTGGCCGCTTTGTCTGATCTTCAGCTTCAGTTCTCAAAAGGACTGATAGTGGATACTAATGTTCGACGTGCTGTTGAGCGGTTGCTATCTTTTCGCCCCGCTCCGATCCCTCATGCATTGTTTATCGAGGATATTGAAAGACTACCAGATGAGTCTGGTCAGTTTCCCATGCGTGAAGTTCCACCAGTGTGGATGCCAGGTGATGCTACAGCTAATCCTGTTATTCCGCCGCATTTCCAGAGAGTATGGATACATCTCCCATGGAAACGCTCAGAAGTGTTGCAGGTGAAGCAATCTTTGCCTGATCCTCGCAAAAATCCTACAGGGTATTACAAAGAATTATCGCAGCTTGTAGACGCTACGATAATGAATCTTGCCGATATTGATATGTTGTTCGGCAATGTCGTACCGCAACCTGTTTGGGCTAAGATTCGGCAGGAAAATCATCCGAATGAATTAGGTGGTGATTGGGCTGCCATTGTGGCGGCGGATGGGTTACAAACTGGTGGGGCTAAACCTGAGCAGATGATTACTGCTCTTCCTCAGCGAATAATAACGTTAATGAAAACTCTTATGCCAGCCATGAGGGTAAATTGGGACAAATTGTCCGCTTGTAAACAAAAGAAGGACGAGAGTGTTTCCGACTTCTTTACAAGGTTCGAGGAGGCATTCATTGACCATAGTGGTCAGGATATGGGTACCGAGGGTGGTCAGCGATTGTTTGTGGATAAATTTGTTTCAAACTTATTGCCCGATTTGAGCAATAAATTAAAGAATTCAGAAAGTGCGTGGGCCGTTTCTACCTCAGCTCAGATATTGGCTACAGCACAATATTATGAGAATAGAGAGAAAGAGGAGAACGACCGTGCTGATAAAAAGACGAAAGAACTAAAAACTAAAGTGTTGCTTCAACAAGCATATCCTCCGCGTTCAAATCAGAATGCATCGCAACAGAATAGGTCGCAGTCGCAATCGAATCGATCACAGCCACGTAATGATTCCTCCTCCCAAAGATCATCGTTAGGGTACAATCAATGTGCTTATTGCAGACAGGAGGGACACATTAAATTCAAATGCCCTGTTTTGAATGAACGTAATAGTGGTAACTCATCTAGAGGAGGTCGTGGTGGTTCGCAGCAGGCATCACGTGGTAGAGGTCGTGGTGCTCAGAATGATCGTTCCGATAACTCCTCTAATTCTAATAATTGTTTCGATCAACGTGGATCATCGCAAGGACGATCTGCGCAGTACAATGTAGACGATTATTACGTCGATCAGGGAACTGACGACAGTAATTACTAGGACAGCCAAAGACAAGGAGAGGGAGTGGTATCAGTTCCGGTTGATCAGAGAGGGCCTTACGTCGCAGTTGCTACATCGGGCGTCGTTGAGCCTTTTCTGTTGGACACTGGTGCAGCGAAAAGTTCCATCAAGTATTCGAAGCTCCCTGGCGCACCTTTGTCTGGCTTAACAAATGTTTCTGTTGGATTCTCTGGCGCCCCCGTTAGCAATCCAGTTTCGTGCCCTTTGCCCCTTACAATTGGGCCACGTGAGCTTCAAGCTCCGTTGATTTTGACTACTGGCTGTGGTGAAAACCTTTTGGGCCTGGATTTGCTTAAACGTTTGTATGCAACTCTGTATTGTTCTCCTGCGGGTGTAAAGCTTACGTTAGGAGAAAGGGTTGTCTCTCCTATGTATTTGTCTCTTGATAAGCTTCCACCGGAATTGAGTTCTCTTCCTGCGTCTTTGTGGGCAACGGGTCCGAATGACGTGGGCCTACTTGATATCTCCCCTTATGTTGTTCAGTTGAAGTCTAATGTGCGATTGCCGCGTATTCCCCAGTATCGTATCTCTCTTGATGGTGAACGAGCGTTGTTAGCGATCATTTATGATTTGATCGAGAAAGATGTTATTGAAGAGACTCGGGGAAACGTGTGCAACAGCCCTGTGCTGCCCATTCTTAAACGTACGGATCCTTCCAAACCGCCTGTTTATCGTTTTGTTATCGATTTACGGGAGGTGAATAAAATAGTGGTTCCTCAATTTCCTGTTGTGCCTGACATCACGGCATTACTGACTCTGATTCCAGCCTCTGCATCGTGGTTTTCGGTAATTGACTTAAAGAATGCGTTCTTTAGTATCCCGATTGCCGAGGAGAGCAGAGACCTTTTCGGTTTCTCTCTCGGTGGACGCAGCTTCCGGTTCAAACGCGCTCCTCAGGGCTACTGTGAAAGTCCATCGATTTACAGTCAAGCCTTGAAGGGTCAACTGGATGCGTTTAGGTTGCCGGTCGGTGCGGCCTTAATCCAATACGTCGACGACTTATTGGTGGCTGCTGATACTCAGGACATTTGCAAAATTGCTACGGTGTCGTTGCTGCAACATCTCTGTGAGTTGAATCATAAGGTGTCCCCTTCTAAACTCCAATATTGTTGTCAAGAAGTAACCTATCTAGGTCACTTATTGTCAAAGGAGGGAAGGAGGTTGACCCCAGAGAGAATTGCAGCAATTGCACGAATGGCTGTGCCAGAAACCCAAAGAGATGTGCGTGCCTTTCTAGGTATCACGTCGTACTGCAGACAATGGATACCTAATTTTTCATTGCTAGCGAAACCATTGGTGGCTCTTACGTGCAAGGATGTTTCAACTCCTTTACCATGGACGGAAGAATGTCAGAAAAGTTTTTCTGAACTGCGTGATTCATTGTGTTCGGCTCCTGTGTTGGGTACTCCTGATTACAGTAAGCCGTTTACATTATATGTTCACGAGAGGGAAGGTTGTGCTTTGAGTGTCTTAACGCAACCTTTTGGTGGTAAGCAGCGTCCATGTGCATATTTTTCCTCAACCTTGGACCCAGTAGCTAGAGCATTGCCGAGTTGCTTACGAGCAACAGCGGCAGCTGCGGTCTCCATCCGACAATCAGCAGGATTGGTTATGGATAATATGCTTACGGTGATGGTTCCGCATGCAGTCGATACTCTTTTGAATCGTACGAAAACTCAGCACTTGACGAGTGCGAGGTTGTCTGGGTACGAGTTGACGTTGCTGGCAAGTCATATTCAGATAAAACGTTGTAATGTTCTGAATCCGGCAACTTTGTTACCAATTAGCACAGAGTCAGATGAAGTAGCAGAACATGATTGCTACTTGAGGACCGAAGAAGAAACAAAAGGTCGAGTGGACCTTAAAAACACCCCATTGGAAGATCCGGATGGTACACTATATGTGGATGGGTCATGTTTTAAGTTGCCGAATGGCGATGTGACTACCGCTTATGCTGTTGTAACGTTGAATACTGTTGTTGAGACTGCGAGGTTGAATCAGAATTCTGTCCAAGCTGCAGAATTGATTGCTCTCACTAGAGCGTGCGTGTTAGCAAAAGGGAAACGTGTGAATGTGTTTACCGACAGCCAGTATGCATTTGGTGTCGCACATAGTTTTGGACGATTGTGGAGAGAGAGAGGTTTCTTGACGTCGCACGGTACGAAGATTCAGCATGGCCAACTTGTGAATGATCTTTTGGATGCACTGACGTTGCCTAAACAAGTGGCGATTGTTAAATGTAGTGCGCATCGTAAGGTGACGGATGATGCTGGTCGTGGTAATGCGTTTGCGGACGAGATTGCTAAGGAGACTGCCCGGAACCTTAGCACTCGAATGTATGTGACGAGTTCGGTTAGGTGGCCTACAGAATCGAGCATGTGTGAAGACACTATTGAAAGTGTGAAAGAAATTCAGAACGAGGCCACCGAGACTGAAAAGGTGAAATGGAAAGAAAGTACGGGAAAGTTGGATGCGAATGGTTGTTGGATTGATTTGTCGGATCAGAAAAGATGGTTGTTGCCCGATGCGTATGTGCTGGCTGTTGTGACAATGGCGCATGGGTTAGCACATATTAGCGCGAAAGGTATTTGTAAGCTGCTGTCTCCTGTATGGAAGAATGATGGTATCACGAAATGTGCTGAACGTCTGGTGAAGAATTGTATGGTGTGTATGATGTACAATCCTGGCAAAGGAACCCCAACTCCTCCTGGCAGTTTTGCTCCCCCTTCATGTCCCTTTGAGGTGATCCAATTGGACTTCATCCATATGGAGCGATGCAATAACCTGAAATACGTTTTAGTTGTGGTTTGCGCATTCTCCCGATGGATCGAGGCCTATCCTCTCAAAGACAATACTGCTTTGTCTACTGCGAAAATCCTACTGAAGGAATATTTTCCTCGGTACGGAATGCCTAGAGTCGTGTGGTCAGATAACGGAAGTGAGTTCGTGGGTAGTGTGATGAAGAGTGTGTGTAAGGGCCTTGGAATTAATCAGAAATTCCATAGCGCCAATCATCCCCAGTCAGCTGGTTTGGTTGAAGGGTACAACGGCACCCTTAAACTAAAGCTAGCGAAGATTCAGGCTACGACTGGCCTTTCGTGGCCTGACGCTTTACCTTTAGCACTGCTGTCAACTAGGGCGACTGTACACTCCCGAGTAGGGCTTAGTCCCTATGAAATAGTGTTCGGCCGTCCTGCGAATGTGTGGGGGGTTCCTAGGCCAGGAATGTTCTCTGATCTTGAGTATCCAATGTTGATCGATTATCTACATGACTTGACTGCTAAACTGAGGTTAATTCACCAACAGGTTTACGACGCATTGCCGACGCAGACGGAGGGTCCAGGCCACCAGCTCCAGCCCGGAGACTGGGTGGTGACGAGAAATTTTTCACGCAAGAATAACCTGGACCCGAGGTTTACTGGACCCTACCAGGTGCTCCTGGCCACGAGGACTGCCGTTCGTCTCGAGGGACGCAAGAATTGGGTGCATGCCACCCACACCAAAAAGGTTCCTATCCCTTTTCCGGCAGACCCGTAGGTAAGGAAAGGCATTGCATCAACTGAAACCGAAGCATTGCCAGCGTTTGTGCCTTTTAGCGACGCGCAGCCTGTTGGAGAAACCTCAGCGCAGCTGAAAGACTCTGTTGAACAATTATCATCGAAAGACTCAAGACCAGAACACTCGACTGATCAGCAGGACGCTGCCTCTTCAACGGATCCTTTGTTCGACGAGCAGACACGTCCTGGGAAAACTCGATACTTTTTCCGATCTCGCACTAAAGACTAATAAAGATCCTGCTTTGTTATATTGACAACTGCATTATCCCGTTTTCCGTGATCAGTTCTGAACATTCGTATTACTGTAATTATTCCTGTATATATATATATTAAGCTTCATTCCTTATACTTTTTGCTTCAGCAGCTGAGAGACTTTGTTTTTGTATATATATATATACATATTGTGCATTGAAGGCCGTAGGGCCGCGCGCGTACTTCCTTCTGGATAGTAGGTCTTGATGCTAGGTTAAAGGCCGTCGGTTCCTGGGAACTCCTAGGGATTGACTATTGCTACACAGAACGAAGTGCGTCAAGAAACGTTGCGGACGGTCATAGGGAATGGCATTCTCGAAGCTGAACGATTTGGAAGGAGCACAAGCTCATAGATTCAAGCTGCAGCAACTCAGTCGTACCAAATGTTTTATATTCCAATTGTTTGTATTGTTTTTGACTGCTTCTGCACTCTTGGCGGGTGGGGTGTATTACACGATGTCTTACTTCTTACCTTCCGTTACACCTACTCCTACTTCTGACCCTAACCTTATCTCTACCGTTTCTCCTCATTCCTTTCATATGTTACCGGAACATGAGCAGGCTAGACGTGTAGAATTCCGCAATAATTCCTTTATTCAGCTCCTTCATCAACATCAGTTAGTGGTTAACACTACTAATTGTTGGGTGTGTGGGTTGATGCCACATACTACGGATAAGGGAATTCCATATCTGGTGTTACCGTATAGTTCCCAAGGGTCTGCTCGAGCATTTCAAACAATGTTTCGAAGCGCACTGGGTTTCCACCCCATTCGAGAACCACGTTCCCCCTACTCTGGTCCTATTTCGTATCAGAAACCTTTGTCAATAGCAATAGAGGATTTAGATAGCGATATCTATGATCCCTCGCTTATTCCCGAAGAAGAGGTACAAGCCTATAGGGTCCTAAGTAGAGGTGAATATAGTGCGTTCACTAACGAAAAACAGCTCAAAAGCTCGCCTCCAATATGGGTCGTACCCCACACTGGTAACTTTTGTCTCATAGGTCGTGGTCGAAGATCGCAAGCCCGACTTGGAGCAAGTGCTTGCATTGAAAATTACATACTGCCGATGGTCTCGTCCCCTGTGTTTCTGGCTGCCAAGGGTACATACTTTATCTGCTATGATCGTGCATATGCATGGTTGCCCGCTGACTTCATGGGCTCATGCTTCATTGCAAATCTGTTGCCTCCGACGTTCACTGTAGATGCCGATTATCACAAGACTAGAGTTGTGAGAGGCGTAATTAGCGAAGAGGATACTGCCGGTCAAGAGGCAGGAGACTTTTTCAAGGGTTTCCTCCCGTTTTGGGGACCTATGGTTAATAGTAGGAACCTGAGACAGTTGACTCGAGTGGTAGAATCGACAGCTAATATTACTGCCAGTGCCCTTGGTAATATCACCACTGAACTTCAGGCGGAGAGACTTATGACGTTACAAAACCGTATGGTTTTAGATGTCATCTTAGCAGATCGAGGTGGGGTATGTAAGGTGATCCATTCGAGCTGCTGCATTTTCATTCCGGATAACGCTCCGACTGTCTATCAAGCCATCTCGAGGTTACATAAGATCTCCAAATCCATACACGTGGATGTAGGGGATTGGACGTTACTTGGATGGTTTTGGGGCCTGATGTCGACTTGGGGTTGGAAGATTCTGATGATCATCGGGGTCGTTGTGGTGTTCCTGTTCACGTGTTGCCTTTGTGTGCAGTGCGGTCCTGCCTTATGTGGCCTCTGTGCTACAACGTGTATGAGACAGCCACCTGTTACCAAGGGGACTCGATTGGACAGAGCTATGCTACAGCAACATCTCGATGGTCTGATGAATATCGAATATGATTCCGACTAGTGCTTGCCTACATGAGGGCAAAAGGAGCGTCTGAGGTTCCGTGACAATTGTAAGTGGTGTTTTCGACTCGCACGAATATGGTCGAGCCTGGTATCTATGAACCGCAAATGACGAGTTTAGTAAGTGTGCGCAGTTTCGCTGTGCTAACTTAAACCGTTCGTTTGTTATGTGGGTTTTTCATCTGTACCCACGGGTTCCATCTTAGATACGGCATCCATTTTGTCTCTTGCCCTCAAGTAGCCAGCGAACGGACGCTGTCCGTTTCGCGACCCTGGGACTCCCAAGATATTTGCGGAAGACACATGTCCTTTGTAAGTGCCTTTATGATGAGGGGGATGTTATTGTAAAGCAGATGGTGCCGCTCGAGGCTCATCTTGCTGCACGGACTTATTGTCTCAGCCGTGCATCCCATTAGGCACGTCCCTTTGATGCCGGTATCTCGTGTTTCCTCGATACCTCCCCTTTTACACCCTTTCCGATCTCCCCACTGTTTCCGTCTTCCTCTGCACCTGTCTTTGTTCCTATTTCGATCTGTTTTACTGCCGATTGGAATGTACTAATGTTGGGAAGATGGGTTTTTACAGTAGGGAACCGCCAAATGTTTCCGCACTTATGATCCGTGATCCGGACCTTGTGTGTTTCAAAGTGACCAAAGCGACCCCTCTGGGGGATGATGGTGGGAACCGGGTTGTAAACTTTTGTGTGCCATGTTGTCTTATGGGTAAAAACTGTATAAAAGGAGCGATCCACAGAACCAATTTGAAGCAGTCTCCCCGAACTACAATCGATGTACTTCCTGTGATATCTGTGTTCCCTGCAGCAAATAAACCTTGAATCTTTGACGCCGAAGGAAGTGTCCCGTGTCTCTGTCATTCGTACGCCGGAGCAGGTTACCCACGAAGGTTTCAGGTGTTGTGCCCTGGCACCGCTGGGTCTTAAAGAACCCAGTCCTTCAGTGGCAGGGTATTGATTCGTGGTGCTGTGTGGCGTGGTCCTGTGTGCCCGCAGCACTTCGTTTAGTGCTTGCTGAATGTCACGGTGAGCAAGTTCAGCTTGCTGAACTGTCTTCTTGAGGGTTCCCATGAACCGCACAACCATGCCGTTGGCTTGGGGCCACAGGGGAGTGATTTTCCGATGATTAAAGTTGAGGTGTTTTGGAAATTCAGTAAACTCATGACTGTTGACCGGTGGTCCATTGTCCGTCTTCACTCCTACCGGTATTCCCCATGCCGCAAATGCCTCATCAATGACGGGAATGGCAGCCAACGCTTTCGTGGAGGACACTTGCTGTGCTATAGGGAAGCGGGAGTATTCGTCCATGATGACGAGGATGTATTTGCCAGATTTTAGTGGCCCGAATAAGTCAATAGCCACTTGTTGCCATACCCCTTCTGGTAGTTCTGACATCTGCAAAGGGGCCATTGGTTCCTATCGACCACAAGCTGACATGAGGCACAGTCTTTGAGTGTGGCTTCCACTATGTGATCGAGGGACGGGAACCATACACGTTCTCGAAGTGCTTTCTTGGTGGCTACAACTCCCTTGTGTCCTTCATGAGCGAGGTTGATGATTCCTTGGCGAAGCCGTTGCGGAATGACTATCCTCCCTCCTCTTAACAGTAGACCATCCCTGCTAATTGAAAGTTCTGCCTGAACATGCTTGAATGTTAACAGTTTTTGAGCGTCCTCAGACGCAGTATGATGGCTGGTGTCAAGGTGTCTCCAGGAGTTGGCACGTATATGACCTATGATGGTCTGGAAAGTAGGATCTTGGGCAGAGGCTGCTTGGATGGCTTCTAGGGGCACAGCTGGAGGGCGTGCACTATCGATAACAAAGTGAATGTTTTCCTCTGCCACTGAGCCTCGTTCACGCGTGTGGGATTGCGGGTGCCTGGACATGTAGTCTGCTGGGTTTTCGGCTTTCCCAGGCTTATGAATGATGGTGTAGATATAGTCTTGTATTCGGAGGCCCCATCACTCTATTCGTGGAGGTATCTTTGCTTGTGGGTTGCCGAAGATGGTGATGAGCGCTTGGTGGTCTGTGATGAGTGTGAAGTGCTTTCCGTATACAAACAGGTGAAAGTGTTCACAGGCCCAGACAACCGCAAGACTTTCTTTCTCTGGCTGAGAGTACGCCTTCTCTGTATCCGTAAGACTACGGCTGGTCTAGGTGACCACGTGACGTTGATATGCGTCACTGTCGTACTGAGCCAGGATGGCACCCAGCCCCACCGGGCTGGCATCCACCATAATTTCGGTTTTCCGTTTAGTGAACAAAGTAGGCAAGGTTGATGGCGGTGCTCACGGCATCCTTGATTGTGGTGAATGCGTGTTCGCATGCTGATGACCATAGAAATTGTTGGCCTTGGCGGGTGAGTTCCCGGAGAGGGGAGCTGATGGTGGCATAGTCTTTAATGTAGCGGGCACAGTAGCTTGCCATTCCCAAGAAGGAACGAAGGTCGCTGATGTCCTGTGGTTGGGGGTGTCTGCGAGGGCAGACACTTTCTCAGGATCGGGTTTCATGCCATCTTTGGAAAAAATGTGTCCGTAGAATTTGAGCGTGGACTTGTGGAATTCGCATTTGTCCGGATTGACCGTGAGGTTGGCGTTAAGTAGGGCGTGGTACACTCTGTCCAAAGCTTTGTCGTGCTCCACTTGGTTCTCCCCAAACACTAGGATATCGTCGCTGTAATTAAAAGCATTTTGGATGCCCTGAATAACCCTCCGAATGGCCTCTTGAAAGATCTCTGCTGCGGAGGATATCCAGAAGTTGAGGCGTTTATATCAGAATAGACCTTGATGGGTAGTAAAAGTGGTGATATAACGGGATTGTTCTTGCAGTTCCAATTGGTGGTATGCCTTGCTAAGGTCCAGTTTTGAGAACACCGTTACTCCATTGGGACGAGCAATCATGTCACTGATGTGAGGCCCAGGTGGCCTCTCCCTCTCGATGGCTGTGTTCGGGGCGCGCATGTCAACGCAGAGGCGTACCTTATTATCTTGACCTTTCTTGGGTACGACTACCACCGGGGACACCCATGGAGTGGGTCCTGTGGATCTATCAATGATGTCTGTCCGCAGTAGGTCTTGGAGTTCTTCATCCACTGCCTGTTGTAAATGAATATAACCTTTCTGTGGTGTTGCGCTACCGGGGACACCAGTTCATTAATGTGTAGTTTGACCTTGAATTGGTTGATCTTTCCGAGGCCCTTGAATAGGTTTGGGAATTTGTTGACGATATCCGGGGAATCATCTACAGTGTTCAAGAGTCCCACAAGTTTGAGGCGCTCCGCTGTCGGCAAGCTGAGTAGGCAGTCTGCTGTATCGGGACCTTCAATCACGTGAATGTGTGCTTGGATCTGTCAGTTTTTGTAGGTTGGAGTTGTGCGGAACTGCCCTAGGCAGGGTAGGAGTTTCCTGGACATCCATGTGTAGACTCATCAGCAGCTGGTTCTAGTTTTGGCTGGGGCTTCATGCTGTTGTATTCCATGGCACAGATGTAATGTAACAATGCTCCTGAGTCTAGGACAAATTTGACCGGGTGACTTCCTATTTGAATGTACAGTCGTGGATATTTCTTTAATCTGTCGGGATCAGACACCATGCAGACATATTCGTCACTGTCTTGTGACACAAGCATGGGAGAGGACGATTCCTGAGACGTTGATCTCCGAGATTTACGTGAAATAGTTGATTGAGTGCTTGACCTGGATGAGCTAGAGGAGCGATTTTCCTTCCCCTTACTGCTCTGGCGTGGTGGCGAGTTTCTGAACTCGACTTGGCTGTCCTTGTTTCTGACTGGCGCGTTTGGCAGGTTGCTTCGAAGTGATTTTCTCTCCCACATCAATGGCATTGTTGTCCTAGGGCAGGACATTGTCCCAAGTGTCTATAGCATTTTGAAGTGGGCCTGTTAGTGTGATAGCTTCGGGTTCCGTGACTCCTTCCTGGCAGCAACTCTTCTTGGCAGCCTTCCATTGACACCACCCCAGGCCTATGCACCCAGCTCCTCTGGGATAGGTAACTAGGGTACTACAGTATCCATGGGTGGGGTGGATGCCCAACCTCCTAAGATCCAAAGGGTTTCGTCGATGTCCACGAGAAGGGTCCTCAGACTTTAAAATTGTAACCGCGAATTCCCCATAGAGTTATACAGAGCCCACGGTCATGTTAGCACACTGCACCCGTCCTCTGTGGGGTTCCTTTCTACTCACCTTGGTTGGTTCCTTGGGGTCCCAGCGATTCTACATGTTCTAGACACTGTCTCTACTCCAGTGGTGGTTCCTAATCCACTAATTTAGTGCATGGTTTGGTCTCCCCCTGGAGCCTACTGTGTATTGTGCTACTTACAACTGTTTGTTTGCTAAAGTATGTTGTGTTTTGTGTTGTATCCTCGTGTAGAGGATACTAGAATGATATATAAATAAATATATATTTTTATAACTACTGTGTGGTTCTCCTTTCATTTAGTTAATACTAAAGGTGATATTCTGGTAAAACAAGCTGCTTTACATTCCTTCAAGATTAAGCCTGAGGCTGCTCTCCACAGCTACCACTAGAATAGCTTTCTAAAAGTTATCTTTGATCTCATACATCATAAGGGTCGTTTGGACTGGCGCAAGGTGCCCACTTAGTGGACAGCATTTACCAGGCCAACCTCTCATCGCTAGTAAATACATTTTATACTTCAATTATATTGAAATAAAGCAGTAAAAAAGGTAATTACCTTCGATGCTTACCCTTCAAGATACTGCCCACCAACCCAGTGATGTCAGCAGTGACAGGGATAATAATGGCCCCACTAAAAGGTCTTCCGTGATACTCTGCAACTTACTGCGTACAACGCACAATGTCAGTTGCACTTAAGGACCCGGCCAAAAAAAGTTGGCCAAAGATGCTGCACGAAAATTTGTCATGCTGGCTTTCTTACTGAAAGGCAAGACTTTTGTGGGTGTGTATAACATGGACACGTCCCGGGTGAACCTAGTCTCTTTGCACTGCAGTGACATAGAGAAGAGAAGATTTTTTGATTACAGGGACACACAGAGTAGAATAAAGCAGAAGAATGGAAAATTCACATAGAGAGCAGATATAAAAATGAACATGATAGACAGAAAATATTCAGCACATACAGATGCATCGAGCATGGTGAAATAGATGCTTCGGTCTCATACACCAATCATTTTTGTCTGTGATATTTGTAGAATCTATATTTAATGGTTTTCTCCATGTCTTATTTGGTTCTTACTTATCATTATGGTAAATCAGGAACCCCTTTGTCGTGTTCCACTGATATTATTCCACACTTATTGGAAGTTTTGCATTTCTACGTAAGCTTTAACAGCACATAGCCCGGCAATCCAGTAACGGCCACAAGATGGTGCTGTTACTGAAAATATAAGCAAGCACTCATTCAGTACATATGCAATAAATTATGCCAGGATTGAGACATGAACATCTTTTCATTTCCAGGACATTAAATCCTTTCACTCCCTAGAAAATAGCACGTGTGTTCTTGATGCTTGTTTGATCTAAGAAGGCTGTTGCACATAACCTAAAGTCAAGTCGGCAAAGGTGCCTTGTTTATGAAGGAAAAGCAATCACCCCTCTCCGAGGCATTTTCCCCATGGCGTGGGGGGTTTATTTTGCAGTTTTTACTGATCCTTACCGACAGGTTTTACCTGGCAGAGACGAAATGTGAAACCTTTCCATTTACCAAATGGTTTGCCATTTGTTCACCCACTCTAAATAGGGTGGGAGGACCACTGGCGAAACCTCAGATGGACCTGTACAGCAATAAACAAGGTTTAGTGGGCCCCTCAAACATCTTGGGAGAGTTCCAGCCAGTGCTTAATTTGAGCCAGTGGTTTCCGGTGCCACGCATGGCACTTAATTGTCAACAACAGGACTTATGGCAGATAGACATATGGTGACACTGTCCAATTTTGTGACGAACACAGCAAAAGTTTAAAAATTCTACTACATTAAAATAACAAATACCTGCCGCCCAAAGCTATGAAAGTAGCTTTGGTGGTAGGTATGAGTCATTTGTAATGTATAAAAGTCTGAATTGTCATTAGTAAAGGAATGGGTGGTGCAAGCTGCTGTGGTCTCCTGACAAGGGCCTTGGCATTTATTTATTTCCAAATTTAAAACTGGTGTCACTACACCTGCTGCACCAATGGAAGTTACATCCCTGGGGCCACTCTGAAGATCAGTGTGTGGGCCTTTTAAATAAAGACTAGGTCGCAATAGTAAGCCGCACTTCCCAGCTGTGGATGCTGTTATATCATTGCATGCAGCGAGCAGGGGTGTGTCAATGTTATGTTGTCAATGTTGTTGTTATCTTTGTAGCAAAAGTAATGTGCAGAGATCATTAGAAAGGAGTCAGCTTGAAGATCCAGTCATAGTTTGCCAGTAGTGCCTGGATATAGTTGCTAAAAGAGACTGAGGTTTTATTTTGGAACACTGGAAGGAAACAAGCTAAATTTGAGTTGCAGAGTTATGGAAAAAATAAGTGCTTACTTTGTAAAAAAAAAAGCATTGGAAACATTTTTCCCTGGAAACGTCTGCCAGTGCTGTCAAATACCAGGGTTGCAAACTACCAAAGCTGTCCAGTATTGATTCCATCTCATGCCTCCTTCTTCCACCACCGTACTCCCCGTGTAGCTCCACCTGATTTCTCCCTTGGTTACTGTTTCTTTCCTCCAGGCCAAAGTCTGATGATGAAAAATATGTCCAGGTCCTCAAAAAAGGCAGCTTAAGCCCAACAGCTGTAACCAATAGCAAGAATTAAGCACTGGCTAAATATGTCTGAAGGCTGACTTATCATAAAAGTGGCCCAAACAGACATGCATTTGTTGGTCCCGATCCATATTCCAAAATGCGCCATTTATTAATTAATGTATTTTAAAATAAACAACGTACCAACTTTTTTATTTTTTATTTTATTTGGGGGTATTGGTGTGCTATTGACCTACTTTAAAAAAACAGGGGACCCATTGTATATAGGTATTGCCTAACTCCAATGTTTAAGCAGATCGGTCGTATCCATCTCCTGCGGCTCATTTGGTATTTAGGGCAAAAAAAAGAGTATGTGTTCTTCAGACTTTTTTATTCTAGCACAGGCTGGGCATAGTTCTGACGACAGACCTTCAGCCTGATTACTAGGAAACCTTAATAAAAGGTTACCGTACCTGAATCTAACACACAAACGTTTGGCAAGTGCTGGTGTAATTTGGTCCAGAAAGGGTTCAAAGCATGGGCATAGCTTAACAGATAAAAATTGTAATGTTAATTGGGCATTTGCTGTTCTGGTGGCATAACGCTCTCCGACAGCCACCCAGTACCTAGTCTTGAGCTTTAATCGATCTTCTCTTGTTGCCCTCTCTGGATATTCCCATAATTCTGACATACAAAGTGTTAAACCAACTTGCAACATGTTTCAACCAGGGTAGACTTTTAGTTCCACTAATCATCAAAACCTCCATCAGGGAGAGACATTAATTGGAAAACTGCTGTGTTCTCCACAAGACCAGCCAGTATATTAGGGTTTCAATGAGGCCATGTCACCAATTCTTTTTGTTCCTAGGTCAAAGAACAATGGAATAAAAGGGTCAGTAATAGGTACTGAGATAAGTGATCTAACAAAGATGTTTTTCACAGTTTGTTAGTGTTAATGTACCCTCATATCTCTGCTCCATACAGAGCACCACTCTGAGCTTTGGCTCGATACACTTCTAGTGCTGGAGTCAATGATTGAGTGTGGGACTGCCTGAGATATCTCAGTAGTGATTTTGACTGGTGACAAAGGGTTTGATGGCTGTTTTCCAGTTGTTGCTCCCAACCAAATGTGTCACTTAATCTTATCCCCAGGTAGTCAGAGTTTTTCATCTACTCCTGAGGTTCCAGTTCAATCCTGACCTGTCTTGTTTTGCCCTCAACTTTCTCAAACACCATGAATTTGGTTTTAGCAACATAAGTTCCAAACTCCTGCTCTCACAGAAGTCTAAAAACATATCCACTAAGATGTGCAAGCCCATTGGGGTTGTGGAAATAAGTAAAGAGTCATCTGCAAAGAGCAAGATTGGGACTTTTTTGCCATTCAGGAAAGGAGAGTCATTCCTGCAATCCAAAAGGCTGCTGGCCACATCGTTAATGAACTTGGAAAATAGTGTAGGAGCAAGCACACACCCCAGACCCACCCCGCGCTTAATGGGTATTTTGTCAGTTAATTCACCACTTGTACCCCATCTGACCTGGGCATAATTGTCCTTGTGAAGTCTAGCTATCAAAGACACCAGATCTATGGAGTCCTTAAGTCAAGCATTACTTTCCACAGCAGATGGCGCGGTACTAGGTCGAACGCAGTTCTTGGGTCGACAAATGCTACGTAAAGCTTTTGTTTTTTCAGTAGCATATTTTTCCAGGTTAACCAAGTAAATCTGAAAGCCTGGTCACACATGCAAACTTTAGAACGGAAGCCTGCTTGATAAGGGAACAACATCATCTTCTCATTCATCCAGCTCTGGATGAATGAGCCCATACCATTGGTTCCGATTTATATAAATCTCCTGGTATCTGGTATGGGCCAGGGGACGTACCTACCTTGAGTCTGTTTATAGCTGACCTGGTCTCATCCAGATTAAAAACTAGCACTGTGCCAGTCATGGGCATGATAGGAAGGTGATTAGAGGTGATTTGTTCAGTTCTTGTGGTATGTGTGCAATAAGCATCCGAGTTCCTAGAGTATAGTGTGGTAAAATGGTCACCCCATACCTCCAGCTGGATGTGATAGCTAGGAGTATTTGTGATTTCCGTGTTACCCTTTTCAAGGATGTGCCAGAACGAGGGGGTGTCTTTACATCTGGCTGCTAATGCCAGTTTCTATCTCCAAAATCACGTTTTGCTTTTTTGAGTGCAGTTTTGTATTTATTGCGTGCCTGCACAACCCCAGGCTGACTACGGTCCTTGATTGCTAGCTGCAGGGCCGCATTAGCTGATTTACATTCGCAATTAAACCATCTATTAATCATTTTGTTAGCAGGCCTGCTATCAGAATTATTTTTAATGAACACAGTTTGCAGTGCTTCGTAGAATTCATTATGCTCTGATAATATTGGGGTAGGACCCAAAGAATATACACAATCCAGACTGCTGGACAAACCAGACAGGAAGTGTACAAATAATTTGTAGATCCTGGCATATAAATGCAGATCTGAGAGTACTTTGGGCCAAGTGACTCTTCTGCTGTTGTTAGTTACAAGAGGTTCGTCGACCCTGGACAGACAACTAAATAGCTGCCTGCCCAATGTGGAGCCCCTCATTTTTAGCAGGAAGGGGTTGTGATCGCTGTCAAGTCTTGGGGCAATTGACATGTCTTCTACTAATGACCAAATTCTAACGTCAACAAGGATATAATCAATGATGCTTATGCTGACACCCCGTTTGAAGGTGATTTGCCTAATCATATCTGATATCTGATACTGCCCTCCCATTGCATGCCCTCAAGCTCATTCCTGCGACCAATGATGCAATCTGCAGGGACAGGGCCGTTGATCATTAACAATTTTTGGCCAATGCCAAATTCGGTATACCCCAGATCTCCTTCTTCCCCTCCAAGAGGATACTTAGTAAGGGGGAGGGTTCAAAGGTGACATTAAGGTCACCTGCAACTATGGTCTTGGAATTTATTTGGTATGCCCCCCCCCCAAATCATCTAGCTGTAATAATATTGCGTACTCATATTTATTGGGTTCAGACCTAGCATAGATATTAAACATAGTGTAGTGTAGTTCCTATATCCCTGATAGGTTCTGCACATTGGAATAATATACACTATAGATTTGACATTGGACTGAGGTCAGTATGTCTCTATCGAGTATATTAAACTTAATTGTGTGTGTGGGCCAGCTAACTCAGAGGTCACTAGAAACTTCTTGAATAAACAAGAAGGGATTAGTCTCTGACAACACACATAAACATGACAACTTTGTTTCCCTTAGAGTCAGAACAATATCTTCAGAGTTGTGGAAACAATAGATAACTATTTCACTCAGTCAATTGTGCATCCTTCGTTTCTACAGAGTTGCACAGAAATAGAGAGATGGGCATTTCAATAAAAGGGTTTATTGAAGAGTCTTCTTTCTCATGCAAGAGATATGAACTGCTACAATCGTAAAACAGAATGCAAAGTATAATGCGTACAGAGTAAACAGTAATATAAAATGATACTGTAATAGCATGGTCTGTTGCTATGACATATATAAAAATACACAGAGTGAACTTACTACTTTCGGGATTCACAGAATGAACTTACTACTTTCGGGATTCACAGAATAGATTTAAGACTACTAACTTTACGTCCGCACTCGGGCCGAAAATTTTGGACCGAGGCGGAGCTTCTGGCGTGGGGGGTGGAGCTTACTGCCCAGAGGCGGAGCTTGCAGATTGGAGGCGGAGCTTCCGGCTCGGAGGTGGGTATTTAGCCAGGGCTGAAATCTCCACCTCTGGGCCAGAAGCTCCGCCTCCAAGCCGCAAGCCCCACCTCTGGGCCATAAGCTCTGCCCCCAAGCCAGAAGCCCCGCCTCCGAGCCGGAATTTCCAGCCCGAGTGTGGACGTAAAGTTAGTAGTCTTAAATCTATTCTGTGAATACCGAAAGTAGTAGGTTAATTCTGTGAATCCCGAAAGTAGTAAGTTCACTCTGTGAATCCCGAAAGTAGTAAGTGCATTCTCTGAATACCAAATAGTAGTAAGTTTAGGATTTAGTCTTAAGTAAGTCTGGGCAGAAAATTCGTTCCGCTCACGGAATTTGCAGATTTTCTGCGATTTCGCGATCCGCGAATCGCATGAAATCGCGGCAAAATCCGCGAATCCGCGAGAAGGACGAATTTTGCTCAGGGAGCACTTACAGGGTAACAGCAGGTGCCCAAATTGAAGCTAATTTCTTTGTAACCATTTACAAAATGGTTACAAAGAAATTAATTTCAACTTGGGCACCTGCTGTAACCCTGTAAGTGCTTCCTGAGCGGGGCCTCCTTGACTACTTGCAACTATTCTCTGACCCTGCTCTAACCCTCGGAACAGGGTTAGAGAATAGTTACAAGTAGACAATGAGGCTCCTGCAGGAGGCACTTACAGATATAGATAAAGCAGGTGCCTGAGTTGAAGGTCAAATTCAGTAACTCCTTAATCAGCCCCAAAAAAATGTGCGCTTTGTCGAGGCTGGGGAGGTGTGTGTTCTCCCCATATCTACCCTCGAAAATTAGCTATGATGCTTGATGGAGGCCTTTGCATCCTTGACTTTCACGAGCTCTATCCCCGTGCAGTTCCTGTGACCGCAAGCTTCTTTCTCCTCATCTGCTGCTCTGATTGGTGCCTGTCCTTTTATACACACAAGAGGCATGTGAACTCACATAGAAGCCCCCCCCCGTTTACCCTCTCACACACTAGCGGTGTGCACCGACTTCCCGCCCTTTAGCCGCTATGATGGACAGCTCACTCGAGGGACCCCGGCGCCCTTGAGCGCAATGGCAAAGTTAATCAGCCCAAAATAAACGTGCGTTTTGTCCAGGCTGGGCAGTTCCTGTGACAGCAAGCTTCTTTCTCCTCATCTGCTGCTCTGATCGGTGCCTGTCCTTTTATACACAGAAGAGGCATGTGAACTCGCATAGAAGCCCCCCGTTTGCCCCCCCCACACACACACTAGCAGTGTGTACCGTCTTCCCGCCCTTTAGCGACTATGATGGACAGCTCACTCGAGGGACCCCGGCGCCCTTCAACGCGATGGCAAAGTTAATCAGCCCCAAAAAAATGTGTGCTTTGTCGAGGCTGGGCAGGTGTGTGTTCTCCCGATATCTACCGTAGAAAATTAGCTATGATGCTTGATGGAGGCCTTTGCATCCTTGACTTTCACGAGCTCTATCCCCGTGCAGTTCCATTGACCACAAGCTTCTTTCTCCTCATCTGCTGCTCTGATCCGTGCCTGTCCTTTTATACAGACAAGAGGCATGTGAACTTGCATTGAAGCCCCCCGTTTGCTCCCCCCCACACACACTAGCGGTGTGCACCGTCTTCCCGCCCTCTACACACTATGATGGACAGCTCACTCGAGGGACCCCGGCGCCCTTCAGTGCAGTGGCAAAGTTACACACACATGGTCACTGGAGGCAACTCTTCTGGCCCTACCCAGCTGCAGTGCAGGAAAAGCACTATACATTTACCCAACGAGGTAGCACTTACTAATTAGCTAGTAGAAATTACTTCAGTTACGTATGGTGCAAAATCGCAAACAAATCAGCGATCTCGTGGATTCTTTTGCGATTTCGCGCGAATTCGCGAACCGCTGATTCGCAAAATTCGCCCATACTTAGTCTTAAGTTCATTGTGTGAATCGGGCCCTGGATTTCTATGCCTATAAAAGGGCAATGTGAATTATACCTATATAAGGGCATGAATCAGAAATTCATATGGAATCTAAATCGATACACAACAATAGTTAGGATTAAACCTGATGGAAACATAAGCTGAATCCCCAATATATCTTGAGATTTTATTGTCAGTTGTTTATATTTACAGGCGACGGTATTCCTCGTGAAAATTATCTGTCTCCCGCTGGCTCTGCCCATTTTTTGTGGGGGATTTTGCTTCCATGCTATATGTCACATAGACATTTACGTGTACCTTATCCACTGCCCAAGTCTCCTGAAAGATACATATGTCATTATAGCCTATGAAGGAGTGCCATTTGGGTCATGTAGTTTTGGGTGTCTCCCCATAAGGTTCCAGGAGATTATGTTTAAATTGTTGTTTGCCTCATAACTAGGTATAGGTAGGCTTCTACGGGTCTCTATAGCAGTAGACTGCTTGCTGCCAGTAAATGGATTGGGTGGTCCAGTACAAGAGACAATTGGCAGTGGGCACACAACCTTAACTACACCAGGAATACTAGTAGCAGTCAGTCTGCAGTGTTTCCACAGCTCTGTGCAGCGCCACACATTTTAAAGCACCGTAGTAATTCATATTGGTAGTGGCTTTTTTGCACATTTTAGGAAACAGCTAAAGACCTGAGGCCTGATTCACAAAGGTAAGCTAACATTGTTTACAATTGTTTGGTATTCAAAAAGGGATTTACCAGTAGTAGCTTAGTGAGTGCAGAGTTTCCTCAAATAAAGACCTATTTTTTGTGTGCAAGGACTCCGCACTCATAAAGAAACTACTCCTGAATCCCTCTTTGAACAGCAAACATTCGTAAGCGTACACAAAAATGTAAGTTTACCTGTGTGAATCTGCCCCCTGTTCTTCATTTAATATGTAGGTAGTATGTACTTATAAGTCACTGATAATACCTATGACCACTAGTAGCAAAATACACTACTGGTATCTGCTACAGAAAGCATTTGGATCATACTCAAGGGTGCTCTAGTAACCGCACGAGGGACTGCAGCTTGCATCTGGAAATTGTACATTAGAGCGTTTCATGGCCATGATAATATGATCTTTAATATTTTGTGAGGCCAACTGGCTTTGTCAATGCTTGTTAAGTTATGTGTCATCATATCTGTTCTCTTATGGTGAGGGATAGACAAAGTACCGAAAGCGTGCTCTTTTAGTCAAAGGTCACTACTGTTCCGTCTGTCCAAGTTATAAGTGACTGACAATGGTGACAACATTATCTTTAGCTGAGGGAGTACAAACATTGTTACCCCTATTCGCATGGCAGTACAGCCTATCGGTTTCCCCATAAATGTGGTTTGTTGACTCAAGCTTGTCAGGGACATGAATGGAGGTTATGTACCTAGATGTATGTAAATGTGAGTGCCAGTCGTAGACACATATGTGTCTGGTCAGGAGAATTGAAAAGTTCTTTGGAATCAAAATGTGTGATTCTCAAGATGGTGGACTGCTCTGAGTGAGGTGGCCCTGGGTTCATCTTAAACCTAGAACCCAGCACATACTCAATATCCTGCCCCTCCCTGAAATCATTTGTCTTTGTGGGTGAAGGAAGGTAGTCCAACCATTCCTTCGAAGTGGGCCACAGTCCCTTTGCTAAAGTGAGCCCCAACCCTCATCCAATTCCTGTGCAAATCTGCATTTCTAAAGTGTATGGCCTTGTTTCTGAAGCCAATACCTACTTCACCTGAGTTTGTTCCAACCGGTCACAGGATGGGGGTGAAGTGCTTTATTACCTGACCATTAGTGATTTCATTGAGATCATTCACTCCAAGATCACAGGAGCTCACAAAATGTTGACTTTGCAGATACCCTGATTAGTTGGGCCTGGTGAGCAAGGAAAAAGAAAAGTGGTCCCTGCGACCAATGCTAAGGTTCAATATTTTTTCTTCAGTTTAGGAGGATCTGACCAAGTTCAGAAAGACTCTGAAAGCAATGCTGTTGTTGAGCTACTTGATGGCATTTAAAAACCCATTCCCAGTAAATATCAGAGCTAACTAACTTGAAGGGTCTCTATGGAATGGCCCTGCAGATTGGGTCTGTCCCTGATACATGAGGTCATTGCAGTCAGCTGACTAAGATGCAGGATCTACAGCACAATGACATCTAGAACCAGGTAAAATGTATTGCCTTCTATCATGGTTTGGGGGTAAAGCTGCTTTGTCCGTCACCCTCCCCATTCAGTGAAGAGGCTTCATATCTCTTTTAGTTTGCCTGTCAAAGTCTTAAGGTATTATCAACTTCACCTCCTAGCTGGAGGACTCATTGTGGTACCTTGAGAAATTATTTTGATTTCATACCCATTGAAGTTATAATTCTAGCATATAAGTTCAAAATATGTCATAATAAATAAACCACGGTAAGCACCCCGCAGACAACTTAGTCTCCATCTTTGTCTTGGCACCACTAGCATCATCAGTGGATACCTCCAGACCTGTGGGTGTGCCACCTCTGAAAAATCTTGACTGTGACCCATGGGTTCTGAGATACAGACCCCACAAAACTGACACTGACCTGCAGGAGCACATGGGTGGGTCGTCACCTTACCTAGCTGTTGTCCCCAAACTTTAAGATCAGTTGCTACTGCACTGATCAGCCTTAGTGACTGTGACCTGCCTCGGTATCCGGTGGCAAGACACCTCTTCACCCTACTCACCTGTCATCACAAGGACACCTAAAGGAGATGGATAGAGTGGTGGGAATTTTGTTCTTGGGGTGGAGGGATTAGGTTTTTGGTGCATCAAAATTAAATCAGTGCATGCTGATGCCTCTATAACCACGTAGGGGCTATATTAATGTTTTGGGTCAGATCTCTGGCCCAGAAAGTGCAAGGCACTTCTGGTTTTAACTGCTTTACTTTATTTTGTGCATAGTGTATAATTGTTTTTCCTTAAAAAAAGTTATTTACTTTATAAAGTAAAGTGCTGACTGGACATTTTGAGGGGCTAACCTTGCACCACCTCCTTCAGTAAGCTTGACAGCACTGTCTTGTGAAAGTCAAATTCAAAAGGCGAGTACTTGGTCATCCAGTTGGGTGTTCATTAGTATTGTGTCCCCAGGTCGCCAGTGGCAAATACCCTTAGTTTTACATATGGGGCTCAGTAACCTCTGACTACCCTGGAACCCGAAATGAAGTCCTCACAACATACCATAAAACAATATAGCTCAACATACCAAAACATGAGAGCGCGCGACGCGGCAGACAAAATGGCCGCTCCCACTTGAGCTCCGCGATTTCAGGCGGCGCCTATTCACGAAGGACGCATTTCTTGCCAGCGTCCTCCCATTCAAGCAGCGGAATCGAAAATGCCCCTCTGCTGCTGGGTATGCTTTTCCAACTCTAAATTGCGTTTTTTCTTGTAGAAAAGAGCGAAAACGCTCTATCTTCGATAACGGCCGCCATTTTGTTTTTTATTTTTCACTCGTTTTTTTTTTTCAAAAGATTTTTTTCCTCTCTTATATGAAAATGATCCTCCAGCTTCCTTTGTTTTCCAACTATTGCTGCAACCTCAAGATATTTACCTTATATGACTAACTCGTGGCTGTTTCCTGGCTCTCTTTTTACCTCAGCATCATTCCCTTGAATGTGCGTCACTGGTCTCATTCCTTGATCTACGTATCTGCGTTACCATTCTTGGGCAGTTTGCTATATTTGTGGGTGCTTAATCTTTTTTTGTGTGCATTTTCACTTGGCTGCTGTGACTTTTTGGGTCATTTTATCACCTACGCACTCAAGTGGTTCGCTATCTCTTCACTTCTTCACTGGTCCTCTCAGCGTTCGCCACAATTGAACACGCACACAACTCAAAAGCTTCAAATAACGCTCCAGTTACACATAAGGACCCTGCTTCCTCTGGTAAGCGCCTCAAAAAAGACCCTCCTTCTCCCTCTAAGTCTCCACTTCCTGTGACTCTTGAAGACATAATGGAGGAGCTACGCCTCATATGCCCCTTTATGGCTGATACCACTACTACCTTACAGAGATTGGATGATAAATGGTCTAACCTGGTTAAGAGGGTATCAGATGTTCAACAACAAATCAGTAATGCCCAAGATGTTGCTGCCAAGGTTGCTACCCTCACTAAGGAAGTTGAAATGCTCAAGAAAACCTCTGAGGATTTGGAAAATCGCAATAGGCGCAACAATCTGCACATTTATGGTATTCCGGGGAATTCTGAGGGGTCAGACATCATCCAATTTTTAAAGTCACAAGTCTTACCTATCACTGGACTGCCTAAGCACCTGGATGTGAATATCCAAGGGGCGCATCGTCTTGGACCTAGAAACTCTTCGACTTCTTCTAAACCCAGAGGCATCATCGCTTATTTTCTGCTCTACTCTGACCTTATGACTATTCTTCACTCTGCCAAACAGCACAAACAGTTACTATGGTCTGGTCACAAACTCTTTCTCACTTAGGATGTTTAAAAGCTGACTGCTCCGGACTTACGACCTACGTTAAGATCCATGAATGCTAGATATGGCCTCATTCACCCTTGCTTTTTAAAAGTAACTTATACAGAAAGAACTTTCAGCTTCGATGACCCGACAGACCTTCGGAAGTTCCTTAACACCCATAAAGATGACTCCGTGGAACACAGAAGTTCTTAATGTTTCTGTATTTTTGTCTTTGTTTATAAATTTCTAGTCATGTTGTTCCTCATTGTAATGTGTTCTTGTTCTTCTCACCTTGTTTTCTAGGTCTCCTCAATTGTTTTGGGTCCATCTTCCCCTCAATGTGCTGTTCCGTTGTATGTTATGTACTTCCCGGTACGCTGCCTTCTTTTCTCATTTGTTTGGTAAGTTTCCTTCATTTGTTTTACAATGTCGTGTTTGGTCTCCAGTCCCAATTGTATTTTTTTTCTGCCTCCCCTGTATTTAATGTTTTTGAGACCATGCATTTGACTTTCCCTTTTGCTGTGCGGCCGTTTGTCTTTTGCTGCTCCCGCTCTCACTTTATTGTTCTACTCGTTTTTGGCCTTCATGGCTAAAGCCTTTTGGTTTTCACGCCATCTTTTTTTCTCTTAATTTTATCTCAGGGGAGTTTCGATCTCCCACTCCTTTCTTTCCCTCTTTCTTTCCTCTCATTCTTTTCCTTTTCTCATGGCATTCTTTATTTACTTCTGCTCTTCTCTTTCTAGTTCCCTTTGTTTTTCATGCTTAAATTCTGCTTCATCCTTTCAATTTTATTTATTTTTTACAATTCCCCTACTCTCTTTCTCTGTATTATGGTAGTGGGGTACTTTATTTTCTCAGGCGTATTTCCTTTTTTTCAGCTGTCTCTCCTTCCTATCCTATGCTGTTTATCTTCTGTTTGGGTTTATCTCCGCTCTCCTTACTTTTTTCTATTTTCATGCATATCTTTCTTTTTTTCTTTTAAATGAAAGGTCTTCGTGTGATATCTTGGAATGTTAAAGGTCTTCGTAACCCAGTTAAAAAACAAGGGGTTTTATCTCATTTAGCAAGATTAAAATGCCAAGTTGCTTTGTTACAAGAAACACACCTTTCCCAAAAAGACCTTTCCTCTCTACGCAAGCAATGGGTGGGTGATGTATTCTGCTCACCTTCCGTTAATAATAGAATGGTGTTATTATTTTGTTTCACAAATCATTGTCAACTCAGCTTAAAAATTAGATTTCAGATTCAAATGGTAGGTGGTTGTATTTAGATGTTACAGTTAATAACTCTGATTTATCCTTCTGCAATGTTTATGGTCCCAATGGTATTGATCTCACCTTTTGGAATGACTTTTCTAGATTTCTATCCTCTCACACCAGTGTTGATCTAATTGTTGGAGGTGATTGTAATCTGTTAATTGACCCTTTCCTGGATCGTAAATCTCAGACCAGATATATTCCTAACAAAATGCAAAAGTCCTTTTACAAAGCAATTTCTTTTAGAGGTTTAATCAACTCCTGGATATTGTCCCACCCGGATACCCTGGAATTTTCCTTTTTCTCCCCTGTCCATACATCACATTCCCGGATTGATTACATTTTCCTCACTCAACATACCTTTCAATTTATGACAAATATTGAAATTGGTTCTATTCTTATTTCTGACCATGCCCCCGTTATTCTTGATATTGTTTTACCTTTACCTACTCCCAGTTCCCGTCGTTGGCGTTTCAATAACTCTCTCCTTATAGAGCCTCAATTTATTGATCAATTTACTCTTTTTATAGATGAATTCTTTCATACTAATCTTAACTCTACCTTCCAGTTCCATTTCATTTGGGATGCTTTTAAAGCTTCAGCCAGAGGTTTTATTATTGACTTGTTTCTCGTAAAAAGAAGCAGGCCCTTTCTAAATCCTCCCTTATCCTTAAACAGATCAAAGATCTGGAGCATATTTTTTATACATCTAATTCTCCTGAAGCCCTTTCTTCCCTTATTGAAGCGAAACTTCAACTTAATAAATTCTCCTGTGAGGAGGCCTGCAATCACCATTTAAAATGTAACTCTAAAATGTATGGAGGGCGTAATAAAGCCGGCAGATCTCTTGCTAATGATCTCAAAATTAAGAAACAAAAATCCAACATTGTTGTCATTACTGATGTTCATGGAAATCGCCACAGCACGGATGATAAGATTCTTGATTGTTTTGTTCAGTACTACTCTTCCTTATATACAGCTGAATCGACTCCGTCTCCTTCTCAAATAGACTCTTTCTTTCTCAATATACCTAAATCTTCTTCCACAGATCTTGATTTCTCCTCACTTGATGCCCCCATCTCTGAAAAGGAGATTTTGCAAGCAATCACTCTTTTACCCAAAGATAAGTCTCTGACCCTGACGGTTTCACCGTTCGCTTTTATTTTCAATTTAAAAACTATTTAATACCATACCTCACTCATCCTCCTTGATAGCCTCCTTTCTCTCCATGGGTGAATCCAAAGGTTCTTTTACTCAAGCCATGTTATGCTTACTTCCTAAAAAAGACAAAGATCCCTCCCTTTGCAAAAATTATCGGCCCATTTCTTTAATCAATATGGATTGTAAAATATATGCAAAAATCTTAGCTTCTCGTTTGAATACTATTGTTCCAGACCTCATTAATATTTATCAATCCGGTTTTGTTAAAGGTAGATCTATCACGGATAATTCTAGAACCCTCCTCAATATTATTCATCTTGCTTCCAAGATGGATACGCCCCTCGCCGCCATCACCCTTGATGCTGAAAAAGCATTCGACAGGGTCAATTGGGATTTTATGTTTGGGGCTCTACATTGGGATGGCTTCAGTCCCCATATCATCAATCTAATCCATTTACTATATTCAGCCCCCTCTACTTCTTTTTGGGTTAATGGTGCTCAGTCAGCTTACTTCCCTCTACATAGGGGTACCAGACAAGGTTGTCCTCTGTCTACCCTGCTTTTTATTTTAGCCTTAGAACCTTTTCTGGAAAAAATTTGGTGTTCCACCTCTTATTCCGGTTTTGTTTATAAATCACTAGATATAAAATTCACAGCACATGCTGATGATATTTTACTTTGTATCTCTAACCCTTCTACCTCTTTACCTGCCCTTTTTTCTTTACTCAATGAATACTCCTCAGTTTCTGGATATAAGTTGAATATTTATAAGTCAGAAGGTGTACCTCTTAATAAGTATTGTTCTTCACATATGTTTCAACACTCTGGTTTTGAATGGAACACAACGAGTATCAAATGCTTGGGTGTTTTATATGCCAATTCTATCAAAGATACCATTAAAATAAATCAGAAAGATATACATTCCAAGCTCTCTACTCTTGTAGAACGTTGGTCTCCCCTATTTTTATACTGGTGGGGTAGACTGGCAACCATTAAAATGATGCTTTTCCCCATTATTCATTTCTACCTCTCTATGCTGCCCATTTCCCTCCTCGCTTACTTTTTCACGCTTATCAATTGCATCCTCGTTCGGTTTCTCTGGAACAACCGTAAATCCAGGATATCCCTGTTTCGACTTCAACATCCAAAACACTTGGGAGGGGCACATTTTCCCAACCTTGTTCGTTTTCATTCTTCCTTCACTTTAAAACAAATCTGGCCATTCCTATCCGATTCATCCTCTCTCCCTATCACCGCATGGAGTGCCTTAGAGCTAGCACAACTTTCGCCTTTCCCCTTCCTTGCAGCTACCCACTTATCTCAACCTCCTAAACGCCTTCTATCACCCACTTTCAAACTCTCCTGGGTGCTTTCACTCTCATTGTTTCGCTGCTCTTTTTCTGTAGCACATTTACGCTCCCTCTCACTGTTACGGTACAATCACTCCCTTAAGATTAATAACAAAGCCCTTTTTTGGAAGGAATGGATTGACAAAGGCATTATGTATGTTGATAAGCTCTTTGTTAATGGTTCCTTAATGGATTTTTCGGATATTTGCTCATCCTTTCATTTATCTAGTAAGTATTCTCCCCAGTTCCTTGATTTTAAATTAGCTCTATCTACCCTCATCTCATCTCACGATTCATTATCTGATAATGCTCCGTCAGACTCTACTCCTTTAGATTTCACCACCCCACACAAAGCTTCCACTATTTTCAAGATCCTCTCCTGCTCTACTACCGACCACCCTAAATCCAAACCCGAACTTGCTTGGGAAAAGGATCTTGCACAGGAATTTTCTTTTCCTACCTGGGAATCCATCTGGTCTAAAATTCACACCGTATCTCATTCAGCTAGCACTACTCAGACCCTCTTTTTTTTTATAATTGTCTTTTTCTTACCCCTGCTGACCTTTTCAAGTTTAAAACCTCTGATTCCAGTCAGTGCTGGTCATGTCCTTATCCTGATAGCAATATCTTTCATATGTTTTTCCTTTGCCCCTTGGTTAACTCCCTTTGGCGACATATTTGGTGCAAGCTGAATGATATTTTAAGCTCTAATCACACTTTTGACATAGTTCATATTTTTCTAGGTGGTTCTTCCCCTATTTGGAATGTTTCAAATATTGTTTGTAAATGTATAGACTTGTTTATAGCTATTTCTTTGCAGATCATTACCTCGAATTGGAAAGATACTACAAAGATTTCCTTTACCGCATGGTGGAATCTGTTATGTCACCATCACAGACTTGATCGTGCCCATGCTACGACTACCTCTCTTTTAATTAAAAGAGATTTGTTATGGTTACCTTTAACTGATTTTCTTTCCAGATGTGTATCATAATGTGCCTCAATTGATTCTTTTTAAGCTATATTAATTTTCTATTTCCTTTTCTTTTTTCTTCTCCCTTCTCTTCTCTCTTTCTTCCTTTTCTTTTCCACTCTTTCTCTCTTTCTTTCTTTCACAATTCACAAAACAAAAAAGCATTTTCTCTTAGTATATACATTATGTTTTCCCTTTTTGGATCTTTTCTATTTTACAATTCACATTTATATTGCATTTTTCCACTGCTTCAATTTTCTTTCTTTTTGAATTGTGATTCTGTATTAATGTTTTGCTTGGCATATTTGATTTAATAAAGCTTTCTAAACTAAAAAAAAACATACCAAAACATAAAGTAGCATTACCTAACATAAGAGAACATGACATACCATATGATAACAAGATACGCCATAACCTAGCTCAACATATTGTATTATACAGTAATGTAGCTGAACTATCAGATCATGATCACTAAGATAACCCTGGATCGTGCAATCTGCAGGCAAGATGAAGTGGACAGAAGAGACATCAATATATATTTGTTTTCTTCCACCTGCTCACCCTCAAACAATCACTCTCCCACCTCCAATACTCACCTAGTATGCACATAGGCTGAACGCTGTAATAATAGAAAAAGGAATTCAGGTAATTCACTCCTTCTCCATTTTACAGGATCATGACTAGCATTGAGGGCCCACTTTAATGATTCTGGTGTATACAAGGTTAATTAATTCTTAGAAATAGAAATATCAATCCCGTAGCCAACTAATCCAAAACAGTAAAGTACACCAGAGATATCCTCTCTCTGGCACTGAAATGATATGCGGTGCACAATATATCCTGATTAAAGTTGCTATGTGGGTGCATGCACTAAATGGAGACTTATCTGTACAACACTGCTCTGTCTGTGAGCATGCTGTCCAACAAGGTGGCAGAGAAGCAGCAACAGTTGCCAATAGCCACAGAACTTTATTAGTGAGGATATAAGGCTGGAAAACAGCAGGAAAAGGAACAAACACTTCATTTCAGTGAACAGTACAGAACAAGCGTCACTAGAGTCTGTGATGGAGCTCCATCATCACCATCTGAATTGCCAGCAGGGAAGGAGTGGCAATGGTCCCTCAGAAAGTTTGTAAACGCCAAACGTCATTTGTGGGAAAGCAACTGATGTGTTGTTTCCTTTTCGATACCAACCACAGTGCGAAAAAGGACAAACCCCTCCAGGACGAGCTGCCTTCACACCACATAATAGTCCGGCAAAGGCTGAGTGCAAGTAAAAAATGTGAGGAGAATCTGAAGTAAAACTGTCTTCCTTGCTTTGTTATGAAATCGGGGCAGAGGGAAGCAGCACAGACCACTGATACCAGGTTTGTGTGAAAAAGGCAGCAATTTTTTAAACAGGTGCACATTACAACATAAACAGACTCAAGGTAGGTAAGTCCCATACCAGATACCAGGAGATTTATATAAATCGGAACCAATTGTATGGGCTCATTCATCGCCAAACGATTTGAGACCCTGAAGTCACAAATCAAGGGGAACAAAAAACAACCATTGGCAGCATTGAATGTCATTGAAAGTGAATCGGATACGGACTTCAGCGAAGGGGAAGGACAACAAAGCATTGGCCAGCGTCCCTCTTTTTTAGAGGAAATGCAATTGGTGTACTTAGGCCAACAAACTCCAAGAGGAAGAGGGAGAGGAAGGGGCATGAACCGAGTGAGGGGTGGAGAACAAAGACAACTACAAAGAAGGGAAGAAAAACAAGATGGAGCAACAACAGAAAAAAGAAGCTACCCTCTCCGCAATCGTATAACGAAGAAATAGATGGAGAGAATGAGAATGAACCGTACTTGATTATAAATCTGTCAAAGTATGTCCTAACAAGAGCGGAGGTTGACATTTTGCCCTGAAAGGCACTTCGACTTAATGGAGACAAAAATAGATTTATACAAGTATGTCTGCAAACTAAAACTAGCGAAATTCTTCAGCAAACATGAAAGACAAACGGCACAAATTGGGGGAGAAAACCTCCAAAGTAATATCGCACAGGGAATAACGATCCATGAAATCGAGAGTTTAAGAATAGCTTATGGGCTGGCAAATGAAGTGGAAGATGAGAATGTACCAGACTCACAAATCCTAGGGGAAATGGAAGTTAGGACAGATGCACATCCCAGCACAAAGTTCAAAGAAAAATCCAAGTTCTGCCCGATACTCTATCCAGGGAACCGGTTGGATACATTTTATGATTTGGTCTCAGCGGATTTGGAAAAGATCATCAATATAAAACACGGACAAATAAAGGAAAATCTGAACAAACAGGAGAGAAAAGCACTGGACTCACTGATGAAAAATACAACTATAGAAATCAAACCCGCTGACAAAGGGGGAAATATAGTCATTCAAGATAAGACAGCATATATAGCGGAAGCGATGAGGCAATTGAATGACGAGAACAACTATCAAAGACTAAAGAAAAATCCCTTAAACAGTCTGACTGAAGATATCAATGTAAAACTGAAAGGATGGAAGGATCAAGGCCTGTTGACAGAACAAGAGGTTAAATTCTTACAAAATGATACACCTGTGATGCCCACAATATACTTTCTTCCGAAGGTGCACAAAACACTAACCAAACCTCCCGGGAGACCGATCATTTCCAAGTGCGACTCACTATATCAGAATGTCTCAATCTATGTAGATAACATCTTAGCACCCATGGTACCCACCTTGACGTCATATATGAAAAACACAGGAGATTTTTTGTGAATTTTAATGAATACTCAATGGCAGAAAGACTACATGTTAGTAACGATTGATGTGATATCATTATATACTTTAATCAATCATGATGTAGGACTGCAGGCGATTACATACTTCTTGAAACAAAAGCCAGTCGCACAATTGAAATATTGCATCATGATCCTGGATATGATTGAGATGTGCCTCAGAAATAATGTTTTCTTATATAACAGGGAAAATTTTCCCAGAAGTGTTGTACCGCCATGGGAGTTTCCTTCTCTCCAAGCTATGGGAATCAAGTAATGGGGTGGTGGGAGAAAACCATAGCTTGGAGAGAAGAAAACGATCACCACGTAGCCAAAGTAGTTCTTTGGCTGCGTTTCATTGACGATCTTTTCCTTTTATGGAACAGAACGGAGGAAGAATTTCTAATTTATCTTAACATCCTTAATGACAACAACATTGGACTCAAATTCACCCACAGCATAAGCTCAAAGGAAATAGTTTTTCTGAATACCAAAGTCTACGTGGAAGCGGATAAAATCGAGACCACAGTACATAGAAAAAGTATAGCGACCAACAGCATATTACATGGCAGAAGCTTCCATCCAAACAGTGTGAAGAGAAACATTCCTTATGGTGAATTTATCAGGATGAAGAGAAATTGTTCCAATGCTAAAGAAATGAACCTAAAGTTCAGTGATACAAAAAAACAATTTTTAAAAAGAGGGTACCAATATAATGACGTCAGACGAGGAGAAATGAAAGCAAGAGCAATACAAAGGTGTGACACCCTCATAAGAAGGAAATATATTAACAGTGAAAGTCAAATCAAAGAATCAATAAGAATGGTGATGACATTCAGCAAGGAAAGTCCTATGATACGCAACTCTTTGAAAAAATACTGGAGCATTCTAATGAAGGACCCCGACATTGGGGGGCGCTAGAGGGCGCACAAGCTGAATGGCCGCACCTTAGAGAGGCTCCGGTTGCCTGGCATTCTTATCCTGCTTTAATCCTTTCAAATCTGCGCCCACCCACCTGAAAAGCGCCTGGGGGAGAGATATGGTGCTGCTGCCCACTCTGTCCGAGTTTGGGGGCCCTACGACCTGCGGTTGCTGAGATAGAGCGAGCTGCAGCCGCAGCGGAGGCGCGCTCTGGTTGGGACCTCACTGACCGCGGCCTTGGAATTCACGCGACGCCCCGGATCGCCACGTGGTGTGTAGGCCGTATGCTGGCAGACGCGCCGGAACTGGACGCAACGGCAATCACTGGCGGACATCGAGGAGCCACCGGCAAGCCACACGGAGCGAAAAACGGGTTGATGCCCTGAGGCGACTTTTGACCTACGGCGGTACCGGACTTGTTGGCGGGGCACCGGAGAACCGCTGCCACCTTGTACCACCTGCACACCAAGCCTCCCTGTGCTGCTCAGTTCCACGGCGCAAATCCAAAGCCCACTTTTCACCGCTATCTATCACTGCTGTGCCGGCATGGGGAAACCGGACAACCGGCAGCCCAAGCTACAATTTGAGCTTGCGGCGCAGAAGAAGGCGACCAGGCAGACGGGGGATGTCGCTCAGCCAAGAAGTCCAGCAGCGGAGGTGTCCCCCATGGTCCCGGATATTGCCACGATGCTGCAGGAGATGCGACAGGGCTTTGCCACGGTGGTGGACAAGGTGGACAGGCTGTCCGCCAGAATGGACGGCATCGTCCAGAAAATGGACATACATGAGGAGCGCTTAACAGAGGCGGAACGTCGAATCTCCGAGACCGAGGATGCCACGACGTCGCAGGCTTCAAGGCGTTCCCGCATGGATAATGTGCTCAGGGTGATAGCCGCCAAAAATGAGGAGTTAGAAGCGAGGAGCAGGCGGAACAACATACGGGTCACGGGCATTCCGGAGTCGACCAACACGGGGAGAATGGAGCTTTACATCGAAAAACTTCTCACAGCCACGGTTGGCGAGGAGGCCCTCTCGAAACAATTCATTGTGGAACGGGCCCATCGTTCACTTGGGCCCCAACCCCAGCCTGGTGCCCCGCCCAGGCCCATCATTGCACGCCTGCTCAACTATCGAGACTGTGATGCGGCGTTGCGAGCGGCCAGGGCGAATCAAAACCTTGCCTATGAAGGAGTGTCTTTCTCAATCTACCCTGATTTTACCCCGGTGGTCCAAGAGCAACGACGGAAATTCCTGGCTGTAAAGAGGAAGCTAAGAGGCCTGAATATTGACTACGCGCTTTGTACCCAGCCAAGCTGTGGGTGACCCACCAGGGCACGCAACACTTCTTTTTGAACCCACAGCAGGTCGAGGACTACCTTAAAACTTTGCCTAAACGAGACCGGAGAGCTGCAAATGTGGACGGCGGACACGAATCTGGGTCGGAGTGAACGATATTTGCGTTGATACACCCTTCGCTGGTCTGTGACGATTAATGCTTCAATGTGGGACGATTGCAACTGGCCCCCCCGGGGAGCTCAGGTCGGGTGGACCTGCAGGTGACAATGCATGCCAGGCCCCCACCCCCATACTCCCTCTCCCGCCTGGACAGAGACGGTAAGAGTGGATGAGAACAGAGGGGAGAGGACTGGGGGTGGAAGACGGTGCACCTCTGATGACCCCGAACGGGTGTACCCCACAGACCTTGCATATTGCACTTTTGATGTTTTACTGTTGTGGGCTTTCTAGGGGAGGGGGGAGGGAAAGGGGTGCTGGCGAGTTGGGGGTGCTTCAGTGGGAGTGGGGTGGGAAGCGCTGGATTCGAAATGCGGGTGCTGCATCTGGGGCGGACTGGAGTACAGCAACGGCACTGAGCGTTTGGGGTCTACGACCTAGGTTGCTTGCTATGTTTGAGACTGTTCTTTACCTTGTCCTACTGTTGGGGGGAGGGGAAGGGGTATTTTTCGGATGCCCTGCTAATGTTTGGGGCATGTCGGATGAGCTGTTTGCTAGACGAAGGTATCTACGAATCAGTGGATGGGAGACCTGGGATTGTTCTGACTTAACAGTTTGGTTTTGTTTCTTAGCATGTGCACTACTACATATTAGACCGCCTACCTGCTTTGGGGTGTGGTGGTACATTGGAGGTACTACAGTGGGGGGGACTATTGGCCGCAGAGAGTGGTCAGAAAGGCTGACACACGACGTGCATGCTGACGGAAGCATGGATTGTCCTTTCACATTGTTTTTTCATTTATACCGTAGACTCTCGGAATGGGGACACTTGTCTGAATATACTCACATGGAACGTGAGGGGGTTGGGAGATCATAGAAAGAGGAGGTACATTCTGGGCTATCTGGACCGCCACAACATACACATAGCCTTTTTACAGGAAACACACTTTGCACCTAACAGACCTCATGCATTTGGTAGCAGGTGGGATTCATGCGCTGCGTTCTCATCATATTCCTCTTATGCACGGGGCACAGTGATACTGGTAAAAAGGTCTACGCCCTTTTATATGGCTGGCTCGAAAATGGATGCACAAGGGAGATACTGTTTGGTATGGGGCAGATTGGGGCGCATGACAGTGACACTTGCCTGCTGCTATGGGCCTAACGTGGATGACCCACATTACTTTGAAACTCTGTGGGCTGCAATAGTAGAGACGGGGTCGCAACACATAATATGGGGAGGAGATTTTAATGTGGCCATTAACCCGTCTCTGGACCGCTCACACCAGGCTCCGCATCACTACACGAAAGGGCGGGAGGTCCTGCGTGCCATTATAGAAGAAAATCCCCTCGTAGACGCATGGCGCGCACACTGCGGGCCGAAGGGGGAGGGCACACACTTCACTGCACAGGCAAAATCTTGGGCTAGGCTTGACTATTTTTTTCTGACCGTTCACCTCTATGCCTCACTGACATGTGCGCGGCACCTCCCCAGGACATATTCTGATCATGCCCCGGTTCATATTGCCCTGAGAGGGACGGAATTGGGCCCCCCTGTTACAGCATGGCGTATGCAGCCTGCGATGCTTTTAGACGAGGAGTTTCGGGAGGAGCTCCGGGAGGAATGTTTAGATTTTTTTAAACGAAATAAGAACTCTGTGAGGGATGTTGAGACCATATGGGATGCATTTAAAGTTACACTGCGAGGATTCTGCATTGCGAAAGGCTCTGGAGTCCTTAAGGCTATACTGAATCGACTGAAGGCTCTAGAGGCTCGGCTGGGGCGAGCGGAGGAGGCCCTCCGTATACACCCGGATGGTGGCACACTTGCTGAGATACGGGATTTGATAACTGAATACTCAGATGAGGCTGCGCGCGAGGCGAAGTTCAGGCACAAGTATTGGGTGGCACGATGGTATGGGGAGGGTGAGAGGCCTGGGAAGGCGTTAGCTACTACAGTTAGGCTCATGCGGACGCCCACCGTCATACTGGAATTGGAAACTGCCGAGGGGCTGCTGCTCAGAGATTCCACGCAGATATTGAATGAATTTGTCCACCATTATAGCACATTGTACACCTCAGTTGGGGCAGAGAGGCTGTCCTTAGACGACTACCTAACTGATGTGACGCTGGGGTGGTTAAGTGATTCTCAGAGAGCCTTCTTGAGCGCCCCGGTGAGCTGGATGAAGTCCGAGAGGCCATCATGAGCATGCAGTCGGGTAAAGCTACGGGGCTCGATGGCATCCCTATTGAATTTTCTAAAACATATATAGACTTCATGGCCCCGGTACTGCGGGAAGTGTATGAAGATGCCTTGGAGGTGGGTCACCTCCCCGCATCCATGAGAACTGCGCTGATTATCTCCCTGCTTAAGCCCGGGAAACCTGCTTCGCACTGCGACTCTTATAGGCCCCTCTCGTTGCTGACATGTGATGTGAAGATCCTTGCCAAACTCATCGCCACGCGCATAAGTCTTCTGTTGCCAAATCTTATCCTTCCAGACCAAGCTGGCTTTGTCCCGGGCAGGGCGACATCCCACAACCTTCGCACCTTCTTCTCAGTGTATGACTCGGTCCATGAGGATTTGCCCATGGCAGCCATATTCCTAGACGCCACTAAAGCGTTTGATTTGCTGGAGTGGGATTATGTCTTTGGAGTGCTAGGACGCATGGGTTTTCCAGCGATTTTCGTTTCATGGATAAGGCTGTTGTATACGCGCCCTACGGCCAGGGTCCTTATCAATGGGCCGCTTTCCCCAGAATTCACTATCTCTAGGGGGACTAGGCAGGGGTGCCCCCTGTCCCCCCTCCTCTTTGCCATAGCCACAGAACCTCTCGCTGCTAAGCTGCGACAACACCATAAGGATAGTGCATTGCGATGCTTTCAGAGACAGATCCTCATCTCCATGTACGCAGATGACATCACGCTCTATGTTCGACACCCAGGCGATAATTTACACCCATTGCTTAGGGAATTTATTAGGTTCGGGGCCCTCGCAGGAGTACAGATCAACTAGTCTAAGTCTTGTATCTTCCCCCTCACAGCTTCCACCCTTGCATTCCCACTGGACTATCCACTTACATGGTGTGAAGGGGACTTTAAGTACCTAGGTATTCACATTGAGAAGGATAGGGAGGCGCTCATGAGGGCTAATTATGGTACGGCAATGAACAAGATCAGTGATCATGTTTCCCGGTGGATAACACTTCCCCTTTCTATGGCGGGGAGGGCCTCCCTTGTTAAGATGATTGTGCTCCCTAAATTGCTTTATCTGTTTCTTAACATACCCTTTTACCCTGGTGCATATTTCTTTAAGCGGCTTCGCTCAGAATTGCTTAAATTGATGTGGGGGGGAAGACACCCAGGCTCCGATGGGAGGTGCTGACCAGGCCTTATGCTCAGGGCGGGTTTGGAGTGCCTGATTTTGAACTATATTTCCGGGCAGCCCAGGCACATTTCGCCTATTTCTGGGTGAGACAGCCTAGGTACATGCCACAGCTGGCAGCTGAACATTGGCTAGCACACCCCACGCCTATAGAGGGAGCGCTGTACACCATAGTGGAGGGAAGGGATAAGACCCCCAACACGCTGTCTAGCACGGTCACGGCTTGGTTGCGTATTAGTGAGATGCTGGGCCTGCAGTTGCTTTACGCCCCCCTCCTTCCCCTGGCATATCACCCACAACTGCCGCTACTGCAGGAAACTGGCTTTCAGAAATTGCTGACGAAAATTCATGTGCACACGTGGGGGGATTTATATAGCAATGGCACGTTTCGCACCAAAGATCACCTATATGAGGGAATACAGCCGACACCTCTAGAGATCTTTTACTACATGCGCTTGAGACATGGATTGCAGGCGATTACACCAGATTTCCCACACGAGCCCCCTGTGCTACTCCCCTTGCAGCACATACTACAATTTGAGAACCCCTGCAAACTTGTGTCTACACTATATAGGTCGATCCGTGCAAATGTAGAGTACACTGAGCTCCCTGCAAGGGCGAAATGGGATAGGGAACTGCCTGTGCCTCTTACTGATAAACAGTGGACGTTTTGCTTGCAGCAGACGGAACGCATCTCCTCCAGCAGCAGGTACAGGATCATTCACTACAAATTTGTGCATAGGTTGTATTACACGCCGGCACGCTTACACAAATTCGGGCTGCGGGATAATGACACCTGTGACAGATGTGGGACTCCTGGGGCTGATTTTCTGCATCTTGCTTGGGGCTGTACCCGGGTACTTCGATACTGGGACCAGGTGTTTCGGGCACTTTCCACAATGATAAACACAACGGTAACACCCTCCCCTGTAATGGCTCTGTTAGGGTATGTCGAACCTCTGCAGGCGGCCCACCGCAAGTATGTGGCGATGGCTCTGTTGTTGGCCAAGCGCAGGGTGGCCTGTCGATGGGGAAGGGGAAGGGCACCCAAGTTTAAGGAGTGGATGGGTGACCTGGTGTATTGCCAGGAACAACTACACACATATGCGGAACTGCTGCCTCCCTCCTCCAGGCCCACGGATATCTGGGGCCCGCTACAATGCTACTTGATAACAGAGTCTTCACTTGTTGATGATGTATGAGATAGAATTGCTGTGTTGGTGTGTTGTTGGGGCGGCCCTGGGGGGAAGTAGGGATGTTCCGGAGTCTTAAGTGAAACCCGTGACCCGATATAGCACTTTATTCCTTCTGTGTTGTTAGTCTATGCCCCGCTGCCCTGGCTGTCCCCATCTTACTGTGAATTGTGACTGTCCACCGGCCGCTCGGCTGCCACACGGATCCACCCCTACTGTGAATAATGTATTGCACATGCTCAGGGTTTGTTCTGTTCTGTTAGTTCATTAACAAAATGACAAAAGTGAGACGAATTGATGTGCTTTTAATATCTGCGTACTGTTAATGAATTGATGCGCCGTTCTACAGCACTGCATATGGGGACTCTTGATTGACTACTCTTCTTTCATTGATGATTTGCACTATAGCAGCTGGCCTCCGGGTTGTGGCAGAATGCTGTGTACACTTAACGGTACTTAATAAACGTCTTGCACCAAAAAAAAAAAAAAAAAAAGGACCCCGACATTGGTAAACAACTAGGCAAATGGCCACAAATTTCATATAGGAAGGCACCCTCTCTGTCGGATAAATTGGTCAATAGCCATTTTGTTAATAAACGCCCAGAGACATGGTTTCAAGGACTACAAAAGGTATTCACTAAATGTAGCCAGTGTAAGGCGAGTAAAATCGGCACAAATTTAGGAAGTATTGTGGATCCACAAGGGAAGGTCTTTAACATCGAAGATACTATCACCTATAACACCACACATGTGGTTTACTGTTTGGAGTGCCAATGCGGCAAGCGATACATTGGGAGTACAATCTGCCCTCCATAGAAAAGAATCTTAGAACAAACTAGGGCACATTCACTCCATTTGTTAACCCATCCAGGAAAAACATGAGCTATTTTGGAATGGTTACTGTACCTATAAGTGAGAGAGGGGATAATCGGACCCTTAAACTACGGAGATTGGAATCTAAACTGATCATAAGATTCAAAACTAAATTTCTAACTGGATTGAACGGGGATGAAGAGATGTACGTACATCTCTAAAGAGAAATCAATGAGAAAAATGGCTGAAACTAAAACCTCCATAGTATTGAATTGAACTGAAATATCTGAATAAAATCTGAGAAAATTGGGAACATCTGAAGAACGAGACCAGCTGAGGGCACCAATAAGGCACTGAGCCTTAATAACCAGCAATAGTTGATATAAAATCTAAAACATCATGGATAATTGCATTAATAATGTTTGCAATCCTCAAAAAATTTTAAATCCTGGAGTCACTGAGACTATCACGCAGAGGAAAGATGGACATTTGAAAAGTGAAAAGGATATCAGCACACTGTATAAAACATCAAATATGACAGGACTGGTCTTACAACAGTTCCCAATAAAGAAATACGAATATGTGGCTCAATTATACAAATTATAAAAGGACAACAATTGTTTTTTAAATAATGAAAAAAAGTCATTTTAGCTAAAACGAGTTAAGAAATGTTTTCACAATTGGGGTGAGATGTTTTATGAACTACCTAACCCACAATGCACCATAATTTGCAAAGTGAAGAACAGGTATAAAACAATAAAACTGAAAAGGGACTGATGAAATTTTACACCGTGATCAAGCCCAGCAGGGTGAAGGGGGATAATGGCACTGCAACAAATGGAATAAATCGTTATTCTGCTATCTGTGAGAGTGCGCGTGTTTTTTGCATCTTGGTGGAGGATATATATATATACCCCCTTTTGCCCAACACCACACAGAATAGTGGGTAACTACAATTGCAAGACTGACTTCGCAGTCTATGTCCTCACGTGCACCTGTGGTCTAAATTATATTGGTAGCACTAAGCTACAGGTGCACGTGATTTTACAGCATTTACGCGCAATTTTGCACAGTGATCTTAATTATCCTGTGGCGCGCCACTTCAAACAGGTGCATGAGAACAATTTAACCTGTTTGCAATATTATGCGGTGTCCTCTGTTCCAAAACATCGTAGAGGAGGCAATAGGGAGGTACTACTCAGGAAATTAGAAACTAAGTTCATTCTCAATTTTGATAGCAAGTGTCCGAATGGACTTAACAACACGGAAGATATGTACGCTTGTCTATAAAACTCGAGATTTCTGTTCTATGGTCTATAAATTGCATGTATCTAAAAATGAAATGACGATCTGATTAGGACTATTCTGTTTACTATATGTATTTTAAATTTGTTTTTCAAGGAAATGTTGGGTTTGCTTTATTTATATAGGGATAGTGGGTAACATTTCACCTTGCTTATTTGCACTAATGCCAGGGATGTGTACAATAGTTTATATATAAAAGATGTGGATGAAACCGATACTAAGGATATGTTTCTTGGTTCGATATTATATCTATAATCTTGTGTTATATTCTATTTGTCTGCCTTGGTATTTCAACTTTATCTCTGTTTTGAGATCCTATCCTGCACGATTTTATACACATTATAATAATTGCTGCTATGCTCAACTTTGCACATCCTTTAAATCAGTTTCATGAATGAAGTAAGTTTCTTGCATTTATGCAGATAGTATTTTTTTATATATACAAGATGTTGTATATGGATTCATCCAGAAATGCTTTGAGTCGAACAAGACTTTATGATGAATCATGTTTGATAAACTACTTAATTGGACTTTGGTCATGGCATCTGTATAGAATTAATTCCCTTTTTTTGTTCTCATATTTATACAGATAAAAGGAATGATGTCATGTCTATCGGGTAGCAATGAGAATGTTATTAATTTTACAAACACTTGAGCCCGTGTTGAATTTCTAATATACACATTTAAAATTTTTGTAGTCAACGATTTTTATATGTCACAATAATGTGTAAAATTGTTTATCTGCAATAGTGGTCATTTCCGAAGTCTGTTTTCTAGTTTCACGCTAACTTACTGACCATGTGACCTGAGTAGGATGGGGCATATCCTTTGAAAATGGCTACAACCAAACCAGTCTCTATGTGATCAAGGGTTCTCGAGCCCGAAACGCGTCATCTGTCGATTGCTGTTGTGGATATGTACGGTTGAATAAAGAACATCTTGCCTGAATATAAGAGGTTCGCTTCTCCTTCTTCGCCGCCGAGGCTTTGGTGGAAGGGGTCGTATATATATATATATATATTCACATCAAAATGCTGCTTGAATGATCCTCGACCAAAACAACGCTGATGTCATCGGTAGTAGCAGCCGCTACTCTTGATTATCCACAAATTCCGAATCCCACTAGTTAGCAGGACACAGAGACGACACACCAGGAGGTCTTTGCACAAATCCTTTATTGTGCACTCGTAGACCAAGGACGACGCGTTTCGGCGTAAGCCTTTTTCAAGTATATATATGCAAAAAAAGAAGGAGAGAACTCTGGGTAGTTCTCAAATTTAGGTGGAAAACAGCTCCTGTTAGAGAACTCTCAACACCAGCAACACTCTAGATCTGCTCACCTCAAATGTCTGTTTTTCTATCAAAGTCTTTAAGCATAGGATTAGCAAAGTGCTATCCATGCCGAGATAGAAAAGGACAAAGTCTTTTGCCATTTCTACAGCAAAGACTTTAAGCATAGGACTAGCAAGAGCAGTCCTTGCCGAGCTGTAAAATGGCAAAAGCCATTTACCACTCCAGGCACAGTGTTACAGCTTTGAATTGGTAAAATACCAACTCAAGCCAACCTGAAATGAGTAAAAGCCACCCCTGACACAGTGTTTCTCTCTAATTAGAGCTCTTCAGAGAGGTATAGCTTTGTCCAGACACAAAGAAGCACCCAGTATAAGTCAAAACAAAACTCTTTCAGGCATAGAGTGACGCATACATTATGCAAAAAAGAAGGAGATAACTCTGGGTAGTTCTCAAATTTAGGTGGAAAGCAGCTCCTGCTCCTATGCTTAAAGACTTTAATAATAAACATATTTGGGGTTGCCAAAAGTTCTAAATGATGTTATGTATTTAAGTATACACAAGGAGTGTGTTGCAACGATACTCTGGCTAAGATAATTAGATGCGTGTATCAAGAGGGAGAGAGAGGACCAGATAGCTAGTCCAGATCCCCGGATTATATGTCGATTAATCAAAAAGAGACTAGCTATGGGGGTGGGGTCGATGTTTACATTATAAAGATCAAGCCGTTTTAAACTCACTATCTTAACATCCCTCACCGCACACACAGTGACATACCTGCTCCGCTGTATTCAGGCGTCGTAGCACACCCGGGACACGCTAGGTGTCACTGGGTGGGCCCGATGATGAAGCATGCCACCAACTAGGTTGGTGGGTGAGGGCTTTCTAAAGACACCCATCAGGTGCCACCCCTGACCGACAAAACTACCTGAGTCACCATGATCTTTATAATGTAAACATCGACCCCCCCCACCCCCATAGCTAGTCTCTTTTTGATTAATCGTAAGATAATTAGATGCCAATTAGATTTCTTTATAACGTCTTCACTCAAATATTATTGCCAAATATGTAACTAACTGTATTTTTAATTTGTTGTTAAAAATGAAATGTTTTGTGCAACCGACAAGATAGCCGCGATGTAACGGAGCTTTGTGGCAGACGGAGCCCCCAAGCATCAATTCGCTCATTTATCCTGCTCAAAATCCAGTGCTGCACCTGGATTCGTGTACCGGGAAGCCTCCGGCAATAAATGCGCTGCTCCGGACCCCTGAAGCCAGAGCCCTTGCGGAGATCGGCAGCCGCTGACATCGCGGCCTGGGCCCGAGCTCCTGCCGGGACCTCGGGTGAAAACGCACCCCGGATGGATGTAGGCGGAGCTGGCGGTTGGAGGAGCTGGGCGCGGAGATTCGTGGAAGCGCCGATTCTGCCGCGCGGCGCCGCACGGCGCCTAGGGACCATATCAGCGTTTGGCGGCACGGACAGTGAAGCGCGATCTCCGCGGTACAGGGCGGACGGCGGTCGACGGGAACCCGCGAGATTGCGCTGCCAGACATACTGTAAATGGCCTAAGCACCCGGGAAAGGCAAGAAACGGTGCGAGACTGGACTATCCCCAGTGTGGTGACATTTAACCTGGGCCCCCAGAGTCTGAGAACATCGTAAGACACTGCAATAAGTTTGCAGCCTGTAGCCACATTGAAGCCGGGGGCTCGGATAGGAGAAACCCGGAACAGAGAAGGGCAGGGGCGGGGCTGGCCACAGGGACTCATAGTATACAGCCTCTACATTCAGACCTGATTTGTTGCTGACCTGGCGACGGGGGGAAACAGACACTTGGGAGCACATCATCAGCAGGACAAAATACCAGGCACTGCCTGGGCCCTGTGCAACAGGGGTATATCGCACCAGTAGGACCTGCCCAGAGCCTCTTGGGGGCAAGACTGGGACAAGAGGTGGTGCTAGCTTGCACAGACGTAGGCGGCATCACTTGACCGCAGCAGCAGGAGCGCCAGTGAACTCAAGAGTGCACATTCACTCCAATCGGGAGGCAAAGGCCTGAAAGAATATATTGTGGGGTCCACCGGGCCCACCGTCGCCGGGCAGTGCGTGGGCGAGATAACGCATGGATACAGACAGCGGACTGACAACCCTCGACTGGGAGAAGCCTAGAGATACTGGGCAGAGAACCCACGAGAGGAGCAAATCGGTCGCAGAGATGAGCGGAAGAGGGCCCAAAGTGCAGCAGACCCCCAGGCAAGACAAATATGCCTAAACGAAGGACTCTACCGGAGCACAGGCCAGCGCCCAACTGCCAGACGCTCCAGAGGTCACGGAGGAGGTGACTCTCCGGGATGTGATGGCGGCCCTACAGACAATGCAGTCATCTATGGGCACGATCTCCACGGACGTCGCCCTAATACGGGCAGACTTTGCTAAACTGTCGGACCGGCTGGTAGAGGTCGAAAAGACGACTACGGGGCTCTCAACAGACACGGCAACACTGCAACAACAGGTGCAGAGACTTGAAAAGGACAACAAAATATGAAGGCCAAGCTGGATGACCAAGAAGGCCACTCTCGGCGACATAATGTGCGCCTTGTAGGAGTGCCAGAAACTGCAGGTGTAACAGCCCTAGATCTTTTTGTAGAAGATTTGATTCAGAACCAACTAAAGCAGCGGGGGTTCTCCAAATTCTTTTCAGTAGAAAGAGCACACCGTGTACCAGGAGGAAAACTGTGCCCTGGAGCACCGCCACGGCCGATATTGGCGCAAATTTTCAACTTTCGGGATCGCGACGCAATCCTGCAGGCCGCACGCATCGCACTGTCGATAAAGGTGGGCAACTCAGAAGTCACCTTTTATCCTGACTATACAGCGGCCGTCACACAATAAAGATGAAGTTACACGGAGGTTAAGAAAGAACTACGTGCCAGGGACCTGAAGTACTCAATGCTTTTTCCAGCGAAGCTCGGGGTTAAATCTGAAGGGAAATCGTTGTTCTTTGAAATACCGGGAGATGCACGAGATTGGCTAGAAGGATGGAGGCCAGCCCGAGGACCCAAAAACAGAGAGAATGCGCCCGCTGCCCGCTGAGAAACATACGAATAGAACTCATTGAGAAGACGTACCGCCGCAAGACTAGCACTAAAAAGACTTTTACGGGACAAGCATGATACTGGAAGCACCAGCTAATGAACTACTGTGAGACATTTGACACTCCCAAAAGAACCATTGGCTGAACACTTGCTGAACACTGCTACACGAGATAGATGTCGCCCATGAAATGGACTGGGGCTGGGACATTCGATTTTCAAACCTTGACCACGGGGTTGGGGCCCCCACAGGTAGGATCTAACAGATGGAGGGCAGCACGGAATGGACTGTTGTGTAGGGGGGTGCTTTGTTCTGGCCACGGAAGACTCACCCCCACGAATGTTGTGGTTTATCTGGGAATCTAAGCGCTCTGTTCAGTTGGGGGGGGCGGGCAGTTTTAGAACCGCCGGGCAGGGAGGCAGGGTGGGGGGTTTGGGGTAAGGGAGTCTGGGGACTTGATTGGGTATGTTATGTTTTTCTTGTTAACGTATTTCTCCTAAGACAATGGTTGATAACGGTACAGTGTGCTCATACACATGGCATGCACCTTTGCTCTGACACTACAAACATCATCATCAGCTCTGTGACTGCATATCACACATACTATGGCACAACGTGAAGATCAGGACGCTAATGCTCAGATGCCATGATCACTAGGCCCTCCCCTGTCTGTGATATCATGGAATGTGAATGGACTAGGGCATAAGATTTAAAGGGGGCTGGTTCTTCAATATTTAAAAAGGAAAGGCCCTATGGTAGCATTACTCCAGGAGACACATCTAGTGGGCCCGGCCTGTAAGGCATTGGACCGTTGGGGGTTCGAAATGGTTGCTCACGAGGAATTCACATCTTAAGAGCTCACCTTTGGTCATCGCAGGTCATAAAAAAGAACACAGGAAGAACCGAGATACACTAGAAGAAACAGTCCAGAGGGCAGAGGTAGCACATAACGCAAATCCTACTGATACCACAGCACAAACCCTAACATTAGTGGCCCAAGAATTCAGGGCGTATACATGGGAAACCGCGAAGGCCAGACACTCCGATACCCTACATAGGTTGAATGAACTAGGTGATAAGACTGGAAGAATGCTTGCATGGTTGGAAAGAAAGGAGAAGGCGAGTAGATGGATTTCCCAATTGACATTAGAGAACGGTACCATGCGGACTGATCTCCAACTCATAGTCGAAGAGATGGCCACTTAATATGAAAAAGTTTACACACCGCGTGCTACAGCCACAATAGAGGAAAACATACAGTTCCTCCGAGATATCAAAATGCCTACACTACCACTAGAGGCCATGCAAGAGCTAGAAGTAGATTTTATGGCAGTGGAGTTAGGGGTGGCACTGGCAGCACTTCACACGGGAAAGGCAATGGGACCTAACGGTTTACCGGTAGAGCTATACAAAAAAGTGACAAAGAAGATTACGCTGCATCTTCTTAATATGTATAATGAAAGCTTGGAGCTGAGGGTATTGCCCAAGGACCAAAGATTAGCCACGATTGTGGCAATACATAAGCCAGGTAAACCCACAGCGTCTGCCTCTTCATAACGTCCAATATCCCTAATAAACGCAGAAGCCAAGATACTGCCCAAAGCGATGGCACTCCGAATGCAGCCACACCTTAAGACGCTGGTTCATCCAGACCAGTCAGGCTTTATGCCGGGACCCAACACCTCCCTTAATTTAAGATGCCTGCATGGGGTACTAGCTCGGACACCAATGATCCAAGAGGATGCGGCCATCCTCTCATTAGAGGCCACAATGGCGTTTGACCTTGTGGAATGGCCATTTTTATTTGCAGTACTCCGAAAGTTGGGATTCGGTTCAAAGTTCTGCGAATGGATTAGATTATTATACACCGCACCCCTAGCACAAGTGGTAGCAAATGGACGGATATCGCGAGAATTTGCATTGGGAAAGGGGATGCGGCAAGGCTGCCCGTAGTCCCCACTCCTCTTCGCCCTAATCCTGGAACCACTTGCAGCATGGATAAGGCAGGATTTGTCAATCCGTGGGATGAAATGGGAGGCGGACTTGGAAGACCTGATTTTGCTTTATGCAGATGACATATTGATATACTTAACAACCCCAGCGAGGTCCCTGGTGTGTCTGCTGGACATTTTTACGGCATATGGGACTGTGTCAGGATACACTATCAACTGGACAAAGTCACTGCTCTACGTGGTGCAAGGTCCTATTCCCAGGTTCCCCCGAGGTTGCGAGTTACAGATTGCGACCAGAGGCTTTAAATATTTAGGAATCTATGTTACCCCACTGGAAACTATTTTCATGGAGGAAAACTTGATGAAGCCGCTGACACGGCTCCGGGCAGATGTCAAACACTGGCGATCACTTCCACTGACGTTACTGGGGAGGGCGACACTCTTTAAAATGCTGGCTCTGCCTAGGTTCCTCTACACCCTTCAAAACTCCCCATTCCCAGTCCCCTCCTATTACTTTAAAGCAATTGAAGCAGAAGTAACCACATTGCTGTGGGACGGGAAACCACCCCGTATAGAGCAACATAAATTAGTACGTAGCTGGTACGAGGGGGGAATTGCATTGCCCAACGTTAAATTATACTATTGGGCCTCACAACTAATGGTGATAAACCAGTGGCTGCATGTCCCACAGGACGAACCGGCATTCCGAATAGATAGATGCCTCCTACCCGCAGAACATCTGATGAAAGCCCTGTACACCAATAAGAGGAAGAACACAATCACAGGACCGACGGAGCACACAGTTAAAATATGGCACACTGCACAAAGGGCGCTAGGTTGGGCAGGAGTGCTGACGCTGGGCACCCCCCTTTGGGGTGACCCGACGACTGGGCACCTAGCCTAACACTAAGGGGTTTAGACAATGGGACTTCATTGGCATTACTAAAAAAGGTGATCTCTGGGTGAAAGGCGATATTCTTCCCTTTGCAAGGCTACGGGAAAAATACGGGATGGCAGAGACAGAACTTTACCGGTATATCCAAATCAGACATGCACTTCAAAGCGCTATCCCCCCAGGCACCACACTAAATGAGTCTTCACCCTTGGAAGACAGGCTCCTCATGGAACACATGGAAAATAAGGCCATCTCACAGACGTATCGTAAGCTGGTAAATATACAACCAGATCCCATGGCGACACTGAAAGAAAAGTGGCAGGCAGACTTGGGGGACATGGAGGAATCAGACTGGATGGACGCATTGGCGTCGGCTCATGAGGCAGCGATCCCATCTAGACTAAAACTCATACAACTCAAAGTGCTCCATCGGATATATTATCCACGCACCACACTACACAAGCTTGGGCACACCCCCCATCCACTTTGTCTCAGAGGTTGTGGGCTTACTGGTACATTTTATCATATTATATGGGACTGTCCAGGTATACAATCCTACTGGGGTCGGATGATGAATGAGATCTTGGAGGTAGGGGGGGCAGAGGTCCCACGAGATCGCAGATACTGCCTCCTGAATGTTTGGCAACCTACTGATTTAAATTTGGCACTACAGAACTGGGCCACACTTGGGATGATGATCGCCAAGCGCAATATAGCCAAGAATTGGGGATCTGGGGTGTTACCCACGCATCAACAGTGGGAAAGGGACATGGATGTCGCAATGGTAGCTGAGAGAGCGGTCTACACCCACAGGGGATGTCCCAAAAAATGGTCAAGAATATGGGGCAAATGGAACTAATTCCCGGGAAATAAATGTGATCCTCCACAGATGACCTCAACCCCTGAGGCTAGCCCGTGATTATAAGAGGGGATGAATTTACTGCCTCTAGTAATATAAACGAGTGATGATGTTGGTTATGGGAGGGAGAAAAAGAAAATACTGTCGCCTTTTGTAGTGTAAGTGTCTACGCTGTGAAATATTTATTGGATATGCCATGGGATGTACTATGTACAATTTTATTGCAGAGGGAGATGTTTATTGTTCATTGATCATTTGGAAGTGTATGAAACCGCAATAACAATAAAATGTTTTTTTTTTTTAAATGAAATGTTTCTTTTTTTAGGTTTTGCCTGGCGAGCTGCGCACTGCGCAGCTGCAGGGAAAACCTTATGAGAAGAGTAGAGTGCTTTGGTCCCCGCCTCTGTTTCCATTGACTAGCTCCATAGATGGAGGCTAGCCATTGGAACAGAGATCTGTCTGTCATGGCCGGACCAGAGTTGTGGGCGTTCCTGCGATTTATTCCCTCTCCGCCCTTTTCGCATCGTCATCGCGGCGGTGGGCGGAGTTTCGTTTTTTTTTTAATGTGTTTGTTTTCGTCATTCCATGCCGACCACGGCCGCCGGAAAAAGTACAGGTGAGTGCTTTGTTTTTCTTGCCTTCCCGCCCCCCCTCCCCCTGTCCTTGTGCCCATTCCCGCCCCCCTCCCGCTGTCCGTGTCCCACTTGTAAATGCTTGTTTTGTGCATGCTGCACACTGCAGCCAAAATACATTATGTCCATGCAAGGCAACATTCACATTTTTATTTTCATCGTTGAACGCCGCAAATAATATTACACAATGGCGGATGCACGTCTTCTGTGCAGTGAACATTTGTTCTTTCCTTAGTTGCATCACCTCCTTCAGCCTACAGCGACAATACTTTCAACACGGCGAAACCGGAATACACAACAACCGTCACAGTGGCATAGTGCACATCAAGTTCTACTTGGAAACACAAGGCAGACAATAAGTATTTGAGAGGTACCATGCAACTCCTTGCTCCAGAAGTGGATCAAATCATATTCATCATTCACATGACTTGCACGGTTGAGTGCTTTAGAGTTCCGTGTGACAAGTTGCTGTTTCTGGTACGCATACGTGTGGTGGAACGGGGCGATGAGGGCTCACTGTGTTTTAAGCTTCTGGATTGTGGATGGAGTCTCTCTTCCTACTACCACCAGGAATACAGCCCTGTGCCGAGCCAACCTTCACTTCGCTTTCTCCATAAGTATCAATGCCGCCCTCCCCTTCAGCTGCTTCATTACTACTGTTTTTAAGGAGAGGATCTTACCCATGGACATCCATGTATCCCCAGTCATGCTGTGAGTACCATTGCCCAAGCGCAGCCTGGAGTTAAGGGTAGCTGGCTATTAAGCCCCAATAGCCTCGTGCACAAGCATCATCACTCTCCCTCTGATAACATTCATGACAGTCACATTAAACTTGATCCTCAAGCTTATCGCCACAAACCGAAAGCTGTGGCAGTCATAACAGGCAACCTTTACCCTACATTTCTGCTGCCTAACTTCCTTTCTTTCCACCTCGAATTGCAGTCTTCTATATCACTGTACTCTTCTGCATCACTATACTTTGTTTAGAAAATGCTTTTCCCCTTTCTTTTATTTCACATGACTCGCACAAGGACATTTTGTAAAGGTACATTGTGCACTTTAAGTATCATAATTGAGGCCAGAAAATGCACTAAGCTAGTAAAGGGTGCAGTACCACAATCTAATACTAGGTGTCTTGTCGAGTTGTAAAGGGACCTCTCTTAGCCACATAAGGTACTAAGCTTACTCCGTGTGTGGAGTATCTTCTTTTATACATGGAGCAATATTATAGACTATTAAATCAAACACAAGAGATTGTTTTACAGCACACATTTTGAATTCACATGGAAGAAGGTGCTCATTGTATGTAATGATGAAGTAAAAGGAGACTTAGTGACATAAATCTATGCTTAAGGTCATACAATTTGGTCAGGCTTTCTGGCTTTACAGTTTACAATTCAGCCACAATATGCGTATCTTTGTCTCCCTCATTGTTTCACATCAAATGTCATTGCCTCGTCTTTGTTTGTGTTCAGGGTTAGATCATGGGTGATAGCAGAAGCCACATAAAAGCTGTACTAGTGTGTGCTCAAAGGTCCAAGATGACCTCGCGCAGAGCCAGGCAGCTCTAGTTCAACCAATCACTCACCCATCCATCCATACAGCTACTCAATCAATCACTAAAACCGTCAGTCGCCATTTGGCTGATTCTTGCATCACCCTTAATAAATCTTCTAATCAATTAGTTAATTTGAAAAAAACGCAGGGCCTATTGATTTTGCCACTGATTATTTCTGTACCTGATGTCAAAACCTTCGATGGAAGCTATTATTAAGGAACTATAATCTGGGAACCCCACGCCCATTAGGTTTTCAAGCACCAACCAACATATGCAAAATTTGCAAACGGTTTCAGCGTTTACAGAACAAAACTCGTTTTCTACGGACTAACCATCTAACTATAAGAAAGAAGGCACCACTTGTACAAAGATGTGCGTTTGTGACACTCAAACAAAACGTGCAGAGTGAAAGTTATGATTATCTACTAAGATTACAAACTAACTTGCATTATATAAAAACTTTAGCTGACTGAATATTTTGGTGCCTACTTACACGTGTTTTTTAAAAAACATGGTTGGGAAAAAAACTCCTGAAGGAGCTCTATGGTTAGGAGGCAAATTTTAAAAACCACTGAAATAAACCAGCTATTGCTAGCAAAATAACACTAAAACCCAGATTAACTGCTCATGATCCAACATATGACATCACAAATTACATAGTTAAAGCCAGCCCCGAAAAAGAAAAAACATTCACTTTTTCACAAGTAATAGCTGTAGGTATATGTCCAGATTTTACAGACACAAAACCATAGAAATTTAGCAGTTGTAGTTACAGTTCTCAAGTAACTTGTGCCCTAAGGCAACTATAACCTGCGCCCCTGCCATGCACAGCTTTCTCATCACTAATCTTACAGAAAATGTTGCAGTTACCCCAGGGCACAAGTTATAGTTTCCTGAGATAACCAACTAGAACTGCTGAATTTCCATGCGTTTGTGTGTGTAACATCTGAACCCAACTATTACCCAGGCTACGTGCGGCCTTTGCGTGGCAGGGGGTTGGCCGCCGGGCCTGTCCAGGGGCCACGCCCTGCGACCAACCAGCGCATTCAGCTAACCCCATGCCGTGCATACCCTTTGGCCGTGTGCAGAGGGTCTTGTCCAAAAGGTCTGCCCTGCAACCAGACCCTGTGACCAACTCCCCAAAGGCAGCCAGCCCAGTAGAAGAGGCACTTGGTCCCCCTCCCAGGGTTGATTTCGGCCCAGGGACCTTATCCCATTGGGCCCAGCACATTTTGTGGGGAAGACAGGCAGATTTTGGCAGAATACTGCACTTTAAAAAAATAATTGCAGTGGATTGGCAGATCCTTTGCAAATTTGCAGCAAATGTAAAAAAAAAACTATTTGGCCCAAATTTGATGTGATTCCGTTCATCACTTTAGCCTGTAGTTGTGTTCAAAATCCCCAAGGGTAATTGCTATGGGAAAACCAGTTTTGGGACCCTCCCTTTTACTCGCCCACTTGACAATTCACCCCAAAACGTTCCAAACAGCAGCCAAAGTAAGCAGCGTACTAGTTTTGAAATTTCATGAAGAATCATCAAATGGGGCCAAAGTTATTAGCCAAATAAAAAATACTTTTCCTATGGAAACTAGGTCCAAAATATAACTACCTACTGGCAACCGCCAGTAGGTAAACATGCACACAAAGATATAATACTTATTTCAGTGCAGTCCTTCCTTAACCATAATCTGGCCAGTCGGAACATAGTCCTATTTCTAGGTCTGTGGCCGCCCCAGTTTTTCATTTCACAAATCTGGTCACCCTGCATAAGTGAGCTAAAGAGAAAATTCAATTTCCCAAGCGCACCTTGAAGGTGGTGGCCCTGGGCAATTGCCCACTTTGTCCATGCCTTAAAACGACTCTGTTGTCAGGGCCGGCGGGATTCCCTGTGCAACTGTTTCACTGGTTAAGCATTCCCCACTTCTTACTGCTAGCCCTTCCATCTCTACACCTTCTCTTACCCACCTACCTTGCTTGACTCTGTACTGTCCCACTCACAAAAGCCTGCTTCTGTGATGTGCTTAACAAGCGGTCAACACAGTCATTACACATAATTCACATGCAAATAGCTCAAATGTATTTTCTTTTTAGATGGAAATGCTGTCTGCATTAGTAATCCATCTCCTTTTTAAAAAAAAAATTACAGTGCTTCATTATTTGTCTCTTCTGACTATAATCTGTGGTTCTTAAGATGAAGCTCATCCATTGTAAGATGACTGCCGTATTCAATGTGTAAAGAATTAAAATGCTTTGTATCTCAAGGCAGATACACCAAAAATACTGTAAATAGGGACCCCAAAGTATAACCATAGTACACTGGACAAAGAGACTCCAAAGGAAACTGGACACCCAGGGAGAGTATGGGAGTAGAGACCTGTTGTATATTTTTATGAATGTCGTAGGGACCACCTAGGCATGTTGTATTTCTTAAGGGTAACGTCGGAAGAGAGGCTGTTACTATGGCTTTCATGGGAACAGAGTTCCCCGGTGTTAACTGATAAGGTTTGTTTTTGATATTATTATTTTTTTTTTTGCAGGTTTTTGAATCGCGCGAACCTAGCCCAATGCATTAGACCACTTTACACCAGAACAATTTTGAGATTAAGCTATTGGCATTGTAAATGACAATGCCATTTATTTATCGGTTTTCAAAAAGAAAACATAAATAAAAAATTTGTCATTTACAATGCCAATACCTCTAACTTTTCCAAAGGCAAAACTGTTGCATTGTAAATGCTTGTTCTGGTAATATGAAAAGCAATGTTGCCGATTATGTGGCTTTCACGCTACCAAAATGCGCTAATTACCTTGGCTAAGTGTGTTTTCTAGCTTTATGAAGAAAGCTGTTGGTCTGTTTTCTATGTTGATGATATGCACTTTTAATGGTGGTTTGTAATTCGTAAACATTTGCTTGTGAAGAAGAGCATCTGCTCGAAACGCGTCGCTACTATACACCTTTCTGCAAAACGAACCCTGGTGTGAGAGTTTTCTTTCCTGCTATTGAATTTCTAGCCGGAATTTATTCCATTTACATACCGGGTCCCGATGCCCGGAACTCACACCGACCCCGTCAGGAGAAGAGCTGGTGTTCGGGACATTCTCCTTCCAGTAATCATTTTACCAGCTCCCTCCGCCGGATTCATCACACGCTCAGAGGTGATGTAGTGTTGCCGTAGGTGGGCGCAACCACGGCAGCCCAAGACCCCAGTCACCTTAATGCTCCGCCCCCCCCCTTAAGCGTACTTCTAGTGGTTTGACCCGACGTAGAGACGGAGGGCACGTTCTGTAACCAATAAATAGCCCAGGGCCCTGGGCGTGGCAGGCAGTGTACTGACCACTAACACAGCCACGTGTGGTCTCCAGTTATTTATAGTAAGGCCTATACCAGAACACCACATTGGCGACGAGAGTGGTTTCCCCACCCCATCGCGTGCCTAGCCCTCCGCCACTCTGCCTTTGCGAGCCCGCACCGGCATCCCTGCGGTGCGCCCCGCTCAGCGTGCCCGGCTCAGACCTGCCGGCGGAGTGCTCTCGGCCACCCAGCTCACGGCCTTGTCGAGCGGCGGTTCGGCCGCACCAGCACCCCGGCCAACGGACTCACCGCTGTGTCCCCCTGCGCTCGGCAGGTGCCTCCAGACTCGCGGGCCCGCCTGCCAGAGGCCCGACGCCACACCCGGCCAACTCCGGCCCCACGGCCTCAGGTGCGTGCCAGCAGCCCAGTGCCCCGGCCGCACTCCGGCAGACGTCTGCCCCAGCTCCCGCCTACGCGCCAGCTGCTAAGCTTGCCACGTGCTTCTACCAGACGCCTCCACACGCCTCCCGTGTGCTACGCTGCAGCCTCCTTGCCGTCTCCCATGCATCTCGCGTGCGGCGAACCTGCAATTACCCACGCATCTCGCGTGCGACGTTTCTGGGACTTTGTGGAGCCGCCAGGCCTCACCCTTCCGTGCTCCTGCGCTCCTGGCCCTCTAAGGACAGGGCACTCTCGGCCTACAAGCCCTCCCGGCCTCTCCAATGGCCATGGCCGCCGTGCCCCCGCTGGAACCCTTTGCTGTCATGGGCACACCCCCATCCCAAGCAGCCAGATGGAGAAAATGGGTGAAACGCCTAGAGTACTATTTTGTGGCGGCGGACATCGCTGTTGAGCGACGGCGAGCGATGCTGTTACACCTTGGAGGGGAAGCCATACACGACATCTCGAAAGACGTGGTGGAAGGAGGCCCGCCCCAGAACTACGCCACGCTACGCGACGCCATAACAACTTATTTCGAACCATTCGCCAGCGCGAATTATGAGAGGTTCCTACTCCGCCAAGCCCGCCAGCTCCCAGAAGAATCAGTAGACGTCTTCTATGCGAGGCTCAAAATGCTAGCCAGCACATGCACCCTCCCAGACGCTGACGACAAGATCCGCGCCCAATTCATACAAGGCTGCGCTTCCTCGAAACTGCGAGAAAGAGTCCTAGAAACAGACAACATGCCCATGCGCGACATCCTGGTGTTAGGGCAATCTAAGGAACTATCGAAAGCCAGAGCTGCACATATGGAACCAAAACCCACTGTCGCAGTCAAAGTCGAACCTGTGTGTGCCCTCAAAACTAGTACCACCGACACGCGCACGAAACCACCCCGACGAGGACGGCCAGGCCCAGCTCATTCGCCCCACGACCGCGCCTGCGTATGGTGCGGAGGGGCGACACCCCACAACGGGGCATGCCCTGCACAAGGAAAAATCTGCAGCGCCTGTGGAAAGGCCAACCATTTCGCGAGCGTATGCCTATCAACGCAGAGAAAAAAGCTCAACGGCCCGCCCCGAAGAGTGAGACAAATAGAGCCACTGCCAAACACCTCCACCAACAGCGACATGGACGATGACGAGACGGACGCAGCATCCGTACACGTGGTATGAATGCTCAACACCTTGGCCGCTACACCATCCGCAGAACCTATGTGCACAATAAACGTGCAAGATCAAGCAGTGGCGGCCCTAATCGACACCGGAGCAACGATCAATCTAATGGCAGCCAGCGTATACCGGACATTAGACGCTCCACCAGAGCTCCATCCTATGAGAGTACAGGTGTACGCCTACGGCACCAGTCGACCCCTACGCCTGTGCGGAGTCTTCCGGACAGCAGTATCACATGACTCCAATCATCTACACACCAAAATCTACGTGTCGCAAGAGGGATCCGGATTTCTGCTTGGCTGCAGAACCGCCCAAGACCTAGGGCTGATTCACTTCACCCTCACAGTCCAAGCCCACAGTCTCGACCATCTTGTGCTGCAACACACCTCACTGTTCGATGGGGTTGGCTGTTTGAGAGGACCCGCCGTTCGCCTTCACATAGATCACTCAGTCGCTCCAATGGCCCTCAGGCACTGACGCATAGCGTTCCACCTGCGACCCAAAGTAGAAGCTGAACTACGAGTGCTGGAGAGGGCCGGAATCATAGAAAGGGTCAGCGGGCCTACTCCATGGGTGTCTCCCATTGTGGTAGCCAAGAAACCGAAGCAACCGGACGCCGTGCAGATCTGCGTGGACATGCACATCCCCAACCTCGCGATCAAGAAAGAACGCCATCTGACGCCAACCATAGACGACATCATTGGCGAACTGTTAGGATCAAAGTGATTTTCGAAGATGGACCTGGGGTCAGGATATCACCAAATCCCTCTGCACCCGGACTCCCGCCCGATAACGACTTTCTCCACCCATGTCGGCCTGTGGAGATATACCAGACTCAATTTCGGGATATCGAGCGCAGCAGAAGTATTTCAGAACATTATTCAGAACGTCCTGCAAGGATTGGACGGCGTGCTAAACGTGAGCGATGACATCTTGGTCCACGCGGCGACGCTGGACGAACACATCCGGCGCCTCCAAGCTGTTTTCGCAAGGCTGGTCTAACCCTTCACAGAGAGAAGTGCGAGTTCCTTCGAAAAGACATTAGTTTCTTCGGATACAGATTCTCTGACCAGGGCGTAGGACCAGACCCCGACAAAGTCAAAGACATCCATTACGCTCCCGCCCCGACGTCAGTAACTGCCGTCCGCAGTTTTCTTGGGATGGTTACATACTGCGGGCGCTTCATTAAAGACCTATCAGACCTCACCGGCCCTCTTCGTGACCTCACGAGATCCACAGCCACCTGGGAGTGGGGGCCGGAACAGCAAGAAGCCTTCCAGAAAACCAAAGCGGCACTCTCAGCAGACACGACTCTGGCCTACTTTAACCCTCGCTATGAATCACAGCTCGTGGTAGATGCCAGCCCGACCGGCCTAGGCGCCGTCCTGACCCAACAACAACCGTACGGGGAGTGGGCCCCCGTTGCGTATGCAAGTAGGACCCTTACTGCGACGGAACAACGATATTCACAGATTGAAAGAGAGGCCATCGCCATCCTATGGGGGTGCCGGCATTTTGATATCTACTTATACGGACACCCATTTGGAGTGATCACGGACCACAAACCACTTCTCCCACTTTTCCAAGGATCATCTTCACGACCCCCCTCGCATCGAGTAGTGGGTGCTCCAGCTCCAGGAATACCAACTCACAGTGGAGTATCGGCCGGGCTCCAGGAACCCCGCCAACTATCTGTCGAGGCATGCCCACCCGGTCACTGAAACAGAAGCTGCAGAAGCCGACGCTACTGAAGAATATGTCAGAATGATTGTGGAGCGTTCGAGACCCCTGCCAATCTCTCTGGGAGACGTAACGCAAGCAACCAAGGACGACGACTGCCTACAGATCGCCATCCAGGCTATCCAGTCAGGAAACTGGAAACCACTCCAGAGCCCAGCATCATTCCGCATCTTCTGAGAGGCCCTCGCCTGGTACTGCCTGACAGCCTCACACAGCAAGCGGTCCTTTTAGCCCATGGCGCACACCAGGGCATTGTGAAATCGAAGAATCGCATCCGAAACAAACTCTGGTTCCCCGGACTCGACACGAAAGTCGAAGAAGTCATACAACGATGTCCGGTGTGCCTGGCGACCAGCCTGCCCAACCCCCCAGCACCTGTGATCACAGAGGAAGGACCGACAGCCCCGTGGGTGCGGGCCAGCGCAGACTTTGGTAGCCTCCCCGGCGGGAAGTTTATGTTTGTAGTAGTAGACGATTTCTCAAGATACCCCGAAATTGAGATCCTGCCCTCCACCGCGGCATCGGAAGTAATTCCAAAGCTGGAAAAGATCATCGCAACCCATGGCCTCATGGAAGAGCTACGCACCGACAACGGACCCCCATTCAACAGCTGTGAACTAACAGAATATCTGCAGTCACACCGCATCAAACACCGGAAAATAACTCCTAGATGGCCTCAAGCAAATGGAGATGTCGAGAGACTAATGAGAACTCTAAACAAGACCATTCAGATTGCGATGACAGACGGCCAGAACATAGAGCTGGCCCTCTTCCAATTCTTACGAGAATACAGACTGACCCCCCACTGTACCACTGGGATTCCTCCAAGCCACCTATGCTTCAATAGAGCAGTTATGGACACTCTCCCACACCATCCCATGTGGGCATCAGCCCCAATTCCCTGTAACCGATCCATGGAACAACGTACAAAATCCAACAAAGAGGCATCCCGGAGGAGAAGAGCGGCAGACAGTCCCATCCAAGTGGGCGACTGTGTGTTGGTGAAAGATCACCATCCGGGGGGAAAGTTCCACCTCCCTTTTGAGTTAAGTCCATGGACTGTCACCAACGTCAATGGCACCATGATCACGGCAGTAAAGGGAAGAGAGAAAGTCACAAGAAATGTGTCGTTCTTCAAAAGGATCATGAGCAGAGAGGAAGATGGTTTCCCTGACCCGGCAGATCCCTACACAAGACCGACTCAAGGCCCAAGAGAAGCTGAAGAAGAGGACGCGCCCCGTGAGGAAGAAATCCCGGAAACAGAGTCAGCCGCACCAGCCCCGGGCAGACATGAGCCACAGGTAACCCAAAGCCACCCAGAAATTGCCGAGGCCAAAGACTCTGAGGAACCAGCCCTGACCCCGTCAGGCGAACGTAGCCAAAGCCACTACAATCTGCGCCCCTGCCCGCAGCCATCCCAAAGGTACCGAGACTTCGTAGCCCGCTGCAGACTGTGATGGAGCTCGAGCTGTGCCCTTCTCCGGCATGAAAGTAAGACTGTTCCTTTTGTTCCTCTGCCTCCTCCAGAGACTGTGATTGAAAGTTGTGTGAACTGTCGTTATGTTTATCTTTGTTTAATTCTAGGGTAAAGGAGGAATGTAGTGTTGCTGTAGGTGGGCGCAACCACGGCAGCCCAAGACCCCAGTCACCTTAGTGCTCCGCCCCCCCCCCTTAAGCGTACTTCTAGTGGTTTGGCCCGACGTAGAGACGGAGGGCACGTTCTGTAACAAAAAAATAGCCCAGGGCCCTGGGTGTGGCAGGCAGTGTACTGACCACTAACACAGCCACGTGTGGTCTCCAGTTATTTATAGTTAGGCCTATACCAGAACACCACAGACGGAACGAGTAAGGAAAGCTGCAGATCTCGTGCAGGTAAGTGAGGGACAGGTGGGCGTGCACCTGAGGGAGCACGTTACCGGGTCATATCACGAGCTGGTTTAGGAGAACCCTGCGATTCGAGTCATTTTATCTGTATAATCCAGGCAGGGGTACCATGCACTCGTACTCGGAGTAGCGTTGGCAGGGCATAGTTCGTTTCATTGAAACTAAGAAACGCAAAGAAAATGAGCAAGGGGAAACAGGCTGGGACTGCGGCCGCTGAAACAACCAGCCGAAATAAACGTGCAGACAGAGAGGATGCTGCGCGCTTGCTCTTTTGTGAAGCAGAGCATGATGAAACAGAAACTGTTCAGGAAGCAGGAAACACAGCAAGCGCAACAGGCAGAAGCCTAAAACAAATACTTTTCACATATGAGAAGCTCTTAAAAAGAGAGATCAACCGGTGGTGGGAGGTTTCCTCCCTGAACAACTATATCAAAGTCGGTAGAGTGTCACGAGGACTTCAGATCCTAATTATACCCACGTATGAAAACCCACACCCAAAGTTGCTGGAGGACTGGTCAGGCTTAATGGCTAGCACTTGCAAAAACATGCTGGGACTCTTTTCAAAATATGCAGCAATTGAACTCGAAAAAGTGCTCAAGGAGATTGAACAACAAAGATGAGCTTGACGAACACAGTGCTCAGGGAGAAATTGAAACAGCACTTGACTTGATGGAGGCCAGACTCGAGAAATATGAGGAAGAGATCAAGCAAAAAAAGAAAAGAACATTTCTAAGGGACAAGATTGATTACGCAAGCGGCAGAATACTGACTTTTGGCAGGAAATATGATGGCGCAATCAAGCAATTTAAACAGTTAAACACAGTGTGCCAATAGGAAGCTGCATCCTCTGAGTCGGGCTCTGAGATTTACTCCGACTTGGAAGATCAACCAGAAAATGCAAGCAGTGATATCCCAACATTCAAGCCTCTGGAAGAATATTGTTTTTTACAAACAAGCATGACTTTGAGTGCGAGACCACGCGAGACACGTGGAGCAGGAAGGGGAAGAGGAAGAGGCGCAATCACAAGAGGAAGAGGACAAGGAGGGGAAGAAGAAAGCACAATACATACAATGCCGCATGGGAGGCTAACACAGCAATCCAGACGGAAGTAATGGGTGAGCAAAGCACTACAGTTTTGAACTTATCCTCTCACAAACTAACATTGGCAGAGGAATCTTTATTGGAGCTGGGTCTCTCTTTCTGCCCCTTGGTGAACTTTGATTATAGCAAAACTTGAATTGATGTATTTTTGTTTGTCCGCAAATTGAAACTGATGAAAATGTTTATGATGAAAAAGAAACGTGCCGGTGAGTGCAATCTGACAGAGGGGGGTTGGGAGCTACATGCTTCCAAAAACTTTTCTCTAGAAAATATTGAGGATATGGCACATGCAGTAGAGCTATGTGGGGGTACCACAGAGGGCCTAAGTGAGCGTGAAATGCTAGAACAGATGGGCCTTCTGCTGGGGGGACAACACCTACTAGATTCATACCGAAATCTACTTTTAATCCCAACCCACCACACCATGACTTAGATACCTTCCATGAGGTGGTTATCAGAGACCTCATGAAGATATGGGAGAGGAGCAAAAACCAGCATGTCCACAATCTAACACAGGAACAACGCCGAGCACTGAGCACTTTGAATGCTGACCCGGGGTTTGTAATCAAACCATTGGATAAGGGAGGCAATGTGGTCCTCTGGGACATTAACCTATACCGACAGGAGGCTAATAGACAACTGATTTTTTCAGGGAACTATGTTGGATCTAACAAAGAGGAGTATGCCTCTGCAGTAAGAACTTACCATGAGAGACTGGGACACTGGAGGGGTCAGGGACTGATTGAGGAAGCAGAGTTCAGATTCCTTCTCTCCAAACTTCCTGTTGCACAATGTTTTTACATGCTGCCCAAAGTCCACAAGGCTGACCTTAACCCCCCGGGATGGCCAATAATATCGGCTAATGGCAGCCTCCTGGAAAACCCTTCAATTTTCCTAGATGCATTTCTGTTCCCATATGTCTTGAATCTCCCATCCTATTGCAGGGACAGCACAGACATTATCAATAAGATCAAGGAAATTGTGTAGCAGGAGAACTTTTGGCTTGTAGCGATTGATGTTGTATCACTATACACCTGCATCAAACACACTGATGGCGTACAGTCCTGCAAGCACTTTTTCAGGGACAGATCAGTATTTCTATATGATCAAACTCAGATGTTACTGGATATGTTTACCTTTTGCCTGACTAACAAATTTTTTCTGTTCAAAGACAAGTGGTTCAAACAGCAGGTGGGTACAGCTATGGGAAATTGCTTTGCGCCTAGTTAAGCATGTATGATGATGGGATGGTGAGAGGAGCAAATGTTGTTAACGGATGTGAATGCAGATATGACGAAACACATTGCATTTTACACCAGATACATAGATGATATCTTTATGATCTGGGATGGGTCAATGACAGATCTAACTAAATTACTCAGGGCCCTAGACAACAATAGAGTTAATCTCCGTTTCACGCACAAGTCTGATCAGGTGGAAATTGACTTCCTCGATGTCCATGTCAAAATTATTGAAAACTCACTAACTACTAACTTGTATAGGTAGCCAACTGCAGGGAATAGCATTTTACATGCTAGGAGCCACCATCCGCCAAATTTATAATGGAGTATTCCCTATGCTGTTACGGGCAAAAAGAAATTGCAACTCCCCAGAATCTTTTGAGAAAGAACAGGCTACCATGAAGACCAGATTCAAGGCAAGGGGATATCCTGAAAAAGTCCTATTTACTGTCAGACAGAAAGGAGCTACCAAGGAAAGATCTACTCTATTGGTCAAAAGGCCCCAAAGTAGTAATCCCAGTAACAGCGTTAGGATGATGACCACATACAATGTGGAGGCAGGGGCAGTGCGTGAAACTCTCAAGAAACACTGGCACTTAGTGAAGAATGATCAGATCATAGGACCCTCCATGACTGCACAACCACAAGTAACCTATAGAAAAGCACGCTCCCTGAGGGATATGTTGGTCCGAAGCTACATGGGGGGCACGAAGAAGTAAACCTGGATACAGCAATAAAAGGGCTTCTTTAAGTGTGGCAAATGCGAAGCCTGTGGGACAAGCAGAAATATAAAAACGTATCCACTACCCACAGGCAAACGAGAACCATAACGAAATTCATGAACTGTAACACAGACTTTTGTGTATATGGAATTGTGTGCCCGTGTTCCATGATGTATGTTGGTAGCACGATCTTTCCCATGGAAAAGCACATTTTGGAACACATGAGAGCACTAAATAATGTTGATCTGAATTACTCGACTGCACGAACCTGGGTGAGATACCACGACAAAGATGTTAAATGCTTCTATTTTCTTTGGCATTGACAGGGTTCCGGTGAACCCAAGAGGGGGAGACCGCAAAAAACAACTCAGAATTCTGGAGTCCCAGTACATCGTCATGCTAGAGACTAAGAACCCTTTTGGGTTGAACGAGGATGAGGAACTACATGTCCACATTGGATGGGTACCCAACCTTTTTCTATCCCTGCTGCTCTCGCTGTGATACTGATTTTCTCTGCATTTGCTGTGTCTTCAGGGAGGGGGATCCCCACTCAGACGCAGCACTACCAGGTTGAGAAATTTCACATGGAGCATAGTCCACACCTGCATAGTGTGAGGTAACACTATGTAACCCACTTGGATTATGAATTTGAACTCTGCTGCGTACAAGTATGACAACTTAATTAGGACTGGTATGCCCCATTGAAAACCAACTACCCCTTGCTCTCCTTTGTTGTCTAGTTTTATTTAGTTTTTTGTTTGCACCACACACACACAACTATCACTGGTCACCTTTTTGTAAGTGAGGCTCCCCTGTAGATAACCTCCCTCACTCTCTTAAGAAAGATTTCCCTATTTTCTCATGGTTTTAAAGACACATGTAGGGTAGCTGGCTGGTAGGAGTCGGGACAACTATCTCTTGGTCGTGCCCGGAATCACTCTTTCTAAGGACCCCGTGCAGCGTTTTCCTCTGATATACACCCACGGCCACTTGGCCTAGAATGAGCATGCTGACTATGACTGTTTGACCACTAATGTGAGAATCAAAAAGTTCTAAATGATGTTATGTATTTAAGGTTACACAAAGAGTGTGTTGCAACGATACTCTGGCTAAGATAATTAGATAAACAACAAAAGAGTGACTCACCATGGCGCAAATTAAGTAGTGAAAAGATAGACTCTGAAAATTGCAGCCAAATATAAACTCTAGACCAAAAAACAGGATACAAAAAGGGTGTGTGTAAACAGTGGGATAGACCTTTTGTTAAAAGGAACCCTCACTCACCAACATGGTTGGTGACATGCTTCATCATTGGGTTCCACCAAGCAGACAGAGTGTCTCCTTGGTATGCTACCACGCCTGACTTACAGCGAGCTGGTTGTTATTGGACGTGTGAAGTGGTGCCCAAAATAGTGAATGGTGAGTTAAAAGATAGCGAGCTGATACCAACACTAATTTTAATATAGGGCCAGCCAACTGTCATTAAAACATAGGTGAATAGGACACTAGTGGTTGTGAATTTGAACCAAATGTGTCCTTGAATAGGTAAAAAGTTCGACATGTTTCTACTTAGTGCTTAACTCAGCAAAGCTTTCATCAGGACCAAGTGCAAAACCCCAGGTGGTGTACGCACGCTAAGGCGTACCCTAACCTTGGGGGTGTAGGTGTGTGTATTGGTAAAACTCACGGTACGCGGCACAAACGAAAGCGGAAGTGAGTCAAATAGGTTGCCTGTGGGGAGTCGCAGAGATGAAAATATTTCTCGGTGTGAAGAAAAACCCCTGCCGCTGAGCCCAGGAAGTTTAGAACTTTCACTTCCTTTAGCTGAGGTCCTTGGAAATACCAGGAGAGCCCAGAAGGGTAGAATTGTGCATTCGCTTTGGTCACACCCGTGAGAGTAAGGCATTACAAATAATGTGTTTTTCGAGGTCCTATTCTTTAAGAGGACATTGTCACCCAATGTATAGCCTTTCCCGATGCCATCATTGTTTTTTAAAAAACACGTTTTACTTCTAACAATCGGAGCTCCGATTAAAGGGTATATTGCGAAATAGGACTGGGACTATTTAAATATTTGCATATTTACCCGAATCCATTGCGGACAGTGGGGACCTATTTATGGCAATTGTGTGACACATCTGAATGCCCTCTTGATGGAACCAAAGTAAACAAGCATTGAAAATGCAATAGGTCTCGCCCTCGTTTAAGTTAAAGCAATTCTGTTTGTAATTAGGTGGCTTTTTAGCTTTGTTTTTATTACTGTTTTTCAAACTTTCATGTACATAACATGCATATGTATGCATAAATGTATATGTATATGTATACATGCATTTATATTTGTATTTATATAGATATGCACATTTTATATATGTTTATATATGTATGTATATATATATATATATATACATATATATATATATATATACACACACACATACATATATATAAATATAAGTAAGGTGCCCTTTGGCCTCCTGACAATTAGGGACAGGCCGAAATGCATATAGAGTGCTTCTGGGCATTCCCCCGTGTGGCCTCAGCTCTTTCTTCTGGAGGAGGTTTGGTGATATTTTTCACATCAACTGGCGACGTGATCTGGGACCCCGATTCACAAGTTGGCGGCGACCAAGCTGGTAGCTGCATACGCAGCACTGTATGGACTCCGAGGTATTGGAAGGTCCGCGGCCCGCCTCCCGATGCAAGCATCTGAGGAAGGCCAGACAGGCCGAAATGCATTGTGCCATTTTTCAAATAAAGTGTTTTTTGACATTCCCCCGTGAGGCCTCAGCTCTTTCTTCTGGAGGAGGTTTGGTGATATATAAATGCATATATATGCATATATATGTGCATATGTGTGCGTGAAGAGAGAGGTAGAGAGGCTAGAGGTGTAGAGGTAGAGATGTAGAGGTAGGGAGGTAGAGGTAGAGAGGTAGAAAGTAGTAGAGAGTGAGTGATAGAGAGGAGAGAGTAGAGAGTGAGTAGTAGAGAGTAGTAGGGAGAGTAGCAGAGAGTGAGTAGTAGAGTGAGTAGTAGAGAGTGAGTAGTAAAGAGTGAGAAGTAGAGAGTAGTAGAGAGTGAGTAGTAGAGAGTGAGTAGTAGAGAGTAGAAGCGAGTGAGAAGTAGAGAGTGAGTAGTAGAGAGTAGTAGATAGTGAGTAGCAGAGAGTGAGTAGCAGAGAGATAGTGGAGAGAGTAGTAGAGAGTGAGTAGTAGAGTGTAGTAGACAATAAGTAGTAGAGAGTAGTAGAGAGTGAGTAGTAGAGAGTGAGTAGTAGAGGGTGAGTAGTAGAGACAGAATAGTAGAGAATGAGTAGTAGAGAGTAGTAGAGATTAAGTAGTAGAGAGTGAGTAGTAGAGAGTGTGTAGTAGAGAGAGAGTAGTAGAGTAGTAGAGAGTGAGTAGTAGAGTAGTAGAGAGTGAGTAGTAGAGTAGTATAGAGTTAGTAGAGAGTGAGTAGTAGAGAGTAGTAGAGAGTGAGTACTAGAGAGTGAGTAGTAGAGAGAGTAGTAGCGTCCTAGAGAGTGAGTAGTAGACAATAGTAGAGAGCAAGTAGTAGAGAGTGAGTAGTAGAGAGTGAGTAGTAGAGAGAGCAGTAGAGTCAGTAGTAGAGACAGTAGTAGAGAGTTAGTAGTATAGTGAGTAGTAGAGAGTAGTAGAGAGCAAGTAGTAGTGAGTAGTAGAGAGTAAGTAGTAGAGAGTGAGTAGTAGAGAGTCAGAAGTTGAGAGTGAGTAGTAGAGAGTGAGTAGTAGAAAGTGAGTAGTAGAGAGTAGTAGACAGTGGGTAGCAGAGAGTAGTAGAGTGACTAGTAGAGAGTGAGTAGTAGAGAGTAGTAGAGAGTGAGTAGTAGAGAGAGAGTAGTAGATAGTGAGTAGTAGAGAGTAGTAGAGAGTAAGTAGTAGAGAGTGGGTAGTAGACAGTGAGTAGTAGAGAGTGAGTAGTAGAGAGTAGTAGAGAGTGAGTAGTAAAGTGAGTTGTAGAGAGTAGTAGAGAGTGAGTAGTAGAGTGAGTAGTAGAGAGCAAGTAGTAGAGAGTGTGTAGTAGAGAGTGAACAGTAGAGTAGTAGAGAGCGAGTAGTAAAGAGAGTAGTAGAGAGTGAGTAGTAGAGTGAGTAGTAGAGAGCAGCAGAGAGCGAGTAGTAGAGAGCAAGTAGTAGAGAGTGAGTAGTAGGGAGTGAGTAGTAGCGAGTTTTAGAGAGTGAGTAGTAGAGAGAGAGTAGTAGAGAGTGAGTAGTAGAGAGTAGTAGAGTGTGTAGTAGAGAGATAGTAGTAGACAGTAGTAGAGAGTGAGTAGTAGAGTAGTAGAGAGTGAGTAGTAGAGAGAGTAGTAGAGAGTAGTAGAGTAGTAGAGAGTGAGTAGTAGAGAGAGTAGTTGAGTAGTAGAGAGTGAGTAGTAGAGACCGAGTAGTAGAGAGTGAGTAGTGGAGAGTGAGTAGTAGAGACTAGTAGAGAGCGAGTAGTAGAGAGTCAGTAGTAGAGCATGAGTAGTAGAGAGTGAGTAGCAGATATTGAATAGTGGAGAGTGAGTAGTAGAGAGCGAGTAGTAGAGAGTGAGTAGTAGAGAGTAGTAGAGTGAGTAGTAGATAGTGAGTAGTAGAGAGTAGTAGAGAGTGAGTAGTAGAGTAGTAGAAAGTGAATGGTAGAGAGTAGTAGAGTGAGTAGTAGAGAGTGAGTAGTAGAGAGTGAGAAGTAGAGAGTAGTAGTAGAGAATAGTAGAGAGTAAGTAATAGAGAGTGAGAAGTAGAGAGTAGTAGCAAGTGAGTAGTAGAGAGAGAGTAGAATCGAGTGAGTAGTAGAGAGTGAATAGTTGAGAGTAGTAGAGAGTAAGTAGTGGAGAGATGGTAGTAGAGAGTAGTAGTACACAGTGAGTAGTAGAGAGTAGTAGAGAAGTAGAGACTGAGTAATAGAGAGTGAGTAGTGGAGAGTAGCAGAGTAGTAGAGAGTGGGTAGTAGAGAATGAGTAGTAGAGAGAGTAGTAGAGTAGTAGAGAGTAGTCAGTCAGTGTCAGTCAGTATCAGTCAGTCAGTGTCAGTCAGTCAGTGTCAGTCAGTCAATAATATGAGGGAATCAATTCAGTAAGCCTTAAGGTTTTCTTTCTTGCTTTTATTCAAAGTCTTCATACAAAGTGTGGCTACGCTTTGTATGAAGACTATGAATAAAAGCAAGAAAGACAACTTTAAGGCTTACTGAATTGATTCCCTCATATTATTGATTTGATAATTATTGTTACTGTGTACTGTGTGGGGTGCTGAACCATTGTGTTTTATTGTAAAAGTGTCTTTGGGCATTGCTCTTGGAAGTCTAGGGGTATGTGGCTTCAGGTTTCTGGCACCCCCAAAAATAAATAGACCACAAAACATTGGACGAGTGCAGTCATTTTTTGCCCTATACCCCTCTTCTGGTAGTGTTAAGTGTCAGTCAGTCAGTGTAAGTCAATCAGTGTCAGTCAGTGTCAGTCAATCAGTGTCAGTCAGTGTCAGTCAACCAGTGTCAGTCAGTATCAGTCAGTGTCAGCCAGTCAGTGTCCGTCAATCAGTGTCAGTCAATCAGTGGCAGTCAGTGGCAGTCAGTCAGTGGCGGTCAATCAGTGACAGTCAGTGTCAATCAGTCAGTGTCAGTCAGTCAGTATCAGCCAGTCAGTGTCAGCTAGAGCCGCTCTGCTGACCTGGTTCTCTGAAATGAAAAGAAATGAATGAAATGAAAAAGGATTCATAAAGCGCATGGCTGCCCGGGAGCGTCTCAGCGCTTCTCTGACTCTAAAGCAGCTCTGCTGACCTGGTTCTCTGGCTCTAAAGCAGCTCTGCTGACCTGGTTCCCTCCCTCTAAAGCAGCTCGGCTGACTTGGTTTCTCTGGCTCTACAGCAGGTCTGCTGACCTGGTTCTCTGGCTGTAGAACAGCTCTGTTGACCTAGTTCTTAGGCTTTAGAGCAGCTCTGCTGATCTGCTTCTCTGGCTCTACAACAGCTCTGCTGACCTTGTTCTCTGGCTCTAAAGCAGCTCTGCTGACCCAGTTCTATGGCTCTAAAGCAGTTCTGCTGACATGGTTCTCTGGCTCTAGAGCAGCTCTGCTGACCTTGTTCTCTCCCTCTAGAGCAGCTCTGCTGACCTGGTTCTCTCCCTCTAAAGTAGCTCTACTGACCTGGTTTCTCTGGCTCTACAGCAACTCTGCTGACCTTGTTCTATGGCTCTAGAGCGGCTCTGCTGGCCTGGTTCTCTGGCTCTAAAGCAGGTCTGCTGATCTGGTTCTATGGCTCTAAAGCGCTCTGTTGACTTGGTTCTCTAGCTCTAGAGCAGCTCTGCTGACCTGGTTCTCTGGCGCTAAAGCAGCTCTGCTGACCTGGTACTCTCCCTCTAAAGCAGCTCTGCTGACCTGGTTTCTCTGGCTCTACAGCAGCTCTGCTGACCTGGTTCTCTGACTCTAGAGCAGCTCTGCTGACCTAGTTCTTAGGCCCTAGAGCAGCTCTGTTGGCCTGGTTCTCTCCCTCAAAAGCATCTCAGCTGACCTGGTTCTCTGGCTCTAAAGCAGCTCTGCTGACCTGGTTCTCTCCCTCTAAAGAAGCTCTGCTGACCTGGTTCTCTCGCTCCAAAGCAGCTCTACTGACCTGGTTTCTCTGGCTCTACAGCAGCTCTGCTGACCTGGTTCTCTGGCTCTAGAGCAGCTCTGCTGGCCTGGTTCTCTGGCTCTAAAGCAGCTCTGCTGACCTGGTTCTCTCACTCCAAATCAGCTCTACTGACCTGGTTTCTCTGGCTCTACAGCAGCTCTGCTGACTCGGTTCTCTGGCTCTAGAGCAACTCTGCTGACCTGATCTTAGGCTCTAGAGCAGCTCTGCTGACCTGGTTCTCTGGCTCTAAAACAGCTCTGCTGACCTGGTTCTATGGCTCTTAAGCAGCTATGATGACCTGGTTCTCTCCCTCTATAGCAGCTTGGCTGACCTAGTTTCTCTGCCTCTAGAGCAGCTCTGTGGACCTGGTTCCCTGGCTCTAAAGCAGCTCTGCTGACCTAGTTCTATGGCTCTACAGCAGCTCTGCTGACCCGGTTATCTGGCTCTAGAGCAGCTCTGCTGACCTGGATCTTAGGCTCTAGAGCAGCTCTGCTGACCTGGTTCTCTGGCTCTAAAGCAGCTCTGATGACCTGGTTCTCTCCCTCTAAATCAGCTCTGCTGACCTGGTTCTCTGCCTCTAGAGCAGCTCTGCTTACCTGGTTCTATGGTTCTAAAGCAGCTCTGCTGACCTGGTTCTCTGGCTCTAGAGCAGCTCTGCTGACCTGGTTCTCTGGCTCTAAAGCAGCTCTGATGACCTGGTTCTCTCCCTCTAAATCAGCTCTGCTGACCTGGTTCTCTGCCTCTAGAGCAGCTCTGCTGACCTGGTTCTATGGCTCTAAAGCAGCTCTGCTGACCTGGTTCTCTGGCTCTGGAGCAGCTCCGCTGACCTAGTTCTCTGGCTCTAAAGCAGCTCTGATGACCTGGTTCTCTCCCTCTAAAGCAGCTCGGCTGACCTAGTTTCTCTGCCTCTAGAGTAGCTCTGTGGACCTGCTTCCCAGGCTGTAAAGCAGCTCTGCTGACCTGGTTCTATGGCTCTAATGCAGCTCTGCTGACCTGGTTCTCTGGCTCTAGAGCAGCTCTGCTGACCTGGTTCTCTGGCTCTAAAGCAGTTCTGCTGACTTGGTTCTCTCCCTCTAAATGAGCTCTGCGGACCTGGTTTCTCTGGCTCTACAGCAGCTCTGCTGACCTATTTCTCGGCCTCTAGAGCAGCACTGCTGACCTGAGTCTCTGGCTCTAGAGCAGCTCTGCTGACCTGGGTCTCTGGCTCTAGAGCAGCTCTGCTGACCTGGTTCTCTGGCTCTAAAACAGCTCTACTGACCTGGTTGTCTCCCTCTAAAGAGCTCTGCTGACCTGGTTCTCTGGCTCTAAAGCAGTTCTGCTGACTTGGTTCTCTCCCTCTAAATCAGCTCTGCGGACCTGGTTTCTCTGGCTCTAAAGCAGCTCTGATGACCTGGTTCTCTCCCTCTAAATCAGCTCTGCTGACCTGGTTCTCTGCCTCTAGAGCAGCTCTGCTTACCTGGTTCTATGGTTCTAAAGCAGCTCTGCTGACCTGGTTCTCTGGCTCTAGAGCAGCTCTGCTGACCTGGTTCTCTGGCTCTAAAGCAGCTCTGATGACCTGGTTCTCTCCCTCTAAATCAGCTCTGCTGACCTGGTTCTCTGCCTCTAGAGCAGTTCTGCTGACCTGGTTCTATGGCTCTAAAGCAGCTCTGCTGACCTGGTTCTCTGGCTCTGGAGCAGCTCCGCTGACCTAGTTCTCTGGCTCTAAAGCAGCTCTGATGACCTGGTTCTCTCCCTCTAAAGCAGCTTGGCTGACCTAGTTTCTCTGCCTCTAGAGTAGCTCTGTGGACCTGCTTCCCAGGCTGTAAAGCAGCTCTGCTGACCTGGTTCTATGGCTCTAATGCAGCTCTGCTGACCTGGTTCTCTGGCTCTAGAGCAGCTCTGCTGACCTGGTTCTCTGGCTCTAAAGCAGTTCTGCTGACTTGGTTCTCTCCCTCTAAATCAGTACTGCGGACCTGGTTTCTCTGGCTCTACAGCAGCTCTGCTGACCTATTTCTCGGCCTCTAGAGCAGCACTGCTGACCTGAGTCTCTGGCTCTAGAGCAGCTCTGCTGACCTGGGTCTCTGGCTCTAGAGCAGCTCTGCTGACCTGGTTCTCTGGCTCTAAAACAGCTCTACTGACCTGGTTGTCTCCCTCTAAAGAGCTCTGCTGACCTGGTTCTCTGGCTCTAAAGCAGTTCTGCTGACTTGGTTCTCTCCCTCTAAATCAGCTCTGCGGACCTGGTTTCTCTGGCTCTACAGCAGCTCTGCTGACCTATTTCTTGGCCTCTAGAGCAGCACTGCTGACCCGAGTCTCTGGCTCTAGAGCAGCTCTGTTGACCTGGGTCTCTGGTTCTAGAGCAGCTCTGCTGACCTGCTTCTTAGGCTCTGGAGCAGCTCTGCTGACCTGGTTTCTCTGGCTTTACAGCAGCTCTGCTGACCTTGTTCTATGGCTCTAAATCAGCTCTGCTGACCTGGTTATCTTGCTCTACAGCAGCTCTGCTGACCTGGGTACCTGGCTTTACAACAGCACTGCTGACCTGTTCTATGGTTCTAAAGCTGCTCTGCTGACCTGTTCCATGGCTCTAAAGCAGCTCTTTCCACTCCTACAATCATCAAAAGCATGTCCTTATCTAATCACTCTGCTGAAACATAAGTGCTTATAAACGTATCCTGCTGTCAACTACTAGCACTCTAGGAACCCAGTCACTGTCTATGCACTTGCAGAATCACTCAAGCATTGAGACAAGCAGTGGTACAGTTAAATGTGCACAATGTATGTGGTCACTTGACCCCTTGCAGACTACTGAGTCAGTCCTGCAAAAGTCCAGGTAATAGTCACACTTGTCTGGAATCACACTGTGAGTCTGTGTCCACTCCTACAATCATCCCGACAGAAGCATGTTTTTACCTAATTACTCTGCTGAAACATAAGCGCTTATAAACTTATCCTGCTGTCAACTACTAGCACTCTAGGAACCCAGTCACTGTCTATGCATTTGCAGAATAACTCGGGCATTAAGACAAGCAGTGGTAAGTCAAATGTGCACAATGTATGCAGTCCCGTAACCCATTGCAGACTACTGAGTCAGTCCTGCAAAAGTCCAGGTAATAGTCATGCTTGTCTGGAATCACACTGTGAGTCTGTGTCCACTCCTACAAACATCCTGACAGAAACATGTCCTTTTCTAATCACTCTGCTGAAACATAAGCGCTTATAAACGTATCCTGCTGTCAACTACTAGTTCTCTAGGAACCCAGTCACTGTCTATGCACTTGCAGAATGACTCAGGCATTGAGACAAGCAGTGGTACAGTCAAATGTGCACAATATAAGGTCCCTTAATTCCTTGCAGACTACTGAGTCAGTCCTGCAAAAAGTCCAGGGAATAGTCATGCTTGTCTGGAATCACACTGTGAGTCTAAGTCCTCTCCTACAATCATCCTGACAGAAGCATTTCCTTATGTAATCACTCTGCTGAAACATAAGCACTTATAAACTTATCCTGCTGTCAACTACTAGCACTCTAGGAACCCAGTCACTGTCTATGCACTTGCAGAATGAATCAGGTATTGAGACAATACCTAAGCACTTATAAATTAAATGAGCACTCTGTTTGCAGCACTGTCATCATTCTAGTTACTAGTGATGTTCTTATAGAATGACCTAGGCACCAACACGAGTACATGTACCATATTCTGTGCACAATCCCTACAAACCTCTATGCAAATACATACTATTGGTACACCCCACTAAATACTGAAGTAGTACTCATGCAGTCTAGGATACCTCCTGTCAGTCTCATGCAGTTTGTCAATCAGCCATCCAGCACTATCAGCTTGATTCATGAAGCTAAATTGCGCTCGCAATAGCTGCGAGAATGCTATCGCGGGCGCAATTTCCCTAATCGGTATTCACCACGAAAATAGCGAATTCGCTAACACAGAATTGCAAAATCGCTAAAAGATTCGCAGAATCCCGGCAGTAGACCAGTTGCGAATCGGAAATAGCGAGAAATCACGGATTCTGCTAAAAAATAGCGAAATCGCAATTTCCTCGCAATCGGGATTCATGAAAAATCGCAATTAGCGAAAAAACCCAAAATCGCATTTTGCGAGGCGCAATTTAAGGACAACCCAAAGCGGTGGTAACCATCAAACCCATAGTAAAAAAAAAATTGAAAACCGTTGGCCAATCAGCAACTGGTGCTGGCCTGACCAAACACACTTAAGGAGAAGCAGCATCAGCATAAGGAGTGTCACAATGCCAGTAATGTACATGGTGGTCAGGCGGCGAAGGCTACAGCGAGCAGCACGGAGGAGACGCAGAATCCAAGCCAGGATATTCCGCCAGCGGGTCACCCTGCTGGGCCAAACCAGAGAGCAAATATACGCAAAGTACCGCCTGAATGGGGCAATGATCATCAAGCTAATTAAGGACCTTGACCCCCTGATGCAGCACCCAAGTAGCTCATGCCCATGAGCTCTCTGTTCTACTGGACCTTCAGGCCCCCGACTTGCTATTCCTAACGGAAACATGGTTCTGCGATGACTCCCTCCCTGCCCTCTTGGCTACACTTCCAACGCCATATTACGCGATCCGCGCTGATCGCTTAAATGGCAGAGCCGGGGGCGGGGTGGCGGTCATTGCTCGAACCGACTTCCCATTCCAAACCTTATCCCTACCAGATATTGCTACTACGGAGTATCTAGCCATCCGTACCACTTCCATCTCACCCCCACTTACCTGTATACTCATCTATCGTCCCCCTCAATCCCCGCTATCATTTCTCACGGACTTTCTAGAAGTCTTAGCTACAGCTACAGTTAACAATTCTTCCATTTTGCTCTTGGGTGATTTTAATTTTTGGCCCTCTGACCCAGCGGAATGTTCATCTTCCAAAGAATTTTCAGAAACTCTTCACTCTCTTAATTTCATTCCTCATATTCACTCTCCAACTCACATCAAGGGTCATACACTTGACCAGATTTGGTCTCTTAATTGCCCAGTAGAGTCCCCTTCTGTCTTGCCCTGCACTTGGTCTGACCATCATTTGATTTCTTTTTCTCTCCCCATCCACCCCCAGGTCAAACCCTCACTCCCAAAAAACATCTGGGTGCGAGCATGGGGCCGAGTGGACCCGGATAGTCTAGTTTCCTCACTTGCCACTTCCCTTCCCTTTCTGGAAAACCTGCCTACTCACTCCCAGATCACAGCCATTGGTCAATGGCTCTCTACAGGTAGTGACTCTGTTGCCCCCCTGAAGCGGGTCTCTACCAAACGAGAGAAGGATGCCAACAAGTGGTTCAACCAAGATCTTAAAACCACTAAACTAGCGGTCCGCCGCGCGGAGCGAGCCTGGAGGAAAAATTATTGCCCACTTCTGCGACTAGAGTTCATCAACATCTTGGCTCTCTACAAAAAAAACATCTTGGAGGCGAAAACCATCTACTTTTCCTCCAAAATACTCGCAGCTGAAAACAAATCGAAGTAAATCTTTTCGATTATCCATAACTTGGCATTCTCGGACAGAACCTCCCTCAAACCTACCCCTTCACTGGATCTCTGTCACTCCCTCAATCACTTCTTTATCCAAAAAATTGCTATTATCAAAGCCAATATCCCCGCTCCTTCCCCTTCCTTTGTGGACCCACAGTGCCCTCCCCCCAAGGCACATCTCACTGCCTTTCCACCTCTTACTCAAGAATCTCTGACTGCCATAATCCCACTTGTCAAATCTGGTTCCCCTCTGGATCCCTGCCCGGCCCATATTCTTCGTCACATCTTCCTTAGCTGTCCTGACCCCCCTCTCCACGCTCTTAATAGTTCTCTCTCTCAGGGCGTGGTACCTGAATCACTCAAATCTGCCGTCATCGTCCCCATATTGAAAAAACCGGGCGCTGATCCCTCAGTTCCAGCCAATTTCCGTCCCATCTCTCTCCTGCCGTTTCTGGCGAAAGTTCTCGAGCGCCATGTTACTTCTGCCTTGAGCTCTTTCGTGGAGAAGAACGGGGTCCTTGCCCCCCGCCAGGCTGGGTTTCGCCCCGCACACTCTACGGAGTCCGTAGTACTTTCGGTCCTTGACAACCTCAGGGAGGGTATGGACACCAATCAACCTCAGGCCTTAGTCCTCCTCGATCTCTCAGCCGCTTTTGACACGGTGGATCATTCCATCCTGCTCTCCCGTGTCGGGGCGGCGGGGATCGGGGGTACGGCTCTGGTCTGGCTGTCCTCCTTCCTGAGGGACCGCACCCAGGCTGTCCGACTGGGTGACTTCACTGCGGACTTCCGTAATGTTCAGTGCGGGGTTCCCCAAGGCTCCTCCCTTTCCCCCCTCTTATTCAACCTATACATTTCCCCTCTTATTTTTTCACTGCAACAAATGGAGGTCGCCGTATTTAATTATGCGGACGACCTCCAGCTTGTCTTTAACCTCTCTTCTTCCCCTGACTCTGCTCTCAACTTTCAAACCATCATGATCCACATCCGGGACTGGATGAACCACAATCATCTCAAACTCAACCCAGACAAAACAGAGCTGTTGTTGACGGGTGGTTCATCCAGCCCCTGGTCCCCCTTCTTTTGGCCCCCTTCCCTTGGTCCCCCGCCTGTCCCCTCGACCTCAGTAAAAACTCTTGGCATCAAGCTTAACTCCCAACTCACCCTTCACTCCCAGGTCAGCTCTGTGGTTTCCTCTTCCTTTCTGGCACTGCGTACCATACGCAAGGTGTCCCGTTTTTTTTCATTTGATGCACTTAAACTGATTACCCTTGCCATGGTCGTGTCCCGCCTGGATTACGGCAACGCCCTATATGCAGGTATCCCTGCATATAGTCTTCGGCGGTTGCAGCAGATCCAAAACCAGGCGGCGCGCCTGGTGTTTAAACTCCCTAAATCCCATCATGTCACTCCCCTTCTGAAATCCCTACACTGGCTCCCGGTCTGTGCCCGTGTCCAGTTCAAGCTTGCCTCTATCACCTTTCAGGCTCGACTGGGCACGGCCCCGGCTTTCATTTCATCTGAAATTATTCCCTATGTTCCCACTAGGGAACTGCGGTCCTCTACCCTATCACTTCTCACGGTCCCACGGTTCCGGAGGAAGAAATGGGGAGGCTCTAAGTTCGCGACCCTCGCCCCGATCTTCTGGAACTCACTGCCTTTGGAGCTCAGAGCCTCTACCTCGTACCTACTGTTCCGGAAACAGCTTAAGGCACATCTTTTTGCAAAATTTCTTAACTAACTCCCCCAGCTTCTCCCCCCATGTTTAGCTCTCTGTCAGTCTAGCGCCATGAAACCGCTGGTCTACGTGCGCTCTATAAATATTTTTAAATAGAAATAGAAATAGAAAATAGACCCAACAAGGCAGACCAATGCTGTGCCAACACATGTCCAGGTATTGTGTAACCTGCACCTCCTGGCCTCCGGGAGCTTCCAGGGGATAGTTGCGGCTGCTGGGGGGATATCCCAGCCCACCATGTCCCGCTGCCTAGGGAGTTTCCTTGACGCAATGCTGACCCAGCTACACCACCACATCAAATTTCCAACAAGCCAACAGGAATTGGATGAGACCAAGCTTCAATTCTACAATGTCGTGCATTTCCCACACGTGATAGGATGCATTGACTGTACCCACATCCACATCTGCCCACCAGCTGCAACGGAGTACATGTACCGCAATCGCAAGTCCTACCACTCCCTCAACATCCAGATGGTCTGCAATACTAAGACATACATCACGGACATAGTGGCACAGTACCCGGGGAGTACACATGACTCATTCATATTCCGGCACAGCGGCCTCCACATGACTGGCCAGGGGAGACTTCGGGGAAGGACACCTACTTGGTAAGTACACTTTGCCCACAATGTCACACTGCGATGAAGTAGCTGCGCTGCACAGGCACTCACCCTCTGCTCCTCTCATTCAGGTGACAGTGGCTACGCCCTGCGTGAATACCTCCTCACCCCATACCTCAACCCTGCTACACCACAGCAACGGCGTTACAACGTATCACACATACGCACAAGGAATTGCATTGAGAGGACTTTTGGGCTACTGAAGAGCAGATTCTGCATACTTCACAAGACAGGTGGGGCCATGTACTACAGTCCGGATGTGTGCTGCCGCATTGTGGCTGTGTGTACAATACTACACAACATTGCTACCAAGCGCCGGATACCTGTAGACATCTCTGGCAGTGAATCGGAAGGGGATGACCGGCCACCTGCACATGTGCGCCATGCACGCGGGGAGAACCCAGCTGAAGGCCACAGACGCCGCAACCACATCACAATGATTAGTTTCTAGTGCACCCTCTCCCCTCACCCAACAAATCACAATTGCATGCAAAATGAAATAATGACAGAACGCCAATGTGTGATGCTATAATAAATATTATTGTTTGATTCACAATAATAGTGCAAGTTGCCATCCTTCCTATGCAATCAGTATTGCCCCATACTGCTGCGTCCAATACACAGGGCAGGCTTAAAGTCTTCAGCCTGTGCCTGTAAAAGTACATGTCAGTCAGGTGCGCCTCCGGCGCGAAGCACCCAAGCGCCTCTCCGGCTCCTCCTCAGCCACCACACGTGACCCTGCAGTGGGCCTGGTGCTACGTCTCAACACCCCTACCTGTGAGGCAGACTGGCTGCTCACACTTGAGGTGCCCTCGCTGGCATCGTCCCCCCCGACATTGGCAGGTAGAGCGGGATGAAGTGCCATAACGGCAGTGGTGAGGTGCTCTAATACCCTGGCCACATCCTCGCAGCATTGAATTAGCTGCTGCTGCTGTGCCAGGGACCGTCGCGATAGCTGCGACGTGGCATTCCCGATCACGTAGTTCGATCGAGTGTAAGCCGACAGCCGCGTCAGTAGCTGCCGGTGGCGGCGGCGGGCCGTGTTGCGCTGGGATATCAGAGCAGATGTGTTGGCCTCCATGGCTGCCGTCATGCGGTCCTTCCTCTCCCCCACACCTGCCACATTGCGGCCAATATTGTACAGCTGCATCTGTATGGCCCCTTGCCGGCGAGCCTGCAGCTGGTGAATGCGTAGCATTCTACGCTCTATACTCATGCTCGGCAAGCGCACTTCCATCCCCCTCCTGGCGCTGGGTGCATTGTTCTGCAGGCGAGCCCTGCCACGCCTGCTGGCTGGCCACAGTGGGTGGCCGCTGTGTCACCGCTGTCGCTGGACCTGATGTGGATGCTCCAGCTGCTGGTGGAGTTGAGCTAGGCGTAGATGGTGCGCCAGATGGTGGAGGCACAGATGTCGTGGGCCTGGCTGCAGGGGTTGGTGCTGCGCCAGACGGTGGAGGCACAGATGTCGTGGGCCTGGCTGCAGGGGTTGGTGCTGCGCCAGACGGTGGAGGCACAGATGTCGTGGGCCTGGCTGCAGGGGTTGGTGCTGCGCCTGTTGGTGCAGGCTGTGTTGGTAACGGTACCTCCTCGACATCCAGTGCTTGCTCATCGATGAGCAGCCTGTCACTGTCGCTGCTGTCTGCGCCACCTGTGAGGGGAAGTGGACGTTCATTAGTTGCATGTATCTGTCACACGTGCAGTTGCTAGATGCATGCTGGATGACATTCCCTGACTGGCTGTGGCATTGCGTACTTTGGAACCTGTCTGGCTGCATTGGGGTACTTGTATATTGTGGCCACACTACATGTCCCACAATGCTTTAGGGCATTACCTAATGTGCACCGATGGCATGACTTTGGAACATTATGGGAGGCTATAGGGTCATGGCCATTCATAGGGGACAGGGTCGCAGTCGCATGCCACTTACCTTGGCTCTCTTGGGTGGGGCGGGATGAGTCCAATCTGGTGACTCCAATGCATGTCTCGGCCTCCAATGTGTCTTAGACGCGATCCTCCATGGGGGTGTTTGGAGGGACTGTAGGTCCTCCCCCTCCAGTGGCCAGGGACTCTCCCAGCCTCTCAGCAACCTTCTCCTTGGCACGACCTCGGAGGTCGTACCACCTCTTCTTTAGTTCTTCAAGTGACCTGTCGGCCACGCCCACGGAGTTCACTGTGGCCGCTATCCCGACCCAGATCCTGCGCTTCTCCTGCTCAGGCACCCTCCTTGACTCTCTCCCAAACAGTTTGGAGTGGTTCTCCACCACCCCTTCGATGAGGTGCTCCAACTCCTGTTCGAAGAACTTCAGTTTTCTCTTGCGCCCGGTGTTGCTGGGCCCAGGTACTGCCTCCTCAGCCATTGCTGCATGGGAATTGGAAGTGGTATTCAAAGTTTGCAGGTGTCCTTGCAGGAGCTGACTCTGTTGCTGCCTCGAGGTCTGCCTCACTGTGGTGAAAGGGGGTGGGAACTGGCAGCTTCCTGGTTGTGGTGTCATCACTGTGCTCAAAATGCGACTTCCCGTTTTCCCGATCTCGCGATTTTGCGCTCTCGCATTTTGCGATCTCGCATTTAGCGATATCGCTATTTGCGATATCGCAAATCCTACACGGATGTTGCCGAAAATAGCGATTATTCTGCAATTTTCAATAATCGCAAACGCTTTTTGCGGCCGCGTGCAAATCGCATTTTTTTCTCGCAAAAATTCATGAATACCGATCTGCGATTTCTAAATTGCGATTCACAGTTAATCGCAATTTGAGAATCGCAGATTCCGGTTTTCAGGAATCAGGCTGTATGTTCTTATTGTATCACTCTGCCAATACCTAAGCACTTATGGGGCAGATTTACAAGTCGCCTACGCCACCAGTACGTCACTTTCTGTAACGTAGTGATGGCACTGGGGACTCCTCCATATTTACAAGGAGAGGAAAAGCCACCCTGCGTTGCTTTTACTCTCCTTGAAAATACGACCCATTCAAATGCAGCACTTACGTTGAAGGGGCGTTCCATGGGTGTTGCTGTGTCTGTTTCCACACAACACCCATGGAATAACACATCTCAAAACTTACGAGAAAGTGTAAATCTGTCGATACGTGTGAATGTTGCACCACCCTAGAGGTGGTGTAGCGAGGCACAACAAGGAGAAATGTTTTCATTTCTCCTCTTTTTTCCTCTTTCAATGCAAGCTGCATTCCACAGCACACATTGAAGGAGGAAAATGCCTTTAGTGATTGTTTTTGTTCAGGAAGTAGTCCCTTCCTGCACAAAAACAATCTCCCCATGACACAGATATCCTTGCACCATGGTGCAAGGGTGCCTGCGTCACTGCATGGCTGCAGTTTTTGTGCTAGTGCAGAGGGAGCACAGAATCGTGACATATTCATGTAAATATGTCACATCCCTGTGCTTCATAAGTGCCGCAGCGCTGTGCAGCTAAAGGGCTTGCAGTGTCACGCTGCAGCAGTTCCTCAGAGATCTGCCCCTATAAATTCACCATACAGTACTATTGTATTCTTTCAGTTAATCATGCTGTACACATACATTCAACCAAACTTTCAGACATTACCATGCAATTATAGTTATTTTTTTAAACCAGATAAGGTTTTTTTTCTTCTGTTTTTTGTTTTCTATTCTTTTTATAGTTTTTTAACAATTTTGTACCTTTTTTGTTGTTTTTTAAAAATTGAACAAAGAACGGAACTAAGTAAACAGTTAGCTTTTGGAATTTAACATCATTCCAAAAACAACAAAAAAAATTGAATTTGTGGTTCCGTTGAGCTGCACAAATAGCGTCCACTGACTGTTCACCATAACAGATGATGCTGCTGCAGAAAAGCAAATTCTGGGCGAATGTCTACTGTTGGTGCTGATGTGGATGCTCCGTAGGTGCTAGCAATGCCTGGTGGTGGATTTTTTGCTGCACGCCTCATTTCTTCTCATGCCAGATTCTTCGGGTGAAAGGTCCGCAGATATTTATACATACTCGCTGTTCCGCAGGAGTATTTCTTGTCACTGCCTTGCGACAGGACCCTGTCACACAGCAAGCATGTGAATTTTCTTGCGTTGACCTCTTTTTCTTCAGCAGGAAAGGTGAAAAATGTCCATACCACTGATTGAGGCCTCTGCTTGGGTGGATCTTCCTCCGAGATATCTTCATCTCAAGAATGATAAGGGGCTTGCGAACCAGATGCCATTTATCCAATGCAATTTTTTTTAAAACACCAAAAAAATTCCAAAACCAGGCCTGGAAGAAGACGAGATGTCTCTCATCAAGTGCTCCAAACAGAATCATTAAAATGGGTGGGGTCCTTCAATAGATACAGTGGGAAATGTTATGAACAAAGCAAATCTTTTTTTTTTAGGTCACATGGGATCCGTGCACCGTGAGCTCACGAAGCTCACACCCCACGCGACTTTGCGTTTATTACAAGTAGAAATATATTATTTTTATGAATACCTTAGATAGTCTTTTGCCCTAATATGTACATTAAAGACACATACATATCATTTTAGAACATAAAAAATTTAATGGGAGTATCGCACCCAACACGCTCCAGCAAGTATATGACGTCACACGGGGCTCGCCACCGCGCAAGCGTCGCGTACCGTAATACGCATATGTCGCGGACCGGTCGCATACCGGTCGCGCACACGACATAACATTGTACGTATATGACGTAACTGAAAAAAAACATGCGCTTGTCGCACGCCAAATGCGGATCTTTCACGTCTTTTCCAAAATGGCAGCTTGTATACGCGGACCCGCTGCCTTAGGTGCGCTTTGGGTGCGCAACTCCCCCAAAAATTGTGAACATTTTTTTTAAAAGAAAATTATATAAATATATCAAAATACAAAAAAAACGAAATAATTAAAAATATTTCAGTTTTTATTTTATTTTTATTTTTAATTTTCCAGTAAAATATATAATGTTGTTTAATAAATAAAATATTTAAAAATAAACATTTAAAAAACTGTAGAAATTTAGTTAAAAAAATAGGTATTACTACTATGGCACTTACAAATTAGCATTTAAAAAACCTTTGAAATTCACTGAAAAAACAATAAGTTTCAGAGACGTTATAGTTAGGAATTAGTATTTAAAAAACTTTGAAATTCACAGAAAAAACATAGGTTTCATGAGTGGTATAGTTAGCTGGACATTTCACACGTACAAAACCATAGAAATTCTTCCGTTATAGTTAGCTGTGCTAACTATAACTTGCGTGCCCTCAATGCACTGCTGATGATGTCACATATTACATCATTCATGACATGGTCAGTGACATCACTGGTGATATCTCAAACGACATCACTGATGACATCACTGATGACATCATCCATGTGACAATCTGATACACCTCATCACACACTAGTATAACCTTTGATCACTCACTGTAAAATACAGAGTACCATATTTGAAAGCATTGACACACACATACCAGTTACTACATAGGCACTCACTGATTCCTAAGTCTACACACACAACTGTCCTTTCACCCACATAATCACTTATACATGCAGTCACTGATCAATGGTAACACTATCAAATGTACTCATACACCTATATAAACATTGACACATCAGCGGTCATCCAAGTCGCAGAGATGCTATTCACTCATGAAAAGAATTAATCACATTTACTCACCTACACAGTTATACACACAACACCTGATTTATACACACACATAGTAAATCATAGTTACTATGTTAAAAAATCATATTACAATTATACACTCATACAGTTACTCTCACAATCACTGACTCTTACGTATACTTATTTATATACACCAACTCTCATATACAATGCCTTTTATTCTTCTACTTTATTGGATATGTACCACTAACACATGTATTCACTTACCAACACACAAATAAACACACTCAGACACACAAACAACTGTTTCCATAAACACTCCTAACCCCATATGCCTAGACAATCAACCACTAAAACATCTATGCATAGAGTTGAAACTCCTCCACCCAACCACAGATACACTCAGTCTCCCTTACAAATACTCAGCCAACTAATCAATAACTAATATAGACACTCATGTAGTTAGTGACCAATTGATGCAGCAGGTTATACAAGAACAGAGACAGTGATACACACATTCACATAGTTTGGTTACTAACCCATATATTTAGTGAGATACATTTAATTACTCACTTAAACAAACAGACAGACAGCTACTAAATCTTCCACCCAGACATTTATATATCCACTCAATCTTCAATACAGATTAGTATCTATATAATAGATATTTAAATTTCAACCAAAACCACATTCACTGGATGATGTCATCAATGATTCGATTTAATCCATTCAGCACCGTGATAGATAGATAAGTAGGTAGATAGATAGATAGATAGATAGATAGATAGATAGATAGATAGATAGATAGATAGATAGATAGATAGATAGATAGATAGATAGATAGATAGATAGATAGATAGATTACCTAGGTAGTTATATTTAGGACTATGTTTCCATAGGAAAGTGTTTTTTGACATGCCTACATGCCTATATCTTTGGTGAGGTTTGATGAATCATCACAAAATTTTTCGAAAGAAGAGGTCAACATAAGTTCTGTTGTCATAGGAAGTTTCAGGGAGATACATAAAGTTGAGGCTGAGTAAAAGGAGGGTTAAAAAAACTTCTAGTTTAGGTACTCAGGGGCATATTATCAAGGGGGTTTATCTCCGCTTTTTTGGCTTTAAAAGCCAAGAAAGCGGAGATAAAATTATCTCCCTATTACCTAGCTGTCGCTAACACCAGTTAGCGACAGCTAGTAGGAGATAGCGACCATCTTGGGCCTCGCTTTGCATGTCAGTGATATTTATCACTAATGACATGCAAAGTGGGCGTGCCAAAATGTTAGCGACTGGAAACAGTCGCTAACATCGCTATCTCCTATTACCAACTTTTGGAGATATTCGCGCTAAGCGCGAATAACTCCAAAAGCTAAGACCTGCCCCTGAGCAGTTCTTAGCCATGTGAGTGTTTTCCATGAGTGGCTTCACAGAGCTGAAAAATACTTTAAAAAGAAATGCTAATAAAGAGAGAAATGGAGGATGTGGCTCTCTATTCTCACCTCCTGCTCCTGTCCTGCTCAGTTAGAAAATTCCACGTAGGTGGTAAAACGGTTTCAATGGTAGACTACAGTGATTGTATTACATTTAAAGGGGGTTCTGTAGGGAACTTAAAACATAAAAGGTTTCTACCCATTCATTTTGGATTGTCGAAAGCTGGTAAGAATGCTTTGTGTTGAGCACTGACTGCTTATATCTGCTGGGATCTGCTGGTCACAGTAGGGACTCTTAGTAAGGCGGTTGCATGCCTTTCATCCTTCCATGGTCTGTAAATTGAGTGGTATTTTGTTGGATAATAGCAACTATTCCTCAATGGCCATCCACCATCATTGGTTTTGCTAGTGCTTGCATCTAACTGGTAAAGCCAGTACCGGCAACTAACAAGCAGGGACAAAGATAGACTGATTGGCTTTGCGAATACTTGTTTTTGCTGTCTGTAAAAAATATATATAGGAAATGCCGAAACTACTCAAAAGTCTGATACCACTGCACATGGGAAAAGCAAAAAATTGTTTAGTCGGGCAGCAGTTACACACTCAAAAAGTACAGGCACTCTGGCAATTTAGCATTCAGAATAACTAACACCTAGGGTGTGCAAGACATAATAATAACAATATTAATGGTAGAGGGGACATTGGGTAAAACATTAAGGAGCTCCACACAGGAAGACTGAAGCAACATGTACTTCTCACCCACAATTTCTGTTATGGATACTGACTGCAAAATATCCACATCTGGAACAACATACAAAGAGAGGGTCTGTACCGCCAAAACCTGTGAAGTGGTGATAAAAGGTAACGTAAAGGCAATACTCGTAGTAAATTAGAAACACCACTAAGATCATCATTGTGCACATGAATTCTGGCAATCACACAGATACATGCACGGCTGTAAGAGCAAAGGTAGAGAACTAAGTACACGGCAATAATGACAAGAAGGTAGGGAGGAGTAGTGCTTAACAAGAAAGCAGGGAAATGAAGCGAACATTTGGCAGAAAATATGCAAGCAAATCACACTAGGAAATTGAGAACTAAAGCAGCCGGGAAAAGAAAAGAAGTATAGCGAAAGAGAAACTACAGAAGAAGTGAAAATTTAGGAAATCAGATACACTGTAATAGTGCCAACTCAGGAAACTGGGAAGTAGAGCAGAACAGTGGAGGTTCAGGAAAAAAGTCAGTACCACAAAATCGTGCTGTTTCAGATAACAAAGGAGGAGGCCAGTGTTGTTCAAGACAATAGGATCAGTGTGGCGTGGGGGCATCACCCACTGTTTTCTCGCAGTGCGAGAAACAGAGACATAAAAAGGTAAAACGACTATTTTATGTTTCTGTTTCTTGCACTGTGAGAAAGCAGAAGAGCCTGGTTGGGGGTGGGTGGGTGTGCAGTCCTGATTGAGGGCAGGGGGGAGTGGCTTGCCCATTATTTTTGGGCCCTAATTGTTTGGTCGGCCCTCTGGGACCGACCAAACTAGTCATGCGCAATCTCCCTTTTTCTCTATGTAGGCTCAAAATGGGCCCCATACAGGCGGCCGGCTGGGCACCGTCCGCACCAATCACAATGCTGCCATTTTAGCATTGTGATTGGCTTAGGGGAGGGAGGCTGCCTGTGCAAACAGGTAATCAGACAAAATATCGAAAAAAAAATATCGGAAAGACAAAATATCGAAGTAAAAATATCGTAGGACAAAAATATAGGTATGCAAAAATTTCGGATACAAAAATATCGAAATAGAAGAGTATGCAAAAATATCGAAAAAAAAAATATCGAGTGTCAAAATATCGTAAAAAAAAAATATCGTGTAGTAATGGAAATAATCTATAGTATAGGAAAAATCCAAATAATGGTATGGGAAAGTTATAAAAAAGCTGATTTATAATAAATAAAAAAAAAATTAATAAAATATTTAAAAATACATATTTATGTTTAGGAGCGGGTTATTGGGTTTATAGGGGATAAGGGTGGGAAGTAATTTATAAATAATTAATTAATATATGTTAATAACAAATACTAAATTATACGTATTATTTAATTAATTATAATTAATTAGTTAATTAATTAAGATCATATAGTCTATATTATTAATTAATAATTAATTGATAATTAATAAATATTAATTTTGAAATTAGAATTATATATTTTAAACATTATATGTAGATAATTGTTAATTTAGTATTTATATATTTAGTAAAATTAAAAATTAAAAAAATTTTATTTCTGTTTTAGGAGCGGGTTATTGGGTTTATAGGGGATAAGGGTGGGAAGTAATTTATTAATAATTAATTAATATATGTTAATAACAAATACTACATTATAAATATAATTTAATTAATTATAATTAATTAGTTAATTAATTAAGATCATATAGTGTATATTATTAATTAATAATTAATTGATAATTAATAAATATTAATTATGAAATTTGAATTATATATCTTAAACATTATATGTACATAATTGATAATTTTGTATATATACATGTAGTAAAATAAAAGTTTGCTAAAAAAAATTTTGTAGTTTTAGGAGCGGGTTATTGGGTTTATAGGGGATAAGGGTGGGAAAGTAATTTATAAATAATTAATTAATATATGTTAATAACAAATACTAAATTATACATATTATTTAATTGATTATAATTAATTAGTTAATTAATTAAGATCATATAGTCTATATTATTAATTAATTATTAATTGATAATTAATAAATATTAATTATTAATTAAGAAATATATATTTTACACTATATATGTAGATATTTGTTTATTTTGTCTTACTACAAGTAGGAAAATACATTATTAATAAATAATTGTTTTATGTTTAGGAGCGTGTTATTGGGTTTATAGGGGATAAGGGTGGGAAGTAATTTATTAATAATTAAAAAATTATTTAATAAATGTACATATTTTTCCCTACATTACACCTATTTGGCAATTAATTAATAATAATTAGTTCAGTAATTAATATTATATAGTCTCATTTATTATTTACTCAATTCGTTGAGAAAAATTAATATTTATTGGTTATTTATTTTTTTTTTAACTAAATTTTCTTTTATTTAAGGGGTATTAGTTGAGTTATGGGTCAGTTTTCTGTTTGTGGAGAAAGGGGTATTTGTTGGGTTCAGGGTCAGTTTTCAGTTTGTTGAGAAAGGGGTATTTGTTGGGTTCAGGGTCAGTTTTCAGTTTGTGGAGAAAGGGGTATTTGTTGGGTTCAGGGTCAGTTTTCAGTTTGTGGAGAAAGGGGTATTTGTTGGGTTCAGGGTCAGTTTTCAGTTTGTGGAGAAAGGGGTATTTGTTGGGTTCAGGGTCAGTTTTCAGTTTGTGGAGAAAGGGGTATTTGTTGGGTTCAGGGTCAGTTTTCAGTTTTTGGGTACAGGGCTAATTTTAGGGTTCTGGGTTAGTTTTCAGTTTGTGGAGAAAGGGGTATTTGTTGGATTCAGGGTCAGTTTTTAGTTTTTGGGTAAAGGGCTAATTTTAGGGTTCTGGGTCAGTTTTTAGTTTTTGGGTAAAGGGCTAATTTTAGGGTTCAGGGTCAGTATTAAGTTTTTGGGTAAAGGGCTAATTTTAGGGTTCTGGGTCAGTTTTTAGTTTTTGGGTAAAGGGCTAATTTTAGGGTTCAGGGTCAGTTTTAAGTTTTTGGGTAAAGGGCTAATTTTAGGGTTCAGGGTCAGTTTTTAGTTTTTGGGTCAAGGGGTTATTGTTGTGTTCTGGGTCAGTTTTAAGTTTTTAGGTTAAGGTCTATTTTTGGGGTTCAGGGTCAGTGTTCTGTTTTTAGGGTAAAGGAGTATTTGTAGAGTTCAGGGTTAATTTATTTATTTTGGTACCTAGTTCTACAGGATAAATATATATGTATTTGTCATTTAATCAATTACAGGATTTGTAACATATATAATATTACATCAAGTTTAATTTACTGTACATTACTGTTGGAATAATCTATTGAAATTAATTAGTGTATAGTACATATTAACATTTGCTGTAGAGTATAGTAGGAATATTAATATTTATGTTATTACTGTGCTACATGTATTGTAATTTAATGTACACTGGATGTTGTATATTCTTCATTACATTATTATAGTCCAACATATACTCAATTGTAATATGCAGATATTTATTTTTTATTACATTTATACTTTTTAGTAAGATAATAAAATACAATATTCAGCATGATTTTATTAACTTTAATTTATTTACATTTTAACAAATAACATAAATGCATAATAATATCTTTTTTTTGACATTTCTTTCGAAATAAACTTTTATAAGCACAATTAATAACAACTATACAGAACCATTATTATTTATCTTTATTTTCATATGACATTAACGTTCTTTATTATCTCTTTCACATATTGTTTTGTCAGGAAAAAAATGCTAATAACAATAATATTTTTCTGTAAAGCTTTTCTCACCTTCATTTGTGAAGATAACATTTGTACAATATAAATAAACATTTTACATTTTTACAAAATAAATTTTTTCTTTTTGTGACAATGTACTTACAATTTTTAACATTGTTAACATAAACATCATTTTTTTCATCATATTACATTATTATATTAATGTACATTTTTATCATGATTTATTTGTAGGAAAAAAATATATATTTTTTTCTACATAACATAAATTAATACTTAATTTTTAACACATTTAGTTCTGTATAGATATTATATTTTACAAATGGGACTATTTTATTTAGTTTTTGGTGCTTTCTTTTGTAACCGGGTTTGGTCGTTTTGGGTTATTTTGAAGAAGGGCTGATCGCGGTTGGGAGACACTTCACGTCGCTGCAGGTAAGATTCATTTTATATATTATATGTGTATTAATATTATGGTTTGACACTAGTGAGCTTATATTTAGTGCTGTTGAATGTGAGGGAGCTATGTTTCACATTTAGAAATAACATATTTACGTATGGTATATACACGTTGTGTTAGTTAGTTTACTAATTATTTATAGACTTCATTTAAGTATTTTAGGGTATATCGAACATTAACTCATCAATGTTAATATGTTACTCTGTCATTATTTGTTAAATATTGTGGGTGGGAATGTCTGTTTTCTATGTTTTTTCCTAGGTGTTCGCAACATCGGAAGTTCCGTTTTTTTTCTAAAGGAAGTGTTAGTTTTTCTAATCCTACAGTGATTTACAAACACTTCTTTACAGTTTTTCGGGTTTTCCGGAGCGATTCTTTCTTTTTTTCCACTTTTTCGGGTTTTTTATGGTAGTTCGATGGCTAAGGACCGCGTGGAATTCCTAATTGTGGAACAGTTGTATTTTTACATTTTTTTTTGGGTTACTTTTGCTCTACCTGGATTACTTTGGTGGTAATGGACGTTCTTGGATAGACAACTAAATTGGTAAGTGTTTGCTTTCTATTTTTTTTGTGGGTGGGTAATGTCATATTTATTACGGAATTGATTTTAACGTATTATTTTGTTTTAATGTGTGCATATATTAAAATAATATCATTATATATTGCATACATTAAATACTTTAAAAGCTCACGTTACATTTTTTCACATACTTAGGTGCTACATTTGGTGTTTTATTACAGTTTCGGCTTTATTTACAGTAGTGTTTTGGCTATGATGTTTAGGTATTCTATGCCTTTCGTATTAGGGTACAGTTTAACCTGCTCTTCCAGGTACTTGTGCATTTGTTTATTTTGCTTGGATATTTTAGGGACAATTTCGGTAACAGATTGGTCCATTCGGAATTCTTGATAGCTCTGTTCTTTTTGTAGGCATTTTATGAATTTTTCGAGACTAGGTTTGCTTCTGCCAGTTGATTGGACAAATGCATTGTGCCAACCTTCAACGGCATTGTTAGTTTTTGACTCCCCGTTAAGGGTACTATGGTACACATTCCACCAGGGAATAAGGAATTTTGGATTTCTCCTGTGCCCAGATCTGTGGAGTCTGCCTACCCAGGTGTCCTCGAAGTAATCAAGAAAAGGAGTTAATCTAGCCTCGTTTTGTTTATAAAATGGACTGTCTATGATAATATTGTAATGTTCAGCTACATCTGTTGTAGGGACATAGGCAAGTGCTATAAGTTTTTTTATTTGAAAAGCAAATGAAGAATTTGTAGCATATTCGACACTTAGGGTAGTTTTTTGAAGGTGTCGCCATAAACACTGGTTGAAATGATAATAGCACCCTTGAATGGAGGTATGTGGGTGGATCTTTAGAATAGTGGAGAGCATTGCATGCTCAAAATCAAGAATGATTTTGTCCGGAGAGAAATCATTGGTTTTTTGTTTTATGACATTTAATAATTCCATATAAGTAGAATTGTTTTTGTTAGGCAATAGTGCATATAACAAAGGGATATTGCAGTTGTGATAGAGGCCATGTATGGTGTATAATTGGAAGAATGGTTTGGGACAGATGTTAAATGTCCCATCCATCATCCAATATTGGCTTTGCTGCAGTTTCACTAAATTCATACTGGTACCAAAAATTATTAGTCTATTTTCATTGCTTTCGTTGTCATAAATTATAAAGGGTTGTTTATTTAAAGTTATTATTTCGTTAGCACTAAAACTAATATCCTGATATGTTCTAGGACATGGTGTTGAAGAAGTTGTCGCTTTTTTGGTCCGTGCTATTGTTCTTTTTAATGATAGGATGTTTGGCATTTGGGTTGAGGCTGTTTTGGGAATTTTTGGAATGGCTTCTTTCAAAATTACATTAGTTTGCTTTTGGGATCCAGTACTAGCTTCTTTTATACTTTCCATGGCTGTTCTGACTTTTATTTCTGTAATATTAGGTGGATAATTATGTTCCCTAGTATATAGTACTGTAGCTTCTTTTGTTGTTGCTCTGCCGTAGCACTTGTTGGAATAATATTTGCTACATTTCCAATTCACTTTCATGCCATATTGTTTTTCCTGTGTGTACGTGTAACCCATGTAGCATAACAATAATTTTCCTTTTTGGCTGGTCACAAACTCGGCTCCTTCGGTCATTTTGTACTGTGTATATCTATAAAATATATATAATAGTTAATATCAATTTAAATGTGATCAATAATCTATGTTAGTGATAAGTAGGAATGTTTATACTTACGTGTTTTACAATGTACAGCTAAACTTTGGACTTTCTTGTTTCTTTAGTTGAGGATAAATATTTTTGATGTTGTTGTAGCTGTTCAGAGAAATATGAAAGTAGTATATTATTTATTAATGTTTAGGTAAATTAGCAATTATAAAGCTCATTTTTACTACAAAGATGTGTCTTCATTATTCACATTGTGAAGATACTTACATAATTTTTGTTGTTGGTATTTGGCAGGTCTAATTCTTTCTTCAACTTCTGTAGAATACTTTGTAGTGTTATCTATAAAAAATAAGGAACATATGAGTTACTTTAATCACCATGTTGGTAGGTTTTTTGAAACATGTGGTAAATATGTCATTTAATATACTTACTTAGTTATTAGTTTTACTGCTGTTTAGAATGTGAAGTTCTGTATGTTGTCTGTATATCTATTCACTGTGTTTGCTCTGTAAATAAAGAATATGTCAGAGAAAATTATTAAAACAGTTAGAAATGTTAGAATTGTTTTCACACATTTATTGCATTTGCATAATACTTACTTACTAAAATGTATTTTAGAAATACTACTGGGGTCCTTAGTTAATGAGGAGTGTAGTTTTCAGAAGTCGAATCTACAGAGAAAAAAATATATGTTGAGGAAAACTGTTATTTTGTACGTTTTTAGATTTTTGACCATAAAATTACACAATGTAACTTAACTTACATAGTTATTCGATTCTGTGTTCCTATGCTTTCTTCACACTTAGTTTGAGAAGAAAATTCAGTTGTTGTAGTATCTAAAAAAATAATAATATGTTATTATTTTGGATGTTAAGTACTATGAATAGCAAAGAGCCACCGGGTATTTAGCATGAAAATAATTAGGAGTACTAAATATGCAGTTTCTATTTCATGTACTTACTTATGACAAAGTATTTTAGATATAGTTCTGATGTTTTTAGTTCTGTAGTAAAGCAGATTTCAGTAGTATAATCTATATAAAAAAATAAATATGTGGGAGAAAAATGATTATTTCATTGTGTTTAGATTTATGTGGACATAATGAAACAATGTGCCATTCTTTAAATATATTTTGGCTTCAGTATTCCTATGCTTTGTTCACAGTTATTTAGAGTAAAATATTCAGTCCTCGTGGTCTCTTAAACAAATACTAGCAGATAATTTATTAGCATGTTAACTGCAATGAATAGCAAATGGGTACTGGGTATTTAGCAGGTAATTAAGTATTACTAGCAAATGAAGCACTTTCTATTTTATGTACTTACTTAATATAAAGGATTATAGATGTAGTACTGTAGCCTTAGTTCTGTATTAGTGCAGTTTTCTGTAGCAGAATCTATAGAAAAATAAACAGATGGTGTGCAAAAGTCATTATTTCTGGGTTTTTAGATTAATGTGCATAAAACGAAATAATGTTATATTACTTACATAATTTTCTGATTCTGTATTCCTATCTTTTGTTCACAATTATTTGGAGTACAATTATCAGTAGTGGTAGTATCTAAAAAAAATAATTTTATATCATTATTTAGAATGTTAAGAAGTATGAATAGCAAAGGGCCACTGGGTATTTAGCAGGTAAGTAAATACAAATAGAAAATAATGTAGGATATATTTTATTTACTTACTTAGTAGATGTAATAGTAGGTTTTCACTCTCGTTCTTCTACTTGTTGTGCAGCAATTCTGATAGAGATGAATCTCCTTCTGTGACTTTTGGCAAGTAGTTTGTGCTTACGTTTTCATTGCTTATATAGGGGAGTGTCAGTAGTAATTACTTTACTATTGGTTCATTTAAAAAATTAGGCTTGTGATTGGTTAGTTAGTAGATTTGAATTTCTGTTGACATTAATTAGTATTAGAATATAAAATCAAAGAATAATTAGAAAAGTATACACAGTACCATAGAATAATTTTATATGTGTAGGTGACATATTTTTAAATGAATTAAAAAAATATTTGATTTTATGGTGTTTGTATAGTAGTAATAAAAGTGTTGTATGTTATTTTTGATGTGAACACATATCAAGCGTTCATTAATTATGTAAAGAAAAGGTTTCCAAAAGTCGATATATTTTTAAATCCGATATTTATGTTCACGATATTTTTGATTTCGATATTTTTGTAAGTGTCATTAAATTTTGCAGATTGCGATATTTTTGTTTTCCGATATAAATGTGGTCGATATCAAAGTAAACGATATTTTTGTATGTCGATATTAAAAAATCGATATTTGTGTAGATATATAGTTAAGTATAGGATCCCGATATTTTTGACATCGATAATTTTGTTCCGATATTTTTGTACTTCGATATTCTAGTTTTCGATATTTTGTCAGACATTCGTGCAAACAAATGCAGACCCGACCAGGAGCAGCAGGAGCTGTTGCAGCGGTGCGTTACCTGGGGGAAGGTACCTTTTTTTAATTGTAATTATTACCGCCTGCTACATCCCCCCCCCACCTCCCCCTCCGAGAACTAGCCACGGCCCGCTCCCCATTATGCCAGCCCGGACTGTATAACCCTAGGCTCTTCTCACAATAAATGTTTCTAGAACAGTTTTGGACGGTACTTCGGCATTTCTCTACAGTTTATGAATGAGCTTGCTTTATATTGAGCTTTACATGCACTCTCAGATACTGTGCATAGTCTAAAATTGTGCGCCATTGTGTTCTGATATTTCCTTTGGGACAGGGGCCCAGGGGTAATTTTGAGATGGCAGCATGACGTATGACAACACCACAGGATTTATGTTTATGTTTATTGCTTTTATAGTACTTACTTTTCAAATGTACATTAAGGGCATAACTGGCAGAATGCATGGAGCGATCTCTAGAGACTTTGCCAGCTCTGCGTACTTCTGCCTGCCAGCGCTGGATCTGTACCAGGACATTTAAATAAGCACCTTTTTGCAGTGCGGCTCTGTGAGACTAGAGTGATTGTGTAAGTGTTCTTTGCCACCACTACAGATGTAGATTAATAATGACTGTTCTGGGCCCTCGTGAGTAGGCCACATTTGCCAATCCTGTGGCCCCACTGCCTGAAGTGGGTTTGGGGGCTCTAGACCCGGGGCATGCATTTGCCAGAGGCTTGGTGCTGAGGGGAGGCCGTATTTCCCTATGGTCTCTCTTGTAAGGGTGGCCCACATTGCCTGTACGGAATTTAGCCTCACAAAATACCCGTGCCCAAAAGCAGACATCAAACTCTCGCCTTTGATGCCCCCCTTCTGTGGGCCACTTAGGTTTCATTTATTCAGAGAGTTCCTATGAAAGAGGCGATGTTCAAAGCGGGCTACGATCGAGGGGCCCTGACAGAGTGATTGGCTCCGGAGGTTGAAATTCTCGTTGTGTGCCTCAGCTCAGCGGTGCGTCGGTGGAGCCAGGCCTGCTGCTGTATCAGCAGAGGAGTGCGGCAGGTCTAGAGGGGGGGTTGACAGAGCTTTTCCAGCCACAAGGGGTGCATTCATAGAAAACAGTACAGCTCAAAGTGGAGTTCGGCCTAGCTGTGTCTGGCCCAGTGTTGGACTGGCAGAGGGCGCTGTAGGTCTGGGCTGAGGTGGACTGGCAGAGCTGTGCCTGGGTAAAGTGTTGGATTACAACGGGGTGCTAGAGGCCAGAGTTGAGGTGCATTCCCAGCAGCGTCTAACTCTCAGTGCTGCAGTAGCGGGGGTAGAGGTGTGGGGTGAGCATTTCAGGGGTTCACCGGTGCAGGGGTTCACCCTTCTTTTAGCACTGGTCCTTTGGACAGACAAAATAGAGATTGGCAAGGAAGCTGTAATATTAAAGAGATAGTTTATTAGGACTCATAAGTGGAGCTACATCGATACATAACCCTCAGGCAATATATGAGGCAGCACATGGAGTACAGAAACCATGGTGTTTATATACTGTGAAAGTTTGCTGAGTAAATATGGAGGTTCAAAAAGAGGCAGAACAAGTGTGCACACAAATAGCTAGTTACATATAAGGATACATGAGAATCACTTAGTCAACAGAGTGGGAGGAGCAACAAAACTGCTGAGATCATTTAAGATGACCCTTTTAGCATCAGCTGAAGACATTTATGATCTAGAAGGAACAAAGAAAACATCTCGTATATACATTTGCATAATTTGATTTACTTCTTGGTCTAATACATATTGAATGTTTACATTCGTAAAGTTGCGTTTGTTAGGTATACAAGCAGTGACACAAAGGGAGCAAAGCATTGGACCACATTGTAGACATAAGCAACATAATAGTAGGATCGCAAATAATATACATAGTACTACCAACAGTTTCCAGTCCCAAGTAACAAATAGTGTCCACAGCAAACCGGCTAAACTCCATGTTCCGGTATCAGGGTGAATCTCAGCAGCAATTTTATGCAGTTTAGTGATTGCATCAAAAACAGAAGGGGCGTGACAACTGCTCCCGATGATGCGACATGCACCACCTCGATCAGCCAACACAGCATCATGGACCATTCGATTTTGGAGCCCCACAATCATCGCAATTTGCATTTCTTCTGTGATGTTTCCAATATTCGTAGCTGTCTGGTTGGTCTCAGCCTCTACAACACTTGTCAAGCGTCTGATTTTCCTGCTGTTTAAAGCGGCACCAACAAAGAAGAAAAATCCCAAATTAAAGTCAATATATTGCTGCAGTGCAGTGTCAGTCTGATCCACCTCATCATGCTTTATTGTCCTCTTATATTGGTTCTTGGTAATGTCATTATATAGTTTATAGTCTTTATGATAGGATGCAGGAGCCAAAAACTCAGGTGGTAACAAAAAAGACACATAGCAAGTTCCTGACCGTCCAATGGGCAGATGGTAGTATGCTTTATTCCCGCAGATGAAGTAGGTATTGTGTGAGGACATAAAACTACTTTTGTTAACCCCAGTAATATATCAGTACCAAGGTACAGTCACTCTTCCCCAGAGGAATTCTTCCAGCACTGTTCACACACAAGTCTGCTCGGGTTCTAGTAACAGCTATAACAGGAGGTCCATTACCCTTAGATCTTCGAGTGTCTGGGGAAACATGATGCATAGAGGAGTTTCCTCGAGGATACTCCTCCATTTCCCATACAGTTCCTTTAGCCTGTGGATCTCCTTCCTCATCAGGATAGCACGCCTCATTTAGCTGGAAATTGAGTTTCTCCCTACATCAGCACCAGTATTTTAGCAACCTCAGAAGCCCACAGAAGTGCAAACCAGGCTCAACAAGAACCATTGTGTGAGAACGGCAGAGGAATGAAAGGTGCTCCTCCCTTTTTATGATGAGCCGGAATCATTCCACACACCCAACAGTTAGTGATATTCGTAGCGTTATGGGTGTGGTGCAACATTTGAATCAATGTATTATTGAGATAAGACATTCTATGCTGCTGCTCATGATAGGGAAGGGAGAAATAATGGTGCTCAATGGGGGCTGGAGTAGTGGCATTCAGTGTTTGTTGAACAGGAGCCACTTCCTATATACAACCCAAGTTATTACTGCCATGATGACCACAACGAAAGTAAACCCAGCAATGAACATAGGCTTCTTGTCGCAGATTCTCGCAACAGTCGATGTCTTTTCCATAGGCATGTTTATCTTGACGTTGAAACAACAAAGTAGATGGAGCTCTAAAGTCCTGGGGAGCCGTTGGTTTCTTCACTAATTGTTTTGACGGGTGTCACTAGGAAAAAGATCCCCCCTCCCCCCCTGGTCAGCTCAGTCTTTCACTAATCCAGGACAGTTGCTCAACTAGTCTTTTTCAGCAATCAGTTTTCTCTCCGGGGTCGCAGCTGATCTTGAGATGCACAAGGGATTGTGTGGTCTGGGAAGACTTCCTCAGGTTCTTCAGGTGATATGGCTTGGCCTATTTCTGTGTCCAGGATATCTCGATGGTCGGTGAGTACAGCGGGCTCCACCAGGGCAGATGGTGCCTTCTTACATTGGGTGGAGTGAATCCAATTTTCCTATTGGTCACTCGGACTGCAGTTCTGGTCACCAGAAGCACCTGTTCTGGGCCACGCCACCTCGGTTCCAGGCTATTCGACCTCTGGACAACTTTTACCATCACGTGGTCACCGGGCAGTAGATCATGGCCATCACCCTGCGACCTGTCAGGAAGAGCTTCTCGAACCTTTTGATGAATAGAAAGCAAACTATCAGTCAACTGTGACAGGTAGTCACTCATCAAGACACAAGGTATGTTATGTATAGGACGTGGCTTAGGAATCCCCCAAATATTCATGGGCATTCCAAATACCACCTCATACGGTGTGAGGCCAGATCGTGTATGTGGCACTGATCTAATGGATAGCAACGCCAAGGGTAATGCACCAGGCGATTTCAGAGATTTGGAAGCCTCAATTTTTGCTAACTTAAGTTTGAGGGTAGAATTGTATCGCTCCACTAGCCCTGCTGATTGTGGGTGGAAAGCAGATTGAAACTTCTGCTTAATCCCTAATCCTTTCAAGACATACTCAACAACTTGCCCAATAAAATGGGGTCCGTTGTCACTCCACAAAAGTCGGCAAACGCCAAATCAAGGGAAAAACTCCTTCAGATGCACCTTTGCTGTAGTGAGAGCTGTATTATCTTTCATAGGGTAAGCTTCTATCCACTTACTGACGGCATATGCCACTACTAGGACATACTTTAAGTTATTACAGCATTCAAGCTGGATGTAATCCCTTTGCAAAACCTCAAAAGGTGCAGTTGGTGTGGCAAACCCTCCTATTGGAGTTCGTGTTCCCTTTCCAGGATTATACTGGAGACAAATCAGAAAAGTCTGGACTATCTTTTTAGCTGTGCCAGCAATTTCTGGATGATCCTAAACTTGCATAAGCAACTTCACTATTGAGGATGCTCCAACATGTGCCGGCCCATGTGCCATATGAATCATAGGTTGCAAGTAGGCTGCAGGCAATTTCCATTTGGTCATGGTTTTATTTCTCCAACAGCCCTCATCATCCAATGTTCCCTCCTTAGCCCATTGCTCCAGTTCATCTGCAGAGGCAGATCGCTGTATGACTTCTTGTCTGGCATCATGCCACTGTTCAGCCTGTTACTTAACCACAGACATAGATGTAGTGCTTCACTGCATTGAAGTCTCAGAGGCTGTGTGATCTGCGAAAGCATCGCCCTGTCCTATTTTATCAGTCTTTTTCTTTTGTGCACTGCATTTAACAATCACTATTTTCTTAGGATATGTCAAAGCAGTAAGGAGATTATTTACTAATTCTCCATGCACTATTTGTGTCCCATGAGATGTAAGAAAGCCTCTTTCCTTCCAGAGTAGCCCAAAATCAAGTGCCACTCCGAAAGCATATCGGCTATCGTTGTAGATGTTAACAGACAAGTCAGTACTAAGTTCACACACCCTCATCAATGCTATCAGCTCATCTGCCTGAGCTGACTTCTGTGGGATGCGAGCTGTCTCAACTACCGTCTGAAGCGTTGTGATTGCATATGCAGCTGATGTTGTGCCATCTGGTATTTTCAAACAGGACCCATCAACCCATAATTCCCCATCAACATTCAAAAGGGACGTATCATGCAGATCAATACGACCCTTTATTTGTTCCTCAGTAAGGAATATACAGTCATGGGACTCCTGTGACTGGGACTGAGTAGCTGGGAATGGCAATAAAGTAGCCAGATTAAGAGTCGAACATCTTTTCAATGTGATATGAGGGGCCAAAAGTGTCAATTCATATCCTGTCAACCGGGCACTAGCTAAGTGCTGTGTTTTAGTTTGGTTCAAAAGGACATCAACTGCATGGGGTATTAATACAAGTAATCTATGTGACAAGACTATTCCCTCACTCTGATGTATGAACACAGCTGCCGCTGCTACAGAGCGAAAACACCCAGGCAACGCACAAGCGACTGGATCAAGGACAGCTGAAAAATAAGCACAAGGACTCTGCTTATCACCATGTGTCTGTACTAAAAGCGATCGAGAACAACCATTCCTTTCATGTACATACAGTGTGAAGGCCTTAGTGTAGTCTGGAGTGCCTAACACTGGTGCAGAACATAAGCTTGACGCAACTGCTGGAAAGCACGCTGGCATTCAGTAGTCCATAGGAGGGGCATTGGAGTGTCTTTAGTCAAAAGGGCCAACAAAGGTGTAACAATATGTGAAAAGCTAGGAACCCACTGTCTACAGAAAGAAGTAAGACCAATCAATGCACAAACCTCCTTCTGAGTACAGGGTACAGACGTATCTAAAATAGCTTGAATGTGATCTGGTGTGAGTGCACGTCCCTCCTTAGACAGTAGGTGACCTAAATAGGTAACCTGCTGTCTACAATATTGCAATTTCTTCCTACAAACCTTGTGATGGTGAGATGCAAGAAAGAAAAGCAATGACAGTGTTCCTTCTTCACACTGTTCAGGGGTATTTGCAGCCAACAAGATGTCATTGACATGTTGTATGAGAGCTACCCCTTTTGGCACAGAGAAAGAATCAAACTGTCTTTTCAATGCCTGGCTATAAATGCTAGGACTCTCTGTATACCCCTGTGGAGCTCTACAAAATCTGAATGATCGATTATTCAAAGTGAAGCCGAACAAATAACAGCTGTCAGGATTAATAGGTATTGAAAAGAAAGCATTTTTCAAGTCAATCACACTGAATGTAGTGGTAGTCGGAGGAACCATCGTAAGAAGTGTTGTGATGTCAGAGACTACTGGAAATTGGGGCACTACAATCTTATTAAACTTTTGCAAGTCAATGATAAACCTGTATATTTTAGTATCAGTATCTTTTTTTAAAATGGGAAGGATAGGACTATTGCAAATGTTGTAAGGGACTTCTTCCACAACCCCTACTCCAATTAGATCTTGAACAATACGTTTTAGTGCCTCTTCACCTTCTCGAGATATTTCATATTGAGGGAGTTGTGGTAATTAAGCACCTTCCTTTACTTGAATATGCACTGGTGGGCTAACCTTTTGTCCCACATCAGTATCTGAAGTGGCCCACACAGTACTAGTTAGTGATGCCAAAGCAGTATCTTCTTTAAGAAGACAAAACCTCTCAGCTATAGAATAGTTGTCATTTAAAGTAACACGCACACCTTCTGGGCAACAACGTATCGTGGCGCGAAAATGTTTGAGCATATTGAGACCCACAATATTATCTGGTGTGTTAGGAGAAAGCAAAAACCTTATCAACATGAAATGCAAGCGGTTGTGACAGTGGGCTAAGGGAAGGTGTCCCATTGATTCCTATCAATGTTATTGCTAAGCCAGACAGGGGAGCTCTAGGAATCAATTGTTTAGACAGGGCACTACGAGTAGCTCCTGTATCAACCAAAAAACGATCAGTAGAACCCAAAACTTTTGCATTAACATAGGGACCCTTCTGATCTACTGGGATTTCAACTGATTCCTTACCCCATCTTAGGCATTCCTATGCATCATTAGAATCCTTCAAATCATTGGGCAAATAATCAGATATCTGATACTGATTTCGTCCATCAAAGGTATTAGAAGAATTTTGAGTATGTTCTACCGCCTCAAACCTAGCACGATTATCCATACCTCCCCTATTACCTGAGTTACCTGGGCGGCTTCTCATTTGTCCTCTACCGCGCTGCTAATTCTGACTACGTAAAAGGGGACAATCAACACACCAATGTCCAATCTCCTTACTATAAGCACATTGATCAGCAGACAAAGTAGCTTGTGGAAAAAAGGGTGCACCAGGACAAAACATTGCACATCCATCTCTCCCACCACCTCTATAAGATGGACCATAAACTTGAGCTAATATAACTTTTGTTTTTAAATCCTTAGTCTTTTTATCCTCCTGGCCTTTTTCTTCCAATTCCTGACGTTCATAGTACTGAGCCGTAGTCAAAAGAGAGACTGGTGTAGGCGTAGTCCATGAACTCTCACTGGCCTTTAGGCGACTAGCCATTCCTGGCAACATGTTTGCAACAAATTTTTCAATGAACAGATGCTTGCCTGTGTCATCAGTCAGTGACTGCCCACTAAAGTCATGGAAAGTCTCCTCAAAATGTGTAAAGAAATCAGAAATTGGCACATCCGCCTTTTGCTTATAGGACGCTAACATAGTCCAATCTATCTTTTTAGGAGGTATAAGGGTTTTCAATTTAGGAAGGTATAATGTCTCTTATTGTGGTTTCTGCGCAGGCTCTCTTTCTGGATCTATTCTCTCTAGTTTCTTCCAAATATCTCCAAAAGCGGCATGATCGTCTACTCTACGAATAGATCTCCACATAGCAGTGGGTAAAATAAGCCCCCAAATAATGTCTATATCAGGCAAAGTCATAGTGCAAGAACTAATAACTCCTTCAACTTCTTTATTAAAAGCAGCCGGATTTTTCCGCGGGTCAGGCAAAGCAGCTTTAAGAGCCATGACAATTATAAACAAATTATCCCTTCGCATCAGCTGATTCTTAACTGTCATCCGTTCCCGCAACCCCAAGGGGGAACATATAAAGACGCAACTTCATGAATTTGTTTCTGGTGTGTGAACTGTTTGTTCAAGCGTAGCAGCTGTCTTTTTCTCCACTCGCAAACCGACCGCATCAGTTCATAGTTTAACCACGCATCTAATTAAATCGGCCACCTGGGAAGGGAGAAAAAGACTGTCACTCAATTGTTTATCATCACCTTTTCTATCAGCAGGCTCTAATTCATCAAAATGTTTCCTAAAACTCCCAATTACTTCTCCAGTAAATGAATCTGTGAAATATACCTGCTCTGACTCCGGCCATTGTTGAACCTCTACTATAATGTCCGGGACAGAAGTGTCACCACGAGCTGCTTTACGAACAGCAGATCTAAAGGCGGCTGCACGGTCAGCAGGCAAAATTGAACGAGTGTGTTGTTTAGGTTCTAATTCTGTCCTTTTCTGACCTGGGGTAGATTTGTCATCATCAGAATCTTCCGCGGGGGTAGAAGGAAAAGTATATGGAGGCAGAGATCGATCTAATAAAATTTAATCATCCTGTGTTGATTAAGTAGAGGATAAAGGGGGCACCGGAGAGGGTATTGGCCATTTGCCTGTAGACAGCACTCCCTATCCTCTTTCTCCTTTCTTTCCTTCATTTCTTTATTTTTCACCTCTAGCGCCTTCGCATAAATATTTTTGCGCCGTTCTTTTTCTGCTAGTGCTTGTTCTCGCTTCACTCTCTCATGCGCTTCTTTCTCCCACATTCGTACACAGTCAAACATATCTTGTCTACTTTTGCGCTTAAACACACACTGTTCCACATACTGAATTTTTCTAATATCAAATGATCCATGCATTGGCCATCATAAATCAGGATCCTTCCTAGTATATTTATTCCATAGTGCACTATACATTTAATGTACATATTCCTATTTGGTGTCCCCTCGGGGGGCGGCTGATTTTGTTGTAAATCCATATTGGTACCTCCAAGAAAGCCACACATCCTTCTGAGTGTGCTTGAAACAGGCATGCCAAATATATTATAGTATATATAATATTATAACAAAGTAGTATTTAACGCAAATTGTACCTTTCAGGAATTCAAAAATTTGAGAAAAATCTCCTCATTACCTGCCTACATAAATTGCAATTCATATATACCCAAATCAAACCAGCATCCAAAGACCTTACCAAACAAAAGTCTCCAGCCTCCAATTGCCAAGTTCTGAATCGACCAAATGATCACTGGAAGACGAACGCCAATAGGGATCTCAGTTCGGAGACTGGCACCACCTGGAGGGTCAAATCGGGAAAATCGGAAAAGCACTTCGACCTACAAAGACAAGGGCCTCCTCATGCAGTGTACATCCTTAGCGACATTCCAAACCTCCGTCTAGACCACTCCTTCGGGTATCTGAGTCGCCGATGAGCCCCACGTAGGGTGCCAATTTGTGAAGTGAGCCTTTTAGGGGTTCACCGATGCAGGAGTTCGCCCTTCTTTTAGCACTGGTCCTTTAGACTGACAAAATAGAGATTGGCACGGAAGCTGTAATATTAAAGAGATAGTTTATTAGGACTCATGAGTGGAGCTACATCGATGCATAACCCTCAGGCAATGTATGAGGCAGCACATGGAGTACAGAAACCATGGTGTTTATATACTGTGAAAGTTTGCAGAGTAGGCGTGGAGGTTCAAAAAGAGGCAGTACAAGTGTACACACAAATAGTTAGTTACATATAAGGATACATGAGAATCACTCAGTCAGCAGAGTGGGAGGAGCTTCAAAACTGCTGAGGTCATTTAAAATAGCCTGACATTTAAATTTGCAACAGGTGCATTCTATCAGCTACAGGTCTATCTGAGCATGTGCAGTGCTCAGACTCAGTGCTGAAGGAGTTAACTATAGATGATGGCTCAGGCGAAATAGAGAAGCAGGCAACAGCGAAGCCGGGGAAGCACGTGGCAAACACATGACTAACTAAATTGGATGCCACAAACAAAATGGCTTCAGCTCATGCTAATAGTGATCTCTGTCATGTTTCCACAGAGGCAGTGGTACATTAGAAGATTTCAGCAGAGGGTTGCTGCAGGCCGTAGAGTCAGGGGAAGTTATGATTTGGTAAATGCACATCTGGAATAGCTATTGGGAGGCAGATAACTTGACAGTATAGGAAAACAGTCAACATGTGGTACAATAAAATGCTTTAGATGGTAAACGGGTCTGCAGACCCCTGAACGCCGGCTGGCAGGAGCGGAATCCTTGTAGCTAGGCCTTCTAAATCTGAACTCACCATGGTGCAGAATATGTACACATGGACCTAACTCACCATCGCCTGTGCATAGCATTTGCTATCTCTGCTTCGCTCTGCGCGGTGTACCTACGGGGTTAATATCCGAGATCTGTAGAGATAACACCACCTCAAAGCTTCCTCAGGAGCAAGTCAGACCTTGTTGTGTCTAACTTACAGCTCACCCTGTCAACCAAATGGGTGCATGTTGGATATGCCTAAAGACACTGGAGTGCAGGGCACCAGTGCCTGTACAAACTAACCTAGCTGAGTTCAAATTTATTTTTCAAGGACTTTGGCTTGTCTTTTCTTCGCTTTACAGGAGGCGATGCAATTTTACATGAATGCAAAAAGTATCAGTATAAAATTAGGGGTTACTCTCCCCTCACACACCTGATTTTTCACAACCCTTTTCTCACTTCATTATTTAATACCTTGTTGCCTCGGAATGCGAAAATAACCATGAGGCAAAGAGGTCACAATCTGTGGCTAGGGCGTTGCACATGTTTTCACCCGGGAAAATCGGTGACACCCAAAAATTACTCAAGTCATTAAAGTTATAGGAAAGAAACATCTCCTCTTAACCCCTGGAGCTGTGTCTGAAGAGGCGAGTGAAGCTGGCACTTTGATCAGCTCACCAACAATTGCACAGGAACAGGGATTTGCCCAGCTTCGTAGCCCAAGTGAACCTGGCTAGCAACCCCTTCTAAGTACTCAAGTCACCCTCCTGAATTGTGGCCCTATTCATTGTAAAGCCACATTTGTGATTTACAAAACCTGGTTTCACAATCATGAAAAAATGTACATGTGTGTTCTGCTTCGAGTTTTACTTTGGTTACAGGGGTAAGAAGTGTACGTTTCAGGGTGAAAGACAACAGTAGTCCTCACTCGCCATAGGGCACTCATCCCAAACTTTTACGCCGCACCACATTCAAACGTCACAAGCCTCCACTGACTAGCATGTACTGAAAAACAGCACAGATTCAGAAAACAAGCATTAGAAATAGCACTTGGAACAGAAATCTCTGGAAAAAGAGGGTGAGCAAGACAGTAACGTGACAAGACTGGCAATAGACTGGAGGAAACTGTGGCTTAAAAGACCTCACTAATAAACCAATGTCTCAGGTGTGATCAAGCTAGCACCTAGTAGCCACAGGTATGCTAATTCCACCACCCATCCTTGGCCTGCAAGGGTGGAGATGAAGCATTGAGCAGCCAATTGCAGAAATGTGCATCGCTGACAAGAAAAGCATACAGCCTGCCACAAAATCTAGCTAAATTTGGAATATGAATTAAATCCAGAGCATTTTTTATGATGCTGAAAAAATGTAGTCTTTGAAAAGAATAGCATAATAACTATCACAAAACCCAACATGGAGTCAAAAAGAAAGGGAAGCTCATGATATTGTCAGAGAGTTTGGGAATCAGAAGACCAATGTGGCACAAGCTCAGTAAACTTAGCTGAATGCTGAAAAGTCCCTAAGGCATGCCCCGTGTGGTGAGCATGAGAACTCAATGAGCGAATTGTTACAGCACTTTGATCTAGATAATCTAGATATTTTCAACACTCCCAACATTGCAAGCCCAAACTAATGGAAGAATTTGCTCTACATAGACATATATAAGATATCATACAAATGCGGCAACTTTGCCAATAGAAAAGGAAATGTTGCAAGGCAAAGCATGAACTCGCTTTTCTTACTATCTATTCTTTCACTTTCTTTCTATAAACACTTTCCTTGTTTACTTACACACACACACAAACATACACTACGGGGACAGGTTCTCATACCGCACCGGTCCTGGCACAGATAGGGGGATATTCTCAAAAACGTGTGAGAAACATCGCAAAATTAGCTTAACTCAACTTTGCATATCATAGTCTATCGCAGGAAAATAACTCTGTGTTAACGTCGTATTCTCAACCCGGCGGTACCATGCGATAGGTTCACAATAATGTGTCAAATATTCGCAAGAAAGTCAACGCGTCTCCACAAAAAAGAATTTGCGATGAGGACAAGCGCAATACAAAAAGCAGCAAAAACCAGCGACAGGCCTGCAATCCCCACGTGTCAAGCTGGAAAAGGACCTGTAAAAGCAGAACAAAACCAAAGGGAATCAAAAAGAAACGGCATAACACCATGGATGCACCCAGACCGAGTGAAGAGGTCAACATGAACCCCACAAGCTACACAGACCACCTGCAAGGAACAACGGGGTCGGGGAAGGCCAAGGAGAAGAGTGAGAGGAAGACGGGTTGCAGTCCGCAAGAAAATCGGATCAGAGTCACGGAGGTAACAGAACACTACCATCAATTGAACTTCAGTTTAACAAACGTGAATGCAGTCGGAGTGTCGAGGAGGTCCATGGAGGAGGCCAAGAGGCGCTGGCATGATGTGATAAGCCAGGCACAAACCCGCTGCCAACAGGAAGGCAGCAATGGTGACAGGAGGTGGGAGTCCTCTGCTACAGGAGGAGCTGGAGGAAACGGAGGCCACAGTCAACAGTGTGGAGACGGAGCAAGGAGTTGGGAGTTAGGACACAGGTCAATAGGACTTGATACAACATCAACAGGGTGAGTAACGATAAGGGACTGGGGGAGATGGGCACAATGGCACACATGCACAACGATGTGTAGCACACTGCACACCCATAATGACCCTGATCCCCGTGGCTGCAGCACACACACATAGCAATAAGAGCACATCCACATTGACGACAATGTGGTACAATGTGCAACCCCGACGCTGCAGAACAGAGGACACAACTGGGTCCGCTCATACGCAGAAACAGGCAAATTACATCTCACATAGCAGGAAACTGTGAGATGGAAATGTACGCGTACAACCTCATGTAGTCCAAATGTCCACTGTCCCACATCAAAATCCAGCACCTCCCAGTCACAATGTACATTATCATGCAGTCTGCATGCAAACAAGAACAATGCACCAACATACATGTCAACACAATGTCAACATGCATCTCCCCTTCACAGACCAGAGGGACACACAACAACTCCAGCAGAGTAGACCAGACAACTCATCATTGATGCTGGAGAGGACCACCACACCTACGACACCGATGCCCTACAACAGCTCATTGACATCCTAGGCAACCCACTCCCAGGAGCAGGGCAGCCAAGCTACATAGAGGAGACCCCAACCCCTGCACAGACCACGCAGCAGGAAGCACCCACCAGCACAGCTGGCTCACAGCACTCCACCGAGGCACACATTCCAATGCCAGGTGCCAGAATGCCATAAGAAGGTGGCTGAACAGGTACGGGTGGGGTCAGAGCTCATGGAAGCCAAACGAGATCACATACGTGGGTGTCTAATTCCCATCAGGGACCACCTACACCCCACAAAGGAAACTCACACTGCAACAGAGACACACGCATTTGCACATTTCCTGTACTGAACCACGCCCAGAGCCCAACCTGCAGACAACCTCGTTTATAATGACTTTTTGACAGAAAAATTACTAAGTTGTTTGTTGTTTCGGTGTCTATTTGTTTCTTAAAAAATTCTCTATATTAATAAATTGGAGTGGGATTTTCATTGTTTTGTGTTTTGCACTTTTAACTGTTTTGGTACTGATAAATGCTCATGAGTTAAGCTACATTGCCTTCCCTCTCGCTCACCATTCATCCCTGTACTGGCTCAGTGAACATTCCACTCCCTCCTCCAGTTACATCCTTTCCCATCACGAACTCATTTACCACCACATCGCAGGAAGCAAATGTCTCATCTCAAACTGATTTCTTCCTTATAAAGTCTCATAGAATTCTCATCCAACCCTCTATGCCTCAACTGACCCTTCCTATTTTTCCAACATGTCTTCCCATCTTTCTCGACTTTATCATTTGGCAACAGTTCCTGTGCTGTTGTTTCGTTTGTGCATTGTAGCAATTTAATATTCTGAATGTATAATGTGTAATCCTCTGCAGTTATCAGAGATTATCTTTGCTTGAACTGGACATAGCAAGATATGTCTCTGACATTTTTGTTTTGATCATTATGCGGTTACAAAGGTTTGCACGGCTCAGACAACTTTCAACTGTGCTATTCCGCAAAGGCAAACAGAAGAAATCAACTTTTTTTATATACTCCATAAACCGCTACGAAATTAAAGTAATTATTCTTTCTTCACGCTGCATGAGTTTCTGCCTCCTCTCTTTTCTTACAGTTTCCTGAACAAGAAAAATAACAAGTGCACATATAACACCACTAGAGGGTGACGTTGAGCTAATAATTCATTTTGAAAAAGAAATACAGCTTACTACAGCTCATACAGTACTATTGAACTAACCTAAGAAAAAAAAGGGCGCTCGATTTGCATTGATCTGAGAAGGAATATAAAGACATACATAAAATTTTAAACCAGTTACAATTTATTGATTAATGATAAAAAAAGAAGGTGTTTAACAATTACATCTTTTTATAAAGGTACATTTTGTAAATGATAAATCAACATAACAAGACGTACAATATAATCAGTTTTATCATTAACTCTGGATAAAATACCGTAAGAAAAATTATTTCAAAAATATTGAATTCGTCCTCTTAAAAGCTTCCTTATCTGTGTTTGATTTGTAGAGTTTCGACTGTATATTCCTTTAAATTAAGATAATTCAATGTGAATTTTAAGTTCTTACATACTTGGAATGTGTTGCTCTTTCAGTTCCAGTCTGGCCAGTTCTCTGAAAGCTGTTTGGTATAGCTTCTTTTAAACAAAAACACCACCATATGATAGCCCCAAGTAATTTTGCATGAGTGCAAGTGACACAAAAGTCCAGCTGGAGAGTTTGTATAGAAAGACCTTTCCAGGCAGAAGCAAGAGTCAATAGCATTTGAAGGATTTGTAGGGACCGGGCCAAGATATATTTTGGGGTCCTCTGTTTAAAGCAACTTTGAATATATGATGCCTTTTCTACTCGTTCATATCCTTGTGATGCCAAATATTGAGTAATTATATGTTATATCTTTAAAGACGAGGGCACGCAAAAGCATGCGAATAAGTAGTAAGGAAGCCGTTTTTTATGAGTTTGGATCCAGATACGTTTTTAATTGCAACAGCATTTTATGGGGAATTCAGGGGCTTATTTATGAGAGTGTTGTGCCTCCAAAGCACCACTTTTTCGGATGCTCCAGTGGCGCAAATCTCTCAACCATATCTATGAGGCCAAGCAAAGCCACTTTGTGTGTCTTTTCCTGGTATCACAGATATGGAGTAAAGCAAGGCAGCGCAAGTGGCTTCGTTTCCTTACTCTGGGCCTAGGGCGTTGCAGTGGATTTTCTCACACAACACTCATGGATTGTGACGCTGCCCCAGATTTACCTAGTCATGTAAACCTGGGGCTGGCCAAACCTGGCGCCTCCCCAGAGCAGGCGTAACAAGGGGGAATATTTGTATTTCTCCTCAAACTCTGCAATACACATGGAAAGAGGAAAACATCTCTTGGGATTATTTTTGTGCAGGAAGGTGCCCCTTCCTGCAAAAAAAACAATCTTGCATGCAGAGACACCTTTGCACCATGGTAGAAGGGTTGCCTGTGTTGAAGCTAGGCAACAAAATTGTGCACGAGCGCAGGGGGAAAGGACAGAAATGCACCGTATTTAAAAAATACAGGGGCATATTACCAACAAGTAGCGATATTTATCACTAAATAGGCTTAGCGACGATTTTTTTATCGCTGCCTGACGCTGGATATGTTAGCGGAGAAAACATGCTATTAGCAACGTTTTTCTCCATTTTGCTAAAATATCCAGCGATAGCGGCGAAATGCGTGAATATCGCTGAGAATACAGTAATATTCACGCATTAGCGATGAAATGCTCTTAGCCATGTTATCCACCTCCCATTGGATAACATGGCTAAGAACTGGTCTGGGCAGGTGGTAGTATTTGGAGATATTCACGCTTAGCCTTCCTAATAGGCGATATCGACATTAGCGACTGCTTTCAGTCGCTAACTGGTTGGGTTCGCCCACTTTACATGTCATTAGCGATAAACATCGCTGACATGGAAAGCGGGCCCCAAACCGCTCGCTATCCCCTAAAAGCTGCCGCTAACATCATTAGCAACAGCTTGCTAATTGGGCGATAGAATTATCGCCGCTTAGCGGACGAAAACAGACGCTAAATCAGCGATAATTGCCTATTGCCCCCCTTGGTAATATGCCCCAGAGTGTATTTCTGCCATTTCACATTGGAATAGGGCAGCCCTGCGCCAATTCCCCATAAATGAGGCCCTCAGTGTCCAACCTGTTTGTTAGTCTCATTGTAGGAAAACATGCTCAACATGACTTGTTAGATGGTTAGTGGACAAGTGTATAATTTTAAAGTAACACATATGCACATATCACTTGAAATCAAATCTTCCGTAGCCAAATATTTGTAATGACAAATATATCCCCCTTCCTTCCTGTGTACTTGCTGCAACAGTTATGTTATGTCATGTTAAAAGACTTGTAGAGCATATAGCTGCAGCAATGGGGCTTCCCAGCGCTTAACCATAAACACCATTATACTCACACAACCTAAACATAGAGACAAACCAGGCTGTGAATAGACAGGTCTTAAGTATTTTTCTGAAGCTGAGATGGTTTGAGTTTTCCTTAGATAGCGGGCGGTTTGTTCCATAAGGCAGGGGCCATGGCCCGTTAAGAGCACCCTCCTTATTGCTTTTATTTTGAACCGAGGAACAATGGCTGGATTGAGATCGGAAGAGCAGGGAGACCTAGTTGGCAAGTATGGTGAGAGGAGTCTGGCGATGATAGGAGCTCCTTTTGAACGCAGGAACTTATGAGCCATGCACAAGGTTGTAAAATGTACACGCTTCTCCATGGGAAACCAGTGGAGTTTATGAAGGAGCCCGGAGGCTGAGCAGAATTTTGGGAGAGAAAAACTGTCTGGCTGCAGCCTTTTGGGCACTCTAAAGCCTTTTTGTAACTGATTTGTTGGTGCCCAAGTATAGAACATTGCTATAGTCCAGGCGAAACATGATTAGCCATTAAACAATCGTCTGCCTGATCGACGGGTAAATCAAACCGATGATAGGTGTAAGGCCTCTCAAAAGACCAAACCAGGTACCCTCTAGAGATCTGACTTGGGTCTCGAAGGAGAGGGTTTCAGCCATCCAAATGCCTGAATACTTTGTGACCGGTTTGGGCTTGGGGTGGGGCTCAAGGCCTTCCAGCCACCAATGGTCTCCCCAAGTGAGGGTGTACTTTCCCAGCAGGAGGATTTCTGTTTTGCCAGCATTCAGATTCAGGGACTTAATATTCATCCACACTGCGAAAGCGAGCATACAGCTCTGGAAATTGGCAATATCTTGTGTTGCATCAGCTGAAAGTCAAAAAATAGGTTGGTATCATCAGCAGAAGAAACCAGTGAGATCCCAAATGATTTCACAACCTGTGCTGGTGGGTGAACATAAATGTTAAACAGAGTTGGGTTCAGTGAGGAGCCCTGGGAGCACCATATTGCAGGATTTGCTGATCTGGTGCAAACAGAGGGGATACAGCTTGGTAAGAAATCGCTTAAGAAGGAAATGAACCAGGTCAAAGCTGTCCCTAGTATCCCTATATCATACAGTTGTTGCAAGAGCATCTTATGGGATACCATATCAAAAGTCCCCTGGCTTGGGTGAAGTCTTTCTTGTCAGACAGATTTCAACAGGTCTCCCTCGGACCCTTTGTTTCCTCCTAAACACCTCTGAGATGGGTGGTTCCGCAGGGATCTGCCCTCAGTCCTCTCTTATTTAATGTATACCTGAGGCCTTTGGCGGAGTTAGTCGAGGCATGGGGCGTCAGAGTGATCTTTTATGCTGATGACACTCAGCTTGTGTTTTCTTTTAAGGATCACTCTGACAGCTCCATGGCACACTTCCGCCACTGTCTGGTTAACATCGCCTCATGGATGTCCATCAACAATTTAAAATTAAATACTGACAAGACTGAGGTGCTATTTTTTTATCAAAAATCTCCCATCCCCTCCAATATTTGGTGCCCACCTCAACTCAATCCCCCCCCTGTGCCAGTGCAAGCTGCCCGCAACCTGGGCTTTCAATTTGACACAGCACTGTCCTGCAAGACCCAAATTAATAAGGTGTCATCAGCTTGTTTCGGAAAACTCTGAATGATTAAAAAAATCATTCCTTTTTTACCTCTTGAGTCCCGCAGAGCAGTAGTACACGCTCTGATTACATCTCACCTGGACTATTCTAACAGTCTATATGTTGGCGCCCCTGCATATCTCATCAATCAGTTGCAACTTGTGCAGAATTCAGCGGCCCGGCTGATCTGCAACATCCCTTACTGCCACTCGATCTCTCCCCATCTGGCCAAACTCCATTGGCTACCTGTGAGATATCGCATTCAGTTCAAGGCCTTGGTCCTTGCCTTTAGAGCTCTTAATGGCCGTGGCCCGGCATACCTAAGGCTCAGAATCAGACGATCTCTAGCCACAAGGGATCTTAGATCCAACCATCTCGGGCTTATGTTCTGCCCACGTTTTCGTCTGTCTCGCACAGGCGGTAGAGCATTTGTAGTAGCCACTTCCAGATTGTGGAATACCCTTCCAGTAGAACTCAGATTCCTTTAATCCGAGGTTGCTTTTCGCAGGAAACTCAAAACTTGGTTTTTCTCCCAGATCTAGCCTGTTGGAACTCTCTGTTGGACCCTTTAGGACTACACACGCTGTCAGCGCCGGGACACCCCCGTTGGGGGTAGCTGTTCGCGCTCTACAAGTGACTAAATAAAATAAATAAATATAAAAGTGACGCATGCATCCAGAATAATAAGGGCGAAGATCTCCCTTCATCTGAGGCACTACGAGTGCTTCCAACACCACTAAGAATGCAGATGCTGTAGTGTGAGAAGGTCTGAAGCCATTTTGGGAGGTGTCCAGGATTTGGCTCTCCTTCTGTCTGTAAGCTATTAACATGTTTCTCTCTCTACTACTCTAGCTCAAAAAGTAGGAGTGAGATAGGGCGATCATTTTCTGGTTTGGCCGAATCAAGGGGAGGGAATTTGACCACGGGGATTACTTTAGTGTGTTTCAAACCACTGGGCGCCATGGCAGAAATAAAGGAAAGGTTCTCGATTTTTAAAAAAGAATGGGAGTAAGAAATCAAGTAATAATTGCTCTATTCCTTACTAGGTTCAGTTAGGTCTCAATGTTTTAATCCTAAACACTATTCTTGGTAGCTGCAGCCCAAGGCAATGAAGCTTAACTCATGAGAAATGTGTAAAGCATTTTTAAGTACCAAAGTACAAAACACAATACAATAAATATCCCACTCCAATGTGTTAATATAGAGAATTTTTAAAGAAACAAATAGACACCGAAACAACAAACAACGTAGTCATTTTTCTGTCAAAAAGTCATCATCAGCGAGGTTGTTTGCAGGCAGCTGAATCCAAAGAGTGTTCATCGAGCACAGCAAGCTGAAGGGCAACACCTCAGTGGGAGCCTCGGCTCCAACATGAAGTTCAAGGTTATCGATGTCAATGATGGGAAAAATTTGAGCTGTCCCAGAAAGGTGTTAGTGGCAGGGAGTAAGATGTCCTGGCCCAGGAAGGTGTTATCATCAACATGGTGGTGCTTGGCACTGGTCTCTGTAAAATCCTCTATGTTCAGACTTAAAAACTTTCCCAGAAGTCAGCATCCTTTCAGCTGGGCCAACCACCATGTTGAGTCCGAACGGCAGCTTGACATCAGCGGCTGTTTCTCAGCAGTGGTTTGGTGGTAGCCTCTGTTTCTTTTGAAGTAAAGTTCAGAAAAAGTTCCTAAGTTTCACTCTAACATCAGCAATGGGTGTCCAGGACCCTTTGACCACCCCTAGTGGGTTAGGACTCAATATCCAAGAAGCCATCTGCAGGGTCCAGGGAAAATCCAGTGGAACTGGTCAGCTGGACTCAGCAGAGATGTGGGCTTCTTTTGTGTTCCTGGAGTTTAACAGTTGGCTAGCCAACTGGCCCTTGGATTCCATTCTTATGTCATGGGTACACTTGGGGAGCAGGTTCAGCCCTTGGGGTTTCTCTCCACATATTCAACAGCAGGTACAGTCCTTCTTCTGTCTTCCCCAGGCTCCGAGATGTTCTGAAAAGGGTAATGAGGGTGCCACTTTTCTGCCCTCTGACAGTCTGTTGGTGGGGAATCTCCTGGCCACTCCCAAACCAATGGGGCAAAGGTTCCCAGGGATGCCCCTATCAACTTTTGCAGCACTTCCTGTGTGGTTTACTGTGTTCCCTCTCTACCTAGAATGAATGTAGCAGAACCTTTGGTCCCCTGTGAGGAACTCCCTGGGCACACACATAGGTGTAACTGGTATAATGAGCAAACCCTCCTTTGCTGTCACTCTAAACCGGTTTGGGGGGCCGCCCCTCTCCCACAGGGATTGGTGCCCAGTTAAATAGCAGCCCCAAGTATGAGTTACATATGCTTGTGACAGGGTACACACATTTTGAAGTTTAATTACGTTTCAGGGCACAGCACAGATGGACATGCTGTCAGGGAAAATATTTCCCCTATACCCAAGCTTTTTCTCCACTGTCTGGGAGCAATGCACATCTTACCAAAGGAGAGCCGTTAACAGTCATATGACACTGAACACTGACAGAAAGGGTGAGGCAGGAAAATCACAACTTTCTAATAGTGGTCTTTTTTTAAATATTAATTTTAATTCTGACCTGACTATAAGATTGGATTTTAAATGAGTAATAACATGTGTCCTTGAACCATGGTTCTAACTATTTCCATACTGAATGTATTCATTATAAGGGCTTAAAATATAATCCAGTGTTTTTCTATTAGAGCCAGCCTTGCTACAGTAACTACTTTGAAGATTTTTCACTGGCAGGACATTTAAAACATAAGTATAAATGTCCTACATATTAGATATCATTCACCATGCCCCAAGCACATTAGAACCCACTTTCAGGGTGCCTTACAAGTATGAAAAAGGAACTTTTAGGCCTGGCAAAAGCTTTATTTTGCCAGGCCGAATTTGCCATTTTATTATTGCACACTCAATCTGCATTGCTAGACCTGGAGACATGCTTTGCATTGTCCTTTTAGGGGGGTCACAAAAGCTGCTGTAGTCCACTAGTGACATTTAACTTATCTGCCCTGGGTACACTGGAAACCATATACTAGAGACTTATGCATAAGTTCAATCTGCCAAATAGGATTTCTGACCAATTTAATACTTTTGCAAAATCAGAGCACATGACTGGGGCCTGGTTAGCAGAATGCCAGTGTACTGAGTCAAAAAAAACAACAGCACCTGTTAATAAAAAGATGATGGTGATCATGCAGAAAAAAGCATTTTCTTGCACCACCTCTTGGCCTTTTACCAGATTGTGTGGGTGAGTGCTGCCTGCAATGCTGGATTGGACGATGATAGGACACATGCACCTTCACTCAGTCCTGACAATTTAGACTAATTATGGTCTTGAAGTCTGGGACACTACTTCATGGATTTTCCCCTAGATACCTGCTGTTTATGCTTTGTTCTTAGAAATAGTCTATCATGTTTCACCACATTTCGATCTTTACCACTGTCTTTCTACTGTCCCACACTTCATAAATAAATATAATATTTAGGGTAGTTCTCAAGACACATTACCGAAACATCACTGATCCTAACAACTACCATTCCATTGCAAATTCTGCACTGGTAGTCACAGTTTCAAAATGTCTGGACACTGCTCAATCCCAAACTGGAATAGGGCGTCAGCACTTCTGGTTTTCCATCATGCGTACTGTGACATAGAGATGGCACTAAATCCCTCTTACTTTCTGGGAGAATATTTTCAAATCACCACTAAATTTCTTTTTCTCTCTCTCAGAGGTTTGTCATAGTTAATAATAATAGTAGGAAATGTATTGACATGTGTTGCCACCAAAAATGCGCTTTAATTTTTTTGTCACTTCTAAAGCAGGGATATAGTCCAACATGTTTTGCAATTGGATGTGTTAATGCCACAGTGGCAGCTAAACTACTTTGATTGGATATTGTAAGAAAGTGTATTATTGGTTGAGGGGAATGGAAGCCCCACCCAGGCAACCACTACAATCCTTGTCATGGTGAATCACAAAAGTTATTAAAGTAACCACTGCTTAAGCCTCAGGTAGCTTGGCACAAAAGTAGTCAGGCCTAACTTAGAAGCAAAGTGTAACGTATTTATGAATCACACAAACAGTAAAAAAATAGAAACACAGAACAAGAGAAATCACAAACCAATTTAGAAAAATAGAGTACATTTTAATAAATGAAATGATACCAGAACAACAAAAAATCCGATCATTATAACCAGAGATATTCAAATTCAAAGTGTTAAGTAAGTATAGCACCTAACCTCACAGCAATCTTGTTGTGCTAGACCGGGTGACAGTCAGAGGTTCAGCCCAACCATAATAGAGTATGGGCCGGCTACAGAGAGCAGGTTAACCACTTTGAAAAAGTTACCTTCTCAAAGTCCGGTGAGAAGAGTTCTGTTCACCATTAAGGAGGCCGTGAGAAGCAGGGAGAGTATTGCTAATGGTCATTGCTGTATCATAAACAGCAGCTCTCACCTTGCCAGTCGTTGCTGGCAGTCACTGTAACACAAAGAGTTGGGTTCATCAGAGCTTCCCATTGGCAGTCTTCAAGGGTGGCAGAACCTTGGCATGAATGAGCCCATTTGTGGCAGCAGAGAGCCCAAAACATCATGTTTTCACCTTTTTAAAAACAGGCGTTCAACTGATGGCAGCCAAGGGTGAAGGACCTAGGGAGATACCTCTTGAGGATCAGGAACTCCCTGTAGCAGAGGGCTGCAGGGCTCAGGCAGGTCCAGTCATGTCCAGTACACCAGGTCAGCTGAGTAGTTGCAGGGAGGACTCTGGAGCTTGTTGTGTCCCTGTTGCTCAGGCAAGAGGTCAGCCAACTGGTTCTTGGAGGCACTGAGGTAGTCGGAGATGAAGGAGCCTTCCTTTGCAGAAAGCTGTGCAGCCCTCAGGCAGCAAGGCAGTCCTCTGGTAGCAGCAGGGAAGTCCTCTGGAGAACAAGGTAGGCCCCAGGCAGCAGGGAGGCCCTCTGGGGAACATGGCAATATTTCCTCTATAATGTCCACAGGTCCAGGGGTGTACTAAACTTGGCCCTAGAGGTCCAATATTTATACCTGGTTCCAGCCGTTGAAGTGGGGGGGATTCCTTGTAGTACCCCCACATCTAATTATGGAACGTCTTCCCTTTCCCCGTCAAGACTCCAAGAAATCTGGGGTGACAAAAGACTAGTGTGAGGTTCCTTTGTGTGAAGCTGGATACAGGTCCGCCCCCAACCATCCTGACAGGATAGCCCATCCTGTCCACACCTCATCCAATTTGTCACTGTCTGGAAGAAATATACAAACTCCAAGAGCAGAGCCATTCACAGTTACGTGACCCAGGACACTGCCAGAAGGCACTAAATAGTTCAGACAAGAAAATGCCTATTTATTTTCTAAAAGTCAAATGGATAAAGGTACCTACAAGGGATTCATTAAAAAAATATATGTTTACAACTTTATCTTAAATGTAGTGACAACATATGATACCGAACGGAATAATTCAGTTCCAGTTAACACAATTCAGTCAGTAAATGAATTACAATAACAAGGTGTGTCAAAAATAGTTTGAGTTATATTAAAAGAACATGGAAAGGGGGGATACAGAATAAACAACAAACATTTCTTACATACATTGACACCAGAAACCACAAATTGATCAAACATATAAAGATATCCTAGTTCTCAATGTATAACTGCCCATCTCCATATAATCAACAGTGAGTCCGTCCTTTACGTAGGATTCAACACTCAGGATAAATGAATTAACAATAGGGAAAAGGATGAATGGGTTATACGTTGACCTTTCAGTCTCAATTGCATCAAATCAATGAGACCATCTTCAGGACAAAGGGAGATCTTATGAGATTTCTCAACCCCCTATGTCGAAAGTTCCAAGGTCAACTCAGCATATCAAAAAAAGTCTCTTCAATAATAAGATAAAGTAGACAATGATTACATATCAATCAACCTCACATGGAGAAAATGAATTTCTTGTTTAATTTGCTGAATCATTTGTCCACCAATCACACTCTGCATTCCACACTAGTTGGATGCCAAGTTCATGGCTCCCAACTCCTGTGGAATACAGAGCGTGATAGATGGACAAACATTTCGGCAAATTGAGCAAGAAATTTCAGCCAATGGGTCCCGGGCTCAGAGCTCAAGCTAGCCTGGCTGATGAGGGGCAATACCCTGACATTGGTCCTATGATGCTTGTTTCTGGTTCAGGAAGGACCTGGCATGGCAGTTCGGGCTAGACTGTTTCTATGAGGCGCAGGGTCTAGACTGATTTGCATATGGCTGGGTCTAAACTGGGGTGGCATGGAGAGCATAAGAATAATGGATTTAACCAAGATCTCTTGACTGGGGATGAAAGTTCTATTTGTTCCACATTCTGTCCATTCTGTCCATCATTTGCGTGCTCTTGCTTTCTTGCCTTAGGTGGGCTGGGTGTGCCTAGAAGGTCCTGGGCTCACTATGCCACTGTATTCAAGCTAGCCTGGCTGATGAGTGGTGATACCTGAAACCGGTCCGAGCTGGAGTGTTCCTATGAGGAGTAAGCTCAAGACTGATTTTCAAACAGATGGGTCTAAACTGGGGTGGCATCGTGAGGAAAAGAGAACAATAAATTTAACCTAGATCTCTTGGGTGAATGTTTGATTTGTTCTGCATTCCATTCATCATTATTGCGTCTCGCCTTTGGTGCGCCGGGTATTCCCAGACTTGGGTCCCGGGCTAACTGTGCCACTGTATTCAAGCTAGCCTAGCTGGTGAGGGGTGATACTCTGAAACCAGTCCCATGATGCTTGTTTCTGGTCCGGGGAGGACCTGGCTTGACCGTTAGGGCTGAACTTTCCCATGAGAAGCAGGGTGTTCAAAACTGATTTGCATATGGCTGGGGTGGCATGGTGAGCAAAAGAATGATGGATGTAACCCAGATATCTTGACTGGGGATGCATGTTTTATTTGTTCCACATTACATCCATCATCTGTGTCAGTTTTGCTACTGGGAAATCAGGCAGTGCCTGACAGGCTGCTATGACAGGTCAGTGTGTGAGCTGTTTTCTTAGTTGTTTTTGGGCCGGTTTTATGGTCTATTGGGACGGTTTTTACTGTTGATTTCACTGATATTCAGTGGCGGCTGATGGCCTTTGAAAGGGGTAGGCACGTAAAGTGAAATATATTTACAACAAACAGTAAATGCTTTATAAATAGGATGTGGGCGAATACCTCTGCAGTATGAATTCCATTTTGAAGCAAGCATAGCCGCAAAATGGAATTCGTAATGCAGGGGTGACACATTCTATTTATAAAGCATTTACTGTCCGAACCATGAAGTACTGTAATAATGCACATTATCTTACCATAACTTAACACCTTTATTCAGCACACTTTCAGCTTGCAGTTCATGTCACCCGAGGCTAAATTCTTCTGTGTTGCACTGCCTGGCTGTAAAATAGGGGAATGCTGGTTAAACAAAAATAAGCCCAAAGGCCAATCTGACATGCGCAGTCCAGTTTTCATAGCCTCAGCCAGTCCTGGTCATGCGAGAGCACTGTAGCCCACGCCCTAGTGCAAAAAAACATGAGTGATGGTACGGGTAAGTGTTCGCAAGGGACAGTATATTAATAATGAATCTTTCAGCCTGTGGGTGTTCTCAGGAGGAGGTCAACGCCACCACGCTCCTATAAAGGAACCGTCCCTGCTTATATTAAAACAAACATTCACTGCAGTAAGTTCAAACCCATGCAATTCTCCATATCTTGCAAAACACTTTTACGGTATTCAAAGTTCAAAACGACCCCAATTTGCAAACATGGGCCACTTTTATTTTGGTGTCTGAGCATATTTTGTGTCCCAGTACGTGCCTGACTTTTTGGTATTCGTATAATCAGTCACTTGGAGCAGTTGAAGTTTTTACCAATTTGTTCCCATGTTGCAAGAGAATTGATACCTTTCCTATCAACAAACAAGCATTTACAATGCAATGGTTTCGCCTTTGGAAAGGTTAGAGCTATTGGCATTGTAAATGACAAATTTTGTATTTATGTGTTGGTTTTGAAAACAGATAAATCAAGTATTGAAAATGCAATAGGTCTCGCCTTTGACTAAGTTAAAGCCATTTGCTTTGCTAATGGTATTCTATAGCAAAGCAAATGGCTTTAACTTAATGAAAGGCGAGACCTATTGCATTTTTAATGGGTTTTTTTTGTACCTAAAAACACTCCTTGACTTCATAAACGTTGGATGTCGACATATTTTAATCATCACAAACACACTGAACATGACCACTGTTCTTAGGTCAGTTAACACTTGTTTCAGAAAATGATGAGGCTGCCAACTTTTGACATCTCCAAAACATGAACTGCACCATGCTTCTGCAATATGCTTCCTCATAGCGTTGAACTGAACCATGCTTCTGCAACATGCTTCCTCATAGCGTTAAAAATAGAAAAGTCATACTGGCGTGTGCAGAAGCCTCTTTTGCCTATGTTCTGAAGCATAAAATTCTGTTTGTGTGTAAAAGCAGGCACGATTCACCAGTGAGTGGTAACGGATGCTGAGTTGGAAATAAGAGAAAAGCTCACCACCAGCACAGAACTACAACAAAAGAGAAAGATACACAGATTAAAGGGGAAAGCAAAGCATATGCCCACCATGGTGTCTGTCCCCTCCACACTTCATGGCCCACCATGGCGTATGTCCACTCCACACTCCATGGTGTCTGTCCCCTCCACACTCTATGGCCCACCATGGCGTTAGCAGCTTCCCAATGTTTTGCCACACCCAGTCCACCCCAAGTATCATACGGAGTTCCAAATTACAACCTGCTCCCCCATAAAAATAAGCGAGGGGGGTACAATCGAACAGGCATCAGTGCTTGTTGCATGCTACTTGCCCATCGCCACCAGTGGGCGCCAGTTATCATCCAATCGGTATTAGCTATCTGCTGAGAATGCCGCCAGAGAGAACAAATGAGTGGGCTGTGTAGAAACGTTCAGGAAGGTGGGGGCGGCGCAGGGGAACAGGGAGTGAGATGCGGTGGGTGGGGGTCGAGGGGGTAACGTGGGGAAACATGTCAGAATAGAGAAAATAGGTGAACTAGAAAAGAGGCGATCGAACAGGGTGCTATAGATAGGCAGAATGAGAGGGCGCAGAGACGGGGGTGGAGATGCTACGTGACAGTGAAAGAAGCTGGGCGGTGAAGGGGTAGATTAAGGGGGTTTGGGAGGGGTTGGGCGATGGAGTGGAGGAGGGAAGGATGAGCTGTGTGCCACTGAGTTGGTGCACACAGACGTCTGGCGCTGTAGTGTCTGGAAAGCTGAGTATTCAAGCACGACATAACACAATGTTTTGCTTTATCATGTCCCTTGTGCAAGGGACACGGATCGGTTGCAGGATGGTGGCTTGTAATGGCAGCCTTTTTCCCGAGGGTGGGGGAAGGAGGCAGCTTGAGCAGCGAAGAAAGCAGGCAGCTTCCCGGACATCAATCATGACGTGCAGCTGCCTAACAAAGTTTATATTTTTTTCAGTCTTCCTTTTTCAAAAGTCTGATGTCCCCCCCCCCAGATATGCTAAATCAAGCAATTATTTAATTAAATGCATTAGACACATGGCCGTGCTGCGCATTAAAGAGGATTATTAAAGCCCTGCGGCTCCTCCTACCTTTGCCTTCGTAAACAGCCTGTAATCTCTGCAGCAGGGCTTCCAGGGCCATGTCTCCAGGTCTCGGCCAAATCACATCCTCTTGTGAAGCAGAGCTGCAGGGTGAGCATGCTCCTTCCACGGCCGCCTGCTCTGCGTCAGTGCTCCGCAGCCCTGCATGGCAATGACTCCCCTGGCTGTGGCACGAGGTGCAGCCGAAAGCGCAGGCAGGCAGTAGCCTTCTCCTCTGCTGTGCGCCGCCGCCCGCCATCCTCGGAAAAATGAGCACAACAAACTCCAAAAAAATTAAAAATAACCACGCCCACCGCTCACCGCCCACCGCCGCATGACGTGGGCAAAAGCCTAAAATTCTCAGGAACGCCCACGAATCTGCTCCGGCATTGACGGACAGATCTCTGTTCCAATGGCTAGCCTCCATTTATGGAGCTAGCCAATGGAACAGAGGGGCCGTGACCAAGCCACATACTGTTGACATAAGATTTCGCCTGCGCCGAAAAGATGCGCAGTGCGCAGCTTTCGATAGGCGAAACCTAAAAAACGGCCTGATTTAGAGCTCGACAGTCGGGTTACTCCATTACAAGTGTGACGAATATCCTATCCGCCGTATTACAAGTGCATTATATCAAAAGGCCACAAATTTCCTGGCAATTGTAATTACATCCCGCAACAGTGGGTGCAAGTTGCTCAGGGCAAGGGCTGCCTGCTATGCTATGTTACAAAATGCTGTGTAGCGCCCACACAGCGGTTTCCTTTGACTCGATAGCTGAGGAAAGAATTGAAAGGGCAGATGATGGTGTGATCTGACAAGAAGACTGTACCATCTGCAGGGTCGCTGAAGCCCTCTACAGAGCTGCTCACCTCAGAAACCAATAGCCAGCGTTTATTGATCAGTGTTTGAACAAAGTTATCAAGGTTAACGCCTGTGCCAGTGTAGGCTATGATCCATCTCAGGAGACTGTGACAGCAGCTCCTGGAAGTTCTGCTTCAGTGAGCTATAACCGATATGCATGAACTGATACGGGCACCTCTTGTGTGAGTCAGAGCCTCTACGTGCATACATTCTATATAACTCATTATTTTTCATACTGCAGTGATGTAGGTTGTGTAGGAAGGACCCGAATTCATTAACCGTCTGCCTCAAATGGGAAATAGATTTCAGTTTTCCGAAAGTGCATTAAAATATGAGACAGAAATGTCAGGGCTTTCTTTTCAAATTCCATACACCAATGATTTCTTGTTCCAGCTGATGGATAACCTGCCAGAAAGAAAGACAGTTTGTATGGTATGTCGTTTTTGATGCCCCACATGAAAGGAAGTCACTGGCATCATTTTGTTCAACTAGAAATTGTTGACATTGAACCGAGCGTTAACAAAATAGAAAACATGATTCACCACATTTGAGAAGCGCTATTTTTGTGATGTTTCGTACAGTTTTCTTCTTTTGTTATAATAAGGTTAAAATTCTGCACACAACTCATACAGCGACAGGAATAAGATATATGGATTTAAAACTTTTTTTAATTGGGCAGAAATATATATGCATGCACGCATATAGTTGTGTATGTATATGCATGGTTTTATACACACACGCACATATACTGAAAAACACATTCCTAATGAAATGCTTTAAAAAACAAGGACTTCACTGGAAAACGACAATTAAAGTAACTTTATGATTGAGTTTCATAACGCTAAAAACCGTGACATTCACCGCTTATTACGCGAGCCATAAATCGAGCTCCCCAATGCACTACGTATGACCTCGGAGATGACTTCGCTGATGACATCACAAATGACATTATCAATGACGACATTGTGAGAAGTTGGCCTGATATATAGTGCTCACTATTCTAGTGATCACTGTGTATCATACCAAACGACCCTTATTGATGATTGGTTGTAAGTCAACCTTATAGACCAGCTATATTAGTAGCATGGACAAGAGCAGTCTTTAGGCTAAACTCTAGAGGGCGTGTTAAGCCAGCTGTTATACCATCACATATACCCCTTGAACACCAAGTGAAAGGACACCACACAAGTTGTTATGAAAATAAAGGATATTTATTTATAACAAGTCTACCCTGGACTCTTTATGAATCAGGGAGCTAAGCACAATACAAAACTCTTATGAAAATACTTTAAGTCGCACAATTTACACAAATGCCCGAGGGGCACAAAAAACCATATACACTAAAAGTGGGATGCGAAATACTAGCAGGTAAGTAACAAGATCCAGAGGCTTTAGGATCGCTAGGACTACACTACTGAACCCTAAGGTTAGGAGCAGGAGGCCTAGGGAGATCGGGTGCAGAGTGTGCACTCTCACGCGGGATGCGGGACAAAGTCTATGGATGCTAGTGTTTCTTAAGTTACAGTTATCGGACGAATCCGACTGGATAGACTAAAAACGACAAAGGATCTGGACACTTAGATAGTGAACGTACGTTGGAGCACTGAAATGCTCGGGTTACCTAGCCCAGGGGCTGCGGTTGCATAGGGTTCAAAAGACGTCGGGAATCCTCGTTGTAGTCTATGGAGCCTGAAAGAAGAAGTTGCTGGCAGGCGACCAGTGAAGAAGTTCGGTGTGATCCAAGCCTGGATCGGTGACGGAGATGACCTGAAAGCAGAGGGGACTCAGTTCTTAACCACTAGCCAGTGATTGTGTGGGCACCAGGATGGCACCGGATGAAGTCACCTCAACCAGGTGAGTGGGCGACGCTGGACTCTGCTGTCCCTCGGACCAGGAGGTGTTGTTGGCGACCAGGCTGGAGGTGCGAGCTGTCCCACAAAGGTGTCTGCTGTCAGCGATGCTGGAACCAGGATTGGAGCAACAAGCCTTGGCAAAGGCAAGCCCACGCGGTGGAGTCAAGATGGCGTCTGGAGTGGACCAGGAGGGTCCGGGGTGCTCCTCGTTTGGAGGGGAGCAAGGGCCAGTCTGGAGCAACCAGACCAGCGATGAAAGCGTCGTGGTACATCGTCAGGAGGGCCACTAGCCAGCAGGCAAGTGACCAGACAACGCGGTGAGCAGCAAAGAGCAGAAGGGCCCCACGCAGATCTCGTGGATGCTGGGGGGCTGGACTTCGGTGCTGGAGCTGCTCAGGGTTAGGGCTTCTCAAACCCCAAAGCACTCACTCGAGGATCCCACAGGCAGTCGTGCTGGTTAAGCGTCGTGCAGGTTTTGAAGATGGACGGTCCCTCAGGTCTCGTTACACCCACGAATCTCAGCTGGGCTGATGATGTAGGTAGAGGTCAGAGATGCCAGGGAATCCGGGTCTCGTCGAGCTGGGCAGTCTTGATCCGGAGGATGGACTTACAGCAAACCACGATGCTTAGATGGTGCCTGCGGGTGCACGGTGGCTACTCCTTAGCCACAAGGGAGAGTCTTCAGAAAAAGTCAAGAGTTCCTTTCGTGGAAAGTAGTCAAGATTCAGAATTATCTAATTTGGGAAGGGGGCCTGCTCCTACCTTTATTCTAAAAAAAGGGGCTGGCACGCGACTAGGTCCTGCCCATGGGTGGGACCAGGAGGGGGGTGGTTACACCCCTCTCCCTTGTCCGGACTTTCCCCAGCTCTGGGGCTGGTGTGCCCCTGGAACTGGTTTAAGCCGGCATATGCACAGTGAGCACCGGGGTGCCACTTGCAGTCACCTTCCTCTCAGCCCTGCCTACCTGGGATACACAAAACCCTGTCTGGGATGGTGCTAGCACCGCCCCTAAAAGGAAACCCTTTGTCCAAGCTCTCCTCGCTGGAAGGACTCCCAGCAGCAGGAGGTCAGACTTGTGTCTGTGGTGGCAGCATCCATTTTGTGATGCTGAGGCTCGAGTTAGCTTTAACCGGGGTTCACAGTTACATACATGTCATGTCCCCCTAGAAGGGTGGAATGCTAACCCGTCGCCAGCATTGGCGAGGGGTTAGTATTCCAATTCGTATGATACCTTACTCGACATGTTTTGATAAAGCAATACCAAAGTTGGCAAATAACCGCGAGGATTATAAGGCACTTAAGAGTATATGGTACGCGTTGTCATGGAACAGCTATTAGGACTTGGTTCCGCAAGCTGCAAACGGGCTCAGCTCATGCCAGAGCACCATCTCACATAATTCCAAGCACTTCACCTTCAGGATTGTTAAGGCCTGCCATAGGAGTGACTGATAGGAATACATGTGTCCATTTTAGGGTTAGATATAGGAATACTATATCTAAAGCAAAGGGGTGATTACACCACCTTGCCCCAGCTGTCGCGCAGCCAGTTGTGTCAGATTTGGATGGCCAGCCAGGGGTGGCATAATACATGCTGCAGTCCCTGGTAGGCCCTGGGTACACCTATGCCCTGGATACCTAGGGTATACTGTACAGGGACTGATAAGGTGGCCCAGTACCAATTGGTAAATGCACCTAAGGTACATGTGTGTCAATTTAGAGAGAGAACAGCTAGGCTGTGGGTCTGATTAGCAGGCACACAGCCAGGGAAAGTCATAAACCAGTGAAGCAAAAAGCAAAAATCTGGGGTGATCATAGGATTGCAGACCCTACTCTCCTACATGACCCCCCCCCCCCAAACTTTGGGACAATAAGCTAACCTTGACCAGGTGAGTCTTCTTGCTCTAAGTGGAAATACCTGGAGAGCCCATCTGCATTGCCATGATCAGTGCCAGGTCTATGCTCCATTGTAAAATCCATCCCCTGTCGGGAAATGGACCACCTAAGTAGTTTGGGGTTTTCACCCTTCATCTGATTTAGCCACAAGAGGGACTTATGGTCGGTCTGAATCTTGAAATGAGTGCCAAACAAGTATGGCCTCAATTTCTTCAGGGCCCAAACCACAGCAAAGGCCTCCCTCTCAATAGTTGACCAATTCTTCTCTCTAGGGGTCAGCCTTCTGCTAATAAAAGCAATGGGCTGGTCATGACCATCAAAATTCAGCTGAGATAGAACAGCTCCCACTCCCAACTCAGAAGCATCTGTTTGGACAATGAATGTTTTGGAGTAGTCTGTACTCTTTAGGATAGGTGCTGTGCACATGGCCTGCTTTAGGTCATCGAATGCTTTTTGACAGCTTGCTGTCCACTGAACTTTCTTTGGCATCTTTTTACTTGTCAGGTCATTAAGTGGAGTCACAATAGATCCATAATTTCTGACAAATTTCCTGTAATATCCAGTCAGGCCCAAGAAAGCTCGAACCTGAGTCTGGGTGGTTGGAGGAGCCCAGTCCTTGATGGCCTGTATCTTGCTCTCCAATGGCTGAACCTGGCCTCTACCTACAAGGTGGCCAAGGTATACAACCTGTGTCTGCCCTATCTGGCACTTAGTGGCCTTGATCGTGAGACCTGCCTTTTGCAGTGCCTCTAACACTTTCCTCAGGTGGACCAGGTGATCCTCCCAGGTGGAGCTAAAGACAGCTATATCATCAAGATATGCTGCACAGAAGTCATCCAGCCCAGTGAGAACTTGATTCACCAGCCTTTGGAAGGTGGCAGGTGCATTTTTCAAACCAAAGGGCATTACCACAAATTGATAATGCCCACCAGGGGTAGAAAATGCTGTTTTGGGCTTGGCCTCCTCAGCTAACCTGATTTGCCAATACCCAGCTGTCAGGTCAAATGTACTTAAGTAGTTGGCAGAAGCCAATCTATCTATAAGCTCATCTGCCCTTGGTATTGGGTGGGCATCAGTCTTAGTGACTGCATTGAGGCCTCTGTAGTCTACGCAAAACCTCATTTCTTTCTTACCACCCTGGGTGTGAGGCTTTGGCACTAGAACTACTGGACTAGCCCAAGGGCTATCAACATTTTCTGCACTTCTGTCTTGATGCAGTCTCTGACATGATCAGGCTGTCTGTAGATTTTACTCTTAACTGGCAGACTGTCCCCAGTGTCAACCTCATGGGTACACCAATTGGTCTGATTGGGTGTCAGAGAGAACATATGTCTAAAGGATTGAAGAACTTGTTTGCAATCCTTTTGTTGATGCTCAGAGAGGCTGCCACAAAAGACAACACTCAATTCAATTTTATTTAAATATGATTTTGGAACTCCTTAGAGATCCACATATTACAGACAAGACATATTAAAATGAGACCACATGTAATCAACTTATTCTACAGTAATATACAAATTATCATACCAATCATCTAATACAATTCTAAAAAACATTTGAAAAAGTTAAAAATTCTATTACAGAAGATTTCATTTGGGGGACAAAAGATAGCATCTATCAGAGATCTTGCTGATAAAATACCAAACTGAATACATACAGGCTTTACCCACAAACGCCGGTGGGCCATTAAAGCTGGACAAACTAGCAGGACATGTATGGAGTCTTGGACAGAACTATTACAGAAGTTACATATATTGGATATGCCATGCCATTTGGCCAACAACTTATTCAGTGGAAGAAGATCTTGCCTAAGAAGCAGCCAAAAGCGGCGCAAACCATGGGGTATATTCCAGGAGGCATAAGGTTGTATCTGTTTAAACAAACAAGAGTCAACAGCTTGAGTGGCCCCCTTCTTTTGTACAATCAAATTGCGATCCCTTTCGTAGCTTAACTTCCATGTAGCTTGTTTTAATGTGAATTTTAATTGTTGTGTAGAGAGGTCTAGAAGGGTAGCTTCCTCCAGGTCCAAGAGTGTAATGGCCTTCCTATAGTTCTTTATAAGAATCGAATGTTCTTTTAGGGGGCCCATCAACTCTTTTTTGATTAGGGATCTTAATGTGGCTGGCTTTCCTTTGATCAAACATACAACCCAGCGAATGACTCCTGCCAGACCCTGTACCCAGCTACTTCTTAGACCAAATTCTAACCGAAGTGCTGCTGCACTGCAGCTATTATTAACCGAAGTTAAGCTTCTCAAGAGGGAACCCTCGATAGTGTCCAAAAAGCACCATTCAACTAAATCGATGAGTTCTATGCCGTAAAGCAAAGTTGGGGGGACTTTTGCCCGGAAAGCCTCCAGCAGGTATCCAAAATATCTTTTACCAGTCGATTTGTATAATGCTCTTAACCCATTTCCCTGCGACTTTGCCTTGTGGGAGCTATTTTCAATATGGGGTTTGTTGCTCAGGTTGCTGTTAACAACCTTGCCCAAAAATACGTTTGATTTCACTCTTTCTAATTTTTGACCTCCCAGCTCCCAGCTAATGTTTTCTAACTTCAGTTTTTTCCTCCCCTCCATACACATTACCTTACTTTTAGAAATATTTATTTTCAGAAAGTGGTCTTCGGAGAAGGCGTATAATGATTGCAGACGATTATTAAGGCCTTTTGGGGTAAGGTCTAGGATTAATATGTCGTCCGCATACATTAGACAAGAAATATATGTGTCTCCCAAGCGTGGGGCGATACCTTCACATGCAGATATGGTAATGGGGAGATCACTAACATAAAGGGAAAATAAGAGGGGAGCTAAAAGACAGCCCTGCTTGAGGCCATTTGCCGAAGGAATAAGCTGGGATAAGCCTCTTTCTCCCCCCAATAGCACTCTGCACCACGTGTTATCGTGCAAGTCTTGTACCAAACATAAGAGTCTATGAGGCATTCCCAGGGCATGTAGCTTTCTCCACAGTAATTGTCGATCGACCTTATCAAAGGCCGTGGAGAAATCTATGAATGCCACATAGACTCTCCCCTTTCTGGCTCCAATGTATTTGTCAGTTATTACCTGGAGGGCTGTCAAGTTGTCCAGGGTACCGTGATTTTTCCTAAAGCCAGTCTGCTCGAGTGGGAGAATATTTGAACGCTCCACCCAGTCATTTATTCGTTTGAGCAGACGTCTTGTAAAAACTTTGCCGATTGCATCCAACAATGCAATCTGGCGGTAGTTCTGAGGGGATAAACGATCTCCCTTTTTAAACAACGGTACCAGGATACTTCCCTTCCAGGAGGGTAAAACCTTACCTCTTAATAAACAAATATTAAAGGCTGGACAGAGAAGCATGCTCCATTTGGCCCTGTTCTGTTTTAATACGTTAATGGGCAATTCATCTGGGCCCATAGCCCCGGAGTGCCGCATTTCTCCGATAGCTAAATCTATGTCCTTTTCTGTAAATGGCTCTAATGGCACACTCATTTCTTTTGGCCATACTTGAAGGTCCACCGTGTTGTTGCTTGCATAGAGATTGGAAATAAAATCCCTCCATATTTGTTCCTCAATAGCGATGGGTGAAGGGCTTGTTCTCAGTCCGCACCCCTCACCTATGAGGGACCAAAATTGTCTCATTTCCCCGTTGATAGCAGCTTCTCTTATTTTTACCCAGATGGCATCCTCTTTTTCTTTGCGTAATGTGACTAGTAGCCTTCTCCTTTTCCTTTTTAGCTTAGTTATTTTTTGTGCTGTACCAACCGATCTATTTAAGAATTGGGCCCTTACTAATTTATTAATTTCTGTATTAAGCAGTCTCAGAGGGCTAGGGAGTATTCTAATGAACTTTTTCTTATTGAGTTTTTTTGTCCCTGCTACCACTGACTTCATGAACAGGCAGAAATTTTCAATTTCAGAGCCATACCAGGAAGGGAGCTCAGATATTGCTGCATCCAGCATTGCTTCCAAATTTCGATGCGCCCTTGCATTCCAATAGCATCTTCCTGATTTAGAGCTGAAATTTGTTTGGTCATTATTCAGCGACCACTGTTCGCATTTTGAAGGCTTTACATTCATCGAGATGGAAAGGATTTTGTGATCACTTAGCGGTGGGTCAATAATATTGAGATCCTTCAACAGCTCGAATGAATGGGTCCCCATTATTACATAATCTAAAATCGATTCCCCTCGGTAGGATTTATGCGTGAAATTAGCCGGGGAATCCGAGGGGAGTCTCCCATTTGCAATAATCCCGTCCATTTCTGCCAACTCATTTAATAATAGTTTACCACGTTTATTTGTTTTTATGTTTTCAGGAAACGCTGCTCGGGGGATATGGAGAGTTTCTTCTCTAAATTTATCGCAGAATAAGTTTATGCTTGCATTGGAAATCTTGCAATTCAAGTCCTCGACTAAAATTATAGCCGTCATAGGATCTTTCTCCCTAATACTCTGGATATGCAAGAAAACCTTTTTTAAGATTACATTGAAACCAGCTTCCGGTGGTATATAGGCATTAATCAGGACCAGACGTTTACCAGCTTTGGGGTTATCTGACCTAAATAGAGTTACTACTTGGAAAAGTTTACTAGGGTCCATATAGTGCCCAGAATTCCAATTTATTCTGTTTGATAAAAGGCAGGCTATCCCCCCACTGGCATGTCCTTTTTTGTTCAAAGTAGCGCTACCTTCCAATATATAATAGTCTTTCCCTATTTGAACTTTGTCGGGGCACCATGTCTCTTGGAGGCATATTATATTTGCCTCCAGGGACAAAAGGAATGCAGTTTTCTCCGGACTGTTTTTTAGACCTGCTGCATTCCAGGATATTATCGATAATTTTTTGCTAAAGATGCGGATTAGTTGTTTGTTTATTTAGGGATTTTTCTGCCAATACTCTGGGGAGCCAATTCCATTGAACATTTTCATCTCCAGTGTCTGGTTGATAAGACAACAGGGTAGGGGTAGCATAGGACACCGAGCGGGAATCCTTAGATTTACATATTTTTAACTCTGTGAGCTCACCCACCTTGTTTATACTACCTGTTGCTGCTTGCAACAGAGAAAATGGGGGCTTCTGGGGAATTTGGGATTTGGGGGCATTGATATGTCTAGTGTGTCCCAATACCGGGATTACGTCTATCCCTCTGCTCTGCAGATCTTCGGAGCGTTGCAAAATTAGATTGGCTACCAACTTAGAGTAGAACTTCACCCTAGTTATCGTCCCCACTTCTGATTTTAATATTTGTACCCTATCTAGATCGGCTGATTGTATTAATTTCAAGTTGGCAGATTCTTGAAAATATTTAAGCAAGAGGGATCTATTCAAAATGCATTCAGCATCAAAAAGGGGAGAAAATTCTACCCATACGGTGTCTATGCTTTTCTCTTTAGACTCTGTTAGCGAGGCACCTCTTGCAACTGCTCCCGAAAAGGATTTTGCTAGAGGGTTAAGTATTGGGACTACTTTGCCGGAAGGATTATGATCCTGTCCTGGAGATAATGGATTTTTGGACCCAATTGTATCCCTATTGATGTTAACTTGTTGAAAGAGGATATTTTTATCAATTGTTGATGATGGGGGAGAAGGGGAAGTGAATGATATTACTGGAGTAGCCGGAGGCGGGGGGGCAATGTTTTCCTTAATGGTCTTAATTTCAGGGTTATTATCCTTTTCAGTTACCACCTGGGTTTGATATACCTCATTATACAAGGGGGAATTAAGATGTTTTCTAAAAAGGATTTTCCTCCGCCTATTTTTTTCTATCCGTCTCAATAGTTTCCTCTTATTCTTTCCATTCTTTTTTATTACCTCTGACTTCTCTTTATTACCATTCTCTTCCGGAACAGCGTCCGCCTCTCTATCTCCTTCTCCCTGTTGCTTCTTAAAAATTGGGAAAAGGTCGTTTCTGGATTTTGGAGGGAGTTCCCCACAGGGTTTAATTTCTGGGTCGTTAACTGATGGGCGATTTGGGGTAGGGGATGACTGAAGAACACTTATTTTTACATCCTCATGTACTATATTTGGAGCATTGTTGACTATAGAAAACTGATCTTTTATTTCTACCTCATCTAGTACTAAAGAAGAGGAGGACTGCTCCTTTTGGACTACATCTTTCTCTTTTTGAGTGCCCAATAAGACTTTCAGAATTTGGGTCACTGTATCTAGTACACAGTCGGAGCCCCCCACAAATTTTTCCAATAGTTGTAAAATGGACGACAATAAATGTTCTAATATATGGAGGGAATCAGAAATGGGTTTGTCTGTCCCCTGACATTGTAGTGCATTTATCCCAGTCAGATTTAGGTTGGGACTTATGGAAAAATTTGTGTGAGAGGACTTGGAAGGGGTACTACTGTATAGCTGCAAACCAGCATGGGTCGATGTTACCGGGGTTTTTAGGTCCGTCACGGCTTTGACCAGGTCATTCTCTATATATCTTTGACATAGGTCTTTATCTAGCACCATTGGAGACAGACCATTATTGAAAGAAACTTTTGTTGGGGATATATTTACTGTATGATGGGCATCTTCGTGTGGAATTTTCCCTATATGCAAATTATCATGTTCTACGTCTTTCTTAGTTTTTATGACTACTTCTGGTACTAATTCAATATTATTTTTCATAGTGGAAAATAGGGGAGGAGAGAATTCATTCTCAGAGGAAAAAGGGACTACTCTTGTTACAACTGAACTATTATCCACAATTAGCTTTCTATTTTCAGGCATCTCTATTGAAGTATTAGGTAATATATCCAAGTGAATGGCTCCAGAATCCTTAATATCCTCAGACTTATTGTCCGCCACTGTGGCTTTATTCTTACCCCTTTCCCAGAGATTAAAAAGCTGACAAGTGCTTTTCAAATTGGTGGCCTGACTAAGCTTATTTCGAAGGGGATTCGATCTGGTTTTTGAGCTTGATCTTCCTACCAATATTCTCCCGGACCTTAATTTTTTTGTCATCATCCCAATCAAACAATGGTAGCGGTAAAAACAGTGAATAAAATTGTGAGAGAGATTACTAATTGGTAAGCCTGAGCAGAAATACTTGACAATTTTTCTCTAATATATATGTTAGATGAACAAAATTTAGAACTAACAAACAGAGTCTGCAGATCCTATGTGGTTTGACGTATACCTTCTATTACCTTTCTCAAGCGGGGCAGGGAGGTCACAAGGCAGGTATTCTGTCCAAACGGTATGCAGTCAAACAAATGTTAGAGGACTGGCCTAGCCTAGCCTTCTTGTGCCTCTGAGGGCCCGCCCTTGTCCCGGGCTTCTCCCGGGCGCTTCCCGCACGCTCCCGCGCAGCGGATATGTGACCCGTATAATATAGACAGGAAATTGAGGGGGGTGTGGCCACCAGGGAGAGCGTCACCAGGTGATTTCGGGGAATGGAGCAGCAGGGACTCTTGGGAGTTCGAGTCCTGCTCTGAACACGCTCGCAGCCCTGTGGTCAAGATGCCCTCTGAACGTTATGGCCAGTCAGCAGCACTGATGCGCGAAGCGGGACCCGCGGAGCGGGTCCGGCAAGCAGTAGCGTCTATCTGTGCACTAGCAAGATCACGTTCCAATGGAAGCCTCCGATCGCCTCCAACGCCGAGTGTTCAAGCAGTAGACAACAGGTATCCAACTGGGAAAGTTATCCGGGATCTTTTAACAGGATGCAGGGGGGCGTGGCCACCAGGGAGAGCGTCACCAGGTGATTCCGGTGAATGGAGCAGCAGGGACTCTTGGGAGTTCGAGTCCTGCTCTGAACACGCTCGCAGCCCTGTGGTCAAGATGCCCTCTGAACGTTATGGCCAGTCAGCAGCACTGATGCGCGAAGCGAGACCCGCGGAGCGGGTCCGGCAAGCAGTAGCGTCTATCTGTGCACTAGCAAGATCACGTTCCAATGGAAGCCTCCGATCGCCTCCAACGCCGAGTGTTCAAGCAGTAGACAACAGGTATCCAACTGGGAAAGTTATCCGGGATCTTTTAACAGGATGCAGGGGGGCGTGGCCACCAGGGAGAGCGTCACCAGGTGATTCCGGTGAATGGAGCAGCAGGGACTCTTGGGAGTTCGAGTCCTGCTCTGAACACGCTCGCAGCCCTGTGGTCAAGATGCCCTCTGAACGTTATGGCCAGTCAGCAGCACTGATGCGCGAAGCGGGACCCGCGGAGCGGGTCCGGCAAGCAGTAGCGTCTATCTGTGCACTAGCAAGATCACGTTCCAATGGAAGCCTCCGATCGCCTCCAACGCCGAGTGTTCAAGCAGTAGACAACACCATCTACTGACCCATCATCAGGGTTCTGAGTGAGCAGGTCTGGGAGAGGGTCACTCTCCTCCTCCTGTCCCTCATCTGTGGCCATGAGCAAGCCCATGTCCTTCCTGTCGACATATGCTTTGAGCCTGTTTACATGGAGCACCCTGAGGGGGCTCCTGGGAGTTCCAAGGTCCACCAGGTAGGTCACCTCTCCCTTTTGCTCAATGATTGTGTGGGGCCCAGACCATTTGTCTTTGAGTGATGCTGGGGCCACTTGCTCCAGCACCCACACCTTCTGTCCAGGCTTGTACACAGTCAGGAAAGCCTTTTGGTCATGCCAAGCTTTTTGTAATTCTTGGCTGGCCTCAAGGTTTTTAGATGCCTTTTCCATGTACTCAGCCATCCTGGAGCGGAGAACAAGTACATAGTCCACAATGTTGGCTGCAGGCTTTTTGAGAGGTTTCTCCCATCCTTCCTTCACCAAACAAAGGGGTCCTCTTACAGGATGCCCAAACAGAAGTTCAAAAGGGCTGTAGCCAACCCCCTTCTGTGGGACCTCTCTGTAAGCAAACAAGAGGCAGGGTATCAGGACATCCCATCTACGCCTGAGCTTTTCAGGTAGTCCATGAATCATCCCTTTGAGGGTCCTGTTGAATCTCTCAACAAGCCCATTGCACTGTGGGTGATAGGGTGTGGTAAACTTATAGTTGACACCACATTCCTTCCACATTGCAGTCAGATATCCTGACATGAAGTTTGCACCTCTGTCAGAGACAACCTCCTTAGGGAAGCCCACTCTGGAGAACACTCCAACTAGGGCTCTTGCCACAACAGGTGCTGTAGTGGTCCTAAGGGGAATAGCTTCAGGATACCTGGTGGCATGGTCCACCACCACCAGTATAAACGTGTGCCCTGATGCTGTCTGGGGTTCCATTGGACCAACAATGTCAATTCCCACTCTCTCAAAGGGTACCCCCACCACAGGTAGTGGTATAAGGGGGGCCTTTGTTGTGCCACCTGACTTACCACTGGCTTGGCAAGTGACACAGGAGCGACACAACTCCTTGGTATCTTCATTCATGTGAGGCCAGTGAAAGTGTGGGACAAGCCTGTCCCAAGTCTTGTTCTGGCCTAAGTGTCCTGCAAGGGGAATCTCATGGGCCAAGGTAAGAAGGAAACCCCTCTGAGACAAGGGAATGACCAGCCTCCTGGTTGCACCAGGTTTGGGGTCTCTTGACTCAGAGTACAGGAATCCATCATCCCAGTATACCCTGTGGGCACCTGTGGCGTTCCCTGCAGCCTCAGCAGCAGCCTGCTGTCTGAGGGGTTCAAGTGAAGGGCAGTCTAACTGTGCCTTCCCCAGGTCTTCCCTGGAGGGTCCCCCTGAGCCCAGAAATTCAACCTGATCAGGTTCAAGCTCTTTAGGCTCAGTTTCCCTCAGTTCCTTGAGGTCAGCCTACTCTGAGACTTGATCCACAAACTGGGGCAAGGGGTAAGGCGATGCCTTAACCCTACTGTTCCTTCTCTTGGGAGGTGTCTGGTCCATTGTTCCAGGATCCAGCACCTGTTCAGTGGGGCATCTTTTGGCCTGTGACCTAGTCACAGCAAGGACATGTGCTGGCAAGCCTAACATTTCCATGTGAGTCCTCTGCTCCACTTCTGACCATAGTGATATTTCCAAATCATTGCCCAACAGACATTCTACTGGGAGGTCTGAACTAACCACAACTTCCTTTGGGCCACTTACCCCTCCCCAGGAGAAATCAACAACTGCCATACTATGATTGGTAGTGACATTGCTGGCATTGGTCACCAGGAAATCTGTACCTGGCAGGATCTGTCCAGGGTCCACAAAGTTAGGTATCACCATTGTGACACTGGCACAAGTGTCCCTGTAGGCCTGAGCCACCTTTCCATAAATTAAAGGTGTCTGCCTGTATTTGCCCAAAGTATTGGGACTGGCATCAGGGGATATATCCACATTCCCTGTACAGACAAGGACAGCCTGAGTGAGTGTGCCAACTAGGTTGTCATACCCCTCAGTTCCCAAGGTTAACCCAACTAATCCCTTGGGAGGTGCACTACCACTACTGACTGTACTAGGATGTGCAGGTGCCTTAGGGGCTGTAGTGGTAGGAGTTTGCCCTCCTTTCTTGGTCCACTCACTAAACCAGTGAGTCTTACTTTTACAGTATTGGCACCACCTTTTTGACTGGCCTTCTTGAGTCTTCTTTTTCTGCTGTGAAGCCTGACCCCCACCCTCTTTGGTTTGTTGGGGACCTGTTGAAGACTTCTGGTCATTTTGTTCACTCTTGTTACTACCCTTTTGGTCTGCTTTCTTCTGACCACCCTGGTTCTGAGTCTGGTTCTACTTGACCCTTGTTCTGACCCATCTGTCTGCCTTCTTTCCCAATTCTTGGGGAGAGGTCAGATCTGAGTCAACAGGGTGCTGATGCAACAACTGGTTCTGACAGTTATTTAAAATCTGTTCTCTCATGATAAGATTATACAACCCTGTGTAATCAGTAACCTTGCTACCCAGCAACCAGCCTTCCAAAGCCTTAGTGGCACAATCGACAAAGTCAGCCCAATCCTGAGACTGAATTTTCTGGGTGTCTCTGAACAGCAACCTGTACTGCTCAGTTGTTAAGCCAAACCCATCAATCAGTGTATTCTTCAGGACTTGGTAATTGTTAGCATCCTCAGCTCTAGTAGTGAGGAGCTTATCTCTACCTTTGCCTTCAAAGGAGAGCCACAAGATAGCTGCCCACTGACTCTGGGGGACGCACTGGACAGTGCAGGCCCTCTCCAAAGCAGTCATCCATTTGTGGATGTCATCCCCTTGTTTAAAGGGGGGCACTATCTTACTCAGGTGTCTAGTGTCTAAACTCCTGTCTTTATCTCTAGGGATAATGCTGCCACCAGTGGGGTCTGCCCCACTCAATTTCTGCTCTCTAGCAAAGGCAAGTCTCTCTTTGGCAAGGGCAAGTTCTTCCCTCTCAATCCTCAGATTGACTTCCCTCATCTTAGCTTCATGCTCTCTTCTCTGAGGGGATGTCATCCCTCTGTGAGAAGAGGCCTGAGAGCCATTGGTACGAATGGATCTGTTAGAGCCTCTGGAGAGAGACCTAACTCATCCATTCCCAATGTTAAGCCTGCCTGAGAGTGGGCCTGTGGGTCCCCCAGTTCCATTCTCATGCATGCTTAAGTTGGTCCTGGTGAGCCTTCTGACTACTACCTGACCTTTGTCTGCCTCATCCCCTGACAACTCCTGATCCTCTTCCTCCTCTTCACTTCCTGTTCCATTGAGGTTGAGGTCAGGGTCCCCAAGGGTTCCCTCTAAGGGGGGCATGCTCCCATCTGAATTAGAAGGGCCTGTGTTAGAAGCTCTCCTGGCATCATAAGTCTCTAAGAGACCTATCAGAAAGGGAGTTGCAGGGTTAGAACCCTGTTTTAGCTACCTGGAGGTACACAATTGTCTTATCTCCTGGAAGCTAAGAGCTGCATATCTTGACATGACCTGTGGAGGGTCAATAGCCACAAGGGGAGTCTCTGAAGACTCTCCGTGGTTAGAAATGCTTCTAGTGAGGTGTAAGTGGTGCACTTACCTACACTATTTGTTTGCCTACTGATCCCTTGCTAAGAGTTGTAGTCAGGGTGTGCTAAGCCCTGTTACGCTACTACAGCTGGTTCAGTAGAACTCAGAGTATTCTAAGCTAAGTTATATGTACCTTGGTACTTATGTGATCTTTCAAATGATATTCTTAGGATACGTGTGGTAAAACAACAGCAAGCTCAAATCCCAACCGCTGCTCACCAATGTGAGAAGTTGGCCTGATATATAGTTCTCACTATTCTAGTGATCACTGTGTATCATACCAAACGACCCTTATTGATGATTGGTTGTAAGTCAACCTTATAGACCAGCTATCCTAGTAGCATGGACAAGAGCAGTCTTTAGGCTAAACTCTAGAGGGCGTGTTAAGCCAGCTGTTATACCATCACATATACCCCTTGAACACCAAGTGAAAGGACACCACACAAGTTGTTATGAAAATAAAGGATATTTATTTATAACAAGTCTACCCTGAACTCTTTATGAGTCAGGGAGCTAAGCACAATACAAAACTCTTATGAAAATACTTTAAGTCGCACAATTTACACAAATGCCCGAGGGGCATGAAAAACCATATACACTAATAGTGGAATGCGAAATACTAGCAGGTAAGTAACAAGATCCAGAGGCTTTAGGATCGCTAGGACTACACTACTGAACCCTAAGGTTCGGAGCAGGAGGCCTAGGGAGATCGGGTGCAGAGTGTGCACTCTCACGCGGGATGCGGGACAAAGTCTATGCATGCTAGTGTTTCTTAAGTTACAGTTATCGGACGAATCCGACTGGATAGACTAAAAACGACAAAGGATCTGGACACTTAGATAGTGAACCTACGTTGGAGCACCGAAATGCTCAGGTTACCTAGCCCAGGGGCTGCGGCTGCATAGGGTTCAAAAGACGTCGGGAATCCTCGTTGTAGTCTATGGAGCCTGAAAGAAGAAGTTGCTGGCAGGCGACCAGTGAAGAAGTTCGGTGTGATCCAAGCCTGGATCGGTGATGGAGATACCTGAAAGCAGAGGGGACTCAGTTCTTAATCACTAGCCAGTGATTGTGTGGGCACCAGGATGGCACCGGATGAAGTCACCTCGACCAGGTGAGTGGGAGACGCTGGACTCTGCTGTCCCTCGGACCAGGAGGCGTTGTCGGCGACCAGGCTGGAGGTGCGAGCTGTCCCACGAAGGTGTCTGCTGTCGGCGATGCTGGAACCAGGATTGGAGCAACAAGCCTTGGCAAAGGCAAGCCCACGCGGTGGAGTCAAGATGGCGTCTGGAGTGGACCAGGAGGGTCCGGGGTGCTCCTCGTTTGGAGGGGAGCAAGGGCCAGTTTGGAGCAACCAGACCAGCGATGAAATCGTCGTGGTACGTTGTCAGGAGGGTCACTGGCCAGCAGGCAAGTGACCGGACAACGCGGTGAGCAGCAAAGAGCAGAAGGGCCCCACGCAGATCTCGTGGATGCTGGGGGGCTGGACTTCGGTGCTGGAGCTGCTCAGGGTTAGGGCTTCTCAAACCCCAAAGCACTCACTCGAGGATCCCTCGGCGGTCGTGCTGGTTAAGCGTCGTGCAGGTTTTGAAGATGGCCGGTCCCTCAGGTCTCGTCACACCCACGAATCTCAGCTGGACTGATGATGCAGGTAGAGGTCAGAGATGCCAGGGAATCCGGGTCTCGTCAAGCTGGGCAGTCTTGATCCGGAGGATGGACTTACAGCAAACCTCGATGCTTAGATGGTGCCTGCGGGTGCAGGGTGGCTACTCCTTAGCCACAAGGGAGAGTCTTCAGAAAAAGTCAAGAGTTCCTTTCATGGAAAGTAGTCAAGATTCAGAATTATCTAATTTGTGAAGGGGGCCTGCTCCTACCTTTATTCTAAAAAAAGGGGCTGGCACGCGACTAGGTCCTGCCCATGGGTGGGACCAGGAGGGGGGTGGTTACACCCCTCTCCCTTGTCCGGACTTTCCCCAGCTCAGGGGCTGGTGTGCCCTGGAACTGGTTTAAGCCGGCATATGCACAGTGAGCACCGGGGTGCCACTTGCAGGCACCTTCCTCTCAGCCCTTCCTACCTGGGATACACAAAACCCTGTCTGGGATGGTGCTAGCACCGCCCCTGGCCAGCCAGGGGTGGCATAATACATGCTGCAGCCCCTGGTAGGCCCTGGGTACACCTATGCCCTGGATACCTAGGGTATACTGTACAGGGACTGATAAGGTGGCCCAGTACCTATTGGTAAATGCACCTAAGGTACATGTGTGTCAATTTAGAGAGAGAACAGCTAGGCTGTCGGTCTAATTAGCAGGCCCACAGCCAGGGAAAGTCGTAAACCAGTGAAGCAAAAAGCAAAAATCTGGGGTGATCATAGGATTGCAGACCCTACTCTCCTACAGACATCTCGCATGACAACCTAGAGGACATTACAGACAACATCGCAAAAGACATCATAGCAACAACCTCAGCGTGACACTACAGAAAGTGGTTAGATTAATGTTAATCTTGTCTAATATTTTAACTTAGGTTTATGTTTCTGTGCTTCGGGTCACATCCTTTTTCTTAAATTACATATAGTAGATCTTAATATGTGAGTGTGTATGATATGGTAAGTGTATATAGTTGAGCTCAATTGTTTTGTTTTCATGATTTCTTTCTGTGTTTGTGGGGGAGTTTTGTGTCAGAGTGTGTGTACAGTACTGTGGTTATGTGGTAATATGAGTGAATGGGATCCGTAGGCACTGGATTCTTCCCCTATGTAGAAACCTGGGATTCAAGAAGTGTCTGCATGCTTACAGAGTCTTAAAAACTGACTTGTCAGATCATATTGTGTTCACAAGGGCCAAGTATCTGGGTGCCCTTTGGATCATCAGAGGGAAATGCCTCAAAACATAGACTGAGAATGGATCTGCTCCTATTATATAAGGATTCCCTTCTACTATCGTTTTATGTACTTTATATTTTATTGTACAAATTATTTAAATGTCATGTTTTTTATGATGATTGTCTTTTATGGTACATTTTACCGAAATAAAGGCTTTTCAAACAATATGAGTGAATGTGTGTGGGTCTGTGTGCACGTTTGTATGTGATGTAATTGCATGCTGGTATATATGGCTGGGTTAGTGATTGTTGACGTTTTTCGTAACCTTTATTTAAGAGTGAGTGTAAGTAACTGTGTTTGTTTTAGTGAGTATATGAATATAACTGTGCTCTTTAACAGATTGATTCTCTCTATTTACTTGGGTGTGAAGAAAGAAGTCAGACAGTAAGCCCGTGTTTGTTTCGATAACAATTTTTGTAGAATTTTAATATACCTGCAGTGCAGAGAAGGCTCTAACTAGTCAAGGATTTAAATCCCAGACACGATTGAAAAATAAATAAAGGTGAATGTTTTTTGTTAAGAATATGTTGCTTCGTGTGTGAGGGAGAGTTTCTGATGGTGTGTATATCTGGATCACTTTGTGATGGTGCGTTTTTCCACTTTAATGCATGCATCCGAGTGTGCATGAGTAATTGAATATATGTGACTGTTAGAGAGTTTGCGTTGTGTTCTTTTTTGCTGTGTTGTAGGACTTTTAAGCGAACTGATACCCATACAGGTGTCCCGGTGCCTGGAGAACTAGAGGAACAACGCTCACACGGTGACAGCTACTGCCTATATGGCCAGAACATCAAGGCCACTTCATGCTACAGCCCATAAAGCCAGGTATCCGAGGCCTTCCTGGAGAGATGTATGACTTTACAATGCATACTTTTACAACGCCTACCTTTACAACGCAATTTTTACACCGCAACATCCATTGCAACGCATACCATTACAATGCATGCCATTACAACAAATTCTTTGAAACTACCTTTACAACTCATTCCACTACAAGGCATACTACATTTACAACGCATACCATTACAACGCATAATATTACATTGCATGCAAGGTAAGTATTGGATAGTGTAGGGGTAAAATTGACTATTCTAACTCCAGGGGGTGCAACAGTAGGGTAAGTGTTGGATAGTTTAGGGGTTAAAATTACTATTCTAACTCCAGGGGGTGCAACAGTAGGGTAAGAGTTGGATAGTGTAGGGTTAAAAATTACTATTCTAACTCTAGGGGGTGCAACAGTAGGGTAAGTGTTGGATAGTGTAATGGTACTATGAGTTGTAATGCTATGCGTTGTAATGGTATGCATTGTAATGACTGCGTTGTAATGGCATGCGTTGTAGTGGTGTGCGTAGTAGTGTCATGCATTGTAATGGTTGCGTTGTAAATGCATGTAAAAGTTTCGTTGTAATGGTAGTGCGGTGTAAAAGTTGCGTATAAAGGTTGTTTCCCTTCCTGGAGAGTAGGTGCGCATTTGTTTGGTGCAGTGTAACTGGAACAGTGCCAAACTTTGGCTGTGTGCCTCTAAAATGGCACTGTCACCCATCCAAGCATTATTAAATCTGAGTATTGTAGTAAGAAGGGATGCTTGCATCGAACAAAAAAAACAACAGAGAACGTAGGTGTACAATGTTATCATCAGATGGGGGGCTGATGTGATTGACAGTACTCTGAACATGAGAAAGGGATCAAAAAGCAACCCTTTATGCCACAAGGAACCAATGCAACCCATTCACGGTAGTACAAGAGGTAAAATCACAGCTACATTTTGGGTATGCTGAAGCGTATTCAGCAGTCTCAGAGGGGGGCCAAGAAAGAGAGAATTACAATAATCAAGGAGACTCAAGAGGGTTGCCTGGTCCACCAACCGATCGACCAGAATAGGAAGAAACTGTAAAATGTTCCCCAGCAGGAGAAAGCATGTGGAAGTCAGATGGTTAGCTTGTCTACCGACAGATAAATCTGACTCATGGAAAAAGTATATTGTTCACAAGGTCTTGTTGGCCAAGGGGAATCATACCATGATCGTGGCCAGAAGAGGATGGAAAAGTCAGGTAGGATGCATCTCTGTCCAGCCTTTCTTTGCCAATCACACCACCTCAAGCAGGACTGAGGCATATGGAAATCAGCCTTGGACCTTCACCAGTAGGAATGGTCCAGCCCAAACTGTCAGGGCTGGTCCATTCTGAACCATAAACGGGCAACCCGGACCAGTTTCAGCCTATTTGGGCCTATCCGTGGGATGCTGCCTGGTTCCAGTGGCACAGTGAGCACAGGATCCACGTCTGGGCTTGCTCATCACATTGAAGGTGTCGAACTGAGGAATACAATAAGTGATTGGTGGAAAGCATGAATTAATCTTAGCCACTGGTACTTACTCAGGCCACATAAAGTTCATTGTTTTGTCCCCATAATGTCATCTAAAATAGGACCCAGCCATATGCAAATTAGTGTGTGTAGATAGCAGGTGGATCACTGAGTATTTCTAAATTAATGTATGTGTGTGGGAGAGTGTTTTATTTGGGGGGTAGCATTTAAGGATACTAGTGTGTGTATGATTGTGAGTGGTAAGCTTTAAGTTAACAAAATGTATTGCTTAAAGGCTACCTGGTGTTGGATGAAGGTGGTGCACAGTTGGTAAAGGCTTCCAGCTGTGCTTTGACCAAAGGACATGAACAGTGTTGGTCCGTCACCCATGGTGGGTTGCTTGCATGGCATGACAGAACTCACTAATTGAAATGTACTATCAAGCACATGACTGTAATAGCAATTAAGATTCGCTTTCCTAAACTACCAAATCACAAAATGTTATTCGGTCGCGCTCACAAATTGAGAACATCCTAGAGGCACACAATGATGACATCATAGTCAGGAAATACACTATTACAATCACATTGAAAATCACAGGAGCCGCAAGGAGAGAAGTACAATCTACTTCAGTCAATGAGAAAGGTAAGTCAGGAAGATCAGCAAGAGGAGGTAGGACATAACAGAAAGTAGGCGTTTTTCATGGTGAAGAACTAGAGGTATTTGTTGTAGAATGTGTGGCCAACAATGATCAGTTATTTGATAGAGCATCTCTAACAGTTTCAGAAGCAACACAAAAAATAATTTAGAGCCCAATTCACGAGGGCATCAGTGCAGTAAGTGTAACCACACACAGTGTTGCAGAAATTAAAAAAGAGGTGGTATGGCCTTCTCCCCAGATCAAAGGAGCCATAGATTGAAAGTCAGAGGAAGAAGTTGCTGGAACTGGAGGGGACCATCCACTCAGCAACAACACATACCTTTGGGCAGGGCAGTTGAAACTGCTATGTCATCTGAAGCTTTCTCAGTATTAACGTTAATTGACATTTCTGAACCTCCTAAACCACCTTCAGGTTAGTCCTTATATATATATGAACTTGCACAGATACTAGCACACGTGACTGAGAAACATGGTTTTACTAATTATGGAACTGATATTTAGATGCTCTGTTTACTAGATCCAAGTTATAACTGTCACATAATTTTTATGCATCTTTTGATTATGTAATTTTGATCAATAAGCTAGTATTTCGCCAGCTTCAAATTGTACTGAAATTACGATGCAGGTATCTCCTTTATTTGCCATGTTTAGAGCCATGATACTATTGTTTGTGGATGGGGGACAATTTGAAAGTATATTTAACTTTGGGCGAGGATTTCTTTCAGTTCCATTGCTATGCCGGTCACATGGCCATTTGAGATTTACTGCACTAGCACTTTAAAAGCACCTTGATGGTAGTGTTAAATGTAGAGTGAACAAGGCTCGTGGAGCCGAAACGCGTCTTTGACATACAGGATTAAAGCAACTTGAAGCACTTACTTTAGGTCCGTGTCCATTTTCTGCGAATATGGGAAGACTGTTTGATTTCGCATTGGAACCTTTTCATATTAAAGACTGCAGAGTCCCGCTCAGTCATTCACGGATCCCTCCTTCCTTGTGGTTGTCGTCCACAGCGGTACAGCACTTCCGGGGCAACCTGGAAGCATTTCGGTCCGAAGAAGGAATCGGACGCCTAACCCCCCTGAACCTGTAACTGGTGCCAGCTTCCCGGTTGCAACCGGAGTTTTACCGAGTCGGCTGGCGAGGAATCTCTACCGGATTGCAACAGGTAGAACATTATGGGTATTCTGGGGTGGAGAGTGTGCTTTGTGAAGAACCATGAACCGAGACCAATCAAAGCCATCTGTAATCCCCTGTAATGTCTTCTGACAAGCTACGTTAGAGGGAGGCGGCAGCTAAGGAGATGTTCTCCGATACCCCCCCGGCTATTCGCAGCGGTAGAAACAAGGAATTGACAACAGTTGCTGATACGGACTTGATGCAATATAAATTCAAAGTATTGTAGGAAAAAATGAAAATGGAGCAAAGCAAATGGTGGGAGTCGCGCTCACTTCAACGTTATATTGAAGTTGGGCGAATCCCTCGTGGCTTGCGCATTTTAACTGCCCCAACGTATGAAGAACCTAATCCGGATTTAATGCACGAATGGGCAGAGTGCAATTTAGATTCATCGCGCAAACTGACATTGATATTGATCAAATACGCAGATATCTATAGGGCGCCCCCACTGACAGAAATAGACACCATCAATGAGGAGCTGGAATCTCTGGGAGTAACTGAAGAAACGACTAAGTTACGGAAAGATATGCTAAGCAGAATTAAAAAAGAAGAAGAAAAAATAAAAGAACGGAAGGCCCAAAAGTTCCTTAGAGACAAAAATGACTACGAACTAGGGCAAATCTTCACGTTCGCTAAAAAATACGATGCAATGAGGAACTCATGATCGAAGAATGCAAAAAGTACTGTGAGCAGCCACCACAAGAGATCAGATGCAAACAACGAGGCATCACTTACAGACCAAAGCTCAACAGCAGGAAGCAAATCCGAGTCAGAATTGCGTGATTTGAATCCTTGGGCTCCAAAAAACAAACCCTCACCTGGTGAAGAAATTAAGTTTTTATGCGAGGAAAGGAGACTCACACTCAGACCGAGGCTCCCGAGAAATGCAACTGCAAATTTGCAAACTTCAAACGAGGCCAAAGGCCCAAAGCCAATAGAAAATACAGGAGAAAATTACAAAAAGAAGGGGAGAGGGTATTGGAGCAAAAAGTAAACAATACAGTGATCAATCTATCCACAGTTACCTTAACAGCAGAGGAAATCAAAACACTTATGGGTAGATGCATCAACGTTTTAATTTGCGATTCCTTATTTGCGAGAAATAAGGAATCGCAAATAAGGACTTGCAAATGGCTATGCATCATTTTTTTCGCAATTTTTTTGCGTTTCGGTAAAATTCGCATTTTCCACAGAATCGCATTAAATTTGCGATTCCTTAATTGCGAAATCGCATTTTGCGATGTCGCAAAATGCGATTTCACACACATGATGCATCTCATTGACTCAACTGCCTAAAAGCCAGTACAGCAATCAGGCGCAGCTGCTCCCTAGTTTGAAGGTGAGGTTTGGCAGTTTACAGTGTGAGCTTTTCCTGGAGGTTGTTGTTGCAGTCTGTGCCTTTCTTCTGCCTTTGAAAATGGAAAATGAGAATCCCGTTGAAGAGGGGCCAGCTCGAAAACGAAAAATTAAGTTTTCAGATCAAGAATTGGAAATACTCATAGAGGAGGTGACTGCAAGACAGGATCAGCTTTTTGGTAAGCTGTCTCTTAAGGTCCCTGAGGCTGTGAAAAGGAACCTATGGATTGCCATACAATCCAAAGTAAATGCAGTTGGAGTGGCACATCGTGATATTAATAATCTCCAAAAAAGGTGGTATGACCTGCGCAGCCGTGAAAAAGAGAAGCTTGCCAAGAGAATAAAATCTGCTAAGCTTACTGGAGGCGGAACACCCAGGGATACACCAAACACTCCCCTGGAAGAAATGGTGGAAGCCACACTTTTGACGGAGACTGTAGTTGGAGTTACAAACATCGATACATCAGAGATTCCAACTCCTACTGAAGGTAAGTGATTTGCATGTGGTTCAAAAAGTGTGAATGGAGTGCGTTAATTTGAAAGTGCTGATGTGTGTTCCACATTTTGGATCACAAATGATGTGACTGAGTCACAATCTTCCTCCTAGTAATGTCAATGAACTTGAAGCAGTGCATTGTGGTAGTTGTAGGTATTTAGACTTAGTACCCAAAGGATAACATTTGCATTATACAAAAACATTGCTACAAGCAAATTGTACAAATGACACTACATCATTTATAGTGAAATTATTTTTAAACTTTAATACATTTTGTAAGGGTAGTGCAAACCAAAAGTAACAAATGCCTTTCCATTTCTTTAAATCATAGAGCAACTTCAAGAACTAATTGAGCATGACTTAAAGGATTTGCACAACCAAGATGTCCATGAAAATGAAAATGAAAATGCTCCCAGTACTTCTATTGCAAATTCACAGCCAAGTGAGAGACAGAGAGTGCGACAACTGCTCCAGACAGATTCCGAAACAGAGCAGAATGTTAATGTAACACCAAGCCAGCCTCAAAGCACTCCTGCAGTCACTAATACAACGATAAACAGGCGTAGGAGACTGCAGCACTTTAGAATGCGTCGAAGTGCTGTGCGTGAAAGTGGTCAGGATGGAGATGGTAGCTTCACTGGCAATCTTGTGGAGGACAAAATTTTAAAGGTGCAGCGTCTGCAAGGAAAAGACATTCGGATTATAAAAGGCAAAATGGGGCATATCAGCAAACAAATGGGCACTTTGGCAAGCAGTATGAATACAATGATCAATGTGATGAAAACTGGCCATGAATCAACAGCAATGAAGCTTGACCGTATTGCAAACTCTTTGGAGACAATGTGCACATTGATGCAGAAGCATCAAAAGATCAGTGCTAAAAGGCAGGTCAAACTCCTGAACAACATGCAGGCCCATAACCGGGAGATGACTTCCCTTACTAATTGTACCCGTGCCCTCTGCAAGCAAACCCTATCCACACAGGTACTCCTGATTAAAACTTTAAAACACATTCAAAAAGGTGTGGGGGCAACCTTAGAGACATCTGCCAAAACACAGTCCAAGGCATTCACAGAAAATGTAATGGAAAAGGAGGATCGGTGTCACAACAGTGCTGAAAGTGGCACATCTCAGCATAGCTTGAGTGGCACACGGAGAAGTATTAGGAAGCCGAATGATTCCACTAATGCCAACATGCACACTGGGAAAAGTCCTGGAAAGGCATTAGGAGTGCGTGGCCACAAAAAATGACATTTCAAAACATCTTGCAGGGTAGTCATGTGTCTAATTTGTTTGAAAATCACAGCTCTACATTTGTACATGCCTGATTTTAGAGGCCTCAATTAAGTTTCTTTTACATGTTAAGTTCACAAAATATAGCTATTCCTTTTGTTTTTCAATTAAATTTCACATTACTTCAAAATCATATATTTTTTCAGAGTTTTTCTTACCTCATTTAGAAGTAATGCTGTGTGATCTCTGCCCTTCTCCTTCTGCCCTCTGCTGCCTTTGGTCCATGTGCTCTTGGTTGTGGTTGTGGAGGCTGAATTATATTTGGAGGTAAAACATCGTCCTCATCAAGTACGATTCCTCTTTCAGTTGCTAGATTATGTAGCATTGCACATGCTGCGACAATTTTACAACAAATGTCTGGTTGGTACTGCAATGCTCCTCCAGTTTTATGAAGAATCCTGAAGCGTGATTTCATGACTCCAAAGGTCCGCTCTATGACATTCCTTGTTGATATGTGCGCCTGGTTGAAGTGCTGCTCTTTCCTTGTAGTTGGGTTTAGGTATGGAGTTAAGATGTAAGACCTCACTGCATAGCCACTATCTCCTGCAATGGAAAGCAATGTAAATGTAATGGAAGCATACATGTGTGCAGTTCAAATATAAGTTTGTAGAGTTGAATGAAACATTTACCTAGTAGGTATCCATCTCCAAATTCGCCAGCAAGCAGTCTAGCATGAATGGCACTATGTCTAAATATGAAGGAGTCATGGGCACTTCCTGGGTAACTAGCAACTAGGTCTGTAATTATGGTTTTTGCATTACAGACAGCTTGAATATTAAGTGAATGGAAGCATTTCCTATTGCAATAAATATATTCATTTTCTGAGGGAGGACAGATGGGGACATGTGTACCATCTATACAACCAATTACATGAGGAAATTGAGCCATGTTGTAGAAATCCAGTTTGGTCTTCATTAAATCCTGTTGTGTGCTTGGGAATTGGATATGAAACCTTATTCTTTGTAACATGGCAATTAAAAAGGCATTAAAAAATCTGGAAAGGGAACTCTGGGACACACCACCAGCAATGGCCACTACCCCCTGAAATGACCCAGATGCAAGGAGGTGCAATGAACACAATACCTGCACATGGGTAGGTATGGCTTGTGTCCTGCGTGTTTGCCTCTGCAGGATTGGGTCCAATTCCTGGATTAAATCTAATATTAAAGTGGCATTCAGCCTATATTTCTTAAATATCTCAGCCTCAGTCTGCCCCAATAAGGTTATGCGCACTCTGAAGATTCTCTCCTCTATGAGCCTTCTCCTCCAACCTGCAGCTGCTCTCAGCCTCTGCCTGCGTGCCAAAAAGTAAAGTGCAGCCATCTTGAAAGGCAGGGTCAGGGTCTGAGAGGTCCTTATATGCTGTACAGGTGATTGACAGATCCAGTTATGCCACTTACTGAAATTAGCACCAGGTTCAAGTTCTTCTAATTTTTGGAATTCCTAATAGCGATTTTTGACAAAATCGCTAATAGCTAATTTTGATGCATTACATTTTGTCGCAATTTTACAAAGAATCGCATTTTTTGCGATTTTGTTAGAGAATCGCAAATGAAATAGCGATTCCAAAATATGCGAAAAACTGGCAATAAATGATGCATTCCAAAAACATGCTTTGCATTCGCAAACGGCCATATATAGCGAATCGCTCCGTTTGCGAATGCAATTTTCTTTGATGCATCTGGGCATTAGTCTGGGTCTTTCCTTTTGCCCGGCAAATAAATTTTATTATGCTAATACCAGTATGGACATTTACAAGGGAGTTCGGAAACTCAAACTTAAAAAGTTTTATACCCTCAAAAATATGCAAGAAAGACAAAACAGCAATAGTTCTGAAGTAAATCAGCCAAGCCAGGCAACTGATTCCATGATAGATTCCTCCCTTGTCCATGAATTAGAGGGCCTTTGGAACGACAGGTCCAGTCAAGAATCAGATGTTACACCTACTCTGAAAGTAACTGAAGCCATCTCAGACAAAAGACATTATACTAACTTCAAACCCAAATCCACCTTTATGCCAATTGCTTTACATGACTCTATCGATGCATTTTCACGAGGTGGTGACGAATAAAATCAAAAAATTTAACAAACCAATCAACACGACCAAACAACACTTGTGAGCAAGACCAGAAATTCCATCAATTGATAACCAAACTAAAATCTAAAAAGGATCTGGTCATTCGCAATAGTGATAAAAGGGGCATAATTGTTCTATGGTCCCAACATGATTATAAGGCAGAGGCTTTCAGTCAGCTCAATGATTGTGAATGTTATGATCGCACCAACGCAGCAAATTTTAAATTGACTTACCAGACATATCACAATCAGCTGTCTGGGTGGCGAAAAAGGACCTGATCTGTGAAGAAGAATACAAATTCCTGAAAAAGGACAAACCAACTACACCATCAATATATTTTATTCCCAAGGTCCACAAGAAGGCCATGAAACCACCTGGCCACCCCATCATTAAAGCCAGAGATTGACTATTAGAGAACACTTCTTTTTATGATGATTTCTTTTTGCAGGATTTTGTTAAGGCTTTGCCGTCTTATGTGCGAGATACTAATGATTTTATAAAAAGGATCAAAGACATTGATTGGTGCCCGGAGTATCTGCTAATTGCACTTGATGTTACTGCTCTTTATACAAGTATCTTACACGATAATGGCATAAATGCCATTCAGTTTTACTTGTCTCAGAGGCCTACACTACATCCTCTACACAACGAGATGTTTAACAACCTCCTCTTTCAACAGATACAAGGAGTTGCGATGGGGGCAAGCTTCTCCCCCAGCTATGCCTGCCTCCATATGGGCTGGTCCTCAAGGCAGAGTATACCAACTTCATGAAACACAATATAAAAGTTTGGCTCTGCTTTATAGACAATCTATTTGTAGTGTGGCATGGGACTAAGGAACAGGCTAAACAATTTGTTAACAATAACAATCAGAACTCCCTGAATCTGCATTTCACAGCCACAATAAGTGAAACCAGTGTACATTTTCTAGATACACAAGTATTTGTGCAGAATAACAAATTGGAAACTCGCCTACACCGTAAAGAGATGGTGGGCAATTCCATTCTGCACGCCACTAGCGCCCATCTGCGACACTTAGATAATAGCATCTCTTATGGGGAGATGCTACGGCTTAAGAGAATATGCAGTACAGAGGATGATTTTAAATCAGCGCAGGAACTGAGTAGGCAGGGGTTTTTGAAAAGGGGCTATTCTCCAAAGATATTTAAGCAAGCAATCACTAACACTGCATTGCTTGATAGAAAGGATCTACTCAGGGATAAACAGCCTACCAACACCTCGATTATCAAAAACTCAGAACAATATCCTAATGTCAAACAGGAGTTATTCCTAACAATGGGATACAGCAGGCAACACAAAGAGATCAATAAAATAGTGCAAACCAGTTGGCCATTAGTTCTTAATGATCCAGTGATAGGACCCCTGCTTCTACAGGGGTGTCCATCACATATAGCAAAGCCCCCTCCATGACAGACTGTCTTGTCACTACGAGCCCTGAGATCATGGAAAATACTACTTGGTTACAAACGCATAAAGGGTTTATTCGATGCAAAATATGTAAAGCCTGTGTCCATGGTGTCAATACTACATCTTATACCACCCCATTTAGTCACAGCATGCGCAAGAATACCAAACTGTTGACATGTAAGACTAAATACGTTGTATATGTACTTACATGCCCATGTGGCCTCAGGTACATAGGAAGCACTAAGCTCCAGGCCCACAAAAGGATTCTTCAACATCTACGTGGTATCGCGAACCAAGATAACGCATATCCGGTAGCCAGGCATTTTTAAAGAAACTCATCAATCAAACAACAAAGGCCTGAGCTAGATCACTGACATAACATAGAATGCCAAAATATGGACCTACCAAAATATCGAGGTAAAAATATAGAATGTCAAAATATCGACCTCCTATCTCCAAACAGGTAAGTACAAAAATATTGAATCAAAAATATCGATGTAAAAAATATAGTTAGTCAAAATATCGATTTTTTTTTAATACTTTAAATTAATTAAAAATGAATGAAATAATAAATATAATGAATATAAACATACTTAAAATACTTAAATAACCTTAAAATGTATAAATATGTAATGTAAGTAAAAAAAACATACAAATTGATTTGTTAATACATATATATATATATTATATATATATATATATATATATATATATATATATATATATATATATATTTATATATACGTAATATTAATAAAAAAATTACAATATTTTTACCGTAGGATAGCGGAAAGGGTAAAATTTACTATTACCACTCCGGTGAGTGCAACGGTAGGGAAAGCGTTGGATAGCGTAGGGATAAAAATTACTATTCCCACTCCAGAGAGTGCAACAGTAGGGAAAGCGTTGGATAGCGTAGGGGTAAAAAATACTATTCCAACTCCAGAGAGTGCAACAGTAGGGAAAGTGCTGTATAGCGTAGAGGTAAAGATTACTATTCCCAATCCAGAGAGTGCAACAGTAGGGAAAGCGTTGGATAGCGTAGCGGTAAAAATTACTATTCCCACTCCAGAGAGTGCAACAGTAGGGAAAGCGTTGGGTAGCGTAGAGGTAATAATTACTATTCCCACTCCAGAGAGTGCAACAGTAGGGAAAGCGTTGGATAGCCTAGGGGTAAAAATTACTATTCCAAATCCAGAAAGTGCAACAGTAGGGAAAGCGTTGGATAGCGTAGGGGTAAAAATTACTATTCCCACTCCACAGAGTGCAACAGTAGGGAAAGCGTTGGATAGCGTAGGGGTAAAAATTACTATTCCCACTCCAGAGAGTGCAACAGTAGGGAAAGCGTTGGATAGCGTAGGGGTAAAAATTACTATTCCCACTCCAGAGAGTGCAACAGTAGGGAAAGCGTTGGATAGTGTAGGGATAAAATTACTATTCCCACCCCAGTGAGTGCAACAGTCGGGAAAGCATTGGATTGCAGGAGGGTAAACATTACTATTCCCACTCCAGTGAGTGCAACAGTAGGGAAAGTAAATATTTCATATATAAATAAAAATAAAATAAATAATAATACCAATTACAAAATAATTAAAATACTTAACACTTTAACATAATAAATTAATTAATCAATTAAAAATGCAAATACAAATTAATTAATAAAAATAATTACCTACTAATACAAATTATTTACCAATTAACAATAAATTAATTAACAATTCAAAAATAATTAAAAATTTGATAAAATAAAAAAAATTGAAAAATAGAATTACTTACAATTAAATTACTCCCCACCCTATTTCCCTATAAACCCACAACCCACTACAGAAACTAAATAAATACATTTAACATAATTATCAATAATAAATCATTTAACATTATTACCCATTGTATTTTAATTAATTACCAAATCATAATTAATTAACAATTATTTCACAATAAATATAAATACATAAATTAACATATTTAATTATTTCTAATTAAATACCTTCCCACCATATTCCCCTATAAACCCCAACCCCCTACTAAAAATAAATTACTAAAATTAACATATTTATCAATTAATCTATTAATTTTAATTAATTACCAATTATATTTTAATTAATTACCAATTTATAAATAATTAATAATTCATTCAAAATAAATACTAATACAGTAACATATTTAATTAATTATGATTAAATTACTTCCCACCCTATTCCCCTATAAACCCACAACCCGCTACTGAAAATAAATTACTAAAATTAACATATTATTCAATTAATCTATTAATTTTAATTAATTACCAATTATATTTTAATTATTTCCCAATTATCCATTAATTATTAATTAATTCAATACCAATAAATAAATTAACATCTTTAATTAACTATAATTAAATAACTTCCCACCCTATTCCCCTCTAAACCCACAACCAGCTACAGAAAATAAATTACTAAAATTACCATAATTATCAATTAATCAATTAATTAAAAATAATTACCAATTATATTTTAATTAAGTACCAATTCATAATTAATTAACAATTAATTAAAAATAAATACCAATAAATAAATTAACATATTTAAATAATTATAATTAAATTACTTACCACCCTATTCCCCTATAAACCCACAACCCGCTACAGAATTATGTTACGCAAAAATTAAATACCATAAAAATAATTAATTAATATAAATAATAAAATAAATATACACTTTTCTAACATAAAAAAACACTTTAAAAATTGATATTAACTTACTTACCTCAAATTCGATATTTTTGTAGTCTATTTTTTGTCCATTCGATATTTTTGTAGTCTATATTCTGTCCATTCTATATTTTTGTAGTCTAAATTCTGTCCATTCTATATTTTTGTAGTCTATATTCTGTCCATTCGATATTATGTCCATTCTATATTTTTTAATTCGATATTAATGCTATCCTATTTCATATTTTTGTAGTCTATATTCTGTCCAGTCGATATAGTGTCCATTCTATATTTTTTAAGTTCAAAATGATTTTATTGAAATCGATAATAAAAACTCGATATTTTGACTGTATACCGCCTGAGCTATTACGTGATAGACGCAATACCTCCCAGTAGAAGAGGTGGAGACAGAGAAGGCAAATTAAGGAGGTTGGAGACTAGGCATATCTTGCAATTGGACACCAAACAACCGAATGGGCTCAATGTCACAGAAGATTTGCACACATGTGTATAATCCCCACAACCTGTAGGAGCTTTTAAGTGTTTACATCCATACATTAGGATTTGTAATTACACAGTACATACATATATTTATCAGTAACTATAAGTGTATTTGTAATAGCTCTAATATTTTTAACTTTGCCAAATTAGATCACTTCTTTTTTATACAAACACATTGATGTTTGATTGTCGAATACAATCTATGGGCAACGAGGTGTGGCTCATGAGCTTATCCAAAAAGTGGTACCTTTTTATGGAGATATATAGTAATATATTTATGTGTCGAATTTTAATTGAATATTTTATACATATTTATATACTTATTTATTCTTGTATTTATTCAAATATGTATTTATTTATCTATGTATTTGTTTATCTATTTCGATATTCATTCTACTTTTGGGTACAGGTAGGCATATACAGATTTTATATTCTGCCAAATAGCTCCTATGCACAGAAACTGTTTGGTGATATTAGCACAAATTTGCACGTTATATACATATTTATTTATACATATATATATATATATATATATATATATATATATATATATATATATATATATATATATATATATATATATATATATAGATATATATATGTATTTATAATTGTATATGTATGACTAACAGTCAGATATTTACAATATGCATTGAATCCTATGGCTAAACTGACAAAATCCCATTTACATAGAATTTATTTATGTCAATACTATAGTATGTGTAATTCAGATCTTTATTTGAATTGGTAGCTGACCTTAATAGGACATAAAGGGATACCTTCAGCACACATGATCTCAGGAGCTAAGACCTCAATTCGACATGCAGTATACATTGTTATACGATACATGAATTTCATGCTAGACTGACATTAGGGATATTTTACAAAGATTTTTATTCACCACTGTAATAAACCATGAACACTCAGCACCATGTAATGATTATTTCTCCATGATACTAATATAGCCATATGTCATGACAAACGTTTATAGTCGAGGAAGGCTATTTTAAAATGTATTCTGTATTTACAGTTTAGAATTTTTGGCTTTAGAAACTGGATGTACAACCAAGTACGGGCTGCTGCAGTTGTCTTTTAAGAAAAAGATGTATTTTGCACTTTGCACACATTGCACGAACTTGCACAGATACTAACACATGTGACTGAGAAACATGGTTTTACTAATTTTGGAACTGATATTTAGCTGCTCTGTTTACTAGATCCAAGTTATAACTGTCACATATACATATACATATAACTGTTAATGTATCTTTTGATTATGTAATTTTGATCAATAAGCTAGTATTTCGCCAGCTTCAAATTGTACTGAAATTACAATGCAGGTATCTCCTTTATTTGTCATGTTTAGAGCCATGATACCATTGTTTGTGGAGGGGGGACAATTTGAAAGTATATTTAACTTCGGGCGAGGATTTCTTTCAGTTCCATTGCTATGCCGGTCACATGGCCATTTGAGATTTACTGCACTAGCACTTTAAAAGCACCTTGATAGTAGTGTTCAATGTCGTGTGAACAAGGCTCGTGGAGCCGAAACGCGTCTTTGACATTCAGGATTAAAGCAACTTGAGGCACTTACTTTGGGTCCGTGTCCATTTTCTGCGAATATCTGAAGAATGTTTGATTTCGTATTGGAACCTTTTTATATATATATATATTTATATATATATATATAAAAAGGATATTTATTTAGCACTTTAAAATTATAGTCTGCTCTCTATTTCTATACCACATTGGGAGTGTGTGCATTGTAGCCACTAGGTATTTAAGGGCGTGGGCTTTTCAAGCATGTCATGTGATCAAGACTGGGGTGACCTAGTCGAAACGCGTCATGTTGATGGAAAATAAAACAGCACTTTAAAAGAACTACCTTTCGTTGTGGTCCGTTCGTGTTAACCTCATAGATGCGGCACAAATATCCCTCCCCAGTGCTGCGCTGTCCATTGGAACTAGTGCTGAATGGACGTCCAATGGTCGTGCGCAGCACTGGGGAGGTAGTGCTGCCGTCGGCCAACGCCCCGACGCAGCACTTAAGGGGTTAAGAAGCGTTGGGGGAGACTTTTGCCCTGGTATGCTGCTTCTCAAGGACTTGTTTGTCATATATATATATATATTCACTGAAAAAACCATAGGTTATAGACCATATATAGTTAGGAATTAGCATTTACAAAACCTTGAAAATTCACTGAAAAAAACATGGGTTATAGACCATATATAGTTAGGAATTAGCATTTACAAAACCTTATTTTACTCACACAAAACCATTGAAATTTCATATATAGTTAGTTGCACTAACTATATATCGCGCACCCGCAATCCACTGCTGATCATGTCACATATTACATCATTCATGACATGATCAGTGACATCACTGATGACATCACTGATGACATCTCAAATGACATCACTGATGACAACATCCAGTGACTGTGTGTTTCTGTAAATTTAAAATATGTCTTACATATTGAAGAATGAGTGTATGTATAAGTGTCTGTATGAAGGATTTAGTAGGTGCATGACTGACTGTATGAGTGAGTGATTAAATGTGTCTCACTGAGTGCATGAGTTAGTGACTAAACTGTCTTAATTTGTGCATCATTATGTCTGTTGTTCTGTAAACTGCTGCATGTGTTGATCAGTAGCTTTATGATTAAGTATATGGGTTATTGATTGGTTGCCCAAGTATTTGTATGGGAGACTGAGTGTGTGGGTGGGTGGCTGGGAGGTGTATGACTCTGTGCATAGATGTGTGAGCAGTTGATTCACTAGATGTATGGGTTCAAAAGTGCATGTGGAAAAAGCTGTATGGGCGGTTGACTGTGTGCATGAGTGTATTGGTGAGTGAATGGATATCTCAGTGCTACATGTCAAAGTAAGTACATATGTAAAACACAGTACATGTGAGAGTTGACATATATAAATAACTGTGCATAAGAGCCAGTGAATTTGTGAGTGGCTGTATGGATCATTGTGAACTTGTATCAGGGATTGTATAAGAGAGTAAATATGTGTTAGTATATGTTTGAATAAGTAAGGTGTGTATAACTGTATAGTTGAGGAAATGGAAGTGTGATTGATTCTTTGCATGACTGACTAGGTGTGTGAGTAACTCCATGGATGAGTGACAGTCTGTGAGTCTCTATTTACTCTATTTAATCTAAGATTATATTAGATTCTGAAGAGGTTCACCGTATTATCACATGAATGATATCATCAGTGATGTGATCAGTAATGTCAAATGAGATGTCATCAGTGATGTCATCAGTGATGTCATTTGAGATGTCATCAGTGATGTCATCAGTGATGTCACTGATCATGTCATGAATGATGTAATATGTGACATGATCAGCAGTGGATTGCGGGTGCGCGATATATAGTTAGTGCAACTAACTATATATGAAATTTCAATGGTTTTGTGTGAGTAAAATAAGGTTTTGTAAATGCTAATTCCTAACTATATATGGTCTATAACCCATGGTTTTTTCAGTGAATTTTCAAGGTTTTGTAAATGCTAATTCCTAACTATATATGGTCTATAACCTATGGTTTTTTCAGTGAATTTCAATGGTTTTTTAATAGCAAATATCAAAAGCTTTAAAATGTCAAGTACGTGGTAGGTAAAAACATTTTCGTGTTTATGCACGCTGATGTGCTTTGAACGCTGCCCCCCCCTCCTCTTTTCTTTTAGGAGTATTCTCTCTTTGCAGATAGTGAAGGGTAGGTAACGCAGGCCTTTGCCCCCGTTGTAATCCGTCGTGCCTGCGTCCCTCTCCATTTGATTGATTGCTATCCTAGCATTTATTGTTTTGGAATTGGTTCTCTTTGGTTCATTCTCTATTTACAAACAAGCACAGAGTCGCAATACTCTGTTTAGTCTTTGCAGATAGTGAAAAATCGTTGAAAAAACAAAAGGAATCAAGCAAAATCAGTAGGCCACTAATGGGATCTCTTTTTGACCTCACTAAAATAGAAACATTATGAACAACCCCTCATGAGAAATATGAAACTAGTGAGAGGAACTGAGCTCGACACCATGATGGCTGCAAGACAGCTCGGCTCCGCCGCCCACCCCACCCAAAATAACGACAAACCCTATGCAAATATTATAAATATATACAACACACCAGCAAAGTAACAGGGTAAAACGTTTTATTAAATAACTATTTACATGGCAGCCTGCTGCAACATCGATCCAAACAAGCCTTTGTATTTGGGGCTCAAAATCAACAAGTAACAGGGTAAAACGTTTTATTAAATATCTATTTACATGGCAGCCTGCTGCAACATCGATCCAAACAAGCCTTTGTGTTTGTGGCTCAAAATCAACCATCAATAGTAAGATTTTCATAGGTGAGTGTAGGTTCATGGTTTTCCATCCACAGACTAAAAGCCTGCAGTGGGAGTGAAAGAACAATAACTAGGTAAGAAGGAAGGCAGAGGTTGTGGTAAGGACTCTGGATATGGTATGTTGCTTGGTCCCTGAGATGCTTCGATGTCACTGCCTTGCACAAATGGCATAAGTCCTGGATGTTGGGTGCCATAGTTGAGGGTTCCGAGCAGCGCTTGTAACACTCTCTGAAGGTTATTTGCACCTGCTGCAGCTTCACTATTCTCAAAGTAAGTGGGGGATGTTCGTGGACCTGACTGCATTGGAAAACAATGTGATGCAGTGCCTCCCTGAACCGCTTGACGGAGGCCCCCGAGATAATTGCGCCTGCTCCACACCTTGTCCCACAATCCGTTTGACCTGAAGACACGTCCTGCGGTGCCCTGGTCCGACCATCCCATATACCTGAGCCAGGAGACGGCGTGGGGTGCACTAGAAGGGAGAGGCGGCGCGAACGAGCCTCCCCCACCTTCCCAGGTGGAGGTTTCTCAGCTACACCCCAACGCTTCACTCGGCCACCTGAGTTGCGCCCGCTCTTGCGACACAGTACCTCGCTCGGCCAGCTGAATTGCGCCTGCTCTTGCTATTACAACGTCTCACCCGCCATCCAACGGAATTGCACCCAATCTTGCGGTACAGCGACAGGCGGCTGCTACGGAGCTCAAGAAATGGCGGTCGGCTCCACAGACTTGGGCCTGGCCTGCAAAGATGGCTCTGGGCAACCGTGGAACTCAGACGCTTGACTGCTAGGGCATGGGCCCCATTCCCAAAAGAGTCCCCTCAGCCTTGAAGATTTTACAACAGTCACCGGGACCCCCGACTCCCGTAGACTTCCGGTGGGGAGCGACTGCCATGATTGCTCGTGGAATGGCCACGACGTAGCCACGAGATGGTGGTGCTCTCATGCTGACGCCAGCTTCAGTCTGAAACATCCAGAAACACTGTAGACTACCAATTCGATCAGTTCCGGTGGAGCCCCAACGTGACCCGGTAGAGAAGAACTTGCCCTCCCCTCTTTTGACTGACGGTTCTTGTTGCCTGTCCCTTCTGTTGTCATTTAACAGAACTTTTTGGACTTCTGAAAGGGGTTGTGTTCCGACCGCTGGTTGGTGGAGACATTTTGACTATATTCTGGACCTGCGTTGTCGCGTAATGCGTCATATGACGCGCCGCGTTAGCGCACCCGGAAGTGCTCCGGTGCGCGAGGCGCAGCTTCCCGGAAGCGATCCAGGGCGCGGCGTGCACCGCATAGCGTAAGCATAACAGGTCATGTGACTTGTTAATAAAACTTTTCATTGGTTCATTTTACTTTTGTTTTTCTAATGATGGAAGGCTTGGTCATATGACCTAAAAATAACACTTTTCATTGCTTTTGAACATTTTTTTTTCCCAAATGATGAAAGCCCCACTTTTTTTTCTCACTCTGACTTGTAAAGCAAAGGACCCAGATGCATTTACAGTTTATCACTAACAATGTTCCAGGCTAATGTATTTTCCCGGGAAATTTACAACTGTCCTGCAAGTAAAATATTCCTATTTCGAGAAAAAGGGTGTTTCTTCGTCCCATGAGGGAGCCGTTAAACAAAAGAGGCTCGGCCTGCTGTCTTAGTCGCTGATAGGCATGAATATCGGATTCTTATCGATCACTTTATGTTGCAGGAGTGGAAAACACAACAGCCCTTGACCATTTATCTTTACTGCGTTCCTGCGTATTATACCTTTTAACCGTCATGTAATCGGGCTGCTTTATTTCACTTGCCTTTTACTGATTCGAAAACAGTGGCTATTATTCAAAACTTTACCAATCTAGGTACTACTACCATGTTTTGTTTTAAAAACTTTTATTGTGAAAATGTCAGTATACAAATACGGGCCTATAACCACGTGGGCCGGCCACGGAGCAAACTGGAATCGGATATGATGAGGGGACATTTACACTGTAGAAGAACATAACGGGCAACCCATTAGGTTGCAAGAACTAAGGTGTCTAACAGTTGCGGAATCGGTGGACGTACATTTTATAATTAAAGTACGACAGGGCCAGTTACAATAAAATTATCTAGATATACATTTGCGGGCAAGTACCATGGGTGACGTTAATTCGAACTTTCAATAGTGCAGTAATCAATAACACATCAGAACTTAATATCAATAGGGATGTCCAAATGTTCAATCAGTACTCGTCCCCGCCCGCCATGTGCTTCAAAACTGCATACGTATCTCGTGATATCAAGGTTGGGCAACCAGTACACAACAAGGAGTTACGAGTCCCATTTATACCGGCGCCATTTTGGGCGAGGCCGGGCAGGTCCAGGATATAGTCAAAATGTCTCCACCAACCAGCAGTCGGACCAGAACCCCTTTCAGCAGTCCAAAAAGGTTCAGTTAAATGACAACAGAAGAAATAGGCAACAAGAACAATCAGTCAAAAGAGGGGACGCTTTCGGGAATGGGGCCCATGCCCTAGCAGGCAAGCGTCCTAGTTCCAAGGTGTCCCAGGGCCATTTTAGTGGACCAGGCCCAAATCCAAAGAGCCGGCCGCCATTTTGAGAGTCCTGTTGCAGCCGCCTATCGCTGCACCGCAAGAGTGGGCGCAATTCAGCTGGATGGTGGGCGAGACGCTGTAGCCGCAAGAGCGGGCGCAACTCAGCTGGATGGCGGGTGAGGCACTGTGCCGCAAGAGCGGGCTGAACTCAGCTGGATGGCGGGTGAGGCACTGTGCCGCAAGAGCAGGCGGAACTCAGCTGGACGGTGAGTGAAACGCTAAGAGGCGCCCCACTGCAGATGAGGTGCCTCCACCTGGGGAGGCGGGAGAGGCCCGTTTGCGCCGCCTCCCCCCCCCGGGCACCACACGCCGTCTTTCGGCGCAGCATTGTAGGATGGCCACACCAGTGCGGCAACTTGCTGGACACCACCTCGGTGCCATCCGGATCTCGGCGCGTTGTGCTGCCTTCGGCCTACTGTAGCAGCAAGTGCGGGCGGAACTCAGCTGGACGGTGAGTGAAACGCTAAGAGGCGCCCCACTGCAGATATGGTGCCTCCACCTGGGGAGGCGGGAGAGGCCAGTTTGCGCCGCCTCCCCCCGGGCACCCCACGCCGTCTTTCGGCGCAGCATTGTAGGATGGCCACACCAGTGCGGCAACTTGCTGGACACCACCTCGGTGCCATCCGGATCTCGGCGCTTTGTGCTGCCTTCGGCCTACTGTAGCAGCAAGTGCGGGCGCAACTCTGCTGGACGGCGAGGGAAACGCTAAGGGGCGCCCGACTGCAGATGAGGTGCTTCCACCTGGGGAGGCGGGAGAGGCCAGTTCGCGCCGCCTCCCCCACCCCCCCGGGCACCCCACGCCGTCTTTCGGCGCAGCATTGTAGGATGGCCACACCAGTGCAACAACTTGCTGGACACCACCTCGGTGCCATCCGGATCTCGGCGCGTTGTGGTGCCTTCGGCCTATTCGCACATAGGTCTGCTACTGACGCCGCCTCACAGGCCAACAGATTTTGTAGGCTTTTTATAGCCCAAAGCCGCATAACAGGTCATGTGACTTGTTTATAAAACTTTTCATTGGTTCATTTTACTTTTGGTTTCCTAATGATGGAAGGCTTGATCATATGACCTAAAAATAACACTTTTCATTGGATTGAAACATTTTTTTTCCCCAAATGATGAAAGCCCCACCTTTTTTTTTCTCACTCGGCAGTCCAAAAAGGTTCCGTTAGATGACAACAGAGGGGACAGGCAACAAGAACCATCAGTCAAAAGAGGGGAGGGCAAGTTCTTCCCTACCGGGTCACGTTGGGGCTCCACCGGAAGTCATCGAATTGGTAGTCTACAGTGTTTCTGGATGTTTCAGACTGAAGCTGGCATCAGCATGAGAGCACCACCATCTCGTGGCTCAGTCGTGGCCATTCCGTAAACAATCATCGCAGCCGCTCCCCACCGGACGCCTGCGGGAGTCGGGGCCCCGATGACTTTTGTAGAATCTTCAAGGCTGAGGGGACGCTTTCGGGAATGGGGCCCAAGCCCTAGCAGGCAAATGTCCGAGTTCAAATGTGTCCCAGGGCCATTTTAGTGGACCAGGCCCAAATCCGAAGAGCCGGCCGCCATTTTAAGAGTCCTGTGGCAGCCGCCTATCGCTGCACCGCAAGAGTGGGCGCAATTCAACTGGATGGTGGGCGAGACGCTGTAGCCGCAAGAGCGGGCGCAACTCAGCTGAATGGCGGATGAGGCACAGTGCCGCAAAAGCGGGCGGTAAACAGCTGAATGGCGACTGAAACGCTAAAGGGGCGCCCCACTGCAGCAGAGGAGCCTTCACCTGGGGAGGCGGGGGAGGCCCGTTCGCGCCGCCCCCCCCCCCCGGGGCGCCCCACGCCGTTTTTCAGCGCAGCATTGTAGGATGGCCAGACCAGTGCGGCAACTTACTGGACACCACCTGGGTGCCGTCCGGATCTCGGCGCGTTGTGCTGCCTTCGGCCTATTCGCACAACGGACCGCTACTGACGCCACCTCACAGGCCGACGGATTTTGCCGACTAAAAGACAGACCAAAGCAGCCCATTGTTGCTTTGTTTAAAAAAAATTTTTTTAACGTGTTTACTTTGTTGGAGCGTTGTATATATTTATAAGTTATTAAAGTGTTATAATCCTACTACTTTGTTGGAGTGCTATATATTTTTAATGTGACACATAATTGTGAAGACTTTGATGTACAAAAATGCATCCCTGGAATCTTCCGCTTCAGGCTCGGTCCCACACACCCTTACAGTAAGAATCCCCTCCCCAATCACAATACAGGATCGTTATCAGATAGTAGGAACGCGTGTGGTGTGACGGATCTCATGGGGTGGGGGCCTTGATCTACTGTAACTCCTTTGAAGAGGGGTGATTCTTTACAGTTGGGGCCATAAACTACATCCACAGGGCTAGGTGATAGCCTGGGACCGGCCTGGACAATCAGACACAGAGGAAGAGGAGTGTCAGAGGGTGCGGTAGTGAATAGGGTGAAAGGGAGGTGTCGGGCGGGCACAGGGTGTGATTCTCAGGGAAGAGCAGCGCAGATGGGGGGAGGTTTATGGCCCATGCATGAGAGAGAGAGCGGGGGTGACCAGTGAGTGGGGGAGATGCTTGCGAGGGTGGGGAGCCATGCTGAGGATCGGCGGCGTGCAGAGAGTGGGTCTGGTCAAGGCATCTAAAATGGCTGCCGTGCACGACAAAAGTGTGGCATTGGAAAAAAGGCAAGATGGCGCAGACAATGTTTATCAATACGGATTAATTTATAACAATTATTTTTAACAATATATTTACTCGCAGTGACAAAATGGCGGTCAACACTTCCTGATTTCCTTCGAATCGAACGTTAACAGACGTCACGCAGCAAAAAAAAAAAAAAAACGCTCATGAGCAGCCGCTGGAAGACATGTATCAACATATATGAGCATCCTCAGCCACCCTCAGAAAACATAGGGGGTCAGGATACGTCTCCCGTACCCCCTTATACCCATTTCTCACATTGTTTTTCCTCCATCTTGTAATTTAATTAAAACGAAACACAAAATGGCGAATTCCCGTTTTGCGCCCCGGTTCGCGAACCGGGAAGCGCTTCTACCGTGAAAAATCCGTTTTTTTTATTTGCCCCACGGGACCCTTTAATAACCCCAACATCATTCCTAGGGGGTCAAGAGGTGTCTACCTTGCCCCCTTTCATTAAATTCCCCCTTCGTTTTTCTCCTCCTCTTGTCTCTCGATCCTACAGAGAGACAAGATGGCGGCCGTTCTGGACTGTTTAGAATGTTGACAGACACCGGAGAGCCAATCAGCTTCGCTTCGCAAAGTTCCGTTACGCGAAAAGTTCACGAACCGGAGCGCTACCCGGGACGCTGTCACAGATATATCTGTTTTTTAAAACGTTAATTTCTCAAAATCCACTGGAGCACATATATTGAGACCTAGCAAAGGCACATCGGGCTAACAGTCCCTACAATTTTGCCAAGTTTCGTGCAAATCCATTCAGCCGTTCGAGCTAAAAGTGAGGCCAAACGCCCTATGGAAAAATGAATGGGAAAAACGCGTTTTGGGTCCCCCCTTTTTTCTCGGCCCCCCCTTGACGAAACCCCCCCAAATTTTCAGGGGCTGCTCAGAAACAAAATGTGCCATTTTCCTGAAAATTTCAGCCGATTCCGTCCACAAAGGCCAAAGTTATTAGACATAGAATTTTCAAAAGTCCCATAGAGAAAAAATCCTAACTATATATACCTACTGGCGACCGCCAGTAGGTAATATATATATATATATATATATATATATATTCAATGAAAAAACCATTGGTTATAGAACATATATAGTTAGGAATTTGCATTTACAAAACCTTATTTTACTCGCATAAAACCATTGAAATTCCATATATAGTTAGATGCGCTAACTATATATCGCGCACCCGCAATCCACTGCTGATGATGTCACATATTACATCATTCATGACATGGTTAGTGACATCACTGATGACATCACTGATGACATCTCAAATGACATCACTGATGACAACATCCAGTGACTGTATGTTTCTGTAAAGTTAAAATGTGTCTTACATATTGAAGAATGAGTGGATGTATAAGTGTCTGGAAGAAGGATTTAGTAGGTGCATGACTGACTGTATGAGAGAATGATTAAATGTGTCTTAATGAGTGCATGGGTTAGTGACTAAACTATCTTAATTTGTGCCTCATTATATCTGTTGTTCTACAAACTGCTGCATGTGTTGATCAGTAGCTATATGAATAACTGTATGGGTTATTGATTGGTTGTCCAAGTATTTGTATGGGACACTGAGTGTGTGTGTATGGGTAGCTGGGAGGTGTGTGACTCTGTACATAGATGTGTGAGTAGTTGATTCACTATATGTATGGGTTCAAAACTGCATGTGGAAACAGCTGTATGGGCGGATGACTGTGTGCATTAGTGTATTAGTGAGTGAATGGATATCTCAGTGCTACATGTCAAAGTAAGTACATATGTAAAACACAGTACATGTGAGAGTTGACATATATAAATAACTGTGCAGAAGAGCCAGTGAATGTGTGAGTGGCTGTATGGATCATTGTGAACTTGTATCAGGGATTGTATAACAGAGTAAATATGTGTTAGTATATGTTTGAATAAGTAAGGTGTGTATAACTGTATAGTTGAGGAAATGGAAGTGTGATTGATTGTTTGCATGACTGACTAGGTGTGTAAGTAACTCCATGGATGAGTGACAGTCTGTGACTGTCTGTTTACACTGATTGTATCTAAGGTTATATTAGAGTCTGAAGAGGTTCATGGTATTATCACATGAATGATATCATCAGTGATGTGATCAGTAATGTCAAATGAGATGTTATCAGTGATTTTATCAGTGATGTCATTTGAGATGTCATCAGTGATGTCATCAGTGATGTCACTAACCATGTCATGAATGATGTAATATGTGACATCATCAGCAGTGGATTGCGGGTGCGCGATATATAGTTAGCGCATCTAACTATATATGGAATTTCAATGGTTTTATGCGAGTAAAATAAGGTTTTGTAAATGCAAATTCCTAACTATATATGTTCTATAACCAATGGTTTTTTCATTGAATTTTCAAGGTTTTGTAAATGCAAATTCCTAACTATATATGGACTATAACCTATGGTTTTTTCTGTGAATTTCAATGGTTTTTTAATAGCAAATATCAAAAGCTGTCAAATGTCAAGTACGTGATAGGTAAAAACGTTTTCGTGTTTATGCACGCTGATGTGCTTTGAACGCTGCCCCCCCCTCCCCTCTTTTCTCTTAGTAGTACTCTCTCTTTGCAGATAGTGAAGGGTAGTTAACGCAGACCTTTACCCCCGTTGTAATCCGTCGTACCTGCTTGTCTCTCCATTTGATTGATTGTTATCCAAGCATTTACTGTTTTAGAATTGGTTCTCTTTGGATCATTCTCTATTTACAAACAAGCACAAAGTCGCAATACTCTGTTTAGTCTTTGCAGATAGTGAAAAATTGTGTAAAAAAATAAAAGTAATCGAGCAAAATCAGTAGACCACTAATTGGATCTCTTTTTGACCTCGCTAAAATACAAACATTAGGAACAACCCTTCATGAGAAATACGAAAATAGTGAAATGAACTGAGCTCCACACCATGAGGGCTGCAAGACAGCTCGACTCTGCCACCCACCCCGCCCAAAATAACGACAAACCCTATGCAAATATTATAAATATAGACAACACACCAGCAAAGAAACAGGGTAAAACATTTTATTAAATAACTATTTACATAACTATTTTATACTTTTTGTTGCCCGATCCGGCTAGCTCAATCGATCGAGCATGAAACTCATGCACTGATAGCAAGCGTTGAGAGTTTGTAGAACGATGGCTTCAGATTTTCTACATACGGTGTAGTGGCGCGAACTGGGAGGGGGCGTTTGGATCCTGCCCCTTCCCCAAATAAGATTTTCATACGTGAGTGTTCGTTCATGCTTTTGGTCCCTGAGTTGCTTCGATGTCACTGCCTTACACAAATGGCATAAGTCCTGGATGTTGAGTGCCATACTTCAGAGTTCTAAGCAGCGCTTGTAACACTGTCTAAACCTTATTTGCACCTGCTGCAGCTTCACTATTCAAAGTAAGTGGGGTCCGTTTGTGGACCTGACTGCATTGGAAAACAATGTGATACGGTGCCTCCCTAAACCGCTTGACGGAGGCCCCCGAGGGGCGGTGAGATGGCGCGGACTGGGAGGGGGCGCTTGGCTCCTGTCCCCTCCCCAAGTCGTGTTGCCCTGGTGTGGCCTGAGATCGCCCCCGACATAGGCGGCCGGCTCCCGGGGTCCGGCGGAATTTTTTGCCTTTTGATGACTCTTCCATTCTGGACCTTGTCCCACAATCCATTTGACCTGAAGACACGCTGTAGTGGGGCGCCCCTTTACCGTTTTAGTTGCCATTCCGCCCGCTTTTGGTACTCTGTGCCTCTTCCGCCATTCAGCTGTTTACCGCCCGCTCTTGCGACTACAGCGTCTCGCTCACCATGTAGTTGAGTTGCTCCCGCTCTTAAGATTTAACAGAACTTTTTGGACTGCTGAAAGCGGTTGTATTCCGACCGCTGGTTGGTGGAGACATTTTGACTATATTCTGGACCTGCGTTGTCGCGTAATGCGTCATATGACGCGCCGCGTTAGCGCACCCGGAAGTGCTCCGGTGCGCAAGGCGCAGCTTCCCGGAAACGATCCAGAGCGCGCCGCGCAGCGCGTAACGTAAGCATAACAGGTCATGTGACTTGTTAATAAAACTTTTCATTGGTTCATTTTACTTTTGTTTTCCTAATGATGTAAGACTAGGTCATGTGACCTAAAAAAAACACTTTTCATTGGATTAAAACATTTTTTTTCCCAAACGATGAAAGCCCCACCTTGTTTCTGGATGTTTCAGACTGAAGCTGGCGTCACCATGAGAGCACCACCATCTCGTAGCTCCGTCGTGGCCATTCCGCAAGCAATCATGGCAGCCGCTCCCCACCGGAAGCCTGCGGGAGTCGAGGGCCCCCAAGACTTTTGTAGAATCTTCAAGGCTGAGGGGACGCTTTCGAGAATGGGACCCAAGCCCTGGCAGACAAGCGTCCGAGTTCCAAGGTGTCCCCGGGCCATTTTACTGGACCAGGCCCAAATCCGAAGAGCCGGCCGCCATTTTAAGAGTCCTGTGGCAGCCGCCTATCGCTGCACCGCAAGAGTGGGAGCAACTCAACTACATGGTGAGCGAGACGCTGTAGCCGTAAGAGCGGGCGGTAAACAGCTGAATGGCGGAAAAGGCACAGTGTAGAAAAAGCGGGCGGAATGGCGACTGAAACGATAAAGGGGCGCCCCACTACAGCAGACGAGCCTCCGCCATGTGCTTCAAAACTGCATACGTATCTCGTGATATCAAGGTTGGGCAACCAGTACACAACAAGCAGTTATGAGTCCCATTTACACCGGCGCCATTTTGGGCGCGGCCGGGCAGGTCCAGGATCTAGTCAAACATAACAAATGAGGCTGACGTCTCTGAAGCAGTTGACGCACAGCAGGACATAGCAAATAAACATGAAGTCTCTAAAGCTGTTAACTCACTGCAGGACAAAACAAGTGAACCTGAAACCTCTGGAATAATTGTCGCTCAAAAGAACAACACACAAAACTCTGTAGAGCCTGAAGAAAGAAAAACAGAAGGGCACTGTAGTTTCAGACACACTTAACACTAATGACTTAACAAAGATATCGTCTGTTTATGAAGCAGTTATCATGTTCACAGAATTGACAAAGAAGTGTGCAGACACCAATGCTATTAAGAAACACAAGGAAATCCCTAACGCATCAGCATTCTCGGAAGAGGTTGACAGAGATAACATCTTAAGGAACAAAGAAAGACAAAATAAGGATGAGGAAGTTATCACTTTAGTTTTTTCATCAGCTAGCGACAGCAAGAAACATATTGTAATGGAGATTAGAGAGGCTACGGATGGATGAATAAATTATCCAAAGAAATGGCGACTCCCCCCTTTAGCAGATTAGCTAAATCTTTGCGTAATTTGGACATTAAAGTTATATTATTGTTGTTGTTGTTGTTATGGTTATAGTTCTGGTTAATTTCAGCAAGAAACACATTGTAATGGAGATTAGAGAGGCTACGGATGGGTGAATAAATTATCAAAAGAAATGGCGACTCCCCCCTTTAGCAGATTAGCTAAATGTTTGCGTAATTTGGGCATAAAAGTTATATTATTGTTGTTGTTGTTGTTATCGTTATAGTTCTGGTTAATTTCCATTCAGAGTGTCCTACACAGCACCACTCTAGGTAAACACTACTTTATGTAAAACCTGGGACATAGCACTCATTGAAACTATAGTTGGTCACCATGGGGTTTAAAGAAGGGATGGTTCTTCACCTGGGTGCCTTCCACAACTCAGCACGTTGTGCTGCCTTGGGACTATTCGCACAAAAGACAGCTTCTGACCATTGTTGTTTTTTTTTATCAAAAAATGTTTAAATATATTTACAGTTTTTGTTGCGTTCGTTATATTTAAAAGTTAATAACGTTTTATAATCCTACTTTCTTGGAGTACTATATTTTTTTTAAAAATCGGGTGAATGGGGCCTTGAATCGGGTTATTGTCATGTGTGGGCTTTGCAAGTGTACTGCTACAGGATCGGACATTTCAAACTCAAATGCACGTTCTTTTTCTTACCTTTCCGAAGCATGGAGCGCAATAGCAGGCAGAGAAAGGGTGATGCACGTGTTGAACACTGCCTGGCCTGGCAAGTTGCTGGCAGTGCCCCCCCCGCCCGCTCCTGAAAGAGGGCACACACACACCGCCGCCCCGAGTACTTCACAAATCTTTAAAAGACCATGCGCTTGTTCATGAGGCTTAAATGGTTTATCACTCCTTCTAGAACCCCTGCATCGACCCTCTGACGTTTCCTGGAAGAATTAGCACGTAACACAATACCAAGCCCTGTCAGCTGAAACCCCCGAGGAATCGTGGGGCATATTATCAAGGGGGTTTATTTCCGCTTTTTTGGCTTTAAAAGCCAAAAAAAAGGAGATAAAATTATCTCCCTATTACCAAGCTGTCGCTAACACCAGTTAGTGACAGCTAAAAGGAGATAGCGACCATCTTGGGCCCCGCTTTGCATGTCAGTGATATTTATCACTAATGACATGCAAAGTGGGCGTGCGAAGATGTTAGCGACTGTAAACAGTCCCTAACATCGCTATCTCCTATTACCAACTTTTGGAGATATTCGCGCTAAGCGCGAATATCTCCAAAAGCTAACACCTGCCCTGAGCAGTTTTTAGCCATGTTATCCAATGGAAGGTGGATAACATGGCTAAGAGCATTTGCTGGATAATGCATGAATATCGCTGACTTTTCAGCGATATTCATGCATTGCGGCCGTTTTTTATCGCATTTGCGATAAACCTTGCTAATAGCAAGGTTTATCTGCGATAAAATTCGCCGATGTGCGGCGATAATTTTTGTCTCTAAACAAGTTAGAGACAAAAATTATCGCTAGTTGTTGGTAATATGCCCTCGGGTTTTTCCTTGCAGGAATCGGGAGGCGGAAGACTAGCACTGAAATCAGTAGTCTCACGCCTGAATCGGGAGGATTGGTATGTCTGGATTCTGTACAGCTGGGGCCATAAACTACATCCGCAGGGCTAGGTGATAGCCTGGGTCCGGCCTGGACAATCGGACACAGAGGAAGAGGAGTGTCAGAGGGTGCGGTAGTGAATAGGGTGAAAGGGAGGTGTCGGGCGGGCACAGGGTGTGATTCTCAGGGAAGAGCAGCGCAGATGGGGGGAAGTATATGGCCCATGCATGAGAGAGAGAGCGGGGGTGACCAGTGCGTGGGGGAGATGCTTGCGAGGGTGGGGAGCCGTGCTGAGAATCGACGGCGTGCAGAGAGTGGGTCTGGTCAAGGCATCTAAAATGGCTGCCGTGCACGACAAAATTTTGGCATTGGACAAAAAGGCAAGATGGCGCAGACAATGTTTATCAATAAGGATTCATTTATAACAAAATATTTACTCGCAGTGACAAAATGGTGGTCAACACTTCCTGATTTCCATCGAATCGAACGTTAACAGACGTCACGCAGCAAAAAAAAAAAAAAAAGCTCACGCACAGCCGCTGGAAGACATGTATCAACATATATGAGCCTCCTCAGCCACCCTCAGAAAACATAAGGGGTCAGGATATGTCTCCCGCACCCCCTTATACCTAGTGATTTAATTAAAACGAAACACAAAATGGCGAATTCCCGTTTCGCTACCAGTTTGCGGCCCAGTTCGCGGCCCGGGAAGCGCTTCTACCGTGAAAAATAATTTCTTTTTTATTTTCCCCACGGGACCCTTTAATAACCCCAACATCATTCCTAGGGGGTCAAGAGGGGTATACCTTGCCCCCTTTCATTAAATTCCCCCTTCGTTTTTCACCTCTTCTTCTCTCTCGATCCTACCGAGAGATAAGATGGCGGCCGCTCCGGACTGTTTAGAATGTTGACAGACACCGGAGAGCCAATCAGCTTTCTGCGCGCAAAGTTCCGTTTCGCGAAAAGTAAGCGGACGGGAGCGCAGCCCGGAGCGCTGTTACAGATATATATCTTGTTTTGAACGTTAATTTCTCAAAAACCACTGGAGCACATATATTGAGACCTAGCAAAGGCACATCGGGCTAACAGTCCCTACAATTTTGCCAAGTTTCGTGCAAATCCATTCAGCCGTTCGAGCTAAAAGTGAGGCCAAAGGCCCTATGGAAAAATGAATGGGAAAAACGTGTTTTGGGACCCCCCTTTTTTCTCGGTCCCCCCTTGATGAAACCCCCCCGAATTTTCAGGGGCTGCTCAGAAACAAAATGTGCCATTTTCCTGAAAATTTCAGCCGATTCCGTCCACAAACGCCAAAGTTATCAGACATAGAATTTTCAAAAGTTCCATAGACAAATAATCCTAACTATATATACCTACTGGCGACACGCCAGTAGGTAATATATATATATATATATATATATATATATATATATATATATATATATATATATATATATATATATATATATATATATATATATATATATATATATATATATATCTATACAAATAAAAACATGTGTTATGGTGTGCAATAAATATTATTTTCATTTATTAGGACTATAACATGACTTTTCAATTTCAATTTTGAGTTTTTCAATGTCACGTTACAAATCGCCAAGACATCTTTTGGACTGCATGGTGAAATGCATTATGTGATTTGTAGTACCTTAATGTTGGTTATGTCTAAATGGTTGTAATTTGCTATATGAAAGTTACACACTATACCACATACATATTTATTAAAATATTGCCCTGTTCAACTTTTTGATAATGTAACAAATCTGTTATCTTTCCATGAAGGAACATACATTACACATAGAAATCATTCTTCGTATATCCGTATGACAGTTATATAGTTATTAAAAAATCACAAAGTGTCTGGAAATGCAGCCCACAATACTGCATTTATGTGGGCCACTATGTAATGACATAAGAAACCATGTTATAATAAAATATATATAGCTCTTACATCCTTTCACTACAGATATTGAAGCAACCATAGCAGAGGGCCAACAAGAAGATATTCATAATGAGGTAGAGACTCAACCTAGGGCTACCATTGGTATTCCTCCAACAACGGACATCACGTGTCCTGTGACAGTTTGTGAAAGAAGAGTGCTCTTAGAAAACTAATATCAAGGCCTTTTCCCATGTACATCCACCTCTACGACAAAGAGCAACTCTCTACATCCAGAGACTTAGAAGGCAAAGGTTAATACCATTTATGGCACAGTCTACTATACGACAGGTTTTCCCTGATGCAACACTCTAAAGAGAGGAATTTGTGCATATTGAAAAATGTAAGGTGGATGTCAAAATTAAACAATTGGATGCTATAAATATGATTGGCAAAAACATGGATGAAAGATTGTTTTCCATTATTGATAGCATTGGCAATTCAACTTATTCCATTCAATCATTAGTCGGGGTAATTCAAGAGGAGACCCAGCAATAGAATAAAATATTTCGCAATGTCGTTTTGAGAATGTAAAATTATGTTAAGAATGTTGAGAAACTGGCTACTGCTACAGGGGTGCTTAGCAAGAGAATCATACATATTCAGCAGGAAATGACAAACTGTAGCAGGAATGTAGCTAAGGGCAAGTTACATAACCACTGGAATTGCTGAGAACTGTACAAACAAGTTTCAGTGATGCTGCAACCCCTGCTCAGGAAAGTGAGCAGGCTTCCAGCCACAGTAGTTTGATTGTGACAACGTGTAGGTGTACTCGTAGTCACGCTTATGAAAGAGAAGGAGAAATGTCTGGAACAAATACTGACAGACCAACTCTTAGCAAGTTAAGAAAGAGATGTTAAAAGATGTAATTGAAAAGCAAAACATAAATACTTATTTTGATGTAAACTTAAATTTATGCTCTGCCCAGAATTGTCTCCATTTCTGTTCATTTTGTTTCTTTCTTTTTCCTGTGAAGAAACATGGAAAATATAATTACTCATCAACATTTGGCCTATGTGTCTTTATTTATATAGATTATTATAAAAGCGTTTACCTTAGAAATATTTTGTCATGCTGTATGTCTGCTGATCCCTTCCATTTACAGCCCTTGAGGCATCATGAAGTGTGTTGTTAGGGTGGAAATTCTTCCTCATCAAAACTGTCAACATCAAGCTGTATTGCTAGACCCTTTCTGGTTCTTCTATAACACTGCACAAGCTGCTACAGCTTTCAATGTTACTTCAGGGAAATATTGAAGAACACTGCCAACATCTAGCCTTCAGAAGTCCAAAGACAAGCCCCATCACTGTCCTGGTTCATCTGTGAGCAACACTGTGTCTTCTTTGACTTCGTGTTTCAGCACTCAGTGTCATGATCCAAGTATGGAGAGCATATGCACTGTCACCCGACGCAAACATGATATTACAGTTCAAATCTTTGCAAAAATAGGTTTAGAAAAGTAAGTTCTACATTAAAATAAATGCCTAATAGAAAAATATCACAAAAGTCCCCTCTGTAAAGGTGATTACATAGGGCACAGTGCCTGAAATTAAGGACTCAGATTTAGATCCAGAATATTTTACAAGAAGGTCTGTTATTAAACAGCCTGCATTGCATGTTATTTCTGTATTTACAGAGTGCTGGCATTTTCAATTCCTATATGAATATTATTTAGCACTTAGTGGACAAATTAAACCATATATACAATTCTCACAGCCTACAACTGGTAGAAAATTGACTATTCGGAAACATCTATTTTTGTTTGCTGCAGTTCTTGGGATTTGTGACCAATTTAAGATTCACCAAAGCTTCATACATCTGGCCATAATTTCCTGACCACCATGACAAATAGCAAATGCAACTTATAATATATTCAGGAGTATGTGATTCTAAGGTTTTAGAAGAAATTTGAGATTTAACTCCCCAGACAAAAGCATAACTTTAGATTAAATTGAATCCATCAAGGAACAATACAGTCTCTTAAGCATGGTCTAAGTCTGAGTGAAATTCTGATTATGCAGTAGTAATCAGAGTAATTTTGTGTTACTGTGACATGAAATTACCAAAAATTACACAATTACTCCTATTCATATAATTTTAGGCAAAAATGACTTTCCAAGAGCACAGGAACAGAGCGCAAGCGGCTACTGGTGGTACAATTCTGTTGCATTTAGCACTATATTCTTAGCGCAAAAAGCATCCTCAAGTCCAATGCGCTAAATGCAAGGTTATACCCCTCACGTAATTCTGAATAATCTCCCATCATTTTGCTATAATTTTGCATATTTTGCTACAGCAAATTACGTGAGTTATGCCTACCCCTATCGTAGGAAGCGGCATCTCTATTCAGTGCACCAAAATGAGGTGCACTGTGTAGACCCCAAAGGGATCACAGAGGCATAAATGACACTCCAAATGCACTATATTTGTAGTAGTATTGTCAAGTTCTGACTTTTTCTTCTGACCTTAAAATGTAGAGATGTTTCCCAGTTCTGAGTCTTGAAGGTTCTGGTCTGTCTGAGGTAGGGGTGAACCTTTCCGGTGGCAACAATGCTGCTGACAATGTAATGTTAGGGCAGACAGTGCCTTCCAGAAGGAGTCCCAGAGAGGAAGACTGTAATAACCTAATTTCTTTGATTCTGTGTATTTTTCTTGACTTTACACCGCTTTGAGCACATTTTTCTCTTCCCTCTCCTTTCTCCTGTTTTGGGGCCATTTACTTAATAAATATGAATGTAATGTCTTATTGATTTATACCTAGTGTTGTTAAATAAATGACAATACTTGTTATGAGTAACCCTTGATTATCTTTGATTAATGGTTTTTGTTTCATAATTGTGTCAGTGTGTGTGTCTCACACAACACGTTCTCCTAGCGGGGACCCCTCTTTACACTTACCACATAACGCCCAGGTCCCCGCGACTGCATGGGTTCAACGCCCCTTTTTGTAATGTCTGCTCTTGGAGCAGGGCAGGGGAGGAGTGGTTTGCCCACTCCTAAGCACGCAATGACTGTTTGGTCGGCCCTCTCCAGCTGCCCAAACCAGTCATGCGCACCTTCCCTGTTCTCCATGCATGCTACATTACACCCTTCATGGAGAACAACCCCAAGTTTCCCATTCTCCAGTTCAGCCTCCAACTAGGACGCTCAAAACCAAACATAACGCTGCATTGCAGCGTTGTGATAGGTCAGTGGGGCCTGGCTGTGCTTCCATCCGAGGCAGAGAAGAGCAGGAGCGGAGGCGCAGGACCCGGCACAACGGTAAGGTTATTATTCTTATTTTTTTATTAAAAATATGCGCGATCCTCGCTTGACACCCCCCTCACGACATCCCCCGCATGCGCCACTCGCAAACCGCGAGCCATGCCGGCCGCCACTGGGAGTGACTGCAACTTCTGTTGCCAGTGCTGAAAGACCCTGTCTTTCATCGATAAGAATGAAGAGATGTTTTCCCAGCCACAAAACATCAGGAGTCTCATCTGCTACTGCATCAACTTCCTTCTGGAAATGAGATTGCCACTGGATACCCAGGAGAATAGTTAAAAAGAACGATGGACTTATGGAGGGTGTATTTAACCAATCAGCCAAATGAAAAGAAATTAAAGGATGGCAAAATAGGGTGCATATTGTGCCAGCAAGAACGCTGCCAGGGAAAAGCTGAAGGTATTTTGTTGGAATGACCATCCTGTCCAGACATTTCAGAACCAGGCATGGCATCATCCTGGACAGGAAAGAAGGCTAGAAAAAAGGGACCGCTGCTTTTCTGGTTGGCATACATGTGGGCGTGTGAGCTATTGATTGTCGAACTAATAACTGGGTAATTTCAGGGGGGGGTCTATTTGATTTTTAAAAAACTAACTGTGCTTTGTGTTTCTTAAGTGATGTACAAAGTTTTGCTTTAAAAAATATAGACTAAGGTGTTATGGCCAAAGCTAACCATAAGATCTCTTGAACTGTGCTTTGTTTCAGGAAATGTCAAGTTGTTTTTTTGGTGATATGTTACATCTAGAGTCAATAAAAGACAACCAATCCACAGGCAGCTAACCACCACTGTGCATGACCTCCAAACAAGTGCAGCAGAGATTGTCCTTCGGTTACGCACAATGGAGGATTTCAGCAAGTACCCAACCTCCTGTGTTTCCCACCGCCAGTAGCACACAAAATTTGCTAGTTAAACCTTACCATTTTTTCTCAACCTTTGTTCAAATCTGTCAACTAGCGCAAAACAATTCAAAGCATTTTCGACACCCCCCTCTTTAATTTTGCCCACCACCTTTTTTAGATTTGCATGAAAACTGCGATAATTGCACTGGGCTTGATGGGAAATACCAACAGACAACTAAGAGGCCATTTTCGATGCGGTCGGAAATGGTTCCGACCGGGAAACGGCCATTACAACGAAGCCTTTCCAACGAAATCGTTAACCACGCATGCAGTACAACGCATGCGTGGTTAACACGAAAGCCTTTACCACGCATACCTTTACTACGAGGTTTGTAGTAAAGGTATATGTGGTAAAGGTAAAAAGTAAAAAAAGGGGGGCTTGGGGGGGTCTCCCCCCCAAAAAAGAAACTCACCTGAAGTCACGTCGGGTATCAGCGATTCAGAGTCGTTTAAGAGAAAACGGAAAATAAACTTCCGCTTTCTCTTAACGACGTATGACGTCACCACGCTAGTAATTGTGGTAAATGTTATGTGTGGTAAACGAATTCCGTTGTAACGCATGCGTGGTAAAGGCATGCGTTGCAACGGAATTAGTTGGAACGTCATATATTCGTTCCGACCATTAGTCAGAAACGTTCCGACTGCATCGAAATGTCCCATACAGATTGCTTTCCGAAGACCACTTATGATGTGGTCGGTCGGAAAGGAATTTGAACGAGCTTTCCAAATGGCTTCCGACTTGCTCGGAGAGCCCGTCTACCATTCCGAAAGGGGCCTGTAATCCCAAGGGCGGCTCTTTCTGCCCAAGGGATTACGATGGCAGATTCCCACAGCCTTTCTGTGCCAGCCTATCAGACACAGAAAGGCTATGGAATCTGACTTTGGGGGTTCCCAGCAGGCCCCCCATGGGTGCAAGGCCTTCGGATGGCGGCCCAGGGGGCACCTATGGTTCCCCCCTGTTAATCCCTGTACCCAGTGGCAGGCACCTTGAGGTGTCTGCACAGGGTGCGGGGATGAACTGCACCTCTGCGCTTTACAATGAGAGCATGCATTTCATTCGGAATGCACGCTCCCTTTGTAAAGAATAGGATTGCGACCAAACAGTGTTCGGTGCATCCTACTTGCTGGTTTGGGATCACACACAATAGGTTGGTCAGTACCACTTCCAGATCGATGTCGCACGGACTCAGGTCTGTCCAACATTGAAATCGGCCCCTAATTGCTTAAATTCCTCATGAGTATTTTGCAGATTTGTCTAAGGGTGCCAAGTTGGATGACACTCAAAATATTATGATAAACGTGGCAAGTACCTGCTTAATTTCATTCAGATATATGGAATGGCACTATAGTTATTAGCAACTCGTTGAATTTTTGACCACCCGGTTTAACATTGCTCCTCATTGTTGAATCTGCATGCAACCTGAGATTTCTTACATAAAATAAAATGCATATTTGCAGAGAGTATGTTCAACCTTGGGGCATGTTAGAGTTGCATAACAGATCTTTATTTTTACCCAACTCAATGGTACTCATGCACTGGGCTTGGTTTGCTAAAAGTGTGGCAAGTGTCATACAGATTAATAAAAAAGCACTACAGTTATTAGCACATGAAAATGTTTTCACCCTCTTTCTATATTCACTCCCATTGTTGGATCTGCACAAAGCTTGCCATACCCATGGAAGATTAAACTTGTTAAATGTTTTGGTTATAAGCATAAAATGCACTTTTGAGCCTCCTTCCCCTTATAAATGTGCCCCCTTCCCCCCCCACGGACTCAGGTCCGTCCGACATCGGTCAGGAGCCGTAACCGACCGACCTGCTGTGGTCGGTTATGGCCCTGCTAGTACGATGCGAGTGAACCCTGTTCGGTCTCATTTGTATGGTTCACAATGCAAGCATGCATTCCGACCAGAAAGCATGCTTGCAATGTGAAATGCAGGGGTGCAGTTCATCCCTGCACCCTGTGGCCGGCACGCCAAGGAGCCTGCCAACGGGTGCAGGGATCAACGGAGGGGCACCATAGGTGCCCCCAGGCCGCCATTCGGCGGCCTCACACCCATGGGGGCCCTACTGGGGGTCCCCAAAGACAATTTCCACCTGCATTTTCGTGCCGGACACACCAACACGAAAAGGCAGTGAAAAACTGCCATCGTACTCCCTCTGTCGTAAAGAGGCAACTGGGGGAGTACTGGAGGATTTCCGGATGGCAGAAAGGTTCTCCGAGCCCGCCGTAGGCCATCCGGAAATCCGAGTCAGATTCCTTTCCGACCGAGCCCATCAGAATGGCTCGGTCGGAAAGGAATCCGTCCGCCACGTACCAATTCGGTCAGAAGGGCTCACAACATGGTTCGGAGCATTTCCGACCCAAATCGGAATCGGCACCCATAGTGTCTGATCATGGGTTTAGCGAGTTTCACTGACTCCTTTCTCAATGAATAGGTCTCCTTGATCCAGAATATATCTGATTTCTGAACACTGGCAGGATTCACCAACAGCAATTTCCTACCAAGCTCATTCATAGCTCTACTTATATATATCATCAAGCGAATCCTCATATCCTTATCACAACTGAGGCAGTCTTTAATCACCTCCTGGTTGAATGTAGCATTGTCATTACTCCAGACGAAAATCCACAGGTGAGTGGGGGCCAGCTTAATAATATCTTCAAGGTAGCCCATCCCCAACACCCTGTGGGAAATAAAATGTGGTTTACTGAAAGAAGGGAAAATACGGCATCAACAAAACCTATTCTCGTCGATCTGTATGTTTTTAATATTATATGTTTAGCAAGACACGGGTTTTAGTGAACAGGAATTAATGGCGCTCCAGCACTATTGACGTTTAAACAGTATTAACTCCTTCGATGCTCATGACGGAACGGTTCCGTCATGAGCATCGGTCGAGCTGTGCTCATGACGGAACCGTTCCGTTATGACCACACCCATTTTCATTAGGGCCCAGCACCAACGGTAAATCTGCACCGCACGGATGAGGTTAAGTACAAAAGTAGGGATGGTGCTGTCAGGGAGGGGAGACCCTAGAACCCCTCAAACAGTGTAGTACAAGACCACACAATCATAAATTAACAACAGTCCTGCGCACTCATATCAAAATAACACATGATATAGATGAATATTCTGAAGTAAAGGAACCAATCCAACGTAGGAGTCTATTCTTGAATCTGTTCTTTTTAATTGGTCTATAATTAACAAAGGAGGGAGGTAGAGTACAGAAGTAGGATTCCTACTCCACGGGCACTGATAAATAAACAAGAAGAATCCTACTACCAAAGTGTGCCACAGGGAGGGGGAACACTCAGTGTTGTGTAAAATACCCCTCACACACCAACAGGCCCCTTGGTGTCATGCTTCATCATTGGGGTCTTCGCGTCCCGCTAAGGGGACGCGGCACGCTGCGACCTGCGACTACGCGGGAGCGTTGACAAGTTGGACTATGTGTGGTGTGTGTTGAGTGCAAGTGAAGGGATTTATGTGAGTGAAGGGTGTGGTGAAAAATTAAAAAGTACCTGGCTAGTGGGTGGTGTGAAAAAAACTTTATTTCTACCCCTAGCTGGTGCTATTAAAAAGGTGTGCAAAAAGGCGAGGTTTTGTTGTCTTAATTAGGGACAGAACCTCTGGTGTGCGTCGACATGTTTCGGTACAGGTGTACCTTCTTCAGGACGGGGCACAACTTCCCAACCCTACTCACGTTTTTCTATAAAAAATTTTATCTTAATTTAAAAGTGATAACAAGTTAAAGGCTACAGTGTGCCTACAGCGGTTCTTTAGGATCATGCAATTGCATGCCCTGCAAAAAAAGAAAAGAAAAATCCATAAGGTTTGGTTGCCATATAGGATTGGCTCAGACAGGTGCAGTCACCTGGAGCCCCAAACAGTTAAGTAAACCTGTAAAAAAAGGGGGGACACACAAGACACACAACATATAACACACACTTAAGGTTTTTGTTTATACTCATTTTTTGGACATACTCATGGTCTTTGTGGTATGTTGCCTCATGAGCAAATCCTGGGCGTCAAGGTAGGTAGGTGGATCCACAATCTAAGTATGGAAATAGGTGGATTCAGTGTTGTTCCTTTTACTCACTGTTAAACTCCATGTTACACCTGGACAGACTGGAGTTTCGTTTGTTTGTAATATACTCACAAGATCCGCCTGAATTGGCCTCCTTCTACCACCCTGTGCTGCTCCGCTGTGAATGTATTGGAAAACAGCGAGGTGGTATATATAGTGGATGGGGTTGCAAGCTCATTGGTTAATTGGCGGTAATTGAAGGCGACCATGTAAGGAAACATCCGTGTTGCCGCCTATCGTATACCTGTATTGGCCACATGTAACATGTACCCTTTGGTCATTCGTTAATTACCGGGTCTGTTGGTTGTCCAAATATGGGCTATCCGCTTCCCAGCCATTCACGGGGCTCGAGTTCTGACTGCCGTTGTCAGTGGAGCCTTCCGCGCAGCCTAGGTTCGTGTGTCTCTTTAGCGCGCATGACCAATGACCAAAGGGTACATGTTACATGTGGCCAATACAGGTATACGATAGGCGGCAACACGGATGTTTCCTTACATGGTCGCCTTCAATTACCGCCAATTAACCAATGAGCTTACAACCCCATCCACTATATATACCACCTCGCTGTTTTCCAATACATTCACAGCGGAGCAGCACAGGGTGGTAGAAGGAGGCCAATTCAGGGGGATCTTGTGAGTATATTACAAACAAACGAAACTCCAGTCTGTCCAGGTGTAACATGGAGTTTAACAGTGAGTAAAAGGAACAACACTGAATCCACCTATTATCCTACTTAGATTGTGGATCCACCTACCTACCTTGACGCCCAGGATTTGCTCATGAGGCAACATACCACAAAGACCATGAGTATGTCCAAAAAATGAGTATAAACAAAAACCTTAAGTGTGTGTTATATGTTGTGTGTCTTGTGTGTCCCCCCTTTTTTTACAGGTTTACTTAACTGTTTGGGGCTCCAGGTGACTGCACCTGTCTGAGCCAATCCTATATGGCAACCAAACCTTATGGATTTTTCTTTTCTTTTTTTGCAGGGCATGCAATTGCATGATCCTAAAGAACCGCTGTAGGCACACTGTAGCCTTTAACTTGTTATCACTTTTAAATTAAGATAACATTTTTTATAGAAAAACGTGAGTAGGGTTGGGAAGTTGTGCCCCGTCCTGAAGAAGGTACACCTGTACCGAAACATGTTGACGCACACCAGAGGTTCTGTCCCTAATTAAGACAACAAAACCTCGCCTTTTTGCACACCTTTTTAATAGCACCAGCTAGGGGTAGAAATAAAGTTTTTTTCACACCACCCACTAGCCAGGTACTTTTTAATTTTTCACCACACCCTTCACTCACATAAATCCCTTCACTTGCACTCAACACACACCACACATAGTCCAACTTGTCAACGCTCCCGCGTAGTCGCAGGTCGCAGCGTGCCGCGTCCCCTTAGCAGGACGCGAAGACCCCAATGATGAAGCATGACACCAAGGGGCCTGTTGGTGTGTGAGGGGTATTTTACACAACACTGAGTGTTCCCCCTCCCTGTGACACACTTTGGTAGTAGGATTCTTCTTGTTTATTTATCAGTGCCCGTGGAGTAGGAATCCTACTTCTCTACTCTACCTCCCTCCTTTGTTAATTATAGTCTTTAGGCAGCGCACAGCTGCGGGAGTCTTTTCCTACAGACACATTTGCCACACACATAGAGACACACACTTAGGTATAAAAAAAGAAGCCAGCGGCCGTCTCACAATGGAAGATGAACATGGCCTCACGTTCGCAGAGGACGAAATAGACAAAATCCTAGCTGACAGCAACCTTTTCGAAGGCTTATGTAACCAGGACACAGGCCCACAAACAAACAATTGGAATGAATTGCTAAGCCTCAGACGAAATCAAATAAAAGCAGCCTTACATGGGCTGTTTATGACCCAGTACCTCCGTAACAAAATGGCACCACCTGGCCTAATTGTGAAAAATGAACCACTAATTTTCCAGAATGATATGATTTTCAAAAAAGAGTGGTCTTTAATCTCTTGGCACTGTTCTAGAGACTGGTTGGTACTCATAATCAAAACAGCTGCCAGAATCACACAAGAACTCAAAATTGAAATAAATAAAATAGAGGTCCAACTGAAAACATATATCTCACCGGAAGAGCTGAAAACCAGACTCGAAGAACTGAATCAACAGATGACCGACTTTGAGTTCAATCTGAAACAGAGTAAAACCAACAAATTAACTAAGGATGTGGCAAAGTTCACCCCCGAAAATGCATACCCATACACTAAGGTGGATTATGTCTCAAAAAACACTTACAGTGACGCGGACAGCGATACCTCGGATAATGGTTCCTCAGGCTCCAATTCAAGTGGTAACAGAGGAAACAGACAACGCAGAGGAGGATGGAGACAGAGGAGGCAACAATTCCCCAGACAGAGAGGATGGCGGGGATATCAACCACCGAACCATTTCCAACAATTTATGGGCCCACCACAATTCAACCCCTTTCAGTTTGGACCAATGTGGAACCAGGAATACAGCAATGGTTATTATGGACAACAACAACCCTATGGAGGGGCACAACAACCTTTTTTAGGGGCACGCCAGAACACACGCGGGAAGAACCGGAAAGGCAACAGTGTCGCTTGGGAAGACCAGGAACAGCCCAACGCCCGAACAACTCGGAGCATGACAGGATCACTTCCCAACCAGCCGTCAACCAGCAAGAGGGGGACCTAGTGGTGAATCTCACACCCATCACTTTAACAGCGACACAGAGGAAAGTTCTGAACAAAGGCTTGGGATTTGTACCAACCCAGAAACCAGATATTTTCAAACTCAACATGGAGTTACAGGATTTCTTCAGAAAACTGAAACTACAGGCTTTTTTCAAAGACAAACCCACACCAGAAGAGAAGACTGACACAGGTTTGAGGTTAAAATCTACCTTCACCCCACCTGACTCTACCATTCCCATAGAAATCCTTACCTTTGAAAAGGCGGTGATCACAGAGGTCAACAAGTTAAATACACAAGGGAGGAACCTCTTCTATAACACAAGTGGTGAGGAACAACAAGCCCTACGAGAACTAACGGCCAACAGTGAGCTTGTTATAAAACCAGCAGACAAAGGGGGAGCTATAGTGTTACAAACCCTTGAGGCTTATGACAAAGTGTGCCAACGTCTACTATTGGATGAACGGAACTACAAAGTGTTGGAGAGAGATCCAACTGAAAGACTTCGGACCAGGATCGGCGGTATGGTTGAGGAAGGCCTAGCCCATGACTGGCTAAGTAAAAAGGAAGCGGATTTCCTACAACAACCCACTCCAAGAATACCATACTTTTACTGTATCCCGAAGATACATAAAAACATCGAAAACCCACCGGGAAGACCCATTGTGTCAGGGATTGGGTCGATTCTGGAGCCTCTATCGAAGTTCTCAGATGCATTCCTCAGACCAATGGTACAAGCAACAACTACATACCTGAAGGACACCAAGTCAGTGCTACAACTTTTGGAAGAAAAGGTATTTGATCCAGCAGCACAGCTCCTTGTAAGCCTCGATGTGGAGAGCTTATGAACAAGCCTGCCCCATGAAGAAACTCTACAGATCATGGAGGAAGTACTCTTCAGTAATGCATGGAAATATCAGACACCAAGGAACTTGGTCCTTGAATGCATCACCATGGCCTTGAAAGACAATTTCTTCCAGTACAAAGAGACACTATACCTACAGACCCATGGAACGAGCATGGGTAGTACTTTTGCCCCGAGTCTGGCGGGACTATATGTCCACCATTTGGAGGAACACAAAATCCTACATGAAAGTAATCCATACCGTTCCCAGATTGACACCTGGAAACGGTACATAGATGACATTTTCATCATTTGGGACGGGGACGTCACCAGCGCCACGAATTTCGTGGCCTGGTTGAACAACCAAAATGCATACCTGAAATTTACCAGCACCATTTCAAACACATCAATGGTTTTCCTGGATTTGAATATTTACACTGAGGATGGAAGGCTAAAAAGCACGACCCACTTCAAACCCACCTCAAGGAACTGCCTGTTGCACTACGACAGTTTTCATCCCAGACACCTAAGGGAGAATCTGCCGTACGGTCAATTTTTAAGACTCCGAAGGAACTGTACAGAAATGAACGAATTCAACAAACAGGCAAGGGACTTAAAATCTAAACTTCTACAAAGACAATATCCTGTTAAAACCATCAACAAAGCGATGAAACGCGCAAAAAACAATCACAGGGAGGCACTCATAGAGAACACCTCACAAGATAAAGAAACTAACAAAAGACCAATCTGTGTAACTACTTACACCTCCATATCAAATCAGGTATCAAAAGTCATCAACAAACACTGGGAATATTGAACTGCGGAGACCTTGACTTTGAGAAACCAATGCATGCACATCGGAGGGGCAACAACATAAAAGACATTGTGGTACACACTAGACCACGTGAAAACCACACTGCAAGACAAAATAATACAATGGTGCAAGGTCATTTCCCCTGTGGGGATTGCAGCTGCTGTCATCAGACTCAAAAAAGCAAAACCCTGACCTTTCGGAATGGCACATCATGGGAACAACGCCAATTTTCTAATTGCAATACAAGAAACGTGGTCTATATGATAACATGCCCATGTAGACTGGAGTATATAGGTATGACCACCCGACCCGTGAAAGTAAGGATAGGGGAGCATAAAAGCAATATACGCTGCAAGAAAACGACAACTAAGATGGCATCACATTTTTTGACACACCAGCATTGCATCAATGATTTACGCTGGACGGTCATCGGACGTCTACCCTCTGAAACAGGCTTGTTCCAGAAGGAACAACGATGGGTGTTCCGCTTAGGAACCCATGTCATAGGTCTCAAAAACGACATCCCATGGAGTCAGATCACCTAAACCATACATAGGATATGAGAAAGTCTACAAAAAAAGATTTTCCGAGGTAAAAGCAGCAGAAAAACAGATAAAAACTGAAATCATCTGTATGGTCCTTTTTACCGAAACAGCAATGATAATGAAGTGTAAAGAAATCCTGGTAGCAAAAGACTAACAATGTAGTGGATGAGGACAATGCGAATTCAATATATTTTTTCTCTTTTTTCTCATTCCAAAAAAGAGAAACGGATTAAAATGAATTATATATAATCCTTGCAGCCAAAAACTGACACTATGAATTGTGAGAATATTATACATTTGATATGTCTCAATGCCCGTGTAAAAGAGAATAAGAATAATAAATCACATCGAGACCCATCCTGAATGATAATGGAATTTGAAAGCGCTCTCTTCACAGAAACCGGAGGACTATACAGCGCCGGTGACTAGCGCAAACTAGAGATGAGATCACGCATGCGCTCTGAATCACGAATACAGACGCGGTAAAGATATTTGCGCGCATGCGCGCTAAAGAGACACACGAACCTAGGCTGCGCGGAAGGCTCCACTGACAACGGCAGTCAGAACTCGAGCCCCGTGAATGGCTGGGAAGCGGATAGCCCATATTTGGACAACCAACAGACCCGGTAATTAACGAATGACCAAAGGGTACATGTTACATGTGGCCAATACAGGTATACGATAGGCGGCAACACGGATGTTTCCTTACATGGTCGCCTTCAATTACCGCCAATTAACCAATGAGCTTGCAACCCCATCCACTATATATACCACCTCGCTGTTTTCCAATACATTCACAGCGGAGCAGCACAGGGTGGTAGAAGGAGGCCAATTCAGGCGGATCTTGTGAGTATATTACAAACAAACGAAACTCCAGTCTGTCCAGGTGTAACATGGAGTTTAACAGTGAGCAAAAGGAACAACACTGAATCCACCTATTTCCCTACTTAGATTGTGGATCCACCTACCTACCTTGACGCCCAGGATTTGCTCATGAGGCAACATACCACAAAGACCATGAGTATGTCCAAAAAATGAGTATAAACAAAAACCTTAAGTGCGTGTTATATGTTGTGTGTCTTGTGTGTCCCCCCTTTTTTTACAGGTTTACTTAACTGTTTGGGGCTCCAGGTGACTGCACCTGTCTGAGGCAATCCTATATGGCAACCAAACCTTATGGATTTTTCTTTTCTTTTTTTGCAGGGCATGCAATTGCATGATCCTAAAGAACCGCTGTAGGCACACTGTAGCCTTTAACTTGTTATCACTTTTAAATTAAGATAACATTTTTTATAGAAAAACGTGAGTAGGGTTGGGAAGTTGTGCCCCGTCCTGAAGAAGGTACACCTGTACCGAAACATGTCGACGCACACCAGAGGTTCTGTCCCTAATTAAGACAACAAAACCTCGCCTTTTTGCACACCTTTTTAATAGCACCAGCTAGGGGTAGAAATAAAGTTTTTTTCACACCACCCACTAGCCAGGTACTTTTTAATTTTTCACCACACCCTTCACTCACATAAATCCCTTCACTTGCACTCAACACACACCACACATAGTCCAACTTGTCAACGCTCCCGCGTAGTCGCAGGTCGCAGCGTGCCGCGTCCCCTTAGCGGGACGCGAAGACCCCAATGATGAAGCATGACACCAAGGGGCCTGTTGGTGTGTGAGGGGTATTTTACACAACACTGAGTGTTCCCCCTCCCTGTGACACACTTTGGTAGTAGGATTCTTCTTTTTAATTGGTCATCAGGCATAGGTTATACACAGCCAGCCGACACGTGTTTCATTGTAAACAAACAGTGTTCTACAAATCTTCACGGCTGGGAAATAGAAAGAGATGACCTAAGAACCGGGTACGGAAATCCATGTCCATAACACAATAGCTAACACATATTTGGTGGCATCTTAAACTACTGTCACCCAAAACGCGTGGAGACCATAGGACAGAAATTAACAATGACAATTTTAAAAAAAATGCGTTCTAGAATTGTATTTGCGGTCCTGCTACTTGACATTTAAAATCATTGTTACGCGTCAGCATAACGACATTCCAAGTTAGCTATTGAGTGGTATAAACCCAGTGTCGATAAAAAGGTGATAAATGACTAAAATACATCATTACATAAACATAGTAGAGGTCAATGACAGAATCCAATCAGTGACCAAGTGACTTCCGTATGTTAAGCTTGTCAAATATATGTGATACTTTAGTGGCTGAATCCAAAGATGGAAGAGCTAAAGGAAAAGGGAGAGAAAAGAAAGTGGAAGGGAGGGGGGTATTAATAAATCCCCACTGATGGAACCAGAAATTTAAAGTTAAGCCATGTATGGTTAGAGCAAAGATGAGTGTGGTTTTACCTCAATTCCGGTGATAATTCCAACCCGGAAGGGTAACAAACTCCAGGTAATCAAAGTAAGAAATGGCCGAGTACAAGCTGAAACAATTAAATTTAAAAAAAGAAAGAGTAAAAAGAAAAAAACAATTCAGTACCGTAGATCTAAATGTTCCACATGTATTTCAAATTGCTCAAAAGCAGCATATGAGACTACAAAGGTCGTCGTAATCCTGACCAATAGAGGTGACCAAACGCTACAATGAAGGATAAAAATCAGCCCTCTGTTCATGGTAATCGAGCAAGGTCCACTGAAAAGAGTATTAGTAATCCATCCCAACTGAACTCTATACGTCACCGATAATACACTTGTAATTTAAGAGTGAAAGACACTAGTAATTTCTTAAAGAAAGCCAGCGTGGACAAAATCAGTGGTAAAGTAGTCGGATTTGTTCTCACCCTGTCGGCAGATTAGTTACAATTGTGACGCCAGTACCAAAAGGAGTCCTGTGTATTGACAGAGAGTATCTAGACACAATCCTGCAGCAGATCTCGGGGCCATATTGCAATACACCACCAGCTTTATGAAGGATGCGAAAACGACTTTTGAGTATGCCGAATGTACATTCTACCACATTATTTGTGCTTATGTGTGCTGCATTGTACCTCTGTTCCAGTGGTGTGGCGGGGTTGAGGTATGGTGTCAGGATATATTTGCGCAGGGCATATGCGCTGTCACCTACAGGTTGGAAAGCAAAGGGTTAGCCACAGTCATGCTATTACATTTTGTTTCATGATGTAGCGACTAGATCTATGTATGTACCAAGTAGGTGTCCTTCGCCAAATTCACCCCTGAGCAGATGCCTGTGGATGCTACTGTGGCGAATATATACGAGTCATGTGTGCTCCCTGGAAATTGTGCCATGATGTCCGTTATTATGTGCTTCGCATTGCACACGACCTGCACATTGATGGAGTGGTACGACTTCCTGTTCCGGAAGATGTACTCGTTGGCTGCTGGTGGACAGATGGGGACATGCGTGCAGTCAATGCATCCGATGACATGTGGAAAATGTGCCACCTGGTGGAACTCCTGTGGGGTTGCAGGGAAGGTGATGTGGGTGTGTATCATTGTCAACATGGCGTCAAGGAACTTTCTGAAGAAACGTGAGAATGAGCTTTGGGATACACCTCCGGCTACGGCTACTACCCCCTGGAAACTGCCTGACGCTAGTAGGTGCAGGCTGCATAGCACCTGTACGTGTTCAGGGATGGCATCGGTCCTACTGGTCTGGTGCTGCAGCAGGGGTTCCAAATCTGCAATAAGGCGCAATATCATTGCACGGTTCAAACGGTACTTATCATATATTTCTTCTTCATTTTGGCCCAGCAATGTTAAGCTCACTAGGAATACCCTCTCCTGTATCCTCGTCCTGTACTGGGCTGCTGCATTGATCCTCATCCTCCTTGCCAGAACATAGAGGGCTGCCACTGTGAAAGGCTTATGGGGTCTCCTGAAGTACTTTTAAAGGGTTTCTAATTGTTTGCACCTGTTTTTTTCCGTTTTTTTACTTTACCCCCTGGTTGAGATTCCCCTTATTCTGCTCTTGCAAAATAGCGATTTTCATTGAATTCACTAATTGCGATTTTTATTGCATTGCTTTGCAAATCTTTATTTGCTAATCGCTATTTGCGGTACCAATTGTAAGTTTCGCTATTATGGTTTCACTATTTTGCTACTCGCTAAATTTGCGAGAGCTGTTTTTGCAAATCTCTTGTTTTTTCGGTATTTCTGTTGATGTATGGGAAAGTTTCGTTTTGCAGTCGCTAACGGTCTATTTTGCATTTTTGAAATTTTTGCCAGTGCAATTATGCTTGATGCATGTCCCAGCTAGTTCTTTAGGAAAAGAAGGACCTGGAGGAAAAAGATTGAGTCAAGAAGAGGGAGTTGCTGACTGGCTGAAAGAAGTACAACACCATGTGCGGAAAAGCTGAATTTGTATTTCCTCATCAAGAAGCAGGAAGAAGACACACAAGAGAGGTGAACAGAGAGATCAGAGAAGATCCAAAGGATACAGTGAGTGGGAACAAAGGCATGGAAGAAGATGCTGCAAGAGAATTGCAAGAGGGCACCAATGGGTATGATCCAGAGAAGCAGCGAGTGGACCATGAGAAGACCAATTACACTTTGAGAGTGTAATTGGCCTCCCGTCATAAAACCGGCCCGCATCCCATCCAGCCTACCGGTGGATTGCCCGGTGTGGGTTATTGGATACAGGGGTATTTTTAGGGCTTAGGGCTAGGTTTGGGTTTTGGGGTACAGGGGTATTTTAAGGGTTTAGTTTTAAGAATAGTACTTTAAAAAATTAAATAAATTAATTTAGGTAATTTTAATATTAATTAAGTAAATATTTATTTATTATATTTTTAAAAAAATAATATACTTACCTATACTTACGTTGTAATGGCTTGTGTTGTAATAGCATCTGCTATGTAATGTCATGCGTTGTAAAGGCATACGTTGTAATGGATCCTGCATTGTAAAAGTTGCGTTGTAATGGTATGCGTTGTGAAAGTATGCGTTATAACGTCATACATCCCCCCGAGTCATGCCCTACTTCCTAAGACCATCTAGCACAACCCGTCTGCTCCTCAGGGACGCTCATTTGCACATGATTTACTGTTACCAGAGTAGATTGGGATCAAAGTTAATTTGTGGAGATAGACATGAACGCTGCTTTTTTAAAGGCTCGCAGGTCAGAGAAGAGCTCAGTTAAGATTGAACAAAATGAGAACTATCCGGTTTGGGTCATGCTGCTGACTTTGCTGAAACAATGTAAGCAGAGTACCACATTGTCTTTATTTTTACTCTAAATTTTACATACTAATCGACGAACAGGTGATCTGTATTTAATGTGCGGGTGTTCCTTCTTGATTCCACCTGCATCAGCAGAAAAATCGCATTGGTGGTGGAAAGGGGAGACGCGCCTGTGAAAATACACTGCACTGTGGTTAAATGTCTCTGGACAGTTCTGGGAAACCTACATTACTCTCTGAAAAAAATCTCCAAAATAGATCTAAATTACGTTTAAAAAAAATTCCAAAATAGATGAAAATCTACAAAATAGATGAATTAAAGGTGAATGATTAAATGCAAAAACATGATTCATTTGCTTCAGCATGCTGCCTACAGTTCTACCACTGTGAGAGAGTGGACACATTTGTCCAGCCCAGCAAAGCAAGGTTTTTAATCAACGCCTCCATTTTACCTCCATCTAATTAAACAACACTATTGGAATTGGCATTTAGATATTCCCTTTACTAGAAACAAGTTTCACACTGATGTGGCACACCTCGTTTTATGACATATCCTCCTGAATTACTGAACCTGGGAAAGCAAAAGGGGCCTAAGGTGCAAGGGCTTAGGCCTCAAAGGGGTGAAGGCTAAGTTTGCGCTGAAGCCCGTGAACATTTGCACGTTCTGCCTGAATTCAATTGTGCCGCAGTCTACCCTACAACAGTGAGTCATTGAGGATGGGAATTGGGAAAGAGATTAGAAGAGAAGACAAGTAGAATAAGTGAGAGAAGGAAAGGAATCAAGTAATAGGGTGAAAGGAAGGAGTAACAAAGGTAAAGGAGGGAGGAACGAGAAAGCATTAACCAGGATATGAATTAAGTAAAGTATCTTAGGTGATCATGGAGAAATGGTATGGAAAAGAACGGAAAACAATGGAATGAGAAGGGAGATTATATTTAGAACGTGGGTTAGAAACAAGGAGAGACAAGGAGGATAAGAACTGAAAGGATAATAGAGCAAAGGAAAAAGAGAGGAAAATCAAATGGCAAAAAAGGTTTAAGAATGGAGAATTTGACATCTGAGTAAAAAGCGTAGAAGGCAGGATTAGGAAAAAGAGTAGCAAGGAAAAGAAAGGTAACTGGGAGAAAGCCCTTGTTTCTGGGAAAGAACACGTTTAAAAAACATGACAAACAGCTATATGAAAGATTATTTAATCTGGCTGAAAGTACTTGAACAGGAGTGAATGTGAAGAAGCCAGGGGCATCTCATAGATAGGAAATGTGTTTAGTAGCCAAAGTAGTGCAGTCAGAACATCCTAATATATATTTGAGCTAAACTTGCAGTTGAGGAAGATGGTGGTCTTGTTGTAAATGGTACTCCTCTGTGAGACACTAGATGCCACCCCCAGTGTGTTTATTAAAATGCAAACAGAATATAAGATGTATACTTTCTAACCCATGGTAATCAGAATAATGGTAATGAAATTGTTCAAAAATGTCAAATTCATACTTTGAAATTCTCATTGTACAAGTTTGTGACATTTAAGACAACAGCCAACACATGTTTTGCAAAAGTGTAAAACCGCTTTCTCAGGGCTCTTTCTCTCAATTTAGAAAAGTTACTCTTTCCATCTATTTATCACATATTGTGTTCCAAATTAAAAATATCAATGTATCTTGTTAGGACAGTTTTATTCTGTTTTATTTATTCGTGAAGTGTTTTTCTTGCCCAGCATTTAGTACAATACCTCTTTCTTCCCAATGCATGCACCAGATTTACCTCACTTGGTACTGCACTGCCTGTGCATATTCTCTTCCAAATGGAAGCAGTCTCCCCTGTATCATAGCTGTAATATAGCATGAGTTCCTTCTGACCTGCAGCATGCCAGCTGTTTGGTGGTTAACCCCACTACTTACTAGTATGCATCCTAGCTTGCTGACTATACAATTGTACATGACCTGTGTGACTACCCAAGGCCATCTCAGCCTACTGCCTGTGCAAGTACATTCTTGCCTGTCCTTGATGCGCCTCTTTCCTTTCCATAGCCTAACACAGAGTCAATTAAAGCTGTCTCTAAGCCAGACTTAAATAAGAAACACAGATGTGCCTGTGGTGTTGGAAGCCTGTCCACGTTTCTACTGAGCCCATAGCTTTTTCTGATATCCTTGGAAACTATCATTATCTTCACAAGGAGCACAACGGAGGACATGGTTTTTCCTAGACTGTAAAACAAGCAATACCCTCTTGCCAACCAGACCTGTTCTACCATTGGTTGGTTTGATGGTCTGTGGTTAGTAGGGGTTTAGCGTGGCCCTAGCTCGAAACCCTCACAGTGAGAACTCAATGAGCAGAGCGCGCCCTTTCCACGTCTGATAATAAGCTCACTGATGGTGTGATGAACATGGAGGATTTTCCTTGTTTGGCACAAATGTGTGCATAGGCCGTGCGATTATAATATATGATGGTGCACTGTTTGTATTTTGAACCTGCGAGGGCTTTATCTTAGATATACTGTGATAAAACTGTTTGGCCAAACTCTTACAATGTTCTTCGCATACATCTTTATCCTCTCATCAAAGCTCAACCATCTTATCCATCCATCCATCCATCCATCCATCCATCCATATATCCATCCATTTAAATGGGATTACTCTCCGTAGTCCCCTCCAGGTTCTTTTGAGATTCAAAAGGCTGCGCACATGCGATGCACATGTAAAGCACAAGCCTTTTACAAAACGTCCTACAAGTTGTCACACAAGTGATTTGTCACATAAGTGGCTTGCCCTTGAGGACAACCTATGCTTCACATTCACAGTTAAGCTAAATGATTGGTGGGGTCTGTAACTATTTGTTGCTGAGACAATGGAAGTGGGATATGCAAATTATTAACTCCTCAAAGTAAATGGACATACGGATCGGCTAATCTGCTTCACATATCACTCAGAATACTTGAAAATAACTTTAAAGAATGTGCATCAGTAAACTGTCTCCTGTGTTAAACATTCAAAATGATACTGGGACTTTATGGGGAGATGCTCTTCAAGGATAGTGAGCTGTAGAACTAGTCTTCCACAGGCCTCCCTTATGAAGTGTGTTTTAAATACATTATTGTTCATACTGACTGCTGAGACATGGTTGGATAAGTCTTTGTTGGCCTAAGATTTCTCCAAATTAAATGCAGGTTTTATTCTGCGTTATTACATCAAAAGCCATTTTTGTTCGCTGTTAGGGCTTAGTGCACTTTACCACCGCTAACAAGTGCTAAAGGCTTGTGCTCTTTCCTTTAAAGATGGTAAAATTGTCAACTTTTATTTACTTCTAAGTCCCTAAAAATGTGGTTTTACATGTACCCGGGACTGTAAATTTAATGCTGCTAGTGGGCCTGCAACACTTATTGTGCCACCTATGTAAGTAGCCTGTTCAAACAGGTGGCAAGGCCAGGGTCTGTCATTGCAGTCTGCCTGTGCAGTTGTAAAACTGCCATTTTGACCTGGCAAAAGGAACCTTTTGCCAGGCCTAAAAATATACCCTTTTACTACATATGTCAGCTGGATGTCACCACTAGCGCAAGCCCTTTCCATAAGGCCGGGTGCAGTATGCAGAGTATTTAAATGGTTTGGCATATGCTTTTAAGTTTTATGTGTCCCGGTATAGGCGAGGCTGAATTAGGTAATCATTTACTATGCTTTAAAAGTTAATATAATCTAGTATGTAATGTAAAATGTGTTGAAAAATGCTTTGTTTTGGCCTTTCTGTCTCCCAAATTTTCTTGGTGGGGACAAGTTCAACCCCCCAAACTCCCCCTAGTAGTGGTTGCTCACTGAGCTTGCTCGCTACACACCATGTGGGGGCTGGTCTCACTTTTACTTTGTTCTCTCTGATGCACTACTTGTGTCTTTTTTTGTGCTCACTGAAAGAATGTCTAAGTGTACATCATGCTGGGTGGGTAACCTGGTTCTCTTTAGTCATCATCTACTATTTACTGTGCTTTGAAGGTTGATACAATTGAATATGTAATGAAAAATGTGCTGTAAAATTCACTCTTTTGGTCTGTTATTTTCCAAAATGTTTTTGGGGGGGGAACCCCCCCCCAAACCCTCCTTAATAGCTGACGGGCTCGCTCGCTGCGCACACTCGCTACGCACCGGACGGGGGCTGGTCTGGAAAAATGTGCCAGGGCTGCTTTCCGTTCCCAGTCTGGCCCTGGGTGCTTCCTCTAAGCACTGGCTCATCAGTTTAAGTATATGTGTCACAGTGCATTATAAACACCTGAGGAATCTTACCACTTAACTGAAAGCACTTCAGCGCCTTGTCAGGGGGGCACGAAGCACCACATTATAAAACATGTTTCATTTTCTAAATAATAGCCCCGGTCCGCACACTTTGACTCAAACATCCTGTTCAAAAATGCAGGCAGACCCTGCCAATTTCCCACCTGCAAAGGATGCTCTACAACTGTACAGGTCATTTTAAAACAGATGCATCACACAGTCATTAACAGTGTTCTTGGGCCTGAAATGTCACTTCCTCGTTTCACCTATCGATTTACAGGTGCTCACTTGTTTCTAACTACTACTGATAAGGTAGGCAAGACTAGGAATATCTGTGAGTTTCTGGAGTATCGGGCCCCTCTTTAATTTGGGGGTGGGGGAGTCTGAGAGGGACGGTGTGGCAACTTCCTCTTCCATTACATCACCTGAAGCGGGCATTAGAACAGTTTGTGCAGTTTCGCAGTACTTGGAGGTTTTAGCCAGGAATCACCTCTACTGCCTGGGACTGCACTGCACAACTTCATTTTTTATTGGTACTAGTTATTTAATGTACATATTGAAAATCCTAAATGTAAGTGAGTTTCCAGCACTGCTCGTTACTCGATAGAACTTAGCTGCAGGTGCTCTGAACCCTGATTGTTTGGGTTAGGGTAAACTCTTCAAACGTCCCAAGTGAAGTGAAGGACTCAATTTTTATTTTTCCTCAAATACGTCTAAAGGATGTCACATTTGCTTGTCTATATCTAAGAATCTGAGCGCATTGAAGCAGGATGCTCGACTTTTGGCATGGAAAATAAATACCAATAAACATCACCCAACCGGGGCTTCTGATGCGTGTGCAAACTGAAGTTTGACATGGATCAACATTCTACTCAACACTTGGAACCAGGACCAGAGAATGTATTCCATAGACACACACACTTTGTCGCACCAAAGGAAAAAATGCAATACACTAACTGTGTACTTCTGTAGTTATATGTGCACATGAGGGCCTGTTAAAAGTAGTTCAAACCATATTTGGGTTCCAGAGTCACATACTACTCGCGGTACAGCACTTCAACACCTCGTCAGGGGTAGTAAGCGCTATTTCCAATTACAATATCTTTTTAGTAAGGGTGAGAGGGAAATGGTGGGGCACTTAGGAACTAACCTGTCTCTTCTATGTATCTATGCTTTGTTTCTTCTGTGCACATCATTTCTTCCAGGTGTGTGTATGGTAAAAAGTGGGGTCTGAGAATGCTTAAAGATTAAAGAAGCATTTTAAGTGTTTTCTTGTTTTTTTCTTATTTCTCACTCCAAACCTAAACACATGGGTAAAAGATATTGTCACTTACAATGCCAATACCTCTAACGCTCCCAAATGCGAGATCGATGGCATTGCAAATGTTGTTTATTTGTCCCATTGTCAAAAAGGCTGAAAGGAGTGTAAATCATTTGCAATAAAAAATTAATAGATATGAATCTATCCACCTGTGCCCGATCTTCTGTACACCCCTGTGAACTTGTATAGTGAGATCATAGTTCTGTTTAATTATCTGTGCTCTTTACTTCTACATCTAAACAAGCATTGGCATAGCCAATAGGTCTCGCTTTTGGGACCTTATACGTATTTAGTTATGCTGCACACTATCCTTGGTACAACAACATCATCTGTTGGATGGCTAAACACTTATAAGGTACAAGGTTTAGCCATGCAATGATGTTGTTGCACCAAGGATATTGTGCTGCATAACTAAATACTTATAAGGTCCCAAAAGCGAGACCGATTGGCTATGCCAATGCTTCTTTTTATATCTGCCACCCTATCTGTCTGCCTGCCTGCCTTATCTGCCTCTTATCTCCATCAGCCCATTCACATTTTTGTACTGTGCCATCACAGACCAACAGGACGCTTCAAACCTCCCATTAGAAACCAGTGAACGGAAGGGTCTTCTGAACCTTCACATCTATGGTTCAGGAAATAGGAAAGATCTCTACATAGTTTGTGTCATGTCTATGTGTGCGTGTATGTCTGTGTTTGTATGTGCTTGTGCCTGCATGCATATGTGTTCATTGTATTGTGTATATTGACATTGCAAATAACAATGCCTTTTATTTTTGTTTTCGTTTTTAAAACATATGTAAAAGCCATTGTCATTTACAATACCAATAGCTTTAACTCGCGTAAATGCAAGACCTATTGCATTGCGAATGCTTGTTTCACAGAAGTCACAGACTGCAGGAGTTTTTTTTTTAGTCAGCTGCGATGTTGTCCACTGATAGGGCGGTGGCAAATTCGAACTGTATTGTAGGCTATTTTTTGGCATATTTTAAAAAACCCAGGTTCAGTTCCAAAAATATTGAATATTTTTAACTTCCTTTAAGCTCCTATGGCGCCCGACCAAGCCCTGAATAATGGCTTCTTGTGTGCGTTGATCCATTCCCTTTCTCGTTCTACCGACGTTATTGTGAGAGGCACTGCCTGCCTTTCCTTAAACAGCTTTTAAGCCAGGGGTGTGGGAGCGGGGGTGGGGATGCGGGGAGAAAGACCTTCTTGCAGTGGAGGAAGAGACGTGAAATGCAACAACTATTCGGCTTTCCTTTTCGCCCCTATCCCGTTGGCGTATTGAGAGGGCTGGCACCTCGGGCAACAAGGGCGGCATTTCACGGGTTGTTTTTACAGATTAAGCCCCGATTGTTGTAGAGATAGGGAGCGAGCGGAGAGCTGCTGCAGGCTGTGCACGTTTCACTATGGAGTCCATGTCCGACAGCGCGCCAGGAAATGCCTCGCTCGTTCATGTTTACAGCGCGTGCAACTCTCTCTCTCCCTCACACGCACACAACTGTCTGATATTCCATCTGAAGAGAGCCAGGTGGAAGCCTACACAGTGTGTGGAGGGAATACACCTCCTTTTCACTCAAAATCCGCACCCCGCACACGAGACGAGATACCCCAGGGAGAGAGAAATGCTTCTCTCCTTCTCACACCAACATCCAAACAAACCGAGCCAGACAACGGACTTGCAGGGGCAATACAGGCGGAAGTATGCACACACTGTGGGTACAAAAGCCACCCACTCTCTCTATTTACCTCTGTGGTATAGTCCATGTGCGGAAAGGCATGCGGAAAAGTACACGGTGGACAGGCACGCACAAGAACAGCAAGAGGAAGTGCACTGTGTATGAGAAATGTTCATTTCTGTCATTCTCTTATACACACACACACACACATCTAGATAGACACAAGACCAGGTAGCAGACTAACAGCGAGAGCGAGTAGAAATACACAATGACTGTACAAGATTATATTCTCTCTCGCACGCACACTGTGAGAAAGCCCAGCCAAGGACAGGATGGTAGAAATACACACACAGACACAGAGTGCCGGTTAGCCTACATAGAAAGGCGCAAATGAAATATACATGATTCTAAACAAAGCTATTTTTCACACACAAGCAGCAGATAGAGCCTGTGGTTGTGCTGCATGGGAATATACATAGTGTGTAAGGGACAACTCCCTTTCTCCCTTGCACACACATATACAGGGCTAGATATCTCATAGGAGCTATGACAAGAGGTGTTGTATGTGAGTGCATACTCTCCTGCACGCCTGAATAGCCACAAGTGATAACATGGGTGTTGCTCATGTGGTGTCAGGTGGAGCTACACACTGGATTGTCTTGTCCATTTGACGAGTCCCCAGAGAAGGGCCACCGGGGAGTCCGTGTAACACATAAAGACACAAACAAAGATATCCATGCACACTCACACACACCAACCACACAAATTAAATGTGAGGTGGAAGTTAAAACTATTCAGCCAGTTCACCCACAAGATTTATGGAGCGGTCTTTCCCATCACACACACGCACACAGAGGAGGCAAACACATACACGTACACGTGCAATGTTCTATGGGTTTTCTGTGTAATATATCTGCAGGAATATGGTACTGTTTGCCCGCAGAAGCCAACAGTAAATGCTTAACAGCAAATATACAATAACATACATTTTTAATGCATTAGCTACTCATAAAAGTTCACAGATCACAATGGCGGGCTCTGCTCTAAAGGCAACACGCTCAAGTCACAGAAATGGCGTTGTTTACATATGCAAACTTGTAACCCTTACAGAAATGCACCATGGTTTGTTTACTTTACAATTGATATAGCTAGCATACAAAGATTGGCAGCTTCTCCAAGCAGGATGATATATTCATGAATGTATGTGCAGTTGCGTTGCAACTTCCCACCAGACACACCTGAGTTGTCTTTGTACATGTAGCAGTTTGCCTGTGGGGTAAGAAGTGAGAGATGGCATTGTGGGAGGTAACAGGTTGGCACAGTCACAGAGGCTTTCACAGAGGCCCGTATGTAGGCGGGTACGGGTGTTTTTCATTTTCAATAATTGTGACGTGCAGAAACGGACCACTTTGCACTATACATGTGTGTATGTATATATAAACGCATGTGCATACATCCGGGCCACTGCAACATATTACTCATCAAAATGCTGGCACCATATACTTATATTACCAGAGGCTGTAATTGTGGCTGTAGAATTGTGTGTGTTGTGCATGCGCATGTGAGAGGGAGCGGGTTGTTAGATGGTTTGTTGTATGTGTGAGATGGGTAGGTGTGTGTGTCTGAGTGTGCAGTGCATATGCGAGCTAATGTAGGTGGGTGTTTGTGTGTAGTACGTGGCAAGGGTGTGTATAAGTCAATGTAGTTGTGTGCATGGTGTGTGTTGTGATTTGTGTATGAGTGTGGTACCTTTTATCTAGCTCATATATTCATGCAATCTGTAATGTATAAACACACAACTAGACATGCGAGTCTATTGCGCGTACACATGGAATGAAATGAGTGGTTTCCAAGTAAAACAAAATAACTAGTGATGGCATTGAAGACAAGCCCCGGAGTTGTGTGTGCATGCATGATGCGGCCGTCAAAGTGAAAGTGATTGCGATCGCGGGGTGGAAGGGTGCCCGCGAGCGATGCACTTAATGAGCCATGACGGAAGCGCGTGCCCGCGTGCGTAACCGCAAGCTCTAGGCCACAGTGGTAGCATTTTCTGAAGCACTTACTAAAAGTCTCGCCAGAGTAGCGCATGCGCTGACTCAGGCGAGACTTAAAAGCAGTGCAGTACAAACCATACATGCATATGGAACATGCTCTTATTTACCCTTGTACAGGAAGGGGAGGGACAGCATCACCCACTTGAGGCTTCACCTCTAGTGAGTCATAGCCCCTCCCCACACTGGTGATAAAAAGCATTACGCTCTACACATCTCCATATATACTATATATTCAGAGGTGCAGAGTGTATTGTGAGTTTTGCTACAAGGGGATGAATGAAAAAAACTAAGAAAAATGACTTGAATGGGAAGCCATAGAGATGCGCGCAAGCTTTCGTCCTAATGCATGTGATAAACAAAAAAAAAACAAATATGTATTGTTTTAGTAATGACGTATTTGGAACACAGAAAGAAAACAAAGGTTATGCCCTCTATTATGTACCTGGTGATTCATGCAGTGGAATGCTATTATCATCGTCGGTTTACAGCATGGCATGAGTCATACAAAATAGAAATTCATAAATTCAGCCAAATCAAGCATATGAGTCATGAGTGGAACGTCAGCCGAATCAGATTTTTTAGTATTCAGCAGATTTCGTGCTTTAGGGCATCTGCCCATGTGTTTCGGTATTCAATTGGGCATTCAGTCAAAAGATCATTGTGTTTTAAAGTGCTGTAAAAGTCGTATCACTATGGCTGAATACTTATCTTTTCTTTAGAAGTCAATGCTTTTGGTATTTCTTGTTAAATCAAACGAAATGTATTGCATTTTTATCCCAATTCATTGTGTAGGAAAATATGTTGATCAGTTTGAAACATTCTTGTTGGTTCAAGCTCAGGAGAGATGCTCAAACAGTGCAAATGATACTGGTCGTAGCCTAGGTATGAATTTAAGATGTGCTAGTGTTACTCCAATAAATGACACTTCAACCCAGTTACAGCGTTTCAGGAGTGCGACACTGAGGGAAGATGGGATATCCTTATATGCAGATGATATTCTAATCTATACACTACATGCGCCCAGGGCCTGTAAATTAAACACTACCAGTGGGCCTCCAGCACTGATTTTGCCACCCACTTAAGTAGACCTTTGCACATGTCCCAGGTTTGCCATTATACAGCCTGTGTGTGTGCAGTTTACACTGCCATGTCGACTTGGCATTTAAAACCCTTTGCCAAGCCCTAAGCATTCCTTTTAATACATACATGTCACCCCTAAGGTAGGCCCTACAAAGCCCATAGGGCAGGGTGTTATGTCACTAAAAGGTAGAACATGTATTTCTACGTTTTTCATGTCCTGTTAGTGAAAATCTCCCAAATTAATTTTTCATTATGAGGCCGACCCCTCGCATTGGTTACAATTGGGGATTCCTTGTTACATCTAATAAGTTGTAATTCCCAATTGGAAGGAGCTAGAGCTGTCATGATTAGTACCTATGGAATTGTAATGATAAATCCTCTTTAATGGTAAAGTAAAATGTATCATTACAATTTAAAAAATGCCACTTTTAGAAAGTATCTTCAAGATACCACTAATTTAATCAACAAAATGGAGTCTCAAGCATTTCCATCGAAAGATCAGCTTCTAGAGACTTTAGACGGGGTGTCTATATACACCCAAATACCACAGGAAGATGGCTTAAATGCCATAAAGTCTTTTCTACAATTAAGGCCACAACCTGTTAAGAGTTCCAAGTGAATTTATATTATACTTGGAAAAGTTCACACTTCAAAAAAATGACTTTAAATTTGACAATGAGTACTATGTGCAGAGTAAAGGCACTGCCATGGGTTGTCCTTTTAGTGGGGGATCATCTTTATACTTATTGTGACGGATCTAGAGCAGATTTTGTGCGGTTGAGCAGACCTCAAGAGCGGAGGGCTCTTTCTACTTGGAAAACCTTTGATGGCGGGGTTGGGGACGGGGCATGTCCCAGCACAAGTGCTACACCGCAGAGTGGTTTTGAGGGTGTTGGCGAGCAATGTAGGATGCATTTAGGGGACTATGAAGGTTTTAATAACGAAACGGTTTCTGAAAAGCCAACAGGTATGGTATATACAAAAAGGGGTACTAAAGGAGGGGCAACGAAAAAGTCTGTTTTATATTTTCAGATGTCAAGTGTGGACTCATCTCATACAGAGCAAACGCCAAGAGATTATCAGGAGCGGATGTCTCAGAGGGAGTTTCAGAAGAGAGCAGAGCAGTTACCTTATGGTAAGCCCCATTGGTGGGCAGTTTGGGAGGATGTACATGAAAAGGGGAAGCGGGGAGATTATAACCGGGATCACTGAAAATTATTGACATTGGGGGTAAGAAACGTGGGTTGTCTGACCGCTTAGTACCACCTGGGACACTAACATCAGTTAGCACAGTGGGAGTTGAGGGGTTGGAGATAGGCAATCCAGTTTATCTGATGAGTTGTCCAAAGATGAGGGGTCTGTGGGAACTGTGTCTATTAATATTAAGAGAAGACTTCCTTACATGGAGCATCTGAATACATCAAACACTCACACCCAGTCAAAATATCTGGGTTTAATCCATCACCGTTCTTTAGCCCACTCTGCCACCCCAGTTCAGACATGGCTACATGCAAATCAGTCTGACCCTGTGCCTCATGGGAACAGTCCAGCCCGAACTGCCAAGCCATGTCTTCCCTGGACCGGAAACAAGCTTCTGAGGACCGGTTTCTGGCAATCCAGCCGTCTTCAGCCCGGCTTGCTTGAATCCAGTGGCAAAGTGAGTAAGGGACTCACGTCTGAGCATACCCTGCCACACTTATGGCGGCCAAAAGCGGTACAAAAGGGGGTGGTGATGGATGGAGCATCTGAATCAATCAAACACTCACACCCAGTCAAAATATCTGGGTTTAATCCATCACCGTTCTTTAGCCCACTCTGCCACCCCAGTTCAGACATGGCTACATGCAAATCAGTCTGACCCTGTGCCTTATGGGAACAGTCCAGCCCGAACTGCCAAGCCATGTCTTCCCTGGACCATAAACAAGCTTCCGAGGACCGGTTTCTAGCATTCCAGCCGTCTTCAGCCCGGCTTGCTTGAATCCAGTAGCAAAGTGAGCAAGGGACTCACGTCTGAGCATACCCTGCCACACTTATGGCGGCCAAAAGCGGTACAAAAGGGGGTGGTGATGGACGGAGCATCTGAATCAATCAAACACTCACACCCAGTCAAAATATCTGGGTTTAATCCATCACCGTTATTTAGCCCACTCTGCCACCCCAGTTCAGACATGGCTACATGCAAATCAGTCTGACCCTGTGCCTCATGGGAACAGTCCAGCCCGAACTGCCAAGCCATGTCTTCCCTGGACCGGAAACAAGCTTCCGAGGACTGGTTTCTGGCATTCCAGCGTCTTCAGCCCGGCTTGCTTGAATCCAGTGGCAAAGTGAGCAAGGGACTCACGTCTGAGCATACCCTGCCACACTTATGGCGGCCAAAAGCGGTACAAAAGGGGGGGCTATGAGCAGGGGAGGCGGCATCCTCTCCTCTGAGAAAAGACAGACTTGCTTACCAAAAGGTGGTGGCCTTTTAAAGCCCTTTTCCCTGGAATGCTAATTGTCCCAGCCTTCCTGGAAGAGGAGGTGATAACACCTTTCTACAGAGCAGGCACTGTTCCTGACATCCTTAGAGCGAAAGTTCTCACCCATGCAGATCAGAAACTCATCTGTGGCAGCAGGCTTGATTGTACCAGTCAGCTGGCACGCTAGAGGGCTGCTAGGTTTCAGTTGGTACCTGTAAGGTAAGGTTAGTACATCCATCATTGGAATCAGTGTGGGTTTATTAATATGAGGTGTTTGATACCAAACACCACATATTTCAATGAAGCCATTATGTAGCTAGGGAAGTCATTCATACCAGGGCCCAATACATACCCTTATATGGCTTACCTGCTCACTTGCAATTTCTAGCAATAGAACTAGACATCACCGGGGCATATCGGCGCGAGCAGATATCTCCTCACTAAAATATAATGCGCCCTGTCTTAGGGCTCAAGGCCAGCTATAAGGGTGACTTACATATATTAGATACAGTGACTTTGGCATGATACACAGGAGTGTGTCATGTTGTGTTTATATTCATGGTTTGCTTCATGTCACGCAACCAGCACTGGCAGTCTGGGTGGAGTTTGTGTGTGGGTCTCTTAAGGTGACAAAAGATATGCTGTAGCCCTTAGGGACCCTTTCAGTACCCCTGACCTAGGTACCTGGAGTATCATTTACTAGGGACTTATAGGGGGCTAAAGTCCTTATCCAATTGTAGAACAATTTAACTTTAAATTTTTTCTAGGAAGGAGCTCTGGCGTTGATTAGAAAGCCTCAGTGCCCAGTCAGAGTCGAAAATCAGCATCTAGTAGCTAAAAAGGGGTTAAAAAGTGGGGGTTAACTGCAACAAAAGCCAAGTTCCCTACACCTAGCAATGTTCATGTCTATGCAAACACAAATGGCAGCACTCCAACAGGAATCAGTGCCACTGAAGAAGCTCAGCGGGTTCCATGATAAAGATAATCCAGACAAGATTGCAACACAATTTTAAACACTTCAGATTTCAGCTTCCATCTTAGAATTATAGAAAGCTTATGAAAAATCTGCATTCAATATTAATTATGTGAGAACAATATTCAGGATATACATTTTCTGAATGACTAAGTCTATAAAATAATAAATGTACCTCATGCTCATCCTCATGCTCATGACCATCCACATTGCGTAGCCCCTATGACAAAACCTCTCTTACTATGACCACATTTAACATATTGTGTTGATGTTCTTGAAATTATAGTACAAATGAACAGTCTAGATGTAGAAAGTGCAATATATGTTATAGAGATCATGAGCTTGAATATGTTCTCTTGTCCTACAGGTATGTGCATGTGTTGAACCCAGTGTGTTGATGCTTGCAGGCTCCAAAAAAGTTTGCAATTTATATTGTAGAAAAACATGGTTTAAATTAGTTTGAAAATATGTGTGTTTTCTACAATTATACTATGAGATGATGCTTGGAGGCAATTTGAGGATTACAGTGTGCAGGTATGGCCCATTGGTCACCAATGTTGTAAATCCTTGTGCCTCAAAATGAAGCATGTGAGCCCCAAACTGGAAGGCCTGCAATAAAATGGCATTGGCATAGGTTAGACTCCTTGTCTACAATTCACATGACTCTGCTTTCGAGCTCATGAGGTTACATCAGAATAAAATATAGAAATTGTGTGAAACTGCCTTAATTAATTACATTTAATGCATATGTGGTTCCTGTGTTTTGAATGTTGATAACACAGAGTAATTATGGCAAACTGAAGACTCCTTATAAAGAACAGGAGGTCAGTGGGCAGAAAACAGGAAGGTGGGTAGACATTCAAACTTCTTCCTGCTTACAGGCTACCAGCTTGAAAAATGACCCAACATTAGGGTTGAGAATGAATCAGACAATAGTAAAAATCCACTACATCAAATTGTTTCTATTTGTGTGTCCTGATTTCATTCTGCATAGTGGAGGTTTGACCAGTGGCAGCTCCTACACTATGGCAGAGGAGCGTCGTTCCACAGCTTTAAGCAGTGCGAAGAAGAAGCATAAAATGATAAAAAGTTTAGGTTATTTCCATTTTATGCTTCCTGCTGCTTTGTGGGCGGGTGGGCGGGAAGGCCTGCTCTGCTCTTGGAGCAGGGCAGGGGAGGAGTGGTTTGCCCACTCCTAAGCACGCAATGACTGTTTGGTCGGCCTTCTCCAGCTGGCCAAACCAGTCATGCGCACCTTCCCTGTTCTCCATGCATGCTACATTACACCCTTCATGGAGAACAACCCCAAGTTTCCCATTCTCCAGTTCAGCCTCCAACCAGGACGCTCAAAACCAAACATAACACTGCATTGCAGCGTTATGATAGGTCAGTGGGGCCTGGCTGTGCTTCCATCCGAGGCAGAGAAGAGTAGGAGCGGAGGCGCAGGACCCGGCACAACGGTAAGTTTATTATTCTTATTTTTTATTAAAAATATGCGCGATCCTCGCTTGACACCCCCCTCACGACATCCCCCGCATGCGCCACTCGCAAACCGCGAGCCATGCCGGCCGCCACTGGGAGTGACTGCAACTTCTGTTGCCAGTGCTGAAAGACCCTGGCTTCCATCGATAAGAATGAAAAGATGTTTTCCCAGCCACAAAACATCAGGAGTCTCATCTGCTACTGCATCAACTTCCTTCTGGAAATGAGATTGCCACTGGATACTCAGGAGAATAGTTAAAAAGAACGATGGACTTATGGAGGGTGTATTTAACCAATCAGCCAAATGAAAAGAAAGTAAAGGATGGCAAAATAGGGTGCATATTGTGCCAGCAAGAACGCTGCCAGGGAAAAGCTGAAGGTATTTTGTTGGAATGACCATCCTGTCCAGACATTTCAGAACCAGGCATTGCATCATCCTGGACAGGAAAGAAGGCTAGAAAAAAGGGACCTGCTGCTTTTCTGGTTGGCATACATGTGGGCTTGTGAGCTATTGATTGTAGAACTAATAACTAGGTAATTTCAGGGGGGGGTCTATTTGATTTTTAAAAAACTAACTGTGCTTTGTGTTTCTTAAGTGATGTACAAAGTTTTGCTTTAAAAATATAGACTACGGTGTTATGGCCAAAGCTAACCATAAGATCTCTTGAACTGTGCTTTGTTTCAGGAAATGTCAAGTTGGTTTTTTGGTGATATGTTACATCTAGAGTCAATAAAAGACAACCAATCCACAGGCAGCTAACCACCACTGTGCATGACCTCCAAAGAAGTGCAGCAGAGATTGTCCTTCGGTTACGCACAATGGAGGATTTCAGCAAGTACCCAACCTCCTGTGTTTCCCACCGCCAGTAGCACACAAAATTTGCTAGTTAAACCTTACCGTTTTTTCTCAACCTTTGTGCAAATCTGTCAAATAGTGCAAAACAATTCAAAGCATTTTTGACAACCCCCCCTCTTTAATTTTGCCCACCACCTTTTTTAGATTTGCATGAAAACTGCGATAATTGCACTGGGCTTGATGGGAAATACCAACAGACAACTAAGAGGTCATTTTCGATGCGGTCGGAAATGTCCCGTACAGATTCCTTTCCGAAAGACCACTTATGATGTGGTCGGTCGGAAAGGAATTTGAATGAGCTTTCCAAATGGCTTCCGACTTGCTCAGAGAGCCCGTCTACCATTCCGAAAGGGGCCTGTAATCCCAAGGGCGGCTCTTTCTACCCAAGGGATTACGATGGTAGATTCCCACAGCCTTTCTGTGCCAGCCTTTCAGACACAGAAAGGCTGTTGGAATCTGACTTTGGGGGTTCCCAGCAGGCCCCCAAGGGTGCAAACCCTTCGTATGGTGGCCTAGGGGGCACCTATGGTTCCCCCCTGTTAATCCCTGTACCCAGTGGCAGGCACCTTGAGGTGCCTGCACTGGGTGCGGGGATGAACTGCACCTCTACTCTTTACAATGAGAGCATGCATTTCATTTGGAATGCACGCTCCCATTGTAAAGAATAGGATTGCAACCAAACAGTGTTCGGTGCATCCTACTTGCTGGTTTGGGATCGCCCACAATAGGTCGGTCAGTACCACTTCCAGATCGATGTCGCACGGACTCAAGTCCGTCCAACATTGAAATCGGACCCTAAATGCTTAAATTCCTCATGAGTATTTTGCAGATTTGTCTAAGGGTGGCAAGTTGGATGACACTCAAAATATTATGATAAACGTGGCAAGTACCTGCTTAATTTCATTCAGATATATGGAATGGCACTATAGTTATTAGCAACTCATTGAATTTTTGACCACCCGGTTTAACATTGCTCCTCATTGTTGAATCTGCATGCAACCTGAGATTTCTTACATAAAATAAAATGCATATTTGCAGAGAGTATGTTCAACCTTGGGGCATGTTAGAGTTGCATAACAGATCTTTATTTTTACCCAACTCAATGGTACTCATGCACTGGGCTTGGTTTGCTAAAAGTGTGGCAAGTGTCATACAGATTAATAAAAAAGCACTACAGTTATTAGCACATGAAAATGTTTTCACCCTCTTTCTATATTCACTCCCATTGTTGGATCTGCACAAAGCTTGCCATACCCATGGAAGATTAAACTTGTTAAATGTTTTGGTTATAAGCATAAAATGCACTTTTGAGCCTCCTTCCCCTTATAAAAGTGCCCCTTCCCCCCCCCCACGGACTCAGGTCCGTCCGACATCGGTCAGGAGCCGTAACCGACCGACCTGCTGTGGTTGGTTATGGGCCTGCTAGTACGATGCGAGTGAACCCTGTTCGGTCTCATTTGTATGGTTCACAATGCAAGCATGCATTCCGACCAGAAAGCATGCTTGCAATGTGAAATGCTGGGGTGCAGTTCATCCCTGCACCCTGTGGCCGGCACCCCAAGGAGCCTGCCAACGGGTGCAGGGATCAACGGAGGGGCACCATAGGTGCCCCCAGGCCGCCATTCGGCGGCCTCACACCCATCGGGGCCCTACTGGGGGTCCCCAAAGACAATTTCCAACTGCATTTTCGTGCCGGACACACCAACACGAAAAGGCAGTGAAAAACTGCCATCGTACTCCCTCTGTCGTAAAGAGGCAACTGGGGGAGTACTGGAGGATTTCCGGATGGCAGACGGGTTCTCCGAGCCCGCCGTAGGCCATCCGGAAATCCGAGTCAGATTCCTTTCCGACCGAGCCCATCGGAATGGCTCGGTCGGAAAGGAATCCGTCCGACACGTACCAATTCGGTCAGAAGGGCTCACAACATGGTTCGGAGCATTTCTGACCCAAATCGGAATCGGCCCCCATAGTGTCTGATCATGGGTTTAGCGAGTTTCACTGACTCCTTTCTCAATGAATAGGTCTCCTTGATCCAGAATATATCTGATTTCTGAACACTGGCAGGATTCACCAACAGCAATTTCCTACCAAGCTCATTCATAGCTCTACTCACATATATCATCAAGCGAATCCTCATATCCTTATCACAACTGAGGTAGTCTTTAATCACCTCCTGGTTGAATGTAGCATTGTCATTACTCCAGACGAAAATCCACAGGTGAGTGGGGACCAGCTTAATAATATCTTCAAGGTAGCCCATCCCCAACACCCTGTGGGAAATAAAATGTGGTTTACTCAAAAGAAGGGAAAATACGGCATCAACAAAACCTATTCTCGTCGATCTGTATGTTTTTAATATTATATGTTTAGCAAGACACGGGTTTTAGTGAACAGGAATTAATGGCGCTCCAGCACTATTGACGTTTAAACAGTATTAACTCCTTCGATGCTCATGACGGAACGGTTCCGTCATGAGCATCGGTCGAGCTGTGCTCATGACGGAACCGTTCCATTATGACCACACCCATTTTCATTAGGGCCCAGCACCAACGGTAAATCTGCACCGCACGGATGAGGTTAAGTACAAAAGTAGGGATGGTGCTGTCAGGGAGGGGAGACCCTAGAACCCCTCAAACAGTGTAGTACAAGACCACACAATCATAAATTAACAACAGTCCTGCGCACTCATATCAAAATAACACATGATATAGATGAATATTCTGAAGTAAAGGAACCAATCCAACGTAGGAGTCTATTCTTGAATCTGTTCTTTTTAATTGGTCATCAGGCATAGGTTATACACAGCCAGCCGACACATGTTTCATTGTAAACAAACAGTGTTCTACAAATCTTCAGGGCTGGGAAATAGAAAGAGATGACCTAAGAACCGGGTACAGAAATCCATGTCCATAACACAATAGCTAACACATATTTGGTGGCATCTTAAACTACTGTCACCCAAAACGCGTGGAGACCATAGGACAGAAATTAACAATGACAATTTTTAAAAAAATGCGTTCTAGAATTGTATTTGCGGTCCTGCTACTTGACATTTAAAATCATTGTTACGCGTTAGCATAACGACATTCCAAGTTAGCTATTGAGTGGTATAAACCCAGTGTCGATAAAAAGGTGATAAATGACTAAAATACATCATTACATAAACATAGTAGAGGTCAATGACAGAATCCAATCAGTGACCAAGTGACTTCCGTATGTTAAGCTTGTCAAATATATGTGATACTTTAGTGGCTGAATACAAAGATGGAAGAGCTAAAGGAAAAGGGAGAGAAAAGAAAGTGGAAGGGAGGGGGGTATTAATAAATCCCCACTGATGGAACCAGAAATTTAAAGTTAAGCCATGTATGGTTAGAGCAAAGATGAGTGTGGTCTTACCTCAATTCCAGTGATAATTCCAACCCGGAAGGGTAACAAACTCCTGGTAATCAAAGTAAGAAATGGCCGAGTACAAGCTGAAACAATTACATTTAAAAAAGGAAAGAGTAAAAAGAAAAAAACAATTCAGTACCGTAGATCTAAATGTTCCACATGTATTTCAAATTGCTCAAAAGCAGCATATGAGACTACAAAGGTCGTCGTAATCCTGACCAATAGAGGTGACCAAACACTACAATGAAGGATAAAAATCAGCCCTCTGTTCATGGTAATCGAGCAAGGTCCACTGAAAAGAGTATTAGTAATCCATCCCAACTGAACTCTATACGTCACCGATAATACACTTGTAATTTAAGAGTGAAAGACACTAGTAATTTCTTAAGGAAAGCCAACGTGGACAAAATCAGTGGTAAAGTAGTCTGATTTGTTCTCACCCTGTCGGCAGATTAGTTACAATTGTGACACCAGTACCAAAAGGAGTCCTGTGTATTGACAAAGAGTATCTAGACACAATCCTGCAGCAGATCTCGGGGCCATATTGCAATACACCACCAGCTTTATGAAGGATGCGAAAACGACTTTTGAGTATGCCGAATGTACATTCTACCACATTATTTGTGCTTATGTGTGCTGCATTGTACCTCTGTTCCGGTGGTGTGGCGGGGTTGAGGTATGGTGTCAGGATATATTTGCGCAGGGCATATGCGCTGTCACCTACAGGTTGGAAAGCAAAGGGTTAGCCACAGTCATGCTATTACATTTTGTTTCATGATGTAGCGACTAGATCTATGTATGTACCAAGTAGGTGTCCTTCGCCAAATTCACCCCTGAGCAGATGCCTGTGGATGCTACTGTGGCGGAATATATACGAGTCATGTGTGCTCCCTGGAAATTGTGCCATGATGTCCGTTATTATGTGCTTCACATTGCACACGACCTGCACATTGATGGAGTGGTACGACTTCCTGTTCCGGAAGATGTACTCGTTGGCTGCTGGTGGACAGATGGGGACATGCGTGCAGTCAATGCATCCGATGACATGTGGAAAATGTGCCACCTGGTGGAACTTCTGTGGAGTTGCAGGGAAGGTGATGTGGGTGTGTATTAACCCTGGGCGAAGAACTACGCTCCGTTCGCGGAGTTTCGGCAACTCCGCGCTCAGCGGAGAACGCGAAGTTGTCGAATACTCCGCAAACTGCTGCGTAGCGTAGTTCTCACGCGCTCAATAGCATTTTTGCGTGCGCGAGGATGCTTGTCGGTAAGATCGAGTTGCCGAACACGCAGAAACTGCAATCTGGCACAGAATAACTCGCGAACACGTTAGTAGTGACTGGAAATAAGGGGACGCGAGCGGGCGGGACAAACCTCATGGGTAACTTCGTGCGCTACACATCCCGAGCATGCAGGCAATCAATCAATCAATCAATCAGGATATTTGTATAGCGCGCTACTCACCCAAAGGGTCTCAAGGCGCTTGGGGGTGGGGGGTCCGCTACTGCTCGAACAGCCATGTCTTGAGTTGCTTCCTGAAGCAGAGGTGGTCTTGGGTCAGGCGGAGGTGAATGGGGAGGGAGTTCCAAGTCTTGGCTGCCAGGTAGGAGAAGGATCTTCCTCCCATGGTGGATCTTCGGATGCGTGGCACGGCGGCGAGGGCGTGGCTGGTCGATCGTAGCTGGCGGGTGGGAGTGTAGAAGGTCAGGCGGTTGTTGAGGTACCTGGGGCCCAGGTCGTGGAGGGCCTTGTATGCGTGGGTGAGGAGTTGGAACGTGATTCTCTTGCTGACGGGGAGCCAGTGAAGGTCTCTCAGGTGTCCGGAGATGTGGCTGTGTCGGGGGATGTCCAAGATGAGTCGTGCGGAGGCGTTCTGGATGTGTTAGAGTCTTTTCTGGAGTTTGGCTGTGGTTCCGGTATAGAGGGTGTTTCCGTATTCCAGTCGGCTGGTGACGAGTGCCTGTGTGACCGTCTTCCTGGTTTCGGTGGCGAGCCATCAGAAGGTCTTTCGGAGCATGCGTAGGATGTTGAAGCATGATGATGAGACGGCGTTGACTTGTCTGGTCATCCAGAGGGAGGAGTCCAGGATGAAGCCCAGGTTGCGTGCGTGGTCCGTTGGTTTGGGTGCGCTGCCCAGGGCAGGGGGCCACCAGGAGTCGTCCCAGGCGGAGGGTGATGATCCAAGGATGAGGACTTCCGTCTTGTCTGAGTTCAGTGTCAGGCGGCTGTTCCTCGTCCACTCGACTACGTCTTTCATCCCTTCGTGTAGGTTGGTTCTGGCGGTTCCTGAGTCGTTGGTGAGGGAGAGGATCAGCTGGGTGTCGTCGGCGTAGGAGATGATGTTGAGGTTGTGTTGGCGTACGATGGCTGCGAGGGGGCTCATGTAGACGTTGAAGAGGGTGGGGCTGAGTGATGATCCTTGTGGTACGCCACATATGACTTCGGTGGCCTTGGATCTGTACGGGGGGAGGCGGACTCTCTGGGTTCTTCCGGTGAGGAACGAGATGATCCACTCCAGTGCCTTCTCTTGGATTCCGATGTTGCTGAGGCGCTGCACTAGGGTGCAGTGGCAGACTGTATCGAATGCTGCGGAGAGGTCCAGGAGGATGAGGGCCGCTGTTTCCCAGTTGTCGAGCAGGGCTCGGATGTCGTCAGTGGCTGCGATGAGGGCGGTCTCGGTGCTGTGGTTGGCGCGGAAGCCGGACTGCGAGTGGTCGAGGCTGGTTGGGCGAGCGCAATTGGTGATCCACTGTGTGAGGTTGTTGGCTGCTTGGTTGGGGTCCGTTGAGATGGCGGGAGGGTTCTGGCTCAGTGAAGTGGTGAGCTGGTCGGTGGTGATCTTGTTCCAGTTCCTGCGGGGAACCTGTTGCGGGTGGTGGTGAGTCGTGGTCTTTCTGAAGCTGAAGTGGACGCAGCTGTGGTCAGTCCAGTGGAGTCCGGTGGAGTGGATGAAGGAGATGTACTTGCTGGAGGGGAAGACTGGGTCAAACGTGTGTCCTGCGTAGTGGGTGGGGGTGTTCACCAGTTGCATGAGTCTGAGGTTGGCGAGGTTGTCCAGCAGGGTGGTGGTGGTGTTGTCGTTGTTGTTCTCCAGGTGGAAGTTGAGGTCCCCTAGGAGGATGTAGTCAGCGGAGGCGAGGGCGTGCGGGCTGATGAAGTCTGCGATGTGTTCGCTGAATTGTGTGCAAGGTCCTGGGGGTCTGTAGATGAGGGTGCCTCTGAGTGTGGTCTTGGGGTCGGTGTGTATCTGGAAGTGAAGATGTTAAGCGGCTGTGAGGGTGTCGTCTGAGTTGGTCGTGATGCGGATGGTGTTCTTGTGTACGATGGCGATGCCTCCTCCTGTCTCGTTGACGCGGTCTCTCCGGGTGATCTTGTATCCGTCCGGGATGGCGACGGCGATGTCGGGCGCTGAGGAGGCGTTCATCCATGATTCCGTGAGGAAGGCGACGTCTGGAGATGTGGTGTCGAGCAGGTTCCAGAGTTCCACGGCGCTCCCGAAGACGAAAAATGGCTCGCGAACGGGTCAAGCAAGCTACTACGCATGCTCGCGGAGCTATGCGTAGTTTCGCGGAGTGCAAGTGCATCTTCGCGTAGCTCCGCGGAGTGCAGCTACGCGAACTACGCCCAGGCTTAGTGTCTATCATTGTCAACATGGCGTCAAGGAACTTTCTGAAGAAACGTGAGAATGAGCTTTGGGATACACCTCCGGCTACGGCTACTACCCCCTGGAAACTGCCTGACGCTAGTAGGTGCAGGCTGCATAGCACCTGTACGTGCTCAGGGATGGCATCGGTCCTACTGGTCTGGTGCTGCAGCAGGGGTTCCAAATCTGCAATAAGGCGCAATATCATTGCACGGTTCAAACGGTACTTATCATATATTTCTTCTTCATTTTGGCCCAGCAATGTTAAGCTCACTCGGAATATCCTCTCCTGTATCCTCGTCCTGTACTGGGCTGCTGCATTGATCCTCATCCTCCTTGCCAGAACATAGAGGGCTGCCACTGTGAAAGGCTTATGGGGTCTCCGGAAGTACTTTTAAAGGGTTTCTAATTATTTGCACCTGTTTTTTTTTCCCGTTTATTTTACTTTACCTCCTGGTTGAGATTCCCCTTATTCTGCTCTTGCAAAATAGCGATTTTCATTGAATTCGCTAATTTTTATTGCATTGCTTTGCAAATCTTTATTTGCTAATCGCTATTTGCGGTACCAATTGTAAGTTTCGCTATTATGGTTTCACTATTTTGCTACTCGCTAAATTTGCGAGAGCTGTTTTTGCCAATCTCTTGTTTTTTCGGTATTTCTGTTGATGTATGGGAAAGTTTCGTTTTGCAGTCGCTAACAGCCTATTTTGCATTTTTGAAATTTTTGCCAGTGCAATTATGCTTGATGCATGTCCCAGCTAGTTCTTTAGGAAAAGAAGGACCTGGAGGAAAAAGATTGAGTGAAGAAGAGGGAGTTGCTGACTGGCTGAACAGAAGTACAACACCATGTGTGGAAAAGCTGAATTTTTATTTCCTCATCAAGAAGCAGGAAGAAGACACACAAGAGAGGTGAACAGAGAGATCAGAGAAGATCCAAAGGATACAGTGAGTGGGAACAAAGGCATGGAAGAAGATGCTGCAAGAGAATTGTAAGAGGGCACCAATGGGTATGATCCAGAGAAGCAGCGAGTGGACCATGAGAAGACCAATTACACTTTGAGAGTGTAATTGGCCTCCTGTCATAAAACCGGCCCCCATCCCATCCAGCCTACCGGTGGATTGCCCGGTGTGGGTTATGGGATACAGGGGTATTTTTAGGGTTTAGGGCTAGGTTTGGGTTTTGGGGTACAGGGGTATTTTAAGGGTTTAGTTTTAAAAATAGTACTTTAAAAAAATTAAATAAATTAATTTAAGTAATTTTAATATTAATTAAGTAAATATTTATTTATTATATTTAAAAAAAAATAATATACTTACCTATACTTACGTTGTAATGGCTTGTGTTGTAATAGCATCTGCTATGTAATGTCATGCGTTGTAAAGGCATACGTTGTAATGGATCCTGCGTTGTAAAAGTTGCGTTGTAATGGTATGTGTTGTGAAAGTATGCGTTATAACGTCATACATCCCCCGAGTCATGCCCTACTTCCTAAGACCATCTAGCACAACCCGTCTGCTCCTCAGGGATGCTCATTTGCACATGATTTACTGTTACCAGAGTAGATTGGGATCAAAGTTAATTTGTGGAGATAGACATGAACGCTGCTTTTTTAAAGGCTCGCAGGTCAGAGAAGAGCTCAGTTAAGATTGAACAAAATGAGAACTATCCGGTTTGGGTCATGCTGCTGACTTTGCTGAAACAATGTAAGCAGAGTACCACATTGTCTTTATTTTTACTCTAAATTTTACATACTAATCGACGAACAGGTGATCTGTATTTAATGTGCGGGTGTTCCTTCTTGATTCCACCTGCATCAGCAGAAAAATCGCATTGGTGGTGGGAAGGGGAGACGCGCCTGTGAAAATACACTGCACTGTGGTTAAATGTCTCTGGACAGTTCTGGGAAACCTACATTACTATCTGAAAAAAATCTCCAAAATAGATCTAAATTACGTTTAAAAAAAATCCAAAATAGATGAAAATCTACAAAATAGATGAATTAAAGGTGAATGATTAAATGCAAAAACATGATTCATTTGCTTCAGCATGCTGCCTACAGTTCTACCACTGTGAGAGAGTGGACACATTTGTCCAGCCCAGCAAAGCAAGGTTTTTAATCAACGCTTCCATTTTACCTCCATCTAATTAATCAACACTATTGGAATTGGCATGTAGATATTCCCTTTACTAGAAACAAGTTTCACACTGATGTGGCACTCCTCGTTTTATGACATATCCTCCTGAATTACTGAACCTGGGAAAGCAAAAGGGGCCTAAGGTGCAAGGGCTTAGGCTTCAAAGGGGTGAAGGCTAAGTTTGCGCTGACACCCGTGAACATTTGCACGTTCTGCCTGAATTCAATTGAGCCGCAGTCTACCCGACAACAGTGAGTCATTGAGGATGGGAATTGGGAAAGAGATTAGAAGAGAAGACAAGTAGAATAAGTGAGAGAAGGAATGGAATCAAGTAATAGGGTTAAAGGATGGAGGAACAAGGGTAAAGGAGGGAGGAACGAGAGAGCATTAACCAGGATATGAATTAAGTAAAGTATCTTAAGTGATCATGGAGAAATGGTATGGAAAAGAACGGAACACAATGGAATGAGAAGGGAGATTATATTTAGAACGTGGGTTAGAAACAAGGAGAGACAAGGAGGATAAGAACTGAAAGGATAAGAGAGCAAAGGAAAAAGAGAGGAAAATCAAATGGCAAAAAAGGTTTAAGAATGGAGAATTTGACATCTGAGTAAAAAGCGTAGAAGGCAGGATTAGGAAAAAGAGTAGCAAGGAAAAGAAAGGTAACTGGGAGAATTCCCTTGTTTCTGGGAAAGAACACGTTTAAAAAAACATGACAAACAGCTAGATGAAAGATTATTTAATCTGGCTGAAAGTACTTGAACAGGAGTGAATGTGAAGAAGCCAGGGGCATCTCATAGATAGGAAATGTGTTTAGTAGTCAAAGTAGTGCAGTCAGAACATCCTAATATATACCTGAGCTAAACTTGCAGTTGAGGAAGATGGTGGTCTTGTTGTAACTGGTACTCCTCTGTGAGACACTAGATGCCACCCCCAGTGTGTTTATTAAAATGCAAACAGAATATAAGATGTATACTTTCTAACCCATGGTAATCAGAATAATGGTAATGAAATTGTTCCGAAATGTCAAATTCATACTTTGAAATTCTCATTGTACAAGTTTGTGACATTTAAGACAACAGCCAACACATGTTTCGCAAAATTGTAAAACCGCTTTCTCAGGGCTCTTTCTCTCAATTTAGAAAAGTTACTCTTTCCATCTATTTATCACATATTGTGTTCCAAATTAAAAATATCAATGTATCTTGTTAGGACATTTATTCTGTTTTATTTATTCGTGAAGTGTTTTTCTTGCCCAGCATTTAGTACAATACCTCTTTCTTCCCAATGCATGCACCAGACTTACCTCACTTGGTACTGCACTGCCTGTGCATATTCTCTTCCAAATAGAAGCAGTCTCTCCTGTATCATAGCTGTAATATAGCATGAGTTCCTTCCGACCTGCAGCATGCCAGTTGTTTGGTGGTTAACCCCACTACTTACTAGTATGCATCGTAGCTTGCTGACTATACAATTGTACATGACCTGTATGGCTACCCAAGGCCATCTCAGCCTACTGCCTGTGCAAGTGCATTCTTGCCTGTCCTTGATGCGCCTCTTTCCTTTCCATAGCCTAACACAGAGTCAATTAAAGCTGTCTCTAGGCACAGACTTAAATAACAAACACAGATGTGCCTGTGGTGTTGGAAGCCTGTCCACGTTTCTACTGAGCCCATAGCTTTTTCTGATATCCTTGGAAACAGTCATTATCTTCACAAGGAGCACAACGGAGGACATGGTTTTTCCTAGACTGTAAAACAAGCAATCCCCTCTTGCCAACCAGACCTGTTCTACCATTGGTTGGTTTGATGGTCTGTGGTTAGTAGGGGTTTTGCGTGGCCCTAGCTCGAAACCCTCACAGTGAGAACTCAATCAGCAGAGCGCGCCCTTTCAACGTCTGATAATAAGCTCACTGATGGTGTGATGAACATGGAGGATTTTCCTTGCTTGGCACAAATGTGTGCATAGGCCGTGCAATTATAATATATGATGGTGCACTGTTTGTATTTTGAACCTGCGAGGGCTTTATCTTAATTATACTGTGATAAAACTGTTTGGCCAAACTCTTACAATGTCCTTCGCATACATCTTTATCCTCTCATCAAAGCTCATCCATCTTATCCATCCATCCAACCATCCATCCATCCATATATCCATCCATTTAAATGGGATTACTCTCCGTAGTCCCCTCCAGGTTCTTTTGAGATTCAAAAGGCTGCGCACATGCGATGCACATGTAAAGCACAAGCCTTTTACAAAATGTCCTACAAGTTGTCACACAAGTGATTTGTCACATAAGTGGCTTGCCCTTGAGGACAACCTATGCTTCACGTTCACAGTTAAGCTAAATGATTCGTGGGGTCTGTAACTATTTGTTGCTGAGACAATGGAAGTGGGATATGCAATATGCAAATTATTAACTCCTCAAAGTAAATGGACATACGGATCTGCTAATCTGCTTCACATAACACTCAGAATACTTGAAAATAACTTTAAAGAATGTGCATCAGTAAACTGTCTCCTGTGTTAAACTTTCAAAATAATACTGGGACTTTATGGGGAGATGCTCTTCAAGGATAGTGAGCTGTAGAACTAGTCTTCCACAGGCCTCCCTTGTGAAGTGTGTTTTAAATACATTATTGTTCATACTGACTGCTGAGACACGGTTGGATAAGTCTTTGTTGGCCTAAGATTTCTCCAAATTAAATGCAGGTTTTATTCTGCTTTATTACATCAAAAGCCATTTTTGTTCGCTGTTAGGGCTTAGTGCCCTTACCACCGCTAACAAGTGCTAAAGGCTTGTGCTCTTTCCTTTAAAGATGGTAAAATTGTCAACTTTTATTTACATTTAAGTCCCTAAAAATGTGGTTTTACATGTACCCGGGACTGTAAATTTAATGCTGCTAGTGGGCCTGCAACACTTATTGTGCCACCTATGTAAGTAGCCTGTTCAAACATGTGTCAAGGCCAGGGCCTGTCATTGCAGTCTGCCTGTGCAGTTGTAAAACTGCCATTTTGACCTGGCAAAAGGAACCTTTTGCCAAGCCTAAAAATATACCCTTTTACTACATATGTCAGCAGGATGTCACCACTAGCGCAAGACCTTTCCATAAGGCAGGGTGCAATATGCAGAGTATTTAAATGGTTTGGCATATGCTTTTAAGTTTTATGTGTCCCGGTATAGGCGAGGCTGAATTAGGTAATCATTTACCATGCTTTAAAAGTTAATATAATCTAGTATGTAATGTAAAATGTGTTGAAAAATGCTTTGTTTTGGCCTTTCTGTCTCCCAAATTTTCTTGGTGGGGACAAGTTCAACCCCCCAAACTCCCCCTAGTAGTGGTTGCTCACTGCGCTTGCTCGCTACACACCATGTGGGGGCTGGTCTCACTTTTACTTTGTTCTCTCTGATGCACTACTTGTGTCTATTTTTTGTGCTCACTGAAAGAATGTCTAAGTGTACATCATGCTGGGTGGGTAACCTGGTTCTCTTTAGTCATCATCTACTATTTACTGTGCTTTGAAAGTTGATACAATTGAATATGTAATGAAAAATGTGCTGTAAAATTCACTCTTTTGGTCTGTTATTTTCCAAAATGTTTTTGGGGGGAGAACCCCCCCAAACCCTCCTTAATAGCTGACGGGCTCGCTCGCTGCGCACATTTGCTACGCACAGGAAGGGGGCTGGTCTGGAAAAATGTGCCAGGGCTGCTTTCCGTTCCCAGTCTGGCCCTGGGTGCTTCCTCTAAGCACTGGCTCATCAGTTTAAGTATATGTGTCACAGTGCATTATAAACACCTGAGGAATCTTAGCACTTAACTGAAAGCACTTCAGCGCCTTGTCAGGGGGGCACGAAGCACCACATTATAAAACATGTTTCATTTTCTAAATAATAGCCCCGGTCCGCACACTTTGACTCAAACGTCCTGTTCAAAAATGCAGACAGACCCTGCCAATTTCCCACCTGCAAAGGATGCTCTACAACTGTACGGGTCATTTTAAAACAGATGCATCACACAGTCATTATCAGTGTTTTTGGCCCTGAAATGTCACTTCCTCGTTTCACCTATCGATTTACAGGTGCTCACTTGTTTCTAACTACTACTGATAAGGTAGGCAAGACTAGGAATATCTGTGAGTTTCTGGAGTATCGGGCCACTCTTTAATTTGGGGGTGGGGGAGTCTGAGAGGGACGGTGTGGCACCTGAAGTGGGCATTAGAACAGTTTGTGCAGTTTCGCAGTACTTGGAGGTTTTAGCCAGGGATCACCTCTACTGCCTGGGACTGCACTGCACAACTTCATTTTTTATTGGTACTAGTGATTTATTGTACTTAATAAAAATCCTAAATGTAAGTGAGTTTCCAGCACTGCTCGTTACTCGATAGAACTTAGCTTCAGGTGCTCTGAACACTGATTGTTTGGGTTAGGGTAAACTCTTCAAACGTCCCAAGTGAAGTGAAGGACTCAATTTTTATTTTTCCACAAATACGTCTAAAGGATGTCACATTTGCTTGTCTGTAACTAGGAATCTGAGCGCATCGAAGCAGGATGCTCTACTTTTGGCATGGGAAATAAATACCAATAAACATCACCCAGCCGGGGCTTCTGATGCGTGTGCAAACTGAAGTTTGACATGGATCAACATTCCACTCAACACTTTGAACCAGGACCAGAGAATGTAATCAATAGACACAACACACTTTGTCGCACCAAAGGCACAAATGCAATACACTAACTGTGTACTTCTGTAGTTATATGTGCACATGAGGGCCTGTTAAAAGTAGTTCAAACCATATTTGTGTTCCAGAGTCACATACTACTCGCGGTACAGCGCTTCAACGCCTCGTCAGGGGTAGTAAGCGCTATTTCCAATTACAATATCTTTTTAGTAAGGGTGAGAGGGAAATGGTGGGGCGCTTAGGAACTAACCTGTCTCTTCTATGTACCTAAGCTTTGCTTCTTCTGTGCACATAATTTCTTCCAGGTGTGTGTATGGTAAAAAGTGGGGTCTGAGAATGCTTAAAGATTAAAGAAGCATTTTAAGTGTTTTCTTGCTTTTTTCTTATTTCTCACTCCAAACCTAAACACATGGGTAAAAGATATTGTCACTTACAATGCCAATACCTCTAACGCTCCCAAATGCGAGATCGATGGCATTGCAAATGCTTGTTTATTTGTCCCATTGTCAAAAAGGCTGAAAGGAGTGTAAATCATTTGCAATAAAAAATTAATAGATATAAATCTATCCACCTGTGCCCCGATCTTCTGTACACCCCTGTGAACTTGTATAGTGAGATCGTAGTTCTGTTTAAATATCTGTGCTCTTTACTTCTACATCTAAACAAGCATTGGCATAGCCAATAGGTCTCGCTTTTGGGACCTTATACATATTTAGTTATGCTGCACACTATCCTTGGTACAACAACATCATCTGTTGGATGGCTAAACACTTATAAGGTACAAGGTTTAGCCATGCAATGATGTTGTTGCACCAAGGATATTGTGCTGCATAACTAAATACTTATAATGTCCCAAAAGCGAGACCTATTGGCTATGCCAATGCTTCTTTTTATAGCTGCCACCCTATCTGTCTGCCTGCCTGCCTTATCTGCCTCTGATCTCCATCAGCCCATTCACATTTTTGTACTGTGCCATCACAGACCAACAGGACGCTTCAAACCTCCCATTGGAAACCAGTGAACGGAAGGGTCTTCTGAACCTTCACATCTGTGGTTCAGGAAATAGGAAAGATCTCTACATAGTTTGTGTCATGTCTATGTGTGCCTGTATGTCTGTGTTTGTATGTGCTTGTGCCTGCATGCATATGTGTTCATTATATTGTGTATATTGACATTGCAAATAACAATGCCTTTTATTTTTGTTTTCGTTTTTAAAACATATGTAAAAGCCATTGTCATTTACAATACCAATAGCTTTACCTCGCGTAAATGCGAGACCTATTGCATTGCGAATGCTTGTTTCACAGAAGTCACAGACTGCAGGAGTTTTTTTTTTAGTCATCTGCGATGTTGTCCACTGATAGGGCGGTGGCAAATTCGAACTGTATTGTAGGCTATATTTTGGCATATTTTAAAAAACCCAGGTTCAGTTCCCAAAAATATTGAATATTTTTAACTTCCTTTAAGCTTCTATGGCGCCCGACCAAGCCCTGAATAATGGCTTCTTGTGTGCGTTGATCCATTCCCTTTCTCGTTCTACCGACGTTATTGTGAGAGGCACTGCCTGCCTTTCCTTAAACAGCTTTTAAGCCAGGGGTGTGGGAGCGGGGGTGGGGATGCGGGGAGAAAGACCTTCTTGCAGTGGAGGAAGAGACGTGAAATGCAACAACTATTCGGCTTTCCTTTTCGCCCCTATCCCGTTGGCGTATTGAGAGGGCCGGCACCTCGGACAACAAGGGCGGAATTTCACGGGTTGTTTTTACAAATTAAGCCCCGATTGTTGTAGAGATAGGGAGCGAGCGGAGAGCTGCTGCAGGCTGTGCACGTTTCACTACGGAATCCATGTCCGACAGTGCGCCAGGAAATGCCTCGCTCGTTCATGTTTACAGCGCGTGCAACTCTCTCTCTCCCTCACACGCACACAACTGTCTGATATTCCATCTGAAGAGAGCCAGGTGGAAGCCTACACAGTGTGTGGAGGAATACACCTCCTTTTCACTCAAACTCCGCACCCCGCACACGAGACGAGATACCCCAGGGAGAGAGAAATGCTTCTCTCCTTCTCACACCAACATCCAAACAAACCGAGCCAGACAGCCGACTTGCAGGGGCAATACAGGCGGAAGTATGCACACACTGTGGGTACAAAAGCCACCAACTCTCTCTATTTACCTCTGTGGTATAGTCCATGTGCGGAAAGGCATGCGGAAAAGTACACGGTGGACAGGCACGCACAAGAACAGCAAGAGGAAGTGCGCTGTGTATGAGAAATGTTAATTTCTGTCATTCTCTTATACACACACACACGCACATCTAGATAGACACAAGACCAGGTAGCGGACTAACAGCGAGAGCGAGTAGAAATATACAATGACTGTACAAGATTATATTCTCTCTCGCACGCACACTGTGAGAAAGCCCGGCCGAGGACAGGATGGTAGAAATACACACACAGACACAGAGTGCCGGTTAGCCTACATAGAAAGGCGCAAATGAAATATACATGATTCTATACAAAGCTATTTTTCACACACAAGCAGCAGATAGAGCCTGTGGTTGTGCTGCATGGGAATATACATAGTGTGTAAGGGACAACTCCCTTTCTCCCTTGCACACACATACAGGGCTAGATATCTCATAAGAGCTATGACAAGAGGTGTTGTATGTGAGTGCATACACTCCTGCACACCTGAATAGCCACAAGTGATAACATGGGTGTTGCTCATGTGGTGTCAGGTGGAGCTACGCACTGGATTGTCTTGTCCATTTGACGAGTCCCCAGAGAAGGGCCACCGGGGAGTCCGTGTAACACATAAAGACACAAACAAAGATATCCATGCACACTCACACACACCAACCACACAAATTAAAAGTGCAGTGGAAGTTAAAACTATTCAGCCAGTTCACCCACAAGATTTATGGAGCGGTCTTTCCCATCACACACACGCACACAGAGGAGGCAAACACATACACGTACACGTGCAATGTTCTATGGGTTTTCTGTGTAATATATCTGCAGGAATATGGTACTGTTTGCCCGCAGAAGCCAACAGTAAATGCTTAACAGCAAATATACAATAACATACATTTTTAATGCATTAGCTACTCATAAAAGTTCACAGATCACAATGGCGGGCTCTGCTCTGAAGGCAACACGCTCAAGTCACAGAAATGGCGTTGTTTACATATGCAAACTTGTAACCCTTACAGAAATGCACCATGATTTCTTTACTTTACAATTGATATAGCTAGCATACAAAGATTGGCAGCTTCTCCAAGCAGGATGATATATTCATGAATGTATGTGCAGTTGTTGCGTTGAAACTTACCACCAGATACACCTGAGTTGTCTTTGTACATGTAGCAGTTTGCCTGTGGGGTAAGAGGTGAGAGATGGCATTGTGGGAGGTAACAGGTTGGCACAGTCACAGAGGCTTTCACAGAGGCCCGTACGTAGGCGGGTATGGGTGTTTTTCATTTTCAATAATTGTGACGTCCAGAAACGGACCACTTTGCACTATGCATGTGTGTATGTATATATAAACGCATGTGCATACATCCGGGCCACTGCAACATATTACTCATCAAAATGCTGGCACCATATACTTATATTACCAGAGGCTGTAATTGTGGCTGTAGAATTGTGTGTGTTGCGCATGCGCATGTGAGAGGGAGCGGGTTGTTAGATGGTTTGTTGTATGTGTGAGATGGGTAGGTGTGTGTGTCTGAGTGTGCAGTGCATATGCGAGCTAATGTAGGTGGGTGTTTGTGTGTAGTACGTGGCAAGGGTGTGTATAAGTCAATGTAGTTGTGTGCTTGGTGTGTGTTGTGATTTGTGTATGAGTGTGGTACCTTTTATCTAGCTCATATATTCATGCAATCTGTAATGTATAAACACACAACTAGACATGCGAGTCTATTGCGCGTACACATGGAATGAAATGAGTGGTTTCCAAGTAAAACAAAATAACTAGTGATGGCATGGAAGACAAGCCCCGGAGTTGTGTGTGCATGCATGATGCGGCCCTCAAAGTGAAAGTGATTGCGATCGCGGGGTGGAAGGGTGCCCGCGAGCGATGCACTTAATGAGCCATGACGGAAGCGCGTGCCCGCGTGCGGAACCGCAAGCTCTAGGCCACAGTGGTAGCATTTTCTGAAGCACTTACTAAAAGTCTCGCCAGAGCAGCGCATGCGCTGACTCAGGCGAGACTTAAAAAGCAGTGCAGTACAAACCATACATGCATATGGAACATGCTCTAATTTACCCTTGTACAGGAAGGGGAGGGACAGCATCACCCACTTGAGGCTTCACCTCTAGTGCGTCATAGCCCCCCCCCCACACTTGTGATAAATAGCATTACGCTCTACACATCTCCATATATACTATATATTCAGAGGTGCAGAGTGTATTGTGAGTTTTGCTACAAGGGGATGAATGAAAAAAACTAAGAAAAATGACTTGAATGGGAAGCCATAGAGATGCGCGCGAGCTTTCGTCCTAATGCATGTGATAAACAACAAAAAAAACAAATATGTATTGTTTTAGTAATGACGTATTTGGAACACAGAAAGAAAACAAAGGTTATGCCCTCTATTATGTACCTGGTGATTCATGCAGTGGAATGCTATTATCATCGTCGGTTTACAGCATGGCATGAGTCATACAAAATAGAAATTCATAAATTCAGCCAAATCAAGCATATGAGTCATGAGTGGAACGTCAGCTGAATCTGATTTTTTAGTATTCAGCAGATTTCATGCTTTAGGGCATCTGCCCACGTGTTTCGGTATTCAATTGGGCATTCAGTCAAAAGATCATTGTGTTTTAAAGTGCTGTAAAAGTCGTATCACTATGGCTGAATACTTTTCTTTAGAAGTCAATGCTTTTGGCATTTCTTGTTAAATCAAACGAAATGTATTGCATTTTTATCCCAATTCATTGTGTAGGAAAATATGTTGATCAGTTTGAAACATTCTTGTTGGTTCAAGCTCAGGAGAGATGCTCAAACAGTGTAAATGATACTGGTCGTAGCCTAGGTATGAATTTAAGATGTGCTAGTGTTACTCCAATAAATGACACTTCAATCCAGTTACAGCGTTTCAGGAGTGCAACACTGAGGGAAGATTGGATATCCTTATATGCAGATGATATTCTAATCTATACACTACATGCGCCCAGGGCCTGTAAATTAAACACTACTAGTGGGCCTCCAGCACTGATTTTGCCACCCACTTAAGTAGACCTTTGCACATGTCTCAGGTTTTCCATTATACAGCCTGTGTGTGCAGTTTACACTGCCATGTCGACTTGGCATTTAAAACCCTTTGCCAAGCCCTAAGCATTCCTTTTAATACATACATGTCACCCCTAAGGTAGGCCCTACAAAGCCAATAGGGCAGGGTGTTATGTCACTGAAAGGTAGAACATGTATTTCTACGTTTTTCATGTCCTGTTAGTGAAAATCTCCCAAATTAATTTTTCATTATGAGGCCGACCCCTCGCAGTGGTTACAATTGGGGATTCCTTGTTACATCTAATAAGTTGTAATTCCCAATTGGAAGGAGCTAGAGCTGTCATGATTAGTACCTATGGAATTGTAATGATAAATCCTCTTTAATGGTAAAGTAAAATGTATCATTACAATTTAAAAAATGCCACTTTTAGAAAGTATCTTCAAGACACCACTAATTTAATCAACAAAATGGAGTCTCAAGCATTTCCATTGAAAGATCAGCTTCTAGAGACTTTAGACGGGGTGTCTATATACACCCAAATACCACAGGAAGATGGCTTAAATGCCATAAAGTCTTTTCTACAATTAAGGCCACAACCTGTTAAGAGTTCCAAGTGAATTTATATTATACTTGGCAAAGTTCACACTTCAAAAAAATGACTTTAAATTTGACAATGAGTACTATGTGCAGAGTAAAGGCACTGCCATGGGTTGTCCTTTTGCGCCGGAATTCGCTGTACTGTATATGGCAAAATACGAGGAGATCTTCATCTATAATAACAATCCATTTCTGGCTCAAATTAGAAATTGGTTCAGATATATAGATGACGTTTTCCTAATATGGAATGGAGCAGTAACGGATCTAGTGGCCTTTCATTCTTGGTTGAATGATTGGACCGCAGATATAAAGTTTACGTTAACTACAGCACAAATTAGATGACTTTTTTAGATGTGGAGATATATGAATTGGAAGGAGTGTTATTACCAACATTACACAAGAAAACCACAGATCGTAATAAAGCGTTGCACTACACAAGTCATCATCCACACAGTCTATGTGACAACCTGCCCTATGGACAGTTTTTAGGATCAAACGGAATTGCACACTTAAAGAGGACTATATGGACAATGCCAACAAGTTGATGGAAAACTTAAAAGCACAAGGTTATCCAAAGAAACTTTTAAAACATGCATTGAAACAAGCTTGGTGGACACCGAGGGAGGCTTTCCTAAAAAATAAAGAAAAGAAATCTATGGAACGGTTGGTGTGTGTCACAATTTTCTGAAGAAAGTTATAAACCAAAATTGGCATTTGGTTCAAAATTTTCAAAAATCTTTTAGCAAACCTCTTTTTGTATTGAAAAAAGAAAAGAGTGTAGGCAATTTGATCATTAGAGCTGCCCTACCAAAACAACCAGTAAGAACTACTGTAGGGTCACAACTAGGCCTGTCACCTGTGATAGGACATCATAGATGTGGTACTTGTGTTTGTTGTCCTTCGACTATAGAAGGATCATTGTTTGCTCTGATTAACATCAAATGGAAACATGACAATTTCTCCACTTGCAAAACTAAAAATGTGGTTTATGGTATTTTGTGACCATGTATGAAACTTTATATTGGAAAAAACAATCAGGAAGTACAGCAACAAATCATTCAGCACATGTCTAGGATTCGCAAGAAAACAGGGAATGCTCCACTGGTGAATCATTGGACAATGGAAAAACATACCATCAATGACCTTAAGTGGACAGTTCTATGCAAGATAACAATGGACCCGAGAGGTGGTGACATGGATAGACAATTATTACAAAGGGAAGCAATGCTAATTGTTAAATTTAACACAGCAGTAGACGGCCTAAATGAGCTGTCTGAAATGTATTACCTGTAATATAGTTGAATAACTGAATTTCTCATTGGGACCTCAGGGGGAGCGGCGCGAGCTATCTCCCCCTGGGGATGTTCGCGCACATGGAGCGGACCATGAGGTGATTGGCTGTGGGAGCGTAGGTGCGTAGGCAGGGACGTTAGGAGCGCGAGCGAGCCTGAGGCGGCAGGTTGCGTTTTTCTCGCTAGATTGAGGTGCCATTTTTTCATCTTTTGAAAGAGACTCTCAATTTTAATAATTTTGGCACAATGAATATGAGTGCAGAGCTTGTGGAGGCCCTGCGCACTATACAACAGGAGGGGAGAGAGGATATGCTGACGCCTGAGGTACTTCGAGAGATGCTTCCTCCTGCACGGTCACCACAGCGTAAGGCAGCGAAAGGAGTGCAGTCAGCGGTGGAGGCATGCAGGAAGACACCGCTGAAGAGAGGAGCTAGGAGGGCTTGCTCTTGGAGTACCGGCGCTGCGAGGGTATCCGCAGCTTGTGCAGTTTCGAAGGACGTGGCTTTTCGCAGGGGCCTTCCCCTTCCACCAAAGGAGGCGGTGAGTCAAGGGGATACCTTAAGCAATTTTAATGACGCCAGTGTCCAGGGCAATGTTATGTAGGTCGGGGCTCCCCGTGAGGTGAAGGCTGCCGCCACCAAGAGAAAAGGGAAGGAGAAAGTTGTGAGGAAACAGTTGGACAGCCAAAGAGGGTTGGGGACTGTAGTGATATCAGCATTGTCTCCAGACATATGTAGTCAGGAGGTAGTGGACCACCCACTTCAACAAAATGTCTTTAGCGCCAGTGGGCAGAATGTGCTGGTGGGGAGGCAAGAAGCTTTGTTGGTTTCTTATTCCAGTGACAGTGAAGAGGGGGAAGAGTTTGCGGCGCAAGCTACAAAAGAGGTTGCAAGTTTAAAGGCTCAGAGCAATGTGGCGCACAAAAGAGACTGGTTTGTGGGTAATGGACATTCAGGGGACTTTGAACGGCCGTTGGCAAGGCGTGGGAGGCCTCGTATTCAGGCACAGACTTCCAGAGACCAGGCGAATTATGGTCCCAGAGACATGGAGATTGATTTGGGCGGTGACAGTGATGACGAAGGAGAGGATGAGGCCCTGTTTGATGAAAATGGGCACACAGTTGCTTCAGGTGTTTCATTAAAAAGATGGGACAGAGAATATTTATTCCCACACGCCCGCCCACCACCTGGTTTCCGGCAGGAAGTAAGTTACCTCCAGCCAAAGAACTTGGAAGGACAGTGGGTTTGGGTGGAGCACGCGAGCCCAGCGAAGGATGAAGTAGAAGATTGGAGAGCTCACAAGACACGTTCCAATTCTCTACGGGGTTCTTGCAACCTTTCTGACAACGTCATGAGTGTTACACCTAACGTAACATCAGGTAAAGCCGTTCTTACCACTGTTCCAGCAACAGTGGGGGATTATCCTTATACTTATTGTGACGGATCTAGAGCAGATTTTGTGCGGTTGAGCAGACCTCAAGAGCGGAGGGCTCTTTCTACTTGGAAAACCTTTGATGGCGGGGTTGGGGAAGGGGCATGTCCCAGCACAAGTGCTACACCGCAGAGTGGTTTTGAGGGTGTTGGCGAGCAATGTAGGATGTATTTAGGGGACAATGAAGGTTTTAATAACGAAACGGTTTCTGAAAAGCCAACAGGTATGGTATATACAAAAAGGGGTACTAAAGGAGGGGCAAAGAAAAAGTCTGTTTTATCTTTTCAGATGTCAAGTGTGGACTCATCTCATACAGAGTAAACGCCGAGAGATTATCAGGAGCGGATGTCTCAGACGGAGTTTCAGAAGAGAGCAGAGCAGTTACCTTATGGTAAGCCCCATTGGTGGGCTGTTTGGGAGGATGTACATGAAAAAGGGGAAGCGGGGAGATTATAACAGGGATCACTGAAAGTTATTGACATTGGGGGTAAGAAACGTGGGTTGTCTGACCACTTAGTACCACCTGGGACACTAACATCAGTTAGCACAGTGGGAGTTGAGGGGTTGGAGAATAGGCAATCCAGTTTATCTGATGAGTTGTCCAAAGATGAGGGGTCTGTGGGAACTGTGTCTATTAATATTAAGAGAAGACTTCCTTACATGGGTCTAGCAATGCCGTTGGGAACCCATTTAGCTGACAAAACCAAACAGAAAATATGGAATCATGAGTTTGTGGATGTGTTCAAATCATTACACAGATATCCAGGCTAAAGAAGGGTCAAAGGAAGAGGAATGGGAGTTAGCGCAGCGTCCCAGGGTGCCTCGTACCATAGAAAATTGGACTTCGGCTTTTCTGATATGTGCAAGTATTTATTGTGAAAAATATCCCCAGAGGTCAATAGCTCTTTATAAGTACATGGATATAGTCAGAAAAGCGCAAATGCATTTTGGGTGATATTCGTGGTTAAACTACAATGAAGAATTTAGAGCAAGGATTGGTTTATGCGCAGAGAAGCCATGGGGGGATGTAGACTCAGAGCTTTGGTTACAATGGATGTCCACGTCCCACCCACCTGCAACGACACACACGGCAAGTGGGCTGCCAATCACTTACCAGCCCTTTCTGTGGCGTCCCGCCCAAACAGGGGCGGGTGGTTGGGGAAGGGGGCAAAATTCATGGACAGGAGCCTGCTGGAATTTCAATAGAGGACTGTGCAGTAGACAAATATGTTGTTTCAAACATGAATGCTCCCAATGTGGAGGGCGACATCCACTCACGCATTGTGGTTCCCCAATTGGAGGTTTTGGCGGGCAAAGATTTAGTGAGCAGAGCAGTGGTGCATATAGGGGGAGAGGCGCCCCTTTCCATGCTTTCCCAAAAGGAACCTTCACCAGTTAATCTGACAAATCTAAGGCCTTGGTTAGAAATTTACCCAGATACTGAGGCAGCAGCTAGATTATTCTGGGGGTTAAAAAAATGGTTTTAAACTGGGATATCAAGGCCCCCGTCAGCGTTGGTGGGCTGAAAACTTTCGTTCTGCAAAAGAGTTGCCAGAGGTGGTGCAGCGCAAGTTGGATGCTGAAATAAAGGCGGGCAGGATAGCGGGACCTTTTCAACAGTGTCCCCTAGAAAATTTAATGGTGTCCCCACTGTGTGTGATTCCTAAAAAAGTTGCAGGAGTGTATAGGATGATACATCATCTGTCCTGGCCAGAAGGCCGATCTGTCAATGATTTCATCTCAACGACAGATACTTCGGTTTCGTACACCACAGTAGACAAGGTTATTCAAAAGGTGACACATATGGGTAGGGGCGGAGCTGGCAAAATGTGACATCCAATCAGCTTTCAGATTACTGCCCATACACTCTTCAGATTTTGAATTACTTGGGATGTTCTTTCAGGGTCACTTTTATGTGGATAGAGTTTTAACAATGGGCTGAGCGGCATCGTGTGCTCTGTTTGAAACATTTAGTACTTTTATTCAGTGGATATTTTCACAAGTGTGTGACAAAGGTGCCAGCTGTCATTATTTGGACAACCTATTATTCATGGGTCAGGCTCAGTCAGGTCATTGTATGGGAGCCCTTAATAAATTTCAGGAATTGACCAAGTTTTTAGGGGTCCCTTTGGCTCCAGATAAGACAGAAGGGCGCTGTTCAATCCTGACTTTCTTAGATATAGAGATGAATACACTGGAAATGACAGCGCGCCTCCCAGCTAGTAAGTTGCAGGAAATTAGATCATTTTTACTGTTTGTGCTTGTCAAAAAGAAAATTGAGTTGAGGCAAATGCAGCGCCTTTTAGGATACTTAAATTTCGCTTGCAGAGTGGTCAGAGCAGGAAGGACCCTTTGTGGGCGTTTGGGTATGGCGCTATCAGGAGCTTCTCTTCCACATCATAGAATCCGCATTTGTAAGGCCATTAAGGAGGATTTGAGAGTTTGGTTGTGCTTCCTTGACAGTTTCAATGGAGTGCCTTTGCAATTTGTGGATGATGACTTTGTTTGGCAGATTCAGATTTATTCCGATGCTGCAGGATCAAGTGGTTTTGGTTTGTTTTTGGAAGGAAGATGGTGCGCGGAAAGTTGGCCTGAGCATTGGATGAAACAAGGACGAAGTATTGCTTTTCTGGAGTTGTTCCCTTTCATTGTTGCCTTGTTGGCATGGGGCCATGAATTTCGGAACAGATCTGTCTTGTTCCATGTGGATAATATGGCAGTGGTGAACCTAGTGAACAACCAAAAGGCTAAGGATTTGAAGGTACTGCAGTTGTACTTCCACTAGCACCGGTCTATGTTATGGTTTTTGGTTTAGTTTGTTTTTTATTATAAGACATCTGTTCAGCAGCCCAAATTGATTCATCTGAAGGACTTTATGCGCTGGACTAATGGAACATGCAGATGCTGAACTGTAACTTTAACATTCATGGAGCATGCTGAATACTGGACTCACACTCATTCAGGTGCAGCAGGCATCCTATGTACAACTGTCATGCTCCACCCTCATGTACCATTAGCATGTTTCCACTATTGATAAGTGATCCAATGCATGGACAGACATAAGAGAACGTTGCCTTTCATGTACATGTAACCTCAAATCAATAAAACAGATTTAAACAACAAAAAATGATGGTTGTCAGTTGGCAACTCAAAACTCACCACTATTGTGTTATGGTCGCCATAATACTTAGATATTGCCTCCCCACCGGTAAAAATATTAAACATTAAATACATTGTTGATCACTACGGCCACAGCCTCTCCCAAAAATAGTAGGAACACAATCTTGGGCATTAACCCAAGATTCTAAGACACTAATAAGATCTCTATCCATTCTGAAATTTTAAAGTATGGACCTGCCGACTGGCCAGTAAAGCATCTGCATTTCACAAAGCAGGCAGCTAGCTATGCGGATTCACCTCTCAGGCACTCTTCTACTAAAGCACCTTGGCAAGTCCAGACATTTAAGATGCGCCAAACCGGTCGAAGCTATAACTTTCTCAGGGAAGCAGCTCATCACAGATACAGAATACAGAGGTCAGTGATTCCTCTGCCTTCGCACGAGGGCGGCATTGTCTGTCAGTGTGCTCCAAGTTCCTTCGCCCATAATAATAGGACTTCAAAGGAACTAATTTGAAGCGCAAGCCCAATAGCTGACGTTCACAGTCCAGTTGAGGGACAGAGAAAAATAGGATGAGAGTGTCGCTTGCTTGTACAGCCTAGAGGCCATCTCTTTATGACCCAACTTCTGCACAGCTTCTGCATCACAATCCGTCGATATTAGCCTAGCTTGTTTAATAAGCCGTTTAGCCACCATGTGACCCGGCAGGCCGCTCGTCCAGATTGCACCTGCTTCCAGGGTCTCAAGGGCTTGATTTAGGTACATATGCCAATTTGCCGCTGTGCTGCTTATCAGTTCCCAGATAGCATGCAGTCTTTCACCTGCTTGGCTTTCAGGCTATAGTCTACAAACTTGACTTTTAAAATCCAGTGCTGCGAGGCTAACCCGAACTCCTGTCGGATTTGAACATGTGGTGTGCAGTTTGGCAGCGAAAATACTCTTCGGTACAGGAAGACTGAGCTTTCTGCAACAAATCGGCCATTTTATCTCTTAATGTCAATGCCTCATAGGCTTTGGTGGGGAGAAATGTGGTTTCTATTACCTTCAGAAAAGGGAATAAATCTGAATTCTTCATTGATTTTTGCACTTCGGAGAAAGCCCATTCTAAGGAGTTTGCTACACCCTGTTTGGCGTTGATTTGTGTTGCCAAATAGCCTCCATGGTCCATCCAAACCCCCAGTTATTGTAGGCATACAGAACCTCAATGTCCTTCCCCTTGATGAACCATGTCCCATTTGTACCAGTTTGCAGGAGATTATCATTACCTTTTTTCTATTGTGTTCACTTTTAGAGGATTGGCCTTGCAGTATGCAGCAAGCACATTAAAGAGTCTCTAGGGGCCAATTGATGTTTGGTCCAAAAGGACCACTCCTTCTGTATACCTGCATTTTGAGACTGGCCATTTTAGGTGGAAATGCCCTCACTGGTGCAAGGTGGCCTGGGAGGTCGACCAAGTACAGATTAAATAAGAGCGCTGCCAGAATACAGCCTTGCGTCCAGATTTTGCTCATGGGGGTCCATCCAGTGCTAACTCTTACCTTAACCCAGGTACCAGAATAAAGGGTAATGATTGCTTTCATTGAATTTTGAGGGATGCTGGAGATGTTAAGTTTTGCCCATATATTTGCTCACGATACACTGTTGAATGTTGTTTGGAAATCGATTAACCAGACATAGAGAGCCTTGCCATTGTCTGCCATTGTTCCTTCAATCAGGTGAGAGATGTCTTCAAGGTGGCAGCTCTTTTGAAAACTGGTTTGAGTCAGTGGGATCAGCTTCCTTTCCTCCGCCCAGGCATGGAGCTCCTGATTTAGTATGCTAGCATAACACTTCCCTTCAGTGTTGCGTAGCCTGGTCAGTCAAGAGTTCCCATGGCACGATCACAAGCCCCATGGATGGGGCCAAAAGTGAGGCCCTCCATGTTTCAGGTATAGTTGGCCCCAATAGGTACTCCTGGAATAAAGGCGCCAACACAGAAGCCCATCGGGACGAAGCCCATTTATAAACTGCAGCCGGGATGCCACATGGACTGGGAGCACCACTTGCTCACATTTACTTGATGGCTGACGCTCCTTGGGCCAGGCTGATGGACCATGTATCTGAGGAATCAGGACCAGGCCACACCATAAGCCATTGGTGTTCTTCACTGGTGACTTGAACGGGCTGTGGTCCATCAGACGATCCACATAGAGGTCTTTAATATAGGATTCCCAATGCCCCGGGGCGATGTTGGTAATGGTTGCCTGGCGATTTAGGTTGAAGCTCTTGTTGATCAACAGCCACAATTTCCTCTGATCCCTGGATTTTGTTACCTGATGCGAATCAGCCAATATCTGAGCTTCCTCTTCCCTCCTAGTTATATTTTGGCTCCTTTATCTCTACTGAGTTTCCTCAAGACTTTATTTAAACTTAGTTTGAAGGTCACTATTTGATGTTTTGTGTTAGCAACAGAGCTGGTGTTTGCAAAAATGTTGCAGTTGCCAGCTTTTCTGATTTGTCTTCATGGTTACTTAGTTGGTCTTCCAGGTCTCCAGGGGGTTTGCTGTAGTGGCTTCTTCGCTTGGTCATATCCAGGAAACGCTCCAATATTTCCCCTTGCCTGATGTGATTTGCCCCAGGCTACTTTATTTTCATAACAGGCTCTTGCTCATCTTGTTTGCCAAAGGTTCTTCTTTTAGGGCGGACTTCACAGGTGAGGATTGCATGATCGCTGGCCAAGGAGAGAGTGACATCAAAATTGGTTATGCAATGGAAATGAGCCAGAGACGCCCAGATATAATTGAGGGTGCCCATCCTCAAAGGGGAATCGGTGCTGAGTCTCCCGTACAGTCAGCGCAGGCCTAGCTGGTTTTGGAAGGATGCCAGGATGTTGCACTGTTTGTCAGGTCCTTGGAAATACTTGTTGATTGGAAGTATGGGCCATATTTGATCGTCAAGGGCCACAAAGGGGAAACATAGCTCTGTGGACATAAGGTTCACATTAAAGTGTTCCATTTTAATCCACATAGCATCTGGGTGTAAGCTGATAGATCTTTCAGGCTCAGACGCAGGGAGACTATGGTTGTCTCCCTTCCTGCTTTTGCAGGGTGGAGATAGATACACCCTAAGATGGGAGTTCAGGATGTAGTTGCTTGTTTTAACTAGTGAAACTTCAAGAAAGATGTAGTCGCCATTCCCTGTGCGGAATACCATTGCAATTGATGCTGTCAGCTTATTTTTCACATAAACTGACATCCCTCCCTTATTGTGGCCCACTGCCTGTGAGGCCACTTCTGATGCTTCATAGTCTGTAAAATTAGACCAGGGAGACGAGTGGAGAGCTCAAGTTTCCTGCCGGGTGATTATGTCATATTTCTTTAGGTCATTAATAGCTTCCTTCTTGACTTTAGAGTCCATTAATCCTCATATGTTCCATTAACTGATTTTCAAGTGAGATCCAATTGCTTGGTTAAGATTTGTGCGAGGCTGCAAGCAAGGACCAAGAGCTAAGGGCATTAGGGAGCCACGCCCAGTGTGGGGATTTTTGTGGTCACAGGATGCAATGGTGGGTGACCCCAAATGTGTTTGTTGTGATTAGTAGCTCTCCCACTGTGATTGGAGTACCTTTTAGGACGGAGCTGGCCGAGGTCCCTGGCTTGTAATTGCTTTCCATCCTTTGGGCTGGTGAATTACTTGCAACGTCCTTCTTCTCTGTTAGGAAGGCAGGTGCTAACAGTAGCTTATAAATGTCAACCGGAAATGCATGTGGAAGGGGGTGGGGACCTGGAGAAACTGAGGCTGTCGTATGCTATATCAACCCTGAAATGAAACCTCAATCTGGCAGATATTCGCCGAAGATAATCTTAATAAAGATCAAGGGGCATATTATAAAGAACTGCGTTAATATTATCGCTGCTTTAGCGGCAGGAAACTGCCGCTAAAGCGGCGATAATGGGGTTGATAATATGCCCTTGTGAATTCCCATAGAAGCCCATGTTCTGGTGTGAACATGGGCTTCTATGTGAATTCTCAACGGCATATTATCAAGCGAATTATCGCCGCTTTAGCGGCAGTTTCCGACCGCTAAAGCCGCGATAATTTTAACGCCATGCTTGATAATATGCCCCTAGTTCTGTAGGAAAAGAAGGACCTGGAGGAACAAGATGGATTCAAAAAGAGAGAGTTGCTGACTGGCTGAAGAGAAGGACAACACAATGCAATTCCTCATCAAGAAGCAGGAAGGCACACAGAGAGGTGAACGGAGAGACCAGAGAAGACCCAAAGGATATAGTGAGTGGGCACAGAGGCATGGAGGAAGATGCTGAAAGAGAATCTCAAGAGGGCACCGATGGGTATGATCCAGAGAAGCAGCGAGTGGACCTTGAAAAGACCATTTACACTTTGAGAGCCAATGGCCACAGGGAGAGAGGCGCTGAGCCCCAGCATTCCCCGCAGAATGCTGAATGGGAAAAGGATTAGGGAAGTGTGCATATGTAACACTTAAATGAGAAGCAGTATTAAAAAAGGAAACACTGCCTATTTTTTACGGGAAAAAGATGCACCCCAGAGTCAATCCCAGAAAAAAACATACAGAAATCGGTGTAAATAAATGAGAAACAATCTTTTTGTACCTCTTACCATAATTCTAAGTGAGCTAAACTTAGAGACTTACCCTAACACTAGAGGAAAAAGGTAAGGTGATTTACCATTTCAAAATCCTATAACTGATACAGGCCTTATTTTTCTTTTTATGCTAAGGGTTAAGAGCTCCCTGAGACTTAAAGATCCTACAGACTCCACCGGTTTATCAGAATGGGTACCTTTTTTATTTGTCCCACCACCAAAAAGGCTGAAAGGATTGTAAATAATTTGCAATAAAAAACTGAATAAATATACATCTATCCACCTGTGCCCTGATCATCTGTACACCCCTGTGAAACTTGTTATATGTAATTTTATATAGGGATTTGTAGCGCGCACTGCCACTTAGGAGTATGCTGGCGCGGAGGGAGGTCAGTGACAGGAAAGACAGAAAGGTTACACAGATTGCTTGAACAGATGAGTTTTGATGAGTTTTTTTAAAGGTAGCTAGTTCCTTAGTATGTCGCAGAAGATCAGGCAGAGCATTCTACATGGTGGTGGCCTTGACCACAAAAGATTGTCCCCCAAGTCGAGCTCGTTGAAACCTTGGAATTACCAACCATCTTTGAGAGGCAGAGCGGAGAGAACGACTGGGAAGGTAGAACATAAAGTTAGAGCTCAAATAGGATGGGCATGGACAGTGAAGAGCTTTGTGTGTCAGGGTCAGAGTTTTAAAGCACACTCGCTGAGCCACGGGGAGCCAGTGCAGGTTGTTGAGCTGCTTACGAACGCTCATTCTCCTCGAGATGTTAAACAGGAGCCTGACAGCTGCATTCTGGATAACCTGCAGCTTCCCTAGGAGGTACCCAGGGATGCCGGTGTACAGGGCATTAGCGGAATCAAGGCGCAATAGAATAAGTGCTCTGGCCACAGTCTCCCTGGCAGGGCGGGGAAGCAGGGGAAAGAACCTCCTTAGAGCTTTAAGCGTGCCAAAGCATGTCCATGAGAGTCGCTTAATCCGTTCATGGAAGCCCAGGTCGGCTCCGAACCAGATTCCCAGGTTCTTGGCGACACCACAGTCACCGCTAGGGCATGGGAACCCCTCGGGCCAGAGAGATTCATTGAAAGCAGGAGGAAATTGGCCATAGAGGAGTATCTCGGATTTATCTTCATTGCATTTGAGGCTAGCCTGAGCCAACCAAGCAAATACAGAAGACAGACATCACTGGGCCACATCAGTTCGAAAATCATCACCCTTCCAGGTGAAGAGAAGCTGGGTGTCATCGGCGTAAGCTATGATTTTGGCACTTATATAGTGAAATTGTAGTTCTTTTTAAATATCTGTGTTCTTCACTTCTATATCTAAAAAGCAGGACAGTCTAAACCATACTTGCAGATGGAACATGCTCTTATTTACCCTTGTACAGGAAGGGGAGGGACAGCATCACCCACTTGAGGCTTCGCCTCTCGTGAGTCATAGCCCCTTCCCAAACGGGTGATAAATAGCATTACGCTCTACACATCTCCATATATTCTATACATTCAGAGATGCACAGTGCATTGTGAGTTTTACTAAAAGGAGATGAATTAAACAAACAAAGAAAATGACATGGATGGGAAGCCATAGATGTTCAAGGACTATCGTCCAAATAAAAACAAATATGTATTGTTTTAGTGATGACGTATTTGGAACACAGAAAGAACAAAGGTTATAGCATCTATTATGTACTGGGTGATTCATGCAGTGTAATGCTATTATCATCGGTTTACATCATGGCATGAGTCACACAAAATAGAAATTCATAAATTCAGCCAAAGCAAGCATATGAGTCATGAGTGGGACGCCAGCAGAATCAGATTTTTGAGTATTGAACAGATTCTGTGAATTTGGGCATCTACTCACGTGCTTTGGTGTTCAATTGGGTATTCAAAAAAAGATCATTGTTTTTTAAAGTGCTGTAAAAAGTCGTATCACTATGGCTGAATACTTATCTTTTCTTTAGAAGTCAATGCTTTTGCCATTTCTTGTTAAATCAAAACAAATGTATTGCATTTTTATCCCAATTCAGTGTGTCGGAAAATATGCTGATCAGTTTGGAACATTCTTGTTGGTTCAAGCTCAGGAGAGATGCTCAAACAGTGCAAATGATACTGGTCGTAGCCTAGGTATGAATTTAAGGTGTGCTACTGTTAATAAATGACAGACACTTCCACCCAGTTACAGCGTTTCAGGGGGGCACCACTGAGTAAAGATGGGATAATCTTATATGCAGATGATATTCTAATCTATATATGTGTTGGAAATGGCCCTTTCCTGGGGGTCCCCCAAACTTTTTGCCTTCCTCCTCCCTTTTTTGTTGGCTTAAGGACTCTGGGCACTTTACTACTGCTAACCAGTGCTAAAATGCATACGCTCTCTCCCTGAAACATGGTAACATTGGTTTATCCACAATTGGGGTATTTAATTTACCTATAAGTCCCTGATAATGTGCACTACTTGTGCACAGGGCATGTAAATTAAAAACTACTGGTGGGCCTGCAGCTCTGATTTTGCCACCCACTTAAGTAGCCCTTTACACATGTCTCAGGTCTGCCATTGCACAGCCTGTGTGTGCAGTTTACACTGCCATGTCGACTTAGAATTTAAAGCCCTTTTCCAAGTTGTAAGCATCCCTTTTGTTATCTATATGTCATCTCTAATGTAGGCCCTATGAAGCCGATAGGGCAGGGTTCTATGTCACTAAAAGGTAGGACATATATTTTTACGTTTTTCATGTCCTGTTAGTGAAAATCTCCCAAATACTATGAGGTCTACTGCTCGCATAGGTTAAAATTGGGGATTCCTTGTAAGATTTAATAAGTTGTAATTCCCAATTTGGAAGGAGCTAGAGGGATAAGTAACTTACCCATAATCCTAGTTCTCTTCCAAGAGTATCCTCATCAAAGTCATAAGCACTGAAAATCCCCGCCCATGTGCCGGGACCCCGGAAATAAAAATTATATAGGAAAAACACATGTATACAGCTATATATATATATATATATATATATATATATATATATATATATATATATATATATATATATATATATATATATATATATATATATATATATATATATATATTTTTTTTTTTTTTTTTTTTTTTTTAATAGGGGGGAGAAGGCTGAGCACCGAATAAAGCATCTCGAAGCTTTAAATCAACTCCGTGTGTGCCTTTCGTCTTTTGCAAGCTGAAAAAACGCCTGCTATGTGAAGTATATATATATATGTATTTTTTGTCATACTAATGCAGCTCCCATCTAGGAGGCTACACAATGTAATAACACACATAAAACTGTATCTGTACACATAGAAAAACACAAGAGGGCAAGTAGCACTTGAACTCTGTTTTTTAATGAGTAAAACACATGAAGAGTAAACTGCAAATAAAGTAGACATTGTTAGCCTACAGGCTGCATTGTAAACCAATAGCATAGAAAATGAAAGCATTTTCACACAAACACTGGCACTGTGCCTTTAAGGCAGCCATGACCCCTAGCTTCCCATCATGCCTCAGGGGTGACAGTTAGGTCAGTTGTTCTTAGAGTACCCTGATGATCAGGGCACAAAGATATCCTTTAACAATGAAGAGAATCTCATTTGCCTGGGGAGGCGGGTGGGTGGCTTATGACTTTGATGAGGATACCCCTGGAAGAGAACTAGGATTACAGGTAAGTAACTTATCCTCCTCTTCCAGGGGATCCTCATCAATAGTGGTAAGCACTGAATAGAATAGCAAACCCATCTTCCACCTGCAGGCAAATGACCCAAATAAAGTAACAGCCACAATCAGCTGTCGAACAGATTCCTCAAGGACTTGGGTGTCTGCTCTGGTGTCTGAATCCAGACAACAGTGCCTCGTAAAAGTATGGCCAGACCTCCAAGTCGCCACCTTACAGATTTCAGATATGGGCACTCTATGAAGAAAAGCAGTCTTAGCCGCTTTTCCTCTGGTAGAATGCGGCTTGGGAGTAAACCCAAGGGGCCTCTGTGCTAATTGATAGGCAAGCTTGATACATGGATCTATCCATCAGGAGATGGACCGCTTTGAAGCTGAAAAACCAGTTCTGATCGACCCATAGTTAACAAATAGTTGACCAGATTTTCTTATGGATTTGGACCTGTCCAGATAGAACATTAAAACTCTTTTCAGGTCTCGAGAGTGTAATGCTCTCTCAGCTGGAGCGGAGGGGTTAGGGAAAAAAGTGGGCAGAGATATGGTCTGATTTACATGAAAATCTGCAAAAAACACAGTTGATGGACAGAATGTAGAACAATGTCATACATTCACCCCAGTACAAGGATCTGAGCCTTAATCCATTGTTTTTTTGCACTCCACACCACCCTGGGTTAGACACTGGCTATATGCAAATCAGCTCTGACCCTGTGCCTCATGGGAACAGTCCAGTCCGAACTACCAAGCCATGTCTTTCCCGGACCGGAATCAAGCATCCAAGGACCGGTTTCTGGCTATCAGCCTTCATCAGCCTGGATAGCTTGACTCCAGTGGTGTGGAGAGCCTGGGACTCACGTCTGAGTATACCCAGCACACTCGGGGTGAAAATTGCAAAAAACACAGTGGATGGACTGAATGTAGAACAATGTCATACATTCACCCCAGTACAAGGATCTGGGCCTAAATCCATCATTTTTTTGCACTCCACACCACCCTGGGTTAGACACAGGCTATATGCAAATCAGCTCTGACCCTGTGCCTCATGGGAACAGTCCAGTCCGAACTACCAAGCCATGTCTTTCCCAGGCCGGAATCAAGCATCCAAGGACCGGTTTCTGGCTATCAGCCTTCATCAGCCTGGATAGCTTTACTCTAGTGGTGTGGAGAGCCTGGGACTCACGTCTGAGTATACCCAGCACACTCTGGGTGAAAATTGCAAAAAACACAGTTGATGGACAGAATGTGGAACAATGTCATACATTCACCCCAGTACAAGGATCTGGGCCTACATCCATCGTTTTTTTTGCACTCCACACCACCCTGGGTTAGACACTGGCTATATGCAAATCAGCTCTGACCCTGTGCCTCATGAGAAAAGTCCAGTCCGAACTACCAAGCCATGTCTTTCCCAGACCGGAATCAAGAATCCAAGGACCGGTTTCTGGCTATCAGCCTTCATCGGCCTGGATAGCTTGACTCCAGTGGTGTGGAGAGCCTAGGACTCACATCTGAGTACACCCTGCACACTCGGGGTGAAAATTGCAAAAAACACAGTTGATGGACAGAATGTAGAACAATGTCATACATTCACCCCAGTACAAGGATCTGGGCCTAAATCCATCGTTTTTTTGCACTCCACACCACCCTAGGTTAGACACTGGCTATATGCAAATCAGCTCTGACCCTGTGCCTCATGGGAACAGTCCAGTCCGAACTACCAAGCCATGTCTTTCCCAGACCGGAATCAAGCATCCAAGGACCGGTTTCTGGCTATCAGCCTTCATCAGCCTGGATAGCTTGACTCCAGTGGTGTGGAGAGCCTGGGACTCACGTCTGAGTATACCCAGCACACTCGGGGTGAAAATTGCAAAAAACATAGTGGATGGACTGAATGTAGAACAATGTCATACATTCACCCCAGTACAAGGATCTGGGCCTAAATCCATCGTTTTTTTGCACTCCACACCACCCTGGGTTAGACACACACTATATACAAATCAGCTCTGACCCTGTGCCTCATGGGAACAGTCCAGTCCGAACTACCAAGCCATGTCTTTCCCAGGCCGGAATCAAGCATCCAAGGACCGGTTTCTGGCTATCAGCCTTCATCAGCCTGGATAGCTTTACTCTAGTGGTGTGGAGAGCCTGGGACTCACGTCTGAGTATACCCAGCACACTCTGGGTGAAAATTGCAAAAAACACAGTTGATGGACAGAATGTAGAACAATGTCATACATTCACCCCAGTACAAGGATCTGGGCCTACATCCATCGTTTTTTTTGCACTCCACACCACCCTGGGTTAGACACTGGCTATATGCAAATCAGCTCTGACCCTGTGCCTCATGAGAAAAGTCCAGTCCGAACTACCAAGCCATGTCTTTCCCAGACCGGAATCAAGAATCCAAGGACCGGTTTCTGGCTATCAGCCTTCATCGGCCTGGATAGCTTGACTCCAGTGGTGTGGAGAGCCTAGGACTCACATCTGAGTACACCCTGCACACTCGGGGTGAAAATTGCAAAAAACACAGTTGATGGACAGAATGTAGAACAATGTCATACATTCACCCCAGTACAAGGATCTGGGCCTAAATCCATCGTTTTTTTGCACTCCACACCACCCTAGGTTAGACACTGGCTATATGCAAATCAGCTCTGACCCTGTGCCTCATGGGAACAGTCCAGTCCGAACTACCAAGCCATGTCTTTCCCAGACCGGAATCAAGCATCCAAGGACCGGTTTCTGGCTATCAGCCTTCATCAGCCTGGATAGCTTGACTCCAGTGGTGTGGAGAGCCTGGGACTCACGTCTGAGTATACCCAGCACACTCGGGGTGAAAATTGCAAAAAACACAGTGGATGGACTGAATGTAGAACAATGTCATACATTCACCCCAGTACAAGGATCTGGGCCTAAATCCATCGTTTTTTTGCACTCCACACCACCCTGGGTTAGACACAGGCTATATGCAAATCAGCTCTGACCCTGTGCCTCATGGGAACAGTCCAGTCCGAACTACCAAGCCATGTCTTTCCCAGGCCGGAATCAAGCATCCAAGGACCGGTTTCTGGCTATCAGCCTTCATCAGCCTGGATAGCTTTACTCTAGTGGTGTGGAGAGCCTGGGACTCACGTCTGAGTATACCCAGCACACTCTGGGTGAAAATTGCAAAAAACACAGTTGATGGACAGAATGTAGAACAATGTCATACATTCACCCCAGTACAAGGATCTGGGCCTACATCCATCGTTTTTTTTGCACTCCACACCACCCTGGGTTAGACACTGGCTATATGCAAATCAGCTCTGACCCTGTGCCTCATGAGAAAAGTCCAGTCCGAACTACCAAGCCATGTCTTTCCCAGACCGGAATCAAGAATCCAAGGACCGGTTTCTGGCTATCAGCCTTCATCGGCCTGGATAGCTTGACTCCAGTGGTGTGGAGAGCCTAGGACTCACATCTGAGTACACCCTGCACACTCGGGGTGAAAATTGCAAAAAACACAGTTGATGGACAGAATGTAGAACAATGTCATACATTCACCCCAGTACAAGGATCTGGGCCTAAATCCATCGTTTTTTTGCACTCCACACCACCCTGGGTTAGACACTGGCTATATGCAAATCAGATCTGACCCTGTGCCTCATGGGAACAGTCCAGTCTGAACTACCAAGCCATGTCTTTCCCAGACCGGAATCAAGCATCCAAGGACCGGTTTCTGGCTATCAGCCTTCATCAGCCTGGATAGCTTGACTCCAGTGGTGTGGAGAGCCTGGGACTCACGTCTGAATATACCCAGCACACTCGGGGTGAAAATTGCAAAAAACACAGTTGATGGACAGAATGTAGAACAATGTCATACATTCACCCCAGTACAAGGATCTGGGCCTAAATCCATCGTTTATTTGCACTCCACACCACCCTGGGTTAGACACTGGCTATATGCAAATCAGCTCTGACCCTGTGCCTCATGAGAACAGTCCAGTCCGAACTACCAAGCCATGTCTTTCCCAGACCGGAATCAAGCATCCAAGGACCGGTTTCTGGCTATCAGCCTTCATCAGTCTGGATAGCTTGACTCCAGTGGTGTGGAGAGCCTGGGACTCACGTCTGAGTATACCCAGCACACTCGGGGTGAAAATTGCAAAAAACACAGTTGATGGACAGAATGTAGAATAATGTCATACATTCACCCCAGTACAAGGATCTGGGCCTAAATCCATCGTTTTTTTGCACTCCACACCACCCTGGGTTAGACACTGGCTATATGCAAATCAGCTCTGACCCTGTGCCTCATGGGAACAGTCCAGTCCGAACAACCAAGCCATGTCTTTCCCAGACCGGAATCAAGCATCCAAGGGTGCAGAGAAGGAATATCGCCGGAAAAATATCGCCTTACAAAAATATCGCCGCAGAAATATCGACATGAAGAAATATCGATGTCAAAAATATAGTTTGACAAGAATATCGACAGACAGGTCAGAAATATCGATAACAATAATATAGTAGTAATAAATATTGTTTACAAAAACATAGTTTACAAAATATCGTTAATTAAATAATTATAAGTAATTTAGTGTTTTTAATGAGTATTGTTAATTAAAATAGTATATTAAGTAGCATTTTATTAGTGAATAATGTATTTTATGTTGAATTTAGTGTTAAAAGTTCTGTAGCGGGTTGTGGGTTTATAGGGGAATAGGGTGGGAAGTAATTTAAATATAATTAAATAATTGATTAATTAAAATTTTAAATTAATATAAATATTTTAATAATTAATAGTTAAGTAATTTAAATTGGTTAATTGATAATAAATTATGGTAATTAATTATGTTAATTATTTAATTATTTTTAGGTGTGTGTACTTCAATATTTAATAGAAAATGTAGTGAAGTAATTACATTTTAATTGAATAATTAATTAATTAATGATAATTTAATTATAATTAAATACATTTTTATTTTTAAATCAATAAATAATTTGTAGTTTGTGTAGTGGTGTTTATAAGTGTATGTGGTGTGAAAGCTGAAAAATAATTATTTATGTAAATAATTTGAAAATACAATTCTAATCAATAATTAATTAAAAAATAATTAAAGTAAATGAATAATTAGTTTTAGGTGTGTAGGTGTTTGTTAATAATAATATATTTAAATGTATATATTAAATAAGTTTATAAACTAAATTAAATGTAATACTAAATTTGACAGATAGTGTATATTTTTTTTTTAGTTCTTGCGTTTTCCCTACTGTTGCACCCTCTGGATTGGGAATAGTAATTATTACCCCTATGCTATCCAACGCTTTCCCTACTGTTGCACCCTTTGGAGTGGGAATAGTAACTTTTTACCCCTACGCTATCCAGCGCTTTCCCTACTGTTGCACCCTCTGGAGTGGGAATAGTAATTATTACCCCCGACGCTATCCAACTCTTTCCCTACTGTTGCACCCTCTGGAGTGGGAATAGTAATTTTTACCACTACGCTATCCTGCGCTTTCCCTACTGTTGCACCCTTTGGAGTGGGAATAGTAGTTTTTACCCCTACGCTATCCAACGCTTTCCCTACTGTTGCACCCTCTGGAGTGGGAATAGTAATTTTTACCCCTACGCTATCCAGCGCTTTCCCTACTGTTGCACCCTTTGGAGTGGGAATAGTAATTTTTACCCCAACTCTATCCAACGCTTTCCCTACTGTTGCACCCTTTGGAGTGGGAATAGTAATTTTAACCCCTACGCTATCCAATGCTTTCCCTACTGTAGCACCCTCTGGAGTGGGAATAGTAATTTTTACCCTTACGCTATCCAGCACTTTCCCTACTGTTGCACCCTCTGGAGTGGGAATAGTAATTTTTAACCTTACGCTATCCAGTGCTTTCCCTACTGTTGCACCCTTTGGAGTGGGAATAGTACTTTTTACCCGTACGCTATCCAGCGCTTTCCCTACTGTTGCACCCTTTGGAGTGTGAATAGTAATTTTTACCCCTACGCTATCCAACGCTTTCCCTACTGTTGCACCCTCTGGAGTGGGAATAGTAATTTTTACCTGTACGCTATCCAGCCCTTTCCCTACTGTTGCACCCTTTGGAGTGGGAATAGTAATTTTTACCCCTACGCTATCCAACGCTTTCCCTACTGTTGCACCCTCTGGAGTTGGAATAGTAATTTTTACCCCTACGCTATCACGCGATTTCCCTACTGTTGCATCCTTTGGAGTGGGAATAGTATATTTTACCCCTTCGTTATGAAATGTTTTAACTAATAATATTTATATTATTTTAAATAAATGTATGTATTATTTTTGTTATATAATTTTATGTGTTAAATATATGTATATGTACACAATTATTAAGTATATAATGAAAAAGTGTAGTTAATTAGTTAAAAATAGTTAAAATATTAAAGTAATGTTAAGTATTTTATTAATAGTACTTATATTTAATAATTATTTAATGTAATTATAATTAATTTACAAAGTCGATATTTTTAACATCTATATTACACCAATATTTTTGAGTCAATATTTATGTACTTACCTGTTTAGGTATAGGGTGTCGATATTTATGTTAACGATATTTATACAACTATATTTTTTACATCGATATTAGTGTAATCGATATTTAAACACCCTACCCATCCAAGGACCGGTTTCTGGCTATCAGCCTTCATCGGCCTGGATAGCTTGACTCCAGTGGTGTGGAGAGCCTAGGACTCACGTCTGAGTACACCCAGCACACTCTGGGTGAAAATTGCAAAAAACACAGTTGATGGACAGAATGTAGAACAATGTCATACATTCACCCCAGTACAAGGATCTGGGCCTAAACCCATCGTTTTTTTGCACTCCACACCACCCTGGGTTAGACACTGGCTATATGCAAATCAGCTCTGACCCTGTGCCTCATGGGAACAGTCCAGTCCGAACTACCAAGCCATGTCTTTCCCAGACCGGAATCAAGCATCCAAGGACCGGTTTCTGGCTATCAGCCTTCATCAGCCTGGATAGCTTGACTCCAGTGGTGTGGAGAGCCTGGGACTCACGTCTGAATATACCCAGCACACTCGGGGTGAAAATTGCAAAAAACACAGTTGATGGACAGAATGTAGAACAATGTCATACATTCACCCCAGTACAAGGATCTGGGCCTAAATCCATCGTTTTTTTGCACTCCACACCACCCTGGGTTAGACACTGGCTATATGCAAATCAGCTCTGACCCTGTGCCTCATGGGAACAGTCCAGTCCGAACTACCAAGCCATGTCTTTCCCAGACCGGAATCAAGCATCCAAGGACCGGTTTCTGGCTATCAGCCTTCATCAGCCTGGATAGCTTGACTCCAGTGGTGTGGAGAGCCTGGGACTCACGTCTGAGTATACCCAGCACACTCGGGGTGAAAATTGCAAAAAACACAGTTGATGGACAGAATGTAGAACAATGTCATACATTCACCCCAGTACAAGGATCTGGGCCTAAATCCATCGTGTTTTTTGCACTCCACACCACCCTGGGTTAGACACTGGCTATATGCAAATCAGCTCTGACCCTGTGCCTCATGGGAACAGTCCAGTCCGAACAACCAAGCCATGTCTTTCCCAGACCGGAATCAAGCATCCAAGGGTGCAGAGAAGGAATATCGCCGGTAAAATATCGCCTTACATAAATATCGCCGCAGAAATATCGACATGAAGAAATATCGATGTCAAAAATATAGTTTGACAAGAATATCGACAGACAGGTAAGAAATATCGATAACAATAATATAGTAGTAATAAATATTGTTTACAAAAACATAGTTTACAAAAATATCGTTAATTAAATAATTATAAGTAATTTAGTGTTTTTAATGAGTATTGTTAATTAAAATAGTATATTAAGTAGCATTTTATTAGTGAATAATGTTTTTTATGTTGAATTTAGTGTTAAAAGTTCCGTAGCGGGTTGTGGGTTTATAGGGGAATAGGGTGGGAAGAAATTTAAATATAATTAAATAATTGATTAATTAAAATTTTAAATTACTATAAATATTTTAATAATTAATAGTTAAGTAATTTAAATTGGTTAATTGATAATTAATTATGGTAATGAATTATGTTAATTATTTAATTATTTTTAGGTGTGTGTACTTCAATATTTAATAGAAAATGTAGTGAAGTAATTACATTTTAATTGAATAATTAATTAATTTATGATTATTTAATTATAATTAAATACATTTTTATTTTTAAATCAATAAATAATGTGTAGTTTGTGTAGTGGTGTTTATAAGTGTATATGGTGTGAAAGCTGAAAAATAATTATTTATGTAAATAATTTGAAAATACAATACTAATCAATAATTAATTAAAAATAATTAAAGTAAATGATTAATTAGTTTTAGGTGTGTAGGTGTTTGTTAATAATAATATATTTAAATGTATATATTAAATAGGTTTATAAACTAAATTAAATGTAATACTAAATTTGACAGATAGTGTACATTTTTTTTTTAGTTCTTGCGTTTTCCCTACTGTTGCACCCTCTGGATTGGGAACAGTAATTATTACCCCTACGCTATCCAATGCTTTCCCTACTGTTGCACCCTTTGGAGTGGGAATAGTAACTTTTTACCCCTACGCTATCCAATGCTTTCCCTACTGTTGCACCCTCCGGAATGGGAATAGTAAGTTTTACCCTACGCTATCCAGCGCTTTCCCTACTGTTGCACCCTCTGGAGTGGGAATAGTAATTATTACCCCCTACGCTATCCAACGCTTTCCCTACTGTTGCACCCTCTGGAGTGGGAATAGTAATTTTTACCACTACGCTATCCTGCGCTTTCCCTACTGTTGCACCCTTTGGAGTGGGAATAGTAGTTTTTACCCCTACGCTATCCAACGCTTTCCCTACTGTTGCACCCTCTGGAGTGGGAATAGTAATTTTTACCCCTACGCTATCCAGCGCTTTCCCTACTGTTGCACCCTTTGGAGTGGGAATAGACATTTTTACCCCAACTCTATCCAACGCTTTCCCTACTGTTGCACCCTTTGGAGTGGAAATAGTAATTTTAACCCCTACGCTATCCAATGCTTTCCCTACTGTAGCACCCTCTGGAGTGGGAATAGTAATTTTTACCCTTACGCTATCCAGCGCTTTCCCTACTGTTGCACCCTCTGGAGTGGGAATAGTAATTTTTAACCTTACGCTATCCAGTGCTTTCCCTACTGTTGCACCCTTTGGAGTGGGAATAGTAATTTTTACCCGTACGCTATCCAGCGCTTTCCCTACTGTTGCACCCTTTGGAGTGGGAATAGTAATTTTTACCCCTACGCTATCCAACGCTTTCCCTACTGTTGCACCCTCTGGAGTGGGAATAGTAATTTTTACCTGTACGCTATCCAGCCCTTTCCCTACTGTTGCACCCTTTGGAGTGGGAATAGTAATTTTTACCCCTACGCTATCCAACGCTTTCCCTACTGTTGCACCCTCTGGAGTTGGAATAGTAATTTTTACCCCTACGCTATCACGCGCTTTCCCTACTCTTGCATCCTTTGGAGTGGGAATAGTATATTTTACCCCTTCTTTATGAAATGTTTTAACTAATAATATTGATATTATTTTAAATAAATGTATGTATTATTTTTGTTATATAATGTTATGTGTTAAATATATGTATATGTACACAATTATTAAGTATATAATGAAAAAGTGTAGTTAATTAGTTAAAAATAGTTAAAATATTAAAGTAATGTTAAGTATTTTATTAATAGTACTTATATTTAATAATTATTTAATGTAATTATAATTAATTTACAAAGTCGATATTTTTAACATCTATATTACATCGATATTTTTGAGTCGATATTTATGTACTTACCTGTTTAGGTATAGGGTGTCGATATTTATGTTAACGATATTTATACAACTATATTTTTTACATCGATATTAGTGTAATCGATATTTAAACACCCTACCCATCCAAGGACCGGTTTCTGGCTATCAGCCTTCATCGGCCTGGATAGCTTGACTCCAGTGGTGTGGAGAGCCTAGGCCTCACGTCTGAGTACACCCAGCACACTCGGGGTGAAAATTGCAAAAAACACAGTTGATGGACAGAATGTAGAACAATGTCATACATTCACCCCAGTACAAGGATCTGGGCCTAAATCCATCGTTTTTTTGCACTCCACACCACCCTGGGTTAGACACTGGCTATATGCAAATCAGCTCTGACCCTGTGCCTCATGGGAACAGTCCAGTCCGAACTACCAAGCCATGTCTTTTCCAGACCGGAATCAAGCATCCAAGGACCGGTTTCTGGCTATCAGCCTTCATCAGCCTGGATAGCTTGACTCCAATGGTGTGGAGAGCCTGGGACTCACGTCTGAATATACCCAGCACACTCGGGGTGAAAATTGCAAAAAACACAGTTGATGGACAGAATGTAGAACAATGTCATACATTCACCCCAGTACAAGGATCTGGGCCTAAATCCATCGTTTATTTGCACTCCACACCACCCTGGGTTAGACACTGGCTATATGCAAATCAGCTCTGACCCTGTGCCTCATGAGAACAGTCCAGTCCGAACTACCAAGCCATGTCTTTCCCAGACCGGAATCAAGCATCCAAGGACCGGTTTCTGGCTATCAGCCTTCATCAGTCTGGATAGCTTGACTCCAGTGGTGTGGAGAGCCTGGGACTCACGTCTGAGTATACCCAGCACACTCGGGGTGAAAATTGCAAAAAACACAGTTGATGGACAGAATGTAGAATAATGTCATACATTCACCCCAGTACAAGGATCTGGGCCTAAATCCATCGTTTTTTTGCACTCCACACCACCCTGGGTTAGACACTGGCTATATGCAAATCAGCTCTGACCCTGTGCCTCATGGGAACAGTCCAGTCCGAACAACCAAGCCATGTCTTTCCCAGACCGGAATCAAGCATCCAAGGGTGCAGAGAAGGAATATCGCCGGAAAAATATCGCCTTACAAAAATATCGCCGCAGAAATATCGACATGAAGAAATATCGATGTCAAAAATATAGTTTGACAAGAATATCGACAGACAGGTCAGAAATATCGATAACAATAATATAGTAGTAATAAATATTGTTTACAAAAACATAGTTTACAAAATATCGTTAATTAAATAATTATAAGTAATTTAGTGTTTTTAATGAGTATTGTTAATTAAAATAGTATATTAAGTAGCATTTTATTAGTGAATAATGTATTTTATGTTGAATTTAGTGTTAAAAGTTCTGTAGCGGGTTGTGGGTTTATAGGGGAATAGGGTGGGAAGTAATTTAAATATAATTAAATAATTGATTAATTAAAATTTTAAATTAATATAAATATTTTAATAATTAATAGTTAAGTAATTTAAATTGGTTAATTGATAATTAATTATGGTAATTAATTATGTTAATTATTTAATTATTTTTAGGTGTGTGTACTTCAATATTTAATAGAAAATGTAGTGAAGTAATTACATTTTAATTGAATAATTAATTAATTAATGATAATTTAATTATAATTAAATACATTTTTATTTTTAAATCAATAAATAATTTGTAGTTTGTGTAGTGGTGTTTATAAGTGTATGTGGTGTGAAAGCTGAAAAATAATTATTTATGTAAATAATTTGAAAATACAATTCTAATCAATAATTAATTAAAAAATAATTAAAGTAAATGAATAATTAGTTTTAGGTGTGTAGGTGTTTGTTAATAATAATATATTTAAATGTATATATTAAATAAGTTTATAAACTAAATTAAATGTAATACTAAATTTGACAGATAGTGTATATTTTTTTTTTAGTTCTTGCGTTTTCCCTACTGTTGCACCCTCTGGATTGGGAATAGTAATTATTACCCCTATGCTATCCAACGCTTTCCCTACTGTTGCACCCTTTGGAGTGGGAATAGTAACTTTTTACCCCTACGCTATCCAGCGCTTTCCCTACTGTTGCACCCTCTGGAGTGGGAATAGTAATTATTACCCCCGACGCTATCCAACGCTTTCCCTACTGTTGCACCCTCTGGAGTGGGAATAGTAATTTTTACCACTACGCTATCCTGCGCTTTCCCTACTGTTGCACCCTTTGGAGTGGGAATAGTAGTTTTTACCCCTACGCTATCCAACGCTTTCCCTACTGTTGCACCCTCTGGAGTGGGAATAGTAATTTTTACCCCTACGCTATCCAGCGCTTTCCCTACTGTTGCACACTTTGGAGTGGGAATAGTAATTTTTACCCCAACTCTATCCAACGCTTTCCCTACTGTTGCACCCTTTGGAGTGGGAATAGTAATTTTAACCCCTACGCTATCCAATGCTTTCCCTACTGTAGCACCCTCTGGAGTGGGAATAGTAATTTTTACCCTTACGCTATCCAGCGCTTTCCCTACTGTTGCACCCTCTGGAGTGGGAATAGTAATTTTTAACCTTACGCTATCCAGTGCTTTCCCTACTGTTGCACCCTTTGGAGTGGGAATAGTACTTTTTACCCGTACGCTATCCAGCCCTTTCCCTACTGTTGCACCCTTTGGAGTGGGAATAGTAATTTTTACCCCTACGCTATCCAACGCTTTCCCTACTGTTGCACCCTCTGGAGTTGGAATAGTAATTTTTACCCCTACGCTATCACGCGCTTTCCCTACTGTTGCATCCTTTGGAGTGGGAATAGTATATTTTACCCCTTCGTTATGAAATGTTTTAACTAATAATATTTATATTATTTTAAATAAATGTATGTATTATTTTTGTTATATAATTTTATGTGTTAAATATATGTATATGTACACAATTATTAAGTATATAATGAAAAAGTGTAGTTAATTAGTTAAAAATAGTTAAAATATTAAAGTAATGTTAAGTATTTTATTAATAGTACTTATATTTAATAATTATTTAATGTAATTATAATTAATTTACAAAGTCGATATTTTTAACATCTATATTACACCGATATTTTTGAGTCAATATTTATGTACTTACCTGTTTAGGTATAGGGTGTCGATATTTATGTTAACGATATTTATACAACTATATTTTTTACATCGATATTAGTGTAATCGATATTTAAACACCCTACCCATCCAAGGACCGGTTTCTGGCTATCAGCCTTCATCGGCCTGGATAGCTTGACTCCAGTGGTGTGGAGAGCCTAGGACTCACGTCTGAGTACACCCAGCACACTCTGGGTGAAAATTGCAAAAAACACAGTTGATGGACAGAATGTAGAACAATGTCATACATTCACCCCAGTACAAGGATCTGGGCCTAAACCCATCGTTTTTTTGCACTCCACACCACCCTGGGTTAGACACTGGCTATATGCAAATCAGCTCTGACCCTGTGCCTCATGGGAACAGTCCAGTTCGAACTACCAAGCCATGTCTTTCCCAGACCGGAATCAAGCATCCAAGGACCGGTTTCTGGCTATCAGCCTTCATCAGCCTGGATAGCTTGACTCCAGTGGTGTGGAGAGCCTGGGACTCACGTCTGAATATACCCAGCACACTCGGGGTGAAAATTGCAAAAAACACAGTTGATGGACAGAATGTAGAACAATGTCATACATTCACCCCAGTACAAGGATCTGGGCCTAAATCCATCGTTTTTTTGCACTCCACACCACCCTGGGTTAGACACTGGCTATATGCAAATCAGCTCTGACCCTGTGCCTCATGGGAACAGTCCAGTCCGAACTACCAAGCCATGTCTTTCCCAGACCGGAATCAAGCATCCAAGGACCGGTTTCTGGCTATCAGCCTTCATCAGCCTGGATAGCTTGACTCCAGTGGTGTGGAGAGCCTGGGACTCACGTCTGAGTATACCCAGCACACTCGGGGTGAAAATTGCAAAAAACACAGTTGATGGACAGAATGTAGAACAATGTCATACATTCACCCCAGTACAAGGATCTGGGCCTAAATCCATCGTGTTTTTTGCACTCCACACCACCCTGGGTTAGACACTGGCTATATGCAAATCAGCTCTGACCCTGTGCCTCATGGGAACAGTCCAGTCCGAACAACCAAGCCATGTCTTTCCCAGACCGGAATCAAGCATCCAAGGGTGCAGAGAAGGAATATCGCCGGTAAAATATCGCCTTACATAAATATCGCCGCAGAAATATCGACATGAAGAAATATCGATGTCAAAAATATAGTTTGACAAGAATATCGACAGACAGGTAAGAAATATCAATAACAATAATATAGTAGTAATAAATATTGTTTACAAAAACATAGTTTGCAAAAATATCGTTAATTAAATAATTATAAGTAATTTAGTGTTTTTAATGAGTATTGTTAATTAAAATAGTATATTAAGTAGCATTTTATTAGTGAATAATGTTTTTTATGTTGAATTTAGTGTTAAAAGTTCTGTAGCGGGTTGTGGGTTTATAGGGGAATAGGGTGGGAAGAAATTTAAATATAATTAAATAATTGATTAATTAAAATTTTAAATTACTATAAATATTTTAATAATTAATACTTAAGTAATTTAAATTGGTTAATTGATAATTAATTATGGTAATGAATTATGTTAATTATTTAATTATTTTTAGGTGTGTGTACTTCAATATTTAATAGAAAATGTAGTGAAGTAATTACATTTTAATTGAATAATTAATTAATTTATGATTATTTAATTATAATTAAATACATTTTTATTTTTAAATCAATAAATAATTTGTAGTTTGTGTAGTGGTGTTTATAAGTGTATATGGTGTGAAAGCTGAAAAATTAATTATTTATGTAAATAATTTGAAAATACAATACTAATCAATAATTAATTAAAAATAATTAAAGTAAATGATTAATTAGTTTTAGGTGTGTAGGTGTTTGTTAATAATAATATATTTAAATGTATATATTAAATAGGTTTATAAACTAAATTAAATGTAATACTAAATTTTACAGATAGTGTATATTTTTTTTTTAGTTCTTGCGTTTTCCCTACTGTTGCACCCTCTGGATTGGGAACAGTAATTATTACCCCTACGCTATCCAATGCTTTCCCTACTGTTGCACCCTTTGGAGTGGGAATAGTAACTTTTTACCACTACGCTATCCAATGCTTTCCCTACTGTTGCACCCTCTGGAATGGGAATAGTAAGTTTTACCCTACGCTATCCAGCGCTTTCCCTACTGTTGCACCCTCTGTAGTGGGAATAGTAATTATTACCCCCTACGCTATCCAACGCTTTCCCTACTGTTGCACCCTCTGGAGTGGGAATAGTAATTTTTACCACTACGCTATCCTGCGCTTTCCCTACTGTTGCACCCTTTGGAGTGGGAATAGTAGTTTTTACCCCTACGCTATCCAACGCTTTCCCTACTGTTGCACCCTCTGGAGTGGGAATAGTAATTTTTACCCCTACGCTATCCAGCGCTTTCCCTACTGTTGCACCCTTTGGAGTGGGAATAGACATTTTTACCCCAACTCTATCCAAGGCTTTCCCTACTGTTGCACCCTTTGGAGTGGGAATAGTAATTTTAACCCCTACGCTATCCAATGCTTTCCCTACTGTAGCACCCTCTGGAGTGGGAATAGTAATTTTTACCCTTACGCTATCCAGCGCTTTCCCTACTGTTGCACCCTCTGGAGTGGGAATAGTAATTTTTAACCTTACGCTATCCAGTGCTTTTCCTACTGTTGCACCCTTTGGAGTGGGAATAGTAATTTTTACCCGTACGCTATCCAGCGCTTTCCCTACTGTTGCACCCTTTGGAGTGGGAATAGTAACTTTTTACCCCTACGCTATCCAACGCTTTCCCTACTGTTGCACCCTCTGGAGTGGGAATAGTAATTTTTACCTGTACGCTATCCAGCCCTTTCCCTACTGTTGCACCCTTTGGAGTGGGAATAGTAATTTTTACCCCTACGCTATCCAACGCTTTCCCTACTGTTGCACCCTCTGGAGTTGGAAAAGTAATTTTTACCCCTACGCTATCACGCGCTTTCCCTACTCTTGCATCCTTTGGAGTGGGAATAGTATATTTTACCCCTTCGTTATGAAATGTTTTAACTAATAATATTGATATTATTTTAAATAAATGTATGTATTATTTTTGTTATATAATTTTATGTGTTAAATATATGTATATGTACACAATTATTAAGTATATAATGAAAAAGTGTAGTTAATTAGTTAAAAATAGTTAAAATATTAAAGTAATGTTAAGTATTTTATTAATAGTACTTATATTTAATAATTATTTAATGTAATTATAATTAATTTACAAAGTCGATATTTTTAACATCTATATTACATCGATATTTTTGAGTCGATATTTATGTACTTACCTGTTTAGGTATAGGGTGTCGATATTTATGTTAACGATATTTATACAACTATATTTTTTACATCGATATTAGTGTAATCGATATTTAAACACCCTACCCATCCAAGGACCGGTTTCTGGCTATCAGCCTTCATCGGCCTGGATAGCTTGACTCCAGTGGTGTGGAGAGCCTGGGACTCACGTCTGAGTACACCCAGCACACTCGGGGTGAAAATTGCAAAAAACACAGTTGATGGACAGAATGTAGAACAATGTCATACATTCACCCCAGTACAAGGATCTGGGCCTAAATCCATCGTTTTTTTGCACTCCACACCACCCTGGGTTAGACACTGGCTATATGCAAATCAGCTCTGACCCTGTGCCTCATGGGAACAGTCCAGTCCGAACTACCAAGCCATGTCTTTTCCAGACCGGAATCAAGCATCCAAGGACCGGTTTCTGGCTATCAGCCTTCATCAGCCTGGATAGCTTGACTCCAATGGTGTGGAGAGCCTGGGACTCACGTCTGAATATACCCAACACACTCGGGGTGAAAATTGCAAAAAACACAGTTGATGGACAGAATGTAGAACAATGTCATACATTCACCCCAGTACAAGGATCTGGGCCTAAATCCATCGTTTTTTTGCACTCCACACCACCCTGGGTTAGACACTGGCTATATGCAAATCAGCTCTGACCCTGTGCCTCATGGGAACAGTCCAGTCCGAACTACCAAGCCATGTCTTTCCCAGACCGGAATCAAGCATCTAAGGACCGGTTTCTGGCTATCAGCCTTCATCAGCCTGGATAGCTTGACTCCAGTGGTGTGGAGAGCCTGGGACTCACGTCTGAATATACCCAACACACTCGGGGGGAAAATTGCAAAAAACACAGTTGATGGACAGAATGTAGAACAATGTCATACATTCACCCCAGTACAAGGATCTGGGCCTAAATCCATCGTTTTTTTGCACTCCACACCACCCTGGGTTAGACACTGGCTATATGCAAATCAGCTCTGACCCTGTGCCTCATGGGAACAGTCCAGTCCGAACTACCAAGCCATGTCTTTCCCAGACCGGAATCAAGCATCCAAGGGTGCAGAGAAGGAATATCGCCGGAAAAATATCGCCTTACATAAATATCGCCGCAGAAATATCGACATGAAGAAATATCGATGTCAAAAATATAGTTTGACAAGAATATCAACAGACAGGTAAGAAACATCGATAACAATAATATAGTAGCAATAAATATTGTTTACAAAAACATAGTTTACAAAAATATCGTTACTTAAATAATTATAAGTAATTTAGTGTTTTTAATGAGTATTGTTAATTAAAATAGAATATTAAGTAGCAATTTATTAGTGAATAATGTTTTTTATGTTAAATTTAGTGTTAAAAGTTCCGTAGCGGGTTGTGGGTTTATAGGGGAATAGGGTGGGAAGTAATTTAAATATAATTAAATAATTGATTAATTAAAATTTCAAATTAATATAAATATTTTAATAATTATTAGTTAAGTAATTTAAATTGGTTAATTGATAATTAATTATGGTAATGAATTATGTTAATTATTTAATTATTTTTAGGTGTGTGTACTTCAATATTTAATAGAAAATCTAGTGAAGTAATTACATTTTAATTGAATAATTAATTAATTTATGATTATTTAATTATAATTAAATACATTTTTATTTTTAAATCAATAAATAATTTGTAGTTTGTGTAGTGGTGTTTATAAGTGTATATGGTGTGAAAGCTGAAAAATAATTATTTATGTAAATAATTTGAAAATGCAATACTAATCAATAATTAATTAAAAAATAATTAAAGTAAATGATTAATTAGTTTTAGGTGTGTAGGTGTTTGTTAATAATAATATATTTAAATGTATATATTAAATAAGTTTATAAACTAAATTAAATGTAATACTAAATTTGACAGATAGTGTATATTTTTTTTTTAGTTCTTGCGTTTTCCCTACTGTTGCACCCTCTGGATTGGGAATAGTAATTATTACCCCTACGCTATCCAACGCTTTCCCTACTGTTGCACCCTTTGGAGTGGGAATAGTAACTTTTTACCCCTACGCTATCCAATGCTTTCCCTACTGTTGCACCCTCTGGAATGGGAATAGTAAGTTTTACCCTACGCTATCCAGCGCTTTCCCTACTGTTGCACCCTCTGGAGTGGGAATAGTAATTTTTACCACTACGCTATCCTGCGCTTTCCCTACTGTTGCATCCTTTGGAGTGGGAATAGTAGTTTTTACCCCTACGCTATCCAACGCTTTCCCTACTGTTGCACCCTCTGGAGTGGGAATAGTAATTTTTACCCCTACGCTATCCAGCGCTTTCCCTACTGTTGCACCCTTTGGAGTGGGAATAGTAATTTTTACCCCAACTCTATCCAACGCTTTCCCTACTGTTGCACCCTTTGGAGTGGGAATAGTAATTTTAACCCCTACGCTATCCAATGCTTTCCCTACTGTAGCACCCTCTGGAGTGGGAATAGTAATTTTTACCCTTACGCTATCCAGCGCTTTCCCTACTGTTGCACCCTCTGGAGTGGGAATAGTAATTTTTAACCTTACGCTATCCAGTGCTTTCCCTACTGTTGCACCCTTTGGAGTGGGAATAGTAATTTTTACCCGTACGCTATCCAGCGCTCTCCCTACTGTTGCACCCTTTGGAGTGGGAATAGTAATTTTTACCCCTACGCTATCCAACGCTTTCCCTACTGTTGCACCCTCTGGAGTGGGAATAGTAATTTTTACCTGTACGCTATCCAGCCCTTTCCCTACTGTTGCACCCTTTGGAGTGGGAATAGTAATTTTTACCCCTACGCTATCCAACGCTTTCCCTACTGTTGCACCCTCTGGAGTTGGAATAGTAATTTTTACCCCTACGCTATCACGCGCTTTCCCTACTGTTGCATCCTTTGGAGTGGGACTAGTATATTTTACCCCTTCGTTATGAAATGTTTTAACTAATAATATTTATATTATTTTAAATAAATGTATGTATTATTTTTGTTATATAATTTTATGTGTTAAATATATGTATATGTACACAATTATTAAGTATATAATGAAAAAGTGTAGTTAATTAGTTAAAAATAGTTAAAATATTAAAGTAATGTTAAGTATTTTATTAATAGTACTTATATTTAATAATTATTTAATGTAATTATAATTAATTTACAAAGTCAATATTTTTAACATCTATATTACATCGATATTTTTGAGTCGATATTTATGTACTTACCTGTTTAGGTATAGGGTGTCGATATTTATGTTAAAGATATTTATACAACTATATTTTTTACATCGATATTAGTGTAATCGATATTTAAACACCCTACCCATCCAAGGACCAGTTTCTGGCTATCAGCCTTCATCAGCCTGGATAGCTTGACTCCAGTGGTGTGGAGAGCCTGGGACTCACGTCTGAGTATACCCAGCACACTCGGGGTGAAAATTGCAAAAAACACAGTGGATGGACAGAATGTAGAACAATGTCATACATTCACCCCAGTACAAGGATCTGGGCCTAAATCCATCGTTTTTTTGCACTCCACACCACCCTGGGTTAGACACTGGCTATATGCAAATCAGCTCTGACCATGTGCCTCATGGGAACAGTCCAGTCCGAACTACCAAGCCATGTCTTTCCCAGACCGGAATCAAGCATCCAAGGACCGATTTCTGGCTATCCGCCTTCATCAGCCTGGATAGCTTGACTCCAGTGGTGTGGAAGCCTGGGACTCATGTCTGAGTATACCCAGGACACTTGGGGTGAAAATTGCAAAAAGCACAGTTGATGGACAGAATGTAGAGCAATGTCATACATTCACCCCAGTACAAGGATCTGGGCCTAAATCCATCGTTTTTTTGCACTCCACACCACCCTGGGTTAGACACTGGCTGTATGCAATTCAGCTCTGACTCTTTGCCTCATGGGAACAGTCCAGTCCGAACTACCAAGCCATGTCTTTCCCAGACCGGAATCAAGCATCCAAGGACCGGTTTCTGGCTATCAGCCTTCATCAGCCTGGATAGCTTGACTCCAGTGGTGTGGAGAGCCTGGGACTCACGTCTGAGTATACCCAGCACACTCGGGGTGAACATTGCAAAAAACACAGTTAATGGACAGAATGTAGAACAATGTCATACATTCAACCCAGTACAAGGATCTGGGCCTAAATCCATCGTTTTTTTTGCACTCCACACCACCCTGGGTTAGACACTGGCTATATGCAAATCAGCTCTGACCCTGTGCCTCATGGGAACAGTCAAGTCCGAACTACCAAGCCATGTCTTTTCCAGACCGGAATCAAGCATCCAAGGACTGGTTTCTGGCTATCAGCCTTCATCACCTGGATATCTTGACTCCAGTGGTGTGGAGAGCCTGGGACTCACTTGAGAGAGAAACAAGGACCCTCTGGGTATCAATAATACACAGATTCCTAGGGCAGGGTAAAAACCAATGTGAGTACAAAATCCTAGGCCATCCACAAAATAAGTGACCATAAAGGCTAGGACCAATGGAGAAAAAGAATTGTGGAAAGCTATTGTGTATATTAAAAAATATATATATTTAATTAGACATAGATAAAAATCATATAGAGACTCAAAATAATAAGTCAAACTATATGATACAGTAAAATAGTGACATATACAATTCTTGAAAAAAATACATCAAACACATTCATTAAAAAACAAATACATCATAGTAACAGTGTAGATCCCGACTGATTTTAACGATTATACACAAAAAGATTTTTACTAAAATGACAGTTGCACTTATTAGAAGATTATTAAGTGGACTCGACGCGCGTTTCGGCAGTAGAAGAACTGCCTTCTTCAGGAGTCGTTGATGAAACTCTGGAAAGAATATTATAGGAAAGAATGTTATATATAACAGTGCATATGTTCTTTTACATACTTACTACATCTATCTAATTGCATACCTATTTACTTATTACACAATACAGAATTCGTAACAACTCTTTATCTAAGCGAGAGGTCCAAACATAATGATTAGTCACTTAACGTCATATAATAGACCGATATATGTACAAAGTTAGTGCAGTACTTAGCTAAACAGAAAGAACCGTCAATAATATAAGGTTCATTATTGGTATAGGTACAGTTGATTGTCATAAAGAACATTTACAAATAATTTCTCAATAAGAGTCTCATACTTAAGACTGATCACGAATGATGTATTGTGATCTCAGTTCTGAATACATACATGTCAATTCACTTACATTTGTGGTGTTGTATATTATTCCATTCATGACAAAGGAATCGATGATAACTTCCTTATTTTTTAGAAAAGAAGGCCAAAAAAACACAGGGCCACTTGATGGGGCTGATACCTAATTTAAACAGAAATTATAATGAGGTCAACTACATGGTTGAAAAGGGAAGAGAACACTTTGAACACAATGAGTTAATTTAAAACAATTGCCTAATGCAAACGATGTAGTCTCTAATGAAAGGGGGCGAAAGGTTCATAAAATTAATACACCTGTAGTTGTCAAAAAAAGATATATATGTTGAGTAGGGAATTGCATGTTTCCATTCTTTTTGTAACCTAATACGGCTAATCCTGTATCTTAATGTATTGATACGGAACGAGCAAATCACTCGAAGCATGGGACATTGTTGGGATCGAAGTTTAAGATAGCAGATCACCGTGTTCGCGATAACACAGACACAGCAAGAAAAAACAATTTATAAAAGGAGTATTCTACCACTAAAGATATGGATTTAGAACCCATTGTCAATTGGGTAATGTCCTTAGTGAGTGGGTAAATAGTTTTTGTAAAAAAAGGGAGAAGTTACCTATTATTTTCACGGCAAGGATGTTGTGGCTCACTATAGCGAGATATTTCGCTTCATGGTAATGTTCAATAGGTGGCAAGTAACAATCACTGCAGGTAGGTATATAAAAGATATAAACAAATCTTAGATCATTCCTATTGTGTACCGGGTATTCAGAATCAAACATTATAGTGCAAATTATAAGGCTCAAAGTGCTCGCATAGTTGAAAACTAGAAGGTCATGGAAATTACCTCTAATTATGTAGTTGCTGATATTCCAATCGTGGTTCACATTGGTTACTGGATGTAATGACGAATTAAAAATGCCCAAGGCATTGGATAGGCTGAAAGATATAGATAAAAGGGCGACGAGCGTTAATGCAAGCCAACTATAGCTCTATGTATGTCAAGGCTTAAAGAACGCTGGTTCAGTGGATGACACAAATAACTTGTGATGTAAAACATCGTATAGCTAGAAACGCGAGCGTTAATCAGATGCCGATATGACTGATGAATAATTACCTTGGACTCACGTCTGAGTATACCCAGCACACTCGGGGTGAAAATTGCAAAAAACACAGTTGATGGACAGAATGTAGGACAATGTCATACATTCAACCCAGTACAAGGATATGGGCCTAAATCCATCATTTCTTTTGCACTCCACACCACCCTGGGTTAGACACTGGCTATATGCAAATCAGCTCTGACCCTGTGCCTCATGGGAACAGTCCAGTCCGAACTACCAAGCCATGTCTTTTCCAGACCGGAATCAAGCATCCAAGGGCTGGTTTCTGGCTATCAGCCTTCATCACCTGGATAGCTTGACTCCAGTGGTGTGGAGAGCCTGGGACTCACGTCTGAGTATACCCAGCACACTCGGGGTGAACATTGCAAAAAACACAGTTAATGGACAGAATGTAGAACAATGTCATACATTCAACCCAGTACAAGGATCTGGGCCTAAATCCATCGTTTTTTTTGCACTCCACACCACCCTGGGTTAGACACTGGCTATATGCAAATCAGCTATGACCCTGTGCCTCATGGGAACAGTCAAGTCCGAACTACCAAGCCATGTCTTTTCCAGACCGGAATCAAGCATCCAAGGACTGGTTTCTGGCTATCAGCCTTCATCACCTGGATATCTTGACTCCAGTGGTGTGGAGAGCCTGGGACTCACTTGAGAGAGAAACAAGGACCCTCTGGGTATCAATAATACACAGATTCCTAGGGCAGGGTAAAAACCAATGTGAGTACAAAATCCTAGGCCATCCACAAAATAAGTGACCATAAAATCTAGGACCAATGGAGAAAAAGAATTGTCGAAAGCTATTGTGTATATTAAAAAATATATATATTTAATTAGACATAGATAAAAATCATATAGAGACTCAAAATAATAAGTCAAACTATATGATACAGTAAAATAGTGACATATACAATTCTTGAAAAAAATACATCAAACACATTCATTAAAAAACAAATACATCATAGTAACAGTGTAGATCCCGACTGATTTTAACGATTATACACAAAACGATTTTTACTAAAATGACAGTTGCACTTATTAGAAGATTATTAAGTGGACTCGACGCGCGTTTCGGCAGTAGAAGAACTGCCTTCTTCAGGAGTCGTTGATGAAACTCTGGAAAGAATATTATAGGAAAGAATGTTATATATAACAGTGCATATGTTCTTTTACATACTTACTACATCTATCTAATTGCATACCTATTTACTTATTACACAATACAGAATTCGTAACAACTCTTTATCTAACCGAGAGGTCCAAACATAATGATTAGTCACTTAACGTCATATAATAGACCGATATATGTACAAAGTTAGTGCAGTACTTAGCTAAACAGAAAGAACCGTCAATAATATAAGGTTCATTATTGGTATAGGTACAGTTGATTGTCATAAAGAACATTTACAAATAATTTCTCAATAAGAGTCTCATACTTAAGACTGATCACGAATGATGTATTGTGATCTCAGTTCTGAATACATACATGTCAATTCACTTACATTTGTGGTGTTGTATATTATTCCATTCATGACAAAGGAATCGATGATAACTTCCTTATTTTTTAGAAAAGAAGGCCAAAAAAACACATGGCCACTTGATGGGGCTGATACCTAATTTAAACAGAAATTATAATGAGGTCAACTACATGGTTGAAAAGGGAAGAGAACACTTTGAACACAATGAGTTAATTTAAAACAATTGCCTAATGCAAACGATGTAGTCTCTAATGAAAGGGGGCGAAAGGTTCATAAAATTAATACACCTGTAGTTGTCAAAAAAAGATATATATGTCGAGTAGGGAATTGCATGTTTCCATTCTTTTTGTAACCTAATACGGCTAATCCTGTATCTTAATGTATTGATACGGAACGAGCAAATCACTCGAAGCATGGGACATTGTTGGGATCGAAGTTTAAGATAGCAGATCACCGTGTTCGCGATAACACAGACACAGCAAGAAAAAACAATTTATAAAAGGAGTTTTCTACCACTAAAGATATGGATTTAGAACCCATTGTCAATTGGGTAATGTCCTTAGTGAGTGGGTAAATAGTTTTTGTAAAAAAAGGGAGAAGTTACCTATTATTTTCACGGCAAGGATGTTGTGGCTCACTATAGCGAGATATTTCGCTTCATGGTAATGTTCAATAGGTGGCAAGTAACAATCACTGCAGGTAGGTATATAAAAGATATAAACAAATCTTAGATCATTCCTATTGTGTACCCGGTATTCAGAATCAAACATTATAGTGCAAATTATAAGGCTCAAAGTGCTCGCATAGTTGAAAACTAGAAGGTCATGGAAATTACCTCTAATTATGTAGTTGCTGATATTCCAATCGTGGTTCACATTGGTTACTGGATGTAATGACGAATTAAAAATGCCCAAGGCATTGGATAGGCTGAAAGATATAGATAAAAGGGCGACGAGCGTTAATGCAAGCCAACTATAGCTCTATGTATGTCAAGGCTTAAAGAACGCTGGTTCAGTGGATGACACAAATAACTTGTGATGTAAAACATCGTATAGCTAGAAACGCGAGCGTTAATCAGATGCCGATATGACTGATGAATAATTACCTTGGACTCACGTCTGAGTATACCCAGCACACTCGGGGTGAAAATTGCAAAAAACACAGTTGATGGACAGAATGTAGGACAATGTCATACATTCAACCCAGTACAAGGATCTGGGCCTAAATCCATCGTTTGTTTTGCACTCCACACCACCCTGGGTTAGACACTGGCTATATGCAAATCAGCTCTGACCCTGTGCCTCATGGGAACAGTCCAGTCCGAACTACCAAGCCATGTCTTTTCCAGACCGGAATCAAGCATCCAAGGACTGGTTTCTGGCTATCAGCCTTCATCACCTGGATAGCTTGACTCCAGTGGTGTGGAGAGCCTGGGACTCACGTCTGAGTATACCCAGCACATTCGGGGTGAAAATTGCAAAAAACACAGTTGATGGACAGAATGTAGAACAATTTCATACATTCACCCCAGTACAAGGATCTGGGCCTAAATCCATTGTTTTTTTGCACTCCACACCACCCTGGGTTAGACACTGGCTATATGCAAATCAGCTCTCACCCTGTGCCTCATGGGAACAGTCCAGTCCGAACTACCAAGCCATGTCTTTCCCAGACCGGAATCAAGCATCCAAGGACTGGTTTCTGGCTATCAGCCTTCATCAGCCTGTATAGCTTGACTCCAGTGGTGTGGAGAGCCTGGGACTCACGTCTGAGTATACCCAGCACACTCAGGGTGAAAATTGCAAAAAAACGATGGATTTAGGCCCAGATTCTTGTACTGGGGTGAATGTATGGCATTGTTCTACATTCTGTCCATCAACTGTGTTTTTTACAAGTAGTTATACAGCACTGATTGTGCCAGCCACTTAGCTAGCACTGTAAACATACCTTAGGTCTCCCAAAGCAGCCTGTGTGTTCAGTTTTAAACTGCCATTTCGACCTGACAAAATAAATATTCAGCTAGGGCCAACCCTTTATTTTTAATACAAATACGTCGCCCCCATGGTAGGCCCTGGACAGTCCAGAGTGCAATGTATTACAAAAAGTTGGGCATGTACGTTTAAGTTTTACATGTACTAACTAAAGTTATTTTTCACTACTGCAAGGCATACCTCTCCAATAGGATACCTTTTGGTGTTACCTTATTACATTTTATAGGCATAATTTCCATAAGGGAACAGATAGTAGCTCATATTTGGTGTCTTTTGGAATAGTAAAGAAAAATCCTAACTGTTGGTAAAGTTAGATTTAAAATTGCAGTTTTGAAAATCCCACTTTTATAAAGAAACTGTTTTTCTGCCTTAGCCATTTGGTGCTTGTAGCCTATCTCTGGGTCACATGACAGAGTGTGGTTGACAATTGTATATCAAACATCACTCATGACAGGTGTGTCTGGAAAGGCCATCACTGGAAGGATGGGAGGGAGGAGCTGGACTGCACTTGAATACTTCCACTTTAATAGGCTATGTTCTTTCTCCACACAAAGTCCTGCATTCCCCCTGACGTTAGTCTGGAGCCAGGGCAGGAAAGGCAGGACATCTGTGCATGTCAAAGGCCTGCCTCTAGAAGTTTCTTCCCACTTCATAGGCAGACTGGGTATGTATACTGGACCTCAGAAACCACCAATTAATTTCACTTCTGGTCTATGGATACTCTGCTAAAAAGAAGGACTGCTTGGTGATGAGAATGCTTTCAACACTATACATGCTATGAGTGCTGCCATTGACCTGTGATGTGTGTTATGCATCTGCAAGTTTAATAAAAAGATATTTAAGAAGAAAGAAATTAGAAGGAATGCTGTGTTGCTGAAAGAACTGCCACTCAGCTGCTCTGAAGGACTGCTGCCCTGCTCTGCTGATTGGCTTCCTGCTGCCTTCTTGCATGGGTGAGAAGGATTATACCTGTATCTCTGGAACCCGGAACCTCAGAGTGACTCCAAGGGTAAGTTTCCTGAAATCCGGGTCCGAAGTCTCAGGGGCACAACAGGCTTCCAACAAGCTTACACCTGATGATAAAGGCACAGCAGATAAGGACACCATGATGTGAACACCCCGGGTAAAGCCAGAAGGCAACAGTTACCAGCACCTAACCCACATCAAGGTGAGTTAAGACCAATTTCGATTTGGCAGCAGGTGCAATAAGCTTGTCCATAATCTTTGTTTTTACAGCATTTTTGGCAAAATCAAAATCTTCTGCCGTGAAGATTTTTCGGGATGGGTATTTGCTGCATCGGCTCAAACGAGAACAGAGAAAGAGAGAGCTCAGTGAGGGTCATCCGGGCCTATAAACCTCCTGTCTCTTACTGCCAAAAACCACCCCCCTGGTTATACACAAGGGGTCCAGGCCACTACTTCCTCCTTCTGAAGAATACCTTTATATCAGACACTCTACAGTCAATCCAACTCGAAGAAGAGAGTAGACTCTGGAGGGAACATGCCCTAGCAGAGGAAAACCTCTGAGACCATCTTCTCCTAGGTGCAATGAAAACTATGAGCAAGTGTGTTCAACCCCTTGATGCGACTAAGGCCTTCCTTCACCTCACTAATCGCTGGTACGGGTTACATTCCTGGCAGGGTTCTTCGTTCGCTCCTCTAGAATGTTGTGAGTAATCCCAGCTCGTCAACTCCCTAGTCTAGGGGCTCAAGTGTGCGACCTGTAATCCCGGGGCTGTAACAGATCAACCATGTACTCTTCTGTAGCCTCTTCTCTGGAGCTCACTTGTCCAAAGTGTGATTCGAAGGCTGTGACACACACACCGTGTGCTCCGCTGCAGTCACTTCTCTGGGACTGGGACATTCAGTTTGTGACTAGTGATCCCTGAGCTGCAACAGTCATACCTTGTGCTTTTCTGCACATTGGGATGACGGGTTGAGATCTGAGATCCCGGGACAGACATAAGTTGCACTCCTGGCCCTCTCTCTTTATAGAGTCCACAGAACTGCCTGAGATCCCGGAACAGATTTAGGGCCTAATTTAGAGCATGGTGGATGGGTTACTCCATCAGAAACGTTACGGATATCCCGATTGCCTTATTACGAATACCATAGGATATAATGGTCCGTAATACAGCAGACACGATATCCGTCACATTTGTGACTGAGTAACTCCATCCGCCAAACTCTAAATCAGGCCCTATGTGTACACCTGGGGCATCTTTCACTATGGAGCCCAGGATGCTTGAGATCCCTGAACACTCGCAGACATACTGTGTACTCTTGGGGCATCTTTCACTATAGAGCCCACGGTGCTTAACACCTTGGGTGCTAAGGGGTTTTCCCTTCCGCTGCTGAAAATCCAGATCTGCATTGTTCATGCCAAGGTCA